>NW_026577973.1:15000000-20000000 GCF_029603195.1 Condylostylus longicornis | reverse complement strand
GATAACTGTAATAATAACAACAATCAATACACTGAAAATAATAATTCAACTTTTCAATTGAACCAAATAAATGGTAATAATACAGAATATCAACAACAACAAAATCAACAGCAGCCTCGTTTACCATACGAAATACAAAATGCAGAGAATAGGTTAAATCGGTTACAAGCAATTGCAATGTCAGACGATGAAGATTATGGTAAAACTTTATATAATTGATATAAAATTTAAAATTCATATTTAAGACAAAAATATTTCTATTGTATTGATAGATGAATCGCTTACCTGTAATGTGTGTGACAGAGCATTTCATTGTCATAGACAGTTAGCATCACATCAACAAAAGAAAAGGCTTTTTGTGTAAGATATTAAGAATATTTTTAAATTGAAATTTATTTCAAAAAAATCTTAATAAATTCGGAAATAATCTTAATAAATCTAATTGTTACCATAAAAGTGATGTTTGTATATAAAAGTGAAGCTGAACGTTTACTTTAACCAAAAAAAAGATAGTCTTATAAAAAGATAATCTTTTTTTTTCTATACATGTGAAAAAAATCGTTAAGAGAGAAAAATAGGCGGATTCGAAATTCAACCTAAAACGCACCTGACTGGTCATAATTACCTAATATTATTCATACCATAAGTTTTGCTCTACAGTGTTTTCGTGTCTATATTTCGTGAAGAAAGGCACAAAAGTGCTGTCTGGCGTTGGTTTCAGTCCTTCTATCCTAACCTCATCCTCGATAAATCGCAATTTCCGCAATTTTTTACTTGCTGCTCCAAAAACGGCCTACCTATGTCATGCACAGTTTTTATTTCATCACTTATTTTATGGAAACCCAAATCCCTACCGATATCACTATTGCGCATATAAAAAGTTTGCATCTGCTTGAAATTTGTTGGCTTGGCGTAACCCCACGTTTGTGTACCATACATTAGGCTCAAAATTTGTTTTGTTCAAAATTGTTTTTGATCAATTTTTGTTCAAAATTGTGTAAATGAAATGTTTTACGGATGTCAAGCTATTAAGTGGGAACCAGATTCATTATCTTTTTAATCTTGCTATTGCACTGAAAGGATTCAAATAAGAAACTCAAACAATTACGTATTGCCTTAAATAAGATAAATGAGAACGGCACCGTTAATGTATACGAAATAGCTTCTCTTTATAGTTGGCAAAATCTAATTTGCTAATAAATGTACAAAGAAGGGGAATAATATTTCCTTGGTCAATTAGATTGCCCTATTTAACCAAATTGAATAACTGGAACTAAAAGTACTATATTCTTTATGAGACGCAATATACTTATGGGCAAAATGTATGTACAATAACCTGCCATGATAATACAATAAATTTAATAATTTCTTTTGATCCATATATACTAGTCTTAAATAATATTATCATAAATCACAAGCACTAGTACCCCATTTTCAATATTATAATAATGCAATCATCCTTTTTAGTAATGTTATAATGTCTGTTTTATGTATAATAAACAATTGGAAAAAAATAAAATGGAATATTCAAAGAATATTTATTACTATAAACTTTAAATCTAAAACCGAAATGGAAATTAATTAAATATAATATTTATTTAATTAGATTTGGGTTATAAAATTTATAAAAAAAATTATTATTATGTTTTGCTTTTAGTCATGTCGCTGTTTTAAAACAATAATTATATTTTCTGATTTTAAACCCAAGGGATCTCATAAGTTTTATTAAAACATTAAAATAATGAAGATACTAATTAAATCCCGTACGTACGTACGTACATATGTATGTATATCTATAAGGTTTTAATGTTTTCCAAAATCTGAATAGTTTTGAACATAGCAAACAGAAAATGAGTTTTTGGAAAATCCATAAAATTAGAAATTGGGTTTTTTCCAAATGTTGAGTTTTTGTTATAAAAAAAAAGCGTTTTCTCATTTTCCTTATTGCTTTGTGGAATGTCTACTGACGTGTTTTTATTTCCAAAAGAATTTTTATTTATATACCTACATAGATATTTTAAGAAACAGTAAATTGACTTCAAAGGCCTTCATGAGTTTTTAATGTAACTAGCGTTTTTGTTTATGGATACTTGTAGAATTAAAATAAAATATTATAATAAAGTCACGATTTTAATTTTATTTTGTATTATTTGAATGTTCTTTAAGTTAATTAGTATACTCGTTATCTACATACTTATATATGTCCTCGTACATATGAAATTATGTACATGTTCCCATAAGGCACCGGTTCCTAACTCTTGAAATGGGTTTAATGATATTGAGAGCAGCCATTCCTTGTATTTAACGTGAAATCATTGTATTTGTGAACATACATTTATATCTATAATTCACTAAACTCGAGGTTACTTTATTCACAATAACAAAACAGTAAAAAAATCGTTAAAACACAAAACTTTTAATAAATTAAGTTTTGGAGCATTTTTGAAAAAAGCAAGGCTTATGCATATATTGCTCTATAAAGTCCACAAAACTTATGCGATCCTGTTTACTTAGACTTTATTTCCTTCGTGGAAGATGTAGCTAAATTTAAGGCAAACGGTTTTGAAAATGTTTTCTTCCACTAACTTAGCAAACTCTCTTTAAAGCAAAAATCAACAATATTGTAATATAAAACTGACATGTTATTAGCTTTATACTGTTCCTAAAGAAAAATTAAATTTACATTTTCTTCAAAATTTAATTAAATAATATTATTTTTATGCAAATACAATTTCAAAGGATGTTTTTAAATTTTCGCTTTTTATTTTTCAATATTTTGTTTAGCTGTAATTCATAAATTTTAGAATGTTTTCAACATTTGAAAAATAAAATTGATGAAACGAGGAAATTCTTGCGAAGTAATGAGTTTTGTTTTGCTTTTCCATTCTATATTCTTAGAGAAAACAATGTTACAATGTTATTTTAATGAACTATAGTTTGTAGAATCCTATAAACTCGACAACCAGTTTGAAACGACCAGGAAAATCTGTTTGCTGACTATTGCAAAAAAGTAAATAATTTTTATTTTCTTATTCTAGGGTTTGTGTGGTTTTATTTGCAAGTTTTATATTTTTTATATAATATATTGAATTAATTTTCATATACGTACGAACGTAAACGTATTTTCGCTTGGCTCTTTAAATATAGCTTTATTCGGGAAATGAAGGTAAATTTATAATTGATTATTTGCTTTTGGGAAATAATGTTCTCGTTCATTTCTTTTTCTCTTCATCCGTTCTTTCCAAAAGCTATTATAAAACTAATTAGCTATTATCAAGCTAATTAAATAAAAACTTCAAAGACGTTATATAAGAGTCAATCATGTATCACAGAGTTGCCATGCTCAATTCCACCTGTTCTCGTTATTATTTTCATTTTATCCCCCATTCTTATTTTATTGATACATAGACATATAGTTCCTTAAAGAGATTTAAGAGAACGTAAAAGAATAACGTGTGATATGGATTTGGCAACACTTCACTGTAAATGCGGTTAAAAGTTAAATCTTTAATCTTGCTCAATGCTTATAAAATTTAAATGTTAATGCACACCTTTTTATTGTTTATTTGTCCAATAAACAAAATGTAATGTTAGCAAATTTTCATTACACTTGTGTAATGCATACTTACATCATATTATTACGTTTGTTGAATAAAGTTAGTTGCATCTCTTTAATTTTTGATTGACCATTTATAACTTACAAAAAATAAAACCAAAGTCATAACACGATCAATCAATATCATAACGCTACACAATGTAAGAAATTTTTAAAATGTGAAAACTACGACAATTTTATTATAATTGGAAAAATGTATGACGTTCGTCCGAAAAAATACATTCCAAGTAACCGAATTTTAAATTACTAATACCATTTTATACATACATGATGCAAGTATACTTTCCAGAATCAGGTTATTATGTTTATAAATCGGATGCATTGGTTCACAAAAAATATTAACGTAAAATGATTAAGTTTTTAAAAATTAATTCATCGATGCGATTATTTTGGCCCACTAATTTTTGAATTACTATAAGGCTTCAAAACTATTTTTTATAAAATCACAGTTTTGTTATATGTATACGTTATTGCATAAATACCGTGACCGCATGTAAAACTTGTAGTTAAAATTTCACTTTCTCGTAATTCGCTTTTAACAATTTGTCTTAAATGTAATTGAATTTAAGTCTAACTAGCTTCTTTAAAATTCAAACGTTTTTATTTACGATTAATTCCAAAATTTGTATGTATTAATATTAAACTTTTGCAAAATTTTTTATAAAAAACTGCCTAAAAACAGTAAAAATAACCGCATCAAAAAACAAAAAAGTTGACAAAACAAAATTATAAATATCTAAAATCTTCAAGGGAATCTTTTTCATTTTTCAAATCTGATCTTCCTTATGTGAATTACGTTAAAAAAGAAATAAATAAATTGACATCCTTTCAAAAACAAAATATAAAGCAAAAATAAGGATATTGGACCTAAAAACTTTATTACGTTAAGTTTTACAAAAGTTATCATGTTTCAAATTGAAAAGAGGACAAAGATGACAAAATTATCTTCTATAAATAATTTTTGCATTTAAAATATTAAGAAAAGGCAGACTTTTAAATATAAGTCCATTTTTATATACATGCACATATTATATTATATGTATATATATGTATGTATGTATGCATAAATCTTGCTAAACATTTCATTTAAGATCCAATTCAAACAATTTAATGATTTCAGACATTTTAATGAGGACCCCATAAATATTTATGATACATTTATATTAGGTTTTCCTTTTTTAATACCAAATAATTTAGTTTTATAATTTAATCGTAAAATAAAGGAATCCAAACAGTCACACAATAATACCGACAAGATTTTGTAACCCAGAAACCAATGTTACCATAATTGGATAATTTTTTAAAAGTTCTACTATCTTCATTTTAATTGTGTTTGCTTGCACGAGTAGATTTGCTTGACCTTGGGAAAATAAATTTTTTTTAATTTTAAGTACTTAAAATGTCCAAAACACAATATCGTAATTTCAAACATAAGTAGTGAAAAATTTTTAAAATCTTTCAATACTTAACAAATACACATAAGTGCACTTCACTAAAAATTGTGACGTTCATATAAATTTAAAGTAGCATTGTAACAATTGCGAATATTGTGTGTAGCTTCTTCTGGAAGTCAAATCAAGTTGATATATAAATGCTTAATTACGTGTTTTATAGAAGCACTTTCTATAATATTATACATTGACAGCTGAAACAATATAATATGGACGGACAATAATTTACGTAGATCAAGTTATTTTTTGAATTCAACGTTTAAAAGTAATCAGAAGTAATCAAAAACGAAATTGTCACTAAATGAGGATTTTTTTAAAGATCCTCTAATTCAATTAGTAAAAATGCATGATATGGATGCCACTTATAGAGGATAAGCAATAGTTCCACTTATACAGGATGATTGGTAAAGAATTTATTTTGACAAGATTAAAGTTTCCCTTTCGTTCCGATTCAACTGTGTATTTGTAATGATAAATTCCAACATTAAGATTAAAATATAGAAAATTTTAAATTTTATTACCAGTTTTTAAATAAAAATACTGTCGAAATTAGTTTTTTTTTCAAATTTTTAATATCCTTATTATAACTTTTTTGTGCTTGATACTAAAAATTACAAACTTAATCTAAAATTGAAAATTTCTACAATTAAAATTCATACAGCGTACTTATGTATATACAAAATTTGTTCCTTTTTTCTGAATTTTTACCCTAATGACAAAAAAAATCTGATGTGATCAGCACATAACCGACCGCATTGTGTATTATCTAATAAATGCAATGTGTTCTTTAAATAATTTGTTTAAATTTTCAGGATTCTAATAAGTTTTTAATTACCTAGAAAAACGTAAATTTGGCTCTTAATAGAGTTTTACTCTGGGTCTGTTGAATTCCCTGAAAAGTTCGTTAGTTATTTATACCCAGGATTTTACAATTTCATTGTTTTAAAACTCTGAATTCAAACATTAAATTTCAAGGAAAACTTAAAAAAAAGAAACTATATATAAAATTTCAAGTTAGTCTGTTGAACAGTTTCTAAAAATTATCAGAAATGTAAAAACGCCCCGTAGTAAACTTACAGTTCCCGAGGCCTCAGATATCCCAAAAGTTGAATAAATCGTCTTATACTCAATAAAAATTGAGATGTAAATTTTCGTGAAGATCAGAACAGATAGACTGACAGGCAAGCAAATAGCCAGACAGACAGACCGATAGACATCTCTCTAAAAATAGGTTAATTCCTTCCTCAGCTTCTTTTGCATAAAAAAACACATTTGTTCTGAAAACTCGATATGTGAAATTTGGTGCCACTGCATGACCTTCCTTATTGTATGCAATAGGATTGGTAAAAAAAAATCATAATACTTGTTTAACAAGTTTTAATTAATAATTATCATGTAGAACGAATCGCCAGCTTTATCAGTTTGGAAGAAAAAGTTTTGTGTTGCAAATTAAAGAGGATTTGAAGTGAATTTTAATGACCAAATAGATAAATGTGAAAAAATCACAATAACTAATTCTTTTTTTTTTCAATTTTTTTTAATTCATTGGTATCTGCACGTTTTTTTGTGCCAAACATTAATTTTAAATCCAGAATAATTTTCGATCGAAGGAGAAGGACTCTTTTTAAAATGTAATTAAAATTTATTCAAATGTATGTATTTTGAGTTTAGTTAAAGTTCACGACAAAATATTGGTATAATAATGCACATTCAAATTGATTTTTCCAAAAAATATTATTTATATTATATTATGCATTTTTGCTGAATTCATGAACTTCTGATAGTTTTTTTGTGGAAAATCAAGTAAGGAAATAAAGAAGCGGCGTTCGGAGCGATGAAGGTTTCTTCCGCGGCTTCGACAGACCAAGGACTTTATTAAAGACTACAGGGGTTTAGCAAGAATCAAGTGAGAATTCTCATCAGTATCTTGACGAGACATTGCAGGTTCAGGAATCACCTTATAAAGCTGGGCCTAGAAAGCGAGGGCAAGAATTCATTATTTTCATAAATAAATTTTGAATCGGCTGTTTTTCAGTTAACGGTAGAAACTAATTTATAATTTATTATTGTTGTAGAATTTTCTGAGGGATAATTAAATAATTCAGCTAAAGACATTTCAAATTTAAAAAATACAATCTTCTGATCTAGCTATTTTTGAAATTAATATTTGATTCTTTAATTTTCTTTTCTTTATTAGCCAGTTTAAGAAGTAATTGTATTGCGTAAATAAACAAAAAAGCTCTAGTATATACCAAAATTACTTCAATTATATTTCCAACAGTTAAATAAATAATAGACTTTACTAAATTTTAATATTTCGTTTTTAATTCAGAACTTTTTAAGGTAAAATTAACTTTTCTACACAAATATCCATTATAATTTCTGAATCCTTTTATATTAAAATTTTAATTTTCACCATCAATTTTACAAATTTGCTGTGGCTTATAATTTGTTTTACGTTTTTTTTACTTTTCTAAAGATAGCAATTTTCTTAGCAATTTTTATACATACATACTTTTTTGTGTGCTTCAACATTACCTTTAAATTATCCTTATCTAGGATAACATCTTAAAAAAAAAATATTTGCATTTTATTTCCTTTTTTTTCATTATAATATTTTCCTTTTTTGTAATTTTCTTTTAAATTTATGTACAAACCTACTCAAAATGAATGCGGAGGGCAAAAACAAAACACGTTGAGTCGGATACGTGAAATAAACTTTAGATCTCTTTGAATGCCTATTTAGAAATTAAATTTGATTAATTTTAGTAGTAAGGCAGGTGTGGTTTACGTCGTCTTGTGTTTTAATTAATGTTAAATTAAATTTAGTTGTATGTAGTTTTAAAATTGAAAATTTATTTCCTTAAAGATTAACTTGGGTTGTGGCTTGTATTTTTTATATACTAGCTCGTATACCCAAATACATATTATAAGTATTATGCAGATCTAATCTGATAAGTTACATTAATTTTAAGTAACAATCCCATTATGGTTACAAAGACTTAATAAATTTTATAGATACATGTTTTTAAAATTATAAGAATTTCTGTTCAAAATATCAATTAAAAAGCCGCACCTGTTTAGTTTTTTTCCGCAATATTCTACGCCTCATTCAACAAATAGAGAAGTTGTGAAAAATTGTAAAAGAGCATTTATTTAACTGTATTTTAAGTGAAAGCTCAGAACTATTTTAAAGTTTACATTTAATAAAATTGAGAGTTTTCAAAGAAGAAATATAATTTTTCAGAAACAGCATTCAGTTGTAAGTAATTCTTATGTAAGTTAAATTTAAAGTTGTATAAACACGTTAATAACGGTTACGTGTAACTGTGTGTATGTAAATTTGCTTTAAGAAAATAAAGATCAATTAAAAAATTTTCCAAAATATTCTTTTGTTATAATAATGGAGAATGTTTTACATTTTGACTTTATTCAAATATCAAATTAGTTTTTATCTTTAAATTTTCTTATCTTTTTTTATTTGCTTTTGAAAGATTAAAATATGTGCTTGATTAGCTTGGAGGTCTTTTCTTAACGAAAAATTTTGAATTATGTAATAGATTTTTTTAGTTCCATTTTTTTCATGAATTAGGTATTACTGACATAATTAAATGCTTTACTTTATATTTTATCAAGTTCTCTATTGTTAATTCTCTATGTGAAAGCAGAAATTCTATTTTCTTTAGAGAGAAAAGAAAAACAAATTTTCTTTTCAATTTACTTTGTTTACTCTTGATAACAATTTTATGAAAATTACCGCATAAAAAAATGAAAAAATTGGAGAATTTTTTTTCACATCCCTCTTCATCATCTTTAAATATATGTACTGGAAAATATGCCAAGAAAAGAATTTAAAAAGTAAAATTGGCAAAAGTTATACAAATCAAGAACAAGATTCTAGTATTTTTGAAATATTTAAAAAAATAAGGAAAAGATTTCAGCAAACTAAAACATCTAAAGAAATATTCACTTATAGAACAAGTATGATATTCTTCGGGCCATTCATATTTGTAAATGTAAGGGAAACTCGGTTGTTAAGTTGAACATTTGCATAACAGAAGAGAGATACAATTTTGAATGGTTGTTGCACATTTTTTTAAGAAATTGAAGTAACAAATTTTTCTCAATAATTCCTAATTCAGATCAGACAGCGTGATAACTCATACACTTAATTAAAGCTCAGTTGTCAAGGTTGCCACCTGTGCTAAAATTAGAGAAAACGCCAATATTACGTCTCCTAGAAAGTAAACTTTTTTTAACATAAAAAGCTAGAATTTCAAAATTTTCGAACTTTAAAGTCATGTGATTCTGAAATCTGAACAAATTATAAATAATGTAGATATTCATAAAAAAGCCCTTTCTCCGAGATTTCTAAACCATATTTGTTAATGAGTCTCTGTTACACAGTTGCGGAGTTATACATAAAATTTTAAAAAGTAAAAAAATCAGTCGAAATTGGCTTTAAGCAACTATTGCTTCGAACCTGTTGAGCTGTGAACATCGTCTCCATATATATAATATGGATTATATATATGGAGACTCGCCTATACAATTTCATATTATAGCAGTGCACTTTGTTACGAGTTACCCTGTATACTTACTTGCATACAAACATATGTATATGCTTCCACACTAATTCATTCAATTATAGTTATTGAATATTGACGTAATCTATCCTATAGTTGAACAGAAATTCAGATAACTATTAAGACGGACATAATAAAAACTTGAATTATTGGCAATTAAATTTGTAATTTTTTCTATATAAGTCTATTTAAAACCGGATTAAACTCTTCACATTTAGATAAGAACTTTTATTTAGAAGCGTGATTTTGAGTTTCAACGAAATTCATAATATTTTCTACGCAAAACTGATTTAGGCACTTAAATCTCCTAATAAATATTTCAAAGTAATTTTTTTTTGTAGCAAATTTCCAACAAAAAATATTTTGATTAGTTTGCTTGTTTAATTGTGTATAAAATTTCTTAAAATTTAAACATTTACAAGTAGAGTTTGAATCTTCACAGAATATTCCGAGAACTTCTAACAATTTAATTTTTGACATTATATATGGCAAAAACGTTGATAATTTTCAAATTTAAGAAGCAGGTCAAATCTATTCTCTAATTTGAAAAATCACTTTAATTTTGTTCTCTGAAAAAAAATAAGGACATGTAAGAAGCACACATATATGTCAACCTATTCTTTCATTATTATTCTTCCCCTATATGCACCGAGACTCGCGGTATTCTAATACTTTCATCACTCGCAAACACAAGTTTTAATATTTTCATTTCTTTTATCAGTTTTATCAAAATTTTGCATGAAAACTAAAGCTGAACACTTTCAGACGAAAAATATACAATTGCAATTTTTTTTACGGTTCGATTATCATAAAATAAGTTTTTCTGTGCCCCATCGTTTTTTAGCACTTTTCCAAAATTTTTTTGAAGAAAGTGCTTATTAGTTTCACTCTGTCCGTCCGTGGACACTTTTTTTGTTTACAAAACTTCTACACCCTTGAAGATAGAAAGCTGAAATTTTATATGTACATAGATCTTTACTAGAAACTTACTTCCGTAGAACAAAATTTTTCCTATCCTCCCCCCCCCCCCCCCTCTAGAAGTTATACCCCCTTAAAACCATAAAAATGGCCTTTTTTAACTATTTGTGCAATGAAACCATGAGCATTTTTGAAATTTTGCAAACGCAGAAAGGTGCTTCCCCTAGCGCGGTATATTATAGTTAAACTTTAGAAAAACAGAATGGCGGTTCAAATTTACCGTTATCTAAAATCCGTTTTTTCCAAATTTTTGATGTCGTTTTTCTTCTAGACCAAAGCCTGTAGAACCTTGAAATTTTAGGGACTTTTAGACATTAACAAATTGTTTATTTCATTAGAAGAAAATTTTTTTCCATCTCCACCCCCTCTCAAGTTATCGCCTCTTGAAATTTGTAAAATTTGAATTTTTGACACCTTATATTTCCGAAACCGCAAGCTTTTTCAAAATTCTATAAACGCAAAAAGCTAACGGTAAATTCCATGACATTATAAAATATAATTATTTTTCTTAACTCACACAATTAGACCTTAAAATCGAGTATTATGTTAACCCCTCTTTATATTAATTTTCGCTTTATTTCAAAGACTGCATATATACATCATCCTAAATATATGCAATCCTAGAAATAGTTTTGTATATGAATGAAAATAATTTTAATAGTGTGATAGGTATACATAGAATGTATTTTAAAGCAGAATTTTCACTTGTTGAAGGGAAAAGTGCTACAATACAAACCATCGGTTTGACCCAACTTTATTAAATTTTAATAATTGTGCTTGCAGCTGTACAGTACTATTCTACTTAGAACATAAATCGACGGTACTAATTGTTAAAATTTAATTTTATGAAACTAATTTAAATTCTCTGACTGAGCACATTTGCTTTTTTTTATGATACCGCTAAAAAAATATTTATGCTTTGCCATTTGAATTTTATTACATTTTTCCCAAAACATTTGAAAATTACCTTTACATTTGAAATATTTATAAAATATGAGCCCACACAAACTCGATAATGAGGCGAAATTTTAAAGTTTTACCTTTTTTTAAAAAAAATATATGTGGTCCACACATCAAAAGTTAACGAATAGGCATTTGCAGGTTAATTGTATTACGTATTATCACAACGTAGACAGTCATGTAGAAACCTAGTACATGTATGTGTTTACTTTAACAAAAATAAATGTTATGTACAGAAACATAATATGTTTCATAAAAATTTAAAAACTGATGATACAGGAACGAAATTGAAACAGTCGGTATAAACCGATTGAATTATACCCTGCACCTTTCGTTGTTGTGTAGCAATTACTCGAACATGTGAAACCATTCTATAGAAATTTCACGGATCTGTCAGACTATAACTGGACAAGAAGCTGCCAAGTTTTGAAAAAAATTTGCTTTTGGAAATGTATGCCAGCCACCCGAACCAGTGCAGCTATCCCATTAAAATTTTTAGAGCATGTGCAGAATATAATCATATTAGGATTAAGTAGAATATAATCATATTCATACCATTAATAGTTTTTGAAATATTTAAACCCGAACCCGTTATCCGAATTAGTCGAGTTACAATAGGGTTCGTCCTTTGCAAAAAAGAAACTACTTATGAAAGTTTGGTGTCAATTGCATTGTTCATTTTTGAGTTATCGTGCTATCGGACGGAACGGTTGGGCGGACATGTCTAAATCAACGCAAAATTTTATGCTGATCAAGAATATATGTCCATACCGCAGATTACTCCTTCGAGTAGCTACAAACTCCATACGAAAGTTAATATACCCTTTGCGAAGTGCAGGGTATAAAAAATGACTTCTATATCAAGTAAAATTTAATTAGCATTAATTGCGTATATAAAGCGTGCTCAACTGAGTAGAGAAATAATTTGGGTTTTCCCTTACATAATACAGGAACAATTTTATTATTTCTAAAATATAATCATAATAAAGAGAAACTTTAGTAAACTTATACATCAAAAAATTCAAAATGAAAATTTAATTCAGAATTGCTAATTAACATTATTTTGAATATTCAATTTTGAAAGTGTGTGAGTATTTTAAATTAAATTTGATTCATAAAATTTATAATCAAGTAATTGAATTACTAAATAATTCAAAAAGGAGGAATGAATTGAAAAATATGTTTAAAAGACGAAAAAATTATTATTACGACTTTACAATAATTTGATTTTTATTATGAGGTAATTCGGCTACCGCCATTCAAAATTATCAAAGTCTTTTTAATTGATGTAGCAAATTTAAAAGAGAATATTTTTACAATATTAAAGATTTTCATAATGTAATAAAATATTAATTTCATTTTCTTTTACAGTCCAAACTTACATGCTTGCAAAACGAAATTCAAATAATTAAGCGGATTTTGTTACATACTACACAGACAATTGTATGGAAACTGCCGTGCAAGTCCTTGATTTTTATTTCAAAATTATTTCAATACCATGTTTTCCTATTTTCAACCTGATGCAAACTAAAGAATTTCAAAAATACTCAAATTTAGGAGAAAGACAAGTTTTGCGCTCTGGTTCGTGATTAGTTAAAACAACAACTGTTGTGCATAGACATTAAGTCATTTTATTTATTTGTATACAAATCTAATGGATTTAATACCTGCGTGAAAGTTGCAAATACAAAGGTCAATTTCGTATATTTATAGTTAATATTAAAGACGCAATATTTCTACAGGTATAATACATTTCCTATAGGCATACAGTTCACCAACCGTAAATATGAAATTAAAGAGCAAAATACCTGAGTAGTTTAAAGTAATTATAATATGAATTTTGAATTAATTTAAGGATCATAATACAAAATTTTATAGTTACATATTTCAATATTGTTAACAAAAATCGAAAAGTAGACTTTAATTTACGTAATTTATAGAACTAACTTTGAAATACTCCAAATGACATACTTTAACAACTTTATTTAAGAAATTTGATGTAAGTTGTTTTATATTAACTTATTTTAAATTTATTGACGTTCTACCATTTATGAAATACTCTGAAGTAAGACAAAGGATTTGAAGCAAGTAGGCTCATAATTGTATTAGATATAGGATAAAATCAAAAATGGTGTCGCAGTTTCAATTATTACTTCTGAAGATAACTAATTCGTCTTGCAGACTAAAGCTGGATTTAGAAAGAAAATGGATATAGATGTCTTAATTGATAACAGGCATGTAAATATAATTTAAAAGATTTATAATCTCGTTTCTTCAGCAAGAAGAAGAACATATTTGCCAAAAACGTGAAATTGTGTTTGTTTTGATTTTTCATAAATAAATTTCAGCTACAACGATTCTTATATAAAAATTAAATATGAAATGAAAGAATTTCACAAGTTTATAATTTACATTTCGTAGTTTAAATATAAATTTTAAATCAAAGAGCTCTTAAATTAAGCTTGTGCAGATTTCACGCCATGGAAAAGTTCATTTCCACGACATACGAAATTTGGGGATGTTACGAATCCTTCCTTATTAATTGCAATGCACTTGGCAAAAATTATATGTGTTTTTCCTTTAATAACTTTAAAAAAACAGAAAAATTACTCTACAGTACATATTATTACTCTACGTCAGAGGTTCCCAAACTTTTTTTTCTGGTAGACCCTTTATCGTGTTTTTCAATTTTTGGTAGACCCTCTGCTATTTTCTTCGATATATTTAAATTTCTAAAAGTAGCAAGATACACCTATTATGTGGGAAAGTTAAATAAAAACCTAATTAATTAAATTCACATGTTTTCATTAAATTTATTAAATTTAAATAAAAGTAAAGTAATTCTTACATGAGCAAAAGTAAACAAAAAATAAATTCAATCTTGTAAGAAAAATTATTTAATGGCAGGGACGAATTTGATGGTTTGATAATAAATTGTTAACGTTTGGCATTAATTTAGTGAGGTTTAACCTCAAATCTGCTCAGTTAATGTCTAGTTTGCTTCTCTTTTTTGTTATAAGATTCAAAAACTATTTTCTACAAGGAATGAAGATGGGAAAGCCTCTCATTTCGTAGACCCTGATTTTCTTTTGATAGAGCCTCAATTTCCTTTTTAACCTTTGTAGACTCCTAGCAGGTCTTCATGGACCCCTGGAGGTCTATATAGACCACTTTGAGAATCACTGCTCAACATATATTGCTTTACTATACAATTATACGAACTCAAATTAATATTTGCTCTAAAAAGCCATAGTTATGTTTTTTATTTAATAAAATTCTATCAAGCATTTGTAATTTTGTACAAAGTATATTGTATTTACATACAAATATGGCACCTGTAGAATGTTACTACGAGAACATAAAATGTGATGGTGAATAGAATGAAATAACGGTAATACGAAATGTGTGCCTACACATAATTGGCCAGGTAATTTTACATTTTTTTTTTAATTCTATTTATCTAGTCATCATACTTACACATATACGAAATTTAATGCATTTGCAAAAAAATGTGAACTTTATCAAATAAGTAGACTCTTATTTTGCATAGACCTTAATATTGAAAATTTGAAAAGGTATAGTTTTTTCATAAATTTAGAAAATCATTATATTTCATAAAGTATAAAAACATAAAATATAAATAACCAATGTTAAGCTATAGCTGCATTATAGAGGCAATTATAATGGAAAACTACTATACTAGTATTTAAATGTGCGATTACTGAATTTTAATCGATTTGTATAAATATGTGGCGTTGCGACAATATTTTATGGTCGTGGCTGGAAACGATAAAAAACTATTTGGTTAATTTACCATTTTAATTTTTGGTTATTCAAATATTCGTAACTTTAAATACCGGAAATGCAGCAGAGTGAAATGTGCACATATTATAATTTAATCTACTTACCTGCAAAAAATATTATGTATATATTTATATTTCACGTATTACAACTCTGAAAATAAAATACGTAAACGCACATACTTATATAAATTATTATAAATTTTACAATTTATTCAAAATTATGTTCAAGTGGATGTTTTTATCGTTTAATATTGGTTATGCAAAACCACTAGAATCACTATAATTACGTAATGTATGTATAATATGTTTTTATAATGTATGTTTGTACACTGAGAAAAATTTTATCTAAATTAGATATTGTTTATAATCAGAACAGAAACAAACTACATCCGAAATCACGACAACCACACTTTAAAGCTAATCTCCACATAAATGTATTTTCTACCCCTTCATTATAATCGTACAAATAAATATATTGGTAGAACTAATGTGATTGTTAAAAGTGTTATTGCTTGGCTCCTTCTGTTAGTTCCATTGAAATTTTACATAAGTGAATATATTAGTGGGGCCGATGTGTTTGGTAAAAGTCATTGAAATTCATTGGCTCCTTCTGGTAGCTGCCATACAACTTCAAAAGTTATTTCGCTATTATCTCAAAAACTATAAAAACTGTAATATTGAAATTTCACACAAGCAAATATATTAGTAGGGCCAATGTGTTTGATGTGATGGTAGCAGACATACAATATTCATTCGCACATAGGATAACAAATTCGTACAGGTATCACAGAGTTGACACGGTCAACTCAATTTTTTCTGGTTTTTATTTTGAATATAATTTTTTTATAGAACAATATTAGAAATAAACTGTTTTCCAATTAGTTACACTTTTGAGCCGTTTATAAAAATAAATTATTTAGTTAAAATAAAAAACTTTCTCAATGAACTCCAATAATTTTGTAAATATTTTGCAGCTAAATTCAAAATATTTTTCGAGGAATTGAGAAATATTTAAAGCACATTACAAATAAATTCTTTCTCATTTGGTTATGTTTTTATTTGAATACCGATAAACTTGTTTCCACCAAAACATTTTCATTTTCATTTAAACAGCTACATTTTAATTTGAAAAACAAAACAGGGCTATTACAGGGCTATTACGATAATCACATATCAAAATAGTTAGTTAATTCTTTTAGTTTTATTTTATCCATATAATTGAAATAATTTTGGCACGTTTGACTATAAGAAGTATTGAAATATGTTTATGTTATTAAAAGATAAAAATTATTTCTACTTCGAGTAAAAATATTACGAGTTATTAAATATTTTATTTACAACGCAAAATACGACATTTGAAATGGTTTATGACCATCTAAGTGGTTAAACCATGCGTTTTTTTCAATGTTGTTTTAAAATTACAGTATTGTACCTCCAATAACAGGAGACAATATTGTTCTCAAGAGTGCCACTAATGATCATATAGACATACGTTTTCCACGATGACAACGGCCCCATAATTTTATTCCGTTGTGCCAAATTCCTGAAACGGGGACTAATTTTTTGCAGCTACTCCAATCACCATACTTATTAAATTTAATAATGTTTTGGTAGTTTAGAATGTTTGCAAAGGTTTTTTGAACTTCGCTTAGTTACATAGTATTTATGTAGTATCTGTGACAATTTTGCTAAACGTAGAAAAATTAAAATAGTCATAAAATTCTATGCTGAGCAGCTTCTGGGTGTACTTTTTAAATATTATAAATGGAGTGAAAATTAATACATACTTATATCGTAAATAATTCGTACGAGTTAAAAACAGTTTTAAAGAGCAAAAACACAATCATATTTTAAAATTCTTTTATTATTTTCGTATTAAATGAAATGCAATCGTAAAATATAAAATCAGAGCAGGAAGTAAATTTAAAGCAAATATTTATGTAAGGAAAATAAATTATCAAATTAATAAAATTATATTTTCCATTATATTTTTTCTCCTTTTTTCCAACAAAAATTATAAAAATCGAATTCACTCTGTCCTTCTGCCCGTTAATCGATTAATCCATTTATCCTTATTACAAGTATATTGTGTTCGCTCTTGTTTAGAAAACCTTTGCATTGGTTAAGGTAGAAAACTAAAATTTAATATCCAAATAATTCTACTAAAAATTTATGTTCCTAAAGGAAAATTTTTACCTATGTATTTCAGCCCCTCTTTCACCCCTTAAAAGTTGTAGTCTAAACCCTAAATATTCCTTTTCTCGGCTATTTATTAATTCGAAATAATAAACGTTTTTTAAATTCCGCAATCATCGTGAAGAAGATAATCAAGAATTACTAACGAGAAGTTGTGAAATATCGTTCTAAGCTATATATATTTTATTTCGGCAATTTATATTTCCAAAAATCTTTCCAAATTTTTATAAAAGTAGAAAGCTTATGGTGAATGTCAGGCTATTTAACAAATATAATTATTTATTTTAAACTGCTTAGTTGTAACCATCGAATTCCATTATGTTTAAACTTTTTTTAGTATTTATCCAGAAAGTATGCAATAAGTTTTTATTGTATAATATTTTGCTATATGGATGCGGATAATTTTAGCAGCATTATTAAGTTGTTCTTTCAAAAAAAAAGTACTTTCACTTTATTCATGAGAAAAGTGCTATTTTACAAACCATTGCTTTGATCCGAATTTATTGAACATTAACTGCACAAAGGACATCAACAACAATAATTGAATTTTACTGCATGATTGAATTTAAGTTTATTTTTTACTTACATATTTCAATTTATTTTCCTCATTTATATCACATTTTATTTTAATTTTTTTTTTCTCTTTTGAATTATATTTGAATTCGTTCATGCCTGAAAAATTTATTTTAGCAACATTTTATTGAATCTCATTGATTATAAAAATATTAAGCACACGCATTCAATCGCTATTGTATTTTACTAATTTAATCAATCATTGAAAGTCATTCAACATAAGTTTACTCTTAATCGCCTTTCACCAGAAATATGTGGAAAAAGTCGATTAAATGTACAAAATTTTTTATTTATTTTGTAAATCAATGAAAATGGAATATAATAAAATATAAACACTACAATTTTGAAACTTTTCTGCAACTCTTTTGGCAAAAATTATTTCTTTGTATAAAAAAAAACAAGACGAAATCTACTCTTGCTGAAATTTCAAATGTCTTTATACGATCATGGCAGCGTAATTTAGTAAGTCTAAAGAATAAGGTTCACGATATGCAAACCTATATATTAACATTTACTATTCTAGCATAATGTGTGTAAATTTTGAGAGTTTTGGTTGTTGAGACAAAATATATAGGTATCTGAATTAATTTAGGATTCGCATTGCTCAAAACAATTATGTTTCATATGATCACTTTAAATAGTTCTGAAACCAAAATTCAGTATACGTAAATCAAATTTGTGACATAAAATCTATATCCTTTTTTTAGCATTACGAGTTTTTTTTAATGAATCTGTTTTTAATTATCCTGTGTAAATTAAATGTACATCAAAATGACAATTGTTTAATTGCTTATCGAAGCGGAAATTATTGTATTTGCACTTTTTATTCATTTTAAAATAAAATGTAAAAATAACGAGGATTATAAATAATTAAAATATTATAGTAGTAATTATAAAGTTTTTATTATTTATTCATATTGAATTTCAAAAAGTTCTCATATAAAGAGATCTGAACTCTGTAATTTATATTTTGGGTTCTGACAATTTGTGATAAGCGTGTTGTTCCGAAAGAATTTATAATAATCTGAATCATATAAGTATTAAAGAGCTGCAACCCTTATTGAATTTCTAAAACGAAATTTACACAATTACAACACTGAACATTGAATTGATACTTTCACTTAAGTTAAAATTTTATTTAAAAATTTTCATTGCACTTAAGCCATAAAAAGTTATGAAAGTCAAAACTTGTGTTAATACACTTTAAATCTTTGAAAATATGAATAGACCTTCGCTAAATTTTATAAATGCATTCACAAAATATTTTTGCAATAATAAAAATATTCGATTCTATTGAACTTAATCGAAACTTAAATTAAATAGGCTTCATGTTGTAAAAATTTTAAGAAACTTTAGAAAAGTTTTACGGCTCAATGCGTCTTTGGAATATCAGTCGGCAATGGAAGTCGAATCTTGGCAAGGTATATAATATTTCTATGTTCTATTGTCTCTTTTCCTTTACGTTATACAAAAGGAATGGTAAATTTAAAATTTACTTTAGAGTTTCAAAAAATCGTTCATTCGGGTACAAAAATGATTTTCAATGTTTATTTCGATACATTTAGTGTTCAAACTTTCTTTTTCAGTTTAAAAATTTAAATGGCAAAAAAAATTTTTTAATTAGACGTTAATTTTGTTCCGTTCCTTTGGGAGGGTTGTTAAAAGAAGAAATGAACTAAAAACGGCTCTTGAAGCGTAACAGCTAAATTGATTATAAATAGAAGTTAAAAGAAGCGAGAATAATTCAAAAGAAATAAGTGGACTAACTTTGATATATATTAAATTTGAGAGGGATGGTGTTTCTGAAAAGAAAAATATAGAAAAGTTTAGTTCTGATAAAATAATTAGTTAACTAATTAAGTTAAAATTGGGAACCTGCCGCTTAAGAAAAAAGTCATATAAAACATTTCGAAAAGAAATACAATCCAATATGATAATTTGGCACACTGGAACCTTTTTACAATTCTTTTACATAGTGATTTAAAATTTTTTGATAGTTTCAGTGCATTATGCTTTCAGACACTATCAGTTTTTAAGACATTGAGCGACCATAAATTTGAGGGGTAAGGGTTGTAGTAAAAATTTCATTCTAAAGAAAATAAAAAAAATCGAAATGAAATTATTTTTATCCTTTTTTAATATTGTTGCCTTTTAAAAAAACTTTAGAATTACTTACTTTTGCAAAAATGAAAATTTCACATGGGAATCCTGCATATCGGCTTAAAAGAACAAAACGCAATATTCAACAAAACAATAATTTTAAAATTTTTAAGCGCCCTTATGCTTTGTAACGAATAAATTTATAAATATTTTTTTTGCAATTGTTCTAAAAGTTTTAAAAAAGAAAAGGTTTCAGGTGCTATAAAGAAAGACACAAATTTTTTTACGTTCTCTTTATCGAGGTTTGTGTTACAACAAAAACATTCTTTTATTTCATTTTGTTGTTCTTTGCCGCACAAAGGTATTTGTTTTTTTTAGTACTTTTCCAAAAAATTTTTGAAAAAAAGCGCTTATTAGTTTTACTCTGTCCGTCCGCCCGTCTATCCGCGAACATGTTTTGAAAAAACAATACATTACAAAATATAATTATTTTTCTTAACTCACGCAATTAATCCTTAAAATCGAGCATTATGTTAACCCCTCTTTATATAAATTTTTGCTTTATTTCAAAAACTGCAGAAATCGTTCATCCTAAATATATGCAATCCTAGAAATAGTTTCGTTTATGAATGAAAATAATTTTCATAGTGTGGTAGGTATATGTACATAGACTACATTTAAAACCAGTATTTCCACTTGTTGAAGGGAAAAGTGCTACAATACAAACCATTGGGTAAACCCAACTTTATTTCTTTTTGAAATGATTTTAACTTTTATTTTTTCTTACGTGGCAGATTTGATGGATTGCTTACATTTAGTTAAATGGGATATTAATAATTTTTTTTGAAAAGTAAAATGATTTGCAATTTTTAACGGTGTGGCTTAGTGCTGTTGTATATTTGCATTAGTATGTGAAGATTATGAATAATCATTTGGGAATATTTTGAACATAGGAACAGAAATCCTGAAAATAAGTTTGGTTAAAAGATATTTTTAAAAAATTCTAAATCAAATATTCAAATCAAAATGTAGAAGTGATAATAAGAATTATTTCAAAATTCTGATATAAAAAATAAGACGAAATTTAAATTTTTCAAATTTCTTTCACATTAACGGTTCCATATTTCGCCCAATTTTATAAAAATGGAAAGAGTAAAATTAATATGGAAGTGTTGTACAATATTTTTCTAGTAATAGGTAGCAACCGAAGGGTAATTTTAGAATTTTTTAATATTATTATGTAATAAAATTTCTTTATTACTTCAAGTTCATATTCAAGCACATTTTCTGAATATTTTGAGCCTTTACATTCACACATAACACCAGTTTCAGTTTCTTCTCCAAAAATGCTATGAAATTGTATGTTAGCGAGCTGAACAAAACAAAAATCGAATTTTTAGCTTAATCTGCAAGTAAAACTTCAATTCGTTTAAAATTAAGTAATTTAATTTTAACTTTTATTGATGATTAAACCTCTTTACTGGAAAATAAACATATTAGTAAATATATAAATAAATTCACATATAGACTGTAAAGCAATGCACTATAAAATACAAGAAAACAATATTCATGAACCACAAAAATTTCTTTTTATGAGTTTTCTTTAGCAAAACCCAAAAGTTGTGCTCATAAGCATTTTATTGATTTTAAAATAACTTGAAATAAAGTTTACATTCAAATAAAAACTCTGTGGTGTGGAATAAAAATAAAGTAAGTTGTTAACTAGTTCACAATTTCACAAACAAAAGTTTATTGTGGTGCCTTTGTATATGCATTATTGAAAACAATAATTGTTAGAGTTAATGAAAGAAATAATTACAGAAATAAATTTTATAGACTAAAAATAGAAAAAGGAAAAATAAAAATAGTTTCAAGCAGGAAAATATTAATCGTTTGTTAAAATTGCATACTTATAGGTGTAAAATATTCATTGGATATTTTTGTAAATTAAAACATTTTAAAATTAAATTTGGAATTGCAATTGAATGCAAACGAGACATAAATAGCTTAAATAATATTTTTTTTGTTTAGATTGTTGAAAAGTAAAATGGCAGCAATTAATTTTTTGCATGAATTTTGAACAGTAATCAAGTAACTTTTACGATTTTTCTTGTAATTTTTGTAGTAAATTATTAAATTTTGACGTAAGTTGCATCAAACAATTTCTGTTTGATATACCAGACTAGAATTTTCTAAACGGTTTTATTATGGCACTTAATTTTACATGTTAAGTTTTTGGCGGAAACGCGAACTTTCATGCTAGGAAAGCGTAAATAAACTATTTTCAAAGAGATGTCTGTTTGTCTGTCTGTGCAGATCGGTATCTCAAGTTGGGCTTAACCGATTTTGATGAAATTTTTTATGAGCTAACTTTGAGGTTTAATCAGCTTTTGTAATATGTTAAACCTGGGCATTTTTGATCATTTTCGATAAGATAATCAACCGCTTAACTCGAAATGTCATAATGAGCTTCGTTGGCCTGTACAAGAAACCACATAACTTTCGGAATCGCAGGCCTTTCGGTTCAGTCAGCAATGACACTTGTGCTACGGAGTAAATTTACATTTTTGTTCATATAAAGAAAAATAATCAACGAATTTGCTTGAAATTTAATATCAAATTTAGAGTGTGAAAACAATGAAACTTTAAATGTTTTGGGAATTTCAGAGCTCGGAACCTGAAACTTCACCAGGGGCAATTTTACATTTGTTACCATAGATAAGTGACTAAATAACAGAATTTCTTGTTTGGTCTTATAAAAATTGTAAAAGAAAAATCTATCTCTATTTTCACTATTATCTCTACACCAGAGATAATAGAAGGGAAAATCTAAACACTTTTCCCCGTTCAAATTTAAAATACCTTTTTAGTAAAAAAATATTATCCATATGCGTTCGATATTTACAAAAAGTTGTAGAATTGAACTTTATAACTATTAATTTTATAAAATTTTCAAAACATTGATCTTAAAAAAAATTTCATAGCTATTTTCAAAAATTCAATAAAGTAACAGAGAAGCTTTTACTTTGTGTCACAATATAATTTTTGAACAAAAAACAACAATATTGCTGCATGTACCTAAATGTATAGAACTTCAAATGGACCGTCATATATGACCTGCAGATTTTATTTGATTATAAAAATCAAATAAATTCTTTTTTTAACATGTAAAATATCAGACAATCAAATAAATTTTTTAATAAAAATGAAAAAAAAAAATACTTTGAAAAGGAATTCATCAAAGCGAATAATAAAAGGAAGAGAGAGAGTATTATATTTTATTAAAAAACTTTTTGTTTTCCTTTTCTTTTTAATAACAAGAGAAAAAAAATGCTTTTCTTTTTTCCTCTTTTAACTTAACTTTATTAATTTTTTTTTGTTTTTATTTTGCAGATGCAGCGGCTGTGATAGTCTTTTTTCATCTCTAATGCTGTTAGAGCATCATAAAGAAGAATTTGAGCATTGGAGTGACGATGAAGAAAATCGACGGCCTTGCTGTCGTCGTAATCGTGGTGATGATTTTACAGATACCGATTCGTTTACCAGTGAAGCTGAAAGTGAAGATCTTGAAAGACTTTTATAAGATGTGCAATGTTTTATTATTAAAACTAATATACCCATGTATTTGTATACATCGGTATGTAATTTCTAAGAAGAATACATATATAGGATTTTGTATGCATATTTACAAAACATATGTTTATGTTTGTCCATAGCATATTAAAAGCTTTTTCCATAGAATATTTGTATTGTATAGGAAAAATTTTTGTTTTTTAATCTTTTGTTTTCATTAAAATTGAAATAAAATATGATATATTAATGTATATGTATATGTATGTAGTATATTCGTGCTTACAATCAAAAGAATCCATAACTGAACTTAGAATTTAATTCTTTATTGGATAAAGAAAAATTTTTATTTTATATAAACATAAAACCCTTAGGAATATTAAATATAATTTCTTGGTAGCTTATAAGAAAAGTTATTGGATAATTGAAAATTTTTAGAGATATTTCTTTAGCAAAAACAAAAGAACAAATCAAGTAGAAATTTGAAATTATTGTAAATTTACAAATATCTATACTTAATTAAAAAAAAATTAAAAATGAAACTGAAAACTGAAGAAAATATTTTTGTACTATTTGAAGAAAAATAGATTTAAATTGCAAATTGCAATCTCTATCATGAAATTTCTAGTATTAAAACAAAATTAATTTTCAGTTTTTTCGGATATTTTACTTATGAGTTGTAATATTTTTCTTCTGTTCATTTTATTTTTTTCATATAAAATAAATTCTCGAAATAACCAATTATTTTTGTAATAATTAAAAAGTATCTATGACCTGAATAATTTCATTATCTCTAAGTTTAACGTATTGTACCAAGATCAATAAAAATTGTGAAGAATAATTTTTTGTTTTGAAAATCATTATGCCAATTGCAATATGTCTGCTTTTAAATATTTTTAAATTTTTTGCTGTATATTAAGAAAAATAGAATTTAAAGTAATAGAAAAAAAAATGTAGTTATATGTACATTTTCTGCCATAATTACATGTTTTAGCAACTGCATTTGGTGTATTGCTTTATGAAAATATAAAAGTATTCTTTTTGGGTATCAAAATATCTTTTAATTATAATAGCTGAGGAAAGCCTATAGGAATTACGATACTTTCGGTACTATCCATATTTCTTAATATCGTGAAGGTCGCGCATCTTAATGTGCAAAAAATCATTAAAATTCAATTAAAATAATTATTCACCTCGAAATCATAGTTCATATAATTCATATATTTGACAAGGTGTCTCATATCTAAGTGCACTGTTATATAAGAAAGCCCTTGTTTTGAAATTTTCAAATCATAATTATTAATTAGCACGTCTAATACAGGAAAGGAGTTATACCAAGAATTTCAAAAAGTAAAAAAAGAAACAATTTATTATAAGTCCCTCTGATTGATTATAAGTCCTTCTATAAATGGGAAACTGTTGATTATAGAACATTATGTCTTCATACAAAATTATTTCTATTCTTATTTCATTTCGTTCTGGGAAATTTTACTACTTAACTAAAACGTTCACCATTTATTCACACTGCAGGAAACAACAGAAACAATTTTAATTGAAAGTAATCAGCATTATATCTTTCAAAAGTTTTCTACAAAAAGTTGTTAGACCTAGGAGATACTAGAATACATCAACTACTAATATTTTCTATAATAACATAAAGCGTAAACGCTATAATTGAACACTTAAGTGTAAGTTAATGCTTTAGCAAATTTAATGTGGCAAGAAAACAATCCCATTCAAATATTCTTATATTAATAATGATATTAAAATTTAAAATGAAAATTTAACATTTATTTCAATAAAATTAAATAGGAGAAGAAATTGAAGAAAATAATTATAGATAATAATTAAAAAGCAATTTTAGACACTAATGTATTGTTCAAAAATTTTTAAGTTTCCTAATAGTTTTAATGCTATTTCGATATTTTTCAATCAATTTTAAAAAATTGTGTTAAAAATAAAGGACATTGTGCCTTCCGTGTCGAAATTGTTGTTCTCACATTTTTCCATAGGAACTTTAGTCTAAACAGAAATAAATTTTCCCAAACAAGCTTTAGGAAATAAAGTTTTGCACATTTTTTACTTTTTTACACAGTAAAACTATTGGAGAAACTATTTTCATCTTCAATTTATATGATATACTGTTATCTCTTTACGATTTATCTCTTTACGACATACGGTAGACTAGTCACCTACCTAGTTAACTCTCTATGACTATAGAAACTAGGGCATGATAGATATCATGCACTAGCCCTATACTCCTCCTAGGAGTGAAGAAGGAAAAAAAAAAAATCTGTTATCCCTAATACAATAGAAGTTTCTTTGACAATATTTGATATTTTCATTTTCTCAAAATTATATTTTAAACAGTTTTCCTTTAGTCAAAATGTTATTTTTACAAATTACATGGCTTTAGAATGGTTACATCTTACATTTCTTTTGATTAACAAAAATAAACTTTGAGAAAAATTAATAAAATCTGGTAAAAATTAAATTCAATAGAATTTCCTTATTCTATAATTGTTCACGATGTCACAAATTTAGAATCGATTTGTGAGGGCATATTCTTAGCAACAAAAGTCAGAATTAATTATTTATAACGAAAACTTATAATTTTACTATTATAATTTAAGCAAAACATTTATCCAATGTATGGGAGTTTAAAATTTGTTTCCTGTGAACAACAGTTTAAATTTTTTTTTTGTTATTCAATAGAACGTATTTTATTTTAAATTTAAAATAGTCATTATAATTTATAACAATGAATACACATAATTTTGTAATAATAATTTTGTACATATATGTAAGTATATGTATAATGAAAACGAGTACATATATATGAATATGAATATTGTATATTGTATAAACTATGTAAAATTAAATGTATAATCACATATCACATTAATATTTAATTTACAGTAAAATGAAAATCAAACAATAAAAATGAATTTAAATTTCAAATATAGTCTATATAATTATATTATGGGGGAAAATAAAATTCTATATCATGCACACAACTTATGCAATATGGAAAATATTGTTTAAAAGAAAAAACAAGAGAAAAACCAATAATATTTTTGAATTGGTGTAAAAATGATTTTGGTTTCTTTTTTTTTCTTGTTAAATCAAATTTAATATATACATATGTAAGTACATTTATAACATTTAGTATTATGACCCTCATCTGAATTATAAAATATAAAAATCAATTATAATTTAATATTAAATTCAATTAAATTAAATATGTTTGTAAAAAATATCCTTTTTAAATTTTTTTTTAATAATTTTACAAATGGAGAATGAAAACCGAATCAGTTTTATTATAAAAAAAAAAATCCAATCATAATTGGGTAAAAGAAATTTTTAATTAATTTTAATTAGGAAAATATCAAAATGAGTGTATGTATATACAAACCATAATGTATAAATGTATGTCGTGTAGACAGTAAAGTGGTTTTTTTTTTTTTTTGAACAAACAGACTTTGTTATACCACACAACTTTGTTTTAACTACAATATGGTCTTAATATCTGTTTTGCCACTTTATATAAGCATAATTGTTTCACGACATTACAATAATTACAGACTTGATGTTTACATTTCATGCCTTCTCTTAAAACAGCCTACTTTTCTTTATCTGTTTAGAAAGTATAATTATTTAAAAAAACAGTTTGGTTTTTGATAAAGTAGGTTTTATTTTTGGATTTTTATGATTTTGCACAAAAAACCATAAAAGTCTTTGAATTTTTACTACTTGTTCGTAAATCTTTCCTTTCATTGTCAAAATATCCAGTCCTGCTAAACATTGTAATGTTCTAGTTTAAATATTTGTAACACAATCGTAGACTAAGAATAGCTTATGCCTAAAATATTCACGTACATACACCTACATACTGAAGTATATTATTAGAATAATAATGTCATCATACAGTAAATTTATATAATAAAAACCAAAACCAAAAAGAAAATAAAATTACAAAACAGAATAAATGGATAACAAAAAAGGAAAAAAAAAATTTAAATGTCATGTTTTTCTTTTTTAACTTTACAGTTTTTCATTTTCATTTTTAGCACTTTTCCAAAAAATTTTTTGAAAAAAGTGCTTATTAGTTTCACTCTGTCCGTCCGTCCGTCCGTCCGTCCGTCCGTCCGTCCGTCCGTCCGTGGACACTTTTTTTGTTTACAAAACTTCTACACCCTTTAAGATAGAAAACTGAAATTTCATACGTACATAGATCTTCACTAGAAACTTATTTCCGTAGAACAAAATTTTTACCTATCTCCCCCCCTGTAGAAGTTATACCCCCCCAAAACCCTAAAAATGGCCTTTTTTAAATATTTGTTGCAATGAAACCATAAGCATTTTTGAAATTTTGCAAACGCAGAAATCCAGCGGCTTGCTTCCCCTAGCGCAGCATACTATACTTGATCTTTAGAAAAACAAAATGGCCGTTCAAATTTACCGTTATCTAAAGTCCTTTTTTTCCAAATTTTTGATGTCGTTTTTTTTCCAAACCCCAGCCTGTAGAAGCTTGAAATTTTAAGAGCTTTTAGACATTATCAAATAGTTCATTTTGCTAGAAGAAAATTTTTTTCCATCTCCACCCCCTCTCAAGTTATCACCTCTTGAAATTTGCAAATTTTGAATTTTTGACACCTTATATTTCCGAAACCGCAAGCTTTTCCAAATTTTTATAAACGCAAAAAGCTACCGGTAAATTCCATGAAATTAAAAAATATAATTATTTCTCTTAACTCACACAATTAACCCTTAAAATCGAGCATTATGTTAACCCCTTTTTATATTAATTTTTGCTTTATTTCAAACACTGCATATATGCGTCATCCTAAATATATGCAATTCTAGAAATAGTTTTGTATATGAATGAAAATAATTTTAATAGTTTGATAGGTATACATAGACTGTATTTAAAAGCAGGATTTTCACTTGTTGAAGGGAAAAGTGCTACAATACAAACCATTGGTTTGACCCAACTTTATTTTTATTTCGTCATACATACGAGTATTCCGAAAAAAAGAAAAAATACCACTAACCTGAATTTCAAATCTTTATAAAAGAGACACGTGACTACAAAGGAAAATGTAATGAAAAGCTTTATTTTTAATGTTATTTTAAAATGAGAACAGTGCAGTAAAAGAGATAAAAATAATAATTTTGTAAATGATAAAGTATAACATTAACATTTAATTTGACCATAACTTGGAAGCATTCAACAAGATTTTCTCGATTATTTTTAAATTTAATATGGTATACTGTTATAGTTACCTATACAAACTTAATTCATTAAAATTAAAGACCTTAGTTGAATACTAAAGATATAACGAATTTAAAGGTCATTAATATTGTAGGCTCATAAGAGCTTTAATAGTAAATACAATTTAAAACACAAGTTATTTACATAATCTTTATTAATTTAGGTTTGTGTAAAAATATATGTGTAAAAAATTAAATTTTCTTAAGGCAAAATCACATATTAGAAATCTAACTACATTATCCTTTGTCAGATACTATGTAAATTTTTTTCGGCATACATTCGGCATTTATTGTTTCAAAATGAGGTTTGTAAATTTTCTACAAAGTTAAAGTTTTTCTGTTTGTTATAAGATAATTTGTTAACTAATAAAGAAAGTTAAAATTTTGAAAATATTTTATAAGGTCGAAAATTAAGATTAAAATTTTGGACACGTTTTGTGTTTATGTAGATATTTTATATTGAGACACACATTTTTTTATGTTAAAAAATTCAAGAAACTAGAACATGCAACATGGTGAGTACAAATATGTTTTTATAATAGCACCGTATTCTATGAAATTTCAATGTCAGAAATTTCAATCTGAGAAAAACGGTAACTCCAATAGTGCAACAATTTTCTTGGTTCTTTGATTTTGTTTTTTTAAATGTTATCGGTTTTGAGAATATTAGTTCCCCATTTTTTAAGAGGATTTTTTTAATTTATCATTTTTATAAGCAATTTGAGACTTCTAATAACGTTGATCTCGCTTAAAAGCAAATATATAAGTTATGTCACACCAACAATGAAATTTCCTTATATGGAAGATAAAAATTAGTGTTCCGACAAAATTCATCTTACCACGATTTTACTGTGTTGTTGAGCTAAATCTGCAGTAAAGCTTTCGAACATTTTTAGAGAATCGATTTATATTAAAACTCTTTCATATACTAACAACGAATCTCGTTCTTGATATTAATTGGAATAACAGTAATTCGCAAAATATTCATATGAAAAATTATTTGTAAAATGACATTGTGCCTTTCGTGTATGCTACACATTTTGTATTCAGATGGAGATTATGTTGGTAAATGAAAATGCTGCAAGGTATTTAAATGAAATTAAAATAGAAAAAAAATCTATATATTGCGGCATATCGATTGGCATTTAAAATAAAATTCTTTGTATGAAACGCTATCCATCAATTGATTTTGTTTGCCTATAGCAAAGATTTAAAAAAAAAAATCGATTTTTTTTTTTTTTATTTCAGGAATTTAGGCAATATATTAATAATTTAGAAATATATATGTACATATAATTTACAAATTTAATTTTTTTTTTCTGTTTGAGAAAATAACAAATTGCTTGGCCTCCAATGGAACACTAATAAGATGGGTGAACTCGGCGAGATTATTCCGAATTTTTCTATTAATTTGATTGTATTGAAACGGAAAAGAAATATCATTGTTTCGCTTAACAACTGGTAATACTTTTAACCCTTTTTGGATAAATTAAATTAAATTGAACATTAATTTTTCCACTCTACCAACAGATATGAATATTACAAAACAAAAAATCCTTTTTATATTAACTTTACTTCAAGAATTTTCTAAGGAAGTTCTTATTTATTTAATAATAAAGAAAATAACAGTAATTTATAGATAAACTGTTAGTTTATCAAAGTCCCTGTTCCTACAATTTCAAATTTTCTTTAATTGTAAAATGAAAATGTTTTCGTAAGCGAGACTATGAAAATATTTATAAATTTGATTGATTCTTGTGGTAAAGAAAAGCAAAAAACTTTGCTAATAGGCTAAAATTGGGTAAGTTAAACTAACAAATAATATTATACCTCTAACCAATCAGTGACCAGCAGTAGACTTTGTTTTTTGTCATAATTTATGAAAACCCTAAACATAATATAAGACTTCTTTTAAAATACCAGTCGCTTAAATTCACATTATTCCCAAAATAAAAAGTTTAAAAAAATGACATTCACCAATTGCAAAAACGAGGCTTGCCGGAAAAAGTTTTTTAACTTTTTGGGGATTTAAATTAAAGCTTAAAAAGTAAACCTAACTAAAACCTAAAGGCCTAAATTTTGTAACAATAATTTAAAATTTCTGAAACTTTCACACAGATTTGTGGGGATGAAAGAAATAAAAACAAGTAAAAACAAGTAAACCGATTGAATTATAAAAACTTGCACCTTTCGTTGTTGTATAGCAATTACTCAAACCTGTGAAACCGTTCTATAGAAACTTCACGGATATGTCTGACCTATAACTGGACACACGACTGCCTAGTTTCGTGAATCTGATTTTATTATTTTGCCGAATATAAATAAACTCTTTGAGTTGTATGGCAGCTACCCGAACCCGTTGTCCGAATTAATCAAATTACCATAGGGTCGATAGGGTAATAGTGTCGATTGCATTATTAGTTTTTGAGTTATCGTGCGATCGGACGGACGAACATGTCTAAATCAACGCAGAATTTTAAGCTGAGCAAGAATATATACATATATGTCTATACCGCAGATGACTCCTTCAAGTAGTTAAAAACTCCATACTAAAGTTAATATACCCTTCACGAAGTGCTGACAGCAATAGACGTTACAATGCATTTGTTAACTGCAATATCGACTAAGATGAAAAAAAAATTCAATGCGTATTTTACATTATCGATTACACCTTATTTTTGCTAGGTTAGCAGTTAAGTGCTAAATTTAATTTGTTGTTTGAATAAAAAAGGTATTAGTCAAATAATACAATTATACTAAACACTAAAGAAGCTGTAAAATGTACATGTTTGCGTATGATATTATTATTTGTACATACGTATGTATGTATATAGATTGGTAAGTATTTCAAGTGTAAGTAAAATATTTTACTTTAACATTAAAATTTCTAATAATAAAAAACAATATTACAAGAATTCGGGCGAAATCCTGAAAAATGATTACTTTGACCAAATTTTGTGTTGGCTGGTTTAAAAATACAATCATATATGACAATATGGGGAACATCAAAGGAATTCTTTTATTTATGTTTTATAATAAAAAAGGAAATTTTTACACGTATACAATAAAAGTTGACGTCACAACAACGAATGAACGATATCAACAGCAAAAAAAATAAACTGCTATGAAAAAAGTTCTATTTACCCTAAAAATACAATACGAAAAATAAGAGTGGGACAAACAAAGTAAGGGCTCTGAAATTGCTTTTTTTATACTTGTAAATTATGTTCAAATCATGATTATAATTTATTTAGGGAACCTTATTTACACGAATATACATACATATACACGTGTTATGTGTACATTATATACATAAGTACACAAAAACACATATATATGTGTAATACTTACGTATGCACAGACAGGTGGAATTCTTCATGTACGCATTATGATGAATGGATGTGAAAAGTGAAAATGAGAAGAACTTTGTGTTTTCCATCTTTTAAATGTAAACTAATTGTGAAATAAGTAAAAAAACATACAAGAAAAACCAGAAATATTAAATTAACATTTTACAAAAACTCATTTGTCAAATAAAAGTAGTAAATAATGGAAAATATTAAAAATTAAAAATTTTTTGCTGAAATTTGTCGCATCGTATCGAAGCAAGCCATACATGTAGTAAGTCCTCAAACGAACAAGGGCTTAAGACCACAAATTCAATTTCTCCAAGATTATCCATATCAATTTTGCAGCAAAAAGTTCCACATGTCAACTTGATCGATCTCTTTTTCAAATAACCATTTATTTTTTATAAGTGTGCCGCGTTCTTTAAATCTAAAATGAACCAATAACTTACTAATCCACATTTAAATGTCGACATCATTCACGCCTCTCTATCACAGACATCTTTATATTATTATCATCTTTATATATAGACATTATAGGAGTCTATTTGACTCAATAAAATATACATATGCACACATGTATGTATATACATACATATGTACATACATATGTATAGTATGTGCATAAAACTTTCATAAATTGAAGATAAACCAAAACAAATTTTCAATTCCACATATGATAATTCCATGTTTCTATACTAATTTAAAATTCATTAAATTATATAATTACATAAACTGTCGTGTGAAAACTAAAAAATTTAAAATTTCAACTAAATATTCGGAAAACAAGTTCATTTTGTTAAATAAAACTATTGTAATTTTATAAAATTATTTCCCATTTTATTTATTCATATATGAAATTGAGGTAGTCATGGTTACTTATTTTACACTTCGAAAATTTAAATTTAATTTAAAAAACATTAGAATTAAGTTGAAATGCTTAAATAAGCTGAACATGTTACATTAAACAATGACAAACTCAATATTTAGACAGGAGCGGATACACTATTAATGCAGGCCGAAGGCAAAATTTTTTGGGGGTAACATAATCTTTTTAATTCTTTGGCTTATTCTAACACAGTGATTTTAAAATTTAATATTCTGTTGATAAAAGATTAAAATGAAAATTTAATTTATGACATTACGACATAAATCTAGAAGTAGTTTGATAATTCGTAGAAATTTTCATAATATGTACCAGTTGTTAAAATAAAAAATGAAACCGAAATCATTCAAGACTCTTTTTATGTCGGGGCCTGAAATTAAGTAGTAAATATTATGCATTTTAAAAACTAATATCTATCGTCATTGATGTTTAGAAGGAAGGAAGGAAATTAAAATTAAAAAAGCCTAAGGAAATTTAAATTAAATAGTAAGTTGTGTTGATAAGTTCGAGTGCTATACCGATGTTTATGAAAAATATTAAAAAAAACGATAAAAAATTGAGTAAACCTAATCAACTCTGTGATATCACCCTACTGGTAAACTTAGAATTTGTTATCCTACGTGTGAGTAAACATTGCAAGGCTAAGCGATTATGACTTTAAACTGCCGCATAACTATATTAATTTCAGGACTATGATCTTAATACCTTCTAAGATATAGCTAAACTACTATTGAAGTTGTATAGCAGCTACTACGAGGAGTCAGAAATTTCAACGATTTTTATCAAACACATTGATTCTAATAATATATTCGCTTGTGCGATATTTCAATTTTTGCTTGTGAAAATTTAATACTACATCTTCTATAATTTCTGAGATATAGTCAAATAAATGTTGAAGTTGTATGACAGTTACCCGAAGCAGTACCTTGATTGTGTCCAATTTAAATAGGGTTCTAGCATTTACTAGAATAAATCGACTCAGAATTCAACGCTGATCAAAAACGTTATGCTTGAGTCTATATCTCAGCGTTGCGAACGATAAAGCAAACTTAGTATACCCTTCGAAGATACGATTCAATGAGTAATGATTCAATAAGTAAAAAGCATAATGTGCATCAAGAAAGAAATATATTAAGTAGATTGTGCAAGTACATTGTGATTTATATTATGCCGTTGGTATACGGAGAATTCGATCAGTTGAAACTAAATTGAAATTTAATTTCTTCTAATCGTCAATATATTATTGTCATCATGTAATTTTAATTGCTGTAATTTAAGAGCATCCTATTCGTTTTTAAGCTGGTGTTGGATGTATGTAGTTGATTAATCATGTGTGCCTGAATATCGTATACACAATGTGACATATAACTTTGTAAGTGTATACATATGCGTATTTCTGTTTGGCAAACAACACAGAGAGCTCTTAGTATCTCCTATGTGTTCTTTTTTTCATATATAATGTTTATGGCACTACATACCTTTCCAGAGTTGTTATGAAGTATTATTCATTCCTTTATGATAAAATTATTTTCGAATTTATTTACGATTTGTTTTTTGTACCTAAGTATACGTTTAATTGCAAAATAAAAGCGCAAAGCCTGATTATTTTCAAAACTATGCAAACATTCCAATGACAGACCGACAGGTTGCTAAAAATAGTGTATTTACACTTCCCTACTATGGAGAAGTACGTTCCCACCGAAAACTCGATATGCAAAATTTGTTGCTATCACATAACCTACCTATTGTTTACACAATACGGTCGGTAACAACCATTTAAAGCTTTGCTAAAAAAGTTTCAAATTGTGTTACAAAATTGAAAAAAATTTTTCAGTTAGTGAATTAAAAAAAAAAATTTTTTATTCAAAATAATTAAATTAAAAATTTTTAAATTAAAATTCAAAATAATAATAATAACTTAATAAGTTAAAACAAGTTAAAAATTAAAAATATAAAAAAGTAATTCAGTGAATTTTGTGCTTTAAAAAAAAAAACAGGAACATTTGAAAAAACATCTATAAAATAAGTATGTAATAATTTAAATAATATTACTTTAATTAAAATAAAGTAAAATTTCATTTTGAAAATATTAAATTTTACAAATAAAAAAAAAAAAGAATTTCTAATTACTCTCCATCTTTAAATTTAATACTCTACAGGTGTATACTCTCGGAAATGTATGAGTATAAAATTTATACCTATATGAGTATAAAATTTATATTCACGCAATATTCCTTATTTTATACAGATCATTGAGTAGATCATTATAGAAATAGAGTGATTATAATACATATTATACATACTGATAACATCAATCATATAAATATACACATATTAATTATTGGCTTCGACATACATACATACATGCCAATACATAATTCTTTCTTTCCTTTACCAAACTCTAATCGCACATTTGCAAAAACAATAACATAATATACACTCGAGTATACATACTCATTAATATATAAAGCTTCTCTGTAACAAAATAATACAGAAAATTATGCCGTTATTTTTCCCAATGTGCGATCTTTTTATTTTTCTTTTCAACTTTACATTAAAAAGAAACAACAATTTTCAAATTGTACAAATTATTCAAAAATTTGTTAGCATATTAATACCGATTTCCAAAAAAGCAAATTTCACCTATTTTTATATAATCTTATCTAATTATGTACATTTATTTCTTTCAGAATGAGTAAACTCGAAGAAAGTGATATGTAAGTATTTCTTAAATTATAAATTTTAATTTATTTAACATTTACTTTCAGTTTTATGATTTATACCTAAAAAAAAAACAAAAAATCCTTAATGTGGAAGTATGTGGGGCAAAAGAAAGGTGATCCCATTGATGATATATACTTTTGCTTGCCTTGTGTGAGAGAAAACAGGGAGAAAAAGTGGAAAAAAAATGGTGGGAGGAACTATTGCCTCAAGAAACATTTACTTACAACACATAATATAAATGTAAATATTCTTGATGGCACCACATTAAAGGACACAATGGAAGAAGATTTGGGCGAATTTGCCAATGTCTTTCTTAATTCTTCGACTCTTTCGTAAGTTCTCAATTTTTTTGAATATTTTAAAAACAAATTAAATAATTTTATATGTATACCGCTTAAGACCCCGTTACCCACATACTCCTGAAATGCCACGAAATATAAATTTTAGTAAAACTCCCTCACCAAAAGTGGCACAGATTGTTGCAGTGCCACAAACGCCACAACAACTCCCTCAACATAATGAAAAGAGAAAAGTCCACTCCTCAGCAACAATAGCGGCCGAAAACTCAAGAAGTAAAGAGGAGAAAATTTTAAGAATAAAAAAATTCGGAGAGTACATGATCGAGACAATGATTACGAAAGATGTAAGTACACTATAATGTAAATATTATTTTAGAAAATGGGGCAAAAGAAAGGTTATCCCATTGATGATATATACTTTTGCTTGCCTTGTGTGAGAGAAAACAAGAAGAAAGGGTGGAAAAAAAGTGGTGGCAGGAACTATTGCCTCAAGAAACATTTACTTACAACACATAATATAAATGTAAATATTCTTGATGACACCACATTAAAGGACACAATGGAAGAAGATTTGGGCGAATTTGCCAATGTCTTTCTTAATTCTTCGACTCTTTCGTAAGTTCTCAATTTTTTTGAATATTTTAAAAACAAATTAAATAATTTTATATGTATACCGCTTAAGACCCCGTTACCCACATACTCCTGAAATGCCACGAAATATAAATTTTAGTAAAACTCCCTCACCAAAAGTGGCACAGATTGTTGCAGTGCCACAAACGCCACAACAACTCCCTCAACATAATGAAAAAAGAAAAGTCCACTCCTCAGCAACAATAGCGGCCGAAAACTCAAGAAGTAAAGAGGAGAAAATTTTAAGAATAAAAAAATTCGGGGAGTACATGATCAAGACAATGATTGCGAAAGATGTAAGTACACTATAATGTAAATATTATTTTAGAAAATGGGGCAAAAGAAAGGTGATCCCATTGATGATATATACTTTTGCTTGCCTTGTGTGAGAGAAAACAGGAAGAAAGGGTGGAAAAAAAGTGGTGGCAGGAACTTGCCTCAAGAAACATTTACTTACAACACATAATATAAATGTAAATATTCTTGATGGCACCACATTAAAGGACACAATAGAAGAAGATTTGGGCGAATTTGCCAATGTCTTTCTTAATTCTTCGACTCTTTCGTAAGTTCTCAATTTTTTTGAATATTTTAAAAACAAATTAAATAATTTTATATGTATACCGCTTAAGACCCCGTTACCCACATACTCCTGAAATGCCACGAAATATAAATTTTAGTAAAACTCCCTCACCAAAAGTGGCACAGATTGTTGCAGTGCCACAAACGCCACAACAACTCCCTCAACATAATGAAAAAAGAAAAGTCCACTCCTCAGCAACAATAGCGGCCGAAAACTCAAGAAGTAAAGAGGAGAAAATTTTAAGAATAAAAAAATTCGGAGAGTACATGATCGAGACAGTGATTGCGAAAGATGTAAGTACACTATAATGTAAATATTATTTTAGAAAATGGGGCAAAAGAAAGGTTATCCCATTGATAATATATACATACTTTTGCTTGCCTTGTGTGAGAGAAAACAGGAAGAAAGGGTGGAAAAAAAGTGGTGGCAAGAACTATTGCCTCAAGAAACATTTACTTACAACACATAATATAAATGTAAATATTCTTGATGGCACCACATTAAAGGACACAATGGAAGAAGATTTGGGCGAATTTGCCAATGTCTTTCTTAATTCTTCGACTCTTACGTAAGTTCTCAATTTTTTTGAATATTTTAAAAACAAATTAAATAATTTTATATGTATACCGCTTAAGACCCCGTTACCCACATACTCCTGAAATGCCACGAAATATAAATTTAAGTCCCTCACCAAAAGTGGCACAGATTGTTGCAGTGCCACAAACGCCACAACAACTCCCTCAACATAAAAAAAGAGAAGTTCACTCCTCAGAAACAATAGCGGCTCAAAGAGTAGTAAACTCAAGAAGCAAAGAGGAGAAAATTTTAAGAATAAAAAAATTCGGAGAATACATGGTGGAGACAATGATTGCGAAAGATGTAAGTACACTATAATGTAAATATTATTTTAGAAAGAAAAATTTATTTCAATATAATTTGTTTTGCAGATACCTGAGGCAAAACAAATTAAATTAGAATGTTCAATTTTGAAACAAATTGCAGAAATTGAATAATAATAAATTAGGTGATTAATTTTTGAATAATATAGTTTGAATAATAAAATATTTACATTACAATAATTTAATTTTTGTTTTATTTTTAGGGACTACATGTGTAAAGAATATTTTAAATTTAAAAAAAAATTATTTTCTTAAATAAATTATTTATAGAATTTTTGGATTTTGGACACAAAAATGTATATTTGGCCTGTAGTAAACGCCCAGTTGCTGATGCCTGATTTCTTCCAAAAGTTAGGAATTTTTGCGTATGATCGAGCAAAGCTTATATGTGAAATTTCAAGTAAATCGGTTGAATACTTTCTTCAAAATGGTGAAAAATGTAAAATCGGCCCGCAAATCCGCTTTCGAGCCCTGATCTTTCCAAAAAATTTATATGTTCATTGTTTTAATACGAGGAGTTCATATATTAAATTTCAATGAAATCGGTTGATTATTTCTCTTTATATACACAAAAATGTATATTTGGCCCGCAGTAAACGTCTAGTTGCCGATGCCTGATTTCTTCCAAAACATACGAATTTTTGCGGACGGTCGAGCTGAGCTTATATATAAAATTTCAAGTAAATCGGTTGAATATTTTCTTCAAAATGTTCAAAAATGTAAAACAGGCCCGCTAAAAAGTGCAGTTCCCGAGGCCTGATAATACCAAAAGTTGATCGATCCGTGCCATGGTGGAAACAAACTTACATATAAAATTTCATCAAAATCGGTTCAGCCGAACTTGAAATACACGCGTGCACACACAGACCGACAGGTTGCTGAAAATAGTGTATTTACACTTCCCTACTATGGAGAAGTACGTTCCCACCGAAAACTCGATATGCAAAATTTGTTGCCATCACATAACCTACCTATTGTTTACACAATACGGTCGGTAACAACCATTTAAAGCTTTGCTAAAAAAGTTTCAAATTGTGTTACAAAATTGAAAAAAATTTTTCAGTTAGTGAATTAAAAAAAAAAATTTTTTATTCAAAATAATTAAATTAAAAATTTTTAAATTAAAATTCAAAATAATAATAATAACTTAATAAGTTAAAACAAGTTAAAAATTAAAAATATAAAAAAGTAATTCAGTGAATTTTGTGCTTTAAAAAAAAAAACAGGAACATTTGAAAAAACATCTATAAAATAAGTATGTAATAATTTAAATAATATTACTTTAATTAAAATAAAGTAAAATTTCATTTTAAAAATATTAAATTTTACAAATAAAAAAAAAAAGAATTTCTAATTACTCTCCATCTTTAAATTTAATACTCTACAGGTGTATACTCTCGGAAATGTATGAGTATAAAATTTATACCTATATGAGTATAAAATTTATATTCACGCAATATTCCTTATTTTATACAGATCATTGAGTAGATCATTATAGAAATAGAGTGATTATAATACATATTATACATACTGATAACATCAATCATATAAATATACACATATTAATTATTGGCTTCGACATACATACATACATGCCAATACATAATTCTTTCTTTCCTTTACCAAACTCTAATCGCACATTTGCAAAAACAATAACATAATATACACTCGAGTATACATACTCATTAATATATAAAGCTTCTCTGTAACAAAATAATACAGAAAATTATGCCGTTATTTTTCCCAATTTGCGATCTTTTTATTTTTCTTTTCAACTTTTTATTAAAAAGAAACAACAATTTTCAAATTGTAAAAATTATTCAAAAATTTGTTAGCATATTAATACAGCTTTCCAAAAAAGCACATTTCACCTATCTTCATATAATCTCATCTAATTATGTACATTTATTTCTTTCAGAATGAGTAAACTCCAAGAAAGTGATGTAAGTATTTCTTAAATTATAAATTTTAATTTATTTAACATTTACTTTCAGTTTTGTGATTTATACATAAAAAAAAACAAAAGATCCTTAATGTGGAAGTATGTGGGGCAAAAGAAAGGTGACCTCATGGAAGATATATATTTTTGCTTGCTGTGCGTAAGAGAAAACAAGAAAAAATGCTGGAGAAAAAGTGGTAACAGGAACTCTTGCCTCAAAAAACATTGAAAAATTTTAAAAACAAATTAAATAATTTTATAAATTTGTATACCGCTTAAGACCCCATTACCCAAATACTCCTGAAATGCCACGAAAAATAAACTTAAGTAAGACTCCCTCACCAAAAGTGGCACAGATTGTTCCAGTGCCACAAACGCCAGAACAACTCCCACAACAATATGAAAAGAGGCAAGTCCACTCCTTAGCGCCAATATCGATTGAAAGCTCACGAAGTAAAGAGGATAAAATATTAAGAATCAAAAAATTCGGAGAGTACATGGTCAAGACAATGATTGCGAAAGATGTAAGTACACTATACTGTAAATATTATTTTAGAAAAAAAAAATTAATTCAATATAATTCGTTTTGCAGATACCTGAGGCAAAACAAATAAAATTAATATGTTCAATTTTGAAACAAATTGCAGAAATTGAATAATAATAAATTAGGTGATTAATTTTTGAATAATATAATTTGAATAATAAAATATTTACATTACAATAATTTAATTTTTGTTTTATTTTTAGGGACTACATGTGTAAAGAATATTTTAAATTTAAAAAAAAAAATTTTCTTAAAAAAATTATTTATAAAATTTTTTTGAATTTTTAAAAATATAAAAAATAATTAAAAAAAAAAAATTTAATTTAAAAAAATCTTTTATTTCATAACACAAACTTAAAGTATGACTAATGAATGAAGAGTTTCGAAAAAAATTATATACTACAAACATATGAGTACGTACATACCTAACTAATTTACAATTACATATTAATAGGCAAATTAGATTTATATAAACAAAAATTAATTGATAATTTATACATATATAATTTAGTAAAACGTTATTATATGTTCTATATACTTATACATATAAATAATTGTATATGTTGGACTATATTAATAAATTTCGGGATCACCAGTCCGTTTACTAGGCTGAACTGAAAATGGGAATTAAGCGAATTACAGGCAATGGAAATTTTGTGAAAAGGGATGAATTAGACAACGTAGGAGACAGCTTTAAGAAAACGCGTTGTATTGGAAGTTTCAGGATCATATATTTCGATCAATTTTCTTAGCTTCTTTGCTAAGATAGAGTACTTATTATTTGAAGGTGGTAATGAATTATTGAATTTTGTTTGCTGATACTCCATTTCTTTGTGCAGGGTCACTAGAAATTGGAAAATAGGCAGCTTTCGCAAACCAAACGAGTATGTTAATCCATTATGCCATCCTTCAATGAAATTTGTAGTCTTTGGAATTTCTTGCAATATTGATTGCCTGTGATTCCAAAAACTTGGAGGAAAAAGACCATTAAACATATAAGTCCGGCGGAAATACTCTACGTACCTTTTGCAGGCAAATTGCCCTGCAAACAGTTGAGAAACTGCCTCATATCCCTTTTCGACGTCATTTAGAGGCAACATTGATAATGCAAAGAACATTTTAAAGTTCTTGCAAAATTCGGGGTCTTTTTCATATTTTGTCTTCAAACCTAATTTTTGAAGACACCTTATATTTGCCTGTTTGAAATGGAAAAAGCAACCCAGTGTTAGGCTTTCTGGGAAAAATTTTTGAAATGATCTAATTGCCGCGCTCTCGAAATCTATTAATATAGTACGTCTTCGATTGCTTAAATTTAATTTTTTTTTTATAATTTCTATTGTATTACAGTAAATTTTTTCAGTTTTACCAGATAGGAGTGCAAAAATTGCAGCATGTGCTGCAGCATGCTTCACAAAGTGCAGCACATACAACTGGTAAAACGGTCAACATACTATGTCAAAAGTCCCGTCTGCTATCCAAATATCAGCTGACTCTAAGGCGTCAGTCATTTGTTTAATACAAAATATTATAAGTCTATTTCCTTCCGACATACCTGAATCATACAACATATGTTGCATGAGATCAGAAATTTCAACAATTTTTATCAAACACATTGACTCTAATAGGGTTGCAAAGGGGGTAGCACAGCGTAACACAGAGGGTGGTATCCAGATAACTCTCCAAGCTTCTTGCTACTCAATTCCAATTCTCAGCCTTCACGTGGCGCAACCTGCTAAGCTGAGTAACTCTTACAAAAGATCGGGTAACCAACGGGAGAATGGGAGATCGCTTTGATGAAGCTACTTCAACATGGGTGATTTAAAGGTTCATCAAGGGTTACAAGGTCAGGTAGGATCTTGTAATAGGAAGTGACGTTGGTGGCGGCAGCGTTATTCCACAGCTTTTGAAGTTACTACCTTGGCGTCAGGTGGCAACCGGCCGTAAAAATTTTTAGCCGAAAAAACACAAACTCCATGATGAAAATGAGGTCAAACAGAAGGAAAGATTACACTAGGGCGTTCCCCATAAGCGACGAACCAAGAAAAGTAAACAATCCAAGCATTAAGAAAGTAAAAGCAAAAATCAAAATCAGAATCAGAATATGGAACATTGGCAGTCTTACAGGACGAAGCAAGGAACTTGCTGAGATACTAAAAAGAAGAAATATAGATATATGCTGTATTCAGGAGTTGAAATGGAAAGGTGCAAAAGCACGAAAAATTGGTGAAGGTTATACAGTATTGTACAACGGTTTCAACGCAAAAAATGGTATTGGAATAGTACTCAACGAAAACATGTGTGATAAGATTATTGATCATGTACGTCAAAATGGTCATAGAAAATAAGATATATAATATTATGAGTGCATATGCTCCTCAAACGGGATGCGACAGTCAAACAAAGCTACTATTTTTTGAATCTTTAGAAGAAACAATGCAGGCGATGTCATTAAATGAGGCTATTATTTTGTGTGGTGATCTAAATGGTCATATAGGTAGAACAAATGGTACTAATAGCCCTTGCCACGGAGGTTTTGGCTACGGACAAATTAATGAGCAGGGTGAATGGATCCTTGACATAGCCAGCGCATATGATTCGAAAATAATAAATAGTTGTTTCCAGAAAAAAGATGAGCATCTCATATCGTATAGTAGTGGGGGCTCATGCACGCAAATAGATTATATTATGTGTAAAACTTCAAATGCGCGTCGGTTTCTGGATTGTAAAATCATACCAGGTGAATCTCTTACTAGTCAACACAGACTCTTGCTAGCGACTTTCGAGGTGGACTCGTCGAACTTAAGAAATGTAAACTATCACTCGAAGAAAACAAAGTGGAACAATATATATAAAGATGAGGGAAATGCATTTATTCAACAAGTTAACCGAAATTGCGAGAGTCTAGTCAATGCAGCACAATTTATATTAGACGATGGCTGGAAAGAATTTCATAATAAGGTAAACAGTTTGGCAAGGGAATATCTTGGTACTACAAAAGGCAAATCTTATGGCAAGAAAGAAACTTGGTGATGGAGCGGCGATGTTCAAGAGGTGCTTAAACAAAAGAAAATCGCTTTTAAACATTGGAAAAAAGGGCCAACATATGAAAATCATGCTATCTACAAACAAACTTGTAAAATTGCGAAAAGGACCGTTGCCATTGCTAAAAACAATGCGTATCAAAAGTTCTATGAAAATTCTGGAAACACCTGAAGGGCAGAACCAAATTTATAAAATCGCCAAAAGCAGAGATTCTGCAACAAAAGATCCAATATCAACCAGGTTCATTTGTAGTAAAACTCAAGAGCTACTGACAACCAACGAAGATGCTAATAAAAGATGGAAAGAGTACTATAGTGAATTGATGAACGAGGAATTTGAACATGATACTCCCGAAAATTTACCAGCTACATACGGACCGTTAAATATGGTAGCTACCGAGGAAATAGAAATGGCCCTCAAAAGTATGAAAAATAATAAGGCGGTAGGTTCGGACAATATTCCATCTGATCTTTGGAAAAGAATGAGCTCTCAGGGGAAAGTATTACTTCAGCACATCTTCAGCAAATTAATAAAAGGCGACAAAATACCAGCTGATTGGAGAAATAGTTTCCTTGTGCCTTTATATAAAAACAAGGGCAACGTGCAACAGTGTGAAAATTACAGAGGCATAAAGTTGACATCGCATACTTTAAAAATCTGGGAAAGAGTTGTTGAGAGCAGATTGAGATCAATTATAAAGATTAGCAGCAATCAATTTGGTTTTGTAAAAAATAGTTCAACTACTGACGCAATACAAACGATGAGAATTGTCATAGAAAAATTTAAATCGAGAAAAGAAGATCTACATGTTGCATTTATGGACTTGGAGAAAGCCTTCGACAGATTACCCAGAGAAATTATATGGCAAGCCCTTCGTTATCATAGGGTTCCTGAACATTACATTGAGATAATCAAGGACACGTATGCAAACACAACAACGCAGGTGAAGAGCGGGAGCGGCTTGTCGGAAAAATTCGGGGTGGGTGTTGGCGTCCACCAAGGATCAGCTTTAAGTCCACTTCTTTTTATCACCGCTTTGGATTATCTTGCCAGAAATATCCAGGACCCGTTACCATGGACAATAATATATGCCGACGATATTGCAATTATTGCCGAATCTCTGGAAGGGCTGCAAACCAAAGTCGAGCAGTGGGCTGACGCGCTGGAAAAGAATGGTCTAAAAATAAGTCGAACGAAAACAGAATATATGCACTTGTCATTCTCGAACGAATCTTTTATAGGCCCGACGAATACAATTAAAATAAAAAGTGTACCAATACCGATAACGAATGCTTTCAAATATCTTGGTTCAACAATAACATCTAAAGGCAAAATCGATGATGACGTCACAAGTCGTGTAAATGCTGGCTGGCTAAAGTGGAGGTCGCTAACAGGAGTCTTATGCGACAAAAAGTTTCCAGTCAAATTAAAAGGAAAAATTTATAAGACGGCAGTTAGACCGGCTCTTATGTATGGAACAGAGTGTTGGGCGGCAAATAAGAAACACGAACAAAAATTACATGTCGCCGAAATACGAATGTTAAGGTGGTCCGCAGGCGTGACGAAATTAGATAAAATAAGAAATGAGTATCTCAGAGGCACATTTAAGGTAGCCGACATTAAAGAAAAATTAGCCGAAAAACGACTGAGATGGTATGGTCACGTCATGCGTAGAGACGAGGAGCACCCTGTTAGAAAAGCACTTAACTTATCAATACCTAAGGGAGGACCAGGTAGGCCACCATCAACATGGCTTGGCACAATCAACAAAGATATGAGTAAAGCAGGATTGAACGCGGAGGCAACCCAAGACAGGAGTTCTTGGCGCCTCAGATCAAGGAGGGCCGACCCCAAATAAGGGAAAAGGTCATGAAGAAGAAAGAAGAAGAAGACATTGACTCTAATAATATATTCGCTTGTACGATATTTCAATTTCTGCTTGTGAAAATTTAATAATACATCTTCTATAATTTCTGGGATATAGTCAAATAAATGTTGAAGTTGTATGACAGTTACCCGAACCAGTACCTGGATCGTGTCCAATTTAAATAGGGTTCTAGCATTTACTAGAATAAATCATAGGTGAAAATTTGGGAACGGACGGACAGAGGAACGGACAAAGCTAAATCGACTCAGAATTCAACGCTCATCAAAAACGTTATGCTTGAGTCTATATCTCAGCGTTGTGGCAAACTTAGTATACCCTTCGAAGATACGCTCGTACGGATATAATGATTGAATAAGTAAAAAGCATAATGGCCATAGAAATATATTAAGTAGATTGTGCAAGTGCATTGTGATTTATATTATGCCGTTGGTTTACGGAGAATTCGATCAGTTGAAACTAAATTGAAATTTAATTTCTTCTAATCGTCAATATTTTATTGTCATCATGTAATTTTAATTTCTGTAATTTAAGAGCATCCTAATGGTTTTTAAGCTGGTGTTGGATGTAGTTGATTAATCATGTGTTTCTCAATATCGTATACACAATATGACACCTAAATTTGTAAGTATATACATATGTGTATTTCTGCTTGGCAAACAACACAGAAAGCTCTTAGTATCTGCTATGTGTTCTTTTTTTCATATATAATGTTTATGGCACTACATACATACCTTTCCAGAGTTGTTATTATGAATTATTCATTCCTTTATGGTAAAATTATTTTCGAATTCATTTACGTTTTGTTTTTTGTACCTAAGTATACGTTTAATTGCAAAATAAAAGTAAAGCCTGATTATTTTCAAAACTTTGCAAACATTCCAATGTGTTTTAGTTTACTTATTGTTATTTATGTTTTGGATCTTGTAATATAATTCTCTAATAATGCAAAGATATTTAATACTTCTTATCTCTTTAATTATAGGTACAGAAATACGTGCATTTAAATATATATAAAACAGTATTGGCACATTGAGTTTCATGAAATTTGTACAAAATTGTAAGGCATAAAAACTATAATGTATTTGAAATGTGAAAGGATTTGCTTTTTCGTATTGATTTTTTTAATATATTTCAAAATGAGTTTCCAGAAAAATTACTATTTTTTTTATTAAATATTCTTTTAATAAAAACGAGAAAAAATAGAGTTGACCTTGTCAACTCTGTGATACCCGTACGAATTTGTTATCCTGTGTGCGAATAAATATCCAATATGACTATGGGACAGACTATGACTTCAAGATGCCGTATTACCATGTTAATATATTCAAAATTTCAGTACTGTGTTTTTCAAAATCCTTTGTGTATACAGACTACTATTGAAGTTCTATGGCAGCTACCAGAAAGAGCCAAACAATTTTACTATTTGCTAATATATTTTCTTGTGTGAAATTTCAATATTTCAGCTTTTATAGTTTTTTTAGATATAGCAAAGTAACTTTTGAAGTTACTTTGCTATGAAGTAGGGTAGGTACCTACCAGAAGGAGCCAAGCAATTTCAACGACTTTTATCAGGCACATTGGCCCTACTAATACATTCGTTTGCGTAAAATTTCAATACCCAGCTTTATAGTTTCTGAGATATAACCCAATACATTTTGAAGTTGTATGGCAGCTAACCGAAATAGTACCCCGATCATGTCAAATTAAAAAAGGGTTCTGGCACTTAATACAATAAATCATTTGTGAAAATTTGGTGAACTTCGCTCAATTAGTTTTTCAGTTATCGCTGGGACGGACGGACGGACAGACGTACAGACAAAGCTAAATCAACTCAGAATTCGACGCTGATCAAAAGCATACACTTGAATCTATATCTCCGGGCATTATTTCTTAGCGTTACAAACGGTAAGGCAAATTTAGTATACCTTTCGAACATACGTTCGTACGGATATAAAAATACTAAAAACAAAAGGATTTTTTTAGCAAACGTATTGCAAAATCTAAAAGCGTAGAAGTATTTTTACCGACTGCATTTTATATAATAAGGTAGGTTATGCGATGGCAACAAATTTTGCATATCGAGCTTTCGATGGGAAAGTACTTCTACATGGTAGGGAAGTGTAAATAAACTATTTTTAGGAAACTGTCAGTCTGTCGGCCTGCAGTGTGTGCACGCGTGTATCTCAAGTTCGGCTGAACCGATTTTGATGAAAATTTATATGTGAGTTTGTTTTGGCTGTGTCACGGATTGATCAACTTTGGGATGTATCAGGCACTGGGAACTGGACTTTTTTGCGGGCCAGTTTTAGATTTTTGCCCATATAAAGAGAAAGAATCAACATATAAATTTTTTGGAACGAAATATTTTTATCTTATCTACGGAGCGGATTGATGAAATTTCTTGAAATTTGATATTTGAGTTCTGGCTGTTACCAAAACTATCTAGCGAGCTATTCAGGGAATTCGGTCGGTTATCTGTTGATCACATCACATTTTACTTATATTTATTGAAGTGAAAAATTTTTGTTATAAATAGGTAAGTCACAACACATCTTAGGAAAATGTGAAGCTATGTGTGTGGAATTAACGCTTTTGATTCTGTTTGTTATGCATCTTTGTAACAGTATTGGTTATAAATGATAATTATGTTGTGCAATGCATGAGAAAGCTTTGTGCATACTAAGTAGAATTATCATTTCTCATAAGAATTATAATCTATGATTTGACCTATTATTATCTTATATAACAACTTTCTCTAATTATCTTTGGAAGCACATTTAAAGAAAACACAAAAATTATTTTTGATTTCTGGTTTCTTCTGAATAACAAAGCAAAAACACGTTTTATTACAAAATTACTGTTTCCATTTTAAATAAAAAAGATCCTTACTAGAAATTTATTTTTCTTACCTTTCTCATTATATTTACCTATTTCCCTCCTAGAGTTACAGCCACTAGAAGTTTCAAAAATCACATTTTTTGAGAAACTGATTTACAACACTGTCAAATAACATAATTAAATAAAGTTGGGTCAAACCATTGGATTGTATTGTAGCACTTTTCCCTTCAACAAGTGAAAATACTGCTTTTAAATACAATCTATGTATAACTACCACCCAATTAAAAATATTTTCATTCATATATGAAACTATTTCTAGGATTGCATATATTTAGCATGAACGATTTATGCAGTCTTTTTGCTTTTATTTATGTAAGCAAAAATTAATTTATTAAAGAGAGGTTAACATAATGCTCGATTTAAAGGGTTAATTGCGTGAGTTAAGAAAAATAATTATATTTTTTAATGTCATCGAATTTACCGTTAGCTTTTTGCGTTTATAGAAATTTGAAAAAGTTTGCGGTAAGGGAAATATTAGACATCAAATATTCAAATTTTGGAAATTTCAAGAGCCGATAACTTGAGAGTGGGTGGAGAAGAAATAAACTATTTGTTAGTGTCTAATAGCTACTAAAATTTCAGGCTCCTGCAACCAGGAGTCTAAAAGAAAAACAATATCAAAAATTTGAAAAAAATGGATTTTAGATAACGGTAAATTTGAACGGCCATTTTGTTTTTCTAAAGTTTAACTATAGTATTCCACGATAGGAGAAGAAGGCCACTGCCTTTTTGCTGTTGCAAAATTTGAAAAATGCTTTTGGTTTCATTGCAACAAATAGTTAAAAAAGCCATTTTTAGGGTATTTGGGGGGGGGGGGGGGGTATAACTTTTAGAGGATGAGAGGTAGGTAAAAATTTTCTTCTAAGGAAATAATTTTCTATAGTAAAGATCTATGTACATATTAAATTTCGGCTTTCTGCCTTCAAGGGTGTAGAAGTTTTGTAAACAAAAAAGGTGTCCACGGACGGACGGACGGACAGAGTGGAACTAATAAGCAGTTTTTTTCAAAAAATTTTTGGAAAAGTGCTAAAAATGGCCATTGAAATTAATCGTTTTCTTAAACCTTTTTTTTTAACTAGCAAAGTTTTTGAATTTGGAAGATGATTTTAATTTACATTCCAATCACTCTGCTGTCATACTAATCTTTAGTAAGAAACTAGCTTTCAAACGGGGTCAGCAGAACCGCGGAATGGGTAGACTCCAAACATGGGGTTACTAGAAATATAAATGTTGAACTGCAGACTAGAGATCAACTAGATTCTGAAGTGGAAGGTTTTATTAAATTGATACAGAGAGTCGTCTCAAAAAACTAGTACAGAAAGCTGTCTGGAAGTTTAAATTCAGAGAATTTTCTGTTAAATAATTATAAAACTTAAATTTTTTTATTAGTACAAAAAAGAACAGTGAGGCATAAGTGGCAAGACCCACGTTATTTAGTTTGTCACGACGGTTTGTTATATAAACTTAAGAAGTTGATACCTTTACAATTCGTCGAGGAGTACTCCACGCTTAGGGAAATTAAGGCTGTTGTGCCTTAACGCAGTATTCTGTGCCAAATATTAAATGTGCCTTATACTAATGATTTGCCAAAATTAGGCGATGTAACTGTAACTACATTTGGCGACGATACAATAATATTGGGAGTACAATATAATCGACAAAAAATACAGGAAGCTTACCACAATTGAATTTGAATGGTGTATAGCGAAATACTTAAGTATGACTTAGGATGTCAAGCTCATGTGAAAAGAACATACAAAGAAGAAAAGAATAGAATTAAAAAATAAATACAGAGAAAAGTATTTCAAACATTTTGTATGTAAAAAGCAGTAATTATTATTGAAAGTGTTAAGTTTTTGTATGTATGAGCAGTATGAAATTATTAAAACTGGGCAATACGAGCTTTTCACCAATCAAGAAAATCAAAATGTGAGTATGACTTTTTCACCTTTCCACAGAAACCAAAAAGGTAAGTAATGTGTCATATATAAATTAAGAGAACAATTAAATACTGTATGTTAAAATATGCATGATAGGAATCTATTTAACGTATTTTAATCTAAAAATACGTTCATATACGCACAAATGGAAGTCATACGAGATAGTTTTTGAATAAACCACCCAACCGACTCTATGTAGCTATAATTCAGGAATTATACATAATATACCATTGTCTGGACATTGCAAGCTGAATACAGCAAGCAAAATATAATGGCAAATATAGCAATAAATAACTTTACAATTCTCAGAGCTATTGCATTTTTTAATGAAAAATTCTACTTATAATTACTAATTATTATAAATTCTCTTCTACTTCATTTGCATTGAATTTGTAAGACACAATAATAACTTTCTAAAAACCACTTTTTCCAATATTTTCAAGAATTCGACTACAGTTGAAAAATAACTCCTCAACTTGGGTGCTAGCTCTTTTCGCGGGCCTGTAGATATTCCTGAAATAATTTTGAGTAAGTGCTATTCTTCTTTACCCTTATCTTCTATTTTTAATTATACTTACTCCTCAGGAATTTTTCCTTCCGTTTGGAAGGAAGCCTTCATTAAACCAATTCAAAAGAAGGGCAATAAAAGTGATGTGGTAAAATGTCGTTCTATTACTAAACTTTCAGCGATTCCGAAAGTTTTTGAACTAATGATATATGATGGTGTTTAATCACATTGCATTCCATTTATCAGTAGTTGCTAGAACGGTTTTTTGAAGAAGAAATCAACGGTAACTGATCAGGTGGAACCTACTTTTGTTGTTTTAACAAATGTATCTTCCATTAGTTGTCAAATAGATGCGATTTACACTGATTTTATCCAAGCCCTTTTTGGTTCATCGGTGTTATCATCGCTTTTGGCTAGTTCTGGTGTTCCGCAGAGTAGCTACCTGGGCCCATTGCTCTTCATCATCGCTGTTAAAGACGTTGTGTCCTTTTTATATCGCAATGGAGTGTTATTTTATGCTGACGATATGAAAATTTTCAAGAGGATTCAAATATATTTTATTGCGGACTATTGTGTTGTTCCAGACAGAGACAACCAATAATTTCAGATTATACCTTAAATGGTCAAGTTCTTAGTATGGTTGATTCACTTAATGTTTGCTTTGATAACAAGCTATCATTCGCCAATCACTGCTACTATGTGGTTGGCAATTCAAAGTCCATATTGGGATTTTTTAAACGCTTGCTAAAAGATTTTAATGAGCCCTATATTTTGAAGTCCTTGTAATCGTCTCTGGGTCGTTCCCATCTAATAGATGCTTCATTGGTTTTTTCACCTTGTTACAATATTTATATACATAGATTGAGTTGATTCAAAAGAATTGCGCTTCGCTACCTTAAGATTTGTGCTTCGTTATCTTCCTTCGGAGGATTGACTTACCCACTTTAAGCCACAGAAGTGATACTCTTTTGTTTATTCAACTTAAGGAATCTGATTTGATCTCTCCGATTAGGTCTCGTTTTCCTGATTGCTTTGTAGTTCCGTTTCAAAGAACTTATTATGGGAAACACGAACCCGTCTTGTAAAAAGTTCAAGAACACACTTGATTTCACACTAAGAAAGGACACGATGAAAAAGTTCTTGTTTTCTTATAGATAATCAACACTTTTCCGGTCGCATTGTGTACAATTATTAAGGTTTTTGGATTGCACCAAATTTGGATGTCGAATTTTCGATGGGAATGCATTTCTCCATAATAGCGAAGCGTAAATAAACTAATTTTAGAGAGATGTTTGTTTGTCGGTCTCTCTGTCTGTCTGATATTGTGTGCGCGCGTGTATCTCAAGTTCGGCTAAACCGATTTTGATGAAATTTTATGTGTGAGTTTATTTTCACTATGGTACGAATTGATCAACTGAAAGGAAGTGTTTAAAAGGTATTTTCATAATCTTCTGTAACACTTTCGTTAACATAGGCAATATACATTATTCTGTTAACTTTTTAGGCTATGTGACAAGAACTACGCAACCTTTTTCATTCATATTCTTCTTTTCGCTTTTACAAAATTAGTGGATAAACATAATGTTAACCTTTAAGCCAAGTGTGTAACGAATGTCTTAACGAATCTTTGTGTAAGCAACATCAGATGTAAATAAATAAATAAACAGTTACAAACAGCTACTAGATTTTCTTTTTAAAAATATGTTTTGACATGTTCGCGAGGGAAAAATATTCCCTAACTAACATTAGTTTGAGCCGAATTTAAATTTTTTTTTTTTAAACTTTTTAAGAATTATTTTTTGAGCTATGACTACTAACAACGATAGCTTTTACTTTATTAACATGCACATTATAATAAAAAAATTAACTATTTTTAGATTTTATGAATTATTTTATTGGGCCGGAAATTTATTTTTATTGTTCTTTCTTGTTTTAATATTTTGTATTTTTCTTTTGCTTTTCATTTATTTATCAACAAATTAAAAGTATATATTCGCATATTTAACAAAATATTCATAAAAATATGTGAGGAATTCATCCGTTTCATTAAAAGATATCATAAATTTTTTTTTTGTTTTATGAATAGAATTTTATTTATAGAATTCAAAGAGTTTTCCTTTCACTTTCACACAATGTCCAAATACAAGATTTTAATGAATATAATGATACTTATACAATAATTCTTGGCAACTGAAATAGGAAAGTATATTTTTAAATTATTAAATTTGAAATTAATAAAACTATAAAAATATCAAATATAAAATTATTTTATTATCATAGATGTTATTTTTTGGAAATGTGAAACTATCTAACGAATGTAGCATGAAAAATATTTTGCCCATCTTATAGAAGAAAAATATATTTGCAAATTTACCATTGAGATAAAACACTATTACAGAATAACAAACTTACCCACATTATATTGTGTGTCGTGAAATTCTAAATTGTTTCCTTATAAAATCAATTTCAAAGTATATTTTAACTAACATTTAATATTTTTTCCTTTACTTGAAAATTTTCTTTTATAATAAATTTTAAAATTTTAAATTTTATTGCTTCATAATAGTTTTTAGTATTTGAAAATCGAGGAAAATTAAGTTGTAATTATGATCTTAACATAAAGCATGTTTGATATTATCTAATCCATAAGAATCGCGTTCTAAAGCATTTTTAAAGATTTTTATTTGATGCTACATAGATTTTTTAAGTTTGAAAAAAATCAGACGAAAAACAAGTAAGATATTAAAAATCTGAAAAAGTAAATTTATAAGTTCCTGTAGATCTGTAATTATGGAAAAAAGATTTTAATTTTGAATTAGAACTTTAAGTGCATATCTTTTGAAACACATTTATACACACTTACTTATAATAAGTTTTTATAGTTTTTATAAAAAGGTATGTCAAATGAACCAAGAAAATAAAAGCCTATTAAAGAACAAAACAAAATTTGAGTTTCACTGAAAAAAAAACCCGTACAACTAAAATAAGGGGGTTTTCGTTTATGCACGCTGCGCTGAAAGTTCTGCATTAGAACTAAAAATTTTAAGGCGCAGCGTTAAACAGTATGCAAAAACTTCAGCTAAGTTTTTTTAGTTTACACAGTCTACAAATTCTGAAACTTCTAAATAATCTGTCAATGAAAAATAACAGAAATGACATTGTTTATGAAATAGTACCGCAATACTTTTCACCCTCCAATTCACTGCAAAATATGGAAATTTAAACAAATTTCAATATCTGAATCAGCCATTTTGAAATTTAAAATTTTTTTGAATTTTAAATTTGGAAAAGTTTCAGAAGGCAGCGACAAAATTTAAACTAAAGGTTTGCGCTACACTTCTGACATATCTTTATTAAAGATTGAATTTTCGAAAGCACTTTATCGCAGCCAGTAATTTTCGAACGATTTATATTTTTAGTGTATGTAGCGTAAATTTTCAAACGTGCTACAAGCTAGAACTATTCTAAAATTGAATAAACGAAAACCCCCTGATAATTATAAATCGAGCCAAAATTTAAGATACCTCTTTTAGCATTTAATGTTAATGCCAAAGAATTTAGCAACATTTTCCCAAACGATTTTGAAGTTTGTAACAAATTAATTTAATGTTTTGAGACTGGCTTTATTTCTATAAACTTTCACGTTGCTTCCATTTTTTGAAATAATACTCGTATGTATTATGTAATTGAATAAAAATTTACAATATTCACACAAGTAGAACAAAAATAATAATTTAAAAGAGAAAAATTGTCATGCCACACAATATACCCGAAATTAATGCATTTCTGTTGATTTAGGAAAGAAGCTTGTGAAACAAACTCGGGAAGGAAATTACTGTTAAAATATTAACGGTTTGTTTCAATGTCAATTAATTTGTGTTCAATTATAAATGGGACTCTGTTGTAACGCGTACAGTGACATTGGGTGTCAAATATTCTCACAAATTTTTTCAAATACTTAAAAAAAAATTATAGACAATTTCAATTGTTTCAATTTTTTTTTTTATTTTATTATTAACTTAATATCTTTTTATTTTTTTATTTTAATTTTTATTAAATCTTAAAAAAAAAAGGTAAATAATGAAAAAAGCGCATTGTTATAAATGTCAAATAATAAAAAAAAATAATAAAATAAAAAAAAATAATAAGAAAACTAAAATTATAAATAAATTACATAATATTAACAAAAAAAATAATAATATTTTAATTAATTAATTAATAATCGTACATTCATATTTTGTTTTTTAATTATTTATTTTTGTTTATATAGAAAAAGCTTTCAGAATCAATACATAAAGTAGGAAAAATATTGAAATAAAATAAGATTAAAAAAAAACGAGATTTTGCAATTTTTGATTCTTTTCGTTCTTTTTTAACATTTCACTTCTACATATTTTTTTAACAAAAATTAAGAAAAAAGAAAAAAAAATGTAAATATGTAAAGTATATACATACATATAAGTATATTTTAATTTTTTTTAGCAAAAATTCAAACCAGAAATATATTCTATTATACATTTATTGCTATAATGTTCATATGTTCATATGTTAATGAAAATCGTATATAAATATATAATAATTATATAAATTAATAATTAAATGAAAATAATTAAATAATGGCATTGTAAGCGCAGCGGCGAATATAATGTATTTCATTTTGATTAATATATAAATGTACATTATACAAAAAAAATATACGTACATAATTTAATATAAAATAATGATAATATTTTTAAAAAAATTCATTTCTGTATTCAAGAGTCGGTCTTGATAGCCGAAAGAAAATAATAATGATAATAAAAAGTAGAAAATATACTTTTTTTATTTAGTTCAATTACAAAGGATTGTTGTCCATAATGTTACAGAGACTGGCTTACAAGAAAAATTGAAAAATAATTTAGTGTTCTTATTCGTTTTCTTCCTTTTTTTTAATTTAATTTTTATATTTAAAACAAAAAAAAAATATACAAGAAATAAGATAAAAATTTGAAATAGATAAATGTTCAAAAATAAATTTATTTTTTATATTCCAGAATATTTTTGTATGTACTTTAAAATTCTTATGAATATTAATTAACATTCTGGGAAGGATTTCTTAGTAATAAAGTCTCAAATCAAATTAACATGATATGAATAGATCTTGATTCAAGTTAAATAAAGGCAATATTATTTTGTCAAGATTTTAAAAACGATTTATTCTATTTGTAATTTTTATTGAATTTCATAGATTGTCATCATAGAAAATAATACAGAATATAGCAATTGAGACACATTTGGTGAAGCAAAAAATTCAATATTATGATTTTACTAGAAAATTTACTAATTATATTATTAAAAATTCTGAATTGAAGAATGTTTTCAAACTGTAATTAATGTCGAAGAGATTTAAAAGTATCCTGACTTCCAATTTTGAATAATTTTCTATATTACTGCACAATTCTACAAATTAGCACTTATAAATTTAATTATGTAGCAATACAGTATTACTTGCAATTTAGATATTAGGGATACTTGAAATTTCGAAACTAGATTGTATATTAGGAGAAATATTATAAATATATATATTTGTATATATGTATAATGTACACGATAATTACTAATTGCTGAGCTTCAAATAAACACAAATCAACAAACCATTTATATATGACGTATATAATTGGGAATCTAATGTAGATAAAAAAATTCATAACGAACATTTATCCATTTTTTGTTTTTTTTTTGACTTTTGCTTTTTGTTATTAATTAATTATAAAATTAAATTTTTAACTTTTTTTTTTTATTTTTAAAGTTTTGTTTAAATTTTTTTATATTATTTATTTTTGATACATTTCTAAATCAATGCATGCTACTCAATTAATTTTCAATGTATTTATATATCTATATATCTATATATATATATATGTATAATTATGTACATGTACATATGTACATATATATATATATATGTATATATATATAAATATACCAATTTATGAATTAATTTTTTATTTTTTTAATATTTTCATTTTTTCTTTATAAAAGCCTAAAAACAAATTTATTATTTCTTTAATATTTTGTTTTTTTAATTTTTTTTTATTTTGTTCATTCTAATTAAAATAATTATTATTAATTATCATTTTTAAATTTCCTTTTTTTCTTTTTTTTTTTTTTGTTTAAATATTTTATAAAAAATAAAAACGAAGAGTTCAGTTTAAATTTTATTTTTCTTTAAATCTTAAGATGTTCCATTGACAAGTTCTGGTTTTCTATTATCGTTATTAGTTGAATCAGATGGTTGATTTTTATTGCTCTTAGAACGACGAGGTTTTCTTTCTTTCAATGGAACACCATTAATAGGTGGCTGTTGTGGTTGTTGTTGCTGTTGTTGTGGCTGTTGTGGTTGTTGTGATTGCTGTATTTGTTCTTTTTGGATTTGATTTCTTTCATTACCGTTATCATTGCTACCGTTACCACCTGTGTTACCAGCACTACCGCCACCACCACCACTAACACTTGAATTTTTATTATTTTCTATTGGTTGTTGTTGATTTTGTTTTTCTAGATTTCTTTGCTTTATATTACTGTTAGCTAAAATTTCAACTTAATTTTAGAAAATAGTATACTTCATATTTTATTTTTTATTTTATTTTATTTATAAAATCTTACCATTCTGACCAGAATTTCTTTGCCTTCTACGTCTTCTACAACTAGCTCCTTCAGTAGACGAATGACTCTCAGCTTTAATTAAAAAAATTTATATATTTTAATTTTGTTCTAAATATATTTTGGTTATAAAAGGAAATATTACCCCTTTCAACGCTACTCATATCACGATTATCTTGATTATGATCATCATGATTATAAATCTCTTTTCCATTAGAATCAATCATACGTTCATTACGATCATTATTGCGACGTTCTGGTCTTCTACTACCACCACGTCTATCATTACCACCTCCACCACCACCACCGCGATAACTACCACTTCTTTCCGAATATCCTCTTGAATGATCCCCACGAGAATTGTAATCGTCTTCTTCATTATTATTATTATTGCGACGTGCTAAAGTATACACAAACAATTTAAAATATAAAATGAAAGAATCAAAGGAAAAAAGAAGATAAACTTAAATTATATTTTGTAAACAAAGAGAAAAGAGGAAACTAAAGTGAAACGAAGAATTTCGGTTTGGAATTTCGAAAATCAGAAAATTCGCTATTCACAAATGAATTTAATAATATATGTGCTCTTCATATTTCCAAAAGAAATAAAAATCTATTGATAGCTTCCCACTTGATTCATTTATATAAAATCACAATGTTTCTACAATGTTAGTTTAGCAAGACCAGCAACAAATGAAAAAAAATATGTACAAAATATTTGGGAAAAGAAAGGAGAAAAAAAAAGTTTCTAAGGTAAAATACTTGGGCCCTTTTTTTGACTTTTTGAATTTTAAAATTAAATTTAATTAGCGTTTTTTAATTAATTTTTTTTTGTTTTTTTTTAGAAAAAGTAACGATTACTACTTGTTTTTTAAGAGTAACAAAAATAAATTAGTCTTTGCTTTTTTTGCATAATTAATTATTTGTTTTGCAAAGGTTTGTCTAAAATAATAATAACATTTTATAAATTTAATTTTAATTTCATTATTTTTAAAAATAAACAATAAAAAAAAAAATTTTTTTTTTTTTAAAGTTTGAAATCTATCCGGAAACCATTTCGTAGTGTCCGGACAAAATGTTCAGCCCCGATTTCAAAAAAGAAAAAAACTTAAAAAAATATCTAAACGAAATTAATTATTAATTTAATTTCAATTGTCATTTTAGTTGTCATTCATTATTCTTAAAAAATAAGTAACAAATTGTAGTAAAGTTAAAAAGCAACTGATCGAAATTCTATTCAATACTAAGAATTTTTTCGATTCTCGTTTTATTTCCAAATTTTTTTTGTTTTTTTTTTTTTCTTGTTTTGTAAAAAAGGGCACAACATTTTGCCTGTTGTTAGACACTAGAAATGACACGATTTTAGTTAATTTTTTTTTATATAATTTTATTATTTTTTCAGATTTTTTTTTGTAAATATTTTTTTTTTTTTTTAAATATTTTCTTATTTACTTAGTTTTTTTTTTCTCATAATATATAATAATTAATATATAAAAAATTTTTAAAACAAAATAATTTACAGTGGTTTTATTTTTGAATTATTTTTATTAAAGTTGATTAAAATTAAATATTCGGAGAATATTCATTTCCACTTCCAAATTTCAATTATGTATTTTATTTTGTAAGCCATTTGGTTTATTAAATTAAATTTGTATTATAATATGCTTAGCTAATTAGTATGTCTATTTAAAAAAAACTTTATTAAGAATTAAGCATAAGTATTTTGTTCATAAATGCAAAATATTAATTTTTATTATTATTAACAAAAATTCGCAAAAACAAAAATGATAATTGATTTGTAATAAGTTGAAATTTTTTATTTTTGTTAATATATTAAAATATTTTGATTTCAAAATTGCAGAAATATGATATTAATATTTAATTCAGCAATTATAATTTATAAGCTGATCTGTGTACTAACAAAATATTAATGCAATTTTAAACTTAAGGATAATATAATTGTTATAGTCTTGAGGATTATTCTCTGATTCGAGAATTTATTTAACTTAGGGCCATGAAAAGTGATTACAAAGTAGTTAATAACTACAAAATAACAATAAATTTCAAATACCGAAAAATTAAATAAGTTGCCTACCTATACTAAATTTGGAAAATGGAAATGATTGTTTTGTATATTCTTTCATTGAATTTGAAAGTTCCGTCTGTTTTATTTTCATTAATGTACTGAATTCCGGTTTTTATAATCTTGTAATTTTGCATATAGTTTTTTACTCATCGTTTTCTTTTAATATTTAAATTGCTAAATAGAAATTTGATAAAGTTAAGTTTTTTTTTTGTTCTGTTTTCATAATCTAAAATTTGTTTTTTTTTTTCCTTTTTTTATAATTTTTAACTCAATTGATCCTCTATTTAAAAAAATTCTTTTGTATAATTTTATATTTAATTTCAGTGGTAAAATTTTAATAGTTACTTTTAATCTTTTACTCTTCTCTTATTTAGTTTTTTTTTTTGTTTTCTTCATATTCAAAAAAAAAAATATTTATTTTTTATTTTATTTTTGACTTTATGTTTAATGTTTTTTTTTGTTTTTTTTTTTGGATAACAATTAAAACTACTTTTAATTTTTGATTTTTTATTTATTTTCGCTAGCAAATTTTTATTTAAAAATACGTAATTGATAATTCAAATTTTAAAGACAATCATATTTATATTTTTTGTTTCAGTGCAAGCGTAAAATAAATAAATGTAAAATGTATACTTTTACTTTAAATATATGAAAAATTAACAGAAAAAAACAAAAAACAAAATGAAGTTGTTTAAATTTTATAAATTAGTTAAATTGTGTTTGCACCAATAAAAATTTTTTTATTAAAGGTTTTTCTTTTAATACCTAGTTTTGTTATATACAATATACTTATGTATTAATATATGTATATGTATATCGATGGATATAAAATTATAATAAACTTATTTTTGTATGTTATGTAAAAAGTGCATCTACAGTTCAAAGAAAAGTAAGAATTAAGTTAAGATATTACTTAGTTACTTAATTGATTATAATTACCAAACTAATGAATAAAACAAAAAAAACAAAAGAAAAATGCAAAATAAACTTAACAATTTTAATTATTCAAAAGAATTCCGCCTTTTCTTACTAAATGATTTTGTGATTGAATATTTTAAATGAAAGAAAAAAATTTACACGGTTCTAATAAAATAAATGTTGATTATTAGATATTCTATAGAAAATTTGTAATTGAAAATTTGGTTTTTGAATTTTTTTAAGAACTCATAGAAAAGTTAAAACTAAAGTTTTCCTTTCCAATTTTCATTTTTAAAAATTAAATTCATAATTTGCTATATTTGAATTTAATGAAATTTTTATGAATTGTAGTTAATTTTTAAAATTCTTTTATATCAATGTAAGCACTATTTTTAATTAAATTTCTTAAACTTTTGATATCTGAAATAATTAACAACAAATTTAATACTTTGGAAAAATATCTTGGAAGTATATTGGAATAACCCTGACATCAAAATTATCAATTCAGCAATATTGACAAATTGAATTCTGCATCTATACAGTATAACTATATACAATTTCGATCTCAGCGCAAGTTAATTTTGAATATATATTAAAATATATTAAATACTTTTTGAAGTTATTTTAAAATGCAAATAAAATTTATTTTTATATCATAATACAATTATTAAAATTTAATACTGACATTTAATAATTTCTATATAAAGAAAACGAAATAATTGCATTGATTACTTTAGTTGAGAGCCCTGTTTGATAAATTCATTTCTCATAATACTCCTAAATTTCATTTGCTTTATTTTAAACCTACATCAAATATTTAATATTAATTATTTTAATTTGTAATTTTGTTAGTAAAATAGAAAAAGAAAGAAAAATAGCAATTTTTTAGAGAGAAAATATTTTCATTCCATTTCATATTTAAAATATTTATAAGATTTCGTTATTAAAGATGGCTTTTTAATTTTGAATAATGGAGTGTTTTAGAAATTTTTCGTTAAAATCAAATTTCAATATTTAATCATTAAAAAAAAGGTTGTTTTCGACATTAAATGTTTTCTGTCATTTATGATGTTTTTTCTTTTTCGAATATTATCTACATACAATATAATTTAAGAAAGAATAATTTAAAATCTTTAAGTATATTAAAATTTAATATCTACTTTTCTTTATATTAAAGTACATAAGTCGTCATGCATGTTATCTTTCAGCTTTTTCTTTTGTTTTCATCAAAGGTATTAATATTAAATATCAAGTTATTACCAAAAAACAAAAAGTTAATTAAAAACTGTAATTAAATTAATTAAACAATATTTTTTAAGAGGATTTTTTTTTTTTTCGGTTTAAGTTATAATTAAATACATATTTAAACATATATCGTTTCTTTTTAAATCATTAACATTGTTAGAAAGATATTAATAAAGAAATTGTGTTAAATAAAAGGATTAATAAAAAATCAATTGAAAAAATCAACATAGTTCTCAAAAAATAGTAGTAATTTTAAAGTTAGTCTAAATAGTATAAATTTTATATATTCCCCAAAAAGTACAATTAAAATTTATTAAATTTTCTACTGTCTACAAAAATAATTGTTTATGCGTGAAATTTTATTGTTTTATTATAAGCAAGAAAATTTGTTTTATTTTTATTTCAAACTTTATTGTAATAGCAAAAATTTTATTAATTTCAATATAATATAGACAATATGTATATATTTTGTTTTGTTTCAGTGTCAGTTTAAAATTTTATAGTTTTTTTTCATAATAATCTAAGGCTAACTGAAAAATAAATCATATTAAATGATTCTTCATTCATGTCAATTAGAGTGTTGTGATTATTTACTAATTATTTTAATGTTTGGGTACTATTTATATGAATATTATAAACTCTATAGTTCTAGATCAAATTTAAGTTCTCTATATTTCTCTCTAGAATTGAAAATTTGATAGAAGTGTTTAATATATTTTTCTTTTCTTTTCATTAAAATAATAAAATGTATTTTGTTTGTTTTTATTTTTTAATTAAATTCTTTTGTCGATTTGGGTATCATATTCCAAAGCCGGGTCAGTCTTATTTTGCATTTATTTTTGAGTTAAGTTACTGCCATAATCACGTCCCCACTTTTTAAATTATTTTTGTTTTATTTTCCCTATAAATATTATTTTAAAGGAAGTTTGGTTCAATTTTAGGAAGTTTCAGTTTTTTCTTTTTTTTGATTTAGTTTCATTGTAGCAGATTATCGAAAAGTCGTTGGTCTCCTCTTTTATGATGGTTTAAACATCATAATTTTTAATTTAAATAATATAATTGTCATACAAAATTTTAATTATGTACTTAGAAAAATATTGCATAGGAAAATTTTGATATAATTTGGAAGCGTAACAAAATGTAATTCTGTTTTTTTTTTTTTGTTACAAACTGAAATTGTTGAAAATACTGCGACATTAAACGTAAAAGAGAAATGTAAATTAATAAATCTGCAGTAATCCTGACTTTATATTAAACTATTTAGAATTCATGGAAACTGGGGGACGCGATGTTCGTCTTTCAGTGTTAGTGTTATTATGATTTCTCTCATTATAGGATCCTCTATTGGATCGATTACTGGGTCTCCCACCTTGATTACTCCCTCCAGTATTTCCACTACCGTTACTATTGGTATTACCACCGCTTCCACCACTGGCACTATTACCTATTCCTAAATTGCCAATACTATTACCACCTCCACTATTATTGACACCATTTCTACTATTATATTTTCTCTGGGGAACATTTTCATTATGATTGTTATAATTATGCTCATTACTGCTGTTATTGTGCATATTATTATTACCCTGCGAATAGCGTTGGTTACCGCCACCACCTCCGCCGCCGCCACCACCACCACCTCGACCTCGTCCACGACCGCGTGGTCCGCCTCTACCAGAACGAACTGAATCCATGTCGCTACTATAACCTCTTTCTGACCTCCTCGAAACTGGGAAATTTTGTATTGAACCCATTGTTGACTCTTGGTAAGCTCTTAATTGCTGATCAATTTCTAATTTTTCTTGACGTAACTGTTCAACTTCCTGAAATATAAAATTTACATTTTTTATGTACATAAAATTATTGTTGGAATAGATATTCTTTAAAATTTGCTAGTCATTTTCTAAATACGAAAGGGTTTCGCTTTCAAAATGCAAAATTTAAATTGTTCACATAAAATATGTACATTTAACACAATAAAAGTCCATACGTATATAAATAATATGCATATATGTATATGTACATATATGTACATACTAAAAAACTGTTTATAAAATATCTTTTTGGAAAATCATCTGTTAAATGAATCAACGAAACAGCATAATTATTAATGAAATTTTTAATTTTTGTTTTTAAAGGAAAATAAAAGGATACGCTGATACACACACCGCTTGCTTAGAATTATAATTCTAATATTTACATCATATAGTGGTAAATTTTTAATGCCAATGAGCCTATAAGAAGCTGTAATAATCAAATCAATGAATAATCTTGTAATTTTCCGAATATTAAAATTTTTAGAAATAGCATCTGCTTTTTTAAAAAGAACCTTTTAACATTGACTAAATCAAACTTTGAATCATTCAAATTTTACAATCTTTACAATTTAAAAAGTTATAATTCTTTGTACACGATAAAAGAATGAAATATTTTTTCTGTGTAATATATGTAACACAATGGAATACCACAAAATGTGCCTTTAAAAATTATACGTTGAATACTAACATAGAACTACTTTATAATAAATTATTTCTAGTGGCATGTGTTTCAAATTTTACAAGTCGTTCATTATTGTTGATTTATTATCGAAGGAAATTTAAATTTTTGTGAAAAGGAAATAAAATTAAATCAGGAATTTTGAGAGAGGGAAATTTAAATTAAATGAGATTTTTTTATTCTTTTTTTGAAGGTGTACAAGAGTTTGAGAGTGTTTAATTTAAACTTTGAGTTCCTATATTTTAATTTTAAGATAAAAGGAAGAGGAATTGATTTTATGCTGTTCGCTTTATTGAAAGACGAAAATATTTTCCCTTCTTATTTTGCATTTAATAGTAATGTTAAATAAATTAAAAAAAAATTCATTTAACAAAATTAATCGTCCGAGGTGGCTTATCTTAAACCACAATCATTTAAAACAGTAGTTTCTCATTATAGAATTTTATAATTCTAAGCAAATATATAATATTATTTATCCTAATTTATAGAAAAAAATTTTTCGATTTTTTCTAACAGAAAACTTCAATTTTAAGGCAGAGAAATATAAAAAATAAAGTTTTCAATATATAAAATAAATAATTACGAAATAAAGTTTCTGCAGTGTTTTCTTCGACACGTTATAATTTTCTAACTATGCATTTTGAGTTCGAAATACCTATAGCTTAAGAAATCTATACTTATAATATTACTTACTTTTAAATGACGCAAATGATATTCTAGAAGTACTTTTGCATTTGAAATTGTTTCAACAGTTCCGATAAAAACAAATGGTACATGACCAGATTCGCGCGGTATGTTTTGATCTTGTTCATCATCACCAGCAATCTGAAAAAAATGGATATCCTATATTTCAATTCTTTTATTTTTTATTCTTTTTATACTTTGATTCTAAATACGCCACTTTTGTCAACTATTTCTTGTATAATTCTGCCATTTTTTCCAATAACTTTACCGACTAAATCTCTTGGTACTTGGAAAAATTCCTCCGCATATTCTAACATTGATCTGGCTTTTCTTACTGCTTCTTCTGTTTCGCCGGTTATTTTAAATGTACAAGATTTTTCCTCTAGTTCGATATTTGTAACACCTTCTAAGCTTCTAGCTTGCTGTATGTTAGTACCATGAGCTCCTATCGCGAGACCCATTAGATCTTCCCGTACTTTAAACTCATCCATAAAGCTATAATATTTTTAATTTTAAATATTGCCCAACATTCTTACATTTAAAAAGTATTTACCCTTGATTGTGGAGTTTTGTTGATTCTAATTGCCGCACAGCTTCCTCAGTCCTTCTCAAAAGCATTACCTAAGTTTTTAAACGTTAGTTTTAATAACTTTTTGAATTTATATTAAAAACGAATACCTTTTGAGCTAAATTCCTGAAATGCATATCCTGTAACATTTTTGCTCTTTTAGTTGTAATTTCGTGCTTCGATATGATGCTAAGAACGCCTCGTTCAGGTATGTAACGGCAGATTCCAGCCATTATTGACTTTTGAAAATCTTTATGCACTCCATCTTCTTTGGCCCTGCAGAACACAAAAAATATAATTTTTTTTTTTTCAAGAAAACAAAAAGATCAGGTTGTGCCATTAAAACTTACTCCTCTCGCAATTCTTCAGGAACAACAATTTCAAATTTATGAAAACTTTTTGTCGTTAATAATGGGTTATTGTTTTTATGTCTAACACGTTTAAGATCGACAATTTCCGTACAAGGATTCTCAAAACCGCAATAGCAAACAGCACAAATTTCATTTTTCAACATTTTTATAACTGCCGTCCACCAACCACAGGCCTCTCGACCGTTGGATCTCGAGTAAACTTCTACTTCCATACCCTCTTCAAAAGGTGGTCCATTTTCTGGTTCTGCTTCTGGCGGAAATCGGCATTGCGAAAATAAGTAATTTTCTTCGTTGCCATAACTGTTAATGAAAAAATATATATTAGAACACTGTACGTTTTATTTTTTTAATATTAAACTATTCAGGTATTGATTTACAACATTTTGACGGTTACATATAACATCTTTAGTTTTAATTTGAAAGAAGTTGTAGTATGCCTTCAATTTCTGATAAATTACTCAATTAAAATTCATTTTTACATTAGGCGACATTTTAAGAACTCCGTCATTTTTTATAATCACAAAACAAAAACGTATCTTAGAAGGGAAATTACTGAACTATTTCTAGAGAATTGCTGAAATCGCAAAAAAGCGTTTGTTTGAAGTTGTTTTGAAAAATATTAAACATACTTAGAAAAAATGGAAAATTTTGTTGTTGTTTATTTGCCTAAACGAAATTACATCATTGTAAATTACTTAATTTTTCTTTTTTTTCGAAAATGGATTTAATTTTAATATGTAAACAAAATTTTACTTTGGTAATTATATTATTTGAAATCTATGCAATAGGATGTAAAATAGTTCATTGATCTTTTGGCATATTTTTAAGAAAAAAAATTTACTTATTGTATTAAGAATAATTTTAACTTACTCATTATCAAGTACTACCACTAGACCATCTTCCACAACATCAGTAACAACTCCCTGAAACAAAAGAAGAAAAACGAATACATTAAGGAATATAGAGCTATTTTTTTTTATTAGTACCACATGTATTTTATGAATCAAAATTGAAATTTTTAATAGATTTAAATATAGATCAAATTTTTTTCTCTCCTAAATTTTTGTTGAGTATTCTTCCTTATCACACACGAGGCGTATTCTCACGCTCTGTCAAAACAGGGGTTATGGCGGCGTCCAAAAATATCCCCCCAGAATATATTCTCTATTAAATAGGTACGTATATAATGCAGGAAATTTCATTCTATACATTATAAAATTCAGCATTATAAAAAAAATATCTTCGTTCATTTCGTAGAAGAAAACTCAACATCATTATATATTAAAATTTCACAAAGTTAAACCAAATTTTATTGTATCAACTTAATTCAAAAAATAATTTTATTATGAATAATAAATTGCAAACCTTATAAAAAGATCTATTGTCCCGACAAACTTCTACAGTCAAGTCATCAGCCATTTTTTTTCTTTCTTCGGCAGATTTTTATAATTTTATAATTCTCCTAATTGAAATAAAGATGTTATTGCGATGCCCCAACTGGAATCGCTCCCAACAGAGAAAATCAGTTTTTTATTTATTTTATTATATTACACAAGTATTTTATTTAAATATTTTAATTTCCTTATTTAATTTGCTTCTAAAAAATTCGCGTGTGAAAATCTTCGATTGTTTTATTTCGATATTTTTATAACTCGATTTATCGACAATTAAAATATATTTTATTCACTTTATCTTATGAATAATATAACCGGCAATTATCTATCTTACTTTTTTACTTAACCCAATAACCAATTTTTACACATATGTCAATTGGGAATCCATTCAGATTCCAGAACCTTCCATAAATTCCTAATTATCTATTTTGAATTCTCATTTTGACTAAAGTAACGAAAATATTAAAAATTATTTTTAAATTTGAATACATATTGCTGTTTTACAAATAATAAGAAACTTATAAAATTTATTTTTAACATTTTGTTTTATTAATTTATTATAGTTATAATTAGAATTTTGTAATTTATCGTTGCAAATTGCTTGAGAGCTAAAAATATTAAAATTGTTGAAAACACTATTGTGAATTTAACGTCAACACAAAAGATATTAGTAGCGGTTCTTTATCTAGTAAATCCGTTACTTTTTTAATATTAGCTTATTCTGTTACTTTTAAACATTTCAAATTTATCAGTAGTTATCACTTTTGGTAGTGTAAATTTATAAAGACATATGTACTAACGTAATAGTTTCTTATTAAACATATATTATTCACATAACTACCATGAGTAAAAAAATTCAACATGAGTAAAAAAATTGCATGATATGTAATTGCTCCTCAACATCTTATTATAAATGATTTATGTAACAAGGACATTGTTCATTTTATGAAATAGCCGTAATATTAGGAATAACCAATAACTGTTTTAACAAATTCGTTTTAAATAAAGATTTTATATAAAAATATCAAAATGTTTGAATTTAATTTGAAGATAGTAAATATCCAATAATCATAGGCAAGCTTATTTCCATTATAGGTATAAAAAAATTAATTTTTCCCTTCTAAATAAAGATAAAAATGGTAATTTCAGGTAGATTTCTAAAAATTTCATTTTCGAAATTCAGGTAACTATGTTTAAAATGTTCATTTGTAGAAAAATTTGATACCCTTAATTTTAGGTAAATTTTTGTTTCTAAAATTAAAAACATCATTCATTCAATATTTTCTACCTGTGGTCATAATATATAAAACGGAAAAAAAAAAATGCCAGGCAGGTCTTTGATTTATTAAATGGCATATTTTCTTCGCTGTAAAATTTGTGATTTCATAGAAACTTATAGGCTTAAATAATGAAACGTTTTTTGAATCGTTCTTCTATTAAATTTAGGAGAAATCTTGAGGGAATTATTTTCGAAAAATTTACAATTTTATTTTAATTATTGTTATTAATAGATAGTACGCATAAAGTTTGAACTGTATTGCTAACTAACTTTATTTAAGAATAAGGGAAAAATTTACTTATGAGGACAATAACCACCATATTTTTGATGTTATAGAAGTTCATCAGATACGAATAGTAGGAAGAAACAGAGATACGAAAATGACTTTGCAAATAACTGTGAAATGAGGTATAAGAAATTGAGACACCCTTAATTAAGTATTTGACTATTGAATTGAAAAATTTTAGTCTTAACTAATTTGAGGCATGTGAGGAGAAGAGTCTATGTGTTTGTAGAAATATATAAACATAGAAAAAAAAATATTACAGTGAACTTGGAATATACGCAAAAATTTAATCAGCTAATGTCAATTAATGCAAGCAATATTTATTATAAATAATTTTAAATTAGAAAAATCATACGATACATGAGTTTTCATAATTTATTCCGCAGTTGGTATGAGAATGTCAAAACAATGAAAATTTTGTACTACCATTCATCCGATAGACCCGAAAAATTGGGAAGTCAAAAACTTGCTGATTCAAAAGTTTATGCCTTGATTACTGAACTAGAAAATCGAAAAATATACTGCTTATAATTGAAAAGGTTTCGTTAAAATCTACAACTATTTTTCTTGCAGATTTATAGAAATTAACTTTGGAAATTTTGAAATTAAAAAAAAAACCATGTTGAATATAGCTCTGTACAATAATATAGATATTGTGTAACTGATATTTACATGAACAACGTAGAAAAATGTGGGAGGTAAATAAAAAATAAAAAATCTGAGAAGTTTGTTAAAGCTCTGGAATAAACGAATAAAAAAAAAATAACCGATTTTAAAACCGCGGGCATCCTCCTTTCCTTTGTTACTGATATTTACATTTGCTTTATTTTGTATTTCCATCATATTGCCTCTTTATTTTGGGAACCAAAATATTATACAAATTTAGTTAGTTTTATAAACAACTATAATATATATAAGTATTTAAGTGAGCATACATTTGTTGTTTGTTTTTGGACTTGTTTGTTTTTGGTATTCTTCTAGACCTAATATTATTCTATTTATATATTTTTACATAATTTTTGTTGTGTTCAAATTCCTAAATATTCGCATATAGTATTGTCTATTTATCGCAATATCGAAGTATTCCATATATACCGTGCAACAAAAGTCGAAAAGACTCATGTAAAATGGTTTTTATGAAAGTCGTTGTTTACAAATTATTCAACATGAAAAAAACCGAGCTAATTCAACGTAATCGAAAACCTAGTCTGGTTTATAACCAGATATGTGTAAAAAATTATCTACCGTTTTTCTTATATCTAATGAGAGACAATAACATTCTGTTAACAAATAAATAATTTTTCCAATGTACCTTTTTTTATAAGTATTTTAAAATAAATCAAAAAGGAAAAGAGTTTGCTTTAATTTGAGAGAACACTTTATTTGTTTTAATATACATTTCCTGAGCTACATATTATGCACACCCGTACTTTGTCGAACCGGTGTCTTTTCTAAATGACTTTGAAAGAGATTATTACAAATAAAAATATTGCTTAAAACATAAGTACATGAGATAAGTCTAATGAACAGAAATTCACAAAAGATCGCAGCACAACAAAGATAACTGATTGACTTGACTTGGGATTATATTTCACTTAATTTTCATGATTAAAAAATATGAAACAATATTTAAAATTTTCAAAATCTACAATATTCTCTAAATTTTTTTTCCACATTGTTCGGAATTTTATTCAATATTGCTGGTCTAACATCTTAAAAAAATTCCAAAACATATTGTTTTTTTTTTTTAATTTATTTAAAAACTTATATAATTAGCTTCCTCCCATAATTTTTTTTCTTTCAGAACCTGTCTTATATTTTTGTTAAAAATTTTGAGTTATAACGTATGCTACGTTATAACTAATAGACACATACAGCAATTTAGCACTAATTTTTCCTCTAAAAATGAAATAATCGAATACAGTTAAAAAAAAGCAATTCAAAAAATATGATTTTTTTATAATAATATAAAAATATGCAAATTTTATGTATTCTTATTTCCTATCGGATCTTCTATCCTCTATTTTTATCTGTTATTATACGTAATATGTGTGTGCTGGTATATGTATCTGTACTATATATTATATTTTAATTTACATAAAAAATCAAATAATAAACGTGTAGGTAAGCACATTTAAATATTTTTAAATTTTCATTTCTATATGTTACACTTTTTATTTTGAATTTCTGATAAACACTATGGTAGCCACCTATCTATAATAAAATATAATAAAATACTCAGTTCAAAATATATTAAAAAACATCATCTACAATCTCTTAAATATTCTCTATAATATTCTATATTTACATACAATTTAAATATGTACCTATCAAAATATTATAACAATATTATAAAAAATCATCTACACATATGTATGAATGTATTTCTGATAGTATATACACATAAAATAGTAAATATACATGTACATAATATATTTTGTTAAAATTGTTGCTACTGTTAAACATTGAATTTAAAAAAAATACAAATAATACAAAAACTAAGTAAAAAATAAAAATTAAAATAAAAATGAAAAGCGAACAAATATGTAATTGCACACTCTAGTACTAGATATCTATAAGTATCATTCACTAGCTAACTAAAATACACATTCTCTGTTCTACAGAATGTCCCAAAAGAACATTTTTTTAGTATTCGGTTAGAATTCAAGCTTTTCGGAGTCTTTTCTATATTTAAAAAAAAAAAATTGGAAATTATAAAAAAAAAGAAAAGCAGAATACCGTTATAAAGGCAGGAAAATTTTCACAACACACAATCAAAAAGAAGACAAATAATATTTATAACAAAAATAACAAAAAAAAATAAATAAAATGAAAATTTCTATTTGAATTCTTTTATCGAATCTACCGCGTATCAGAAGAATTTTCCCGGTCGCGGTAAAATTTAAAAAAAAAATTACCTACATAATTGTAAAATAAAAAATCAAAACGTGGAAAAAAAATATTAAGCGTTTTTAAATATAAAATTATTTATTTATGTTGGCAGCAACAAAAACAATAACAAGAGAAATTTCTGCCCATTGTTAAAATTAAAAAAAAAATAATTTGATTTTTTTTTTTAATTATCGCACATAATTTTTCTTTTCTTGCATTATCATCAATTAATAAATTAATTAATAAAAAACGAGAAAAATTAAAAAAGAATAACAAATAAAAAAATAGCGAAAATGAAATTATTTTAGATTTTTGTTTTTGTAAATATGACCTTTTGATCATAACAAGAGCGATTGATTACGCGACAGTGGAAACAGCAATTAAAAATTCGTTTATGAAAAAAAATCACTTAGATTTTTTTTTTAAGATACATGACGTTTTGTTAACACAACATAATTAATATGTTCAAACACACATGCATACGCAAATGTATGTAATTTAGATTTATAAAAAATTTTCTTTTTTAGGTGACGACTGTGAGAAGATTTTGAATTAAAAAATATAATAACAAAAAAAAAATCGAGGCAAAAAAGATTAATTAATTCAATTAATAAATTAAAAAATTTGCAATAAAATAATTTAAATTTATATTATAAATGATATAAGAGTTTATTTTGATATTGAAAAGAATACGGATACCTGTGAATGAGAAAAAATGTTTAAAGGATTAACAATTTTTCTGTTAACCGGTAAGATATTTTCACTTTTTATTTATATAAAAAGTTTTCATTTTCAGGGTTCACATAATGTTATATTTATTTATATAAGATAAGAAATTTTAAAGATAATAGAATGAGCCCCTCTTGTATAGATTAAAAAAAGTTTAAAGGTTCTAGTAGAGAGTAGTTTGAGAATTAAACGAAATTTTGCTTAAGGAAAGTCTTCTATGGAGGATATAATAATCTAAATTTTAATTAAAAGGAACATACCCATTAATAGTTTGTAACTTAAAAGCATTTTGCTTTAATTGTATGATATAAATGCCATTTTGTTATATTAACAAATATAGTCAAAGTTTGAACTTTTGTGATAATTATGCAAACAGAAATTTCAACTGAATACATAGCTGAAGTAGGTGTCAATATAAGCTGAAATTCTCCTTTCTACAATTTTATTTGAGAAAAACGTAAATTGCTTATCAATCGAATATAGAAGAATCGGTTAATGATTTTTCATAACTAACACCTAAAAAAAATTACTTTTAATTGCATTTTATAAATAGAATTTTTTGCATATTTTGGTTCTCAAACGATTTTTTCAACATAAAATAAAAATGTATGGGAGATAAGAAATTCAGTATCTATCTGTTATTTTTACCGACCGTATTGTGTAAACAATAGGTAGGTTATGTGATGGCAACAAATTTTGCATATCGAGTTTTCGGTGGGAACGTACCATAGTAGGGAAATGTAAATAAACTATTTTTAGCAACCTTTCGGTCTGTCGGTCTGTCGGTCTGTGTGTGCACGCGTGTATCTCAAGTTCGGCTGAACCGATTTTGATGAAATTTTATATGTAAGTTTGTTTCCATCATGGCACGGATCGATCAACTTTTGGTATATATCAGGCCTCGGTAACTGCACTTTTTAGCGGGCCTGTTTTACATTTTTGAACATTTTGAAGAAAATATTCAACCGATTTACTTGAAATTTTATATATAGCTCAGCTCGACCGTCCGCAAAAATTCGTATGTTTTGGAAGAAATCAGGCATCGGCAACTAGACGTTTACTACGGGCCAAATATACATTTTTGTGTATATAAAGAGAAATAATCAACCGATTTCATTGAAATTTAATATATGAATTCCCCGTATTAAAACAATGAACATGTAAAGTTTTTGGAAAGATCAGGCATCGGCAACTAGACGTTTACTACGGGCCAAACATACACTTTTGTGTATATAAAGAGAAATAATCAACCGATTTCATTGAAATTTCATATATGAATTCCTCATATTAAAGCAATGAACATATAACTTTTTTGGAAAGATTAGGGCTCGAGAACTGATTTGCGGGCCGATTTTACATTTTTCACCATATCCACAGAACAAATTGATGGAATTTCTTGAAATTTGATATTTGAGTTCTGGTTGTTACCGGAACTAACTGGCGAGCATTTCAGGGAATTCGGGTAGCACAAAGCGAAACTCTACTAAGAGCCAAATTTACATTTTTCTAAGTATGTTAACTATAAGCTTACTAATGTCCTAAAAATTGGAAAGAAGTATTTAACAGACATTTTTATAATATTCTGAAACACTTTCATTTAACTAAACAATACACAATGCGGTCGGTTATGTGCTGACTACATCAGATTTTTTTTATTATACACATAAAAATTTTTAGAAGCTATGATTGGATTACTTTATATGTGCAATATTATGTATCGGTAACTAAAGAGATTTACTGTATTAAACAAAGGGCAGTGGTCATTTTTTCATCTTCTTATGCATTACTCTTGAAATAGTCTAGCTTTCGAAAGCTATTTTCAAAAAATTCCTATAACAAGCAATTAAAATCATTTTAAAAAACTGTTTTTTGAATATAAATTGAACAAATTTGTGAGTTCATTATTATAGAAAATTTGAACGAAAATATCAAGATTAACTGATTAGCTCTTGGATTAAACTTAAGTTAAAATTTATTTGGTTTAAAAATGAACAACAGTAGCTATTATTATTCGCATGGTACTATTTTTCATTCACAACTACTTTCAACAATGAGGACAATTGTGTACTCATAATGATCATTACGTAGAATACGAGTACCTATGATTAGTTTTCTATTTAGTTTCTACATATTGTTGCAATGTAATTTCCATCATTAAAGCAATGAAGAACACAATACTAAAATAATTTGATAACAGTCTATAAAACTACATCAGTTTTACATTACAACGATTGCATTGTTTCAAATGCAAATGTAAATACAAATAAATTCGTAACACTATGATAACATTAAAAATCGGGGCTATCAAAACAAATATTAAAGAGGAAATATAAATACATAACTGATACAAAATTATTTTATTGACTTTATTTCTAAAGTATCTAGTATATATTTAAATGAATTCTAAAAAAATTGAAAATTCTTTAAATATAAAGAATTGATTATAAGTTGACGGATTTATGCAGTTGTTAAACGCACACAGAATATCGGCTTTTTTAGGTCAAAAGTATAGACTACTTTATACAAATATTATCAATTTTATTTTAGTGTCTTGTAATTAGTTTTAAGAATGAAAATTTAAAAAAACCTACTCTAGATGCACATACAACAATGAAATTTTTCTGAATTATTTCAGTTGTACATTTGAAAATATCCTTTTTAGGGTTATTCAGTTTAGTTTATAAAAAAATTTAAATTACAAGTGTATTTATATAAAAATAATTTTGCAATATTTGGTAAAAATTCAAGGTTGGTTATTATTATGGGACAAAATAATTTCTGTTAAAAAGAAATTGTTTAACACAAGAACAAAAACAGTTGACATTTTTCTGAATAATGTGAAACTTGTTAAACAAGTGAAACATAAAAAAATTGTTCGATTTATAAAATGTTATCCTTTTGTAGTGCAAAATAATAAGATATTAAATTTCGCTTTTGTAAACTTCTTATATTGTTTTGAAGAATTTGAAAGAAAACTGTGTCCTTTACAGTTTCATTCAAAAGTTAATTAAATTTGTTTTTAAACGTTTTTTATTATTACTTTTACTGTGTGGTTAGTTTAAAAAATTTTAAAATCACAAAATCACCTGCATTGCTACCTCAAATAGGTTTAATATTTCATCTAACATGAACGACAAGATCTCTGTCATTTTGCTGATCCGATTACTGAAGTCATTGATACTAAGCGGCCTAGTTAGTCCAATCCCAACACGAAATATTGTAATTGTGCCTTGTCATGATTTTTGTTCCAACGCCCCCTTATCATTAGAGCAAACTTCATTACATGCTTTTAAATACTCTTGTTTAGATTTCTCATTTGCTCCAGATTGGCCATATTTATAATATTATTCAAATATGGAAACTAATTTAGAAATAATTCAACTGAACTAAAAAAATTTTTTATTATTATAGATGAAGTACCTATAAAGTAAGAGTGAGTTTATCGTAATTTTCCTATTTGTTATAAACTAAAATATTAAATTATGATGTCATATCTTGGTCAGATTATTTAAGAAGGCTATACTAAATTGCATATTTTAATGAAAAAAATATGTTAATTAAATTTAAGTATAATTTTTTTTTGCATAGTCAGATTATTATTCGAACTTTTATAATTGCAATAATTAACAAATTTATGTAAAAATTAAAACCTTTTGTTTACCTATATTTTCTCATAATATTCTCATTATGTGCTCCGTTGCCTAACATGTTTCAGAATAATTAACAATAACTTAAGAAAAATTAGAGGATTACAAAATTATATATCTACATAATGTATTGATTATTATATTTTTCTAAATTTTGTGATGCACAAAGCAGTTAGTGCTATAAAGTGACTAAAACTTTAATTTTTTAACTTAAATATTAATTACACATGTACAATTCGTTTGCAAAATTTCATTTCTCATTGATATTTTCTTTAAAAAAATTTTTTTTTTCATCATCTGCTACTTAGTTGGATGAATTAAATAAAATATTAAAAACATTAAATGTAAAAAAAAAATGAATGTTATAGCTTTGCATATAAAAATGGAACGCAATTGTAAAGTGCAATGGGGTAACTGTTTAATTAAATGCTGATTAATGTGTTGTTGAGATTCGAAATGATTTACACATCGGTATGTCGATTTATAGAGATAATTTCAAATTTGTTATGAAAAAAGCAGTACAATCTATAAACTATTTCAAATCTTAGACTCAGAGTGATCAGCTTCATGGAAACCTGTAGATTTTCCTCCAAGGAAATTCTCATTTCTACCAATATTTTATGATATTATATTATTCAATGATTATAACAATAATTTCATTATTAAATAGAATTTTGTGGTCTATTTTCGAGTTCATTGTTTTTGATTGCGTGCAAGGTATTTGCGATTTTATGTCAAAATATTTGAAAAATTAAATTAAAAGATATTAATGTAAGACTCAATGTTTTATAATGCAGAATGAAAATAAGTGTTTCTTAGAAATAAATTATCGTAATATTTTAATTTTTTATCCAATATTTACTAAGAAACTGCAAAACAAATTAATCTCCATACAATGTATTTATTTATAGTTCAAATCATCGTACTTTAAGTGTACGATTACCCCAATTTACCTTATTTACAACATTTTATTATTACTATTCTGTCGTTGTACAACAATTATTTTTACATTAAAATTGGCCAATTGAATTTTACAAATTGCATACATAATTGCATTTATACAGTATATACCGTATATACTCGTATGTATGCATATTGTACAATATTACATAATTATTTTAAATACTTACACGAAAATAAAAAAAACAAAAACTTATAAATCTGATATGAAAAAATAAATTTTGTAATTATAAGTGTATTTTAATGTTTGTAAATGGGATTCGGAATTGTTTTAGACTTTAATTTCAAGTTAATTTGGATGCTATCTACAAGTATATATAAAATATTGACAAGTATTTGTATACTTATAGGTTGATAGTACATACACATGAAAACTTGATGTTTCCGGTTTATTCTTTTGTTTCAGATCTAATAAGCCTTCTATATAAGTATGTGTGTATTCGATAGAAAAATTAGTTTGTGAATTAATAAAAAAATTTCGAAAAACCTTATAATAAAACTGGAATTCGCTCTAAAATAGCACTAGCACGAATTCTGATCACTTTGTGTCTCACTTGTGAGTACAAACGGTGGCAGACTCAAAAGTTAAAGTTTGGCTGTTTATCACAAAAAATAATTTATTTACAGGAATAATAATTTACTAAAATATTGTACAAGGACTGTAAGATTTCAAAGTGAAACAAAGGGTCGTCTAGCAAGTTGCATTTGTTTTGTTAAAAAGAAATTTGAAATTTTTAAACAAAAACTAGTACAACTTGCGCTAATGAAGAAAGTGTTTTTAATTTAACCTTTAAGTTATATATGTTGCAGTTATCCGTTATATAGCAATCAATATTATTCAACTGTTATATTGGTTCAAGAACCGATTTTAAGCTTTTTAAATTTTATATTTTTTCTAAATTTTTTATGTATAAAGTTCTCGTATGTTGTAGATATATATGTTGGAACCCTGAAAATAAGTTAGACTTAAATCTTTTTGATCGCGGTATATTAATAAAATTGTTTCACACCCTTTCAAAGAACATCAATAAAATTACGATAAATAAACGTCCCAGGAAGAGAATCCCTAAATATATTGGTTGTTTGACAATTTTAAGAATATAAAAATTTTTAATTATGCCAATCAATTGAAAGACGGATTTCTTTTCTTGCACTAGAGAATATCAAGAAGAACCCCCCACCCCTTTTTTTTAGAGAAATTAAAATTATATTAAGGTTTTCTTTACATAAAATTGAAATGAGTAATATTTCATTGTAATTAAATTGTTTGATTTATGTGATCATAATCGTTTGAACTTGAACTAGTGTCTAATACAAATAAATTTGTCATCTTTGAACAAAAAAAAAAAAACAATGTACATGAATTCAATAAACTCGTATGTTATTGTTTTAAGTAGAAAAGTTTTTTTTAACTAATGTAAATATATTTGACATTAATAAAATTGTAAATATATTTTTAGCTTAATATAGTTCGGCACTTTTAAGTTTTACAGACTATAAATTTGAAATTAAATATTATTTCTTAATAAAATCATTTGTTATCAATATGAATAAGAAAAATTTCATAAATAAAATGTTTTACTTTCTCTAATTAAGTTATTCACTAATAATGTGTCTCTTCTTTCAAAAATATTTTTTAGATACAGAGTGTAGACAAATCTGCTGTTTGGTTTAAATTAATAAAAAACTGAATTAAATTGAATTGAAACTTTTTTAAAAGTATAAAATTAAATTCTGAATATCAAGCTAACGGGTATATACATAGTCATTAAGGGCTTTAGTATTTAACAAAATTTCAAATTATAAATTGGATAATATTGCACAGTACACTTTATATACGTAGAATCGGTAGTGTAAGCGAAGTCACGAGTTTTCCAAGAGAACACTTTAAATTGAGGTTATAGTGGTGAAAATTCGGTTGAATTATTTTCACTTTCATTTTTCCCACTTTAAATTTGTTCTAATTTTATAAAGTAGTGAAATTGGACAATGTTAATCAAATTTATAAAGCAATATTTGTTTAAACAGCATAATGATGATAGAACATGAACATTGTTATACCCCATAAACCGTTCCATTTTTGCATGGGTTCCCGTTAGAATACAAAAATCTTTTCTTTTCGAGTTAGATCTTATATTATACATAATTATTTATTATTATAATTATTAATTTCAACTCTTAATCAAAACAGTACAATCGGCGTCAAATAAAGAGCAAATATCATCAGTTGCAAATAAACATATATATACATTCATACACATATGTATGTGTGTTTTTGAAAATTAGATATAACGTATGCAAGTGAAATTTATTTATTAGTTGATTACTGTGATGTTTAGTTTTGTTAAAAACCCAAATGTATAGTGAACTCTGAATTTAAGTGTTTGAGTATACATGTACAATATAAAATATTTCAGCACAATTTACGGAATAGAATGAAATATTTTAGATGAAAAATATCTAATTTCATGAAATTGTAAACAAAATATAGTTGTAGTATAAAAAAATTGAAATACGTAAATTGAATGGAATAAAAACATTATAATGCTTTTAGCTACACTAAAAATGGAATTTAAAGTGTATTTGAAGACTTCACTTGAAAATTCATTTTCTATACGGTTTATAGTTTATGGGTTGAGAAACATGTATGTATATGTGTATGTACAGGTACAAAATAAATATCAATATATTTTCATAACAAAAAATCTTGAAATATAAATTATGAGAAATTTCATTAACTATTAAATATTTTGAAAATTCATATTAAAATGAATTTTAGAGAAGAGCTTTGCCCCCGCATAAAAGGAAATCCGTACGGGTTCTTTTAGTTCAGAGAATTTTGTTAAACTTTTTTCAGGGAAGTCTCAAAGTATTCACGCCCAGTTAATTTATAGGACTGTAGATATCTTCCTTTTTAGCACTTCAAAAAAAATTTGAAAAAAGATGCTTATTAATTTCGGTCTGTCCGTATGTAATTTTTGAGTATTTCCCCTCCTTTAAAAGTTATTGGCCCTCAAAAGCCTTAAAAAACCATTTTTTGACTATTTATTGTAACGAAACCATAAGCATTTTTCAAATTTAGTAAACGCAAAAAGATAGTGGCTGATCTCTTCTATCGCGAAACACCCTAAATATAGAAAAAAATAGTATGACCCCTAAAATTACCTGTTATCTAAAGCCAATTTTTTTTTCAAATTTTTGATATCGTTTTCAAGTTATCAAGTAATCACCTCCCGAAATTTGTAAAACTTGATTTTTTGCGAGCTTATATTTCCAAGTGCAAGCTTGGAAAGCTAACTGTATGGCATGCCATCGAGGAGTATAATTATTTTTATTAACTTAATTATGCTAATGCTTTTTTTAATATTCGACTCTGATGCGCTCCTCTCAGTCACTCAGAGCACGCAGGACCGTTGTCCTTGACACCCTAAACTATTTCTCCGGTCCAAATAAAGGAGCCGCCGCTTTTTTGTAAGCGATACAAAAATTTCAATAATTCATTACTTATTTCTTATTCGTATGTTAACCCCCACTCGGGCGCCATTATTTCTATGATGAATATTATGAACATTTACTTAATTAAAATTGGAAAATAAAGAAGAAAAAAAAAAACAAAGATCATATCTTTTAACATAAAATGTCATTTGTCATGATGGCACAACAATTTTGCAAATTAAATAAACAATTTTTACTAGACGTATAACGCATATTGAAATGCGTTCGCACAGTTAATTTACTATTAATTTGCATAAAATTTTCATTCATTAAATAAATTTTACAGTATATGTAATTTTTCACCATGTGTGCAATTCAAGAAAATTAAATTATCATAGCTTGTTTTTCTAATCAAAACAAAACGTCAAAAAACGTTTACATGAAGACATCATATTGCAGGAAAATTTGTTTAAAAGAACATGGTCTTGTTGAAAATATCAAATAAATTTTTACTTTGTTTTTATGATTTAATGATTGATTGATTTACTGATTGGCATTTTGAAATCTTAGAGATACATGCGATTATGTTGTATGCAATTTGTAGTTGCAGTCATTTTTGAAAAATTTAATTTTTACATCGTTTCGAAATCATTTAAAAATTTATTTGGATGGCGATTATTTTGTTTTGGATTTTTTTAATTTAATTTTTTTTTTTTGAATATTTTGTTAATTTTAGTATTTTAATGACCTCTTCAAAGAAATTAGAGATGAAGAAATGTGGGAGATTTTTTCAACATTTTGTATTTTTAATTTCTTCTTTTTATATTTTTATTTATGAAAATTGGCCAAAAAAATATTTTTTTTTGTTCTATTTTTATTTTTCTTTTTTAATTTAATAATATTACCGCAGTGATTTTCTCAATAAATGTATGTGTATACGTGTAAATTGTACACCCTACTTTTGTATATTTACATTTGTATGCACTCGTTTAATATTTAATTTTTTTTTTGTGTCTCACATAATATTTTTACACCTTGAAGGTGAATAAATGATGGTTTACTCATCAAAAACAAAAAGAAAAGTTATACAATTTGAATGATAGAATAATAAAAAGAAAAAATTTTGTATGTAAGTAAGTACGTATTTTTAATTGTATCTATACATATAGGGTACTCATTATATATTTGTATATGTAAGTAAGTATGTATAAATATATTATTTTTTAAAATAATATTAATTTTTTGAATTATTTGAGATAATTATAGAAAAGAAAAAAAAAGAAAATTTTCTTTTGTGCTGAAACGAAAATAATAGTAAAAAATAAATTTAAAGTATTGTACAGGAATTAAATACGTACATACATACGTATAAATTTTTTGTTATATAATGTCACGTAAATTAAATTTGTTTTAATTATTGAAATGCGGTGACATTCATTGAATTTATATTTTGAGAAAAATAAATTGCAAAATGAAAGCAATGATCCACTTTTTGAAACCTACTTACATAAAAATGTTTAAAAATTAATACTATACATGTCTATTTGAAACATGGAAAATATTTCTTTAGTTGATTGTGATATGCGAGCAGAAATATAAATGCGTTCCCACATAAGTATATATGTATTTAGTATTCACATTTAAATAATTCTAAGTGGATACTAAATACATTATATACATATGTACTGGTTTACGTATTTTGAACTTGGATAGGAGAGAAACTTGTGTCGTAATGAAATCAATTTCTCGGTATCTTGAATATTGTAATGGTAATCCTCCATAAATTGAGTTTTTGTTCGTCTCATTCTATAACTGCAAAATCAATTTTTTTCTTTTACTAGAATAATAATTGAATGGTCTTATATTAATCAAAGATTAAAGTTTGTGTAAAAATAGATTGTTGTAGTATCTGGTTTTTTGTTTAGCATAATGTTAAATTATAAGAAACTGAGATCTTATATGTACCTAGAAGAAACTTCTTAAATTTTGGTTAGTCGGTATAAAAACGATCCCAGTTGTATTTAGGTTTCGTATTTCATCACATTCAGCAATTCATTTAAATATGATCCATAGTGTAGGTAAATTTCAGTATTGTATTGTACAAATTTCCTTTAATCAAAATTTAAAATCATTTTACATTGATTTCCAATTTTAATTCGTTGTTATGAATAGTCCAAATATACTAGATATACTATTAACTGAAATAACTGAATAACTGAATAAATGTAATAGAATAACTGAAAATATGTGACTCATTAATTGATAAATTTTTTGATTAAACGATAAATTTTTGCAGACATTAATTTGGGCCTTAGTTTGTTTGCTCGTTTAAAATTTATCTTAAACTGTAGAACTTTTAATCATGTGAACTTTCGTAATTAAAGCACATGATTAGAGAGCTCAAAAGTTTACATTTTTCCGCAACCATTCTTTTGCATTTTTGAATTCTTGTGCCTATTTTTGCTTACAATATACTGGTAGTTGCAAGTAAAATTATAAAATGTGTAACAAATTTTCAATGTCATTACTTCCATAACATTTCATTTCAATTACACAGTCAATATGACACACACACAGTCTGTTATTTTCTTGGGTTTGAATAAAAATAGAAATATTCTAACATTTACTATTATCAATTGTTAATTTTATTACATACAATTTATTTATAATGTCCTTCAACCAAAAACAGAATTATTGCTATCACATTATTTATTGTTCTTCCATTTACATTTTTATTGCTCATTATAAAAGTTTTCAAAATTAGGTATAGTTTTTAATTTTCAGGAAAATTAAATTTAACTTAACTGACATCAATGGCACATTATTAGTACATATGCAGATATACATTATATATATATACTTGTATATACAAATGCTTTCATAATGGCATATTATGCATGTTTTATTTCGTATGTACTGTAAACTGTGATTTGACATTCGGAAAATTTTCAAATGCACTTATGCTATATGAATTGAATTACAGTCTTTTAAGCTTTTGAATTTCGCTACCTAATACTTAAGCGATTCATTTTTGATACACAACATGTGTAAAGATTTGTTGTATTTGAAAAATTGCATACGCGCAGGCTTATTGAGAGATAAGAAAATGAGTTAAAAAACTAAAACAAGATACATATGTACTATAAACATAAGTCATTTTTTATGAAGGGAGTTTAAAAACATCCATTCATTGAACAAATTCGTACAATAATAATCAAAAATATTTTGTAAAACAATATAAAACTGTATATTTTGCATAAGTTGCAGCGGATGCAACAGATTTTGAATTCGATTTCAATTTTACATTCTAGATATTCAATTCGACTTCCCTGTCATAGAAATTTTTAGAATAAACATATGCACACTGTGAAATCAACAATGTAGAAAAAAAGTAAAACAAGTGATCAACTTTAACTTTTCAATTTCTTTTTTCCTAGTTCATTTTGTTCAATAGTATTTTGTAATGAAAAGAATAAGAAAAGAAACGTTTATTTGAGCAGAAATCCATAAGCGCTTACTTAGCGCTTACTTTGATAGATTTAACACATAACCGCTTAGCACAAATTCTTTTGTTATTTACTTAATATAACAATTTTTAAGGTACTATTTATTTTGTGGTTTGGCTTTCATATTATGTTAGTAAATCCATGGCGGGTTTGTGAATCTGAGAGTTGAAGTTCATTTTAAAGAATCATTAAGGTATAAACACTAACTCGAAGCTAACTCAATAAAAGATATCTGAATAAATTACTTAAATTTATTATCGGTGAATGCATTTCAGACACGAATAAAGCAGAAATAAAATTCATCCTATATAAAATAAATATTTATAAAAGGCAATCAACATTTTCAAATATCATTTCATTTGGAGCAATTTAATGAAGTCATATTATTTCAAAATTACTTAGAGTTCAAAGAAATGCAGCAATTCAAAAGATTAAAAATCAATTTGAAATTCATCATCTTTTTGATCGGTGGGCTATTTTTAATATGTGTACGAACATATACACATATACAAAATATTCAAATTAAGATCAAAGTCATTTCATCTATAAATCACTTCTTTATTTATTTCTTCTTGTCAATCTTATTAAACTTTATTTGGAATTTAAACCTTCTTAATCAAATATTTCGCCTTTGTTTTTATTAATTATAAAAATCGAAATTGATTTATTTATTATTTTTTTTTATTATCACTTCATTTTCAATTAAAAATTTTTAATGTTGAATTGCAATATTTTTATATTAATAAAAAATTTATAGGTTAAATAAACTAAAAGAATGGATGAGTGTATAATGTATAGTATAATATAAATTAAAGAAATTTTCTTCTTTAGTATGCTTTCAACACGAGTAAGACGGGAAAAGTTTTTGAAAAACATCCATTTACGTAATTATAAAATATCTCCAATTAAAAATATGCACAACTTTAAGATACACACACGACATGTTACAGCATTATACATTGAGTGTCAGTAAACTCTTAAAGATATTATGTGTTGCATAATATTTATGTATTGTGTATAAAAAAAAGGAAAAATTCAACTTAATACGGAACAGAGCCCCACAGATTTTTAATTGAACTTTTGTTTCTGTTTTTCTCAAAATCAATTTATCGTCACCCACGCTTTCCAAAATGTGAAATGAAATATATTTAAAAATTTTAAACCTTTTATTAAAAATCACTTTTGCTTTTTTTTATTAATTTAATTGACGTAACTTTAATTTCATCTTTTATAACGTTCGAATATAGTAAAGGTTTAGTAGTAAAGGTTTAATGTTAAAGGTTTAAAGTAAAAAACAAAAAATATTAAGTATTGTTGTCATGAATATATCAAATTTTAGATAATTGTTAGCATCAATCACAGCGCGATTATATACTTTTATAGTATTAAAGCATGGTGTGGAAATTTAAAGAATCATGCATAACATTTTATTGTGACAAAGTTGAACAATACCAAAGAAATTTTGTTCCTATAACTCAAATAAAAAAATATTTTTCACTACACGTCATTTACGTGTACCCTGCAATAAATAATATTTTATACGGATAATAACAGTTATATATTCAGCTACATTTGAAAAAACTTTATTTTTTTATTAATAAAGTAGTTGTGCACATGGTCACCTTAAGAAAGGGGAACAGAAGCTACTTTCAAATACTCTGCCCTCGATAAATTTAATATATTGTGTGCTAAATTTTATATATTTATATAATTTTTACATATTTATATACAATTTATATAATTTATGATAATCAATGCAGTGGTCAAATAGCTAAATTGGTTGATTTATTGACTGAACTTGATGTGACAATTGACCGCAAACTATAACTTTCAAAATTCGTATAAACATACTTGATGGTAACTAAAAATCTATTTCTAGGATTCTAATTCGTTATTAGGTAGACAAGGGAGTTAATATATATGATGCCCTTTAGGTCTTCTTTTAAAGGCCGGTCAAAGAAGATTTTTAAGTTTTGCATTGAAAAACCAAAATTGGTCGGAATACAGACTATTACGTATAAATTAACCGCTTCGAGTAGAATGGCGCCTGATGTAACATTCGCTAATTAGATTTTGTGTAAAATTGTAATTTATCCCTCAATGCTTCATCAATATTCGTTTAGGAATAACGCGAGAAACTTGAGATCGTTGTAACCATATTTTAGTGTTCGTTATCATCTAATAATCTTTGATTACATATACATACATACATATGTTCTAATTTTTTCTTCTATCTATCGCTTCTCATCAAATTTTTTGACTTTATTGCTCAATAACAAAATTTACTATACGTTCATACTGACAAATGCTTGATCTAAGATAAAAAATTGTTGTAAAATATAATTTGATTAATGCTCAATTTAATCAGGTCCAAAATTATTTATTCTACAATTTTACAAGTCAATAATTTAATAAACATTTTCAACTAATTAGCGTTTTAAATGACTTAATTATATCCAAAATATTTATTCAAATTTAAAGCATATTAAATTTAATTCAATTCTCTTATACAAAAATTTACATTTACTACAAAAAAACTCATTTTAAATTATTCATATTATAATTGTATTCAAAAATTTCAATTTTTTTTCTCTTTATGTCAAGAATTCTCGTGGAAAATTATGTAAATCTGTAAATTTAACATCTCATTTATTAATTTATATGAAGTGTCATTTTTAAACCCAATAAATTTAACAATTTATTAATATTAATATTTGATTTACATTTTGGTAGCTTAAAATGTCATGTTGTAGTTTTTTATTTCACTATTAAAATGAATACATAATTATTTACTAACTTACGATATCAAATTTTACGATTAAAGTTTGTAACATATTAAAAATTCCGAGCTTTATTATGGTTTATTTATAATTATGGTCAGTAAATACATACAAAAAATTTGGTCTTGGTCCAAGTGAAATATGTATTCCGCATATGTGGTCCGCATTAATTCTATTAGTTGAAATTAATTTGACCGAGAGGATTAGAGTCTAAATATTTTTGAACGTGTGTCGACAAAATAGTTGATTTTTGATTGGTATTTATCTTATGATTGCCAAGAATATTTATTGCATTTTAAGTTATTTTCTCGTTTTATCTGAAAGTGATTCCATTAACATGTTATGATTTTTTTTATAATAATTTTTGCGTTAAAATCATATAATTTTTTTTATTTTTGAAATTATTGAAGAGCGAAAAAATAAAAAATTTAGTAAACATTTTCGTACTTTTGACTTCTTATAGCTTAAGAGTGGGTGAAAAAAAGTTCCGAATCCATTTTGTTTTTTTTTTTTGGTGCAAGTTAATTAAATGCAAAGAAAAAAGAAAACAATAATGAAAAACTGGAGCTGTGCAAAAATAAACTTAAATATTCAACTTGTTGGCGTTAAAATGCTCATATGTGACCATGGAATATTACGAATTTTTTTTTTCTAAAATATTACCATTTTTATTTCTAAAATATCATAAATTAAAAAGTGTGAAATTTGTGAAAAATTTTCTATCATAATATTATCATACATTTGATGTTTCGTTTTGATGAAATCATTTGAATAATTAAAAAGAAATTTGATATTAAATTTTATAGGTGGTCTTTATTAATAAAATTTAGACCGAAAATGGAAAATATTTTATGAGTGAGACGAGTATCTTATTCTTTTAAAATTGAAAGAATTTGTAAATTATTACGTTTACGCAGGTAAATGAGATATTTACTATAAAGTGAAATGAATTTGACCCTGAAATTCGCACATAAATATAGTTACACACTCGTCCAAATTAAATAGAATTTTTTAACAAATTAGTACATATAATACTTACATGCAATATAATATCACATAATTAAATTATTTGATTAGATTAAAATGAAAAATTGAAGTGTATTTAAACTAAAAAACAAATAAAATTTTATATTAAAAAATTTGAGCGTAGCTAAAGCCACAGTAATGATAAATTTAAATTTTCTAAGTAGACAAATATAAAAAATTGAGTGTAACAATGTGCTTGTAATGTTGTAATAGAACCGAAAATATTTTCTGTGGCATGATTTCGCGGTAGTATTAAAAAGTAGTATTTAAATGATTTAAAGGGAAACTTTTTTGATTTTATTGTTTGCTCACAGTGACATCGATAATTTTATCGACAAGTAAGTCAATCAAGATCAAACAAGCAACCAAAACCGAATTAGAATTAAAGTTATGTATATAAACTTTTTGACAACATTAAGAATTTGTCACAATTTCCCTACACCATTTTAACTTGCACCTCTTATATGTTTTCTGTAAATCTTACAATCAATATTTAACTCAGTTACCCTCCTTAAATTTTATATACAAGCATGGAGCAGTCTACTGCCGGTGTATAAGGCAACACAAGCGTAAGACCAACAATAATATAAGATTTTGAAATGTGCGTTATATTGATTCGATGAGCTCTCTTAAACATTTCGGACGTAAAACTGTTACTTTGAAAAACTACCGATTTCACAAAAAGCCATGTAAATTGCGACTTTCCGGCGGCCAGAAAATTTCGCTCGCAACAATGTTAAACTTCTTAACGCAAAATGGGTTATTTCAGTTAATATATGTGATGGTTCAACAAAATAATATTTTTGTTAAGTGATTGATTTAATGTACTCAAAAGCAAGCCATTTGGTCCTCCCAGTAAGCTATCTCGAATTTCCCAGTAAGCCATCTGGAAATACATATAATAGTAATTGTGGAACTGTTGAATACTACTTTAGCCGCGCCCAATCATCGATCTGAATCAGCACTTTTTCATTTTATTTTTTTGGAGAACGTTTTTTGGAATTTAATAACTTATAAGTTAATTGCATACTTTTTCAATAAGTTTTTTGAAAAGGTTCTACATTTGAAGAGTATGAATTGAACTTTTGAATGAATTGGAAATTACGTAAAGTCAATCGACACAGCACATGCGAAATATCACATTATTTTTGCTTTTTTATTTAAATTTAAATAAGAAAAAAGAGTTGTTTTCGAAATATCATTTTCTCTTACTCATTTTAATTTTAAAAATAAATTTAAATAATAAATATATTTATACATTTGTGTTTAAGCATTTCTTTCATAATTTTATTAACTCATTGGAACTTTTCCAATTTTTGGAAACCACCTATGCATATTCTATGCCAAATAAAAACAATTTCGGTTTTTTATGTAAAAAAAAAAAGAGTTTCTATTGTGTGAAAGGTCAATGAAAATCTAGAAATTTGTTTGTCCTGTTATTAGTACACGAAAGTTGCTGAGGTGAATCTTTATTATCAAAAATACTTTGAAACTTTGATTTTTTTATAAGTTTTATAACGGTGTAAAATACCTTCGCAATGAACATTACGAGTATAATCTGTTATAAGAAGTTATGTGAAATTTTTCTATTTGCAACTTGTTTTCAAGGATGTTTTCGAGTTATATGCATTGCTTTCAAAATTTAAATTGCGTAAGTGTTTCCTATTTTAAATACAAATTCAATCAGTGTCTAAAAACATTCTTATATTAAGCAAGAATCTACATATTATACAAAATATTTTTATACTCGTACGAACGTTTATGTTTGAAAGGTGAAATATGGTAAAATAGTCTTCATTCTCGATAAAAACAGTTGCAATATCATGAGCGCTTTTCATGCAACTCCAAAATTTTTGCTGTCACTAAAAATGATTGAGATAGATAATATTCAAAGCAAGTATATTTGTATTGTAGAAACTATTAAAACCAACACTTTCAGAGCTGTTACGGATATTCGTCAGACAGGAGTTTTTCAAACAGATTTGGTATTATCCTCTAAAATTTCCATTTTCGAATTCACCCCCCCCCATACATACGATTGAAATTTTTTCTTAAATTCTCCACACTTTCTTTCCACTCCTGAAATCACTTTCTGAGAGCTCCAACATCAGCATCGGATTTATCCCTTCAAAATAATCTTCTTGTATTTTAGAACGATTTTAAAATAAAATACTGTAATTCTATATATCTTAGTTTAGCAAAGGGTTTGTCATTTCAAAATAAATTGCCACAAAACTCCTTAAAATATTTGTATTGGTCTTAAATAAATGTTGTAATAATCAAGGAGCAGTTTTAATGCTTTACGAGGATTTGGCACATAATTTTTAAGATTTGTCGATATTTGTTAATTTGATAAAAAAGTTAATCAAATATCATCTATAATATTTTATGATTTTAAATATTTTATTGCACATTGTATATTGCGATACTCTTTACTGCATAGAGCTACAATTTCTCAAATGTAAAATATCATGATATTTAAATATAAAATTTATTTCATTAAAGAAAATTAAAATTAAACAAAATCAAAATAAAAAATTGGCAAAAAAGTATTAATTTTACTATTTATATAATTATACATATACAGTTATGTTATGTGAGAAATTTTTTTAGACTACGCGAAAATTAAAAATAGATTGATAATTGATTTGGAATTTCATTTCGTTTAATTTGCATCTTATTTATCTTTTTTCATAAAATAATTAAGTAAATTTTATAACTATAGAAAAATATTTCTGTTAAACAGGGACATTTCGAGGTAAACCCTGAGACATAAACAAATTTGAATGATCTGAAGAAATATTCTATTTGACATATTTGTGACATATTCGGTCAACCTGAACTGTCTTACAAAAAGCATCATAATATTTATTTTAAGATTTCTTTTGAGATTATGAACTGCATAGTTTCTTGACATCTATAAAACAGTTGGAACTAAATAATTGAACCAACTTTTCAAAAAGAACGAGGGTGTTCTTTAAACAGTTTAAAATGGAAGTAGCTATACCCCACCATTTTATTGATATTTTTGTGTTTAAAAGGTTTTACAGACTAATATGCTGTTTAATTAACTCTCCGATTATTATGAATCCTATAAAGATAGGAAAAGCGTGTGCAAATTACCACTAAAATCTATTGAGCTTTACAAACCGGTGGGTCATTTTCATGGGTTTCCCGAAAGTAAAGATCTAGCATAATCTTTGAAAATTTTAATAGTCGCAATCGAATTTGAAGGAGAATGGACCGCACTTTGCCGACAGCTGATCTAGCGCTAATATCACTTCGCATATACGAAAACTGAAACTTTAATGGGTATTTAGATATTAGGACAAATCAATTTCATATTTTATTATTGTTTCTTGTAATTTTTGAGTTAAAATAAAAAAATTTAAATTAGAAAGAAATGAATTTGGGCTTCCGTATATTTTTTCCATTTGTTTTAAAAATTATTTTGATTAAACTAAATTAAAAAATTATAAAATCTTAATAATTGTTTCAAATTTTTTTATTGTTTTCTATTTTAATAACTCGGAAATTCAAAAATGCTAATTTGATATTGAATTTTCGGTGTTCTTACTAGTAAATAAAATTTTAGAGATTTTTTTTTTAGAAACCCTAAAAGGAAACTTATAATGGCCAACTTAATAAAAATTTTAATAGTTCTTTAAATTAGATATTCGGTGGGTGATGTCTATATAACTTTATAATTATTATAAAATTACATATATTTTTACTTTTGTTTAAGAATTTAAGCTTTGACATTATATCAGCTAGAGGAGGAATAAATAGAGGTTTTTTAAATTAAGCGTTGTAAAATAAAAAGAATGTTTTTATTCATTTCATCTTATATCTATGGTCTTGTAGAATGGAAACTTTTAAGAAATGTTCTTATAGTTATAAACTCATATCTGCTTATTCCCATAAAATCTTAATGCTCCAAGTTACAATCCTTGTAAGTGCGTTTTATGTTTATTTTAACCATTAACAGAATTAATTGTAAACTGTGCTCCATTAACTGTTCTGTAAGAGAAGTCAATTAGTATTGATATTTTTCACGTCATCGTTTTTACAATTACCTACAGGTCTATAATGTTACATTTTTTTAATATATGTATGTAGATACAAAATTTCAAATTTGAATCTAAACGAATCGTGAGAATATACTCTAAACCACTAAATTATCATATCTCAACCATTTAGAGTAATTCGTCTTAAAACTTATACAACTTTTACATAATAATTTTTTTTCATTGAATTTAAAATGTTTACCAAATCGATTAAAAGTAAAAATCTGCCTGTAACTACATTCGTTCATTATTTAATTGGAAAAATTTCTATTATAATTTTTTTTGCTATTTTGCAGGTTTATTTCTGACCGGAACTCTTGCTGATGAACAAACATGGGGCTACCCCGACATGGAAAAGGAGGAAGGTATGATAAGTTAATTAATTTATTATTGACAAAAGCTACTTCATCGTTGATAAAAGCAATCAAACACAGCTTGATGTTATCAATATCCTAAATCAAACTTTAACTTTCGTTAAATTAAATAATTTAAGTTTAATACACAGCACGCTCATTGCATATCATGCAAATTACTTTAAAAAAAATTTGCCAGAACAATTTGATCTAAAGAATCTGATGTGATCCATAAATAATAGATCAAATTTTGTAGAAACTTCGGGGTTTTTTTGTAATTATATTAAGTGTTGCAAAATTTTTTCATTATTTTCTTAAAAAACAATCGAATTCATAAAATATTGCGGCCTTGTACTTCAATATTTTTTAAATGTGAACCACCTGTATTTTCCGTTTTTCGGCAAGAATTCTCTTTACCAATTGATAAATCAGTATAATTAATTTTCTTGACGCTCTAAGATTTGCGCCCAAATGAAACGAAAAATTTAATAACGCTCTCAATAAAAATATTCTTATAATCTCAAAATTTTCTATTTTTATCAAGAGTAAATTTTCATTATCAAATAAAACATTCACAAATTTCATATTTCATTACTTAATAATCAATTGGATTAATTTGTTAAAAGATAACAGATGCCCCTCATATTAATTTTTATAGTCGAAAAAAAAAATTAAATGAATAAACAAGCAGTTCATTCAATTGAAATACCCTTGACCACTCTTTGGAGAGCTATCATAATATTTTTTTTTTCTATCTTTGCGGGGATTAAATTTTTAGTTTATATTTCGGTACTTGTGCTGATGTATTATGTAATTTTATTTTGATTTTCATAAAAATAAAAATGTAGACATCATTTTTTACTTTCATCTATATTCAAAGAATTCAAATTGTATTAAAAATGTACGTAGAATAAAAATAGAAAAATTATATGAAATAAATATGATAATAGGGTTAAACATCATAATGGGGTTACTTTAAAATTTAGAACATAAATTTCAATTCATTTATTTTAAATTAATATTAGATCATTTTGCACTAATCACTATAACAATTTCAAAGCTGTTTGGACTATTATTGTAATAGTGAATAAATTTTCCCGGAAAAATGTCTGTACAAATAATATTTTTTCGATTGTTAACAATTAAAAATGGTTCAACCTATTGGACACAATAGTTGAATTTAGAACAAAGTTTTAGCTAAGATTGAGTTGACAAAATAATATTAAAATTTTATTTATTATATGACTTGTATGACCTTATTTACAATATTCATAAAAAGTGATGTTTAACTTAAGTGAAATATAACAGAGATTTTCGTAGACACCATATTACAAAATGAAGACTACCAGTCGTAATATATACTGCAAAAACAATATTATGGATGTGCAATATATGCACATATTTTTAACTGTTATATAAAATTAAAATACACTTTTTAGTTGATAACAACTCATAACAATTTCACTATATTATTGCTGATAATTTAGAAATATTAACTAGATTAGCAACATTTATTTATAAACATATAACACAGAGCAAGTTTATAAATGTCAAATTTTTGAATATGAAATGAATATTTTATTACATATAATTTTCAAATTCTTCTGTAAGACATTTTATTTGAAACCGTAGTACAAAAAGTGTGAAAAATTTAATTTTAATGATTGTTCATAGCATCGTGAATTTTTTAAATTATATTCAAATTAAAAGTTTTGGCATTAAATATTTTTCCCCAATAATTTATATTAGGTGCATATGATTTGAATCTTACAAGTTTCATATATAGTTTCTTGAATTACATTAAAAGTTGGCAAAAATTCAATGAACTCATAACTTGTTATTAACGAGTTGTTTCTTGAATATTTTTCTGGTAATTTTAATGGTAAACAGATTCTTTATAATATATTTTTACTCTATTATAATAAATTTGTAAAAATAATTTTAAACCCATCAAATTTTTCATTCATTCAAATTATTTTTGCAGTACTACTTTGTAACGATGCTACTTCTTATTTAGTTTCTGATTGGTACTAGCAGATAATAATATTATTTTGTCCCTATATAAAAATAAATCTCCTTCATGATTTTTGTAGTTATAGGGCGGCATTAACTCAGTTCAGTGACTGTCGCCGATTATTCGCATATATTATAATTACGAAGAGAAAACATTATTTACGTACATAATACATACATAATGTACATGTAGCACAAATATCGCTAAATAACCAAATTTCATAATACTTACATATATTAAGCTATTTTTGTATAACAAATTTTTTTTTTGCAACTTAATTTATTTGTCTTTAAATATTTTAATTTAGTATAACAAACATATTTAAGAATCTATATACGTGAATAGAATCCGGATTGTTATTATGTTTATTTGAAATAGATTTTAAATAAAATATGTATTTGTAAAACAAAAGAAAAGTCAGCTGTATATAAAAATAAAATAATTAAATGTTAATACCCTAGAAAAGTGTTATGACCTTTTAATTATAATTTTGAAAATTGGCGTCAAGTAGAGAATTTCTAACATCTTCTATACATAATATAAACATTTCAATTGTATTATTCGTTCTTATTTTAAGTCAATATATTGTGGTCTACAAATGAAATGATTTTGGTATTTATTATACAATTTAAGTCTATGGTATGTGCATGCCAATACTTAACATTTAATTTTCAATCTAATTAATGTATAAGAAAAAAAAGTTCAATTACCGAAAAAAATATGCTCTTCTTTCTTTCTCGAAATCTTACGTATTCTTAATTAATAATAAACAAGCTAAAACTTTTGAGTCGACCTTAGTTAAATATATTGAAAATAACTGTTAGGGAATACTTATTATAGCGCACCAATTTCAACGAAATTTACATGATTGTGCGTTGACGAAGTTTTGGAATTGTCAGTAAAAACATGATCATAATTTTTGGAAATTAATATTCTTCAAAATATTTTCATATACATTCTATAATTTTATTTTAATTACTTTATTTTCAAAATTCAATTTATGCAACCTTTGATTCTTGCAGTTAGTAAAATTTGTAGCCGAAAAATAATAAAGTACAATTTATTTATTGTCTTTTTATACCCTGCACCTAGAAAAGGGTTTATTTATTAAATTTGGTGTGGAGTTTGTAAGCATTTAAAGAGATCGTCTGTGGCATAGGTAGATATTTTGGCTCTGCGTAAAATATTGCGTTTATTTAGACAAGCTCCTCCCTTCGATCGCATCACTCGGGTAACGGCTGTACAATTAAAAGATATTATTTTTAATATTTCAAAAACTAACAAAAATATTTTCTGAATGTGTGGCTAATACATACATTTTACATACATATATATTCTGAAATAATTTCAATTAAATGAACTGGTTTTTTTGAAAGTGGTACAAGTCCATTTCTTTATATATTCAGATATTTATGGGCTTGCGTTTGAATCAATTTAAAAATATTGGCCATAATAACATAATTTGTTTATTTTATGTCTACATAGAACTCTGTTGAAATTGTGATTGTAAATACTGGAGAGAAGGTGTCTATAACTCACTAAAATTACCATTAACTTAGTCTTTTTAAAAAGTGGACTTATACCACTTTCAAAAAAACCAGTTAATGGCTGCACTAGTTCGGTTAACTGCTGAACAATCCTGAAAGTTAAAATTAAATATTTGAAAAAATAATATAGTTGGCTGCATGAAATTCGGTGGTCAATTATAACTCAGACATATCCGTGAGGTTTTTTGAAATGATTTGACAGGCTCGATTCAACAGCCATATGATTATAAAAGATAATTTTAAATATTTTGAAGAACAAAGTTTTTATAGTCAGACATAAACTGTCAAGGTGCAGGGTATATTTCATTCCGTTTACCTATACTGAAATATTTATACTTGTTGCTGAAAAAAGACTGAAAAAAAAATTTTAATGATTCACTTTGAGTTAATGAACTGAGAGATTTAAGAAATAATTAAAAGTAATAATTAGTAGTTTTTAGCACTTTTCCAAAAATTTTTTGAAAAAAAGTGCTTATTAGTTTCACTCTGTCCGTCCGTCCGTCCGTCCGTCCGTCCGTCCGTCCGTCCGTCCGTCCGTCCGTCCGTCTGTCCGTCCGTCCGTCCGTCCGTCCGTCCGTCTGTCCGTGTGTCTGTTTACAAAACTTCTACATTCTTAAAGATAGAAAGCTGAAATTTAATAGGTACATAGATCTTTACTAGAAACTTATTTTCGTAGAACAAAATTTTTACCTATCTTCCCCCCTCTAGAAGTTATACCCCCCCAAAGCACTAAAAATGGCCTATTTTAACTATTTGCTGCAATGAAACCATAAGCATTTTTGAAATTTTGCAAACGCAGAAGGGCAGTGACTTGCTTCCCCTACCGCGGTATACTATAGTTAAACTTTAGGAAAACAAAATGGCCGTTCAAATTTACCGTTATCTAAAGTCCTTTTTTTCCAAATTTTTCATGTCGTTTTTCTTCTAGACCCCAGCCTGTAGAAGCTTGAAATTTTAGGAGCTTTTAGACATTAACAAGTAGTTCATTTCGTTAGAAGAAAATTTTTTTCCATCTCCACCCCCTCTCAAGTTATGGCCTCTTGAAATTTGTGAAATATGCATTTTTGACACCTTATATTTCTGAAACCGCAAGTTTTTTCAAATTTAATTCAACGCAAAAAGTTAACAGTAAATTCCATGAAATTAAAAAATATAATTATTTTTCTTAACTCGCACAATTAACCCTTAAAATCGAGCATTATGTTAACCCCTGTTTATATTAAATTTTGCTTTATTTCAAAGACTGCATAAATCATTCATCCTAAATATATGCAACCCTAGAAATAGTTTAGTATATGAATGAAAATAATTTTAATAGTGTGGTGGATATACATAGACTGTTTTTAAAAGCAGTATTTTCACTTGTTTAAGGGAAAAGTGCTACAATACAAACCATTGGTTTGACCCAACTTTATTTCTACTTCAATCGTATTTTTTCTTTAGTAAAATATTTTATTATCTTCAAAATCAATCAAAACCTTTGAAAGAATTTAGATACATAGGTAGGTTATTGTATATACTATGTTAATGCCCGTACTAATGCCAACTAATTAATTATAAAGTAGGTAATTACTATTATAATATCGTTGTGTATAATAATTTTAATTTTATATAATTATAATTTTTCAAATATTTTTCATTGAAATGACAACAATTTAAATTTTGTGTTGCAACGTTGATAAGGAATGCTAAATTTGTACCCTGACCAACAATTTTAGTATCAGATGAACGTTAATAGTTTGGTGTACGGCTTTTCTCAAAAGACATTATTTAAAAAATTTCTGTAAAACTAATTTACGAATCTGAAATTTTGATAAATGGTTGATTAGAAAGAATTATTAGTAAAATTACGGTAGAAAAATATAACGAAAACGTAAAAAAATTTGTCCTTGACCACAAAATACAACTTTTATATTTATGATATTTTTTTTCCAAATTATTAAATTTATAATAAATCTTTTCTGTCATATTTGATTAAAATTTTGACTTCTTTTCCAATAAAAATATTATAGCTAAATTATTATTTCGTTTAATAATGTTCCGTAAACAAACACGATTTCAATATTATTTAAATTTGATAAGATTTTTGTTTTGATAAAAATTTATGGAAACGGTAATAATTGATTATTAAATACAATGAATACGAAGATTAATTAACTTTCACACATTTAAGGTACTTCATAAATCATTAGCAAAAACAAATTTTTATAAAATTAGAATTCGGTGAATTTTACATACAAGAAAATTCATTTTTCTGTTTGCAAAAACAATTTAGATTTTTAGCACTTTTAGAAAAAATTTTTGAAAAAAAGTGCTTATTAGTTTCACTCTGTCCGTCCGTCCGTCCATCCGTCCGTCTGTCTGTCCGTGTGTCTGTTTACAAAACTTCTACACCTTTGAAGATAAAAAGCTGAAATTTTGTACGTACATAGACCTTTACTAGAAACTTATTTCCGTAGAACAAAATTTTTACCTATCTCCCCCCCTTTAGAAGTTATAGCCCCCCAAAACCCTAAAAATGGCCTCTTTTAACTATTTGTTCCAATGAAACCATAAGCATTTTTGAAATTTTGCAAACGCAGAAAGACAGTGGCTTGCTTCCTCTAGCACAGTATACTATAGCTAAACTTTAGAAAAACAAAATAGCCGTTCAAATTTACCGTTATCTAAAGTCTTTTTTTTCCAAATTTTTGATTTCGTTTTTCTTCTAGACCCCAGCCTGTAGAAGCTTAAAATTTTAGGATCTTTTAGACATTAACAAATAGTTTATTTTGTTAGAAGAAAATTTTTTTCCATCTCCACCCCCTCTCAAGTTATTCCCTCTTGAAATTTGTAAAATTTGAATTTTTGATACCTTATATTTCCGAAACCGCAAGCTTTTTCAAATTTCTATAAACGCAAAAAGTTAACGGTAGTTTCCATGACATTAAAAAATATAATTATTTTTCTTAACTCACACAAATAACCCTTAAAATCGAGCGTTATGTTAACCCCTCTTTATATTAATTTTTGCTTTATTTCAAAGACTGCATGTATGCATCATCCTAAATATATGCAATCCTAGAAATAGTTTTGTATATGAATGAAAATAATTTTAATAGTGTTATAGGTATCCATAGTCGTAGACTGCATTTAAAAGCAGAATTTTCACTTGTTGAAGGGAAAAGTGCTACAATACAAACCATTGGTTTGACCCAACTTTATTAATTTTGCCCTGTGAATCTAAAAACCGGCCTTGTACTCAAATCTAATAGATTCTAATTATTGCTTCAAAAATTTTTGTCCTGACTTCTAGAGCAATATAGCTCTTTCGCATTACTCATAGAAGCTGAAGGATGTGTTACAGAATAAAGTTTAATTAGCTTAAGTCAAAAGTCGTGAAAGTAGTATATTGATAGGATACTGCAGTTATCCTATCAATATACTACTTTCATTACATTAAAATTATTGTCAATATTGTCAATATCGTAAATAGTTATGTCATAAGTGTGCAGTTTCAATGCGAATACCGGTAGAAAATAAATTCTACAAACTCGTTGATTGTATTTTTATAGATTAAAAATATCACAACTAGCTGGTTTAGTCTTAAGTCAATTTGATCTAGGCTAAATTAAATTTAAAAAGTAAAATTTTTGTTTTTTCAAAATCAAATCATCCAATCTTCGACACTGAAAATTTCACAGCCTGATCGTGTATTTCGCTTTTTTATTCAATTTTAATTCATTTTCAAATCAGAATCTTCAGTATTTTCTAATGGATGTTTCACTTTTCCAATAAAATTTTTTTCATTTGGATTTTATCGACTGAACGCCTCACTTTCAAAAACAAAGTGAATAAATTCTGTATGTATTTTAGAAAAAAATGAGAATAATCCTTCCCACTCGTAAATTACATTATACAAGTATATGATAGTTACTCACTTTCTTCTTACTGTCATAGTAAAATAGCGAGATAAATGAATAGGGCCTTACTTTCAAAATAACACATATCTATCAGATGTTGTCAAAATGAATAGATCTGAAGCGTTGAATCTTTTAATGAAATCAAGTTTTTGGTTTTTTTTATAGATTCTTGGCCTCCAAATTTTCATTTTAATTTGATTATTAGACTGAAGTATTAAGGCAAGTTTTACAGTAAAAACAGTGCCTTTAATGTTAATTAAGTTTTCTACTAAACTAAATGTCAATTTTTTATAAATGAAATTTAAAATCACTGTAGAACAATATCTAAATATAAGAGAGTCTTTTGAACTTTAAGAAAACTTTTCTATAAAAGTTTAAATATTAAAGCGCTTAAAAATACGACCATGATAATTTGTTGACGTTTTTTTTATTTAATAAAAAAAAAAATAAATTAGTTTGCACAAATTTAAACGTGTGTAAAACTAGTTAATCAAAATAAAAAACAAAGCTGCGATATCATTGAACTCGAAATTAAAATTTTTTGCTATTTTTATTTGCGAAAATTTTTCGCTAAAAATTTATGTAGAAAAAAATGGTTTATTTTTTTTTCGGAAACTAAGCGATTTTTTTTTACTTCTGATTTTTTTTTTTAATAACGTTTAAAATCTAATAAATCTGACTAATTGATGAATTAAAATTATGTTATACTATAGCGAAGCGTGCGAAAATGCATTTTGACATTTAAATGAGGCTAACATTTTTTTGGTTTTCGGAAATATTAAAAATTACCAGGTTAAAAAAAATTGTATTATGATTTACCGGTCTAGTTTTTTATATTTGTCTTTTTTTATCTTCTATAAAATCGAAAAGAATTTTTTTTAACTAGTATAAACTTATACTAAGTTACAATAAGTTTAAGTTTTTATAAGTGTATAAAATTTCAGATATCTATATTAAATTGTGTAGAAATTTTTTAAACCGACATATGGACAGACGGACATACTGAAACTTATAATTACTTTTTTTGGAAAGGTGCTAAAAGGGAAAATTTTGTTATGTTTCTCTTAGAAAATGTAAGTTTTCAAACAAGTTGTCACACTGCGCTCACTCTTGCTATTTATGACAATCTGTACACTCTAAGTTCTAGAAAATCATTGCGAATGAAGTTACATTTGAACAATGTTACCAAATTATCCTGATTAATATTGTGTAAATCAGTCGTCGATTCCCGTAGTTGAAACGTCTTCAATCAGTTATAGTTATAAGGTTCGTTTTCACTTTAGCTTACCATATTGTTAATCATTTTCTTCTTGAAATTGGATGTATTAAAACTGTACCAACACTTTTTGTTTATGGCTAAAATTTGAAAGTCGAAATTGGTTTTCACATCGTAACTAAAATCCTTTATCTCCAAAGTTGACAACAAATTCTATTTTAGAAATACGACTATTGAATTAGAAATCTTATAGGAAACAAGCATGAATTTTTATGAATTTTACTTAAACTCCATTTTTTTCTTTAGTACCTTATTAAAATAATGTGCCTCAGGTGTTTGTAAAGAATTTCGGATAGTCATTGGCTTTTATCTTTTTCGCCATTTTTATGAATTTTTTTCTCGTATTCTTTTGTTTCTTTCTTACTTTTATGCTAATTGATATGTTATGTTATTTTAAAGCTTTTTTTTGGAAAGTGCAACTCAAGCGTTATACTTAAGTTTTGTTACCTTTTTTGTTACGTTTTTTTTCGTATAATACATATGGGAATTGTAGGAAGCATTTAAGCATTCGAAGAGAGTTTTGTTTTACGTTTTTTTATTGTTATTTTTTTTTTTTTTTGAATAATTGCTCTTCTTTGAAGTGTTAAAAATTTAAAACGCTATTATATTTGTCTATTGTAATTTATACCTTTTTAGTGAATGTACCGCAAATGTACATATATGTACCATATTATAAAATGTTAATTGTGTTAAAATTAACGGGCTAATAATTTTCAAAATAGTCACATACAAAATAATTTGCAAACATGTTCAATTTGTTAAAAGTTATGGAGTTTTCATAAATTGACTTTCTGTTATAATTGATTAATTTGTGTGCCTTTGTATGATAAAAATATGATTGGTTAAGTTTTATTTATTTGAAAACCAAAAAAGAAACTATATTTTGAAAACGCATTGAAGATATAATTTTTGTGATATACCTGTACAATAAGTACCTATAGATACTTATGAATTTATATTTCGTTAAATTCTATGATTAAAATTCAATTGAAATTGAATAAGATAGAAAATGTAAGCCTTGCAAAATATTGGTTCACAGTAATAAGAGTAAAAATAAACATACCCTTTTAAATTAAAAAATTATTTGGAATTTGAAAATCTCAAAATTAATTAATATGGGAAAACTTTCCAGGATATATGTGCAAAAAATGCTCTTAAACCAAATAATGTTGAAAGTGTGTTCATTATATTGTTGCTTTTAATTTATAACTTTGTTAAAAAATCTAAAATTAATAATCATATTTCATTTGTTTACTATTTACAGAATTCCCAGATTGGGGTGGATTATGTGATAAAGGTAAACTACAGAGTCCTATCGCACTGTCTAGGGATACTTCTATAAGAGGGGATTTTCCACATTTTGACTTTGATAATTATGAAGAGGAATTAAAGGACGCGGAAATTGTCAATAATGGTCATACAGGTATTTTTACTATACGATAGACAAGCATTTGTAACATATTCATTTTAACTTTTCTATAAATTAGTAAAATATTATTTTATTGAAATTTCTAGTTAAAATTCATAAATTTTCAAATGATCACAAAGTTAGTAAAGGTTGCCTTGAAAAGGATACTTATGAATTAGTTCAAATGCATTTCCATTGGAACTCCGAACATAAAATTGAAGGAGAAAGGTAAATATAAATTATTTTTATTCTAAAAATTTAAGTAGGATTTTAAAAAATTTTTTTCTTTTTTTTTTTTGAATATTTAATTTAATGCTTACAAATATATATATTTATTTTACAAAAAAAAAATATATGAATATTATCGCAATACATCATTTTATTCGAGTGAAAAAATCTTTGTCCGTTTTGCTATAAATCTAAAAATTAAAAAAATTAAATAATCAGTAGAGAAAAATTGCTATAAATTGCTCATAAATTATACTAGAAAAATAATTTTATTTTCACAAGTACAATATTTTTTGCCATAATATAATAATACTATAACATTACAAGCATTGATATGTGCAAATGTTAGGCGGGTCTTTTTGGAAATGTACATAGATAATAAATATTGTAATTTCTATGATAAATTTAAAAATTTACTCGTTATAAATTAAGGTGAAATTAACATATTTGATTGTAATGTGACTTTTATAAGTGTGAATTATTCGTAAGTGTGTCGTTCTTTTGTTGTTTTAGTGTACCTTCCAATTATTTAAATTGATATTTTTAAAACCAAAAATATATTGTTTAATTTAAGAAATTAAATTCAAGAGTCGATTAAATTACACGGGAATCGTAAATGACTTTAGTTTATCCAAATAACAAAATTAGAATGAAAAAAAAATAACAAGTAAAGATTTGTTTTTATTTAGTCAATTTTTTGACATTGTTTTAACATTCACTTCTAGCTAATTTTAATATTAAATTTAAATTTTTTTATTTATAAGATGTTTTCCCAATTTTATACGTTAATATGACAATCTTGAAAAGCGCCATACATTTATGATATAATATATTATAATATGTACATCATATAAGCGAAGTTAACCTTACTATGGGTCACATTAATTTAATCCGCTAGAGAATTACTTTATTATTTAATAATATTATATCAAAACTTTTAATTTCGAATTTGTTTAAAAAAAGCCTTTATGAATTGTTAAATATTTCTGAAAGCATTAAGTAAAGCTAAAAGTCTACACAAACTTCTAGTAGAAAATCAAATGCTACCCCTAATTGTAAATTTAAAAAACTTTCATTGTCATAAGTATAATGACTAGCTACATATTTGGCTTTTTATGCTGAACACAATTATTTTTATAAAAATTGTATTGTAAAATAATTTACACATATCAAAACAAAATAACCTATACAATACACTCTGTTCCTCCGTCCTTCGGCCCGTTTTTTTTTTTAAAAAACTTTTAAAAAACTATTAGAAAACTATTTTTCTGGCTTTTTCTATTGAGGAATACAAGGGGGAATACAGGAAAATACTTAAATTTAAAAAAAACAAAATGGTCGTTAAAATTTACCGTTATTTTAAATTCGTTTTTTTCATATTTTTGATATTGTTTTCTAACCTAGACTGCAGGTTGTAGGAGTTTGAAATTTTAGCAGGTTTTAGACACTAATAAATAGTTTATTTTGTTAGAAAACTTTTTTCCAGCTTCATCCCCTCTGAAATTATCGCGTTTGGAAATTTGTGAATTCCAATTTTTGGCAACTTGTATTTACGAAACTGTAACCTTCCTGAATTTGTATGAATGCAGAAAGATAACGGTAAATGCCATTCCATTAATAATATAATTACTTTTCTTAACTCACACAATTAACACTAAATGCGCTTCTTTCAATTTTTTTTTCGTTTTATTTCAAAGTGTATGTAAACTTGCTCATCCTAAATGTATTCAATCATTGAAATATATTCGTATACGAATGAAAGTAGTTTTAATAATGTAGTATCATAGTTAGATTGTTTTTAAAAGGTATTTTCGCTCGTTGAAGGTAAAAGTGCTGCATTACAATCCATTGGTTTGGCCCAACTTTTTTATATGAACAATTGGATTTGAGTTCTTATACTAATTATAGCCTTTATGCACACACACTTAGTGTTTTTTCCCAACTGTATCCATACTAAACCTAATAAAAATTCAAAAATCTTAATTACTTTGAATTAATTATCGCCTTTGTATTCTTAAAGTTGAAAATATGCTCTATTACACATAATGAATTCCCTGCGGCTAATAAAATGAAAATTAATCAAAGGTTAATTGTATAAATTTTTATTATTGAAATTTATTATAATTTAATTACGACTCTTTCTCATTCATTTGCAAATTGAATAAAAAGTGCATAAAGCTTCCCTTTAAAATATGATTATGATTAATATTTTTTAATTAATTAAAAGTTGATTCCGTGTTAACAACACTAAAGTTTTCATACAATGTATTGATAACTTCTATATAATTAACGGAAAGTCAAAATTTTCCTTAGATTATTAAAAAACTTAATTTTTTTATTACCTTTTATTCGTGTTTAAAATACAATATTGTGTTTGAATGAAAATTATTTCCATTTTTCGAAACTAATATTATATAATATTAAGTCATGTTATAATTTGATGTAATATTATATGGTACAGTGTTGCCGCATATGACTTTTGTATAATATCACATATTGTTGTAGCGGTTGTATCCAAAAGAAAATATAACATAATTCAAAATACACTAAAATCATGCCACTATCAAACAGTTAGTTTTGAGTTCGAAACTATAATTGGTTCTCTCGTTTATTTAAGCTTATTACAACTAAAATAAAATCCGCCAAGAGCATTTTTTTTTTGAAACAGCTTTCTATTTTGCCGTTTAGCATATTCGTAAAATACAGAATTTCTGTAGTACATAGTTTGTATAATAATTTACAAAATTTTAATAAAAAATTATCATGTACGTTGCATTAATTAATTTTTATCTAAATTAAAACTGCCAAATGCTGATATCAATTAACATTGAATGCATATAATGAAAAAATAATAATTGATGCACAGATATAGCGCTTTCATATATCATTAATTTTAATTTTAAAAACTTAAATTCATGTTTTCGCCCATAGCAGATTAAATTTATATCACGAATCATCATCTAGTTTAACTTTTTATGAATTCTAAATTAATTTTAAGCTTTTTTTTTTTCAAACCAATTTTAATTTATGTGGATAGTATATAAATGTGCAGTAGCGTAAAAAAAAACAAGAAAAACAAAAACAAATAATTTATTTTCGCGAATAATGTGACGTGAACGCATATTTTAATGTATATTGTATTATCACATTACCGCTGATTTGACATCTAATAAGATTCAATTGTGCTAGAAAAGTTTTGATAGTGATGAAAAAATAGGGAATTATAATGACCTATAGAATTCTTTTAACAATTCTCATTGTCATTGTCGTCACATTAAATTTGTTATATTCATTTTATTTTTTATTTTTTATTTGTGAATTGTTATACAGTGAGCTAGTTTTAGTGTGTGTACAATGAATTTGTTAGGCAGCATGTTTTTATTTACTTAACATAATGTATATCATATAAATATATGTTAAATATGTTTTTGACATAGGTTTCCCACTTTAAGGTGGGCCCGTTACTGTTTTTTTTTGTCGAACCCAATTGTAATTCATTGTCTCCTATGAGGTCAAGTTTGTAAAATTCTATTAATTTTTAGCACAAAAAGCAATGCCATCAATCGAAAAATTTTGTATGAATTTTAAAAGCAGTGGATTTAAATCATAGCCTTTCAAATACCTTCAGATTGTTTAGAGCATAAATATGGCCAAAATATTAAGGTTTTATAAATATTTGGCCCCTACTGAAATCGAACTACAAAATTTTACTGTATGTGGTTTGTTTTTCTAATTATTACTTTTCTTACATCTAAGAGATTATATCAATACTATGCCATACAAACAAATCGCTTTTTTCCCTTATACAACATCGACTCACCCTAATGTTGTATACATTAATATAACAACGCTTTGATTTATGCTTTATACTGTATTTTGTAGAATAACTTCATCATATTCGCCTTACTTTTACCAATAATAACATTACAATGGGAATTCAAGATTATTAAATAGAGAAAAACGAAAATTATTCCACTGTTAGAGATTTAGTTTAAATAGACTGTTAGTAGGTGCAAAATTAAGGCATTTCTTATTATAAATAGTTTTTTAGAATTATCAAGACCGGATATTAGATTTCAAATGTAATAATATGCGTGTGTATCATTTTCACTTGAAACGTTTTATCTTTAATAGTTTTTAGATTTATGTTAAACTATTCTATTATTAAGTTTAAAAATTATACAAAATTTTATACTTTTTACATATGTATGCGTATATTAAAATTTGAAAGTTACAGTGCAGACGTCTATGGAAAGCATTTGAATTAAGGAACCTTAAAAAATATTAAGAAAATACGAGTTTAGATTATTTTTATTATGTGCTTAATAATTGAGGAAAGGCTTTGAGTTTTTAAAAACTGAAATTTTTAATTATGACGTATGCAGATACTAAAAAGAGACAAAAATATGTTTTTTTTTATTAATATTTTTTCACATTCTTTTTTCAATTTAAATACGCTGCTCTCAGATAAATAAAGAAGCTCACAAAAACTTATCGTTACCTGCACAAAATTTATCGTTATGGCATATACAAACTGAAAATTTTTCCCTTATACAAAAACAAGTATTAGTATGACAACCTATCATTCGATTTCATCGAATAAATTCATATACTCTCAATAGATATTGTACGCTGTGATTTACTATCACCTTATTATTATGTAGCCCTCGCGTAACTATTAATAAAGCAAAAATATTTTCGACACATTTTAAAAAAAAACTAAAAAAATCAGTTCAATTATTAATGTGGTTAAATCATTATGAACCCTAATTAGTTTTTAATTTTACCTTATAACTCTTTTTTAAGATAAGAAGGTGTAACAAATAATTAGGTAATATTATAAAATTTAATTGTAGAGTCTTGAAACTAAAATATTTGCACAAACAACCAGAGTATCTACATACATTATATGTACATTATATTACAAGATTTATAAAAGAAAAATTGATACTTATTAAGTTAAGCAATTAAGAGCTTTAAAAGGTAAAAATTAATGATTGCAAATATCGAAGATTACCAATTTCATATTCTTTGTACATTGTAAACTATTGGTATGTATTAAACAATATTTTTTGACTGCATACGTAACGTAATTTATACAAAAAAATTTACTGAAAACCAAAAATCTCAGTGCGCAGTATAAAAACGCATAATTATGGGTATAGCATACATGTGTGCATATAGCTGTGTATGTAAGAAAAATATTATAATGTTAAGTAATAATCATAAAGATGTTTTATTGTAAAATAAACCATTAACTTTGAATTTTGTTGGTTTTTTCTTCGACTTGTAATTGAATTGAATATTTTTTGCTGACTCCTTAAAAAAACATATATTTTAACGATCGCATACTGTCGTAATGAAATGCAAGTATAATAATGTATACGTCTTGGATTTGCATATAAACTTGATTTGGCATTTTTATTAATTAAGACTTCTTCTTCTTTCAACAAAATAATGGTTTACGCAATTCGATTGCTGTAGGTTAAAAGATGATATTTATACCTTTGCATAATTGGTAAGTGTGAAAAGTTATTTTCTTTTAAATGAAAATGTCTGACATGACGTTATACATTTTTATAGGTTACATGAATTTATAAATAATTACTGTTAATGGAATCGATAAAAGCTTAAAAAGACCTATTTTTAATCAAAGTTTTTAATATTATTGATGTGAATTATTTTGTAAGGGGACAATATGTAAGCACACGCGGAAGAAGTGCTGGCTTATAGCAACTTAGAAAGAAGTTTTGACAGCAAATTTGCAAGAAAAAATACTATTTTTTTTAAATGATGTACTATACTTGCACTGTTCCCTTAAAATCGAAATTAATTGCATTGGCGATCATTTAAGACATTCGACTGTGCTTTGGATAAGAACACTTTATTTTGCCTTTACTTAAAGCAAAAGCTTTTATGAAAAGTTAACAAAATTATGTTTTTAAAAAAATGTATGAGCAAAAATGAAAATATTCCGAATTTTGTGATGCATTAACACGAAAGGAGACGAAGGTTGAAAAAAAAAAATATATATTATCGTCAGGTGTTGCTAAAATTTCAAACTGGTACTTTTCAAAAGGAAATTAACTATGAAAATTTCTTTGAACCGAATTTTGGATGTCAAGTTTTTAATAGAAACACACTTCTCCATATAGTCGGAAAGCGTAAATGAACCACTTTTAAAGAGATGTCGGTCTGTGTTTGCAATCGTTTATATGTGAGTTTATTTTGGCTATGGCACTGGGCAAAAATACGGGAACTAGATTTTCTTGCGGGCCAATGTTACATGCATTTCCATATATAAAGAGAAATAATCAACCAATTTTTGAAAAATGCACTCAAAGCTCACTCTCTGGAAAATGCAACTAAATTACTTATTTTTTATTCTTAATTACTTAATTAGCATCAGTATAAAAACCAAGATGATTGTGCAATGGCGCCTCTCATTTCTCCCGCCTCTTGTTGGTGACACTAATTTTACACAAAATAAGAAGCGAATTTTATGAAATTTCGTTCACGTACAGCAACACTGAGTACGTGTTGAATGGGATTCATGTTTTTAATCCCGATTCCCAGCTCTCCGTTTTTAATGAGTAAAAATTTTCAAATGAAACATTTTTTCTTTATTTTGTTTAAGAATCTATCTTTTGTAATTCTCGCAAGATAAAAATTTAACCAAAATGCATTCTACACTGCATTTGTGCTTTTGTTGAAACTTGGATTTGAATATACTAAACATAAACAATAAGGGATATTGATAAGTATAACAACAAAAATTTTGAGCATTGTCCAAAATTTTGAGCACCTTAGTTGTCCAACTAAGTTACTGGAAACTTTATTGCTTTAGTATACCCCATTTAATTTAATGTATTTAATTTTTTATCATTATAAAAAGTTCTTTTATAATGAAATTTTTAATTTCAAAGCAGTTTCTGTATAAAATATACGAAATTAAATTGTAAAGATTTGCTCAAGACATATGGGGTACGATTAATATACAACAGCTGACATAATAATTTCTCCAGCAATAAAACTCTAAATATCATTTTTTAAATAAATTTTCATCACCTTGTCCAAATTTATATTTAATTAGAAAAAGCGTGAAGATTTTCCATTTGAAAGAAGAAAGATTCTCTAAAATTTCAACTAATAAACTTTTTGTATTATACATGCAGTGATATTGTGCACAACATTTCTAATTGTCTATATATTATATACGTATATTACATAAATAAAGTGGGTGTATAGATTTTTCATCCGGAGTAATTTGATTTTCATTGCTTAATTTTAATATTATAATTATATCATGTGCAAACGAGTATATGAATAATTTTGGATATGAAATAGAAATATTTTATTACACAGAAGAATTTTATCAAAAAATATACTTTAAGCTATTTGTTCGGCTAACCTGTTATGTAGATTGTTCTAAAACTAAACATTTTTTATTTTATTAACTCACAAATTTACTTTACAACATTTAAGTGTTACAGTACTTAAGTAAGTGTTGTATATAGTGTGTTTCAAGTATGTGAGTTTTTATTAAACAATTGGTTGATAAGTGTGTCTGGTATTTGCTATTAATTGAGGATTTTTAAACAAAATATCGTATGAAAAATTATTCTCCTTTACACTATTTTCTTAAAACACCAATGAAAGGTGCTCCAAACAAATTTCTATTAACTTAGCAAGCATCGAACAATTATCATAAATAATCCATCTAGCGTGTTGCTGTTATGTCAGGAGAAAAGCATGTAAGGAGAAAGACATGTTAGGAAAAAGACATTTATTTTCATTTATTTATCCTAGAGTTTAACGAAATTTTCGAGGTCATTCCGAATGAGATCATTCTCTTGGTATACCATGTGATTATGTTAAAATTTTGTTCATCTTTAGGGTTTCCGTCGACCTGAGAGTTCGAATTTTCTCCTGGTAAATTTCTTTTTAAATGTACAAAAATCTGTTGAATTTTTGGTTGCGCCAATATATTTAAAATGTTTTTTCTGCGGCCTTGGATAAGACTAATTTTTGAAAATTTTGCAATTTTCAAATACTCCTGACAGCATTTGTCCACTTTCAATTTGGTATAACAGAGCTGTAAAAATTTCGAATATCAATATTTTCACTACAATTTTTGATACGATAGGTTTTTAAAAATATTATTGTGAAACCATTGTGAGATTCTTTGAAACAACTTCCCAAGGTTGAAAAGTTCAAAAATAAGCGTTGTACTATATGTTCCGTTTCATGAGAAAACTGGTTATATTAATACTTTGTACTTCAAAACGGTACTACTTACATATTTTTTTTTTGAAGATTTAGTTGGGATTCGGTGAATTGAATTCGTGAAATTCAAAATATTTTTCATATTCTTTAATACACTATTAACATAGATTGAAGATTTGAATTTCTGAAACTAAAATTACATACATATAGGACAATTTTAGAATTACACAATAATTTTGCGTCCGTTGTATCTTCACCATTTTGTAAATAATTAATTTGTGACAAAGTTTTCGGAATTTAGAAATATGAGATAATTTTACATTAAATCTTTCTCGTAAAGCTAAAACCAACTATAAAATATGTATACTTACATATACATGCATATGATTTGAACAGTTTTTATAACACATATATTTTCTGAATTGGATGACGTTAAAAATATTGAAAGAGTGTTATTAATATAAACAAATTTAGAAGATTTATTACTGTATAGGAATTTCGTGAATTTTAAATTTATATAAATAAAATTCACCTTTTACTCGAATTAGTCGTATCTTATGCATACGTAATAGGTATGCTGTATATGTATATATGTATGTATGTGATTAATTTAATTACGGCCAAACATTCGATATGTGTGTATAGCATGCAACTCTGTTCACGGAGTTTTTTAGCATGTAAAGAAATCTCGTATTAATTTTTATGATTAAAGAAAAAGCGTAAGAGGAAAACTGAAAAGTCAATTTTTATTTTTAAGTATTTGTTTTTTTTTTCATTATTTTTTTTGGTACAGATAATTTTTGTGTTTTTTATTTTAAAAAATTATTTTATTTTTACAGTTACCTTTAAAAATAGAATTTTCACTTCATATTGAACGTTGGTGCGGCATCAAAATTTTTTATTGTTTCGTTCGTTTCACTTTTATTTAAACATTTTTTTTTTACTGAAAAATATTTAAAATTTTGTTTTTTCTTGTTTAAAAATTCTTTTGCCAAGATTTTTTAAACGTTGCGTAACACTTTCTTTTTCATTTTTCTAAAAACAGTCTGCTGTTAAATTTTTTTTATTATCACGAAATTAATTTTACTTGTTTTTTTTTCCGTTTTCTCATTAAGTAAAAATCACTATAGTTGATTTGATTTCATTAGTTTAAAATGAATGTTCCTATTACAATCCAATTAATCATCTATTTATTGACTAGATTCCAATAAAAATGTTATTGTAGCGATTAAGATGTCGATACCAAGAGAACGGAAAAAGCTATAATTCATTTATGTATACATTTTTGTATTTTAATATCAAAATATTTAATTTTATATTTAAATTTACATAATATTTATATTTTCATCCGCACATATTATTTTTTTATTGATAATGTACTAGATAGACATACATACATACATACATAAGTATGTTCAATATGAATAAGTATTTATGTATATGTATGTGTGCACATGTGTGTATTATACATAACATTTTGTACAGTTTCCTCTAAAGTCTAAATGAAAATTAAAATATGAATATTATTTAAATCGTTTTATTATGCATTTCTCTACTTTATAACAGTAATTAGTTTAAGCTAGCTTAGAATGCGTAAAATTTATAAACTTACCGCAAATTCTTTAACGTCAAAATTTTGATTTTAGTCTGCAAACTGTCTGAAACTAAAACTTTTACGGACAGAAATCTAGTAAACTTTTTACCCGTAATTGACTTTGAATTTTGATCATCCGTAAACGTCAAAACAAAAAAAAATTTTTTTTTAGATTTAAAATAATTTTATACTTACATATTAAAAATTAACAATAAAAATATTTTTTATATTATTTTTAACGTAATGATAGTCACTCAACACATCAAATTTATTTATTGAATTACTACGTCAGACTGTCTGCATGTAAAAAAAAAATCTACAATTTTGACGCTTAATTGAGTTTTTTTAAACGTTTAAGAATTTAAACTTTGACTGAGAGTAAAAACGTAGTAGAGTATCCGTAAACTCAGACAAGTCAGATTTTGTAAAATTTGACGTTTAAGAATTTACCATTAATGTTGTCAAATTATGTAAATATATATTTAACAAGGCATAATATTATACTAGTTCAAGCACATATGTAAAAACAAAATTAGTTTTAATTAAACTGGCCACAATATTCACTATCTTAAAGGTCTATCTTAAAAAATTTGAATCATTTCACTTATTAACACTTAGAATTTGCGGTAACTTACTTGCCATTTTAACAATAACTGAAAATATTATATGATTTTTAAATTTGTACTTGTATTTGTAACCGCATACGAATGAGCAATTTTTATAGCCTCAAACATAGTTATAATGAATGGGACAGTTGGCCGCTTATGTGACACAAAATTAAAAGAACTAGCATATTTATGTAAATTAGTACAACTAAAATTTTACGGGGGCAATAAACTATTTCCCATATACATACAGATTTATTTATCAAATTTATTAAACGTTTACAAAAGTTTACATTTATATTAAATTGCAGCGATTTATTTTATAAATCAAATTATTTTTTTTTTTAATTAATTATTTTCAGTGATTTGTTTAGAATAATTAATTAAATCTTTTTGGAAATTACTCAAAAAAAAAAAAATAAATTCAATTATATTTTGCAGATATGCTTTAGAATTACATTTAGTACATGTTAATGATGACTATGGTAATTTCACTGAAGCCGTTCAACATGACGATGGTGTTGTTGTATTTGCTGTACTATTTCATATTTCACATAAAGATAATGATGAAATTGCAAAAATTTTAGAACAAATTGATGAAATTTGTGAAAGTGAAAATGTTGGCGTTAGTCGACCATTAACACATTCATTTGCTGTCAAAGATTTAATGCCAGATAATCCAAATGATGAATATTTTAATTATGAAGGTTCATTAACAACACCTGATTGCGCTGAAAATGTTGAATGGATTGTTTATAAAGATTCATTACCAATAACCTTAGAACAGGTAAAATTTTTGCATATTATGCGAATATTTTGTCAAAAAATTTTATATTTTACATATGATTTCTTGATTTTAGGTTGAATCATTTAAGCGTATTGAAGAAAAGGATGGTGATAAAATTGATAATAATTTCAGATTTATACAAAAAGCACATAGACGTGCAGTTACATGGGTTAGAGATGAAGAAGATCATCATGATGATGATGACGACGACGATGATGATGATGATAAGAAAGACAAAGATGACAAAGATGATAAGAAAGATGATGATGATGATGATGACAACGATGATGACGATGATAAAGATAATGCCGCTGGACCAGTAGTTAATAAAATTTCTGCATCTGCTTTAACATTCATATCTAGTTTGGCATTATTAAATGGTCGTCAATATTTTTAATTTGACCCTTTAACCAAGAAAATATTCTGAAATTTTCTAACAAAAACTTTTATTCTATTTTACTGCTCATTTTAATCATTTTATAAAAATATCAAATATATAATCAAAATTAATTCTCATCATGAGAGATCCAGTACCAGAAAGTAAAAATATGAAAATCTTATAATTATCTTACATATTTCATTCGTCCTCAAATAGTTTTAATTTGAAAAATTAATAAACAAATTTTTTATTAGATTAAAATGCACCCGGGAACCCTTAGCGAGTTATTTAACATCCTTATTTCCATATTGTTCTTTCAGCCACAAGCGCTTCAAAAAGATCCGATGGTTCATTTTAATTGCTTTTTAATTTTTTAAATATAAATTAATTTTCAATTTGGCAACCTATTCAGATAAATATATTTTATATATATACCTATATGTCTAAATTGCGTTAATTTGAAATCTCTTCAGAACTCTTTCAATATTTTTATTTCAAAATTTAATTTATTTAAATAGTTTAACAGAAATTAATGTCGGTGAAAACATAAAACGTAACTCTGTGCTCATTTCATTTTAATAAAAAAAAATATCTACTTGTTAAATATAAAATTCTACTAGAGTTAATCTTTTAGAAACAATGGTTGTGTGTTTTTCTTTTATAATTTAAATATTTTGTTATTTAAATTTTTATTATGATTTAAATGTTTTTTTTTTCATTGAAATATATAATATATAAAAATTAGTAAAAATTAGTTTATAAGATCTTGACAAAATAGCAAGAACTTTCTACAATAAAAACTTCTTTCCCTAATAATATAAAATTACATATATATTTTATATATCTACATCTGGAAATCTTAATAAAAAAAATATTGCTTATAATTTTAAAATAAAAATTATACAAAAAAAAATATCAATATATCAGTATAAAACACGAATAACATGCGTATTAAATAATAATTATGTTGTAACTTTAATAAAAACAAAAAACGAATTTTTGAAATTGTTAAAATAAAAAAAAAATTGTTATTTACTAGTTTAAGGGCAAAAAATGTTAAATATTCACAAACTTAGTATAAGAAGAATATGTTTTTCTTTTCTGTTAAAACATGAAACATTAATTGTTTTCTCTTTTTGTATTTAAAAGAGGTTAATTCTAACCTATAACACTTCATTATAATCAACTACTATTCAAATATAACCATGAAAAAATTTATTGCTTTTCTTCAACTAACTTACTAATCGTTTTTCTTTTTCTTTTCAATTAAGTAAGTTTTTGTATAATTATAATATTAAAAAAAATTGAAAAAATTAAAAAAAAAAAATATATAAAACAGCTAGGAAACCAAATTTATACAAATAAGGACTGAAAATATTAAAAAAGGACAAATACAGGACAACTAAAAATTTAAAACAATTTACGATATTCAATACTATAAATATTTTATACTAAATAGCAATTATGATTTTTGATTATGCACAAAATAAATATTATGAATTGGAATTTCATTTTAGTTATGTAAGAACAACCTTTCTATTGTGAATTGAATTAAAGTAAAATTTCGTTGTCATTTTATAAAATTAGGTGATTTTAAATTCAAAATTTTCAAAAATTCTAATTACTCTATTAATATCTAATTAAAAAAAATTTCTCAAATCATTTAACAAAACGCGCTTAAAATACTAAAAAATATTATTTGATTTTGAACAAAACACCAACTAAAACAAATTGTCCTTTTCACATATAGGAAAAACTAAACCAAAAAAAATTTAATTATATTAGCTATGTAATAGTAAATATTAAAAACAAAAAAAAACAAAGTCATAATCTTGTTACCTATATTTTAATTAATTATTAATAATCTTATATTTTATGGATAATCTATTAGTTATGAGTGTCATATTTATTATTTTTTAAAAATTAAAAAACAAAAAAAAAAAACAAAAATTTTTTATTTTGTTAACACGTACTTTTTGTTTTTGTTTGCAAAATGTGTTTTGCAAATTTTGCAACAGCTAATGGCAAACTAAAAGAAAAGTAAAAATATTTTTCAACATCAAAAGTTAACAGAGAGAAAGCCTTGGGGTTTTTTGTTTTAAATTTCAATTTAAAAAAATACAAATTATATAAAATTAATAAAAATGAAATTAAATCAATTATTTGCCAACTTAATTATATAAATTTTAATAGTTTAAAAATAATTTTTTAAAACCCCTCTATAAAACAGAAAAAAATTAAAAATACAATATTGTTAAAAAGCATTTATTAAAATTACAAACACAATAAAAATTAAAGAATAAAATAATTTTAACATTTTCAAAAAAAAAAAACTTTGTAATGAAATCTTTCATATTTTTGTATTTATTAAGTTTGATTAAATTTGAAAACGTAACAAAATCAAAAGCTATTAAAAATATTGTAAAAATTATTGTAATTATTATTTAAATTGTTTGTATATTAAATAAATATAAAAATTTGCTATTCACATCACATTAACAATTTGGAAAGAAAAAACAATTCTTTTTTGTTAAAATCTACCATCACTAAATTTTTTTTTTTTTTAAGTATTTATCCAATAAATTCTGAAATTTATAAAAAAGAAATAAACAAAAGAAAATTAATTTGTAAATTACATGGACCAACGAAACAAAATTGTGAATAAAGATCAAAAAAAGAAGATGAAAATAAAAAAGAGAAAATTAGTTTTATTTTATTTAATTTCATTAAGAGTGGTGGAACTTTGATTTTAAGGTTTAACTAAACACCCCTTAGCAAAATTTCTAAAAAGACCTAGAAAATTTTATTTTTTTATGCCTTTTTAGAAAATTGTCAATAAAAATATTGTTTTGTTGTATTTTCGGTTTGATGCTTTTACCAATTCGATTTGACCAAATCGAATTTTTTGATTAATATCGAAATGTAAAAGTGATCGCTCTCTTACCGAAAAGTATATCTAGCCTTAATTGTATCAAACTAACGAACTAATTCAATCTTTACATGTTTTCATTATTTAGAGAGCTAAAGCTATATTTGAATATGAATGCGCTATTTCATAAACCATGAGTTTGATTGACTACGATTTTAATTGTATATTTTCACTATTTTATAACATGATATAAGAGTTCGGCGGCTTTAAAACAAACTTTAATGCCACAGTTCGCATTTAACAGTTATTTTTACGTAGATTAACTTGAATGTTGTTCGAAAACAATGTGAAGAAACATACGCAAGTCTGGTTTCTTAATGTAATAAAGAGGCAATGTTCTAAAAGAGTGAAGACATAATTTCGAAATAATCATTGTAATTAAATACTTAATTTAGTTTTTTTTTTTAAATTTGTTTTAAATATGAAAAGATTGTTATCCGTTGACACGTTAATATCATGAGAGAGACTATATCAAGAGAGAGAGTGAAAGATATTCTAAACTAGAGCCATAGATAGGATAGAAATTAATGCACATATGCTGGCACGTCGTACTTATTTCTCGCGTAGATAAGAAATAAACAAATCTAGGCTTTTTAAAGATTTTCTTAAAAAGCCCATTTTATTGCCCAATAAGTATATGAAAAAAGAAAAAAATAATATAAATGTATATGTATATTTGTGTATTATCAAAGATAAACGTTTAATATACATATGTAACTATAATTTTGTAATTTTTAACGTATAAAATTCAATGTAACCCCATTCAATCTAATTTTATAATGATTCAATTTAACTATATCTAATTTATTAAATTCAATATCTTAAATTCAAATTATAAATTTGTTATTATGTTTAATTGGAATTGGAATTAAAATTTCCCTCAATTTTTTTTATTAATCTTAATATATTTTTTGCTTCAGGTTATATTATTACATTTTCATTGATTTCCACACTTTCTGCGTACATAGTTGAAATTTAAGAAATTTTAATAAGCGTAAATAACTTTGTAAATGGTTTAAGTTTATTATTAATTTCGTGGTTTAAAAAGTGACATTAGATTTTAAATAAAGTTGGGTAAACCATGAGTTTGTAAAGTAGTACTTTTACCTTCAGCTAGTGAAAATTTTAAATTGAAACTTTCATGCATATACCAAAATATTTCAAATGACTATCTATATTTAGGCTGAGATAAAAAAAATTGAAAGAAGTGTTAACATAATTATCGAATTTAAGGGTGAAACTGCGGTAACTTAAGAGGTAGAAAAATATTTTCATCCAACAAAATAAATTGTTTATTAATATTTATAGGCAGATAAAATTCCAGGACCCTGCAACTGACAGTCTAGAAGAAAAACTGCACAGAAAATGAAAACAAAAATGGATTTCAGATAAAGGATGATCTCAGCGGCCATTTGATCATATCTATGTTATACCGGGTTTGAAAAAATCGACCACTACTTTTCTACGTTTGCAGAATTTAAAAAATATTTGTGGTTTCGCTATTATAAATAATGAAAAAATAGAATTTTTAAGACTTTAAGGGGCTATAATTTTTTGAGGGGAAGACATAGCCAACAATATTCTATTATAGAAAGAAGCTTTTAGTAAAGAAATATTTTTATGCAAAGTTTCAGTGTCTATATTAAAGAGCGTAGAAGTTTTTGAAGCAGGTCCACGGACGAACGGACAGACAGAGTTGTAACATTTAAATTTAGTGTATTATGCAACTATAATCAAGACATATGCTCCAAATTGCTATCTAAACAGAGTGACAGTAATCCAACTTACGATAATATAATTTGAGAATTCATTTGTTACATATGAATATATTTATCTAATCTTTAATTGGCATGATTTTACGTTAATAATTTTTAAGTAATATTACATAGATAGTAAACGTTTGATGTTTTATAAATTGAACGAAATAGGTTGGATTCATTGAATGTTGGGTAAATTTCAGCCTCTAGAAAAAATTTTTTTTCTTCGATATAAAGTCGAAATTTTCTATTAGAGATTTATATTTATTTGTAATAATTTTTAATATAAGAAAAAAGCGATCGTACTGTTTTTTTTCCCACTGTAAAATTTATAAAATTTAACATCTGAAAGATCTGCGTTTTTAAAGAACACAAATGCGTACATATTATTGACAATATATGTATCCGTGAATTCATTTGTAATTATACGTAGTGTAAAATAAATCAATTTGATGGAAACAAGTATCTTTACGAAATACCTCTAAACTGTGTGTATAAGGTATGTGTTATACTTAAAATGTTAATGTGCAAGTATGAATAACTTTAAATTCAAGTTGCAATTTGTTTATGATAAAACCATGTCTGCGTAATGAAAACTAACATAAACATTAGTAGCATTTCAACTAATATTGCACAGTTAAGTTACAATTTGACATTGAGAGAATATGTCTGCGAGATTAAAATTGACATTACTTACTAGAACAATTTTGCTATATGGTCTAAAAATCTTGAATTACCAGTTCCACATGCAGTCATCTTTCAAAACTTCGCAAACTTTATTGTTATACCAAGAATAAATTCAGCTTTTACAAAAGAAATCAGTTCGTTTAAGTTTGTGAAAGAAATCAATTCGATTTTGATTGGTCAAGTACAATCCAATTACAAAAATTCCACTAATTTGTACTACTCAGCCCTCAGTAATAAAGCTTAGATATAATTTCTTTAAATATTAAATTTTTATAATTTTATTTACTCAAATGTGTTGCCTTACTTTGGTAAACACACCATCAAGACATTGTATATACAAGTAGTATTAATATTGTGTTTAGTTTGCATTCGAATGTTTTTGTTTTTACAATCTAGCAACTAGCGATGAATGAATTGACGTATTTTCAGTAATTATTCTTTAAATTAAAAATTACAATTAAGTTTTGACATGCGATTATACAGCTGATCTTAAATTCTTTACATCATCTCATAAATTTACTTTATCTCAAAATTTTCGTAAAGAACATCCATTGGGAAGCAGTTTTTTTATAGCAGACAATCGATCTCAAGTGTTCACACATATTAACTTATCGATATTTTTTGTATTATCGAGATTGAATTGATCATTTTATTAAACGATTGCATGTACAGGCGCATTCATGTAATTTTTTTTGTAAATATTTTTTAATTGTTGAATAAAAGATGATGCATTTTTTTTTAAATTTCTTTGAATAGACGAAGAATTCTATCTGCCTGATTAAGTTTCCAACTCAGCCTTTACTTAAAAAATTTTAAAAAAATTTCAATTGTTTTAAAACTTATGTTTTTTTAAATTAATATTAGGTTGTTTTCACATCGAAGAGGTTGTTACTTTAGTTTATAGAGGCGCATTTTTAAAATTATTCACGATATTTATATTACATATTATACATTTCTACACACTTATGAAATAAAAATTGAATATTAACAATATATATTACAGGCATGTTATAAATTTTATTCAAAAATTTTTTTCGACAAATTGATGGTATTAAATTACACGTGATCTCATCGTATCACACTTTTTTAGGCCTATCCAAAACTTAAAAGTAAATTACTTGCCAGACAAATACAATTACAAATAAGAAACTGTTGAAGTTTTTTCAAGTACCGTTGAAAGTGCCATTGAAAGATTTTTATTATGCCATTAAATTTGTATTTTTATCATAATATGAAATTATCGAAAAAATTTTCTTCATATTAAGCCATTCCAATAACGCTGTACACCGCGATATAGTGAAAACTACTCTTTTAATTTATGGTAATAAAAAAATAGCGAAATTATTCAGATTAGCGCGGTTAAATCATATTTATGAACTGTTTTGATTTTATGGAATAATTAAAAATATATTGCATATCTACCGTGTTTCTTTTTGCAGTACTGAGTTTTGCAGAAATGCTCTAGAATAATATTCTAAAATTACGATTCTGATTCTATTTAAACTTTAAAGTTAACTTAAATAATAGTTTTATTGAGGGTTTGAATTATTTTAAATCAACACACAGTTATTAATGTTGTTTGTGTAGTTAAATGAAGCTTAGCGTCCCAACTTTTACGATTTTTTTGTTAATAGTTCCCAATCCCAAATAACATAATGTAATCTAGATTAAATTTGAAAATAAATAGTATTAATCGTAATTTATATTTTTCAATAACTATCATGCAAATGAAAATTAATAATGAAAAGAATTAGGCTTATCATTAGTCACGTTTTTCAAGGGTAGTCTTAAAAAATTTCTTGTCACTTGAAATTTGTCATTTTACTGATTCATGAAATTTCAAATACAAAATAAATCCTCGTTACAACAAACAATGTAAATGTACGCTTATCTTTTATTACTGTCTATTATAGTTGATAGTATGAATGTGTCAGCAGGTTCACATGTGTTCATGAAGTTGTTTTAATGATTGTTGTTACTCTTTTTTCCAATTCAAGAGAGTTACGGGGAAAATTCATTTCATGTCGTTTTTTGAAATTTTTAGGTCAGTAGTAAATATCAAGAAAAATGAAACTTTTATTTTTTTGGTATGTTTAACTTAAAATTTTTAGTATAATTAATTAATAGCGCGGAATTCATTTATTAGTTTCTTTCTGCTTTTTTTTTCTTTTTATCTGAAAGCAGTAATAAAATAACACGTGATTAGTGAGTCGATATGACGAAATATGATCTTTTATAGAGATGCCCTATTAGAATTTAGCAACATTTAATGATGTCCGAATATTTTGTTCATTTTAAAATTATATTTATAATTAATTTACCATAAAAAGCTTTGCCCTTATAAAAATTCATGTTAGAATAAATTGATGTTTTCTTGTAATTAATTCATAAAGAAACGATGAGAAAGAAGAAATAAAGTTAAGACGCGAAAAAATTGAGTTGGTCGTGTCAACTCTGTGGTACCAGTACGAATTTGTTATTCTATGTGCGGATAAATATGCCATAGCTGACTATGGGACAGACTATGACTTTAGGTTATCGTATTCCATATTAATTTATGCAGTATTTCAGTACTGTGTTTTCAATATTTTCTAAGATATGGCCAAAATACTTTTGAAGTTTGTCTGGCAGGTATCACAAGCAGCCATGAAATTTTAACGAATTTTGTCACACTCATCGGTCTCGCTTATATATTTACTTGTGCGAAATTTCAATACCATAGATTTTATAGTTTCTGAGATATAGCCAAATAACTTTTGAAGTTCCAGCTACCCGAACCAGTACCCCGATCATATCCAATTCGAATAGGTTTCTGGCATTTATTATAATAAATAATTTATCGTTGGGAAGAACGGACGGACAGACAGACAAATCGACTCAGAATTTGACGCTGATCAAAAACATAAACTTGAAACTATAGCTCAGACCATTACTTCTTAGCGTTACAAACGGTAAGGCAAATTTAGTATACTCTTGGAGCATACGTTCGTACGCGTATAAAAATTAATAAATTTTACTTAAAACGTAGAGTAAAAATCACTTTCGTTTTTCAATTAAAAATATTTTGTTGTTAACTCAAAAGAACAGTTACATAATATTTAATCACGTACATGTAAAAAACAATTTTTGTTGTGATTTTGTGCTCAATTCTGATTTAAAGTTTAAATTTTCTATAATATCCCATGATTTCTCTTCAAATAAAATTTTGTATTAGGATAAAATTGCAATTTTCTAAGCAATTTCTATTTTGATACTTTTGTCAATTTGATTGGGAATCAAATAAATTTTGGAAATGGTATTAATCGATATCAAATTTCGTTTTCTTAAGTAATGGAAATTTCAAATCGAAAACCAAATAACTTTAAATATAAAACAAATATGGAAACTAAATAGGATTATAATAAATCTGTTTAGACGTATGTTTGAATTTAGAGTCGCTTTAACTATGTCTGTCTGCCGAGCGATTACTAAAGAACTAATTGAGATAAACTCGTCAAATTTTCACATGACATTTTATAGTAAACGCGCTAGAGCCATACTTGAATTGGATGTGATAAAGTTACTTGATGTGTAATTAGAAATGACTAAAGTGCTATCATATTCAATTTTCTTAACAATTGCTTGACTTGCAGACTGACGTTTGTTTTTATTGTTTTTCATAACAGAGAATCAATATACATATTTCCGCGTTTATAGAATTTACAAATTAATCCTGGTTGGAATGCAATAACTTCGGAAAAACATTTGTTTTTTAAATTATTAACATTTAAGCATTTATTAAAGTAAATTGAACTAAACTACATTGCTGGATTTTTCTTTCACTTTCAAATGTTTTCAAAGGCTGCATATTTGACATGCCTGTATTAAAATATTTATAACCAAATCACGGAAAATGTTTTACTTTTTACTTTGTTAGTTATCTCACTTTATTGGACACCAAAATTTTGTTGGAATTCCAACATAAAAAAATTTCTAAATAGAAAAACATCCGAAAGTTTAGAAAACGGAAGTATCTTTTATATTAATTAATTAAATTTTACACGAATGTTAATAAAAGTTCTTTAAAAATTTTCTTTCTAGGTCATTTTAAATAGTATGTAAGTATATACATATGTATATATCTTGTATAACTGAAATTTCTACAATTGCATGCAGACATAGATATAGCTATATACATGAGAAATGACAACGATTTAGTTTCTAATTATCGACTAGCCAAATTTACTGCTCCACTTAAATTGATGTGGCATAGTTTTTATTAAATGTTAGAAATAAAAAAAGGTAAGTAGTTATTCTGTTATCATACTCGGTGACGATTAATCAATTCAATTTTCTGTTTAAGTTAAATTTAGTCAATTTTTAGAGTGCTTTATTATCGGGCAATTTATTGGGTAAGGTAATATAAAACATATAAGAGCGAGTTTAATTTGAAGTTTTAAATTGTAATTAAGTTTACGGCTATAACAATTAGTGGGTGGAATATCAAGATGCCCAGATGGAAGGAAAAAAAGTTAAGAGTGTTATAAATTAATTTTGAATTTTAAAAATAAATTTTGCTGTAAATTTGCATTGTATATATGTACATATTTTTAGAACTTTATGTTGTCAAAATAAATTTGATTGTAAAAATACCATAGCCTAATAGCCTTTAAAAAAAAACCTTTCGGAAATTATTAGACTCTTAAAGATAATAATTGAATTTTAAATTCTAGAGCTGTTGCATGTAAAAATTTCATTACAGATGTCGTATTCTACCATTCTGCCTTTCTAAAACAATAAGTGTTGTATTAAGAAAAATTAATAGTTTGATTAGTCAAATAATAAATTGTTCAATTCCGTATTAATTTATTAAGTTTAGGGACTAAAACTTATATCAGTATTATTTAATTTTCAGTGGTATTGCTAGATGAAAAAGCGTGGAACCATATTCAATTCAATTTTGTTATACCTATGTAAAGAAATTTTAAAGTTTCACGTATTTTTATTAAAGTTTCAAATATTTTTATTAAAAGTATGAAATAAAAAAAAGTTTCGAGTTGTTTGTTGAGTTAATAGCACCGCATCAGTTAAAATAGTTGCCAATAATTTAAAAATTGCATAATATTTGCGCCACTCTTATATTACACGAAAAATTTCTTTATATATTTTTGTAGAGATTAAAAAATATAGAGAAAGATTCCGCAAAATCATTTAAGGAACTCATGATTTTATTATGATTATTAATATTGATGAGGTGAAGATTTGATAGATGGATTTATTGTTCACATACCATCGTCATTAATTTAAATATTTATGTACATGTGTCGTGTTGTAATCATTTTCATCTTATTAATTTTTTTTTGTTATTGTGACTGATCGTTCACAGTAAACACCTACAAATCATGTAGAGAAAATGTAACTTGGATTTTAAATTATTCATAAATATGTACAATGGTTTTTCTTTCGTTTGTGTTGCTGTGTATATTAGAAGATTAAGATATAACATGGATAATAATTCATTAAGCAGTTTTCTTTTAATGTTTTTAATTTTAAACTTTCAATTTCACACTTTCTTACTCAAAGCATAATAATTTAAACGATTTTTTTATAAATTATTTTTCAATTTAATTTTTATATTCTTCTCTCGAATCATAAATTTTTGTTAATTGAAAAGCCAAAAGGAAGAAACTGAATTTGAGTTTGAACGTTAAAAATTTTACTCTTAGCCAACGGAACCGAATAATTTTCTACCAAACGCGATGCTTTTAAAACTAAATGGATATAAATGGTCGTGTCCTCAACTAAGACGGGATACTTCCTACTCAACTATATGCATTATATTTTTCTTTTATAAGAATCTTATATATTTGTACTATTTTAATATTTTCTACACTAAGCCGATTCTTACTAATAAAAATTTTAGGAAAATAATTGAGATAGCTAATGACTTATGGTAAAACAATTTATAAAAACATTCTCCCGAAATTTCAAAAACTACTTAGACTTCCATTTTAATTTAATGGGAGCTTTTAATTTTCACACAAAAAAGAAATCCCACCATAAATCTTTATGTCATTGTTCGTTCACACCGCAGACATCGGCATATTTCACTTATTGTCTTATTATTTCACAAAATAATTGAATCAAATTCCAATTGAACCAATTCAAATGAGGTTTTATTCTAAGACAATAAAATATATAGTGAAGAAAAACACAACTTTTTGTTCATTGAGTTCTAAAACTTCTGCGGTCGATGATTTTTGCAGTAATAATTTCTCACAAAATAGCGAAATTAATGGGTATTCATTTTCGACCAGTTTCATAAATTTGCTTAAATTGATGTTCTTACAGAAATTGAGCTCTTTTTTAATTTTTTGTTTAATTTGGCAAGTTGTGTGTTTTTAGACTTTTCCGATGTTTGATGTTAAGCGAATAGAATGAGTTTTAACAAGGTCGAATCAAGGTAATTAGTATGATTCGAACAATCGTGTTTTACCACATTTTCTTTTTAAACTTTCTTTGTTTCGAATCACAACCACTCAAAATTTCTGAAACTCATAATAAATACAATTTCAGTCTTGTGTTAAACAAATGAAGTTATCGAGGTTTTAACTTCACCTTTGGTTGACAGATGTTTAATTAAAGATAGAAAAGTTATCCTTTTTGTTTCTATGAATCATACAAGACCTTTACGGTTCCGGAAATATAACAGTTCTTTTTTATTAATATCAAAAGTGTGAAGCAACGTTTTTTTTCCAAAAATTGGTCTCATTAAGAGATTATTTTTTTTATTTATTTCAATATAGGTTTTTGCCTTACTTTCAATGTGGTAAAAATGCATGTTATACTGATAACTATATATGTATTTTTGACTTTAATGCTATGACGTGGATGTCATTTTGCGTCAATTTTCAATACAAATTTTGACGTCAATAATGTTGCTTTTCTTTGTCTTTTGTGAAATGGTTCAATTACTGACAATAAATTTTCTTAGCCAATCTGTTTTAGAAATACCTAATTTGATAAGCTCATCACAATTTTAAGTAACCTTTGTAAAGACTGTTCTCGTTAAATTTTATTAAATCAAAAATTGTCACACGTTACAATTGTCTAAAAGCGGAAATAAAGCTGTTTTGATTTTACTGTGAACAATTTTTTTCATTTTATATTTTGTTATACCGCAAAAGTATAACACAATATTTTTTTACTCAACTATTTTATAAATCATATTAGGTTTACGTATACATACATATTTATCTACATATATAGCTATAATTGTAAATATTATGTAAATATTTTGAATAAATTACCAATTACATTTCTCTCAACTAAATTTTTTTTACCAAAAATAACGCCAGATGTCACTAAAAATCACCATTAAAATTTCTGTTAAATAGTTTAAATTACTTTTTGATTTCATAAAGCACTATTTAATTAATATTTTATGAAAACAGTTTCCAAAATATTAGAAAAACTAACCAAAAAAAAAATAATAATACTTTTCGCTACTTTTTGTAAAAATAAAATTCAAATCAAGCATAATGAGTAGTTTAGTAAAATTATGCAAAACAGTATTAAAAAAATAAACAAATAAATAAAAAATATATTTTTAATTAATTATGATGTATACCACAACCAAAAAAGTGGCTGACCAAAAAGTACCATAAATAACTAATAATAAACAAAAGTAACCTTAAAATATTCTACGTACTTCCATAAAAAAAAAAATAATTACAATATTATTTTGGAGCGTGCTTAGAAAATTTCGTATGTTCGGTTACAATATTGGTTTTACCGTTTCGTTTCTCCTCGAACATTTTAACAATTTCTTATTAATAATTTCGAAAAAAATGTTTACTTTCAATTTCATTTGAATTTTTTCCATTTTATTTTTACAAGCAGACAGATAAAAGGTAAATTTTTTGACGTTATCTTTGTCCATTGTTCATACCATTTTTTTTTTAATTTATCATATTTTTATTCGATTTTATAGCGCGGGAAATATTTAAAACGACTCTCTACTTACGTTGTTTAAATAAAACGAAAAAGTACAACAATATGGTGAACAACGCGTTATTACGAACATGTCCGAAAATATTTTGAATAAAATTGTTTTTACAATTGTTTTTTTTCTTTTTTTGATAAACCTTTAATTTTGGTAATATCTAATATCGGTGAGATTTTATGACTGAAATAAAAGAAAAATTTAACAAAACAAGCTGTTTAAAATAATCGTTTTTTGCTAAATTTTTGTATAACGGTAAAAATTAAAATAGAGTCGTAAGTAATTAAAATGTAATATAGGTTGATTTTGTTTTTGTTATTGCGAATAAAAAATGTTGTATCTCTTTATAAGTCTGAAAATGAATAAAAAAAGCGAAATCAGAATGAATTTTAATAGCTCATAAAATTTGGTAAGTATAGGAAACAATTACAGTAGATACCGTGCGTTATTTTATTTGTTTGTCACTCTGTTATAGGTCTTGAACACCTTACAAAGTTTTTTCTGTTTAATATGAGATAGGTACACTTAGATATACGTTTGTTTAGAATGGCTATCTCTGGATATTTTAATATACAACATTATTTTAACTATGACAAGCCTTAGCAATACAATATGTGGTTTGGTTCTTTTTACATCATTTGGAAAATTTTACATTATTTTAATATTTGAGACTGAATGAAAAATTTGTTGCTTAAATTGCTTAACTTCAGCATTTGCAAATATTTTTTAACAATAAAAATTGGGTTTTTTTAAAACGAAGCTCACCAACTTAAATGATTGAGTACTGAAATTGATAAACAAACTTTCCTATTATCGTTTATTTATAAATTACATGTGAACACAAGTATGTATATGTCAATAACTGGTACGTGGTAATCATTATGACTATAGCAGACCACTTAAAGTGTAATGTTTTGATAATTATTAAGTTGTTTGTGTTATATTTTATACCAAAGTATAAAGTGTCGAAAACAAAAAAAACAAACTTGAGTGAAATATGAAGATGTTGGCTTAATTTTAATATACTATAGGGATAACCGTCCGCCTATTGCCCTAACAAGCCAAAACTTCACAATATGTTGATTTTAACCATTTCTAATCTATGATTTTCTTTAAATTTATCTAAGCTATTCATCTAATATTGTAACAATAGTAAACGACGACCTTTTTCCTCATTTACTTTAAAAAATGCATAAGAATAAACATTTATTGATTCTGTTCCTAATTCTGTGTTTAAAAATCAATGAATTCCCGATTTGTCGCCTGACTGCTATTGCGTAAGCGTTACTTAATTTTATTCATTAATAAAATTTTGCTAATCATTAAAAGCGTTGACAATCTCTGTTTTATTTTACTCACAAAAAAAAATTAATTTTAGTTAATAATTATTGCATAATCAACCTCTAACTAAATAAATAAATTATATAGAATTAAATCTAAGAAATCCAAATAACTGGAATTGAATTAATTTACAAATTTTTAATGTGTAACCATCATTTAAGTTTGTTTTTTATTATATAGAATAATACTGCTATTATTTAATAATAAAATAATAAAAATTTATGTATTTTTGTCTACTTTTACAAAACTTGTCTATTTCTGGGTCTGTAGTACAAAATACATATATGTATGTATATACATATATCGAAAGAGTATAAATGTTTAATTAATGTTTTTTCCATTTATTGATTAAAAATCATTTATAAAACTGTGCAGAATTTACGATCATTTTTATAAATATGAAATGGTAGTATCTACAACATCTTCACAATGGCAAGACATTGGAAACATTGTAGAAATATTTACAGTTTTTGGCTATCATCTTTTACACCTTATAAAATTTATTTATATTTTTTTAATTTAATATAGACTTTTAATATAATATGTATATTTTATTGTAGTGTATGTAATATACACATAAGTTCATCGTAATATACATATATTTACAAAGATATATACTTATATCCACTTCATTATTAATTTGATAAACTGAAATATGTTTCATTATCTAAAATATTATGGTCATATAATATAGGTTTATGATTGTTATATATTTAATGTGTCTATGTGTATATGTTTTACGAATAAATTTTGATAATAAAAATTAAAATGGAAATTGTCATTGAATGATGCATTGCTAGGCTAACATAAATATTGCTAATCAGAAGTTGTATATGCTCTGTTTATGTTTATTTAAATTTTTAGACCATATAGTGTTTAATTTGTTAATCTTGTTATGGAAAATCAGTGCAACAGATTTCGACTCAATGTAGAATAAAATTAATAGAACTTTGAAAAAAAGTCAATTCAATATCAAAATGTTATACAATGGCTATTGATTTTAGCTTCGAAGAGAAAAACTCTTATTAATACAACAAAAGATTAATAAAAGAGCAAAAATATCTGTGTTCAGGTATTTTAATAATTATTATAATAATTGAAGTGTTAATTAGACGTGCTGCTGTAACAATATCAATTCCAAAATTCAGAACGAATATTTTAGAATTTAAAATGTTAAAATTAATTTATTCTGACTGAAATATTTAAATATGTATATGAAATCGGGCTTAAAGTATAATAGACTTGCATTTTCGCTTATCCGAAATTTGAGAACGATGTGATGGAGATGATAAGTAACCAAGTGTTAAGAGATGAGTATTCTTTTCCAATTACGGTTTGGTTTCAATATATTTCATTTTTAAAAAAGAATGTAAAGCATTATTTCATGGTTTGGAGCCAATAACTAAATGGAGCCAATAGCTAAATCACATAAATTAACCAAATACCATTTCTTTTTACGAACTCCTCCACTCTTAAAACTACAAGTAACATTATAATTGCAACTACTGTTGAAAATTTCAAAGAAATTCTTCATATTTATCTTTAGTTTCCTACAATATTTTCATTAACTTTTGATTTCAATCGGTAATATCATAAATCAGTTCCTAAACACTGACCAGAATGGTTAAAAAATGTGATATTTTAGTCTTTTTTTTCATTTTCTCATTTTATTTGTTATACAAAAACCGTAAATATTCTTTATGTTTTTGTGCATTTTATAATATCAAACTGTTTTAAATTGAAGTTTTGGGTTTAGGTATATAGTTTTATTATAAATCTAAGCATATACCATCCACTATACAATTTGGATCAAGAAATTATGTAAATTAGACTTTTATAGATTTTCTATTTATTTTAAAAGATATCTGTTTTAATACTGTGTGGTTTCTTTTTAGATAATTGGAGAATTTTTCAACATAATATTTGACTAAATTGGCATAAAAACTTTGTGTTACATTTTTAAATTTCAATATTTTTGGAAAATAGATGATTAGATTTTACAATACAAGTCTCAATGAGCATCATATAAAGATTGAACGTATATTTTGCCAAAAATTTGTATGTATAAAAATGATATATGTATTTTTAAGGTGTGACAATTTTTGGCTATTTTGGATTTTAGAAAAGTTTTTCAATATATAAATATCCACTGAAATCAAAAGATTTGCATCAGTTTTTTGTAACTTATCGAAAAAAAAGCATCGTATTCTTTTATGTTTTAATTTAAAATGAGAAGTGTTGTGGTAAATAAAATTTAAGTGATAATTTAGAGAATTAAAAGAAAATTTAAAATAAATTGCTTTTATAAAATTTGAAATCTAATTGTTCTTATTTACAAATTACTAAATTAAAAAATAAAAAAAGAAAAAATACAAGAAAATTTAATTTAAATGGACTGTTAATTCCAGTTTTTTTTTTGGTTTTTTAAAATAGTTTACATATCTCATTTCGATAGCATTTGCGGCTCCAAATGGATATAATTATGCAGCACAAAACTACAATACTGGATCTTTTATACAACATCCACACCATCAGCATGCTTATAGTGCTCTTAATTCGCCTCCAGTACAGCAGTTTTTAACTAATCATGCTACAGGATTTCAAGCAGGTCCCTCCTATCAACAATTTAACCATCTGTCAAATGGTGGTGGATTTAGTCATCATAGTGGACAGCATCATGTGCAACAACAACCAATTGTTACAAAACATATTTATATACATTCTGCACCAGAAGAACCAGATGAAGAAGTGTACGAAGATAATTCAACTCATCAACAGCATAAACATTATAATATTGTATTTATCAAAGCACCAAGTCAAGCTGTACGTAAAACAGCACAAACCTTAGCAAATGTTTTAAATGAACAGAAGACAATTATTTATGTATTGAGCAAGAAGAACGATTATTCTGAAATAAAGCAAGCTATACAAAGTATACCACATCAACCGCAAAAACCAGAAGTATATTTCATTAAATATAAAACACCAGAAGAAGCGCAACTTGCTCAAAATACAATTCAAGCCCAATACGATGCTTTGGGTGGTACAACGAAAATATCTGACGAAGGATACGCTCCAGTATCGTCAGTAGTTGGAATATTAGGTAATGGTTTTGGTGGTCATGGTCATAATGGTCATGTTCTATCTGGCGATGGTATTTCATCAATAGGTCGAAATAATTTTCAGAGTGCCGTTAATTCCGGTTCAGCAAATCTTATTATTGGTGGATCTCCTTATTTACCACCAAACAAAGTTGTAAGAAACTAAAGAAAAAGTTCAAATTTTTTGTTGTAATTATTGTTGAAACTAATTATAGAAAAATAATCATCGACATCTTTTGAAAATATGCAAAAGATGAATAAAAAAAATAAATATATATTTTTATTAAAAATATTAAATAAAGGCTAGCTAAATTTTGAATATACAAAATCTATTATACATTTATAAAGCAATATATTGTGATAAGTAAATTAATAAACTTATTATCGAATATTTCGTTTTAATTTTTCAAATATTTAATTTTCAGGAAGGTTTAAAAGTCACTAAGGTTTAAAGAGTAGAAACCATAACCTTGGACTATAATGTAGTTTGAGTCATTTTTTACAAAGTGATTTTCAAAAAGAAAACTGGCCATTTTGATCTTAATTGACAAATTAAAATTTTAGAAGTGATATCTTTCAGAACAGAGTTCAGAAATTCAGAGAATATTTTCAATCTCGAGGGCATATTAGACACTATTTTTTATATTTAGTGATGAAAAGTTCCTTCGATTTATATTCGAGTCTTACCAAGATTTTTGGATAATTAATGATAAACTTTTTTTATCAGTGGTAAAATAATCAGAAACTTGTGCGATATATTTTGATAAATTTCTAAAAATCGGGCTATTTTTATAAGCGGATATTTTTAAAAAATATATACATACATAGGTATATGTTTCATTTATTTAAATTTTTTAGTACCTATGTCTTCAACATAAACCCTGCTTGCTTTTCATTAACTTATTAAAATTATTTTTTTTTGTAAAAACGATGAAGAAAGTAATTAAGCAACAACATAGCTTTTAGTAAAGTACATCTGTTGAGAAAAAGATAATTTCTTATTTCCCCCTACATTACGGTGTTGCGGAGTTAAAGTATTCAAATTTTTAATTTCTATAATTAAAAAAGTGGAAATTGTTGATTCTGTTTTTGGAAATTGTTGATTTGTCATTCGAAGACAAGTGTTCACTCACGAAACGAATAACAACTTTACCAAATTTGATAAGTTCCATGAATGAGTCAAAAATTTTTCTGGATTTCATTTATTTTTATTCTTTCTTTTTTTGTACTCAAGGAATTTTTTATTGAAAACTTAGTAAATTTTTTTTATTTTTAAATAAAATTTAAAATACAAATATTCTAAGTCGGATTCAAGATTTGCAAAAATTAGTTCAGCTAAGTTTGGTTTCAGTTAAGATCGTGCAGTGTTGGGTCTCTCTCGCCAGTCATGCTAAGTATTATATTTTCCTGTTGCAAGAAATAAAATTTTAAAAATGTACATATTTTATGAAGCTTGCAATTGCCTTACTCAAGGAGAGATTCACTTTTTTTTCTAAATGTAAAACCTTTTATTTAATTTTAAAATATTTTGTTCTTTATTATTTACAGTCATATTTAAAAAATTTTAAAACAAAAATTTTTCAATATTTAAAAATTAAAAAAAAGCAATAAATTTAAACAAAAACAATCTTAACAATTGAAGAAACAATAATAATAATACTGATGTACTTAAATGAAAGAGAATTAGAGTCTCAATGTCGCGAGTTTAGTGCCTTGGAGGTAAATATGAAGCACCACCACCACTAATACTACCGCCACCGATATGACCACCACCGATATGACCACCGCCAATTGATCCTCCACCAATATGACCGCCACCAGTTGAACCAAATGATCCTCCGATTCCAGATACACCACTTCCTGTCGAGAAACCACCTCCTTGTCCTCCAACTCCAGCACCTCCAGTATTTCCCAAAGCACCAATGACTGATTGAACTGGGGCAACACCTTCATCTGAAACTTGTGAAGTACCACCCAACTGATCGTACTGAGTTTGAATTTGTCTTTGAGCGTGAGCTGCTTCTTCAGCGGTTTTATATTTAATGAAGAACACATCAGGTTTACTTGGTTCTGAATGAGCTTGTTGTACATCAGCTTGAATATCAGCTAAATCAGTCTTCTTGCTCAAGACATAAATGACAGTCTTTTCTTCATTGGCTGGTGCAATAAATCTTACTTTACCAGCTTGTGCGCCTTGATGTGGTGCTTTAATAAACACAACACGATAATGTTTACGTCCTGGACCTAAGTTAATAACTTTATCGCCACCGACTTCATCTTGTTCTTCGGGTGCTGAATGAATAAAGAATTGTTTTGTAACAATTGTTTGTTGGCCACCAGCAGCACCGCCACCATGTGAGATTCCACCGTGACCACCTCCGAAAGATCCTCCGCCAATGCTTCCACCACCAAATCCACCATGACCACCTCCGAAAGACCCTCCGCCAATGCTACCACCACCAATATTTCCACCAAATCCACTAGATCCAATTGATCCGCCACCAATGCTACCTCCACCAATGTTACCACCACCAAAATGACCTCCACCACCGATATGTCCACCACCAATGCCTCCTCCTCCAATGTGACCACCACCAATACCACCGCCTCCTAAATGTCCACCACCAAAACTGCCTCCACCAACTCCTCCGCTTGGTGCATTGTAATTATATTGTGGAGCTGCAATGGCTGCACTAATACTGCATAAAAAGACCTACCAGAAATTAAAAAAAAAAAATCTTTTAATAAAGTTTTTTTGGATTTTCTTTTTTTTCTTTTTTGGCTTTTGTTATAAATATTAATTTTGATTTATTTCCAACAATATCCTTTTGTGTTAAACATATTGTACATGTGTATATTATCCATGTATGTATGTATATAAAATATTTATATATTATCCACGTAAATTCAATTTCTTTTTTCTTTAATTCACAATAAAAAAATATGTAAATATTTTTCCAATTTGAATAATGACCCGTTTTGGATCAAATATTAGTTGTTGTGAATATTTTTTTATCGAATACAATTAATAAAAATTTATCACTGAATTTACGAATATTTAAATGAAAAAACTACAAAAAAAATATGATTTTTCAATTAATTTTTGATTTATGATTATTTATCCGCGGGTATAATTTTTATAAAATACACGAGGTCTACAATATGAATGTTATATTTATAATTTATATACGGTAATCCTTACAAGAAATCCTTTCATCTTCCAATTTGATAATTATTATTAAAATTATTGTAGGATGTTTTTTCTTCAAATTATCAAGTGAGATTAACTGAATATTGAATTGAATTTCATCTTTTTATAACCGAATAAAAAATTTTTAATAATATAAAAAAAAAAAAAGTAGTGAAGAATACTTGAAGGTCGTAATGAAAGTGTACCTAAAAAAAGAAATTTATGCTGTTGTTGTAACTGTGGTTGTCATTGTTTTTGCATTATGATTATGTATATGTACTTACGAGTACAATTTTAATACATATTATAGAAATATTTTGCGTGTGTACCTACACAACAAATCATAAATAAAAGAAGAAAAATACAACATAAAATCAAAATTAGTTACCGTGGGATCCCTCATCCTCATCTCGATCTTTCGCCATTTATAATACAATAATATTAGAAAACTATTATAGTGTTAAATGAAGTTTTATTCTTTTCATTTTTTTTCTTATTTCTGTTTCTTTTCTTGTCTTTCCTTCAATTTTGGGTTTTAAAGTAAATTTTTCATTCTTCTTTTCTCATTTAATGCTTTTTCTGTTATTTTTTTTATTTTACTTAATACATACATACTATATAGTATAGTACAATTCATATCTTGCGGCACATCATTTATAATTATTTAACTGTTGAAATTGTTCACAGACTCTCTGTTGATCATCATTATTATATACGTAGTAGTTATAAAATTAGTTAAAAAACGGTATAAAATTTACTATTGTGCAAATGGTTATCAAATAAATCGTTAATATTTTACTGTTAAATTCGCGACATTCTATGTACATAAATATATGTACGTATTTAAAACTTTTGTACCATTTATAATATCAATCAGTACGGATGCTAAATGTAGTGATGAACGCACGTATGAAATTGCAATAATTTCAAAAATAATTTAATTAAAAAATGGTCAAAATTATATTTTTAATGATATTATTTTGGATTCATTTTTATAAATTGTAGGGTTTTCGTATAGTTATTAAGAAAAATGAAATTGTATGTTTAATTTTTTTCATATATTGTGAAGAATTGTGTTTTTCATATATTATTAATTTTTACGATAAATTTATTATTTTTCCTAAAAAAAAAATATTCCACTTCTGGATAAAATTCCCTTAGTTGAATACAATTATAAAGTAAAAAAATAAGAAAAAGTTAAGAAATTTGTGGCGAAATGAATATAAGTTTAGTTTAAGATTCAAAGCTTAATAATATTATGCAGTTTGGTAATCGTAATTTAATAAGTAACTTTGTATATGTGTTCGTAATTTATATAAAGAGATACGAAATTAAAAATTAAAAATTTGATTATTAACAATAAAAGTAGTTTTATTTGAAAATATTTTTGTATTTATAAATTTGGAAAATTCAAAGCACAATTTCATTAAATCTAATTTTGAATATTTAATTTAATAAAACTTGAATGATTATTATTAGATGCCAATAATAAATTTATATAAAAAGATTCAAACTGCGGTCTTTATTAATATACATATATTGTTACATAATATACAACATTTTATAATGTCTTAATTAATTATTTGAAAATTAAGTTTTTGGCACAATTTTCATAACGACGATCATTATTTGGTATAGGAAAAATTATTTGGTGAGGACAAACGTAATCTATCGCGTTATATGGCAATTTTCCTCAATTTAAGTAAAAGTCTTGTTATTTTTAATAATATTTTTAGACTTGTTTTTGTCATAAGATTAAGTTATTTAATTTTGACATGAAAATATGTATAGCCAAAAAAATTGTCATTGAAACTATTGATATTTTTGCGAGATACAAAACTTTTCTTTTTGATGTATGAAAACTCCCTTTTCTTTGGATTACTTTTATTGTTGCTAATAAATTTCGTGCGCACTTTTTTGGAGCTGATTTCCTTCTCAGAAGATGAGAGAGTTTTCTTTTCACATATCTAGAAAATAAAAAAAAATGTATAGTCAAGCTGTAAAGGATAACCTAAATTGCAAAGCAGCGCATTGCAATTTAGGTTATTAAAAAATTAGCAAATTTTTCTGTCAAAATTTGCGAAAGGTTTTGAAATGAACGTATTTTGAAAAATTTTTGGCTTTTTTCCTCAAAAATTTATGTTGAAGCTAGTATGTGTTACTTAAAAACGGTAAGTCTAACATTTCCCATATAAATTTCCGTTATAAAGGCACATTGCTCTAACTTTCAAACCTTTTATACTTATTTGTCATTTTTAAACAGTGGTAATTTTCGAAAATTTAGATAAAATTTTTTTTTGCTCGATGGGACCCTTTTTTTGTTACATTTTTTCAATCTACATCTTTTAAGAAATATGTAATATGCATTAACACCTATTGATAAACAATACATTCCACGTATTCGTTTTTCAAAACGAAAACGTGGAATGTAAACGCTGCGAAAACAAGTCTTGATGAAACTAAAGTTGTAGAACTCACTTATTCAATAACATGCAACTAAAGTATGGGTATAAAGACCTCGGCGAGTCAATTTCGGATCTGAAAAGTTTCTGTGAATTATTTCGCGTTTGTGTGACACTCTACTATCTCAATTAAAGCTCATAATTTAAGTTTCCTGAATTTATAAAACAAGTAGACTATGAAGATAGGGTGACATATTCGGCATAAATAAGTCTACAAACAAGGGTAAGTTTATATGGGACCATTATAAATACATAAAAATATAAAAAAAAGCGATAAGAATATAAGCAAGTAAAAACGTTTCAGTCGGTATAAACCGATTGAATTATACCCTGCACTTTTCATTGTTGTATAGCAATTACTCGAATCTGTGAAACCATTCTACTTCACGGATATGTCTGACCTATAATTGGACACACGGCTGCCAAGTTTCATGAATCTGACTTTATTATTTTTCCAATTATTTAAAATTAACTTTTGGACTTGTATGAGTGCTACCCGAACCTGTCAAGCAATTCCACCAAAACTTCAGAAATATTTATGTCCTAAAATTGGACACATGATTCAAGTTTTATGAATCTGATTTTATTATTTTTCCGAATATAAAAAATTTGCTTTTGGGGTTGTATGGCAACCATCCGAACCGGTACCGCCATCCCAGCATATGTTTATGTGCTAATTTTTAGAGCATATGTATAATGTAATTGGAAACACGTAAACAAAATTTCATATTTATACTTTAATTAGTTTTTGAAATATTTAAAATAAACTCTAATTAGTCCAATATAGTAGGGTTCGTACTTGGCACAAAAGAAACAAGTTGTGAAAGTGTGGTATCGGTTGCACTATTCGTTATTGAGTTATCGTATCGGACGAACGGACATGTCTAAATCAACACATAATTTTACGCTGAGCAAGAATATATATATGTATGTGTCCATACTGAGATGACTCCTTTAAGTAGTTACAAACTTTATACCAAAGTTAATATACCCTTCACGAAGTGCAGGGTACAAAAATGTAGATTTACAATTATGGCACTTTTATTACTACTACAAAAAAAAATCAAATGGGTGCTCAAGTTAATTTGAAGCGATTCACGAATATGTTTAAATTAAAAATAAATATTGTCCAAATAACACAGTTTAATGAAAAATATAGCAATTTTCAGCGTTTTGTCATTTAATTCAACATTTTTATTTTTAGACCATTTAACCAAGGATCCAAGAATACTTATTTACTAGAAAAACTTAATACAGAAAATAAAACATTGTCAACCTTCTTTTGCGTAAAGAAAATACAGAATGATGCTAAAGGTGCGGAATCAAATTCAATATTGACGTGGAAAAAAATAATGTAAAATTCATAAATTTACAAAAGAAATCCAAAGTATGTTAAAGTTTATTAAAAGGAAAGAGAAAAAAGCTACCAATTAAATAAGCATTTAATTTATAAACAAACATAAACTTATCAAAATAAACATAAGAGTTACGTGATCCTATTACTAAGCTGGTTCGTGTATTGTTTGAATGACTTTTGGGATATGCAAAAATTGTTTTTAAAATTGCATAGCAGTTATTGTATGAGCTTCAATAATCAAAACTAAAATTTGTTGAAATTTAATTTAACAACAATTTTGTTGAAAGAGGTTAATATTGGCCTATACCAAGGTTTTGTGAAAAAAATTTTGAATACAGCAAACTTTATAGTTTCAAGATGTGGCAAATTATTCTTGGAGTTGTATGGCACTAATTGTAGGTATTAAAATGGTCATAACTAAATTTTATCAGAATAGTAACGTTATTATGGAAAATGAGACAAATGTAAGATTTATAGATTCCAAAATCTGAAGTAAACTTTCATAGAATCTACGTTGGTTGTCACAATCTTAATTCAATTGTGTTTTTGATTGCAACTAGACAAGAAGTACTCAAATTTAAACTTCAAACGTAGAATTTGTCATTAATCCCAAATAAATTATGCAAGCTATTGCTTTAAACAATATTTGGTATATTTGACCCCCTTAATATAAAATATATGTGTAAACACAACATGTCTTACACGTCTCTCGTGCCTTACACTTTGATTTGCGACTGAGATTAAATATTGTAAGCAGAAACGCAGATCATTTTGATTTAAGCGTTTCCAACACATGTACACATTTGTGTGTATTTTTGTGTATATATGTACATCGTTGATTAATTATGAGTTAAATCATAATACAATTCGATTTTAAGACAGCGACCTTCACCAATCTATATTTATTTTATCATTCTAAGAAGGATATTGTTTAGCGTTTTTGTGTAACCAAGATAATTTTATCGGCATTCTTCTATAAATTTACACTTTTTTAATGTTTACCTACTGTAATAATTCATTGGTCCTTACTTCCCATATTAAATACAATATGCTTACTAAGTCTATTAATAAAACAAAAACAAAAATTTAAAAGTGTACTCTTTTACATTTAAAAGTGTATTATATCCTGTAACATTGAATGAGTAAAGTACCAGTTATATATTTCATATTATAATTCGTTTAATTATTAAATTTTCTTTTTACTTAAAATACTAATTTATTTACATTAACATATAATGAACTAACTAAAAATACTGTACTAGGAAAACAACACAGAAACAAAATTGTTCAATTTCAATAACAAACATAAAAGCAATTCAATAGTTTATACTAAAACCAAGTACTTTTGTTTAATGGTTTGGAGGTAAGTATGTCGCACCTGAACCACCGCCAATATGACCAATATGTCCGCCACCAGTACCGACGCTAATAGCGTTGCTAATGCCACCAGCAGTACCACCAATTCCAGCACCCAAACCAGAACTCCCTCCGCTTGTAAATCCATGACCGCCATGACCAGTATGTCCAGCATCACCTGATCCATGACCCAGAGCACCAATAACGGAGGAAACAGGAGCAACACCTTCATCAGATACTTGTGATGTACCACCCAATTGATCATATTGAGCTTGGATTTGCCTTTGTGCATGAGCAGCTTCTTCTGGTGTTTTATATTTAATAAAGAATACATCAGGTTTAGTTGGTTCAGTGTGTGCTTGTTGTACATCAGCTGCAATATCCGCTAAATCAGTCTTCTTGCTTAGTACATATATAACAGTCTTTTCTTCGTTAGCTGGTGCAATAAATCTGACTCTGCCTCCTTGTACACCTTGGTGAGGTGCTTTGATGAAAACAACACGATAATGCTTGCGTCCTGGTCCTAAATTAATAACTTTATCGCCACCGACTTCATCTTGTTCTTCTGGCGCTGAGTGAATAAAGAATTGTTTTGTAATAAGATTTTGATGAGCACCACCGTGACCAATAAAACCGGCATTCCCTCCACTAAAACCGTTACTGCCAACTGCACTTCCACCAAATCCCGCGAAGTTTCCACCTCCAACAAAACCTCCGAAACCACTACCTCCACCAGCGCCATGTCCGCCCAAATTGGCTGCCCCACCACCAAAATGTCCTCTATTTCCACCAAAAGCCCCTGTACTTGGTACGAAACCACCACTTCCGTGTCCACCCGCAAAGTTTTGGAACCCACCAATATGACCTCCTGTAGCATGTGCGCTACTTGAGGATGCAAATGATGGTGCAGGACCAATATTACCACCTCTTACGTCCAATAGTCCACCCCCTAATGGTTCATCAATACCCGATGGTCCAGTTCCACCAATTGGCCCTAATCCAGCACCTTGGTGTGGTGGATTGTAATTATATTGCGGAATGGCAATGGTATTACCAATACAAAGTAAAACAACCTTAAAAAAAAATAAATAAATTTTTAATAATCTGCTAAAAGCCTTTTTTTTATTTTTAGTAATATTTTTATTTAAAAGCGCTTTGATAATAATCTCCAATTACGAATTGAATAAATTTTTAAATGTTAATTAAGGTTACACCGAAAAACAACAAACCGTAGTTGTTCATAATTACGGTCAAATTATGTAACGATTACATTTTTTTCAAAAAATTTACAAATGCACTAAGATGACAAAAACGGAATAAAAACTAAACTGTTAATTTTTTTTTTATTTTGATATAAGCGCATATAATGGTTTAAGTGAAATCAATATGACGTAATCCTTACTATGAATCCTTTCATGATTTGCTTAATCCAAAAAAACAAAAAATTGAAATGTACTGTTAGATGTTGTTCCCTTAAAGAGTTAACACACTTTAACTAAAGATTTGTAATAAAGTTTTGCTTTTATACTATCAGTAAAAACACATGCGTGAACTTCAAGTATTTTTGGAAATGAAAGTACTCGAAAGTAAAGAAATTTTTGATTTTATGAATTGTTAAATTTTATATGTGTACATATGATTTTTTTTCTTTTTTTCTTACCTGCTTTTCGTTGAAAATTTGTGTATATTGTCTGTCTTCTTATAACACATTTAAATTGTATTTGCCGTGGGTTGTTTCTTTGTAAAACCCTCATTAAAAAAATTATTTTTATATTTTCATTATATGTACATTTGTAAGACATTTGAAATAGAAATTGGACAAATAAATACAATTTTCGCATATACAGAACAATAGGTAAGTTACCAATTGGAAGGAACTAAAAAAAAATTCAAAAAACCCAGTCATATTTATGATGTTACCCTATTGTGGTTTCTGGCAGTTCAATAAAATAACTATAACAAAATAACTAAAAAATTTTTACACACAATTCATTAATAATTATTACCGTAGCTAATTATTTTTCATAAAATATATACATACATAGAAGTAGTGTATACATGCATCTGCATATGCTTATATATATATACATGCATATATGTACAAGATGATCTGGCGCTAATATTTTTTTGAGAGTTTTTATGAATAATGGAAATTGTTGGATAATCATTTATGAATTATTGCTAATATTTCAGATTGGTGTTGCGGCTATTTGTGAATTTGTTGGTAGATGTAGATATCACTACAATAAAATTTTTTGTATATGTATAAAATACATACATGATTTTAAAGGTGGAATGTGCATAACAATATTATTCTATGAAAGCGTTATTGCGGTTTAATCAAATTTGTTACGGTAATTTTGTAAAATTTCTCTTGAAAAATGCTTCATGTCCTAGAGATTAAATAAAGTTTAAAATACTAAAATTCCATATTTCAAGAAGAAAAAATTCTTACAATATTATAAACCACGTAATGTAACTTTCTGAACTACTTTCAATTTTTAAACTTTTTTTTCGTTTAAATGTTTTACCGAAAAAATGAAGATAGATCTCTAAAGCTTAAAATGACAAAATTCAAAATTTCAACCTTTAAACTATGTAAAAGTATAACGAGTATACCAACCTATGTTTTTTCTATACATTATTATACTTGGATCACTTAAAAAATGTCTCCTCTAATCTATTAGAATTTGAAAATGTTGTCGAATTTCTAAGTTTTACTTTAAACATACGCAAAAACAACGATAAAAAAAGCAGGTTAAGAATGTTCTCCAAATAATTTGATAAGTTCTTTAAATAAGGATTGCTTATTCCAATCAGTATTTCTTTTAGTTGTCAGTAAATAAATTTCAATCTTTAATACAATTTTCGAACACTTAATTAAAATTAAAAATTTTCTTAATTCTTTAAAATTTTTCTTAAATATTTTTGATTTTCAACTCTAATTAATAAGGGTATTGTTAAAATAAATAATGTGTTTGACCACATATTGAAAATTGCTACAGTATAATCTAAGTAAAAAAATTTTTAAAACGCATAGTCTATCAAATAAACTCATGGGTTATAAGAAAACACATTTCCCTCAAATAGTTTATGGCATGAAAACTGTCTGTTAAAATAACTTTATTATTCCAATTTAATATAATTTCATTATGTAATTGTGCAAATAATGAAAAATTTTAATTAAAGTATAACAAAGTATTATAGGACAATATTGTTGTAAGATTTTCGTTTTTGTAAGCGAAATAAAATCTTTTAGCAAATAAAGGAATTCTTACTTCCGGACAATAACAGAGAATGGGGAGGAATTAAATTAACATAGATTCTATATAAATTATTAAAACTTCAAACAAATTAGTGTTCCCGCGTAAGAAGAACCTGCTCCATAGGATCGGAACTTGACAGTGTACAAAATTTTTTCAGTGACGAAAAGACGAAATATACAGATGAACACATTCTTTTTTTTTTAATTTTTTTGAAAATCACCGAAAACAGACTAATATGTTAAGTAAAATTTTTAATGCACACGAATTGTGGTATGTAGTATATAAAGAAAAGCGTAAAATAAAAATGCGTAAATAATAAATTAAATATTTTATAAAAATTCATTTAATAATTTGTGCGATTTTGCCTTATCTTATTGATTTTAATGCAATAATATAATTATTATGTAATTTCAGCATTTCTCTTACTAAAATTATAAGAAATTTATGATTGGTATATATATAAAAATAAGAAATTTTTGATTGGTAGATAATGTAACCGTGATTTACATATCAGATCTGGCGAATACTTTCATATTTTGGTCGCAATACAATCATATTAAATATCTACCCAAATTTCTGCCAGTTTTAAAAATTGTGTATTTAAAGTGCTTAATTTATAATATTTAAATTTAATTTAATGTTTTGTGTTCTTCGTTGCAAATAAACTAAATATAAAATTTCTTTATACTTAGCCACTATATTATTTAAACGATATTGTTTCTCATTAAATCACCTATGTAAATTATACAAGGTAAGTTCGTAATACAAATATTTTGAGTTTTGAAAATCACATTATTTCACCTTTTTATACTCTTTCCAAAATTTTCCTAAAATTTTAAATATTTTAATGTTTGTGCAAATAAACATTATATACATATTTTAATTAATTTTTTAAATGTTTTTAATTATTGAGTTCAATAAATACAAATTATATTAGTCAGACTTAAAAATTGTGGTAAATAAGTAAAATTATGTGAAAAAATAGTAATTTTTTGCTTAAAATAAAGATGTGTCAATAATTATCAGCTTTAAATTAATTTGCTTATCCCAATTTCAAATAACAGGAAAATAAAATAAATATTTTTTTTTTTGGAAAAAATATTCTTTTTATTGCTCTTTTTAGAACTTTTCAAAAAAATTTTTTAAAAAAAGGTCTTATTAATTTTACTCTGTCCGTCCGTCCGTGGACGTGTTTACAAAACTTCTACACCTTTGAACGAAAGGTGAAATTTCATATTTACGTAGATCTTTACTAGAAATTTATTTTCGTAGAATAAAATTATTACCTATCTCCAACATTTAAAAGTTATACAACACCAAAATCTTAAAACCGGCATGTATTAATTGCAACAAAACCATATGCACTTTTCAAATTTTGCAAACACAGAAATATGGTGGCTGTCTTGTTCTACCACGATGAAAAAAAATGGCCGATAAAATTTACCGTAATCTAAAAGCCGTAATTTCCAAATTTTTGATGCCGTTTTTCTTCTAAACCACAGGTTGCAAAAGTCTGAAATTTTAAGAGCTTCTAGACACTAATAAATAGTTAATTTCATTAGAAGAAAATTTTTTCCCATCTACACGTCCATCTCAAGTTATCGCCTCCCGAAATTTGTACAATTTGAATATTTGGCACTGTAAACTGCAAGCTTTTTCAAATTTTATAAACGCAGAAAGCTAAGGGTAAATTCCATACCTTAAAAAAATTAATTATTTTTCTTAAGTCAAACAATTAACCCTTAAAATCGAACATTGTGTTAACCAATTTTTATAATTTATTTTTATAATTTATTTTTGCTTTATTTCAAAAACTGCATAAATCGTTCATCCTAAATATATGCAATCCTAGAAATAGTTTCGTATATGAATAAAAATAATTTTAATAGTGTAGTAGGTATAAATAGATTGTTTTTAAAAGCAGTATTTTCAGTTGCTGGAGTGCTACAATACAAACCATTGGTTTAACCCAACTTTATTTATACCAAAAACTTTATAATTATTTACTTTTTGTAGTTTCTTAACCTTAATTTAATATTTCTGAATATTAGGTAATATAATATGATTATTACAACAAATAGTTAAAAAATTATATATAGGCTAAAATTTATTTTAATAAATTATGAGCATTTCACTAGTTACTAGAGAAAGTAAATACTTTATAATAATGCATATTATTCAAAAGGCACAAGCGGTTTTGATATTCTTATTTTAACCTAATGTCGTCAATGAGCTCTTTCAACAAATTTTTTTCAATAGTCTTTGATATTTGGCACCTACCTCGGAATAAAAGTTTTACCCATTTTTGATCGTATAACCATAATTTTCAAAACCATGCTCTATATATTTCTAAAAATACAACCCTCTGAAATTGTCAGAATGTAAAATTCCACAAGACGGAAAAAGTTAAAATCATGTTTTTAATAAATTTATTTTTTTAAGAAAATTACAAATATGAAACAAAAATATATGATAAAAATATATTCGTGTGCGTTCGTTTGTTTATTCAACTTCTACAGCAATTTTTAACCCAAATGCATTTTTCCATGAAAAACCTCTAAAAGTTGAGACTCCTCAAAGTCAAAATTACAATTTTTTTTTCTGAATTGCACAATGCATAAAAATGGTAATGATAAATTTCTTGCTTCTTGAAGATACTCTTTTTTATATAGTAGTCAAAAATTTTTTCACATTGTTCATTTCAAAACAGATTTTTTTAACTAAGGAAAATTATTTCACGTGACAAATTTGGCCCAATTGAAATTTATTTCACAAACTTGTTTCAAATTGTAAAAATGCAAACATGACACGTAAAAAGTTTTGGCAATATTTTTAATTATTTTGCACGACACTGACTAGATATTATATCCACTTTATATAACAAAGATAACTAAAATTAATATAATTTCTTTAAAAATCCTAAGTTCTTCTTAGACTTCTTGTATATAAAAGAAAAAATGCAGTCCTGCATTGATACGAAGTTTGCGAAATTGTTAATTGATTTGATACAATTTCTTACTGAAATGTTAGAGTATGTGTTTTAGTGTAAGCCATGCTTAATATTTTTGGATTCCGAGTGTCTTGTATTAAAATTAAAGTTGGGTTGGGGTAATATTTTACTACTAAATACAGAAAGAAAATTAAAGAGATTATAATTACATGTTCATAAACACAATGAACTATTATTGTAGAAGCTATTTATCATCTACTTAAACGCAAAATATTTAGAGTAAAAAAATTAAATTGTTTTACGATTTTCTTTTGACCACAACGTTTCGTCAAAATCGAAAAACTTTACGGCATTATTAATTACTTAATTATTCATCGTAGAAAAATCTCTAGCCATTTTAAAACTTTAAAATGTGTGATATAAAAAATTTAACCTTGATAATTTATGTTAATCTTCAATTTCTTTTATTCTACTTCAAAATAGTTAGCGAAGTGGTAAGTTTAGCACAGCACGTGACAACGTTTAGCATAAAAAACCTTCAATTAACTTGTATAGTGCTTCTTAAGTTTTTATAAATTGTATAGTTATTATACTCATTTACATTTTTCTATTGGAATGTGATACTGTACATAAATTGACAAAAAAAAAATATTAAGAGAAATTGAATTAAAAGTGGTTTATGTCATTTTATTATCACTTTTAGAAGCCATGGTATTCGAATGTTTGTATTGAAAACTCAAAATATGCCAACAACAATGTCTTTATGAAATATTTATAATAATCCAATATTTATTATTTAAATTGTAATTAAAAATGCAGGTTTCGAAAATATTAAAAACAATTTTATTTACAATATTCATTTTACAAGAATCTTAAAAAAATGCAACAGAACAATTTTTATAACACATTTTATGGGCTTCATTTTTTAATAACTCGGTGGCAAATATGTTCCAGTGGAATCACCAATACCATTACTTATACTAGATCCGGCTATTCCAATTGAATTTGAGCCTTGAACAATGTTGCCAGCATTACCAATAGCACTACCAATTCCACCACCATCAATATCGTTCGCTGAATCTCCTAAAACTCCTATTACTGATTGCACCGGTGCAACACCTTCGTCGGATACTTGCGATGTACCACCCAGTTGATCGTATTGTGCTTGGATAGTTCTTTGTGCATGGATGGCTTCTTCTTGTGTCTTATATTTAATGAAGTGTACTTCTGGTTTTGTTGGTTCTGATTGAGCTTGTTGTACATCAGCGGCAATATCAGCCAAATCAGTTTTCTTACTCAACACATAGATCACGGTTTTTTCTTCATTAGATGGTGCTAAAAATTTAACTTTTCCGCCTTGAATATTTTGATGTGGTGCTTTAATAAATACAACACGATAATGTTTTCGAACTGGTCCCAAATTTACAACCTTATCGCCGCCAATTTCATCTTGTTCTTCTGGGGCTGAATGAATAAAGAATTGTTTTGTTACAATTGCTTGCTGTGATCCTACAGCATGTTGTTCAGAATGAGAGCCAAAATTTCCTCCAACATTTGAAGAAATTCCATGACCAATATGTGAAGAAACTCCAGAACTTCCACCGACAAATTGACTTCCACTTCCTCTAATATCTAAGGCAGGTCCGTGTGAAATACCAGAAATTAATCCAGGACTTTGGTAGTTGGGTGGACCATATGCATATTGAGGAGCCCCAAAAACCAAACCAACCATTAAAACAAAGACCTTAAATTACAATAAATGAAAGTTTATTTTAAATTGAATAATCCTTTTCACAAAAATTCCTAGTTACCCATACCATAAATTGTTTCATTGTTATCCAAAGTTTTCAATACGATTCGTTATGTTAAGTGTGAATTTAGTGAGTTATAGTTTGTTTATGACTTTAGATCTAGTTCATAAATGCGTTTATATACTAGAGTGAAAAATATTTAAATTGTTAAATATCTGTTGAAGGTCACAACGAAAGTGCCTACTTCAACTAAACACTCGTTTGATTTGAACTTATTTACTAGTGCTTTTTCTCTATTTTTTTTCTTTTTCTCTTGTTTTTTGGGCATCTGCCTATTAGGTGTTTTCGTACTTTTTTTTGCCTGTCATTATTATTATTATCATAATTATTACGAATGATAAATTTGTTCAATAACCACTGTCTATCTGAGAAGAAAAAGCAATACAAAATAAAAAAAGAAGTAACGCGGAAAGGAACGAAGAAAACCGTTAAAACAATGTACAAATTGGATGAAACGTACAATTAAGGCGAACGAATGCGTTTCGTATAGTTTTTTTATTATCATTTTTCAACAAATTAAAATAATTTTATTACTTTAACGCGTTTTGCAATTAATTTGAGAGAAAAAAATGTTTAATATGGATAAAAAATTAAATGAAACAATCTAACCTTCCAAATTGAAACGCTTTAAAATAACAATTAATTGCAAGTTAAAATTAAATTGGATACAAATAATAATGGTACGATGATACTAATTAAATATTTCAGCGTTTTTATGTTTTCTACCAAAAAAAGTAGACCCCAGATGGAAAAAAATTAGGTTTTAATCAATAAAACTAAATTTAGAAATACTTTGTAAGCCATATGAATTTTCTATGCAAGAAACAAAAAATATTTTAAACAATTAAGAGTGACCAAAAATATTTCAAAAATTTTATTTGACTAATTCACTAAATAAAAAAAAAAAATTAAGGAATTTAATGATTTTTTTTAATGTGTGCGATAATTAAACTACTGCAATTTTCTCATCATTCTCTTAACAAAAATGATATCAAAAAATCAATTAATTTAGTTGAAATTAATAAAACTTTAAGGTTTGATTAATAACAAAGTTAGATCAAACCAATGGTTTGTAATGAAGCATTTTTCCCTTCTACATTATTAAAATTGCTTTGATTCATATACGAACATATTTTAAATTATGTAATCATACAATCAGCACTGTATGCAATCTTGAAATAAAACAATTTTTTTTTGTTCTGATGTGATCTGCAGATAACCGACCGCAATCTGTATTGTCTAGTAAGTGAAAGTGTTATGGAATATTATAAAAATGTTTGCTAAATACTTCTTTACCATTTTTAGGACATTAGTAAACTTATAGTTAACATACCTAGAAAAATGTAAATTTGGCTCTTAGTAGAGTTTCGATTTGTGCTACCCGAATTCCCTGAAACGCTCGGCAGTAAGTTTTGGTAACTCAAATATCAAGAACTCAAATATCAAATTTCAAAAAATTCCATTAATTCGTTTGTTAGATATGGTGAAAAATGTAAAATCGGCCCGAAGTTGAGTTTTCGAGTCCTGATCTTTCCAAAAAATTTATTTCATTGTTTTAATACGAAGAATTTAAATATTAAATTTCAATGAAATCGGTTGATTATTTCTCTTTATATACGCAAAAATGTATAATTGGCCCGTAGTAAACGTCCAGTTGCCGACGCCTGATTTCTTCCAAAAGTTAGGAGTTTTCGGTCGACCGAAGCTTATATATGAAATTTCAAATAAATATGTTGAAAATTTTTTTCAAAATGGTCAAAAAAAAAAAGTGCTAAATTAGGCCTGCTAAAAAGTGCAGTTCCCGAGGCCTAATATATCCCAAAAGTTGATCAATCCTTGCCATGGTCGAAATAAACTTACATATAAAATTTCATCAAAATCGGTTCGGCCGAACTTGAGATACACGGGTGCTTACACAGACCGACAGGTTACTAAAAATAGTTTATTTACACTTCCCTACCATGGAGTAGTGCATTCCCACCGAAAACTCGATATGCACATAACCTACCTGTTGTATACACAATACGGTCGGTAAAAAGAGAGAGTTTGAGAATTAAGAAAAATAGTTATATTTTTTATTCGCACGACATTTACCCCTAGCTTTTTGCATTTAATTTGCAAAAGCTTGTAGTTTCAAAGTTACAAGGTGCCCAAAGTTCAAATTTTGTAAACTTTAAGGTGCGATAACTTGATAGGGGGTGGATGTGGAAAAAAATTTTCTTCTCCCGAAATGATTTGTTTTTTAATGTCTAAAAGCTGCTAAAATTTTTAATATCGCTTTTTTCTAGAACCTAAGGTCTAGATTCTAGGAACCAAATATAAAATTGTTATCGAGCAACAAACAATCACAGAAAAGTCATTGAAATAATGAACCATATTATTTTATTAATAATGTACATACTTACTTATCTATTTTTATTTATGAAATAAACTATTTAATGTTATTTTTTATATTCTGACATAATTTTGTTTTCATCAACCTACACAAAGCAAAAATTTATAACCTTTGGACTTTTTTTAAACTTTGCGGCCTGATTGACTTTGCATTGACTAAAATTTGGCCTTATATAGAGAAAAGGTTCCCCATCCCTGGTCTAGAAGAAAAACGGTATGAAAGATTTGAAAAAAAAAACGTTAATTTTGTTTTATAAAGTTAAAATATGCTATGGCGCGATAGAAAAAGCTCACCACTAGGAAGATAGGTAAATTTAAGTGTTTTATCTCAGCGGACAGAGTGACTCTAATAAGCACTTTTTTTCAAAACTTTTTTTGGAAAAATGCTAAAAACTATTTTTTCAAATCACTAAAAATAACTTTTATTATATGTAAATAATTAATCAATGCTTCTTCTCAAGAATTTCAAATAAGTTTTTTAAAACACAACTAAACTGCAATATGGTTGTTTGCTTTTTTAAAAACCCTTTATCCCGAAATTAAATAAAGAGGCTTGCTTGTTTAAACTCCGTTACCTCCGTACTAAAGAATGTTTCAAAGAATTGCACAGAACTTTCAATGCGACCGTTTTTGTAAACAATAGCCTGATTATTAAAATGGTGTATTTATGAGGTACTTGTAGTTTTATTTATTTGAGAATTATTAGAAAAATTTTGGCTTTTCTTTTAATAATAGGAGTTAGATTAGGTTAGATCAGGTTGACGCGGCCATCCGAGGATACACTTAGGCTACTTGGGCCCGTTGTGACACCGCAGAATCTCCATATCCCCACCCTCACGTGAACCAGCCCGAGTCCTTTATAAAACAGTTTAGGTCCATAGCATTTACATTCGACAGGTCCGTAACTCGCAGAAAGAAATGCAAGAAGCGTCCGCCTCCACCGTGCCAAAACCGGGCACGAGCACAGGAAATGAGTCATCCTTTCCTCCTCCTCTTCCTCGCCGCGGCAGTTCCTGCAAAGGTCGTTAGCGGAGCGTTCCATTCTTCTGGCGTGTTCGCCAATCAGACATTGCCCACTTATAACTCCTATCACAGTGCCAATGTCACGCCAAGGGAGATACAAAAAAAACGTGGTACGACGCAGATCCAGCCTAGGCTAAAACTGCCTGTCACTCGGCACGTCGCTCCATCCTTCCACCATCATAAATCAGTCCGCGACACGATCACGTTGAATTTTACGAACCAGTACGAATTGGAAAGATCTTAACTCATTGAGTTTCCAAGTTATCGGGGAGGACCCAAGGAATTAACAAATAAATAAAAATATTTGCTAAGCATTTTCGAGTTAGAGAGAAGTACGGGATGTCAATTAAATTAAAATATTCTTCATGTCAAGTCAGAGTTTACATTATACTTATATATACGTATATGCATATATATATAACATAATTTTCTTAGCGTATAATATATCAAAGACATTATGGGCAATTATTATTTTTACACGTTATGAATGGAGTAAAAAAATTTGATTACACCCGCAGCGTTTAGAAAAAATTATCTGAAATACAAACATAAAATCGTTAACATAAAAATTCTCATTCGATTAAGGCATGTCATAATATAACAAGAAAATTAATAAAGAAATTCGAAAGCCATCCAGTTCGGTTAACTGAAGAGTATGGTCACTCTTTGTATCTCGAAAACTGTTGAGGATATATTTCGCATAGCATTATGAACATTATTTTGCAATTTGAACAAATAAATATTGTATAATTTCAATAATAATTTAAACACGTCTCAGAAAAATTATTTTGTACACTAATCTAGTTCGCCTCTTACGGAGTTGATTTCCAGCACTCGGTCCATTTTTTCAGTCATGACAGTACAATTTGGCAAGGCAGTTTAAATGATGCTTGTAGAAGCTTTATTTCATACGATGCATACAGAAGCTTTATTTCGTACGATGTGTACGGGGATACAAAGCTTATATGGTAAAATTTATCACAAAATAATATCATATCATGAGTTAGTTTACTATATTTCAATTTGTTTCATTCAAAAGTAAGAGATGAAAACATGCTTTTCAGAAAGGTATAACGGTATAAACTTAGTTCATTATAATTGTGAAGTTATGAATTGATTTCAATATATACCGACTAGTAAATGCGTGCAAAACCACGATTAAAGGTAAATGAAGTTTTTTAAATTATTTGTTCAAAGTTTGATAATTAATAATATTTTAATTTATAATGAGGTTACAAAAGACCTTCAAAAGATTTTCGTAAGACACTTGTTAGAAATTATTGGTTATCAAAATGTCGGTAACAAAGTGTGTTTGATGATAAATAAATGAATATTTTTTTTCTCTATTCGAGTTATGTTTTCCCCTTAATTTTATTGAGCGCTTTTTGTTTTGTTGCAAGTGTTAATTATGTTTATATAAATTTCTGAAATAAATCATATCTGGCTTTCAATTAGGCAAAACTTGATTGATATTGGGGTGTTTACAATCGAAGATTTCAAAGGTAAATGAGAAAAATTTACTTCTATACATACTTCTTTGCTACATTGATTGATTTTAAATTTTTTTGCCTTGAAAACTCTTATACATGAAACAACGTGTGTTAATTTTATTATTGTTTTGCAAAGACCAATGAATAGAAAAAACAGCAAATGTTTTTCTAATAGTTAAATATAATGCCATGTGAATACGTATAGTTAGGGTTTTTACATCGTTATCTGAAACGAGTTTCTGTCTGTATGTATTTTCAATTCCCAGATCCTTCTGCAACATCTCAGAAAAGTTAGGTCTACTATATATCAATAGGTTTTGCATTACTTGTCATTCTGTTGCAAATGGCTCGAAATATCTCTTGAAGATTGTGCAGAAAAATTAAAAAAAAAAAATTTATTGAGCAAAGTTCTAAATAAATCTTTTTAATCAATGGCTTTATTTTTTTTAGATCAAAATTTTGCACTTCTAATAGAAACAAAATAAATTTCTTTAAAAAAAAAAATTGTTGTATTTACATAGAATGTGTGCATAACAAAATTCAAAGAATTATTCTTAAAATTACTTTAACAAATTTTTTTGATATTCTTAACAAAATATTAGCTTGTATTATTTGGTAAAAAATTGTTTTCATGTTTTTTTTTATATTCTCCAATATTTTTAAATCATAAAAGAGAATTATATTTTTTATAATATAATTTATATACTGGGTGGTAAATAAGAACTAGAACCAGCGCTAACTCCACCACCAATTCCACCACTAAAACCAGCCCCCGTAGAACCGAATGATGCACCTGTACCAGCAATTTGGCTAGCTGCTGGAGCATTACTATCACCCAAAGCACCAATGAACGATTGTACTGGTGCAACGCCTTCATCAGAAACTTGAGATGTACCACCCAATTGATCATATTGTGCCTGAATTGTTCTTTGAGCATGAGCAGCTTCCTCGTTAGTCTTGTATTTAATGAAATGAACTTCTGGTTTAGTATTTTGTGCATGACTCTGTTGTACATCAGCTTGAATATCAGCCAAATCGGTTTTCTTACTTAATACATAAATTACAGTCTTTTCTTCATTAGCTGGTGCTTGGAACCGAATACGTCCTCCACCAACAGCAGCATTTGGCGCCTTAATAAATACAACACGATAGTTTTTACGTGAAGGCCCTAAATTAATAACTTTATCGGCACCACCATCATCATGCTCCTCTGGAGCAGAGTGAATATAAAATTGTTTTGATACAATTGGTTGATGGTTACTTTGTATAACATTTGCACCATGAGAACCAATACCACCATGGGAAAATCCGCCACCAAAGCTTGGTGATAAACCAAAATTACCAGCAGCACCACCACCGCCTAAAAATGATCCACCGCCATGACCAACTGGTTGATAGTTGTATTGTGGAGCAGCGACAGAAACTCCAACAGTAGCTAATAACAAAATCTGAAACAATGATTACATTAAAATTAATTATAAACAATTTTTTTTTTAATTTTATTAAAATCGAAAATATCAATGCTTACTATAAATCCCTTCATGATTTCGCTTAAAATTGGAGAAATGTTACTATTTGATCTGAAAATACGAGATTAACTGAAGATTTTGTTAGTTCAATTCGTTTATATAGTAAAAGTTTTTATATAAATTTTAGTAGAAGATACTGTAATGAAAGTACCAAAAATAGCTATCTGTAACCATCTTCTCGTTTTTTTTTTTTTATTGGTTTGGACTGATTTTTTTATGACAATTTCAAATAGCTATTTGTTTTTGTTTTTGAAATATTCGTTTGAATATTGCAATGTATGCTGTTTTTTTTTTGTAAGAGGATTGTTTTTTTTGCTTTAGATTAAGATAAATTTAACAAAAAAAAAAGTTTTTATAAATGATGTACCATAACACATAATATAAAAATGTATATACTAAACGAGAAGATAAAAAAATCTAGGAGAATGTTATGGTCATCTCTATGTTAAACAACATGTGTTCGTTTGTTTGTTTCTTTGGCTATAATTTTTTTTTTTTCACCACAACTGTACCATGTTATACTCGTTTATCAATAACCGAAATTATTGCTGTCAACTAGTTTGAGTGATTAGTATCATTATAATGGAATGCTAAAATGTCATTTTGAAAGCTCGTCTCAATAAAAATACAAAAGAAAGATAAACTATATAATAGTTAAAATTAAAATTAAGACAAAAAGAAGGTGAACTAAACAAAACAATCAATTTTATCTAGCTTAATGGTTGAACTATGCATATATATGTATGTAGAATAAAAGTGGGACCATCCATTCAATTCATCCATCTCCTAAAAACATTATTGCTTAAAAATTGCTAAAAACTAAAATCCAACAAAAAAATTTCTTTTTATGCATACAAACTACAAATATACAGGTCTGTATGTATAATCAATTATGTGTTTGAAATTATTTGTTTTAACATGTACATATGTAATCTTAAACGATTTTATATACATACATACGTAAATATTTCATACTATTTTACCATTTCATTTTACTAATGAAAATTAAGTTTTACAAGCCATAGAAATGACTGTTATTAAATTATAGTTACATATACACAATATTGGGCCGCGCAGTTGATAAGGTTAATGAATTAAAATATGTTTTATTACGTTTTTCTTTATTGTCTTGTTTTTAACGTAAATTGAAATATTTTTATATATTCATTTTTAAAAGCTAATAAACAAAAAAAAAATCCCTAAATTTTAATAAAAAATTAAGATAAATTAAAAAAAATAATGACTTGATCTGAAATGCACACTGTCGTTTTCATTCGAACTTTAGTTTGCGAATTGTTAAGACATCTGCGATCAGTGAAATTTTAGTTAATCGGACTTATGTGTTTTTTTTTGCTTACGCAACTCAGAGAAAAGGAGTTTTCTTGTTTTTTTTTTCATGTTTTGGATCTTTTTTTGAGCTTTACATTTTTATAAAATTTCTGTGCAAAATACAGGATAAATTTAGATTTAGTTTTAAATTTAGAAATAAATAAACGGACTAATCCCGAATTAAGTTTGATTATAAATAAAATGGTTAGAAATTTTTCCAATCAATCTAACCATTTTAACTTTACTTATGATAAAGAGTTTTAAACACTTTTTTCTATTGAAAAGAAATGTGGTTAGTTTATTCTTGAAACTTGCATTACAAAACTTATTCCTAACAGATTTGATTGTTTTAAACTTGAGAAAAGAAAACAAATTTTGGTATTTTACAAAATTTGGAATTGATCTAGAATTCCAAATGAACAAACCAAAAGTTCAATATTAAAATTTTATTATAAATTGCAATGTTTCAAAAAATCCAAAGCGTTTTCTTTAACAAGAATAATGTCATCCGAATTTTCTACCAAGAGATTTCTTATGGAATTTTTTATTATTTAACAGCAAAGGTCTTCGTGTGTTTTATAATCTTCCTCAATAAATTCTTGGGCTTTTATAATATAACTGAGCCTCATACATTTAAACTCAGAAAACATAGGAATTTGACAAAAAAATAGAAATGATTTTGAAACAATAAAATTTGAGCAAATTGAAATATAAACCTAAGCTATTATGTATCTTAAGTCGGATTGTTTGTAAATCATTTTAAACGCAGTCACTGGAATATTTACTTCTTTAAAATTTACCTATTTACCTATAGCTTTAGGTTTTAATAAATTTGATAGAAAAACTTTGGGATAAAATAAAATCGTATTGAAAGTTTATGATAATTTAGTTATTTAGGAACTTTTATTTTTATTCTATTGAGTATTATTATGCGTTAAGAACTTTTAAAAATATCTCAAGCATAAGTACTTTTCTTTCGACTTCGTTTCATCTTCTCTAACATGTCTTTGTATCATTTTCTGTCAAAGTCATATGAAATCAAGATTTTTGGGATAATGAGCATTTTTGCTTTTTGTGTCATAAATGGAAAATATTTTTTTCATAGAATAAATATTTTGTCTAAAACATTTGATTTTTATTTTTAAAAGTTTTTATCAAGAGATGCACGTTTTTAAATTGAAATTTTATCATGCTCGCTTACTTGGGGTGGCCAATTATTAATAAATGACCAATCATTAATAAAACCAAATGTGCACACTATTTCTCAGGAAAAAAATAATAAAAAAGAAGCAACAAAAGGTGATCATGTTAACCTTGTCATACACGTATGAACGTATTGCAAATAATTCATAGAATAAATCACTAATAATAAATTTTCGCGCATAAAATTTTATAATTTTGTTAAATTATAGTCTCTAAAATATGTGTAAATTTTTCTTGAGCAGTATGATATTTTCTTAAACTGGTGCTTTGCAAATAATAAAAATTAAATAAAAAGGAGTTGCAATAGCAAATTTCAAAAATTTTGTTCGTAGGCTCAATGTTTTTTTGAGTTATCGTTGAGACGGACGAACATCGGTTAAGAAGCACAAATTAGAAGGTAATATTATTTATTTTAAAGACGATATTTCATTTTATTCTACATATGTCACTCTACTTGAACTAAAAAACAGTTTTTAATGTTTCATATTTTTACAAAAAAAGAATTAACAGTTTTACTCGTTACATCATTTGGAAATTTTAGTAAAGCATTCGTGGAATTAACCAAGAAAATTTTCCTCACTCCATTTAAACCCTACCTTTACAATAATTTAATAATCTTTACAATAATTTGTTACTTTCTTTAGTTGTGTTCTTTGTAGATTTTTTATAGAAACTCAAATTTCATTTACTATATTAAATTGTGAAAAATCATATATTGCTGAAGACAACATATAAACAGAAGACAGAATGCTTAAAATGTTCAGATGAAAAGAGCGTATAAAACGGAAAATTTGTACCTCACAGAAAATTTTACACGCTTCTAGAAAGAGAGTCCTTTTTTCGATACAAAACAAAGTTTGTATAAATGTATTAAATTATGTTGCTCAAAATAGTTTGAACTTTAAAGAATTTAAACCTTCGTATGATGTTGAAGCTAAGCGGACTATTTTATGAAATTTCTAAAATTAAAACACTAATCAGTTTTAATATCTCTTATATCGCAGTGAAAATTTAAAGCAAATGCTATCGAATCATAAGACTCACAAATTTTTAGGAATGGGATATTGCAATGAAATTTTAAAGTAAAAATTTTACATAGAAATTTTCGTTTTCAAGATTTATTTCTTTATTTCAAAATTTTAAAAATCTTTACTTTGATTATCTTACTTCTGATATTTAATTAGAAATTTTCTATGGTAAATCTAATTTGATTTATGCAGATTCGAACTGTCCATTGTTGATCAGGAATAGCAATATCTTATTTAAGAGTTTTTGAACAATTTTATTAAATTTTTTTAACTCCTTGTCTTATGATTAAATTCCGAAGAATAGTACGCGTGCAGATAATTAAATTTAGCGCAATTCTAAATGTGGAATTGTCATAAAATAAAACTTAAGTATTTTTGTTCTCATTTAACCTAACGTATTTATATAAAAGTAAAAACTATTTCATTTGTAATACAGCAGTTTTTGTTAAGTAATGATAATATTACATAAAAATTGAAAAATAAAAACTTTAAGTAATAATGAAATTAAGATGAAACAAAAAAAATTCTTGATATACACAGTTTCCCATGAATTATCACTTTCACATTCCAATTGTTCTAATGTGTCACCTCATATATTTCACAGTCAGAATTATCACTTTCGTATGATAAATTTTCAATCCTTTCAGACATTCGCGTAAAATATTTCAATTAGACAAACTAACGGTTTAAAAAAAAAACTCTTAAAGTCAATTTAGAAAGAATATAAAAAAGAACACGTGCAACATTAATAATATTTTTGTTTTTACAAGTTTAAAGAAATTCATATGATTTTAAACATTAAAATATATTGCAGACGAGACCCGTCATTTCCACTGAAGGGGTTGAATTAAAAAATTTGTGATTGTTATTCAATCGAGTACAAAAGCCCGCCTGGTATAAAATATAACCTGAATTCTAATCAATGAATCAATGATCCGAAGAGCGGAATTTTATATATCCTATAACTATTTGCAATTAAACAATAAAGTAACACGATTTCAATATCAACAAATAAAAATAAGAAAAGCACATGGTGCTTAAAACATGATTAACTTGCTGGTATACCACATATTTTGCTTGTATATTGCGGATTTTAAGTCTTTATCAATTTATCAATTTTTTTCATTCATAAAGTTTTGTTAAAAAAGTTTTGCTACATATTTAATTGTAGTTCTTATTTTATTTAAAAAATTTTAAACTTTTAGCTTGAATAACTGGATTACTTGTAAAACGAACTTTTTAGCTTTTCATAAGCTTTACAATATGTATGTGTTTCAAGCTCCGGTTTATATAAAAGCATATATATTAAATTCAAATGCAATTCAAAGATATTTTGAATGTCTTCAGTCTATAATAGATTGGTGCGGAAATAAAACTCGAAATTTAGTTGAAATTTCTTTTTGCATAATACTTAAACTACTAGTATTCGAGTTCCACGCACAAACTTTTAAATTACTTAATTTTGTTACTTTTGGGCGTATCGAAAATAGATTTACTTTGTAATTCAATTAAATATGAAAAATGCATACATTTAGGATGTTATTTACTCTGAATGTTTTATTTTCTAATAGCTTATGTATCACTAATTCAATACACCTGTACGGTAAATGATTCATTTAAGTGGAATTTTTGAAATATTTTTTTTTTCAAGTGTGTAGGTACTACTATATGCTTATGTTAAGTACGTGATTGAAGTAGTGCTATATCAGAGCTTTTATTGTTTGAAATCAATAATTAATGTGCGAAGGAGACTTTTGTTACAGTTTAATTTTTCTATTTGTTTTTGCTTTGAATTTCACTTTTTTTTTCTTTTGTAATTTGAAATTTTTGTCAGAAATATTTTATTTTGTACTTTGAATTGTTATACAAAAAATAAATAAGAAAAAACTCAATAATTTTTGAATTGAAAATGAATTAAATTTGGATTTGCAATCAAATCTTTTAGTACGATCTATTGTATAACGTAATTTGTTATTATTATAAATGTATAGTGCAACAATATAAGAAATAAAAGATATAAATGTCGCTTCTTTTGAATTTCTGGTTGATTTTACGCGGAGAGAAAATCAATTATGGTATTTTAATATGGAAAATTTTCACTTATAACGTTATAATTTTTTTAAGACTGATATTTAAGACTCATGGAAATGTTGAAACTGCATCTTCACCTCTCAAAACAACACAAAATCAGTGAAAGTCAACAAGTTTTTGGGCATTTTCAGACTATTTTTGAAATTATCAATTAAAGCTTGCTAAGAGTCATGTATACTTGAATTTTTCAATTTGTAATAGAACATCGTTACGAAATTCAATGAAATGCTCCGATTTTTGGAGCGCAATCATAAATTAGACAGAACGAACACTATTTTAGTATGCACTTTGATAGTCAGCTAGATGAACTGTTTTGGAAAATAATTATTGATTAAATTGTTTATAATAAAATGTTTTAAAAATTCACGCAATTAAAATTTTTTCAATTTAAAAAAATCAAGTTTTAATATTTCATTAAAAAGATGTACAGTGGTATTACGCATCCATTCCCATAATTTGCTTTATAGGAATTAATAGTTAGTACTACTAAATCTTAAATGTGAAAAAATTTTCACTTCTATTATAATGATTGTTTTATTAATAAAATAAAATGTAGTACAAATAAATTTCCTAAAAAATTGAGGACTACAGCAAAATCCCATTTAAATTACATACATATAAAAAATATATCCTAAAGGCAACAAGGTTAACGAAGTAATACTAACTTCGAACATAATATTGAATTTAACTTTGTTTAATTTTAAAACTGTAAATAGCTTAATTTAAACTATGAGTCAAAAGTCAAATAGTTTCAAGTTTGGCATTGGAATATAATTTTTCATTCAATTAACTGCAAGATGCATTATCCCAGTTCTTATAAAATTATAAAAAAGTATCATCAATTATAAAAATATGATTTTTACTTTCTAACTAAATGTCTTCTGACAAGGTCAAAATTAAGTAAAACTCGATTTTGTATAAAACAAAAAAATAAAAAGTGAACAATAAAAAATTGAACAATATTAAAAAATTTGTCACTTTAAAAGGTCAAACTTTTAAAGTTGAACTTATTGTCTTTTTCAATTAAGAAAGCATTATGTACAAATTAAAAGCGTATTTATCTTATTTCGTAATAATTTATTTTATATGATTAGATTCCTATTAACTAATACTGTCTAAAAATTAATCAAAGAAACAATTTTTTTTTATCTAAATGCTGTACATAAAAGAGTTTCAAAGTCAAACTTAAAACATTATATTGCAGCTTAATGGCCTGGTGGTAAATATGTATTAGCTGGAGCACCATAAGTTCCAGAAGCACCTGAAAAACCTCCACTAGCACCACCATGACCACCCAAACCACCATCACTGCCCAAAGCACCAATAACAGAGGTAAGAGGAGCAACTCCTTCATCGGAAACTTGTGATGTACCTTGAATTGCATCATATTGAGCTTGAATTGTTCTTTGAGCATGGGCGGCTTCCTCATTAGTCTTGTATTTGATGAAGTGTACTTCTGGTTTAGTTGGCTCTGAATGAGCTTGTTGTACATCAGCTTGAATTTCTGATACATCGGTTTTCTTGCTCAATACATAAATGGCAGTCTTTTCTTCATTAGCTGGTGTAATAACGCGAACACGACCTGCTTGTACACCTTGATGTGGGGCTTTAATAAATACAACACGATAATGTTTTCGTGCAGGCCCTAATGATAGAACTTTATCAGCACCACGTTCTTCTGCTTCTTCAGGAGCGGAATGAATAAAGAATTGTTTTGTAATGATAGCTGGTTGCTCGGCAGCGTATCCTCCACCGGAATTACCATTAGAATAGCCACCATTTCCACCACTGCCACCGCCAACAAAAGCACCTACACCGCTACCAATATTGTTGAATCCACTACCGCCTGCAAAAGAGCCTGATGGTTGAGCATAATTATATTGCGGTGCGGCGTAAGTTAATGTTGCTGCAAAAGTTGTAAGTAAAACCTAAAATTTAAATATATCAAAGGTTAATATTCCCTTTAACTATTATTTTCCAATATTTTCCATATATATCTGTTCTTACAGTAAATCCTTTCATGATTTGTTTAATTTGGATAAAAGATAGATGTTGTTTCTTAAATTAACAAATAGATACTTGCTGAGGAGTCTTGAAATTCAACACATTTATATACCGAAAAATTTTGATTTAAGCAGAAAAAAACAACAAGTAAAGAATAACAAAAATTAGAAAAACAAAAATTAAATAATGTCCACATAAAAGAAAAAAACTTAATGCAGGTCATGATGAAAGTAACTGTACATTACTGTTATAACGGTATATTAGGGGTATTACTCTATCTTACCCGAATACAATACAAATAGAGTAGACAATCTTTATTGACTTATTATAGCTACTCTTTTTGTTTTAAATTATGCTGTAGGACATGATCTAATAAAAAGCAACAATCTTAGATTACTACGTCAATCAAATCAAAATTTGTTATTTCTTTCTATTGGTTTTTTGCCTTCTTTTCTGCTTAAAAATAATCGAATATCTGTGTATTAGTGCATACTTTGTTGTTACATCTATCGAATAATAAGTGCAATGATGACATGTAATTGATTTGATTCAGCATTTTTAAATCGTGTATAGATACAATTTTTTTTGAGACAAAAAGTTACCAGAAAAAACAGTTTTTGTTATGACGTTTTGTTAATGCTTCTTTTTATTTACGTAAGTGAACGATTTCTTTGCTCTTCTACTATTTATTGTCGATTTTAAATTTTCCACATTAAATCAAGTATAGAGAAAAGACTATTGATCAACTAAAAAATGGTAAGTTTAATGGTGTAATCGTCACGAAATTATTAAATTACTGAAGTACTTAAGTATTCACTTGAATAAAATATTTAACTTTAAAAGAGTGTTAACTTTTACCACATTGTCAAGAAAAGTAGAAAATAATTAGCTTATTAGCTTTATAGTGTCCATTTGTCTGTGTGACTATTCACAAAACTTCTACAGCTTTTAAAAAAGAAATTTAATGTACAAATAGATTAACTTCTCTAGATTTTTTTACCTCTTCTTTTGCAGTATGAAATTGTCAAAAAACTGCATTTTACCACTAAAACTGCACTTTATCGTAAAAATGCAATATTTTGACAATTTCAAAACAATTCTTCTGTTCTGCTAATACAAAAAAAACCGTCGCTTGTTTCTTCTACCGTAAAATACATAAATCTTAATTAGATAAAATATTTACTAATCGTTATTTTCCGTTATCTTCTGTTAGTTTTTGCCGATTTGCTTTAAACAGTAGTGAGCTAACAATAAAATATGTACATAACATATTTTTATTCTCATGCCAAAAAATGTGCTAAATTTATTGGTATATGAATTTATTGATATATGAAAATAATTTAAATTTTTTTCATACTATTATGAATACTAGTCGATTAAGATCGGCTGAAACGCTTTTACTGTTTTTTTTTTTTTAATTTAAAACATTTTTATTTATTCAAGCAAAATGTGCTGCTTTACATCGATTTTGATCGAAATTATTTGTTGACAAATACATTTAAGCAAGACTGTATTGCTCAACGTAATATATTATTTAATAATTCTAAGATTTTAATATTGATGTGGTAACATCATCATAAATAAAATATGTGTTATGTAGGTAAATAATATGTTAACTATGAACTTAACTATATTACAAACACTAAAATTTTAGGTGTTATGGTAGCAACTTGTTTTTATTTTATTCTCCTCTAAGGAAAATAAAATAAACACAACTTGCTCTCTCAAAGTTCTAAGTTCAAGGATTTACTCTAATGTGAATAATGTACATTGCTAGTTCCCATTACTACATTGAAAATATATTAGCAGTTAATCTTGTATTAACTTGTAGTCATTACATACTTATGTAATATAGCTCAAAATTTGTATTCTCTTTGATTTAAAACTAAATTTTTGTTATTGAAAATACAGGGCATTGTGCTTTGAATGAGTTTACATTTGCGTAGCAGATTTTGAATAAAATCTTGCTTTTTGGAAAATGTTGGTTTTTCAGGTTTCAACTATTTCTTGAAATTAAAATGGAATCTTCTAAAATTTTGTAAAAATAACAATTTCAAAAGCTTCTTGCTTTACTTCTATTGTCAATTTTTTCTCAAAGCTATAAAATAAAAAATGGATAACCAAAAATTTGAGGATAAAGTCGTAGATTTATTTATTTACTTACTGTAAAGTAACTTAAAATATTCTAATAAAAAAATTAAGTCTTTTATTTTAAAGCTTTTTCAGGACGTAAAATTACATTTATCACAACAATGACATCCTTTGTATTACAAGTAATAGCACTTAGAATAATTTCTCAAACAATATAAGTCAGTGACCATTTGCATAATTTAATGTTAATAAACACCACAACTCTGTACAAATATACATAATTATACATATAATATGTAAATAAATATATCATTATAAAATGTGTAAATGGTACAGAACTAAATTATCACAAAAAAAAATCTGATGTGGTTAGTACATAATTCAAGCACTTTTAAGAGCATTTTAAGAACGCTTAATATGTTTTCTATTCACATGAAAATGCAAAATGGAAATTTTCTTCTTAGTAGAGATTCACTTTATGCCATCCAAATGCTTAAAATATTAAATTATAAGAAATTCTGTCAATGAGTTCCCTAACTGTAATAAAAATCAGTTCGTTTTAAGAGATAGGTTTCAGAGCCTAACGTTCCCAATAAAATTTACTAGTTTTAGAATATAAATCCGACCCGTATAATAAAAGTTCAATATTGCAGAAAGCAGATTCCCGAAAATGTTAACTATGTTGAGGGCATTACGTAACTTCCCTTATTGCAGTGCGATAGGTAAAAAGGAAAACTATAAACAGAAAAAAAAAATATCGCAATCAGTTTCTGCTTTTGTTGTTTGAATAATGAATAACTTTTTTATTTGTTATATAATTCTTGTTTTTTAAAATTTGTTCAACCCTACTCTTGTTTATACCGATCCTGTATGAAGTGAGTTCTTATTTTCAACCTTTGTTATTTCAATATATACTCTATGTTTACTTTGGAATATTTATATCACTATAATGAAATAATAACTGTTTATTACAGGTTTAAGACTTTAGACTTAAGTTTTTTATACTTTTCTTTTAGCTTGACTGTTATTTTCACAGTTAAGTGAAGTAAAACAAATGTGAAGATCCCTTCCCTGCTTCAGATATGAAAAGGAAACTTTCTGATCTAATTCTGATCTTCCAAACGTTTTGTTGATTCTTTTTCTACTGCAACATTGATTAAAGAGTAAACCTTTGCGAAATAGAAATAAAAACACGCGTACAACTTACTCTTCAAAAAAACCATTTAAGATCTTCAAAGTCACCAAATTTTGCGTGTTCAGTTTTCAGTGGAAACCGTTGTTTTGATTTTTTTTAAGAAAATAATCAGCAGATTTTTCTGATATTTTAAACTTAAATATTTGGAATTTAATATTTCATTTCTTGAATTTGCAAGGAGACCGAATCACAGAAAATGAATCTACTACTAAGAACCAAATTAACATGTTCTTATGTACATTGACAAAAGACTACTTTTTATCTGTCATATGTGTTGCCAAAGTCAAATATGAAATAATTATGTAAATGTAAAAAAAATCTTATGAACAGAATTGGATGAAGACAAACCAAAAAGGAATTCAATATTAAAATATATTTTTGCTATGCTACGTATTTCAGTAAACCATTAATCGAATAGCCTACAGCTTAATAATAAACTAGCTTCTTTGATAACAAACAATATGTATTAAATTTGAAAGTATACAAAATTATTTTGAAATTGCAATGTTCAATACATAAATAACTAGCACGAAGTTATGTATATATTGGTTAAATAATAATTAAGCTTAGTATCCTTCTCAATTTTGTATTCGAATTTCGTTCCTTTTTTGGTTTATACAACATAATTACAGTTATAGTCCTACTGCGAAGCCAAATAGATTTACATCATTTTATTACCCAGTTGCAATTCAAAATTAAGTTTGGCTATTTGTTAAGGAATAAGAATCACGAATAAATAGCAAAATTTAAATACAATATTATTGTTTCTATAGTAACATTGTTCATCATTTTAGTCGCATTAAACGTATTTTTCAGGTTCTGTTTAAAAGTCTTTTTTCTAATTTATCAACTTAAAACCCTTGAGATTTATATGAATAAAAAAGGTAGCACAAAACATATACAACGTATTTATATGCTTACATTTATATGCAAATATAAATTGCTGTTTCTTACACTTTGCCTCTTTCAAAGCTTTCAATATTTTAAAAAACAAATCATTGTGAGAAAATATAATATTAACTGTTTTATTAATATAATCGCAATGGCTTAGTAATAATAAGCAACAAAAACAACTTTACAATCAAAAAAACACTGCCAAAATTTTCAGTCTAATTAAATGCAATTACTTAATAGCTTGGTGGCAAATATGAATTACTGACACTACCACCAGCAGCACCAGAAAAACTTCCAGCACTTCCTTGCACTCCAACATCATGAGATGATGCATCTCCGAGTGCCCCAATGACAGATGTAAGTGGGGCAACACCTTCATCAGATATTTGTGATTTGCCTTCAATTGCATCAAATTGAGCTTGAATTGTTCTTTGAGCATGTACTGCTTCTTCAGCGGTCTTATATTTAATAAAGTGTACTTCTGGTTTAGTGGGTTCTGAATGGGCTTGTTGCACATCAGCTTGAATATCAGCCAAGTCGGTTTTTTTACTTAATACATAAATTACAGTCTTTTCTTCGTTTGCTGGGGCAATAAATCTTACTTTTCCTGCTTGTGCACCTTGATGTGGTGCTTTAATAAATACTACACGGTAGTTTTTACGAGCTGGTCCTAAGTTAATTACTTTATCCCCACCGACTTCGTCTTGTTCATGTGGAGCCGAATGAATAAGAAATTGTTTCGTAACAATAGTTTCATGTGTTTGACCACCTGCTGCTGCATAACCATGGCCAGCGTGGCCAATGCCAGTATGAGAAACACCACCGCCAATACCATGATTTAATGAACTTCCACTAATTCCTTGAGCGACACCTCCCGCATGTCCAATACTTCCTATATTTGAATGTCCTAAACCAGTTACTCCGGATGGCTGCGCATAGTTGTATTGTGGGGAAGCTAATGCCAAACTTGTGCTCAACAAAATTACCTAAAAAATCAAAATTAATATGAAAAATTTTGAATTATACCAGCTTTAGAAATTTTTCAAAAGGAAATTGTTTTTAATATGTTAATATAGTTAAAATTTTGCGTCCAGTGCGTTTATCCTTGTATAATATCCTTGTATAACCTTGTTATACAAATTTACTTAAGAACACAAATATGTCACATAATCATAATTAATTAATGAAATATTCCGTTTAATTTCCGTAAATGAAATTTTATCCGTTAATGAGTAACAAGTTTCTCGATAAAGGATTCTTTAATCCAATTTTCCAATTTCCAATTGAACAATTTGTATCTCTGTAATATAATCTCACTAAAAATCCTTTCATGTTTCTATTTAAGATAATTGCAAGTTGTTTTGTCTTCAAATATACCTTAAGGTTTGTTTAATGTATCAAAAGACGATCTGACTTTTATAGTCGATCTCAAATGAAAGTAAAAATCATATTTACTCTATTAAATTTCTAAAATAATTTTCAAAAATTTTTGGAATTTCATTTTTTATTAATTTTTTTTTGTTGCCCCAATATAATGATTAGCCAAAAATTATGTGTTTAACTTTATCTTACATTTTTTAATTTCTCGGATGTCAAGATACTGTGAGGAAATAATAATTGATTGACTTCCAATTTCAGTTCAATATTACGATGCGAATATGCGAACGAATAAAAGATAAGTAAAAGCGGTAGGTTGTACTTCCATTTAATTAAAAATTAAGTATTTAATATATAATAATTATAGAGAAAACTAAATAGAGATGAGTTATTCAGATCAATCATAAGATAAATTTTATAAAACGAGAAATTAAATACAAGATATATTTTATGATTTCTGAATGATAAACAGTTTTTCATAAACCATATAATTATTATAAAGTTAAACAGAATAATTTATAACAACAGCAAGCAAGTGTACTCAGAAATTTATAGCTTTGTTTAAAGCTATGCCTGAAATTTTTATTCAAATTCAATTCAAACATGGATACAAAAATATATTCGCAAAATATTGTAATAAGGGCTGTTTGCTTAATAACTAAGCATTTGAAAACTGAATTTGATTTAGGTATAAATCCTGTAGCTCAGAGTAAATTATTACCTTCAAGTAGGAAAATATTACCTTCAATCTTTGAAGTTTATTGCCTTAAAATTCATCTTAAATTACAGTATTGCGTGAAAATAAAAGGGTTCTTTCGTTAGAACACTTTGTTAATTATTTAAACCTAGATCTACACACATCTAAAATACACGAATCTAAATTATAATTGTTAAAGTTAATTGTAAATTTAAATGTGCTATTTAACAAAACATGGGCTTGATTAACTTCATTTCTTATAAGGAAAGGAATAAATGTATATTGTACCATTTGTTTAAGAGTATTTGACTAACATTTAGTCAAATACTCTTAATAGTCATTAATAAAATTTGTGTAGATGTTTTATAATAGTCATTTTATCTAACTGATTTTTCTTACTAAAAAAAACATCATCGAATTTTCAAATTAAATATGAAAGAAAAACGTATCTGTAATTTTGCCTTGAGTACCTTATGAGAACATAGCGTATCTTCTATTTTTACTTTTCTTAATTTATCTTAGGTTTTTGTGATATCTAAATTTTGCGGCACACTTACAACACTTGTTGACTGTGTAAGACGAAATTAATTAAAAAGAAAAGAAAAATACGTGTTACAGGTTCAGTAGCTCATTAGAGATTGTGCCTTATACCATAATTTTTCACATGTACATACAATATATGTACTCGTATGTTATTTTTTAACGCTTCTAAACGAAAATATTATTTGAAAATGTTAACGACTATTTCCAACAACTAATAAACGGATTATTTTGGTACTACTCAAAAATATTACGCAACATTGAACATTGTTTAAACTAACATTGAGCCTTATAAAAATATGATTGTAGAAATTGATCTGTTTCTGTAACATGGCAGCTGTGACAATAGATATTTTGACCGTTTTAATCTTTAATTTGTTTTGATAATTCGAGAAAGCCGTCTGATGTCTGCAAGGTAAATTATAATTTTGGTCTTTAAGCGATTATTTTAATTCCGTTATGTTAACATTGACATTTAGTTACATGTGTTTGTTTATGTAATATAGAAACATATAAACGTTATATACATACTATACTCATACATATTATTCATTATATTTTATATTAATAAAATTACTAACATACTCTTAAAGTGCGCCAACATAAGATGCGTATGTAAACAATCAATTGATATCATATTCTATCTAATTAAATAATTTTTGAGGACATAATGTTTTCTGACTCACAAATGTATGTTTTGTAATTTTTTTGTGTTAAAAAATTGTACTATGTATTTCAAAATTCAATAAATTTCACAATAGATTTATATCATTAAAAAATATTTTGTAGACATTTATTTAATATAATCTAGTAAGTAAATTATTAAACTTCTAGTAAAAAGATTAAATACACTTTTAACAATGCAAATTTGGTTTTTAGTTGAGGTTTAGTTTACAAAATACAATTTTTGAGAAAACTTGAAAAACCGACTAAAATCGAACGGTAATGATAACAAGTTATGACTGATTGAATTTTGACTTCTTATAACAAATTTATTTTAAAATATATGATATAAACGTCCCAACTGCCATTTTATTGCATTAGATCATGGAAATCTCCATCAAACAATTATTTTAAATTCTATGAAAGGGAGGAAATAAACTTCAAATTAATGTTTCAAAAAAATTTAAATTTAGTTTATAGTGCAGGCTCATCTTTACGGAAATTGGATTTCCGTGCAAAGTTTCCCAATTAATTTCACTAAAACTCAGAGCTCAATATGACATTTTCAAGTATTTTGTGCGGAAGAGTATGCGTATGAGAAACTTAACATAATAAGCTCAAATACATCTATAATATCATAATGGAGTTCTGTGTCTTTAAAACAAAAGTTAAAGCTTAAACGATTTTTCTATAAATTTCGCTATAAATCAAAAATATCAAACAAAGAAAGTTAAATAAAAGGAAATATAGTAGAAATTAATTTTTGTACTCATATTCTATAAAAAAATTTTTAGTACAAATTTAGTACAAAGATTAATCAATGCAAATTCAGTTTATTTTTATAAGTTTTAATAATAAAGATATGTATTGCTAAAAGTAGCTCCTAGTTCAAGTAAATGCCTACTACCTCCTTAAATCTTCCTTGTAATTACATCCTAAAGTTCTTAATAAATATTGTTCATTAACTGTGTTGCTTCTTTTGTCTGTCTGCATCATTTGTACTATTTTTCATAAATTCAGTGTAGGAATATTCATAAATAATCTGTAGGAGTAATACTTTCATTTGGTACAAGAACTTCAGCTTTTTCACCTGCTTTTTAGCACTTTTCCAAAAAATTTTTAAAAAAAGTGCTTATTAGTTTCACTCTGTCCGTCCGTTCGTCCGTCCTCGGACATGTTTACAAAACTTCTACATCCTTAAAGATAGGAACCTGAAATTTAACACCTACAATCTTTACTAGAAACTTATTTCGCTAGAACAAAATTTTTACGTATCTCCCCCTCTTTAGAAATTATACCCCCCCCCCCCCCCTCCCCAAAATCCTAAAAATGCCCTTTTTTAAATAGTTAATTTCGTTAGAAAATTTTTTTCCATCCCCATCCCCTTTTATAAGTGTTATTGCTGCTTGAAATTTTCAAAATTTGAATGTTTGATGTCTTATATTTTCGAAACCGCAAGCTTTTTCAAATTTCTATAAACGCTAAAAGCTAACGGTAAATTCCATGACATTAAAAAATATAATTATTTTTTTTAACTCACGAAATTAACCCTTAAAATCGAGCATTATGTTAACCCCACTTTATATTAATTTTTGCTTTATTTTAAAGACTACATAAATCGTTCATCCTAAATATATGCAATCCTAGAAATAGTTTCGTTTATGAATGAAAATAATTTTAATAGGGTGGTAGTTATACATAGACAGTATTTAAAAGCAGTATTTTCACTTGTTGAAGGGAAAAGTGTAACAATACAAGCTATTAGTTTGACACAACTTTATTTAATATTTTATCTATACGTCTTCACTAACTACGCATATAGGTTCTACACGTCGCTTAGTGATTAGACTATAAATTTATTCACTAATTAAAGTTTATTTAATTTGTCCATCGTGTATACTTTTAATAAAACCAGGAAGTGAGTCACGAAATTATCCTTTTATGTCAATTCAAAAAGAAAATGAGATTCAAAAGTAGAGGAATACCGACAATTGAAAATGCTTATTAATTATTTGGTACTAAATTTTATTTAAGAACTTTTTCATTAAATTTTTATTTTATGCAAAAGTTTATTTTTTTTATTAGAATTTTATTAATAAATAAAATTGGTACTGTACGTTATTAAATAAATTCAAGTTATATTTAAAATTTTCTTCTTATTTTATACAAAATCCTTTTACTTTATCTGTCACACACAACTTTTTGGTTTAGTAAATATCGTTAATCTGACAATTTACTTTTAGAACTAGCACCTTTAGAAAATGAACGTGATATGTGATAATATATACCAGAGGTACATTCAATGTCTTAAAAATCACAGTAATAATTAATACCGCTCGCTTTTTACAAAAATATTTAATTTGAATCATTTTACCTAGAAAACAAGGTTCTCTTAGTTCTGAGGTAGATTGTATTATATTGGTGCAGAACTCTTGTCGCTCAACAAATTCATGTTGATATCAAAAAGTTGACATAACTAAACGAATATTTAAATTTTCTTCTTGGTTGTTGTTGTGCAGTTTTAAATTTAGATAATCAAATTCATAGGCTTTTTTATTTCTTTAAATAATTAGTTTCTATAATTAATTTTCTTACACGAAAATCTTTTTATACTTATTTTGTATAATAATAATAGGATTTTATTTAGTTCTTTGAGCATCAACTCATTTTACTGATTTTAATTCAATTTACTGAACAATGTAGTTAATCTATTTGACTATAAAAACCCAAAAGAAGAAATTTTCCGAAATAATATTTGCCAAGATAAAAGTTTAAACTAAAGATAATATTTGCAATTAAATAAAATTATTTATGTATATAGGTTAAAATCTGCTAAGACATTACTGTGGTCATGATTTAGACTAAATCAAAATTATCGAATATGTGATACTGCAATTATTATTCCAAATTTGAGCTATCCATTAAATAACAACTTAACAGTAAAACTTTTTTATCATTTTCAATTTAATAAGTTTCTATTTTACATCGCAACACTCAATGCAGAGGTTGTTGTTTACAGATAATTTCCAAAACATTATTGGTATCCAATTACGTAAATGAAAACTTTTCATAATTTAGAAAATAAATACCATTGTGTCGGATAAAAACTTTTAATTTTAATTATTTGTGCGATATTTCTACATATTTGCAATTTTGATTAATCATTAGAAATTTAAAAATTAAATAACAACTTTCCTTCATGCGAAATAACACGAAGACTTTTAATAAGATGAAATTATAAAAAATTATCTAACAAAATATTTTGGAATTTCCAAAATTTATCACGTATGTATGTGTTAAGGTACAATTCGTATTTATTGTTTGATTTCATAAAGTAATGATAGACCGCATTAATGTAAAAATTTTTTTTTTAATCAAAAAACGCTTTTGGTAAAAAAAAGTAATTACTTAAATTTTTATTCCAAAGATAATTTAATTGCGCTTATGGTTAATGAGTAATAAAAGTGCTGCAAACGATTTTTAAGCGTAATCACATTATTTATAAAATTAAATTTTTATTGTGTTAAAATTGCTGACCATGATAATCTTTTGAAAATTATACTTTGGTTACATATAATATTTCGTGTAAAGCATTACACATCATCTCGAAGTTTTGAGGACTGTTTGTGCTTGAGTAAAGTGAAAATATTGTTAAAGTATTCATTTAATTATTTTTATTTCTTAATTAATAAATTCTCAAAAACAACATTGAAATTTATTGTCATAAACATCAAAAGAGATAATACAGTCAGTCTAATATTTACATCTAATGACTTGGTGGTAAATAAGATCCGCTAACACCAGCACCAGTGGTACCGAATGAGCCACTACCGCCAGCACCGCCAACAAAACCCCCTGAAGAAGAACCACCTCCGAAACCACCAGCAGCGCCACCGCCAAAACCACCGGCACCACCAAAACCACCAGCACCGCCAGCACCACCATGCCCGCCATCACCCAAAGCTCCAATAACCGAACTAATTGGAGCAACACCTTCATCTGATACTTGTGATGTACCTTGAATGGAATCGTATTGAGCTTGAATTGTCCTTTGAGCATGTGCTGCTTCTTCAGCTGTCTTATATTTGATGAAATGTACTTCTGGTTTAGTGGGTTCTGAATGAGCTTGTTGTACATCAGCTTGAATATCGGCAATATCGGTTTTTTTACTCAAAACATAAATGACAGTCTTCTCTTCATTAGCTGGAGCAATGAATCTTACTTTTCCAGCTTGTACACCTTGATGTGGTGCTTTGATGAACACAACGCGGTAATGTTTATGGCCAGGTCCTAAATTGATAACCTTATCACCTCCAATTTCATCTTGTTCTTGTGGGGCTGAATGAATAAGAAATTGTTTTGTGACAATAGTTTGCTGATGAGCGCCTCCACCGAAAGCACCGCTGACACTGCCTCCTCCAAAGCCTCCGCCAACACCAGCACCACCGATTCCAGCACCACCAAAACCGCCACCACCACTGCTGCCGCCAAATCCTCCACCAATTCCAGCTCCACCGAAACCTCCACCGAAACCACCACCACCACCACCACTTGAATGCCCACCGCCAAAGCCACCACCTAATCCGCCCCCAAATCCACCAGATGGTTGAGCATAATTATATTGTGGTGCAGCTGCTGTTAATCCAACAGATAAAAGAATGACCTAAGAAATTGTAATTATTAAAAGTAATCCATAAAAATGATAAAAAATCCAGGAATGATTAAATAGTCGTATGTCCTTACAAGATATCCTTTCATGTTTCCGTTAAAATAAATTAAATTTGTTGTTTCTGCTTTGAGATAAGTAGATAAGTTACTGAAGAATTGCGAATATTATTTCGCTTATATACTAAATATTTTCGAAGAATTGATAGAAAATATAAAAATGAAAGTATCAAAAAAACATGCTCTAAAATCCAAGAAAAACAAAAATAAAAATAGTAGTTAATTTTTTAGATGCTGTTTTTTTTTACCTATATTATTATAATACCTTATACCCATCATAAACAATGACTGAAGGTATTAAAAAAATTATCGAAAGATCAAATGATGTGATGTTTTTTTTTCACTTTACTATCTTCTAATAATAACACACACTTACAGACACAGAAGCAATAATGTCAAGCAATAGACAAGGTATAGTTATTGATGAACTTTTATAATGTTAACCATCATATTTTGGTTGGTCGTTTTTTTTTTTGTTTTTTCATGATTTCTTGTATCCGCAGAAATTTTAGTTTTTGAATAGAAAATGGGTTCAACCGACGACTATTGTTAAAAAACATTAATTATAAATTTGACTAAATACTAGTATGTATCAAGTAAATGTAGGTAAATGTATGTACATTTGTATATATACATAGAAATTTCTTGAATATAAGGCAGAATTAAATAAACCTGCACGAAATTTATGTTACGGGGTAATAATAATAAGCGTTAAAATCAGGTGAAAAATAAGTGCTAAAAAAATTGCAGAGAACTTTTACTCATAAATTTTCATATATCTCGTTGATTTTGTTGAGAGTTTTTTGAAGAAAGTTTGTATAAATCTTTGAACTCTCTGTTTTTTATTGTAAAATTATATAGAAGATTAATAGGTCGTAATAATCAGTTTCCTAATTTTATAGTTTTTTTTATTATTAAAAAAGAGCACTTTTTTATACTAGAATAATTTATGTAAATTTCTAAAATTTAAGTTAATATTTGTCTTGCTATTTATTATATCTAATTGAAGCTTCTGGAAATTTTAATTTAAAAAAAAAAGTAAAACGGGAAAATTTTGCAAACGATTGAAGATTTATTGCAAAAATTTTTAATTGATTTTTGAATGTTAATCTAACAATGGGTATCACAGATTTTCAGATTTTTCAAAAGGCGTAATAATTCCTCCCTGCAAAGAACAAAACTTGCATTATATACAAAAATCCGAATCGAAAAAACCGCTTTCCTACTTTTCGTAAAAAAAATTCACTGTAATTGCTTTCAGTAATTCTCACTAAAATTTAAATTGAAGTTGATTGAACAGTTTTTGATTCGCTCTAAGCTGTAAATTTTAAGCTTTAATAACAGACAGATCTCATTCTGTAACAGATTAATATTATGCTTCCAATCCTACAGATCTTATATGGAGCCTAAAATTCCATTTCTGTCTTGCTGAATTTTTTCAAATGCAAATTTTAAAAGTTTAGGTTTTCCTTATTTACGCCTATAATTGTTTAATTTGACGTTTTTATTTCAATTTTCGCTTACATAAGTATTTTCTTTTAAATTATTGCAGGAACTTATCACGCTTACTTAGCATGGCATAGTCAATGCTATATTTTAAAATCATGTTTAGATGACAGTCCTATATTATGGCGAAAAATGTAAGCTTAACATAAAAATGGGTTTTCTCGGTAAATATGTGTAAACATTAAGTTACTTTCCAAGAAATATTCTACTTGAGCGTAAAGATTGCAATTTCAGCAATCAACTAACGTGCAACGATAATTTCATTAAACATAAATGATTTCATATTTCAAATAAAATTACTTAACAAAAAAATTTTCCGCGTTAAATATGGATGGAGTAGTCATGTCTGTGCGCTAATCTGAGCAATAAATTTAAAATTTTGTAAGGGAAGTTTTGAAAGTTTACCGATTTTAGGAAAAGAAGCCAATTAATTAGAATAACGCTGCATAACTAAATTTTTATTCTTTTCTTTTACTTAAACTACTTATATTAGTTTTTGATTTCAAATAAGTTTTTTTAATAAAATTCGAGAAGTGTCCACCGAAAAATCGTGCGCTTAGTATAAAATGGGTTATAGTGTCAAAATTGCTAATACCTACTGATGTACCTAGCATTTTGTCTACTTCGATTTTGCACCTAAAATATCTTACCACACCAATCTCGGGAACTAATACACATACGTCACTGAAACGTATGCAACAGAAAGAGGGCCGTTCGAAATTAGTATTGATGTAAGAAATGCATTTTAAAAATTTGCTACAAGTAGCTAAGGCATATCTGTGCACTTCATCATCAATATGATCATTCTCAAAACATAATTTAATATGGAGAACTCTAAAATATTGTTTAATTTGGCATATACTTGAAAATGTATAACAAGATTAATTAATATTATAATTTCAAAATTTCATCTCTGTCTCGTTTAAAATGTCTGTCATAAGAGTTTGCAAAGTTTTTTTTTAAGCATACTTGATTCTCTATATCATAGCATGTTTTTTAAAAATTCTAACTTTAATTCGACCACCGTGCACTGGTATTGAGCCACTTAATATAAAAACTCAATTATCTGAATTTCAAATTAGAAGTCAGGCATAGTACATTTCGATTCTGCTTTCTTGATACAGACTTGTTTATCATGCAGAGCAATCCGTTCTTCAATCAAATACCTGTTTTTTAAATTTCGAAAAGATATACAATTAAATATCAATCTCTATACATATTAAGAAAAAAAATTCTCCTTTCCTAAAACAAACTATTACAGTTTATCTTACCAATTTGCAGAAGGTTAATACAAAACTCTTCTCATAAACTTTACAAGAAAAAAGTTCTTTAAAAAATTAAATATGACATGTAATATTAAAAACTTTTAATTGTAAATATTCAAGTTGATTGACATTTCAAGTATATGCATTTGAGATATCTACATATATATTTATTTATTCATTAAAACACAGGGTCGTATACATAGCAAAGTAATACAGCAAACGTTTCAAAGAGAATTGTTTCACTAAAAGCTTCGTTTATTAAATTTCAAATCTACCATTCATTGCTGAAATGGACTTAAAATTTCTTTTTGTAATTCTTGTTCATTGAACGAATTGAAGATCACAAATTAATTTTTCTAATTTAACTTAAATTATTAACATAATTTAATAAGGGCACCTAATTATTTTTGGACATTTTTGTCGCCTTATGTTAAACTCCTGAAGAAATCTTAGAAAAATTACAAACAACAAATAAATAAAAGTGAAATTTCTCATGAATTTATTTTCTGCTCTAAAATATCACTAAACAAGCTCTTTAGTTGCAACAACAAAGGCCTTGTCTCAAAACAATGTTCACTTCAAGCCTTTTTCATCGCCGAAATCGATTCTTATTTTTTATTTCGTTTTTTGAAGAATATCTGGAGACCTTTTAAAACATTAGCTGCTGTAGTAGTTGCGATATCACCTTTAACATTTACACAGCAAAAATAATTTATGCAACTCAAGTATGGAATAAAGATTTTGAACTTGGTTGGCTAAAAGTAACTATAAATTTATACTTATACTCTAAAAGTAGCGATAGTTTTGGTACGGATCGCTACTGCATATTGGATCAAAATTAAAACAAATTGCTTTTCTTCCACCAAAGCTCCTTTCTTTACTTTTTTATTACAAAAATAATATGCAATTAATAAGTTTACACATATACATACATATTTTGTATGAGCAAATACATTTCAATAAATATGTCTTGCTGTAAAAATAGAAAACTATGTGTGAGCCTTTGAAACAAATGAAAAATCGTTACAAATCGCAAAATTCCTTAATATTTTTCTTCCAGTTTTTTTTTGTTTTTGCTTTTCTATATTCAGTTACTAGGTGGTAGATAAGCACCAGTAATACTGGCCGTTGCCGGTGATATATAATTATTTTCTTCATTTGATGAATGTCCCAAAGCACCTACAACCGATGTTAATGGTGCAACACCTTCATCTGATATTTGGGTAGTACCACCCAGTGAATCATATTGAGCTATAAATAATAATAAAAACAAAAATATTTATGTACCCATATTAAATAATCAGATAATTAGAGAAAATAAGAAAGACAGAATAGCTACGTTGAAATTTGAAACAATAACATGTAGCATGAAAAAGTATAAAAAAAAAATTATGTAAAAAAATTATAAATAACTTTATGAAAAAAACAAGAAATAGAAAACTTGAAATCATGTAGTTTAATTAACACAAGAAACGTTAAAATAAAAATAAAAAGTCGCAATACAATTTTTACTCAATTAATATGTGAGAAATTTTAATTATCAAATTATGAAATAACTTTTAGCCTATTTTTAATGTTTATTGTACTTTGATTTTTTGTAAAATTTTTAAAACTGTATGTAACACACTAAAATTACCTTGAATTTGTTTCTGCGCATGAACAGCTTCTTCATTGGTTTTGTATTTAATAAAGAAAACATCAGGTTTCGTTGGTTCTATATGTGATTGCTGTACTTCAGTTTTGATATCAAACACATTTGGTTTTTTACTTAAAACATAAATAACAGTTTTTTCTTGATGTTCGGGAGAAATAACTTTTATTCTACCAGGTTGTACATTTTGATGTGGTGCTTTTATGAATACAACACGATAATGCTTTTGTTTTGGTCCAATATGTATAACTTTATCGGCACCGATTTCATCTTCTTCATCTGGTGCAGCATGTATAAAAAATTGTTTTGTAACTATTGTTTTAATTGGACTAGCATCATTATATGATAATGGTGCCCCATTATAAAACGGATTTTCATCTCTAATAATACTTGGAACCTTATAATCATATTGTGGCAATGTATTTGCTACCGATATAATACTGAAAAATGCCTAAAATATTTCAATAGTATATTGTTTGATGCATGTTTTAAAAAAAATTTTAAATATTGTAACTAGATCTATGCATAAAATGTTTTAAGATTTTTTTTTGTCAATTGTATAAAAAAATTGGTGACAATCATATTGCTTGTTCATCACACAAAATTAAAAAAATTTGCAAATTTTAAACAATACATTTTTTAGCAAGTATGTATGTACAATTTTCTTTTATATATGTAGACTGAGTTGAAATAATCCGAATTCCTTTTATAATTTAATTATGATGCGTCCGCCTAGAAAGCGGTAGGTCGCTGGTTCGAATCCAATTCGAGAAGAAAAATTTTTTTATTTTTCTGCCTTTAGCTCATTTTTTTGAGTACGTCTTTCATCTGATGTGCAGTTGTATGAAGAAATTTCTATTAGTTATTCTTAATTAATGTATGTTCACTAAAGATTAATAAAATTAAAATATTAATTTGCTTTATTCTCAATATACATTTTGTGTAATTGAGAACTAATTTTTTAAAATACGTGAAATAAACCTTATTTGGAGTTACTGGAGCTTGGTAAAACAAGTACAACAAGAAGCACAATTCTATACAATTTTAAGTTATGTATAAAGGGTTCTATAAATTTATATACTCTTGATATTAATAAAAATTATCCTTACGATGTATCCTTTCATTGTTTTACTTAATGCTCTAATATTTTTACTTCTTCTATGAACTTAATAAAGCTATTAAACTACTTAAACTGTACTGATAAAAAATTACGAAATTAACATTTATTTATATAGGAAATTTCACACATCACTTTATGAACTTCGGCACTTAACAGTATATTTTACCACATATCGACGAACAAAATGTAGCATTACAACAACAAAATAAAAGGAAATAGCATAATCTCATAATTTAATCATAATTTCCAATTAAATTTCATAATTATAAGCTTGTACATTTTGTAACATTTTAAATAGGAATGGAGCTGTAGGAGTAGTATTAGGATGCCAATTAAATTCAAAATAAATATTGATAATTTCTCATATGAAAATGTGTTAAAAAATAAAAAATGCAGAGTTCAATTCGTATAATTACTTTAACTTATTTTGCCATTGCAAATGCAATTCATGATAATTATAGTATTGGTGAAATGTGTAACGTATGAGAAACGAAATTTGGAAGAGGAATTGTAATACAAAATTTCAGCTTGAGTAAAAACAATAAGTGTTATATAAGTGTTATAAAACGACAAGCAACGGGTGTCAAATTATTATCGCCATATATTAAGTTCCATAAATACATTGTAATGTATGTGATAATTGAAGCGTTAATTACTTTTTCTTATAATCTTTAATCTTAAATTCTTTCCAACAATGGAAATAACATTTCGTTTAAAATATGCCAACACATTCATGGATCCATTGAAACAGTGAAATTTTATTATATATTTTTACTTACATACTTATTCTATTGTTTTTTTTTTTGGAAAAAATAATTGAGACCGTAATCTTTTTTTTTTTGTTTACTTGAACACCTACTTGTTTAGTGGGAATGACTTATGTATAGGTCTGTACATATAGGAATATCAGCACTATAAATGCTGATCAATGTAAGAAAATAAAACAATAATTATAGTAAAAATATTTTTAAGGCTACATTTATTACTAAAATATTTTAATACCTTTAATTCCCATTAATAATAAAATGAAAAAGAAACAAATTATAATAAAATAATAGAAAAATATTGAAACAATTATAATTATTATTAAATGATCATAAAAGATTTTGATTTCTGCAGATTTAACTTGCAAATGATGATTGCATAATATTAACAAAACTTATCAAATTACTAACGTATGCATAAACCATTCATAAACATCAAAAAGTAGAAACCATTATTAAAAATCCAAAATATCTGACATGATTATGATTTTGTAATTGGATATGCTTCAAATATACTGTTGGATCGACTCCCTTTCAGTATTGTTTTTTCTTTTGTTGCATTCGGTTTGACTCGAATTGATGTCGCTGTAAAGTTTAAAACACCTAATGATAATTTTCCGAAAGCCCTTCCAAATTTCAATAAAGGCCTCAATATTAATTTATCTTAACTTGCTTAATTACCCACGGAAATCGACCATTATGTTAAAGCTTCTTTTAATGTTTGTTTTTCCTTCGAAAAGTATTTGGTATAGATTTTGGTGTATATGTACTTGTACATACATACATATATACTAAAAATTAAAAATTTGAGTATACCATTGTTTTTTGAAGTAGTATATTAATTTTTTCAAGGCAAAAATATATTTAGACCATTGATATAAATTTAATAAATTCTCGTGTAGAAAGAATTTCAAAAAAATTATAAGTTTCCATAAGACAATTCTTATCTAACGACAGAAAAATTTCAGTCTGGTATACTATCTTTTTGGCAATTTCGTCACGAAATCTTTGGCGGTTGAAAAATATTTTTTTGCTGTTAGTCTGTCTGTTAAAAATATATTAAAAATTTCGTTTGATTTCGCTGAAGCATAAGAAGAAGTACATATGTAGTTTTAAGGACGTCGATTGCATACGATAATAATTTTAAACAGGGGACCAGCCATAGTATTGAAGCATGAATTTAAAACTTCCCTTTTTGCAGATTTCTTGTTAGGATTCACTTCAGTTTAAGCAAATAACAAAATTCTTTCTGAAATAAACCGTATGCTCAGATATCATGGCATCTCTTTACAAAAAATTAGTGTATCAAAAATAATTGATGATTCGTTTAAATTAGGAAGGCGAAGAATGCACTTATCGCGTGTAAATTGCGAAAATTTTTTTGAAGCAATGAAATCCCGAACTAAACGGTGATCAGCTACAAATATATTTTAAAATAATTGTTGTAATGAAGAATCAACCGGAAAACTGTGGTTCCATAATTCGAAAAATTTTAGGGTGTCCATCCGGGACAGGAAAAACAATCTCACTTTATAAACATAACACCAAAGCTTAGAAGTATGGGAAAGATCCTTCTTTCTATAACCTTAACCGTGATTACAGCATTAGCACATGAAGAAGAAACAGTGCATTTCATGTTCAAACTTTCGCGCAATTTACAAGATGACACCGCAACTTGTGGTGCTGCTGTTTCAAGTGAGCGGTCTGAATTAATAAATGAAACGAATTTTATAATTTTGGACGAAGCAGCAATGGCGCACTAAAAAAAATCTATTACGAGGGGAAATCATTTTCTTAGCGGGAGATTTTCGACAAATTCCTGCAATTGTTCCAGGAGTTTTCCCGGCAAAAAAATTATTTCATTATCGTTGCGACATTCAATATTGTGGCAGAACTTCTCAATATTTATTTCATTGCACTCAATGTGTGCAGTTCATGATGCAGAACTTTCTGTACTTATACGTGGACTTGGTGAGGTAAAAATTCCATCAGCGAAAATAAATGACGGATAAGACCTTTCCGTCACGACAAAATTTCCAAATATCCTATTTGAGACACCCGTTGAGAAATTAATAAATTAAGTTTTGTATTTCCAAGAAATATAATAAGAAACCCCAATGAGTGCTGTGAACAAGCGACATTATCTGATACTAATGTCTGTATAGGGGAAATAAATAAGAAAGTATTAATGTCCTGCTAGGAAATCTGTACCATCTACATAGTGCTGACTCTTCTCTCCATACACAGAGCACCAATCCAGGGAATCACTTAGGCCCGGAAATTTTAAAATCAGTTGCGCAACCAAGAGTCGACCATGACTTAGCTTTAAAAAAAAGGTCCATTAATTATTTTTAAAAGAAATTTGAACATTTCTGACGGGTTAGTAAATGGAATAAAATCGATTATAACTAAAGCTACCAGAATTTTATTGAAAGCGCAGAATATTAACAGTAATACTAAATATTTGATACCTCAATCCCAAATCAATTTCAAATTTTCCATAGAGCGCCAAGGTAAAGAAATGATAAGACGTCAATGTTGACTGTATGTATAAGATTATTTTGTAGACAAGAAAATGTATTATAGGTTTAAGATGTGTTTATTGTACATAAGCTTACTGAGGAAACTGATCACATAAAAAAATCAGTTAACGCACCAAAACCTTTGTGGTGGTATAGAAATTCAATGCTTTTTAGCATTTTTTCAAAAAAAATTTTGAAAAAAAGTGCTTCTACACCCTTGAAGATAGAAAAATGAAATTACATGCACATAGATCTCTACTAGATACTCATTTCCACAGAAGAAAATATTTACCTGTGTCTCCTGCTCTAAAATATATACCCACCTAAAACCATAAAAACGGCATTTCTTAACTATTTATTGCAGTGAAACCATAAGCAATTTTTAAATTTTACAAACGCAGAAAAGCAGTGGGTTGCTTTTTCTATTGTAGCATACCACACTTGAACTTTAAAAAAACAAAATGTCCGTTCTTTAAAATCCGTTTTTCCCGAATTTTTGATGTCGTTTATTTTCTAGACTTTACTAGACTAGAAAAAACACACGACTCGTTTTATACTTTAAGCCTTACATTCCTATTAAATAATCAAAGAAAGAGTGATTTTACAGTAAATTATATTTCCTCTTTTATAAATAAATTTGGATTAAAAAAATTTTTAACCTCTTTTGTTTCTAAATAATACTACGGATTTAAATTTACTTTATATCACATCAAGAATTTAATATTTTTCACAAACCATTAAAAGTTTTGCACTTCTCAAACCAGGTTTAACCAGGTCAAGAATGATATTCAAAGCTCAAAGCTCCATCTGCAATAACATCGAAAGATGTTAGAGAAATTTTGTTCAGGGACACAGAGCTTGAGAAAATAGGCTTCATTTTTCAAGCTTCAGAACTAATGTATTCGGAAATCACTCAAAACAAATTCAAGGCTCCAAATCTTTAGTCAGCCAAACTTAGAAACTTTTTCTGCGAAAAATTGCCTTTTAACGAGTATGCATTTAATAGTTTTCTTTCTAAATTTTACCAACTGGAATTCAATGAAAACCCAAACAAACACCACTAGTAATTTCTTTCTTCTCTTATAGAAATCTTATCCAATTTCTTTACGCACACCATTATCCAAAAAAAAGTAATTGAAAAAATTAAAAATACCTAGAGTATATACTACCTTTGATCTTCGTTTGTGATTTTGTTAGCAGGAATAAAAATTAAAAAAAAAATTTACTTAACACAACATTAGAAAAAAATATCTGTGTAACCATTTTTATGTAAACCAATATAAAGTTAAAGGTCTGTAATAAAGCTCCATATCTGGGGAAGTAGAAGTCGGAAGCCAAAAAATTCGTATATATTAAAAAGTTTAAAAAGTATACATATTTATACAAGCAAATTTTTTATATATAAAAATTTTAGTTGCACTTTTGGTTCATACGAATAAATACAATTGAAATTCATATGCAGACTAGAATGACCCATCTTTGTTGGTAAAAGTTTGTATAAAGTTGTAAAAATAAATTTTAAATTATTTGTTTTCTTCTTGATATCGTTTCGTTACTTTTGTTTCACTCGTTTCGTTGCAATACTTAGTTTCTTAGTTAGATATAGAAATCTTATTACCTTATATTTTTGAAAATCTTTTAAATATCTTGGAACTATCGAAAGAACCATCAAAAAAATTTACTGGAGGTGTATACTTTTACTGTGGATACATAAAATTTTACTTAGCTTATAAGTAATGATTCCTGAATTGTTTAGCAATCATTACTTATAAGCTGAGGATTGTACAGGATTAATCTAACTGAATTTTTCAGTAACAAAGCGTTAACGGAACTATGAGATATTAGAGCCTCAAAATATTTGATTGTTTTGTATCAAAAATTCGAAGTTAAAATACGCTTCGCAGCTTAAATGATTAAATCTCATATAATATTTTTGAACCATAAATAATTATTGTCCTTTGAATTACACAAATCGTAATGTACCTACCTTCTGTCAATATAATATTAATAAAATATCTGCGACACATATAATGCTTTACCAACTACTGAAAAACAAATACGTATTTCTTATTGCTGGGGAAAGATCAAAAATGAATAAACAATAATATATTAGTTCATCGATATTATTTTATTTTTTCTTCAATTTATTAATGAAGAAAACTAATACTGCGACTAAATACTAAAAATACATAAAATGTAAAGGAAACAACAAACATAAATTGAGTATTAAATATCATCTTGATCATCTAATAAAATTAACATTCATAAAATAGATTTACAGCCTTATTTTAGTCGATTCGATTATGGATGAGGTGGTAAATATGCAGTACCTCCAACATTACCGCCAGTGAAACCACCAATGCCAGCACCAGCAGAACCAAAAGATCCACCACCAATACTCCCTCCACTGGTAAAACCTCCAGCATGACCGGAAGATACACCATGACCAGAACCACCTCCTAAAGCACCAACAACAGATGTTATAGGTGCAACACCTTCATCAGATATTTGTGATGTGCCTCCCAATGAATCATATTGAGCTAAAATTATGAAATTAAAAAACCAAATAAATTTTATAATCTTGAACTAAATAAATTTTATAATCCTGTTTTTAAATATGTGGTAAGTAATTAACCAATGGCGTAAAAAATAACGGTTTATCAAAATTTTAAAAGCAAATGCAAGCCTTTTTTTTTTCTTCAAAACTTAAAGTTTCCGCGCACAATTAGTTTTTTTAGCAAAAAGAACTATAAAGCATATTTACATGAAAAAATTACCTTGAATTTGTCTTTGGGCATGTACAGCTTCTTCAGGGGTCTTATATTTGATAAAGAATACTTCTGGTTTAGCTGGTTCAGAATGAGCTTGCTGTACATCAGCTTGAATATCTGAAACATCGGTTTTCTTGCTTAATACATAAATAACAGTCTTTTCTTCATTGGCTGGTGCTTGGAATCTAACACGACCTGCTTGTACGCCTTGGTGTGGTGCTTTGATAAATACAACTCGGTAATGTTTACGTCCTGGCCCTAAATTAATAACTTTATCAGCACCAATTTCATCTTGTTCTTCAGGTGCTGAATGAATGAAGAATTGCTTAGTGACAATAGTTTGTTGTCCACCTCCATGAGAAAATCCGCCAGAACTTCCACTAAATCCACCGCCAAAACCACCACCAAAACCACCGCCGATATGTCCACCACTAAAATGACGACCACTTCCACCGCCACCAAAATGACCACCACCAAGACTTCCGCCACCAAAACTACCACCTCCAATACTTCCACCACCGAAACTACCGCCTCCGCCACCCAAATTTCCAACACCGAAACCACCACCTCCATTGACTCCATGAACACCAAATCCACCTGCTCCACCAAGGGATCCTAATCCAGATGAAAAGCTACCACCATGACTAGGTCTTGCATAATTATATTGCGGCACTGCAACACTAACTCCAAAAACACAGAGCAAAACCTTTTCATAAAATATAATTTTAGTGTTATTAAATAGTTTTGAATAATTTTAATTAAAATTTGTTAAAATTATTTCTTATTCGAATATTTTAAAATTTTCTAAAGTTTTAAAATCTTTGTTAGTAGCAAATCAACAAGTACAAAATGTCCTACAAAAATTTTGATATTCTCATATATTGGAGTTTCTACTTATAAGTGGTGTCCCTCAGGTTAGCCATTTTTCCAATTTTTTCAAAGTTTAACAATACTTTGGCAAATAATACTGTACAAATAATACTTTTTATACATAATACTTTATTTTTTTTAGATCGTTTTGTTAGACAATATGGCAGATTAAATCTGCTTAGTCAAATGAAACAAATATCGCTTAAAGAATACCAAAATAAATTGGTCACTTAATAATGATAAAAAAAAATAGTAAATTCCATATACTTGTTTTAACGTATACTAAGTAGTACAACCTTGAAAGTTTAACACGTTTTCGCTCTTATTGGAATAACCGCATTCAGGATGTTACAGTTTCTCAGTAAGATCATAAGACTCAAAGTCAAATACTAGATTAAATACTACGGTGTCACTATTTTTACGAAATATTTTATAAATACCAATTTCTTAATTAATGTGAAAACTTTCAAATATTTTTTTACATATTACAATTAAGAACTTCAATTAGCAAATTTATAGAATTTTAGAAATTCTAATAAACAATTTATATCCGTTATGAAATAAGACTCAGTAGGGGCACTGTAATTATTTTCGTTTTTACTTTATTTCTCGTTTAACACCATTTTTAAACAAAAATTTAATAAAAACAAATCTGGGTTTTGTCTGCTGGCGCTCTAATATATTAATTTAATCTTTGAAAACAAAATATGAAAAAAAAAAGTTTCGATAATTTGTTAAAGAAGAGCAAAAAATTATTTTTTACCACCCGAAAGAACATTAATTTAATTATCACTGTTATTAATTACTTTTCGTTTTTAATTATTTTATATTTTTATTTTTGATTCTTAATATTATTTATCCTTACTATAAATCCTTTCATGTTTTGTTTAATAATTATTTTATAACAATAATTATATTTTATTTAGATGTTGTTTCTTTGATATTCAATTTAATTTTAACTAAAGAACTCGATACCTCATCATGTTTATATACCGTGAAGAAAATATTATTAAAAAATTTAACACTAAATATCACAATCAAAGTTACAAAAAATAGGAAAAAAATGGGTTTTGTATTTGTACAAAATGTACAAGTAACCAACAAAAATAAAAATTAATAATAATAATGGTAATAGTAATAATAAAAAATTAAAATAGAAAAAAAAATGTTAATTCACTTTTCTATAACGCCACAAAAATTTTTAATATTTCAGTTTGGAAAAAAGAAAAAAAAATTTCGCATTAAAGCCAAAAAATTTAAAACAAAAAAAAAATAAAAAACAAAATTTTCAAAAATTGTTTTTTTATTTATTTTGTTTTTTCAAAAAACTTTATTGTAGGATTCCCCCAAATAAGAGTACAGTAGAAATGTATTTGAGTACAATGTTATTTTATAAGTGGGTCCATCAATCGAACAAAAATCCACATAAGATTAATTGTACACATAACTTTTCTCTATGTTTTCCATTTTTTCCTATTTTTTTTCTGTTTTTCTGAAATTATGAAATTTTTGTTTTAGATGTACTCGAATGCTTAGAAGAATAACATATTAGATGCATATATTTGGGTACACATATTAATGTACTTTTATGGCTTTTATTAGGGTTACCATATTATTTGTTACTTACCATTTTTATATCCCATGAAGTGCTAAAATGCGTTGGTGGAGTAACGCATATTATAAATTCCCCTAAATGAAGTGCTCAAAAAAAATGAATTGTAATAGAGATATGGTTGGTATGATTGATTATTTAAAGAAACCGTTTAATTCTATACCTTTATTCTGTATATTTGTATCATCTCATGCATTTTTTCCGAAAACCTAGGTTTCTAGTTTTATATTCAATATTAGAATATTACCATTCGAAATAAAGTTGATGTGCACTAATATTTTATTAGGTATCACAAAAATAATTAAATATCTACCTATACAAATTTAATTTTGAGGAACTAATTTGCTACAAAATTATCCAAAGTTCACCCAAAAATATTTTAATGATTTCTAACAGACAGGTATTTATTATTAAATTTTTTTGTAACGAGGTGCACAATTTTATGATTGTTAAAATGTTGGTGCTACTTATTCAAGCTTATTTCAAAAGACCTGAATAGATTTATTGTTAAGAATTTTTATTATCTTAAGATAACACATATAAAATAAATACCAAGGATCGATACACACATGTATATTAAGGTATTCGAACCCTTATATATTCAAGAAATGAAGGAAGGAATCGGTATCTAAATAAATTCTCATCATCAATATCAGCTAATCTTAACAGGTTTTCACAAAAATTTCTTTTTATACATATAACAGTATACATTGTAACTGTACTCTTATAACCACACCAGTCTATGTAAAGCAATGCTAGAAATTAGTAGTTATGCAAACTTGTTCCAATTAATTCCAACATTTCTATTGAACAGAATTGAATAGAAAATTACAATATTTGATATACCGAGTCCGGGAGCACTCATGAAAACAACGCGTACAATATTCAAAAAAATGTAAGGTGTACTTACAGCGAATTAGATAGGTGTACATTTTTTTTTGTTGTGCAAAGAAAAACGGAAATTCAAATTTTTATTACTTATTTGTTTATTCAATTTGTTTCGTTTATTTTTTTAATTTTATAATTTAATTAAGCTAATAAAAATTTTGCTTTCATTAAATTTCTCCTTTTCTTTGTGTAGTAGTTTTATTGTAAGTGTAATATATTATTCACACAATCTTTTCAATTTGTAAAACTGAATTTGTCCATTAGTATAAAAGATACTAATCAAAAATGGAATATTTTATTGAAACTCTTGCATACGCAAGATAGAAATTCACTTTGAATCGCAAAACTTTATAAAATAATCTTTATATTCGGTTGTGAAAAATTTCAGCACTGTAGTTTCAATAGCTTCCAAAATGTATGACCAAGTGACTTTTGAAGTTGCATTACAGCTGCCTGAAATACTGCTTCAATTACATCCAGGTCAAAATAGGGCTACGGCATTTACCATAAAAAATAATTTATGAAAATTTACTGATCGGTGATCATTGTTCAAAAACGAATACTGATGACTGTACCCCAGAAATATATTTTTTAACATTACAAACGGGTTGGATAATTCATAACACCCTTTGAGAATGTGTTCATACGGGAATAACCATTCCAACGCTAGAATAGATTAAAATACATTCGACTTCAATAAAAATATGATAAAATACTTTGATTTAAAATAAAGCTTTAGGAAATTTTATTTATCAAATTTTATAATAGACAACGTTAACTGTTCACATTCTTAAAATACTACTAAAGTTAGAACGAAAGGACAATAATTTTTAACTTCTTCTCAGTTGCATCTTTAGAAAAATTTTAGTTTAACTTTAATATTATCATGTATTACTAGAAATGAAAATTTTGTTTTTAGCTCTGGTTCATATTCTAGATTCAGATTCAGTTAATTAATTCCCTACATAGACATGGTTGAACTGTAAAATTTAGTACAATTTCAAAATTGTCTCCTGATTTTGATGAAGAAATTTTGGTTAATATTCTATTGTATGAAATCATGCAATTATATCCCTAAAAATTATTAAAATTTGTAAAATCGCCTAATGGTAAAGGTCCGTCTATTGAATTTTACGTTCCCAAAAGTTGACAAAACTGCTAGTAGTCGAAATAGATTGAGACTAAAAATTTCGATTTAGACGAAACTGAGATCAGAAGTGTACAGAAATTTCTAAAAATGGCATATTTTCATAACATAGAGGAATGCATTCCTGTGAAAATTTCATTCACGAGATTTGGTGCGGTCAAAATACATTTTTTATTCTGCACATTAATAATAATTAAAAAAATGCACATGCAAAAGAAACCCTTAAATTTGTTCTTCGAAACACAAGTAAAATACAGCATCTTTGCAAAAAACAAGACCTTCGTTTAGTTTTCGTTATATAAATGAAAACATTATATTGCTTTTGCAAAAAGAATTTCGTATATGCTCCGAATTTTTTTTACTTTTACCTAATATTTAACTCAAATATGGTAAGCCTAAAATATGTGCGTAAATTTTCAACAATATTGTATGGACATACACATACATAATATGTAATTTATTAATTTAATCTAAAAGATAAACCTTTGACTGAGCATTTAAATACTTAATGAAATTATATAATCAGATAAGAAGTCAGAAACCACAAAATTTATATGAATGGTTGTTGTCTTAGATGGCGGTTTAAATTATATTGAATCAAAATTTTTGACATTGTTTTAAAAACCTTGTGAAATTAATTTTTCATTTTTATTTTGGTCACTGTACTATTGTAAGAGTGGTAGAAATAATTTTTCATAATAATGGAAATTTGATTAGTTTTTTTTCTTAATATTAAAAATTAATGAATAATGCTATTAAAGTATAAGTATAAGTAGACAAAAGAAATAAGAAGTTCAGTAGGTATAATGTGGAAAAATTAAAGTTTATCTTATTATTGTAATTCCCTAAATGGGGTTTTAGTAGTAAAAGCCATTTAAATTTTTTTTAATTAAAAATTCTATTGCAAAAACATTTTTTTTTATTTGATTACAAAAAAAAATATTTTTGCAATTCAATTATACAAAAAATAATTAAAATAATTAGCTCTAAAATTTATTGGTGACTTAAATTTTGTTTGTAAACTTGAAATTATAACACTGTCGGGAAAACTTGGAATATATTTCAACAGGGTCTATCAAATATAAGAATTACGATAAGAGTATCCATAATTAGAACATCCTTTATTGACATAAATTGTAAATTACCTTATTAAGATTTTACTGCTTTAAAATTTGTCGTTTGTGAAGAAGTTTAATATTTTAGTAAGTTCATAAGTTCTCTCAACTATATAAAGGCAAAATCTAATAGTTTCAGTCTATCGGTTAAATTTGTAAAACTTAAATTTTAATAATTTATTTCTTCTATTAATTTTTTGAGAAATTTATCTTAAGACAAAAGTTCATAAGATTGTTACATTTTTACTCATTTGCATGGTACATGCGGTCTAATAATTTTACCTCGAATATTTGCAAATTCATATATTATTCAATCTAACACTTTAGCTCAATAACCATCTCTCTTCATCTAAGAAAACGAAAATAAAATTTTTGTTTACTTTTTTTTAGTCAAATGCACCTTCTTCACTAAACCTGAATATAAATGAAGCCTAGAAAGAAAAAATAAGATTAATGATGTTTTTTTAAATTAATTTTTAACATAAAATACAAATATACCTACATACATTATGTACATATGTATGTACACAAACCAAATTTTAAGAATATTGAAAAAAAAATTAATATTTAAGATTGGTAATATTTGGAAATATTTCAATATTGAGTTTTGTTTAGAGGGCGGTGACGAAGCAATTTTTTTCTAAATTTATGCAAGTGCATGAAAAAATCAATAATGAAAAATATTTCCCTTATATTTTGCAATAAAATTCATTTAATAAGGTAACATATACATACACATATACATTTATAGTTTTCCAGCATTTGTTGTTTGTTAATTTTTACTCTTCATAAGGAACTGAAATATATCTTTAATGAAAACATAATAAGACATTAAGAAGAGAATGAATAGTAAGATTTTAATAAGAAGATGAAAAAAAGCGACCAAAAGCCGTAGCAATTAAATTATTCCCTCCTGCAACTTATTGGACCTTCCGTACTGGTAGTAAAAGGTATTCTTAAAAATTCTGCTCATTTTAGGCAGAAAAATTCGTGATAAAAAAAAACGGAAACAAATTTCATGTTCTAATTCTAATAACAACTCCAACTCAAATAAAATATTCTTTTTCGTGCAAGATTTAAATTTATTCCTTAATTAAGCCAAAATAAATACTCATGTTTCAGAAAATTCAAATCAAAAACATTGAACTTGCAGAGCCATGGTTCTAAAAAATAAAGTCAAAGTTGTTAAGATTTTTTACATATGGTTGCATATGGGAATCACGAAATTGACATGGCATTTGCCAGGAATAATATTACTGGACAGCAATAATATATTTTTTATATTTGTTCCAATAATTTTAGCAAGTTGATTGACGAACGGTCCATTTTTTCGATTTTTTTACATATTTGACTCAAAAGAATACAAACTTTATAAAAAAAAAACGATTGGCATAAGATTAGTTAATTTAAAATATGAAACTTGACATTTTAATTATACGACTTGAACGAAAAAGTCTAAATAAAACCAATTCTCGTCGTGATTTATTCTCAACAAAAAGCAAAATATTATTGCACAACTTGCTTTTTAATGCTTAGAGGACTGAATTTTTAAAACTACAATTGTGCTTTGAACACATTTAATTAAAATGCGAAAATTTTCTTATCAAATTTGAAATTCAACGATTTATTATTACTATTGCACTAAAATTAAGTTTTCTAAAAATTCAGAAAACGAAGAACGGTGTTAATTGCTTTTAAAATTAATAATTGTTAACCTTGTATTTAATGGTCTATCTTAAATCAGTGTATCGTGTTTATTAAGAATTAAAATTAAAATTAATAATTTTTGGTTTTCTTGATTGTCCATCACTGCAATTCTGCATGGATCTGTTAATTATTCATTAATCATAATTTGAAAATTATAAAAAATTTATGCATTTTCAATAATCAATCTAAATACCGGATATTAAAACTACATGTAGTTTTAAAATTGTATATGTGTATTTACTTCAGTATATCGTGTATCCGGAGTTGTTCTTTAAATAAAATTAAATAAAATAAGCAATAATTGTTAAATTTAATTGGTTAACAAGATAATCAAGAGAGCGTTTTAAGAATTTTTGTTGTTATAAATTGAGTCTCAGTCTACAACTTGAAATATTATTAATTGCAAAATTTTAAAAATCATAAAAATGAATATGAATTAATTTATGTGAATATTGATAAGTACAATGTATTTGTACAGCCACAAGCATATATGGTCAATAAATTCTTTGAACTTATGTTTAAACAAACATTTTTTTATAATTACATATAACAAACTTCTTAAACATTGCGAATAATATGTAGAAAATATACCGCATAACTACAATCCAACTAAAAATCCTTTAGTGACAAATCTTTAACAAAACTATTAATTTGGATATTTAATAAACCGAATATATAACTTTTTGATTATAAGACCAATCATGCCTACATTAATATTAAAATTATGCTTTTATGCCAACAACGTCACATTGGAATACGTGCAACTATCATATGAATGAATTTCGTATTCAGCAATTGCTCTGTGTTGTAATGTTTAATTGATTTTTCAAATTTATTTCTTAGGTAGAGGAACTTCGGGTATAGTGAACCAGTCGGCGGTCGGGTATCGGACCGGATTAAGATTCGTTCAACCAAATTAAACGGATCAAAATATGAAAAAAAATGCAACTGTATGTATAATAACTAATTTCTCTCTTTAATTCAGTTTAGTTAGAAATTGAAAAGTGAGTTTTGAGAAAATAAAAAAAATTTCATGTGTGAGTATTACATTATTTTTTCATCCGAGTTTTTGCTGTGTAAATATTTACTTATATTTCCAAGTAGCCCTAAATTTTCGCTTTCCAAGACAACAAAACAAAACGAACAGGCAAATTTTCGTGTTTTTTTTTTCAAAACGGTAAAAAGGGATTTTTGGGGGTAATGTCGACTACTAGCAGTTCTGGTATTTTGAACTACTAGTCCACATTACCTGAAATGGTAAGATATCACGCTAAAATTATTTTATATTTTAGGAAAATGTTAAAGAAAATAAAAACTACGATTTTTCGAAATTATTATAGGAACAACAACAGCTGTTAAAAAGGGATAAATGGGGTCTTGCGGGATTCAAAAACGTTTGCTGTCCCAGGGACAAAACATAATGGTTGATGGAATTATATTTAATAAATTTACTATATTATATTACGACCAGATTATCGTATTATATTTAAAGTAGACCAGTAGTCTAAATTACCCGAACGTATGGTCCACATTACTCTTTCAAAATAAAAAGTAACCATTTTGGACTTCATTCACTTATAACTTCTGCAAATTCTGTACTAAATAAATTTTATTAATATCATTGGGTTTTCAAATATTTACACAATTAGAAAAACTATATTGGATTGTGAAAGCTTAAAATTGCTGAAGATAAATGGCAAAATATAAAGGGTGGTCCACAATGCACGAAGTTCCTCTACTGATTCACAAATTTAAAATATATGAAACAAATTTTTTCACTATACCTGTATTACTTTCTATTTACACGGAAATATTTGCAGTAGGTAATATAAAAAATGTTATCGTACATTTAGTAAACACACGTATATTACTAAAATTTTAATGATTGTTAAAGAATCTGTTCAATGTGAGTTTGTTGAACTTCTTGTTATTATTTTTGAATCAGTACGTCAAATATTAATCCTTATTATTAGGAGTATTTTACTGCTTATTTCGTTCAAAATGGTAAGGTATTGCAAGTGCATAATTTAATTTTTATTGTAAAACAATCTTTAACCATCTATACTATTTCAAAAACTTACTGAGTAAGTAATATCTCGATCTTATCGCTCTAAAAAATTGTGTGTAGTTCTTGTATTATAAAAATTTTAATCGAATGGAAAATGGTAATTTTTAGAATAATTTTTTTTGCATAGTTTTGAATCTTCTTTCTTAAATAACAATCAGTTTCAGTTAACAGATTCATTAACTGTTTTATGACTCAGAATTAGAAACATATATAAACAAATTTGCCTTACTCAACCTACATCTTTTAATCATACCACAATTATATTTACTGAAATACTAGTCTCGTTGTTATTAAACTATAAAATATACCAAAAATCGTATAACCTTGCACAAAATATCAACATCTTCTTATTACAGTCACCATTTCTTTATATGTTGATCTAACATTATGTAAAATTCTATAAACGACATTGTCATTTAAATAATTTTTTTCATTTAAATGTTAGCAAAATAGCAAAATTTAAAAGTAGGCAAAAAATGTAACTGAAGACAACTTTAAAATTAACCTGTACATTATTTATTATTCAAAAACCAGTATACTAAACTTCAAATAAATAATAACCATTATACAAGTGTAGTTATTATTATAATAAAGTCAAGGTGACTTACAACATTGTAAGTTATTTCAAAAGATTTCTTTAACAGAAAAGATTCAGTTTGAGACTTTCTATTGAATACGATAATTTATGAATTTTTAATTGATATTCATCCTGTTATCTATATACAATGTTGACACTGCTATGCTTATACGTTAAAAAATCTCCGAAAAATATAAAAAAAAATTTAAAGATACAAAGAAGAATACAAAATTTGGAGTAGAAGATATTAAAAATATTGCTTTGAATGAATATTTACAGATCAGTGCTTCTTAAATAATGGGTTGCAGTTACTTATTCATATATCACTCACTATATACCATTGTTCGAATTCATATGGAAATTAATTTTTACTTTTTAATAAAAAAGAATTTGCAATGAAAAAATACAAAGTTTCTGGTATTAAGCAGTAGTAGGTAACACGTTCCAGAATGAGTTGTAATGAAATTAATATGTATGTAAGTACATTTGAATAAGTTAAAATAGGTCATCCGATATTTTATCACCGCTTAAATATAACAATATTGGCATAAAATATTTTTAAAGAACACCGAATAATTGCACTTCCTATGTGATTTGATGGTTTTTTTTTCAAATTTCAATAACCTAAGTTTAACCTTAGAGTCAGTACAAAAGTATGTTGAAAAACTAAAATTACAATCGTAATTTATAACTATAGTAGAAAATAGAAAAGAGGGTGTTCTTAATAGTACAATTTCCGCAAGCATTTTATACAACAGTTTTTATAAGTGGCTGCAAAAAGCTCGCAATGTCGTAAAATAAAACCGCAGATTAGTGGTTTATTTCTTTAATATCAAAACAGTTTTCGTTTGCACTTGTACTTTTTGGAAAGATTGAGGAAGCGTTTCTATATTTTCAGAGATCCCTTATTGATAATTTATGCAGTATTTGATTACAACCCAATTGAAAATGAACAAGCATTTCATCATATTCAATTGGATGCATATAGAACGAATTCCCAAATTCAGGTATAAAAAAGTATCTTTGGTAACGAACTATTTTGCTAATAAAAGAATTAAAATTTTCTATCAAATTTTAAAAACCGAGATTGTTGACGAAAAATGTTCGTATTTTTTAGTACATAATATTTAATTTTTATTTGTGCTCATTTATTTTTTCTTTCAACAGTTTAAAGTACATATGAACGACAGTGTAAACTATTTATATTACATAATATGACAAAAATTTCTTTAAAATTATTAACAATTAATAAAAAATTATTTCTATAATTAAAAACAAATATTTAATTAAATACTATTTTACAAATTCAGTTATAAAAAGAGAATTTTGTGTTTTCTTTTTCATTTTTTCAATATTTACATAACAAACAGATTTATTCACCCACCCACGATTTTACCATCATTATATTTTTCTAATGACTTGGTGGTAAATATGAAGTGGCTGGAGCACCACCACCAGTAATAGAGCTGCTTCCAGTGATACTGTTAATAGAACCCTGACTATAACTTCCTCCGGAACTTGTGAATGATCCACTTCCGATGAGGTTGCCACCTGAATGCCCTCCTCCAGTTGATGAATCGCCCAAAACTCCAATGACTGATTGAATCGGAGCCACACCTTCATCAGATACTTGTGATGTACCACCCAATTTTTCATAATCAGCTGCAATAATAATAACATTCAATTAAATTTATTTTCATATAAAAAATTTTCCAAAAGGAAAAAATAACTTATTGAAAATTGCAATTGGTTTTGCTTTATTACGTTAATGACCATTTTTAAAACTTTTATAGCACTCCTTTGTAAATGATCATTAACCTAGTAAAATTTTTCGATAATTAAAATAAATTTTAATAATTGAGATTTTCAATAAGAAAATTTTTTTCCTGATTTATTACTTTTAAAATTAAAATTACCTTGAATTGTTCTTTGTGCATGAGCAGCTTCCTCATTGGTTTTATATTTAATAAAGTGTACTTCTGGTTTGGTAGGTTCAGATTGTGCTTGTTGTACATCAGCTTGAATTTCAGACAAATCAGTTTTCTTACTTAATACATAAATAACAGTCTTTTCTTCATTGGCTGGTGCAATAAGTCTAACTTTGCCAGCTTGGGCTCCTTGATGTGGTGCTTTAATGAATACCACACGGTAGTGTTTACGCCCTGGACCTAAATTAATAACTTTGTCGGCACCAACTTCATCTTGTTCTTCAGGTGCTGAATGAATGAAAAAGTGTTTTGTTATTATTTCTTGGCCACCACCACCGGTAACACCAAAATCTGCTCCAGATGATGTAAAGCGGCTACCACCACCACCACCTAAACTACCACCAAAATTTCCAAAAACAGATCCACCACTTAAGGTACTACTACCACCACTACTATATGAACCGTGATGTGATGTTCCTGAATGCCCTGGTGAATAATTATACTGTGGTGCAGCTAATACAATCCCAATAGAACAAATTAATATCTGGAAAAATTACAAAAATTTTCCTATACAATTTAAATTTTGAGATTTCAAAAGCATTTTTCTTTTATTTTTGTTCACAATCAAATTTAAATAAGAATGACGTTCTATGAAATTGCATCTTCGTTTAATTCAAATGGATAATAAGAAAATATATTATTTCATCTTACGTACACAATAATTTGTAAATACCAAATGAGCATTATGTCGTAAGAAGTTGAAAAGTTCAAAGACATCAAATTTAAATATATGAAAATAACACTAAAAGGTACATAATTTTTCGAGTGACCCTTTTCTTTGCTTATAACTTGTTTTATTATATGATGCTCACTTTATATGCAATTATTAAAAATATTTTATCCAAATTTTGTTTTTACATTTAAACATTAACTATTGACTTGACAATTTTTTATATAGACTGTTTATTAATAACATCAAAGTCTTTAAAAGTGTACTCGTGTTTTATATTTATATTTTGTACATTATATCTATTGGGGTGTCGTGTATCTTACATTAAGTAATGTTGCAATATAAATTCAACAACAACACTAGCACAATTGATTCCATGTACGATAAGTAAAAATTTTGATTCTCTGATTTGAAAACAAATTACAAGATTTTTCCATAATTATTGATGCCATGAAAATTTTGGGTTTAAATAAATTTGAAGATTTTGTTAAGTAAATTTTTATTTGAGGAATCAAAAATATAGAATTGATTGCATGTTTTTAGAAAATTAAGTTTTTCATTTGATATATTTTGAAACCACAAGCATGAACAATGATAAATAAAAATGACGAAACTTCTCTTGGAGTACACAAATTATATTACAACCAAAATGTTAAACCTGCTATTGTACATTAGAAAAATATCTTTAGATATGATTTGTCTTGACTGTTTGTTATCCCTTAAATCCTAAGTTAATTGAGATATTTATAAATATATGCACTAAAACTGTAACATATTCCACATTTCTATTGTATTAAACTGAGAGCTTCAAAATTTATCATTAAAATATTCGTCCTTTTGTAACAAATTAAAAAAAAATCCGTATACTTTTCTTACACATCCATTAACATTTATAAAATTTAGACCTAGTTCTTTTATCATTAACTATTCTTTTTCTTTCTAATTTTGCATCACATTTTATTTAATATTTCTAAAGTTTTATAAATTAATTTTTTGTTTCACTTTATCACAAATATTTTTCTCATATTATGTACGTATTTTTCAGAATTTAATTTAAAATATTAATTAATTTATATTAAAGATCCTTACAATAAATCCTTTCATGTTGTATTCCAAAAGTTTAATTGAAAAAGAAAAATAAGAACCAAGTATTAGGTTACTGGTAACTTTAAATCTCAAAGTTAGATCAACACTGGTGTAGAATGTCACTAAACAAATTGTTTATATACATCTGAAAAATTACAGAAAAAAAATTCACTTTTTTTTAAGAGATAATATAAAGGTCATCATCATATAAAATTAAAAAATATTAAAAAAAACAAAAAGAATACATCATAATAAAAAAATTACAAGTATTTTACGAATATCCCAAAAAGACTACTTATGACTTTGAGTACATGATAATATAACTATAATGATAATGATGTTGATGATGTTGATTCACAATAATGTGATGATAGTGTGAATGCGAGTGGTAACACTTTTTATGAATGCGCGTTTACTTTAAACTTATAGATAATTATTACGAAAATTTCTTAAAGTTGACCAATACTCGAGTGGCGCATCACCTGAGTTTAGATTTTTTTTTGAATATCATCTTTTTTATATTATTATTGTTTTTTTTTATGTAATATTTTGTATTATTTAATAATAATTATTATTATTTTTGTTGTTCTTATAATTCAGATGTTTTTCAGACAACTGATATTCAATTGAATTCAGCCTATTAGCCTATTGATTGTATAAGATATTCATTGTCATCATCACGTATGAATTCGTTAAGATCGCTTTTGTCTTTTGATATAATTTAATTATTGTTGCGATTTTTTTGTGATTGTTGATGAAAAATTTATTTAATGATAATCACATTGTTGTTTTCTTTTCTTTAAGAGAAAATTCAAAAATATTTTATAAAAAAAAAGACTAAAACGACATGGAGTTGTTCTCTAGCATATAGAAATAGATAATTTGTTCAATGGTTATGGCACCGGTCCTCTAACCGAAGGGCCTCGTGTTCAAAACCTTTCCAGGTACCTGCAATAATTATACTATTAGTAATATCGTAATAAAGTATTATAAAGCTTAATATACATTATTATAAATGAAATATTAATATAAAAGTAATTGTCTATACATCTAACAATATTCGATATTGTACACCAGGCAGGTCACAGTCTAGTCAAGTTCAATGACCTGTAAAATTGATACTTGACTCTAAAGTCAGTTGGAAGATTCTAACAGAAGAAATCATGGACTATGGTTTAGAAAAATTTATCATATTACAATACATCTTATGAATCTTAAATTTGTTAAGTGGAACTAAGCCAGACTATTTTTAAAAGGCCAGCACTCCAAATAAAATAGCAACAATATACATATAAAATCCATTTGGATACTGAAATATAAAGTTATTATATTACTACTTCCATTCCAAAATAGAATAATTGAGAGCTTTTCGAAAATTATAAGCATATTATGTAAATTGCAAAGTTCATTATTGTGCAATTAGAGTTCGAATTTTATTTTAAGCATTTCTTAAGATTTTTATTCTTGTTTGTTTTACAAATTGGATTCTATAATATTGGATGAAGGTTGATCAAGGATATTCGGAAATCGATAATAGCTGTAAAAAAGAATTAGAAAATTTAAGTAAATTATTCTAGTTTCACTTATTAATTGTGAATAAACTGTGATAAATCAATGAAATGAAGAAATATTGCTTTTCTTCAACCCACCTATATACAAAAACTTTGCACATTTAAAATCATTCGTGGGATTGTAATACTTCGAATTACTTTAAAAAGTTTTAATATTATAACAAAAAAAAAAACGCAATAATTGCCAAAAATTAAAGCAGTGATTCTTCCAAGTTAAACAATAAAAAAAAATTATGAAAAAGCTCAAAAACTGATCAAAATTATCATCTGAAAAAAAAGCAAACGTTTCTTGTTTATAAATTAACAGTTAAAAAAATACAGGTGATCCGTAAAGACCTTGTCTTAATTTTTGCGGCATATTTTTTTGCTTGCTTCTTATTAAATTTTTGATTTTTTGGTCAAAATAGGAGTAAAATCATAATGAATTTAAGAGGAGGAGATGACAAATGCCTATACAAATATCATTGAGTAAACAAACGTACCTTCATACTTTAATTTATTTGTATTTAATTAAATGTATTTAAAATTTATTTTAGATTCGCTTTTAATTTTAATTTAAATACTCATTCGCACAGATTTTATACCAGTAGTTTTTGATAGCGCACATATAAAATTTGTTATTAAAATTGAAAGTAGACGCAAAAATTTCTTCATGAAATTTTTAATTTTGTTTTTAAAATCGTTAATTTTCTTATTTCCATTTATTTTAATTAAGAAGGTGTCGGATCTGGTATCATTCACCTACTATTTTACAGTTACAATACAATTTAAAAATTATACTTAGAGGTGATCTTTGTGTTTATCTTGAGTTAGATGACATAGCATTGTAGGCATTATGGAATTGCAGTCTTCATATCGCATTTTTTATTTTGCGTTTTCTTTTTACATATTGTGTAGATGTATGTGCGCACACAAGTATTTTACTTTAATTATATATTTTTTTTAATATTTTAATATTCTTGTGTAATAAATTCCAGTATAACTTACCAACCGAATGGCTGTTTAACAAAAAATAAAAACTGAAATAAAATTATAGTAATGACAAATTAATAAAAGCGTAATCAAAATTGAAAGTAAACTTGTATGATGATGGAACGCGAACAGTTGAATGTTATGCTTAGAATTTTGACCTCGAAAATAGTTTACAGCAAAAATGTTAGATTGTTTTTTATTAATATTTTAAGTGTTTTAATTTTTATGGTTATATATACCATTTTTGGTAATCTTTACTGAAATGCTAAAAGTTACAGAATTCGTAGCATTTGAGCTTCAAGAAAAAAATTTGAGTATTTTCCAATTTCAAACCAAATTTTTAATCTTGTGAATTAACGTTCTTATTGCAATATTCTTCCACGGTTAAAAAAAACTTTTATATTTTGCTTTTTGGCTGACCAATGATAGTATATAAAATTTTTAACATGATAAGTGTCAATTTTACTAATTTATATTTTATTAGATAACTATGAAATTCTCGAAATTATAATTAAGATGTTAATTCTTACCACATTAGCTTTAGGTCACTATGATTTTGATTTCATTTAGACTTGAACCGGATTTTGTAAAAAAATTGAATCATTTGGTATATTTTTTTTCTTTTTGATTTTGCTGTGACGATTGGTTAATAATGTGATAATTGATTGAAAGTTTCAAAGTAAATATCTATGGGAATTTATGAGTGTTATCAATTGCAATTTTTTTTCTGATTTAAAAATTTTGTTTCGCGATTTTGAATTTGTATTTTAATTTATATTTATAGCAATTTTTCAATTATCCATTAATAATATAACAGGTGTACTTCTGAAAATAGCTGTTTTAAAACATTGTAATTTAAGCATTCAATTAATACAAAAATAATTTGTTTGCTTCAACACTAAGTGTACCATATCTTTTAATTTGAAGTATTGCTAGATATTTTAACGGGAAAAGTTGTGTGACTAATCCTATCAGCACCCCTTTTATTCAAGATCGTGTAATCAGAAGTATTTTGTACGACTCTAGCGATATATATATTTGAAGTTTTATATTTTCACTTTTATGGGCAACATTTGGGAAATTAAGCTTTCAAACTTTAACCTTAAATCGAAACGTAGAATATATGGAGATGATAAAAATCTCATAGGTAAAGCAAAAACATTGAAAGAATTTGATATATTGTAGGAAAGGATATCACAGATTACATGCTTCGATTAACGGTAATCGTATCTTTAAGAAAGCTGTGAAAGCTCATAGCACACACGGTGTTTAAGAAAAAATCCTGTAATGCTACAATACAAAAAGTGAATTGTATAAAAATGCTTGAAGAGGAACATTTTAAATTGGATAAGTAGTTAAGAAAAGTATTATTCCAACTACTACGTCCATGGAAATGACAATGGTGTTTATTTAAAGCTTAATTAATATTATAACACTTTAAATAATTGCATTAAATTCCATCATTGATTAAAGGAATACTGTTATGTGTTCTAGAGTCTAAATAATAAAAAACTATGTATAAAAACAAGTGAACTGAGTATACATGCCCATATATATTTAGAAAAGAAAATTTGGAACAGTTGTCAAAATTGCATACAAAGGATTAAATCGCTTTATTAATTTCAACCAGAAATACAGTGCTTGAATATAATATCAGGAACGGATGACATTTAATTGCACTTATGAAATAAGTTTAACTATAAAAATTGAAAGAGTTAACATAGAGTTTATTTGGAGACAAAAGAATTGGAATAAATGTAGAAATGCGACACCTATAGTTCCAAACAAAATACCTACCAATTTTTAATGCCCTGTAAACTTATTACTGAATCACCAAGCATTATTATGTCTTCAATTTAACAACTCAGAAAATATTCAATTTGAAAAATTTGAATTTTATAATAATTTTGTTTCACAATTATTTACTTCCATAATCCTTAATAATTTTAATTATCAATGCATAATTAAAACGAAATTCTTCACTTCCTCTATCATCTAAAACAATTACTTCCGCATGTACATAGTAATTTTGTATGACGTAAATTTCTCTCTAAACAATGATAAACCGCAACATCACCGTATTATATATATGTATGTATATTTAGTTCGAGTATATTTATGTGGTGTACTACATAAAACTTTATTGATACTTAAAAAAACACTTATAATCACAATAATGTTTATATATAATTATAATTATACTATTAAAATTGTAATTAACTCTCAAATTCAAAAATTCCAAAAATCTATTATTCTTGAAGAACAAAACCTGATTTAAGACTCGAATTCTCTTAACATTTTTTCGCACATTTGTACGTTGTATCAAGAAAGCTTAACACAAATAATACAGATTAGCCTCATTTTCAGACAATTGGCAAAATATTCTCAATTATAATAGTACTTAAAATACACTCAATTTAATGGTTTTGAAGTAAATCTCATTAAGTGCGTAAACGCCTATTTAAAACGACATTAAAGTACAATATGATATAAGTTTGTCTGCTTATATAAAATGGTGTTTTTGTTCAAGTAATGAAAATATCAAAATTGTATCTGACCTTGCCCATTTTGTGTTTTTCTTCTTTAATTTTTTTTTCTGTTTTAAAATGTTTTTCCGTTTTTTTGCACTTAAACCAACATTTATCTTTATGCTTACAAGACCTACCTAAACATTAACTATGTTTTACACGATTGTACCGATTTTTTCTTAATTAATGTCACGAATTTTTCAAAATCAATCCTTCCTACATAGCAAGTATGGTAATTTAGCAGTTTCTTATTTTGAGCTTTTATACTATGAAGGGTTTTCAAATATAGATTTAAAATTACTATTAAGACATCTTACGTAAGAGTCAGCTCTACCAAAATTTAAGATACATCTTCAAAATTAAGTTTTCTTTGTCATATATTTTGTGCGAAACTCTCAAACAAATTGTTTGAAATTTTACATACAAAAATATTTTGAAAATTAAGGTTGTGTTAGTAAACTTTTTAAAATTAGAATTTTTTTAAACTTTTTTCCATATTTTCCGAAGTTTACAAAAAAATTCTGACCAAAAAGTCGATTTCACTTACTACTTTCATAACAGAAAATTTGACGTCTTATGACGTCATGTATCATTGTACATGTGATTAATTTTTCTTTTGGTGTCTGATTTGGTTCTAATTGAAATCGTGATATTTTTGTATCTAACTTTTTCCAATTGAATTTCAATTGAAAATCTCGAAAGGTTTCTGAAAATTTTTCTTTTCATCGAATCTTTGAAATGAAGATTTTATTTTAAAAAACTTAAGACAATTGGCAGGACTGGTAAGAGTGAGTCTGATGCCAGAAAATTGCGGATTAATATTTTAGATAAAAAATTATTTTGCTCTTCGTATTCAAAACAAACTGCACAGCTACTTTTTTCTCGACAAAAATATTCTTTCCCTAAATCGTAACACTTCTCTATGGTTGAATGTTAGCCTAGCACTTTTTTTTAATTCTAGCCAAGCACGTTTTCAAAAGAAATTTATGGAAAATATAAAAATTAGCAGTTATTAGTTTTACTCTGTCTACGCGCGTCTGCTTATAAAACATCTGCATTATTCTGTTTACAAAATTGAATTGAAACTTATTAATGAAAATATTATTTTTTTAACAAAATTTTTAGGTATCGCCTTTTTCCTTTAAGTTCGTGGCCATGTACAGACTTTTGGCAAGTTTTCAAATAAAGGAAAATTATTAGTTCTTTAAAAGCAGAAAGAATTACTTCTAAAAAATGAAAGTTAAATGTTTTTTAAATCTATTTTTTATAACTATCATGATTTCTGTTAATAAACTCAAAATAACGGAAGCAGTTTCGACGAGATAAATTTAATTAAAATTTCCATTGATGCAAAAGGGCGTATGATTTTAGTATGAAAGCGGTAGATAAAAAGCAATTCGTTGAAAGTTGAGACAATTTAAAATAAATGTCACTGTAAAGACACAAATAAAAATTAAAGTTGGAAAGAGCAAAGTTAATAAATAAAACTAAATAGAACAAAGTAGTATTTGTTCTATTTAGTTTTATTTATTATATAAAATAATCAATATTAGCTATATAAAACAATCTATAATAGCTATTACATTATTTAAATTATTTTTTCATATACCAAAATATTTCAAAGATTGCATACATTTGGGGTAAGTGCAAAAAAAATTAAGGAGGCGTTAAAACAATGCTCGAATACAAGTGTTAATTGCGTGAATTAAGAGGAATAATTGTAGTTTTTGATATCATTGGATCTTCTAACAAAATAAATTATTTAATAATATCTAATCTGCTAAAATTTCAAACTCGAGCAACTTATACCATTTTGCTTTTCAAAAGTAAAGGAATGTCATGCTGCGGTAGAAGAAGTCCACCACTACTTTCTCACTCGTTTGCAGAATTTGAAAAATGTTTATAGTTTCTTTAAAATAAATATTTAAAAAATGGCATTTTTAGATCTTTGAGGAGTTATAACTTTAAGAACTGGATGTAAGGACGGACGGAGTATAACTAATAGACTTTCTTTTAAAATTTTTTTGAAAAAAATAAGGGAAAAATGTAACATTATTTTTAGCACAATGTCAGTATGATGTCGATATCTGTGCTAACGCTTTCACTATACCATTAAAATTGAAAATTTGACATTTCGGAGTTATATTAATTAGAAGGTTACTAATATTCTCAGAATTTGAAATAACTGTTTAGAGCAGGGATGGGGAACCTTTTCTCTATATAAGGTCAAATCTTAGTCAATGCAAAGTCAATCAGGCCGCAAAGTTTAAAAAAAGTCCAAAGGTTATAAATTTTTGCTTTGTGTAGGTTGATGAAAACAAAATTATGTCAGAATATAAAAAATAACATAAAACAGTTTATTTCATAAATAAAAATAGATAAGTAAGTATGTACATTATTAATAAAATAATATGGTTCATTATTTCAATGTGTTTGTTGCTCGATAACAATTTTATATTTGTTTTCCAAATGAGCGTTAGTTAATTGAGATCTCAAATTTATGTGCACGGTTTATTTTTTTAAATGTTTGATTTGTTTTCGAAAATTTGGCAGCAAAATATTAATTTTTAAGAAATATAAGAAATAAATTTTTTTAAGAGCAAAGGCCACTAAAAAACAGTTAAAAGGCCGCATGCGGCCTTAAGGCCGCAGGTTCCCCATGCCTGGTTTAGAGAATATTTTCATAATCATATGCAATATATGTATTCAAGTTTTCTACACACATATATTATTTACCTGCATTAACACATCTTATATAAAATAATTAAATTATAAAAATGCAAATGTAAATTTTTATTTGTTGTTACAAATGTAATAAAAGTAAAGATAAAGCACTAAAACAAAAACTAATAACTCTTTTTTCAAAAAGTTAACAATTTTATTCGTTGAAATGAATAATAATATGATTTCTTTGTTGCCAAAAAAAAAAATGGATACCTATACAGTAATTATAACTGGTAGACCTAGAGATATCATAAAAGTCGTAATAATTTTTCTTTTATTAATTATTGTGCTATATTACAAAGATTTGGCAAATTCTCAAATCATTTTGAAAAGTTAAAAAATATTGAAAAAAAAAATCAATGATTAGTTAATAATTACTTTAAACTTGAATGGTAAATCTTAACAATCCAAAAAAAAAAACAAAATTTATAATTTAAGTGATACTTTTAATAGTACCAAAATAAATTTATTACAAATTGGTTAACATAATTACAAAAATTAAATAAAATTTCATAAGTTAAGTATGGTCAAATCAATGATCACTTGTACAGTATATTGTAAATCGTATAGAGTATAACAAATCTTTTACTTAAACTGCATAAAACAACTTAATTACAATGAGATCATTAAAGTTTGCAATTTTGTGATTTTCGATGTAATAATATGCACGCCATTAAAAGCGTTTTTTATTTCGATTATTTTTTTCTTTTTTTTTAAAATAGCATAAAATCAAATTGATTGTTTAATGAAAACTTAAATTCCTACTACTACTCGTATGTATAAATGGAGATGCAAATTTTCAGATGCAACTTAAAATGGCAATACATAATATTATTAACTTAATAACTTACAGTTACTAATTGCATAATATGACGAGAGGACAAAAAAAGAGTACAAATACGAAATATACAACATTGAACCCCACCTCCCAATTAAGAAGTGGTGCCTCAATTAAACATTTTTTTCTTCTTTTTACATTGTATATAATGAAATATTTGGCAATATTATTATAAATTATTACTATAAAATGGAAAGGAATGACATTAAATCGTAAAAAAGTTTTTTTTTTTTAAATAATTTTATTTTATAAAAGGTATCACCTAAATTGAAAAAAAAATTATATTTTTATTTTAAAATAAAATTTTATTGTCAGGAGTAAAAGATGCACAAAAAAAAAATGCTTCGATATTGAAAATCATAGGTATTAAGTTAATGAAAGTGTTGATACTTATATGAAAAGAAAATTATTAACCCGGGTATATCACACCCATAGACTTTTGTTTTTGAAAACCTCTAACAGTTATACACTTAAAAATGAAGGACCCTTATTATTAAAATTTGGTATAACTAATTATCTTGTAGTAAGCTTCCTATTGGTACAAAGAAACCGAGTTCAACAATAAGTTTACATAAATTTTCTAGAATCTGGACTGTTTTCATTTTCGAACTTAAAGAAAGTGGTTTGGAGCAAAGAATCAAACAAACTTATCACTATCAACATGCCTGGAACACAGTACCTGGAACAGAGTTCAAATTTTTGCGGATTTGTGGGAAATTTCATTCACATAAAAAGTGTTGTCATACTAGAATTAGGTTTTTGTTTATTTTATATTGAGTTAAGATGTACAAGATATTATGCACTGTTAATTTATATGTAAATTTTAATATGCCATATAATTGAATAGCAATAGTGTCTTGTATTCCGTAATATTGTCGTCGTAATATATGGGTACTTTATAATTTATGGGCATAAAATTTTACTGATTGTGTAAAGACAATTTAGATATGCGGAATACTCTAGATTTCTGGAAATACTAAGTTACAAACCTACATTCAGTTTAATCATATGCGTACGTGTAGAATGTGTGAATGAACATTAACATAATCTTTATTTATAGCACGGATCAAAAAAATTTAAGTGCATAATAAATACAGCAGCCGAAAATAAAAAAAAAAATCGTGTTAAAATCTAACACATTAATTGTAAATTTTAGTTTTTCTTTATTAATGTTTATTATATCTTGAATCGGTAGGTTTTTAAAGGTGATAAAATCTATCAAAGTGTCCGAAAGATTTAGAAGATTTAAGAAGGCTAAAAGAGGACCCCCTCTGTCCCAAAGTGAAATATCATTAAAGTTAATGAATTACGCTAAAAACCAAATATGATTTTTTCAATTTTTTATATTATTTTTTTCTCTTTTTTTTTGCGGATTTTTGTTTAAGCATTCAAAAAATTTTAATAAAAGACGATTTAATGGGAATTTTAAAGTTTAAAATAAAACATAATTAAAATAAAATTTTGTAATCTTTATTACCAAACATATTAAAATACTTAAAATACTACATATAAAAAAGTTGGGATGAATTTAATTTTGTCCAAATTTGAGTGGTGCGACTTCGAGGTTAAAAATAATTACCCAATTCACAGTATAAAATAGGTAAGTTTTGAAATTTACTTTTACTAAACTTTCGGCCGAAAGAATATGGGGATTCTTACTCACATTTTTAATTAATTCAAATATATTAAGATATGCCTCTCAATTTAGTGCCATTAACAGAAATGATAAATTAAAAAGTTTTTCACGAAGTAGTGTCTTAATGAATAACTTTGATTGGACAAAATGAGAACAAAATAAGAACAAGAGTCGCCTTCTTACAAAGCCTTCATTTTATTCTGAAAATTTTCAATCATTGAAATATCTTGAAAGTTATTTTTTTCCGGTGTTTTATTTTTTTTCAAATAAAGGTGACAGAAAAAACCTGGATAAATGCTCATATAATAGGACAATTATATTTAACTTAAAATAAAGTTGGGTCAAACCAATGGTTTGTATTGTAGCACTTTTCCCTTTAACAATTAGTGAAAATACTGCTTTTAAATACAGTCTATTTATACCTACCACACTATTAAAATTATTTTCAGTCATATACAAAACTATTTCTTAAATTGCATATATTTAGGATGAACAATTTATGCAGTCTTTGAGATAAAGCAAAAATTAATATAAAGTGGGGTTAACATAATGCTCGTTTTTAAGGTTTAATTGTGTGAGTTAAGAAAAATAATTATATTTTTTAATGTCATGGAATTTACCGTTAGCTTTATGCGTTTACAGAAATTTGAAAGAACTTCCGGTTTCGAAAATATAAGGCGTCAAAAATTCAAATTTTACAAAATTCAAGAGGCGATAACGAAACGGAATATTTGTTAATCAAAAATTTGGAAAAAACGGATTTTAGATAACGATAAATTTAAACCGCCATTTTGTTTTTCTAAAGTTTAACTATAGTATGCCGCTACAAGAGCGAAATAAGCATCTGGCTTTCTGCGTTTGAAATATTTGAAAAATGCTTATGGTTTCACTGCAATAGATAGTTAAAAAATGGAATTTTTAGGGTTTTGAGGGGGCATAACTTCTAGAAGGGGAGAGATGGGTAAAAATTTTCTTCTAAAGAAGTAAGTTTCCAGTAAAGTTCTATGTACGTATAAAATTTCAGCTTTCTATCTTCAAGGGTGCAGAAGTTTTGTTAACAGACATACGGACAGACGGACAGACAGAATGAAACTAAAAAGCACTTTTTTTCAAAAAATTTTTGGAAAACTGCTAAATATCTAACGTATCTACTTTTAATTAATAGAGAAGAATTTTTGAGGAATATTTTTCCAGAAATAACTTTTGCCATGCAAATGAGGCGTTTATTCAAATTAAATATCTCTACTTCTTAAAACTAAAAGTAGTTTCAATGTACATTAACCTATGCGCTTTAGTTTTTGCCTGTAACTATTATTATGCAATATATTATTACAAAGTTGATATTGATTTGACATTCATTTAAAATTATAATTTAAAATAATTTTATCTTAATGGAAAATCTAATAGACTTCACAAAATTTTGCAAATTGATGATTAATACATAATCTGTCACTTCAAAAAACTATTAAATAAATCTATAAGCGTTGCTTTGAAACCTTAATTGAATGTGTGCATAAAATTGAAGGAATTGAATTATTGACAAAAATAAAAATGACGTTTTTGAATGCAAAAAAAAATTATGTTAATTCCAACTTGAGAGCAAAAAATATAACGTCAATTAACAAAATTTATAGGTTTATATGAGTCAATAAATACAACTCCTAATTTAAAAAAAAATGCGCAGCAAAAGTAAAAAAAAAACATTTTAAATTTCAGTACTAACATTTGAACTTCATAAAATATGTTAGCATTGGTAAGGCGAAAGAAGGAACACGAAAGGAAGAAAATGATTTGTGTGAACTGTGTACTTGCTTTCAAATTTCGAAATAAGAAAAGGTTTGTATAAATGCTTCTAAGAATACAAAGCGGAACTGTATACAAACCTAGATCAATTATCTTCCACTTCATTCTCTTTTTCCTAAAAACAATGAGTCATACTTTAATAAGTTAACGTATACGCCAGAAATTTAAAAATTTTTATTTCATAAATCAGATTAAAATAAATTTCGAACTAGTCATTTTAAAACATTTCACAAAATATGACATCGAATATTTTGTAACTCAAAGGTCTTTGCAATCAATGTTTTAAGTATTATGAAATTTAATTAACTATTATTGATTTTAGAAGTGATTTCTTTTTCTTAGTCATACAAAATTTGGCAGTCGACCTCGCCAACTACAACAATTTTTGTTGTTTCGATAAGGTAAAGTTTCATTCAGTTTCGTGCTTTTGTTTTCCTTACTCATAATTAATTTCATTTTAATTGATATTCCTTGGAATGCTCTCTTTTGAATAAAAACATGCATTTTATATTAAAAATTGTATAAGGTATTTTTTTTTTATTTTAATCCGCTAATTAATTTATTTGGCTGATTTTTCACATTGAAATTTTCTTGTACATATACATTGTAAGCAAATAGTTTTGTCTTTTCATGGATTCATTTTGCAAAAGTAATTTATCAATCAAAAGTGAAAAAAAACCAATAAAAACTTTCAATTAGGAATATGCAAAATGATATACTTATGTATATCGTTATGTGCATATAAGAAATTTAACATTGACAACTTTTGATCAGAAAGCTACCACCAATTTATAATGATTTAACTTTCATAAATATACATTTTGCAAATGTGAGTTTGAGAAAACCCGAATTAATATTTTCCTATATCAGATCATATTGATGATTATGACTTTCTTCATTTATGAGAGACTGAAGAAAATGTTGTATGGACTTTTTCCTCTCATTGTAAAATAAAAACAAAAATTTCCGAGAAATTTCATGGTGTTTAAAAACTTTAAAAAAAAATCAAAAATTCTCACTTTGAGTAGTAGCTTTTACTCGAAAGCTAAATATCAGATATAATTGGTTGTAAAAAAAAATCCTATTAATTGTCTCTAAAGCAAGTGTCTAATAGTTACTCCATGTTATTGGCATTTATTGATATGAAGGAGAAACCTGGAACCGATTTGTTTTAAAAGTTGTGTCCAAAGTATATCTGCTTCCCACCTAAAATGATTTTGGCGCTGAAATTATTTGCAACCTTATTATTAAATATTGAAATTCTTTTATTTCAAAACACCATATTCCACATTACAACTCAAAATCAAAAAATTCCCTAATGCTACTTGAACACAGAAAGAAGACCCCACCTCACCTCGGTTTAGAAATTTTATTATTTTATATCACAGTATTTACTTATATTATATCCCTTAATTGGCCCGAAGAGAATCAATAAAGTAATTTAGTTTCAACCTATCCATAAAACAATACATGTGTATTCAAATACAATTGAAGTCTCTGGTAAATATTCTCCTTACGCAGAAAATTACTTTGTTCACATTGACTTTCGGTGAGGCCGAGTACAACACTTTCACCGATTCAGTTCGAGCGGAATTGCATCATTGTCTGTACTTTGATAGACAGCTGATCTAATAGACGTAGATTATATTAGCAGTCCACACATCCTGAACCTATTTGTTCGAATACAAGCAAAAATGTTTCTTATAGGTTTCTAACGTCATTTTTGCTTCAAAATCAAAGTAATTTCAGCAATTTATGTTTCGAATTTTTTGTGCAAATTTTGTTGTTTTTTGCTAAAATGACATTAAAGCAGCTATAAAAATAAATGAAATCGTGTAAAAAAAATTTGCAAATTTTTTTTCTTTTCATTTTATCTGATAAAGTCTTTAACTTTTTCGCTTTTTCTAACAAAAAAAAAGTAGTTTCTTTTTAAGTTTTGTTTGATTGTTTTGTTTTAAAGGTTAACGTAATCTTTTGATATTTATTTTTGATGAATTTTTTCTTCAAGAAACTTGGCATTCGGAGATTGTATTGTTATAATGGAATTTTGATTTAGATGACAAATTTGTGTGATAAATTAAATTTAACTTAGTACAACTTTAAAGTTAAATAAAAAATTTGATTATATTTTTATGAATTTTTTCGTTCTCTTAAAAGTCGGACACTTGTATTTCAATTAAATAAATAAAAGCACAGTTATTAAATTTTTATTTTAAATGCTTTTTGCTATAGCAGCCGGCAAATCAAAATTTTAATAATAAAGAGAAGAGATTTAAATTAAACTGTTACTGGTAAGTTCATCTTAAAAAGCGTTGCAATCCAAAATCAAAAATCTTAAAACAGCAATATGAAAAGAAATCCTAAGCAACAGTGTGTAAAACAAAAAAAAAGTACTATAAATTTCAATTTAGAATTTTTGAAGGAACATTGAAGCAATATTAGTTTCTATTAATAATTTAAATGAGTTAAAGAAACTTCTTCAAAATGAATGATTTCTTAACATGAATTTTTAAATAATTTCTCAGCAAAACTTCTCTAAGATTTCTCAGCGATATTCCGCAATCAAATTAAATTATTAACATTAGAAATTACCCCATTTCACATGCTAGTGGTTGGTTTTAGAGAATGCTTTGCAATTAACCATTATTTAATGTCATAAGAATCATTTATCAAATGTGGAACTACTATAATAGTAGTGAAATTTAATATTTGTAAATGCAAACTAAAATGTGAGGAAGGCTTTAATTAAACAGGTGCATTCACATGCAATTTTTGAATTATAAAGCTAAAATTTTCGTTATCATTTATACTTCGCCATTTATTTAAAATAATTTAGCCTTCGCTTTCAAAAAATCAAATAACATTATTAAAATTCTGGGTTCAATTTACCCGATCTGATTAGTCAGTAGTGAATAATAAATGACCAGCATATTAATATAATATGGAATATAATGTTCGTATTATTGGAATCAGTTCATTAGGTAATTGAGTAATAATGATAGTAGATTGAGATTTATTTTGTGAAAAGAAAAAGTAATAACATATGGGAATTATAAAATTGAAAGAAAATGAAAGTTTCTGTACACATATGAGTTATAAATTTATATAAATTGTTTTCTCTCTCTCTCTCTTTTTTATTCATCATATATTCATATTTTGTATGAAAATTTCTTGGCGGTCCTATATAGAAGGAAAACACATTAACGATGAATGTCATTTTCGATGTATTTCATTAAGCACTTTTTCGTATATAGCGGAAAAAAACACTTTTTTAAAGTGTCATCATTGCAGGTTACGATGACTTTGCAAAAACAAAAATTATTTTATCCATGTATAAAATTTAATTGTAAAACTGTATAATATATTAAGGAGTTTAAACCATTAAAGTCACGAGTACATTGAATACGTGTTATTAATACACTATATCAGACATAATAAAAATCGGGGTGGGTGGATGTATAATTATTAATAATAGATTTTTAATATGTAATCATATAAATATTGTTGATATGCCAACGTAACATTTCGCACCCCGAGTGAAACAAAAAAAAAAATTTTTAGGTTTTGTAATTTATATTTTTCCAAGACTGTTCATATTTGGGTTCATCAGTTAATTTAACTTTCATTTTTTTTAGAATTCAATTTAATTTCTAGAATTAGAATATTCTCTATATGGAAAACTGCGATATTGAGTGAGAAATAACTATATGTGAAAAATTGAGAACATAAACAAGGCCTTAAAACAGGGATATTGATCCTCTTTTACTAATGATCCTCATTTCCTAAAAGAAACCCCCAAAATAAACGAGGGTTTTTAAGTCAGATTTTGCTTAGTAATATCTAAATAAGGCAGTGAAGTCAGTTTATTATTAAACTTAAAGTTTTATTAATTTAGTTTTGTAATATAACGTATGTTATGTGATTATAATATAATGTTATAATAGTATGTATATGATAATAATATGTAAAAGCGTGATGACACCATACGACAAGATTAACATCATTTAAATTTCAATATGCAACAATCAGTTACTAAGCGAAAAGGTAAATAAGCTATTTAGGAGAAAGGTAAACAAGATTAGGGTGCAGTGATATAAGAAAAAGGAATAGAGAAGATAAAACAAAAATTCGAAAAATTCAAAATTATAGAACGTCACGTTTTCGTCAGCAGCCCATTTCCGCTACCTGAAGAGTAATAACGAACATTTTCTAAAATCTAAACTGCAGTTAAGGAAGGAAATAACCGGAACCTTAAACTCTGCATCATTGGTCATAACTGATACACTTTCCATTTGTTATACAGAATTAAATACCTAATCATTTGCATTAAAAAAAAAATATGGTCGCAAGTTGCTACCTTATTGTACTTTAAATACGAGAAAGACGTCAGTAATGACGGACAAAACAGACCAGATATTTTTTGTCTAATAATGTAAGAGCAAATCCACAACATCCTATTGAATATAATTTAGAAACTTGTAATTGAACGAACTCTTAACTAAAGTTGTTGTTTTTTCAGGTGTGCGGAATTGTGCAGTCTGTTGTACTCTATTATGAGTACATTACTGATTATGTGAATACAGTAATCCCTTCTATTTAACGTATATATTTTGAAAACGAAAATTTTCTACGTTAAATAAAATTATATTGTAAGAGTTCCTATAGAGAAAAAAAGTAGAACAAACAATTATTTTAATATTTGGGTACAAAAAAAAATTAGGTGGAATGTGAAAATGAATGTTAAGTGAGAGAACGGTACGAAAAGAAGAAACTAAGCTAAGTAAACTATATGTATATAATAAATGAATATTGTAGGGGGGTTACCAACTGTATTGTAAATTAATATTAAAATTTAAGAGCATAACACAATACCAATATAAAAAAAAAGTAAACTTAATTCAATGACCGTATAAAGAATTTAATAATGTAATTTTTTTTTAATAATTTTTTTTTCATAAAAGGTATTAAATAATTATGCATATATATATAGATAGGATTGTTACTTTGGGAAAAAAGATATGATCTTCTCAAATATCCATAATAATGAATGAATAATAATGAACACAAAGAAGAAAATAAATAAAATGTAATAGTTTTATACTTAAATCAAAAATTTTATTAAAATATAGCAAAAAAAAAATTCAAAATTAAACTTTAGAAAAAACTGCAAATCAATTTATTTCAGCCCTGGCGGCAAAATTTTTTAAGAAATTTCAAATATTTTGGGTTTTTTTTTTGCCTTTGCTTTTGGTTTTGGTAAAGGTAAGACTGTTTTTTTGTCAAGTTATTGTATAAAGAAAAATATCTTGTAAATATTAAAAAAAAATTACAAACACAATATGAGACATACAAACTCGAAACAAGTAAATTTAAGGTAAATATTAGAAATTATGGTTGTCATAATACCTTATGACTGGTACGCTTCCATTATTTAAGGAAGTGATGCTTTTTATGTACAGGGGAAAAAACGTTTTCATTAATAATGGAGGTTAGGCCAATATGTGTGATCAATTTAAGGCCTTAAGTTATAAGATATTTTTGAGATCATCTTATTTTTTCTTTATCTTTTTGTGGCACCCATACATATTTCTATATACGTAATGTGTATGTATAAATAAATCTGTTTGGCTATAATCATGGTATAAATTATTGAATATCTTGTAGAAAAATTTATACTTATAATCGAAACAAATTTGTGTTGAAGCTAAGTTACAAGTTTACGTTTGAAATAAATGTATTCAGACATTCTAATTTAATGCATTAATTTTAATAAATTTTTAAATAATTTTGTTGGAAATGAATCAACATATGTGACTGTTAAGTATTTATTATAATTTTACAGTTAGTGATGATTCTAGCAACTAAAATTGGTTAGGCTTGTAAAACTCTACTGGTATATTAATATTAATTTTAGATAGAGTTCGAGATAGAGAAGCTCCGAGACTCTCAATTAATAATACTGCTTATACACTGTAAACTATAAGACGCTATTTTTGTTTAATGATGTAAAATTCAGATATGTCAACTAACATGCAGCAATATGTACAATATGTAAAAATTTCTATTTTTGGTTTGATGTTTTGTTCTTCATAAATTTTTATCGAAAAGTGTATTGAACTCTTTTGAATTGATCGAGATAGAGAAACTGTGGATAAAACAGTTCAGGATAGAGAAAAATTCGAGTTAAAAAGGTGTAATATGGAAATTAGACCATGCTTATATGCTTAAGAAATTTATTTTACGTATAACTTTAGTAAAATAACTTTTGAATTTAAATTATACTTATATAATATACACTTTGTTTAACTAATATGCGAGACTTCATAAAAATACAATTATGTTGTGTTTTTCAAAATTGTCTAATGTGTAGTCTTACACATGTTCTATAATTAGAATTACTATGGAAAAATTATACTTATAGCAGCCATTCTTGTATCATTTTCGATTTGCGCTTAGGACTGTTTTCTTGATAAAAATAAAATCACCATATTTCTTGCACTTCGAAGAAGATTATAATGCAAAACTTTCAGGTGCATTATCGTATCGATATTTCCCTAAATAAGTTGCAGGTTACCCACTCCTTCAACGACCACACAACCCCATACAAAAACCAATTCACCACCACGTTTTACATTGGCACATGATTTTGAAGTTTTAAATTCCTCATTCATTTTTGTCATATTTGGGATTTGCATTTGAACTGAAAATGTTAAGTTTTGATCAATTAGTAAAAAGTACAGAAAGAAGCTTTATTACTATAATGGGTCTCAGCAAAGTGGTTTCGTGTGTCTTTGTATACGATAGCTTGTATTCAAAAAACACACAAGCGAAATCATAGCTAACTACCAATCATAATAATTTAACTGGATTTGAAGACGCACCGCAAATTAATTTTTACGTTTTTTAAGCTTTGGATCATTTTTATATTGAGGCACTCAATAATGAATAAACTACAGTATGTGCAAATAACACTTGAATAAAAATGCTCTTGTTTTCAAATTTATTATTCTTAAATATTTTCAATTTTCATTTTAAGGATCAAGTAGTAATAATAATTGTACAATTGCCCCTTTCGACCCCAACTACAAATCATTTCGCACTACCATTATTAATTGAAACAGCCAACTTTGAGGTAACACATTATAAAATGAGACAATTTCTTTGACAATTTCTCGAAAATCATATAGGATAGAACATTAAATTATTTGTAATTAATCCAAAGGAGCCCGGGTTGATAAAATTGACGTTTTTATCTCCTTTGTAACATAAAAATCTTTGTAAAGCATCAATGCACTTATGTTTTAATTTATTTTTAGGAATTTAATTTCATGAAATTTAAAGCCGAAAAGTAGGCTTACTAGTCTGATAAAGTTCAAAATTTCCCCCTGCGAAATTTTAATTGACAAAATTATAATTTTTGAAGTTACGGTTTTAACATCAATATTTTATATGAAACTAGAATTCTTCAATGTTGTTATTTCCCACAATATTGATAAATTACACATTAGGCAACAAAACATATACACATGTGTCTGTGTATGTAATTTCCAGAAATCATTTTGATTTAAAAAAAAAATGTTGACGGTTGAAGCACAAAGTATGATTCAAAAAAATATACTTCCGAGTATTTATAAGAGATGGCGATCTGAAGATGCTGATAGTTAAGAGCTTTTGTTTTTCACTTTCTTTTTGTACCATTTTTATTTCTTTTTTTTTCACTTCAAACAAAAACCACTCAACACATTGGTATATAAGCAGGTATCAATTTCAAGTTCGTACTTTATTGAGGGTTTACTTAAGTTTTTCTTGCATCGAGTTAAAAAAGAAGAAAAAATTTTTTTTCTCAATTTACTTTTATGTTGAAAGATATAGGTAACAGAAATTTTTCATAAAATTTGTAATTAATTTCGATAAAATAAGTAATTAATTAATTTTATTTTTAAATCATAGTTTTTTTTCTTATTTGTACAATAAAGACTTATAATTTATGCAATTGAAACTGAACGAAGAGTTGCAATTTCCCACGAAATTTAACAATTTTTTGAAATTGAAAAAAGAAGTTATTTGAAGTTACGAAATTAAATAATTTTGCTATAACGCTAATTGCGAGAGATCAAGCCAAATGAAAAGTTCCCTACTAAAATAAATGTTGTAATTTATATAGCCATGTGCGATATTTACGTATAGAAAGAAGAGTTAAAACTAGAAAATTTTTTTATATTCACCAAAAGAAAATTAAAATTGACTTTGACTGTGATGCAAATGAAGCTTTATCCTTTTAAACTGCCAGCGGGGAAAATTTTTACATCTGGACGCCATATTTAAAACAGTAGTATGAAGATTTCTACTTAGAATTAGGTTCTCCTTATAAGGTTGAATGATTGCAACGAATTTAGTTTTAATGATATCCAAGATATAAAAAGTTGCAGTAGGGAAATAATTGTATCGAGTACAAGATGTAGTGCAAAGTTTGCAGCTATAAGAAGCTTAACAGTATTATAAAGACGATATTAAAAATTTATAACAAAAACCAGCAATGTTCTAAAAGTAAATTTTAACTTAAGGATTAATCATTAACTAAAATCCATATTAAGTAATTTTTGACCAGTATTTTCTCTCTACATTTCTCGTTTCTTTAACTTTTAATTTTTAAATTTGTTAGTATATAAAATTCGTAACAACACTTCATTATTCTCTGTAAATACGCAAATTGAATTAAAAACAAGCACTGTACAGAAACACTCTTAATCTATTACGAAACACTTTTAAACAACATGATTCAAAATCATTCATAAAAGTCACGAAAAATTTGTGTGTTTAAAATTCATAGAAGTTGATAAGCGGAATATTGAATTCAAAGAAATATTAAAGTACTTTGTTTTATGATTGCAATATTGCGATACTATATGTATAATGTAACATTAATTGACTTAAAATTGAAGTGTGTCTAATAATGTGCAGTATCAGTTAAAAAAGCACAAAATAACAAATTTCAAATGATTAATAGTAGTGACATTTTGTTGTTGTAACTGCCCAATAAAATGCCCAAATCGTTAAAATTAATGAATTGAATTGAAAAAAATTCGAAACTTATTCATTTGATTTTTTCACATTTATGATAAATTTTTTAAATACCGGCTTATTATAAATGAAATGCTGTAATAACAAGAATTGACATTATTATATTAATGTCACACTTTTTCAAATTATTTCTGCGTAAATAATCTTATGGTAGTAGCAATGAAAAAACAACAAACCTGCTTGTAAAGGTACGTGATCGGAATTTTCCGAGGTAATAACATTATTTTTTTTTTATTTTTATAATTTCGTTAATGCAAATTTGGCAAATCTGGAATACATAAAAAAGTTTTCTTATTTTCTAATTTTTTTTACTCTATTTTTAATGGGACAGGGGTAAAATTTTAATTTTATGTTTGTTGTTTTTACAATTAGGAAGAAGAAAATTCAATCGTATAAAAAACCGACAAAATTAAGATATTGGTATTCAGTATTGGTTGCATAAAATTACGAAATAATTGCTTTTGTTTGTCCATTAATTTTTGCCAATGATTTGTGCAAAAAGATTAAATAATATACTTATACTATTACAATAATTTTAATAACAGATCAAAAAATTTTTTTCCAACATAATTATTTTTTTTTTCTAAACTAATGCTTTAAAATTCTCATCTTCTACAAATGATTGGTTTCATATGAAATTTATATTAAAGAAAATATTTAATTTCCTATTTTTAATATAGTCTTTTAATTAAAAATTTGTTATGCCATCGTATAAAATGAAAAATTCAGTCGAATAATCTTATACATTATTTCCTTAAGGAAATCTTTTTGTGTGCTTGTATACGTACTCGTATATTAAATGATTTTATAAGTCATTCAAAACACCTATAATTAATTTTACATTTATCTTAAAGAATTAAAATTTTCATATATTGCCCATGCAAAGTTTTATTTAAAGTTACTAATAGGATTACCCATGAAATTTTTAATTTTACAGCTCTATACTGCGAAATACATGATTTTGAAAATAAATCATTTTATATACACAGATGTCGGAAGAAATAATATACTCAAGAATGCGAATACAAATTTAAAAAAAATATCAAAGTTGAATAAACTTTATAAATTTTGAGCGTTATTTAAATTCCAGTAAAAATAAGTCATTATTCATTGGCTAATTTCAAAAAAATAAGCCTCTTAGTTTATCTCTTTGACCGTCTGTCCGTTTGTTTTCGTAAACTTCCGTGCCCATTCATAATCGAAAGATGAAATTTTAAAGTAAAATAAATTTTACTAAAACAACGTTTCTCTAACTCATTATCTCGAAGTCGAAAAATTAGTCAAACGGGTATCAAGAATTAACGGGAAGGTTAATAGACTTAGCATGTTTGTTCTCATTCAGATCTAGCTTTTACTGTAAACTCACTAGTGCAATTTTGTCAAGATCGTTATCAGCAAAACTGGTTTATTAGGAAACATCTGAATCCTTGGTAGCATATTCAGAAATTTTAAAAATTATTATTTTATTAATTTCTTCTAAACGCTACAAAATTATGATGATAATAACAAAATAATTTAATAAAACATTGTTTGTTGCAGTGTTGAAATAAATTTGTTACTACAATTATAATTTTGCAATATTATTTAGATCTATAATGGTACTAGAACTTCAAATCAATGGCTTTTAATAATTTTCAATTGAATGAAGTATTAATGCCTAAAAGTTTAAAAATTGTGTTATAGATTAGATCGAGCAATATCTTTTATGTTAAAATTAGACAACTTAATCAAAATTAACCTAAAAACTGAAACAGTAGATTAATTCAATATAAAAACATATTGACAACAAATGTATGATTGCATTTGTACTAGGAAAAAAGTAAATTTTCGCAATATGGCAACTTTTATTTTAAGCTATTCCAAGAACAATTAAAAATATATAATTAAATAAAAGAACGATTTAAACAATAACAGCAGAATTTCAGTGTGGAAGACATGAGTTATTACACGTTATATACTATAACCTACAATATTGTGTAGAAAACTACTTAGGCACTCCTCTAATATTGTATTCTTTAATATTTTTAGTTTAACAATAATTTATTCAATTGGAAAAGCAATTTCCGTCTAATCATAAAACTATTTATACAACAATTTGCGTATTTTATCCAAAAGCATGAAATTTCACTTTTTTTTAAGTCTTTTGTTGTACTCATCTGCGAATCTTAAACAATTTTTTTCCCAAATGAATAAATTTAAAATAATTATATCAAAATTGTTTGTTATTAGTTTTCTATAAACTAATAAAATTTTATGAAGAAAAGTAAGAAATTGAAATTAATTTGAAAGCGTTTACATAAAAAAAGTGTGAATAAAAAAAATTAACGTTGGAATCGCCCATAGAAAAATAAAGAAAAACTTTTAATAAAAGAAAATTAAAGACAAAAATGGGCAAAAATAACACATATAACAAGGTTTCGTTGTGTACGGTAGGCTAGACAATTTGTAGACGTCGGATGTGATACAAACATGATATAGGTATGTATGTACGTAATATACGATAAAACAGTCAAATGTAATTTTGTTGTTGTTTTGGAAATTTTCTAACAGGTAGTGGAATTCTCATACTTCTCATATACATCAAATTTTTACATGAATAAAATTCTTTCTTTGCGGAATGAAAGACCAAAAATCTAAACGTTATTTCTGCGAATTTATAAGCAACTTTGAAGTTAAAGTTGAGGGCAATTATGATTTCATCTGTTACGCAAATAATATGAACATAGCTACCTATGTATGTAATGTAAATTTATATATATTTACATAAAAACTTATTTCATACATTAAGCATAAGAATTATAGAATTTTTTTTAACAAGTTTTAATTTTGGCTTATACCAATTCAATTTTACTTATACTGGATTAAGTTTACACAACATTTTACAGAAAAATTTAATAAAAATTTGTTTCTCAAACGTACACAAAATTAAGTTGTTACTGTTGAAAATAATGACATGACTGTAGTATAGCTTGGTCAAAATATATTCAGATACTGAATTTTGCATGTTACCTAGCTTATATGTTACCTAGTTCTAAATTATAGTATTTTAATAGTTAGGTCTATTTATTTATATATCAACATTTAATTTGAAACTAACCCAATTCCTTTCAGAATAAGCAAAGGTGAATGAAATTAATTATATCAAGGCCTTTGCAGGCAATTGAGCATAAAAGTCGGGATCCTGCAATGTACTCACAGAAAACTCATTTATAACTCACTGAAAAAAAATTACCACCATATTAAACATATTAAAATACGTATGTGTACGTATATTTCCTGTTCTAATAAATTGCAATAGTTTCACTTTGTAAATTTTAAATTAGAAAAAAGTAAATCAAGTAAGCTTAGACTTTTAATAATGTAGGAAACACAGATTTCCAAGAAGTAAAGTTTTTGTAAATGAATTGTCAATATCAAAACCCTTTTGAAATTCACAAAAATTAAATTTCTATATTTTGTTTCACTTTTTTTTATATTTGTACTACCCAGTATTTACAATAAGGGAAGTGTAATGCGCTGCCACTTAGTTTCACATGTCGAATATTCAACAGAAATGCTGCATATTGGTCTGCCGATTTGAGTATCGGTTTTTGTTTAAATTTCTTTGTCTCAATGTTAGCAAAATTTTTTGAAGCAGTATATTATTTAACGATACCGTGAAGTAACCATCGGATGTCTTGATAAATTTTTTTGGGGATGTTAATTTAAACCAACTAAACTTTTACAGCTGGTTGGTTTTATATTCTTTACAAAATATTAAAAAAAGTTACTAATTTTTGAAATTTTATAATTGAGTAGACAGAGTTTAGAAAAAACCTATCTAAACAAGTTTTCAAGGAAATCGAGTATTGTAGAACCTGCTCTAAAAAACCAAAGTTACAATTTTAATGGATTATTAACTGGAATCTTTATTATATACTAAAAATTTCAAATAAGTGTACAAAAACAATTAACTTTCATAATTTATAATTGTAGCATTAAATATTATACAAAAAAAAACCATTGTTCTGGGTATGGGCTCACCACACATCTTATAAAGCTTGAAACAAATAATGCTAAAGAATTGACTATAGTTAAGGTCATTTGTTACGCAAAATTATAAAGCGAAAGAAAAGTCCTTTGTGTACAACAACAAATCCCATTTCAATCGAACAATGATGGATTTATTACTTTTTAATGCTTTAATACTGAAAAAATTCAACTTTAATAAATAAATTTTTTTATTGTTTTTAATGCTTTTCATTTTCATTGATTTATTTGATTTACGCGTATATCGAAGCCGACAATCCAATGCATGCAATTTAATAGTTTTGAATCAATGGACTCATGTTGTTTTTTTTATATCTTAAAAACGTTATGTTTTAATAATATTGAATGAAATGGAGAAAAAAAAACCTCACACAATCATACACACGGGAGATAAGTTTGGTACCTATTTCCGAATTACAAATTCAAAATATTTTTATATTACATTTTAGGTTCAAGGCCATTTTGTGTTTATTAAATTTTAATTTTGTATCTTTTAATAGAGCATTAATAAAATTAAACAATAGATCAAAAGATACAAATTATCGGATTAAACAAAAAAAAAGTTAATTAAAAATATTTATTTGTATTTTTATGATGCAATTATCATACTTGCATACATACCAATTTCAAACATTTTACTCTAAGGTACCATGTAATGTTCAATTAATTAAAAAGTCTTGCACGCATGTATTAACAACAATGATGGTAGTTGCAAAATGCACATTTGTTCGAATTCATAAACAACTATTAAAATCAGATTAACTTAGAAAAATATAATTAATTGGGCGTGAGTAATAAGAAAGAAATATGTTGAAAGATAAAAGATATTCATCAAAAAAATAATATTAGATTAAGCTAATCTCGACATTTGATATTACTAATTTTATATAATAAGGTATACGCAATTTTAAGAGTTGATTTAATTGTCTGCTATGGCTATGAGCGATAATTGAATACTACTGTAAGAAAAATTAAAAATAAAATTTAATTTGCTCTCATTTAAAATATTTTATTTTGTTAATTTCAAAATATGTAAGTGAACTATATGTATTAAAATTTCAAGCAAGTTTGACTACGGGATCATGCCTGTGATTCATCGAAAAAATATTTCATTATTACAATTTTTTTATTAATTGCAATTAAGAACTTAATATTTCATGAAAATTAATCAATTAAAAAAAATTTTTTTGACCATAAAGGCCAGACATGGAAACATAGACATGGGGGCCATTTTTGCAACTATTGTTTAATTTACAAAAAATATACATACAAAAATCTTCGAAATCTAAATTTTATTCCGGTTCATTGCAATTTGAAATAGGTTTTAATTTTTTTCAATAATAAAACAGAATTAAAATTCTTATATAATTTCTTGATCTTAATTTTGGAATGTTCGAGCTTTTTGATTTTAATTAAAAAAAAGTTATTTTACATGTAAATTACACATCTATGAATGTCAAAAATATTTAGATATATTGTTAAAAATAATTAACTGCTAGCAGATAACCGATAGCATTACACATGAAAGCACTTGAGAATATTTTTTGAATTCTTGTATAGACTCGTGAATGATACTTAAATGCAGCATAACAATTACAACTTTATAAGCACAGCAAAATTTTATTGTATTCAAATTTATTCACTGCCATCATTAAGACTATTAAAATCTTTTATTCAGTTACAATGGGATAAACAAACAAAATAAAATAAGTTAAACTATCATGGTTTCTTTTTACGGAGAAAATTTATCCCAATATAAAAGTAAATTGCGAACGTCCTTGAGCTATTACGCAGTTTTCATTTTTGGTTTTTAATTATTTGTTAAATTCGCTTTTTATGCAAATAAGTACAAATTCAATTACATGAAATTGCAATGCTTAAACATCAAAAATCCAAATAGTTTGACTTTGGTGCTGTCAAAGTAAACGACGAATTGTCATATTGTGATCTGATTTATTCCCAAATAATGAACTTTAACGATCTTTTGTAATTTCTTTAATTGAATAATTAATTTTTCATGTTAATGCTTTTTTTATACTCTTTCATTTTAAATTTTTAATTGAATTCCTTTTTTAAAATTTATTTTAAATTTTTTTTTGACTTAATTTTATGAATGTTTTGTTTCGCTTTTTTAAAACAAAAATTTTTTAATTTGTATTTTACCAGATTCGCATTTAGAAATTTAGTAATATGCAAATGTATCGGCGATCTTTGACTTGATTTTGATTCGAGCAAAATATTTGAAATCCAACTAGTTAAAATGAAATTACTTTATTTAGCGTCACATCTTGGCTATAGGGTTATCTTGCGGAGCTTCTTAATATAAATAAAACATAAGTACTTAAGGGTTATGAGCTTAAATCGAAAAGTTCTGTTTGAAATAAATTAAAAATTTTTATTTTCTAGTTTAGTTTCTTTTTAGTTATATAGCTAAATTTTTTCATGTCATCGAATCAATGGTATATGTTGTTGTATACCTTTCTGAATCAACCTGTATTATCTACATAGATATTTTGTAAAGAATTCCACATTTAAGAACTGAGAAAATCAACTCTGACAGGGTTTGCTTGCACGCTGATATTTTTATATCTTGAAATTTAATTTCGGCAATATTTTAATCTTCCAAACTGGATTTTTTATTTTCACGAAACTATTCAAGTGCAATAAAACAAGGATCAGTTACAATTTTTCAATAAATTTCTTCAAAAATTTTACCAAGTACCCAGACAACAAATTAATTCAATTAACTCAATTTAATGCAATTATCTTAAATATTTAGCAATGCTATAAATGATAATATTTTTTAGATCAAAGAAAGTTATAAAAAAGTAAAGTTGGGTCAAACCAATGCTTTGTAATGTAGAACTTTTCACTTGAGCAACAACAACTGAAAACACTGCTACGCTATAAAAATTACATACCTACCTATACTTTTAAAATTACTTTCATTCATATTATTCAATTATTTCAAGAATTGCATACATCAGGATGAACGATTTATTAATTACAGATGTATTATATTTGTTTAAAATTAATAGATAGATTTTTTTTATGTACCCCTTTCGCCCTATATTCTTAAGGAATTTTAAATTCGTTAGTTAATTTAATATTATTTACGAAATATACTTAGCATAAGTGATGGTTTACGCGCGGGTCACAAAAAATTTTTATAATAATGCTCCAATCTCCAATAAACAACATATAATTATCAATATTTTTATGTAAAATAACTTAACTTTTGATTTTTTTATTATTGAGTGGGAATATTTAAAAAAAATCAAAAAATAGCCAAAGTACAGCAATTCCTCAATTTTAAACAAGGAATGAAATACATAGTATTATTACCATGAACAAGAGCGAGTATTAATTGATGTAAATTGCTTGATAAAAATTTGTTCATTAGTGCTTGTCGCTATCATCCAAGATTGTCCGTATATCAATCAAACTTTACACATATTCTCTTACAATTACAATAGACGACAAAACTATCAATAATTTAAATAAATATTTAATAAATTATTAAAATTTTTCTCACACTATCATTTATTAATATTGAGTTTTGACAGATAATTATATACATTTACAATATTATTTAACAATTACATATTTGCCATCAAACTATTACAGTGCCATTACAAATTAACATCCATTAAATTTACTCTCTTAATTATACTCGTTCTTCATTATACCCGTAGGAACTTAAGGGTATAATAAATATGCCTTACCATTTATAACGCTAAGAAATAATAATCTGAAATATAGACTCAAGAATAAGTTTTAAGTTGATCAGCTTCGAATTCTGAGTTATTTTAGATTTATCTGTCCGTCCGTCCATCCCAATGATAACTCAAAAACTAATTGAGCTAAGTTCACAAAACTTTTACAAATGGTTTATTATAACAAATGCCAGAATCCTATTTAAATTAGTTATGATCGTGGTACTGGTTCGGTACCTGCCATACTACTTCCAAAGAAATCAGAAACTATAAAAGCTGTCTCATCTCACAAACTATAAAAGCTGTGGTATTGAAATACAAACAAGTATATTTGTAGGACCAATGCGTTTGATAAAAATCATTGAAATTGCTTGGCTCTTTCTGGTAGCTACTATATACAACTTCAAAAGTTATTTGGCGTTATCTGGAAAATTATTTGGATTACAACACAGAAATTTTGTGAAAACAAGTGTTTTGTATTAAGGCTGTTATGTGTGATAAAAATCGTTGAAATTTCCTTGTGGTAGCTGCCGAACACTTAACAGGTAACTTGACTTCTTGTGGTAGCTGCCGAACAACTTCAATAGTAGTAAAATATTTAAAACACAGTATTACTTATACTTAGTGAGCAACTTAAAGTCATAGTCTGATAGTTAACTATGATATATTTACTCGCACATAGGGTAACAAATTCGTACTGGTATCACATAGTTAATAGGGTCAACTCTATTTTTTCTCGTTTAGAGTTATGTAATTATTGCACTTTTATTTTCGACGCTCACTAAGAAAACAACAACTAACTTTTATATATCTTGCAAATTGCATCAAATATTCACGTAGTAACTATTATACGCAAAAAACCATTTAATTCAAGATCAAAAATATTTTTATCATTCTTATTTTAACATTATTACTCAATCAAATGAAAATTGTAATTTCTAATATTAATTCATAAATTTGTAATATTTACTTAATGTTATTGTATACACATTACTTAATGATATTCTTTTGGATGATCATTACTCATGTACTCGCACCTACATAACATTTTTGTTAATTATAATTACTATAAGATTGCAGTTATTTAATTTTTTTACTAAAACACAGCCCTGCTTAAAAAACAACTATAATTTTTTGTTTAGGTACATTATTCGAAATTATAATACAAATATACATAAAAACGAAAATAAAAAATATAATAAAAAATTGCTATAGTAAAATATTAACAGTTATTTACATGTAAAACTACTTATCATTCACTAGTAAATGAATGTTAAAATATCATTAATTAGGATGAAAATGTACATAGTCATAATGAAGATTAAAATTTTTTTTCCATTATTATACTCTTTGTTAAATTTTTTAGCATACTTATGTGTATGTATGTATAAATCGTAAAAATATTGCAGTATGCATGTGAAAATTTTATCATATTTTTAACTTTAGCTTTATTTTATTGCATCACAAAGGAAATGGGGGAATCATTGGTAAATTCCAAGTATAAAAATTTTGATTTACTTCATTTTTACATTTTTATTTTTATTTTTTCAATTATCACTTTATTATTCACGATCACAAATTGAAATATAGCAGGTCTATTTTGAATTTTTAAGTTTAATAATCTAGATTGCCACATATTATCAGCACACCGGTAGTAATATAATAATTTTTCAAACAATTTTGCGATTTTGTAAACCTATATATAGTAAGTGTGTATATCATTATTACAAGAAATTTTTTAAAACTTTTACTCTTTACCGTATAAAATAAACAAAAATTTCAGTACGAGAGTTATGGTTTTTTTTCCATAACATATGAATCACAACATTATGTACAAAAATTTTAATGTTTTCTTCTCAAATTAACTGAGTATAATATAGCCCAAGTTAATACGAATTCAAAAAATGAACTGCAAATGAAAAGTGATTGGAATGTGGATTATTTGAGCTACAAACATGATGAGCCATATACATAAGAATATTGAGGTAATCAAAAATGTCTGTCTATTTGAAATATATTCCTCTTTGAACTTTCCAAAGGGAGATTTTTTTCATGATTTTTTGGTTTTTCTCTTATTTTATGTAAAAAAAATGCTTGAACAGAAACTTTCAGGAAAATAAATATGAAAAATTTTGTACGAAAATGAATTGAATAATCAATTATTAATTTTTAGGTTAAATTTTTTTTTTTTAAATTATTCACTAAGTGAATATTTTGCATAAACCGTGATTGGAATTTAAAATGATGCGGAAAATTATTTACATATATATATATGTATATACCTAGGTATATATTGATCATTTAATAATTTCTTATTATACATTGCGAAATGTTATACATTTTTGTTGTAATTATTGTATTAGTAATTTGGTGAAATTAATTTAACATTTTCGAAAGTTAGAAAAAAATAACCAACATGAAATGCAAAGAACAAAACAAGTAAATTTGTATTTTTTAATTCATATCTATCAAAACCCATGAAATTTACCCCAAAATATATGCAATTTTTATTTATGATTTTGAAATAATGTTAAGGTAAAGATATTGCACTTCGAAAAGTGTAAATTTTTTAAATTTTATTATTTGAGACAACTTATTTCTTAATATTAACTTGTAGTACGTAATTATATATGCATTTCAACTGCATATCTAATTGTATCTTAATATGCAGTTTAGATTGAATTTCGTTTAGAGATGAAATATTATGGTTGTACTCATCAAGAGGAACTAAAAGGAACTATTTGTAATTTAACAAAAAAAAATTTTTAGTAAACACTTATTTTTGCAAGAGAATATTTTTACCTATCCCCCCGTCTAAAAGCTATAGCTACCCAAAACCATCAAAAATGCTTTTTTCAACTATTTGTTGCAATGAAATCAAAAATATTTTTTTAATTTTGTAAACGCAAGAAGTTAGTAATATGTTCCTTCTACCTCGAACCAGCACAATTAAACATTATAAAGACAAAATGGCAGCAGCTGACATTAACCATTACGTAAATTTTTTTTTTTTTCAAATTTTCGATATCGTTTTTCTTCAACAAGAGAATTTTATCTGTTATCGCCTCTCGAAATTCCTAAAAGTTGAATTTTCGGTACCTTATATTTCTGAAATTGCAAGCTTTTTCAAATTTCTATAAATGTGGATCAATAACGGTTAATGCTTATTTCTTAACGGTTAATATAATTATTTCTTTTAAAATTAAATTAGTATTAGTAATAGAAGTAATTATAAATAATTTAAAATGAAAGTAATTGAAATTATAATGTAGGAGACTGATATTTAAGGGAGTATTTTAATTTGTACATAGGAAAAGTGCTTATGGAAGTACACAAAGAAAATTTCTTCATACAGTTGCAGAACAGATAGACGACGTAGCCAAAGGAACGAATTAAGGCAGAAATATTAAAAATTAAATTTTTTCTTCCAAATGATCTTGAAGCAATGACCTACCGCTTTCTAGGGGTAGGTCACCACAGAGGAAAAATGCTTCCTTGCAAACTATTGGTTTGATTTTTCCATAATTTCAAAAACTATGTTACATAATCGCTTATCTATCGTTTAATAATGTTCATTATCTGATGCAACACCATATTTATAGGTTGCACGTATAGTTAATTATTATTACAACATTATATTCTTTGTTCATCATCTAATAGGGAATATTACATACTGAAAAGCTCAATTATTAATAGTTGCATCAAAAACCTCCTAAACTTTAAATTAAATAATAAAAATTCAGTCTGCAATAAATTTTCGTTTTGAAAAATTCTTCCCGCCTTGTGAAATTTTTATTCGAATACAAGAGATTCAAAAGAAAATGTTTAATTTTTTTTTAATATTTTCGCAATCAATTCTACAAATTTCGATTATAGTATTCAATTAATCATGCTGAGCTTTTGAATAAAATAATTACCATTATAATTTAATTTCAATTTCAAGTTTCATAAAAACCCTTTAACAGCGTTTTTAATAATTAACTTATTTTATATGGCCATTAATAATACAAAACTTTTCAATAATATTTTTTCCTTATCTTTGATCGATGCTTTTCCATTTATAAGTACACATTAAGTGCCTATAGACATACGTATATGTACATGTGTGTGTGTAAGATTTCATACGTACTGTTTCTTACATAGCAGTCATATATAAGTAATTTGAGCATTTCTATCTAATTTTAACATAATAATTATGTATGTATGTAAACTTATGTTGATTATTTTTATTATAATTATAGTGTTGTATATGTACAATGGAGTTGTGAAATTCAACAGTTAAATTTTGCACTAAACTTTAAAGTATACAAAAGAATGCACTGCATCTTCATGTCATAAATTCGCAGCATATTAATATAAAATATAATATACACACGTCGTACTCGTATGTTACTACATTTAACAGAAGGAGAGGAGCGTTTCGAGAGGAATTTTCGTTTAATTTCGACTGATCAATTTAAAAATGTTTTGTGATTTCTTTTCATTGTTCTTTTTTTTTGCCTTTTGATTTATAAACGCAATTTCATCGCTTGTTGTACAATTATTATTAATTGTAATAAATCAGTCTCCGAAATTCAAATGAAAGTGAAATTTATGAGGAGAAAAATAATTCATTGTTAGTAATCAGTGATAATTGTGGAGCATGAAAGAGTCATAAGTTTTTTTTTTTTTTTTGATACCACATATTGTTATTAAATGAAAAATGTTATTTCAATTAACTTATATGGAATGTGAGTTTAATTCCGATGTAATTTCCGTTTCAAAAAAATAACAAAAAACTTACGACAGTAACCTTACATAAAAAAATTATACTTTTTAAAAATTAGTATGAGAAAACTAATAATTTAAATAACAATATGTGAAGTAAAATTTTATGAAGTAAATTGGAGGTCCCGTAAAAGTTTTTTAAATTAGTTGTTTTAAGAAACACTTATACCAATTCCTCAATACAATTATTATACATACATAATTATAGTAGATCATAATAAATTTTTCAAAACTTACAGCAAAAAATCAAAACAAAACACTTAAAGGAGCTATATGAGATTAAGACTTAGAACAAAGGGGATTTGATAATTTTAATATCGTTTAAGAATTTCAATATTGCAACTTTACGGGTCCGAAGTAATCCATTTTAGTTCTAATTGAATTTCGCCAAAATTTATTCATGTGGGATAAAAGACAAGAAAAGTTCTACAAATTTTCGTTGGAAAGTTTTTCGAAAATCGGCTCTGCCATGTTCCCCGCCCCTCTAAAATTTTCAGGAAGGTTAGTCCTTGTTCAAAAGATTAAGTGTTTACAAGTTGTAGGTTAAGCAAGTGTCTCTTTCACTATAGCATTTTTCAACAATTTTACCTAAAATATTTTCAAGTGTAATGCAACAAACGTGCGGATAAAAGAATATTTTCGAATGTACTGATGTTATTTTTATAATACTTATCCATAAGTTTCATTCTTTGAGCATATACATACATATATATTTTTTTACAATTGTTTTAAACTGTACAAGTTGTTCTCGCAAAATATAAAATACAAAAGTTTTCCAATAAACGATTAAAATATTTAATTTGATGTTTCTTGATCAGTTAAAATTACCTGAATAACCCTGAATCTTTCCTTACAGTTTATCCTTTAAATTTGACTTTATCTATTCGAATGTCGTCAATTTCAGATATTTTTTCTGTTTGACAATTTCTTTACATTGTATATATTGTTGTATATCACAATTAATCCAAACTATTCTATTCGGAAAATAAAGGTTATTATGGTCTTCTTGAAGCTTACTAGGTCCATTGACAAAAATATAGTATCGAATGTATTTGCTAAAAACTAAATCCTTAAATTTGTTCTTTTTAATTTCACTTGTTAAGACCTACACGTAGATCTGCACGTGCATGCATAGCTGTAATTAATATTTTGCTATTTTGCAAATAAGATTCAGAAAATATGAAAAATTCTATTGAACTTTACTAAAGTTGATTTTATAATACTGTTTACATTCAAACCACATAACCCGAAAAAAATTAGTAATAAATTACAAAAAAAATTACACCGAAAATTATTAAGCAAAAAAAAAATATCTAATGTTAACGCCCATCAATTTTATTTTCACCTTGAGAAATTGCAAATATAATAAAATTCGCTATTTTGGTATTAATTGAAGATGGAAAACAAAAAAAAAATTAATATTTTATTTAGATATTTGGAATTTATCAATTTCTGCAAACTTTGTATCGATCTGGTTTTTCAACTTTTCCAAAGCTTTTTTTTATTTTTGCAATGACCTGAAACAAGAGTTGATCTTTAAAATCTATGAATTCTGAGTCTTCTATACGAAAATTCTATAAAAATGCAAAATTTTTAATTTCCAATGTAACTATAAATCATGCTTCGAACTATGAAAAAAAAATAATGAATGTTCAATGCTTCCATTATTGTTAAGATTGCTTTTGAGAGCGGTGAGAGTACCTAGATAGACATGTGGAACTTGAAAATTGGTGTAAATAAAATCATATTACAGCAAAGCTTTAACTTTGTCGAAGACAATCAAAAATTTCTAAATTTTGTGTAAATTTACAATAAAGCGTTATTTACACACAATTATACATCAATTTCAATTCTCTTGAGAACTTGAGTTCATCTGCACTTTGTATTTCTTAAAATTATTTTCATTCTAACTTAATTTTCTATCAAGCTGAAAAGTTAAGTTTTATTAGTATTAAATTGAATTGGCCCGTTCTTTGTTTTTGCAAAAATAATTTTATGAACTCACCGTCTTTATGTCATCAAAAGATTTTTGGAATTTTTTAAGGTCTAAAAGTAAAGGCTCATCTTTTAATTAGAAAAAGTATTTATCAAATTCTAGGTACATTGTATAATTCGTCCAATCCGATATTCTAACGGCGCACTTCTTATAACGGAAAATTTGTGCAATTAATTAATCGGAGCTGCCATATACTAGTCTGCGTTTAAATTCTATACAAGATTCCATATAAGATGCCATATAAGATTGATTGTATTCCATATTTTCACGTTCGTATTAAATTTTACCCAAATCTTAAAGCCATAAAAAATACACTTAATTAGTATACTTAAAGCGATAATCGCTATAAATTGTGAAATCTTGTTTAATTGTTTTTTGAAGAAATCCAAAAATAATTTTTAATTTAATCTGCAATTAAATTTAAACTACACAAAATATTATATACGATCGAAAAAAAATTGGATACTGACAGTTCAACTTGATTACAAAATACCGAAAAGAAGGTTGCAGCTGTATGTGAAATTTTGTAATTTCATTATATTTAATTATTTGCAAGGAAGGTATATACCTAGTTGTATGTACATATGTAGACGAATTCGTACTCAAACATATTTTCCACTCGTATTAATTTAAATTCAAATATGATGTGTTACTTATGATTTCGTAATTCTCTTTATTGTCATTTTTAAGTGTCTGTAAAACGGTTTGCGAATATGCGAATTTATTTAAATAAGCGTTTACGATATAATTGTTATAATTTCATTTTATTTATTTCCGTATTTGATTTTTTTATTTAGATTAAAGATTTTAATAAATTTTCATTAATATTGTTGATTCACTTTTTATCAGCAAAACTGTTTCACTTTTTCTTCGTTTCTTATTATGAACATGAAAATTTAAAATTTAAATCTTATACAAAAAATTGTCATAAAATACAATTTGCCGCTTAATGTATTTGTGCTATTATATATAAAGCAGATGGACGCCGATTGAAATATTTTTATAATATTTATTATATGTATAATGAATTTGGAATAAACCAATGGTTTGTAAAGTAGCAAATTTACCTTCAACTTCTGTACAGATTTACGTATGTGCGTATTTTATTCTCATCATCATTACACTTCGTTAATTATTGCATATCTAGTGGGATAAGAAAGCTTAAGGAAGGAAGCCTTAACACTACTAAATTATAATGGAAAGAAGCGTATTAGATGACTTAAATAATACTATTTTAATATGGTTTACTGTTTTTATAGAAATTTGAAAAGTCTTAGTTTCGTAGAAGTAATATTTTGAAATATACTGTTTCCTATAAAAATATAATAAACACCGACCGGTCAGAGGAAGTATATCGGCATTTTTTTACATTTGAGCCCTAAAGTGCGTAAAAGCTTTATTTACAGGCACACGAACGGACTGACCAATGTACAATATGAAGCTAAGCAGCACATTTTTTCCAAATTTTTTGAGATCATGCATAAAAATTATTTTGATGGGTAAACGCGGTTAAAACATTAATGGTTTGTAATATAAAACTTTGGTAATGGTTAATTTTTGAAAACTTTTGTCTTTGTTTTAGCATAATTTTTTATTGAAATAGTCATAACTTTTGTTTTGTTATAACAGAAGTTGCTTTAAAGCCTACGGTATACCTATGAATTATTATAAAACAAACTGGCAAAGCCGGATTTATCAAATCAGATTTCTTAGGAAAAATGTAGAAGCTTAAATACTGATTAAGTAACTATGTAGAAGTATTTTTAATGAATTTGCTCACTATTATTGTCTTAATAAATCAAATTATAGAAAGTATATGAACGGGTTAAATATTTATTTTTTATGCAATAATTTTCTCATTCAATAAAATGCATCCAAAACTTAATAATCCGTTATTAACGTTACACAAAATCATTCTGAGTTTACATACATGTTGTATAAAATATTCACAATTTATTCATACAAAGTACTCAATTTTATAGAAAATAATTTGAAAAGTAAATTAATATAAACTAAAACAATTCTTAAAGCATCACTTTATTTTGGTGACAAAAAATGAAGCGTATCGATTCATTCATTTTACAGGTACGCTCGATTTAGTCTCTGACGGATTAAGATTTTTTTTGTAGAATTTTTGCTTAGGTTAAATATAGTCACTCAATCAAAATTAAATAGATTTTTTTTAATAAATAGGCTATAGTTTCATGATAGAATTAGGATTAGTAAAGTAAAACTCGAGAAAAACATCAAAACAAGGACACTTTTTGAAAAAAATGAATATTTTCATTTTAAAATTATATAACAACAAATACTATCAAAGATCTGAAGAAATTCGTAATTGTGGTTTATAAAGGTATAATGTCCAAATTTTTACGATAAAATCGGTATCAATTAATAAGTTCTAAGATACAAGATAGAACCTTAAACCAAATTTGGAAATAAGCTTATATCTGATAATTTGCAATAAAATTTATTTCTCATCTTCCCAAAACTTTCCATCCATTGAAATTCAATTTACTTGAATTTTAAGGCGGTGTCATTAAATTATTAAAATGTGTACTCACAGTTACCCAATTTTTTATTTCCTACTAATTCTCCAAAATAATTAAATAATTTAAGTTACGAAAAAAAAAAATTTTTGCTATACCTTTTTACTAACTACTGTCCTAAAAGTTGAAAAATACTTTTTTCTTAATTTGTTTTAAAGCTTCAAAAATCAAAAGAAAAAACCAAATAGAAGATCAGATGCAGTCATAATATTTTTTAACTCTCACTATCATTTTTGTGATTAAAGTATAAAATACTATGAAAATACTAAAAAAGCTTGGAAAAAAAAAACAAAAAGAGTTTAAAAAAACGCTAATTACAAAAGTTATACGAAATTAGTAAACAAATAAAAACCAAAATAATAAAAGATTTTTACGAGAAAACAAAATTTGTGGCAAAAATAACGTGAGTAAAACGTGCGATTATGACCAATTTACCTTTATACACTCATATATCAATTAAAAAAACACACACAAGTTCATCTACATACATACATTATGTAAAATAAAATTGAATAAGTGCCCAACACTCAACTCAACATTTCAAGAAAAATAATCTTCTTCTCCTATTCACACACAACAGAAAATACTCATATTGATTATTGTTGTTATAATGATTGTGATTGTGATGATCATGACTAGTTAGGCAGACAATATAACTAAAGACCGGCTTTTATATTCGTTTATGTTTTTATTTTTTTTTTATATACTCATACACATTTTCGTACATCAGTTAACATGAATACTTAATAATGTTATTGTTATTGAGTTTTCGTGTGTGTTAACAATGTTGTAGATGTGGTGGTAATAATTATCATATTAGTCTCTTCATGCATTTACTTGGAAAGGAAAACTATAACTGCATAGTTGCCTTTACTAGACAAATAAATTTTTGTCATGCGACCACTAGAGTCAAAATTTTCCTATGAAAATTTTGATGTAAAATTACAAATTCTATTTTTTTTTTTCTGGTAGGCACCAACTCTTTATTTTACTTACCAAAGATGACCCCGAGGCTGATAAAATTCAAAAAAAGAAGAAGAAGAAATTCAAACTTGTATTTCTTATTTTGTTTTATTGGTTTTATTTTGTTTGTTTTTTTTTTTTTATTATAAGTATTAAGACGCTCTTGTGTACAAGTTACCAATCGAAATCTACTAACTGATATTTTTACAGTGAAAAGCTTAAAAGTAAAAATTTAGTTCATTATGATTTTTCATATATAAAACTGTGGTAACAAGTCAATAGCAGCTTAATATAATTTTGACAGTCAAAGAAGATAAACCACAAATTTATCAAGTTTTGAGAAAAAAAAAGAAAAACTAATTTGAAAAGGAAAAAAGTGTATTAGTGTTGATTTTCTGTATAAAGAAATTATTTGGATTCCCCCTTTTTCGTTTTCGAAATGAAATTATTTTTGGTATGTGATCTGCAATAAATCATTTTTGATAGTGATTTTTTTTTAAATATACTAGAGATTAAAAGAAAAATAAAAATGATTAAATAATAATATTGTATAATATCAAAAATTAATTCATTGTTATTGTTATTTTGTAAAGGTGTTGTGTTCGTTAAGTTTAGCATCATGTGCTTCATTAGATGGTTATCAGTACAAACAAAATCAGCAGGGATTTATTGGTAACAGTATTCTAGGCGTGGGTGGTGGTGGTGGACATCATCATCATTCGCAACAGCAGGGATTTATTGGACTTCCTAGTCCCAATATAGGCAATCAAATTAATTCAAATCAACATGGTTTAATAGCACCACCATTACCGCCTGTTTTACCTGCACCATTGCCGCCACCATCATATAGTGCACCACATCAATCATCACATATTCAAGGACAAGCCGTACACGGTGGTTCAGCATATCAAGGAATACAACAAAATATAGCACCAATTGTTACAAAAGATGTTTATGTACATGTTGCACCTGAAGAACCAGAAGAACATATTGCTCAACCAAATTTACCACAACAACCACCACGTAAACATTATAGAATTATATTTATTAAAGCACCATCCCAATCAAGTAGATCGGCTGCATTAAAATTAGCACAGGCTCAAGCACAAGTTGAAGAGAAAACTGTTATTTATGTTTTAACAAAGAAAACAGATGCCGCCGATATACAAGCAGCATTACAACAAATTCCACAACCAGTACAACATAAACCAGAAGTATTCTTTATTAAATATAAAACACAACAAGAAGCGCTACATGCACAACAACAAATTCAAGGTAAGTTCTTTATAAATTTACCAAAATTTTTTTTTAAAATTTGCATGTCGTTTTTTCAATCGTTTTTTTAATAAGTAAATGCCACTCTCGTTTACAAAATTCTTAATACACAAAGTATAAAACTGGTTTTGCTTGCAAGTTTTTTTTTTTTAACGAAAATTTAATTCGCTTAACAGATTAAGTAACTTAACAAATATAAGTAACAATCTGCTTTCGGTTCTTGTTTTGATTTCCTCAAATTTAATTAAGATTCAGATCTGAACATTAAAAACCTTGACCAGTAAAATAAATTAAAAATTATTGTTAAAGTATTCAAATGCAAAGAATGTTCAATATAGATAAACTATCAGATAATTGTAAATTAATTAGTACCTTCATTTTATACAAATTTAATCTAGCATAACAAGTGCAATGAACCTTAAAATGAACAGTTTTCTTATAAATTGGATATAAGGCTCTAAACAAAATCAATAAAGTTGATTTTTTAATTAAATATTTAATGACTGAAAGAATTCATAAAACAGAAATCTTCTGAAATGAACTTTAACAAAACTCTTACAAAATTATGCAGCTATATTTAAATGAACTATGAAAATTATATATTTCTGATTCAGTTAACAAAATTTAAGTTAGCTCCAGAAGAGCTTTCATTTCATTTCATTTCATTCAACATTTCGGTAGAAAATCTTGTTTTAAATGGTTTCTATGGGTATTTTTATTTGACATAAAATTTCTTTCAATTTTCTTTTCTGATGTTATTCTCGACTGACCACCAATGTCCTTATCATTAATGTAAATTTCTGTTGTCTTCCTCAATTATTTGTCGCAATCTTTTCGTATTCCCACAATTTATAGTTTATTGTCAGCTACATATATAAATATTTGGTATATTAACTATATTCTTAGCTTTAGTGTAATAAATGGCCTCAAAGAACAAGGCACAGTTCAAAATTTTGCTACCATATTTTACAAAAATATCCCATTTTTTTTGTGTCTTCAATTCATGCAGATAATGGACAACACCATTTATTGTGCATTCTCTTCTTCAATTCAATTTTTTCATCTACAATAGATGAGAAATTTTGATTACAAAAATAATAAGCTATCAATTAATGTGGTGTCTCCCATATAGTTTTATTTCTTTGTTATGATTAACATGTTATCCATGACCCAAAAAAAAACAAAATTGCAAAAATTATATCTTTTAATTACATTATGACATATGTATTAAATTTATTGCTTTTAGTTTAATAAATTTTTAAGAGATGAAATCAAAAGAAATAGGAAAGAAATCCGTTAGGCTCTTGTTATTATAACACAAAATTATTATTTTCTTTTTGTTTTCAGTTTTAAAGAAAAATTTTATAGCGTCAATAAAAAACCAATTTTGTATTCATTTATTATTCTTTTTCTGCTGTTAATTTATTCGTGGTCCATGTCACCCAAGTTGATTTACATAAGAGTATAATGCTTTTATTATCATCACACGAGTATATTAATGGTGTAATAGGCTAGTGCTACTATAAATTTCCATTAAGGATGGCACGATAATATCTTTTCAAAAAAGCAAAATCCCTGCTACCAAGTGGCTGTCCACGCACAAGATAGTACACACAATACAGTTTTGAGTCATGAATGTAAATAGAAAACTAAAGAACCAAAATATGACTAAAAGTTCAGCGATATTTTAGTTCGGCAAACCAATTGTAATTGTTCGATAATTGTCAAAATACTAACATGAAGATGCTCCCTGAACTGTATGGACAGGCCAGTATATTTTTTCTCATTAGAACCAGCCAGCCGTTTAAAAATTTCAAAAAATCAGCTCCTGTTGTTTGAATACTTCTTCTGGTTTTTGGAATTTTTACAATATTCATGAGACATGAAGTGTCGAAGAGTACATCTTCCATTGATTAAATGATTTAAATTAAAGTTTATGGTTTCATCTATTATCGCAACTTATTCGGATACATTAAATAAATTTTGAAGAAATATAGAGCAAAACGTGGAACACTAGAAATTGAGATAAAATTCAGAAAAGTTTAATTCGGCTAATTTAGGTTACATACACCAAGTTCATAAATACGAAGCGTAAACAGTAATGTCACACTTTATATACATTATGTACATATGTAGATTTCAAAGAATTTTTTAAAATCAAATAAATTTTTTTAAAAATGGTACAATCATAATTTTCTGATCATACGATATGGGTTATTTTGTAAATTAAGTTATGAGTTTCCATTTGGAACACGCATTTGGTTAAAATTTTTCTGTTATACGCATAATCAGACAAATAAGGTTTTTAAATGCGATTATAAATTTTTATCAAAATATATGTGTACCCTAATCGGTTTGGAATTGAAATTACAAATTTTTGATTTTTTTATAAAAATGTCCATACATAAATATCGCCATTTACGAGTGTAATCACTTTGTGTGACATTAAAAGAAATAATTTATTTTGGATTGTATTACGACATACTCATAATAATACAAGTACACACGATATAATATTTTTATTATCTGTATATTACATACATATGTGTATTTAAATTCACATAATGTGTTTAAACCTTAAAATTTATGCGCACTATTTATGCGTGATCGGTGGGTCGTTAAACAGTGAAATTTATGTGAAATTTTTTAATAATTTTACTTTTCTTATTAAATTCAGTTTTCGTTATGTTTCTTTGCGGATTTTGGTAACTAATTTATTCAAAAAACAAACCAAAACGAAAAAAATTTATAATTTATTACCTATATTTGGCAACATTTATGATGGTCATTTTGATGAGTGTATAACACGTATACAGAGTATAAGAGTTGATAGTATGCAATTATGTAATTTCAGAATTCATACATAATTTTTTTTTATTTTCTTATTAAATAATCTTGTTATTTTATTTTATGGCTTTACTTATTATGATTAATGTATTAACCCTGCAGGGGTTACAATGCATGGAAGTGCCATAATTATCGAGTACAATGAAATTGAAATCTGCATATGAAAATAAAAGGGATATCCGGTACCCAGAGTGCGATAAAATTGATGACGTGATATTTTAAACAATCCAACTTATGAAAATATTCGTATTGAAATTCACATGGATTTTCATATTTTTGGGAATGCGAATTAATTTTCATTTTTTAGAGAATATGAATTCGCAGTTTGAGATTATTATAGTTTATTGGTTTCGTTGACTAACAATGATAAAAACAAAAAACAGCAAAAATAAAATGCAATTATGTGTTAAAATTTATTATGCTGCCAAAATATTTAACTATTTCCATTAATTTAATTTACCAAAAAAGAAGAAGCAAAGACAAATTTTATTTTTGTCTTAAAAGTTTTATGAATTTAAGAAATTCATTATGAAACAAATTCGCAAATATTCAAAATATTTATTTAGTCATTATTATTGTTAGCGCAATAAATGATTTACAGTAGGCTGCAGCACATTTTAAAATCGACTAATAAATCGAAATAGTAAAGGGGTTTCTTAACGTTTTAATTGCATACTAAAAACAGAGATAAATTTTTCATTCTTAATTATATAATTTGATCATTTACATTGTATGCAATCGTATTGAAGTATAATATGCAATTGAAGTCAAAAGTTTTTCAATCCCTTGCACTCTGTAACACTTTCTCGTAAATAATGCTGTGATTATGCTACGAAAATAATTGTGAAATTTAATTCTAATATGAAAATTATAAAACCTAGAATAAATTAAAAGTTGGCCTAACACAAATTGGCTGATTCATTTAATTTTCCAATTTGTGTTACTCATTACGATCTTGCGATACGTTCTTAAATAATACTAACTATTAAATTAACTGTGCAAAAACTTTTTCATTATTCTTTCGTTTGACTGTAGTTTATATAACTGCAAACTTGTGTCTGTTTGTCTTTTCCGAAACTATTGGCCCAATAAATTAATAAAACTCACATTACAACATTCTTATGACTACTAAAAGATTGTTGATATCAGATGCTAGCCGCATATTATGCGTTCAAATCGTAATTGCTTTTCAATTTTAATTTGTTTGGTATACATAGATATACATAAAAGTACACTTTACCATATCATATTGAAACCAATTTATGAAAATAAACAAGCTTGTAAAATGTGAGATCTTTTAAAAGTCGGGAAGTGATTTCAAAATAATGATTTGAAGAATCAACATATAAAAACAAGATATTTCAATATGAAGAGTGTATAAAAAGTACCATAACCTATAAAAATCTGGCATGACCATCTAATCCGCTATAATCGATCGCATTTCACCATACAATTATAAAAATATCTTTTAACCATTATTTTGAATTCTATGAAGTTCTGTGTTTACATAGTTCTTCGTATAAACATGAAATAAATCATAGAATAACATGGAGAAACGGTTTTCCGAAAAATCGACATTTGCCCCCACACCATTATTCTCTCTTATTCTATAAAAATGTGGCCGGTAATAAACTAATTTTTAAGAAAAGTTTTATATTTCAATGAAAAACAATCTTTACTTGTACACAACCATATCTTCGCACATACACATAAATCGTTTTCTTATCAAGTATAAAACTGTGTTTTATTTGTCATTAAAATTAATGTTGATTGGTCATATATTTTATTATTAAACAAAAAATACTCGATATTATTTCCTATTAATTAATTACAATGAATTTAAATAAGTTGTTCGGAATTCCCTTATCATGCATAACTCTACCTAACCATGTATCATTAACATTAAGTCTCATCTAACTAAACATAAGTATAATAAAATTAATGAATTCACATTTAATTATATACATGCATTTTATGTATTTTTTTATTTACAGCACAATATGATGCATTAGGTGGAACAAGTCAAATTACTGATGAAGGTATTGCACCAGTCAGTTCTGTTATTGGAGCTCTAGGAAACGGTGGTCATAGTCACGGACATATTAATGGTAATGGTGGTGGTGGTTTAATATCAGGTACTGCACCATCTGGACCAGGTGGTCTAATTTCACATCAAAATTCAGGTTATTTACCACCACATCGCCATTAGAAAACTAAAATAAAAAACAACACATTACATATTATATAATAATCGAAAAAACAAAAACAACGAACGAACGCGCGCATTTAATTTATTATTCATTTTTAGCTGTGATTAGTTTTCTTTTTATTTTTTTTTTCATTATAATTTCATTTGTTTTTTTTTAGTTTATTATCTATTTGTGTATATAAAATGTTTGTATAGGATAATATTAGTTCGCAATAATAAAAAACAAAGTTACTGTTATGTAATAATTATTGTGTAATTAAATATTTGTTACTTATTATGAAAAAAATTTTTTTTACATAAAAAAAAAGAGAATTTTATTTTTAATTATTTTCAAAACATTTTTGGAATTTTTTGCAAAAATTTAGCAAACCGGAAGTCAAAGCAGTTTCTAATTCACTTGACCTTATTGTGAATATCAGGTTAATTTGAAACCGTAACAAATTTTTGATGGATGGAATCAAATCGATTAACACATTAATTCACAATAAATTATTAATTTATAATCAAGTGTAAAGAATAAAAAAAAAAAATCGAAGACAAAACAAATTATTTATGTATAAATAAAAAAACAATTTTTATACACTTACCTACATACATGTGTACTTCAAAAAGACCAAAAAAATTCACAATAGGTTCGTATACAGGTATGTGAGAAAAAGATGAAAGTGAAACAACAAGACGGCACGGAGGTCAAAACCGTAAACTGCTTAATTTTTTATTTTCTCCAAAAATGATTTGCTTTTATAAAAAAATAGATTTGAATTCATTTAAAAAAAAAAAATTTTAAACATTAACATAATCTTAAAATTTTTTAAAAATAAGAAAAAATCACTACATTTTACAATTCTATTGTTTATAATAAAAAAGAAAATCAAAACAATGAGACAATCAAAACAAAATCTCATAACAACTTCTTCTATAGCTTAAATAACCAAAAAGAAAAATCAAAAAGTCGAAAACTTAAAATAGCAGAAAAATTTTAATAAATTGAATTCAAAATAATTTAACGCAAAGAGTAGGATGCAGACAGACGCTTAACACGTTATTGTTATGACGCTTAAGCACATAATCGATGCTTTTTTTATTCAAAAAAAAAAATTTAAAAATTGCATAATAAATAGATTTTTCTTCTTGGTTTTCTTCTGACGTCTTGACTTTAAATATTTTATTTAAAATATTTAATAAAATTTATTATGAAACTTTTTTGTTTTTTTGTGTTTGCTCTTCACGAGTTTTCTTCAAATTTGTTCAACAAATTAATTTTTAATTATCAATTCAGCGATAAAATAAATCATTATTAAAAGATTTCTAAAAATTATGAAATTTTAGTGCGTAGACATAACATTTTACGAATTGAAAGTTACTGATTTGCGCATATTATGTAAATTAATGAGCATTTTAATAATAAGAAATGCACAGTTTCTCTATTTGTTTATTTTGTTAATTTAACAAACTTCAAGACATTCTTATACTAATAATTAGAATTTGTATAGAAGCAAGCAGCTTATAATTAATTAATAGTGCTTTTAGTCCAATAATCTCCCAATTCATTCAATGTGTTCTAATTTGGATGTTTGCGGTACAATTTTAACCCACAAGACGCTTTCTGCTACATAAAATTATACTTTTATAAAATTTCTACTATTACTTGTAATTTCTATTAAAATAATTGTCAATGATTTTAATTGTTAACTCAAGCCGTTTTGTAATTCTTATACTGCTGTGAGAATACAAAATTCTAAACTTTACCTTGAAAGTTTTGTGCTGCTTTTACATAAATTTTAAAAATTTTTTTTGTTATATTGTCAATTATATAATTATCAAACAAGAATAAATATCTCCGCCATATGCATATTATGTATATATAATTGATTTTCCAATGATAAAATCATAAGTTAAATCATGTAAAATTCTCTAAAATAGCATTATTAAATAATTTTAATTTCATATTTAATTTTATGACTTCCAATAAACCTTTAAAATGCCCTATATTACAATGTAAAATTATACACATACAAAAAAAATTCAATGTTACTTACATGACTTTGGAATAAATAAAGATCTACCTTGGTCTTTACTATTCTTATTGTTTATTCATTTTGAGACTAAGTCTTTATTTTATTAGTACCTATATTTATAAATTGTAGGTGGAAAATTTATTTGTGTGCATGAGAAATCATATGTAGTTGAAATATGAAATTTTTGAAATGTGGAAGTGATTTGAGTCATGAGAATAATAGAATTAATTTAAAGAAATCGAAATTTAAATAAAATTTATATTAAAAAACAAATAATTTAAAATATTTTCAAGCTATCTGCTTTCAATATATTTAATTTATTTCAATTAATTCGGAAATGAATTCTTTCTTATGTTTATAAAATGCTTGACGTAAAAATTATACGTTCATTATATTTATGTTGACGTAAAAATTATACGTTCATTACATTATAATGCTGTTTATGTCAACAAGTAAATCTGAAAAGTTTTGCTCTTGATGAAATTTATGTAACATCGTAAAATATGAATTCCATTCAACTTTTGCTATGAAATGAGAGATACATAGGTAATAAGAAACATTCCAGTCTTAAAATTACTTAAATTCAACTTAAGGTTTAGATTTATAAATAAAACGAGAAAAAATAAAGTTGACCTTGTCAACTCTGTGATACCCGTACGAATTTATAATCCTACGTGCGAGTAAAGATGCCATAACTGAATATGGGAAAGATTATGACTTTAAGTTGCCGTATTACCATATCAATTTTTGCAAAATTTCAGTACTGTTTTTCAAAATACTGTGTGTGCCAAACTACTATTGAAGCTGTATGGCAGCAACCAGAAAGAGACAAGAAATTTTAACGAATTTTATCAAGCACATCGGCCCTACTAACATGTTCGTTTGTGTTAAATTTCACCGGTAACCGGATCATGCCCAATTTAAATGAGGTTCTGTCACTTATTACATTAAATCATTTGTGAAAAATTGCTGAAGTGAGCTCAATTAGTTTTTGAGTTATCGTTGAGACGGACGAACGGACGGACGGGCGGACAGACAAAGCTAAATCAACTCAGAATTTGACGCTGATCAAAAACATACACTTGAGTCTATATCTAACACCGTTATTTCTTCGCGTTACAAACGGTATGGCAAATTTAGTATATAATTAAAATCAATTTATTTTTGAAATTTTTTTATAAGCGATAAGATGGACCAACCTAGTTAAAACTCGTACCAGTCATTCTTATAAGGCAGGTTGCGATTTTAAAAAAAATTACGAAAAACATTTACTGCCTAAATCTTAGTTGTTAAGAGAAGAACTTGAGTAACACTTTATTAAACTTTCCGAAAAGTTTAATATTTGTGCTTAAACTAACTGAAACAGTTTACTTAAATGCAAGTTGAATCTGTATGTTGCAAGTTTGAATCTGTAATGTAAACAAGCGAACAAATGTAAATGAATTTATTTAAGAGAATGGTTTGAACGCAGCGATTTCTTAGAATACACAATTTTCATCTGTGTTCCAATTTAGCAACTCCAACATTCAGGATCTGATGGTTTAGTGTCATTAGCATCGTTGATAGTTAAGGTGATTCATCTAATATCCTATAAATGTCCAGCCACAGAATGCCCCAAATCTAGTACATTTTATATGTATGGCTAACAATCGTGGGGTAATGTTCTTTGTTTTAAACTTTTTGATTGTGAGTTAGAAATATAATAATAATTAAAATGCCAGTAATGAGTCAATACAATCGAAACCAAACAGTAAATACCGTTTAATTTTCGTGTCAAATTCTTTGTCAACTAAATAAAATTTAATTATTTCATAGTCACGTATAATGTCACGTAAATAACGTCTATAATATTATGTTATGTATAATATAAAGAAGAAGCAAAATCACATTAAGTATTGCTCGTATATTATAAAACAATATAAAACTTTTAAATATAATCTTATTGTAATGGGATTTGAATATCGATTATCTTAATCGAAATCATAGGAGGTTTCAAATTAAAAATGGTAGTAATTTACATAAATTTTCTTATACTTGAGGTATTTTTAGTAAAAAGCTAAAATTGTATTTCCGGAAAATTATATTTTATATGTATATATATGCATATGTGTTTATTTTAATAAATTCTAATAATCTTAATTTTATAAAAAAATATAAAAATATTTAAAGCAAAAATAATGTCATATGAAATTTTTAGTTTATAGAAGTTGGTGCACACATGTAAGTACATACTTTTTTAGTACCTAAATCTTGTCTTAGATACAGAGTTTTAAAGAGGAACAATAAGACTTTTCGTTAATAACATTTGATCAAACATAATATGTCATGAACTTTTACTCTTTTTCTAATTAAAGTGTTGAAATAAAATCATTTTGACAGGCTTATTTAAATACCACTAATGCCACAGCGTCCTGGACGCAGAAATATCTGTCCGTCTTTGTGTTTAAAAAACTTTTAAAATTTTCTTATTAAATATGACGCCAACAAATACCGAATATTCCTATCAAGCCAACAATAATAACGAATATTCCAATATTTTTAAAGTGTTAAAGTAAATTTTACTATAGACGTTTTTTGGCATATAGAACTTCCCTTTTTTCGTAATTGAAATTGGTTAAAATTTGGAAGTTCGTCCGTCAATTTAGTTATTTCAAAAGTTTTAGATATTCACATGAAATCAAAAAAAAATACTAGAGAAATTAATTAGTTTGTTTCATTATTTTATTTTTCGTTAATCCTGCAGTTTGCGAACCACACAGATTCACTTATTAATGAACTATTATATAACAATTTTATTTACTCATAGGTATCTTTAATTTTTGCTTACTACAAAATTCTGGTAAATAAAATTCTTTCGTAGACAAACCAAACTCATTAAATTTTATCAATAATTTAAATCTAAAACATAAGTTTATGTTCTCACATTTCTTAAAATCTCAGTGATCTTAACTCAATCAGACACGCTTTCAATCACTTATTTAATGTTGATTTGATTAAAACTTAATTAAAGTATTAAACTATTAAAACAAAAATAATAAAAAAAATAATGAATTTTCTAAATTATACTAAATTAACAATTTTTGAAGGTATTCAACAATCTAGAATATGATCAAAAACCATTATAAACGCGACCAAAGCATTTTTGTATTTAAAATAAATAATAACATTCACACACCGCTTTCGATGCCGTCATTTAATTTAATTCAAACGTAAGAAAAAATTTTATGTTAACAGACAATATTATTTGAATTTTACTAATTGATGAAATTAAAATATTGCCAGTTTTAAATTACTGAAATAATATGTCAAGCCAGATACGGAGATTTAATTGAAAATGTGGTCTTAAAAACTAATTTTACATAACCAAATTTCTTTTTTTATAAATTAAATTATTTTCAATATTAATCGAAAATGTTTGAAAAATTTAAAATATTACAATTCCTAAAATTTAAATATGTATTTGTAAAACTGGGTAGCTAATGTAAAAAATGAAATTATTTCATTAAAAAATTTTATTGCATATATTTAGGATAACTACTAAAGTAACAACAACCGATTTTAAAAACAAAATATTCATTAGGTATACAAGAAGCTTACAATACATACAAACATTAACAGTAGAAAGACTGAAATTTTGTATATACCTATTTTGCCCAAAAGCAGTCAAAATGACTACATTGTGTAAGAATAATTAATGTAAAAAAAAAATTGTTCAAAATTTATTTTTAATATTTTTTTATATTATTTACAGTTACTTATTAGTAAATATTTAGAGCGTAAATGATGTAAAATAAACAAGTAGGGCGAATATTACTGCATAATGATACGAAAAACAATTATTGAGCCACTGCAAGCTATCTAGTTAGAGCACGCTCAAGTCGACAATTTATCACATACTTGCATAATGACATTGTAGAGCGAAAATCTCACTTCATTTTAGAATAATAAACTTTTACTTGAAAAAAACGCCAACTTTTATAGGCCACGTTTTTTCTAATGGTGTAATATAAACGTATAACGGAAGTTCAAAAATTTTCCTTTTTATAATTCTTCTAATTTCCTCCTAAACATTTCAATTATATTATTCATTTTTTTCCTATTTATTGATATAGAATAGCTTATTCTTTATACAAATTATCATTAATTGAAAATCTATCCTAATTATTTTGACTATTTTTGCCGCTTTTTAGCTTATATTTTATATACTTTTAATGACATTAAACAAAATTTTAGGAGTGAAAGAATTGTTACCGTATTACATGTTTTATAGCATTTTTCTTAAATTTGATATAAAGGACCAAAAGTACTAAAATAGTACTATTATGTATTATTTTATGCCATAGCAGTATTGGCAATATTAACGTTATTTCATATAAAGTTTTTTTTCAATTCTTTCAATTTCATATAATTTGTTTCAATTTTTTATAGCCCTCTATTAGTAATTTTTTTTATAAAAAGTTTTGAAAATAAATTTTTAGGCATCTATTTGTTTTAAACTGTCCAAATATGAGTCTTGAGTTTTTCAAATATGAGTCTTAAAACCATAAATTTTTGGCAGATAAATCAGTACGAATTGCTATATGTTGAGGAAACACTGCACATAATTCGAAATAAAATCATGCTAAAAATGCAAAGTTCGATAAGTTTGGAAACGGCCTTAGCAAAATTACAATGAATGCAAGTTTGTTATTTCCTTAATCTTATTAAAACATGTTTTTCGTTTTCATTATGGCAATTAATTTACCTAAAAAGAAATTATAAGAATAAAATTTTAATTTGATGCAGGAAATTCTGGTATTACATAATTTAAATATCCGTTATCTAACAAAATTTTTCTTTTCATATTCGACTCTTCAACATAAGTGAATATTTTATTTTATAATTGCTTTGTAAAATGCGAAGAAGCCATAATTGACAAGTCCAAAAAAATATAAAATAACTCCACCATCGTATTATGTGATTATTAATTTAACAAATTAGATTATGAGTCAATTACAACAAATTTTATTGAATTATTAAGTATACGGTTTATTAGGCTGAATCAAAGGAAAAGCACTGTATATCTAATTTGATCGAAGCTGCAGGAATTAGGAGTAAAAGTTTTTTTTTCGTTGAAAACAGAATACTTATAGTAAAATCTACCCTTATATTATAGAAAGGGCACTATTTATATAGATAGAAAAAGCAATTATTAGGTTGCGAAAAATTTCAATCAAAAAATACATACATATACGACAAAACTATGCCTAATTGCTGTTTACATATCGGACTGAATAGTTAGATGAAGTTCGGACTTTATGTCAAAATTTATTATTTCTTCTAAAAAAATTATAATTAGAATAAAAATAATTGAATTGAATACTCCCATAGAATAGAATAATCGATATTGAATACTCCCATAAAAAATTGGTTAACGCCATTTTACTTTCGAAAAATTAAACGATAAACCCTGATGAGAATAAACTAATTTATACTAACTGCCGTCGGGAAAAATCTAATAATAATCAGTATTTAGACATACAACATTCATTAGACTCAGATTAAATCTTAAATGTTGTCGTTAATGTTAACAGAACCCTAGATAAATTTCTAAATTTTGTATCAAATTTTCTTTTTTCTAATAATCTTGTTTAAGTTGTTCTTCGAAATAGTCAAATATCTTCATTTAATTGTTTTTACAAGGAGATAATGCGAAAATTCCTACATACAAGGTTACAGGTTCATGCTTCGTAATATATTAAATTGAAATAGACAAGAAATAGTTTTAAAAATCCGCTGGATCAGCCTAATTCCTATATGAAATTTAATGAATATTTCCAGCGATTTTTATTATCCATTCGCCTCTTAATAATTTTGTAAGAAATTAAAATATAAACGACTATTTTTATTAATGAATAGAAAAAAAATAGAAAATATAAATATCAAAATATTTTACTTTTCCCTTGCATTCCCATTGTAATTCCATTCAAATGCACCGACTTACTTGTTTTATTTCTTCAGATAAAATATTTTAACTCTAGCTACTATGAATTATAAATTTATTTTAGTGGCGAATTATGCAAATGTTTCAATTTTCACATTTTTAACCGGCAGGAATTGTCGTTTTGTTGCACTTTTGAGACATTTCATTTTCATTATGCGATTATTTCAGCCTACAAAGAATATAAAAGTGAGATTTTGATTAAATATTTGTGCAGTTTGCGATGACTCCTCTACATATTAACATAATAAAGGGATATTGTTATAATCTAAAATGCGACTACTGTTAGTAAGTATTTAAATATACTAAAATAAGTAATTTGTGAATTCACTAATGTTAGTAAAAATTAAAAATATAATTTGTTGCATTAATAGATATTATGTTGTTTGATCATGGTAAATGTAGCATTACCGATACAGCCAGCATCTTCTCAATCACTATCATCTGAAAGTAAATATCAAAGTACACTTTTATCTAAAGATCCGGAAGATAATCAAGATTTAGAGGCAGCACTTGTTTCCAAGCACATCTATTATCATACAGCTCCAGAAGAACCAGAAGAAGAGCCTAGAACCGTATTAGCATCGAAACCACAAAAAAGTTATCGTGTTGTATTCATCAAAGCTCCAATTTATAAACCAGCTAAACTATCACTGGTAAATCATAAGGATAATGAAGAAAGAACTGTTATATATGTTCTAAGCAAGAAAACTGATTCAACTGATTTAGATATTTCTACGCCAGCACCTCAAGTGGAACCATCTAAACCAGAAGTATATTTTATCAAATACAAAACTCAGGAGGAAGCACAAAATGCTCAGCAACAAATTCAAGGTAAAACATCTTCACTATTTCATTAACCAATTATTTTTAATTGTTTTCAATTTTTATGGAAAATTTTCATCATTTTAGCACATTATGATGCTCTTGGAGGTGAAACCAAACTTAATGATGAAGTCACGGCTCCAATTCAATCAGTTATTGGTGTATATTCACAAACATCACCCTCAATAACATCTTTAACACCAAAACAAATAAACAATAATGGTTATATTTCGAACATAAACAATGAATTATCTAATCCAGCTTATTTACAAAAAAGAGTTTAGATCTATGTATGTCATTAATTATATTGTAGCAATAACAATAAACAGCGAATAATTACGTTGATTATTATTTTATATTTTATTTATGTATATATTAAAGAATATTTGAAAACTTAAGCGCAGGTAACAATGCATTATCTGCGGCTAACTTGTAGCTCTCATGAGCGGAACAAAAAAAAAAAACAAATAAAAACGTTTCAGTCGGTATAAACCGATTGAATTATACCCTGCACCTTTCGTTATTGTGTAGCAATTACTCGAACCTCTGAAATCATTCTATAGAAACTTCACGGACATATCTGACCTATAATTGGACATCCGACTGCCAAGTTTCATGAATCTGACCTTATAATTTTTCCAAATATTTAAAATTAGCTTTTGGAGTTGTATGGTAAGTATCTGAACCTGCCAAGCAATTCCATCAAAACTTCACAAATATATCTGATCTATAATCGGACACACAACTGCCAAGTTTCATAAATCTGACTTTATTATTTTTCCAAATATTAAGAATAAGCTTTTAGACTTGTATGGGATCTACTCGAACCTGTTAAGAAATTCCACCAAAACTTTAGAAATATATGTGACCTATAACTCGACATACAACTGCCAAGTTTCATGAATCTGACTTTATTATTTTTCCAAATATGTTAAATAAGCTTTTGGAGTTGTATGGCAAGTACCGGAACCTGTCAAGCAATTCCATTAAAACTTCACAAATATATCTGATCTATAATCGGACACACAACTGCCAAGTTTCATGAATCTGACTTTATTATTTTTCCAAATATTAAGAATAAGCTTTTAGACTTGCATGGGAGCTACTCGAATCTGTCGAGCAATTCCACCAAAACTTCAGAAATATATTGGACCTATAATTGGACACATAACTGCCAAGTTTCATGAATCTGACTTTATTATTTTGTCGAATATAAAAAATTAGCTTCTGGAGTTGTATGGCAGGCACCCGAACCTGTCAAGCGATTCCTCTAAAACTTCAAAAATATATTTGACCTATAATTGGACACATGACTGCCAAGTTTCATGAATCTGACTTTATTATTTTGTCGAATATAAAAAATTTGCTATTGGAGTTGTATGGCAGCCACCCGAACCGGTGCAGCTATCCCATTACAATTTTTAGAACATGTGTAGAATATAATTGGACACATGTATACAAAATTTTATATTTATAGCTTTATTAGCTTTTGAAATATTTAAAATAAACTCTTGGAGTTGTATGGCAGCTACCCGAACCCGTTGTCCGACTTAGTCCAATAACAATAGGGTTCGTCCTTAGCACAAAAGAAAAAACTTGTGAAAGTTTGGTGTCGATTGCATTATTCGTTTTTGAGTTATCGTGCGATCGGACGGACGGACGGACGGACGGACGGACATGTCTAAATCGACGCAGAATTTTACGCTGAGCAAGAATATATATATATGTCCATACCGCAGATGACTTCTTCAAGTAGTTACAAACTCCATACCAAAGTTAATATACCCTTCACGAAGTGCAGGGTATAATAAAACAAATTTTTAAAAAAATTCAAAAACCAAACCAATGTTCTAACTTTGTTTCGAAGACTATGGCTCAAACGTATATAGCGGTAAGTAGTTTTACTACCTACTTTACGGCAAATAGTTTAATTACAATATTTGTTGTCGAATTTGTAGCGGCAAATATTGTAACTTAAATATTTTTTTCTGTCACTTTTGTGTATGTACATACATAGGTACATTATTTCCACAACAAAAATTTGTCATTAATTTAATTTGTAATTCAAAAAGACGATTTTTATTTATGTACATAATCATATAAGTACTTAATTTAAAATTAAATTTAAAAAAAAAATAAAGTTTTGAGTTTTATTTATAAATTTTTTTTTTCTACTGACGCTTATAGGCATATGATGCTTATAGTTACACATTTTTATGAAATTTTTTGTGTGACTATAAGCGGACTCCACTGTAATTGTGAGATCGAAAATAAAAAGCAATCAATTTAGCTGGAAAACAAGCACCGATGACTACTCTACGTCGCATAGTTCCAAAGTTATAAGCATTAATATGCAGGAAAAATTTGATACTTTTTTTTTTGGAACCCTTCCCCTCTTTCACACACACAGTTTTTTACTGGAAATTGATTAAGGAATCATCCGTAAAGTTATTTGACAACCTATGCAAAACACATGCGAAAATATGGCATTGAAGAAACTCATATAAAACTACTAAAAACCAAAAGCGGCAATTTTGTTTGTATTTTTCAAAATAAATTGATAATTTTCCGAATCTTAAGTTTCTCCTAAATAGAAGAAAATTAGCTTTGATAAAGAGCAAAAATAGAATGCCTTTATTTGTAAATAATTTTTGGAGTTACACAATAGAATTGAATTTGTTTGAGTGGCGCACTGTCATTTAAATTACCCTATACCTACATAATGTTTCCTTTTTTGTTTATTTTCTGAGGATGCACAGTATTTCCCTAAAGCATATTTAATTACTCTACGTAAATCGAAAGAAGGCTGTAATTTAAACCATTTGGTATTTAACGAATAAAGTCAAGCTCAAAATCAGAATCTAAAATTCACAATTTGGATTGCAAAGGTGAATTCCGCTGTGTTTTAAATAAACGTACATTACGTCATCTACCTGGAAGTTTTCCTTGAATTATTAATCGTATCATACGTCGCACATTGCATAATTTGTGTATTAAGAATCGGGTACGAAAATTGACGTTGCAACAAATTATACATCAGCTGAACTTGAAATAAACAGATGAAGTTTTAGATAACAAAAATCCTAATGCTTCAGTTTTCAATAATAATTTTTAGTAAACATACATATGTACAATTTATGCATATGGAATTCATTAATTCAAGAAATTTTTAGAGTTATTGAAAAAGTGGATATTTATAAAAAATTATGAATTTATTTCATTGTATATTTTTGAGCATTGTATATTTTAAATCTAATCTATACAGACTATGTATGTATTTAATTAACACGGCCTTCCGAACACTTTTTGTGAAAGAACAACTTTTCATCAAAATTTTAAAAGAACATTTTTAAATTGTGTTAGAATAAGTTCTAGGTTAAATTTAAAGGATTTAACTTGTGTAAATGCTTTACTGTGCTTCCGTTTAAATATTGCTATTATAGGTGCAAAACAATAGTTGAGTAATTTCCGTAGAAAGATATTTGAAGTAGAAACCAATTAATAACAAGCATGTTTAATAAATTATTCATAGTTATCATACATCAGTCGAATATTCATCAAGCAGTCTCCCTTTTCAAGTAATAGACGTTTTTGCTAACTAGAATTTTTCAATAGTTACAATTAACTTTTTTTTTAAGAAATCAAGAAGTGAGAAATCATCTTAGTCACTTAACTTACTGAAAAGTTATTTAACAACGGTAACTCAAAAAAAAAACGCCGATCATCAAATTTTTATAAAGCAATCTTGCTGCAATCAATATCTACCATTTTTTTTATTTTCTATATATAAATCGTCATCGCAATCACCAAATTAGAATATGTATAATAGGGAAAAAAAGTTGTAGTCTCAGCTATATTAAGCAAACTTTGTAAAAAAAAAATTTATGTAATACTTTGGATAATAGATGTCACTTTTTTCAACTCGGAATTTTCAAAATTAATTTAAGGGAAATTTAGCTGACATTGGGAATTATTTTAAAAACATAAAAAACATCTAGGTTCGCCTCTTCATATGCAATTTTAAGTTGATAACATTTCGGTTAGTGTCTTTACTAAATATGTTTTTCTTTTTTTAAATAAAGAACTGCTAATATATTTTTTTATTAAAAAAATATATTCTAGTAATAGCGAAGGAGTAAATAATTGAAGGGGTTAGAAGAATAAGGAGTTAAGTGACATTTTTCTCAAAAATCGTTTTTTGGCAGCTTTAGTCTTTTCAAAACTTACACGTCTTTTACAAAAACGCGTTTTCGAAATATGAAGTTTTACGGTATTTAGACAATAAAAAAAAGAGTTAAGTACACATTTTAATCTTTTGTTTATTAAATGAAGGCGTTAAGATCACTTAACCTACTCGTACAATATAAATGTTTTCAAATAAAATGAGAAGTTTATTTCTTAAAAGGGTTAAGTGCGCATTTGACACTTTCATCCACAAACAATTCAATAAAAAAAACAAAATATTAGCAAAACCGTTATCATATTTTAGAAGTTTAAAGTGTTACTAGTGTTTGTTAAGTGTTATGAGGGCTAAAATTTTGCTATTATTGTTAAACTTTTACTATTATTGTTTAATTAAGAAAGCGTAAGTCAAATATATAATATGGGAATATGGGAACAATGGAATCAAGAGGATAGCAAAATGGTAAAACCGGTTTCGGACCAAGAAAAAGAAAAAAAGAAATCTATAGACAACGTTCATACTGAAGAAGCTCAATTTAGTATGTACATTTCACTAATCTATTAGTGAAGAAAAAATTAAAAATTTAAAAGTACAGTTCATTTTCATTCCAAATGAACATAAATAGTTCTATCAAAATATAATCGGAAGGAAACCTGAACTATAAATACTAGTGGGATATTTGATGATATTAACGAATTAACAGAAAATTATTTCAAATTTTTGTTTTTGCTTATTAATTTGAGTACCCACATGCACTGCTAGATATTATATCTGAATCTGAAAGTGCTTTATTTAGTAGTTTAACAAATATTATGTATTGATATTATACATATTTAATATTTTAATACCTAGTATAAATATACTTATTACGAAACCTATATTCCTTTTTTCTTTTTCAATTAATTTAAAAGAAAATTACATATTTTATTAAGTTTATAAGGTTTATTCAGAACAAATATGACGAACTTTTTTGGTTATTTTCTAAATTAAAGTTTGTTTTTTATTTTTGTAATATTTGAAAAAATAATACAGAATGATAATATAAAACAAAAATTCAATTAACGCTTTTTAATTCTTCAACAGTTTGTTTTTTGTAAATTTTATTGGTGTAAAAAGGAGTTAATTGCATATTTTTCTAAATTCCACTTTTGCCGTAACATTCACAAGAATTTGAAATACCCTATTTGAAAGTACTTTAAGAACAATATAAGATCTAAAAAATAAAAATTCTATGTTTCAAATAGGTGAAAAGTTGCAACGTTATTAAAATCAGAATACAAAAAAGCGTTTTTCTCGAAATATTGAAAATGTTACTTAACTCCTTCTTCTTCTAACCCCTTCAATTATTGAGCAAATTATCAACAAGCAATTTTTCCAATAAAAACGCATAAAATCTAAAGAGTTGAAATTAATTTTTTTTTTTTAATTCTTTTCTTTCAAAAACGTTAACATTTTTAATAATGTAGCATTTTATTAAAGCAATCTTGAATTAATAGAGGTGTCTGCCGATACCAATGTACATAGATCAACGAATTTTAAGAAAATTTATTGCAATTTTGTAGAATAATTTTGTAGTACTACCACATAGAACCTTTAATAAAATCAATTAGTATGGAAAAACACGTAAATGTAAAACCTGACGGTCATTTGATTTATAAACTTTTAATGTCAACTTACCTGTTGTTTATTATAGTCTCATTTTTCATTTTTCGAAATAGTAGAAAAAAAAGCACACATTTAAGATTTAAATTTTCATAACTTCCATAATGCATTAATAGTTCCATAAGACATAATCCATAAGGTTCAACCTTAAACGTTAATTCTAAAATAAGGGTAAATTCTATTGGGCTTCATGTCTTCGCTCACCTTATTAAAAAACGAGAATTACTGTTTAAAAATTTCTGTAAAGATTTACATTATTTTACGTTAATAGCTAGAAAATTATTACAATGCATTTAAATTGCGTGACTACTTACATACCAGAATTTTGAGATATATAATTAAGAAGAGTGTATTCACAATATTTGAGAAGAGATTAAAATTCTAAAAGTTAGAAAGAAATTAACACACAACAATTAAAAACGTTTCAGCCGTGACAATCTGAGTCCAAAAACAGAAATATATTTAACCTGAAATTGGACATACGACTGCCGAATTTCATTAATGCAGGTTTATTAATTTTCGAAATATTTTAAAATACCTTTTTAAGTTGTATGGCTGCTACCCGAACCCGTTGTGTGAACTGGCAGCAGCCGTCCTTAATACAAAAGAAACAACTTGTGAAATTTTGGTGTCAATTGCATAATTCGTTTTTGAGTTATCGTACACTTTACGAAGGTGCAGGGTATAAAAAACCATTCTACATCCGTATTGTAAGGGTAAAGTTGTAAATTAAACAAAATTTAATAATTAAAACAGACACCAGCTGGTTTTACACAGGTTTATTTCATATCATGTTTCTTATATACAAGGAGGACAAAAAAACTAAAAGTTTTTTAAGAAAAGAGGATGTAAAATAAAGTTTGAGACCACTGTGGTCAGTGTAAAAGTGCCCAAATAAGAAGAAATGTAGCAAAAAAGTCGTCGTAGTTAAAATGGAAATTGTCGTAAAAAATGGTTTTCAAGTGAATATAACAATTTTGATAGTAACCAAGTTTACGTCATTTAAAAATGGGTGAATTGTAGTAATATAATTAAGCGCCTTGCAAAAAGCCAAGAAAGCACAACAACTCAATATAGTACAAGTGGCGCTTACACGGCATGAACATTAGAGTGACTAAATGTTACAATTCAATTTTATATTACTATTCAATTTATGATTAAATGCAGGTTAGCCGGAGAGGCATATTTGGTATTCCGCTGATTGTGGGAGTTAAACAAAATGTTTGTGCTTCCAACAGAAGCTAAATTTATTTATTTGATATTTTATATACATGTACTTATTTGTGTTGAAGCGTAAAAAATTTATTACGAAATTGATATTATTTTTTTATTCGATATTGCACCTAAAAAATGAAATTTTAAATTGAAAATTTTGCGCTTTAAACTTTATGAAACAATAAATTAAAATCGTTTTTGTATCGCACTATACGATTTTCTTGGTCAAGATTCTTGATAATATTTTTATATTTTCAATTATGGCACAAAATTTTGCATTTTTGATTTAGGTAAAGTAGGTAGAGTAATTAACTATCGAGTAGGTAAAGTAATTAGCTATTAAAAATTATAGATTTGTGAGCAGACATTTTTGGCAATTAATTATTCTAAATTGAAAAATAAATATTCATTCTTTATGTACGCACAATAACTGATATACATAAAGCAAGAAATAAATGCTTGGCACACAAAAAAAAAATCCCACGGGATGGTTAACAATAAAAGGTATTTTAAGAATGGCCAATAACTACATATTTATTTTACTAAATTCTTTTTCTTAATATATAATATAGAATAAAAACTTACTAATTTACTTGGTTGAACTTTTGCATATTTAAATTAATGTAAAATTATGATCAGCACATTTAATTGTTCAGATAAATTGAAAAGAATTAATTTTAAAATTTTATTTTTAAATTATTAGACTATATTTCAAAATTATGTCTTTGAATTCTAAGTGAAAAATTATATTTTTGCTAATCATACCTGTATGAATAGTATCTTCGAAATTTGCCTTACCGTTTGTAACGCTAAGAAATAACGGTCCTAGAAATAGGCTCAAGTGTATGTTTTTGATTAGCATCGAATTCTGAGTCGATTTAGCGTTGTCTGCCATCTGTCCGTGCGTCCGTCCGTCCGTCCAAAACTAAAGTTCACTAAATTTTCACAAATAATTTAATATAGTAAAAGCCAGCACCTTATTTGGTTCACACAAGCGAATATATTGTTAGGGCTATTGGAAATTTTGTGAATAGCTGCCGTACAACTTCCATAGTAATTCGGCCGTGTCTTAGAAAATATTGGAAAACACAGTACTGAAATTTTGCATAAATTAATATGGTAATACGGCAACTTAAAGTCATAGTCTGTTCCAAAGTCATAATTCAAATTTAAAGTACCAAAACATTTATGTGTAATGCATTTTTCTGCTTGAATGAATAATTTCATAATATTGAAGAAAACAACCTTTGTTCGCCAAAAAAAAACATAACTATTACATTACTTATTCCCATGTGTGAAACAAAACTTTCACGTTTACAGGATATTTTTTTTATATATAAGATTCAATTCCATATAATGTTCGTATTCCTTAATAGTATTCAATTATTTTAGAAGGATTATTAAATGTAAGATAAAATGTAATTTAATCTGAAGCTGTAGAATACCTTTGAACAGACTGAGAAGTAGGCAAATTCAATAAGAATTTACTTTTTACATTTCTAAAATAACTTCGATCCTTATGCCTATGCAGTTAAGATTTTTATACATATTCAAAAAATCGAAATGATTTAGAACTTCCATTCCATTAAAATTTCTAAATTTTTAGAAAAAATCAAAACTTTTCTTTTTATATTAACCGCTTTCTCTATTTTCTTCGATCCCATTCCTTTATATGAGTTACGTATGTAAATAATTGGAATTTATATGGGTTTTTTAAAGGACTCGGATTGGTTCACGTGACGACGGGGATATGAAGATCCAGCCGTATTACAACGGGCCTACCTGGCCTAAATGTATCTATTGATAGCTGCATAACAAACAAAAACCCATTCTACTTAAAACCAATCAGTGAAGGATACACTGGTCATTTTTTACAATATTTTGCCATTGCTTGAATAAAAAATTGCTTGAATATTATTATGTATCTGGATGTGTCTTCAATTAAAGTTTTCACAAATCGTAAACAGAAAGCATGAATTTTCGTCATCGAGATATAATGTTTAAAAATGTTTAAAAATTCCTGGTTTTCGATGAAATTTATTATTTAAATAATTCGATCTTATGACGTGAGCTACTCGTATTTTATCAACTATAATAAATACTTGCAAGTTGCACCTAAATGGAATGCTTTTACTGATGGACAGTATAATCAGTACCATGTTCAATATAAAATATTTATATTCACTTAAACATCTTATATTAAAAAATTTATTTTAGTAATAAATTTTAAAAATTTTGTAAACTTTTGAATATAATCTCATGGATTTCTTAGCGCCTTTATCTCAATAATTCATTCATTGTAGTTTACATAACATTAAAAATTTATTCACATTATAAAAATCTTTTCTACGCATATTTTTACACATTAAAATTAAATTAATGTAAACTTAAATGACCAAATTTTTTTTTTTTTGCTTTTATGTAACATTAAAAAACTAAGTTATCAACAAAAAATGCGTTGCTTCTATCTTAACTCTTTTTTATTTGGTATTTTGTTATTTGCTTTCTATTTGTGTTTTTTTTTTTATTTTGAAATTTTTTCCATCTCATTTTAATTATTAAACAACATCATTTCGCAAATCATTTATATTTATGAAAATTCATCAAGATTGTTGTAAACTATAATAAAACTTTAATACTGAATTAATTAACCTCGAATCAAATTTCGAATTAAATGAAGCAAAAATTTTAAAATAAATAAGAAATTTCAAAGAAAAAATTAAAAAAAATTGTAGTCAAAGCTGATGAATTTCGATCCCAATACATTTGAAATTGATTTTTTCCCTCCTATAACAACAAACAGTTTTTAAAAGTTACACACATACGTACAATACTCGTATGACGCGTTCATTTTGAACTCATATATATAACAATATTATTTTGATCATCTATCTGAATTAATTCATTTATATAATCTCATGCAAATCTAGATTTTTATCCATTAACCATAAATTTATATATGGTGTGTACGTAAATTAGTTTTACAAACATAAATCTTCTGAAATTCTTAAATTTTGTGTTTTCTAAATACGGGACAAGATCAATTTGAATAAATTAATTTAAATTGAAATTTATTTTGTATAAAATTTTTTTAATTACATACTTAAACTGTTTCAATAAAAGTGAAGGATTAATATTCAAAGACGTGTTATGGGATTAGAAAACAATAGAATATGTTTCGCTTATTCCCTTAATCCATTTAAAATCGATTTTCTTAAAAACCTACCAAATACCTTGGCTGAATTTTGCTTTAATTTTCTATTTTCAATAACAAAAATTGATTCAGTGAAATAAAATTTACCAAAAATATTTCATTATTACTTTTCAAAGTGTATAGAAGCCAAAAAATTTACCAGCTTGAAAGCGGAAATAGGAAGAAAAACAAAATATCATTTAAAAAACCAAAAATCAATTTTGTTTTTTCACTAGCCTTTTTCGGGTTTTCCACCTAAATAAAATGCGAGAAAAAAAAGGCAAGAAAAAACAAAAAAATCCTCATACAATATGTTTGATTGACTATAAGAAGAGAAAAACTAGAAAATCGGCATTCTATATTAAAAGATTTTCATTAAGGATACCTTAAATAAAGCTTACCCAAACATAATTGAATCTGAATATACGAGTAATGGCTTAAGAAAAAGACGTCCCTTCATAGTATATATGCTATGGGAATACAAATCAAAGATTCCATATTGACACCATATTTGTTTGTTTGATTGTACTAGTGATTATTCAGAAATAATCACAAAATTCACTTTAATTAATGGTTTTTTTTTTTTTGTAAATCAAAAATTTCCGTAATATTTCAAAAATTAGACAAACATAATATCGTCGGTTAAAAAGCAGAAAACATTAAGTCAGGAAACTGTGTTTTGAGTAAAGTCAATTTGAAAAATCACTTTACTCAAAACAGACTTCAAATCACTTTGAAGTCGACATTCTGGATTTGCATAATTTTTTGCCACAACAAAGATTATATTATTCTGATTTAATTCATCTATGAAATTCGAATTCTCAAAAAATGCACTTAGTGCTTTCTGCTTTTTAACCGACAATATACCGATAACCCAAAAGAATTACTCTCAAAGAAATTCACAAATTTGAACAAAAGGCTTAATGGTAGCTGGCTTAATGGTAAAAACAAAAATTTTTTTAACCCGGCAAACGGTAGCGAAGTGTTTGTTATACCATGATATAGTATTTGGCCGTAAACCGTGATTAAAATATGGCCTTTAAAACTATGCGTTTTCCGGAAACGAATAGAAAATCGTTCACCTTTTACTAAGATAACAAATAAGTAAATACAAGGTGGCTCGGTCTAATGATTCGATAATAAAGCACTCGGGAAATGATTCGTAAGAGTTTTTTTAAGGACAAAAATCGTATGTGCAATGGGACATTTAATGGTAGCTTTATCGAGAAAAAGAAGAAAAAAATATCATATTTTTTCGAGGCAATAAATTAGCTTTATTCGAAGAATTTACAGGTTTTCCATTTAACATTTGGTGTTTGAGCAGCTATTGCGTGAAAACGGTAAGCCTGACACCTATCATCGGTATAATGTCTATCGGTACAGCTATATACCAAGTGAAATCCACTCATACGACTTTTTTATGATATGCGTAGTAGATTGATTTCAAAATGAATGTATTCTTTTGCATTTTCTATTAATCATACTATTCATGAACATTATACAATAGTACTAAAGTGAAACGAAAAGGCGTATAGAATTGCAAGATTTTTATATTTTTTAATGTAAAATTCAAAATCATTTTAAATCGACTACAATGACTATTGCAGGACCGGTATAGGCCTATAAATTTTTATATTTTCCGAGTTAACAACAACCTGATTTAATTTTAAAATTTCCTTCCTACATTAAATTAATTATTTATGAGATTGTCATTCATATTTTAATTTCGTTTTAAGATTTTCGAAAATATTTGAGATGAGTACGTTTCGCGATATTGGTACGTTTCGTGCTTTTATTGCTAATAGCAATATTTTCTTTTGTTTAAGGGAAAAGTACAATTTGCAAAGCATTAGTTTGATTTTAAGTAATAATTTTTGTAATACATTCTCGCCTACGATATATTTAATTCTACAAATATTGTGTGAATGTTCAATAGCTTTAGTAATTACAATACGATTTTGTTAAATAGAAATTTTACAGTCTAAAATTCTAACCAGAACTCATCTCCAAGAACTTTATACATATATTTATAGAACGATGTTTGTAATTTCAGAATTTTATATCAAAAACTTGGATTATGTATGAATTTTTATATTAAAAGTTTGATACATTTTTAAGACACACCGTGTCTAGGAAAATTACAAATTTTAATCAAATTTTTTATTTTTACAAAAAAGTTTTTTCTTTACACGTGTTGTTTCCTTAATTACTCGTACTCCTTTAAGCCACTATTCCACTTTTCTTAAAAAATAATTCATGATGGAAAAAAAAACATTGTTTTCTTAATATTTATATCACAAGGTCATCAAGTCTATAAATGATTAATAACTAAAATAAAATTAAAAAAATATGTCATAATTTCAAGAAAAAAACGGATTAAATACGAAAAACTAAAATAAAATGTTAATCAACATTATCGATGTTACATCAAAAATACCCATGTATTCATTAGGTTCAATAAGTTACAGAAGATTTATAATATGCAAATAATCCAACACACGTAAGCTCAGAGTGGTCAATTTGTTTATTTAAATACAATGATGGCAACTTTAGACGCATCATCGCACGTTACATATTTATATTTTGTTATAAAACGACCAAGTTATTTAAATAAAATAAAAATTCAACACGAAAAAAAAAACATTATTTTTCGCCTAGATTCGCATGAATTTCAATCAAAATTTTATGGCGGAAATACAAAGGTAGGGATTTGTTTTTTGTTTTGCTTTTTAATTTTTATTCTCTCTCTTTTTTTTATTGTTGCATATTTAAGAGAGTAGTGAATTATGTATTTTTAAATGTCAAATTTTAATAATAGAAATCAAAAGTTTAAAAAATGAAAAAATTATAATATATTCAGCGTTTTTTGTTGTTGTTAGCTTTACGCAGATTGAAAAAAAATTAATTATCATAGTTAATTGGGTTCGATTTTAGTACAATGGATTCATTGGGGTTCCTATTTATATTTTTGAATCAATAATGCACATATTGTAAAAAAAATGATAGAATAGTTGTCATGTTCAACCACGTTTATTGCGATATATCGAATTCAAATATAGTAAAAAAAATATTGTTTACATACATGTACATACAACATAGTAGTATACAATATCATTGGCATACTAATATAATAATAATTTGTGCGCTCAGTGTGTAGAGTGGAAAGTGGACAAGTAAAAAAATAACATTTTACATAGGCAACATGTAAAAAATCTTAGTATGAATGCCTACTGTTCGTAGAATTTTGTCGTTCAGTGAAGCAAAAGCAATTTTCTATATTATCAATTTCTACTAAATAGATGTTTACCAATTTTTTAACTTTTATGATATTTTATTTCATTTAATTTCATAATGGGATTTCAGGTTAATACGGAAAGAAACAAAAATGAGGAAAAACTTTAAAATGTTAACGATACACGCAAAAAAATTTTATTATTCCGAAAAAGTTCTAACAATAGGAATCAATTTTTAAAAATAATTTTGCTAGTGGTATGCTAGTACTTTGCTAGTACTTTGTTCTAAATTTTCAATCACTCTTTCTCAATTACTTACAGCTTTAGCACTCATATTGAAGGTGTTCCTTCGAAAAAAAAACAATCAATTTAAAGTGGCTTGAACTTATTTATAAGTGTCTGTTTTACTTATTACTAGAAGTATTTCAGTATATAAGCGTTCAGAATAAATATTTTTCCTAAAACTTTTTGTTGAAAGAAATATGCTAAAATGTTATCAATAAAACAGTGCAATTTTGTATTACAGCTCAAAATCGGCAAAATTGTAAAAGGTCACTTTTGATAGTAGATTGACGAATTATTTATGGTTTTCATTCATTTTTTATTTTTTTTAATTTGAATAAAAATGAAAGACTTTCTACTTAAAACTTAAAAATATTTACGATTCAAAAGCGATTGTTGTTTTTCTTTCTTTTAATTTTCAATTTTTCATTTTCATTTCTACAAAATTTTGGCATTTTTATAATGTTACTTAATAACAATAATATGGAATGATTTTTTAAGATAAAATTAACAAAAAATTAAATAAAAAATAGTTAAATGTAATAAAAGCGATTTATGAAGTTCGTGTATGTGTATGTGTTTGCATCAGTCGTATGGGTATACAATATTTTGGGTACTTACAATCATTATTCCCTAAATTAATTTTTTTTTAACAAAAAATAAATTAATGTAAGTTTGCATCGAAAATCCTATTGATTGGCTTTGTTTTGAAGTTTCTTATTATACTTTTATATTAAAAATCTATATCGGTTAGATGGTAAATAAGTTGAACCTGGTAACGGTAATCGTTCCAATTGAACAGGTTGATTATTGCTATTTCCATTATAATTTGATTTTGGTAAAGAAAATGCAGTAGGTTTATTTGCCAATGAGCCGATAACAGAAGTTACTGGTGCAAAACCTTCATCAGTTATTGAACTTGTTCCACCTAACGAATCATATTGCGCTTGAATTTGCTGTTGCGCATGACGTGCTTCTTCTTGTGTTTTATATTTTATAAAGAATACTTCTGGTTTTGATACTTGTGATTGACCATTCTGTTTAACTAACTGATTTTGTAAATCAATTAAATCAGTTTTTTTACTTAAAACATATATAACAGTTTTTTCTTCTTGTTGTGCTTGTGCTATTTTTAAGGCTTGAGCGGCCAATTTATTTTGTGATGGTGCTTTGATGAAAATTACACGATAATGTTTATGAACTGGTGTAGGGCCAGAATTGTCACCTAATGAATTGTCATCATCAGCATCATCTGGAGCTGAATGTACATAATAATCTTTGGTTATAATTGGAGCTGGTGGAATTGATTGTTTTAATTGTTGTTGACGTTGTTGATTATATGTTGTTTGTGGTAATAAATTATTTATTAATTGCTGAGATTGCTGATGATATTGTTGCTGTTGTAAATCTTGTTGATAATTATATCCTTGTGGTGATGCACGTATCAAATTAACAAGTGATACAATCACCTATAGACAAGTAATTTGAAATAAGATTTTTAAGAATATTATTTTTCTAATTGCAATCATACAATTTATTTAACTTACAAGAAATCGAAGCATCTTTTTTAATTATTTTGTGTTTTTAAACTAATTTACAATGAATTAATTTCAGAAAAACTTAACCTCAGGCAAGTTCAAAATGTCAACTGACCCGCACTTTAAGTTGCTTATACGTTTTTATACAACATAATATTGTAATTTTTAAATTTAGTTATTTCTTTTTCAGTTTTTTTTCTTTTTTGCTATTCATCACCATTTGAAAAAAACGAAGTCACTAAAAAAAAACCTAAAGGTAAAACAAAGGCACCGTGATTGCACACATATTGAATTTCAAACCTTTATAGCAGATTAGCAACCAATAATATGCATTCGTTGGCATATAAGTTTAAAATTTATTTTGAATTAATTTAATAACTGAAATGCAAACAAAAAAAGTTGAAAAAAAATTAATAAATAGTAACAAAAAATATAACGATAACTAAACCAGTTAAATTTCAAGATATTGCAAAAATTATGCTTCAGCATCACATAATACTTATAGGGATATACTAAAATCTATTAAATGAATATTAAATATTTAAATTTGAAAATTATTTTTTGATTTTGTAATACCTCCAACTGCCTATTATGCTTACCTACAATCAATTTAAAAGAGTTATGCTTCCAGCTTCACTGAAAATTTTTGCTTAAACTTAATACATCACATGTCATTCAATACTATTAATGTTGATTATGATTAATTGTAAGACTATTTGAAAATAAGGAGAACGTGGTTGGAAGTCATAACGAAAATATCAAATACAATTTTTATAGAACAATTTTGTTATTGTTTTGCTCGTTTAAATCCAAATCTCCAGTAATGTCAAAGAGATCTGAATTTAACGGATTTCATATACAATATGTATGTATATGTGCATACCTATATATTTATTTAATAAAAACAAAAAAATTTGAAATTAAAAATTTTATAATCATAGATAATTCGAAGACTTATGAATGTCCAATTGACATTATATAGAGCAATTTTACTACACTTTTAAAAAATTACAGAAATTTTTAAAAATTGGGTCGATCATGTCCAATTTTAATAGGCTTCTGGCGTTTACTATAATAAATCATTTGTGAAAAATTGGTGAAATTAGCTTAATTAGTTCTTAAGTTATCGTTAGGACGGATGAACGGACAGACAAAGCTAGATCGACTCAGAATTCGATGCTGATCAAAAACATACACTTGAGTCTATATCTAAGACCATTATTTCTTAGCGTTACAAGTGCAAATTTAGTATACCCTTTGAACATACGTTCGTACAGGTATAAATGTTATATGTAAGTAAGAAGATTGAAACTCCTAAAGAACTCTATCATTGAATCTCTCCTAAAGATTGTTTCATCAACTTAGAATATTTCTTAAAGTAATAATTTTTTAAACAATAGGTACTTGAAAAAGAAAGCCTTAAATGAATTGAAATTTGAAACATAAAATTGAAATGATACTCGTATATCGAAAGATGAAATTAGCGAAGAGATTTTTTTGGTTTTGTCTTTCAAAATTATTAAAATGAAATTTATGATAATCTTTTATATCCCGTAGGTATCCGTCACTGATTAATCATTTCTATAATTTGTTTTTCTGTCCGTGAAATTGTCATAAAAATAAAAGAAGACATAACACATTCTTATACATATATGAGTTCAAAAATTGATTTGATGATTTTATAGAAATTATTGCGAAAAATTCAAAAATCATAGTGAATTTGTTAACGGTTGACATATTCGAGATATTTTAAATCCACCAAATATTTATTAAAATATTTTCTACTGATTTGAGTATAAAAATAATGGCGATTGAGCTATTTTATGACCCAAAATAAACATAATAATAAACATCATAATAAAATTATAATTTTAATAAAAAGTTTTATTGTTAGAAAAAAATTTTTCATATTTAAATTTTCTTGCCTTATAAATTATTTGACCTCGAAAAAATGCGGGTGTTTTATCACTTCATATTTAATATTATTTGATAATGTATATGTGTGTGCTTGGGTATATAAAATAAATATTTATTATTTTAAAATTAATTTTGAATTTATTAAATTAAAATACAACTATGATGAATAATCTTTTCTCACGCATAGTCATTAAGCATGCTACAATCTGTCATATTTTTTTAAGACACTATACATTTGGATATTATAATTTTTCCATAATTTATTATTAGGAAGTCAACAAAATCAGCTAAACTCTTTTCTAGTTATTTACTTCACAAAAAGTGTAAATCAGTACAAAATATCGTAAATTTAAAAATAATTTTAATAGATTATTTTCTTAAATTTTTGTTTTTAATACTAAAAAAGGGTGGCAATAACTTTCCAGCTTTAAGTTTGAAATTCCAAGCTAAGTGAAATTGGAAACAAATACGCAACTCGAATTAGCACGATAGTCACGTTAAAGAAACCTGCTTTGTAAAAAAAATTCTTAAAATGCGTATTTCATATTTCACTCAAATGAATAGAATTTAAACTAAGGCCAATAACCCTACTTATAAATAGAACAATATCGAACAAAATTGTAAATTTTAGTGAACAATTCTTCAGGCTTTTTGAAATCAAATAATCCTAAGGTGGCTCAATTCATAGAGAATAAAGCTGCTTTAAACCAATGATTTGTAAAATAGCACTTTCCTTCAACAATTGAAAATAAAGCTTCTAAAAACAATCTATCAGGGTACTTTAGTTAATCTACATTCTACATTATTAAATTACATTCTTTCCTTCATGACCAAAATATTTTAAAAATTGCATACGTTTAGGATTAGGGGAAAAAAATTGAAAGAAGTGTTAACAAAATGTTTGAATTCTAGGGTTAATTGCATGAACTCAGAAAAATAATTATATTTATTAAGGGCATGTCATTTACCCTTAACCTTCTGCATTTATAGCAATTTGAAAAAGCTTGCAGTTTCGGAAATACGTGTCGGAAAGAATTCGAATTTTACAATGTGAATGAGGAAAAAATTTTTTTTCTAGGGAAATAAACTTTTTATTAATATCTAGTAGTTGTTAAAATTGCAATTGTTACAAACTTATTATAGAGAAGAAAAACGATATCAAAAATTTGAAAAACGGGTTTAAGATAACGATTAATTTTAGCAGTTTTTAAAGACTTTCCGGCGTTTGCAAAATTTAAAAAATGTCTATGGTTTATTTACGTTAATAAGTTTCTAGTTGATACCAATTTATATATTAAATTTGACGTTTATACCTTCCATAGAAATTTTTATTTATATCCTTAGTGTTTCGAAAGATATAAAATCTCATGGTAACTCGAAAAACTAGAAGAACTGTACAAAAATAAAATTTTTATAAAAAGTAAAGAGAAAAAGTAAAACTGATTGAATTAATACTGCCATAACTAGAGGCCATAACACATCCTTTACCTTAAATCCTTTTACCTTAAATCTTTAAATTTGATTGAATTGAAACTACTGATCCATCTAAAACAATTTTACATTACTTTTTTAAATCCCATAACTGAACGCAATATTGTCGTTTTCCGATTTATTTCCACAAACTGATTACTTGAAATAACTATAAAATTTGAGATATTTTGGTTCTCACAATAAAATACTAATTCCGAATATGAATTGTTTTGTTCGAATTTTCAGTAAATAAACATTTTTATTGCATTGATCCGGTTTATGGGTAAAATAAAAGCGCATTTGACGAATCAAAGAACAACTTGCTGTTAATATTAACGGAAACATAAAATTTTTATTTTAGCTATTCACAAGTTTTCAAACAAATAACATAAGACATAAAAAATTATATGGATTGGTATAGCAGCCACTGGCTATTTTAATTTAACCACAATCTTTATTGATTTATTGAATTCAAAATTAAGACCGTTTTTATTAATATTTTGCATATTGAATATTATTAGCCATTTTCACTAACTTTTGAATTTTTTAATATATTCAGGTATTCCACTTCTAATTTTTATTTTATGAAAACTGAATTATTTTGAAATTTATAGCAATTTTATTATGTGCGCCTAATTTTCATTTTATATTCAATAATAAAAATGGTTTTGCATATTAAATTTTTATTGTGTTTTAAATTTAACCCTTTAGAATGAAAATTTTTTTTAATATTGTAAATAATCTAGTCGCATCACCGATATTAGTATTATTAGCGAACCGTAAAAAACGTGCATTATTTACGAATTTTATAGGTTAGATACATGCACATAATATTCTGAAATTTTCGAATATTTTGTTTTTTCATCATTTCAGCCTGCACTAAATTCACATCAAAAATTGATGAATCATTTATAAAATTCCTGAATAGTTATTTTAAATAATACGGTGATTGTGTGAGTCTAACTGTCATTGATCAAAGAAACTTAAATGGTGGCAAAATCAACTTGAGTAATAATGACTTACTCTCATTCCTTGACATGAAAAACATGTACACTAATACAAACATCATCTTTTAAAAGGTTAACAGTAGAAAATTATTTTTGCCTAATTCTCTTTATATAATGTAATCATCAAATTTGGAAACATTTGGCAGTTAATTTATAAAGTTGCATCATAAATTAAATTTTAAAATTTCAAACTTCAAATTTTGTTCTAAAATCAAAAGGAAAATCTAAATAATTGGCGAAGACTTTCTTTTGTTAAAATCAGCTGTTAAAATCAACTTTATATTCAGTATAAAGTAACAATCGAAAATAACAAATTTCTTAAATAAAAATTATATATATTTATAAATTGTGTAACAATAATTAACAATTAAAACAAAAAACAAGTAAACTAAATCACAAACGCATATTAAACGCGTCCTGCTGGCAAATATTGGTTGCTGACGGATGGGAATGATTGTTGGGATCCGGCACCTTCAAATCCACCTGCGCCTCCAGATGACACTGCACCTCCAAGACTAGCACCACCAAAACCAGAACCACCAGCTCCGCCGAAACCAGCGCTACCAAAACCACCAGCACCACTAAAACCACCGGCTCCACCGAAGCTTCCACCACTTGATCCTCCTGCAGATCCAACATAATTTTCAACTGGGGCAACACCTTCGTTACTGACTTGTGATGGGCCTTGATACTGTTGATCATATTGACTTTGGATGGAGTGTTGCGCATGTTCAGCTTCTTCTTGTGTTCTATATTTAACAAAGTGAACTTCTGGTTTATGTCCTTCAGCATCTTGTAATTGGCTAAGTTGATTTTGGAGTTCACCCAAATCTGTCTGTTTATTGAGTACATAGATGGCAGTTTTATCTTCACTAGCTGATTTGGCGAGTTGTAAGGCAGCTTCCGTGAGACCTTTGTTTTCTGGTGCTTTAACAATAACAACGCGTAAGTTTCTTTTAAATTGAGAATTATCCAAATTAGCGGCAGATCCATCTAAACCATCATCCTCTGGTGCTGCATGAATGAAGTATTGTTTATTCCATACGGCTGGACCTGCTTGCCTATGACCACCAGCAGCGCCATGTGCTACACCTGGTGCTACACTGTGTGCAACTGGTGCGGCTGCAGCTGGAGCTGCACCGAAACTCTGTACAGATCCACCAAATGAAGCAGCTGGAGCTGGAGCTGCAGCTGGTTGTTGATAATTATATTGTGGTGCAGCATAAGCGATAGTAACGCAGCATAATACCTGTAATAATCCACATTTTGTATGATTAATTTTTGCTTCTTTGAAAACACATAGAAATTTAGTTAAAAGCAATGTAAGTCTTGCTAATTATTTTGTAAAACAAATTTATTAATTTCCACTAACCAAAAAAGCACGCATTCTGAAGTTTAATTTGCGTTTAATTTGATTACTTTTGAAGTTTAAAACTTGAAGTTATAAGATTAACTGATACAAATTCTCTTCAATTTCCCCATTTTATACTCCAAAGGTTTTACTATTATGTGATTTAATTAATTTTTTGGTAACATTTCTTTTTTTAGAAAGAAGAAATTTTTTTTGACTTTTTGTTTTTTTTTTTTCAGGAGCATATAATCTTAATCAAATATGCAAAATCATAATTCGTTATATTAAAAATCTGTAGGTTCCGTCTTAAAAAATAGTCATATTTTTATTAAAACAAAAAACAAAGTTGAAAGTAAATAATTTGCAAATTTGCGAAAATTCAAAAATATGCAAAACGACCAAAAAAAAAACAAGATAATAAACCGTAAAAGGTTTTTTATGTGTCGTTAACAATATGCATAATGAATAAAATTTGCAATCTAAATTCAGGTATCCAAGGATATTAGATCAATAGTGTGCTCAATAGAATTTTGAACAAGAAATTTGACCTACAAATTCTGAATAATAATAATTACATTCCACGCAATAATTTTGATTTTGCATAATTGTGGAATACCTTTCCTAAAGTCCCGTTAATATGAATTCTTCATAATTCAAATCTTATGCACATGTAACTACAAAATTTTATTATATAACATTTAAGTTTAGTATTTCAGGTAGCATAAGACAGTATCTGTATTTAATTACACGTTTTAATAGAAGAAAAATTAAAGATGATTGATTTCGGTAAAAAAACTTTACTAATGTATAAAAACCGACAAAACTTGGGATGAAATTTTTTAATAAATTTTAATGAAAGGTTTTGAAAATTAGCTTGACAGGTGTTCTTCTACTTTTTTCTCCAAATTAAATAATTAAAAAATAATTTCTGTTTAGCGGATGATTACCTAAAATGATATATGGTTACAGATAAAATAGTGAAATATGTGTATGAAAACGTTTAAATTATTTATTGAAACAGAATTTCACCATACCGTCTATATGTTTTTTTTTTCAGATACTTTGGTATACAATATATTAAAATAAACATTAGTTGGAAATTATGGTTTTCAAGACTGGAATTTCAAATATATAAAACATAGCTTTAGGACGAAGTTAACTGAAAATCTCAATTAAAGAACTTTATACATTATATAAGATCATCAATAGGAGATTAGTACGATTTATAGGTTATAGTAAACGGCGGCTATTAATGCCGGTAACCTTAGAATTCTTTATTGAATTCTTTGGAAAAGCTACTCAATTGAATAAAATTTAGGTAAAATATAAAGTTTAACATTAGTTTAGTGAATTTCAGCTCATTAGATTTTGATGAACAGAAGAGAGCAAGAGTCTAAGAAGCTATATTTTCATTCAAAAAATTACCAGATAACCAAAATATCCAAATACTAAATAAATATGTGACTTAAATTTTAATTTCAAGATATTCTATACTATAATTCTTGAATAAAAATATTCTCGAAGATTAACCTTAGTGTTGACACCTAATTCTGTATACATATTTCGGAATTTCAGTTGAATTCTTGCTGCAAAAAGGGCTACTAACATTTTCCGCAACTTTTCCTGATAGAAAAACGATTTTGACATACATATATAACAATCAATTTTATTTCAAATACTACCAGATTCACCTCTTTGCGATTTTAATTTTTTCTCCCTTTATATTCACTTCCTCTTGAAATTTTTAAAGATCTCATATAATTAAATTAGATAAGCAGCAAAAGCCATTGACCTGTTGCACGTTTGCACACAGCATTTTGTTCAAATTAGCGACACCGCCCTTTGTAACCTTGTAGACCAATATCATTTCCGATTTTTTGTGTGATAAATAAGAAATGTTTGTAGCACAATGAATAGTAGATAATAAAATTGCATTTTATTTGGAACATTCGAGCACATGTAACCTCTTTACAAAAATATTGTAGACTTAAATTGTTTAAATTTCATAAATCCATCTGCCATAATAATATTCATTCTTACACCAAAAAAAATTTAGAATAATGATTCCGTTCGGAGGTAGGACGACAAGTTTTTACAGAAGGGTTAACCTTACTTCAAAGATAAAGTTTTGTAAATTCATATGAACTTTTCAAGTTACAACATTTTTGGATTTCTTTTGTTTATTTTGCGAAAAATAAGTTTCCGTTTCCGTTGATATAAATTTATTCCACAATAGATTCGATTAATTACTACCTATCGTATAAATATATCCACATATACATACTCCCAAACATATGACTTACTATGTTTTTACAATTAATTTTGTTTCGAGCATGAAAATCTCAGTTTTTACATTAATGTAAGCACTTAATCTTCAACAATATTTACTGTGCTGATAACTTTTTCCGGCTACCGTTGTTTACACTTGTTCATACAAAATGTGGAATTTGTTCAAAAGAAATTTCAAAATGATAAATTCTTTTCAATTTCTATTAAATATTTTTTATTGTTGTTGGAAATGTGTACATTTTTTTTATAATACCAAAAAACCAATAAATAAAATAACCAACCAAAGGTAGGAGAATCATATAACAATATAAACGTTTGTTTTTTTATTAACTTTTGCAAAATTTAAAAAATATTTACATATGTATAAATATAGAAAATTCATAAATAGTAAAACTAAATTTCAAATAGTTCGTTATCCAATTAAAAAACACAAAAAGAAAAATTTGTAAACGAAAGAAATAATCATAAATGATATAAAAATGCAAAATTAAGTATCAAATGTAGATTACAATGGTTACAGCCCCCCTCATTTCGTGAATTTCTTAATTAGCTAAAAATATCTGCCAAGAGGAATGCAGAATTTGAATTATTGGAATCCATAAGTTTCACTACATTAGTTATATTTGCATAAACTCGTAATTTATCATATAAATCAAAGCCCTAATTTAGGTGTACAAAGTGAATGTGAATATATTTTTAACGAAATTTGGTTAACACCGCAAAAAACAATAAAAATGAAAAGAGAAAGACGATATATTATCAAAACGTAAAAAAAGAAATAAAATTGAGTCATCTTGGAAAGAAATGCATCAACTAAGATGAATTAAAAAAATTTTAATTAAATCATTATTTAAAAACGAAGACACTATATAAAATGGAAAAATTTGAGAGAAATTATATCAGTCATAATTGCAACTTCAAACTTTTAACTAGATTTTATCACATCTCGTTCAAATAAATTCAAAGATGCGTGCTTTCTTGGTCAGTGAATACTTTTTTTATAATCAATTGAACGAAAAAAAATTGTTAGTAACACTTTTTATTATGGATTATTACAGGTACTTTGTTTTGTTGCTGTCGCTTATGCTGCACCGCAATATAATTATCAACAACCAGCTGCAGCTCCGGCTCCAGCAGCATCATTTGCAGCACCAGTACAGGGTTTCAGCTCGGGGGTAGCTGGACATGCTGTAGCTCCAGCTGTTCATGGTGCTACTGGAGGTCATAGACAAGCTGGACCAGCTGTATGGAATAAGCAATACTTTATTCATTCTGCTCCTGAAGATGATGGTTCAGATGCATCTGGATCAAATTTGGATCAATCATCAATAAGAAGAAATTTACGTGTTGTTATTGTTAAAGCACCAGAAAATAAAGGCCTTACAGATGCCGCTTTACAACTTGCTAAATCAGCTAGTGAAGACAAAACAGCTATTTACATTCTCAACAAACAAACCGATTTGGGTGACTTACAAAACAGACTTGGACAATTACAAGATGTTCATGGTAACAAACCAGAAGTACACTTCGTTAAATACAGAACACCTGAAGAAGCACAAGTTGCCCAACAATCCATTCAAAGCCAATATGATCAACAATATCAAGGACCAACTCAAGTTAGTAATGAAGGTGTGGCCCCAGTTGAAAATTACGTTGGATCTGCAGGAGGTTCTAATGGTGGTTTTGCTGGTGCTGGTGGTTTTGGTGGGGCTAGTGGTTTTGGTGGAGCCGGATCAAGCGGTGGATTTGAAAGTGCTGGATCTCAGCAATCATTCCCATCAGTTAGCAACCAATATTTACCAGCGGGACGCGTCTAATTTGTGACTGTGATTTAGTTAGTTTGTTGTTTCGTTATAATTATGAATTATTAGTTTGCCAAATATAATGAATTTTTATTTAGAAAAAAATTTTTTTGCTTAAGATTGGAGAGTATTTAAGTGACGCTTGGTATATTTCTTCTTTACAAATTTTTTCAGTTGTCAATTGATAAATGAACTTTTTCGTAATTGTTACAAAACAAAAAAAAAACCATTACAGACACCCAAAACTCCACTGTTGACAGATCAGATGACTTTGTTTAGCTTAATATTTATTTGTTCAACTGAAAAAATGTTTGTAGCATATCAGAAACAATATTTAGGAAAAAAGAAGAGCTTCCCAAAATAAAGGAAAGATAAAAATACGCATACTAAATCAAATAATATAATCTTACATATTCTGGTCAATTAAGTAAGTCTTTAATAATTGCTACTAAGTTTAAGCAGAAATTTGGACACTTTCGCTATCAAAAAAGATTTGGATAAAGCAATTAGTCTAAAAGACGAAAAGTTGGGAATTCTCGAGAAAGCTATCGATTTGGTATAAAAAAACATTTATTCCCATCCATTTTCAACTTTTTAAGTTATCACACTCCAGAAAGTTCTCTAAAAATTTATTTTCTTTTCAATTTTAAAAATTTATAAATTAATATACCTGTAATCACCCTCTTCATCTCGTTCATACTTAAATAAATCAGTTTTCAAGTTATTATTGAAAAATTAACAAAATTATGATTAATTGGAAGTTTAATATTGCTTTTTACGTTGCAATAACTTAGAGAAAAACATTCCACAAATATGTTAGTATTAAGCAAAGGCCATTTATAAGAACTTTTTAGACGTAATAAAAAATTTCTATTAAAAATACTTGAACATCCTTTAGTAAAACAAAAAACTTTTACTTTCAAAAAATTTAAGACAAATATTTTCCAATATAATAACAAAATGGAAAGAGGCTAAATAATAAAAAGAATTTTACAATAAGATTGATAACATTTCGAATTTATAATTTCCGAAAAAAATTTTGAATGTGGTAAGCACATAACGGACCATATTGTATGTTGTCTAGTTTAGTGAAAGTATAACGTAATAGAAGATCATGAAAATGCATTTAAAACACTTCTTTATAATTGTAAGAATACTAGTAAGATTTCAGTTAACAATCCTCGAAAAATGTAAATTTGGCTTTGAATTGAGTTTTGCCTTGTACATTTCAAATTTGCTGAAAAAGTTCGCCAATCAGTTTCGGTAATAGTCAGAACTCAAATATCTTATTTCAAGAAATTCCAACAATTAGTTCCGTAGATATTGTAAAAAAGTAACAGGAGGGGGGGGGGGGGGGCTTGTTTGCAAGGCAATTGATTGCTTGTTTTGTTTTTGGTCTTACAATCAATTTGATCTGAGCCATATTTTTCCTGATAGAGTTGCTCAGATTCGAAGTGTTTGTTTTTTTGAAAATTTAAAATAAAAAATAAAATAAAAATTATGTTTTTTTTCGATGTGCCACAATGGGAACTAAAATTTAGCCAATAGAACATTTTTCTTTATTAAATTTAACCAATAGAACTTTTCATAGTTTCGCCAGTAAAACCTGTTAAAGTTGTTTAAAAAAAATGCAAAATTCACGTAAATTCATAATCTGATATCTTTTTTCTTATCAAATTTTTTGCTGGAAGTTCATCAAAGAATATCTGTGAAATTATTTGCCACATTATGCGAACAAACCCTGTATATTTCGTATGCAATACACGAACTTTAACACAGCTCAAAATATTTTCTTCAATTTAAAATTTTTTTTAGAAAAATAATGCACTCTCATTATGCTCAAATTTTTTCACTTGAGACTAAAGTTAACTTAATATAGGTAATTTTAATATTAAACTGATATTTGCTATGCCTATAGAAAAAACTATAAAAAGTAATGATTCTGCCATAATATGCTCTGCATGCATAAATTCACAATTATCCCTTCAGAATTCACAGTTACTGCGTCAATATTCAATAGAAAAAGAGACCGCGGATAATAATTTTTGAAAGAGATTTGGTTCACTAAAAGAAATGATTGAGAAAAAAAATGTTGATGACTCAAACTATTGGGATCAACCAACTATGCTATAAAAACTTTGCTTTGAACTGTGGAAAACAACCAAATCAAAGCCAATTTTGATTTTTAAAATGCTTTTAACGTCCTAGCAGATTTTCGATATTTTTACCGACCGTATTGTGTAAACAATAGGTAGGTTATGTGATGGCAACAAATTTTGCATATCGAGTTTTCGGTGGGAACGTACTTCTCCATAGTAGGGAAGTGTAAATAAACTATTTTTAGCAACCTGTCGGTCTGTCGGTCTGTCGGTCTGTGTATACACGCGTGTATCTCAAGTTCGGCTGAACCGATTTTGATGAAATTTTATATGTAAGTTTGTTTCCACTATGACACAGATTGATCAACTTTTGGTATATATCAGGCCTCGAGAACTGCACTTTTTAGCGGGCCTGTTTTACATTTTTGAACATTTTGAAGAAAATATTCAACCGATTTACTTGAAATTTAATATATAAGCTCAGCTCGACCGTCCGCAAAAATTCGTATGTTTTGGAAGAAATGAGGCATCGGCAACTAGACGTTTACTACGGGCCAAATATACATTTTTGTGTATATAAAGAGAAATAATCAACCGATTTCATTGAAATTTAATATATGAACTCCTCGTATTAAAACCATGAACATATAAATTTTTTGGAAAGATCAGGGCTCGAGAACTGATTTGCGGGGCGATTTTACATTTTTCACCATATCCACAGAACAAATTGATGGAATTTCTTGAAATTTGATATTTGAGTTCTGGTTGTTAACGAAACTAACTGGCGAGCATTTCAGGGAATTCGGATAGCACAAAGCGAAACTCTACTAAGAGCCAAATTTACATTTTTCTAAGAATGTTAACTATAAGCTTACTAATGTCCTAAAAATTGGAAAGAAGTATTTAACAGACATTTTATTATATTCTGTAACACTTTCATTTAACTAGACAATACACAATGCGGTCGGTTATGTGCTGACCACATCAGATTTTTTTTTAAATGGAACTTAAATAAATTCTGCAAAGTGAAGGCATGAAATAATTTAAGTTTCATTTTGTATCTTAGTTCCAATTCATTTAGAAAACCATAATAAAAACGATGTTTGTAGTCAGTATTAACAAAAAACAAATTTTGAAGAGCAAACAAAAAATTCCAAATTCAATTATTGTAAGTTGTATTGTAAGTTTAATTATTGTGCAATAATTTAAGAATTGAGAATTGGAAAGTAATATTTGTGGTAAAACAATGTCATGCTTCGCCCACGCCCCCCCTCGTCTAAAAGTATGCCCCTTCAAAATCAGAAAAATACCACTTGTACTGCACCGAAAGTTTTTAAATTCTGTAAACGCAGAAAGAAAGTGATGTGTTTGCTCCTCCGCGTCATAGCTTAGTTCAAATTTAAAAACAAACAAAATGAACATTAAAATTAAACGTTAAATGAAATCCGTCTTTTTTTTAAATGTTTACTACCAAATGCTTTAGATAGTAAGTTGTAAGAGCATGTATGATGTAATTTTGGCAGCTGTAAGACAGTAACAAATAGTTTTTTTCGTATCAAGAAGAACTTTCCACCTCCATCGCCTCTCAAGTTTTCACTGCTCGAAATTTGTTAAATTTGAATTTTCGCTACCTTATATTTCTGATATTTAAAATTTTCTTCTACGAAAATAAATTTCTAGCGAAGGCCTATTAATATGTAAAATTCCAGCTACCTATTTGAAAAGGTGCAGAAGTTTTGATTTTTCATGTGAAATATTTTCAATGCATAATACTGCAATTAAAGTTAAAAAAGGTCCACGGACAAAGCATAGACGAACGAAAATGTGTAAGCACTTTTTTTCAAAAATTTTCTTGGAAAAGTTCTAATGAGATAATACATTTTTTATATTTAGTAGGAATTACTTAGGTTTCAAAGTACATATTATATTTTAGAGACATAGAAATCTTTTTTTTCGTTTTTCGAAAGAAAAACTTTCATATTTCACAGAGCTCGTATTCTATTTTGACATATTTTTACGCTATTGTCCATACTATTTTCAAATTCGAAAGGCTCGAAATAAAATCTCTAACTTTGAGTCTTGAAGGTAAAAACGGACACGGCCATCTTTTTTAATATATCTACCAGAAGTTCTCATTATGTTACTTACTAGTAGAAGAAATATTCAGTTAACAGAAAAATATTTATACTTTGTATATTTAATTATTAATTTAAAGCACAAGATAATTCACATCTGCACTGAAAATCAAAAAAATATAACTAAATTTTAAGAACATGGAAAATTTATTGACAATGCATTACAAGTCTCAAAAACCTTCCTCTATTAGTTTAGTATTATATTTAGTGTAGTATTATATTAGATTATTTTATTAAAAAATCCTAACTTTATACTATTAAACTGGCGTTTCATTCGTAACAAAACTAACATTTTTATTTCGGCTTATTTGTGTACAAAATTTAAATTCGTATATAGGAAAATCGCCCTTATTGGAGAAATTCTGACATCATAATGACAATTTAATGGGAAAAACGTACTCTACAATCCTATGACAAAAGATAAACTATCTGAAGTGAGCAGCACATAACCAATTGCAGTGTGTATTGTTTAGTTTAGCAAAAGATTTTCAAGATTTTAAGGACGGTTTTGGTTAACGTACTTAGAAAAATGTAAATCTGGGTTTTAAAAGAGTTTTGCTTTGTGCTATTCAAATTCACTGAAAATGTTGCCAGTCAGCTTGGGTAACAATAATAACCTAAATTATATGTTAAATATCAAGAACATATATGAATAACCAGAATTTAGATGTTAAATATAAAGAAATTGTGTAAATTAGTTCCGTGGATATGGTAAAAAATAACATCCGGAATTCACATATTAAATTTGAAGAAAATTGGTGGATCATTTCTCTGTTGAATTTGGCATCTAAATAATATATTTTGGCATCGCTTAGATCGAAATTTTATATAAAATGAATAAATTTTTTATCTGATATGCTCATCTCAGCGGTGACCAGAAAAAACTTTGGTTAATCCGCAAGTGTGTTGTATCAGATCAATCCCTTGATTCAAAGAATCCCTTGATTATCGAAATGTTGATTAAATCTTTGATAGAAATTAAATTTGTTTATCGTTACTTATAGTTATGGAAGTTCACGGAAAAAAGTTGGCGCTTTAAAAATGACACTAGTAGTTCTTTTTATTTCAACGTAGGTTTTGTTTTGCGTCCAATCCTGAATACCATTTGTTGAAGTTTTAACATAATGAGAAATTCATACTCCACAGGTAACAACGAAAGGTTCTTTTTGATATTCGCTTTGTCCATTTACAAACGTCTAGGAACCTTGTTTATACGTTAAATATTTATAAGAATGTCCGTTTTGAACATTTATTGGAAATTTTTTTACATCATTAAAAAATATTAAAAGTAACAAAATTATTTATTTTAATTTTGTTTTCCTCCACTGGTAAATTATCACAAGTAAAGGATAACTGTTATTCAAAATCAAAACTCAGTTTGCAGGGATTTAAGATGTGGTAAAAATGTGGAAACCTCAAAAACTATCTCAGTGGGAAACTTAAAAAGCGTCAAACCCAAAGCACTAAATACCTTAATTAGCTTCATAAATTATATTTGAAATAGTATTAAAAATGATAAAAAATTTCATAAAAATTCTCATAAAATTTATTAAGGAAATTTTTATGGAATTTTCAAGAAATATGATGCACACGTACTAGATTTTTAAGAGTTGTTTCAGTTTTATAAATAGTAACAATCGTATTTTCAATTTCAATAACAATTATTTATTTTATATATTCACAATTTAACAACATATAAATAAATAATAAAAAAGGAACTAAATAATATTGATCACACTTAAGGTTTTTAAGCGCGTGCAGCAGCTGGTAAGTATTCATTGCCGACAGAAGCGAATGATTGTTGAGATCCAGCACCTTGTAAACCGCCTGAACCAAATCCATTTCCACCAAATCCTCCGCTTCCACTGCTTCCACCGAATCCACTACCACCACTGCTGCCACCGAATCCACCATGACCTCCACCGAATCCACCATTTCCTCCGAATCCACCATTTCCTCCAAATCCACCATGTCCAGCTGATCCAATAAAGTTTTCAACTGGAGCTGAACCTTCATTGCTTACTTGGGATGGTCCTTGGAATGATTGCTCATATTGGCTTTGAATACTATGTTGTGCGTGTTCAGCTTCTTCTGGGGTATTATATTTAACGAAGTGTACTTCTGGTTTGTTTGCATTAGCATCTGAAATTTGGCTAAGTTTGTTTTGAAGTTCAGCCAAATCGGTTTGTTTGTTCAATACGTAAATAGCAGTTTTATCTTCACTTGCTGATTTAGCTAATTGTAATGCGGCATTTTCTAATCCTTTATTTTCTGGTGCTTTAACAATAACGACACGTAAATTCTTTCTTAAAGATGCAGCATTGTCATTTGAGCCAGCTCCATCTAAACCATCATCTTCAGGAGCAGAGTGGATAAAATATTGTTTGTTCCATGTTGATGGACCAGCACCTGCTTGGAATCCACCTCCTTGAGCAAAACTACCTGCTGGGGCTGATCCAGCTGCTACACCACCAGCTCCGCCAACACCACCAGCTGGTTGTTGATAGTTGTATTGTGGAGCAGCATATGATGCAGCGATCAAACAGAGTATCTGCAATAATATTTTTGTAAATAAAGTTTTATTTAGATAAATTGAGTTTAATTAAATTGAAATCAAACTTACCAAAATAGCACGCATTCTGAATTCAAAAAAGTTTCTATTATTGTTAAAAGTTAAAACTTTGAAGCTTCAATGGTAACTGATATTATTGATCTTGAAAATTTTCATTTTATAGTCAGCAGTGTTTGTGAATTTTAATCAATTTTTTAATAATATTTTTGCTATGATAAAAAATTTGCGTATTTTTTTCGCTAATCTTCATATTTTTAATTCGTTTCTGGTTTTAATTAAGTTGTTATTAATGCAATTTTTCATTGCCAAATGTACAATTAGTGAGTGACAATTTTCAATATTTGGCGTGGGAAGTAAAAAATTTTCTTTTCTTAACATCTAGAAAACTTTTTATTTTAGAAGAAATTTTTATCTAAATTCCATTTAGATAAAATCTTTCATTTGTGAAATATATGCAAATGTTCATGTATTATGTTTTTTCCTCAAAAGTGAGATAGAGATCACATTTTGAATTGCAAACTGTAGTGAAATAAAGCAATGTAAGATATTATAATCTTAAAAATAAAAAATCAAGAATTTGTTTGTGTGATTTCAAGAAATTTTAGTATAAATCCTTAGCAACATTTTGTGAAAAAGTTTTTGAAATTGAAAATCTGATTTTACAAAATTGCAATTGAAAGTATAATGAGTTCTAAGTTTCATTTTTGTGTCTTAGTTTCCTAGCAACTGAATATTTAAAATTAGAAAGTTTTAAGTACGAAGTTCTTTTTTTTTGAAAGTTAAGACTATATTCAAGGTTTTAAATCAAATTACAGTCAATATTCACTTTGAGATCCATGACAACTCAAAAACCAAAAAAACAAGCACGACAAAACTTTCACAAATTGTTTCTTTTCTGCCAAGGACGGTTGCTGTTGTAATTAGGGCAATTTGAACAACAGGTTGGGGTAGCTGCCATATAACCCAAAGAGGTTACTCTAAATATTTAAAAAAGAGTTTAATATTTAATAACAGCGAATGAATTTTCATTCAGTCTTGAGAATAAAAATAATAAGAAGTGTCGCACTAGTCCGACATAAAGTTTAACCAGCAGGATATTATTCAATTGAAATATTATCTTTCGTTTAAAAAATTTGTTCATTTTAACTAAAATTTTTATAGTATTTCTTGCTCGCAATTATTTAAATTTAGAATCAATTTTGTCGAATGCCATAAATTGCCTGCAATTCGACTAGATTTATATAGTCGCTTGAAGTTTTGATTTTAATTACATTTAATAGAAAAATTTCTAAAGAGGTTTGAAGCTAAAAGTGTTAAACCGCTGAATTTGAAGGTATTTCAAATAGTTGGAACATTTACAAAATATGATTCACTGCCTTCGGTCACTATTCAAAAAATACTGCTAAATTTGTATCCAAGAACAAGTCGACAGATTCTTTACATTAGCTCTAGTTGTTTTATAAATCTCCCAATTATTTAAACCCCATTTTGAAATAATATTGTTATCACAATACTTCCAATTGTTATTGCTTCTTTTAATAATGCACTTATTTTCATTAAATTTAAAGATCCTGAAATTTTTTTTTAATTAATCCTGGTTTTTCCATCTTAAAAGTTAAAGACGTGTAAGATTTATCATGCAAATCATATTATTATCCCACTGAGATTTTTAATATAGTCATTGTGAAAACCTTATAATGAATGAAGGCATAATTAACACCCACAATAAAAAAAAAACATCATGCGACATCTAAAAATAAAATAAAAGTTTGTTTTTATTATTCCGTTGTCGCCAGCCCAATACCATATTTGTATACCTACATATATGCTCATTGAAGAAAATTAAAAATTCATTCGTGAATAAATCACAATAATTATTATTTAAACCTGATGGGTGATTATAATCTTTAACTATATCTAAAAACAAAAGGGCAAAAAAATGCGATATTCCAATGAACTTGGTTATATTTTCCGGTGTGGCCTGAATTTATTTTGCATAAAAACAAAAAAAAATTTGCGATGAGACATAAAAATTTGTAAGAAGCTAAGTTTAAGATACGCTATTTCTATTTTATGTTTGACTTTTATTTAAACTTGAAAACTAGCAGATACTCTTTGGTACACGAACAAAATCTACTTAAAAAGGATTCGCACAAATGCAAGTACATTCAGATTCTACCGAAAGGTGTGGTTTTTCTTTTGTTTTTTAACTTTTATGACGAAGCGAATCTTCCATATATTGATTTTCGTTGGAGTGTCTAACATACCTAGTGTATATTTAGCATAATATAAACGAAACTTATTCGTGCGTACATGAAACATCAAAGGAAGCCTTAAAACCACAATTAAAATAAGATGGCACTAGAAATATTTATGATAACATCGAATCAAAATCAAAAGGAGAGGTTTGACCTAATTGAAAAATCCTCAATTAACATTACGATTATTCAATAACTTTAGATTCCATTAATAAGTTTCAGAAAAAAACCTTTGTTTTTATAATTTTAGTCAGTTATATTACTGGTTTTCTAAGGCTTTATTGCTCTGGAACACCTTTAACAATCACACATTCACATTGAAATTTTGTACGACACCTTCTTCCATATTTTTTGCCTCTTTTTATTGTCGATTTACTTGTGTTAGAGTTGATCTGATTACTTCAGATCAAAATTTTTGATTTAAACAAAGGGTATTGAAACTATGCATAGTCTTTTTCATGGAAACACATCCATAACTAAATCTACGATCTACGTATTTTTATAGAACACAATAAAATACACAATTCAACATACAATTAAAAACAGAATAGGAAATTTTGAATACGACCTTTTTAAAATTTTTATTAATTCTGCTTTGCTAATTTTCATTATTGTTTTTGTTTGTAAGACCCGCGTTTAATGTTATGTTTTTGCAAATATCATTATTTTTTATGCTAATCCATCGTTACATATCCGTTATCGATTAATGATTTGATCTGTACTAGCAATTTAAGCAGATAAGTTAAAAGCGGTTGATTAAATTTTTTTTAAAGTTTTTGTTTTTTTATTCTTTTTTGCTTTGAGCGGCGCTATAGTCATTTTTGAACTTATTTAAAAGAGCGGTCTCAGGTTACCTAGAAAATTTTAGTAAAAAATTTTTATCGATTTATAAATTTTTGTTTTAAAACAACTCCATCAAACATAATAATTTTTAGAATATAAATAAGGTCAATCGCAATATTGAAAGATGTTTGTTAATTGGAATTTTTTCGAATTTAAACTCATATGCATATATCTAAATTATGAATAAGAATATTAGAGGTCTTGGTATGTAATTCGATTTTCGTGAAACTATTTTCGTATTCGGGAAAAATAATTAGATAGTACCAATCAATTTGTGTAGTACTACCTTTCCATTTCTGGAAAATATTGCAACTATTGCAAGAGAAAACAACTTGATTAACAAATCATCGTCTTATTGATATCATTTAAAAGTTTTTTTAAAATAAGATCTTTTAAATACACATTGAAAATAAATTTAAATAAAACTGAAATGTAAAACTTTTTACGATTAGAAACAAAGCACATTATTTGTAATATAACAGTTCCGCAATCGTTAGAAGAAACCATTTACAATTCTTAATTTACAACTTAGTTTGCGAGCAAAGATTTACAATAGGATATAAATTTCGAGTTTCATAAAATTTCGCGATATTTTTAGGCAATCCCGGTAGGTATTCACGTTAACAACTTATAACTTTTTGTTAAATGTTCTTTAACATTTTATTTTAAAGAAACGATATGGTCTCTGAGCCCTTTTATCCGAATATTAGATTGCCCATATTTGGTATTTATATGCGAACCTTTTTTGTTTTAAATCAATTTTGATTAAAAAAGTAGGTAGTTTTCTTTTTTGTAAAAGCTTTTAAAACAATAATAATTAGGAGATGACCTTCGTATTTTACATATAAGCAGAGAAATAAGAGAAAAATATTATACATAAATATGCAAAAACAATAGTGACAAATTATTTCCATTTTATATTCTTATTTATGCATTTTTTCGTGGTTTTTGTTAAGTTTTGTTAACAGTTTTCGTGTTAAAAAAAAAAACTTACCCGATAATCCTATTTTATTGACTTGTCTAATAAAATTTTTTAAGATTTCTACTGCGACTACCTGTTGATTTTAATTGAATATTAATAAAAAGCGAAGAGCTATCAAACAACTTTTATTAACCATTTTATATAAGCCTCAAGGATATCTAACGGATTTACAAGTGTTCGAGAAAAAAAATATTCATATTTCTTTTACTCTTTTTAGAAAAAGAGATTATGAAATTAACAAAATTGTGTCCCGAAATTTAAAATAAATTTATTTTTATTTTGAATCCCTGTTTTAAATTAACGCTCCTAATTAAATGAGATAAGCAACTGGTCTAATGAACCTATATTTATTTTTTGTTAACTAGTAATTGCAATCTAATTTTGGAGTAAGATATGCGTCTCCTTTATTTTCTTACACCATTTTAGTTAACAATATTTTAGTTGTATTTTAAATTCTACTCATGCTTCAGTTGACCAAAGAAAAAAAATGGGAATTTTTTTTGAAAATTTTGGAAAATCATGAGTTTATTTAATCTTCGAATTTTCCAAAGAATCTATTTTGCTCTTATCGTAATGTTATTAAAAGTGCACATACCGTAATGTTACTTTACGGTAAAAGGTCATAATACTAAATTAAAAACAAATTTTAAATACTAGTATTATTAATAAAAATGAAATTTCACAAGTTCTCAAGAATTGTTTATAGATGTAAAAATAAATTATGTACCCTACAAGTTTTAATGAACATAAACATACCGTCTACATTTTTACAGCTCATTCTAAAGCATTTTTTAGTAAATATAAAACCTTGCCATTTTTAATTTTTAATTTTCTATACTAAATAAATTTTTTTATGATCCATAAAATATGCGGATATCCATTAGTAGAGGATACACGGTATCAGGTTTCTGTATAAATTGAATGAATATTACAATGTTTATTACAAAAAAAAAAATGGAATAACAGTCCATCATAGACAGTTCGTCAAATAAAAAAAATACAGTTGAAAAATTTATTAACCATTTAATAAAACGAATGTAATAAAAATCATAAAATTTACCATAACTAATAACAAATAGAAATTAATTATGTATACGTATATACAGACGCGGTAATTATAATCAAATAGGTGTTGGAAAAACTTTGGAATAATATTATCAATATTTAATTAAAAAACTATAAAAAATGAATTTAATTTACAATTTAAATATAATTATTAAATTTTTATTTTAGAAAAATTCTTTAATATGCTGCTTTCGTCTATTTTGCTCCGTCCTTCTTTTTTCAACTGGCTACATCAAAGCGTTGATTAGACTTGTTAACGATGTGATAAATAAAAAATTTAGTATAATATTATGATTTATCACTGGACCTACATAAATAGTTAATTAAATATTCAAAATGCTAAAAACAAACTAAATAAATATGAAATTTTTAAATTAATTTACACACATTATGAATATTGAATTGCATATCACGAAACGAATGAAACTAAAAGAAAAGATCATGTAAATAAAATTCAAATGGTCTCCCAATTTATCGAACATTCAAATTGGAATCTTAGTATTTGACAAACTAAATTGACTATAATTTTAATATTTACAACAACAAACCATGTATTAGAAAGCAATTAATTTTTTTTAATCTGTACAAACACACGTATTTTCTGATACTTTGACTGACCCTAATAATTTATAAATATTTGCTTTGCCAACACTTTTGAAAAGTGCTTTAAAAAAGAATTATTTAAAAAATTTTCACCAGTTTTGTACCAAAATATAAAATATTAAATTACAAAGTTTTTACACGTTAAAAACTTAGATAGCTTTAGTGTTATTACCATACTTCTTAAATAATATTTACTTAGCTATTGTAAACAAATTGAATTCAACCCAAAATTGTAAAAATATTGCAGATTTTTAGGGGCGCCAACCCGATTTGATTCAATTGTCTTGCGCTCGTATAAATTAACAACAGTATTTATGGTTTCAAATTATTATTTATTTATCATGATGTTTTCTATAAAAATATACAAACATCAAAATCTATATTGTCTACAATCATCAGGAGAGTTTATAATGCTATAAACATATAAAGAAGTTAAAACTAAAATACGAAAACAGAAAAGAAAATTAAAAGTTTATTACGTAAATAATGAATCACTTTTTTATTGAATGAAGAAGATGGCGCTTAATTTTTTTTTATAATTTGTTTTCAATTGATTGAATGCAAAAAATACATAAAGATGCAAAAAAATTATTAGTATACGTGCAAAATGTTTATTACAAGCAAAGAGATTCAAATACAGATGGCCCTCCTACAAAACGACCTTGTTTAATACGATTTCGCTCTAACACGATTACAAAAGTTCCACTAACCATCCTATAACACGTTTCTCGCAACACATTTTCGCTTTGAAAAAAATAAAAAAAAACTTAAAATCTAAACATGTGAAAATCCATCTGTAAATAGGAAAATTCCCCAACTTTATTTTAAATAAATTTGCAAGTAAAATTTTTCATGTCATTCATATCAGGTACGTTTACTACAGTAGTATATATATATAAATAAGGAAATACATACCCGAATTTTATTGTAAAAAAAATTACTTTTCTTTTTGAAGCTTTCATTTATATTTTGTTAGTTTTTTGGTTGAAATTACATAAAAATAAAATTAAATATTTGAAATAAAAAAAATGTGTTTCTAATAGGTTTTGGAACGTACCCCCCATTTTTGTAGATACTGACTTCGAATCTCTTACAACACGATTTAACGGTTTAGAACGTAACCCCCTTTTTTGTACTGACTTCGAGTTTCTTACAACACGGTTTCACATTACATGACGTATTTTAGGAACTCACCTACCGTATTACTACAAACCAGAATAATTTAATTAAATGTTAAATTATTCTTATTGAATTAATAAAACATTCTACTTGGAAGTTCTTTTCTCGCTTGTTATAGATGAAATTATTGTCTCGCTATAGTTGGGTACAGATGCATACAAATTAACCTGTCAATATAGAAATACGATTAAAGAGCGTTATCTTTTTAGTTTATGTAAAAGTCCCAGAATATAAACATTAATTTATTAAACTCTTATAATATAAACTCAAAAATCTAATTTCACCAAATAATGGTAATATGATAACCAAAAATTTATCTTCTCTTAGCTAAATAACAGATAATCACCTTAAAAAAAGATTGGTTAAAGATCATATCTATATTTTGATCAGTATTGATTAAAATATTCTAATGAAATAACCGACAATGCAAATAATACAAATAAAATGATTTATAACAAATTTTCTTTCTATTTATTTCAGATTATTAATTTCAACAACTTCCGGCTTTATATGTTTTGCTTCTTAATTTTAAACAGGTTTAAGTGCGGAGAGTTAAAAAAAAAATTAACAAATTACATATTTAAATTTTATTTGACAAAATTTTTAATTAATATTCAAATATTTTGCAAGTTCTTTGTTAACCCATACTTTAACTCACATATAACCCATTTATAACCAAACTGGTACAAATGATTCCTTCATTTTCAACAATACATAACATCACATTGCAACATAGTAAGTTTTTGTTTTTTTTTATATAAAATATTTTATAGGCCTCGAATTTTTTTACCGCAACAAAAAAGAGGTACGTAAAGGTACTCTTAAAATGATAAATAATGTGAGTCAAGAAATGTTGCAAAAACCGTAGACGATTTTTGACTTAATGGTGTTGTTTTGTTTACTTAATTTTACTTATTATTTACGTTTCATATTTTATTTTTAATATTTAAATATGTGCGTGTAACTACATAACTGAAGGTATTAAGGTTGTATGTGTGTGGATGTCAAAAAAATTACATTGTGAATGGTAAAATCGTATATATATATATTACAATAAAAAATATGCGTACGTTGGAATAGTTGTAGCCTGTTGTATGTGGATTAGAAAATAGGTTCAACACATAAATTGGTAGCATGTTATGTGTTACGAGGATTATTGCTAAAATGCATAATTTTTGTATTGTTTTGCTTTTTTTTCTCATATTTCTTTTAACTACAAAAATTTACATTTTACATATTTGATTAACTGAAAAAAAAGGTTAAAATATTCGTTACTATTTGATATGCTTAATTTTTGTATATACATTGATACATAAACACATAATGTATGTATGTAAATATACACAGACAAAAGTTTTGTTTTTGTTTTTTTATTGTATCAAAATATTATGTGCAATCTTATTAAAATATTTTTAATTTATAAACAAAATCTAATAAAATTGTATCAAAAATATTTGAAAAAGGGGAATGGCGTTGATTTGCAAAACTTTAAGATAAATTTAAACAAATACAATTACAACGGAAATATAAGGATGTTTGGCTGAAGTCCTCATTATATAAAACACCAACTGCGGATACCGGAACGACCGGAGTAGCTAGTAATTGCTCTCATAATCGCTCCATTTTTCAAGAACTGATCTGTTTAATTAAAATGACAGATGTGGACTGTAATAAGTTTTTAGAAAATGAGACAATCTTTAATTTGGAATCTGAAAAACCGTGACTTCAATAATGTTTCATAAAAAGTACGGTATTAATACGTTTGTAGTACCGTCTTAGTGCTTTCAATACCTTTACATTTTAAAACAAAACTGCTAAAGCTTTTGATACATTTTGGAATACAAATTTTACAGTATTAATACATATTTTGACGTTTATTTGAAAATTTCAATTTAAAGTTCTATGCAAATGTTAATTTTGAACAAACGTTACCACATCATTAAAAACAGAGAATTTTATGTTGCATTTTAGAAAAAAACTTAAAAACTAGCACTTTATTGCTGAAAATGAATGCTAGTTTGTTTAATTAGTTTGTTTCTGGCAACATTTATATGAAATTTGTAAGAAAAGCGTGCTCGATTTATTCGATACAAAAATTACTTTTATTTTACGTATCCACTACGTATAAAACACATTTAGGAAAAGTGTACAATGTCAAGAGTTTTTACAAAACTTTTAAGACTATGATGCTTTGTAAAGTTTACGTCGTAAGCGCATTATTGAAGTGATAGAAACTCTAGTTTCGCAAATAACATATTTTTAAATAAAAAATCTTTTTTACATATTGCTTAGCTTTGAGGAATATTTACAAATTGATTAATTCCTTGATGGAAATTGTTTAAATCCAAGGGCCTAAAATATAAGTCACATACATAAACAAATCGAAATGAGTACTTTTTTCAAAATTTTAAAAATGTATAACAGTGGAAAAAATTATACTGTAAAACCAAATAAAGGCTTCACTTCCAATTTTCAAAAGTTCAAACTGAAATGTGTTCATTTTGTAACTAATTTATTTGATTCAAACAACATATTTATTCAATAATTTAATTCTCTTACTTAATCCTTAATTACATCCACTGCATTACATTAGAAACGAGTTAACAGACTTGAAAAGTCTCTGAAAATAAAAATGTTCATGTGTATGTATAGTGAAAATTTCATTTATTGGAAACATTAATCAAGCTTTTCTAAAATTTCAATAATAATAATTTGTTAAATTGGAGATTTCATGTGCCGTCTTTAATGGATGCTTATTAAATGTAATAATTTAAAGAAAACAGGAATTTTCTAGTAATCTTCTTTTTTTGTGTGCAAATACTTTAAATTTGTTTTATTTTTAAGTTGGTTTATAATTATTTATTTTCAAATGAATTCAGTACACTTATGATGAAGGCGTGCTGAGTATAAAAAGGTTCTGGATGAAATTATTAACTATATACTCTATCAGTAAAGTTGGGTGAACCAATGGTTTGTAATGAAGCATGTCTCCCTACAGCAAGCGAAAATATTGCATAATGTACTAAATTATTAAAATTACTTTCATTCATATACGAATATATTTCAAAGATTGCATATACTCAGGACGAGCTTTGAAATAGAGTAAATAAAATTAAAGGTGCGTGAACATAATGCTCGAATTTAAGGGTTAATTTCCGGAGTTAAAAAAATAATTATATTTTTAATGGCATGGCATTACCGTTTGTTCTGCAGTCATAAAAATTCGGAAAAGCTTGCAGTTTTGGAAATATAAATTGCCAAAAATTCGAATTGCACAAATTTCGAGAGACGATAGCTCGAGACGGAAGGAGTTGGAAATAATTTTTTTTCTAACGAAATGAACTGTTTTTTAATATCTAAAGCTGCTAAAATTTTAAAAATGTCATAAAGATGTCAAAAATTTGGAAAACAACGGATTTTAGATTTTGTTGATATTTTAATGGCCATTTTGTTTTTGTAAAGTTCAAATATAGTATGCAGTGATATAACAATCTCCCTACTACTTTACTGCGTTTGCAAAATTTAAAAAATGTTTGTGGTTTCGCTATAATAGATAGAAAAAAATGGCCTTTCCAATAGATAAAATTTTTTTTCTGCGAAAAGAAGTTCCTGGCAAAGATCAATGCATATATGGAATCTTAGCTTTCTATCAACAAATGTACAGAAGTTTTGTAAACCAATCCACTGACGGCCGGTAGAGTGAAACTAATAAGCACTTTTTTTTTAATTTTTTTGAAAATGTGCAAAAAATTTACTCGAAATACAAGTAATTTAAAGTGAGATTTTCACCAAAATTACCTGATAGCTATTAAATATTGGGAACCATGAAAGCTAATTTATTTAAATTTTACATAAATAAAAATAGGTTTTTTAATAGCTGCCCCACAGCATAATAAGTCATTTGGCTATAACGCAGAAATTATTGAAGCTATAGTATTGAACATTCTCAAAACCGAATTATATGACTAAGGCTCATTATGGTACCTACCATCCAACTTCAAAAGTTATTTAGTCAAATATTATAGAAACTATTGAAACTATAGTATTGAAATTTTTCCTAAACAAATTTGATAATATGGCCAATATTTTAAGTTAAAATCTTAGAGATTATTTATGTAAATATAGTAACAGGCACGCATGGATAAAACAGCAGAATGCATATACAAGAAAGACCGCATTAAACAGTGTGGTGTGGATTCACTCGTATGGGTGTCACAGAGAAAACCGTGTCTTTCTCTATATACTCTCATTATATTTTTATAGCTCATTGCTACACTAAAATGAAAACCCTCATGTTTTAAATTAAGCTCTTGCTTAAACATTATGTAAATTAAGTATGAAAAGTGCAACTTAGATAAAAATTATTTCAAGCTAAATTAAAAGATCAAGCTTTTAAGATTAAAAAGCTTGATAAAAGATTAAGATTAAACTACAAGCAATGTTATTAACGGAAAATTAAATATTTGTTACTAATAGAATTTCGTCAGCATTCGAATTTACATATATTTTAAGATATGCAAAAAAAAGTTAAAATGAAAAAAATACATGCAAACAAAACATTTAATCTTAAAGTTTATAACCTTAAAGTCTGCTAATCGTATATCGATGAAATCAAAACCAATGCAAATTTTTATTTATCAATTCAAGTTAAAATCTTGAAAACTTTAAACACATATACGCTCATAAAATTTGAAATACCTCAACATCTATTGCAATAATAAAACTGATTAAAATTCAAAATAAAAAAAACAAACCCGAAGAAAGTGTTTTATTATAAAAAGCAAACGCATCCACTAAAACATCATCAGTTCACAGAAAATTTTTTAACTACTCATAACAAAAAACTCATAACTAGATTTCAAGTTCAACATGCGTGTTTTATTGGTTAGTAAATTATTCGTTCACTATAGAGAAAAAAACGTTATCCTCTGAATTTATTCGGAAATCATAAAATACAAAACAGTGTCATTTATAAATTAAAAAAAAAAAAACAACAAAATTGGATACTCTATACCTTTTTATGTGAATATATTTAAATTTTTCTCCGTTTTTACAGGTACTTTGCCTTGTTGCAGTTGCTTTTGCTGCCCCACAATACAATTATCAGCAACCAGCTGGTGGAATAGGTGGAGCTGGAGGTGTAGCAGCTGGTTCAGCTCCAGCTGGAAGTTTCGCTTCCGGTGGTGGAGGTCATGCTGCTGGTCCCGCTGTATGGAATAAACAATATTTCATTCACTCAGCTCCTGAAGATGATGGTTTAGATGGAGCTGGTTCAAATGATAATGCTGCATCTTTAAGAAAAAATTTACGTGTTGTTATCGTTAAAGCACCAGAAAACAAAGGTCTCACAGAAGCCGCCTTACAACTTGCCAAATCAGCAAGTGAAGATAAGACTGCTATTTATGTACTTAACAAACAAACAGATTTAGCTGAGCTTCAAAACAAACTCAGTCAATTACAAGATGTCAACGCCAACAAACCAGAAGTACACTTCGTTAAATATAAGACACCAGAAGAAGCACAAGTCGCACAACAATCTATCCAAAGTCAATATGATCAATCATACCAAGGACCAACACAAGTTAGTGATGAAGGTGTAGCACCAGTACAAAACTTTGTTGGCTCAGCTGGTTCACATGGCGGTTTAGGTGGTGGTCTAGGTGGAGGTTTAGGTGGTGGATTAGGAGGCGGTTTGGGTGGTGGAAATGGTGGTCTACAAGGTTCAGCTTCAGGCAATTATGGTTCAGTAAACAATCAATATTTGCCAGCAAATTTACGCTTCTAAAAAATTTTAAAGTTTTTAGTAGTTGTTATTTTTGTAGTTAGCACTTCTTCGTTCTTACATATAATTAAATATTGTTATCGTTTGTGTTAATAATTTATTTAAAACTTAAAAAAAAAGAAATTACAAAAAAATTGAAAAACCATAATGAAATCTGACAAGTCTCAACAGAATTAACACAATAATTTGTTAAAAATACAATTAAGTACCTATTTATGTATATTGATGTTTCTATTAAGAAATAAAAATGATTGAGTACCTTAATCAAATTTTTTTTTAACCCTTTTCATATGAGCTTCTGCAGGAATAAATTTCAATCTTTCTTCATAACTTTTCGTTCGATTTACACTTTTAAAATTAATTTTTAACAATGAATACTATAAGCAGAACTACACAATATATGTAGGCTTTTATTTACCAAATAAATAATTTAGTTACTTTTTTTGTCTTCGCAAAATTAATAAACTTATTCCTTTAAAGTGTCAGCAAATAAATCAAAAATGAAATTACATCATAATTTTTGTAAAAAGCACATTAAATCCATGATCGTTAAGCTCAAGAAACATAAACAAAATTTTGCAGTAGGTTTGACCACCAGCATTTTACAAAACTTTTAAAAGTGCATATTGTCTCAATATTACGTAAATTTCTTGAGAAATTTTATTTATATTAAGCCACAATATATGGCCAAATCTAAAAATTTAGCCAAATTTTAAAACATTTCGCTTTCTAGTTATATTTAGGCTGCATAATAACAAAGTAAAATATTTCAAACTCTTAACAGTTCCAAATATTTTAAAATTTTGAAATCATGAAGTTTGAAAAACACTACATTATGTAAATGTACTTGAAATGTAATAGATAAAAAATAAAAAAATCTGATGTGGTCAGCACATAACCTACCGCATTGTGTATACTCTAGTTAAATGAAAGTGTTACAGAATATTATAACTGACTGTTAAATATTCTGTAACTGTTAAATACTTCTTTCCAATTTTTAGGACATTAGTAAGCTTATAGTTAACATACTTAGAAAAATGTAAATTTGGCTCTTAGTAGAGTTTCGCTTTGTGCTACCCGAATTCCCTGAAATGCTCGCTAGTTAGTTTCGGTAACAACCAGAACTCAAATATCAAATTTCAAGAAATTCCATCAATTTTTTCTGTGGATATGGTGAAAAATGTAAAATCGGCCCGCAAATCAGTTCTCGAGCCCTGATCTTTCCAAAAAAGTTATATGTTCATTGCTTTAATATGAGGAATTCATATATTAAATTTCAATGAAATCGGTTGATTATTTCTCTTTATATACACAAAAGTGTATGTTTGGCCCGTAGTAAACGTCTAGTTGCCGATGCCTGATCTTTCAAAAAAATTTACATGTTCATTGTTTTAATACGGGGAATTCATACATTAAATTTCAATGAAATCGGTTGATTATTTCTCTTTATATACACAAAAATGTATATTTGGCCCGTAGTAAACGCCCAGTTGCTGATGCCTAATTTCTTCCAAAAGTTAGGAATTTTCGCGTATGTTCGAGCAAAGCTTATATATGAAATTTCAAGTAAATCGGTTGAATACTTTCTTCAAAATGGTGAAAAATGTAAAATCGGCCCGCAAATCCGTTTTCGAGCCCTGATCTTTCCAAAAAATTTATATGTTCATTGTTTTAATACGAGGAGTTCATATATTCAATTTCAATGAAATCGGTTGATTATTTCTCTTTATATACACAAAAATGTATATTTGGCCCGTTGTAAACGTCTAGTTGCCGATGCCTGATTTCTTCCAAAACATACGAATTTTTGCGGACGGTCGAGCTGAGCTTATATATAAAATTTCAAGTAAATCGGTTGAATACTTTCTTTAAAATGGTGAAAAATGTAAAACAGGACCGCTAAAAAGTGCAGTTCCCGAGGCCTCATATATCCCAAAAGTTGATCGATCCGTGCCATGGTAGAAATAAACTTACATATAAAATTTCATCAAAATCGGTTCAGCCGATCTTGAGATACACGCGTGCACACACAGACCGACAGATGGACAGACCGACAAACCGACAGGTTGCTAAAAATAGTTTATTTACACTTCCCTACTATGGAGAAGTACGTTCACACCGAAAACTCGACATGCAAAATTTGTTGCCATCACATAACCTACCTATTGTTTACACAATACGGTCGGTAAAAAAGGAACAAAATATTGCAAGCTAAAAACAAAACTTTTAAAGGATTGCGGCTACAACAAATTCAAAGTAAATACTTTCAGCTATAGTTTAGAAATAATAGTTTAGAAATAACACTCCTTCCCCAATAGTTTTACTTTTAATACATACATTAACTGCGCGAAATTACATTGTTGTAAAGATGGAAGGTCATATTTTATCTTGCCTATTTATTTCTGAAAAGTACACAATAAGCTCATTTTCGCATATTAGAAAATTTAGAAATCGCTTTCCAAATTTTATATTTCTATGCAGTTTAGCCTAATCCTACCCTTTTTCGCTTAATCGTATGCATTTACAACATGAGGTAGTATATGCTCAAAATTGCATATTTGGGATTTTAAGCTGATATATTTTGTTGCATATAACCATAGTATACCAATTACAAATAATCACATATAACAATAAAAACAATAAAAGAAATGAAAAAGCTTAAACGCCTGTACTTATGCCAAATTTCCAATAAATCTCCAAAGTCAAAGGTAATACTTAATTTAAACAAGGGATACATAGTGAAACACTCAAATCTACTCGTATGTAACTTCATAGAATATAACATGAAAAATTTGTTTCCAAACTAATTAACATTCATACTTTAATATTTTTAAAGACCATTATTTCTGTTTCGTTTTTTCGATTCTCTGCATTAAATACATGATAAAGAAAGCAAATAGTTTTAAAAAAAATTTAAAGCGAATTATTTTCAATATTTCTCTGAATATTTTCTTACTAAAAAACAAAATTGCTATGAAAATAAGAAGAAAATTCAAGAAATTTGGCAGAGATAATGTTATTGCATCTACAAAATTAATTTCATCCCATAAATATGCAAAAATTCCAGTGAACATGCTTTTTGGCACATTTTTGATTTTCAAGCTTTTTGCTGCATTTTAGGATATTTATTCTTTCAGAATAATACAATTTTGTCTTTCCGTGAACATTAATAAATCTAAATCTACAATTTGAAAAACGAATATTATGACAATTTCGTAATAATTGTGATATTTTGGCATTTGAACTCAAATATACTTTAAATAGTAATGAATAAAACATGCATGTGAGGGGCCAAAATTCTTCTTTTACATAATTGTTGTTCATTTGTATTCCATTTGATAAACTTTACAGTTTTAAAGGTTATATGAATTTATCTTACAGTTTTAATGAATATTTATGCTAAATAACTGTGTTCTATATAGAGAATTAGCCATTTTCTTGAAATAGAGAATTAGCCATTTTATATAGAGAATTAGCCCTAATTTCCATCTCAAAACAAGATTAAATTAATTTTTATGTTGAATTTAATTCAATTTTTTATAATTAATTTAATACTGTTATATTTTAATATTAACCTTTGCAACATTATTGAATATGTTAAGAATTAATCATCGATTTATTAGATCTAATTTTCATATAATTAGAAACAAATCATTTAAAAAAATGAGTCTGCTTTAAACTACAAAATGTATGAAAATTTATTTTACTTTTGATTACTAATTAATGAATGTTTTGAATAAAGATTAATTTGATGTACAAAATAAAATAATTTAAAAATAAATTAAAATTTTATTTTTAGTGAGGCTATTAAAAAAATAAAAGTGAATTTACAACATATTTAAATTAGTTAATGGCATCAAACTAAAAAGTTTTTATCTGTTAGTAGGCTTTTTTATTTATGTGAATATCTTTTTTGTTTTTTGGGTTTTTCTTAGATATTTTGTTAATTTACAAATTTATTATGGTTGAAGAAATTGTTTTCGGTAAACCAAAGCGTTATTATTAATTCACTTTTAAAAATTCCGTAAAAAAATCTGTACCCACTAAAAAAAATTTAGTGATAGCGCAAAATTAGTTTTTTTTTCAACTTTTTAGAAAAACGATTGCATTTCAAAAAGCGTGTATATCAGTTAGTGATAGAAGATAATTTAAACTTAAAATTGAAAACTTAAGGTGTTTACGAAATGAAATATCACCCCTTTTATGTTTCATAGCCCTCAATTGTATTTTATATCATATTTTAGAAACACAAACGGATAACATGTATGTAATTTATCTGTTTGTGATAACATGCAATGTAACGCATTGTAATGTAGAACTTTTCCCTTCAACAAGTGAAAATACTGATTTTAAAAACAAGCTAGCTATGCACTATTTTATTAAAATTACTTTAATTCTCATACGTATGTATTGCAAAGATTGCATACTTTTGGAATGAGCAATGTATGCAATCTGTAAAATAAAACAAGTAAAAATTCAAAGAGGCGTTAATATAATATTCGATTGTAGTTAATATAATGCTCGATTGGCGTTAATAGAAATAGTTATATTTTTTAAAGGCATGGAATTTGCCGTTAGCTTTTCGTTTTTATAGAAATTTGAAAAAGCTTCCGGTTTCGAAAATATAAGACTCAAAAATTGAAATTTTACAAAGTTCAAGAGGCGATAACTTAACAGGGGATGGAGATGGAAAAAACTTTCCTTCTAACGAAATAAACTACTTATTACTACTACTAACTAGTGTCTAAAAGCGACTAAAACTTCAGGAAAATTTTGAAAAAATGGATTTAGATAATGGTAACTTTTAAATTCCAGTATGGTATGCCGTGGAGAACAAGGAACCACTGGCTATCTATGTTTGCAAATTTTGAAAAATACTTATAGCTTCAATGCATTTTTAGAGTTTTGGTGGTACATATCTTTTAGAGGGGTGGAAGTAGATGAAAATTTTATTCTACGGAAATGTGTTTCTAGTAAAGATCAACGTACATATAAAATTTCAGTTTTCTATCTTAAGAGGTGTAGAAGTTTTTTAAACAGACACACGGACAGACTGACGAACAGAATGAAGCTAATAAGCAAGCACATTTCAAGCATTTTTTTTTTTGGAAAAGAGCTAAAAACAAAACGAAAATTGTATTTGTATTTGGTATTCTAGTTTTTCATCATAATGTGTAAGCTATTTCAAATATATCCAAAATCTCGGCTATATGAGAAACTGTTGGATAGTATGTTCCTGGCCAACGGCTTGACTGTACTTTTTTGTAGTGTGCATAAGATCCATTCGGTCAAAAATATCTATTCGACATTTAGTAGCGTTGTAATCAATAATAATTTGTGTCTTATTTACTATAGATATTAAACGGTTTTCATTTGTGTGGTGTGGTTGAAGGAAATATCACGGCAGCTAATTTTTTTTGTCACATAAAAAGCTTAAGCATATTATTGTAAATCCAAATAGACTTGATTGTAACTCTTTACTATACAATATACTTGTAAAGTAACTCTATATATTTACCTATACTTGAAATTAATTATTGCAAGTAAAATATCTATTTGTTTTGCAATATGGCGCTCATATGCTGTGCTAAAATAAAGTGAACTGAACAGATTTTAAATTTTCTGGCTATTATGAACTTTTGTTTTGAATTTTTTGATTTTTGGGATAAAGTAAATTATTACTAATGTCTATTTGTATTCTAATATTTTAAACGTACAATGTAATAATTCAGAAAGTAACAAATTTCGATTCAATAAAAATTTTACTAATCGGTATCAAGTCTTCCTGTTCTATATTATCTATTAATAAGTAAGGTGTTATTTATTTCTATCCAACATAATAATCTATCAACATATATATTATAATCTATAGTCTATAATATATAGATAATATATAGTACAATCTACATTATATAATTTACTACAACACAAAGTGCAATAAATTTTAATATCCGATAAATACATGAAATTTTGAAATTACTTAAAGAATTCGGGACAATACGGCAATCAAGAAGTTCTTATTTAATTTTTAAATAATTTTTTACTTCTAAAACTACGTTTCGACATAACTTATTTATGATTTACACGTGTTCAGTTCAAAGACAGAAATGTACCTCTCAGGTCGCATTATATTCGTTAAACCAAAAATTCTTGGTCCCTCAGTACTTTAAGTAATAAAAACTACATGTAGAGTACATTTTTTTCTACTCTCTTAAAACTCAAGAATAATACCAAAATTTCTAATGTATTTGCTTTAGTTCTGCTACTGCAATCTAAAAATATGTGAAAATATTGAAAAGAATAAAAAAACATTCACATACCTACACAATTCATTTAATATTATATTCAACTAATTATCTTGCATTACTGATTTTTTTCTTCAAAACTCTGTTGCATATTTATAGGAGAGGCAAACGCATTACTCTACTTTGATTATTTTGAAATAGATCCTCACTAAAATGAAAGTTCAAAATTATTTTTTCTAATTCATATTTTGTCAAAGCTTTTTCAATATATTGAAAAGTAGAGGGATTGCAAATTATTTTATTTTAAATATTAAACAAATTTTTACTAAAATTCTTTATTTATTATTAATATTGAAAAAGAGCATTGCTTTAGTGCATTTATTTAGAGCATTTACTGGAATCCATAATGATTGGTTATATTGGAATGGATAAACAAAATAGAAATGAATGTACATACAATATACATACAGTAAAAAATATTGGTTTTAATTTTTAAACTAAGCGGTTTTTAACACTTTTCCAAAAAAAAATTTGAAAGAAAAGTGCGTATATACCCTTTAAAATTGAAACTTCAAATTTTATGCAGAAATATATCTTTACTACTAATTTCTGTAAAAATATTTTTAATTTTATCTACCAGCCACATTATAAACGTAATAGTGCATTAAAAACCTAAAACATTTGAATTCCACAAATGGAGAAAGATAGCGAAATGCTTTTTCTACCGCAGCATAGCATGGTTGGATATTGAAGTGTCATAGGGACCGTTAAAATTTAACGTTATCTAAAACCATTTTTTTTTTCTTAATTTTTATACAGTTTCTTTTCTAGATACCCGAAAATGTAGAACTCCAAAATTACCAGTTTTTAGTAAATAATAACGGTTAATTTGAACGGTCCATTGTAAAACTGAAAGCTTTCCAAATTGCTATAAAAACAGAAAGCCACCATTTTAAAGCCTTTTGCATTTGTTTTTTTTTATTTTTTTATGCTTATTTGTCAGAAATAAGTATTACTCCTTTAAAAGATTTTTTAAAATTGATTTGATTTGTCCCTACCGCTGGATGGCATAGTAGCTTCCGTTAAATGGCATTGTAAAACTGATTTTTCTCCTCGCTATCGCTACTACTGAAGTAAACTGCCACGGTATCCATTACAAAATTAATTTTTTGTCAGATAAGAAATACAAATGAATTATTTCAATTTTGTAAACAAACTTGGTTTGAACGAAAACAAGATTATATGAAAATGACAGCTGAACTTTCGAAATGTTTACTGTAGCGATTAAAGTGACTTCATTTGATAGATGGAGATAGATATCACATTCGGATAACACTTTCTGAAAACTTTTCGAATCCGAATTTGTTACATTGTAGGCTCCAGATGTCGGTCTATCGGTATACGTGCACAGGCTGAACCCATTTTTATGAAATTTTATATATGAGTTTATTGGCTGTGTCGCGGATTAATCAATTTCTGGGATATGTCAGACCTCGGAAACTGGACTTTTTTTACAGGCAGGTTTTACATTTTTGCGCATATAAAGAGAAATAATCAATCAATATTCTTGAAATTTCATATTCAAATTCGGAAGGTTAAAGCAATGAACTCTTCAATTTTTTTGCAAACCGACTGAGGAACTCTTCAGAGAAATTTTATGACACAAGGCGAAACTCTACCAAGAGCAAAATTCGCTCGTTATATTAACTTAAGCTTACTAGAGCCTTTAAAATTAGAAAGAAGTGTTAAAAGGCTTTTTCTTCTGTTATATGCTGACCACACTGCATTTCATAATGTTCCAAAGGAAAGTAATAACAAAATAAAATTCTTAAAGCAACAACAATTTTTTGCGTTTGATAGCGTATAGAAAGAATTATTTAAATAATAAAATAAACTACATAGATCGTATGTAGACGTCAGATTAAAAAGATAATAAAACACTTTAAATATTTATTTTATTAACTTACTTGTTTGCGAAAGAAATATTATAATATTAAATAATTTTTCAAGTTATTTACAATTTTATGGACTCGTATGTGACCTAATCAAATATTGAATTAATTTTTAATATTGCTCTATTTTCAAAAAGTTAATTTAAAAATCAAAAATATTTTTTTAGTTTCCATAATTTCGCACGAAATTTTTAATTAAAACAAACAGCAATAATATAAATTTAATTAGTTTGTGATTTAAAAAACACATTAGATAACACTTTATGTTTTGTTTAGGCAATGCCATCATAATTTTAATCAAATTTTTTCTCAATATTAGATGGCATTAATTAGGCGCCAACTGTGAATGTCATATTTTATTATTATATTTTTTTATTGTTTCTAGAAATTAGGCATTTATAGTAATTAAAAAATTTAGTGTACCCATACTCACACAACACCAATATATTATTATGTAACACACACGAAAGTAAATCTATATGCAGATGTATTTTTCAATTACCAGTTATTCTCGTGTAAAACTAACTTGTAAAATTAATTAAATCAGTTTCTATTTATAACATGATTATTTTATAGTTATTAGTTATATCCGATTATAATTTATTATAATTAAAAAGAAAAAATTTGTTTTTTTATTTTACTGCATAAAATAAAAATTTTTAGTCGAAAACTTTCATGTGAAACAGCTAGAAAATTTTGTTAATGAAATGATTTTCCGTTTATTTCTCCGTAAATGATTTTTTTTATAGTTTCCTAAATAATTTCACTTTCTATTAAGCTTTATTCAGAAATTTAACAGTGCATTTCCCGCACACTAATTTTTTCTCCTTAAGATGGTGAGAGATAGCTTTGATTTGCCGTAATTTTGTAAAACACATTTAAATAACTTTTCAATAAAACTAGTGAGATGTGGCGTATTGTTGTGTTGAAGGGCATAGATGTTAACATAACACATTCCACATATACCACATATGCAATCAAGATCAAAATAAAGTCTAGAACAAAAAGGATGAGGAGTCTTTTTGGTAAATTAGTTCATCTGAAAGATAAGAATTTAATTGTATTGAAATATTGCTTTGATACAAATCTTTAGATTTTTTTTTCAAAAATAACAAGAGTAGTCGAATTTTTTCATACTATCTAATTAATCTAAACTAATTCACGTTTCATTTAGATAAAAACTACACTTATTAGTGACAGTGATTTTACAAAGATTTTTCATTAATTTAATTTAATTCTTACTTCAAAATCGTCTCCAGCTTTTGATAATACCCACTTTCTTATTGTGTTCTGAAATATTAAAAATAATATAATTTTACCGTTGTTTCAACAAAACACATACACATAAGTTTTAGACACAAGATTCCAACTCACATGTCTTATTGTCATACAAATATCCAATTATAATTTGATATTTGTATGACAATATTATCAAGCTATAACTGAAAATAAATGTTTACAACAACCATCAATCGTATACATACCATAACACATTCATTTAGTAAAACGAAACACTATTTTAACTTATAGTTGACAAGAAATATATTTGAAAGAATTAAAATTTTGATATAAACATATTGAAATTTAACTATTGGCATTAGGAACTTATGCCTGGTTAAGCATTTAATTTTGAAAAATTCATGTCATCGTATTATGTTATGATTATCTCAAGTTTATGGAGACGATGTCAAATCAAATTGAATATCGATTAATGCATTAATTTCGTATCGATTTTTTTTTATAACAATAAAATTAATAGTTTTAAAACTTCTTAATATTTTATCGTGCCAATTTCTGAGGCAATTTTTTTTTTCTCGAATTAATAAAATCGAGTAAAAATTCACATACTGATGATAACGTTATATACACATGTAGAAAAAAAAACAAAAAGAAAAATGCAGAGTCCCTGAATATTAAGTGGCGTAATTTAAATAAAAAATTATTATAAGATTAAGAAATTATCAGTAAGGCATAAAATTAGTGAAGATAATAATGACGAATAATTCTGCAAAATGGTTGATTTAATTTAAAACATTCATAATGTCGAATGACATATTATGAATGTGTAAGTGAATTGATAAAATTCATACATTCTTTCATTGCCAACAAAAGAGAAAAAAATTAATGGAAATTATGAATGGAAAGTTTATTAATATTGTGAAGAAAGCTACAAAAAAAAGCCCATTATCATATTATATATACAGGGTGAAATGGTCTTACAATTTATATATATAAAACGTAACTATTGTGAATTATTCTCTAACTTAGTTCCTTTTTGACTTCCAAGGACAAGAAATCAGTCTCCCTCCCTTCGTTTCATCTTTATATAAATCGTAAATTAAAAATTGCATTAAACCTGTATTGATATAGAATTCAGCAATTTGAAATTATAAGCTGATTTGTCAATTAAATACTGATGTTATTACAATTTTAGAGCTAGAGAATCAACTACGATTCAAAAAATCAAAACTATAAAAGAATTTGGATGAAGTTTTACCTTTGAGTATTCTTTTCGTTCCGACAAAACGTTTATTATTATAATTTTTCAAATTTTTAATATTCAATTTCTTTAAAAGTAAGTAAGTAGCAATGAATGTTTGTTTTTTCAGAAAATGTTAACTAAATATTAAGTAACCCAGTAATTTGAACCACATTACGTACAAAGGGGGGTTATATAGTTTTATTAATATTAAGTAACCCAAATTTCACATTTCACGTTTACAACCGAAATGTTTTCTTCATAATACAGAAACGTAAAAAAACTCTTTTTAGAGAAATATCTGTCTGTCTGATAGGATTTATGTTCATTTTCGTATCTCATGTTAGACTGAAACGATTTTCACAAAAATTTTTATATGAGTTTGCTTTGAGAAAGGGAAATGAACTTTTAAAATATATTAGGTCTCGACAGGGCCCGAAAACTTCTGAAATGTTAAATGCATTTATATGCATACGGTATTAATACGCAATTCAGAATTGCAATTGCTTAATTGGGTACTAATCCTGTATTACTATATTTTGGAAGACGAGTAATTTTTAATAAAATAATGAGTGAATTTTTCTGAAATTTTGTCTTAAATAGCTTTGTCTGAATTTGCAGCAAGTCATCTATCTTTTTCATAAAATCAAGGACCAATATCAGATATATAATCAACCAATTTAGTTGAATATTAAAGGAATCACTAAATTTTTCGGGGATATCATGTACTTTCAAAGGCCGTTTTTACTTTTTTTACCAAATATAAGAGGAATAATTGACGATATTTCCCGAAATTACGTAGGTTCTTATTAATGACGAAATTAGATATGCAAATCGGATCATAAAAAATGGATTTTTATAAGAACCAAATTTACATAACCTAAAGACTACTTTTTATCCTTCAAAGAATTTGAAATAAATGGTTCAAGGATATTTTCATAATCTTATTATGAAAATATATTTTATAAATATAAAAGACATTAAGGAAGCAATAAGTATGTAGAACATCATTTTTTTAACAAATATTTACAAACCATTGTTTCGCTCTGAATTGATTTTTCAACACTCACCATGTACAAAAAACAATAGACAAAAATCACTAAAATAAAAAAAGTCAAAAGCATTAACATACTTGTTTGTGTGTGCTCGCCTACTATATTCAAAATTTATTGTATTACAATTAATCTTATATTGGATCAAATCAAATTAAATGAGTAGGTTGAATTAAAACTGCAGCACAAAATTGAATGTTCATGCATATTTCAAAGGTTAATGGATCAAAAAACATAAAAACTTAATATGCGATTTATAAATGATCATTACTACTTTGGGGAAATAAAAAAATTATATTTTATCATCTTTGTTATATTTTTATTGTTGTGTTTGGAATATAATTAAAATTTTTGTGAGATTGGTGAGATAAATAAAAAAATAACGATGAATCAAAAAACGAATAAGATTAATTATTTCTTTAAGAGCAAAAACCCAAATACATATTAGACAAAAAAACTAAAACCAAAAATTTTAATAATAAATACATACACTTACATATTATGCCAGTTTACAGAATTTAGAGAATTTTCTAATTTGAATATAATGTGTAACTGAAGTAGCCACAAATTAACGAAATAGCAAAAAATTAATATTTACAAAGCTGAGAAAACATGTATAATATTTTTGCTTTCAAAGTTTTTGTACGATAATGTTACTCAGCCCCGGATTTATCATACATGCAAAGTATGCATTTGCAATGGGCGATAAAAAATAGGGGCGCCATTGAAAACTTAAAAACCCCTAAATTTAAAAAAAAAAGAATTTTCACCCAAAAAAAGGATTCCAAGTTTTTTTTTTACATCAATTTATAGCGAAATTAACTTAATAAAATCTACCTACATGCAAACATAATATTTTGTGCCTACACATATTTTCTATTTGCACCATATAACAAAAAATGTTCATAGAATTAAAATTACTCATACATTTCTTTACTCTACACTACTCTTTCATTCTTATTTTTTATACGAATGCAGAACATATTTTTTTGAATGATATGAATCATCAGATTACAATTATTAATATTACTACTTTTATATACATTATAGAATGAATTTGTATATGCCTATAAACACAGAATATTATTCCACACAGTTGTATACATTCAATCGTTCATAAGTGAAATCGTCTCATATAATATACATACATATATAGAAGCAATGTACGCAAAAAATAAAAATATTCAAAAATACACATGTACACATAATTTATATTGTCTAATATGAATAAGATCAACACTCATGCGTACACATATAATTATCTCATAAAGCAAAATTTTTATTTTGCTGAGATTGCTCCCTATCAACACTCGCTCGTACACATATAATTATATCACAAAGCAAGGTTTTTATTATGCTTAGTGATCTCCCTGGCTACACTCGTTCGTGCACATTATATTTAAATTGTTTCATACATGCAAAATTTTATTTTTGCTTAGTTGTCGCCCACTCACCAAACAAAAAAACACATTATTATAATGTATTACTTTTTCTGTATACTATTCCATTAGTAAACAACAAGAACAAAACAAAAAAAACACAAATTAGGAATGAGAATAGAAAGAAATTAGAAAAAGAGAATGAGAGCAATATTCTTAAATGATGGAAAGCATAGCTTGATATTGAGATTGTGTATACCAATATTTTGTTTTTGTTTAACAACAAAAAATTTTGAATGAATTTCAAAATTACATGATCGTTATGAATTTCTACTACATACTATGTTTGGCTTTCGTTTTTGAAAAAACTGTTATCAATCACAGAATTAAATATTAATTGGTTATACCTACTACTTATATTGAATTGAAAAAATGTTGTTTAATAATCAAACGAATGTTAAGAATTTTTATGCTGAATTGATGTAGTGTAAGTCATCCAAAAAATAAGAGTAAAATGAAATGGCGCATAATTTGCTTCACACATTTATCTCCAAAATTAAAACAGTTAAGCAAAACGACATTCTGAAATTTCAAAAAAACAAGCCTATAAATACCAGTAAATGCATTTATTTTAATAAAGTCTAAAAAATTTAATGAACAGTATAAAAGCTTGTACCAATGTTCATAAAAAGCTTAGTTTTCAAGTCATAAATTTTAGAACGAAACTTTGATTTTCCTTAAATTTTTGAATGCAAGTCGAAACTTTTTTTATACGCTGCTTCATTTCTCAGGCGATTTGTGAAATAAAAAGCTAAATTTTATTCGTAAATTTAAAATTACGAATAAAAATAAAAATTTTTACTTTTTTTCATATTCAAATAAGCTTTGAAAAAGTTCATTTGATATAATTTTCATAGAACCTTTTACAATAAGTTTCACTTGTACGTCAAAAAGTAAATTTTTTGGTTGTTAAAATCAAAAAATCAAGTTTAAATGATTGATATAAATCTGATCATAACTTCATAAAAAAACGTACAGTTAAATAAATTACCTTGTTTTTAAATTTGTAAAACAAAAAATTGAAAGTTTAGTTCCAGACTTTAATTCTATAATTCAGCACAATAAGGTTACAAGAAACTGCTTTATGATGCATAATGTGCAATGCCTATTAAATTTTGTTCACAGTAATAAAATAGGTGAAACGGTTGAAGGGGGGGGGGGCGCACTTTTTAGGAACCGCTTAGGGCGACGAATACATCAGGACCGTGCCTGATGTTACTAATGTAAAATTTGACCCCCCCATAGCTCATCTTATTTTTAATGGACATAGTTAATTTAATAAGCATATTTTCCTCCAATTTAAGTTAAATAATTTTTGAGGGCGATAAATTGGATTACTTAATTAAGAAAAATTAGAATACTTATTACTTTAATTAGCAACAAGAATTTTTAAATTAGAATAAAAAAAAAAACCATACAAATTCATATTAAATTATTCATAGGGAAAATAATCTCGGAAAAAAACGCAACTAATATGCAATTTTACGTGTTCGTCAAAATATTTTCAAGTCAAATTTATACCATTTTTGCATTCAATTATTAAAAATACCGCAAATAATAGCGATTTTTTCTAAAACTAAAGCAATTAAATAAAAAACCTTTTCTATCGAATATTTTTAAACCATTTCATGAAGGAAGCATAATTGTGTATATTCTTTAGGGGATTATGTACTTATGATCCTGATATACTTTCCGGGTTTTTTCTTAATAAAACACCTTTTGAAAAAGTAAAAATGATTTGCAGTTTGATCTTATGTTTTTAGAAAGAGTATTAAATATTGATATTTTTACCAACCGTATAGTGTAAACAATAGATTATGTGATGGCAACAAATTTTGCATATTGAGTTTTCGGTGGCAACACACTTCTCCATGGTAGGGAAGTGTAAATAAGCTATTTTTAGCAACCTGTCGGTCTGTCGGTCTATGTGTGATTTTCGATTTTGATGAAATTTTATATCTAAGTTTATTTAGACTATGACACGGATTGCTCAACTTATTGGGATATATCAGGCATCGGGAACTGCACTTTTCAGCGAGCCTGTTTTACATTTTTAACCATTTTGCAGAAAATATTCAACCGATTTACATGAAATTTCATATATAAGGTTCGCTCGACCGTCCGCGAAACCTCTTAGTTTTTTTAAGAAATCAGGTGTCAACAACTGGACGTTTACTACGAGCCAAATATACATTTTTGTGTATATAAAGAGAAATAATCAACCGATTTTATTGAAATTTAATATTTAAATTCTTCGTATTAAAACAATGAAGATTTTTGGAAAGATCAGGGCTCGGAAACTGATCTGAGAGTCGATCTTACATTTTTTCCCATATCTACGGAACGGATCGATGGAGTTTCTTGAAATTTGATATTTGAGTTCTGGTTGTTATTGAAATTAACTGGCGAGCATTCCAGAAAATTCGGGTAGTACAAAGCGAAACTCTACTATGAGCCAAATTTTAATTTTTCTAGGTATGTTAACTATAAGCTTACTAATGCCCTAAAAATTAAAAGAAGTATTTAACAGACATTTTTATAATATCCTGTAACACTTTCAGTTAACTAGACAATAAACATTACGATCGGTTATGTTGTGACCACATCAGATTTTTTTTAATATCTTCATATTATTTAAGTTGAATTATTTGCAAAATACAACACTGAATAAAATTATAGTAGAATATATAAATAATAGTGGCCAATTGCAGGTGATCAGTTTACCGGTTATAAACGGCAGATAATAAATACACATGGACTCCATTGTCAGCATGTTGCTTTTTAATATCATAAAACTGTTTTATAAGCGTGCCAAACTATAATAATAATTTTTATTACATTCGGTTGACTATCATTGACAAAATGAATGCTATAAAATAGCTGTTATACTACAATTAATTTTTTGAATTTAAAATTCACCAAAAATTGCAAACTTTATTTGCAATAAAAGTTTTATGAACTTTTAAATATTAAAGTATAGAATTATGAAATATTTTTTTTTTGTATTTAATTTATCACAATTTAAATTTATAAAGTGAACAATTTAATACTAAATTTCAAGAATAAATTATTTGGTGGAAGCAACTTGGTGGAAGTGCTGCATTCTATATTGCCAAATATTCTATACAAAGCATTTCTTATAATGTACCCATATATTAAATCTCTTTATTTCTTAGTTAAGTTTTGGAGATATGTGAACTTTTGAAGAGACCTAATGTGAACCTAATTTTAATGTAAAACGAGAAAAAAATAGAGTTGACCTTATCAACGCCATAACTAACTATGGGGCAGACTATGACTTTAAGTTGCCGTATTATCATATTAATTTATGCAAAATTTCAGTACTATGTGTTTTTCAAAATACTGGTTGTGCCAAACTACTTTTGAAGTTGTATGGCAGCTACCAGAAAGAGCAAAGAAATTTTTAAGTTGTATGGCAGCTACCCGAACCGGTACCCCGATCATGTCCAATTTAAATAGGGTTCTGGCACTTACTACAATAAATTGTTTGTGAAAATTTGGTGAACTTAGCTGAATTAGTTTTTGAGTTATCGTTCGGACGGACGGACGGACAGACAAAGCTAAATCAACTCAGAATTTGACGCTGATCAGAAACATACACTTGAGTCTATATCTAACACCGTTATTTCTTAGCGTTACAAACGGTATGGCAAATTTAGTATACAATTCGAACATACGTTCGTGCGGGTATAATGAGAAATCTTAATATTCTCATTTAGACTACTTTGATAATGCAAATACTCTTAATTTTAATGAAATATGGAAATAACGTACAACTGAAAAATATTATTTGCAGATTTTTTTTTAATTTCGACAAAAATTTTTAACTTTCTTTTTTATCAGCTTAAAATTATATAACAAATAAATTATCTCTAATGGTCAAAGTAGTTTTTTTTCCTCCTCCTAAAACAAAATAATTAATTAGTAAATGTTTCAAGATCATAAAACCTACATTTGTTTATAATAAATCAAAAATAATTTTTTTTGTTTTGTAAAAACTTTAAACGATACAAGGAAATTTTTTTCAACAAATAAACTATAATAATCCGAATGACATTTATTTTACTGTCAAATACAAATTAAATAATAACTGTACTTATTTGTTATCGATAATTTGAACCGGTTGAAAAAAATTTATTTATGACATTTAGTGCACAAATTAATATGAAATTATAATTTTTCTTTTTATTAACGCAAGAAGAAAAAAACTAAAGTCAAAAATCTAAAATTAAAATAAATTATTTTAATCATCTGAAATTCTTCCATATTATAACAGATAATAAATATTTTCTCATTTATAGTTTTAGCTCAAAATTCCGGTAATACCTACTATAAAATTTATTGAAATTAAAAAATTTTGCTTTTAGTCGAAAAAGTCTACTTATATTATTTCCGGAGAATATAAAAGTTTTACATAATTATCTGCTTCCAGCGTTATTTAATTAAAAACATATTTTTGCTCTAATTCAATCAATAAAACTAAAATATGATAGGTAAAACAGTACCTAATAACACTTAAAATGTATCTCTAATATTATATGCTTGCATATATGCATATGTAAGGTGAGTTGCTGTACCTATGGACAGAAGTAATATCTCAGAAAATATATGCGTTATCTGTAAGCTATACAGTTTCAGAAAGTATTTTTCATTTCTGAAAGCACTATTCCGCTTATCTTTTAAAAATTTTTTAATTTTTTTTAGTTGTTTTTGAAATTTTTATAAATCCTTTTAATAGCATTTTCAGTTTTACACTAAGTTATTGATAACTTAATGACAATTAAGTATAATTCAATTAATTTTGTCTTGAAAAGAATTTTAAAATTATAGTCAAATTATACTCGAAAAACGTACCTATAGACTCGGCGTATCTTATTCCTGTGGATGAATTTATTGAAAATAATTTGAGGTAGTAATTTCTACCTACATGTTACTTGGTTTAATACACTAAAAAAATGTTTACGCTAATTATTAGAGTACATATCACATGTACATATTCAGGAGTATATGTATATTTTCTAATAAACATTTTACAATGGATTGTAGTGACAGAAGTTAATGTGAATATTATTTAATGAATTATTTCTTTTCACACATATTAAATACAACATTTTGTTCTAAGATTATGAAGTTATTCGAAGATAAAAAATATGGAAGATTAAAATTTAACGTTTGATTAGTGTAAAACCGAAATCACTGGGGCACTATCATGGTAAAGAACAAATAAAATATTTAGTTATAAAAATTAAAACTAATGATTAGTTCTTTGCGGTTATGCTAAAATAATTCAAGGCATTTGTGAAAGTCTTCGATAATTAATTTATTTAAAAGATCATTTCCAACTTCAGAACCGTAATGATCTCCTTTAAATAATTTTTTGCCTTTATAATTATTGCCCTACGATATTGAAGCATGTTTTTAATTTAAATATTGATTGAAACAGTAAATATTGCAAATTATCATTTTTATTTTTTATAATTTCGTTCTAAAAGTTCGGAGAATTATGGTAAAAGAATTACCCATAATTTCACAAAAACTTAAACTGCACATTTCTCGAAAAATCAATTTAATTAAGAAACTATCCACAAACGTATAGTATTTTTTTTAAAATTAATTTTTATTTTGACATTACTGACACTGAGAATTCAAAGTAAAATAAAAAGGTATAATAATATAGCATTGTGTTCAGTTGTCAAATTGTTTAAAATATAATAAAATGCTTTTTGTTAGTGAGTTTAGTTTGTACTTGTATTTAGAATTGTTAGTAAGTTTAGTTTGTACTTGTATTTATTGCATTAACACTCCAAATCTTTTTATTTCTTCTTGACGCGCTCAAAACCCATCTTTTTTGTTCGATTTGATAGCAATATTCTTTAAAATTTCGGAAGAAATGGATATTACATAGCGGCATAGTTTTATAAATATTGCTCTTTCTCCAAATGATGGTGATGGCATAATTATTGCCTTTTTTTATTAATTAGTGAACTTATGTGAGAGGAGTTCTTCCTCTCACATAAGTTCATCAATTTCTGCAGGTTGGTAACACACAATTCGTTCTATTTCGCTTTGTGAACAAGTTTCCTAATGAAATCCAACTTCGATTTCGCCAGTATTTATCTTAAAAATTATTTCTAGAATAGAATAGCTAGTACATTCAAGGATCATGCAAATTTCAATTACATACGAAAGCATTTTCAATGTCCATACATTCATTTTTGTCCAGTGAAATAACAACAACTACCAGCCCAACTTGGTCAAATATATTAAATTTTTCAGAAATGTTGCCGCGACCGTGATAATTAATAACATATATGGAAGCTACAATAAGTCTTAAGTAACTAAGATAACTTGGAGGTGAACTGTACCCTTACCCTGGCTTGTGTTTTCAGTATGCATAACTTTGGAAATGGAAATGTGTTGCGTGATCCTGTTTTTCATGTTTATTGCAAACACGCTTTTTTGGAACCACAATCAATTTAAATTTTCAAGAAGAAAAACTTAATAAATTGCAATTCTTTATCTAATTTATTATACAAACTAAACAAAAATGTTTAAACTTTCTTGTTGTGCTTTATCATTCATAAATATATAAAATATTTAAGTAATTGAATTCGAAATGATAAATTTGACCTGATTGGATATTAGAGTCAAAACACAAAGAAAAAAATCAATAAGTATACAAGTAGGTGTGTATTTGCCTAAATATAACAAAAAAATATTTAATAAAAAAATTATTATATTAATAATAAAAAATTAAATTAAACTTTAATTATTTTTTTTATTCATAAGTTTTTGTGACTATGAACTATTATATTTTTTATTTGAATATCTATAAAAATTAAGACTGAGTTATTAATTCAAGCCTTTGTTATACATATTGTTTAAAATACACTTTTGATGGAAAATATGAAAAAAAAAACAATAACCATCTTTTTTGATAAATTATTTCCAATAATTATGATTCGAATATATTAATGAAATATGCAAAAGTGCAAAAAAAAAAATATCGAAAAATTTTAATCTAAATTATTGGGTAATCAAAAGCTTTTTCGACTTTATTATCTTTTCTTGTCTTTCCTTTTCTTTCTTTCTTGTTTTATGGATATATATACGTATTATAACATTACCAGAAAAATTAAAATCGAAAAAAAATTAAAGTTTTTCTAGCAAAAAAAAATATGAATAAAACCGGAAAAAAATTAATTTCCATAAATTAAATTTTGCAAATATTTACTCTCATTTTATTAACAATTTTTGCTACTAATTAATGTACGTTAATTATGAGAATTGATGAAAAACTTTGGAGTAACTGAATTAGCGGATTTTCATTTAAAAAAATGTCAAAAAACTCAATAGTTTGTTAAAATACTCAATGATCATGGCTAGAGAGTTCATATTATTCAAAACGCAGTTTTAGGGACATGAAATGGATTATTAAAAACTTGGTGCCCAATTTTTATTGGAAAGTTTTTAAAGGTGTGTAATTCGCATTTGAAATACGATATTTTGAAAAGCACAAAATATTTGAGGTTATTGAGGTTTGAAATCGCTAATTGCATATTTTCATTAATTGATACGTTTACAAATAATAACGACCGTCTCCAGGTTTGATTTCCAGTAAATTTGTCTATTTATAAATTTTTTTTTATTTAATTTACAAATAATCCTTCAAATTTATAGACACTTAATTGTTCTTTTTGTAAATGAATATATTGATTTATTACACCTAATTGGTTGCAATTTATACTCAAGGATATTTGTGAAGCAAGGAGGAGCATGCTCTTGCAAAATCAGGAGCGACGATGAGATCTGTAGATGTCTTTGTGTGGTCTGTTGATATGCTGCACGAAGGTTGCCTGTGGGTTGCGCAAACGAAGAAGCGAATGGAGTGCTAGAAATGGAGCTTCTAGAAAAGGGCCAAATGAGCTGTTGGAGCCCATTAGGATAGAAGTTAGGTTAACTGTCGATCTTCTTACTGGGGACCGGGTTATCAGACGGTTTTTGTATATATTTTCATGATGAAGGTGAGATCACTGAGCGTATTACCTATTTTTGCGATGCATTGGCGAGAGGGCCCTTGGTTCACCTAGGGGGATATTTATTGCTCGGACTTTTGGGAAGTAGAGCTTGGACGAATCTAAATCTATTTAAGGAGTGTGGAATTAACGGACGCTTTATAGACTGCGGAAAGTTACAAGTCTTTATATTAAGTTGCAATCTATCTCTCTATCTAAAGCTCACATTTTTTGCTTATTAAATTTGCATAATTGAAATATTGTTATAAAGCTTTTGTATTCCTTCATTATTAAACTTTAACTGATAACTATTATGAGTAGAATATAGACATAAATATGCATTTGGACATAATATCTAATTATAAGAAAACACAAAGAAAACGTAATTTATTTTATATTTTGTTGCAATTTCATGATATATTTATTGCACAATGGGACATTTAAAAAATTTGTCAAATTTTAAAGCTTTTCGCATATTGCTCAGTCACAAATAATTTAATATTTCTTTTTGAAAAAAACAATAAATGCATTGATTTTATACAAGCAATATCTATAAGATTTATTATTAATAATTAATAAACATAAAAAAATTTCGCGTTAAAAATATTTCTAAGATTTATTGATATAGCCTCACTAAAACTACGTTTAAATACCATTAATTCTTCCAATTTTGCTAAAACATTTATATAGAAAATTACAATAGTATAATAATGCAAAATCATCTAAATTTTTGCTAAAATAAATTCACTAACTTTTTATTCACAATCATTAATATGGTTTTCATTAACATTATTAAATTTCATTTTAACATGAATTTATTTACCACTTAATATTTATTTTATAAGGTTAATCATAACTTTAAATTCGAATTTTCCAAAATAAAAACATAAACAAAAAAACGAAATAAATAATGACAAAATGACCAAAGAAACTAACACATCAATTTACGAATCACAATAAGAAATTTCTTAAATGTCATCTATTAAATTTACATTCTTTCCGAAACTGAAATGTTTCTGCATACACACATATACTTATGTATATAATAAAATGTTACATTTTATATTGTACAGCTTTGTGTGTACATACATCTATGGATTTTTGTTTTCTGTCAACATCTTTTAGATTTTAATTATTTAAGCAACTTAAAAGAAACACCAAACATAAAATGTTTTTGTCTTATCTTAACAAAAAAAAAAACAACATTTTCTTGGCTTAGGTGAACACAATACTGTTACCATTAATGTAGGTGTTTTTGACTGCATTATTCAAAAAATTTAACCTAAAATATTTGTGTTAAATAATGTAATAAATCATAAAAACCTAGACAAACACCATTGCTACTTGATTTCAATTTGAAAAGAAAATTATATGTGTTTTAAAAGAAAAGAAAAACAAGCTCAAATGGAGAATAATAAATATTGAAAAAATCATATAAAAGTTTTTTTTGTGACCTCATGCTGCGTCCGAGATAGTAGGTGTCCATACTACATGACGATTTCAAAAAATAATATTCAATCTTTATTATTGATGTTATTTTTGTCTTGCTTTTCAATTTCTTTTAATAAGCGTTTTTTAATACAAATTCACTATTCCACACACGTTTAATATAATTGACAGCATCAGTTAGAAATATATTGTTGTAATTATTTAATCCATTTATTGAGAAAGGTCTTTGACAATTTTTCTTTTTTTCAAATTCAAATTTGTTTAATTATCTTATTCATTTGTAAATTAAGATAATTTACATTAATGATAAACTAATAATAGAAAATTATGAATATAATATTAATAAAAAATGACTAATCATATTCACATAACGCATCGTGTAGACAAATAAATTATACTGATAATGTCATGTAAATCCCTTGATCTTGTTAAAATATTTAAGAAAAGATAAAAATAAAACACATAACCAAGAATTTCATATCAATGAAATGAAACAGAAATCAAAAAATTTTATCGAAAATTTTAGTTTTGACCTCATTTTACTCGATGTAAAAAAAGATAACAGGAACTTTTCATGTAAATGCTTAATTTTAAATCAATAGAACGAAATATAATAAGACTATAAAAGTTTATTAATTTGTAAAACAAGATTTTTCCAAAATATTCAAAAAAACAATTTGTTTAATATATTTTAATCGCATTTAATATCCGCTTTGAAGCATTTTATTGCCCACTGACTTAATTCTTAAGTTATTATCAGCAGTTATTGGGAATAGTTATTACACTATCATTATTGTGAATAGTTATCTGGTTATTCCTTCTACCAAAATATTTACTTATTGTTGGTTTTTAATTTTCCAAAATTTGTTTGTCTGAATTTTAGTGCAAACTTTATAAATTTTCCAAACATTTAGTAAGTTCGTTAATGTAAAAAGAAAGAAAAACGTAATGACAAACATTTTAACTTATATTAATAGTTTTTCTTTTGCAAAAATTGTTATTGCAACGGGTTTTGTTGATTATGTGAAACTTTTCATTCAATTGTATCGAAAATTAAAATCTATAATCGAAACAATAAAGTGAGCACCTATATTTTTTTAGACTCATCGTTTTTTACTAGCATTAATTAAGTTTTCCCTTTAAAAAATAGATTATACATCTTAACTTAATTTTCGAAATCCACTAAATAAAACCTAATTTAGGTGTTTGATATGAGTACACACTTTTATAGTTATTTTGAAACACTTTGTTTAATTTTCGCTTTCAAAATTGAAATTTTATACTTAATTACAAGAATTATTACAAAATATTAGTGATATCGTAAATTTTATTTATATAGATTTACACACATAGGTACTAAAATTTTTTTTTTTATTTAAATTTTTTATTTCTATTTGCATCATAACATTCATCATCTTGTTCATATAAATAATATGAGCCTATAAAATAATCAGAAATATTAAGCATAAGTTTTAACCTGTTTCAAAAAAAAATCGAAGTCAGTAACAAAATAGTACTAAACTTGGTATAAATTATAAAAGTACCCTTGATCAAGTTGTTAAAAATATTAAAGGTTTCGCATCTGATGAAACAAACACTTGTTTCTTAATAAAGTTTCAACTTATATGAAATTTTCAATCAACAATAAAAACTTAAAATAATTAAAAAAAAATTATTTTTGCAATAAACTTCCCATTGATTGATTGAAAAATTTCCATTTAAACTACTCATATAACGATAATAAAACATTAAAATTAAAAATTAATATTTCAAATGAATTAAAAATATTTTTTAAATTTACATCTAAATAAATATTGATTTTTTATTTATTCATCTAAATATCATTTTTATCGGATTAAAATTAACGTAAACAGACAGCTGTCTTCAATATGAATAGCATATTTTTAATTTTATTTATTTTACATTTTTATGTTCTCTTTTCTTTATTATTTCTTCTGTTTTTCCTTTGTGATTCAAAATTTGGAAAACAATAAAATCCCTAAAATATTATTCCAATTATGGCCTGAGAAACAAAATTTAATATAACAGAGAAACAATATATGCACTTGTTAAGATAAAAAAAAATAATAAATCAAAACAAACATCATTTTTATTAATAAAAAATTGAAAAAATGGATCAAAAATGCAAAAGAAAATTAATAAAAAAAAATCAAAAACAAAAAACAGGAAAACAAGCAAAAATTTTTATAGCAAAAATTAACAAAAATAAAACACTAAAATTTTAAAATACAAAAGTATAAAAATAATATTTAAAAAAAATAAAACAAAATTGTTTTTTAATTTCAAACAAAACATAAAAAAACAAAATTTGTTTTGTATGTGGTGATGAACCTTTACATTAAACAATATTGGCAACACATGTATAAAAACAAAATAACAAAAACATGTTGAAGTTCACATACTTACACACATGCATTCAACACTCATACGCATAATTTCATTCATTTTGTATGTTCATTTGTACACTATGCTGCTCTCTCTGCTCTACGAGTATAATCTTCATAATGAGGTTACAATAAACGAATGCATAAATATTCTACGAAATTGACATTAATATTTACACCTTTTTTCCACATAAATAATGCAATTTGTGACAGTTTTATTTTGGCAATATCAATGTGGTTCAATAATTTATATATAAAATAGCATAGGGCAAATTTAATGCTCATCAGTTTGCTTTTTTATTTTGATCAGTAAATACGCAGATTTTTTAAGTGATACAAAACGCTTGGTTTATTTTTCTATTTTGGATCTCTTCAAAACGAACGAACAAATATAAATAAATAAAATAATTAAATATATAATAACCAAAAAAAAAAAAAACAAAAATTTTAATTCAGTGCTTGATTAACTAAACTACTAAAATGCACATACTATTGGTAAATACAAAGTTTCATTTACAGTTTTTAAGCATTTTGCAAAAGGATTTTTCTGTAAGGACTTTTATTTTTTATTTTTGTAGGTTTTTTCTTGCTTAATAACATGTGCATTAACTGCAACATTACCAGGTGGATATAACTATAATCAGCCATTGCTAGTACCGCAGCAACAACAATTACAATCTCAATTCGCAAATCAGAATCATCAAAATAATAGACCGACAATTTATTCGAAACAGTTTTTTATACATTCAGCACCAGAAGAGAATGAAAGTGCCGAAAACTTTTTACCTAAAAATTCAGCAGCTATAAAAAAAAATTTAAGAGTTCTATTAATAAAATCACCAGAAAATAGTGGTTTAGCTGATGCTACTTTAGCTTTAGCGAAATCAGAGAGCGAATCACATACTGTCGTTTACGTATTAAATAAACAAACTGATGTCGCCGAATTACAAGACAAATTAGAGAAATTAAATGAAGTTGATCCAAATAAACCAGTTGTGTATTTCATTAAATATAGAACACCACAAGAAGCTGATTTAGCGACAACATCAATTCAATCAAAATATGATTCATTAAGTGGTACATCTCAAGTAACAGATGAAGGTATCGCACCAGTTCTATCATTTATCGGCTCCAGTGGTTCATCTGTTAATGGCGGTAGTTCTCTTGGTTCTGGTAGTAGTATTGACTCAAGCAATCAACAACAGCAACAATTTGCGGGATTTTCTAATCAATTAGGTGCATCATCGGCGAATGCAGTAGCAAGTCCAAGTATTACAAATAGTTATTTACCAGCTAATTTACAATAAATAATTTTTTGTTTTTTAATTATGTTAATTAAAAAAAAAACTAAGACTTCATATTTAGGTTAAAAAATATTTGTGTTTTTTTTCTAATTTTTTGTTTTTTTTTTTTTTTTTTGTCGTGTTATTGTTAATTAATTAAAAGAATGTCTCTTATTTTTGTTTTCATTTTCTTTTTGTTTTTTTGGACTGTATGATTCGCGCTCTCATTATTTTATGCCCGTAACATTTTAACGGTATTTACCCGATATTCTGGCGAAAAATAATGCAATTCTCAAAACAAAACCAAAATTGAAAGGAATACAATAAAATTCTTACGATTTCATTAATAATTTTCATTTGCTATGTTTTTGCTAACTTTTTTGATAATTGCTTCATAATTCATGGAAGCGCTTTTTTCTTCTTCAATAAATAAATTAACAGTTTTTTGTGTACTAAAAATCTTTATTATTATTTTTATTATTAAATAAAATTTAAAGTGAAATTGAACTCTTTACTCAATCGTATTAGCTAAACACTTCCTTTTTCAAAACTAAAATAAATGAATGTCGATAAGTTTGTAAACTTTACTTTCAATTAGTAATTTACATTACGTAAAAAGGGAAATAGAACCACCAAAATTTGTAGGAGGAAAAAAGGAATGGTTTCGTTGTACATTACTTGAGTCCAACTTCAAAACTAAAGAAAGCCAAGTACAGAAACTCATCCCATTAAGTTATAATCTTTAAGGTTATTAAAGTCAAAATAGAGATTTCATAATTCGATGAATATTCATTAGAAAAAAATTAGTCAAAAAAGCAATGATATTAATTATACCGTTTATGCGAATCAATTTTTAACCTTATAAGTTTCTTAAAAATTCAAAAAATATATTTTAAATTAATTTTATAATTTAATGTATAAATGCACGTTTATAAAAAAATATTGTACATTATTATGTGAGATATAAATAAAATTTGCATTCCAAATGGGTAGAAACCAATATTGGAAGCCGTGAGAAACTTCAAATATTTTTTATTATTTTTAAAATTAAAAAAAAGTAGCATAATAAAAAAAATTAAAGGTTTATAACATGAAAGTAGAATTTTGACCTTTACATCTTCTACAATTTTGAGAAATCAAAATGGGGAAAGTTGTGGATACTAAATTTATTAACTAGATGTCGAACCTTTTTGTTCATATTTAAGTTTAATCAAAGAGCTTTGAAAGAATTTTCCTTTTTAATCTTTAATTCACCCTTAAAATCTTTTCCATACAACACTTGACGTTAAGATAAGTTAAGATCAAAATTGTCTTCATCATACTTAGAACAATAAGGTAATACACAAGTCAAAACAAATCACAAGACAATTCAAATTCAAAATGTGACACCTTGCTCAATTGTGTCTAATCTAATTTTACAGTAATTTTCGTTGAGATATTCAATAGAATTCAACTTCATTGTAGACATAATGTCTAAGCTTAAGCATGTCCAGCCTTATCTAAAGCAAAATAAGTTTGCATGGTTTTCTATATTAATTTTTTTTTTAAATCAAGTTTATATGTTTGCAAAACAATTTCCAATTTTTTGCAAAAATTATTTTGATTTTTTTTCTCAATTTTTTTCAATAATTTTTTTTTACCAAAATTTGCAATTCTAATAACAAAAGTTTTTTGTTATTAGCAATATTATTAAAAAAAATATTTCAAAATTTATTGATTAAATGCGAAAACAAGGAAAAAATCGCATAAGTTTGACTCATTGACCATAAAATGACTGAGTCCGTAATAATGAATGCAAGTTAATCTTAAAATATTTATGGAAATTTTTCGCAAAAAATTATGGAAAAAGTTATACAAACATGGTATTTAAAGGTTTCAACTTATTTTTTCCCTCCCTTTTCATTCATTGTGCCAATAATTTATATAAATGTTATGCGATCGATTAAAAAAAATAATCGTTTTAATTCGAAGGTTATGAATGCGTTTTAGTCAAATAGGAAACTAATAAAAATTAAAATAAACGAATTATGAGGACTTTTTAATAAATTAATTAAATTCAATTTTATTTCAAATTTGATTGTTATGTTTGAATTTGCAAAGATTGATTCAATTTATACAAAAAATTTTTATGCATTTGGCGGCAATCAGAACTGCATTAAAAAACTTCTGAAATTTTTCTAAACTTCATTGTTTTATTTTGTAACACAAGACTTGTGAAGCGAAAAATTTTTATATTTCAATAAAAATGTACGTACAGGAGGAAATTTGGTGGAAAATCAATACTTTCAATAACATTTTCCATTATTGAAATACATACGTTCCTTTACGTAATGTATTTCAATAATGGAACTATATGTAATTGAATGTATGTATGTATGGCTGTAGCTGTTATTTATATTGCGTAATCCAAGATATTTTCAGATCCTTAAATGAAACGAGTCATAATTGGAGTTGAAATTTTTTTTATAAGTTTATAATTCATGACGAGTTTATTTAAATTTTTTATGGTTTCAAGAATTTTAAATACTTAAATTTATAATGATTTGAAATAAGATAAGTAACTATATTTGTTTTAGCAATAAAATTTTGTGCTCTGTTTTTCCACACATACTGAAAAACTAATATAAAATCCAAATTTTTATAAATATAAATACATTTCCAAATCCATACTTTTATAAAATACAAATTTTTATAGCTTCTCCACCCTGCTTAAAACGCTCAATAAGTTCTTAATAGCCTCTCTTCCCCCTCCATCTCGTTCCCACACATCATTTCACTCTCCTCCATCCCCTCACCTCTTACTCCCTCCCAGCTCTCTTTCCCCTAACAAAAGAATTGTCCATTTTTACTCACGTAGTTAGCCGTCGAATTTAGCCAATACTTAATTGCTTATCTTAAATTTAGTTCTTATTCAGATGCTTAGCAATATTTATAAATAATACTTTCTTGTTTTGTTAATGGCAATATATATATATGTATATGTATAAACCACTAGATAGATGTTGAAAAGTATCGAAAGACTAAACTCCTAAAACTAGTCAAATTGACTAACCGTTAGTTTTGCACTGTGGTGTTTTTGTGCCTACATTCCGTGAAGAAAGGCACGGAAGAGCTGTCCCAGCTTCTTAGACTAAATCGAGAAGTCTCGTTTGTTTTTGACTTTCTTTTTTTCTAGTCGTTTCACCTATAAGTCGAGAATCCTCAATATTTATATACTGTTCCAGAATTTGGAATAAGAATATTTGAATTAGAAAATTATTTTTCAATTGAATGAAGGGGAATTTGCTATTTTGCAAACCATTTGATCTGAAATTATTTACATATGTATTATTTTATAAAAAATCTAAACCCTTATTCAATAAAGTTGATTCAAAGCAATGGTTTGTAATGTAGCAAATTTCCCTTCGATAAGTAAGAATATCCCATTTCTAAAAATACTTTCATTCGTATACGGATGTATTTCAAAGATTGCATATTTTTTGTATAAGCCAAAGTAATGTATGTAATTTTTGAAATAAAACAAAAAAACTTTTAAAAGGAAAGCCTATTCAACGAAGTGGACAAAAAAACTTTAAATTAATTTCAGAATTTTTACATTGACTTAACAATCTCGTTACTATTATTTCAATAGCGTACCGTTTTTATTGATTGGAGTTCTGGCCAGTTTGATAATAAAAGATTAAGCAGAATAAATTCCACAATATGCAAATTTATGCATTAATAAAACCGTATATGGATTTGCAAATTATTTTAAAAAACGCTTGCAAATTAATTTCTTTTTCTTAATGGCATAATGGTGATATTTATGCGAATATGTGTAAAATAAATTAATATGCATTTAATATAAGTAACAAAAAATAAATAACAAAAAACTGTAGCTTTCGAAAGTATTTACACTCTATAATTTTAGCCTAATGAGATATTTGATATAGAAAATTAGGCTTTTAAGCTCTTTTATCTTAAAACATCTTCTTACAAATTTTTGTTTTCATTTTTCATTTTTTTGTGCTTAACGCGTAAATTTAATTGAAGAAAAAACCATTTTGTAGTTTATTACTGTTAATCAAAAACTTTGCACCGTTAAATTAAAAATATTTAAAAATTTTAGTATTTTTGATTTTAGTTTTTACGCTAATCTAAAATTTTACCATATTTATCTTTGCTGGAACAAAATAGAGCTCAAGTGCCTCTAAATATTGCAATATTTGTCAACCGAACTTTAGTTTACAATTAAAAGAAATTTTCATAGAAAAACTAATTTCAATAAATGATTGAGTTTTTCATATGTTTGATAAAGTTCATGCTTTTTCACAAATTTTTAAATGATTTTCTTAATCCAACCCGAATTGGTAAATTCTATGATTTAATTGATATGATTTAAATACGACCAATAGTTATGTAGGAAAACCCACAATATAAAAGTGATACCGATTTAAATAAAGTTGGGTTAAACCAAAAGTTTGTAATGTAGCACTTTTAGCTTCAGCAAGTGAAAATATTAAACAATCTTGCTATGTACTCGTATATGAAAATTACTTTCATATCTATGGATATTTTCACATATTTGAAAATTTGCATACATTTAGGATGAGCAATGCGTGCAATCTTTGCAATAAAGCACAAAAAAATTTAAAGAAATGTTAACATAATGCTCGAATTTAAGGGTTAATTGAGTGAACTAAGAAAAATAATTATATTTTTTAACTAGCCCCTACATTTATAAAAATTTTGAAAAACCTGCATTTCGAAAATATAAGGTGCGAAAATTAAAATTTTACAAATTTCAAGAGAAGATAACTTCAGGGGGGGGGGGAAGTGGAAAACAATTTTCTTCTAACGAAATGAACTATTGATTAGTGTCTAAAAGCTGTTAAAATTTCAGAGTTTTACAACCTGAGGTCTAGAAAAAAAACAACAGCAAAAATATGGATAAAACTGATTTTAGATAACGGTAAATTTTAAAGGCTACTTTATTTTTTAAAGTTTAACTATAGCATGCCGCTATAGGAAAAGCAAGCCACTGCTCTTATTATTTTGCAAAAATCGAAAAATGCTCATGGTTTCACTCCAATAAATAGTTCAAAAGTGGCATTTTTAACGTTTTGGGGGGGTATAACTTGTAGAGGGGGAAAATAGGTGAAAATTGACTACGCAAATAAGTCTCTAGTAAAGATCTAGGTAGATATAAAATTTCAGCTTTCTATCTTGAAATTTCAGCTTTCTGAAATTTCGTCTTTTTACCGACGGACAAAGTGAAACTAATAAGCACTTTTTTTCAAAATTTTTTTGGAAAAGTGCTAAAAAGATATTTATTAATTTTTAGGTTACATAGCAGGTATAATTTTAAGTTCTTAAAATAATTTTTTAGACACGTGAGTTTTCATAAAAGAATTGTAAGTTACATATATTTCTCTTTAATTTTTCAATTATTCAGTTTTAACCTTGGCCGTAAATCAGATTTTTCAAAATTACGTACTTTGGCCGAACGTTAAATTAACAATTCGGTGCCGATCGCAATAATTCCCAATGTCGGTACAACAATTCCTAATTTTCATGTAATATTTCACAAATTCGTCATTTATGGAACTTCTTCTTATCGAACATACCATATGTATTTTACAACCCATATAATACATACAACACTAATTTTTTCGACGGGGAAAAACCGGGAATTCTTCCTAAAATTTTAAATCTTAACATGTAACCTTAATCTTAAATCTTAACATCTTACGTCAACTTCTCTAGATTTAAAAAATAATTAGAAAACCGGAAATTTTACTTGCAAACCTTACAAAATTATTGTTATGGTATATAAATTTTATCATGTGGCATACCTTTTATTCATAATAAAATTATAATTATTATTATTTGTTTGTCCTCGCTTTGTCACTTTATTATCTCACTATAAAAGCTATAAAATATGCTTCAAGAGCTTACCAAAATAAAACATTCAATTTTTTTTAAATGTATGTATGTATCAAATTACAATAACAAAATATTATTAATATGATAAAATTATGAACATTAGGAAAATTATTGTAATAATAATATGAAAATTTGATGTTTCGAAAATTGAAATATGGTCAAAATAAAACATTAAAATTAAATGTTTTCAGCTCTAAATATACAAACATACATTAATATTATATGATAAATGAATTTTAATTATAATTTTTTAATATTCTCGGAAAGATTTTCATTAACTACAGTACACCTTGTTAATGAAGTATATGTAGAAGCGGGTATCGACCGAATCACTCAATGATTTATTTCAACTTTTATTACAATCTTCTAATAAATCGATTCATTTATTTCTTATTTATTAATCGAATATATATGGAAATTTTCTTAAATTAATACAACAAATTTTACATGAGAATTGAAATGCAAATTTTTGTAAGTTTTTCTTACAAAAATAATAAAATAGCTATCTTCCTCTAAAATGTAACAAGCAATCCAAATTCATCTTACCTTAATAAATCTGAAGAATTATGACATTTTTATGTAAAGAGAAAAATATTTGATTTACGTAAAAAGAAAAAAAATCCTATTATGGGTTGAAGAAATAAAAATATTTTACAAATGTTTTTCAAATCAGGACACTAGGTTGAGGTGTTTTAGATTAAGCCTAAAAAGATTGAATTTATTTAAATGCAGCAAAATTAAAAGCCTTCCATATTTGACGTTTATTATTTATATAAAAGCGTGTGTTATTTGTTATTTGCTTTTTTATGTTTTGTTATTTAAATTATAAAAATATTCGAAATTATTTTAATTAGTTAATTTATTGTGCTGTTATACAAAAAAGACACAATCTCTACCCGTCATCACCAGTTACAAAATTGAATAACTTTTTAAATCTTCTTTTTTTTTATTCGTTTAATATTTTTTTTTTTTTCAAATTTTTGATATATTTTTTATACATGCATAATGTACATTTCTTTTGATATAATTTGAATATTATAGTTGCAAAAGTGACACACATTAAATTTATTGCCATTTTTAAAATTTTATATCATTTCATATAAATAGCGTGGTGTTGCAAATTTAGATTATCAGTTTCAATCTTGAACTCTTAACTATTACAACTTTTTAATATTACAAGAAAATAACCATAAAATAATTTTAAAGATGCGTGGATTTTTGGTAAAAATAAAAAAAAAATTGTCACAAATTAGATATAAAACACTTTCACTTGTTATTTATAAAAAATTATTTAAAGAGCAAATAAAATTGAATACATTCTTCGTTTTCCTTCTTATATTTTAAACATAGATTTTTACTTTGGTTTCGATTGCGGTTGCAGCACCACAATACAATTATAATCAACCACAAGCATCTTCACAACATGGTCATCTTGGCGGTGGTGTTGGTGGTCATATTGGTGGCGGGCAACAGGGTCCAGCAATATGGAATAAACAATTTTCAATTTATTCAGCTCCAGAAGATCATGATCTAGGTGGAATCGGCAGCGGAGGAGATCAATCATCAGCTAGAAGAAATTTACGTGTTGTTATTATAAAAGCACCAGAAAACAAAGGTTTAACTGATGCTGCTTTACAATTAGCAAAATCTAGTTCATCTGATAAAACAGCCGTATATGTACTTACAAAACAAACTGATTTGGGTGAATTACAAAATAAATTGGCTCAATCACAAGATGTGCATGCCAATAAACCAGAAGTACATTTCGTCAAATATAGAACACCAGAAGAAGCTGAACATGCACAACATAGCATTCAAGCCCAATACAATAATTTGAATGGTCCAACACAAATTAGTAATGAAGGTGTAGCACCTGTTCAAAGTTTCGTTGGTTCAGTACCAAGTAGCGGTGGTTCAGGAGGTTTTGGTGGTTCTGCTGGTGGATTTGGTGGTTTTGGTGGTTCTGCAGGTGGTTTTGGTGGCAATTTCGGTGTAGCTTCATCACCAGCAGTTCAAAATACATATTTGCCGCCAGCACCTGCACCTGCTCCACCACCACCACCACCACAAAATTCTTATATTCCACCTGCTGTAGCTAGTCCAGTGGTACACAATACATACTTACCAGCAGTCCATTAAAATGGCGATAATATTTGAAGATTTCAAATTCTAGTTCAATTTGTTTTTTTCAACTTTTTTGTTGTATAGTTTTAGGAGGCTAAAAAGATTTTTAATATACTCGTTAATAGACTGATAACAATATTGAATGTTTCGTTTTTTTTTTTTTTGTAAATTCAAGTAAAATTTCTAACACGCAAAACGAAAATATTATGAAATATTTTCCGAAATCGAAATAAAAATATACTAATTGTTTGCATGAATTGTATTTTGTTTTCTTGAAGCTTCAGCATATATTTAGGAGAACTAAAATCTTTAACAAAAATTGCATATGATTAGGAGTATCTAGAGAAAAATATTTGTAACACAAAAAAAACGATTTGGGTTTATTTTATTTAAAAACAATGTTGCTCCGCCTTCATTTACGCAAGACGACTTGATAAAACTTTTGCGATTTCTATTTTAATGCTTAGCGCACTTTAGCAAATACAAATTCGCTTTACTACTTGGTATTAGATAATTTTATAGTATTTAAAAAAAAAAAAATTTATAAAATTTAAAAGCTATAATTTAACAACAAAAGCGTATAAAATCATGACTAAAACGACATCATGCTAATTTTATATAAGCAACTCATAACAAATATTAACTTAGTAAACGAGAAACGCAAATGGTAGCACTCTATACAAAATTAATTCTTGAATTACCACCCAATAAAAATAAAAAAAAATTATCATTAATAAGAATATGAATCCAAACTAGAATTTTTGCAAACACCTTTTGTGCTGCTATGTTTAACTAAATTAAATTTAAAGAAAATGAGGATGGTCAGTCAAATTCTCCCTGAATCTTGACTTTTATATTAATTCTAGATAATTTTGCTATCAATTCTGTGAGAATAATTACAAAAAAGCAACACGATATAGACGATAATCTTCTTACGACATCTTTCAATTTTTTACAGAAAAGAAAGATTTCTTATAAGGTCGACTCAATTTGTCCATAAATTTGATACAATTGTTTTAGATATGGTTATAATTTGCTTTTGAATAAATGTCTGATATAAAAAATTATAGTTTTGATTCGCTCTCTCACACAAAAAATTTAAATAATTTTTACATTTAAAATCATTTTATCAATATTAAGTTACAAATTAAAAGAGAAAGAAAGTTTTGTTTTAAAATATTTTTATACCTTTTATCATAAATTTTCGTAAGGTCCGGGTTATTTTAGCAAACTCGACTACAGATATAACATGATATTTTTGTCTTTTTTATATTTTCGTCTCTAAAATTTTACTACAAAATATTGTAAAATGTTTTATAACACGAAAGGTTTTCATATATTTTTTTGAAATGCACAAATGTTTTGTGATTCACATGTAACATCGCTTTAGTGGTTGAATTTTTATGGTAACCTTGACCATTAAATATTGTATAAATAATAATTAGCATTAAGAAAAAACTTATAATGAAACCTGTTTGGTACATTAGAAAATCTGTTTTTGAAATGTTAAAAAGTCTTTTACATAACTTGCGGGAATCTATGATTTTTGAAATAAAATTTGATTAAAAATGGTATCATAAACTGTTGGAACCCCTCCGATTACCTTATAATAAATTAAACTTTTATACAACAAGGAAATATGAAAGCTTTTGAATAATTTGTGATTTTTAGAATATTTTTGACTTTTAAAGTCAATTATCTCAATTTTTACTTTTTATAGCTGATCTAGCTATGAATAGTTTTTGCTTAAAACTAGGCTAATTATTATTAGGTATTGGTAATTTCTGATTCCTTGCGGAAGAAAAGGAACAAAATAAATTTTTCAAAAGCAAATTATTCAATTGAAACCATTTTCAAATATTTTAAAAATTATGTTAAATTATTAAAACTGTGGCAAGCTCTTAAATATTTTCAATTATAGATTTTAATTTTAATTTATTTTAAAAAAAATTATGTTTTGAAAAATGTTTCAATTTTAAAATAGCTAATTTCTTAACTTCAAGCTAAGCGACACGTACTGATTTATGACCAATAACCATAAAATTTTTATTATATGTTTTTATATTAAAGAATAAAACCTAATGTAACCCAACATATGATTAACGGCATTGTACCATTTCTGAATAACAACATTAGTAAAAACGAGAAAAAATGGAGTTGACCTTGTCAACTCTGTGATATCCGTACGAATTTTTTATCCTATGTGCGAATAAATATGCTGTAACTTACTATGGGGCAGACTCTGACTTTAAGTTGCCGTATTACTACATTAATTTCAGTACTATGTTATTCAAAATACTGTGTGTGCCAAACTACTATTGAAGTTGTAGGGCAGCTACCAGAAAGAGCCAAGAAATTTTAACGAATTTTATAAAGCACATCGGCCCTTCTAATATATTTGCTTGTGTGAAATTTCAACACCACACCTTTAATAGTTTCTGAGATATAGCCAAATAACTTTTGAAGTTGTAGGACAGCTACCAGAAGGAGAAAAGCAATTTCAATGACTTTTATCAAACACATTGGCCCTACTAATATATTCGATGTATGAGCCAGTAGATTTATTGTGGCTTCTTTTGAGAATTTTTCCGCAACAAATAAAATAAAAAAAATATTAATAGTACGAAATTTACTTGTATAAGGACTAGTATGGAATTAAAAAAATCTTAAAGGAATTCTGACTGAAATGCCTGAATTCAAGTATTTCAGAAGTTCAGATATAAATTTTCAAAATCTTATTGAAGGTTGCTCAACTAAGCTGATGTTTTTGTATATGAGACGAAAGACGTATTGGATCCAAGGCGAATTTCAGCCATTTTATTGCAACTAGATCTATGCATATCCCTATACTATTACAAGGCCCATAACGAAGACAGAAACTAATATTTAACAAGCCTTTAAATTTAAATCATAACTTCATAGGCAATACAAATAAAATAAAAAAAAGTAGTTAGTTTTTGGTAAAATTTTTCCGAATCCAATTCTCCCAAAAAATTTGTTTGTTAGATTCGTTAGCACTATTGTAAGCATTGGGTCACAGAGAACTCAGTCGTAGACCACATATCAGTTTACAGTTCAGGTATTTGTCACAATAATCAAAACCTTCACCGAAAATCTCTTGTTTGTCCGTATCATATGCGGTAAATATCTTTTTTTAAATCCATATATAAAATAAAAGTCCACTTGCTATATAACCTGACATATTCCAAAAACTAATAAATCCATCAGATAATGAAAGTTAGCTGAGATATAAATTTTCATCAAAATTGATTCATCTGAAATGCACAAAAGGTTAGACCGAAATTTTTCCAAAACTAATTGCTTTACACTTTTGTAGCAGGAAACAAATAAGTATATGAAACTAATACGATTACAATACCTTTCATGTTGTATGTAAGTCGATCGGTAAAAAGACACAATGGTAATATCACTCCATATATGCGTACTCCTAATATTGCATACTAACAGACGCCTAACAAAGTAATTTCGCTGTGACATGAAAAACTTTATATGATCAAAATCAGTAGCGACAAAAATAAAAGATAAAAAAAAATGAAATTTACGATTGGAAAACATTAATGTGCCTGTGCCCATTTCATTACGAAAACACTTTCCAAAATCGCTTTTTAAGGTAATTTTTTACAATAATTATTTATAATCAAGTGATGCTGTGGCGAAAACAACCACTTAAATTGAAATTAAATCATGATTTTGACTAAATAGATTTTATTAGAGTAATAAATACATATTTATACAAACAAATGTAATTGTGTACATAAATATAAGCATTAGCAAATTTTGACATTTTCTTTTGTATTCTAGTTATTATAACTTTAATAATATTGCCATTTCTTGAAATTGAAATCAATAATATTGAAATTTTTTGATTATGTTTCTTTTGTCCAACCACTTTGTATTTCTTTTCTTTTATTCCATTATTTCTTCTTTTATTTTCCATATTTCTAGGTCTTTATAAATTTTATACCGCCTACCGTACCATAATAAACATGGTCTGATATTATGTTTTAATTAATATTTTAATTCTTTAACGGCGTAAATCTATCGTCTCAATTATTAATATTTCCGCAAAAAATTTTATTGATTATATTTGACTTCCTTAAGATAAAAAAAAATTGTTTTCGCACAAAGATAATTCGCATATTTTCGCATTTTTCTCAAATACTTTTTTTTAATGTCTGGCTTCTGCTTTTTGTTTTCATTTTGAATTTTTGTTTTTTTTTGTTTTCTTTAGCATTTTTATATTTATTCATTCTTTATTTTTTTCAAATTTATTTATTGATGACAATAAAAACTTTAAAGAAGAAAAAAAGTAGAAACACAAACACTGAAAATGTTATCTAAACTACCATCGCTTCTACTGTTCGGTAACAAATTATTATTAGAGGTGTATTTAAATATTTACTAAAAAAAATTAATTTTCATCAACTTTGTAAACTTTTTTTAACGTTCATCACTGTATTCCATTTTTAGACTAAAATTTAAAAGAAATCTTTTTTAATGATTTTGTTTTTACCTTTTTAAAAAAAATTTCATTATTAAAATTTTTTTTTTGTTGCCAAATAAATTTTTTTTTTTTTTTTCTAAATCCAAATGAAGAATGAATCAATTTACTACAAAGTATTTAAAACAGTGCAAACATTCATCATCATTTTTTTATGTAGTTTCATATAAAAAATAAATAAATAAATAAAAAATGCAATCAAATATAAAAATATAAGAGAAAAAGCATTTAACCTAGGAATTTTTTATATTTTTTCCTTTTTTTCTTAATAATTTTGTTAAAAAAAAAATTTAAATATTTTGCAATCAAATATTATGAAAAATTATTCGTTCAGAAATATTTTTGAGAGTTACAATGTCAGTAACAATGTTTTTAAATATTTAAGCAATAATTAATTTGCAAAGAATCTATTGAAAAAAATGTACTTAATATGAAAGTAAAATTGCATATATTACGGCGAATTTTAATATTTAGAATAATTTGTATAAAAATGCAAGAGAAAGGAAAATGCGGTAAAAACCGAATTTTGCTTTCGAAATATTCGAAAATTCAACCGTATTTTGAATTAATTTGTGATTCGAGTACATTTTTATAAAACTCAGTTTTAAATTTGGATTCTTATTTTTTTATTGTTATTGAAAATATTCCAGCATCTTGTAATTTCACGCAAACACAAAGAAAACTTTATGTCTGATAAATGCCATACCGTCAATCAGAATGTTATTGAATATAAAGGTTTAGATTATCATTTCATACATTAATATTTTATTGTAAATTTATATAAGAGATTACTTTTTATCTATAAGTTTCTTATATATAGATTTAATTGAATGCGAATTTGATGTTGATATTATTTGATTGGGATTTTGAAATATTTGTTTACGACTTAATCGAAAGCGACTAATTATGTTTATTCTAGAATTAATTTTTAATAATATGGAAGAATAATAATTACAAGCAAAAAATATAACGTCAGGGCAAAAGTTAAGTAAATAATTAATAAAAGTACCAGGATCTGTTACTAAGAAATAAATCTCAAAAAATATATTATAAGCTGATCGCTTTATAATTCCCTTGATTTATCGAAACAACCATTTTAGCAAGTTTATACATCTTATGTTTTTCTCGTATTAATACATTCGTATATAAAGTCTAATATTCTAAATTCAGTTGTTCAGTTGTCAGTTCAATATTTAATTATCAAGTATTTGCATAATTGATTTGATTTTAAAATTTGATATTATAATTCCTCTCAAATTTATTCTACAAGCTGACGCAATTGAAAGTGCTATAATGCTTATATATGGAGTGTTAAACATTTGGAATGTTGCATGAGTGCGCATCTATTGGAACCCTGTAAAAGACTTAGCAAATTTTATTCTCTAAAAGCATGTTTAATTTTTAATTCAATTACACAGTACACACTTAAAATATTGAGCATTTCTTTTAATAATTTTAATAAAACATAAATTTAAATTTGAAATTAATAACTAAACAAATATACAAAAAATACAAAGCTATTTAATAATATACTGAACTACATAAATTTTGATTTCCATCATTTTTTCTTTAAACTTGTTAACAACGGATTGAAAATTTAAAATGCATAAAACCTTGAAGAACTAAAAAATTGTTATTGCATAAACAGAACTGATTGTTTTTTTTTAGTTTTATTATTTATAATATATTATAAATTAAAAATATAATAATTTTATCCAAAAATGGTAGCTCAAAAATTAATAATTCTATTGTTATCCAAATACCATTTTTGTGTTAGATTTTTTGTTTTCATGCTCGTATACTCGCTTGAACTTTGAAAACAAAAGAAAATATTAAAAAAATTTTTGTTTTTTTTCTTTTTTTGCAACTTTCTTTGAAATAAAGCTATACTAACAAAATATGTTGCTATAAATTGATTTAAAAATAAAAAAAAAAAATATTTTTTTTTTTTCCTAAATTGTAAATTATTAGGTTGATAGATTTGATACATGGGCAATCTCTTTACAAATTGTTAAACAAGGGTCGAATTTTGAAATTGAATTAAAATTATACCTTAAAAAATTCTATCAGTTTACCTCTGTCTATTCAAAAATAATAGTTGTCTAAAAAACAGTAACAAACAATAAAAACTTCAGTAATGCTCACATATTGAACAGACTGAATTTTCGAAGTTTTTGTTGACATTCGAACATTGAATTTAAACAATCCAGTGAAACTAGGTATTTTAATTGTTGGGATATTTGGTTGAATAAATTGTGTCATTTTATGCCCAATTTTAAATGCATTTTTCTTGAAAATATGGGAGACATTTATTTTCTAGAGGGAGACTTATTTTCTTTTACTACATTAATGTAATAGTATTAACAAAGAACCCTTAGCCTTTCGATTTATAGGTCAATCAAGATGAGATTAAAAAAACTTAGAAGAAATATTAACATAATAATGGAATCTCACGCCTTAATGGTGTCGAAGATTGAAATTTTTCTAACTTTGAAATGTGTTCAAAAAAATTTTATTCTAACGGAGCGAAACATTTACTGTTATAACAACGGTAAAATTACCTTTGGGACATCTATTTATAAGACTTTGAATTACAAGGACTTGGCCACAATTTTTCTGTGTTCGTAAAATTTAAAAAACGTTTGAGATTACGATAAAATATCTAAAATTGATATTTTTAGGAATTATGTTTGCGACAAGCTTATAAGAGCAGACTTTTAATATTTTTTACATTTTTGCGCCATATCTAATCGACGGAATTCTTTAAAATTAAATATTTTAGTTCTGTTTGTTATTGAACTGACGAAATTTTCAGGAAATGTAGATGACACAAAGTGAAGCTTTAATAAGAGCCAAATTGACATTTTTTCAGGCATGTTAACTAAAAACTTAAAAAGCTTGCTAGCGTCCTTTAAATTTTATAGAATTAGACAATACATATTGCGGTCGGTCATATGCTGGCCAGATCAGATTTTATGAATTCGAATATTTAATATATTTTAAACTTAATTTTAATATTTACATCAATTGGAGAATCTTTTATTAGCACAAATAATCACAATTGCCGCTCTTGATAGTTTAAAATAGTTGCATTGTCAATAAAAAAGAACTATAGAACAAACGAGTGACAAAATCGAATGTAAAATTTCGTTGTTCTTAATTGAAGTGTGTAGAAAGTCTGTATATTTTCAGTCGATTACCCGCTAACGAAATGAAAATGATATGAGATTTGCAAATCAAATCAAAAGTCACAACAAAAGCAAAAATTTAACCAAAGGAAATATTTTTTTTTTTGTAATCAAAAATCTAAACGAAAATAACATCAATGAAAGAAGCAAAAAAAAAATATGTGTCATGTGTCAAAATGGGCGTCAAATATAAGACTTTGTAAAAACAAAAAAACAAAATTACAAGATGCAAAAACAAAAATTATTTTAAATCCAAGCAAAAGACCAGTTTAATTTTATTAAAATAACGTTCGACACTTTATGATTTTTCAAATGCAAATTTAATAAAAATTTATTCATTTACAGCGATTCCAAATACAATAAAACATAAATTAATAATTTACGTGTAAAAATGCGTCATTTTATTAAAAATACGATCAAATTTTATATGGAAACCATCTAAATGCAAATTTCTTTTTTTTCAAATTTAAATTTAAATTATTAAAATTCACTTGTTTTGGTTTTATACAGTCGATAAAATAAAACATGTTTATTTCTAATCTAAGACTTTGTTAATAAATTTTTTTTTTTAAAATTAAAAGGTTTCTGTAAAATTCAAATGAAAAAAACAATACTCCATACTCAATACTCCATAGCTTGATTTTTTGCTTGTTAGATAAGTTTGATATAATTTTACTTGTTTACCTGGAATTAAAACTAGTATAATTGTAGGAGAAAAGTTTGGAATCACAAAAAAAAAAAAGTGAATACATAATGGTTATTTATTATCACTAAATTGGATTTCAGTCGTTTATATTTCCGCAAATATATATGAAATGATAAAAAAAATTTCAAAATTTAATTAAGATAAAATACTTCCCTATATTGCTGACGCCATAATTTGCAATTTCTATAATCAATACTTTATTACAATACCTACTATAGTATTATTAGTACCTATTGTATACTGATTAGAGTATAATTAAAATTTTTATTACAAATCAAAAATTTGAAAAACTTTCCTCTTACATTAATAACCAATTCAGAAATTTCTTTATTTTAAAAAAAGATTCTTTCGCCCTTTTTGGAACTGTTCGATTATTCAGTAGTTCGATATAAAATATTATTGAACACATCTACATAATCTGAACACCAACTTGATTTTTACCAACAATACGAATCAGTACTTGTTAATTAATTTAATTTCATTGGAAATTAACAGAATAAATTAATTAATCGAAATAGAAAAATACCATTACAACACAGAAGTAATGTAATAGCAAAGTAATGTAATCAAGTAATTAAATTCTAGGTTTTTAAATTGTAATTTGTAGGATTGTAAGATATTGACACGAAAATTACGAATTGCTCCCTATAGAATTAACGTTTTAACAAATTATGACGTGGAAGTCAATTAATTTTATAAATTTGACAAAGAAAAAAACCTAAAAAATTTGATAAGAAAAAATAAATTAAAATTATCAATAAAATTTATTTCAATATTGTTCGCAATGTAAGTCTTTTGTTTTTTCTATAATGTTTGTATGCATAAGACAGTTCAATTTAATATATGTAATTAACACATACAATGACATTTCATCTAAAATACTTCGCGTTTAATAAAGTTAAAACTAACATTGGATGTGTGCAACCTCACTATACTAAAGTTTTACTTACTCTAAAATTAGATAAAATGTTATTTTTGTAAAAGACTTTACAAAAATAACATTGCATTATTAAGCATTGAAAAATGACATACAAAAATAACACCATGAATAGTTTTGATTGACATTTAATATAAATTGGACAATACAATACAAATTAAATAATAAGAAAAAGCACTCTTGACCTGCATAAATATCCTTTGCAATCAAACTTGTTCAAATTAATAACAATGTTGGTTTTTTATTGTTTTCTTTTTACCTGAAAAATGTATAAGAAGAAGCCATCAGTTAATTACCATTTAATCATTTTAATCTTATTTGATTCATTTGACATTCTATGCGTAAATTTTTAAGTGTAAATCTACGCCTCTAAACACAATCACAAATGTTTTTTCAAAAATTACAAAGTATTCAATTTAAATTCAAGTTTTACAGTGCAAATAACCAAACTTTCAATTAAATAATTTGTCGGGATTCTCGTCGTGTTTTTGATGAAAAAACATTGTTAGGTAATATACACGATGAAAAATGCACAGTTTAATTTTTAAGCATTTGGTTTAAACCAATAACTTTTTGGTTTAAAATGGAGTTTTAAAATTACTCAGTTTAAATAATAAACCTAAAAAAATACTAAAGCTTAAAATTCCAGGTTTCCCGAGTAATTTAAAATGCTATTTCAAATTTAGCCTCTTGAATTTAAAATTGAAAATAAACCATCCAAGTTTACTTTCAAAACCTTGTGGTTTAAAATTTTAGCTTAAACTTCTCAATTAAAGTTTTAAATTTAAGAGTGTAATCTTTGAACTTCTTAGATTAAATTGTAAATCTTAACGGTTTTTATTTAAACCTTTGTAGTCACATTCTATGCCTCTCAATTAATATTTTTATTATATCATATTAAATCTTTTTAAAAATAAAAACCTTTTCAGTTCAGTAGTTTAAATTCTAAACCAAAAACTTTTACATGCAAGTGAAAATTTAATGAAACAGTTGTGTTACCATATTTTTATATACACCAATAGTGCAGTAAATAAAAGATCTTATGTTTAACCCCAGATTGCTGAAAGAAACATATGAAATTTTCAAAAAATAATTATTATTAAAATTATAAATAGTTTTATTTTTACAGATGCTTCATTACAGAGACGTTATAACATTCTTAACTACATTATCAACATATTTGTTAAAGTATATATATAAGAATTCGAAATAATGGTTGTAAGATTTTGTGGTTTAACATAAATTGAAATTTAAAATATATACAACAAAACCCTAGTTGAAAATATCCTGTTTGATTTACATGTATATGGGTTAAATTTTGTAGGAGCAGTTTATTTATTTACAAACTCTAACTTGAAGTTATTGAAGTTTTTGCAAAAAAAAACCTTTAAAATTAAATTTCATTAGTGCAAAATGCATAAGTGTATTCAGAAACAAAGAAATATTTGTAATAAAAAATTAAGAAAATTTAAACTATTTTTCTAAATTAAGTTACAGATTTTTCGTAATAACTAAATTTTAAAACACGCTGTGATGAAACAAAGAAAATACAATTATTATAATATTATTTGTAATAAATTTTATGATAAAAGAAAACCAATTTATAAAAGAGCTTCTTTTAAACACACAAAAAATAATAATTTTTTTTTTAACTCTTCATTAAATAAATCAGTTTCATATGAATTTACCATGTCTGTTAACTTTATGACAGCGGAATATTACGCATTATTACATATAAACGCAGTTTAATATGTGGAAAATAAGCGTTCTAAATTTGTATAAATACATATACATATGTTTGAATTATTACAAATTGAAATATGAACAAAAAGGGTTCACAAAATATTTGAAGAAAGCAACAAGAGAATAATAAAAAATGTTTTTCTTTAATTCGTTCACAGTCAATTTGTCTTATTTTCGGTTTCACAATTGATCACGAAAAAAATATTGTTACAAATACATGACTAATGCATTAGACATTGACCAATTATATTGTAATATTTAGAAAATGTTAAAAAATTTTATAAAATTTTAATTTTCATAGTGAAAAAAAAGCACAAAACTAAAATCAAATTGAAATTTGAAACAATACATTTTTAATTGAATATTTTTAATTGTGGGCAATCTATGTTCATTTAAAGTAATGATAATAAGAAACCCCTTTCTAGTTCCTATCTATAGAGGAGTAAAAGCGCGTAAAGCGCAGGTGAATTTATTTCTCAATGTATAGATGCATAATGTACCGATACATAATTAAAAAAAAAAATAATTAAAAAAAATTTCTAAAATTTTTAAAACAAATTTATTTTAATAAATTAAAGTTCTTAATATTTAAGCAATTTATCCACCAAAAAAAAAAGGAAAATTTGATATAGTCACAGGTCTGTACTTGTGTAAGTGAGAGTGCAATATTTTGCAATCCTACAATAAACCTTTTCTTTCAAATTTATTAAATGTGTTTTACGTAGTTTTGTAAATCTTTCTTGTAGATAACTTTCCAATTTTAATACACCCCAAAAAATCTTAACTTCGTTCTTGACAGATATTCTTTTTCTGGAATCAAATTTTCCCGAAAAGTTTGTTAGCTAAGCTTCTTTGACAAACACAACTTAAATGTTAAATTTGAAGATATACTGCTAGTTTATCTACGAAACTTATTTACATTTCTGAGCTAATATCCAGCAACTAAGTACTTTACACAAAAAATCCATTCTCTATTAAATATTATTCTATAATTCTCTATTATTCCACTGAACATACTCTAATCAAACTATTCTCTGCACTTCATTCCTAAGTTCCCTTGCAAAAGATGTATTCAGTCTCAATCTGTGTAAATAACGTTTTTTAAGCCAGGCATACTTATTCTTTATTAAACATAAAGCTTATTAGTTCAAATACATTATAATCGATTCAAGCTATGTATATTAATGACGGAACAATACTTGTGCCATGTGAAATTCCGATATAAAATATTTCTTAACATCCATACAGGTGGTATATTGTATGTGCAGATGTATGTACATATATTATATTAAATTTATTTTAATAGTCAAATCATTTTATTTGGAAAGCGAAAACGTGACTTCTCTTTGTAATAATTTCGAAAAATAAGAAAATTTCAAAGAGATTAATTGCCCCGTATCTTAAAGCTATTCACATTTTCCCAGCATTTATTAAAAATTTTATATGTACTCGTATGTTTGTCCATATACCATACATAGATATATACAAATATACCTATTGTAACTACCTTCGATTATTGTCTCAGTTTCAGTTTTGATTAAAAGGTTTGTTTTTAATTCTGTGTTTTCTTCCAATCACAATAAAATTAATAGAAAACCAAAACTTTTTTATTGTTTTATAAATATTTTTTTTTACACTCTCTATCACTATTACTCTCTTTTGAAAAAGTGCCGTTAGATGCGGTTTGTTTATGATAATAATCTCTATAATTAATTTCTTTTTATTTTTTTAGTGGCTATTCTTGTTTTCGTTTTCGTTTTCATTTTTTGTTTAATTCGCGATATTTATAGTTGTATGCCTATCTGTGCAGTACAAAAATTGTTGTTTTTCTTCTTCGCGCTCCATTTCATTCATTATCACTTTTTGAAAATCAAAATATACATAAGTCCTATTAAAAATATTAAAGGTCAATAATTATAACTATTATTGTTATTGATTTGTTTGAATAGAATATGGAATTGATTTTTATCAATATCATAAAATATTAATTGTTGAATATATTTTTGAAAATGTAGGGTTATAAAACTGATGATAAAATACCTGTTAAAATGATTATAGCTTGATTAAAAGCTGTTTCTATTTTAAATAAATTTTATTTTATAATCGTGATTTAAAAGTTCAGTAGCAAATAATGTTATACTATATAGTATTCCTCTTCAATATAAGTATAGATGCATTATGCATACGTACATATTCGATGGTGAAAATACAACAAAGTTATAATTATGATGGCATAGTGAGAGTGTACGATATAAAAATTTTATTTTATTGCAAAAATGTTAGGATTTTCTTTGGGAACAGGAATTTTCTTTTTTTCTTTTCTTTTTAGGAACAGTTGCAATAAATTTTTAATATTAAAGCAAAAATATTAAAGTATAATATTCTTGCAGTAAAATAGGTTAGTTATATAAAATAAATGAAAGCACGTTATTTGTTTTAATATGAATTTTATAAATTTCATTACATCTTCGCAATGCTGTAAAAATTGTTGATTCAAAAACAAGATTGATTATTAAAAGAAAAAATTACAAATATTAAGTTAAAGGAGTTTTTTTTAAAGTGGCTTAAGGATTGCATGAATAGAGGGTAGTAAACATACAAATTGCATCGAATATCAGTTTCGTTCTATTCAGCGGACATCAAATGATATCCAACTAAGTTGTTATGAGATTTGGATCTAAAAAGAAAATTTCCATATATAATATTATGTAGGTAAACTATTGATCAATATTTGTCAATTATATTCCAAGTAATACATATATATATATATCATTTTGTATTCGCACATATTTTGCAAAGGCAGCAATTATTATGTGCATATACTAGAAAAGTAAATTGTGTGCATATAAAACAAGTGAAATATCTTATAAATCTTAACCTTATGACATGGTCAATACTAAATTAACCTTTATATTTTCACATTGTATTATTAATATAAATTAATATTTTATTCTTATATTAAAATTATGATATGATTTAAACAATAAATTTTAATTTCTTTTCTTTTCGTATATTTTTAACTATAAATAATTATTATTAATAACTAAGTAGCTCTATATATAAAAAATTGTTATTTCTTTTCAAGCAATTCATAATGTGGTGATGTTGTTTATATAGAAAAGAAAAACAAATCGAAAAATAAAAAGAAATTATTCAAAAGTTATCGAAATAGCACCTAAATAATATTTGTTTAAATTTAAAATATAAATGTATATATAATAATTTATAACCTTAAAATGCCAAATCTATTATAATCTTACAAATTTGTTGAAAATTTTCAAATTTTTCACAAATCTTAATAAATCATATTCGTATTTTGATAAGCCCACCTAGGAATACAATAAATAAAGTTAGTAAAATTTATATTATGTATTAACAACAACATCCTCTTTCAAATTGTAATATATACATAAATGAAGAAGGTGATTACAATATTGCCAACAAATAATAATCACCACAAGACATCTTTAACCTCTTTTTTTTTGGCTTTTTTTTTTTCCTTCTCTTAATGTCCCTCTTCTAAAAATAGAAAATGTAAGCTAAAAGAAATGCAATAAAATTTTTTGGAGCCGAGATATTGTTTTTATATAAGATATTTTTGTTTTTTTTTTGTTAACATCATTTTGTTACCACAATGTTTTATTAATTTTTGAATTTCGATTTCTATATAGTAATTGTAGATACATATTCCACCTACAAAAATTAAAGGAAAATGTAAAAAAGTCAAACAACTAAAAATTTCAAAATTAAAGTAATAATTTTCTCATAACCTAATGAATTTTAGCAAAATAATGTTAGAGTTATTTTTTTATAAATTTTTATGGCTAGAATCACATTTTTGGCACTAAATCCGTTTAAAAATTATAATAAGAAAAAAATACTAAATATTTAATACTAAAAAGTGAATTTTATTTTTTTTCTTTTGAGAATTAATTTAGAGAAAAAAAATCATATCACACGAATTTTTCTTTAAGTTTTGGTAATAAAAAACGTTTAATTTGTAATACGATAAGCGCCATTTAATTTTAGACAGCGGAATTTTCATTTAAAGAATTTAGGTTCTCCAATTGGCATAATTATCTTAAAATTCATTTGCAAAATAATGAAAAGTAACAGTTGCTCGTTTCATGAACAGCAACAATTATTCGCAAATTGAAAATTAATTATTCAATTAAATACTTAAAATCAAATGAAAACATTTAAACCTGGTAAGAGAATTCATCCTTATGAGAACGCTACACATATGTATAATAACAGAATTTTTTCTTTTATAAAAATTAAAATCATAATTGTATATTAGAACCTGATTCATTTAAATACACCAGAAATACGCTTGAACGAAATAGTGACGCGAACGTAATGCAGAAATAAAATACTAAGTGACAAAAAAAACATAGGTAAGTCAGCTGAGCGAAGCTATTCGAAACATTTAAGTTGATTTGAGTGTTAAAAAGTACGATTATCACTTTTAATTTTGATTTGATTTTGGTTCGGTCTTAATTTGAAACGGACATGTAGCCATTTATAAGTAAAAATTTCGAGACAATTCGTTTTACCTAAATTTTTGAGAATCAGTAACAAAAGTCAATATTAAAAATTCCTGAGATTTATTTTATCTAGGAGGGTTTAGGATTATTAGGGAAATATATATTGTTGCTTTGATTTTTTGTTATCTTGTAAAGTCATGATTTTCAATCTGAATCGTATCAAAATAAATGTGGAATTAGCAGGTTTTAGTAAAATTACAAACTGAAGAATAATTTAAGAACACTGGATCCTACAATGCCTAATGGTTTTGAAACGTTTTCTTTAAGAAATGATTTTTTTAACTATAACAAATTTGAAATTGCAATTGAAAAAAATTTCAAAAAATACATAAAATAGTTGTTTTTGTTATTGATCAACCCTGAATATAACAAAAGCAAGAACAAGGAACTATTCAGTTTATGAATAAGACGGATTATATGCCACTAAAATGAAATTTGGTGACCTTAATCTAAATTCCAGAACCAAAACACCCGATATTTTATGAGTTATCAACAAAAATTTTATTGTTATTTTACATTTGTTTTTTGTTTTAAGTTGGAATATCACCATATCATAATATAAAATATCAATTTGCTTACTGGTACTAGTAACCTCGATCTTGGCATACCTCAATGGTAATAAATTAATCTATAGATCATTTTTATTGGACTGATTTGCAAATTTATGAAAAAAGTGTTGTTTTTTTCCTCTCCATTTCTTTTTTAACTGTTTTGCTATTTTAAATTTTTTTCTCATGTTTTGGTTTTTTCTTTTTGATTTTATATTGAAATTGGAATTCCACTACAACTTATTTTTTGCCCAAATTTGTTGTTTTTATTTTGTTTTTACCTAAACATACTGTATGACTGATTAGCTTCATCAGAGTTGCCTCTTTAAAGAATAGACAACAATATCCGTGGATAGTTCATAATTAAAATATGCATAATAGTTTTGATATTATGCAAAATTTTTTAATGGTATAAATATTCGGATGGGAGATTTTTTTCAGCAGTTCAGTTCAAGAGTTTAATCAAAGCTAATCATAAGCTTTTATAACAACTAACAAAAAAATCAGTTTGCTTAAGTGTAAAATGCGTGGATTTATGGTAATAAATATTGCAAGGATATTTGAAAAGCAATTAAAATGAATCAATTTTAATAAATTGAAAAATTATTTTAAAAGAACTTAAAAAAAATTATTTCTTAATTAAATTAAAATAAAAAATTTTGAAATAGAAATATACATGTATATGTATATGTACATTAAAAGTGTTAAAGCCTAAGTTCATTGAAATCTAAGAAAAAAATATTGTGCTTATAATTTAAGGTTCTTTGCTTCATTGCTGTTGCATCAGCAGCTCAACTTCCAGGATACAATTACCAAGGACCCTCTGGCGCTGCATCAACCAATTTTGGTAGTGTTGGTGGCGGTTTCGGTGGTGGTTTTGGTGGCGGCCATGGTGGTGGTTTCGGTGGTGGTCATGGTGGTGGTTTTGGTGGTGGCCATGGAGGAAGTGGTGGTGGTGGTGGTGGAGCTTTCGGTGGATTCGGTGGCAGTGCTGCTCCAGCTGTATGGAATAAGCAATACTTTATTCACTCAGCACCAGAAGATGCGCTCTCTGATGGCGCTGGCGCAGATGGAAGTCGCGCAGCTTTAAACAAAAATTTACGCGTTGTATTTATTAAAGCACCAGAAAACAAAGGATTAGAAAATGCTGCCTTACAATTAGCTAAATCAGCTAGTGAAGATAAGACTGCTATCTATGTATTGAACAAACAAACTGATTTGGCTGAACTTCAAAATAAATTATCACAAATTAGCGACCATAATGCTAATAAACCAGAAGTACACTTCGTTAAATATAACACACCAGAAGAAGCTGAACATGCACAACACACAATTCAATCCCAATATGATAGTTTACAAGGACCAACTTCTGTATCAAATGAAGGTGTTGCCCCTGTACAAAATTTTATTGGATCAACTGGTGGTTCACGTGGTGGTGCTGGCGGTTTTGGTGGATTCGGCGGTGGTAATGGTGGATTTGGTGGAGGTCATGGTGGTTTCGGTGGTGGTCATGGTGGTTTTGGCGGTAGCAGCGGTGGTTTTGGCGGTTTCGGTAGCTCATCAAATGTCCGTGGTTCATTTGCATCACCCAGTGCCAATTATTTACCTCCCAATCAAAATTATTTACCACCCTCTATCCGTGTCTAAAATAATATCAGCTCAAAAATAGAAAAAAGGAATAAGTCTTGAGAAATAATAGTTTTGTTTTTATTTTTATTTATTCAAAAAATATTTGTTCTCAAAAACAAAAATTATATTTTAAAAAATATTTTTAATTGTTTAAATTAGTCAATGATAAAATATTTGTTGTGTTATAATGTAAAGTATTTAATAAAAGTCTTAAACTGAAACATGTTGATATTTTTTTTCATCTTCCTATACAAGGTTATTATAGGGTACAAATTTTGGATAGTACTTAAGGTATTAAATGCTATTCTAATTTTCCAAATTATTAACAACCTTTCCAAAAATTTATTTATTCTATATTGTTGTATAAAATTATTGATGACTTGGATAAACAGTTAAACTTATTGTTAATTCAAATATACAATTTGAATTAATTCCGATATTCAAAATAGAGACATAAAATACTCAAATGACAAAGTCAAGGTCGTATTAACATAAAATTAAAATTTCAAATTGATTAACAATATAAAAATTTACAAAAACATTTAAATTTCAAAACGACAATAAAATTTTGCATTAGAATAAGAATGGCAGTATTGTTTGGAAATGAATTCAAAATACAGAATAGAAGCTCTACATATTTTAAGAAATTTGTATATTTTTTATATACACATACATAATTTATTTATTAATGTAAAACCTATATTATATTAAATACAACAACAATTTCTGAAGAATTTCCGTTTATAATTTTGTGGTCAAATTGTTTAAGAACGGAGATATTGAACATTTTCTAATTTTTTTCGGCAATTTTTTAAAAATTGTCTATAAAAACATATGTGGGTAGTAACATGTATGTATGTACATAATAACCACTTTGAACCTGCCCGTTCTTCGTGTAGCATAATTTATGCAGCTTTTTCTGCAAAAAAAGAAAAGAAAAGTATATATACAACTTTGAATGACCTTCGATATTCATATAATTTCAATTTAGACTTTAAAATCTCCCATGGATAAAAAATAATCTTAAAAGACATCTACTGCTTTACTTAAAATTTAAATAAGTAATTAGCAAGTGATTTCACTTTAATATTAAGAGACAGCTAATAAATAAATAATTTTTTCCAAAATAATTAAAATTGTAATAATTAAAATATTTGTGGAATATTTGAATTTCTTTAGTTCTAAAATTATTATAATAATGTCTATTTCAATCTCAGACATTAAATAAGATTAATATAACCAAACTTATTCCTTGTTGGGGAATGAGCTTCAAATGAAAACTTCAAAATAAAACCTAAAACTTATTAAAAGTACATTATTATATATTTACGGTCTCTGCACTCACTATTAATTCTTATACTAAATTGCACAGGCATTCTTAACAAATTTAATAAATAAATTTGAAAGTTTCCATGGAAATGTAAGTTATTAAATTTACTAGAAATTTTCAATTTATAGTTAAATTATACTTGATATTGATAAAATGTTGTAAACAACCGATTATTGCAGCTGACAATAATTAATATAACACTCAATCAACTACACAAATAATATGAAACTAGTGCTTAAGTGACTTTATAAAATAAACGCGGTTAAAAGCGCTCTTGAGATTTTGATATTTAATTATTTAATTTATTAAAAAAGGAAAAGTAATATTGCGAATAACTAGTTTTTATGTAATTCATTTCCTAAAATCACTTAAAATTTAAATGTCCTTGCTACATACGTCAATCACAAAACAAAAACGACTATTATCTTTAACAAGCTATTATAATATTTTCCTTATTCCTATAAGATAAATTTTCACACACATAAATTTGGTTAATACTGTTGTTAAATAAACGTTATAAACGAAAATAGCCTATTTTACGCCAAGAATTATCTACAAATTGTAACAATTTTCGACAAAAATTTTCATCCTCACGCCAAATTGTATGTACATCACATTATCTTGTGTAAATAAAAAGCTCAATTTTATATCAATTGAATTTAAGATTTTGTTGCAGCCAAAACGTATGCAATATTTCATAAAAAATTTGTTAGCGGGTTTATTTTCGTACAATGTTATAACTACGTATTTACATGCAAAGCTACTTAAATTTTGCAATTCTTTATACAATATGTGTACTTAATACTAGTGTGTGGTACACCAGGCGCTTAGACATAGTATTGAAAATTCACACGATAAAATTTTTATGCAATATTTTGCCAACATTTTGAATTTCAACTTAAAAATTTTTGCGCTTTTATATAGTTTTTATACCCGTATGAACGTTCGAAAGGTATTATAAATTTGCTCAAATAAAATATGGGAGATATAATGTCGAAATTTCAAGCTGAAATTTCGACTTTATATCTCCCATATTTTATAATGTCGAAATTTCGAAAGCTGTTGAGATGTAATGAGCGATTATGACAGTTGTCATACAACTTCAAAAATTATTTTAATTTAATTAAAATAAAAGTTATTGAAACTTTAATCTATAAATTTCGCGCGAAAATGTATATTCCTGCGGCTGTTATATTTGATAAAAGTCGTCAAAATTTCTTGATTCCTTGTTCAAGTTGCTGCCATACAACTTCAATACTTATTTTGTCACATCTCAGAAATTTTTGCAAATTACAGTACTAAAGCTTTGCACAAGTTATTGCGGTATACAACTATTATTATTTCAGTTCGAACGTAAGTTCGATGGGTACTATAAATTCGCCGCTCCGTGATTTTTATTCTTACTTCTGGGTAAACGGGCGAATACAGTCGGATACAAAAGGTTCAGTACGACATGTGAAACTTGTTTCATTTCGCATAAAACGAAACCAGCGTAATTAAAACCATAGCCTGTCGCATAGTTAGCTATGGCATATTTTTTCAACTACGAGATAACATGTTCGTATTGCTATCACAAAATTGACATGATCAACTCTTTTTTTTTCTCGTGGCCCATAAAATTTTATAATCACATAAACTACGAAATCACTAATGCAAAACAAGATTTAAGCATCTAAAATACTTTTTAAATGCAAATAAGAAAAGATAGAGTTGACCGTGTCAATACTGTGATATATTTTTCAATGTTTTGCATAAATTATATGACAACTGGCAAAAGGAATTCATTCCATCACTATTAATATTTTTTAGAATGGTGACTTCAAGTATTAAGTTTTTAATGGATTTTGAAATTTAGCTAGCTATATGCTTTATAGTAGTTAACATATGAATAAATGCATTATAAAAGTAAAATTGACTCAGAATTCAATACTGTATTTCAGATGTAAATTTCTTGATATTACTAACAGAGTAGTAAATTTATAATAATATATTCAAACATTCGTTCGTATAGAGAAAGTTAACATATCAAATAATAAAAAACATGATTAATCAGCTAAATTAAAATACTTCAATATTTTTCTTAAAATAATAAATCTCAATTTTTATGTTTCTAATCGTAAATTACAATCATATCAATGCTTTCCAGGCATCAGTCATATCAATGCCATGTCAACAAACAATCATATCAATTCTTTCCAATTTCTACTCCTACGAGGTGTTCAAAAATTTTACTTTTCATATCTTTATCCCTGATATTTGCGAAACAGATACAATTATACAAGTAGTCTACTTAAACTATAATACTGTCAGTTCTTCTAGACAATATACTTCTAGTAATACTATTAATTTAGTTCTAATACTTCTTTTAGAAATTATTCGTCTTGCAGCATAATGATTTTCAAAAACTTATTAAACCTTTAACTTGAAAGTTTCAAATACAGTTACCGGAGTTTATAGAAAGATATTTAAATGAAATTGGACAATTTAATATTCTTGGAAATATTATAGGTACTTAAAGAACTTTGGAGTTTTCATTAAATAAAACTATTTTCAATTGTAAATTAAATTATTACCGAGTTTAGTGAAAAGGGTACAGAAGATTATGAAAATGTGTTTTAAACACTTCTTTACAGTTTTAAGGACGCTAGTAAGTTTCTAGCTAACACACATAGAAAAACGTAAATTTGGCTTTTAATAGAATTTCGCTTTGGGTCACCAGAATTTTCTGAAAAGTTCACCAGTTAGTTCCGGTAAGAACTAGAACTAAAATATTAAATTTCAAGAAATTCCATCAATCCGTTCTGTTGATATTGGAAAAAAATATAAAATCGGCCCTCAGTTCAGGTTCTGAGCCCTGATCTATCCAAAAAAATTTATAGGCTCATTATTTTAATATCCCGAATTTAAAAATTAAATTTTAAGGAAATTGGTTTATTATTCGGCATTGGTTTATCATTAAAATCGGCCCGCAAAAAGGTCCCGAGTTGTGATATATTCCAAAAGTTGACCAATCCGTGTCATAGTCAAAATAAACTCACTTCCGCTTCTATACTATGGAGAAATGCGTTTCCACCGAAAATTCGATATGCAAAACTTGTTGCCATCACATAACCTCCCATATTGTATATGCAACCGGGTCGGTAAAAAGACAGCACGAGCTCTTATTACAACTATAATACAAGTTTAAAACAACTTAATCATATTTAAAAAATTTCTAGGCCCATAATGATGAAATTATAAACAAATCAGTTTGCTACTACGACCATTTTTTTTTTAGAAATTGTGTATTTATAGGAGTTTAAAATTAGCCTATAATCATATGTATTTAGGAAAAGTATTAGGCTACTAAACTTCAATTAAACACAAATTATTTTAGTTATAAGTTGACAGGGATAGTTGTCAAATATCAGACTGCAAAATAAAAATTCTGTTTTTATATTCAATTGCCCATAATTGCATCCCAGTTTTCATTTGGTTTTGATTTAAAAGTTATATTCTACACTAAGCCACAGTAAATTATTTTGTGTCAAAATTTTTTGATATTAGAACATATTCACAGAATATTCAAATATAACTTTAAGTCGAAGTGAAAAAACTGTACTTATTATCTCTTCTTATCTCTTCTAAAAAAAAATACTGGCAATCAAACCAAAATTTTAAGAATTCAATGAAACAATTTCACCACCCGTTTCAAATCTGTGGTGGTCATTCAAAAGAGTATAGGTCAATTTTTTTTCAAAAATAATATTAATAGTTAATAAAACTCTTTCTCTGTGTTGTATAGAATTCGACTAGAAATTTTTGTTTACTTCTTTTAATCGACCGCATGGCATACAATAAGCATTTGTTCAGATCAGTATCCCAAGTTCGGCTACTTTTTAAGGAAATATCCAACAGATTTTCTTTTAATTTTGTATCAGTTTTTACCAAAAAATGGTTAAATTAAAATTGCATGTATTTATAGTGGTTTAATGGAATCTATACAAGTTGCAATAACTGATACACAAATGAGGATAAGTTCTGGTTTTTCTTTATATTCCTTTTACTGTTTACTCCTTTGAACACTTACCATGGAAATTATTTCTACAACTGAAGCTCTCATTTAAAAATGAGAAATATTGTCTAACATTAAAAAATCTGATTGGAAATTATTTAAAAATAAAGTTGGGTCAAACGAATGGTTTGTATTGTAGCACTTTTCCCTTCAAGAAGTGAAAATTCTGCTTTTAAATACAGTCTATGTATACCTATCACACAATTAAAATTATTTTCATTCATATACAAAACTATTTCTAGGATTGCATATATTTGGGATGAACGATTTATGCAGTCTTTGAAATAAAGCAAAAATTAATATAAAGTGGGGTTAACATAATACTCAATTTTAAGGGTTAATTGTGTGAGTTAAGAAAAATAATTATATTTTTTAATGTCATGGAATTTACCGTTAACTTTTTGCGTTTATAGAAAATTTGAAAAAGCTTGCGGTTTCGGAGATATAGGGTGTCAAAAATTCAAATTTTACAAATTTGAAGGGGCGATAACTTGAGAGGGGGTGGAGATGGAAAAAAATTTTCTTCTAACGAAATAAACTATTTGTATAATAATTTACAATAAAATACAATTTACAATTTGTACAATAAAATATTTGAAAAAAAAGGAGTTTAGATAACGGTAAATTTGAACGGCCATTTTGTTTTTCTAAAGTTTAACTATAGTATACCGCGCTAGGGAAAGCAAGCCGCTGCCTTTCTGCGTTTGCAAAATTTCAAAAATGCTTATGGTTTCATTGCAACAAATAGTTAAAAAAGGCCATTTTTAAGGTTTTGGTCGGTATAACTTCTAGAGGGGGGAGATAGGTAAAAATTTTATTCTACGGATGTAAGTTTCTAGCAAAGATCTATGTACATATAAAATTTCAGCTTTCTATCTTCAAAGATGTAGAAGTTTTGTAAACGGACACACGGACAGACGGACGGACGGACGGACAGCGTGAAACTAATAAGCACTTTTTTTCAAAAAATTTTTGGAAAAGTGCTAAAAAGATTGACTAAATTTAATAGGAAAAGAAATTACTATTTACGCGAGTTACTAGGCAAGATCTTTTTTAAGGTAATATTTGTTTTTCAAAATAATATGTGAATTTCCTTTTTTTCTTTTTGAAATTGCAAAGATAATAAAGTTATTTTAAAATTGGCTCAACATTTACAAGAGGCTCTTCTTTTACGCATTTCTGTTTCTGAAAAAAAAATCAAGCAGCAACCCTGAATTGTGCACACACTTTTAGTGTATATGTGTAATATGTGTAGGTAACCAATTCACATTAGTTCTTTTATAATAAGTATGTATGTACAAAATTTACAAAATTGATTAAATGCCGATAAAAAATCCATAACTTCAAACATGTAAATTTGGGTTATCGATTATGTTTTCTTTCATACTTATAAATTACGTCATATGTATGGATGTGCATATATAGTATTTGTATACATACATATGAAAAATATTTATTCATATTTCATTTGTTTTGTTTCGATAAATTTGTATAAAAACACTTCAATATTTTTGTTTGAAGCTATTAAAAAGTTTGCCGCTATTAACAAAAAAAAACAAGCAAAAAAATACAACATTAATAATAATAAAAAACACAGCATCAATCTGTTTTCAACATAAAAACAAACAATTTTACAAACTCACCTAAAATTGAGGTGAGTTTTTATTAAAATAAAACTTTTGATTTGATTACTGTCACTTTATTATTGTGATAATGTTAGGTTGTTTTTATTGCTATAAATTTGTCAAATTGTATATGTCTATAGAAATGTGCAATCTATTATAAATATTTCATATTATAATTATCTACCTTTTTTTGCTTATTTTTTATTTATACTGTTATTTCTTCTTCTAATTTTACTCTTCATATAACTACAATAACATTTAATATGAATACAAATTTTCAAATTAAAAATTCAAATCGCAATAAAAAAATTAAAAACAAAGAAAATTTAATAATGATGACGAATAAAAAATACAATTGGCCTGACTTCTAAATCATAATTTGCTAATTTAAGATTAATTTGCACCCAATTTCATTTAAAGTTTCATTTAATTTTTTCATAAATTATTGGTTAAACATTTCAAGTATCTTAAAAACAAAATAGCTATCATAACGCGACTCTATATTTGTTACTTTGACTGCATGATACCAGTAGAAGACATTTTGCTCTGTTAATAGAAAAAAAACTAACAAATTTATTAATCACAAAACTTGTATTTTTAAACTAATTCTAAATATAATTTTGATAAACACAGTTAATTTTTTCGATTATAATAGACCATTTTTTATAATTTTATGTCGCTTTACATATTAATCACACAATACCATACCATTTTATAAAATACCAAGTTATTGTAACAGTAAAAAATTTCCTAAATGGCATGCAAAGTATAAGCTATAAGGTATTAACAGTAAAATACAGTAAAAATCATAAAAAATCAACTAAGCGAGAATCCTTTTTAGCAAAACGAACTGATTTCGTATATTTTTCGACTTTTTGTTCGTACTTTTGCACCCTTACATGCACATCGGATAAAAGCAAAAACTTTTATAAACACAAACAAATTTACCTTCTTCTTGTTTAAAGTTGAAGTCCTTTTATTATTGCAAAAAACAATTAGCATTAAAAAATTTTTTACTTTCTTCTGAAATTCAATTCCTTACAGTTGTTCTAAATTAAGGTTCAATACAAGATACTTGAAATTTTATTGTCTTTGAACTTTTTATCAAGTCGGAAAATTGCTGAACAGCTATTTCTATAACTGAATTTCAATTTACATTTTACTTGTTCTATACGAGAAACATTTGAGACTGCATTGAGAGCTAATTATGACAGGCTATTCCATATTTTCATCGCTAACGTTTGTTGGCAAAACGTACGATTTTACTAAATATATTTATGCGTCTATATTTATGAAACAAGTATAACGAGTCTTTATTACATTTAAAAATTTTTAAGACAAAGAGGGAATTTTAAGAAATTTATATAACAATTCGAGTATTCCCAACTATATTTTTATGACACATCTAAACCGAAATCAGAAATATTAATTTTTTTTAGTGCAATATACGATCGCATGTCATTACTCAAGTAATTCAATATGGAATATATTACACTCTATCAATCAAACTAAATTTGGTGTCTCTATTATATGCGTTGCAATCTTATATTCATCATAATTTGGTTAAAGACTGTATAAAACAAAATATTTATATGATATAAACTTTTAGCAAAAAGATGACAAAATCAAAATAACGGTGGAAATATGCATACACACACGCACAGGTATAATCTATGCAGTAAAACATATTATGAAAATTTTGCCGCTTATGATTTGAAATTCATTAACATTTTTATCTATTTTTCCTTCAAATTATTCAATTAAGCAGCCAAAGTTAATATAAAACGCTTGTACACAAAATTATTCCTAACAGTTTAAATTTTTATTTATCAGATACTATCAGTATTTTTTACCATTTTATTTTAGTTAAATTTTTTTAATTAAAAAAAAAACTTTACAACAAAATGATTATAAAATTATTAGTAATTTGTACATTAGTGACATTTACATTAGCTAAACCACCATTTGAAGGTTATGAACCAAAAAGGAATTATGATAGTAAATTAGGTTTAAATGAAGATAGACAATGTGATTGTAAATGTCCTACAGTATCAAATAGCAGATATAATGAAGATCAATCAAGCAGTGATTCAAGACAAAGATACGATTATAGAAAACCACAATCGTCTAAATCCTTATCTTCAGAATCTGGTGAATCATTATCATCGTCGTCTAAATCTCGTAGGCCTTCAATAAGTTCTGGAGGAAATAATGATTATGAACCTAGACCATTTTCAAAAAATACAGAATCATCTGAAGAACATATTCATCGAAAAGAAACAAATATTGTTGAAAAAGAATTTTATACGTACACGCCACCGAAAGACACTGTAACCGATAGCAAATCTGAAACTGAAGAAACAATAACAAACAGAAAAAAAATTCGCGTATTATTTATACGAGCACCAGAAAGTCATTCGGTTGAAAATCTTGCATCGAAACTTGCAAAATCTGTGGTTGAAGATCAAACACATGTTTACGTACTTACAAAACAAACAGATTCCAAAGAATTACAGAAAGCTTTCGAAAAAACAATTGAAATCAAAAGCAATAAACCAGAAATTCATTTTGTTAATTTTCGTAATGAACAAGATGCTCGTGATGCTCAGCAACGTATTCAACAAGAAATCGATGGTCAATATGATGGTGCTTCATCAAATATTGAGGGCGGAGAAGCATCGTTACAATCATGGTCATCAACTGATACTGAAACAACAAGTAACCAAGAAAATGATGATGATGATAATGGCGATGGTTCTAATGGTATTCTTTCATCTGAGGGAGATGATGATAGTACTGATACTGAAAGTGACAATGCTGACAATATTGATGAGAGGTCTTATCAAAATAACGATGATTCGCCAAGAACACAAAGTAGATTACAAGGAAACTCTAATAATAATGAAGATTTAGATTCTTTATCAATAAATCGTAATGGTGGAATAAGCAATAGGAATAAAAATAGAAATCAAAACGACAGCAAATATAATCTCGCATCTAGAAATGGCTATTTACCACCAGTCAGAAACTAGCATTAATAAAAAATGGACACTATAAAATGCAATAATTACATATTCTCATACACACACATATAATATGTATATATACGTAATATAGAATTTAGAATTAAAAACTATTTATTATCATGTTCTCAGTACAATTACATAAACTTTAAATATAATTAATTAAAAAATAGTAGTTTTATAAATTGTTGTTTCTATATTTTGTTTCGATAAGGTATACAATACGAAATTTTTTAATTAAATCATGAAATCAAGAAATTAAATTTTATTATTAAACAGTTTGCATGCTATTAAACTCTTAAGTATGCTACATAAAATTAGACTGCCCATCATAATTATTTTAAGTTTGATGCTAAGTTAAAAACTAAAACAAAAATGGTAAATAATAAAGCAAAAATTTTTTACAACACATTTTTGACACATTTTAATTTGAATATTTTATACCTACATACAAGTAACTCTTATAAATGAGCTATAATAAATGATTGAATGTTAATCTTATCATGTTGTGATATTTTTATGTTAAAATTTGACATTGACATTACCAATGTGATATTTTGAATATCTTAAATATAAAAAGAAAATTTTTCTAGAAACTAGATTTAAAATTGTGTGCTATATAAATATTCATGTAGAAAATCTATTTCATAATTAATTTCATATTTTCAATGAAATTTTAATTTCCTATGGAGTGCTTTATTTTTTTAAAGTATGAAGATAAAATATAATTCAACAGCGCACATATTAAGAAAAATACATCCGGTTAACTTTAACATTGCGTTTGAGCTTATATAGTAACCGCATACTTGATGTATGAATTTTTGTTTTTATTAGAACGAAGTCTTACGTCAAAAATGGCATACCAATTTCATATCAAAATTATTTCATATTCGATGCTAGTATAAAACTGTGCTGAAAAACAATTGGATTTGGGAGGGATAATATTCACTAGCTACAAATTATTTGCTTATTGTTAATGTCCTCTAAATTTTGCATTATTTAATGTGATCCAAAACTACCAGTCAGTTTGGTAAAAAAAAATGGAACATTATGTTTATATAGATATTATATAGTCTTAATCTTAAGCAATGATTATGACATTTTTCCTTTAATCGAAAGGTCCTAAGATTAATTCCAGGCCAAATCACTGTAAAAACTATAATTAAATTTATGTAGCTTGACATAAAATGTTATAAAATAAAATGTTAATATAAAAGTACTGAGTACTACTTTGATACTGAATACCAATAAAACAAAACGTTATATCAAGAACCTTATAATGTTTAATATAAAGAAAAAATATCTACTGTATACTATGCGCATAGTATATTGGTAATTAGTGAAACACGTTATATATTTAGTAAGCTCGATAATGTAAACAATAGTCAAAAATAATAATATTTATGAAATACCTACAAGTATTAATGTTATAGAAGTGTTAAAGAAGTTATCCGGTTCTTTTTGCCATTTATTAAGTGCTCACCATCAATGGGAAAGTTTTAAATTATTTGTTTTGTGTAACCTAATCCCTTTTTCGTTTCTAATATTTGTCATGAATTAAACAAGAGTGAAAAAAAATTTAAACATTATAAATTTATTCAAAACAAAGAAATCAAATACGTCTCCAAAGGATCCATATCTTCAAAAATGATGATACTGGGAATCTATTACGAAAACTCACTCACACTATAACTTCTCAATATTTAAGAGCTAAAACTTTACATTGAATAAAAATGACTCAATTTTCTCTATCAAATCGTTTTGCTCGCCTATAAATATGCAAAATTTACGATTTTTCATTTTTTAAACATTTTTAAAAGTACAAGCTAGAAAGTTGGTTACAATATACAATTTTTCAAGAAATCAAATCAATTGTATATTATTCCAAAAACTATTCAAACTAAAAGAAACAGAAAAAGCTTAATTTCCCAAAATAAATATTTTTCATATATGTTAACTATATAGCTACGTTTTTTGTATAACTGGTTATTTTTAGTTTATTAATCACTTATAAATATTTATTAACAGTATAAAACATTTTGATCAATTTTTGAGGCTGCTTATGATCTAGACAATTTATCCTTTACTAGGGATCAACTTGAAAATTTTATTTAAAATAAAATAATTTATGCATTAACTTAAAATTTTGTATATAAACTCTGTGTAAAAACCTCGTAAGCGTTCCAGGAAATTAGTAAAAGTGAAAGCACTTGGACTTTTACTATAGACTAAAATAACATTCTCGGCCATATTTTAAGGAAATAATCAAAATCTTTTTTAATTTAATACTAGTAAAATACACTGAAAAATTTTTGATGAAAATCATATTTCATATTCATATTGATTAAAGGCTGAAAATCATATTGATTAAAGGCTGATTTCGCATGAACTCGCTCTTATCTAAAGACCTAATGAGCGAAATTCCTTTAAAATTAATAGTTTTGAATAGAAATAGTTGACAAAATTGTGTAGTAAAATTGGGCTCCAGAAAGTGGATTTATAAGAATCTAATTAACATATTTAAGAGTATATTAACTTACTAATTTTATAAAATTTTAAATAAGTTCATAAAAAATAGTTTTGTAATATCGTACAATTTTTTAAGTTAAAATAATGAAATCGGATTTATTGGAATTTAGTCTGGAAAATATAAAATTTTTCACATCAACTTTTTTATATTTTGTAAGCGACACCAATTGGGAAATTAGAGTTGGTTTTATTTTTAGGAAACTTCAAACAATTGATTTTTTATTTTTTAATCATTCGGACAAAGCGTCACTACTTACACAACTCCTGTATATAGCTCCTGTATTTCAATTGATCTTGAGAGTTTAATACTTTTATTCTTTAATGGTTGTTTATCATTTGGATTCTAGAAATGCTAAAACAAGTGTTTCTAAGGGCATCTATGATGTTCTAAGGTATGAATAAAAATAAACCAAAACAATATAAAATTTAAAAACATTACAGTTTGAGTGTTCCATTCCTGATGTTTTAAAAACTTTTTTTAAGAAGAGTTTTAAGAAAATTTCAATGTGAAAGTAAGAATCATTGCCAGGGTTTGGGTTAATTTTTTGAAATTTGATTGTGACAATGTCCTGTTTCAGAAAGTTTTTAATAAATGTTTTGCTCAAAACATTTAATAAAATAAGAAAAATCCTCTGCTGTTTTCCTAAAAAGAAATCAATTACATCCTGAACAACGAAATTTTTCAACATTCACATAGATATTAAAACATGGGATGACGAAGAGAATAAATAAATTTGAGAGCATTCATGAAACTCATGAAAACTTTACAATAGAAAAAAAAACAATTTACTTCCTAAAACGCTTAATACCCTAATATCAGTGTTCAATGTGGACCATGTAAAGGAAAAATTTTATATCTTAATTGAATCGAGTTCAAAAAATTTACTCTGTACAAAATTACTACAGTAAACGAATTCTTAACTAATGTAAACTACAAAAAAGGGTATATCTATAATGCAACAAGCGTGCTAATTATTAAAACCAAAATATATATATCAATAATACTTTTTATTTTTGTAGTTTTTCTCTTATTTCTAAAATCTCAATTTAAAAACCATACATTCTCTTTCTTTTTTAAATGACTTAATATTATATTATGAGTAATCAATAAATTTAAACGACGCTTTGGACTAATCTTTTCCACATGTGCTTTTTCAATACTTATATTATATATGATAAAACATCTATTCCGTGAAAGAAATCACAATTCAAATTTTCTCTAAAATTATTGGGGTGGTAAATAATCGTTTTGAGTTCTTGAATTTTGAATAGCAGTATTATCATAAGCTGGAACGGATGAAGCAGGTGCTAGTGAACCAACAAAATTTCTAACTGGTGCAATACCCTCATTAACAACTTGTGATGGCCCACCTAAAGTATCATATTGTGATTTAATATATTGTTGAGCATGTTCGGCTTCTTCTGGCGTTCTATATTTAACAAAGTGAACTTCTGGTTTGTTAGCATTTTGATCAGTAATTTGTGATAATTTATTCTGAAGTTCAGCCAAATCCGTTTGTTTGTTGAGTACATAAATTGCAGTTCTGTCATCTCCTGCAGCTTTAGCCAATTGCAATGCAGCATTTTCAAGTCCTCGATTCTCTGGTGTTTTGATAAAAACAACACGTAAATTTCTTTTATTAGCCAACAACGATTGGTCTGCTGCACTTGGCTCTAATGCATCATCTGGTGCTGAATGAATATAATACTGTTTATTATATATTACAGGTCCTTGATGTAATCCCTGTTGATCGCCTAATTGATAACTATATTGTGGAGCAGCGAATGTTGCAGTAATTACCGAGAAAAGCTATAATAATTTCAAAAACAATATTGTAGTGAATTGTACACAATTTCTACTTTAAGTTAGATTTCTATTAATTTAAATATTTACTATTAATCCACGCATGTTTAACTATTAAATTGTTATTGATCACTAAATGGATCCTAAACTGATTGTATTATAGTATACACCTAAATTCCAACTGGTGCAATAATTTTTTTTCCTGGTATTTATATTATGTTTCACACAATTTTATACGCTTTCGGTAGGTTCCATTTCTCTTCAAATATCAAATAAAATTTAATAACTAATATTAATAACTAGAAAGAAATTTTGTAATGTGAGTTTCGGTAATAATGCATTCGAATTAGGAAAATAAATTTGTTGAAAAAATATGTAATCTTGATAACATATATATGATACATACTATATCTAACATAAAATTTATTAATGCTTTCCCTTTCTAGCACACAAATATTTTGAATATATTTTTTGAAATATTTGAAATTTTTGACAGCTAAAAAATCGGTAATAGCAGTTTTATTATGAATTTAGATCTGTAATAAAAGAAAGCTTTATATTTCTTCATGTTTTTTTATTTTTCAATCTACAGTGGAATTAACATTTTAAACTTAAACTCAACTTAATAGAGTGGGACTAAAAACAAATCGACAAAGTGACAAAAGTGACCAATGAAACTAACTATATATGAACTAAATAAATTCATCTGTAATAAAGCAAAACGGAATTTAAAAGATATTCAAGACATTTTAATTAAAGTAGAGATTTCTTGTAGGCTTCTAAACATTCAAAGTTTATCACTTATGGGCCAAACAAGCAATGTGCACATGTTTTGCTTTAATTTTAAAAGCCCTTAGAAAATTTTAAATATTTTGGTTCTTTTAATGGAGTCTAAGTGGACTCTTAATCATTTAAGCTACAAAGGTACGTTTTCGTGTTGCACCAATAGATTATTGTAATGGAATAGTGGTTGTTCTGAAACAAATGTTTACTTGAAAACAACAACCAAAGTGCGGAAGCATGCAATGCTATTTCCTCCAAACTACTTAATATATATACAAAAGCTGAAAATAGAAACTCTAAACAATCAACCAAAGTCTTAAAACAATATAAATTTTTACCAATAATCATGACACATGGCATGACAATTGAAGAGTTCATGCAAAAATAAATCAAACAACATCTTAAAGAGAAAAATATTTTTCAACAATTTTAAACAGAAGTAAAATCCAAAATCGCCAACTCATCTCTTTAACAAATATTTTCTGAACCACTCTAAAATTAAATTTTTTTCTGCTTTTTCAAACCATACGATTAAATAATCAAAAAGTTGTCGCCCTATGTAGAAAAAAAATGTTTGTTTTTTAAATTTAATATACATGAATTCTAATAAGTTACGGATCGGCGCCTTTGCCGCAAAAATTTGGATGTTTCCTTGTTTTTTGTTTGTCGATTGTTTTTTGGTGATGAAAAACATGAATAAATTATTAGACTTTTTATTTCCTCGTACCACTAGAAATTTGATGAGGAATTTTCGATATGTTTAGTCATTAAATTATTATGTGATTTAAATAATATTGAATGATGTAATGACATTATATCGGAAATTAGAGGATTTAATCAAAGCTTTAACGTGATGTTATTAAAAAACATATTGCTTTAAATTGTAAGAAAAGTATTAAATTCAACTTTTAAAAAAAATATTAAATATTGATTACATTCAAAATGTTCTTAGAAAAATTGAAAACTCATGTTATATTTTGAACTGCTCACACTGAACTTATGTTTACTAACGAAAAAAGCAGATTTTTAATAAACGGAACTGTGTGCAAAATATCAAAGCCCTAGAGGTTTTATAAACATTATTACTCTTAAAATGTAGAATCACAATTTTTATAGCAACAATTTAATGATTCCACCATTCTAGTGAGAATCTTGACAAATGTTGACAGAAAGCGTTAACAATGTAAGAAAACATGTATAGGTTGGCCAAAAATGCTAAATTCATAATACGTGACTTTAAACAAAGTAGGTTTCAAAAAGTATGTAGAAAACATGGAAGAACCACTAATAAATTACCAATAATTACCAATTAGAAAAAAATTTTTTGTTTCTTTCTATTTGGTTAAACTTTATATAAGTATTACAACATGCGGAAATTAAAGTATCATTAGATCCTAAGATATTTAATATTATATTTTACGTATATTTCAAATGTATATTATACACTTCGCCCTAAAAGAATTTAGAAGAATTTCGAAAAACCGTATCACTAATTTCACTTTATAGCACTTCCAACAAAATTGCAAAAAAATGCTTATTAGTTTTACTCTCTCCGCACATGCATTTAGCTATCCATCCGCCAGCGCCTCTGCTTACAAAGCTTCTACAATTTTAAAAATAGAAAATTGAAATTGCATATATAAATAGATCTATGCCTGAAACATATTTCTCTTCATAAGAAAATTTTTACTTCCCTCTCCTTAAAAAAATTATGAATCCCATATATCTACCATTTTTTGAATTTTGTGTACCAAAACAACAAACATTTTTTTAAATTTGACAAACGCAAAACTATAGGTTTTGCTTCTTCTATCGAGGAACGGCATAACTAAATTTTATAATGAGAAAATTTAAAATTAACCGTTACTTTAAACTAGTCTTTTTCAAAAGTTTTAGACACGTTTTTTTTACTTTACGTTGGAGTCTAAAATTTCAAAATTAATCAATGGTTTAATCGCAAGAAAAATTTTCTCCAACCCTCTCTTCCTACTTGTTACTTTTTTTCTGAAAAGTATGCAATATTTTTTTTTATAATACAATTTCGGTAAGTTAACAACACAATTTAAATAGACCACTGCTTTGTGGGAAAAAGTATTTTAATTTGCTCAAGAGGAAAGTGCTTCTTTATAAACCATTGGTTTCGTTCCAGTTTTTATGTCTTCTTAGTCAATTTTTCATAAAGAATTCTCCCTGTTTCAACTTAATTTCTCGTCTTCGTAATATAAAATTATAAAATTTTTCAAATTGAATTTGTTAGTTTTTCTTGTCGCACAATTAAGTTGTCCCAGTTTTCTTTACGAGCATGTCCGAAATCGTTTACTTTTAAACAGAAGATGCATTGCAAAAATAAGTTTTCAGTTTTGTTTTTGATTTTGTCGTCAGATGCAGGTAAAGTTTAAGGAAAAACAAAATGCAATCATCGCATTCTAAAAAAACAGTTGAAACCTTTGAAAAAAAAATAAAGACGTCTTTTATATTAACATTTTTTATGCAACAATATTTTTCCACAATTTTTACAACATCATAACCAATAATTATTCAATATTTTAAAATTGCGAGTAGTTATTACCCTTGAAATTGGCAAACAATTGTGTATAAATATAAAAACATGGAAAGTGTAATTAGTGAATTTAACGAAAAGAACCACAAAAAATATAGCTCACAATGTAAACTCGTAAATATCCGTGCGAATAAATGTTTCTCTGAGTTGCGTGTTAATTCCTGCAAAAATTCTTGTCACTCATTCTTATTAAAATAATATAGTTCTTGATGGACTCATTTCGCATCTAACTAAATACAGAAGCTTGAGCATTTCCTAAAGCATGACATAATAATTGGTGAAGTAAAGAAGATAATGGACCTATTACAACAACCGCAAAAGCGAAATTTTAATATTATACCTTATAATAGTTCTCAAGATGTTGTAAACAGTTTTTGAAATTGTATTACAGCTACCGTAAGCGTGTAATTTCAATTCTTCTTACATACGCTTTCTATTTTCACCTTCTTATATTGTAAGGTTGCTGAATTTGTCATCCCAATCATTTGGGGTGACCGAAATTGCTGTCGTCCCGAAAAAGTATATCATTATATACTTTTATATAAATCATTTATAGAAATTTGTGAAATTATTTCAATTGTTTTTTAAGTTATCGCTTACACGTACGGTCAAATGGAAAGACATACGTTCGTGCTGGTATAATAATCAACTATTCTTCTGGATGTACTTGAAAATCTTTGTAAAAGGATGCCTTCTAATTATAAGAAAAGTTAAATTAATTGATTTAAGCTGAATAAATAAACCTATGTAAGGTCAAACTTTTTTATAATGTAAAGAAATTTTTACACATTGTTATTCTCACTCTTTTATTTTCGACTTAAAATCGCTATTATAACTTCTTTTATCACTGTATTTTTTTCACAGCATAAAATTAATTTTTTTTCTCAAAATTTAAAATTGATTGATGTCAGATTTAATTTTTAATTAAATCAGCTACCAAATGATTTTAAAAAATCAATATTGAAAGGCAAAACATTTTTTTTTACCTTAATTTACTACTTGACTACCTTTTAGTTTAGAATGGTAATTAATTATCAATGTTATAAATTTTTTGAAAAGGGAAGCTTGACAGCAAGTCATCTATAATGCAATTATTATTCACCAAAGAAAATTTTTATATTCAGTGATTAAAATTTTGAAGCAAAATTTTATTAAATATTTTTAATATATTATAGTTTTAAATAATTTCGAAATCGGATTTTTTTGATTATGAAGTTTTGTGCGTGTTTCTTTCGCCTTTGTAACTTTTAAAATATTTCAATTAGACAAATAATACAAATAAAAAAAAATCGTTTCATTTTCACAAAGGGCTTATAAGTATCAAACGAACAAATTATGTTACAAAGCTGTTGGGTTTAATGATTAAGTAAGGTATACCTACATATTAAATTTTTACCTATAAACATAATAGGTTTAAGTATACGTACGGCAATATTTGATTGGCATTATGAATATAAAATACGAGCTATAACATTTGAAACTATATAGAAACGAGCTATATTTAAAATTTTTATATCAATTTCTAATACTTAACCCTTATTATTCACAATTTTGCATGTACTTTCTTATAATGATTATTATGTACTTTACCCAACATTATGTTTAAATTCGGGCTTATCAAATTACACTTTTTCAATGTTCTCAAGATATATTTTAGAATAGTAGGAATTAATAATGCGCTATATATTCTCATAGTTAGTCCAGCGAATTCTTTAAAATTAGCAAAGTACTAGTATATGTACTGCTAAAACATAGTTGTACTTTTTAAATTTCGTCTATATTAAAGTTCACCTTAGAGTTACTTGTAAATAAATGAAAATTTGATTCTTTTTTTATGTATTTTATATTGCATAATTTTTAGGTATTTTAACTGTAATCAATTAAAATAGCCTCCATTTCAAAAAAGAAAACAAAAAATGAAATTTTCTTTTAAAAATCTCTTTTTGTAGACAGCAGTGTAGACAGAAAGAAAAATTAAAATAAAAATTGAATTATTTGCTGTCACATTTTTTGTCTATAGTATCGTTATACAAATAGATATACAAATATATTTTGTACTAGGTCCGAGACGTACCATATTATTTCAGTTGCATCTTTTGGCGCCAACATATTAGCATTGATATTGAAATTGATATACGTTGCTTATATATTATTTGATTATATTTAGGTAATTTCAAAACCAAATTCAACTTAAAATAATTTTGAATTTTTTATACATACAGATATACATAATGTGCATTTACATTTATATATATATATATATATATATATATATATATATATATATATATATATATATATATATATATGTATAAACATATATTTTATTATTTATTTATTCTTTCTGTGGTACACTTTGAAAGAAGGCCTCATTTTAGATGGTATTTGTAATAAAAATCAGGGAGTAAATAAAAGAATATCTAATGCGTGAAAGAAAGTTAGTTTTAAAAAACAAAACCTTATATAATTTCGAAAAATATTCATTTTCCACATTTGTTGCGCAAATAATTTATATTCTGTAATATACATTTTACCGAATTCCTATAAGATATGAATTTATCAGTAACCCTTAGATCTAATATTAAATAATTGTAAAAAAATAATAAAGCTAGATGCATGAAACTTGGCAGTCATATATCTAATTTTATCTTAGACATATCGGTGAATTTTTTGTGGAATGAAGTAATTGCCATACAATCATACAACCTAATTTTAAATATTTCAAAAACAAATTTGTGAAGGTTATAATTTTGCCGCTTTAGATCAACTGAAACGTTTTTAACTGTACTTTTTAGCTCAAGAACTATATTTTAGTATATTACACTATGCAAAATAACGTGTTTGCAGTGTCAACTGCCACTAATAAATTGTTTTAATGTTACTGGCTCAAAGTGTTTAAATTGATTGACAATAAAATCCCAAAAGCAAAAGTTATGTGTAGATAAAAGCTTAATCAAAAATTGCTTAGAATTTTTTGAGCAACGCATTAATTTTCAAAATGTTATTCGAAGATTTCATAGAAAAAGTGTAAGTATAACATAAATTAACTGAATTTTGTTTTGGATCACCTTAGATCGCAATTCCTAAAAGACAAAAATATTGGAACAGAAAGTACCAGTTGGTTAGTGTGGAAGTTACATGCAATTACTATTGTACCACAAAACTTTTGTAGTAGGTTTTTTCACCGACCGCATTGTGTATACACTAAGGTAGGTTATGTGATAGCAACAAATTTTGCATATCGAGTTTTCGGTGGGAACGCACTTCTCCATGGTAGGGAAGTGTAAATAAACCATTTTTAGCAACCTGTCTGTCTGTCTGTGTATCTCAAGTTCGGCTGAACCGATTTTGAAAAAACTTTATATGTAAGTTTATGAATTTGAAAATTTTTTGGGAAGATCGGGGCTCGGGAATTGATCTGGCGGCCGATTTTACATTTTTTACCATATCTACGAATTGATAGAATTTTTGAGATTTAATATTTGTTAGAAGTTGCAAGAAGTTACTGATGAACATTTCGCATAATTCGGATGACACAAAACGATACTAAGAGCCAAATTCATATTTTTCTAGGTATGTTAACTAAAAGCTTATTAGCGTCCTTAAAATTGTAAAGAAGCGTTTAAAACGCATTTTCATAATCTTCTGGAATACTTTTACTAATCTAGTCAATATACATTGCGGTCGGTTATGTGTTGACCACATCAGATTTTTTAATTGTTATTTATTATTATATAAGTTTTTTTTGTTGTTTTCGTTAAAAAACCAAGAGCGGAAGATTACCTTAGATGTCTCCGATAAAAAAAAAGCGCTAATTGGCAATTTATTTCACGCTAAAGCTAAAACATGCATACATATTCGTATGGAATATAAGCAACATAATATTATATAATAATATTTCTAAATGCAACAAAAATATTAATAAAAATATAGAACAAATAATAAATATTTCAATAATAAAAACAAAAAATCCAAAATGGAAATGAAAGACAAATTAATGATTTTATGTTGGGGAATTTTCAAATTTATTAAAAACACCCATCAACATTTTTTAATAGAAAACAAAAAAAAAAATTATTGAGTTTTTGTAACTTAGGGAATAAATATGCGCCTAGTATGACTTAAAAACCAATAATTTTCTGTTGTCTTCTTTTAAACATTTGCCTATTTTGCAATCAAAAATATTAAATTAAAATTTATTCGTTTGATATCTATATTTAGTTAAATCATAGTAATTTTTTACTTCAAAATAAAAATTAATTCAGTGAATCAGTTTTTGGATGGACTTTTGAAAATTATTGTTATAATTTTCTTACATGTATATAATTGGATCACAAGACTAATTGAAATTCAAATTTGTTAATTCCATTTTTGGCAAGGTTAATAATAATAAAATTTGTGTAAATGAAAATAATTTTCAGTCATTCTATCAAATACACTAAAAGCTTCTCACAATGCCTGTTACTATTTTGACAATAAATACCTTTAAATTGAAAATTCTATTTTTTATTTATTTTAATTATAGAATATTATTATAAATTTTCTAATTAATTATAGATATTAATATTAGAAAATTTATATTTTTAATTGTTTATTTATTCTAATAGGGAATTTATATCATCAAATAATGTAGAAAGTTTGATTTAGTTTTGACTATTTTTCTTAATTGTCATTGAATATACTAGTAATAAAATTTACAATAAGTGTTTTCAAAAACGTAAGAATCATAGTTAAGAAAAGATTTAATAAATAAAATAAAAAAATATTTCACAAGCTCCTTCAAAAATCTCTCAATATATTAATGAGCATTGATTAAGAAATCAAGTAAATAATTATAAACCTGATGTTGGTGTGCGATATTGTCGAGTGAAATATCGAGCAACACAAGATTTCCATCATATGCAATTTCTTTCTAAAAAAGCAAATATGTAAAACCAGAGAATGTATGTCATCACTGGTAGAATATAAAATTAACTTTTTACTAGTATTTTGAATTATGCTAACTGTAATCGTAACTATATTTTTAGTTGAATCACAAGTACTGTTTTTATTAAATTTTATTTTTAGTTGAAGTACCAAGTACTGTGATTGTGCGTACATATTTATTAATTTTATACAAAAAACCGTTAGGAAAGTAATATTTTCCTATATCATTTTAAATACATCCTATGATCATCCCTTAACTTTATTCATATTAATGTTCAAATGACGAGTAAGTTAAGAAGGAAGAATTATTTACTATTCTTTTTGATTAAGTCATTAAAAATGAAACATTTATGTGATTAGAATTTACTGAAAGAAATCAAGAAATTTTGAAAGACGATGACCCGCTGCAAATCAATTAAGGAAAGATTTCCGATTTTCAACACCGTCACGAAGCCTTTGATGTCTTTAAAGATGTTTTAACCAGCCTCTTATACTTACTTGTACTAATTTTTGTTTTTTAACATCTAAGAAGTAGGAGTTTTTATATTTAATCATACAATTCATGACCTAATTAAGTTTTTCCATATTTATTATTAAACTCATAGAGTATTGCATTCAATTTCCATCATATCTCTGTTTTAATATTCAAACAACTTGTAATAATGTTTTTAATTTACATTTTTCAAGGTACATGCATTAAACTTTTATTATCCATTGAGGAATAAAGCTTTACCTAAAAGTAGTAAAAGATTCATTTGTAAATCGATTTGGTTTCTTTCTTCATATTTTTATTTGTTTTATATTCAATAAAGTCAACCAACTGGATTTGAAATTGAATTTAATAGTTTCTTTCAAAAATTTTGTCTCATTATTGCATTTTTTCTGTTATTTTTACTTTTCTTTTACATATTTACATAGGTATTTATCTGAACTATTGTGCACTTGATTAAAAAATATGACAAATATAAATAGCGTGCATTTAAAAAACTTCAATCAGTTCATATTTTTAATTCGTGACAAAACAACTAGTTCGTTTAACTAGATAACACTTTTTTTTTCCTTCACTCAACACTAAATTTGAGGATGCGTGGATTACTTGTAATAATTGGAATTATTAAAGGATATCATTTTATTTATAACTTTCTTTCTACTCTCTTCTAAAGGTATTATTTTTCATAGCTGCAGCGTATGCTGCCCCACAATATAGCTATGATCCAAATACTGATGAACAAGTTGCATCAGCACAACCAACTGGTAGCCTACACACACCCCCAGCAATTTGGAATAAACAATATTTTATTCATTCTGCACCTGATGATTCATTGGATACTGACGGTTTAAGTAGTAGTCAACAGCCAAGTAGAAGAAATTTAAGAATTGTTATCGTTAAAGCACCAGAGAACAAAGGATTAGAAAATGCGGCATTACAGTTGGCCAAATCTGCCAGCGATGACAGAACTGCTATTTATGTTCTCAATAAACAAACTGATTTGGCTGAACTTCAAAATAAATTATCACAACTTACTGACCAAAATGCTCACAAACCAGAAGTACACTTTGTCAAATACAAAACACCAGAAGAAGCAGAACATGCTCAACGTGCAATTCAAAATCAATATGAATTATTACAAGGCCCTTCGTCAGTATCGCACGAAGGAATTGCACCAGTCAGTAGCGTTATTGGTGCATTGGGACGATCGAATTCAAATGGTTATTTACCACCAGTTTCGTTCAGATTCTAGATGCACACAAGGAAAAAAAATATTTAGTTATTGTACCTTATCTTTTAATTACTTTTTAGTTATTAAGTGTTATAAAATTAAAAGACTTTTTTCGTTGAAATTTGTTATAAAAAAAATTTATAAAATTAACAATAAAAGACAAAAAATTTTAAAAATAAAGACCGCTTATTTAAAAACTAAATGCAATAAGGACGGTTTATCTAAATCGGTTTATCCAAATTTATATTGAAGCAGTAAAAAATTAAGTTTGAAACTAAATGTTTTGTGAGCTTTGTTATTGTGGTTATTGCTCAATTAAGGATAACTTCAAAAAAAACTTTTAGACATTAATTCTGAAATATGCTGCAATAATATTAATAAACTTAGTCATATTAACCACGACACCAAATTAGTCCCGCGAAATATGCAAATTGCATTTTCTTTCTGATTTTTAAATTTCACATTAACGCACACTTTTAATACACAAATGTAAACCTTTCATTATTTTTACATATTATGTTGACCCAAGTTTTCTTGCGTAACACCATATAAGCCATAAGCTTTTATTTCAAAATAGTGCATTATAAAATCTTGCATCAAATTTTTTCAGTCGTTTTGCTATGTATAAAATATTCAAAATTAGGCAGGTATTTAATGTAATTTACATAAATATTTCTTACTTATTTAAAAGCATATTTTGTTATATCATTTTTAATAAAAATGCAATAACATTTTCTACATTTACAAGCATGAATAAAATAACAGTTTACTATGTATACACAAGTGCATGTAAGAGTGTGTTAGTCAGTTTTCAATATGTAAGTGGTTGTGTGGGCATTTAATTAAATGGTCACTAATATGGGCATCTCATATATTTATATTATACTTTAATGTACTTATTATCTACTACTTTCTACTTCGTTAATAAATTGTAATTTATTGATAAAAATCGGATTTGGTTCAGTTATTCCTTTACATTAAATTATAAAAAAGTCCTTTAAACACTTCTTTAAAATCTTTACTTTTTTTAAGTTTGTCGATTAGTTCCTTAGTAACTCAGTTGATCTGTTAGTAATCAGAACTCTCATATCAAATTTTGAAATTCCGTCAATTAGTTCCTGAGATATGGTTAAAAATGTAAAATAGACCTCTAGTGGAAAATGTCAGCTCATATTTTTCTAAAAAATTTCCAAGTTTATTGTTAGAACTAGCCTTAATGTATAAATTTTCAATAACATAGGTTAATTATTTTTTTATACGTAGACGGAAGTGTAAATATTGAAATAGAAAATATAGTCATTTATATTTGAATTTTATATTTGAATATAGTAAAATTGTAGTTGCTGGCACTTGATTTTTTGTCACACAAAGCTTATTCAAATACAAAATTTCAGATAGACACTTAAACCACCAGATAGACAGTTTTTCTACCACAGAGAAATTTGTAAGAAAACTTAACATGTGAAATTTCCTTTTGAAAACTTAACATATGAAATTATGGCACTATTATGCATACGCTCCCTAATATATGTCCCTAATAAGTACGTTTATCTTCCTATCTCTTGCCGTTTTTGCGTTACCCATATCATAATTATATTTTAAATGAAATTATACATTTGAGTTAAAATTTGTCAAACAAAAATCCAAACAATTGCTTAGAAAATAATCAACATTAAGCAATTCCGAAAAAAAAATCAAAGTTCGCTAATTGAAAGAATCATCGAAGATTAATTTTGCTTTGATTGTAGTTTATTGTGATTTCCAATGACATCTCAATATTTTTCTAAATACTACGTTTTTCATAAACACAAATAAATTAATTCAAATTTATCAAAAAGTCTGCAATGAAGATATCAAAAGCAAATCAGAAGTCGATTAATATTTTTTGTGGCATATTTCTCATCCAATAATTTGAATATTCACCGGTAGCATACATTTATGTTTAGTTTTATGCTTAATAGAGGAAAACGTTAATGCCAATGTACGTCATGTTGTTCCGAATTAAATTAATTGAAACAAAAGATTATAAAATAAAAATTAATCTATTCAGCAAAATCTCCCACACTATGACTTTTTATTTTATTTGACAACAGTCTAAAAACCTTGATAAGCTTTCGATCAGATTTTATGATAAAAATTTTAAACAATATCAAATCAATTCAAAACTCTGTAATCAGGAAGAATTCAAAAAATTGAATAGCTTATTTATTATTTAATGCTCGCTTGAAAAATGACATGATCATGAAAATTATTTAATTTAAGGAATTTTTTAATAGCCATAGTCTATTTCATTTAAAAGGAATAATATCCTTTTACACACCCGTAAATATAAGTATGAATCGTGCGACCGCATCTATATTTTATGTTTATGTGTATATGGAAATAGATTCTTACATACATCGACTTGGCAACCTATGCATATAGGTTATTAAACATATTCTGGTACACATTTAAATTCAAATAAAATTTGCACATTAACGCGGTCCAAAATAGAAAAAAATCAACAAGAGAAAATTTTTTAAATATTTTTTTGAACATTATTATAAATTTAACCTTTTCCTTTAAGTCCTACTAGAAATTTTGGAATTGTACAGATTTAGTTTTTATTATTAAAAAAAATAAATAAATAAATGCTCTTTTTCTCACTTTTTTACATACGTAAAAAAATCAGAAAACTTGGCAATTTAAGTTGTCGATTTTTCAGTAAATTAATTAATATGTCAATAAAAATAACAAGCCAAAAAAAAATCGTCGTTGCCAAAAAAAATATTGTTTTTCACAGTATTCATGTTTTACTTTGCGAGTGTTATCAAATCAAATGAATGGTAATAACTGTTTTTTCATTTTCAATTTTTTCAAATGCATACCATGTTCTTTCTATTAGATCAGAAAAAAGCACATAAGGTAAGCACATAACCGACCGCAATGTGTATTTTCTAGTTAAGTGTTACAGAAGATTATAAAAATGATTTTTAAACACTTCTTTCCAATTTTTAGGGCGTTAGTAAGTTTTTAGTTAACATACCTTGAAAAATATAAATTCGGCTTTTAGTAAAGTTTCGTTTTGTGCCGAATTCGCTGAAAAGCTGACCAGTTAATTTTGATAACAACCACAGCTCAAATATCCAATTTCAAAAAACACCATCAATCAGTTACGTAGATATGAAAAAAAATATAAAGTCGGTCCCCAGTTTGGCTTCCTAGCTCCGATCGTTCCAAAAATTTTATATGTTAATTTCAAGGAAATTGTTGATTATTTCTCTTTATATGGGCAAAAATCTAAAATTAGCCCGCAAAAAAGTCCAGTTCTCAAGGCCTGATATATTTCAAAAACTGATAAATCCGCGACATATCCAGAACAAACTTATATGTAAATGAAAATCGATTCAGCCGAACTTGTTACGTGTGCACACACAGACAGACAGGCCGACACCTCTCTAAAAAAAGCTTATTTACGCTTCTCTGCTATGGAGAAATGTGTTCCCACCGAAAATTCTATATGCAAAATTTGTTTCCATCGCCTAACCTCTCTTATTGTATGCAATGCTGTTGGTACAAAGAAATAAATAAAGTTTGGACTTACTTTAATTTAAGTTTGAAACAATGTGAAATGCATAATTTATATTATTTAATTGAATAGGATTAACTTTCACGTGTTTTTTATAGATTCCTAAAAAATAGTAACAACAAAACTTGATTTTATAATTTATGGTATCTTTATAAAAGGTTTTCTATAAAATTTCTGATTTTTGAAAAGTTCTAACTACTTATAGTCTATTTTATCTTCTTAACCTCATTTAGCACACGAATTTTTCCTTTAAAAATTTGTAAACGTTTTCCTCATTCTGAGAAAAGTTTTAATAAAAATCGTTTAATTAAACTTTTTTCATATTTAATTTTCCCGGGGGTCCCCTCCTTTAGGTATTCCTAGTGATCGCGAGTGACCTAATGATAAGGTTTAAAAAGAAACCTAAAAAAATTTATTCAATTCGCGGCTTTCATTTTATAGCATAATAGAATAAAAAAAAACTTGAAAAATTTCTTTTAATTTTCTCACCAGAAATTTTAAAAATTTTTTTTTAAATCATTTCGGAAGTGTTCCAAACACCTTGCCAAAATTTCGTGGTAAACAGATGTGCGGCTTACTAATAAAAGATTAGTTACACAATATTTTTCATTTTTGTATAATATTAGATATACATAGATATATGGATAGAAAAGATAGACACATACATATATATGTAGATCGCAACAGAAATGTTTATAGAAAATCTATTGAGAAATCAGATGAGAAATGACGAACGCGCTTATAATTAGAAACATTTAACTTTTGCACGTACTTTTTTTTTTGTCTTTCTAAACAAAATAACTTCCTGTTTGTGATAGTTCCATTAATAAATCGATTAAAGAGAACTTCCAATTCGATAACATTCTTCGAAACAAAAAAAAGTTAATAATTAAAGCAAACAAAATCAAAATTAAACAAAATTTTTAATCACATGTTAACGTGTTTTCGAATTTTATTTTGAATCTAGTGTTAATTAACATTTTTTTTTCTTGTTATACAAGCATTATACATATTTTCATATAAACACGTACTATGCATACCACAGGTGTATTAAATGTTAAAAAAATATGTTACAAACACAAATTCAAACGTAAAGTATAAAGGAATACTTGAATAGTATGTATTTCAAATTTTGCTTTCAGGAGTAGGTTTTTTCTAAGTAAATAAATGGCACTGTATGCATAATGAAATAGCTATGTGATTAAATTCACAAATCTCAATTTAAAATTGCTCACTTGTTCTTTTATTTCTTCAAAGTACAAAAAGTCAGTCCTTGGTCAGGATGCTCAGTACACAGGTACATTCTATTTGTTGTAAAAATATTCAGAAATGAAGCATGTGAAGTGATAGAGAAATGGCTTTTCTTATTTGGTTCCAATTATTCAGTTCAAAAAATTTCACAAGGCATTGAATAAATAATTTTTCATAACGACTGGGACAATCGAAATATATTTTCTGGTAATTAATTAGACGTTGTACACTTAACAGATTTTTGTAAACTGCAGAAATTACAGGAAGTTGATTACAAACCTTATGCCTGAAATCACAAACAGCTGCTCTACAAAACGTAAAAATATAAAAATGAGTATTTGTTTCCAAGAGGATAGTGAGCAAACTGATTCCTAGATCAAGGTGTAGAAGAAAACTTCGTCTTCTTAGATTTTTTTATGAATTCTATTTTTACATTTTCGATACTGAAATGCACTTTTAGTATTTTAAAATGCAATTTTCTTTTTTTTCTATTCTAAAAAATCACCTTTCAAAATCTTTACCAAAGATAGTATCTTACTTTAATATTTCAATTTAAACGGTTATTCAAACAAACATGCAAATTTTTGACATTGGTAATTGCTTTATACACAACCAGTTTATACTGAATTGTAAATATATAAATTAAAAGAATATCAACGTTATATCAAAAAGACCAAGCTTAAAAAATTATTACACAAAGAAAGGGCTAATAATTTTTTACCGTAGGTCAATGTTAAGTCAACTTTTTTTTAATACAACCAATATTTTAAAAATTATTTTTACAAATCAATGTAGTTAATTCGAGGTAAAAATGAAAAAAAAACCACAAAACTTCAATTAATTTTACAACAATTTATATGATAATTCTGATTCATAACCTTACCATAGTAGAAAAGTGTTCAACAACTTTTAAGTAAGATTTTTAAATTGATATTTAGGTATAAGCTTACTTATTTTCGTCTAGGTCGTTAATTAACAAATAAAAAAAAATATCAAATGACAAAAAAACATTAAAACATAACAATAGAATCAAAGAGATGATATTAATTTTTTCAAAAACTTTTGCATATTATAATTTGTTAAATAAAAATAATAGACGGAACCCTTCCAAATTAACTGCTTACTTAACAAATGAAAACAGCAAACAGAAGCAAAAAATACAAAAGACCGATCAAAATTTACGCCTACAAAAACGCTAATGCTGACCTATACCAACATGCGTTAACGCAGTATCAAATATCCAAAGTAGAGCTTTAAAATGCATTTTTTCTTTTATAAGCTTTTAAAAACATATCTTCTTGGTATTCACATGTATACAGCTATAATTATGTATCAATTTGTATTGTTTTAAAAATTTAACCAAATAACCAATCAATAATTTTCATATGAAATTAACAAAAAAAACCGACTAAGATGTTATTTGATTAATTTTGAATTAAATAAATACCGAACATTTCAAATAATTTAATCAGTTCACTTCTTCAGGTCGTAACAAAACAATCGGTTTAACACTTAAACGTATAGAGTGTGTTATTGTGCGTGTATCAAATTTCATAAATTAATTTTGGACTATGCGTGGATTTATTGTAAATAAACTGCAACACATTTATAAATTAATTAAAGCAATAATGGATTACGTAAATTTTAATTTTATTTTTTCTATTTGTCTTATTAAAGGTATTATGTTTTATTGCTGCAGCATATGCGGCTCCACAATACAGTTATGATCAAGGTGCTGATGCTCCAGCTGCATCATCACAACAAGGAATAGCTGCAGCACCAGCTGGTCCATCTGGACCATCTCTTTGGAATAAACAATATTTTATTCATTCTGCACCTGATGATTCACTAGATGCTGATGGTTCTAACCCAGCCAATTCATTAGTTAATAGAAGAAATCTTAGAGTTGTTATTGTTAAAGCACCAGAAAACAAAGGATTAGAAAATGCTGCTTTACAATTAGCCAAAGCTGCTGGAGAAGATAGAACTGCAATTTATGTACTCAACAAACAAACTGACTTGGCTGAACTTCAAAATAAATTATCACAAATCACTGATCAAAATGCCAACAAACCAGAAGTACACTTTGTCAAATATAGAACACCTGAAGAAGCTGAACATGCTCAACGTACAATTCAAAACCAATATGATCAATTACAAGGGCCAACATCAGTTTCAAATGAAGGAATTGCTCCAGTCAGTAGCGTTATTGGTTCATTGGGACAATCAAGTCCAGCTTATGACATTGGTGCTGCTAGAGATGCTCGTACTCAAAACGGTTATTTACCACCAACTTTAAAATTCTTTAAACGTATTTAAAGAGAACGAATTAAAAATAAAATATTTTAATTTAAGTTGTTGAATCCTTTGATATATTTCTTTGGAAATAATTCAAATAATTCATTGTTACTGTTATTTAAATTAAAGGATATATAAAATAATTGTTAAAATTTTGTTTTTAATTTATATATCGTATATATAAAAAAGTTAATATTTTTACCAAAGAACAATGTGTTTCATTAATTATTATTTCTTAATACTTACTTCATTATTGACATGCCACCTTACAGTTGTTTGCAAATTTGAACTAAAAAGAAAAATTATTCAAAGAATTTATTTTGGAGGGTCATAAGATCTGGAATATTATACAAAATATGCAAATAAATAAATAAAACAGAAATCTTTTCAGTTGGCTTTAATCGATTAACTTATACTCTGCACCTTGAAAATCTGAGTATAAAAACAGATATCGAGTATAAGAGCAGATAAATAGATGTAAATATTATTTTTGAAATCTTTAGAGTTAGCTTTCTTGGTTGAATTACTCGAACTTGTCAAACTATTCGATAAAAACTTCACAGATATGTTTGACGTATGATTGGGCACATGATTACACGGTTAATGAATTAACTTTACTACTTTTACGAATATTTAAAATTAGCTTTTTAAAATTGTGCGGCATTTGCTTGAAACCGTGTAGCCATTTCATTAATATATGCAGAATATACATATTTTAATTATAATTGGACATACGTTTACAAAAGTTCTTATTAATATGTGCCTTTGATAGTTTTGGAAGTATTTAAAATAATTTCTTTAAATTGTATGGCAGAATCTCGAACCCGTTGTCCGAATCTGTCCAAATATAATAGTCCAAGTTTGATACGGTTTGGTGTGTTCATTTTTGAGTCATCCTACGACAAACCGGTCAAACATGTCTAAATCAACGTCAAATAATTAATTTTTCGTTTGCAAACTCTATACCACATTAATATAAACTTCACGAAAGCGCAGAGTAAAAATACATATGTGAATAAAATTTAAAGATAAGTTTTAATTCCAAAAAGTAGAAATTCAAGCACTAAAAATGAAATATTGGCATATTTTATGTATAGATTATTAATTGTTAACTAATTATATTACACTGAAAATATAAATAAATATAATAATGAATACTAAAATATTTAGCTTGTAAAGATGTTCAAACCTTTAAAATATTGTTTTCTCCGTGTATTGCAAATTTTCAATCAATGTACAGAATCAGGATTTAAATTTCATACTTAAATTCAATCTAAGATAAACATTACAAGTTTAAAAATTTGAAATCAGCTAATAAAGCACTAGTACACTTTATAGGCAGCACCTATGAAAAGTAATACTTGTTATACCCTGCACCTCCGTGAAGGGTATTTTAACATTGGAATGGAGTTTGTAACCACTTGAAAGAGTCATTTTCGGTATGGACTTGTATATAAAGGGTGATTCAGAAAGTTATATAACAACATATACCATTTGTTAGAAGGTCGAAAATGGGTAAAACTTTTGTTCCGGACTAGATGCCAAATGTCAATGGTTTCCGCGTTCCTGGGATTGTAAAGCATTTTCACAAAATTTTTACTTACTCAGGTTTTTTTTATTATAACTTCGCTGCTGAAAAAGATAAGAACTTCAAACAAACAGTTTCTGAAAGGTCTAGTAAAGGGCTTAAAATAGACATGCTGTTTGATTTTGTATTTTGTGTACCTTCGGAATACCAAACATTCGAACTTTTAAGAAAATAAAATTTCTCCCTTGATTTTTTCAGTTTTTTCTAGCTAAAGAATTTCGTAAAAAATTTTTTAAAACCTTGAAATTTTTTTTTATAGAATTTTGTCCAACTGCTTAAGCTTTAATGTAAGTCCTCAAACATTAAAAAACTTTTTATATTACAGAAGAAATAGCAAAAAAACTATTTCTAGTCAAGATTTTAAAGGGCCTATTTTTCACTATTTTTGATTTTTATTGATTTTAAACGCTGCAATTATCAACTATTATTAATTTTTGATGACAAAAGTTCATGACATTTTTATGAGCCGTTATTTTGATAAAAAATCTGAATTTCAATGTTTTTATTGAAATGTGACAAATTAGAACAAATTGAAACGAAATTTTATTCAAACATTTTAATTGAAAAACAAAAATTGATTTTAAAAATTTTGAAATTTTTGAAAAGAAAAACTAGAATTTTGTATTACGAAAAACAAAAAAAAATCTAGTAATCAAAAAATTTTTTTCGAAACTTTTCTTGGTAAAGAAAATTGATAGGTTTTTTATTTTTGCCAGTTTTTATAAGAAATGGTACCTATATGGTTTGAAATTTTTAAATGCATTTTTCTCAGATTGGGTGCAATTTAAAAATTTGAAAAAATAATTTTCGAAATCTAGACACCATTTGGCATCTGAATTTATTAAAATTAACAAGCTGGAGCAAATTTTTTAAAGACACGTCATACAAAATTTGAAATTTATTTAAATAGAAAAATTTTTTTTAATAGGAAAATTTAATTTTTTTTTACAAAATGGAGTTTTAAATAATATGGTATTAACATTATGAAGCTAATAAATAATTTAATGGGATTAATAAATTTCAAACATATTTCTACAAAAACTAAATTGGCATACACTGTAAAAAAAAATCGTGTAAAATTACTACAATAATACTAGGAATCTGAATTCCTAGTATAATTGTAGTGAAAATGCTCGACGATAGTAAAATATTACACCGTCGAGTAATTCACAAATTTTACTTTTTTGTAGAGTAAATTTTTTACTAGATTATAGAGGAAATTTACTTTAGAAAATAGAACAAAAATTACTCTTCGATGAGTAATAATAATCTGAACTAATAATTTTAATTTTCGGTATAGTATTTTACATTCAGGTATAGTGATTTATTCCTCCTGTCAAAGGAGTAATTTACTTCACTATAGTAGAAGATAATACTCTTTGTTCGAGTAATATTGCGTCATTTTTATCTTTCAGCATTTTTAATGAACTGTAAATTGCTTATTGAAATTTTACAAATATTATGTATTCTAATATTTATGTAAAAATTTTCGGCACTGGAATATTATAAATGGTTTTTTTACATAAAAAAGAGCAATTAAAAAATTTTTAGGGTTTTAACATACTAACTTTAGTTGAAATATTTAAAACATTACCTTTTTTGTACATCTTACACATTTTGCAATTTATTTAAAAAAATTGAAAAATTTTAATATTTTACTTAAAACTAAAACATTTTACAAAATTAAAAAGATTCAAAACTAGATATTAAATCAAACTTATATAAATAAAAATTTTTGTTTTATTAAATATCTTGACATTTATGTAAATATTTTAAATTTTGACTCTGTAAAAGTATGTATTTCAAGCTTTATTCTTATGATCAGTTATATATATTAAAATAATCATTTTCTCAAATTGCAGATGAATTTATATAAATGATGAATTAAAATTAAATTTAAAATATAATACTGTTTTTAAATTTAATTTATCTATCATTTAAAGAGAATATCATTAGCAAAAGTAACTATCTTATATTTATTAACTATCTATCACATTCTTTTAAATTTTTTAAAGCCAAAAATCTAAATATTTTTTCATTTTAGTTAGAGTTGGTTTAATTTCTTTATACAATTTATAATTTTGCTCATATTAAAAATTATTTTTTTAGAACCTCTTAAGAACCTCTTTTTTTTAGAAACCAAGGACCATTCGTCGGAATAGATATAATGATAATCTAACATCGTGGTTCCAAACTGTAAGAAAATTAAATTTTATTTATGCCATTATATATGGAATATATTTACCTTAAATTTCATGTAAAGCAAATTAATTCTTTCTTTGAATTATTCAAACTATAGCATTGAATGTAGACTCACTCCCTCTTTTTCTTTGGAATTCTTTACAATTTGGTTTATTTCAGCTTTGTTTTTTTCAAAATTCATTATAAAAGTGTTTGCATTTAAATTCATCAGCAACAAAACAGAAGAAAAAAATGTAATTTCCTTTTTTTTTATTCATAAATTTCAAATTTTACCTGCACTTTTATTTTGCACTTGAAAGTTTTATATTAAGTTATTATATTTTATATATATATAATTTAAACAATTAATTTAATTTTATTATTTTTTAATATACTTAATTTTCATATTTTTATTGAAATCACTTTAAAATTTAAACTTATGAATTTATATATTACTCTAAACACAACCTCAATCTGATCCCTTTCTATTCAAACTGAGAAGAAATTCAAAAATAATGACTTGGTCAATAAAAGTTACTTTACAAAATAGTAATATGTCATAAAATACTTCGTAAGAAAGTAAAATCACTTTCACAAAGAAAATTTTACTCTACTTTGAAGTAATTTTCAACTTGATCTATGATTATTACTGTCTTTCAGAGTAAAATTACTATATAGCATTAATATTCCTTGATTTTGTTGTAAATTTACTCGCTAATCGAGTAAACTGCAAAATTACTCTCAAATCGAGTAAAATTTAATATGCCATAGCGTATATACTGCATTAATTGTAGTAAGAATTACTATGTTTTTTAGCAATTTTGCATACATTTTTTACAGTGTACGGTTGATGCAACTAAAGAGGTGTTCCGGTAAAGCAATTTATTTAAAATATGCGATTGAATATGAATAGAAATATGAATAGAAATTATTAAATATGAATGGAAATAGATTTGAAAGAAGAAACACATAAATTCATCTTGCTTGATTTTAATTGAATTTGTGGCTCACAATTTTTGTGGAAATACATAATAATACTGCTTGATTCTGTATTTTTCACATAAAATACAGAATCAAGCAGTATGTCTATTTTAAGCCCTTAACTAGGCCTTTCGGAAACTGTTTGGTTGAAGTTCTTATCTTTTTCAGAATGGAAGTTATAATCCAAAAAACTTGGATAAATAAAAATTGCGTGAAAATTCGTTAAAATCCCTGGAACTCCGAAACCCTTGAAATTTGGCACCCAGTCTGGAATTAAAGTTTCACCCATTTTCGATCTCCTAACCAATACCCTATGTATTCTTGCTCAGCGTAAAATTCTGCGTTGATTTAGACGTCCCCGTTCGTCCGTCTGATTGCACGATAACTTAAAAACGAATAAGGCAAATGCGACCAAACTGCTCACATGTGGCTTTTTTTGTGCCAAGTACGGACCTTTTTGTTGTTGAATCAATTCGGCCAACAGGTTCAAGAAGCTGCTATGCAACTCCAAGAGTTAATATTGAATATTTCAAAAACTAATAAAACAATAAACATGAAATTTTGCATACGTGTGTCCAATTATATTTGGCGGCACCAGTTCGGATGGCTGCCATACAACCCCAAAAACTAATTTTAAATATTTGGAAAAATTATGAAGTTTGGTTCATAGATTTGGCATTCATGTGTTCAATTATAGGTCACATGTATCCTTGAACTCTTTTTGGAATAACTTGACAGGTTCCGGTAGCTCTTATACAACTCCAAAAGACAATTTTAATTTTTCAGAAAAACAATGAAATGAGGTTAATTGTATTTGGAATTCATGTGTACAATTATAGGTCAAAAATATCCATGAAATTTTGTGGAATGGTCTGATAGGTTCGGTAATACCTGAAGAATCAATGTGTTTTACTACAAACTAAAGTGTTGGTAAAACACATTATTGTTTTAACTTAAACAAAAATTAAGAAATTCAAAAACAAATGATTTATATGTAAACGACTTTTATTTTTTATTGAAATAGAATTTCATTTTTTTTTCGATTAAATATGATTGCAACAAAACATTGATAAATAATTTACAATAAACTTAACAAAACAAAAATATTTTTGTTCTCTACAAAAATATTTGTTAAAGCTATAGAATTTTTTAGAATCGTCTAAAGAATGCTGGTGGAGGTAAATAACCATTTTGAGTACGAGCACCTCTAGCAGCATTAATATCAAAAGCTGGACTTGATTGTCCCAAAGAACCAATGACACTAGTAACTGGTGCAGTGCCTTCATTTGAAATTGATGTTGGCCCTTGTAATTGATCATATCTATTTTGAATTGTACGTTGAGCATGATCAGCTTCTTCAGGTGTTCTATATTTGACAAAGTGTACTTCTGGTTTCCTAGCATTTTGATCGGTGATTTGTGATAATTTATTTTGAAGCTCGGATAAATCAGTTTGCTTAGCAAGTACATAAATTGCTGTTCTATCTTCGCCAGCAGCTTTAGCCAATTGTAATGCTGCATTTTCTAATCCCTTGTTTTCTGGTGCTTTGATAATTACTACACGTAAATTCCTTCTATTTGATAATTGATTTGATGAGTCATTTGAACCATCACCATCGGCATCATCTGGAGCTGAATGAATGAAATATTGTTTATTCCATAAAGCTGGCCCAGTTGGCCCTTGAAGTCCATGACCACCTTGTCCACCAATTCCACCTTGCCCACCAATTCCACCTTGTCCACCAATTCCACCTTGTCCGCCAATTCCACCTAGACCACCAGCTCCTGATGGCGCATCAGCACCTTGATCATAATTATATTGTGGAGCTGCGAAAGCTGTTGCTATCATACAAAATACCTGTGAAAAAATTATTTTTGTTTAATAATCCAATTATAAGCGGTTAATCCTTATGTTAAATTCCATACAATAAATCCTTTCATTATTGAAGTTATTTAGTTAAATTTTATTTTCTTCAAAATCTTATTCGTGATGATTTAGTTTAACTAAATCTTTCTGTTTGACGATGTAAAATTCACTGATGTTTTCTCAAAAACTTCTAACTATTTATATGATGAAAAAATGCTATAATTTTCTTACAAAACAAATATAATAAATATTAATAAAAAGAATTCAAAATTCAATTCAATAATTTTACAACTTTGTTGAAATGTAAAGAATTAAATAATTACGCATAGTAATAATGGCAATAATTTTCCAAGTATGCATTCAATGTCTTACCAAAAATCACACGCGCAACAATTTATTATTGTAATAAATATCACTATTTAACTACCGCGTATCGATACGACTATACAAAATGTTAACATACCTACATACATACATTTAATTTAGTCAAAGATTAACAAAACTAAAACTTTTCTTTATCAATTATTACAAGTCATTCAAATATCAAATCATCATCAATACCCAAAATTTTTACATTAATGTACGTATGGATTTAAAAAATATTAAAAAACATAAAATGAATAAAGCAGAAAAATAGCATAATTTACGGGGATTTCAATCAAAAAGACATTAAACATCTTAACATTTTAAATTTAAAAATTGTCATGTAAAATATACAAGTATGCGCATATAGCCAGCTAGTAGAAAAATCCATATCATAATATAATCTAAAATCGTATCGCATCTTTAATATTATTCGAATATCAAATATGAAACAAGCTTTTTTTAGATCAAATCTCAAAAATATGATATTCTTCAATGTTAATAGGTTTTTGTAAATTAATTCCTCCCAAAAATATATTGGAACCGAAAAATATACGCACATATATGTAAATATTATTTTTATTTAAAATATTTCTTTTTTTCATTACAAATTTAATCAATCTTGTAAATAACCTAAACCAATGTCAGAATATTAAATATTCGTTCTTTATATTTAAACATACATATATATTTATATATCTATACACATATAATGTTGATTGGCTTGTATATAAGTACGTAACTTAACGGGAAAATTTATGATAATCAAGAAAATTATCATAAACAAATAACACAAATGTCTGCCAATAAAGCGGTCATCCGCATCGTGGTTCTACAGCGTACACAGAAATGTTTGAGGAATCTTTAAAAAATAAAGTTTCGCAAAATTAATTTAAACTTTCCTCTTTTCGCTGAAACCTTAACTATACTAGTAATTTGAAGTATTATATAGAGCAAATGGGTACATTTTTTCTTAATCAAATATTGTTTAGAATCAACATGTGTATGTACTTGCGTACATATACAGAACCTACATAGTCTAAGCGCAAAAACTCTATAGACTAAAAACTTACAAAACAGAAATTATGTATTTTACATTGTGTTCGGGCTCTAGAAAATACTCACATTTACCATATTTCACATTGGTTTCAGGTATTTCACTCAGGCTCCAAAAATATTTTCGTCTTATCAATGTACATTTTATTTCCTGACTTTATATTATTGGGAAACATGCGAATTTCACCGCTAACTCTTGTTATCACTTTTCTTTGTAGTCCCATAATATTTTTCTCATAATTTAGAAATTAAATTAAAGTTTGAGAAATATTTTTTAAAATTCAATTAATGAACAATAAATTTGAATATGACATGACTGTTGTCAATTAATGTCAATTGATGATGTATCCTGATCCAACACCGTGTGTTTATCCGATAACAGCTCATTTAAAGTGCCCAATAGAAAATTTTTCAAAATCACATTAATTTGTTTAATACAACTCGCATTAGAAACTTTGATGTTTAGTTACTAAGTTTTTTTTAACTAAAGATATGGTCACCATATTTTTAGATGTTTGTACATACACAGTCTGAATCAGTTCTGATTACTTTTAGAAATTAGAAAATAAGCATTTAGTTGATGTAACTATTCATTGAAAAAACATAATTATGCATACATTATTATACATTCATACATATAATATGTATGTAGATATATGCAAAATATTCAGATTGTTTAAAATTTTTCTATTTTTCCGATATATATGTACATACATATGTATCTTTTCTTTGTTTTTCTTTGATAACCATATGAAAATTATAACCATATTCGTCACTATAAAAATTCCATAGATATTTTAACTTATAATAATTTTTAAAATATGTACTACCTTTTTAATCTCACGTTTGTAAATGTGTGCACAATATAATTTGACTTTTTAGTTGACCTTGAACGCATTTCTGGGTATGCAAATGCATATACGAATAGTGACAATAATATTACGTTCCTTACCGACAACGAAGTTAATGTTGTTTTTATTTGTGTTGTTAACATTGTCGTCGGCTTTAAGAAATAAAATAAGAAGAAAGAAATTAAATATTTGAGACGCCGCTTAATAAGAGCTTTTAACCGGAAAATAATAAATTAAAAAAAAAAATTGTTAATTTTATTTTGCATTTTATTTGTTAAATTCATAAGGTGTTTAGGAATGATTATAACACATTTAATTTTAAATTAACGAAAAAAGTCATATGTCAATGTACAAACTACAATTTCAAGTAGATCAAACAGATATTTAGGATCCTTAAATGGTTACAGATCGAATTTTAATATAATAACCTAATATTTTTAGCAATATTCAACTTTTCACATAGAAATATAAAAGAAAGTATAAAAGAATGAAGGCAATTGCCATTTACACTATTGTTTCTAAGTTTTTAAATGGAGGAAGGTTTCTTTTTTCGGAAAAACTCTCTTTTTTATATGATTCCTCCACTGCTAGGAAATCCAGTCAATATGGCGTTCAACCAACATTAATGGAGTATTGTTTAAGATTTTATCAAAAATTATCAATAACCAATAATAATGTTTCATATGTATGTATAAGCTAAAATCAATAAAAGAATAAAACCTTGAGTTAAAATTAAATATGTAGTTACTAGTCTTATACTAAATATAAAACGAAATGACGTTTAAAATCAATCAAGAAAATTAAATAACGCAGAGTTGCTTATTTCAAATTTTAAATGATTATTTTGCAGAATCCACTTAAAATCTATACAATTTCCTGCAACGTTATACCCGTAGTATAAATTTTTGGCAACACTCTGTAAAATTTTATGTTTTATTTTTCATTTTCAACTGAATTATTAATACCATAATTAAAGCGCTAACTTGATGAATTCTTTTATGTAAGTTTTTTTTTCTCAAAATCTTATACGCTTACTATGTTACGTAGCACATAACAACAAACATATATCCGAACTCACACATACAAATTATATAACTATTTTTATACTCAAACTTTGGTTTTAGAATAATAAAGTATGAACTTTATGTGATGCCCTTAACTATTTCATTAACAAAAAAAAAGTAAAAACGAATTTACATGATGTAAATGACTACAAAAATTATATTAATATTAGTCCAATAACCTTATTCGGAACAAATACAATCTCTTCTTCTGATATCACTACTTGTAGCTGATCATGTAAATTATTTTCCATTATCACAACCAAATTTAATACATTTATGCAGTTGGAAATCCAAAGCGATTTTTTTTTTTGTCATTACGAGTATGTTATGTATTTCACTTTTTTTGTGAAGATGACAGCAATGTTGGTGGCATTATAAAATGTAACATCGCATGGTCACAAATTTAATAACTGGAAAATTTTTTTGTTTCTCTATAGAAAATTTTGGGCTTTTTTAATGGTATATACATATAAGCAATAACACATTTTATCATTTAACAGATTATATTATCGAATTCTTTTCATAATCTAATAAATTTTTATGTGTTACATACAATTAAAAGTGAACATTTTTACTAAAATTCACGAAATTTTGGAAGGTGAAAAAAATATCACATCAAATACTTTAGAAATAATATGTGATCATAAAAAACACTTGATAAAATAACAAGAAACAAGACTTTACGAAAAATTCATACGCATACTTTGCTATTTTGTTGGTAAATCAATATTGCACATGAAGTTTTGTGTATGGTAACTTTGGATTTATATATGTACATACGTACGCTGCTTAGTTGAAATATATCACTAAGGAAACGCAAAAGAAATAGTGAGATACAATTGGACACATATACATACATATGTACCTTCATTAAATTCATAAAACACAAATAAGTTTGTTAAAAAATTTCTCTGCTTGAAAATGAATAACAGAAGCCAGCAAGCGAAATTGCAAATTTTAAAGATATAGAATAGTTCACATTATATCTGGCTTACAAATTTAATTAGTATACATATAAATTTAGCATTTATTTATGAGTTAACTTCGAGGATGAGATCTATGGGACGGTTTTAGATTTTTTATTATTATCAAAAAATATTCAACACATTAACTTGAAATTTTATGTATGTATAAGCTTCATCTGACAGTATCTACTACTTTTCTATCTACGATCTGACAGTATGATATCTGACATGTTTGACAGTATCTTCGATGGATTTTTACACTAGGCCAAATTTGCATTTTTGTTCTTATACGGAAAAATAATCAACCAAATAATTGTTTTTAATCAAATTAAATAATTATTTTTTATAATATAATATTATATTAATTATCAAAATAAAATTAAAATAATAATGCAAGTTCATGAGTGAGCATAAGAATCTTGCGCAAGGGAAATTGAGACAAGAATAGAATCTAACAACTTATGGGAAAATATGATAGAGCTGCCAAATTAGAATAGTTCACAATGGAAAAAGGAAATAATTCAAAACAATTTTTAAAATAACAGGTAGTTAATGACTCGTTTTTATTTTTAGGTTTAGGTAAATTTTAAAAACCATATTAAAGGTAAATGCGGGATAACGAAAAAGATGGTGGACCGAGTTCAATTAAAAGCTTCTCACCTGTAGAAGAAGAAGTTATTAATTTACGGAACCTCAAAGCTTCGGTAAAAGAATTCAAAAATTCAAAAAAAAATTGTACACCTTTAAATTTTAAACCATTGCACTCCGATATAGTTAAAGTCTTACAATCAAGAGACAATGATTCTTTCAGTTGAAGTGTAAGAGAAGCAATAATTTATAGGGAACCAATTTTGAATTTTAATGAAATTGACTTTCAACAAATTAAAAATTATTGGATTATTGACAAGCGCACAACTACAATCAAGATATGAAATTTAAAGGAAAATTCAAAAATTTTCTTGATTGAAAAATAAATTAAGATGCAGCAAAATAAGACTTTATAGAAAATACCATAAGACTTTTAACAAAATGCAAGAAACTTTACGAAATTGAAAAAGGAGAATTACAAATGAAAACGAGAAAAAATAGAGTTGGCCGTGTCATTTGTGTGATACCCGTGCGAATTTGTTATCCTATGTGAGAATAAATTTGTCATAGTTGACTATGGAACAGACTATAACTTTAAGTTACCAAACATTAAGTTGCATATTTACCACCATTTACTATTGCATTAATGCTAGCTTTATTTTTCTGCCGAAATACAAATGTTCTTTCTCAACGAGTCGAATAATTTAAGAAATTGTGGCTTCTATGGCACCTATGGTTCCCTTAGTTCATTTTCTGACATTTTGAATTTAATTTCATCGAACACAATATTTCCTTTATACTACTGCAAACTTCTGTGATAACATTCGACTACGTTTGTTGGGCTAGAGCTATATTCATGTCCATGTTGATAACTTTCTTTTGCCAGAAACCTTAAAATTGCAGCTAACTTTATAATATCAGGTACAGATAGGTTTAGGATAAATAATCGCACGGGTTTTTTAACTTTTTCTTGATTGAATTTAAAACATAAATAAAAGATTCTACAAAGGTTTTTAGTTACTTAACAAGCAAAGTTGTAAGTAGTTACTTTTTGGAATTTCCAAACGTTGGATTTATCTCTTGGTAATTTTCGTTGAATAGTTTTGAAATGCCAATTTTCTCTGCACCATCGCTAATACTTAAATAAACAGCCACGGTATCCATTGCTAAACTAAACTTTATAAATTTTAATAAATTAAAAAAAGAATGTTTTGTTTAAACCATCACCTTAATATTAGAATAAAACTTTCTTATACTCCTAAAGCAGGGCAAAATTAAAACAAGACAATATTGTTTTTTAAAGCTAATTAAAAATAATTCGGTCAGTTTATCGCGTTAAAAAATTATCTCCGATTATAACGAAAGTATAAAATCGATTCCCAGTTGACAGTCAAGTCTCGGTTCGTCATTTTCATGCAAAATTGGTTATTTCATTTTTTTTTTACAAACTGAGTTAAAATAAGAAATTATTCGCTTTTTTTTAAATATAAATTGGACCTTTAATAAAAACTCAGGTTTTTTAAGCCTCTTTACGTCTTCAAGGACTTTTTGATTAAAACTTGTAGGACAAAAATTTCTTATCTCAACACAAGCTATAATGTTACGAAGTATGGACCCATTATCTGGAACCCCGTCTTTGCTACAATTTCTGATATAACAAATCAAATTACGTTTGTAACGTGTGTACTTTGTTTGTCATACTTACTATAAAACTAGATAATAAAATAAGTGTCATTATTTAAAATTTTAACAATCAGAAATTAAAAAAAAACCCTATATTGAAAATATTAATATTTCTTTCTTAAACTAAATTCAAAACTCCACCCAATCATTTTGAATTTTTTCAGTAGAATTATGTTTTAGACAGCAAACATTATTTTATTAAAAAAAACTCTACCCACACTTAAATTCGTAAAAATTAAAATTTTTCGCACAAAAAAGTTTTAAAAAGAAAATGCATCTCCGAAAATTCCTCAAAAAACCAAAAGATTGAAAGCTTTAATAAATCAATCAACAAAACTATGAGACTGGCGCTTTTAATACAAATATGAAATTCAAAGACTCAAGATAAAGATGAAAAATAAATTGTTTTTTGTTAGTAAATCAACAATTTTATGTTTCTCTTTTATTATATTTTTATTAAAGGTCGCATGTGTTATGATTGGAGTCCAGAAAAACAAAAAAACCCAAAACAAAAACGTATAAAATAACGATTTGTTTACTCTTTTTTAGCATAAGTGTTTTTGCCTCCTAATAAATTCGTCATTTCAAAATTAATTCTATCCACTTTTGATTCAATATTAATCATCAAATATGGAGAAAAAAAAAAACATAACGATTCGCTAATGTGATAGGTGCTTTTTTTTTTTTGGAATTTTAATTTTTGCCAAACTTTTTGCTAATATTTTATACAAAAAAAAATTACCTTTAAAATAACAAAAATTTATTACATATCAAATTACGGCGCCAAAACTTATTTTTGCATAATTATAGTGGAACATAATTTAAATATTCACATATTATGGTAAACAGCTTGATTAGTAATCTTTTATTAAGAAAAATTAGGAATGTAAACATTGCCTTAGTTTAAATTTCCATGCAAAATTTGCAAAATCAATTTTTGTTCGGAATATTTTTTCACATTAGAAAAAATTTTTTATTTAAACCAAATGTTTTAACCTTGATTTGCTGCTATAATTATTATTAGCAATTTCAGATACCATGAGAAGAAATGAATTCTTTTTTGCTAAAAAAATTTGTGTTTTCCACTTTTATATTTTTTAAAATATCCTTTTGTAAAAAAGTTATTTAGTCAAATAGCAACAGAAAAATATAAAATTATAAACACTCTCACTTTTATTAATAATGCTGCCATTGCTGACTCATAATCTCTATGAAAAGATTTTGTAGTCATTCAAAAGTCTACATCTTACATAAGTTCGTAATTCGTAGGATTCTACGAATGGAATTCACGATAGCTTTGATAATGTTTTAAATTATAAAATATGTTTCTTGAATAAATTATCGTGCTCTTATTAACGCTTACATATTATAACATATGCAGTATATTTACATAAGGCAACAAGTCAAAAGTTCCATATAATGAAATCTTGAAGTAAGTACTTTTGTAAATATACCCTTTGTATATTGGAGAGTAAATAATTTTTCAACAATAAAAATTTCATAGTTTAAAAACATTTTCAAATACTCGAAACATACTTTTCATTATGAGATTACATGAATTTTATTCATTTAGTAAAATGTAAATTTCAAAAATTTTGCCTTAAACTTGAGTTGAAATTATCTCTCTATGACACGTATATGTAGGGATGCACGTGATGTAATAGAAATCTCTCAATATCAAAAATATTGTAAAAAAATAACAATCTTTGAATTAATATCATGATACGGTAATTAAATGCTATTCTTTAAAAAAAAAACTGAGGCATTTTTGGATGCTTTTATTGTTACTAAAATAATACTTGTGTCAACCAAATTGAATATGGTTATTAAAAACTCTTCTTCGATTTCAATGATATCTTTAAAGGTATTTTTTCAAAATCGAATTTAATTGTCGATCATAAAATTCTAAGAGGTGTTAAAATCCATATAAAATTTTAATTCTCCAAAATTTAAGACTTAATTTTTTTTTCTTTTATTAACATCAATCAAATCTCCTATTGTTTGATTTATATTTTATAATTTTATTGATTGTTGATTACAATATTGAGACAAAACGTTGGAAATTTGTAATAATTTACAAAGGTCAACTTAAAATATTCATAAAAATCATCATATATGGCTTTTATTATTATTTATGAGACCGTTTTAATTTTTTATTGTAAAAAAATTAAATTTTCTTCCGGCGCTTGTTGTAAAACCCTTTTAAAAGGAAATAGTTGAAGAAGCTACTTGACGCCACTGTATAAAATCTACTTATATAAATTAATATCTTTATATTTTATTTATAAATATATTGAATACAGCTACATTGAAAGAAGGATAATACGTAATATGTACACATGTATATAAAAGAGTACATAACATTTTATATAAATAATTAGTAAAATTTGATTCGTGTCTAAAAAAATTCATGAAAGAAAATACCATATTTGAAATGCGTTCCACTTAATTTATCTGTTTCTCCACACTTATACAACTTTTATATACATTTATCAATTCTTCAAAGATTTTTCATTATTTCGATTTCATATTACATTTCCAAACGTAAAACAATATTTTCAATTGCGAGGGTCTTATAAATTGCGATTTAAAATTAATTTTATAATTACAAAAATTATATTGTTATCAATACTTTTATTCAAATTTGGGAATCAACAATTAAAAACGTTTCAGACAATCTTAACCGACCTTGACAATCTAAGTATAAAAATTTGTTTTTGAAATATGTCAAACCATTCACAAAAACTTCAAGGATGTATGTGTCACCTTTATGAAAACATGTGACTACCAAGTCTCAACAATCTAACTTATTTTTTTTCCAATATTTAAAATTAGTTTTTGAAGGTATATGTCAGCTACCCGAACTTGTTGTTCGAATGGACCCAATTACAATTGCCTCCGTCCCTGTAGCTAAAGAAACAAATTGTGTAAGTTTGGTTGAGTTTGCTTTATTTATAGAATCAGACGGACGCAATAACATGTCTTAATAAACGCCGAATTTTACTCTCAGCAATAATATATGTATATGCACATCCACACCGCAGATAACTCCTTTAATTACCAAAGCGAATATCCGTCACGAAATGTGCAAGGTATAATTTAGTCGGTTTAGAGCGGCTAGATCGTTTTTACTTGTTTTGAAATAATTTTGGGTTAAAAAATTTTATTGAAAAAAAACATTTTTATAATACATAATATCATAATTTAAAACTACCATTCTAACTTGAAAAATAAATGTCTATATACAATTCCTCCAATGATGTTCCATTACCTAATTAAGCCACTATATCTTGTTACTATATTCATTTAAAATTTTTAAATCAGTATTTAGCACATGCATGTTATCTGATGTTTTATTCTAAATACAGGTTCAAGTCAAATGTAATTTTTGTATTTGTTACGTTTCTATAAATATGATAAAGAAGCGGAACTCCATTCTGATTCTGAACATATTATTGTCTATATCTAAATAAAGCTCTCGGTGGTACAAAAATTTGGATAAAGTAAATGACATATTCCATTATCTTCTTTAATACAGTGATTGCCAAAATCGTCCATATAGACCCCAGGGGTCTATGAAGACCTGCTGGAGGTCTACGAAGGTGGAAAAAAAACTGGGGGCCTATCAAAAGAAAATGGAGGTTTAAGAAATGAAAAATAAATATGTTAATATTGACTGAAAAACCAAGTGATATTTATAAGATTATTTGATTTCCTTTCTCATAATAGAAGATTTACTTTTCATAAATTTTGAGAAAGTAACTTCAAATCGATTGGCTTATCATCAACTTATTTCAACTTATCAATTTATTTCGTGATAAACTAATCGATTTGCAATTGATGCTTCTTATTTGTTTTTATGCGTATAATTTTCGAAATTTTCCAAAATTTAGAGTGGTGGCAGTTATTCACATTATTAACAAGCGTGCAATAATCGTTAATTATGTTGCCGGGAGTACCATCAACGCCGCATGATGTTTTATTTTCATTTTCATTATACTCTTCAGAGTTCCTGTAGTAATGAAGAAATTTTTAACAATAGTATGATTTCGCTTTGTTTGTGTCAATCATGTCAAACATTACTTAAATTCTTAGGTTGTTTTTTCAAAATTTTCTCCTAATAAATTTAATTGTAAATTGAAATTATTTGACACTGTAAATTTAATTTATATTTTCTTTTCGAGTAATGAAAATTTTTTAAAAATTGCCAAATTTTACTAAAATTTTAATTTTCACTAAAGTTGTTACTTTCTAAATACACAAGTAAATATTATACTTAATATTTTTCCATTTGTAGTCTTTAACGTATTTATTTTTAATTGAAGTCTATCAGAAAAATACGGTTGATTTTTTAACTGGGCCAAGTCTAGTCATCGTCCTTGATTTGTATCATAGGAACAAAGATGTAGAAATAGGAGTCTTGGTTTCTCAATTTAGGTTTCTGAAATACAAATATTTCAATGAAAGTTTTGATAACCCAATTAGCCTTATATATAAATCACTTTCAACTAACTATATCATGTTGAATGCAAGATTAGTCGCACAATTAAAACCTAGAATTTTCCTTTCAGCTCTTGTTTTGTAATGTCTGTAGATAAGTATATGTTAATTACCGTTGTAAATAGAAAAAAAAATTGTGGAAAAGTGTATTATAAAAAAAGTTCTTCTCTAACTCTTTTTGTACTACCAAGTAATTCAAGGGATTCCAAAACAAAATTTTATGAGTGTTATGTAAATTGTTTAAACTTGATTGCACTTTTTTATTAAATTTACGCTAAAATAAAAATAAGATCCTTTATTTTATAAATTTTTGCTTCATATTTCGACGTAACTTTAAAAATCTAATTTTCAAAAGTGTTGTGTATTATCTATTATTTAAAAGTCGTCTTGAAGATGCAACCTACATCAAATTCTTCTCTAATCTTACATAAAAGACCAAATGTGTTTCAAATCTTCTTTCATATTTTTTTCATTTTTATTTTAAATATTTTTTTATTATTTTCTTATTATGTTGATTAAAAAATTTATGCAACTCGGTAACCTTATTATTCAATTTTTTTATATATTTTGCATAGTATTATAGATTTCCAATTAATCATCTTATTAAAACGGTAAAGATAACAAAATAAATAATTTTATTGTGAATAGAAAATATTCGCAAATATTTTATATTTATAAAATTAATCAATTTTATAATAAAAATACAAAATAATAATTTTTGCATAACTAAAACGTAGGTCAATGTTAGATTCCAATACACTATGTTATTGTTAAAACTTTTTAGCATTCTTTATTGTGTCGCAGTTAATCTTTTACTAATTAATTGGGAAATTTTGTTTGATTAATCATAGGCTTTTATAATGTTACAGACGTTTAACAATATATAAAATTCGTTATACATATTAAATGTAATAATTATCTTATTAATAAACAACATTTTAACGTGCTATACAATTATCACCATGCACACATACACGTATGAACACAAATATTAATTAAAATCTTATAAAAATTAAAATTCAGATATCGATAGGTCACAGATAAAACAGAAATTAAATGTATGCTATAGCAAATTTAGCATTAAAAGTATAGAAAAAGAAAAATTTAAATTTTAAAAAATGATTGACAAAAGACTTGAATTATCGCATTACATACAAAAAAAAAATTTCACTCTACGCAAATCAACTCTGATTGACAGACTTACATATTTCAATTAATTTTATTAATCAGAAATTAACTTTTGGGGGTCTTATATTAAAAGATAAAATGACAACTACTTAATGAATTTCAAATATTTCTCAATAATATTAAATTGCTACTTTATGTGTACTAGTATTTCAAATTTAAAATTGCAAGCTTTCTTTTAAGAGTAGTAAATAAGATTTCTACAAAAATTGTTGATTAATAGAGATTTTGGAAATATAATCAATTAATACCTTATCATTAAAGGTCAGTGTAATTTTTAAACAAAATTTCATCATTATTTTGTTTAAAAGAAATGTAAGAATTGATTTCTGTATTTTGAATATGCATAATCGTATTATCTAATATAAAAATATAATGTGAATCTTTAATCACAATAATTGAATATTGTAATCTTTAGATATAAAATCATGTTAAAGTACAATGAAAATATTAAAACCAAAAATTATTTTCAGATGTCTACATAGTACATACATCACAATTTTCAGTCTTTACAATCCCATAGAATTATTATACTATAATCATATATTTTTATCATTTCACTATCATACTGTTTTCTTCGCCTAACTATATGCAAAATTATATTAAATTATGATCTTCATTGAAAACAAAATGTAAATTAGCCATTTTATTAGATTTTAGACACACAAATTTAGCAAAAAACTTTGCTATTTTGGTGTTGAAACTCTAGTTCTAAAAAAATTTTAACTTTTTAAATAATTATTTGTGGAAAATAAAATTTTAAGTGAAAAATTGTTAAGGTTTTTGCCAAACATTTTAGTCAAGAATTTTATTATTGAAAAATATTGTATTTTTAAACAATTATTTCTTACTCATGAAATATTATGTATAATTTTCTTAAATTTTTAAGTTTATAAATAATTTTTTTTTTCATTTAATGAATCGAATTTACAGAATCATTTTTTAGTTGCTCGAACCAGACTCGATACTCGAACACAACAAACAAAATTGAAATTTGAGAATGTTAAGTAAGTATCGAAAATATTAATTTGTATTTGTATAATATAGCTAAATAAATATAAATAAAAAAAAAGGAAATTTATAAATAATATTTATTTTGATTCAGAGGCAGAGGATTTTGCTACGTTTAGTACTGCTTCTTCTTATTTTTAACTCCTTGTCATTCATTGAAGATTGTTAACTTTCTCGTGAAATATCTACTAGTTCTGATTGTTTATTTCTTTAGCATAAAATTTGTATTTTAAGAATGAGACTTCAACTTTTTATTGATAAATGTAATGTGATGTCATTTAATAGGAGGATAATGGACTATATTAGATGTAAGCATGTACTGTATTAGATGTTAAGCATATTTGAAATACCAATTTCGTCAATATTTTGTAATGTGGTACTTCTACATTGGACTCCACAAGGCCATAAAAGTATCAACTTCATGATCCATATTTACCTAAAACGTTAAACGGATTTGCATAAGTTGTACTATATTAAGTCAGCTTAGAAGTACTTTTTCCGTTTTCCCCTTGCACAATAACTTTTGGATAATCAGGTGCGTTTAGTTAGCTGTGTTAGATGGTTATAGTAATAGTAAAATTCTTTAGCTGAAGAGTGCACCGGTGTTTTTTGAGTGAAGAGTGTGACTTATTGTAGATGTTCAATTGTTGAATCCAAAATTCCTTTTTTATAATAACGCTTCTTGGCATCCTAATAATTTTTTTCTAGCCTTACTGGCATGTTTGTACCCCAGTGTTTGCGATTATTTGGCCTTTTCTTAGTCTTAATTTTAAAATTTATCTAGATTAATTGCCTGTTTAATTATGTGTTTATGAATTACAATAAAATTTCATTAGCCTCACAGAATAGTTTTTATAATAAATAATTATTTCTAAAAGAGAAATAATTTTTCCATAAAAAAATGAAATACTTGAAAAATTACTAGTATTTATTCTATGTTACAAATAATTTAACTAATCATAAACATATTAAAAATAACTAATTTCAAGTTCTAATGGTATACGAAAGTCTGCTTATTGAACATGATAAATAAAGAATTTTTCCGCATTTTCAATTGTACAATTAGAGAAGAAGGAAAATAAAATTTATTCCAATGACAAAGCTCATGACATACTTTAATATTAAAGTAATAAAGTGAAATATAGGTAGTGTTTATTAACTTAAACTGCGACTACTTTATAGGCATAACCATTGCCGGCATTCGACTGCCTTAAGCAAAAACAAATTTGTTTTTGAAACTAAATATGTACCGATACGAAAAGGAGCAAAATTGATTTAAAACATTTAACATTCTCAATGTAATATTAAATACCCTTATCAATTATTATAAATGTGTGTTTCATTAAAATTAAAGTCAGTTGCAAAGTTTTTGGATCGTTTTTAATAAAATATGAATTTTACGCGATTATGATTTAAACAAATAGTACAAATAAGATATTATATCTACATTATATTTAGTATATATAAACTTAAACTAACTTATTCAAAAAATTTACATTTTCTGGTTTAATTATAAATAGGAACTGATTAACTGTATATGCGACAGGTAACTTATCACGATTTTCATATAATTCTTGAGCTTCGGTTTGATTTAATCGATGTCCTTGTAAATGCATTGGTATTATATAAGCTTTCTTTTGAGTTTTCACAACAACTAAATCAGTCTTGTTCAATTGTTGATTATTATAAGAATCGGTCTCATGACTAGCTTCTAATAAAGATTTAGCAAGAAGTTGAGCAGCATATAATGTTGAATTTTTTGCGCCCGTTAAAAAGCTGTCGGAGTCTTGTGTACTATAATTTTCAACAATTATTTGATTTGATGCAATATTTTGTTCATTTCCAGCATTTTCGGATGTTGTAAAAATTCTCATAGTAACTGGACCCGCTTGCAGTGGTGGTAATGATGACGGTGCTATTAACGGTATTGATGCTATTTGTGCAGAATGATAAGTTTGTCGAGTAGGAGATTGTACTATTGAAGAATGCTGTTGTTGTTGTTGTGGTTGTTGATAACTGTTTAGTACATCTGTTAAAAATACAATAAAATTTTTTTTTTATTAATGTTCGAAATTTTTAATTTTTTATAAAGAAATATTTTAAATTTTGTATTAAAACTTCATAAAATGCGTGAAACAATAATAACAAATAAATTCGCTTTCAATTTAAATTTTTTTTTCTCAACTACATTTTGAAAATAAAAATATTGCATACATTCAGGATTACAAAGAGCTTTTTTGAATTTTTTTACATTGCGCGTTTTCAAATTTTCGTAAATATTTTTTTAAGAGGACTTGCCTTAAAACACTTGGAATGCACTTAATAAAAAAATATGCACTTAATAAAAAAAATAATCTCACAATTTAAATTAAAAAGCAGAAACATTTAAACTTTTACTGTTATTTATTTATAAAATATAACATTGTACTTCAGTGAAGGTTTCAAAAGTAAACTAAGCTTACACAAATTTTACATTTTTACATTATTTTAAAAATATCTATAAACAAGGAGAGGAATATCTCATATAAACAAGGAGACTTATTAAATCCGTTGTTCCTATACCGTTCTTATAAAACTTAATGATCGATGTAAAACGAATAAAAAGGTAGTTTTATGTTACGGACAATTGGTAACAAAATATAAACAAAATTATATTTTACTGTTGTTAACTTAAGGTAATGTTACCAAATCAACCATTCTTATGAAAATCATTCTACAAAAGAGATTTTAAATTTCGTCAATTAATTCGGCGTAGCAAAAATTTAACATTTTTATAGCTATTTAGCATATTGTAAAAAAATACAATTTAATTTCCGTCAACTATCAAAAAAGTCTCATGGTAAACCAATTTCAAAGATTTGACAAAACATAAATATAAAGAAAATATTAGGTTTGTTTATAAAACTGGTATTTTCATCACATACTAAGGCAAATAAAAAAAATTAAGATATTAAAAACTTTATAAACGCATATAAGCCATTCTGCAAAGTATTCAAATTCATTTTGATTTTTCGCATTAATTATAGACATTTGAAATTCCTGCATAATCTAATTATAAAATTTTTTTTAACATGCAATGAATAGACACTATAATAATTATCGGTGTTTCTTTCAGCACAACACTTAAATAGATTAATGTGTAACGTTACAGAAACAAAAAAAAAAATTTAAAAGACACATTAAGTTGTGCGTATTTGAAAGGTCATCGAAGATCATTAAAATTTGAATTCCGCTACCATTTAGAAAATTTTTTGATATTTTTTTATACTATTTACATATTCATTTACTTGAGATTTTTCAGTCAATCAAAATGTAATTTAATCAAGTTCATTTGAAAGAAGAATATTTGAAACATTTTCACCCTATGTTTCGTATTATATTAAAAAAAAAAAGTTATTGAAAGTGCATCCATTAAAAATTTTAATTTCCTCATTTTTTTATATAAAAGTATTAAAAAGAATAATAATTTATATAAGATCGCATTAACCTCACTCCTTCATTTTCTATTCATACAATAATTTTGAAGTGGACTGTCAAATTAATGTTTCTACTTCTGTTATTTTCTTGTGTACTCTTTATTTTATATTGTGCAAACTATTTCAAATATTATTAAGAGATATTTAGATTCGTTTTCGTACACTCAGAGGAATTTATTAAACGCATGTTATTTAATTATTTTTATATTAAAGGCATTCACCAGTAGTAAAAGAATATTGTTAAATTCCTAGATGTCAAATCCACAAATTTAACCTTCATCATCATTTAAATTAACCATCAATAAAACTCAAAAAAATATTTCTATAAATTTATTCTCACACTTTTCACTTCTTTATATACATAGTACATTTAATTTTTTACAATTAAAAACAAATTTAATTTGTTTTAAATTTCCTGAAACTTATCACGTGACAACAAAAACTTTTGAACTTCATCAACCGATATTATAAAATTTTTTGTTAATTTTGATATAGAGGCGATATGGTTTCGATTTCATAATATCGAATCATACAATTAATTAGTATTAGATTATTTTTTATGTTCATTCAATCAATATTAATCGCATAGTGTATTGGAAAATGACATATGAATGACATAATAATACAAGCATTAATTAGATAGATTACAATAAATTTTTTGAACTACTACATGCATATAATATATTAAAAATGATAAGGCAGATCAATTATGGTGGGCCAATAAATAAAAAAAAATTGAAAGCTTGTTTTCCAAGCGGGTTTTCGAAAACAAAAAATAAAATGCTAACACGGCATTTTGATACTTTTTTTAAATATTTGCAGACTTATCGAAATTTTTTAAACACTAAAGTATGGAGGTGTCATACTTATAGTTTATACTGCATATAATGTAAATAAAATTTTGACAATTTCTAGTAAACATTGAGAATAACAATAGACAATTTTCGAAGTTTTACTGTTTTAGTGCTAGAAAATTAAACCACCAGGCTAACAAAAGGAAACTTAAGTTCACAAATTTGATCTGCGAGTACATTTTATTTTTCTTCTGTACAAAAAGTGTGATTCTCTATTTCAAAATAAAATAGTTTACAGAATCTACTGCTTTAGTTAACATCTTTTATGAAGTCAAAATTATCGAAATAAAAACTGTCTCGAATAGTTATAACTAAATTTGTAACCCTAAAATTTTAATTATACAATAATGTAATATAAAAATAGCAATGTTAATGTAATCCAAAATGTCATAAATTACAAATAAAAACAAACAAACCAAATTGTAAAATCAAAATAGTTGTGTTACGTTTAAGGTCCAAAATATTTGCATAATCATGTAAGTGTCACTCTTTTTTTTTCCATTTTGATTTAAGCAAGAGAGAATCCAATTACATAACTGTTTTCACTTTTAAAGATTTATATGACAATTTTTTTTTTTTGCTTTATAAATATTATTTGAGGGAAAGACAGCTAAAAAGCGAAATAGCTAATTAAAAAATTATTTGAACTTAAATTTTAATAAAAATAATTTTAGGTACCTAAATAAAATATTTACGTAGACATATAAAATTTTTATTATCAAAGTAAAATACAACCACGAGCCACAAATTATGCAAATTTAATCTCTTACTCAAAGTTTCACTTTTCGTAGTTATACATAGCTTAGTATGGAAGTGCATTAGTCGAACTAAACTTTAAAATATTTGAATTGTTAAACAATTTTTTTGTCATTTTCAAATTTTTTTTTGAATTTTATTTTCCAGCTCTTTTTTTTTCCTAATTTTTATTTAAAAGGTCTGTTTTAATTTAATAGTTTTTAAAAATTCATAATAGATCTCTTGGCATAAATTTTTAATATCTATATACTTGATTCTAATTAGTTCCTGAATTAAATATTGGATTTAAATACAAAACAAAACAAAATAGACTCTATAAGCTACATAATATTCAAATTTATTATAGTAAAATTATATTTTAATAAAATATTTTAATATATGTAATATATTTATTATTAATTTTTCATTTTATTACAATAGGTGTGGAAGTAATATAGGAAATGTTCAGATTATCGAACACATTTTTGTGTTATAAAATATTGAAATTGCGAAATTCATGTAAATTTTTATTATAATCTTAATGTAAATTCAAGACCTCTAAGTCTAGTAAATAAATTTTGATTTTTATTTAAATAATTTTCAAGAAAATTTGTAAGACAGTCATAACAAACTATAATTAAATTTATTTTAATTACTTGAATTAACTGTTCTTTTACAAATATTTAATATATTTATAACATGCGACAAAAAAATTATAGATAAGAATCGATTCTTAATGAAAACGAAGTTGAAATCGCTTGAATTTAATTAAACAAATAAATAATAAAAATATTCAATTTTTAAAAATTTATAGATTTCGTAATAATTACGATTTTATAGTTTTATATGTTGTGTAACACTGTACTCAAGACTATTCTACTCTATTTTCTCACCAATTTCACATGTTGACGATAAATTTCCCTTTTTGTGGGCAAAAAAAAAATCATTTTCATCGTTGGGCAACTTATGTCAGGTAATTTAATTTCTTTCACACTTGTTCAAAATCTAAATGGTAAAGTTAAACAGTGTTTAAGATGTGAAAGTGTGACTTTTGCCTACAAGTACACTTAACCGCATATACTTGTAGACACATTAAATTGAATTTTAATTTAACTGGATTTAATATTTAATTTATATAATAATATATAATTATTATAATTTAATGATTCATGGTTAATCCTATTTATTGTATTAAGAAAGGTGTAACAAACAACACATGTACGGGAATTACATGACTTACAAATCTGCATTTTTTATTTTAAATAATTTAATACATATAACATTTAGGTAAACAGGTAGAAAAAACATCGTGTATATAAGTAGGTTTATGAAGTATAACTGGATTTTAACTTTAAAAATCTTGTCGAAAGAGAACATGTTTGATCAAAATATAAAAGGCTTAAAGTTGGTAGAATTTATAATGTCCTTAACATAATATAAAACTACAAATGCTATTGGTATTTTCAGCAGGAACTTCAAAAACTACTAAAAGAATTTACGTTTGTAAGCCGAAAATTCAACATTTTTGGCTTTAAATACTATAATCTGAATTCTATTTCACCCTTTTTACCGACCATATTGTGTATACAATAGGTAGGTTATGTGGTGGCAACAAATTTTGCATATCGAGTTTTCGGTGGGAATGCACTTCTCCATAGTAGGGAAGTGCAAATAAACTATTTTTAGCAACCTGTTGGTCTGTCGGTCTGTCGTTCTTAGTGTGCACGCGTGTATCTCAAGTTCTGCTGAACCGATTTTGATGAAATTTTATATGTAAGTTTATTTCCACCATGGAACGGATTGATCAACTTTTGGGATATATCAGGCCTCGGGAACTGCACTTTTTAGCGGGCCTGTTTTAAACATTTTGAAGAAAATATTCAACCGATTTTCTTGAAATTTCATATATAAGCTGTGCTCGACCGTCCGCAAAAATTCCTAACTTTTGGAAGAAACCAGGCATCAGCAACTGGGCGTATACTACGGGCCAAATATACATTTTTGCGTATATAAAAAGAAATAATCAACCGATTTCATTGAAATCTAATATTGAAATTCTTCGTATTAAAACAATGAACATATAAATTTTTTGGAAAGATCAGGGCTCGAAAACTGATCTGCGGGCCGATTTTACATTTTCCACCATATCTACGGAACGAATTGATGGAATTAGCACAAAGCGAAACTCTACTAAAAGCCAAATTTACATTTTTCTAGGTATGATAACTAAAAGCTTACTAATGTCCTAAAAATTGGAAAGAAGTATTTAACAGACATTTTTACAATATTCTGTAACACTTTCACTTAACTAGACAATACACATTGCAGTCTGTTATGTGCTGATTACATCAGATTTTTATTTATGATTTTCCATTGAATTTCCAGTATCTCTAATATAATATTTATGTTGAAACTTTCTACCTATATCAATACATAGTTTTTGATTATAGCAAATTTAAGCATCGCGCATAATGATGATACCAACATTTTATTTGAATATTTGTAAATTGGCAAGTTTCTTAAATTTAATTCATTAAAAATATAATAATTTTTTACTTGTTCTAATTTAACTTTACACTTTCAATTAAGAGAAATGAAGGATTACATTAAGAAAACTTAAAACGTAGACTCAATCACTTAAGCATAAATATTTTTGATAAAAATCCTAAATTTAATCAATTTCGAAAACTTAAATAGGGCTTATTATGAACTACATGAATATTACCAGTTGACTCTCTAATTTAATCCTTTGAAATTGTTGATTACGCCTAAGATCTAATTAGAAAAATTTATTTTTCTTTTTGAATTTCCGAATTTCAACGAAAGGAGCCTGAATTCCAATTATATAACTCCCGATTGCATTCAGTGCTAATCAAACAAATAAAGTCGTACTCAGAACCCTTCTATTTACTTAATATATTTCTAATATACAAAATGTATACCGAAAAAGATTGCATTTTATAATATTCGACTCACACAATGTAGGCTTGCCGTTATATAATATATTAACTATTCCAAATTTCAAAGTACATAATTTTTTGAATATTATAAAAAGCTTTGAAATATATTCAACAAAAATATTAAAAATTAGTAGCATATAATTAATTTTTGCAAGTTTGGCGTTAAAATTCTTATTAATTTTCGAAGAATTGTATATGCACCTTTATTCGAAGATCAAGTATGAAATAATATTCACATTTTCTTGAAGGTTATTGTTTGCATAGAAATTATTATTCTACATTTAAATGAATCAGATATAAAAAACAAATTATTTAAATTTGAACATTGGAAATAAAATCAAAAAACTTGAAAACAAAAATGATGATAGGGAAAAAAATCATTAAACATAATTGGTTGTGCCTAAATTATGAACAGTAAAAATTCATTTAGGAATTAAACCGTAAAATTAAAGTTAATCTGAAATTTTAATTCCAGTTTTCCACTATGCTTTAACATACAAATTATTTAATTAAGTTTAATAAAATTCAAGAAATTTTTTTTTAACTTTCGGCTAAATAAAAAAGCGCCAACAATTGGGTAGACGAACAAGAAATTATAAAATCTAATATGAAAATCCATCATTCATTCTTAACATATTGTTATAATAAAATAATTATAAGCTTATGAATACTCACTTTCAGAAGGACCTGATATCCTTGTTGGATAAATTACTGTTGTTTCTTTTGCAGGAGAGGCAGAGATTTCTTGTATTCGTTGCTGTACATCTATAAATTGTTGTTGGTGTGATCTATTTGGAATAGATTGTTGTTGACGTTGGTTTGATAAAACAGATACGGGAGGAGGCGGTGGAGGTAATAATAATGGCTGCTGTTGTTGCTGCTGCGGTGGTAAAGTCAATAATTTATTTGGTTGTTGATATAATCTCTGCGGTTGTTGTGGCAATTGATTTTGATGAAACGGTTGGGTATATGGCGGTGGTCTTTGTGTTGCCGTATTTAATAATGGCTGCGGTTGAATTTGATTAATTATTGGTTGTACTGTTGGTGTTCCATATGAACTAGCAGGACTTCTGTTTGATATTTGATTTTGTTGTTGATTTTGTTGTAAATAGGGTAGGGCACCCCCAATACAACTGCTTATTAATATGCTGTTGTAAAAGGTCAAGGTTACCCAAAATTTTAATATCTAAAATAAAATAATAACACACAGAACAGAAAAAAAAAACTAGTTTTAATACACTTTTTTGATTCACAGTTATTTCATAATTCATAAAACAATATTTACATTTAATAAAAAGAAATCAAAATTAATTTATTAAAAATATTCAATAGGAATAAACTAAGACTAACCATCAACTTCATAACAAATTGCTCACGCGATACTTAATAAACGACTAAACTCGATTAATAAAATTAACTTAACTTTTATACATGCATTTTTCAAAAATTAGAGCATCTTAAAGACAATTTTTGCCAAAAAAAGTTGTCATCTTCAACAAAAATGTTATTATCAAAAATAAAAAAAAAAGTTTTTTTTCTAACCCACTTGCCCTTGACACTTTTTAACACAAAATAAAAGTTAAAAATATTTATACACAATAAAAAACTTGCGCGCACATTTCTTTCGAATATTATTTTAAAAAGTTTTATGTTTTAATCGCACGAATGACCGTCTGTTACTGAATTGTAAAAATATATTAAGAAAGTTTGATTAAACTCATCTCGAAAACAAATTTACGCCGAAGGAGACTAGCCAATTTTTAAAAACAGTAAAACGAATCTCGCTTAATTTTAAACTTTTCCGTCTTTTATGCCTGATTTTCAAATTAAAAGTATGGTTTTCAAAAATATGAATGTATGTATTTTTCATATTATGATTCTGGAAATACATGTAGGGAGAATCTCAGAATATGTAGCTGGGGGTTTATTAAAAGTTGGTTTGATTAAATACTTCATACTGGAATTGAACTTTTGTGTTACTTATTTAAAAAAAAAAAACGCTTTGTAAATTTACTTAAATTAAAACTTTTAAATTTCTTATTTTCAAAAATTTGTTGATCGAGTTTAGCTGAAATAAGAAAAAACTTAAATCACGTCTATATTTTAGCTTTCAGTTTATCAACTTAAGTCTAATCATATAACCATAAACTCACCGTCAAAATAGTAACCATATAAAGACGACATAAAATACCTAAGAAGCAAAAGAGATGATAAGCATTGAGTGGAAAAGAGATGAAATAACAACAACATAAAAAAGAAAAGAAAAATAAATAAAAATAACGCTAAGTTTACAATTCAGTTCCTCTATAAGGTAAATCCAAGATTTCTGTGAGATTCGTTTGCAGAATTATGTAGTTCTACATAATTAGAACACTTCCATAAAAACATTATTTCTTTTTTTCTTTATCGAATTAATCACAAATTTGGAAAATATTTTACAAATGGGTGGCAAAATATTCAGACGACGGAAGGGGATTGTTCATGGGCTACGAAAGCACTAATATATGTATGTAGCACTTCATTTTACTCAACGTTCTTCGCATTTTGACTCAAATTGAGTTAAAATGCGAATTCGGTATCTCTTGAACTATTTTCGAGATATGGCAATTTTTCTTGATGCTTTGCAAAATGAGGAATTGTGTTGAAAAATACACTTATCCTAAAGCATTAAATTTTTGATATTTCTATTATTTATTGCCTTGTTTATTGTACCAGAGTTTTAATTTGCTAGACCTTTTCATCGATCGCACATAAGATCATGGTTGAAATTATGAAAAGAATTTGTATTGCCGAAATAAACAAATACAGCGATTCGTCGATTTGAAAACAAACGAAATGGTAATCTCTTAACTGGATAAGAATATTCAATGAGTTCCGTTTCCTGTGATACTCTTACGTTATCCAGTTAAACCTAAGAAATTCCGAATTTCTACTTCAAAATAGCTGAATAGCTTCACGAGCTTTTACGAACTATGCTAAGAAACAACTCTTGACGTATTTTTTAGTCGGTAAGGGAAATTTTTTCATTTCATACTTTCTTTTATTTAATTACATACGAAATGTAAACTTGTCAAAAGTGGAATCAAAATATGCACAACATACAAATAATCGCCAGTGTGTACAGTAAAATAGCAACATTTTAAAATAAAATTGAAAGACAAAATAAGAAGAAAATTAAATTTTGATTGCTTTTTTTCCACAATATTTTTATTGAAATACAAATGAACAGGTGAATCGTAAATAACGATAAGTATTTAAACATATAGACTCCTAATTTAATGGAAGATAAGTCAAATCTAAAAAGGTATTCAACGCACCGTTACCACACACTTCATAAAGAATTATCTCTCATTCTACAAATTTTAATGCATCTGGCTCTTACAGTGAGAGAGGAATTTTGTGTGAAATCATATACAATTTGTATAACACAAACATGCCGTAAGTAAAAATTTTCAAATAATTTTACCAAACACAAAAAATGTTTGTGTTGTATTTTTTTGAAGAAATGGACATAATACTTATGCGGTACCATTTCTTAAACTAAAACATGTTCATTGGAGTAATGCACACAAATTTTAATGATTGGACAACATTTTGTCTAATCTTTCTTATTTCAGCTGATTTCAAGTTAACTGAAAAGCAAGTCAAATAATATTAATTCAAGAAATATAAATATAGTTTCCACAGAAACACTAAACGTATAAACCATTATCGATGAATTTCATTTTCAACGAACGGACAGCTATCAAGCTTTTCATATTCACAAATTGTATGAGTTAATTGATAAAATATAATAAAAAAGCCCATGCTCAAAACCTATGATTGTTAACAAAAATAACAAAATCATTCATACTAATCATCATACTCGAAGGTGGTCAGTCACTAAACAAATAGCTACTGTTGTACTGTTTTATGTTAAATGTTCGACGCGACGCACGTTTGTCTGTTTTTCTTCTTTTTTTTTATAGTTTTATGTTTAAAAATTTTTTTTCTGCTGATTGTTATTGCTATACAATTTAAAGACTGTATTAGTATTGAAATTAAGATTTCTCACTTGATTAGATTCAGAGCTTGATATTAAGTTTAATTGTATATTATTTGAAATGCGTGCGAATAATATAATATATTCATTGACTCAAAAAGTAGTTTAATAAAATATCAGTTAAAATATTAGATGAACAAGTAAGATAGCTACAAACAAGTTGATTATTTTCTTTGTGTACTTGTACAAATACATAAACAAAAACGTATTTAAAATGCATAATAATAATCAACCATGACTGTATATGAATTGATAATAATTTTCAATTTTTGTATATTATTGATCTTGATTTGGTTACGTTTTTAAATTATATTTAATGTAATTAATCAATAAAAACACACAATGCCGTATTATTATTTTATTAATTTTTCTTTTTGCCTATATTTTTCGAGTTTTTGTTATAATTTGTGTATTGCTTTATTAATTTCTTGAACTAAATATGGGTGATTTATAAAAATTGTTGCTTCATCTTGATATCAAATTATGCGTTTTTTGATGCGTTTTATTTATTTGAAGATATACGTAAGTATTTTTTTAAATGATCATTGTAACCGTAATGAAAAATACCATGTTCAATGCAAGTATACTATGGGTGTGTTACATTGCTATATCTTTTATATACGCGTAATATAAAGTTTTTTTCATTTCTAACTAAGTACATATATAAACTTTTCACCACAACTTTTACCAAAGACCGGTTTATTTTTAAACCTTCTCTGAATGGGGAACACAGATCCAAACTGAAGCACTTTAAAATATTTTTGTATTCCAACATTTCCCTGTGAAAATTTTGGGGTCTAGAAAATTTGCATTTGCTATAAAAGGTATAAGAAGAGATAAAAAAAGAGTTTTATTGTAAACAAATAATAATTTAAGTTAAGCAATTTTTTGTTTGTGTAGGTATTAACACAAAATTCAGCAGTTATAAATTAAACATAAGCTAAAACTTTAAGTTTTGTTAAAGTCAAAGAATTTTTTAAAACTTCTATTATTGCTGGTATAATATTTTACAACACTTATGACCTTCAAATTTAATGACAATTAATCAATAAAATCTATAAGAATTTTGGCAATCCCACTTAGCAGTTACCCAATTTTTTGTCGGTACGACTTGATTGTCGGTACAAGACGAATGTTGTACAACAAACTCCGACCTTTTTTCTCAAATTTTTCCGAAATTATGCGATTTGAAACGAGTTTTAAAAAAATCTAGATTATTAATATACAGAAGCAGACCTATAAAATTATTTTGTGGTTCATGAAAACTTTGGATTTTAAATGACAACACTAAATAATAGCTTAATCGTTTTATCAATATTAAATTTTAAGAAAAATTTAAGTAAAAGAAATAATACGTGCGTGTCATTGGTGCAAAAAGAGCAGATGGGGCTAGTTTACTCTAGTTGCCCACTTTTTAAGTATCTCTTTAATATTTTTACAATCCTGCAGGTTTCCCGAATATAAATTGCAAAAAATTTATAAAATAGACGATTCAACCATTTTAGACGGGTCAACTTAACGAACTACTTATAGAACTGATTTATTTAAAAACACAAAAATAAAAAAATCAAGAAATGAGCTAGTGACGGAATTTGAAAGTCCATATAATGCAAAACATTTTTATCAGGGCCATAAGTAGAAAAAAATGTGCGTCGCAACTCCTTTTATCTATTTTTTTTTTTAAATTGGTGCACTTTTAGCTGGGTGCAGTTGGAACCAAGAGCAGACACCAAAGAAGCGAAAACTATAAATATTATAGGCACAATGTACTTTTCTTTTAAATAAAATGGTTATTATAAAACATGTACGTTTAATTTGTTTAGAAATAATGTAACGCCGCAAGATTTTTTATGCAGAATTACAATGTATTCTTACCACTTTTCGAAAAAATTTTGAAGAAAAGTGCTTAGTTTCATTCAGTCCGTCCCTCCTTCCGTGGACATGTTCACAAAATTTTTACACCCTTAAAGATAGAAAGCTGAAATTTCATACGTACATAGAACTTTACTAGAAATTTATTTCTTTAGAAGAACATTTTTACCTATTTTCCCCCCTCTAAAAGTTATAGCCCCTCAAATTCCTAACAATACGACTAAACCATAAGCATTTTTCACATTTTGCAAACACAGAAGAAACGCAGAATTTTGCAAAAATTTGTGATATCGTTTTTCTTAGGAGTCAGACCTCAAGCTATATAGGAATTTGGAATTAAGTAGCTCTTACATTCTAATAAATACTTCATTTGGATATTATTGATTTGGATACATTAGATTTAGATACAAGATATCGCCTCTCCAAATTTGTAAAATGTGAATTTTTGCGACATTATGTTTCCGAAACTGCATGTTTTTCCAATTTTCTATAAATCCTAGAAGCTAACAGTAATTTTACCCTCAAAAAATTAACCATTTTATTCAAGCATAATGTTAACGCCCCTTTAAGTTTTTTCTTGTTTTATTTCAAAGATTACATACATTGCTCATCTTAAATGTATGCAATATTAAAAATACATATATTCGTATATGAATGAAAGTAATTTCACAAATTGTTTTTAAAAGAAGTGTTTTCATCTATTGAAGAGGAAACTGCTACATTACAAAGTGTTAGATGTCTTTGACCGAAGCTTATATTTATTATTTATTCACTATAGTTTCGATTTATAATTTTAGGAAATGTTTATTTTAGTTAAAAAGTAAATTGAAATTTTGTGTATTAATTTTTTTTTTAGCTGGGACTCAGAATTGAAAAATTTCTTTTTTCGCCTTGAAATACTTAGGATCTTATTTCCTAATTTTGGGCTAGGGGTCAAACTGAAAAAATAAATTTGTTTCATTCAACAGAAAACATTATAATTTGAACAAATCTTAGCCTATTAAAAAAATCTTGGACCCAATTTCTAAAGTAGGTTTTTAAATGTGTACTTTCATTTAAGACATTTAAGAGCTTATTCTTTCAAATATCTTAACTAAATAACTTAGAACCAACTATTAATAAACCTAAATGCTTATTCATAAAATCTATTTCAAATATTTTCACTTCACATAAATCTGTGCTTGAAAAATTGAAAATCGATTTTCTAAACATTATTCAATGTTTTTCAAACATTTTAAGTAGATCTATACAAAGATCTTTGTATATTTCAAAATGGCTTAAAAAGGCGAAAGACATTATTTCCTTGCTCTTTCATACTCACTCATTACTCACGTACAATGAATGAAAAATAAATAACTAATTTAATAAGTTTTAATAATGTGGTTAAAAAAATATTTTTGGATTTGTTTTGAAATTGTGTTCATAATATTTCTTTTCGATTTTGAACAATAAAAATTTTTAGATTTAATTTTTATATTAAAATCATAAAAAATTATTTTCAACCAAAATGAATATCTTTTTTATTTTTATCAAATAAACCCCATAAATTATCATTAAAACGAATTATTTAAATTTTTTGCGAAAATATTTCTTTACCATTTTCAATAAGAATATTTAAATAAGCTGAGATATTTCAATTTTGTTTTGAAATTATATTTAAAATGCAACCAATTCATTTCAAAGTGAATATAATGAGGCAAGATTTACATATATATACAAAAGGTTGTTCTTTTATTAGCCAAAATTTATTATATTTCTCCTTTATATTTCTATAGTACTTCTACATTAGCTAACAAACTCATGATTTTTTCAACACACTATCTGTATAACCCTTTTGCTACTTCATTTATGAGGGGTTCAGAAGCAGAGTGGCGTAAGCCACGATGTGGGTTATGGCACTTTGCTTTTAAAAAATCAGAAAATTTTTACAAAAGCAAAAGTACTTTTGTGAAAAATAAATAGGAAAAAAACTATTTCGAAACTGGAAACTAATATCGCCGATTCTAGAAGATGTACATAGCCGATTGCAGCAAAAAAAAAATTTTTTACTTGTGGCTTACGCCACTCTGCTTCTGAGACCCTCATATATGAACACATGAATAGTATAGTGAAAATTTTAGATAATAAGGTTAAGATATCTAAAAATAATAATTATAAAAAATTAAGAACTACTGATAAATTTCAGTTTAATAAAGAGAAAACTTCGTCACAACTTGTGACATTTTAACTTTCAATTACAGAAGTTGTTTGTCAAATTCCAACCAATTTTACAAAATTTACTTTTCTAAATTATTTAAAGCTTGCATACTTATTCAAACTTATGACTTTATTTTAAATATGAAACTACATGTCGCTAGTTAAAATTTTTATTTAATTAGTCAAAATAATTTTTATTAATAATGCATGAGCTTCAAAGCACATATACATAATTTTAACAATATTAGTACACATAAAATTCAAATTAAATTAATCAATATTATTTTCACACAATTTTATATGTTTTTAATCATGTTAACACGCTTAAATTATAATGTATACATAAATTTTCAACATGAATTCAAACAATTTATTTTAAAATGAAATTCACACTGAGAAAAAAAATTAACAAGTTCATTTAGTTAATTCATATTCAAATTACTTTAATTATTTAATAATATAATGGAAATGTAAAACCCAAAGCGTGTAACCTTTTATGTTATTATACTTGTCAAACAAAATTTAATTCTAAATTATTTATCAATATAATTTGTTTTAATAGCAAACAAAATATTATTCGATTCTGTCCTCAAACTTTTGAGAAATCGTAAGAAACACTAGCTACATAAAATATGTTGCATGTAACTTTTATTTTACTTGACATTTTTGGGCACCAACAACACATATTAAATATCTTACGAAAAATTTTGATTAAGAAATTCACACATAGTTTTAAGGCTCATATGCATAGCACTTTGTAACAACTCATTCGCATATTTTCTAAATGCTTAATCGCCAAAAATGGCATATTTCATGATTTTTGAGAAAATCATTATAAGCCCTGGAAAATATAAAAATTATTGTTTTATAAAAACAATCTGTACTTGAAAGCGAAGTATGTAGATTGTTAAAAAACATATGTACTGCACCTAAAAAAAAATAAAAAGTACAAAATGTGGTCAACTATTATAGTCAGTTGCATTGCAATTTTTACACTATTTAATCATAAATTTTAAAATACACACTGAATATCGAAATTACAATTTTTTTTATTATAATGCAAATTAAGTCTAAGTTTGTAATGGAATACATTAAAGGTTATTGTACTGAAGAAAATCGATTTCTTTCAGTGCCAAACAAATCGGATGAAACGTTCATATTACGTTAGATGATTTATAATTTAAAATTAATCCTCAAAGACATGATATAACTTAAGAATAGATTTAATTATTAACGTATAAATTGAATGCATATTGTTTCATCCAAACTTGAAAATTCATATATAATATTTTGCTCATCTCTTAACACAAAGCTCCATAACTATAAGCTCATATGAAATTTTCACACTTTTAAAATAATAAAATTTCTATTGGTTATTGTTTTTTCTTTTGACTCTGTAGTTTTTGTAACACTGCCGATTTCTATTATACTATATATTTTCTATATGTTATCGTACTCTATCACCTTAATATTTTAGTTGTTTTAATTGATTCATAAACTATCGAATTATAATATCATTTTATTGAAAATATGCGCCTTATATCATTAGATATTGAAAGAAATTTTGTTTAATGAATACTCACTATTATAATATAATTATGTTTTAATTATTTACATTGAATCTCATCTTGATATCTTACAAAATTATTTTATTGAAGAGATAATTGCGTTGATTTTTTAAAGTTTTCCAATATTTCTTTTTAAACAAATAAATGTGATATATGTATGTATATAAAGAAAAGCTGAAACCAATGATGAATTCAAGATATTAAAGATATCAATTTATATAGAAATTACAAACTATTAACACATAAGTGCATAGTATAAATCTTTTATTAAAATTTGAATGAATTTTAAAATTTATATTGATATAATGTAGATCAATCGGTTCAATCCCAAGAGTTAAAACTGAATAAAGTAGTTTTTCTATCTCATCTTGTATATAAAAATGATATGATGTGTAACTAGAGCAGTTATTTACTTGATATCATCTCGTGTGTGAACTTGTAATCATATTTTCTTTTAAATTATTTTAAAAATATGACAAAATTTGTATTGGTAATTGCATTTTATAATATTAAAATAAATAATGTATTTAATTAAATTAGATGTAATATAAGTTCATAGTAGAAAAGGTTACTAAAAAAATTTAAGTGGATTACATTGGAAGTATTATAGCGGAATGAGAATCTAAGGATATTCGTGTTCCACTGGCACACTCGTTATGTAAAATTGCAAAAATTTTGTCAATTCGTCTTAGATCACAGAATATCGCAATATTTTTCCAACAATCAAAAGGATTAAAACTTAAAGATAGCAAATAGTTAAAAAGCATTTGCTTATAACTTAATTGGATCAGAGACAAAAAATATACGGAAAATAAATATTGCTTGCCACTATAAGCAAACAAGAGCAACAATAACAATCCTAAAATTTTAGAATCGTCGCAGTTATATGGCTATTAAGTTCTGTTCGCTATTTTAAAAGCATAACATCTTTCTTTTCCAATAAACGCACTACTACTGTACAAACACTTTAATATATAAATATTTTGTCTTTTATAGATAAAACTTAGCAACATCATTTGGTTAGCTATATTCTTATTAAACCCCATACTCTCGAATTCTTTGGAAAATGATGAATATTTCTTAAGAAAATTTCCTTATGTTATGTCACCAGAACCATTTACTGCAAGACAAGCAAGGGATGTTGGAGAAGCTATCAATAACATGTTAAAAGGTGAAATTGATGATGAAAATTCATCAGACACACTAGTACAAAGTAATTCAGAACAACAAATATTATCATCAACTAGCGGAACTCAAATTCAAGATCAAGAGAGTGAAAATAGTATTCGATCTGAAAATTATCAGTATGCAGTACCCCAAACATATCAAAATTTAAATAATGTACAACAACAACAACAACAACATAACAATGTTCTTCAAACAGCTTTAGAAAACGAAAAACAAATTAATCATGTACCTCATCTATTGTATAACCAACCACATGTACAACAACAGCAACCACAATATAGTTCAAATCAATATTCAAGACCATATCAACAAGATTCAATACAATATAATCAACCGCAGCAACAAAATTTTGTTTCCTCATATAATATTCCACCTCAGACATACAATCATTTGCAATCAATTTACCAAAATCAACAATATCAACAAGTGACTCCATCTCCTCAACAATACCAATCAATAACACCTTCAACTGTTTCTTCCCAAACGTACAATAACAACAATCAAGAAGCTGTTCAAAATGCTGTGGTGCCCCCGTATCCTGCAAAACAAGAAAATGTTCAACCTACTATCAAATATCTACCCAGTTTATTAACAACAATTTCTACAACTCCACCCTCAATATCTGTAGTTTCAACAACTGGTTTATCTCCCCCGGTTCCTATGGTTAACATAACTCCAAAGCCTCGAGTACCCAAAGTTTATCTTCCACCCAGTACAAAACCAACTAAGTCTGTAATAACTAATATTTACTCGTATGATGCTCCAGCAGAATTAGATGATGATACAATGGAAGATGAAGCAGATAATACCCCAGGACGTACTCATTATAAAATTCTATTTATTAAAGCACCTAGCCAAATTAGTAAGAAAACTTTAAGATTAGCTCATACACAACATCAAAACCAACAGAAGACAGTTGTTTACGTTTTAACAAAGAAAACTGATGTAGGCGACATTCGGGATGCTCTTCAATATTTACCAACAACAACATCAAGACCAGAAGTTCATTTTATAAGATACAAGACTGAAGATGAAGCCGAACACGCTAAACATCAAATTCAAAGTATTACATCAAATATTATTTAATTTCTCTAGATTTTAATAATAATTTAAATACTTTTCAGCTCATTATCATGGTTTAAGTGATTCAACTCAATACTCAAATGAAGGAGTTCCACAGATTTCCTCTGTTATTGGATTATTACCACCTAACATATCTGAAACACCGGAAAATGAATATTTGCCACCAGTCCAACAACGTACTGAACAATTATATTTACCACCTACGCAAAGTAATTCTATTAACCAAGAATACCTTCCACCATCAAAATAGGCGGTATAAGAATATAGTTTAGTTCAATATTATAATTTTTGTCTATACATTTATATTGAAATATGGTTATAAGTTCCATATTATGTAATTATTCTTGTTAACTAGTTTTTAATAGCAAATTTAATAAATATGTTTTTTACTTAACAAAAAAATTACCATTTTAACGAAAATTTGAAGCATTCAAGCACACTTGAAAAGTTCTCCTCCCTAAATTAAATTTTCTGAAATTTTTAATTAATTTCAAAGCACTGATTACGTACAGTATACTCTGAAGGTCATAAGTTTTTGCATTTAAAACCATTAACAAGCAACCTAAATAAATAACCAGTAACCTAAATTCGTTAAAGCCGAGTCAGATCCGTTTTATTACAAAATATTTTTTATTTTAGGAATGTTAAAACACAATGTCAAATTATCCAGTACAGAAAAACTTTATCTACTAGAAATTCGCTAATGTTTTAAATTTTCTTATAAAAGAAAAGTGAAAACTTTCATTCTCTTTCTATTTCAAACAAATTTTTTTTAAAACTAACTTGTATAAAAGCTATCATGTTTGACCCAGTGTTTTCTACGGCTCAATTAACAGCTCGTATAGTAGCGTAAGATAATTGCATCACAAATAATTGTTTTTTGTTTAAAATAAAATTTCAAATAATAAATTGAAGATCAAGAGTCAAAATTTATAGTTTGTATTTATTTTCAAGCATTTATTTTACAGTTATTCCCAGCGAAGCAAAATTTATTGACACTTTTGCATATGTATACATGAAAAGACTATTCATAGCTATAAAATTAATGAAAAGCAAAATAAAATTTGCTTGAAAAACTTTATTAGCGTTTTACTTTGTTTGTTGTTTTTCACAATGAATGGCAACAATATAATAGAAAAAAATTCACACTGACAGTGAAATGAATCCATAAGTGTATTATTGCTGCACAAATGCCGTAGCAATTCCATATTAAGTTATATGGAACGTCTCTTAGCAAATCGATTCATTTCATAGCAACGAAAGTTTTTTTTTTTATTTTTCATTTAATCAATATTTAATACACAAAAATTGTTATAAGTGTAGAAAAAGCATTTAAAAAAAAATATAAACAAATTTAACTGTTTCAATTTATTTCTGTTATACCATAACATTCTAATAATTTAAAATTAAATATTGCAATTATTTTTATTGAAAAACAAAGAAAGAAGTTATAAATTAAATAATTCATTAATATTGTGTATAAATTGTACATGAAAACGCTTTATGGTATCTAATTTGATTAAAATTGCGTAAGTCAAAAGCATTTATGCACTAAATTATGCCCCCCAAAAAAAAGAAACGTAATAGTAAAGATGCTAATGGAGCGGCAGCTGCTACTGTTACCGCTGTTGCAAGTGATGGAGCAAAAAGTGGAGAAGGTAATGGTGAAGAAAATGAGGGTGGCGAAGCTAATGGTGGTGAAACTGGTGGTGCTGGCGGTACTAAAAAAAAAGGAAAGAAAAAAGGTGGTGCAGCAAAAGGCAAATCATTTCAATGTGATATATTTAATGATGCAGCAATGGATAATGCTTACTATTGCTGCCATAATGTGCAAGTTAGTAAACAATAAGAACAGTAACAGTATACTTCATCTAATAGTTTTAGTTAAATTCGTTTTGCAACTTACAGATACTGAAAATTAGAAATTTTTTATTTTAATTTGCAAAAATATAAATATGATAATATAACATTATTTAAATTGGGGAAATTTCTGAGCATGTTTCACAACCCTCATCTATATTATTGAAACCCCCTTTTAAAAACTGAAATAAGTATATATTCTTCATGTGAATCTTCATACTTAGCTTGACATTATGACACTCCTTCAACTAATATTCGAGTTCTCATTTCATATTTTTCAATAAAATAATATGAAAAGCATTTTATATTTTTTTTGTATTAAAAGATACAGATGCATACATATGTATGTATGTATTTATTTTCTTATAGTTACATTACTAGACACCTATACGAAATTATCACATGATACAAAATATGCACTTAACTAACATGAATTGTATTAAATAATTACATTTATTTCAAATTTATTAAATTAATACTCAATATAATTAACTATTATACATTAAATTTGTTTTTGTTTTACAGGATGTTTTAAAGTCACGTGGTTTTGCATGGCCTGAAGCACAAAAGAAGAAGAAGAAAGGCAAAAGATAATTGTTTTTGTTGATCTAATGCCGTTGATCTAACGACGATTATTCATAAAATTGTCAATTTATTTTATCGGGTAAATGAAATAATATTATACATATAGAATAACGTCAAAGTGAAAGCTTTTATCTCTGAAGATTTTCTCTCAGCGCATGATATCTTTATACATATACATACATATAACATACGCATATAAGTACATACATACAAAATAAATCTGAAAGAGTTTTCTAGTAAATTCTATTTTTTGTGGAGAGAAACATAAAATCTATAAAGCTTTTAAAAGAATAGACAAATTGAAAATTAATTTGAAAATGAAAGCAAGTACAGTTATGTACTTACATGTGTATAAATTATACCTATAATGTAGGTAATATTGTTATACAAAATTCAATTTAATACTTATAAATTTTTACATTCAGCGAAATTACTAAATTTAACTTCGAATAGAAAACTCTATTAATAAATTTTAAAATTTTATTCATGCCATTTTAAAAATAATTTACGTTTCTAAGATGGAGTAAAAAGAAAATTGAAAATTTAAATTATGTACATAACATGTGTATATACATATAAGTGTATGTACATAAATTTACTTTCATTAACATTTTTGTTCTAAATATGGTTATTAATACTTTTAAACAATGAAATATTAAATAATGAACTTTATATATTTTAGTTCAAACTAATGCCTGGGCCAATCACTTTCGCTAAGAATTCGAAATAATCTAATACCCAATTAATTTACTCTTGTTAAGAGTTTTCATTGGATTATTCATCTCATAAAATATTTGAACTCATATTAGATATTGGAACAAATATAGGTCTCTAATATAAATACATATACTACTAAGATTAGTGATAATGAGACATCTAGTATCGCGTCTAAGAAAAGTAAGAGAAAGTAAAAGCTTAGTAATAATTAATTTTTAGTTAAAACTAATTTTAACTATTCAACAGTTCTAATTACAACCGACCGCATTCCATACAACAAGGAAGATTTTCCGTCCTATGATATGTGTGCACTTCGTGTATCTCAATTACAGCTCAACCGACTCTGATGAAAATTTTTGTTTGAATTTAATTTGGATTTCTAACGGGTTGATCGACTCTTTGGATGTACAAAGCCTTAACAATTGGACCTTTACTATGAATTGATATTACATTTTGTATGAAAATATTTAAGAAATTTTGTGGTTTTTCAAACAATGAAGTATCTAATTCGTCAGTGAGCACTCATAAAAAGCCAATTTATAACGTATCTAAGGACATGATTAAAATGAAGTTTCTTGAAATTCAATATCTAAGTTCTGTTTAACAATGAAATTCACTGACAAACTTTTCAGGAAATTATATTCGTATCAATTTATAATAATATTTGAAAAATTCACAATGCAATGTGTTATGTACTAATTTAATGAGGCGCTAACATTAATAATTTCATGCCGAAATTTGATATTCATTAAAAGATTAGTTATTAATGTTTTTTTTTAATATTCCTTTTTTATGTTAATGAAAATTTCTTACATTAATGAAATTAAACTGTAATTTATAAAATTATGCAAAATATCTGAAAGAAAATTTTTGAAAAGTACGTTTACTGCAGGCTTATAATCTAAATTTAGTTTTACAAGAAAGTATTTCGGAAGCTTGAGCCATATAGTATCTTAATAGTATTTCGTGATATCAGAATTATTTTAAATAAATTTTTTCAAAACTTACTATAGATTTTGTACTTAACTTATATAGACCTACTTTAGGTTAAGTACTTAACCGGATCAATATCATATATGAAAATTGTATGCTAAGATGCCGATATTATTACAAAATTTGGAAAAGCATATAAACTGTGTGCCATATTAATTAACATTGAAAATATGTAAATATTTTATATTAGCTATATATAAGGCTTACAATGTTTTCGAACATATAAATAAAACGTTATTTAAAATAATTTTTAATATTCTCATATAAGGTAGTTGTAAAATGTCAATATTTTTTTATCAATCAAAAATAGAAAATTGTATTTAAGAAAAAGAATATATATACATACTAAGTCTAATATATACATACTAAGGCATACTAAGTATAATATATACATACTAAGTAATAAATTTATATTGTAAAACACAAACTAAATTTTGGAATTTTAGTTTACTTTTTTTTTACTGTTTTACTTGCTTTTATCCTAATAATGTTAATACGTCATACTAAAATGATATAACAGATTTAAGTTTTTCAATCTAATCGAAAATATATCAATCTGGATATATAAAGGTGAGAAACTTTACAACCATTGATTTGATTCAAGGAAATTTATTTCAAATTCAAGGAAAATTTTTGATAAAAAACCAGTTAACAATATATGAAGGTATGCAAATATCTATTATGTAACTAAGATTCTAAAATGTAAATTTTTAAAACTTTTAAAGATAGGAACACAAAAAATGATTCACAAAACATAATACATACACACTTATGATATACAAAAAGCAGCTCTTCTCTTTTACATATTTTCCGCAAATAAATCATATAAAGTACTCTCTATCACCTATACTTTATCGTTTTAGTCCTTCATAAAAATCTCAATGTGTCATAACTCAGAACATCAAGACATATATACGACATTTTGTAGAAAATATCAATCACAAAATTCAAATACCTGAAAAATTTTATCACTTTACTATAATTTTTACGAAAAAAATAATTTAATTACTAAAATTTCCTTTTTGCATTTAAGTAGAATTTTCCAAAAATTATTTATTTAATTTATTATTTCAAGTTGGAAACAATCAAGAAAATTTTTTCGAAAATTTTTTTTTAGAAATCATAAATATCTAGCCCCTACGCAATTCCTCAGTGTTATAGCACAATCAAATATGTACATAACGTACACGAACATACCAAATTTAACCTTCTATTTAGATATGCACATTATTTCATAAAAAATTTTAATTGATAATTACAAAATTTTATTTATAATCAAAAGAAAAACTTTTTCTCATTTTTCTTATTTACCATGTGGAAATTAGTATATGCGTGTGTCTAGAGCATATAAATTTATACATTGCATTTTGGGTTCTAGAATGGAATCACTAAATTTCATCTCTAAAATAAAAACAAGAACCAAAACTTTTAAAAATTAAAAAAACTTTTTCGAAAGAATAAACTTTTAGAGCATTTATCTTCACACAAAGAAAGATCTAACAAGTGCATACATTTGAAGTAATTCAAAATACACATTATGTATGCATATATATAAAAAAAAATCTGATGTCATTAACACATATCCGAACAGCGAATATTTTCTAAATAATATAAATTTCAATAAATCAGTTTATAATAGTTAATGCTTTGCAAAAGATTATGAAAATATACTTTAAATACTAATTTAATCTAAATTCTAAGAAAAGAATTAGCAACCTTGCTCATATATCTCCCAAATAGAAAATTTGGTTAGTTTCTTTGATATATCTCGTTATTTAATTTCTTAAATAGGATCCAAATGCGAAATCAGCCCAAATTCATTAGTAACTTGCTTCAGCAAACAAAGTTTAAATATTCAAATTTATTTCAAAGAAATTCATCAAAAGGAGTTCCCTAATTCCTTTATAAATATTTGTATGATCTGAGGAAAATGTAAAATAGGCCCGTAAAAAAGATCCGACTACTCAAACGGAACATTTTCCAAAAAAAAAGTTAATCCGCCTCACGAAAAATTAAACTAAAGTATAAATTTTTTTCAACATTACCCCACAAAAATTAAGAAACATAAGTGACACAAACAGGCCCGCACACTCATCAACATGTCTTCACAATGCCTACCTTATTGCATGCCATGCGATTATTAAAAATATAATAGTATGAATGCATGTGTATACCAACTATTTTATAATAAGTATGAACACAAAACATTAAAAGCTACAACATTTTCAAAACACAATAAGCACAATAATTTCAAAAATAGTCCATACTTTAATAATCTAAATATAATTTTGTTAAAGATTCACAAGTCAGGTGTTTTGTATACTACATAGTATGCATGCCTATTTATTAATTAAAAAAGAAAATAAAGAAAATCTAAAATGAAAAGTGAGTCAATCGTCCTCTTTGATTAATAGCATTAACATTAAGTAAAATTTGTAAGCATAATGTGAAATAGAAATTTCAAGAAAATTTTCATATTTTCTATATGAAATGTGTTCGAGAATAAAAAAAAATTCATATAATCTTCATACAACTTGTAGTAAGATGAAATCCTCCCACTTAATGTATTTTTTGGAATAAACAAGTGAGAAAAAAAATAAAATAATAAATGATCATATAGAACTTTTAGCGACGACAACAATAACAACAACAACCACAACATTTTACTTAAAATTGAAAATTTTTTTTCTTCTGTTGAAATTGAAAATAAATACACGATTATAATAAAAATTATTTTAGTCCATATTTTCAACTCATTGCAAGCAGATCGTGGAAAATTCTAAAACCATCTCCTAGAAAATTTTCACTGTACAAAAAGTTCAATATTTTCAGTGCATTTAAATAACAACACAACAAAATCATAGGAAGCAATTTCAAATTTATTTTTGAATATCACAACAAAAACAGAAAAGAAAACGTCACAAAAATAATAAAAAAGTTTGAAATTTAATTTTCAATCCATTTTTAGTATAAATTTGTAGTCAAAATAGAACAATTTCAAATAAATATATTGCGCTCTATGATTTTTCCCTAACTGATTATATAAATTGCTCTATCGTGTGTGTGATCAAATCAATCAAAACAAACAATAAAACTTGAAATAAATTTTTTTTAATAAAAAGCATATGTGAACACTTTATTACAAAAATCTATAAGCTATACTTAATTCTAATTATTACTAAAACTAAACATCTATATAATATACCTATATACATATATATACATATTTGTTAATTAATTTATAAACGAAAAATTATAAAATGGGTAAAGTTCCAGCAATTGGCATTGATTTAGGTACAACATATTCATGCGTTGGTGTTTGGCAACATGGTAAAGTTGAGATAATTGCTAATGATCAAGGAAATCGTACAACTCCCAGTTATGTTGCTTTTAATGATACGGAAAGATTGATAGGTGATGCAGCCAAAAATCAGGTATGAATTTTCAAAAAACGTTAATTATTATATGTTTATTCTAAGGTATAAAATGTTTTGTACTACAAGGTTAAAATATTTCTCATATTGGACATTACATATAAGTATACTTGTACATGATAGTATTCTAATATAAGATAGGTACAGATTATAAGAATAGACCTACTGTTTTTTTTTTTTAGATAATTATATATTAAATATAATATTGTGGAGAATTGTTCATTATAATTGTAATTTATATATAAAAGGAATTGCTTTGACATTTTGAATAGAAATGAATAATTTAGAATTGAACCTATAAGATAATTGAATGCAAGTGTTTTTCAAAGCTTATATCTCAATACAAATGCTTTCTTTGAACTAAATTCATAACTTTGAAATTGCATATATTAATTAATCTATTTAAACTGTGCTTAGCCATTTTGATTTATGTTGAAAAATCAACTCACACAGTGGTTCTTTCGAAAATTTGGAAAGTAGTAAATAGGTTCAGCAGTGTCATAATATAAAAAATCTGATGTGGTCAGCACATAACCGACCGCATTGTGTATTGTCTAGTTAAATAAAAGTGTTACAGATTATTATAAAAATGTCTGTTAAATACTTCTTTCCAATTTTTAAGACATTAGTAAGCTTATAGTTAACATACCCAGAAAAATGTAAATTTGGCTCTTAGTAGAGTTTCGCTTTGTGCTACCCGAATTCCCTGAAATGCTCGCCAGTTAGTTTCGGTAACAACCAGAACTCAAATATCAAATTTCAAGAAATTCCATCAATTTGTTCTGTGGATATGGTGAAAAATGTAAAATCGGCCCGCAAATCAGTTCTGGAGCCCTGATCTTTCCAAAAAAGTTATATGTTCATTGTTTTAATACGGGGAATTCATATATTAAATTGCAATGAAATCGGTTGATTATTTCTCTTTATATACACAAAAATGTATATTTGGCCCGTAGTAAACGCCCAGTTGCTGATACCTGATTTCTTCCAAAAGTTAGGAATTTTTGCGTATGATCGAGCAAAGCTTATAAATGAAATTTCAAGTAAATCGGTTGAATACTTTCTTCAAAATGGTGAAAAATGTAAAACAGGCCCGCTAAAAAGTTTAGTTCCCGAGGCCTGATATATACCAAAAGTTGATCGATCCGTGCCATGGTGGAAACAAACTTACATATAAAATTTCATCAAAATCGGTTCAGCCGAACTTGAGATATACGCGTGCACACACAGACCGACAGACCGACAGACCGACAGACCGACAGACGGACAGACCGACAGGTTGCTAAAAATAGTTTATTTACACTTCCCTACTATGGAGAAGTACGTTCCCACCGAAAACTCGATATGCAAAATTTGTTGCCATCACATAACCTACCTATTGTTTACACAATACGGTCGGTAAAAATGGAGAAATAACATGATAGAGACGAATGAGTTTTTTATACCTATACAGACAAGTATATTTGTATGTAAAGGCGATATATTCAGTTACGCAAAATGTATGTAACAACAAGAAGAAAATATTCGCGACCCCATAAAATATACATATATGTATATATGTAAATTCTTGTATATTTTCACTGCTCGCAGATTAATATAGTAGGATTGGCCCATTTTAATTGAAACTAATCGTACAAAGTTGCAATATTGGCTTAAGAACTATCAGCCAATATTTTTTCTTCAAAAACTATTAGTCTAGGGCTGCTGAAATAGCAAGCTCAACTTTGATTCAAATAAATGTGCAATGCAAATGACCTTTCAAAATAAATTTATAAAAAAGCATTTATGAAAAATATTATATGATTTGAATTAAATGTAACACCTTCACTTCTTGTTCTACACTATTCGAAATCTCAACTTAGTTCTTTAAACATAAACTAAAGTAATGCAAAATATGCTCAGAAATATTAAATTAAAAGTACAATAAAATATCAAATCTATAATTTTCTAAATATTTAACATTATTTATTTCCAATTTAAATACACATCCATATATACAATGAAATTATATTAAATTCCAAAAACGCTTAAAATTTTTTAAAATCCCATTCGCATGCATAGCAGTAGTTGACGTGTGTATACATGCTCCAAAGCAAAATTATATTTTCAATAACGTGTTTGATAGCTTGTTTTTTTTTTCCGATATTTAATATAAATGTCATATTACGACATTTTGCCAAAAATTCGAAAGCTGTCAATCAAAAATTTATACCGTCTGTCTATATTTATAAATTTAATTGAAAAAATATAATTAGTTATAATTACTTAATGTATAAATAACTTTTAATTAAATATTAAATGAAAATAGTTTTTAAATAGAAGCATCTTTCAATAATGGTTTTTATTATAATGTGAAACATTCAAAAATTCCTTAATAGGCATAGTTATGATGCAATTAATGCATTTTTTATTACAAATAATATAAAAATTCCCAAAAGATTTCTATTATATTTGAGTCAATAAAAAACTTATAAGTTTTTGACAACACTCTATAGTTTGTCAATTTCCATATTTAGTTTATAATTATTAAAAGTGCTGTATGAGCTCATATTAGTTGTTAAATACATATTTGGCCAAATAATATCGAATTTTTTATATACACACATATTTATTTTTTTTTTACAAACAACCAATTCAATTAGCTGTGTCTTTTTTGAGAAGCATATGATTTTAAGTTACCCACAAACTACATATTATAATAATTTATAGGTATACACATAATATGTAGCACCTATATATATATACAACACATATATTATATCCTACATCATTATTGCCATATAACCATTTGTTTTAGTAAAACTTTAAATTTTTTTTTCAATATTTTTAAGAAAGACTAACTTAAGCAAAATTCAATGAAATGTGAACAAAAATCAATTTGAATTGATTCACTCATGATTTATGTTTACTATCCGTCACTGAAAAAAAAAACTCAGTAATAACATGTGTTTCCTAAAAATACAAATTTATATTACAATAATAAGCAATAATAATAAAGTATGTTATTTGATCTGATTTGTAGTTTTTTTAACTATTATTTTTATATTGTAAGTATACAAGTAGTAGATACAAGATTGTTGGCCAAACTCTAATAAAATTAGTTTTGAAAATGTCGTTCTTTCCTTTTTTGAAATTTAAAATGTACATATTATGTATGCGAGTACAAATATATGTATGTAATTGTGTTCACTACGAATAAATTTTACGATGACCACTTTTATTAACTACAGTGTTTTACAAACTATTAGAATTAATAAATTCATCGCCACATTAAAAATTATTGACGATTTATATCACATCATATGAAACATATGAAGTATTAATTAGTTTAATGGCTACAAAAAATATCTTATTCACTCGCATTTATATACGCAATTCAAATTGAATGTGAAAAAATCCAATGTCCCTTGCTTTAAAACTTACTAATTTAGATTCCAGACCCACTATTTGTTGAAAGTCACTGTTTGGTATCAATACTACTTTAAATGCTTTTTTTTTTAGTTTATTTTAATGAGTTTTTACCAAACGCATTAAATAAAATAAGAGAGGTATTATGATGGCATCAAATTCAATATGTCGCGTTTTCAACGAAAATGTATTTCTCCATGATAGAGAAGCTAAATTGTTGGTAAATTGTTGACCTTTCAGTTTGTGTATTTTTATACATGAATGTCGGTTTAGTTTTGGTCATATGACTGATTGTTAAATTTTTAATAAGAGACGATTTTACATTTTTCTATTAATATACAAATTTTATATATTCGCCCATTGTTGCTGTCAGATAATATACTTAAGTATCAAATGCCAATAACTGGAATTTTTCAACAGATGAAATTAACATTATAAGCCATAAAGAAACAATTAATATGCATATGTATATACAAAGGAGTCGATATTGAGTTGGCCTGATAAAATTTTTAATGTGTTACTATTTTCAATAAAAAAAAAATACTAAATACCAAAAAATTGGTACCATACCAAAATGACAGCATATACACAAACTGTTTTATTATCAAAAATAGAAAAATCCAAAATAATATTGAAAATATCTGAACCAATCGTACAAGTGAATTTATTATTTTCAATTAAAGGTGTGAAATCGCTATTTTTATTTTGCTTTTACTATAATTCAGAAATATAATCTTAAAAATATTATACTTTTATACACATATATTCATTTTATTAACAAAAAAATACTTAAATCACGTTTGATTAAATTATAAAAGGCCTAATTACCATAATCACCTTGTAATATTTTAGTAAATACGTGAAAATCGATTTTATTGCTCATTATTAATTTTTAGGAAAATAATTTTAAACATTTCATTTTGATGCAATTTAAAAAAATGAAAAAAATTATTTTTCATTTTTAAAATATTAGAAAAGCACCATATCTGTTGAAATTTTGTAGTCTTTAGAGTAGATTTTGGAATTTCATTATTTATATGGAATTTTAAAAGATCTTTTAACGTCTTAATTTAATAAATTATTTTTTTTTTTTTGAATTTTTATATTTAAAATTCTCAGCCATTTAAAGTAAAAAGATAAAAACATTTAATATTTTTGGCTATCAACAATTATTCTCATACGTACATACTAACATATCGTCATAAATCCTATAATTAGAAATTCTAATTTTAAATTTTTTCAATTTAAATGGAAAATTTTTGTTTTTTTTTTCTTTTTAACATTCTGAATGCCTTCAAAAAAAGAGAAAAGAAAAATTTTTATTATTTCTTAAATTATTTTTATCTAAATAAATAAAATAAATACAGCAAATGAAAATTGCACACAACCTAAACTTTATATTAAAAATTGAGAGCAAAGAACCCTTAGAAATATATTGACTTTTTTTGAGTTTTGAGAGAAAAACTTAATTAGAAATTTTTTGTTAAAATATAATCTTTATCATATAGACAAAGTTTTTGATACTTAACAACTTAATCTTAATTGTCATATTATTATGTTTGATTTAAGTTTCTTAGGCCGTTTATCTTACATTTATAAACGGCCCAAAAACTTGAATTTTCCTTACTTATAATATTTCTTTGAAATATTTCATTCAAATTCATAAAAAATTGTTTTCTATAATTTTAGAATTTAAAGATGCGGTTTCTTATTTATTACTACAAATTAATTTTTTCATTAAAAAATTTCAAAAGCAATATAATATAATATTAATATTAATATTTTATTAAATAATTAATCAAATATTAATATTATTTTAGGTGGCCATGAATCCAAAGAACACTGTGTTTGATGCAAAACGGCTCATAGGTAGAAAATATGATGATCCGAAAATTCAAGATGATATGAAACATTGGCCATTTACTGTTGTTAATGACTGCAGCAAACCAAAAATACAAGTTGAATTTAAAGGTGAAATCAAGCGATTTGCACCTGAAGAAATAAGTTCAATGGTTCTCGTTAAAATGAAAGAAACCGCTGAGGTATTTCTTGGTGGTAAAGTTGTTGATGCTGTTATAACAGTTCCAGCTTATTTTAATGATTCACAACGTCAAGCAACAAAAGATGCCGGATCGATTGCTGGACTTAATGTTCTTCGTATTATTAATGAACCAACAGCAGCTGCATTAGCTTATGGATTGGATAAGAATCTAAAAGGGGAAAAGAATGTTTTGATTTTTGATCTAGGTGGAGGAACTTTTGATGTGTCAATTTTAACTATCGATGAAGGTTCACTTTTTGAAGTAAAATCAACAGCCGGAGATACTCATTTGGGTGGCGAAGATTTTGATAATCGTTTAGTGAATTTCTTTTGCGAAGAATTCAAACGTAAGCATAAAAAGGATCTTAAAGGCAATGTTCGAGCATTACGTCGTTTGAGAACAGCTTGTGAACGTGCTAAACGTACACTGTCATCTAGCACAGAAGCTTCCTTAGAAATTGATGCTCTTCATGAGGGTATCGACTTTTATTCGAAAATAACTAGAGCTCGTTTTGAAGAATTAAATATGGATCTCTTTAGATCAACATTACAACCCGTTGAACGTTCTTTATCCGATGCTAAAATGGATAAAGCTTCAATTCATGACGTTGTTTTAGTTGGTGGTTCAACACGCATTCCAAAAATTCAAAAGATGTTGCAGGATTTCTTTTCTGGCAAGCAATTGAACTTATCAATTAACCCCGATGAAGCTGTTGCATACGGTGCTGCTGTTCAAGCAGCCATTTTAACTGGTGAAGGTAGTTCCCAAATTCAAGATGTCCTTTTAGTAGATGTCACACCATTGTCGTTAGGTATTGAAACAGCTGGAGGAGTCATGACAAAATTAATAGAACGTAATGCACGTATACCATGTAAACAACAACAAACATTTACCACATATAGTGACAATCAAAGTGCTGTTACAATTCAGGTTTATGAAGGTGAACGTGCTATGACCAAAGATAATAACTTACTAGGAACATTCAATTTAACTGGAATTCCCCCAGCACCTAGAGGCGTACCTAAAATTGAAGTTACGTTCGATTTAAATGCTGACGGAATCCTGCACGTTTCTGCAAAGGACAATAGTACGGGCAAACAAGAGAAAATAACAATTACAAATGATAAAGGTAGATTATCAAAAGCAGAAATTGATCGTATGTTATCTGAAGCCGAAAAATACAAAGAGGAAGATGAAAAACAAAAACAAAGAATAGCTGCCCGCAATGCCTTAGAAGGATATATATTCAGTTGTAAACAAGTAAGAAATCCAGTTTAACTCCAAAAGATTTTATTTTTATAATCGTTTTTATTAAATTCAGGCTGTTGAGGATGCTCCATCCGGTAAACTGTCGGAAGCTGATAAACAAACTGTAAGAGAAAAATGCTCGTCAGAGATGTCATGGCTCGATGCGAATTGCTTAGCAGAAAAAGAGGAATTTGAAGATCATATGAAAGACTGTCAAAGGGTATGTGGTCCAATTATGGCAAAAATGCATGGACATGGTCAGCAACAAGGGGGTGGTGGTGGTAGTGGGGGAAGTGGACCCACTGTTGAAGAAGTTGATTAATTCACTTTTTTTATTTTCTCTATTTTTTTTTATTATTTGTTTTAATTTACTTTAAAATAAAAACGCATTAAATATTAATTCTTCGGACTTTTATTCAAACTTAAAAATATATTTTGCCATTTCAGCAAATCCGCGCCTTTTCCCTTCAACACTTGAAAATACTGCTTTGGAAAACAACCTAACCAAATTATTTCGCTTATATACGATAGGATTAGAATTATAGGATTGCATATATTTAGGATTAACGATTTATGCAGTCTTTGAAATAAAGCAAAAATTCATTTAAAGTCGATTAACACAATGCTCGATTTTAAGGGTTAATTGCGTGAGTTAAGCAAAATAATCATATTTTTTAATATAATCGAATTTACCGTTAGCTTTTTGCATTTATATAAATTTGAAAAAGATTGCGGTTTCGGAAATATAAGGCGTCAAAAGTTCAAATTTTACAAACGGTAACTTGAGCAAATGAACTATTTATTTGTGTATAAAAGCAGTTAAAATTTCCGAATTCCAGAAAAGCTGTTACAAGCTGGAGTCTAGAAGAAAAACGACTTCAAAAATTTGGAAAAAATAGATTTTAGATAATGCAAATTTTAACGACCATTTTGTTTTTTTTAAAGCCACTGGTTTTCTGCGTTTACAAAATTTCAAAAATGCTTATGATTTTACTGCAATAAATAGTTAAAAAATGGGATTTTTAGGTTTTTGGGGGGGGGGGGGGAAGGGAGGGGATATATACATATGTTGAGGAGGGCAGATAGTTAAAAATTTCCTTCTACGGAAATAAGTTTCTAGCAAAGATCTTTGTACATATAAAATTTCACCATGTTATCTTCAAGGGTGTAGAAGTTTTGTAAACAGGGACAGGGACGGAGTAAAACTAATTAGCACTTTTTTTCAAAATTTTTTTGAAAAAATGCTAAAAATCTTTATCCATTCTCGTAATATATGCAGAACTTTAAAAATTTTACAAGCGGATAATTTTGAATATTTTTTTTGTGTCAATGCTATATTTTATTTCGAACATACATAAATATAAATTAAAATGAAAACTTGGAATTAAAAAATAATTTTAAACTTAAAACATTAGTCAAACTATTTAAAATAATTTGCAAAATATGATAGTTTTCAATTATAAAATAGAAATTATTTTTTTTTCATAAATTATTGTAATATGGTATAAGATAAAAATCTTTATCTTAACACATTATGAGCGGCGGCCTAGCATGGGCAACAATGTAACCTAGGGGGCGAATATACAATGTATACATCCAGATAATTTATTTTACAATTATTATAAGACCTTTGTGTATAAAAAAATAAACTAAAGGGGATCTCCAAAATATTTTATCAATCAGTCCCATCAAACAAATTAAAAAATTGTAACAAATTGGTCTAGGTGACAATCACACAAGCGGGTACTAGTACCCGACCCGCTCATAATGTGTTAACATTTTAAACAAATAACAATACCATCCATAGGTGCACAATGTAGCCAGATGGCAACAATTACTCGTAAATTCCTGCATTTATAAAAATATATATATTAATTGAAACAATCTTTAATTTTCTGCATAAATGTAATACAGATATCAAAAAATTCAAATTCTACTAGCCTGAGATCTATTGGAAAAGACCAATTTTAATACATTAGCAAAAGTAGCACAGCATGATCAAAAATTTTATATTTTTATTTTGATGTTATGGTCACGTTAAGTTTAAGTCTATCGTTTAAAAAATCAAATTCTAATTATTCAAAGACATAAACAACACATATAATTTATGCATTACATTATAAATGTGTTTTGTAAAACACTCGATAAGTATAAATTGAAATCAATACTAAAAAAACTGATCAATTGATTTGCAAATATAATACGTATATGTTTCAAAATATCCACAATACAAATTACATGTTTTAGTTCGCTTGCACATTTTGATAAAGAAAGACTTATAAAAGAAATATAGACTAAGTTCTGGTAGCAAATACATATAGTTCGATTTGTATATTTATTAATAAATAAAAATTTAAAAATGTCCTCACTAAGTAAACTAGCAAAACAACATATTGGACAAGCAACTTGTTTGCAAATTGTTCATCCCGAAACTAGTTCTTGTTTGAAATCATTATTAGCAGATCTTGTACCAGTTGCTTTATCAAATTTCAAACTTTTTTTTCCAATACTTTTGGTAATTTAAATTAATAATATTATTTACTACTACATTAATGCTTTTACATGTGCTAAATTAGCAAAACTAATATTTTTAGGTACGAATAGGTATGAATCTTAAGTGCATATGCGATAAAAAAATTATTTATGATATTCTGAAACATTATTTGAACCTTGTAATATCTGGATTTGTACTTGGATTCGGTTCGATAACCTTTGGTTGTATATTATGGTAATATTTTCATTTTTTAAATTAAATATAATTTTATTATTACATTAAATTATTACATATTTATGTTTTCGATTTTTTATCCTCTAATTTCCCTAAAGCGTATCAAGCATATCAAGCGTATTTATCAAGCATATAAATCTTCAAGCACATTTAAATATACATATAGATATTTAAGTACGTTCTAAACCCTTTTCAATTGGAAAAACTTTAAATAATCAAACGAACTCTTAATATGAATACGAACTTTGACTTGCAAAATCAATTCACTCCACGTGTTCCATGCATATACCTAAGTAATTAATTTGTAATAAAAATAAAGTTGGGTCAAACTAATGGTTTGTAAAGAAGCACTTTTCACTTGAATAAGTGAAAATACTGCTTTTATGACATTTGTTATTTAAATTGTTTTTATTCATATACCAAAAAAAAAATTTGGAAAAAATCGATCCTTAAGTAACGGTTAATTTTAACGACCTTGTTGTCCTTTCAGTGTTCCATCGTGCTGTGTCGCGGTAAAAGATGAATATTGCTATCTTTCTGTATTTGCGAAATTTAAAAAATTGCGGTTTCATAACAATAAATAAACAAAAAATGGCATTTTTAGGACTTTGAAAGGCTATATTTTTTTTGAAAGTGGGGAGAGGTTAAATTTTTTTTCTACAGAAACGAGTTTTTATTATTGAGACTTTTTTATCTAAATTTCAGCTTTCTATCTCAAATGGTGTAGAAATTTTCTAAATAGACTCATACGAACCGACGGACGAGTGGACGGACGTATATGGGCACAGTGTAACTAATAAACTGTTTTTTTTTCAAATTATTTTTTTGAAAAGTTCTAAAAATTAAAGTGTTGCATAAATGTATGTACACAAAAGCTAATCCGAAATAATACAGCAACTGTCTTTGTGTATAAGGCCAAATTTAGCAGTTTATTACAATATAAGCAATTGCAAAATATACTATGATGGTTATAATTTGTAAACTTCTAATTAAAGTTCTCAAGGTCGATTGCGATTTTATTCCAACCAAGTTATCTGAAATTTTAATTTTTATTTTCGGCTAGTTAGTTGATAGCTTTGAGATTGCAATTTTACTAATTATATTAGACTTTTCCTAATATTTGAGCTTTATTTGTAAACGAAACCAGCTGAAGAGTTTTTTAAGGATAAGTACTTAAAAGTCTACTAATCTTAGGCAACCTTTTCACCTATTATAAGATCAGATTAATATTACCTACAAATTACTACAATAACTACAAATTTAATGTTAACTACAAATTTCGGTCAAATACATGCTGTTGAAATCTTTGTTTTATAACTGCATCACCTTATTTTTATACATATTACTAAAATTTGATTAACATTAAAATTTTAAGGAAATGTTTTGGACCACGTAATTTTTTAACATCAATCTTTTTACCTTGTGTAATGATATCCAGCATATATGTGAATTTAGCGCCAGAATATGTTTTAAACTTGGCATCAATATCTGCATTTGAAATGGTAAGTTGACAAAATAAAAATTACTTATGATATGCATACTTATTTTACCAAGAAGTCAAAGGTCCAATATATTGCAATGCTACAATCTACGAGTTTACATATGTACATATAAATATTTCATAATTGAAATAAAATTACGATAACAACATTCTGCAATAACATTTAAGAGCTACGAGTATTAAAAGCCTTAATCAAAGATTAAACAAATTTTAATTTTTGTTTGGGAAAACTTAACACTTTTTTTCAATTTTTAATGGTATTTGATGCTCTTTTATTTATAATGTTATCGTTTCAAAATAACGTGAATTTGGTAAAGAAATCAGAATTACACAATGTTACTCGAAAATTAATAAAAGATATGTACATATATTGTATGTATGTAATTTACCTGTATGTAAGTCCAAGATAATTTTCAAGTACAAAATATAATTTTAAACTACCTTACCACAATATTTTATTCGATTTGTCATGAAAAGCAATATTCACCGTCATAACGCAATAAAAGTTCTTTAAACGTAAATAATGAACACCCCTTTGCTGTACATTACAGCTATGTATGTAGTTAACATTTATAACTGAACGTGAAAAAACAATAAAATAGAATAAAGGTAGATGTATCTTTTTGATATGTATGTATCTAATATAAATATACCTGTGTACAACAATTTTTAATTACCATACGATTTATGGGAATGAAATAAAAGTTTGGCCTTCATGTATAATTGTGAATGTGAGTATGTATATATTATACAAAAAAAAAACATGACTGCATATATTTTTATATATGGCATACATTTGTTTATACTATATAAGGGAAAGAAGCAAAAGCTATTTGAAGACAGCGCTTTTTTGTGTTATATTCTCAATGATGATGGTATAGATACTATAATTCATGGCATATTGTTATTTTCTTTATTTTCGGTTCACGTTATATCTCACAGATACAAATAATTCTTTGCACTTTAGTATATATTAAAAAAAACTGCTAGTATTGTTGTGGTGGTCAGAGAGTTCTACAGTATAACGGTAGCACAGTCCGCAATTGTGTAAAAAATATTAAAGTGAAATATTTACTTGTACAATGTTACTATAATATATTATAATGGTGTTAAGCCATTTTCAAATTTAGTTCGATGGACGTCATATGTTCTGTCGGAATAGAATTTACACGTAAACTCTGTTCTTTAAAATGGTAACTGTAGGCTCAATCGTTGACCACCTTTTTACGTTCTTTTCAATCAAAATTTATGGTGTTTAAATTTTTTCTAAAAATATGTTGTAAATTTCATAGTTTTATCAAAGCTTATTGTTAAATAATCTAATTGAAAAATGTTAACCAAATATAACAAATACACAGTAATATCTTTTTTTTTACTTTAAGGTTATAGAAATTTTAACACTAATGAAGTGTGATCCAATTACAAAATTAATCATTCAATCGAAATTCTTGCAAACGCTACTATTTATGGCTTGCAGTTGTTATATAATAAAAAATGTTTTAAAACATAAAGTAAATATGTATTGGTTCATTAAACCTGCTTCCGGTTTGCAAAAAGAAGCCCTAAATGAAATATCATTTGAGCAGAAGGAAATTTGTCATAGAAATTTATGCTCGCACAATGGATCATGCAAAACATACTTTTTTGATGGATTAAAATTTTACGGAATTGCTGGACTCTGCTTAGATATTGTAAAAGAAATTGGGTCCAGTAATAAAGTAAAAGGATTGCCATTACATCTTATTAAAAAATTTAAAACTTTTGATTTTCAAACAACAAAATTTTTACTATTTTATGTAGGAATTTTTAGGGTAAGGTATACATATATTTTATATTTGTTATTCTATACTTCAAAATATCTAATATCTTAATATATATATTTACATACAATTTAGTTTATAAACTGTTGGCTAAATAATTTCCATGGGATCGAAAATTTACACAGAAATACAACCATTGCTGCGTTTTTAAGTGGAATATCTTATACATTTTTTCCAAAGTTTTTACCCTTATCCTATGGAATGGCATGTTGTGTGCGAATCGCATGGACGCACTATAAAAAGAAATCAACGAAATCAAGATTTCAAACTTATATTAAAGGAATAAATTGGAATAAACTTACTGTAGCCTTAGCAATTCCACTGGCAATACATTTATACATGTATGAGCAGAAAATTGTTGGAAGTATTGGAACGAAGTTCATTTCACATACTACTAATCAAAGGTAATAATTTAGTATCAGTGCAATTATAATTGAAATTTACTAATTTATTTTTTACAGAAGTTTAAGAGTTCGAGAAAATATAAAAAGATATCTTTCACAATTTCAATAATATTAATAAAACGTTACATACTTATACACACTAAATTATATACACATAAATTTATTAAATACACTTCTTGTTTTTTATTTTTTTTTATAAATAATAGCAGGAATTGTATGACAAAACTAACAAAAGCGTATAGCTTACACAACAATCAAAATGTAAAGGATAATATTTCCGTGCTATAATTCAGACATTGATATACGAGTAAAAAAAACCAGTCCTGGGATGTTTGCATTTTTAATGTAAAATTTAGCATAATGAATACGAGTTTTGCATAGAGTCTTGCAAACAAAGTGTGTGCATTTTACCATAATAAAGATTTTGATTAAAGATTGACCATTGACAAAAAGATCTAAAAAGTTTTATACGAAAATTTTATAAGATAAATAGTTGAAAAATAAGGATCAAGCGAATTGGGTAACGAGGCAATTATGTTTGATATCAAAATTTCAAATATTGAAATATACATTTGATGTGGTCCTTTTGTAGCAAAATAAAATAGCATAAACGTTTAACATTTCAAGCATAAACGCGTATGCGAAGGATTAGCTGAAAAAAATAGTTATATACATATATTTCTTCCGGTTCTGGTAGAACCAAGAAGACGGTAACGTTTTTATATGAAAAATAAACTTCAAACCTTTAATATTTGAGTTCAAAGGTTAGGTTAGTATGCATGAATGCACGAATCTTACATAAGATTCTTTCGTTATAACTATTAAACCGACAACGAAGTTTGTAACGATTAGGTGGGTGCAGACAATGACTTCATACTTTGTGACGGTACAAAAAACTTTGTTCTACCAACGGTAGAAAATTCTTTGTTCTATTAACGGTTTAAAATATAACATTTAAATTAATATTTAATCAGTTTTATTATTAGTAATATGTTATTTTTTTTTAATAATTTGAGCAACTTCTTCTCTTACCTTCAATTTTGTTGAACATATTAAATACTTCGTCGGTTAAAAGGCAGAAAGCACTAAGTGCATTTTTTGAGAATTCGGATTTCATATATGAATTAAATCAGAATAATATAATCTTTGTTGTGGCAAAAAATCATGCAAATCCAGAATATAGCTTATAAATCCAAAAATTAAGGGACCAATCAAATTGCACTAATTGATTAGTTTTACAATTTTACGATTATTTCAAATTGAATTTACTCAAAACACAGTTTCCTGACTTAATGCTTTCTACTTCTTAACCGCCGACTTATTTCTCTTGGTTTGGGTAACACACGTTTATATTTACCAAAAATCACTTTTATAAGAATTTATAACAGAAAAACTTGAAAATTATTTTGATTTCATAGGTATAAAAAAAAACTTGACAGATTTTTAAGTTCTTCGTTTATTGAGAGAAATTCATTTTTATACATACATACATATTATGTTAATTTACGTATATATAGATAAAATAGTAAAAATCTTCTTTTTACTCAAATTAGCTTTGAATTACATAAACTTAGTTGAAATTTGGCATGAAACTAAATTGTTTTCATCTAATCTAGCATAATTTACTCAACGCGAAATTAAATTAAAAATTCTTTGCGACAATTTATATAACACATTATGTTCAACAATTGCCTTAACTTAAAATTTGGAAAAATAAACTGTGCAAAAAGCTTCTAATAGTAAAATCACATAACTAAAAGCTTTTATTTAAAAAATGTACGTTTGTCTTTCATTAAAGGGAAATTTTTTATATTCACAATCAATAAGTTTTCAAATAGCCGATTGTTAACATGTATGTACATATATTTTTATTTACTAATTCACAACTGAATATTTTTTAGTAAATATTATTTCTGAATGACGAGATGAATTTTCTTTCACAATCGTTGAAAACTCATATAACGTGAAAAGTTATTGTAATATTGTTTATGAAAAATGTAGTTGTTGGTTACAAAAATAATATGACCGCTAAAATTTGCCGTTATCTAAAATCTACTAGCTTTTAGACATTAATAAATATTTCATTACGTTAGAAGAAAATTTTTTAGAAGAAAATTTAACGCCTCTTTCAATTTGTTTTTGCTTTATTTTAACGATTACAAACATCGCTCATCCCAAATGTATGCAATCTTTGAAATATATTCGTATATGAACGTGATTTTATAATGTAGAATTAAAGTAATTTTAAAAATGTAGTACAAAGCAGATAGATTGTTTTTAAAAGCAGTATTTTCAGTTGTTGCACGGAAAAATGCTACATTATAAACCATAGGTTTGATAAATTTTTCTTTTATTTATGTATATGGTACTCCAGTTCCTCTTAGCAAAATAGCTGTATAATATAATAATATTATTTTATAAATTATTCAAAATTTTATTGACAAAGTAGTTAACGTCTCAATGTTAGGCGAGATACAACTATAAAAACTTTTATAAAACTTTACGAGATTTTCCGAATTTCTTTCGTAAAAGATAAAAATTTTGCGCGAATTTAATAAAGCATTACTGTCCATTCTACACAAAATTCACATAATATTATGTAGATATTAACGGTTGAATTTAAAAGCTTTATTTTTATGCTTTCAGCTTTTTTTGAAAAAACATTTTATTTTGGATGACATGATATCATTGTTATTTGCACCTACATACGTTAATGTTAGTTTAGTTTATTGACATTGAAATTTTAATTGAATATTGAAATATAGATTCTAAAATGAAACATCAAAGCTTAATAAAAACCATATAAACTAAATGAACACCTTGCAAAAACATAACTTTTCAAACAACAAAAAAAAAATAAAGTTTAAGAACGTTCGAGTACAACAATTTATTTTTAGACAATTGAATAGTTCCAAAAATATTCGAATTATTGTTGTTATGCAAAAAATAAGTTTTCAAGTTTTCATAACTTTGCTTATTATTTTATGCAGAAACTATTGTAACTTCTTTTTTCCACGGTGGTGATAGAAAAATCCTCGCAAGCAGCAGCATTTCAATGCGAAATCTCAAAGTGTCACCTCAGTGCAAATTAGAAAAAGTCTGTTACTGCAAATTTAACAACACAATGTTATTAAGTTAAGAGAGTAACCTTTGCTCTAATTTGACCAAGTTAAGATATTTTGAATCCAAGTTGTTATAGAAAACCCGGGAAAATTCTTTTTGTTGCCTTTACCTTTTAAATTTGTTTATTTTGAACTTTTAATGCTAGAATAAGGATTTGTGTTCATATCCAAATGTATTGTGATTTGATCAAATGTCAATTTGAACACAGACATCATAAACGATCTAATGTATTGGTTGTGTATTAATAACGTTATAATATGTACATATGTATAATGTAAGAAACACCTACACTAATTTCATCTATTAATCTATATGTAGTTATAATTATGCGCTAATAATTTCGAAAAATTTTGAAATGAAAAAACCTGTTCCAAAATTTATTGCATTTTGTTTTTTCTGATGTCATGTATACTATATTGTACATCCTTCCTGTATTTATCTTTTATAGCACAAATTGGAAAAAAGCAATATTCAAAAACAAATTGTTTATTAGTTCCACTTTGTTTGTTCTTTCGTCTCTACGATTATTTATAAAACTTCTACATTCTCCAAAGTAGAATGCTTAAATTTTAAATACAATGAATCTTGGGAAGTCTTTAAAATACCATTTTTCAATAGTATTGACAAACATATTACAACAACAAAATAGCGGTTGAAATTAACCTTTATTTTATACCTTTATAAGATGACAAGTGGTAAAAGTCTATGATTTTGAACTTTTTGTAAAAATTAAATAACGAACTGTTTTGCCGAAACAAAATTTTTGTTCCACTTACTTTCTAAGTTAACGGGTCTCAAAATTAGCAAAATCACATTTTTCAACTCTTATAATTATTCCGAAAATCTAAGCTTTTACAATTTCTAATTTAACTGTTATTCTCACCCTAAAACTATGCAATTATATTTATTGCTTAATATGTAAAAATTTTGTACATTATTAGAAAAAAAAGGGAGGCGGGAGAACTTGTTATGAATGAAAAACAAAACACAAAGCTTGCATACCGATCAGGTCATATTCAGAGGCTAATATTTGCTCTCCTTAAACTCTTTAATTCTTATGGCAAAATTTGTATTATGTAGAACAATTTTAAGATAATCGTCTGGCATGGAGCTTTATATTTTTGTGAGATAACTAATTGATAATGTAATTAAAAAGTGGATAAATTTATAAAAGCCGATAACCCTATAATGTCTGCTTTATAATTTAGAAGATTTGGGAAATAACGTCCCATTTAATGATCCCTAGACCTAATTATGAATTTTTAAAAAGTCAATTATTTCTTAACAACAATCTGTCATAATATTATCTAGTTGACAAAAATTTTTCAACTACAGTAAATTACACTCATATCGTACATATACATAATTTCAATTATTTATACATATTTCACACTTAAATTTAAGTATATCTATATATGCATACGTGTATGTGTATGTAGCACTTTCCAATATTAAATTCAAGGGCGGGCATTATTTAAATTAATTACAAAAATATTATCCACATCTATATTAACTATAGTCACATAATATCTAAGATACATTCCAAATTGTACAATATACACACGCATTCTAAGCAAATAAGTCATGTATGTGTGTGTATATATCTTTAAAATATCTTTACATACATAATGTATTAGATTCCGGAAAAAATATTATACAAATTAATTTTTTTTTTCTATTTCATTTCTTCTACCCTACTAATGATACAGTGACATCATTTCAAAATTCAAATTTTTGGTATTGGCATTGAACCTTTTTCTTTTCAGTATTCTTGACAATAGTGTGGAGTTTTAAATTTTTTTTTATTATACCTGCCTACCTATAACAACCTTTATAAATAAATTCTCAATGGTTTTATTATAAAAAGCATTATAATATTTATTCGATTTATGTTAACATAATTATACATTCATACATACATACACACAAATATTCCCATTAAGTAGTACCTACTTGTATAGTTTTTCAATTTGCCGGTAAAAAATGAATATATTCTTATCACATTCAAAATAAACCAGTAGGTTAGAAAAAAAAATTACTCAGTTTTTTTTTGTTTTGAACAAGAACCCAAACATGTTTAAAACCAATTTTGTATGACATACACAATATTTACATACATATGTACTTAAAATGTAAAACTTATTTATACTTAAATGAAACTTGTATATATAGGCAACAACAAAACAAAAAAGAAAGATTCATTTTAATTACATCATTTCTATATTTTAGATATGTTATTTCACTAATAAAGCTTCTAAATATTTACCCAAACAAAAAGTAAATATATGCACATACATACATTCTCAATATATATGTATACAGATTATAAAACTTTAAGAGAATAAAAAAAGTATCAAAACTTTTTTTATAAATATTAAAAATAATATTTAATAAAAATTTCCAGATAGTTTCAAGTTTGACCGAGAATTCTTTGCGTTTAATAATTTAGTTTGTGCTTGATTGAGAAATAGAACGGTTGTTTTCAAAGTTCCTTCAATATTCCAATTTAATTAAAAATTTTATAAAATTAAAAAATAATTTTAGAAATTATCAAAATAATATTTTAATAAAAAAAAATGGGTAGTGAAGATAATAATTCTGGTGAATCGAAATTCGGTTTTAAAGACAAGGAAAAAGCTGAAGAAACTCTTCAACTTCTTGAAAGTCATGACATGCAATATAGAAAGTTAACAGTACGCGGTCTTTTAGGACGTGCCAAAAGAGTTCTATCTAGTATGTATTTTATTTTAATATAAAAGTAAAATATTATAATATATATACATACATTTAAATTTATAATCTATGAATAATTGTGTGATATATTATAACTTCCAGTTAATAGTTTAAAGAAAATTATACTAATGCAAGAAAGGAATATTTTCTATATTAATATTATTGAAAAACAAATATTAAAAAAAAAATAAATAAATTATAAAAAATATATTCGAAACTTTCTTAAAATTATACATAATATTTGTGTGTGTTCATTTTAGTGACAAAAGCTGCTGATAAAGTTAAAAATATAAATGAGGCAATAGAAGTTTTTGAAAAATGGTTGGAAGAGAATGGTGGTGGTGCTGCTAACAAAAATGCAAAAACCGATGGAGATGATAAAGTTGAAACAGTTCCTGGATTAGGCTTTAAGGATAAAGAGGCCGCGGAAAGGACATTGAAGTAAGTTGAAAACTTATTGAATTAAATTGAATTACACATACAAGCAAAAGTGTGTTTGTAAATAAATTTATGTATGTATATATTATACACATTTTATTGTTGCAAAGTGCTTTAGTATACGAAGCTTTTTTTTTGCTGTTTATTGTCTAATAGTAATATAAATATATATAAATATAATATTACATATAATGTGACGATGATAAAAGCATATATACATATGAGCATGTGTATGTATAACATATTCAAATTTTCGTACCTCAATAAAGCTTTTTCAAATAAATATAAAATCCGTTATTATTTATATTTTGTTATTTTTTTGAATAGGAAAATATTAAATAAAAAATTACACAACATTACGAATTTTTATTTTCTTTATAATTGTTAATATAATAACAAATTAAATATATACATAAATAGTGTAATATTATAGATTCTCACTTAATATAATTATAACGAACTGGTATATAAATATGTAAATACATTACATATTAAATGTGTGTAATTATATTTATTTTGTTCTGATTTGATGAAGGCTAAAGGTGAAAATTTATTAGTTTTCGTATTTATTTTAAAAACTAATTAAACGAGCATTTTTGATTAACTTGTTAGTTTTTAGTTAAAATAACAAAAAATTTTATAAATAAATAGTTAATGAATAATAGAAAAATTTATATCATATATGCTTAAATTTAAAAAAAATCTGATGTGGTCAGCACATAACCGACCGCATTGTGTATTGTCTAGTTAAATGAAAGTGTTACAGAATATTATAAAAATGTCTGTTAAATACTTCTTTCCAATTTTTAGGACATTAGTAAGCTTATAGTTAACATACTTAGAAAAATGTAAATTTGGCTCTTAGTAGAGTTTCGCTTTGTGCTACCCGAAATCCCTGAAATGCGCGCCAGTTAGTTTCGGTAACAATCAGAACTCAAATATCAAATTTCAAAAAATTCCATCAATTTGTTCTGTGGATATGGTGAAAAATGTAAAATCGGCCCGCAAATCAGTTCTCGAGCCCTGATCTTTCCAAAAAATTTATATGTTCTTTGCTTTAATATGAGGAATTCATATATTAAATTTCAATGAAATCGGTTGATTATTTCTCTTTATATACACAAAAGTGTATATTTGGCCCGTAGTAAACGCCCAGTTTCTGATACCTGATTTCTTCCAAAAGTTAGGAATTTTTGCGTATGATCGAGCAAAGCTTATATATGAAATTTCAAGTAAATCGGTTGAATACTTTCTTCAAAATAGTGAAAAATGTAAAATCGGCCCGCAAATCCGTTTTCGAGCCCTGATCTTTCCAAAAAATTTACATGTTCATTGTTTTAATACGAGGAGTTCATATATTAAATTCCAATGAAATCGGTTGATCATTTCTCTTTATATACACAAAAATGTATATTTGGCCCGTAGTAAACGTCTAGTTGCCGATGCCTGATTTCTTCCAAAACATACGAATTTTTGCGGACGGTCGAGCTGAGCTTATATATAAAATTTCAAGTAAATCGGTTGAATATTTTCTTCAAAATGTTCAAAAATGTAAAACAGGCTAAAAAGTGCAGTTCCCGAGGCCTGATATATATCAAAAGTTGATCGATCCGTGCCATGGAGGAAACAAACTTACATATAAAATTTCATCAAAATCGGTTCAGCCGAACTTGAGATACACGCGTGCACACACAGACCGACAGACCGACAGGTTGCTAAAAATAGTTTATTTACACTTCCCTACTATGGAGAAGTACGTTCCCACCGAAAACTCGATATGCAAAATCTGTTGCCATCACATAACCTACCTATTGTTTACAATATACGGTCGGTAAAAAACACTAATATGCTACTCACAAGTATCACAATTAATACGGCACTCAAAAGTTAGTCAAACGTTCAATACTAGTTCAAGGAAAACAAATTTACGATCTTTCTAAAGCGCTCAAACTACAAATATTTTTTTTAGAAAACATACCGAAATCCCAAAATATTGCTTAATAGTTTCAAGAAATCTATTCAGAAGCTGAAACAAAACTTTGAAATTGGCCGAAAAAGAAAATATTTAATTAAATGTGTCATACAGTAGTTGCGAATCAGTGAATTCGAACTTTATTAAAAGACAATTACTATTGACTTGGAAAATTTCGAATTCATTTCCAAATATTTATTTCCTGAAAACTGAATTATAACTCTGAAATCTCAAATCTTGGAATTACTTTATATTAATATCCACATAAATTTTTTTTGTGTGCTTTTTTCAAAGTTTAAAGTAAAAATGTAAAAGGCCAATGTTATAGCATAGTGGATTTGGTGAAGTATGTAATTTATTCTATTTGTGTTTTGTTATACCTGTAGGTATATTGAATTTATTTGTAATTTTAGAAAATACATTTTATAATTAGTTTCATTAACTTCCAAACGTATGAATTTTATACAGAAATATATTGTGTATAAAATTCATTCTATTCATCAGAGTTATGAATTGAAGAAATTTTAAAAATGTAATGTAAACAATTACATGCAAAATTTATATTTCAACCCCTATACAAATTTTATTAAGTTCCAATTATGAACGTATTTACAGAAATTTTAATTTCACATTAAAATATTAATAAGTCTATATCAGAAAATTTTTTCTTAAAATTTATTAAATTTATTTGCCTCAATCTTACATCCCCTTGTTTTTATCATTTACATTACAAGTACAAGTGTTTTCCAAAATTTTGACACAATACCAAACATAAAAACACTTGCATTTTCTTCTCAAATTCTAGCATTTTCAAAACAATTTTGAATATTTTAAGAAATTGTATTTTATGAAAAGTTTTATGGCAATGCAGTAAGAATTCGTTAACGAAACGAATTTTCATTTAGTTAATTTTAAATAAAAATTCAAATTTAGAATATCTTTTTATTTTATTCTACATATTCTATAATTTAAAAGCATTCAAATTTGCTAATAGGACATTACTAACCCATTATTAGAATAAACATTTGCATGCACGTATATAAAATAAGTTTTAGTCATCACTTTCTATTTAAGCACAATTAGTTAATAAGCTAATAATAATATTAAAAAAATAATATAAAATGTCTTTCAAAAAGTATATATATTATAAAAATAATGAAGGCAGTGATCTTTTTAGTAAAAGGTCGTTTACCATTTACTTTAAATATATTGTAATATTAAAAACACATGATACAATAAATTTGATACAATATAAAGATATAATTAGAAGTATAACATTAAATTTTAAAAATATTGAAGAAAATTGTTTTTCCTAAATTTATTTTTCATTTTAGAATTTTATATACATATATAAATTATACAATATATATGTATATACATATAAAATTTTTTTACTGATTAAAACAAACAAAAAAGCACATATTTCAAAAACGCCCGCGTTTCTATTTAAAAAAATTAAGAAAAACGTTTTAAAATAATAAAATCTGGCTTTATTCCATTATTTTGCACAAAACAAATTTTATTCGTACATACACTTATATACATATTTTTATTTTATTTATACAATTAATTTCTTATGTAAAGTTTTGAAAAAATTTTAATTTTTTAATAAATGAATAATAAAAATAATAAAACTATTACTTTTTTTTTACAATTTTAGAATTCTAGAAGGACGTGATCCAGAATATCAAAAATTAGCTGTTAAAGGTTTGATTGGCAGTTCAAAACGTGTTTTATCTGGTACTAAAAATGAAGATAAAATAAAAGCTATAAAAGAAGGTGTTCAAATTTTAGAGGATTTCCTGGAGAAATTTGAAAGAGATAATTTAATTCGTTTAAATAAAGCATATTTACAATATTCAATAATATCAAAATTACCGGAACCCAATGATGAATTGGCCGCTGAGTTTCTTAGCGCATATAGCGGTGAAAAAGCCAAAGGTAATTATAAACATTTACGAACAATGTATCCAAAAGATGATGACGAAACATCATGGGATATAATAAGAAATAAAAATGTAAATGAATTATGTGAAGAAATGAAAAAAGATGATTTAAAATTATTCAAAGAGAATGGTGAACCATCAGATATACATTTAAAATTGATTCATTGGGCCTATAGTCCACAACCAGATAAATTGAAAAAATATATTGAAACATTAAGTACAAAAGCTGAAAAAAGAAAATCAGCAGCAGATAGTTCCGACTCAGATGGTGGAGAAGTTAAAAAACAAAGAATTGAAAGCGATGATTAAATCAGTTTATTTTTACATAATGGCGCATTTAATAAAATATAAAAATAAGAATTATATTGATGTATTTTATTATAATTATAATATTTAAACAAACCAACAATCAACTAAACAATCAAACAGAAACTAAAAAGAATCCACCTGCCAAATAAATAATTTCGAATCATAAAATTACAAAACACATTAAAAGTGAAGGTGAATGATTAATTGAAATGAACAAAAATGTAATTGAATTTGGTACCTGATTACAAGAGAAAAATAAAAACAAAAGCAAACCTATATTGATCTTTATTTACATATACACATACATATGTACTTACTGTACTTAGTCATTGTGGATATTATTAAATTTTGTATGTTTTGCAAATATATACCGATATATATATATGTATATATAAATGTATTTTGTACATATTTTTGAATATTACACATATTATATTAGTAAAACAAAACATGAAAATAATGAACTAAATAAAAATATTAAAATTTTTATTCTTTGAATAGAAAAGTAAAATTGTCTAAAATTAAACTTCTATTTAGTTGTATTATATACCTTTGTACATACAAGATACACGTTTATTTATTGCCACAAGTTTTAAAATAGCTTTATCATACTTACTATTCTGTACGTAAATTATGATACTGAATACAAATAAAGCAGTCATTGTACGACAGAGTAAGAAAATTCATATAAATTGCTTGTATATCTATATACATTATGTTGTGTTATATTTATATATATATGTATGTATATATGTGTATGACAAATTAATATATACTTCCTACATTTTATAGAATTTCAAATACAAAAGAAATTCATAGGAAAATGTTAATAATTTATAGATTTTATTCTTTATTTTTTTTCTATCAATTCAAAAAGTAAATTTAACATTTGAAAAAAATCTATAAAATAGTTTTGATTAAAATTCTCTTATATAATTTATTCTTATGCTTGTTTTATTAATAAATTCGATGATACTTAAGGAATCCTAATAATGTGATGAAACATGCAATAAAATTAATAAAGAAAATCAAACACATTTTCCAATTGTAAAAAACAAATTCACAAACAAATTATTCAGTGTTATTTTTATAGTTTATTTACCTATAGTATAAATTATAAAGGGTATATCAAATCATAACTGTCTTAATGCAAATATAACACCAAGAATGAAGTATTTCTGATCCTAAACAAACGTGACAAATGCGTAAAGAGATCAATATTGTATTAAGCGAGACATAGTTTAAAGAATTGTTAATTAGTAAAACTTTTGTTTTTAAGTAGAAGTTAAACCTCAATAACTCCTAATTTCGAAAAAATTTGGGTAAGTAGTTGTTTCTAAATTTTATTCCAAGAGAAATATATAGTTTTAAAGATGATAATCTGCCCGGCAGTTAGAATAGTAAGAAAAATTATGAATAACGACAAATACAAACAGTGGAAAATTGATGTAACTCAATGACACTTCCGGCCTCGAATATATCCCGAACATGCATTTGAGACATAATTCTATGAATGGTAGGTATACAACTTTTAGTAATAAAGGAGCTAGAATAATAATAAAGGAGCTAGTATTATAATTGCATCCTATCCTGCGTACAAACATATTTACATGCACACATGCTTTGAGATTTTATACAATATGTTCGTATGGAAAAGTGTGTATAATTGTCTCTTTTGTGTCACCACTCACGAATTATTGCAGTTTCGATTTTACGGAAATAGATCAATATTTCACACATTTTACTAATTTGATAATTAATCTACTATTTCTATAAATCTAATTTTGACTCACAGCCACATTGTTGTGAAATATCATCTGAAAATAAATTACAGAATGTTGCCATCTCTTAATAAAAGCTTATTTTGTTAAATGACGTAAATAAAACAGTAAGAAATGATTTAAAAATAAAGCTTCGCATTAAGACGAAAGATTTTAAAATTAGAAATTGTTCATATTGATAAAATGTGTGTATCTAGTCTGTAAAACTTAATTTCAACAAGAGTTTTAAAAAAAGTCAAATATGTTTCCGCAACCATAATGAATTTGAAGATATAGTTACCAAATACACTGTATGTACAAATTTAAGGTTCAAAAAAAGCTTTATTTTCCAAAAAATCAAATTTTGTGATTCATTCAAAAACTTTGTTACTCATTTAAAAAAATTTTTATATGAATTACAAAGTAAGCAATAGAGTGACGTTTTTCAAGCACCGGTACAAAAATTTAGTTCAGGTTTACTTTTACTAGGTACATTGCAAGATTGTATAACCGTCGCAAAGCATAATCCATGAAGACTTATCCACCGATTAATTGAGCTTCCTAAACGAAGATCAAATGCGTATTTACCCTAATATTTTCTTCTTGTGTCTGGATAATGCTTTTCAAAGTTTATTCCACTCAAATAATTGTTACTGAATTAAAAGTTTCCAAAAGGCTAGTATCATCTGCTTTCATGACATTCTTATGATTCGTTGTATTATTTATGTTGTTGGGAAAAGTAGTGACTAGCGATGGGCAATATTTTAATTAATGTAATTGTTCTTTTGGCTTTGAAAATAAATAACATTTTTGTGCAAAAAAATCTGAGAAACTAATTCCTAGACCTAAAGCTCTTCAGGCAAAGCTTTATTTAACTTTCCACTTTAGTAGGACGTTTACCCCAAAAGTCCGCCGATATCTAATACAGTGCAAACAGCGCGGTCATTTTATTAACTCTCATAACTCTCTCTTGATTTTTTCAGCATGATTAAACTTAACAATTCTTGCATTTGTAGTGTTAGCCGACACAGCCCCAAATTTTTTGATCTTCGTTAAGTCGACCTGCCACATCAATCTGAATTACAGCAAGATACTACAATTACACGGTACAACAATTACAGCTTTCATAACTTTTCCTTACAAAACTAATAGTTGTTCCTTAAGTCGCGTTAAAACTTGGACAATATGACCAAATTTGAAAAATTTTCATTATAATTTAATTTGCAATCATGATTTTACAATAAAACAATTTATTTAATTAATTATTAATAATATAATATAATAAATTTCACTTATATTAAAAAACTTTTACTTTAAAATTTATTATGTAATGGATTATTATAATACAATGAATTCAATTTACCAGTGGCACACAAATCATCAGGATGTTGAAGCTGTTGATTTTGGTGTTCATCAATCAGTGTTGTTATATTTAACTTATTATTAATGTTACTACCACTCAAATTTGAATTAGGAAGTTGACTGCCATTGCCACTACTACTGCTATTTGTATTATTATTTGTAGTATAATTATTATCATGATGACCATATGCCATACTAAAAAGAGCTTCTGGAGCACAGACAAATTTATAAACATATCTTTCTCCAGCAACTTTTTGCATAATTCCTTTTTCATAATAATATCTTAAACTCCTTGATAATTTATCGTAATTCATAGCAGGACGATTTTTCTGAATACCCCAGCGACGTGCAACTTCTTCTGGTTCAATTAACTTAAATTCCATTCCCTTTCCTGTCCATGCTATACAGCCTGAACTAAAATTTAAAATTATTTATAAATATAACAAATATATAGTTTCGTGTTTTTTTTTATTTAAATTTAATACTTACCTAGCTGGTTCATCTAGAAGTGATACTAAAAATTGCCAAAGTTGTAATGAACCTCTCCTTTGATTCAAGGAACTATTCAAAGTTGGACTACAAGTTGGATATAAACCACCAAAACCAATTTCAGGTTCTGTAGAACTTACAATTGTTGAATCGGCTGGTCTTAATGCTGCTGCATACGCCGAATTGTTATATGATGAAAATGAGTGAAGGTCAGAAGGTGAAGTTCTGGGAATAGTTTGTGTTAAATTTTGATGATGATTTAAATTTGTTGTCGAATCAGGGTATTCAATTTTATGATGATAATGTTGATTAAGATGTAATGTTGATGCGTGACTTTGATAAGCTCTCTCTTTAAAAACAGAAAATCATACAAGATATTCACAAAATTTTATTTATCCTCAAGTAAAAATTATAAATTATAATATGTAGATATATTAACTGTAAATAAATTTCTGAAAAAAATTAATGATATTGTAACTCAAATGCCGTACAATCAGAATATTTAATAAAAAAAATAAAAGTGAATTAATGGAAAATTTAAAAATCCTGGGACAAAATATGGAGGTAAAAATTTAAACTGCCTACAAGGCAATTCATATTTTATTTAGAGGGCATCATCATTCTAATAAAACAATTTTTCAGATTATTATTTTCCAATAAAATATGCAAATTATTGAATAATTTTTAATTTTGAAAAATCGCGGTTTATTTAATTTCTTTTTTATTTAACAGGTTCGTCAATGCTTTATGTTATTGAAGAAATTTGTTTTATTGTCTAATCAAGAAACGTTCACATATAGGTTTTCAACTAACTCTTATTCTTAGAAAGTGTTTTTAATATTTTTTCAATAAAAATGTCACGAATTCTTTCGTTGATATTAGATTTAAGAAGATTTAAATGGTTTATTCATTTTAAATAAAAATTTGATTGCGTACACACTATATTTGGTCTGAATAATAATTTTGAAAATCTAATTTTTTTTAACTCATAATACATTACAATAACATAAAACAGTCGATGCTCGGTTTCACCATATTAAATTTACTAAAACTTGATATTTGAGTATAATTCACGTTTGATTTTTTGCATTCATTTACGATCACACTTAATAATAGACGACTTGTATTGGTAGTAGAAATTTGATATTGGCTAGATAATAACGTTAAAACCCATTTAAATTAGAAAAATATAATGATCTAAACCATGCAAAGCTCTTCTTAAAATTTATATATCCTTTTAATATCCTTAAAAACTTAATAGTAAATTTCATGATATGTCGCATTTATTTAATATATTAATAGTAATTTTGAACCGTTAATTGATGTAATACGTACTATACCACATTCCTAAAAAAATTTGGTAAAAATATGTTTGTTCTTTCGTTTACAAAACTAAACAATCTCCAAAATGTAAAATTGAAGTTTTGTGGGCAAGTAAGTCTTATTAAAAAAACTACTCCACTCTTCAAGTCACCGCTTCTTAAAGTCATGAACATTTAAGGTTCTAACATTTTAAGATAAATAAAGTTTTCATTTATATACTGAAATATCACTATAATCTACCCGAGTTTACTAATTTGTATTCCCGTAAATCAGAAGACCGACGACTCATTTCTTTAATCTTAAAAAATTATATTCAAATATCAAGATTACGAATCGATCCGTCAAATATTTTCATAGAAGATCTTTTGAATTACTGAAACCTATATAGTAAATTTAAGTTCGAAATTTAAACTGGTAAATATGAAAAATACTTATGTTGCAAAAAACGTTGTTTTCTAAATAAAAATCAAATTTATTGCTATCGATTTTACCTTTATTCTAATATTTCCAAACTGATCTCTTTACTCTTATGTTAATTACCGACCGTATTGTGTATACAATTATGGTCGGTAGGTTATGTGATGGCAACAAATTTTGCATATCGAGTTTTCGGTGGGAATGCACTTCTCTATAGTAGGGAAGTATAAGTAAACTATTTTTAGCAACCTGTCGGTCCGTCGGTCTGTCGGTCTGTGTGTGCACGCGTGTATCTCAAGTTCGGCTGAACCAATTTTGATGAAATTTTATATGTAAGTTTATTTCGACAATGGCACGGATTGATCAACTTTTGGGATATATCAGGCCTCCGGAACTGCACTTTTTAGCGAGCGTGTTTTGCATTTTTGATCATTTTAAAGAAAATATTCAACCGATTTACTTGAAATTTCATATATAAGCTCAGCTCGACCGTCCGCGTACCCTCCTAACTTTTGGAAGAAATCAAGCGTCAGCAACTGGACGTTTACTACGGGCCAAATATACATTTTTGTGTATATAAAGAAAAATGATGAACCGATTTTATTGAAGTTTAATATTTTAATTCTTTATATTAAAACAATGAACATATAAATTTTTTGGAAAAATCAAGGCTCGAAAACTGATCTGCGGACCGATTTTACATTTTTCACCATATCTACGGACGAATTGGTGGAATTTGATATTTGAGTTCTGATTGTTACCGAAACTAACTAGCGAGCATTTCAAAGAATTCGAGTAGCACAAAGCGAAATTCTACTATAAACTTACTAATGTCCTAAAAATTGGAAATAAGTATTTAACAGACATTTTTATAATATTCTGTAACATTTTCACTTAACTAGACAATACACATTGCGGTCGGTTATGTGCTGATCACATCAGATTTTTTTTTATTATAAAACCCAAAATAATAAATTTCATTCGAAAATCAAAAAGCGTATACTGAATTTCCTCAGTCTCATCCTTAACTCCCAACTTTTCTTACTTCATAATTTTATTCCTTTTATTCTCGCAATCTCATAAAGCATAAAATACTCTCAGATACTTTTTAAATCCTATTAGATTATGCAAAAACTTGGTATAAATAATTTATTCTATTATGATGAATTGTTACAGATTGAATCATATTGTTTGATAATAAGCGAACGATACGGTATAAATTTTATTTTTGCTCTTCTTTTTGTTATTTTTTTTTAAATATTTAACATTTTTTCTATAGATGTTAAGTAAAATAAAAAAATGAGGATTTCTCAGTTCTTACTCTAGAGAGCATATTGTTGTTATTGTTTCGTTATTTGTTTATTAATTATGTATAAAAAAGGAGGGTGAAAAATGAAAAAAAAACTACAGAAACATTAGACAAAGGATGTTTTCAAACTACTTACATTGACGAGTAAAGGTTAATTTTAAAACAAAATCAATATTATAAAAGTATAAAAAAGAAATCTGGAAATTTGACTTTTCAGTCCAAAGTATAATGGGTCTAAATAATGATGGTACACCTGTAATTCTTTGTTTTAGCAAAAGGGGGATATTTTTGAACATATTTTGTTAAATGTTAAAAATCCAAGTATTTAAAGCTTGAGAAAAAACCTATTATGAGATTTTAAAAAGGGGTTGGTAAAACATTAAACATCTTAATGACATTTTAATTTACTGGGTATTAATTTAATGTTTTACATTAGTACTTAAGAGTAATCATTTTGTTATTCAATCCAAAATATAAAAAAATCTTAAAGTTCCGTGTATCAAAAATTCATAATGTATGTGCATGCGTAAATATCCGTACATATTTTTAAGAAAGGATGAATTTAGAAACATTATTAAATAAAGTATTCATTAGCACAATTATTCAGGGAAAAAAAATTATAATAGAAGTTTTCTATAAGGTTTTTTATCATTCTTCTAACGGGGGTTTGGTAACTCATTGCAAATTGCGTAGGAAAATGTAATTTTTACTACACAAGGACAAGTATTCTGTTTTATTTCATTTGATTTTTACCGACTGGATAATAAAGGATGTTGTTTGATGACACCAAACTTTGCATTATAAAGTTTTGGAGGGAATGCCTTTATCAGTACCAGGAAAAAGTAAACAAACTATTTCTGGAAAGAAGTGTTTCTGTATGTTTCTCGGTCTGTCTGTTTGTGCACGCGTATATCTCAAGTTTTTCTATACACTTATTTCCACGAAATTTAAATTTTTTCGTTTGAATTAACTTTTGGGACGTGTTCGGTCTTTTGCCATAGTTACTATCCTTCAAAAAAGAAATTTCAGTGAATATTCAAATGTTACTTTCATAATCTTATGCAAGACTTTAACAATATGGTCGATTTTGTATTGCCCCAATTTGATTTTTTTTTAAATTTTTCGAAAAATTGAGATTGTTATTTTTTGTTTTCCAAAAAATGTTTATACCCTGCACTTCGTGAAAGATAAATTCACTTAGGTATGGAGTTTGTAACCACTTGAAGGAGTCGTCTCTGGTATAGTCATATATCTATAAATTTTTGCTCAGCGTGAAATTCTGCGTTGACTTAGACATGTCAATCCATCCGTCCGTCCATGTGCACGATAACTTAAAAACGAATAATGCAATCGATATCAAACTTTCCCAAGTTTTTTTCTTTATATCACGACGGCTGCTATTGTAAATAGAACAATTCGGACAACGGATTACAACTTAAGAGGCTTTTTTAAATATTTCAAGAAGAATATGGCGATATTTATATCGAATTTTACAAAGATGTGTCCAATTACACTCAACATATGTTCTGAAAATTTTAATGGAATGGCTGCACTGTTTCGACTAGCTGCCATTCAAGTCCGAAAGTTAATTTTAAGTATTTAAAAAATATAAAGACTAGATTAATGAAACTCGGTTGTCGTGTGTTCACTTACAGGTCAGACATATTATTCGTGAAGTTTCTATTGAGTGGTTTGGCAGGTTAAAGTAATTGCCATTTAGCAATCAAAGTTATTTCTAAATATTCCAAAAACAAATTTTTAAACTCAGATTGTCAAAGTGCAGGGTATTATTCAGTTGGTTTATACCGACTGAAACGTTTTTATTTGTTTTCAATATAATTACATAATTTACTTGATTGGCCTCATTTACACTTGGTTCTCATATTTGTAAGTAATCATAAACGAAATTCGTGTTCGTAAGTTTTCATAATCAATAACTAAGCTAACAAATAGGCTGCATTAAGAACATTATTTTTATTCGGTCTTAAAAAATATTTTCTATTTGAAGTAAACATATGTGTAAATATTAGTAATTAATTAGTAATTAGTTTCGTAAATCAACAGAGCAGGTGCTAAAGAAGGTTATGGTTTAGGTAATTTGAACCGAATGGGAAAGATGTTTTAGATTTTTTGGTAATTATTACAGAATTGCTATGTACATATACCCATTTTCTTCGATTCATTTCCAATAAAATATTTGACATCGGTATTCTTTTGCAAGTTAATAATGTTTCATACACCTTTATTTTTATAGTTTGATATGGTATCAAATTATTATACTGCAATAAACACACATATGTATAAATACATACATTGTGAAAAATAATTATTTTGCACAAAATACCTCCTACACGAAGTCACATATAATGCTATAAAATTGTATTAAAATTTTTTATTTTGAAAATATAAAAATTTTCACACAAAAGATCAATTTTAAAATAAATTAAATTTTTATTTTTAATAATAGGTTAAATTTAATGCTATTTTCAATTTTTAAATTCAACAAAACCTAATACTTTTGATTGTTAATAAATTTCAATAAATTCATCTTTTTATTGAAAATTCTATCGTAAAATTTTCTACAAAATGTACATACATACATATGTACAACATTTCACCTGTTTTATAGAATTATTGCTATTGCCTATACAGTATGTTTATGCATGGGTATGAGCATTTATGCCAATAAACAAATATATAACAAAGTGCAAAAAAAAGCAAACTTACCCTCCTCTAGTTCTTTTTTTAATATTTCTGGATTTGAGGGAAACCTGTGGATGGAAATCAAATTTTTTATTCTGATAATATATTTAAATCTACAAAAAAAACTAAAGAACAAACGCAAAATTATATAAAATTATAAAATGTTTAAGCATAGCACTGTAAGGTAAGTTCTTTTAAAATATTTTCTCAAATTCAATATGTTTCTCTTTTGGTTCTCTATCCTTTATTTAAGACGCACGAAGAATAAAATCCGGAAACAAAATCAATTTCTAAATAGTATGCAAAAATTTTAATTCATTTACAGTATTTATATACAGTGTGTTTGAATGTATTTTCGGTTTCGTTTTTGAATTGGGAATTGCTCTTCCTTATTGTAGTCGAAAGACATAGATGTCTCTTTGTTCCAATTTTTTATATTGTGAATAATTACATTTTAATTAGATGTTTTTATTCAATTATCAAATTTCATAGGGAATGACAAATATTTAAAGTTTATTCTCTTGCTAATGTTTTTTAGAATTGGATTAAAAAATCAGAGATAAAATTTTTTCGATTTGAAAATGTTAGCTAATATTGAAATAGCTATATACAAAAAATTTATAATTTTAGATTGAATGTCAAAAAAACACGGAGCAAAGTCAATTCTCAATGAAAAAATTAAAACAATGAAAATTTCAACTTTATTTATGAGCCAGAAGTGGTCAAAGACAAGATTCAACTTGCATGTTTAAATGTTTCATCTTTTCAATCAACAGAATTATAAATAAAGTTGAGTTAAGCAAATGAGTTGTAAAGTAGCACAATCTCCTACAATATAAAAATTACTATCATTCATACATATATCAAAAACCTTTACACATTGCATACACTTAGGATGAGATGTAAAAAGTTTTGTAAATAGAATGGACCGAAGGACGTTTACAGTCAAACTAATAAGCACTTTCTTTCAAATTTTTGGAAAAGCGCCTAAAATAAAAATATTTATTTGTTATTTTAAGCGTTTTATTTGTACAATTTTACCCTTAAGCGGGATTTTTAAAGTGCGTGCGTGAAGTTTAATTGCTTTAAAATTCATATATCCAGATATGACTGTAAATACATTTATTCAATTTAAAATACTTAAATGACATTTATGAGCACTATTAGAACGATACCCGTATAGGGACGCCCGTTAAGTGCTGATCTGTGTCTCGAACTTATGCTTCTCACATAACTTGATTTTTATTGAGAATAATAAAAATATTTATCATTTTTTTTTCGATATACATTGTGTCTTATAAACTGAATATGAGCAATATGATGCAATTGTTGTTAAAATATTACACTTTTTTAATATAGACACATTTACCTTAAATTAAAATACCATAAAAATTAAAGAGTAAATAAATTTTTCAAAAAGGTAGAAACAAAAATCAAAAAGCCTGGTATAATAAAAAAATAATATAAGTATATATACGTTATGTATAACCGTATTTCATCAAAATAGTACAAGTTCACTTACCTATAACAGTATGGATGAGTCGCAGCGGGTATGTCGAAAAAAGATGAAGTTCTTTCACTACGAATCCCTTTTACTAACAATATGGTTTTTTTTTGTTTGCAATGCATTATTAATATATATAGAAAAAAACATAATATTCACATACATTATATAATGTTAAAATAGTATACATATATTATGTTTGTATAAAGAATTTTATGTGTGCATGTGTATTTGTTAAAAATAAGTAAAAATGTTATTTTTTAAGGATTTCAAGTTATGGGCGGTGGTAGTTATTATCATTATTATCATCATAATATAATAGTAGATATTACGGTAAATCTGGTTTGTGATTTTGCCTTTTTTTTCTTAATTTTTCTTTTATGAATAATAAAATATTGAAAATATTTATAAAAAGCAATATGTTTACAATAAAGATAAATAATTTTGCTGTTTGTTCTTATCCAGCTGAGGAGTTATCGGTAAGATAAAATCAGAACAAATTATTATTTTGTGTAGTAAACCTATTTTTAAAATATCAGTAATGAAAATTTGTCTTGTATTTCTTTATTTCACATGATAGAAATTTCTTAAAAAAAAAAAATGGTTAAAAAGGAAAAAATTTGTATTTGAAACTCACAATGATGACAATGATGATGATGACTGTGTTGATGTAGATGAATGATTAAATATTTGTATTAAACAGCAATGATCATTTATTTTCCTTTTTAATATTTTTATAGTTAAGGAAAATGTAATATAGGAAAATTATATTATTTACTTGTAATAGTATAAAGATTAATGAATAAAAGAACAAGCAAATAAAAATCTTAAGGAAAAAATTTTTCTCTTATTATATAATATAAACTTATTGAGTTAAGATCAAAAACTCGCAATTTAAATTCGTATGAGAATATTGAATCTGTTTTTGATAACCTTTTTCTTGACACTGCGTATTTAATCCTATATAACTTTTAATAAAGTTTTCAATTTTTTTTATATTTTGCAATATTTTGGCATAATATGCTTTCTTTTTGAAATACAATTATTTCAATATTTGATATTTACATAAATTAAAGCTGTTTTAGAAATTAAATTTACTACAAAGATATTATTAAAATTCAATTTAAAATTTAAAAGTTTTGTTTGACATAACTCGTATTTATTTTGGTATTTATAGATACCTATGTAAAACATATTGAAATATCACTGAGCTGCAAATCTGAACTTGTTTTTTTGTTTTAAATAACATACATATGTATAATTTAAGTATTTGACTAATTTGTGCATTTCACAGTGCAAAACAACTACTTTATTGTATAGGAGTATATGAGTCACTTCGAATTTATTCTTATACTACTAATAATTTTCTCTCTCATACTTCACATAACCGATAAATTATGGTACTGATTAACACAAACATACAAAATGTACAAAGATTTAAAGATAAAATTTAATTTTATAAAATGATCAATTAAATGTGTAAATAAAAGATTTTATAACATGATAAGAATTAAATTTAAAAGTGATACACAATTCTTCATAAATTGTACAAGATAATTCGCTAAAAAGTTAATTCGAACTTATTGAACTTATCTTAATGGAAAACAGAATGATCAGTTCTGCTGAAAATTGTGAATTTTGCTGAATAGAAAAGGTTCAATGGATTTAATTATAACTGTACGTTTTTACATTTGATCAGGCTAGTGGTCTGTTTGAGCCCTTATGGTAATTTTAAGAAATTATTCAAAGAGGTAGGTTGATTTCGGTAGTTGTTGTAAAGTTTAAAAAATAATTTGATAATAAGAGGTATATAATATGTTGAAACTATTTATACTGCTCGAATTTCGTGTAATAGGATAGTAGCAAGAGCAATAAACAAATAAATAAATACTCAAAATAGTATGATGTTGTACTCAACCTCAAACATAATCAATCCGGACGGGATTGATATCAAGGCTCTTGTTTGGGCTCCAAATGGAGCTCTTGGCTCCGTTAAACTTTTACACCTTTTAAGCATATTTTTCAATTCACAATTTATACGTGAAGTTTTTCTTTTTAGTTTTTAGCATGAATTTTGTGTTTGAATGTGATTTAATATAGAAAAATCAATATTTTCTGCGATATGCAATAAAAATAATCCAGTAAATTCAAGCAGTAAAATTCCAAAAAAAATTAACCTTGAATAGCGTTTGACTTTTTCAATATTATATAATTTAACATGTTTGTAAAATGACAGCATTTTATGAAAAGGAAATCAACTCCATATCTTGTGCCGTATAGGATTCCTGCATTTTGCCATAATTTCTCAGATTTCTGAAAAAAGCCAAAATTTTTGATTTGTAAAAACTCGTCGAAATTGGTTTAATAGTGAAATTCCTACTTTGGAAGGAACTTTAAATTAAAAAAAGGGATAAAAGGTGAAATTGTTTGCTCCTTTACCTTTTAACTAAGGTACTCGTAATGACTAACGAAGGTTAAAATATTATTATGTTGTATATCTTTTAGAGAGATGTGCAACGAATTAAACATAATTAAGTACCAGTATCAGAATATTAGTAAGCATAAAAAATATTTTATAGTACGAGAATATCGGAATTCCCTTTTAAACTCAAAACCTCCATTTTTTTGTGCAAAATCGACTACTTTATGAAATTGTAAAACTGCAGCCCTGTTCTATTTTTATACCCATATGAACGTATGTTCGAAGGGTATACTAAATTTGCCTTACCGTTTGTTACGCCAAGAAATAACGGTCTTAAATATAGACTCAAGTGTCTGTTTTTGATCAGCGTCGAATTCTGAGTTGATTTAGTCCGTCCGTTCGTCAGCCCGTCCGAAGGATAACTCAAAAACTAATAGAGCTAAGTTCACCAAACTTTCGGAAATGATTTATTGTAGTAAGTGCCAGAACCCTATTTAAATTGGACTTGATCGGGGAACCTGTTCGGGTAGCTGCCATACAACTTCCAAATTCATTTGACTTTATGTCAGAAACTATAAAAGCTGTGGTATTGAAATTTGGTGCAAGCAAATATTTTAGTATGGCTAATGTGTCTCATAAAACTCGTTGAAATTGCTTGGCTTCTTCTGGTAGCTGTCGCAGAACTTCAAAAGTTATTTGACTATATCTCAGAAACTATAAAAGTTGTAATATTGATATTTCACACAAGCGAATATATTAGTAGGGCCGAGTTGCTTGTTAAATTCGTTAAAATTTCTTGGGTCTTTCTGGTAGCTGCAATTCAACTTCTATAGTAGTTTGGCACACACAGTATTTTAAAAAACAGTACTGAAATTTTGCATAAATTAATATGGTAATACGGCAACTTAAATTCATAGTCTGTCCCATAGTCAGTTATGGCATATTTATTCGCACATAGGTTAACAAATTTGTACGGGTATCACAGAGTTGATAAGGTCAACTCTATTTTTTCTCGTTTCTCATTCATTTTACTTATTATAAACTATTGTTTTTTTAAATACACACAATTAATATAAAGAACAAAATAAATTTTATTAAAATATTGAAAGTGATGAAATTTATTTATTATTAAAAATTTAATTAAATCAATAAATAAATATTGGCAAATTAAATTTTTTAAAACAATAACGAAATATAAACAATCAAAGAATAAATATTTTTCCTCTTAATATTAAAAAATAAATCAAAATAAAAATCGACTTGTTCTTTTCAATGAAAAATGCCCAGGAGTGATTTTTCCTCAAACATGATTTAATGCTAATAATTGTGTTGTAATTTTGTTACAAATGCATATATATGTTATGTATATATATGTTTATATATAGAAATGTATACACACTTTTAAATTTACTTTAGAGTACCGTGTAGCTGATAATAAGTCAATAATATTATGCTTAACAAGATAAACCATGGGTTGTCTTATTATAGTATGAACACAAATTTTGTATGGGGGTTAAAAATTTCATACCCTTTGCCAATTTTTTAAAGAAGCATTACTTTTGTTTTGAGATCTTAAAAATTTATTTTACATATAAACAATATATCTACTGATATGGTATAATGTCAATTGAATGTCTGTATGTAATTAAAATTTGATTATATTTTTATGTATTTCATTAATTATAATTGTAAATAAAAATGTTAATTTATTATTTTTAGCTTACCGTTGTACCTTGTGTTAAAATAATCTCCATCAGAACAATCGTGTAATTTATTAGAATTTGGATTAGTTCCGAAAACTAGAAAATTTTGTTCCTCTAATTGATGTGGATGTAAATGATTATGAGGATGATGATGATGATGGGAATGATGTGTATGATGTGTGTGCGGATGCGGATGATGATGGTGATGATGATGATACCAATGTTGAGTTTCTGTTAACCTTTGAGAATCTAATAGGAAAAATTTTCAATTAATATCAATATTGATTTTTGTCTTTTAAAATTTAACAAACAGAATAACAAACCATTTGTGGGTGACATTGAAGAAACTATTCCAGTTGTTGAAAGTGTTGAAGCTGTTGTTACAATTAAACTATTAGATGATAATGATGGAAGAGGTGGTGAAGATGGTGTTGCACCTAATTGAATTGATGTTGTTAAAGGAGGTGGAGGTAATTGAACTGTTGTTGAAGGTAATAAACTTGATGTATCTAATAATAAATTTCCATTTAAAACAGATGTATTTTTTTTATTAACTCCTTGTATAGGTTGAAATGATGATGTTGATGATGATGATGATGGCAGAGATGATGATGTTGACTGCAATTCGTTTGTTACATTCAATAAGCTATTTGTATTTGTTGCTTCTGTCGTTGCTACTGATGTCACTGTATGAAGTGGATTTGTTGAATGAATATTATTGCCCCCATTAAGATTATGATTTGCTGAATATTCCTAAACATATAGAAATGACATATTCACATTAGAGCGAAATGATAATTAATTAAAAAATATTTGAAGGAACCAAATTAGAGAGACTAGTAACTTGTGTCTAAATCGGAAACATTTAGATTGCTGATGTATTTTTCGTTTACCTGTCTGTTACCTGTTTTTCGTTTACCTGTTCTAAACAACGCATAACTGTATTTCATTTATTTTGTTTAAGGCTCTTCCAAAAGACTTTTCCATATGAATACACAACAGGACAGTCGAAACTACTTTGGAATTGAAGAAAGTCAATATCGGAATTGAAAGCACCCACAATCTTTGACACGTGAGTCAGTAAGTTATACACATTATTACAAATATATATAAAATATAACAGACATTTAAAAAGTCATTTATGGTTATTGAATTTCTCTTTACATAACTTAATTTAGCCCACATGCACATTAAAACTATATTTTAAGCAAATGTCTTTATATTTTAAGGTAACACTGAATAAAAAATTCTTGCTTTAAACAATCACTTTTGAATTCAAAGGTTTTTATTCTTAAAGATAACTTAAATTTCTTTTTTACGCATTTTTACTTTACATAGGGAAACAAATAAACAATATACACATACCAAAATCATAAAGGATGTAATCAATTTGGCAAATTTATAAAAAGAAAATCAAAATGTTTTAAGGTTTTCCTTAAAGGAAATGAAAAAATTTCCCATATTCCTCAAGAAAGAAAACATTAAAACAAGTGAAAATCATAGGGTATATAAAACCAAAAAGTAAAAACAAAACTTATAGGAACAACATATAACCGAGAATATGCACATTGCATATTCTGAATAATACTCCGATGTCTCAGTAAACCAATTCTTGTTAGTTTAGCGAAAGGATTTCATACGCGATTATCCAATCTGCATTTCTCCTTAATATTTTTCGAAAAATATATATGCATTAATTTTACTCTTATTGTTCACATTTTTCTACACAATTTTTCTGAAAAGCAAGAAAGTCTTATATAGCCAAGCAGAACTCAATTGTTTGATTTTTAGAAGTTTCGTTAATAATTTTCTTAGATATTCCATTTTCTAAATGTCCAACAAAAGAAGAAATCTTGTAAGTAAAAACTGAAATTCAAAAGAATATCGAAAAACCGAAATCTAATTAAAAATAATTTATTTAACGTTCCTCTATCATAATGGAAAAGTCTATTTCCGCTACAAAATCAACATTTTAAATTTAGAACGATTACAATGCCTTCCTTATTTCACACATGCAATGCAGTCTATAATTGTTTAATTTTGTGGTTGTTAAATTGAATTTTTTAACATTTTGTGTTTTGAAATTTCTTCAGTTCTCAATTGTCATTAGCACCAAATCATAAATACTTTAAACAAGGATACAATCATTTAAAAAAAATATTATTGAAAGAAATTAAACCCTCATATAACCTTTAAAATAACGCTGTTATTTTTTTGGTTCTCTTCTGTTTTTTTTTTTCTCTTTTTTGGATTTACATTAATTTCTATTTAATATCCTTGACTTTTTTAAAGATTCTTCTTTATAAATTTAAACAAAGTAAAACAATAACGGTAAATTTCAACTTTATTTCACATTTAAAGAACAAACAAATGTCTGGAATAAAGGAAAATTCACATACAAAGGACATTTTATTTATCTTTTGAATTTTTGTTTCTTCTTTAGTTTTAAATTAGTTTATTAAGGTGTTGTACTATTAAATGACATTTACACATTTAAATATACATAAATATACGTAAGAGAGGAAAAATTTTCTTTATTTTTATTATTATGACATTCAATTGTGGTTATTGTGATTGTAGTCTGCTTGTATAACACATTTTAATTGTGTTATTGACAGGGCAAATATTTTTTTTCAATTTATGAAATGCGAATTCAATTATCTAATGAGAAAATTGCACCCTATGATTGTTACATAAACGAGTAGATGAATAAGAAAAGTAGAAGGACGTAAAGCAAAAAAAAAAAAGTGAAAATGTGAAGTTTTGTCACATCTTTTTTTATCATTTGTTGTTAGAATAAATGTTTTACGCAATTTCTAATTATCTATAATTATTGAACAAAATTTTATTAGGTTTGTTTTTACCTTAATAAATGTTTTACTTTGTTTATTTTATTCATTTTAGCAAGGTGTTGCTTTCATAGTTAAATCTTTTAGACAAATTAGAAAAGATCTTTGTGAAATCAAAAGTTTTTTTTATTTTTCTAATTTTATTGTCTTATAGTAATAGTAAATTCACATTTTTCTATATAATAAACCAAAGAAACAACAAACTATAATAGAAGCACCTACAGGACTACATTTGATTAAAGCAACTCCTAAATACATTAAAATGAGTTTCTGATTAAATATTGCGCCCCTGAGCTTAGTTTTTATATTAATTTTGTTAATAAAAGATACTTGAATAGTTTCCATGTAAAGCTTGGAATCGTTCTCGTTGCCTAATCTACTATCTGAAAATATTAGTTTAACCAAAATAAGTTTAGATAAGGAAATTACAAAAAAATGTACGTGTGGGAGAAATCTCCCATTGTTTTTGATAATACCTTAGAACAAAGAAGATGCAATTATATTCCAATAAACATAAGTACAAGATGAAAATAAATTGGATACCTACGGTTTTCTGTTATATTCCTTGACGATTAAATTAAAGGTTGTCCTTACTTTTAAGTTTATCTTTTTTATAAACATTATTTAATTACGCACTCTTAATTTCAGTTTTCTAGATTAGGTAATTTTGTTTGGAAGATCTAACTTCTTACATAACTTATTTTGCAAAACAGCAAATCTGGCGAAAAATAAAGCATGTTTTACAAAATGCAGGTTAGTTTACAAATTCATTGAATAACTATTACCGTAGGTCTTCAAAAAATTATAAAATTTGGATCAAGAAAACAGTATTGGCGCACTTAACTTAAATTATTTGAGTTCAACTTATTGAGTTTGACAACATGTTACAACCTAATTACGTTAAACAAATCACTGCAGTAAATTTGTGAAATTTTCAATGTTATCAAGCAAAGACAAAGTTGTGCAAGAAAGACTTTGCAAAAGCTGACTTATAATGAACAAAGTGCGGTGTATAATGAGCCTGAAATCACCTCATAAACACACTAAATATCAGGGATGCAAATAGAAAAACCTTTATATTTTCTTTTGGCTAAATTTGGCACTTCTGGTTTCAAAATTTTCGCGTACAAATTAAACGTAATGTGAGTCTAAATTTAAGTTCCTAAACTGAAATTGGGGAATACTTAACAATGTTAGCAAATTTACTCAAAAAGCTTAACAAAAAAGCAACTGTAGCCATCCTATATAATTTAAGTTGATATTTTCAGAACTTTCTCACAATGCACTTCTAATTACTGTTATCTTCACTCTTATTGTATTACAATTTTGACTGCAGTCAATAACTATTATGGTTTAAAAAAGAGAAAAAGGGATAAATTAAAAAAGGTTACACTTTAGAAAACAACGGGAAATAAATATAACAAAACATATATCAAAAGCTTATGAGGAAAATCCTCAATCCATTGTAAGAAATATTTTAAAATAATTTGTTATTATTTTAGAAAAAAACCTAATGCGAAATTCTCATTGCTGGTAATTTTGAAATATTTCGAAAAATAAAGTATTTTTATACATATTTGAAAACAACGGTAGTAAGAGAAATAGTATTTCCGAATTTTCCTCAAATTGTTTCAAAATTTATGAAATGTGGGATAGAGGGTTTTCGATAGAAGTCCTAGATATTTTGCGCCTAAATACTTTTATTAATTAAATTATTATAAATAAAATCTCGCTTTATATTTACACATAGAATTTACCTAAGAAAAAATGGAACAATATAGGCAATATTTCGAATAGACTTACCATAGACTAACTATATGTAACCTAAAAACTGGAAACAGAAATATAGACAGGATCAATCTATATTATAGTAAATTAAGACAGTTATTTAATAAAGTTGAGTCAAACCAATGGTTTGTATTGTAGCACTTTTCCCTTCAGCAAGTGATAATATTACTTTTAAATACCGTCTATTGTATACCTACCACACTATTAAAATTGTTTTCATTCATATACGAAACTATTTCTAGGATTGCATATATTTAGGATGAAGGATTTATGCAGTCTTTGAAGTAAATCACAAATTAATTTAAAGAGGTGTTAACATAATGCTCGATTTTAAGGATTAATTGCGTGAGTTAAGAAAAATAATTATATTTTTTAATATTATGGAATTTACCGTTAGCTTTTTGCGTTTATAGAAATTTAGAGAAACTTGTGGTTTCAGAAGTATAGGGCGTCAAAAATTCAAATTTTACAAATTTCAAGAGGCGATAACTTGAGAGGGCGTGGAGATGGAAAAAAATTTTCTTTAACGAAATGAACTATTTATTATTGCCTAAAAGCTGATAAAATTTCAGCGTACACAACCTGGGGTTTAGAAGAAAAACAACATCAAAAATTAAAAAAAAACGGATTTTATATAACGGTAAATTTTAATGGCCATTTTGCTTTTTTAAAGTTCAGGTACAGTATGCTGCGGTAAAAGAAGAAAGTCATTATTTTTCTGCGTTTGCTAAATTTTAGGAATGTCTACTCCAATAAATAGTTGAAAAATGCCATTTTTAGGGATTTTAGGGGGTATACCTTTCAGAGGGGGGAGAAGTTTCTAGTAAAAATCTATGTACATTTAAAATTTCAGCTTTCTATCTACAAGAGTGTAGAAGTTTTGTAAACAGACACACGGACGGACGGACAGAGTGAAACTAATAAGCACTTTTTTATTAATTTTTTTGGAAAAGTGCTAAAAATCCTGTCAACTGATGTTAATCAATCAGTTTTTGATGATAATCCTTAATATTTTGAAAAAGAAATAACAGAATCTTTTTCATCTGCCTAATTTGGAAACTTGATATTTAGTAAGCCATACAAACATATATAAATTCAAAAAGTCGTAGATTTTTTAAAAACCTATTATGCGTATCAAGGCAAGAGTCGCGTTATTCAATAAAATTCAATGCCCGTTCCTATAAGATTTTTCGTATTAAATTAAAAAACAAAATCGATTTATACAACGAATTTTTAAAAATTCTAAATTCATTTCACACCAAAAACATTCAAAATATTTATTTTTATTTTATAAAAAAATTGTTCACGTAAAGCAACCAAATGATTGGCATTTTTTCAAATAAGTTTTCAATGCTTGTTCAGCAGTTCACTACAGCTCAAAAATTAATTTATTGAGTTTCATCCTTATTTTAGTACAGAGAAAGCGTCAGGTACAAAACTACAAAATATTTGTAGTTATTTGTCAAATTTAACCATTAGATAACCAAATAAACAACAATAGCAGGATGGAATAATATGTAGCAGTACTAAATAAACTTATTAAGAATAATTGACAAAGACGAAACAAAACCATATGCTGATAGTGAAAAGGAGTTAACTTTTAAGTTAGCTAAGGATATTTAATCTTAATTGATAAATTCAAAAATTTCACTTTTAAAATTATTTTTGAGCTTGATATTCGAAATTAAATTTTTTTACTTGGATTGACGAGTAACAATCAGTTCAATTTTTAATTAATTTTAAAATTTAGGTGCAGAAATTATTTAAGAATTTTGAAAAGTACATACTCTATATACTTAAGTATATCATATATACTAGTAATTGTACTGAATGGTTAATTTTGAAAGTGACCCAATTGCAATTTCAAAACTCTTTTATTTCCAAAACAATAATAATACCAATAGTTGAAATTGAAACTTATGTTAGATAGGAAAATAAATATTCTATATAAAGCAATAACCACTTAAACGAATTTTTGCATACTTTAAATCCAAACGGAACAATATTTCATTATACCCGTACGAACGTATGTTCGAAAGGTGTACTAAATTTGCCTTACCGTTTGTAACGCTAAGAAATAAGTGTATGTTTTTGATCAGCGTCAAATTCTGAGTTGATTTAGCTTTGTCTGTCCGCCCGTCCGTCCCAACGATAACTCAAAAACTAATTGAGCTAAATTCACCAAATTTTCCCAAATGATTTATTGTAATAAGTTCCAGAACCCTATTTAAATTGGACATGATCGGGGCAACAGTTCGGGTATCTGCCATACAACTTAAAAATTTATTTGGCTATGTCTCAGAAACTATAAAAGCTGTGGTATTGAAATTTCACAGAAACGAATATATTACTAGGGCCAATGTGTTTCATAAAAGTCGTTGAAATTACTTGGCTTCTTCTGGTACCTGTCATACAACTTCAAAAGTTATTTGACTATATCTCAGAAACTATAAAAGCTATGGTATTGAAATTTCACACAAACGAATATATTAGTAGGGCCAATGTGTTTGATAAAAGTCGTTGAAATTGCTTGGCTTCTTCTGGTAGCTGTCGTACAACTTCCAAAGTTATTTGGCTATATCTCAGAAACTATAAAAGCTGTGGTATTGAAATTTCACACACGCAAATATATTAGTAGGGCCGATGTGTTTGATAAAATTCGTTAAAATTTCTTGGCTCTTTCTTGTAGCTGCCATACAACTTCAACAGTAGTTTGGCACACACAGTATTTTGAAAAATACATTGTACTGAAATTTTGCTTAAATTAATATACGGCAACTTAAAGTCATAGTCTGTCCCATAGTCAGTTATGGCATCTTTATTCGCACATAGGATAACAAATTCGTACGGGTATCACAGAGTTGACAAGGTCAACTCCAATTTTTTTTCGTTTTTAATTAGAATAGACTCGCTAAGTTCTAGAATGTTCCTGGAGATCTCTGAAAATTTAATGGATATCGAAAAAATTTGGAATTGATCATGTAGATATTCGCAGGAATGTAGTGAATTTTGAACAATTAGACTCTTTTGTATTGTATTTTGTATATTGAATGTATACCAACATAAATACTATTATTAAGTACATTCTAGAATTTTTGTGTTATTCAAAGAATTAATATAGTATTCTATAAAATTTACAAAATTGTCACTTATTTCAGAAACAAAGATATATTAATATTATTAAAAAGGCAATTAATTTATTATGAATAATATGTAACGAATTTAGAAAGAATAATATGAGTGTACGCAATTCTCCTGCAAATATCGGTGCACAAAACTATAATTATACTCTTTGGCCAAAAATATGCTAGATATTATTTACAAATTATTGAAAATTAATTTAATGTACATTTTCTATAGGCTTTAAGAAGTATTTAAAAAAATTGAATTTGTAATTATATCTAAATTAAAGTGTCCTTAATAAAGAAGATTTCATCACAACTATTATAGCATATAGGAGGACCAAAACATCCAAACTATATGTTTTAAAAGCCATTTGGAAATTATTTTGTATTTTCATACTATTTTCAAGAGTTTCAAACTCTTGATATTAAATAAAGCCCTTATATCTGTAGAATAACCTCTAACTCTTACACTATGATAACATAATACGTCCAAATATGCTATGAAACTATACATTATATACATAATGAAAATATGTCTGCGCTTCTTAAATTTTTCGAAATATAAAATTTAATTATACTAATATAATTCGTGAAACAAAAACTAAAAAAAAAAATTAAATTTATCCAAAAGGATTCATATATCTTTATATAAAACCCCATACTCATATGTAATATTTGTGTGTAGATATAACAATGTCCATATATTTATTTGATTTAAAATAATCCTTACAATTTTATCGTTATCCATCTGATGATGTTGATGATAATCCTTAAGGTCATCCATAATTCAATTATTACATGTAATATGATTTATTTTTTTTTATATGTATGTATTTTTTTGTATATTCATACATACATTATATTTATATATCCGCATAATCCTTTTTGTACGAAGCATCAATTTTGTATGGGTATGTAAAAAAATTTCATTGATTAATTATACATATACAATATTATTTCAAAATTATCAGTGGTTTATCAGAAGTTTTTTTAATTTTTATTCAATTAATTTTTCTATTTTTGAAAAATTTTCTTAAATTTTCTTTTAAAAAATCATTTATATCGTATATTGTACAGTTAAAAATGTTACTTCTTTTCAATTACTTCAAAGCATAATTTAATTTTATATTATTTTAAATATACTTGTAATTCGACCGAACGTACATCCTTAACTAAATTTTTTGGTTCACATCCTTATTATCAGTAGAAAAATGTTTTTTTTTTCTTTTTTTTTTTTTTGCTTTTCCAAAATTCAACCAATACCTATGCAATAACTGGAGGCTGGTTTCAAAAGGCTGTTTAAATAAAAATAATTTGAAAAATAATTTTTCATTGCGCAATATCAACACCTCCCCCTATAATATTTCTATAATGGCGGCACTTTCACTAAATTCTTTTACATTCTCTTGCTGTTAAACATACTCAAATTTCCTTACAGAAGTCAATTTTTTATATAAATATGTATGTTGTTTTATAATAAACTTAATTATACGAAATATATATATATATATATATATATATATATATATATATATATATATACATATAAAAATTAATACCGTTTGTATTCATATGCATTTACGTCTGCATATTTTCAATACCATCCAAATTCACAAAATGTTCGTTGCATATTCATAAAAGAAATTTAGGTAAATATACATATGCATGCATATATATGTTTGTATGTACATAAATGTACTCGTATAATTCATAGCGTATTGTTATTTTCTTTCGTTTCAATTCACGTTATATCTCACAGATACAAATAATTCTTTGCACCTTAGTATATATTAAAAACAAAAAACTGCTAGTATTATTGTAGTGGTCAGAGAGAAATATTTACTTGTACAATGTTACTGTAATATACGAGACCAATTTTATTCATAATTAAAAATTTACTGAAAAGCTTCACTATTGTCGGTAATCTGAAAAGAAAAAAAAAAAACAAAATAAGCCTGGCTTTTGTGCCAGGGTTATTTTTTTTTTTCAAAATGTTTTTGTTTTCTTGGTTAGGCTACTTAATTCTGGGACAGCCCTCGTATATACTTTCTGATAACTAGTTTTTGGTACATTTCTAAAACAATTTGAAAAAATAATTACTTATTAGTTTAACCCTGTCTGTCCATGTGCTTACAAAAGTATTATTTCTTTAGAATAAATTTTTAAACCGTGGAAAGGCGTGTTTTTGACCAATTATACTGTTTCCGAAGCACAAACAGTTTAAAATTATATAAACTCAAAAAAGGTCAGAAAATAACTTCTTCTACTAAAACAAAAACCAAAATACAATCAAAGTCAAGCTGTCAAATTGACTCTTCAAATTAATCACTATCACAAACCTTTGAAATATTTAAAGATTAATGTATTTTGGAAATCATGAGTTTCATGACCACATTTTTTAAATTTTATTCAAATTTGTACATATACATAAGTATATGTATACTTACTTTTACATGCATATACTTACCTTTAATATAGTCAATAGTGTTCTTACTTTTTAATTTTGTTTTCATTTCAACATAGTCAAATCTGAACCTAGATTACTATTTACGTTTTATTAATAGTAAATTGAAAAATTAAAAAACAGTTTCATACTAATAAGTCATTATAGGACTTACAGTGAGACTGATTGAAAATACTATTTAGAAAGCAGTATCATGTTTGAAAATTAAATCAAAATAAAACGGAGAATTACACAGTTCTATAAAAAATATTGGTACTTTGGAATTTTTCATAAGGTTGAACGTAGGACATTTTTCACTATTCTTAAATTTAGGCATATACAATTAGTAGATATTCATTGACTTTTTTTGCTCTTGGTCTCTATTATTGCAAGTAAGTTTTTTTAGAATACTTTTCTTTTAAATTTTTTGGGTGTTTGCAAGCTGTTTTCATTACAATTGAATTATGTTGGTATAATAAAATTAATCGTTTTTCCATTATTCCTTCAAATTATAGATACCTATGGTTGCATAACCGAAAGCGATTTATATTATAGTATAGTAAAAATATATTTCTTTTAATTAAATTAACTGTAAAATTATCTGAAATCTAAAATAATCTAAGAAAGAGAACTAGTAATCCTATATGTCTAATCCAATTTTTATATTATAATTTATAAGAAAATGTTATGGGGACAAGATGTGTACCTACCTTTCAATTTATTTATTTCAAATTTAAATTAAATTTACTAATTTCTGTTATTCATGCATAATTTTATTACCTAAAAAATTTAACTCGCAAATCCAATTTTTCTTAAATAGCTAATCTTGAATAATGGTATACACTTTTAGTTATAATAATAATTCATATTTTAATTAGAAGTACGTATTGTATTAAGTCTGTTTTTTGCAGAAAATTATTATAGTCGAATACGCATATATGTACACAATTTTGTTTTGTTCTTCTTATTACGGTACATGTACCTGATGAATGTACAAGCCGGAAATCTAAAACGGTTTTTGAAAAGCTCGGCTCCAGAGTCCAGCGGTACCACAACGAGCCTATTTATACTTTACAGTAGCCGCGTAAACCTGACCTAACCTAACCTAATTGCATTTTACTAAAAATCGTATAATCCATTATTAAAATTATTTCATTATTTTTTTTATTTAACCGAGCTTTTGAATTTATGCCTGTTAATTTGCATGGAAACATAAAAAGTATGGAACTTAATATAAAGCAACTAAAAATGCCAATTTTTTTAAAAATAAAACTTTTATTTGCACGTAAAAGTTGATTATGTAAGAAGAAAAATTAAATGTTTCTAAAACAGCTTACCCCAATGCAAAAAAAATTTATTTTAATAGATATAAATATGTGAATAATAAAAACTAAATGAATTTTATGACAATCTTGCATTTTATTGAAAAGCAGCTTTCGTGCAGATATTTCTAATTTTTTTTTAATGTGTGAATGATTGACTAAAAATTATAACTCAATATTTTCTCTTATTCTCTCAAATGAATATCTTTTTAGCTAAGACACAAGGTCACCTTCATACATTCAGCCGCCCCTTATATTTTCAAATTATTATCTAAATTTTTTTAAATTTGCAAATGTTTTCCATAAATTTTCTGTCTTACCTAAACGACTTTCCGTTACTTAACAATTTGCTCCTTAAATAAAATTAAAATGTTCTATTTTAAACTAGATGTCACTAGAGTAGTAAAAAATTATTGTTTTCTGGGAGAATAAGATAAACAAAACAAAACTGAAAATGTTTTTATTTTTTCATATCAAGTTCGAAAGAGAACAATTAAAAAAAATTGAAAATATGTCAAAATCTAATGTCAATGTCAGGTGAGTGTGAGTTTTGTGTGATTAGTTTTTGTCTAGACCACAAGTTTTTTCATTTGAATAAAGTTAAATTTTCTTAAAAAATAAAGCCGTAAGGAAAAATTTCCTTTTGTCTCCAAAATATTAACTATTTTTTAAAGCTTTAATTCTCTTTAAAAGTGAAAATTAAATATTTTAACAGCAACAACCTAAAATATACAAAAACTCAATTATATAATTTCATAATATCTATTGATATTTCAATTTTGTATAATTTCCAGACAGTAAATAAAATATGCTTTAAATATTAATTACTGATGTATAAAATTTAAAAAAAATTATGAGGACTTTCTGTATAATTGATTTTACAGAATATTTTTTCTTAGTAAAATTACGAAGGTTCTCATATCAAGGATGACATGAATAAATAACAATTGAATTTGTTAGGTATAAGAATATATTCAATTTGGGTACAGAAGTAGTAGCTTGAGAAAAGCTGTAGCATAATTTGTTAGTTTTTATCTTCGTTTGTTTCAAAATTTTAAAGTAATATTATGGAATCTGAATATATTAAAAGTATAGAATGGAGCATGATGGATAAGAAAAAATTTATTCCCTTATCTATGCTTAGCTCGTTTTCAGTTCGATGTTGTCTTTTTCCATTGACTGTCATAAAAACCCAGTTGCAGGTAAGCTTTTCGTAAGTTAACTATGGAAAATTTAAATACTAAGCATTGAAATAATTGTTTCAGGTTCAATTTCAAAATGATATATATACGGGTATGATTGATTGCGGTCGTAAACTTTATAAAACCGAAGGAATTCGTGGTCTCTATAAGGGATTTTGGATTTCATCTTTTCAAATAGTCTCTGGTGTGTTTTACATATCAACTTATGAATCTGTAAGACATATGATGTCGCAAGTTGGAGCTGGAGATAGAGTCAGAGCTCTTGGTATGTTTTCTTTACTCTTCCAACATTTTAACTTTTTCTTTTTCAAAAGCTTAATACCTACAATTTAAAAAATAGTCTCTAGCTGTATAATTTGATTTAGTAGGTACATATAAATTACTGATATATTTCATACATGTACATATATAAGTAGTTGTGCAATATTAAAATATACCCACCCTCATAGAATAAGTTATTAAGTCTTATCTCTTAAAGCAAATATACTAAAATGCTAAATAAACTGATAGGAAATGGACATCAACTTCATATTTAATTATCAGTTTTTAACATAGTTTTACATTGTTAATATGTGTATTCTTTAAAAATATCCGTATTAACTTGACGAACTTAAAAAAAAACCTATATTTTTTATATATTTTAGTTGGTGGTGGTTGTGCATCATTAGTTGGACAAACAATAATAGTTCCATTTGATGTAATATCACAACATGCAATGGTTTTAGGTATGCGAACTCAAGGAAAAGATGTCAATCCATTAGGAATTTCTACTAATAATAAAAGCAAATTTTATGTAACAAGAGCAATAGCACTAGAAATTTATCGAAGAGATGGAATAAAAGGTTACTATAGAGGCTATGTTGCAAGTTTATTAGCATATGTTCCTAATTCCGCAATGTGGTGGGGCTTTTACCATTTTTATCAAGGTAAAATTAAATAATATGTCTGAAAATAAGAACAAATTTATAGTGTATAATATAATTAATACGTTATAGATGAGCTTTTAAAAATTTCTCCACCTTGGATATCCCACCTATTTATACAATGTGTTGCTGGAACACTTGGCGGTTTTACAACGACAATAATAACAAATCCATTAGATATTATACGAGCTAGATTACAAGTTCAACGCCTTGATTCAATGAGATTGGCATTCCAAGGTCTTTGGGCAGAAGAAAAATTCAAAATTTTTGTTAAAGGTTTATCAGCTCGATTAATGCAGTCCGCTGCGTTTTCTTTTAGTATAATTTTGGGTTATGAAACTATTAAACGATTAGGTGAAATATCCAAAATAAATAAATACGCTTTTAATAAAAAAATTTTTTTTCAGCAATCACCGAGCAGTATAGACATAGAGTGCGATGGTAAACACTATAAAAAAAACTACTGACTATTATCAATAATAGAAACATTTTTTACTAAACTTGAAATTTGATTAATTTTTAAGTTAAGTTTTAATGGCGGAATTCGCACAATTTTTGTTATTTATTTATATTGAATTTAGTTGAATTGTTGTCATAATTTTGCATTTAAATTAAGTCCAATTAGTTTACATGTTACGTTAAATTTAGTTCAAATTTATTTTCATTTTAATTTTTTTATTATATTTATTATGCCTTTATGTTTTAGCCAAAGTATAGAAAACAACTCTTTCCCATTGTTATGATTATTTAAGAATGTCAATTAAATGCAATAATGATTTCACCAATTCTACATTAAATTAATTTTATCAATTTTTAATATATTCTTGAGTAAAACTATAATTATGATATAATATTAATATCATAATTATGAAATATGTAAATTAAAATTAGATATTTGATTTAAAATATGGAACAAAAATGTATTCCTTTTGGAAACCTTTAATATGTAATTTAAAAAAAAAATACTATAAATTCCAAAAAAGGATCTTGAGATAAATTTTTATTGAATTTATTCTCAATCCAAAAAGTAAAATATAAAATTGAATTTATTTATGATGATTATTATAGTTCATAATATAAACATAAAATATTTCTATATTTTATGTTGTTCTGTAAATAATGAAGTTGTAATATAAATAAATATGTACATTTGTAATTAATAAAAACTGAACCTCGTATAATTTGTAAAATATCGATAAATTCATTAAATTTAAATATGAATATTATATTTCAAATACATATGTAATTATCAAAAATTAAATTAACTTTTAAATTAAATTTAAAGTGATACGAACGAATGAAAATTTTTACGTTTTATTTTTGTGGTTCTTAGATATTTTAATTTTATATGTATGTGATTATGTACTATCAATTGGAGAAAAACTTAGAAAACAATAATTTTTGTTAAAATTTCAAAAGATAAATACTGTACCTACATAATTTGTTTAAAAAATGAATAAATAAAACAATTTTCCAAAAACGATTAGATTTTTCTTTAAAAAACAGAATTTTATAAAAATATGTTGTGTAATTTTCACTTATAAGTTAAATGTTACAATTTTAAAGTATATTTATACTTTACAATTACACCAATCATCAACTATATTGCCTTTTACCATAATTTCATTATGCTTTATTAATGTAATAAGTAAGTAATACAAAATACGCTAGCAATGGACTACAAAATTTTTTAAATTAAAAAAAATTTAAAATACGATACATATATACAATTTTTAGTGCAAACTTTACAAATTTTATTTTATTAAAATTCAACTGTATATGTTAAATTCAACTGTACAAAGTTATTGTTCCACTGACCTATAAATGAAAGCTTTAAAAAAGTCCCAAATAAAATACAATGTAACATCTACTTTGATTTATTTTAACTTTTTTTTATGAAATTTTTTATTGTACACGTTGTAAAATCGGCAATATGAGCAAGCTACACGTCACATTCAAAAGTATGTTTTCAACCCATTATTTAAAAATTATTTAAGGTTTTACTCAAAAAATATCAATTCAATGTGACTAAAAATTATTATTTTTCCATAATAGATAGCTGTTTTGCCCTGAAAAACGAAATTATTGGTTTCATCAAACGAATTTTAAAGTAATAATGTAATATATTAACATTGTTTGAGCGATGAATTAGTTTACATTTTAAAAATTGTGCGAATTGTAGATAAAAAACAACATGCGTAATATTTTAAATACTGATGGGCCCCCACATAAGTTGCATGCAATTTTTAAATTACTTAAAGAATTTTACATATTTTTATTTGAGTATTAAAAAAACCCAAAAATAACAATTCAGTAAACATACATAATATATTATCTTGCTTTAAATCATCATTTCAATACAAGTATTGTATAAACAAATAAAGAATTCTATTCGATATTTCTACAATATGATCTCTCTACATAATTTGATTACGAACATGTACAAAGGTTTGATCTTTATTACATTAAACAAATACTATTGCAATGATTTTTTTCTTAGCTTTCTTTCAAAAATAAATTTTTCTTTTATAAAGTAAAAAAAAAAACATAAAATAAAACAAAATTGAAATCAACTAAAGTAATGGAAAATGCTGATTCAGATTTATTACATTTAATCGCTTTAACAGGTAAGTTTTATTGCGAAAACCATATTAATAACAGTTCACAAATATATTGTTTCATTCAGTAGAACACCAGTAGCCAATACAAAACGGTCGTGTAATTTTTAAAACAAATATAAATCACTTTCGGTACTTAACTTAGCGAAAAAACAGAAGTAACATAAAGCGATACGATTAAATTGTTAATAAAAAATTTTAAAATAAACTTAAGCATTTACATAATACTGTTGTTATTTAAAAGCCATTGAAATTCATAACTAGTCTCTTTGGTGTACTATCTTATGATTTAAATTTAATCCTAATAAATCATAAAGCTAGAACATCATTGAAATTCGTTTTGAAATTACAGCAATAGAAATAAATACATATATTTAAATATTATATTATAGTATAAACGAACATATACAAGCATCTTTTTTTATTTAGTGTGAACCATATTTGATTGGATTAAAAGGAACTTTTACTGTGAGATGTTAATCTATTTTTAGTTAATAATCATATCACAGTAATTGTACCTTATAATTCGATTAAAAAGTTTAATTCAACTATCAAAGTTTTTAAGTGAGTGTTTAAAAAATTTCAATTCATACATATTATGTATATGTATAAAGAAAAAAGTGATTATGAGGCAAACACGGCTCAGATGGTGTTTTTGTTAGATACCTTATTTTATACATATTATTGTAATCATCACTGGGCTCCGTTTGTCTGATAATCCTAACATATCAAGCAAAAAAAGTCTTATTAAATAAGAACTACTTAAAGTTTTAATTTATTAATAAAAAAAATCTTTTTGTTCAAATTTTAATATATCGAAACGGGTAGAAAATATTTTTATTGTAAGTTTATACTTTCAGCAAGTACAGTAAGTGCAACAAAATTAAATTTCCACTTAAAAAGGGAATTTTTATTATAAATTAATATTTTACACTATAAACGTCTAATTTGGAGTGATTAAGGTACGGAAATTTATTTTACATCTACATACATACATGCATATACATTGATCAAAAACAATTCAAAGTAAAAAACGTATGAATTTATACAAATTTTAATTTTAATAATATATTTATAATTTTAAACATTATTTTAACAAATTAGTTATATGTGAAAGAATTTCAATAAAAAAAAAACTTCAATTCGAAAAGTATTATTTCATACTTGGATAAATCTATAAAAAAAAACGAGTATATATAAATCCCTCCACAAAATTAAACTTTGATCATTGAAAATATTTAATCAAGCATTTTTCTTATCATATAATTCAGAATTCCTCCATTACGAAAATATGTTACATCCACTTCAGTATCAAAACGTAAAATTGTTTCGAAAGTTTTATCATCAGCCTGAAATTACAAAAAAATAACTTAAATCATGAACATAGTCTATTTTAAATAATTTACCTGAACTTGTATTTTCTGACCGGGTTTTATGCTATCAGGAATATTTATATTGTATTCTTCACGACCAGTTAAACCAAGGCTTTCAGCATTTTCATTTGGTAAAAATTGTAAAGGTATGATTCCCATTCCGACAAGATTTGAACGATGAATTCTTTCATAGGACTCAGCAATGATAGCTTTGATACCCAATAAGAACGGACCTTTTGCTGCCCAATCTCGACTTGAACCACTGCCGTAATCTTTTCCAACTACAGCAATCAAACTAACATTCTCTTCTTTGTATCTGAAATATTTAATAAGAGTTAAACAAACAATTCGCAAATGAAAATTTCTAAAATTTTCAAATTTACCTTGCAGCGCAATCATAAATATCCATTTCATCTTGACTTGGAAAATGAAGAGTACGAGGTCCAGGCTTTTCTAAAAATTTATTTACCAAACGAATATTTGCAAATGTACCCCTAGCCATTATGGCGTCGTTTCCTCTTCTAGAACCATATGAATTAAAATCTCTTGGGCTTAAGCCTCTTTCACCTAAGTATCTTGCAGCAGGACTATTTCTTGCAATAGAACCGGCCGGGGATATATGGTCAGTTGTTACAGAATCTCCCAAGAATAATAAACATCTCGATTTATTTATAGAATTTATTGGTGGTAATTGACGTGACATATTATCAAAAAATGGCGGTTTTTTAATGTAGGTTGATTCTTCACTCCATGGGTATAACATGCCTTCGGGGGCTTGAAGATTTTGCCAATCAGGTGAACCTAATTGAATTTTTCCTATATAAAAAAAGAAGAGTTTATTTATATTAAAATTATCAATGTATATTAAAATTAAATATTATTTTCATTTAATGTAGTTTACCATATACTTCTTGAAACATAGCAGGAATCACGTAATTATTTTCAACTTCTTGAATTTCGGAGCGTGTAGGCCAAATTTCATGCAAAAACACTTTTTCACCTTTGTTATTTATACCAACCGGTTCCTTTTCAAAATCAATATCTGTTCGGCCAGCTAAAGCGTATGCAATAACAAGTAATGGACTTGCTAAGTAGTTGGCTCTTGTGTTAGGATGAACCCGTCCCTCAAAATTACGATTTCCCGAAAGAACACTGCAACATACCAAACCATTTTTTTCAATAGTGTTAACAATGTTTTCTTCCAACGGCCCAGAATTACCAATACATGTCATACAACCATATCCAACTATATTAAATCCTAATTTTTCTAAATAAGGAATGACTCCTGATTCTTTGAGATAATAAGTTACAACTCCAGATCCGGGAGATAAAGAAGTTTTTATGTAAGGCAAAATCGAAAGACCCCTCTCAACAGCGTTTTTCGCTAACATTCCAGCACCTAACATAACTGATGGATTGCTTGTATTCGTGCAAGAAGTAATTGCAGCTATAACAACAGAACCGTGGGTGATGCTATAAGTTTTTCCATCATCCCATTGAAAGCTAGCTGTAGCATTTAAAACATCTGGTTTTAAAGCAAAACCTTTAAACCCAATTTTATTTGTCAAGCAAGATCTAAAATCATCTTTCATATCCACAACTGAGACGCGATCGTGTGGCCTCTTTGGACCAGACACTGACGTTACGACTGTAGAAAGATCTAATACAACCACTTCGCTATATTCGGGATCTTCAGCCTCGTTTTCGTAATTGCGCAACTGCTTGGTAAGCTCAAGATATTTTTTTATAATTTCTATTTTTTCCTCTTTGCGATCTAAAACGAAACCATTACAATATTTTTTCAGACATACAGACAATACTTACTTGTTTGCCTCAAGTATGCTAATGAATTTACATCGATTGGAAAGTAACCAACAGTAGCACCGTATTCAGGACACATATTGCTTATTGTTGCTCTGTCTGCAATGCTTAATTCAGCTACTCCTGGTCCAAAAAATTCCACGAATTTGCCAACTACTCCTAATTGTCTCAAATGTTTTGTTATAGTCAAAACTAAATCTGTAGATGTTACTAGTGGACTAAGTTTTCCAATTAATTTGTAACCAATAACTTCTGGCAATAACATGGAAATCGATTGTCCTAACATTACAGCTTCCGCTTCAATACCTCCAACACCCCAACCAACAACTCCTAAACCATTTATCATAGTTGTATGTGAATCTGTACCAACCACACTGTCAGGATACAAAATTTTTCCATCATTTTCATCGCCTTCAAAAACAACACGTGCCAAATACTCCAAATTAACTTGATGAACAATTCCGGACCCTGGCGGAACGATTAACATATTATTGAAAGCTTTTGCACCCCACTACAAAATTATTATTCAATATATTTTAAATTTTAAAGGTATAAAGATTAATATGTTTGGCTACAAACTTTAAGAAACGTAAATCTTTCTTTATTCCTTTCAAATTCCAGATTTTGGTTTTTAACTAAAGCATCATCTCTTTATGAAAAAAAAATATATTTAATCTATGTAGATAAATTTTAAAATAAAAAATTCAAATTCTTACGATCTAGAAAAATCAACTTGAATCGAATGATCGATAACTAGATCAGCCGGACAAATTGGATTTATTTTCTGAGGATCACCACCAAGTTCGCGAACAGCATCTCTCATAGCAGCAAAATCAACAACAGCTGGAACACCAGTAAAATCCTAAATAGTAATGTTAATAAGAATTTTGCATTAAAAATAGGTAATAATTTGTAATTCTTTTTAATCAGTAAGATTTAAATTCAAAACCATTAAAAAATATTCTAATAAACACATAAAAAAAAATCAAATTTAAGACATAAAATACGCATGTTTCGGTAGGTAGAAAAGCCGTTCATACATATGTACATAGTTTTAGTTATCAGAAAAGCTTAAAATGCAAATGTCTTCTTAGACATATTTCAACTAACATTTTTATTTTACCAAGAAAATTTCAAATTCCTCTTGGTGTTACACAAGTCTATAATTCTTTAATGTAAAAAGAAAAAATAAACTTTACAAACTTTCAAAAATACATACAATCATACATTTTCCTTCAAGTTCTATTTTTTTTTATTTAAAAGCTCACATAACCACCTTTTGTTTTTTAAATATTTACTTGTAAGATTACTCTTGCTGGTTTAAACGAGACTTCTATATCATTTTGACCTTGTTTTAAATTGGGTGACCATTCCAAAATATTTTGCACGTCTTTTTCCAAAATGTGAAAGTTATCACAATTGCGAACAGCCGATTCCAGTAAAACTCTAATACAGTAAGGTGTTTTTTCTAAAAATATAAAATTTGTGTATCGTTCAATACTATGGTGCGGTGTACTCGGCAATTTTAAATTTTTGAAGACAAATTAAAGTAAAAGTAATATGTAAGTATGTATGTATATGATTTAATTATTCATGAATATTCAATTGGTATTATGTATATATTTATACAATTCCAGAATATTTTGTAAATTACCATATTTGGAGTCCAACGAGCATAGGTCAAAGTATTTATAAGTTATGCCCCCATGATTAAATTGTTTTTTAAAATGTCCATAAGGATTTTTTCCTAAAGGAAACACCTTTTTAATAATAATTAATTAATTACATTTAGATTATAACAATACCTGACATGTTATCTTCTGAAACGGTTATCAGTATCACTTAAATAGACCCCTCAAATAATGATGATGTGGAATTACATATAAAGATAAATCGAGTCTAAATGAATTCAATAAGTTTAGTTTTACCTTAATATATCTAATTAATGCAAACTTATCAACTTCGCACTTAATATGAATCTATTTAAATATTGCGAAATTAAATTTTTGATATATTTTCAAACCGTAAACCCACTTCAAGATAGTAAATCCGAGGAACATCTATCATATGCCTATCAAACTGCACACATATGTATGTAAATTTAATTAATTCTTCATAAAAAATAAGAAAACATTTAAAAAGAAATGTCAAAAAAGTAAACACAATCAAAAAACAAATCGTATGGCCAGACTCCTAGAGCCACATCAAACTTGAAATCTAACCCAGCATTTACACGTACAAGTTACTTGCAAGAAAGTTGCAATACATACAAAAATTTTACTAACACATTGAAATATTTCTACTTGCTTGTTTACTTGCAGTTCAACTTGCAAGAAAATTTTGCTGCCAGTAATTTGAGCAAGTAATTTGACATATTGAGAAATTCACAAAAAAAAATTTGTTGTTTTGATTTTTTTTTTTTTTTAATTTAAAATTTTTGAATTTTGTTTTGAAAAAATTAAACTTAGCAAACTTATGGTTTCTAAAATTTATAAACAATTATATATAATGCTAGTTGTTTTCTTCTCAAAGACATTTTCAAAAATTAACTTGCTAAACGCCTACGTCATAATAGCAAGTAATTTGACATTTCGAAAAACTAATTGACAATTAATATTATACAAACTTGCTTGCAAGTAACTTGTATGTGTAAATGCTGGGTAAGGTACTGTAACTGATACATAGTACACGAAAACTCCTTGAATCGAATAGAAAATTAATCGAATAGAAAATCAAGTATCGTTTACACATCAAGCAAACATCAAGATTTTTTTCGATTTGATGGAAATTTGATGAAAATTTGATGTGTAAAATGGAGCTTTATCCAATTCATATGTAAAAGAGTTACATAAGATATAAAAATTAAAAAGGTGGGAACAATTTTTTCTCATTATGTGCTCTGCATCAGTGGTTTATTGTGATCAGCAAATTTAGTATTCGAAAATTTATTTTTTATAGTTACTTAAATTATTTCTTATAAATTTTTTGAAAATTTATAAATATAAAAAATATCTCAAATATATGTAATCAAATTTAATGAAAACTAATTTAATTTTAAATTCTTCATTTTTTTTTTTTTTTGATTCACATTATTTTTCCATTAATTTAAATTATTCATTTTTCCTTAAATTTTTTTTACATTGTTGATTATATTATTGATTTGGCAGCATATTTGATGAAATAAAGTTTGATGTGTAAACAGACTTTTCCATACAATTTTGTGGTTGTCAAATTAAATTGTCAAATTTAGTCTTACCAAATTCTTATCAACCTTTTGGGCAGAAGGAAAAAAAATTGTATGGATAGACTATTCTACTGTTTATTGTAAAATTTATCTTTTAAAGTTTTATTATAGGTTTGCTGAAAATGGCTCAAAGTTGCTGAAAATGGCTCAAAAAAATTACAAGTAGTGCAAAATTTAATTTAATGTATTAAATCTTTTGAAAATAAGGGTGGTTTACTAATAAAGTAAATTATTTTTCTTTAGTTATTAAATATTTACTTTCCTTTTCATTTAAATTACATAAATTGTTTACTTTTTCTTATATTATTTATTTTTCACTTATTTTTATTTTCAAATAAATCACTCTCACTGTGTTATATAACATGGATATGCTTCAATATGGATAAAAAATTAAATACTTGTCAAATTTAATCATCAAACTTTGCTTGATGTGTAAACGATACCTTATTCTATTCTATTTAGATTTACTGTCAAATTTTTTAAAAGTAAAATATTGACAATAAATTTTTCAGGCAAATTTTGAACAACGATTTTTATTTTGGTAATAAAATTCTTAGCAATTCTGATAGAGCTCAGCATCAAAATTTAATCATTTTGCTACAAGAAAAATAAACAAAAAAAACGATTGGCCACTGTTCTGAACTGTCACTAAAATTAGAATTGAAAATAAATTGAGAAAAAAATACAAGTTATACCGAGTTCGAAAATTTTTTTAGTATTCCACCTTAGCCTTATACTCAACAGAACAATGTTGTTAGTAAAAAGCAGAACTGATATATTTGTTGACAGATTTGAAATTTTTTCTGAGATAAAAAGCGAGAACGTCCAAGGACTGAAATTGTTAAACAAACCATTGTAGCGCAGGATTATTTACAAATAAAAAATTTTTTGTGTTTTAGACGCTTCTTATAGTTCATAAGTTTTTACACAATCCTGTTTAAGACAAATTTGGGTAACTGAGTGTTTTCATGTGTTTTATTTTACCATCCAAGCAGACATATGCTTCTTAGTTTTGCAATTACTGTTTGATTGCTTAATTGCATGCGATTACACAATTACGCAATCAAATAGTTTTGAAACTAAAAATTGCATATGCCTTCGTCCTAAAAACACAAAACTTTATTATTAATATCAGTAGTTTTGCCGATTTTAATAGCGAGTCGCAGCATTGTGTTTCCCTGTGTATTATATAAACGTCAATAAAATGAAATGTCAAATTTTTTGTTTTATATCATCTGATTTTTGATTTGTTTCTTGAAAAAAAGCTGCATCTTTCCTTCGTTTGGTTTGCCTGCACCCATATTTAAAAAGTTGAAGAATTTTTTTTTCTGTTATTGAGTAAAAACAAAAATTTTGTTAAAAAATGTCTGATGACGATTGGTTTGATAAAGATATTGATGAAATAGTGCAAGAAGTTCAAAAAAAGAAAGAACCGGTACCGGCTTCTGATTTGTCTGAAAGTGATTTTCAAGATTTAAGTTTGTTGCCAAATCGTATTCCGAATTTTGCAGCATTTGATGGTGGTAATAATGAGAAGATTTTAGTTCTTATAACAAAACATTACAAATTATCTTTTAATTACAGATTATGGCGGTAATTATGAACTTCCAAAAAAAGTCGAAGAAAAACAAGTTAACAGCAATAAGAAACATGTGAAGACGGAGAAAGGATGGGTGCAATCATTATCCTTCAAAAAATTGAGTTTCATTTCAGAGCTCACTCCATTGAATGTTTTCTTAGAAGTGACACAAAATGATTGCGGCTTTTTTCAATGTTTCAAAGAAAATGTGACAAATGAATTTATAATTTTAATGATTAAAGTTATGGCTAAATTATGCGAACAACCGCTTGAGGAATATAAAAATGATTTCCTTAAAACTTTTATTGAAAGTGAGAATTTCTTAAAATCATTAGAAGGGGTTTTGCAAGGATTGTTTGATAACACAATTGTAAAAAATAAAAAATCAATTTTTCAAATAAATGTACAAGAACTCACTGAGGAAATTATATTAATTTGCAAAAATATTTCTTTGGCGGGTATAGCCAATAATGTTATAAAGAATTTCGTGAAGAATTTGTTGGAAAAACTCAATAAGGCTGGGAATAAATTTTCATGGTCGAAACAAAAGTTAGTGGATATTGATCGTGTACTGAATTCTGCACCAAATGTAATAAGATCAAAAGAAGTAAGTTTTCGGGAATATATTGTTTTTGGTGTTATTTCTATTTTATTGATTAATAATTACTATTTGTTAAAGATTTATCCATCTTTGGAGGAATTAAATCAAACCGGAGAAATTAATTGCTTAAAACCTAATATCACCGAAGGTAAATATTTTATACAAATAAATATGTAAACAAACCATCAAAAATTTAAATTACAATTAACTTCAATTTAAGGAAAATACAGTTCTGTTTTGCATTATTTGGATGTACATTTGTCTTTATTACGAGAAGACTTTATATCGCCATTGAGAGATCTTATTCAAGAATTAAGGGCTTCACAAAATTTAGAAGAAATACCATCGACAAAAATTTACAAAAAAGTTCGTTTATTGGCAACTGATTCCGTTTATTCGAAAAATCGTAAAGGCGAGATGATTTTGGTTGATTTGAAAGCAGATCAGAGAAATGGTTCAAATATCAACACAAGCCCAGAACCTACATGGGTTAATCCTAAAAAATTAATGTTTGGTTCTCTTCTGTGTTTTGCAACCAATTTAGAATTTAATAATATATTGTTAGCTGTAGTGTCTAACAGAGATGTTGATATGATTTTAAAGGGATATGTAAGATATGAATCAAGATATTGTTAAAGCAGAAAAAAAAAATAATTTTCTTTTTTGGATTTCAGATTCAAATAGAAATAATAAAAATATATGATGTTTCAAAAATATTTGAAACCGATTTTATAATGCTGGAAAGTGAAGTATATTTCGAACCTTATAATCACGTGTATAAAGTTCTTAAAAGTTTAGATCAATCAAACTTCCCCTTGGCAAATTATATCGTTGGAATTGATGTAAGTTAAAAAATTGCAAAATTAAAATTTTAATTATAATCTTAGATTAAAAAACTACATTCAATCAAATTTTTTAGAAAACCCAACACTACCCAGAATATTTAACGGGCTCCGGAAAATCCTTTTATGAATACCGTAATCATTTTTTTAATCCGATTGATTATTCGACTTATCCTTTAGCAAAGGTTCTTAAAATGGACGATTCTCAATTAAAAGCTTACCAGCACGCCTTGAGTAACAAATTCTCGCTAATACAAGGGCCGCCTGGAACTGGAAAAACATACATTGGGTTGAAAATTTTAACTACATTGTTAATGAACATTGATTCGCAAGTGCTAATAATATGCTATACCAACCATGCGTTAGATCAATTTTTATCTAGAATATTACATGTAACAGATGATATTGTGAGAATGGGAAATCAATCAAAACATGATTTATTAGATAAGTATAATATAAAACAAATGACTGACACAATTAATACTGATAGAAGGCTAAAAGCGTGCTTTTATAATGCAAAAAATGAATATGCAAGAAAGTTCCAAGAATTTGAACAGTTACAAAGGGATTATAATGGTAGTGATGATAACTACCAAAAAATATTAAAAAGTCAGGTAAGAGGAAAATAATAAATATAAATGTATTTTATTGAGAGTATATACCCTGCAGGAAGAGTTGAAAAGAATTTCGAAGCAACTTGACGAATTAAAACAAATTACAGAATACAATTCAATAAAAGACAAGAGGGTTATTGGAATGACAACTACTTATGCAGCTAGATGCAATGTGTTGATTCAGTTATTAAAAACACCAATTGGTATTTAAATATTAAAAATAATATTGAATGAAAGCATAATGCTACTAATTTTTTCAGTTTTAATTGAGGAAGCTGCTGAGGTATTGGAATCTCACATTGTTGCTGCTTTGACAAAGAATACTCAACATTTGATATTAATTGGTGATCATCAGCAACTGCGGCCGACAACTAGTGTTTATCGATTGAGTCAAAAATATAACATGGATATTTCTCTTTTCGAGAGAATGATCAACAATAGACTGAATTGTGTTTGTTTAAATAAACAACATCGTATGCGACCAGAAATCGCGGATTTAATTCGTGGAACAATATATAAGCAACTTCATGATCACGACATTGTCACAAAATACAAAAAAATTAATGGCATGGCAAAAAATATGTTTTTTATAACTCACAATTCGTCTGAAAGTAAGGTTAGTATATAATTTTGTTTTGTAAAATAATATGATATTACTTATACGTTCATATGAATATGCAGTAATTATTTTTTTTCAATTAATTTTAGTTTAATGATGAATCAACTAAGAAGAATGTGTATGAAGCACAATTCTTGTGTGCTTTAGCAAATTATTTGCTTATGCAAGACTATAAACCGGAGGATATAGTACTGCTGACAACATATAACGGACAAATGATTCAATTATTAAATGTAAGCTTTTTTAATTAATTATTGCATTAATAACAAATAGTAGAAATGAAAACTAGATCAAAGGAAAGGCGAAGTCACACAGAAGAGGTACAACATGAAACATAAAACAATAAATTCTTCTAGTTTGAATTTTTAAATATTATACTTAAGCACAATCTAATTTTATTTTGAATTGTTTTTATTTTAATTAACTGTGTAATCTTATATAAATTTATATACATATGCACATATATTTTGTCATATTTCCCATAGGAGCGTAAACAGTATCCATCTTTGCAAAAAGTGCGAGTAACAGTCGTTGATAACTTCCAGGGTGAAGAAAGCAAAATAATTCTACTATCTTTGGTCCGCAGCAATGAAGATAATCGAATTGGTTATTTAGCTATGAAAAATCGTATTTGTGTTGCCTTATCTAGAGCGAAAGAAGGTCTTTATGCTATAGGTAATATGGAATTTTTGGCAAATAATAATTCGACGTGGGGAAACATTTATCAGAAATTAAGAGAAAAGCAAGCAGTTGGTGAAAATTTAATGCTAGAATGTGAAAGACACAGTGTTACTATTCAAGTATTTTTATGCTAAATTCTGTAATTAATAAACAAATCATTAATTTCATGACCTATTATTATTTTAGATCAATGCATTGGTAGATTTTGAGTCGGTAAAATTTGGAGGATGTCAAAAACGTTGTGACTTCCAACTACCATGTGGACACACATGTGGTTATATGTGTCATCGAAGTCAATTTGAGCATTTTGCAGATTGCAATTGTGTCAACTAAATCAAAGCAAAATTTAATATTTAAACTAAATTCAATTAAAAATAATAAAAACATGATAAATTGATTCATAACATTAAATAAATAAGTAAATAAAATTAATAGCTTAAAACAATTTTTTAAAATTATTTTGTAGCAAAGAAGACAAAAATTAAATTGTTCGTCCAGAACTTTCTTTCTTATAATCTTATTATAAAAAATGCTAGAATCTCTATAAATTTTATTTTATTATTAATTTTTTTATTTCAAATATTTCTTTATATAAAATTTATAATGTAAAACACTTAGGTGCGATAATTTATTAAACTTTAAGTTTAAATATTATATATATATGTATATATGTGTATATATATTCATATATATGTAACTTTTTATATAGCTAAGTTTTAAACAATCGAGTAGATCAGTATAATAATACGCAAATATAAATTATAACTATAAATATTTTAATTCAAGTTTGATTATATGAAAATGGATAAAAATAAACTTAACGTGAATAGCTTTAAGAATGAAAAAAATTAATATAAAGTATTTTTATTCATAAAAAGATTTTTAAAATTATTATATAAAATGTATACTATTGCAAAATAAGAACAAAAGAATCTACATGAATAATAATAATCATTAAAAAAATTAAAATTATTTTTCGTAATATTATAAACGCTAAAAACAGACACAGAAATTCAAAAGTTTTCTTTTATATAACTTTTTTAATGTAATTTTTCAGTTAAACTCGCATTGCAGAGACTCACTTTGGATGTATTTCAATTGTTTTACTAGCTGCTACTTGAGTGGTTGTGGTTGTTACTTTTACTTCACCGAAATTTTCTGTAGTTTTTCGTGATGTTTGATTATAAGTGTTTGGAGGCAATTGTTCCAAATCCCTTGAATCACTTTTTGCTAAAATTAAAATGTTTATTATTAAGCTATAAATAATTAAATTTATATTAATATAAGCATATTGTGTATATACAAATACGTGCATATACACATGGTTAATGAACGTCCAGTATTGGGTCTTTGTTTATAATTTTATTCTCTGAACATGCATAACTGTGCAACAAATTCATTTTCTATCATTCATGTAAAAAAGAATTTACTATTTTTTTGTTTTTCACTTCAGAAACTTTATTCTTTTTTTGTTCTAAACTTTGATTCACAAAAATATGTATGTAGAAGTATTATTTCATGATATTTTATGAATAAATTTCATAGCCGTATAATAAATACTAAAATTTCTGAGAAAATTCATTACATTTCACTTGCGGTTCATTTTAAAGCAAATATTCAAAATTTAAAACAAATTTTTCAATTTAAATAATGATTAATAACACGAAGTAATGTAATACCTTTCTAGTAAATAACATATCAAAAGTATTTTCCAAAGAAATTTTAAAGCAGTAGATGAAAGTATTTCTTTTTCGTAAAAATTGAATCGAAAATTGTATTAATATTATTTTATTTAACTTTGCAAGAATTATGTAAGTGTTAAAATTGTAAAATAATTATGGGTAAATGAACACTTATTCAGTATTTCAAATTATCCGTTTTCCTCTTGATTTAATATATAAGGTAAATTCCATAAATATCGTTTCCACTTATACAAGAAAAAATGTAATTTTACCGTATTAAAGAAACTAACGTGAAGAGAATTTTAAAACTAATTAGCAATTTTTTTATATCTGAAATATTTACATAATATATAAATTTTCAATTTGTCTATTGTAGGATATATGAATGTATGTATGTATGTATATAATTTAGGTTTACAATATTTTCTACATCATATGTTGAGAATTATTAATTAAAACAATATGATTAATTGAATATCCGAAAAGTTGTTTTTGTTGGTACGTACTAAATACAATTATCAAAGTAAGAATAACATTTAGGTTTATTTTAAGTAAGCGAATAAGAAATAAGAATCATAATTCTTCTATCCTATGAGGTTATATTATAAATGTAAAATATTTAAAATATTTAGGTATATGAAAATAAACCCATGGTAGAATAATTTGCAATTAGAAGCACTGTTTTAATAATTCTTCTGATGGTTACTTATGTGAGCACTTATGGTGCTAAAAAGTAATTAAACGAAAAAGTACAGGAACAATATATTAGTGTGCAATACATACATACTTAAAATGTCATAATATATGCATGTGCATATACTCAAGTATGCATATTCTGTGTAGATCTTCATGGCATGCAACTATATACATACATACATATTTAGGTATGTAAAGAAAAAATTTTAAAAATTTTTAAATCAATTTTCCAACATTAATGAGTATTTCATATTTTTAGATCAAAATGGAAGATTAGGTTTCCAAATATGCACCTTTGAAGTAATTGTACCAAATATACAACAATCCAAATATATTGTTTCATAAAGGATTAACGAATATGCTAACCGGTAAAAAGAAACTAATAAATCGTTTCGTTAATGTAAATGCTTGTAACTGGATACGATTCAATTGGTAAAAATCCAGTCGATAAAAAGATAATATACTAAATAAAATGTGTTGTGAAAATCTGAAAGATTTAACCGAGATCTCAATAAGAAGTTATAAATATTAACAATAATTTATGACATTTTTTGTTATTTTAAAGAAATTGATAACAAAATGAACAAACTTGTTCTTCTTCTTTTCTTCTAAACTCCTTTTGGACTATTATTTTCTATTTTGAAGTGATTATACTTTAATCTATTTAAATTATGCAACTATTAAGAAAAATGTTGCACAATTTAAATATTTTTTGTAACATTTTTCTTAATAATTGATTAAGTATAAGACTTATTAAATATGTTTAATTATTTTGCTCTAGTTGCATAACATAATATGTAAGTTAGGTTTCTAATTACTAATAAATTACCCTTTAATAAATAATGAATGACCCTTTAGTACTTTTCTTTGGAGTTTATTGGTTAACACTTTGAAGCAACATGTCATTTTATATGTAGCTTTAAAGCTTTAAATTAGAAAAAAGACTAATTCGTGAGTTAAATCTAATTTTTATCAAAAGCCGAAGCTATATGAAAAGTTCAGCTAAAATAACGTTCTGTTAATACAAATGAGCGAAAGTAAGAATTTATGTACATTATATAAGTATTTCGATGTTGGTCACACAAATAAATATTTTTATCGTATTTTGTCTTTCATAAATTTACTTGGAAAACGCTAATACTTTTTTTAATACTTATTGAAAATTCTTACAAATTGTGACAATTCATAACATGATTTTTAATAAGTAAATTATTTAAATATACCAAGACTTTTAAAATTTAAACTGTCTCAATCTCTTCAACTTTGGTCTTAAGAATCAATCATATCCAAATAATGAAATTTGGTTTTCTTAATATATTATGAACATATACACATAATTAATAATTCTTACAGCAACAAAGTCCCATTTTAAAACAAAAATTAATCAAAATGCAACTAGAAAAATAAAAATAAAAAACCGTAGAAATTAACTACCTGCGCCGATCGGTAAAATAATATGACTGATTCATAATTGGTGCCGGTAATTCAAAATTTATTAAGTGAAATAAAAAAAATAAAAAATGAAATTAATAAAAAAATTATGACTAAAACAGATAAAGGCAAAAGTAAATAAAAAATAAATTGTTTTATCAAAAGAATATAATATATATATACATATATATTTTTCTATTGTATTATTAAATTATTACTTTATAGCGTAGGAACCATATTATTTATGTAAGTACACATGTATAGGAACAAATATCCATATTGTGTACAAACATATCAAAATAATATAAATTTAGCTCATATCTTTAAAAATAGGGAAATTGTAGTGATAATCAATAATATACACAAAAATTTTTTAACTGATTACCAAAATCTATAAGAATTTTCATTTTTCGCAAAGGAGATAATTATCAATGATTACGAAATATACTTATAAGATGGTATTTTTTCTACTATATGGCACTATATAAGTGATAACATGTCATTTACTCGTAATTTTAAAATACTAAATATTCTTCAAATAAAAATATCAAGATAAAATATTAGTACCGATAATTAAAGGATTTGTAAAAGAATAAATGAAAAAAAAACGCAAGGCTTTTTCAACGCTAAAATTTTTAAATTTTGTACTAAGTACCTACATACCTACATTTTATAAAATTTCCTAAAATTTTTTAAAATAAAGAAAACTTATTTTAATTCTAAAAATCTTCTTTATTGTTCTTTATATACACATACGCATACTTATATCGCAATCTACATACGCGCTATATCAAAGCTAAGTTTGTTTCCGGAAGTATTGAAAAATTTAGAGAATCTCTTTAATTTTAAAGTTTCATTATTTTAATATTGATCAAATTATTATGGAACTATATGCTTGAGTATTATGTTTTTTATACCGTTTTGATTTGAATATACCCAAAATTACACGCACGTTATTCAGGTGTTTTGCAGTGTATGTAGAAACTTACTAGTATTTATAATAAATTTGAAATCATGGTATACTAAACCACATACATACATATGAAAAAGAAATAAATTAATAAATGCTATGGTTCTTGAATTCGAACTTGGTCAAAAATTCATATTTAAATCTTAATCACAAAAATTTGGTTATTATTTACGTTTTACCTTCATAAAACTACAGTGAATATCATTGCCCAATTCCGTAATTGATAATTAACTAAATTTTTATTTCCTGTAGATAAAAACACAATTTTAAGTATTTTTGTGACTTAACACCATGCAGTAACACTGTAGTGGCAATATCATAAAATGTCCTTTTGGTATTAAAAATAGAGCTCTATATTTCCTAACTTGAACGAATTGCCTACTTAGTAAAAGGTAAAGTTTGTTATTTAAATTCAAGACCCAAAGTACTGGGCTACACCATTCTTATAAACTTAAGATATGTGTACAAATGGGTGTGTTTATATTTATGTCACCTCATATGAATTGTTTAAAATACAAGCAGCTACAAAAGACATGATGTTAATAATTTAAACTTGACTGAAATGATTTTCATACATTTATCTTAAAATGACTTAAGAATCGTTTAATCATCTTTTATTGTTTTCTTTTTTTTATGCGAATTGATGATCTAATTACAAATAACGAGTAAATTTCCCTTTAAGTACTACAATCAATTGAAAAAGTCTGCGTACACCTAGCCTTGTTACATAATATTTTGCATTGAAAACAATTTGATTACACGGTTTAGAAATTAATTTTTTTTTTCAAATATTCTATGGTATTTTATTAGAATTAAAACATAATAACAAAAGAAAGGCAAAAACAAAATTTAATAGAAAATATATTTACATATATATGTATGTACAAATGTATATTATAAGCAGAAAAAGTTTGCGTACAAATTTTAAAAATTTTGTTACGTTAAGTACCATAGATATTTCAGTAGAGTTAACAGTAAATTACAAAACAGCTTTTGTAGAACTTGTCTTCATATTTCTGATATAATTATATTAATCTAAATATAACTTTTAAGATGCCGTCCTTTTATTAATAAAACAAATTACACATAAAAAAATTTACATATACATATAATATATAAACGACCGGCAATTTATTGGAATAGTAATGTGCAGCTTTATTTTAGACTTTAATTATATATGTACATTTATTTATTAGACTATAATTATTAACGTTAAATATCATGAATATGTTAAGCTTTATGTAATGTTAAAGTGTTTTTTATAATGCTAAAATTCTGAAAAATTAATCATATGTTACGAATATATTAGATTTCAAAATTTCTTCAGATTTCACTTCATAAAGCTATATCAAATTGTACGCTAAATGAGTTCCAAAATGAAAAATTGGTCAAATCAAATCCATATGGTCCATAATTTAAATCTGCCGCTTATTCGTGTAAATCTTTGGTGTAAGTTTTTGCTTTAAAATATCTGTTATTTTAAAATGTTTGGAGCATATATATTTATTTTGAGTGGAAAAACTTGAATTAAATCCACAGTTTTCTAGCCAAGTTTGCTTTAAAGTGAAATCGGTGGGGAATTTAAATATTTTATGGGTCCTATTAGAAGTAGTACATTCCTTGGCACAACATTTTTTTAATTTAGTGTTAGGAAAACTCAATATATTTTCAGGAATCTCCCTATATTTAGGCTCCCAGTCAAAAATAGTTGGAATTGCATTTTTTTTCAAATATTTAGTTCCAATGCAATCTGAATTAAAATGCTTATTACATATGAATTTATTTTTTATTTTTTCTTGTTTCAGATTACAATTAGAAAGCCAAATTTTCAAAATATTTTTTCGCTTAGGAAATTAAATACCATTTTAATCATGCGTGTTTATTACAGCATAAGAACTTTAAATTCAAGCGATTAAATATCTACAGCCTTCGCTATTGTACGAACGCAATTATAATGTACATATAAAGTTCCAAAATTTTACAATTTCAATTATTTCAAACGAAAAAATATCGAAAAGCAGCGGCACGTACAAATACATATAATAATCTTATTAATATTTCGAATTTATGAATGTAGATATGTATTATGTATACCTATACATATACATACATATGTATAACTTGAAAGAATGCAAAGAAGTAATGAAAAAACAAGAGAATAACGTAAAAAACTTTTATCTATTTGGTATACAAAAAATTTACGATAAAATATTGTGTGTATACCAAATTTTTGCGTTCTTTTTGTTGTTTTTATTCATAGTAATTTTTTCATATACACCAAGATTCTGGTATCCCATTTTAGCAAGACAAAATGGAAAAAATTAATGTTGAGACCTCTTGGATTACTTATTTCTCTATGTCGTGAGTCTTATAAAAATTTTGCAAAAAGAAGGACAGATGGGCAATTAAAATTAAATTTGTATACATGGTCTGTTTTTCAAAAATTTTTTGGAAATGCACCGAAAAGATTAAGATAGGTTATGTACGATATTTTATGAGCAATTAAATAACAAGAAAATAAATTTATTTAAAAACAAATTTATAAAAATTTATAAAGCATTTGCCTGCTTTTTAGGCTAAGTAAAATTTTTAGTAAATTAAAATTGTCTAAAGAAAATGATAAGAGCATATCTACATATTCCATAACATAAAGGCATGATTCATAAGAATCACTTTTAACAAATTGTTTTTTTTTTTGTTAAGAAAAAGGAATTATATATTTTTAGAAAGGAGTATACGTGTTTAGTATTCAAAATAAGTATAACCAAATATTCACGTGCTCATTTTGTATTAGAAATTATACAACATTATTATCGCATTCTACTGAAATTTGTACAAAATTATTAGAATAAAATAAAATGCAGGAAATTATTTAATATGCAATTTTTATGGTGTTAGTGTCGATGTTAAAAATAAAGTTGGGTCAAACCAACGGTTTGTAAAGTAGCACTTTTTCCTTCAGTAAGTGAAAATGCTGTTTTTAAAAGCAAACTATTACATTATTTAAATTGCATTGGGAAATTAGATACATGTGCACATACTTATATTCCTTTACCAAAATATTTGACATGATTGCATACATTTAGGATGAGACTGAAAAAAAATTTAAGAGACGTTAATGGTGGAATTCAAACACGAGCTAAAAAAAAGTAATTGTATTTTTTGATCGCATGGCATTTACCGTTAGCTTTCTTTATTTATAGAAATCTGAATAGGTTTGCAGTTTCTTTGAGACTGGAAGGTGATAAACTGAGGGGAGATGGAGGTGGAAAAAAATTTTCTTCTAAAAATATTCTTCAAAAATATTTATTAGTATCTAAAAGTGGTCAGAATTTCAGACTCTCGCATCCTATGGTAAGAAAAACGATATCGAAAACTTGAAAAAAAAAACTGATTTTATCCGTCATTTTGCTATTTCAATACCCAACAATGCCAAATCACGGTAGAAGAACGCAGCCACTACTTCTTTACCTTTGCAAAATTTAAAAAATGTTTGTATTTCTAGTAAATATTTATTTATACACATATAAAATTTTAGCTTTCAAAGGTTGTAGATGTCTTGTAAACAGGTATACAAATGGACCGACGGACGAACGGAAAGAATGAAACTGATAAGCATTTTTTTCAAAAATTTGTTGGAAAAATTAAAGAAATATTTTAAAAAGAAAATCATTATGTATATTTTTACGATACAGTACGGCCGATTCAATAATCCAGTTTTTAGTGTTGTCACAAATACAAGTAATGACGCCACAAACTTCTTTTAATTATATGGGAATATGTACGCTACCTTGAAAAATAAACTCTCATATAGAAAAATATAGTTTCTAAAAAAAATTATTAGTTTTTTATTTCTAATTGATGCAACTCTTACTGTATAATTATTTGAAGCTGCTTATAGCATCACAGGAAACATTTTTTCGGGTACAAAGCCTATCATACGTAAATTTCATAAAATTTTAATATTAATGCTTACTTTTAAGAATAATTGCACCGACTTTCTATTCGAAATACGAATATATTTTTGGTTACGTTAATGTAGTGAGCTTAAATTGACTAAAAAAATTTATTAAACGAAATTTAAGGCAATTCACATCGCAATATTAATTTTAACCTACCTTTTCTTCAATTCCAAATAAATTCACACAAATAAGCTGGTAGGTCTTAATAAAGATTACTCATTGTATATAGAATTTCCTTTTTATTTTAATTCATAATTTTTAACATTATTAATTTTGTACACCTATATAACTATACTTATGTACAGTAACATTTATCTACAAATATATATATTTGTATTTATGTAACATGTGTTGCATTTGATTGAAAAATCTTATATAATTTTTTTGTTTTAATACATACATATATAAATTTCAGTTCAAGTTCAATAAAATTTATAGAAATTTTTCAGTAAGGGTGTATATAACACCTGAACGTAATCTCACAAAAATATAGGCGACGGCTTTAATTTGTATGAGTTACAACATGTCTCCGATTTGAAGCTGCCTACGTGCCTCGATAATTGTTAAATTTTAACGTTAAGAAACGTATTAGCATTGCTATCTGATATTATATTTGCATTAATATGGTTTCATGGAAAACTTACGACCTCATGCTAAAAAATTACGTTTTGCGTAAATTAAGATCAAAGTTTAAAATTGATTTTCAAAAAAAACTCTAGAATTCGGAAACAAATTCAAAGTTTTCTATTCTGAAGCAAATTCTAATTCTCATTAGACGATTTTTTAATTCATGTTTTTGTTTTTTTTGGGTTGAGTAAGTAAATAAATTGTAAAAAACTTAATCCCTGCGCGTTATTCATGATAACAATTAAAACCAACCACATTAATTATTAAGAACAGCTAAAAGTTAAATATGGGTTTTTTTTTTATTAAAATTTCAAATTTCTTTCAAGTGCTCTTAAATATCAGTATCTTAGGGCAATAGGTCTTCAATAGCATATCTTAATGTTAATTACTACTATATTTTCAGTTGCATTAAATTTTAAAAAACAAAAAAGTTATTATTGAATAAAGACAAGCAAAGAAACTTAAATGATCACATAAAACATGTAAAAGATATCTGTGTGTTTAGATGTGCATATATCTATATAAAATATTAAAATTTATCAAACACACTTGTCAATATTACCATTCATAAAACTCAAGTAAATGACTAACTTTTTTTATAAACGAGCGCATATTCATAGAAAATAAAATTTATTGTACCATTCATTTTCATAATGCATGTACATAACTATAATGCATGTACATAAATAGAATGTATATGGAGATGTCTATATAAATAAGAAAATATAATTAACTCGGAAGAAAGGTAAAAATATACAATTATCTTCGTTTTTGCTATGAAAAATCCGCTTGACTGATTTATTTGTTTGTGTACTTACATACATATTTTTAGACGGAAAGTGATAATGTTTAGCGAAGAAAAAAATACAAAAATTAAAATTTAAAGGTCCTTTTTATGATTCATTATAAAATTTTTTTATATATAGAGACAAAATTTTACTGTTTTATAACCTTATTCATTCAAAATAACATAATCTTAGCAAAATATTTGATAAATTAAAAACACAACGATAAAATTTACGTTAAAAAAATCAAAAGTCCTTGATTAACTTGAATTAACTTCGAACATTCTTGCATTTCATTTGGTAGAGATAAGAGCCATGGATATCGAATTGGAAGACGTACCATTATATAATGTGTATATGTATATGTGTATGAACATAAGGATAATAAAACTATACCTACCTGTTAGAATATTATACATGCATTAGTGAAAAGGATAAGAAGCATTTCAAATTTGATTTTTAGGTTTGACGCCATAAAATAACTTGTAACACAATATTTAGATAATTTTTATCTATATACATACATGAAATATTTTATATTTACGAATATGAATATTTGCTTACGGGTTTTCAGAACTTCTTTGTTAAAGTTGCTCATTTTATATAGTAAAGTTCTCAAATATAACAAATAAATAATATTTCGTTAGAAGAAACAATTGATATAAACCCTCGGCGCTTTTCGAAATAGGAAGCGTTTCCAAATTTCTGTAAAAGCAAAAATCTGACGGTAAATGCCGTTCCATTAAAAAAAAATCTGATGTGGTCAGCACATAACCGACCGTAATGTGTATTGTCTTAAGTGAAAGTGTTACAGAATATTATAAAAATGTCTGTAAAATGCTTCTTTCTAATTTTTAGAACATTAGTAAGCTTATAGTTAACATACCTAGAAAAATGTAAATTAGGCTTTTGGTAAAGTTTCGCTTTGTGCTACCCGAATTCCTTGAAATGCTCGCCAGTTAGTTTCGGTAATAACCAGAACTCAAATATCAAATTTCAAGAAATTCCATCAATTCGTTCCGTCGATATGGTGAAAAATGTAAAATCGGCCCGCAGATCAGTTTTCGAGCCCTGATCTTTCCATAAAATTCATATGTTCATTGTTTTAATACGGTGAATTAAAATATTAAATTTCAATGAAATCGGTTGATTATTTCTCTTTATATACGCAAAAATGTATATTTGGCCCGTGGTAAACGTTCAATTACTGACAACTGATTTCTTCCAAAAGTTAGGAAGTTTTGCGAACGGTCGAGCTCAGCTTATACATATATGAAATTTCAAGCAAATCGATTGAATATTTTCTTCAAAATGGTCAAAAATGTAAAAAAGGTCCGCTAAAAAATGCAGTTCCCGAGGACTGATTAATTCCAAAAGTTGATCAATCCATGCCATGGTCGGGATAAACTTATATATAAAAATTCATCAAAATCGGTTGAGCCGAACTTTAGATACACGCGTTCACACACATACCGATAGACCGACAGGTTGCTGAAAATAGTTTACTTACACTTCCCTACTATGGGGAAGTGCATTCTCACCGAAAACACGGTATGCGAAATTTGTTGCCACCACATAGCCTACCTATTGTATACACAATACTGTCGGTAAATATAATTATTTACCTTAATCGTCATTTCTACAATAATTTTAAGTAGAATGTTTGAAAAAAAAGTATTTTTACTTTGCTACAGGGAAAAGTGTACATTTTTAGCAGTTTTCCAAAAAATTTTTTGAAAAAAGTGCTTATTAGTTTCACTCTGTCCGTCCGTCCGTCCGTGGACACTTTTTTTGTTAATAAAACTTCTACACCCTTGAAGATAGAAAGCTGAAATTTCATACGTACATAGACCTTCACTAGAAACTTATTTCCGTAGAACAAAATTTTTACCTATCTCCCTCCCTCTAGAAGTTATACCCTCCCAAAAATCTAAAAATGGTCTTTTTTAAATATTTGTTGCAATGAAACAATAAGCATTTTTGAAATTTTTCAAACGCAGAAAGGCAGCGGCTTGCTTCCCCTAGAGCAGTATACTATAGTTAAACTTTAGAAAAACAAAATGGCCCTTCAAATTATCTAAAGTTATGTTTTTCCAAATTTTTGATGTCGTTTTTCTTCTAGACCTCAGCCTGTAGAAGCTTAAAATTGTACTAGCTTTTAGATATTAACAAATAGTTGATTTCGTTAGAAGAAAATTTTTTTCCATCTCCATCCCCTCTCAAGTTATCGCCTCTTGAAATTCGTAAAATTTGAATTTTTGACACCTTATATTTCCGAAATCGCAAGCTTTTTCAAATTTTTATAAACGCAAAAAGCTAACGGTAAATTCCATGAAATTAAAAAATATAATTATTTTTCTTAACTCACACAATTAACCCTTAAAATGGGGCATTATCTTAACCCCTCTCTCAATTAATTTTCGCTTTATTTCAAAGACTGCATATATGCGTCATCCTAAATATATGCAATCCTAGAAATAGTTTTGTGTATGAATGAAAATAATTTTAATAGTGTGATAGGTATTCATAGACTGTATTTAAAAGCAGAATTTTCACTTGTTGAAGGGAAAAGTGCTACAATACAAACCATTGGTTTGACTCAACTTTATTTAATTGGAAATCTCTTGATTTTCAGACTCACAGTTACTCTCTTTTTAGGAAAACACCCTTAGAAGAATTTCTCTAAATTAAATTATTTCCTTTAAATAAATTATCTGAAAAAATATTAAATTTAAAATCGACACATTTATATTAGAGCGATTTTGTTTATTATCTCGGACTATAATTGAAAAACTGTGTTCATTTTTACAATATTATAGCACACGGTACATGATCGAACAAGAATTTCAAATTTCATAGAACTTTTTATGTTGAATACCGAAATAACGGTTATTGACAGCATCACAAATTCATTAGGACGTTCATTGTTAAAAAGACTAAATGACAGGATAAAATGCATCGTGTTTGTTATTTCAATTAGAGCGCCCAGATTATAAAATTATTTTCATTTGATCCTAGCGCGCTCTGTCATTTTCTATTTTCTCAGTTAAAAAACGAAAATTTGCATTGTGCTACGATGTAATATAAGTATACCTATATGAAAAAGTCTCCTATTTTCAAATACCAAATTTTTGTCCCTAAATTTTTTTTAAATAACAAGCTAGCCAAAACCCAATTGTAATCTTTGTGTGTATATGCATTTTAGTTTTATTTTATCACAACGGAATTCGTCTATGTACTCGTACTTGTCTTCTAAGAATATCGAACAATTATTTTTAGAATAAAAAAGTTTTAGTTGATTAGTCGTTCATCATAATATTGATAAGAGATTATAAAAATGTGAATTGAACAAAATAAAATTACGAATTCTCTATCTGAACAAATTTTTATTATACTTACAATCTATACTTATACATAAGCATATTATTTGATTTTTTAATTACATTTAATTCTCTATTTTGAACTGGCCAACCTTAAAAATGAACTCTCAAATACCATTTAAAACCAATAATAACAAATCTAATTTTATATAATTTAATGGTTGGCATACATACATATATTATGTTAATATATTTTTCCATGTATATGTATATACTATTGCTTAGTATTTATGCACAAGTAAGTCTTATACTATGCATAATAACAATTTATTTTCGGTTACATTGGTTAAAACTTAAGAATCATTCATTTCACTCTAGCTTTGAGTATGTGCGCATACTTATATGCATGGACTCAGTATTGAATTTATGACTACGAATCTTAAAATCTCAAGTGTGTCATTAGGTTTTTTTTTGTATTTTAATTATTTAATTAGAAGTTAACCACCGTTTAGTGCATCTCATATGCGCATTATTTCAAAGCAAATCGCACACAAGTTTCATTAAAATTTTTAATGCCTTGATATGAAAGTTTAAAAAAGCTGCAATATGTTGAAATATGTGGTGTTAACATCTTTATCCTTATGATAACAATATTTTAAAAAATAATCCTTGATTTCAATTACTGAATTTAATATTGACTGAATTCTACGATATAAGTTCGTTAATTTTTTTCTTGAATTAATTCGGAACCATAAATTCTGACTCAGGCAGTTTCGTCTTATGATCACAAATGACTTTTTCCATGTTAAATTCACGTTTATAATGAGACTTAAAAAATTATTTTTTAATATTAATGAATATTGTGTTTGATAATTGCTTAGCTCCCGCTGTGTTCCGAAATTTTCACCCTCAAGTATACATACTTATGTATATCAAAATGAGTTTTTCTTTTTATTATTTCCAAGGCATAAAAATTATAAGTATGTGATTGAAATAAGGGTTTAGAGAGAGAAAGAAAATGGAAATATTTACAAAAAGTCTTGATTATTTAGGAGGTTAATGCATGTATTAATACATTTTATCAGTTATTTACAATAAGAAATTTATAGAAACCCAATTGAAAATAATGAAGAACGCTTTGCAATTTCACTTTCCCAAAAAAACTAGATACGCTCAAAAACTTTAAATATTCCGAAATTATCCAAAAAAAATTTTAGAAAATCACAAAATTTTACAAATTTATGATTAATACTGCATCACGTATAACAATTAATAATTTATTTTAGTGTAGGGTGCCGAACGGACTGAAGATAAAAGTGTATAGCAGCATATTTTTGTTAATTTGAACAAAATATTCTAAAAGAAAAAATTAAAATATTTTACTAGCGACATTAGCGATCAGTTTTTTTGAACTGATAACAATTTTTAAGTGCATATCCACATTATTTTACATTTTGAACGTTTAATATTGATTTAGTGTTCACCATAATACTATTTATCATGGTGAACTTCTAATAATCTAAATAGATTATTTTTTTCGTAAATATAAAATTGGTTTATTCGTAACTAGATAATTCTTCAATTTTCTACGTTTCGTCAAATAATACATATATACATATATACATTATGTTTACGCAAGAAAAAAAGAAACCCTATTAATGTAGAGGCTTGATTTTAGAGAACTTAATTTGAAGTGCTATTAGTGCATTATTTTGAAGTGCTATAACTGAATTAAAACTAACTTAATTTCTTCAAAATCTCAGAAAGTATTGTGTACCATTATAATTAAATACCCCGTACTTTTTGGAAAATTTTTATGTCAAGGTTTTCCATTAGATCATAAAAAACTGTTCAAATTTTGTTCTTATGTACTTTTTGTTTTTTTATTTAATTCAAAATAGTTTATACTTCACTCCTTTTAAATAGGAAAAAGAAATCCGAAGATTTGTACATTGGGGGAAATCGCTTTTTGTCAAAATGCTGTAATACTCTTGCAGGAACATTCTCTAATTAGCTATATTACAAAATTTACGTGAAGTTCATACCGAGAATATATAGCGTACATATACAGAATTTGAAGGAAATTTGGTCAGTATTAAAATGAATCCGGAACCAGTTTTAAAATTAATACTAAGAAAAAATAAACGATACTCTTAAAAATTCAATTCTTTTGGAATATATTAAAACTTCACCTTTTTGTTGTTGCTTATTTTACCGTTTTGGCAGTCAGGTCATCGGTATGTTTTTGATTCTGGATTAGGCCTACATATGTAGTTTATTTTCGATTTCAAACCTCGATTAAAGAAAAGCGTACAAAACCAATTAGGAATGAAAAGGTTAAAATATTCGGAATAACTGCACAAACAAAACAATATTCATTCTAAGAACACTTCAACTTATTATGCAAAGCATTGAAAAAGTGCGCAATGTCAGTCAATTGGTACTCCATATTTATAAAAATTCGGCAAAATAAAGCCAAGGAGGTATAAAAGTTTTCCCTTTTTTTGGCCTTGTATTTTTTATTGTTTTTTACAACACAAATCTAACAAGAAAGAAACTCAAGAAAAAAATACAAAAAATAAAGAAAATATCAAAGTAACAAAAACAAGACTTGACCTGGGATCTTCTTATGTTTATTGAGATTTACTTATATTTGAAAATGCACCCGAATCGATATTTTTCTTCTGTCAAAAATAGCATTTTAATATAAATTTAAAAAAAAAAATTATAAATGTGTGTGTATGTATGTACGTTATAAAAGAATTCTGGTATTCGTTATAATCCACAGGGTGCTTAATAAAAAAACTTGAAATGATTATTTCTGCGGCAAGTTTGATGAGCTTAGCGTTTTGTTATCAGAATTAACAACAATATCAAAGCATTATACATGGACATTTAATATGTATAAATGTATATATTTGAAATATTGTTTATCTGGCAGTGACATATTAAAAGGTTTATAAGAAAAACTTAACATTTTAAGGTGAAAAATCCAAAATATAAAAAATAAAAATAAATAACCCTTAAGATAGATATAATAAAAAAATAAAGAAGCGTTCTTTAATTTAATTCTGAAATGTTAAATTGATTTTTTAAATAATTTTTATTAAATTGATTTTTGATTTATATTCACACACACATTCATTGATTAGGAACCTATATTTTAACTTCTACAGCAGTACTCAGCAATGTATTCCCATTTAGTGACCAAAATACTTTAACATTTGGTTATGATCACATTTTGCAATTCTAATTTTATACCGATTTCCTTTAAACCTAAAATAAAAAAGTTAAGTGAAGTTCTAATTTATATTATACAAAATGTTTCAATGAATTTTTAAATTGCTTTGTTATTGGTAAAGTAATGTAATAGTAATTTTTGAAGTTTAATTTTGTAACATTTTTTTTTGCGGGGCCCTATGACCGGTCTCGCCTCGACCGAGAGGATCTCTTGTGGCTCATTTACATGAGTATGGCCGATTTACATTATTACGTTCGCTTTGAACCTTGAAATTTCTAAAGTGGATCACAGCCTCTCACTCACACGGCAGATTTGTATTTAACTTAACTTCAAAATTGTACACCATGTTTTTCAATCATTTGTTAAAATACATATATTCATACATTGTTATACATATATGTATATATGTATATGTAAACAGACATATATGTACATAATATGTAGAACATCAATACAATATATTACGAATCATTCATGCTGTCTTCTTTGCTTACTATAGTGTATAGTAGTGCACCGAATACAACAGTACACCACAGATATGTATGTATGTATAAACATTTTCAATATCATAAAAAGGAAAAAAAAATCCTCTTTTTCTCTTCCTTCTTGAGTGAATTATTAGAAAAAAATAATAATAATAAAATAACAAAAAAAAGTAATAACATAAACTCAAATCAACCAAATTTCTTTTAAAACCAAAAATTTGAAGCTATTTTAAGCCAGTGTTAATTTGTAATTTGAACGAAGAGGTCAATAAAGCAAAAAACAATAGAAACAAAAAGGAAATCCAAAAGAACATATTCAAATAAAATTATTTTAAAAGTACGAAAAATTTTTTTTCTATTAGATTCGAAATCTGATGCAGTGTTGTCGTCGATTCGTAGAAACGACCATTAAAATTAAAATGTAATCAATAGAACTGTCGGAGAATAATAAGAAAACAAAAAAAAATAATCAAATTAATTCAAAGTTAAGATTAAATTTTATATTTTATTTACAAATAAATATTTTATTATTTAAAATTAATAAAGAAAATGTGAAACGAAAACATTCAAATGATGATAAAAGCTTAAGAAAAAAAGTAATACGAAAATAAAATTGCAAGTGATTGTTATACAGTTATGAATAATAAAAATTTAAACAGTACTCTTTTATTGAAATTGAATTCACAAAATTAAATAAAACTTTAATTACGAAACAAAACAAAAAAAATTAAATAAAAATTGTTTAATTAAATTAAAAATAATGTGCTTGTAGGTAAAATTAAAAAAAAAAGAAAACTAATTTTTGCATGCCCTCTAACCTCGCCATGCAACTATCGGTTGACCAACCGCATGCTTAAAATATTTCTGAAAATTATACAAAGTAATTTTATACATTGACAATTAATTAAAATCTTTACTTCGTGTGTTGTAAATTTTTATTTTATTACTTTTTTTATTTTTTTTAATAAAACTTCAATTATTATTTTCAAATATGGAAATATCAAATAAAATAAAATTCTTGGTGATTTCAACATTGGTGCTTTTCATAGGTAAGTAAAATATGAACCATGCATATAAAGTAAAATACAAAATAAGAAATTGTATAAGGTATAGCTAACTGTTAAAAAAGCCGAAAAGAAAGGCAAAAAAAAAAGTTTTTTTTTTCCTTTTGGCGGTCCACGAATTTTGTTATTTTTTCACTAACACTACTATGATGAGTGAATAACAAAAGTGGTGAATTTAAGAATCATCACTTAAAAATATTAATTGTGTTAAAACTTTTGAAACATAATATATGTAATTACGTATAAGTGCACTTAGATTTTTACTAACTATACATTTCATAAAATTAGTTGCATACTTATGTGTGTACATAGTACATGCATATACATATATGTTAAATTTAATATTGACTGCTGATAATATAAAAGATTTTCATAAACGCGTTATTGTAAAACAATAACTGCGAAGCGCAATGCTACAAAAACAAAACGTGATATGGATATGGAATATAGGGCATTTTCGATAATTGAGACATACACTGAATAGGTTTTAAATTAAATGTAAAAAGGCTTTTTTATTAAGAAGTGAGATCTGAATTATCGAAAATCTCCATATTTTTCACTATTCTATGTTATTAAAGCAAAACAGTTCGTACGATTTGACGATTATTTGAACAAACTAGATTATATGAATGCAAATTATATGAACAGACTAGATTGGCAATATTTATATATAAACATAAATGTAGTGCAGTTTTCACTATATGTATATCGCGATATATACTGCGAAATTTATTAATCATTTCATTAAAAGTCTCATAAAGTTTAAATAAACTAAACCTGGACTTAAACGGATTACAAATTTACAATTTAATTTGATTAAAACAATTAAAGATTTTTGCAGATGATATTAGGCAAATCTTTAATTTGATAAACTTGTATTCCAAAATTTACAAAAATTGTTGATGAACTCTAAAACTTTAATCACTCAATTTATCACTCGATTCAAATTCATAATTTCGTTTTATACTATTGTCTATCTAGCCTAGTCTATTATACGCTCAAAATTTTTTAAAACATTTACTAATTAACATTAGTTTGATTTAGATATTTAAATTTTCGAAAATCATTCTAAAACTGAAAAGATAAAATTTCAGTTTTATTTATTCCTATTTTGAACTTCCATTCAATAACACGATTTTCATAATAAGAATCGTATTATCTACCGTATTCTTAGTTAGACTCACGTTCTTAAATTTTTTTTTTTTAAAAAACTTTTACATAATATGCATGTTCTTACATACCTACATATAATGGACATTTTTTACTCATTTAATAACTTTTAATATGTAACTTTAATATTTGAACTCAATTTTAAACCCACGTTTTATTAAAAAAAGTTGTAATACATTTATCTTTGTTTGTCATACCATCATCTTCATTTGGTTCAAATCGCCTAAAAAGTTTTTTGTTTTCTAAAGTTTATTGAATAATATGGTAAAACTAAGGATTTACCAAGAAATTGAATTGAAATTACCAAATTTTAATTCCATTTTACTATTTTACATATATACATACATAATTATGTACATAAATAAAATGTTAAAGGTTTTTCATAGTTTTCTTTTTTTTATTATTCTTTTTTCTATTTCAATTTAGAATTTTTGAGTATTTGTTATTTTATAGATTTATTTTTACTATAATGCTTAACATAACATAAAAGACTATAGTTTTAATAAAAATTATAATTATATATATATACGTATATATATGTATATGAGTATGTAGGTACATATTTGCATATCTAAACATTTATACTACACAATAATAGAGCGCATATCTTAATTTATTCAGAACATGTCTAATGTCACTATTTTTTCTAACTTTTAATGCCCGGCTGATTTACATAAAAGTTCTAAAATAGTTTATTTGTATACCAGTTTTCCGAAAATAAAGAAAAAAAAACAATTATGCGGCATTTCTTTAGTACTTTTTCCTATGATATTTAAAATAGAATGACATTTTCAATGCGCATAGGAAGAAAATTAGTTTTTAGAAATTAATTTTCTTCTATTGAGTTTTTCTTTAAAATTTTAAGAATAGCACGACGAACAAGAATTTCTAAAGTTAAAAAATGTTATAAAGAAAAAGTGACGTAAAGTTTAACTTTAAAGTTTTTAATGAAATATGAAGAGATTAATAAGGTATTCAAAAGATTTGAGTTGACTATGGTTTCTTTCTAGACTAATTTTTTTGGAAATTAATTTTTAATTTTGATATATTTGCAGAAAATGGTCAAAATTCCGAACAATTAGATTAAATAACTATAAAAAATTTAGACACTTATCTATAAATGTATACTTAGTGCCTCTCGGAATGTGAAATAAATTTTTGTTAATTTTTCCAATATGTATTGAAAATTTTAGTGGAATTTTCTATTAGTTTCTAAACTGAACGAGCACAACGAATATAAAGAAAATTGTCCACTTTTAACGTAATTAATAATCTACATCTACCTAAAGAATACTACTCTTTTCCAATTTATTTACTTATTATGACACGTACATACATAATGTACATATTTGGATTATTATACCTCACTTAATTATGTGCATTGCAAAGCGTAATGCATTTTTAATTTGTTAATTACCCGGCTTTTAAAAATTTTCCAGCACAATTGATTTTTAATTATAGTTTTGTGTCTGTAGATATTTAGGTATGCATACTGGTATGTTGCATCCATACATACAATTATAAAAATTTATGTATATGTACACACATATGTGTATATTTATATAAATATAATACAGAGGCGGTTGTAGTTTTGTTCTTTTATTTTTTAATTTTAAAGGCAACTAAAAGAATTTTGTGGAAAAATTTTTTGGCGATTGAAGAATTTATTCTGTTTTTACAAAATATTAAAGTTTTAGAAAAAATTTGGATTCGGAAGTTATTATAAAATACTTATGAATTATAAAAAATTTTTTTAATAAGTAATTATTAAAATAAATAACTATAATGTATTTTACGATTTGCATAAAATTGCTACGCTATACTAATTCTAAGATCTTCATTAACAAAATATTATATGAAAACTATTCATGATTGGATATTGATTTTTTCTAGTCTCTTTTATTCCAAAATAGTCACTAATAGAGAATGGTTTGTAAATGGAACATTATTTTTATTAGACGAATATAGCTGAAACTTGTTTATGTAATTCAAATTGTGAAAGATGTTATCTTTCTGTTAGAAGTTAGAATTTATGCACAACAATTTGTGGCTTATACCAAATACCACTTATTTTGAGATAGCTATTCTCGTTCCTTATATTAGATTAATTGTATGGGGAATCTTAATATTTGTGAAACGGATGAAGGAATAAAATAATTTCATTCTTACACTGCCCCCACACTGTGTATATACATAATAGAGTTCATTTTTTATCACGACGCTCTATTTTTTAACTCTTGCTTTTCTTTATTTCTAACTTCATTTTTTTGTTGTATTTTAGTTAAAATGTTTGAAAATATTATAAATCATCCCAAACACAAATAATAGCGTGTCAAATATGCATTATGGCTATAATTTTACCAAATTTTGTTACTATTGTGATATATGTAGGTTCCACTGAATATTTAGATGAAAATAACGCACATAATTTATAATAGCATATTTTTCACGTTAATCATATTAACATATAATTAATCTGTCAGATTGCATTATTTTTTAATTTTTAAATAGATTTGTTACTATACATTTGGAATGTACTTAATAATAGAATTTATGAACCTTTAAAATTTGAATTAATGAATTTAATTTAAGGGTTTTAAAAATAAAGAAAAGGGAATTTATAAATCAAAAATTAATTTCTCATTCTTTTTTGTTAAAAAAAAAAAACAATTTTTTACCACACATAAAAGAATTCAAAATTTTTTAAAAAGAATGCATTGCACTTTACCAAGAATGTACTTTGTACATTGTTGAAGTGGGAATTCTGGAGTCTTGTACAAAATAGTAATGAAAATCTTGTTTATTTTTTTTTGAAAGCGTTAATATCTAATATAAGTTTTTCTAAAAATTGTTGAGTTAACTTTTTAGCACATTATAATACAATGTCCCAAAAAAGAATGTGTTTGGAATGGGTACCAAAACAGAAATTTCAATTTTTAAGTCACGTGTCAACCCTCATTATTATGCCAGTGTCAAGGGAATTTACATTGTTATTGCATAAAGAATAAACAGCTGTTTTCGTACCTTCATTTTCAAATTTCAGCTGCATTAGTTTAATAAATTGTTGCCACTCTTAGTCAAGCACTTATAATCATGTATTTTTCTTTGATAAAGCTGTTAAAAAATTTATCCTTATACCCTTACTGTTAAAATTCATTGATATAATCAATAATTTTCAATAATATAATAATCCCAATTTCAAGGGCAAACTACTTGAATGATATTATAATTATCTTTTCTTAGTTTATGTATGAAAGTTTGTGCACATATATATGTGTATGAAAGTATAGATCTTATATATACCGGCCACGTATTTCAAGGATTATTCTGAAGCAGATGTTGTTCCTTATTTTAAGTGATTACCATCACTTCATTATATAGACATTGTTTAAATAATTTTCGAATAACAAAATAAAAATACTAAATCACAGTAGAAAAATATTTATAAGGAGAAACCTATTATAATTATTTTGCTATAATTATATATATACATACTTACTTACATAATTGCGAGTGAGTTGTTAAGAAAATTTACACAAAAATGTAAATAAAACCGGAAATACAGACGTCCAGTTAAATTGCGTTATTTTGTTAGGGTACTTAAGAGAATAGCAATATTGTACTTTACTAATATTGCTTATTGAATTTAGTTAGCTCTAGGGTCTAAAGTTGTCTTATTTAAAAATGGTTTTTTGACAAAATGTCCTTAAATTTTGAGACATTTTGTCTTTTTGTGTTGTTTTTTCGCTTTGTTTTTTGGTTTTTTATTTAAGTGGGAATTTCAACAGAATCTATTTGAAGAGATTTTACAGTGGTTTTTCTATTTATTCCTACTGAAGTAAGGACTATTTTAATTGTTATATAGTTGCATCTTGTTGATAGCTGTCAAATTCCTTATTTTTTAAAACATCAATCATAAATGCTTTTCGGCATTTTAAGTTTTTTTTCTTAGAAATTTTTCTATTTTTTCGTTTCTTATTTTCTTATGGTTCGAGTCTTAAGAATTTCTTAAAACTAGGATAAACTAGTTTAATGTTTTTACTATCCCTCATAGGAGTTTTCTAAAAACTATATTTACAAATTCCAAATATTTTTTTTATAGCCAGCATATGTACATATTTACCAAAAAACTGTACAATAAAGTTTATTGAATTTCATTTGGCTGAAAATCATCTCTATTTTTTCAATATGTTGGACTTCATCAAATTAATTTTGTATTATTTTGTACTCATTGACATCTTTTATTCAAAATATTTATAAAATTGACTGATTATTAAATTATTATCTAAAAATAATTAATTTTTGATTATATTATACATATGTATGAATGTATATGTCTATTTTTTTACGTCTATTCATTCATGTATTTTGTACTCACATTTTTGACTCTTATCTATACAAACCATACAATCAAAATCATAAAAATAGTATAATTATCACGTATTATAGCTCTTCTATTTTTAAAAGAGTCTCAGCAACTCATAGCATAAAATATTCACGCTTTTTATTTCAATATGTAAAAACAATTAATTTTCATTTTAATAAACATCTTTTTAAATATTGAAGTTTATCAGTGAAAATCTAATAATGAATTGAATTTAAAAGCAGTTGTTAAAATAAATTTTATATTTTTTTCTTTTGAAACAGAAATAAAATTTTTATTTGATTTGTGCACGCAATAATATTGACTATGAAGAGACCCTATGATCCCAAGTAGGTACTTTTTTCTTCAATAATTTTATTGTTTGCGTTTAAATGGAAACATATGGGCAATTGGAATCTTTATTATAGTCATGCGGTCATTCACAAATAAATTAAATAATAGAATGTATTCATACATGTGTGGCTATTTACCTTTTATGCATTCTAAAAAAGGATCATCCTTTTTTATTTATATAATGTATGTACGTCTGAAGATACATATGTTGAAAGCATTTTAATAAATATTTTGAATTTCAAAGTGGCCATTTGGACACTATAAAATAAAATACTGAAATAAATTAATAGTTTTTAAAAATAATGTAATGTCGTTTCTTGGTACATGTGTGCTTATATGCATAATTGCATATTATGATTTGTGAGTCTTCGGATTAAAGGTGTGCAATATGATTTATTTTCAGCAAGGATTTTGGCAAAAAAATTTCGTTGATAATTTGAATGAAACTGATTTTCTTCAATAACTAAATTGTACGACATAAATAGTTTCTACAACAATTTCTTAAAATGGGATAAATACTAAAAGCCAATATTTTAGATGAAACCATTTTGTATTGATTTTGCTCATGAATGCTTTGTGATTTAGTTTTAAATAAAATATTAACTTTTAATTATATAGTAATATTTTCCTAGTAACTATAAAACTCATTTGTGTTTATTTGACTATGGTCACCTTTGATATCACAAGAATTTCGTACGATATTGATATAAATTCTTATACAAACACGCACACACACATAAGTATGTATATATGCATATGTGCAAACAAAAACGATCTGCAGCGATTTTATAACAACCAAATGTATGGTCCACAATATTTATGAGATCCTGACAAAAGAAAACAAAAGTAAAAGAAATCCCTTTTTTCGGCATAATAAGAATTTGAATTGTATATTTAAAATGTTATCTTAACCCCCTGTTTTTACTTTTTCCATTTATTTTCATAACAACAACTATATCTACTATTATAACGATTTGATAAAGGATGATGAAGGTCATTTCTTCTCTTTTTTACATAGGAATGAATATCTCAAATAATCGTTTTAGGTTTTACTTTTTTATCAATATACAAACCAATATCTACAGTATTAAAGATAAATAGCTGATGGTTGTGTTAGTAGTATGACGTGCCTTAATCGGAGTCTCACTTTTCTCTGATAATTATGGAAAAATTCTAAGAAGATAAATGCAGAAGAAAAAAATAAAGAATAAAACAAAAATAAATTATTTGAAAAAAAAATCATTATAATGACATTGAAATGAAAAGAAATTATTAAAATTTAAGTATAAAAGATTGTATATATACTACATATATATGTATACAGATGTGTATATGAATAAAAGAATTTACTATACACATGGTTGTAAGTAGGTATGTGAAAAAATATGACAAATGGGTATGAACCTTTGAAAAGAAAAATAAAGTTTTTGAGATGAATGAAAAAGGGACAAAATAAATAATTGAAAATTAAAGAAAATTGAAGTTGTTCCTGATAATTGTGGGTTAGGTGCAAAACCAAAATTACCAATTATAACCTCTTTTGCTTCGCTTTAAAAGTCAAGGCAAATTAAACAAAATCAAAGTAAACAGAGCTATCATATGCCTAATTAGAAATTTATTTGAGCGCGTTAACAGCTGCCACTATTTCTTTTCTCCCAAACAAGTAATTCTAATTTTTTCGATTTCATGAATTCATTTTTTTCCAAACATTTCTCAAAAAAAAATGATTTTCTAAGAAAAAATTTATTTTTTTTAAAAATTTTTGCAGAACTATACAAAAAAAAATGTTTTTAAGTGGGCATTTCGTTACTTAAATTTGAACCAAATACGAATAATAAAATAACTATAAAATAGTCTGAATAAATAAATATTAAGTAAAATGATTAATTTTTTAAAATAAAATTAATTTTTATCGAATAGTTCAAAGTTTTCTTCATTATTATATTATTCAAAACAAAATATACACGGAACGGTTCTCTATTTAAATCTGTTTAGTTTATACCCTCTTCATTTATAAGTCTATTACAAAAGACTTTATATATGTATGTTTAATATATGGTTTTTACTATTACGAACGGAGAAACTCAAGCAACATACACATAGATTATGGACATTCAAAACCACGATAATGGTTGAATTAAAAAGTTTAAAGTTACTTCATTTATAAGTAGGGTTTTATTTTTTTTAAATATACACACATATATGTATGGATGTATATACGTGTCATAATAATAATAGTGAAGGAGTGTATGGTTCGATTATTTTAAATGAACTGTGTATGTATGTATATAAAAAAATTTCATTATTAAATTTATAATTTGGAAATTGATATTAATAATTTATACATAACATATTTATGGACTAATACATAATTACAAACATTTAAATCAATAACTTATAAGAAACAGTAATATCTCGATATATTTAACACAATATGACATTATAAGATCTACAGGACGACTTTTTTTGTTGATGTGAGGGACCAGGGCCTTGTTGAGTTTCTCACGTTAAACCATCGAATTTTTCTCTACATTAGCATTAAACATATAGGCCCCTGACATATTACTGTATTGCTACCACTTCGATTTTTTGTATGATAATGCTAGATTCAAAAGAACATCAATTTATAAATTATGTTTATTTTGTATTGGATTAATTTCTTGATATTTCCTTGCTCTGATGTCTAAAAGTAAAAGTAAAACAGAGAGTTACGATTCTCTAAGTTCATTTTTCTAAGCATTTCGCGGTATTGATTTATGACCACACATTTTTTACTTTATATTCGTATTTACGTAAATGCATATATAATTACATACTAATAGAAACATTTCTAAATGCATAGAATTCAATGTAACTCTTACATTTTTGAAATATTCAAAATTATAGTTTTCAAAAATTAGATTTTTTTCTTTAAAAAAAAAGTTTGTGATCACAATGTCAACGAACAGGGATTTCTATAAATATGTACATACATATGAATTCCTCGCATGCAGCTTCCTTAAAGAAATTTTTCTATTTTTAGTTTTGAAAGGGTATTTTTAGGTTTTTGATAAATTTAGATGCACCCAGTGTTAAAATTTTAATTTTATAAAACTATTTTTAATTTTTTTTGTTTTTGAAATATTATTTATGATCTCTAAGGAATTTCGGAAATAAAGAATTAAGGGAGCGCTATTTGATCCATTTCATGTTTTCGGTTTATTTTTTCCTTTTTGTTGTTCTTGTGGTTAAATTTTGTCTTCACGGCTTTTGACGCTTTTTTTCCTGTTTTTTTGGGGGAGAACTTATAAAATTTTATGATTCCAGGGATTATTAAAAACGAAATTTTAATAACAGTGGGAGTTGAATTTAAAAATTAATATTTTTAAAGTTTTCATTTTCTATATACAGAAATATTAAATAATGACATGACAATAACATGCTACAAAAGAAGAGAAGTTCTGAGCCGATAAAATACTTTTCTCCCTCAAAACTAATTTTTTGATTATTAATTTTTAATGATTTTCTTCAGAAAAATTTTTTTTCTTTTGGGAAAAATTTATAAAGCGTGAAAAATCTGATATTAAAAATTAAACGGATTATTGTAAGAAAAAAGATTTGTTTTGTGTTAAAAAATGTTTTTATATTTTGTTACAAGGAAAACGTTTTTAATTTAAAAATAATTGTAAAATAAAATAAAAATAGAAAGAAGGAATGTGTCAACGACTTTTAAATATAAAATTGAGAAAAAAAATATTTTAGTAATGCCCTTTTCGGATATTTTCTATTAAATTTAAAAAAAAAATTTATGCTTAGTTCCATAGGTTTCAGTGGAGTCGGATGTAAATTATTAATGTTATAATAATCTATTAATTTATATATTTGGAACTTGCTACTTTTTCTTAAAATTCAATATAGTATCAATACAATCCACTATGACTTTAGAATTAGAAAGTTGGAAAAGTAAATTTTAAAAGTATAAGTTTAAAATTTTTTCTCTATGAAATTGTATTTGAAAGCTAGATCCATTCACAAGTTTTACAATATTTTGTAACATTATTGCAGAATTTTTATTTACAATTGGGAGTTAGATTTCTTTAAACATTGCAGTTTATCTTAAACGTGAAATTTGTTATTGAAAATCTCTTAGATTTCTCTTTCTTTTGATTTTTAACAATTAAAGTATTCATAAATTATTCTAAAACGTCAGATTATTCTAAGAGCCAGATGTATGGCAATGCAGTACTATCAAACTCGAAATTTTGTTTGCTACAACCGTCAAAAGTTCTTAATGAATTCATGAATTATTGCTATATTAGTTAATAAGCAACACATAAAATTAAAAAGCTTACAAGACAAATTTATTTTCTTAAAAAATTTATAAGCCCTAAACTTTTATGAATGCACCCGAAAAATAAACGAAAATTTAATTTCAGAATTTATTAAACAAAAACAAAATCTTTTTTAGCTACGTAATTCATTTTTATATAATACAAATTAATTAATTTTATTGAAAGGTTTCCAATAAGCATATTGGTTTAGTTGTTTTTTTAAAATTTAAATAAATATTTTATCATTTTTAAATACTGTTTTTCGCGTTTTGTTGTTGTTTTTCTTTAATTTGCTTGATAACAAATAAAAGTTTCTTTGTTTAAAAAATTAAGCTATTTCATGTTGGTTTGTGTCCAAAATAAAAAAAAAAAAAAAGTATGTATCCTATATTTATGCAATATTAGCTGGTTATTTTTATTTCATCTTTCTCCTGTAAGTCTGCAATTTTTGTTCTCTAAAATCAAATTTCGAAAATCGTACTTAATTTGTTTTTCTTGTTTTGCATATATTTTGGATCCAAATTAATTTTCTAATTTTTTGCAGGTTCTTGTAATGGATCGCATTCGAAAGAACAGTTTGAATCCACAGATAAATTATTTCAAATAAATGATAATGTACTAAATTCAAAAATTACATTTGATGATGAAAAAGTGACATTGCCAACCGATTTATTAGAAAATAGCGATGTATCAACCACCATTATTCCTACCGAAATTACAACAAAAGCCAATTCATTGCTAATAAAAAAAATTATAGAAAATGTTGAAGCTACTACGATACGCGATGATAGATCACAAGTAAACAATCAGACTTTCAATAATTCGGAAAAAAGTGAAGAAAATATTGAAACAGCAAAGGAACAAGGTGTCGAAGTAACAACTGAAACGCATATTGTAGACGCATTAATATCACCAGGAATTCCTGGTTCTACCTTAAATGAAAAAAGTTTAGATGAAGTTAGATATAGTAATAAAAGTGCATTGAATGAAGTTGTGAATGGTACAAATTCAGAGGAAAATTCTTTAAGTTCATCTAAAAATTTAATAGATTCAAGACCCAAAGAACACATTGAAATTCAAAAAATAACAACTGGCGAAGATTTAGAAGAAAGTATTAAGAAATCTGTGCGCGATGAAATATTGATAGAGAATCCAATCGATCAAAATGCTCTTGATGTACTAGAAAATATTCCAGATCCAGAACTTAGGGAATCAGTTGCTAGAGATATATTAGGAGATGATTATATTAGACGAACTGAATTAAATGCCAATATTAATGCCGATGCAATCAATGTAAAATATGAAACCATTTCACCTGACTTGGACTTGAAAGGTGAGTAGTTTAACTTTTTTTTGTTAATTTAACTTATTTCTATATTTCTATTTTTTTGCTTTTGTTTTAGAACAAAAAAATAATTCGGAAGACATTGAGTACAAAAAGTCAAAGGAAGAAATTTTGAATAACGTTCAACATCATGAATATGAAAATAGAGTTTTCGATGTAACAACTGCTGTTTCAGAAAATGAATCTAAGACAATTGATTTAGAAAAAAATTTAACAGACGAAAATAATTCAGTTTATACAACAAGTGTTGCTCCAGAAATTGATTACAAAACTGAAACTAAAAACGAAGTAACGGAATCTACTTTTGAAACTACTACAACATCAAAAGAATTAAATGTAGCAGATAGAGTTGAACTTCAGGAAAAGCAAAATAAAATGGACAAGGTCATATTAAATATGCCAGAAAGGGGGGGCAGAGCCATGATTTTTAGTAATTCTATAATTAATCATGATTTAATTGATAACACTTTAAATAATTACATGTCAACTCTTGCACCTACGGAATTTGTCACTGATTTGCCCACAACTGAAGTTATAAGTAGTTTATTTGAAAATCAAAATGAGGAAAAAACGATTGAAACAGTCGACAATTCTGGAAAAATAACAGAATATCACAGTTCAGAAAATGAAATTGAAAATAGTGTTTACGTCAAACCGTTTCTAAATTATAAAGACGAATCTGCCGAATTGGTTCAGCAACATAAAGTTTTCACTACTCTTTCGCCAATAAAACAAGACAAGCCGGAAATTTCTGTGCAAGAAGGAGAAATAAAGTATGGTTTTACAACTGAAATACCCAAAGCTGAAGAAGGTGATCAAATTTATTTTACTACTGAATCATTAAATGTAAATGATCTAAATAATGACCAACATCACACTCTAAAAAATTTTACTAGCAAAGAAGATGAATATTACAATAAAGCTTCTACATCGACTGAAGAATCGGAGATTGAAAATACTAGTACCATGTCTCAGGAAGGAAATGAATCTGTATATGTAGATCATGCAACGATTAATATCAAACCAAAAGAAATTTCAGATAGCTCCGATTCTGATTCGTCAGAGGAAATTGAAAATGTTAAGAAAGATAAATCATCGACTAAAAAGTCGAAGAAGAAAGATGACAAGTCGTCTAGTGCTTCAGATTCTTCTAGCGAAGAATCTGAAAGTGTGGAAAAATTTGGTGAATATGAAAATAAAAATTCTAAAACTAATTCCAAGGCAAAAGGTAGATCATTTCCATTAAATAGCACACCCCAATTAGTAGAAACTGGCATTGAACTATTCACACCTGTTCCGGAAGATTCAGTTTCCGAAAGCTCAGATTCAAAGGAAGAACATATAATCATGAAAAAACCAAGTGCCAAATCAGAAGATGAAAATACTGTTATGCCCATTATTGCTAACATAAAAACAACAGAAAATCCTAAATTGAATTTATTAAACCCCCGTTTAAAATTTCTATTAATACCAGATGAAACAAAAAAAATTCCACAACTAACTTTCGAGACAACTACACTTTTGCCCTTAAAAATTTTTAAATCTCACCCATTACAACCTGTTGTCACTGATGATATTCCAAACGAAACAAATTTTGCACCAAGAACCCTAGATGAAATAATTCCATCTCAACAAAAGGAACAACAACCTGCATATGAAAATGAAATTAATCAAATTTTAGAAACTGAGAGCACTACTAAATTAATTGGCGAAACATTTACAGAAGCTGTTGAATTAAGTAAAGAAATAAATCGTAATATGAATTTATTTCTTGACCCTTTTGAAACGAATCGTTCGATTTCTACTCTTAGTAGTGAGAATCATTCTACTTCAAGTGATGAAATTATGGCAGCATCAAGTATTGCTGAAGCTTTACCAAATCAAGATATAAAATCAATAGAAAGTTCAATGAATCCAACTTTAGTTGTATTAATATGTGTCAGCATTGTTATCATGATTATTGCTGTTTTAGTTGTAACATTTTTCAGATTTCGTACACCACAAGGTGTTTTAGATATTGAAATGCAAGAGCAACGTAATGGTAAAAATTATAATAACGATCATGATGACGAAACAATTAATGAAAAGGATTATAATTGCTGTACAACAGCTAGATCATCATCTACATCAGGTATTGAAGATACATCTGCATCATGTTCCTTAGTAACAACATCTTCAATAACATCAAGAAATAAAACATCATCACCTATATCAGCATCATCTGCATCAAAATCATCGGTAGTTAAAAGATCGATATCAGATAGTAGATCAAATAATTTATCAGCACAATCAGTTAGTCTATTATCAGAGGAATTAAATGATAAAGAATATGAAAAACAACATCAAAAAACGATACCAGCCGAAATGTGTAAATTAATACCAAAATTACAAATAAATGGAGATAATAATTTTGATGACGACGATGAGAACTTATAATAGAAATCATTTTTTTCCTTTTATTAAAAAAACATTATTTTAATGTGCCAATAATAACTGATATAATTTGCGATATATTTATAATTATAACACTAGTTTATATAAGAAAAAATAATAAATTTAATATTAAAACTTAAATATCAAAGATAAAAAGAGACAAAGCAATTACAGATAAGCAATAAAATAAAAAAAACACTGTTTTCTAATTACGCGTAAGCGATTTTTAATCAGATTTAATAGAACCTTTATTAAAAGTAAAAGAAATAATTTTTTGATTACTTTTTAAAAAACAAAAAAAATTCAATTTTTATTTAAATGTTTTAATTTTTGTTTTTTGCTCTTGGTACGATAGAAATTATACATCAGAGCATAAATGATAAATGAAAAAAATAGAAGGAAACAATTGAATCATTAAAACGAACAAAATAATAGGAGAAAATTTAATGCCAGTTTTGAAAAACTGTTTTATTCTGAAATCAGTATAAGCACAAATTTTATTGAATTTCAATAAAAATACCCCACTAATACGAATAATCTAAATAATCTTAATTAATATTAAATTTTTGAAAATCCAAAATTATTAAAAATTACTTTGCTAAAGCTCTTTTTTATCATTTCCTTATTAGATTTATTCCATAATTTAATACACTGACTAGGTATGTACATATAATATATATATAAAAGCACTGAATATTCAAATAACTGTATTGTTATAATCATTAAAAATGAAAATTTGCACAAAAATCTCATATCGTAATAACAAAGACCTGTTTAATTCGTTTACAAATTACAAGTAAATTTTTAACAAAATTATTAATACTTATTGAAATAAGAAAAAAGAACTTGTGTTCAGTATTGGAAGATTTTAATTTTGCATTAGAATTTTTATAATATCACATAACAAAATTAAATGTGCCTTAATTTAATAAAAGTATGAAAATTTAAAAAAATTATTAAAATATTATCAAAATTTTATAACAATTCTCACATCAATTCTTATATGTGCACTTGCATTTTAATAAAATTGAAATTTCTTCTGCAAATCTATATTAAAATATGAAATAAGAATACTAAAATTATAAAAATATTTTTTTAATACTTTATAGTAAAAGAAATTATATAAAAATTAAATTAGAATACATAGCCAAACCGATTCAAAAATAATTATAGTAGATATAAATTAAATATTGTTAATTTAAAATTATAAGAAATAAAAAAAATTTTGAAAAAATTAAAACGACCAAAAAATTTTTTAGATTGCATTCTATGTAGTAACAGTTCATGCATACGTTTCCAGGAACTTAGCATTGTCTACTAAGAAGAAAATAAAGATTATTTCTGTTGCTAGAAATATTTTTTTATATTGGTATTTAGTAACAATAGTTACTATATTGTCATATTATTAAAGCATATTATGAGAAGAAACAAAGTTGTGGGCTGTGTTCTAATACGATAACGGTTTTTGTTTTTGTAATGAGGTGATTTAAAGACTTTCTTCCATAAAAAATAGGGCATTTTTAGTAAAAACAGTAAAAACTTAAAAAATACATTTATTATTATTTTTCTATTATTAATTTGTTAAGTAAGCAAAACATAAGTAAAAATTGAATTAGTAGGCGAGAGTTTTTAGACATAACACTTTGTTTTTTTTTCAATAAAAATTATAAGTGTTAAAAATTTCAAATTAACTACCTAAAAATTAAAAGAACTAATTTTCGGTTTGCATGTAGAAGTTCTTGCAAATTGATATTTTTTAAAACAGCTTCTTTAATTTTTAATATGTATCTTCAATACCTGACGTAGATGACGATTCATACTAAATGAAAATTCATAAAATATACATAAATAAATATGGTCAAACTTGAAATTTCCAAACGTTTCAATAACCAATTAACCCTGGTAAGTATACCAAGCATAACAAATTTATTTCAAAATTTCTCTGATCAGTAAACCACAAATAATATAAAATGCTTGAAATAAATGCGTAGTAACATGCTATATTTATACACACATATTATGTACACATGTATGTATGTTAAAACAAATTGTTGATTTCGATTAACGCTTTTCTATGTTTAAAGAGCTTATAGTGTATAATATTATTATTCGCTATAGAATACTATTAAAATATATCCGCTATAGAATATAACAATGTACCTGTTGTTATCATAATAGTCAAGTGCGTTATCGTTTTTTGACCACAATATTTGCATTAGCTTTTTTATCAACCATACTCGATTTTTTTTCTCGTTATACAAACTTACCTAGACGTTTTGCTATTGCATAAAATTGTAAAATTGATTGTGTAGTATCTAGGTATATACATTTTTACTTTATTTATTTCCATTCATTGTTCGTACAATAGTTTTGATTGAAGAGAAATAGGAAATTGGTATTTGTTTTTGTATCTGATAAATAAACAGCTCAATTCTGTTATTTAAAACTTTGTTTTGTAAACAATAAAATTTTTGATATTTATGCCACAATTAATCATTTCCAAAAATATAGGCCGCATATCACATTATAGCGTAGAATTTTTGAAACAGCATTCTTTGTTATAAAATTTAAAAAGAAGCAAAAAAATGTTATCATGATTACATTTTGAAAAACTTTCAACAACTTCTGTTTTTGAACAATGTATAGAAAAATTTACCCTCCCAAATCAATTTACAATTTATGAAATCATAATCTATAATTTCCGTACAAACTAGTGTTCTATAGCTTTTCGACTATTTGTATAAAGTAAGAGGGCAAAAATTTACCAGTAGTAAACAAAAAACCAAACCTATTTCTTAAAACGTTTAAACAATTTTATAGTTAACAATTTAATACTGATCTTTTCCTATCTGCATATACCAAATTGTTACAATAAAGACATTAAATAAATATGTACATACATACATATATAAAACTGCAATAGTTAAACATCAATTATATCTAATAAAAAGAATTATTAAGGCGCAATTATCAAATCGTCGGTTAAAAAGCAGAAAGCATTAAGCCAGGAAACTGTGTTTTGAGTAAAGTCAATTTGAAAAAATCGTAAAATTGTAAATCTAATCAATTAGTGCAATTGGATTGGTCTCTTTAATTTCTGGATTTATAAACTACGTTCTGAATTTGCATAATTTTTTGCCACAACAAAGATTATATTATTCTGATTTAATTCATCTATGAAATCGGAATTCTCAAAAAATGCACTTAGTGCTTTCTGCTTTTTAACCGACGAAATTATATTTTTGAGAAATTCCATGAAAGATATTTTTGAAACTTTTTCAAAAATCCATAATGTTTTGTGCAATTTGAGAGCTTTTATCGGTGTAGGAATTTCACAGCTATGCTAAGAGGATATATGTAGGTACATCACTTGGGGATATTATTTAAAAATTTTGTATACTTTTCAAGATTAAAATGCGTTTAATTCAAAATTTAAAATTTAATACTAAAGCTTTCACTGATTTTCAATAACATCCCATCACCTCAAATGAGAATGTAAGACGATATTACTCTTATTTTGATCGGCGAAGCGAATGACTAGTCGAGTCGGATGACATTTAAATTAATAACTACCAATTTTGTTTTTTTTTGCAGAAAGAATTGGATTTTTTTATCCCTTTAGCAATGTCGCGGTTGTTCTCCATTAATTTAATCAATGCTCGAATTGTTTTTGGTTCGTTTTTTTCACGCTTAATTAATAATTTCCAAAATTTTATAAACTTACTTTACAGATAGTTTAGATTTTTCTATTATATCACTATAAATGTTATAAAATTAAATAAAAAAAAACACTTATGTATTATTTTGAGCTTTGGTCTCATTCGCCAAAACTTGTCACACAGAATTTTCATTCAACAGATTTGACAGTTCATTCACATAAAATTTAGGCGAATTCACTTATCATAATACTAAAAATTAATATTCGCCAAAAATTTCATTCGCTTGGCCGATCAGAATAAAGGTCTAAGAGTGATTATCTCTTTTTACACTGAAGATCATTTTGATATGATTAACTGAATATTTTTATTACCCTTGTTATAAAGGCATAAATATCATAAGTATGAGAAAAAATTTCAAAAAGAAACACAGGTGATTCTTTCTACGAAAAAATTTTTTTATACAAATTTAATAGAACAAAGCAAAATGTATAATTTCCTACATTATTTTTAATTTATTTTCATTATCTACATAAAAATTACATTAAAATTTCTTCGTTAAATTATTTTTATTTTTTTACATTTTCCACAACAACTAAACAATTAATTTTATCTTTAAATGTTAACAGAGTTGAAGTTTATTTATTCACACCCATCCTGTGACAATGAGATTTCACTTTCATGTTTATATTACGATTATTCTAATTTCAATCTAATGTCTGGAATTTAAAAATAATTTGTATGTATCTTATGCATTGCAAAATGGAATTTAATTTATAAACTTAAGTATATGTACAATAAACACATGGGTATGTACGTGTGTTCACGTGTAAAGAGTTACATGTAGTTGTTATGGGAACTTCAATTTTAAATAAAATTTAATGTGAAATCATAATTAAAATTTTGTTCAGTTGAACAGGTGAAAACAAACATACATACTTCTTATCAATATTTTGTAGTTTTATTATATTTTTTTTTTAATTTTTTTCTTAGTTTTGTACTTTGCGCTTAAATATACGAGGTTTTTCCCATACATAGTGGTTTGTTATAAAAAATTGAATGAAATGATTTCATTCACAGAATTATTATGATTGCGATATTATTCTAGTTTAATATTTCTTATCATTATACAATCTTGAGTTTTACTCATTCATAATACTAAAATATATTGTATAATCAGCGTACAATTTTTTTTTTCAAAAGCACATAGGTATGAAATAGTTTCTTAAGTCACGATTTTCAATTTTAGAATATACACATACTTAAACACCTAAATATGTAGGTATATTTAATGAAAACAAATGTGTATACTTAAAATTAAATATTTATAAAAAAATACATAAGAGTTTTCTTTCTTTTCAAAATGAACCATGAAACGAGCATAACTTTTCTTTGGTGGTCTTACACATTATTATTATCGTTAGAATTATACAATGTACACTATTAAAAATTAAAGTAATGTGTGAGGTAGAGAGCTTCTTCAATTTTTATATCTCCGTTTTTCTCTGTTTGAAATGAAGATAAGTTCCGTCATTATTGTATTTTCTTATATGTTTGTATAATTATTTATATATAAATTTATAATAATGTTTTTCCCATATCACATGGTGAATAATTACAAAATTTATATGATTACATAAATACCACATTTTGTTCGAGTATAGGCTTGGATTTATGAAAAAAATCATTTGGTGAATGATGAAAACATAATAATTACCCAATAACCACTAAAAGTAACAGCTAATTAGTAAATCTTTTCGGAGTATCTACGTGTATTAATTTTTAAGTTAGAACATGAAAATTTTTTAACTTTTACTATCATGCCATAATGTAATATCACTATTTGTTTTGTTGTAGCATTAATAATATTGTGAGCATATTTTTTTATTTTATAAGCCATTAATAATAACTTTTTGTGGCGCTTTTATTTTAATTTTTTATATTCATTATTAAAGTATATTTTACCATATTGTATGCCTATATTAGGATAGCATATGGACATGCATGGTATAACAAATTAACAAATATAGTATTTATAAATATATGTTACAAATACTTACATGGCATGTAGTTAAAAAATTTTGTTTTGTATAATTGTGTATACTTTTAAATTTTTTAATTTTATAAAATTATTAATTGGAATGCGTGATAGAAAGTAATATGTATAATAATTTAAGATTAAAAATAATGAATTGAAAAATATAAAATTATAATGGGAATTAATTCACTTTAAATGTCAATAAAAAATTCGAAATAGAGAACATTCGAGTTTAAGCAATATAAGAAGGTTTAATGGATATTTTAGGGGTAGCGAAGTTTTTTTTAATTGAATGTTTATAATAAAAATTATTTTATTTAAAATAAAAATTATATACTCATTTCCATTATCACCTGAAATACGTAAGTTTTGCTAATGCATCAAAGTAACCGGGTGGCAGTTTCAAAATTTTAATAAAATACAAATCTAGTCTCATTTTGTCGACGATTGTCAGCTAAACCTCTGTTTCGTATATCAGATTTTATTTTTATATTGAAAATAAATTTTCGTAGCTACGATCGATGAAAATTTTGTATTGATATTTAAAAACATATGTATGTAAAAATATGTAAAATGTAAGAAATAATAAAATTTTATATATTATAGATTATGTTGAAATATGCGTAAAATTATCAATTTTTGTTGATTTCCACACTGTAAAAAATCCGTTTTTAAGAACTTTAGCTTATTATTTTTGATTAAATTCAGCAGTATAAAAAATTATTTTGAGTATTGCCATTATTAACATTTAAAATACATTTAAAATTACAAATTTGAACTTTAAATTGTCAAATTCTAACTGTAACGTTTAATCTTAATATTTGTAAATTTATCTTGAAACTTACCCCAACGTTTATTGTAATGAAATTACGAAGAAAAACTAAAAATAAAAGTTTGATCAAACCAAAACCCAATTGTAAAGAAGCATAAGTAAAGGAAAATACGGTTTTTAAAAACAATGTATTGCATTATTTAAATTATTATGTAAATACTTTCATTGATGAACCAGAATATATTGCATATATTTCGGATGAGCACAAAAAGAGTTAAAGAAGCCTTTGTAGCCAATAATCGTTGAATTGAACGGTTAAATAAGTGAGTTAGAATAAATGATGATACTATACTTATATATTTTTATTGAAATTTTGAAATAACATACGGTTTCGGAAATATAAAGTGTCGAAAATTAAAATTTTACGAATTTCGAACTTCGATAACTTGACACTACGGGTGTACTTGGAGAAAAGCTTTTATCCAAATAAATTAACTAGTATCCAAATGCTGCCAAAAGTTTTCTTTTAGAAAAATAACTTTCTAGTAAAGATCCATTTGTGCATTAAAATTCAGCTTTCTATCTTAAAGGACAAACGGACGGACGGCAAAAAAAAAAGGAATTTTATAGCTGAAAAAAATTAAATGAGTCAAACGTACAACCAATTAAAATTTTATAAAAAGCATTTAGAATTTTTTTTCGAGGTACTGTCTCTGCCTTCCTCAGCGCATTTAAAATCATTTGTACATAATATAAAATGGTATTCTCAGTAGATGTTCTTTATATGCAATGTATGGAAAATGATACTTCGCAAAGTTTGTCTTTTTTTGCAGTAAAGTAAGTCAGGCTTTGCTATTTGAATATTGTTTATTATGAAGTGAAAATGAATGGAGTTTTTCAATTTTTTTAAAATCGAAAAAATGGTAACGAGTATATAACACATTCATCTCACAACCCTTATAATGAAAAATTAATGTGATGTATGTATGTCAGAGGGCAATTTACCGATGAATCACCAAAATAATAAGAAAATTCTTTGTAATGTACATTATGTATTATAAAAGTATAAGACAAAAAATATAAAAAGTAGTAAGTATATAAAATATAAAGAGACGATTTTTTAGAGTCTCAGTATTTGTTTTTCGTACATATTTAAATTTTTAATTTACGCGAATTCAGAAATTTCAATTGGTAATCCAATTTATAAAATATTAGTACTTAAGCCAAAATTTAATTCTATCAACAATTATTCTTTGTCTTAAAAAGGTTTAAAATTGTTTCCTTAACTAAAATTGTTGTTAATGCTTACCAAAAATTATAGCAAGCACAATATACATAATATGGCGATTAATTTTATATTCTTATTAAATAAAATAATAAGATAAAAATATTAAAACGAATTTCTTAAATTTAATTAATGTCAGCTCCACTTTTGAGTTCTCATATAATTTAATATATATAGAGTAACGCACCATTAACAATTCACAAACGTATGATAATTAATTTCTAAACCTTTTTTATATCGACGCATTGACATTCTATAAAATATTTTCTTGTAAATAATTGAACGTTTCTTATGCATAAACAAACAATTAACTATATAAGTATATATGTATATACATATTTTCCTTAAAATATTCAAATTAAGCCCCATAATAATTATGTGATAAAATATATTAATTATGTCGGATAATGTTAATTATAAATCGCTCATTTTCAAAGCGTTCTCTTTTTGATTGATCACTTTTTCAATTTTTTGCTTATTTTTTTAACATTAAAAGCTGTAAAAAAACTATAAATATTTTTTCTTACATTTATACATGTACATAATTTTTTTTTTCTTAACTAGAGACTGACAAATTATAATATCATAAAATCCTATTGTGTTAAAATAAAAAAAAAAATTCTAGAATTCGTTACGGAAATTATAAATTAAAAGGCTAAAAAAAACTTCAAACAATAAAACGTTTTACATTTCATTTTTTTCTTTTTTCTTAGACTTTTGACTATAAAAATTAAAATTTTATCATTTTACATAAGAAAAAAAATTTTTTTATAAAAATGTTTACAAAAGTTTTGATTAATTAAAAGAATTGGTTTTCAATTCTACCATACTCCTCTGATCTAGTGCTCTTTAATTTTCCTGAAATGATTTTCCCAACTTTTTATAATTTGATGCTTTTTCAAAAGACTTAAGATGAAAAAAACTTCCGAAAAAAAAATTAAGCGGTATAACAATAGAAACTGGAAAAAAAAATTTTTTTTATCTAAAAGTATTGGGTAACAAACACTTGAAAAAAAATTTTCTTTACATGTTTTTTTTATAAAAAAAAAAAATAGTGTGGAATAAAGAATAGATAAAAAAAAATAATTTTTATATAAAAAAAAATTTTCTTGTTTAGTTACAAAAAAGTGCCCTCATTAGACTGCCTAATAACAAAACAGCATAAATGGAAAAAGGAACAATTATGAAAAAAAAAATAAAAAATCCCCTAATCTTCATTTTTTCTCTGTCTAGATCTAAAAAAAAATCCGTAAAAACTGTTCAGTAAATATTTTTATATTTTGAATAAAGAAACTTTACTGTTTATGTGTATGATTACTTCTCCGGATTTTTATAGAAAAAAATGCAGTAAAACCAAACCGTCGAAGAATAAATTTTTTTATAAAAAATGTCGCATAAAAAAATTCAAGCCCTTAAATTAATATTATAATGATTTTCAGAAAAAAAGAATATAAAATTAAAAAAATAAATGAACAATTAAAACTGTTTACTAACTTAATTAATGCACCAACCAATAAAACCTTTAAAATTGGGTTCAACAACCTTTAAAGGATAAAATTATAATCAAGTGTTTGTGGATTTAAATTCAGTTTTAATTGTTTTATATTAAAATTTTATAAATTATATTCAAATTGAATGGATTTAATTAAAAATGTGTTCTAGATCAGAAAGATTCGAATTGCTTATGAGATTTTTGAATCGAAATTATTTGGAAGTATTTGGATAATGGTATTAATAGTATAAACTTTTACTTTTAAGGCAGCCTTCCCCTTAATATTCACACATCCGGGTAAAAGTAGTTTTAATTAATTGAAAAAATACTATTAAATACAAACAAAGTCGTTTATTTCCACCTCATTTTGCAGAGCTAAGATTTCTGATAGACTATCGTCTGCTATTGGCAAGTTTGATTTGATGTTTTTAGTCAAGAACAAAATAAACAAACATTCGGCCTTTGGCTGAATGGAATTGAATATATACTTATGTGCTTATGCCTTTAGCTTTTAGTTAAAAAATGAACTTTCTTTAACTTGGAAAAAATGGATGAACGAATTTTCAAATAAGTTTTGGCATTGCATTTTTGATTGTTTGAAAATTTTATCTGAACTTTTTCGATATTTTCAAAGGAAATGTGATTAGGGAGACGGCATTAAAAATAACAACGAATAAATAAATCATTGTAAGACTTTATATTTGATCTTGGGTGTATGTTCTTGGAAGTACATGCTTTTTAGTTGCCAAAAGGATGTCGGCTAAATCTCAACTCTCCTAAAAACTAATATTTCCCAAGCCATTGTTTTTTTAAATTTCTTGGTTTATCATAGAAATAAGATTTCGTTGGCAATTTCTAGCAAACTAAACTTTAAAAAAACGGTAAAGACTGTTTTTAACAAATAATTGCTTAACAAAATGCTTAACAATAAAGATTAATAAACCGATGTAATGAAATAGATTTTCTATATTAAATATTTGGAGCTTTCCTAACAACTTAAATTTTGTAAAATTGAATAAATTTTTTAAGTTTTAAATTTAACTTTTAATTTTTTGTTTGCTTTTTTTTTTTTTTTTTTTTTTTTTAATGTTTTATTTATTTTTTCTTTTTTTATAATAGTACAATTCAAAACAAAACTAAAGAATATTTTTTATAATTATTAATTTAAATGTGCAATGGCCCAAGAGGCTCTCCCATTTATAAAAATATGTTTTTAAAAGCTAATAATTCATTTTTTGTTAATATATTTAATTTACAAATTTTATGTACAAAATGTTAGAATTCATTGAATTCAGATATTATTTATTTAGTGTTGCTAAAAAGTTTTTATAAAAAAGCAACTTTTATAATATAATGTTTAATAACTAAAATAAACTTACCCTAAACTTACATATACTAGAATAAAATTATCTTATACCTAACTTACCCTAATTTCTCCAAAAATATGTTTTATTATAATTAATAAGTTTGTTTAAATTTGGAATATATTTGTCATATTTAAAATATTCATTATTTTCTAAGCTAAGGTTATTTAAATCTAAAGGTATTTTTTTATTTGCTGCATTTCTAATGTAATGGTAAAGTATTGGAATATAATTAGAGCAATTTTCTAAATAATTATTTTCATCTAAAAACAAGAAAGCCTCCGGTGGAATGAAGCCAGAACCTAATGTAGATCTTATGTAATCCACGTCAGGAAACCATGCATGGTTTATTAGTGAGTTGTTTGTTATCTGAGTACTTCTTAGAATGTGGTTACGTATCAGTCGTAAGATAAAATTATCTATTCTCATAATATTTGCACTATCATAAAGAGTTTTGTTGGAGTAGTATTGATTATAATTTGACTCAGGCGTTCTGTTTAGACCCGTGCAAGCTCTTAAACAGTTACGCTCAAACAATCTAAATTTTTCCATTGTTGAAGCACTTATGTTAAACCAAATTGGGCAACCATATGTAAGAATAGGTCTAATAAAGCTCACGTAGCAAATAATTTTCACTCTATTACAGAGAACCTTCGAATAGAACAACTTAGCTAAACTCATAAATGCCTTACTAGCTTTAGATAATTGATTCTGACAATGCGTATTAAACTTGTATAAATAATGGTAATTAACCCCTAAGTATTTGAAGGATTTACAATTTTTTATATAAGTATTATCTGGAGCCTTTAAAAAAACGTTTTTCCAATTCCTTCTAATTTTGGAGTTTGCCTTGTTTGTAGTATTTCTAAAAAGAACGGTTACACACTTATTGTAATTGATTTTTAATTTCCAGTCATTGCAGTATGAGACAACTTTGTCAAACAGTTTTTGCAACATATATCGTGCAATATTTGGATCGTGATTCACTGAGTAAATTGCTAGGTCATCCGCGAAAGCTATACTGTGATTTAGCCCTAAACTGTTGTTTAAGGAATCCAGTAGTCCGCATGAAAATATATTAAATAAAATGGGTGAGTTTACAGTGCCCTGCTGGAGACCACTTAAAACTGCAAACTCTTTTGAGTACTTTCCTTTACTGGAAACTACTCTAAAAGTTTTATTGCGAATCATATTGTTTATTAATATAAGGGAAAATCATATTTTATTAATTTATATATTAGGCCATCCAACCAAACCGTGTCGAAGGCTTTTTCCAGGTCCACGAAACATGCCGCCACGCATTTCTGATCGTTAATATGCCAACAAATATCAGAAGACAATTTAGTCATTGCATGGATTGTGCTATGTCTGTTTTTGAAGCCGAATTGATTCATAGGTATTACACTCCTTCTTTCAGATTCCTCAGTTAGGTATTTATTTATTATTACTTCAAAAACCTTACTTATATTAGGTAAGAGACTTATTGGTCTGAAACTACTAGGATCGGTAGAAATTTTACCCGGTTTCTTTATTGTTACAACCTTTGCTTTTTTCCACATTTCAGGGAAATAACTGAGATTCAGGCAGTTGTTAAAAATAATACAATATTTCTCAATTATTGAATCAGGCAGGTTTTTTAATACCAAATTAGGTATTCCGTCAATTCCCGAAGAGATTTTGCCTTTCAGACCAGAAAATATTGATTTTAAGTCCTCTAAAGTTGTGAAATAATTGTCTTTGTTTTGCAAACTGGAAATTTTATTTGATTTTAATTCGTTATTGAATTCGATTAGTGATATTTCATTGCATTCGTACTCCTGCGTTATTGTATTGAAATTAGAAATCGCAGAGTCAACTTTATCAGCAATCGCAGAATATCTATAGGCAGTTTCGTGATGTACTAATGACAAATGTGATGCCATAGTATTTAATAAATCATCAGTATTTTCAATTATAAAATTACCCCTATGTTTTTCCAATAAATTCAGATTAACACCAGCATTAACTAATATATTAGTATTATCGTTAGGAATAATTAATTTTTTTAAGTTTTCACAATTATATTTTTTATAAATTTTTCTAATTTCAGGAAACATACTTTTACTGTTACTGCTTTTAATATTTTTTATTCTGTTTTCCCAGTAATTACTAATCGAAATTTTCAAATTTTCTTTAATCAAAATACTAACATTTTTAAGAAGTGCGCTAGTTCTTATAATTGTTTGATGATCTCTATCTGGAAGATTTTTAAGTAAGGCATATTTTGCAGATAGTAATTGACTCTTATATTTTCTTAATCTACACAAAATGGCATTGGAGTACAAATCGGTACCGTTATTTCCCGGATTGAAAACAGGACTCTCAATTCGAATGGCATTTTGAATTATTTGCTCTATTTTATTTAAAAACATATTTATTTCGAATTTTGTTAAATTTTTGTTATTAGGTAATTCCCTAATATCATTGTTTAGTAGTACTTGTTTATCTATATTTTTTTTGAATTTGTGCCAATTCACCCTATTGTATAGATAATGATTATGACCTTCTGGAAGTTCAAACAAGAATTTCTCAAAATTTTCGTAGGAGATTTCAGTGTTTAAAGCCAAATGGTCGCTGTCATAAATTAGCGCTTCTAATTTCCCCATAGTAGATGTTTTTAAGTTAAGTCTAGCATCAGCCAGTATCAAGTCCAAAAATGAATTACTTTTAGGAAAGGAAGGTAAATCTGAAGCATATAAAGCCATTCTATATAAAATTTTTTTTTCGTCGAGAAATTTTTTTAAGAATTTTCCACGGGCATTATGTTGTAAATTACCCCAATCTCGATGTTTTGCATTAATATCTCCACAAATCACATAATAATTATTATATTTGTCAAAGCCTAAAATTTCAAGCATTCTGCAAAATTCATTTTGAAAAGTTTCGGTATTTCTAAGAGATGCATAAACCGATACAATAAATAGAAAATTATTGTTTTGTATAGGTATTTTTATTGCACAAACCTCCAGACATTGAAACGACGTAAAATTAGAATTATCAATTTGCTCAAATCTTATATTTTTTTTAACAAGTAAAGCAGTACCACCTCCTATATTAACTGTTGGTCTATCATGTCTAACTATTTCGTAATTTCTTAAAGATAAACGTATATTGGCATCAAGTTTGGTTTCACATAAAGCAACAACATCTGGGTTATTTTTAGAAAGAAAGTCAATCAACGAAAATTGTTTTGCAAGCGATCGACATGAATTTACGTTAATAGAATTTAACTTAATATTATGTTTATTTGGAGATGTTTTAGTCATGGATATTCTCCATAAGAAAATCTACTCTCTCAGAAATCCCATTAACCTTTTTATCTAATTGATTAAAGCGTTCACATAAAGTAGTGAAATTTTGATTTAAACCTGTTAAAATTAACATAACACTCTGTAATGTAATTTCTGGGTTCATTCCAGTAGTAGAGGCAACATTTGTAAATAAATTGCTATTCGTATTATTATTAAATAGATTATTAATATTATTTTTATTATTTGCAGCAACTACATTAGCAAATGATAAATTTGAGTTAACATAGTTCTGTATATTATTTACCTTATTTACAGCTTTTGTAATTTTGTTTTTATGTTGTGTTTGCATTCTCTCCTCTCTTTGAACATAGTTTTGACATTGACGATAAGAAGCAGGGTGACCATATTTATTACATAAAATGCAGAATAATTTATCAGCTGGACTATTCTTAGATAAACTGCAATTAACTGCCAAGTGATTTTGCCCACATTTAACACATCTAGGCTCCATATTACAATTGTAGGCTGAATGGTTAAAACGTTGACATCTAGTGCACTGAGCGATTGGTTTCTTTTTTAATTTTTCCCATTTTACTATTTGATTCTCAAGATGTTTTATGGCAAATATACTTGACACATTGCTATCGTGTCCCGCTTGCACGATGTATATTGGCAACTTTTTATTTTCTAGAGTTGCTTTTTTTGTGTTCAAACGGAGAACTTTCTTAAAAGTGACATTATCAATTTTTAATTCATTAAGTAATTTTAGTATATCGTCAGGTGCGTAGTCATTATGTAAACCTTTCAGTGTTAGATTAATAGGTTTTTCAGATTTTAGTGTATAAGAAAAACACTCGACGTTAGCTTGTTTTAGAAATTCAAAAATAGTCTTAAAAGTTTCAATATCTTGTGTATATATCGTGTGTCTTCCTTTATTTGTTGATTTTATCAAAAAATTATTTATTTTTAATTGGCATTTGATTAGTTGTTTTATTGTAGGTAAATCTTCCGATTCAACAATTATAGGTGGAATATTTTTGTTTCTTTTGTTGTTGTTGTTTACATTGTTGCTGGTGTTATTGCTGCTAATGTTGCTGGAATTTGATGTACCTGCTATGTTTTGAGAAATTGAATTCGTAAGTGTAGAATTGTTTTCATTATTTCCGGATGTTTTGGTTTGGTTTTTTTTTTTTTTCTTTATTTTTCTTTCGTAGGACTTCAACAAAATCCACTTCATTTTCAATGGATAGTTTATCTGGACATAAATTATTCTCACCAAAATCAAGATCCATATCACCAACGCTAGGAACATAGGAGCTGGATGCCTTTTGATTAACATTTTCGTCAGAATTATTCTTTGAAATCAATTCATCAACCTGCTTTTGTAATTTTTGCAACTGCTTTTTTAAAGATGAATTATCTTGCAACAGTTTTTTATTAGCTTGTGCTAATTTTTTCGTTGCATTTTTAGCTGACATTGCGCTCTTAAGGGATGATTTTCTGCTTGTTTTAATACAATCCTTTATATTATTTGGATCATCGTTTTTTTGTGCTGAAACCATGTGGTAAATTACCACTAGCACTATAGAACATCCGATTTTTTATAGTATATATGAGTTTTATACTTAATAATGTGCAATCTACAGTGCAAATTATATCAAAGATAGTTCAATTTATTAAGTAACACAATAGTGAATAGTTATTTATTGAATATGACAACTTTTCAATAATAGTAAATGAAATTCAAAATTTCACGACTTTCTTCGGTGAGATGCCGATCGCGAATCTATATTTCACATTTAATATAAAGAAAAAACTATGGCAGACTCTTCATTTTTTGTTTGCAAGTTAGCAAAAATTCGTTTTTGATCAAGTTACTTGATCTTACTGCTTTGTGACAGCGTTATAAAATATACGCGCATATATTATTCAAAACGCAACAGGATTCCATTTTAAATTGTTTAAGTGCCACGACTACTACTCATTCATTTCATGTTCTTAATTATTATGCAAGACCTATTAAAATTTTCCCTGTATTTAAGATTAATTTTAAAAACATTTTTCCTTAAGTTTTTGTAGGAATGCAAATGTGACACATTTTTTAACAATAAAACTATTATATCCTTCAAAAATTCAGTTGAATGTTGTTTTTTTTCCTATTTATGATTACACACTTAATTTATAAGAAATTTCAACTTGTTTTCTTAGAAGCAAATAAACATAAAAAAATATTAATTTATATTTTTTTTTAATAAAAAAGTTGAATAATAGTAAATTATAACCCTTTGGTATATAATTTATCAAAATAATAATAGGCGCCCTTAATGTATGTAAAGGACAATAGACCATCGAATAAAGAAAAAGAAGAAAAAAAGTGGAATAGAAATGATAAAAGAACAAAAAGATTTAAATTTATTTTTTTATTTTTTTTTTAAATTTGATGAGCTATGAATTAAAATTTTAATTAGTGAAAATACAATTTGGAAATCCCATAAGGTAAGCATGCTAGGGATGTACAAGAAAGTGCAAAATACATGTTTATTGCTTATTTTTTATTGAAAATGCTTTATAAAGAGCGCAACCCTTTGCACACCGATAATCTTGCTTTTGGTTATTACTTTAATGAAATAAATTAGTCACTACAAATAGTGAATCCTCCAAAATAGAAATATGCACACACACTTTTTCCAATACCAATAAATTCAAATTCGGGATTTAATGTACATCAATTATATATATATTTTTTTCGAATTTCCGAAAAAATTAAGTTGAACTCATTTTAACGTGCTTTTGTTGTAAACGAATAGTTCTTTATGTTAAACCCTTCCTATATTTAATATAAAAATCAAAAAATTTTATCAATGGTGAAAGCGAACATTAAAATTTTTTTATCCCTAAATTTTGAATTCTTTTTTATCAAAAGATCTCATCAAGATTTTTGGTCCATTTCTAATCAAAATAATTTTGATTTCTTTCAGTTCTTTCTTTCTTTGTGTGACACAAAAAGAAAGTAACTCTTTCTTATGCAAAACCAAAAAAATAGTTTGTTGTGTCGAAACAATTGCTATTATAGTGAAAGGCATAAATTTTCTCTTTAAGTACTTGAAACTTTTTTTCATTCCCGGTTTAATGACTGCACTATCTATATGAAAATATCAAAAAAAAAAAATTTCGAAGTAAATTAAAAGGGAGAAAGAACGAATAAATTCGGTTTTATGTTTAAATTCTTAATTCAAAATAATTACTTATTTTTAAAGGGAAAGATTAAGAATCTTTTAGAATAGTAGAAATAGTTTTGCTTGATGAAAACAAGGAATGGTTTAATGTTAAAAATATTTTTGAATATTATGATGGCAATAGCTCAATCAGCCGCAAGTTTACAGAATTTTATTTTAATTATATTTTTTTATATCAATTCATTTTGAAATTGAGCTATAAATGTTCTAGCTCAAATTGCCGCTAATTCAGTTTCCAAATTTCTTTCCGAAAAAAATTTGGGCTTACCTTCCGGAACCTATGGCACCATAATTACGGACATCAAAAAATTAACCCCGGTATTGAATTTTGTTTTGAATTATTGAATTCGGTACTGCTCTCTATATTAATATTACGTGCTTCCTACTTCTGCGCAAATTTTATTAAGAAACTTTTTGCGCATCACAGTAATTTGGTTCCTAACTATTTTTCTAAATTTTTCATTAATTATGATTTGAGTACACTTTTTCATATGAGTGAATGTATGTAGAATTTTAATTTTTCTTAAACATTTAGTTTTATATTTTTTATGACATTGTATTTAATTTTATTTAAATTTAAGCTTTATTGCAACTTACGAAAAGCTTGATCTTTTTAATCAATAAAACATCTACAAAAATTCTTGCAAAAGTCACTCAAAGTGGGGACTTCCGAAAAGGAGAACAATATAGAAGAGAAAGTTCATACAATAGTTAAAAATTAAGAAATCAACCAAAAATCTATATACGGGTGCATTGGTTCACTATTGTGCTATATCAATCAAGTATTATACGGCAGGATAGCTAAAATCTCCTACTTGTACATGCAATAAAATCTGAAACAAAACTTTTACATAATTTATGAAGTGCATTACAAATTATAGAAAAAATAAAAATAAATTACATGTAATATTGTTTACCCATTTCGAGGACTTTGTTTTATTGAAAATATTCAAACAAATTAAGCTGCTTCTATTGCAGCTTTCGAATTCTAAAAATTAAAGTCTTCACTTTTAAATTTTTGTTCTTTATGTTAAATGATGCAAGCCCGATGTAAAACAAAGTTCAAGTAACAATGGATTAAAACAAAGGGAAATTGACAGTAAGCTGTTCTTTTCTTGCAATATTGAATCTAAAGAAAACTCAAAGAAACTAAATATCTCAATTTTTATCTAACTCTACATATTTTATACCAAATAAATGTTTCTCATGAATTAACACACATGATAAAATTTTCACTCGTTAAATATTTGCAATACCTTTTGAAAAGTGTAATTTAAAAAACCGCAGTCACATATAGTTAATGTAAAAGTATCTATACATATGTGAAATTCGTTTAAAGAATAAAAATGCAGTTCCTTATTTGGTAATTCCAATTAAATCAAAATTTATGCATTGTACAATAGATTTGAATAAGAAAAAAAAAACACAAATTTTTTGTTTGATTTCGACATGCATACGTAATTCTTCAGTTCGTCTTCAAAGTTGAAACGAATTGAATGCAAGAGAACAAAATAATTTGATGGAAAAACAATGATGATATTATAATTTAGCACTATCTTGAAAAAATTATTTAGTTCTAACGTACTACTACAATTTATAATTTATTTTTTGCTATTCCGCACCATAAATTTAAGTTTAATGACATGAATTTGTTTATTGAAAGTTGCTACATTTCATGTTTTTCCTATCTTGTTATTTAAAATTCCCTACATTATATTTTTAACCCCTTTCATTACTTTTATTTTATGTAAATTACGTGTATTTCGTTTATTTAAGTTTTTCTATACGTGCAATCGTATGTTAACTATATATATACAAATAGTAAATTGGCAAAAATTAGCTAAGATATTATGCAAGTAATTTGGTTTTGGTTTATGGTACCTTGATGTCTTGCGGTTAAATTTAAATTCCGCAAAACTTTAAACTAAGAAAGGGAACAAATGATGTGAATTTTTTTTTTTTTTGCAAGGATATAAATTTTGCACGGTTTCTAAATATTTTTTTAATAAAAAATAATTAAAGATTTAATATTGTGTTTTTTTTTGTGTTAGGGATTATAGGGGAATTTCTTTTTCAAAACATTAATTTTCTTATGTAAATTCTTCTTTTTAAAACTCGCAGTTGGATATAGAGAGATGTGAAAGCAATATTACAGTGTTACAATTTTCAAAAATATATTACATAGAGCGAGTGCCTTACAAAGGAAATTTACATTGGGGTTGGAATAAAAAATGTGTATTATCAAAAATATCTACTAAAAATTTAAATACATAATATATTAAAGAATATAGAGTTCACCATTTTGATTCATTTCCAGTAGATTTTCTATGTGTATTATAAATTCGAATTTACACTTTTCAAGTTTATACGTCAAGTTAATAAGAAAATTAAAAAGAGAGGGAAAGAAAGAGTTCATTTGATTATGACATAATTGTTTTTTAGTTCAGAGGCTGAATTTGATCAGATTCATTTTCTTCAGATGAAAAAATTTGTGATCGGAGAGCTCTGATTTCAAAAATGAACATGACGGGGCTTATTCTGTTTAATAATTTATTAAATTCGGGGCCCCAATACAAAAAAAGTTTTTTTGGTTAAATAATTTTTTCAAATTTGAAGTATCAAAATAGACCATAAATAAGATAAAAGTGTGAATGAACGCGGGTTTTCAAAGTAACTCATCTTTTAATATTTTAATTTTGAACATTAAAATCGTAATTAAATCTTTAAAAATGTTCAATTGTTTGAAGGATTTTAAAAGATTAAATAACGCAGAATATAGTAGATTTTACTACACTAACGTTATGCATAACGTTATCACTTTTCTTAGAATTTCTTACAAGTGTACGATTTTTTTTTATTTCTTATAATTTTTATTACTTTTTGCTATTATATCAATTCTATTCTATGCAAAATAGTAGGGAATCAAATATTAAAATAAATAAAAAATTATTATAGTCATGTAAACGAGGGTTCCATACAGGAACGAACATCTTAATGTTCATCGTTTTCTTTTGTTATGGAAGAGAAGAATTAATGGTGAATACAGAAAATATTTAAGGAAAATTACAATAAAAGGCAATGACAGATTTTATGTTTTACGTGTTTTTTGTTTTTTTCCGTGTAAATTTGACAAAACGGATATGAACGTCTATTAATCGCTTTTTATTGTTCAAATAATATTAAAAACGATAGTGAAAGTAGAAATTTTTCACATAACTGTTATACTATATTTTGGATATCACACTAAGTTTTATGGTAAGTGTAATTTTAATATTTTAGAAAATAATAAAATTTTATGGTTAAATTATGATAGTAAAAAGGATTACAAATTTTTATTTATGTCCTGCTGATATTTTAAGTGCTTTTTTTTGAGAAAATTGAAATTTTTTTTATATACTTTTTATATATGCATATTTTGATTGTATTCAAAATAAAAAATTTATTTGAATAATGCAACTCTATTAAGCATGCCTAAGTGTATGGAAAAAATCAAATTATAAAATGAATTTTTCTCAAAGAAATCATAAATTATTATTAAATTTGATTGATAAAATAAAGGAACATTTAAAATAAACTGCAGGAAAAAGAATTAAACGGTTTTTGAATAACAAAATCAGAAAAGGTTTAAAATTTCAGTTATGAAAATACATAAGAAATGAAAACCTATTAGGAATTCAGTTTATTTACGGGAGAAGTATATATTGAGGATATTGACCTTTAATATAAACTTTGCTGATTTTAATCACCGGAGCTGTTTGTGAATATAATTAGGAATTAATAATATACCAAGTTCAGTAAAAGCACCTCTACAGTACCCCATAAAATAATAAAACTCTTTCCATTTTATGAGTTTTGCTTAAAGTCAAAGCTATCATTAAAAATGATTTTTGTTTTACTTATACTTTTACTTTGTAATGGGAACAGTTTTGTCATGATTCATAAGACACTGAAATTGAATATTTCATAAAAAATAAGATCACCGATAAGAAAAAGACAAAAATATCTACTTCATTTTAAAGAATTTTGGCACTGTTAACTAGAATACTAGCTCAAATTAACAGTGGTATGACGAAACTGTTAAAAATCGTATACTGTATTAGACAAAAACAAAGAGAAAAAAATAAAGCCTATATTAAAAAAAATTTTAATATTCATTTAATATTAATTTAACACTCCATAATTATTATCAAAGTCAAAATATTTGGAACATTTTAAATTGATTTTTAATAAAGTTTATAGATATGGGCACACATTATTAAGTTGTACCTTTAAACATTCGCACACATGTGTCTATATCACACACGAGAAATATTTTCATAAAATATCGGAAAAACTGGTTTTTGGTCTACCATACTGATAAGAGCCGATCAATATTGTTTTCAGAACGTTTTTATTTACCAATATTGAATTAATCAATTTAAAAGCGGGTCTATTGAATTAAAATGCTATAAAACAAGAAAATAAAAATAAACATTTTTTTTTTATTTGAACTTTGTTAATCTATTTTCGAACATTAAAATAACAAACAAACATTATGAGATATTTGAAATACCATTAGGTTTCAAATTTTAATTTAGTTATTGGAAGAAATAAAGGTATATACGAATGAGTATACTTTACTTGCTTTTATTAACCATACAAACCACCATCTGTTGCCTAAACTCCCTACATATTATATCTTTACGAATTGACGAACGCATTTGTTTTCATATTCGATCAAAACAAAAAATTTAAAAAAGGCAAAAATTTTTATTTTTGTAGTTTTGTTGTGGAAACAAAAAATTTTTTGTTAATTTCACAGTGCCTGCATTAGCGCCATCGCAATGTCAAGATAAATTAATGTTAAGGTAAAAAAAAATAAAAAAAAAGCAGAAAATTTTTCTAAATTATATCATTATTATGTATACATATACGTACACATTGCACATACACCCATACATATATAAAATTGTGAGTGTGTAAATAATTGTGTTTTAAGTGCAATTGTTTGATATTACAATATTCCTGTTTTAAATTTGGTATTATGAATGTTGGGATCAGAGAAATAATTATAACTGAAATTTTAATAGGAGTGAAAAGTTAGTAGTGCTCATAAGCTTCTCTCCTACAGTCTGGTCTGCCTTTTAGTTTTTAACAAATATTTAGACTAATAAGTAAATTCCAATTTTGAAAAAATTTAAATATGAATTCTTAATTATTGGGAGTTATAACTTATAAAAATAATGGCGTGATTGTGTGTTTGTCTTTTTCAGTAAATTTAATAAAAATGAATAACTTTACATTATCAAACAAAAATTCTGGTTTCTGAAAATCGGCTGAAATCGACTGAACCCCAAAAAACAAGCTCACTGAACAGTGAAAACTCACAGTTTTGGAAAAAACGAAATGGGAAACTTTACTTGAATTTTATTTTATTTTAATATTTGAACTTTAATTTTGAAAAAAAAAATTAAATACACGTTGAAGTAAGTGGTTTCATAAAATGGAAATGTACAAAATCTCATACTTTACACTATCTTCTTAAACGGCCATATGTTATAAGTAAACAATGTCTGCATCCTATAGGCAACAGTGTTAATAATTAGGAAAAATTATGTACTTACCTATACAGCTATTCTACTCATTTATAGCCTTAGAAGTTCTAATCGACGCGTAATCAAACTATTATGCTGGTTGTGGTAAATTTCAATAGCAAATTTTAATCATTTTAGTTTTAATTTTTTCGTAAAATTATCAATTTATACCTTCATATATAGTGATATATATATAGATATACAAACTCTATATATTATGATATTAGGAGAAAAACGCATTATATATGACGAAATGATAAGCAATAATGTTTCCGGTTTTATGATTTCTAAAACATATTGTACCCCAAAATATGAAGTATATGGCAATTATAATATGTAGTATATATGTATGTATATATATGTACATATGTATGTATGAATTCATATCGAACTGTTTGCATTTTGATATACACTGATATAAACATATGCATTGTATATAACTGCAAACATGCAATTGAAGTCATTGTGCACACAATAAAACATCACATACGTTATGTATATAATATCGATGTTATGTTGAACAAGGATCAATGTTTATCACGGTTATCATGTTACATGAAGGTGGTATTATCATGCTTTACATTTTGTTATGTAGAATGTATTTTATCTAAATAATATCCTGTAATGAAGCTACTGAAATCAATATTTGAAGGGATCTCTACAAATATAATATGCTTTATCATTTTAACTATAGAAAGCGGCGAATTTATTTTTTCGATACGGTCAATTTTTTTTTAAATATTTTGTATATAAATATGTACATGTATGGCAATGTATTAGCCAATTTATTATTATAGTCATGCATATTAGCTCTAGAAATTGATATCATTGTAATAATGACAATGAAAATTATTACGTGTATGTATATATATACAACTATGAGAATGGGGTTGACTTTCTATTAATTTATTATTTTTTCTTTGTTTCTGATCAATTTCAATTAGTGAATTACAGGAAATTGTGATAAACGTTTATTCAATATTGCATGAGATCATATATGTTGAACTTATTTAATAGCCGTAGGTGGTCATTTGTACTTTGTTTATTATGGAGAAATTTTGAGTTAACAAATTAGCATATGCCGGTGTATAACAAAAATGTTGGTTTAATTCAGAAAACAAAAAAATTTATGCTTTGTTTTTTTGTTTTTAGAGATAATTTGTCGTAATTGCATTTGGTCCCATGTTGATGGGTGCGTTACATATTTGTTTTCCAAATTGATAAACCATTTAAAAAGCAAAATAAATTTAGGATTCAAAAAATTATATTGTGTAGGAAGCGAATGAAAATAATGAGAAAGTAATTTAACGGAACATCAACTGCCACAGAGTGATCGCATATCTAGATTTACGTACATATTTTTTATTTTTTTTTAAATATGAACATAGTTACTAGTTTCAATAATTATGGATGGCTGCAATATTTTACATCAATTATGGTTTCAATCAATTTTATTTAAATTTGGAAATTATTTTGTCATTATTGCAAATGCGAGTTTTGTAATTTACCTAATTGATAATTTAGTTTAAATAATGGGGGTTGTACAATATAACCGGGCGACATATCTTTTACATGGAAAAAAGAACTTTTGTTATAGCATTTTTGACAAGTACCGCTATGATTGGAAATATTTTTCAAATGTAACATTTTATATTATGTATAACTCTCTTAAGATAAATAATTCATAAGGAATTAAAATTTTTAGAATAAATCTTATATAATTTACAACAACAATTACTCTTCAAATTTTTCCTTCCTCGCCTTCGAAGAGTAATTTCCAAATTACTCTTCGAAACAGGCAGATAAGTATGAGGTTAACTTTGTTTTATCTAGTCTCATAGTTTTGATGATTTAAATTTAGTAAGTTTTTAAATAAAAGCATTTTTGGTTAATTTTTGATATTATAGTCCTTAGGTACACAAGACGAAAGTAATGCATATACACAATATTTGTACCGTTCTAGATGTACACTATACAAAATTATACTCTTAAAAGTAGCAGGTTTTTGTAAATTGGAAATTTTATTTAATCTTTCTAAATCACGTTTAATCAAATCACAATTTTTTATTAAATAAACAACGTGGGCACATGACTATATAGGTACCCACAAAGAATACCTAAAACGAACAAGTAAAACAGTTTATTTGCGTAAAATGTCTACCGGAAATTTGACTACAAAATATTGTATACATATACATTATATTATTGTATCTTAGTTGTATGCATATAAAATATAGGTATAATCGTAGACTTTTTTACTTCTGGTATGGTTGACCTATTATCATGTGCTATTTGCTCTGCGACATCTGTGCATTAATTCTTTATAGCTATTTTTAAAAATATTTTAATGTTGATTTAATCCGAAAATCGCTTTTATTTAAATTTATATATTTTTTAATATTATTTAACATTTTCAAAGCATCTTTAAATATTTAAGGTAGCAAATAATCTAAATATGGCACGATCCATTAAAGATAATTTTTCATTTATTTACGCAAAAAAAATGTAGCAACATTAAAAAGTCAAACAGAAAGTAGAAGTTTAACAAACATACTTAAAAGGGACTTTCGAACAAAAAAATTAATTTTTCTATAGATAAAACTATAGGTTATTCTCGGCAAAGACAAAAACTGCTACTTATTCCTTATAAATTTTCGTACTGAGAATTTGAATTTTGGAGACCAATTTAATTTTTATAATTTTGTATATTATGTATTAAGACTAGAAAATATACGGCTAGTCACCGGCAGTTAACTCCAACGGCTTATGAAAGCGAAACTTAGCTCTAAAAAGTAAATAAGAAGACCTAAAAGCTATTGATTGTGTTATACTAAATATTTACATTTTTAGTATGACGCAATCAATAACAGAAATATTTATTGAGGAAAGGGCTGCCCGTCTGATATATTAAAAAAGGAGTTGTTTTCAATCAAAAGCGGAGTATTTTCGAAGAAGAAGGAGTACAGACTCTTAAAACAGAAAACAAAGAAAAAATTACACAATTACAGAAAACTTGCAGAATTAAAAATAATAAAAAATTATTACGTTAAGTGGAAATGACTTCAGGTTCAATCCATAACAAAGCAAAGATCAACAAAATAAAAAATCACCAGAAATAGAACAGATTAACTGCCTGAGAAATATAGACAAATAATGTTTCGTTAACTTTAAACTATACGATAGACAAAGATATTTTGATAGATAAAATTTGTCAGTTTGTCAGGAAAAAACACTTCCAAGAAAATCGCGTCAATATCTGGCATTAATTAATATTCATACCAAAAAATTTATGTTTTCTTAGAAAAACTTTCACCAAATCTTGCCCAGGTTTCCAACTACACGTTTCATTATCTCTTATCAGTTCCTAAGGAAATTACGGACCAGGGCTAAAAGAGCCCAAAAAACTTAGAAGGAGTACAGCATAATACATGTCATAAAGTTAGAGTACAAATACTCCTGTTGGAGTATAAGAGCAGCATTGGAAGAAACTGCGCATTATTTGCCATGCAGAAGCATTTAGACTACTCGCTAGCTGTATATGGACTAACACTAAACTAAGTTCGTAATCCAAAGGAATGAGCAATTTCATTTTTTTCTTAAAATTATTTGTTTACCTTGTAAATCGATGAAGGTTGCATTAAATTAATAACGTAAGAAATATTATGATATCTATACATATTTATGTAGCCTATGAGCAATAAAAAACAAGTAAAAATTTTAACAAGTTTGCAACAATTTATTGAGAATATTTAAAATTCCAAATTTTTGATTTTACTTTGATAAAACGTGAGCTAGGAATATTCAGTAATACTATTCAAAATTCAAAATTGCAGTAATACCGTATGCATGTGTATGTATATTGCTGCGAAATTCAGCTATTATAATTCATAAATTGAACTCTATATGTGTTAATACCGTATTATTGCAATTCTGAAGTCATGATTTTTGTATCGATTTTAAAAACCTTGTTGCTATAATATGGAATGCAGGACTTGTATAATAACCCAAAATAAAAATAATTAAACGAAAAATAAATTTTAATTTTGTTTTTGTTGTCTTTTATTTATTATTTATTCACTGTTTCTTTGCTTCTAGATAAAACTGTTTTATGCACTCAAAATAGCAGCCTCACCGGAAGTCTATCATCGCTATTCTTTTTATAATTCAGATATATGTATACATTCAAACATAATAATATTAATGCGCGTCTTTTTGTAAAATAGAACAGAACATTCGATATTATTTATATCACACTGCAATAAAATTATTTTATCATAAGTTCATAAACATTAATGCAGCATTCTAAGAAGATTCAACGACTTTATCTCCCTTTGTGTAAAATAATTAGAATATGTGCATAATAGTAAATAAACATATGTACATACGTATGTGTATAAAATATTTCATAAAATAAATAACGGTGCAATATGTTCTCTTTCTAAACTATTTTTGCTCTTGTTCAAAGGTATATGCTCTTGTTCTATATAGTATATGGAGTTACTTGTTCGGTGTATACAGGGTGATTCAGAAAGTTATACAACAACATATACCACTGGTTAGAAGATCGAAAATGGGTAAAACTTTTTGTCCAGACTGGATGCCAAATCTCAAGAGTTTTCGAATTTCAAGGATTTTAACGAATTTTCACGAAATTTTTACTTGTCCAAATTTTTTGGATTATAACTTCCATTCTGAAAAAGATAAGAGCTTCAAACAAACAATTTCAAAGGCGTTTCTAAAGTAAAGGACTCATAATAGACATGCTGCTTAATTCTGTATTTTATGTATTTTCGGAATACAAAGCATTCGAACTTTGGGGAAAATCAAATTTTTCCTTTGTTTTATTTTTTCAGTTTTTTCTAGCTAGAGAATTTCGTAAAAAAATTTTTAAAACCTGGAAATTTTTTTAATAGAATTTTCCTCAGCTGCTTAAAATTTAATTTAAAATATCAAACATTAAAAATTTTTTTGTGGTCAGAAGAGATGTGACCCACAAACTCAATTAAAATCAAACCAGATGTTGATAAATCTAAAATTAAATTCAATTTAATACGCCATTTTCAAAATGTTGGAACGATACAAATTCCTTATCCAAATTCTCCTATGAAATTCACCTAATTCGGCAGAAATTTATGTTTCTCTTCTTTTAAATCTATTTTCATTCAATCGTATATTTCAAATCAATTGCTTTACTGGAACACCTTTTTCATTGCATCTACCGTACAACAATTTTAGTTTTTCTAGAAATTTGTTTAACATTTATTAATCCCATTAAATTATTTAATAATTATTTATTATCTTCATAATGTTAATACAACACCATTTACAAACTCCATTTTGTTAAAAAAAAAATTAAATTTTCCTGTTAAAAAATTTTTTCTATTAAAATAAATGTCAAAATTTGTATGGCATGCCTTTAAAAATTCGTTTTAGCTGGAAAATTTTAATAACTTAAGATGCCAAATTGTGTCTAGATTCCGAAAATATTTTTTTCAAATTTTTAAATTGCACCCAATCTGAGAAAAATGCATTTAAAAATTTCAAACCATATAGGTACCATTTCTTACAAAAATTGGCAAAAATAAAAAAATTATAAATTTTCTTTACCAAGAAAAGTTTCGAAAAAAAATTTTTGATTACTAGATTTTTTTGTTGTTTTTCCTAATACAAAATTCTAGTTTTTCTTTTCAAAAATTTCAAATTTTTTAAAATCAATTTTTGTTTTTTAATTAAAAAGTTTGTATAGAATTTCGTTTTAATTTGTTCTAATTTGTCACATTTCAATAAAAACATTGAAATTGAGATTTTATATCAAAATAACAGTTCTTAAAAATGTCAACTGTTTTTTTGAATGACCCTTGTCATCAAAAGTTAATGATAGTTGATAATTACAGCGCAATCAAATTGAAGAACATTAAGAAAAATAAAAAATATTGAGAAATAGGTCAGTTAAAATCTTCATGTTTAAATTTTTCAAGTTAAAATTTTTTTATGTTTGAGGATTTAAATTAAAGTTTAAACAGCTGAGAAAAATTCTGTAAAAAAAAGTCAAGGTTTCAAAAAACTCCTTACGAAATTATCCAGCTAGAAAAAACTGATAAAATCAAGCGAAAAATATGATTTTGCAAAAATTTCGTGAAAATTCGTTAAAATCCCTGGAACTCGGAAACCCTTGAGATTTGCCACCGAGTCCGGAACAAAAGTTTTACCCATTTTCGATCTCCTAATCAATGATATGTGTTTTTGTATACCTTTCGGTTTCACCCTGTATACACATGTACATTGATAAATGTATGTATAGATGTACATAGATTTTTTGTTTTAGTTTTTAACATGCATATCTGCTTTTTTAAGCATATGTGAGTTTTAAAATAATAAATGCATCTCCACTTTTTTATTGTGAGATCTATGATGACTGGCATTGCATCTATTTATCAGTTTAATTTACAGTCATATCAAAGCAAACATGTGCCAGAATATTGTGAAGGGAATAAAAATATCAATTGGATATACATATTTACATAAGCACATACATATGTATGTATGTAAACACGAATGTTGTTATAGTTGCTGTCACACTGTGTATTGTAGATAAAGCGTATACTTGCATAATGTTTATAAAATTAATATAACTAGCAATTGAAATGATAATTTTAAGTTGAAAGTTGAACGATGTAGTCACACAAATGCACAATATGGCTTTAAAAAGAAAAAAAAATAAATTAATTGAATTGAGAATTCAAAATTGCGAATATAGTGAAAAAGTATAATTAACATAAATAGGTTAACTGTATATTTGACATGTCAATAAACGTTATGGAATAAATTATATGTGTACAAACATACATAAGCATATATTGTAAACTTTCATGTGTTTATAAAGGCTAATAAAAAAAACTTTCTAATTTGCAATTTGTTGTTGTAGGTCTGTTTTAAATTTTTTCTTTTTTTTCGTATACAAACAAACTAAGTTTTCTGTGATATTAAATGGAACTCAACTAATGTCTATTTGCATAAGGTTTCCTTTGTAATAATTTAATACAAAAAGAGTGCTTATTAGCATAAATAGCGGTAAATACGAGATAATTAACAAGTGTTTTTTTTCCATATTTTTTTTTTAATTTATTATAATGTACAAAGTAGAGACATTTATGTACACATTATTTAAATAATGAATACATAAGTACTTATGTACGTATATTTATGCATTATATATAATAAATATGTAAAGAGAAATATAAATAGAGTGAACACAATAGCAAAAAGTTGAAAAGTTGTTTAAAATTGATTGACAAAAGCAGAAGGCGTTATTGCCGAACACGTTTTTCCATTAAATACATTTATTGATACATACATACATATTATTATGTATACGTGCATATACATATTGTATTATAAAAAACGATACAATATGGAACGAAAAACAATAACACAACTAGAAAGACCGCAGTCTTCCCTTCCAATATTTGAGGTATTTAAATAAACCTGAAACTTTATCCCAAGTTGAACTTTAAAGCTATTAAAAGTTGATAGTGTTAGTACCAAGAAGAGTACGAACAATTTTCTGTGTTTTTTTGCTGAAGAAAAACGTATTATCACCTATTTAGTAAAGTGATTATTAATAACGCGTTATTTTTTCAGGAATACATGCATACATTTTTTTGTATTCTCAGGAATTTTTGTGAAGTTGTTAAGTATAATTTTACAAAAATCAACTGATTTATTCAATTGATTTCTAATTCCTAGCGAAAAGATTAATATTGGTCACTTTATTATAAGTTACAAAGGAAATGTTAAATTTTGTGAAAATTTCGATATTTTTTTATATAACGAATAATAATATAACTTAATTATATAGTTCAGTTATTTTATACAATAAGGCCTTCTCCTTCCCCATCCTTTTATACCCGTATGAACTTGTGTTCGAAGGGTCCTTATATTTGAAACTCTATTTGTAACGCTTAGAAATAACAGATGTGAGATACGGATGCAAGTACGTATATGTTTTTATCAGCGTCGAATTCTAAGTCGATTTAGCCATGGCTGTCTATTCGTCCTAGTGGCAACTCAAAAAATTAATTGAGTTAAATTCGCCAAATTTTGCAAATGTAAAAAATTTATCATAGCAAAAATCAAAACCCTATTTAAATTAAATGCGGTTGAAGCATTGTTTTGAGTGCCATGTTATTTCAAAAGTTAATTTTGTATAAGCAATTATGTTATTAGGGTTTTTGTATTTGATTAAATTCATTGAAGTTTATTGACTAATAATTGAGGCGCTCAGCACGTTAGTGGCCTATCCAATATTTTTGCAAGAATGAGTTATTATGTTCAATAGAGCTGTATTGGTTTAAATAATTGTTTTCTATTTTCAAAATACTTAATTTAATCCTCTTTTCACTCTATTTTGTCATAAGTTCGTTTTTCCTTTTAAAAATATTCTTAAAAATTAAATATTTCAATCGCAATTTACTCGAAATTTAATTTTTGCAAGTAGGCCATTAATGTGCTGATCGTCTCAATTTTGGTAGATGCTTCTTAATCTTGAAAGTCATTTGGTTATATATTATTTAAACTATTGAAACCACAGTGCTGAAATTTTTCTATAAGCGAATATAGTAATATTTGATATTCATTCTTACTGTTACGGGTAACTAAGATCAACTCCTACCTATTATCGTTTTTGTTGTTATTATAAAATTTAATGTTTAGCTGTTTTTTTTAAATTTGCAAATAAGTAAAAAAAAATAAAATTCTGCTTTAGAAGCGAAAATTTTATACTGTAAATAAAATAAACTAACATGCATAAAAATGAGGACAACGAACCATGGGCGTCAAAGACCCAAGAATTAAAATTTTAAGTGTATGTACCTAAGCATAATTAAATAATAATAAATTTCATTATGAAATGCCACCTTTCAAAAAATGTAGGTCATATAAGTTGCTTTGTTTGTTCAGTTCAAAAATGTGCACTGAATGAATTTAAATTGCAAATGTTTCAAATATTAGACACGTTTCTTTTAATATCTCTTGTATAAATATCAAGTTTCTTTCAAGAAACTTAATAAAATAATTTGATATTGATTGTAATATTTTAAATATGAAAATAAATATACACACATACATACTGTAATTTTAATAAAGTTTATACACATGTACTTACATAATGTATTTAGACAAAATATTGACCATCACAGATTGCTATGCTATTAAATTTATTTCAATTGCACTATACCAAAAAATATATTTTTCTGTATACGAGAGTTCAGATGGAACCTATTTTGTTTATTTATTTAATTTAACACAAAAATTCTGATTCTATATTGCTTTCTGAATTTCAGGCAGTGAACAGATGTTATGTTGCATTTCATTAATTTATATTTAAACAAGTAAAAACGTTTCAGTCGGTATGAACCGATTGAATTATACCCTGCACCTTTCATTGTTGTATAGCGATTACTCAAACCTGTGAAACCATTCTATAGAAACTTCACGGATATGTCTGACCAATAACTGAACACACAACTACCAAGTTTCATGAATCTAACTTCTTTATTTTTTCAAATATTTAAAGTAAGCTTTTGGACTTGTATGGGAGCTACTCGAACCTGTCAAGCAATTCCACCAAAACTTGGCTAATATATCTGATCTATAATTGGACACACAACTGCCAAGTTTCATGAATCTAACTTTATTACTTTTCCAAAAATTTAAAATAAGCTTTTGGACTTGTATGGGAGCCACTCGAACCTGTCAAGCAATTCCACCAAAACTTCAGAAATATCTTTGACCTAAAATTGGACACACAACTGCCAAGTTTTATGAATCTGTCTTTATTATTTTTCCAAATATTTTAAATTAGCTTTTGGAGTTGTATGGCAGGTACCCGAACCTGCCAAGCAATTACATTAAAACTTCGCAAATATATCTGATCTATAATTGGACACACAACTGCCAAGTTTCATGAATTTGACTTTATTATTTTTCCAAATATTTAAAATTAGCTTTTGGAGTTGTATAGCAGGTACCCGAACCTGTCAAGCAATTCCACTAAAACTTCGCAAGTATATCGGATCTATAATTGGACACACAACTGCCAAGTTTCATGAATCTAACTTCTTTATTTTTTCAAATATTTAAACTAAGCTTTTGGACTTGTATGGGAGCTACTCGAACCTGTCAAGCAGTTCCACCAAAACTTCACAAATATCTTTGACCTATAATTGGACACACAACTGCCAAGTTTCATGAATCTGACTTTATTATTTTTCCAAATATTTAAAATAAGCTTTTGGAGTTGTATGGCAGCCACCCGAACCGGTGCAGCTATCCCATTATAATTTTTAGAGCATGTGTAGAATATAATTGGACACATGTATACAAAATTTTATATTTATAGCTTTATTAGTTTTTGAAATATTTAAAATAAACTCTTGGAGTTGTATGGCAGCTACCCGAACCCGTTGCCCGACTTAGCCCAATAACAATAGGGTTCGTCCTTGGCATAAAAGAAACAACTTGTGAAAGTTTGGTGTCGATTGCATTATTCGTTTTTGAGTTATCGTGCGATCGGACGGACGGACGGACGGACGGACGGACGGACGGACGGACGGACGGACATGTCTAAATCGACGCAGAATTTTACGCTGAGCAAGAATATATATATATGTCCATACCGCAGATGACTCCTTCAAGTAGTTACAAACTCCATACCAAAGTTAATATACCCTTCACGAAGTGCAGGGTATAATAAAAAAATCATTATTAAAATTAATTGTAGCGTTAATAAATTTACTTTATTCAATAAATTTTTGCGGTCGAAAAAACTTCAAATACTAATCAAATTTGTGTTTGAAAAAATTTTTGATACGTCTGACCATTGAATTGGAATCAAAGCATGAATAAATTTTACATGGATTTAAAAATCAAATTTCTAATAATTTTTCTTGAAAATGTAATTTTTGACAGTTTGATCCTTTTTTTTATGCATAATATTAATATACACATAAGGAATGTATTGCGACAATATATTCCTTAAAATTAAAAGGCATTTTGGAGGCTGGATAGAGAAAGCAGTTTAACTGAAGTATTTTTATTAATAAAGTGTTTATGTACCCTTAAAACAAATAAGAATCGTGAGAAAACTGTACTTCATTACACTCGCAGAGTTTCTAAAATATTACAGTTCCTTTTAAAAATTTAAATTAAAAATTTGTGTTTGTAAAGATTTAGACCTAAATGATGGGAAGGATTTTTTATGTTATTTTTGATTTCTATGTAATTTTGCATACCTTCCGGATTAATCTTGAAGCATTTATTTTGATTTCTAAAATAAATATTGAATTTGGTTATTTGAAATTTTGGTTGGGACATTAAGGCGCTGTCTGTGATAGGAGTTATAACTTTGACATTTTCGCTTTCTATTCTTTCGAATACAAAATTTGGTTGTTCATAACTCGGCAGAAAGAGGAGGAGGAACTAATAAATTTTCTTCTGTTAAAATAATATACTATATATGTGTAGTAGGTAACATCAGTAATTAATAACAGATACCATTAACTAACTTGTCAAAAACTTTAATTTCCAGAATTTTGTAGAAAACTATATAGAAGTTGCTAAACGGACAGATAAATTAAAGGTAATGTAGAAAATGTGCACAAAATTAAGAGAAAATTGTCATACATTTTAAAACTTTTCGTCAATATTATATGTTTGCGGTGCAAACATATTAAATCTCGGATTAAATAAGATTTGAACGGAATTTTATTCAAAATGAAAATCGGTATAAGAATAGAACATTTCAGGGACTAAAATATTATCTTATAATCAATATCGCTTTTACTAACAATTTTCTGGGAAAACTAACTTGGTTTAGCGAAAGTGTTGCACAAGATTGTAAACATGTCTTTTGAATTTTTTTTTTTTTTTTTCCTTCTTCACTCCTAGAAGGAGCATAGGGCTAGTTTCATAGCGTCATAGAGTTTAACTAGGTAGGGGTGACTAGCCTGCCGTAGTTTTATTTATATTAATTATTTGAGGTTATTGATATTTACTGTTTATTTTTCTTAGTCTTTAGTATCGAATATTATGGATATTGGAAAATTACTTGTATAATATTTATTAGTATTGCATATTAAGTTATATAATATTGAATATAATTTTTTTTTTATAGTGACCTGACCGGGGTTTGAACCCGAGACCCTTCAGTTAATGGGCGGTGCCATAACCACTGCACCAATGGTCAGATAATGTCTTTTGAATATTTCTTTTAAATTTTAAACTGGGCTCTTAGAAAAGATTTACTTTATGCTACCCGATTTTTCTAAAAAGTTCCTTGTAGGAGTAGAAGAACTCTAATATTAAATTTCAAGAAAATCTGCCAATTTTTATAATCTTTTCTTACTTTAGGTGCTACCACATCATTTGTTCACATTTAGGTTAATTACCAAATCCATATGTAATGGGTTCGGTAATTAGTTGTGCTTACATTTAAATGGCAAAGAATTCTTTAAATTAAATGCAAATGTAATTTCTTTTCTTTTGCTAAAAATAAATAAAATTTTATACTCCACTACACATTAAAAATTTTTTTTTGCAAATTTTATAATAGACGCGTGCCATTTAGTTTCTTTTTCCTGTTTTTGTTTTTTTGTCTTTTCAACCCAGATCAAATTTTTTTTTTGTGAAACAAATATTAATTTTTGAGCACTATTTCCTCTCCATATTCTTCTTGTCAATATAACGAAGCGATGTAATAAAATAAGATTAATGCTTGTTATATTTTAATCGCGAATTTCACTACACGTAAATAATGTACATCCAACAACTAATACGAAATTATTAATTCACAAATCCTGTAGAATAAGTAATTTTTTTTTTGCTTTTTTCAAGAAAAATATAATAAAAAATCAGGGATCGGTATATGGGTTATTGCTGCTTTTGTTCTTTGTGTTTCTTATTATTCACCCTATACTTGTATAACATGCAGGGACCGAAATGAAATCGATCTTTATTGTAGATGAAATGAGGTTTTTATTTAGAAGAAAATTTATAAAAAGAAAATTTTGAATGATTTTCTTACTCGTCATTATAACATAGGATCAAAAAGTAAAATTTAAACAAAAAAAGGTGTTTCAACTAAAATTAGTAATTTGACACCACTTAAGGTATTCTTTGTTATATAATTTCCAATAAATCATTCTATATTATAGTTCTTCGATCGTTAAAAATCCATTAGAAATGACCATATTCTTTTTAATATTTTATGCTTTTTGTTAGAATATTTTAAAACTTTAATGTTCCTAAGAGGTTTTCAATTTGATCTGGTGTCAGTTGTTTATGTTTATTAAGTTTATGTGGATTAGAGTATTAGGCATAAGAATAAGATGACGGTACAAACTGTAATATGTACACACATATTTCTTACGTGCACTTATGGTAGACAATAAAACCTTATGTTTTAGTTTTTTTAGTTTATAATTTTTGAGGATTGGATATTTTAAACAGCACACTATTTTGACTTTTAGTTTGAGTTAGATGAACCGAAAATTAAAAAAAAAATGGTTATGAATTATGAAAAATGAAATTTAGAAAAACAAAACAATTTGGGATTAAAAATAAAAAAAAAATTTATAAAAATATTTAATCTACACATTTATACAGACAAGTTGTTCCATATTGGCATTTATATAGAAAAACAGCTGCAAACACTCCTCTCCTATTAAATTATGCGTACTCTATTGTAATTCTGAAGTACCTACATCGGAAATTTTTCCTCTTTAAAGTAAAGTTTTTATAAAAAGGTTATATTATGTACATACATGTATTTTAGTAACATATGGACACCAATTTCCTATTTAAATACAGAATACTCTGAGGCAAAATACCGTAAAAAATTTAGTTTAAAACTAATTAAATGAACTTTTTTTTTAAAACTCATAAAAATTAAAATTTTTACGAGTCACTTTTATAGGTTACAGAAAATTTAAAATATTGGATTGAATGAATATTAGTGATGTTCACATTAGAGGTAGGCTATTGATTTATCATGAGGTATATATTATGTTGAATCATTCTTCCTGATATCGATTCATCAATGATGCTAGTAGTTCAAAATTATTCGTTAAGTATCGTTCGAAAAGAAACATTGCTTATTATACGAGAAAAAAATGTTAACAACATCCAATACGGGCAGCTTTAGTACAATACTGCTGGGCATAATTATATATTCCGGTAAAAAATCCCAAGCCCCTTAAGCCAAGTAAGATGGATGAGTTTTTCTAAAGTTGTCAAATCATTCTTATTTTTAACGAACACAGAATTATTTTGACATTTTCTTTTATTTATGTTTTAAAATTTAATTTTCACGAGTCTTTATTAAGGAAAATGTATGACCTGACATTTTTATACTCTAACATTTTTGCTTCGACATATTTATATTACCCTACTTTACGCAAGATTTGTTGTGATTCGCTGCATTGTTGCAGTCATCTTTAAGTTAACAGTGGGGTCAGTTGGATTTCTCATTTCACCAACGACTGATTGCCGTTCGAAAAAATGTAAAATAATTAATTTTTTATTCTAAATGAATTGAAACAATAAACAACAATAACACAAACGTAATAATAATAAAACGAATAGAAATACAATTTTAGATCTTTCTCAAGAAGACAGAGTAAGTTATTTCCGTATCTATAGGAATAATATCGATATTAGAATATCGATATAATATAAACATCACTAACTAGTAAATACAAAATTAAAAATAGATGAAGGTAACTACTTAGGAAGCAATCAAAAACTCATACATACACAATGTTTTAAAAGTATAGCGGTAGATTAAATTATTCATTCATTTGATTTAAAATGAATTGAGGAAACAAATTTTAATTAACTCGAGATGATTTTCAATTTTTGATTTAAAAATATTTTCAAATAACATTCTATATTTTTTTTTTAATTTAAAAAGCGGAATGTATGTGATTGAATGTTGGCACATACGCTCATAAATGTGTAAGAGTATATTTTAGAACTTAAATTTAGGTCTTACACATATTAAAAAGTGTAAGACCTAAATGTCTGACCTCAGCAATTATATGATCAAAATTTATGGCTAATTTTTCGAAGGATTTCAATTGAAAACATATTGTATAGTTTAGTTAGTATAGTGATTTGTATACAATATATTACATTGAATATTATTTGATATTTAGTTTAGGTTTTAAGGTTAGACACTTAACTCCAAAATATTAATATACATATTTTAGCTTTATAAAAATTTTATACATGACCTGTAACATTTCTAATGATCTAATATTTTAATGTGACTTGAAATATTCCAAATCCAAAATAAGCCCTTATTTGAGCCATAACAAAATATATATATAGTACTATATAGCCCCAAATTATTGTTAAATCCAACAATTTATTTCAAACCTTAAATCACAATTATACAAAAATAAGTACCTACCACAGATTTCACGTTTTTAAATTAATATTTAAAATTATGCTGATATTTTCTCACATCATTGTGATACACACTTGTAATTTTTTCCTCTTCCTGATGTGGTCATTATCGTTTATTTTGACCTTTCTTAATGACATTTTTCCTATGTAACAATATTATTAAAATTACAAAACAAAAGAACAAATGTTCTTAAAACCACACTTAATGGGATCATATTTAAGATCTTCCCATGATGGCTCTATATTATAACAAATTTCATATATGTATGTATATAAACTTCCTCATAATATCATTTTACCTATTTTCAACTTACTTTTCAACTCTTTAAAGTCACTTTTAACTACCATAAAATAAATACATACTATGGGAATATTAATACACTGTCTCATTACGTAGGCTGTAATAAATTAAGATTTGCATGTGTGTATTAAGTACAATGTAGAAAATTATGTGTTAAGTATTTGCAGAAAAACCAAAAAGGGTTTCCTCATTTTCTTTATTTCTCCTCTGCTTCGTATCATTATTCACATTAGAGTTGATATAAAATCTATGTTCCTTACACTCAAAGATTAATAGAACGTTCTCTCGTTCTTTTCTTTCTTTCGTGGTTATTTGTGTATGTTTATATAATTGTGTTTATGAATATCTCTAGAAACTGAAAATAAGAAGAACTTATTATAAAATTTGTATAAATCCGCAAAAAAAAAGGGAAAACAAAAACAATCTAACTTGAATTACATGAAGATTTTCGCACAGATTATTTTCTGATTTTTATTTAAAATAAAAGTAAAACATCTACTATAATTTAACTTTAAGTTCTTTAAACCTGGTGTTTTTATATTGGACAGGAAGAGGAGACAGACACCGAATAACATAAAAACTACAAAAATTTACAACAAATTCAAAAACCCATTGTGTTTTCAAATGGTTTTTTTTCTGATCATTTATCACATTTTGAGGTTAATTTTTGTTTTTTTTTCTTTAATTAAATTTTGACATGAGAAAAAGGTAATTGTCCGTCAGTCATTCAAAATTTTATTTGTAAATGTGCTAAAGGGTAGATCTTATTAAAGTCTATTATCGGATTTATAGAATTCTCTTTTGTATAAAATTGAATTTTGCTTCTTCTTCTTGACTTTTCAAAATAATATAGGAAAACAATATGCTGAAAATGTTTCTGAGTATTGAACATAATCCACACGGACTTTACTGAATCAAAATGTAAACATGAGAGAACTTCGACAATTCGTATTATATGCATAAGTCCAAAAGCACAAAACTCTTATATGTATGTAGTTTTAAGGTTATTTAAATTAAAAGAAAGGAATAGGAGACCGATATACTCTCAGAAAATATTGAAGTAAATACCTCCTACCTATTAGAGTTTTTTTTGTCAAAAAGAAAAATATCCTAGAATTTTTGTGGAAAATTTATTTGAATTTTTAAAATCTAAAATTTTCCAAGAAATTTATATAAAATTTTCATATAAAATTGTTTGATACACCTTGACTTAGACTGATTAAATGTGTTTGGTACGCCTTGATGAAATTCTGTAGGAATTTTCAACTGAGATGGACATGCGACAAAGAATATTTGAAAAAAGCCAAAGGACTAATTTTGTATTTTATAGATAGACTAATGCCTGTCTTTGCACACCATTGTAAAAGAAATCCCAAATTTAGACCAGCGTATATTAGGTACATTTTATGACATTTTTGATCCAAGATAAATAATTTGGATGAATACATGGGTAATTTTTTGATAATTCAAAAACGTGAATATTATTAAAAATTTAACAATCACAACTCTCGTAATAAGAAATTTTAGTGAACGTACCTAAAGAATTTAAAATGGTAATTCAGATTGATGGTGTTAAAATTTCCATAAGTTTTTTTTTATTCAAAGTAAAAATTTGATGATGATGATGATGATGGGTATAGATTAAATATGTAAAGTTTTTCTTACGTTTTTTTTTTCTAAAGTGATTTTGTACATAATTAACATTGTTGTATTTTTTATTATTTGCGCTCATTTGAAGTTTTCTTTGCTGTTTCTCCGAAGTTTTTAAATGCAACAAAAGAATTATGTGAATTTTCTGCCACTGGTGTTCTTTAGACCATAACGGACAGTCAGATTGTTACTTTAGAAAAAAAACATATACAAATGTATATTTATTGTTATTATTGTCGTGTATAGCGATTTATGCGCGTAAAAAGATTGAATTATAGCATGTAGAATAAAAAGACATTTTTATACTAACACAAAACACTTCTAATATTCATGTACATTGGGATATGTACATGAAAAGAAAGATATTTATTAAATATGTATTCCGATTTTTAAAGAACAATAGAAATCAAAAGTTGATTCTCCTACAACAATAGATTTTATGGTATGACTTTCAGAAAAATAGTCAAATTAATTTTAAAATTAGGGAATGATTTAATTTCTTTCTTAATGTACAATTAATTTTTGATTTGGTAATTTAAAAATTTTTTATTTGGATTTTAAGAATTAAATTGCTGTAGAAAAAAGGTCATTCTCACAGTATAACACATAATACAATCACACATACAAACATACACAAGTACAAACACACATAAATATATGAATACAAAATTTAGATTCCAAGTTACTTGTGAAGATGGGAAAGAATGAGAAATTAATCTTAGCATCTCTTATCGCATCTAAGAATTGATTTTGTATCTCTTCATTTTATAAAATGAAATTTTAATCATTCAGATTAAAAAAACATGTTTAAAAATTCAAAATTTGAATTTACAATTTTTTTGAAATATTAATTGGTTAGTTCATAATTCATAATTTTAAGAGTCCAGCTAATGAATTGAACATTAAATACATACATACAAAAATAATAATCAATTGTGATTAATATTAAAAATCACTCACTTTTGTTCCTCAAATTCGGAAATTATTTACTCTCTGGGCTTGGTGTCCTGCAAATTCTATTGCGCTTCTCTTTTAATACCGCTTAATAATCACATTTAATTGTAATTTTTATAACATTTCCAAAAGAATTTTGAGAAAAAAGTGCTTATTACTTCCACTCTGTCAGTTCAACCGTTCGTCCGTGCACATGTTTACAAAACTTCTACACCCTTAAAACTAGAAAGCCGAAATTTCATATATAAAAAAATCTCTTTTGTAACCATTCTTTGCAGCGAAGCCATAAGCTTTTTTCATATTTTGCATAATAGTAGCAGCTGCCTTCTTCTATCGCGGCATACTATATTTGAACTTAAAAAAAAACAAAATCGGGGTCTAAGTTTACCATTATCTAAAATTCTCGTTTTTCCAAATTTTTGATATAACTTTTCTTCTAAACCGCAGAATGTAGGAGTCTAAAATTTTAGAAGCTTTCAGATAAAATAGATTAAATAGTTAATTTCGTTTCAAGAATATTTTTTTCTACCTTTCAAGGTTTTACAAATTTCTATAAACGCAGAAAACTAACGGCAAATTCCATTCCACTAAAAAATATAATTATTTTTCTTAACTAACTTAATTAACCCTTGAAATCGAGCATTATTTTAACACCTCTTTAAATTTATTCTTGCTTATGCAATCCTTATTGAAATAGTTTCGTAAATGAATGAAAGTAATTTTAATAGTAGTGGGTTAGGTATATCTAAATTGTTCTTAGAAGCAGTATTTTCAGTAGTTGAAGGGAAAAGTGCTAAAATACGAACCATTAGTTTGACCCAATTTTATTTATTTATAAATGAGACAAGAAGAAAATTTGAAAAAAAGAAAATTTTAAAAACATTTAGTGCCTGTAGAATAATATGGTAAAACATGGAATTTGTTAAAGTACTTGCATTCCACTTAATGAAAAATTTGTATACTAATTTGTACAAGTAGAAAAACCTTATAATAAAGTTAATTAAAGTCAAATATTTAACCACCTCACCTGCCAAAATAAATATTTTCAACAACTCTTTTATATGGGGCTATGGGGGTAATGTAGAATTTAATACACAGTTAAATAGTTACACAGTCGGTAATATACTGACAGGAAACTACCCCATTTTGAAATACTGTTATCTTATTACACTATTTTAGTAAATTAACTTTATTATTATTAATATTGAAAAGTATCATTGGACGTTTCTTCATTCTCCATTGACAGTATGCAGAACTTTCATGCCAAAATAAAAGGGATAGAGTTCATTTTAAGTGTTAGCTTTTATAGCATTTTGATTTTAATATTTTATTCTGATAATTTTATTAGAGGAAACAGTCAAATGATTATAAACAATGGTGTCGACATTTTATTACCTTGACTACTTTACTTTTCGCGCAAATTTCAAAATAACGTTATGTAAGTATGTAACGTTAAACAAGCAAAGTAATCATTGGACCAATACCTTTATAGATAGACTAAAACCTTTAATTACCAGCATCTAATGTGTTTAAGCACATGTACAAATATTTAGAATTAAATTTTTAGATTAATTAAATTTAATAATTATGAGTACAAAATAAAAATTGACTCTGGGCTTATTTACAGAATGAAATATAGTACTTAATTTGTTGATCTGGTAAGTTTCTGAAATCTTAAAATTAAAATCTTCTGATAGCTTCTTAAAATTACCAAAATTTTTAAATTATTGTAATTTATGCATGAGATATATATATGCATTACGAATATTTACATATGTATGTATAATTTGTGTAATTATTTCTTGCTAATTACTATTAAACCAAAACTTTCTTGCAACAAAGTTCATAACAGTTCATTACTTATAGCACATTGTAGTATGTACTTGGAATTTTACTTAATTATTGACTTTATGCGGCTTTAATTACAAAATCTTTTGTGTAATTACATACAATTTCCATTCTGATTTTTCTTTGTTATTTTAAGTAATTATTATGTGTAATTTTTGGAACAATTTCACTTTAAATGTTACCATATGCTATATAACGCATAATAAACTCAACGTTTAAAAAATGTGTTCTTTTTTCAAAATGTAACCAACATTAATTATTATAATAAAAGATAACAACTTCTGTACGCACTGCTGATTACTTAAAGCGATGTTAAAAGAAAACTTTATTTTCTCGAAAAAAAAAACAGAATTATAAAGAAGCATTGAAGAATGTATGTTCATACATACACGTGTATAATATGTTTTTAGTATTTTGCCTGTCTTGTAATATCATTATAAAGCATTTTTAAAGGTTAATTGCCTGAGAATCGCTTAGATTTATACTATATGCGATCTACGAACAATATGGTTTTAAATATTATAGGTAGTGTTGGCAAGGTTCAAAGTCTTATAATGCAAATTTTTACTTTTTCCAGATGAAAATTGTGACTATGAATTATTATATTATTTCATCTTTTGTTCTGTAAACTAATACATAGTTTAGTTTTATATTCTGTTATTTAGTAGTCCAAAACAATAATTGGTAATATTTTGTTAGTTTATATTTTTTGGTTCTAACCCGCAAGTGCGCTACTTTATCATTTAAGTTTTAAAAATTTTTAAAATTAATAAATTATGGGAGATTTTCATAAAGGCGTGGTAACGTGATAAATATGCAATATATTTTTAACCATATTCTATAAAATCAAAAGAGTTCATAAGAATCAACTGTGCTGCTTATAATAATTTCAGTATATTTCGAAAATTTAGTAATGTTTATAGTGTAGTGTTATAATAAGTGTAGTTTTTGCTAACAGGTTCATTCAGAAACAAGTGCGAAAATTAGTAAAATTTTTGTTTAGATCAAATCGGAACCGGTTCGGAGTTACAGGAATTTTAAGAAAATTTGGCGAAATTTTAACACATCTAAGTTTTTTTTTGTTTATAACTTCAGTTTCAAAAAATATAGAAGCTTTAAAAAACAATTTTAAAAGGGCTTTTAGAGGGCTTAAAATTAAAAAAAATAGCACATTATTTGGTTTTACATGTTTTCAATTTTAATTGTTTTTCAGTTTTTATTTTTACTTTTCTTTTTGGCCCAAAAATTTCTCATGAAATTTTTTGAACTTTCCAAAATGCTTTTTACTCATTAAACGTTAAAAAATCTTTTACGGTTCGGGTGATATTGCAAAAAAAGCCATTTTTATGTCAGGATTTCAAAGGCCTTAGTAAAATTTAGAAACTCAAAAAATTATCAAAATTTTTAATACTCATACTTAAGCCATTGTAAATTAAAATTTTTTGATCAAATTACTTAAATTTTCAGGGTTTCAATAAGCCTTTTCTTTTGAAAGATTCTAAATTTTATATTGAAAATTTTATTTGCAATCACTACTAAATGCAAATATTGCAAAATTACTATGCAGAAAAATAGTGATATACTCATTCATATATAGCTACACAAAAAGGTTTCATACTATTTGGAAATTAATGATAAGTTATTAGGCTTCTGGAATAGAGATTTATTCGTGTACGTTGTAAAACAATTATATACAAATATGTACAAATACTCGTATGTACAATAGCCTAAAGTGACTATATTTTAAATTATGAAATATTTTAGTTTTTAAGTAATTTTTATGAAAAACATTCATCATAGACCAAGTTAACTTGATCATATATCTCAAGAAAAAAATTCACATAAATGGTATGTACGTTGTACCAGTCATAACTATCATAATTATAGGTTATAAAAATTATTCTATTCCATTGCATTCTATAATACTGTTTTGTTTGTGTGTATTGTAAATTACAGAATTTTTTTTATTAAATTCAATTTACAACAGAATACAAACAAAAGTAAACGCAATACATTAATTTTTTTTGTTTTTGTAAATTTTCCGCTTAAAACTTTATCATAAGAAATAATATATTGTATGTAATTCCACCGAATACGTGCACTTTAGAATTGGTTACTGTTGGAATACTATTGGGTATTTTGTAAGAAGAGAATTGTGGTACATACTGAAAACATATATTTAAGCGATCATTGTAAATGTCTATATTTTATAGTAATTGCTTCTTTTGTATTTAATTATAAATGAAAATATTTAAAAAAACATTCAAAATGATTAATTATATAATTTTGTTGTATTGTGTTGAAAGAAAATATATGTAGTGGCAATTTTTTAGATTTATTAAAACAATTATTGGCGTCATCATGCAATTGCATTTCGATAAAAACAAAAAGGTTTTTGTACCGTACCTCAGCACCGCAATGCATAACAATAATTGATTTTTAAATTTTTGTATTATAATTATTTTTTTGATAAGATCTTAGTTTTAAAAAATATTCTAGCAAATTACTGCTTCAAATATTTTAATTATAAATCATTTTTCTTTCTTAAAGTTAAAGAAGCACAAATAATTAAACTTAAATTAAATATATTTAATAAAAACATTCATTAAGCTACAAGATTTTTAGGTCGAGAAATATATATTTTCATGGACCTATAAATAAGACCATTCATGGAAAATGAATTTGAAAGATAAAGATTAAGAGCTATAAAGATAAGTAAAAATTTATTTGTTGCTGTTGCTAGATACAAGGATTAAATAAACTTCTAACAATACAGAATTTGAATCAACCAAATATTTTTTTCAACATACACATATTCAAAATTTAGAAATAATCGGTCATTTCTGTTATTGCGAAGCAACAGTCTGGTAACGTTATTATTTGTATATTCATGTATATAGTCACCTACTATTGTGATTATATTCCTTTCAATTGAAGCCTATTGCGAAAAAAATGTTGTTAAAGTTGTATTAAGCTATACATTCCTGGCGTATTGAATATTTATGCTGATTATTTGTTGATGAAGAAATGATTTTTTCTGCTATTGTTGACTAGGCTGATTGCAAGAAAGTGCTTATTTGTACTTCGTTTACAGCACTGATGTAATTCGTTGGTATATAAATGCCAGTCAGTGCTTCGAAGCAAAACAATGTCAGTGTTTCGTAATTCTTTTAATTGCGGCATTAAAAATTTTTCCTTGGGAATTGCTAATAAAACAAAGGATGATCATTTCCATCTAGTTCTGGATGATGATGACCATTTGTCATATAATAAACATATCAATTGTAAGGTGTCGGAGGCGTTTTCACTTGTGAGATTCGTAAAGGGAAAATTATTCTAGTTTTTTGATCCGTGCACGTTGAAAGCGCTTTACTTATCTCTGGATAGATCGAAATTAGAGTATGTATGTATGTAAAAATTTTATTAGTTGTGCCTTACGTATTAAGAAAATAAAAGCATGCTAATAAATTTTGAAACCCCTGTACTCGGAAGAAAATGTACACATGCACAACTTGCTTTTGGTGTTTTAAAAATAAAAATGCTCCGAATTGTTAATTAAATTCGGTTATGTTTCTTCCATTTTGCACATAAATGGCATAGAACAGATAATACGCTTTTTATGCATCAATTACTTATTGTAAAAGATTAATCAATGAATTTAATGGTATTTTAAATTTTAATTATTAAAGAATTATATTTAAAAATAAATATGCAAATTTTTTTTTGAAAATTTAGTTTAGTTAAGTTTAAATTATTAGTATGTTTGTAATTCTTTTTAAGTTTTAAGCGAAAGTTTTCTATATGGGTGGTGATGTCCAGTAGAAATAAATAAATAAACAAATATTAAATAATAGATTTCAAACAATATAACAGATTTTATTGTGTATTACTAAATTAAGAATGCATAATTTAATAAATAAGTCGTTTAAGATAAATAACTTCCATTAATAAATTTTTCATCATTTCTTGTTAAATAGAAATTTTAATAAGTGAAGAGAACAATTTTTCAAATACATAATCATATTAAGCGATTCAATATAATATAGAATGTATAAAAGTCTTTGAAGACTTTCACATCAACAGGCAATTTTTAACATTCAAGAGCCCTTTTCTTATAACAATTGAAAATAAAATGTGCGCATAATGTGGGAATTGTTTTTAATATTGCATGCCATACAATAGTGCATTAATTGTACATTTTATAATCATGTCTCTCTATACACAATATTAAGAACTGGACAATTTTCACAAGCAATTTTATAAATTTTTCATATTAAAGTGTAACAATATTCTGTCTTTTATTTTTTTTTTCAAAAAATTATTTTTATTTTAATTTATTATTTCAAATTTTTCCCATTATGTCTACATACATAAAGGTAAACATATAAATCATAATAGAAATAAATAAAAAAAATTTAGACTATGAATAAATTTCGGACGCGGATAAAATCGCGTTCTTTTTATACAAACACTTACTATTGTTTTATTAACGAACTTTTGAAATGGGTAAGTACATACCTTTTGTTTACATATTGGTATTTTGCTAGAAAGTTGTTAGATGGGCAGAAATAAAAAAACTACTTAGAAAAGCATTTCTAATTGAGATATTTTTAAAGGTGGAAGAAAATGAATGAATGTTTTTTAGTTAAAAATAATAAATTGTTTTAAAGAACAAAAGGCGAAAAAAAAGAAAATATTATTCAAAAATGGGCTCGGTTTTCAACAAGTAATTTACAAGTACCCCATATAGTAATACATAGTAAGTATGTATATACTTACGATAAAAAGATAACGGATAAAATTGACCAGCGGCGATTTAAATTTCTCTTCTTTTGTCATCACAAGAATATTTAAATATCAAAAATCATATTGTTACCGAATAAAGGAATAATAAATTAGAATTTAAAAAAAATATTTTAAACTCATAAATTAAGGTGTAAAAATCCATTCACTTATTTACTTACATACTTAAGCAGCTTCTACATACTACAAATTCCAAAAAAGAGAACAAGAAACAAAACATCTTCAATTTTACCCTCTTTATTGAAGGCTTGTAACAATTACATACATACATACAAATGTATATTCATTCATATACAATGTTAAATATAATTTCCTTTTAAATCATAAATATGACGAGGCGCGAATTATTATTATTTAACATAATTTAAAGATTTTAATAATAAATTAACATTGTTTGTTTTCTTTAAAGTGTTCACAAATTTCAAAAGGAGTACGTATTGTTAGTATGTAGATAATATACCTTTGTAGTGTTGTACTTAATATTTTAAAATTACATACATTGTTCTTTAAATTTTGTATACCTTTCACATTTTTCTTATTATTAAAACATTTTAATTACTGGGGACTTTTTGTTCACACGATTCCGTCACTCAGTACACCGTAAGTATAAAGTTTTAGTTGTACCATAACACCATCGATCAGCACAATTTCTTTTAATTCAAACGGATAATTTACATACACACAATGTATACACATTGTATAATTTAAGTTTTCTTGTTACTATTTGTTGTTCGCCATAAAAGGTACATGTGTATATCTATATGTACATAAATATACCTACAAACATATTGTTTTACAGGTTTTGAAAAATCTTTTGAAATGCGAATTTACTCTATTGACATTTCTTTTCATTACAAACGTATAAGAGAAAAGGAAGATTCAGTTAAAAGCGATCAAATATAGTCTTGCTTTATTGTGTAATTGTTTAACTGAGTATATTTTATATGATACCTGCATATGAGTGGCATATCAACATAAATATAACGGTGTATTTTAAGAATAAAAATAATTTTCTTATACATGCAAACATATAAACATACATATTTTATTTGTATGTGAAACTGACCGTCATATCAAGTTTTGCAAGCCCAAGACGAAGTTATAATCACAAACCACCCTTTTCTTTGTGAAAAATTCTCGTAAATTATTTTTTTTATTTTTTTTTTTGTTCGTTAAGGGTCAAGAATTCGGTCAAAGAAAGTTGAAATCAAAATTTAAGATTTTTTATTAAAAGGGAAAGAATAAATTATATTTTTTCGAATTACGCGAATATTTTTTTTAATCAAAGGAAAAGATCTTGAGAGAGGAAAAAGATTTTTAATTTTTTTTTTCTAATTTACAAAATTTAAGCGTCGAACAAAACTAGTTTTCATGAAATTTTTATATTTAGCATCAAAAAGTTTTTATTATTTTTAAAATTTTGCCTCTAATTTTTCTCATCTAGTTTTTTTAACTGTTCATTAGTTACTTTTATCTTAAAGCAATGCGGGCATACATACAAAGGTAAAGATTTTACATACCATACAATCGGTATTTTTTATTTTCTATTTACCAAAATTACATAATTGAAATGAAATCAAAAAAATTTCTGCTGAGGGTAGATAAAGATTTTTGCTATTTTCTTGCTTTCAGTTTAACATTGTAATAGTTAAGATCATTTAATTTTGTTTTCGTCATTATTAGTGTGTTACATTGGTGTTTGCTCCCTTACAAAACAATACAATGTAGCTTTACAATTGATGCAGTGAAACAAAGTACAATAATAGCGAAACTTGAATTTTTTACTACATACTCGTATATAATACAATAGTGAAAAAAATATTTCATTACACAAAAAAAAAATTTTAATTTACCTTTCAGATTTTATTTTTTGTAATTATTTACAATTTTTATACGTTAGATCTATGGGCATATTGTACAAAAATATTATTGTACCCATTAGTACAAGTTCATGCGAAATGAAGTAAATTTAAAGAGTTTAATGATTGTATGTTGAATAAAATAAAATGTCGCTTATTGTGACGGATGAGTGCGTCATTTTTTGTATTTTGATGTTGGTGAACTATGACATAATAAAAAAAAATTTTGTTATATAACACATTTTTATTACAATATTCCCGAATTTATCACGAAAAGGAAATACGTGAACATCTACATAAATATATCTTACACAATATAATGTAAAATGCATAGACATGCCAATTAAAAAAAATCAAAATCACATAGATAGACGCATTCTACCGTACTACGATTTTTTTCAAATTTAATGTTTCTTTTATAATAGGAGCAAAATAAAACGTTTTTTTATTATTTGAAAACGTGGAAATGCGTACAGACTAACAAAATGAAAAAAAAAACTTCATTGCAACCCTTTTTGATCAAAGTACAAGAATACAATCGAACGCGGGCAGATTTTCTTTTTGCTTTTTAATTATTTTTTTTCTGTTTTCTATATTTTACATAGATTTGATATAAAAGCACATAAAAATTTCATATTGTTCACGTGATTATTAATAATTATTTTGACAGGAATCATAAAAATTCATGTTGAATGAAATATGCAACTATGGGATATGACAGCTGCAAAAGTTATTGTCTTTGACTTTAAATTTGTGTACATATTTGACCTATCATACTAGTAGAACTAGAAGAACTCCGCCGACAAAAACTAAATAAAAACCATAACTAAACGACGTCGAGAGCAAGTAAATTTAATATGAAAACTAAAATGATCTCTAACGGTCGTCTTGCAGTGACCCGGTATTCTCAAAAGCTCCGTAATCTCGTTGTCTTGACTGTAAAAAATTTAAAAGTAACTTATTTAAGGCGTTCCTATCTAAAAAGGCCGACTAAGTGAAGGTGATATACACCATTTGATCTTTACTTATACAATATTGCAAAATAAATAACTCCTAAAACCGTTATATTATTAAAATATAACAAAACGATACCAAAAAAGAATTTTAGAAGGGAACGGAATATCTAAGAGTAAGAACTAAAAATTATTTATTAATTATAGCTACAGCTAATAAAGAAAAACTGATTTAGCAACAACGACTGAACACTTTTAGTATAAGCTTAATTTATAATACCATTGTTGATCTTTTTTTTTCTTAATGTATTTTGTAATTTTCGTTTGTCAGTCGATTCATCTACGAGTATCCAATTATCAACGGTAATATCATTCAGTGTTTTTTACGATATGCCTTCGCAATTGTATGTTTTTTATTGGTTTCCATTGTTTTTTATATTTTTTGGTGCATTTAAAAAATTTTGTTTCAAAGAAGCTATTTAATTAATTAGACTGTTGCTCTATTTGCTTGTCTGTCCACTTTAAAACCTACTACATTCTTCAAAATCGAAAGATGTTTCTTTCATTACAAATAGATCTGAGTGAAAATGTTGTTTCTCCAGGTAGCCCTTTTAAAATACAGTAAATGCAAGTTTTCATGCTGTAAACAAAATTTTTGTTCAGGGACATTTTTCGAAATTTATTACGTGATACGCCTACAAAATATAACTTACTGAACTCTACAAATTTTGTATGAAAACATCGTCTAAGTTCCGAGAAATAAAAATTTTCAACTTACAAATGGTTCACGACACCTACTCAAAAAATGCTCAGATTAGTTAGATTTTCCAATTTTCTTGAAAATTTATTTTTTTCAAAAATTACACATTTGAACTGTTTCACTCTAACATTCTTCTTTAGTTTGGAATTACATGATAAAAAGAAAATTAGTGCGAAAGAACATACATACATACATAGTTCTCATTCTTCACAACTAAATCTACACAAAAATGCAAATACATATTAGACTTTAATTGTTAAACGGAAATATGCTGTTATGTAAACCGTGGATTTAATTGACTGGATTTTTTGTTTTGCTTTTGATTTCAATAAAAAGTTGTAAAATTGTAGTAAAAGAAGCATTTCAAAGAAATCAAATGTTTTTTTTTATTATACGTGCACACACATTATGTGTTATCTCTTTTTTCTGAGCGGCATACAACTTAGATTATCAAGGGTTTCTGTTTTGCTAAACATAAAATATATTTTGAAATGGGCTGTTTTTCCTTATAAAAGTGACAATTATGAAATTTGACTGTTATTGGCTACTTAGATTGATAGAAGAATTTTGTTCCAATTCTAAATCGAAACAAAAATTGAAGAATCGGGAAAATCACGATTTTATTTTATTCTAAGAGAAAAAAAATTATTGTCCCTAATAATATTAAATTTTATTTTATTTTTTAACCTTTTATTTTATAAGAAGTACAATATTTTTACTGAACTCTTGGTAATAAAATTATTTATGATCATTCATAAGTTAGACTTGTATACCAAAAATACCATGAGAATTTTTTCAAAACATAAGAGGAATTACATAAAGAAGACCTGCGAAGTTTTTAAGAGAATTTAATAAGATCACGAGATTACCAATTCGGCCAATATCGTATAAATATCAAACTAGCAATAAAAGTGAAAGTTCCAATTTATCGATTGTTGCTACAACTGAATGTAATATTTCTTTTCAACAAAATATGTATTTATTAATTTATAAGTCAGAGTAGAAAAAAAATTAAATTAGATAACAGACCTTACATTCAATCAAAGGAATATTAAGATACAGTCGATTAATTTGCAAAAAAATTTTCAAAGAAATTCTAAAAGAATAGCAGAGTTCTAGGTTCTAGAATAGGGACGTTTTAATGGCAATAATCGATTTTCTCAAAGGTCACTACAGACTCGGTTGCCATACGACCAAATCGGAATTGTTTTAAAATATTTGTTTAGGTTTTGAAGTTTTCCGAAGAGACCACAAAATATGTTTTGTGCAATTGCAAAATGTTAAACCAGAAGTGGTTCCAAGCGGTTTTTCTTATATCTGTGAGATATGCAGCTTTTACACTATACAACAAAAAATATTTTTCGACTTAAACTAACTCTTCACTTGAGACTTGAGAACAGCACAATTATTTTGATTACAGAAAAATTACTATTAAATCTCTACAAATGGATCGACTACAAAATGGTTTTCAGTCAATTTATTTATAAGTCCGACATCCAAATGATTCTTTAAATAAACTCTTATATGTTTAAATCTCGTATCAACAACTACTTAAAAGAGAAACGAAAATAAACTAATTTTGGAAAGATATTCGATTTTAAATTTGTGAAAGTTTTATAACTTGTTTTCAGTTTGTTTTTGAGATTTTATAAACAAGCTTGATCCTATAATATGACGAGGCACTTACATTTTTAAGAAAATCAAATCGAAATTGTCACATTTCGTTAATGTAAACGTATTTGTATCATAGCGTGTATGTGTACTTGTAAGAACTTCTATTAATATTCAAAGGTTCCTTCCGATTTTTAATGCTATGTTATTAATTTAGTTACACCTTATGTAACTTTTTATAAAAAAATTTTTAAATTAAGGCGGGTTCTTTCTTTACAAATCACTGAAAGACAAAATAAACCTACTTATATACTTGTTCAAGACATTTCCATATCCGTTATCCGCTTAGTCGGTAATTTCTAATTTTGTTTTCTTCGAAATAAATCCATTAATATTTGATTTAATTATAGGTTTTATATACTTTCCCGCTTTTTGTGTTAATTCCTATTAGACAAACCACAAAGAATTTAAAACATAAAAAAAATTAAATGAAAAGGACATACTCCCGCTCTTATGTACGTATTTTTTGTATTTTCAACATGAATTTCTTTTTATGTTTTTTATGTTATTTTTGAGCGCTCAAAATCAAATTCTTTTTGAAATGCTCAATGAAAATCTAGAAAAAAACAACAATTAGTATGTTTTTAATTTTTTTTAAAGTAAAAGTTGTCTGTTTGTATGGTTCAAGTAATTGTAAGTCGAATTGAAAACTGTGGGAAACAATAAAACAGGAAATCCATTCATTTCTATCGCTGCGTGTTTAAAAATCACGAAATAAATAAAATGGTTTGATTAATAGCGGAACTTGGTATATTACCCTTCAATTGTATACAATACGATAATATAACAGTAAAGAATATGAATAGCTTACTGTATATATAAAAAATATTTTTGAGCTGTTTTATGACAAGATTATTATCTCAAGGACATGTTCCGTTCTATATACTTTTACAATACGAATGAGATAAAAAAAATCAAACATCTTTAATTTTTTATAGAAGAATTATAATTTCTTTGCGAAACATGCAAAAACAAAAGGTGGTGCAAAATGAGCATTTAAAATAAAATAATCAAAATAAAAAGTAAAATTAAATTTAAAAAAAAATTATTCCCGCCAATTTTTACGCGCTTAATCGTATCATTTCAGTTGTTCATTATTTTCTAGTCTTTTTTCTTTATTCGAATTTTTGAGCTTTTGAGCCAATGTTGATGAATACATTCTTCTCAATATTATTTGTCCTGATGTTGTAAATTTGTTCCTTTGAAATTTCACAATTCAAAACATTGTGTAGCTTCATTTTGCAATCCACATATGTATAAGAGTTTTGCACCGCTATGTACAAGGTTATTTAGTATATTATTAAGTTTGAGTGCGTAGATAAGTGGGAAATAATTAATGAAAAAGAAAAAAAAATTTGTTGTTTTTGAGCAAAGTCATCGTAGGACTTATTTTGGTAAAAAAAGAGCTACATGAAAAAAAAGCAAAATAACAGAACAAAAAGCAAAAGATAAATAAAAGCATAAAATGATGATGATGTTTTTAAAACATCTGCTCAAAAAGCAAAAAAACAAACTCGTTTTTATGTTATCGTCCCCTCTCTCTTCTTGTAAGTTGTTGTTTTTATATCCTTGTATACGAACGAATATGTTTGTAGCCCGATAAAAACATAAAAGAGACAAAAAAGTGATTTGGTATCATTTTTTTTTAGTTTTTTTATTTTTGAGCTGCTCAAAAATTTTATTGATTTTCAAGGATTCACAGGAATTTTTGTATTTATTATTTTGGATGTGTTGTTCATCATATGCTCTACTTAGAATTGGATTTTTTTTTGGATTTTGCGCGCAAAAATATTTTTTTTCTGGCTTGTATGTAGTATTCTTCCTTCGCTATATTAGGCTAGTATAAAGCACTTCTGATAATTGGGGACTTTTGAAGAACTGGTCAGTATATTGAATTCATTTATGTGTACACTTTTATATAAAAAAAAAAACAGAAAATCAGAAGAAGTAGCAAAAAAAATTCGATGCAATCTGTCGATTTTTAAGTTTTGTAGTGTTTTGTTGAATTTTGTTTTTTATTAATTTTTTTTTTTGGTTTTTGAGTTCTCAGCTGTATTTAAATTGACGCAAATTTGATTTTTGTTTAAAATTCTTTAATTTTTTTGAGCCATTCCTAATTTTGAAAGTTTTTTTTTTTGGTTTTATACTTTTCGTGGTAAAGGCAGCTGTTTTGTTTTCTAAAGGGAGTATTTAATGTATCTAAAATGTTTTTCAAAAACAAAATTTTTTATAAAATATAAATTGCAGAATTATTTTCTTACAATTATTTTCTATAATTATTTTATATAATTGAAATAAATAAAATATTTAATAGTTATAATAATTATTAACGTAATAATTATATTTAAATAAAATATAATTCATACAAGAACTGTGCATGAGTACTCATACAAATGGCCGCAAGAAGTAAAAACACTATGCTTTTTCTTTGAAATCAAATCAAGTTTTTTACTAACACAATAACAGGCAGTGATATTTTGGAAAGGGTTGTTGTCTAACTCAATTGCAAACTTCATCACTCAATATGCTAAAGGATTTATTGCTAAAATTTTTCATGAGTCTAAAAATATCGGTCATGTATAGATGGAAATTTTAATAACAAAATTTAGATGATTGGACCGCGGTCTTAGGGGATAAAAACAGAAATATTTAATAAATATTGAAAATTTGCTAAGTATTGTTCAAGCAAAATTAAGAAGTTTTAAAATGACAAGGCTGTAGCGCGATGTGTCAAAAATAATAATTATTTTAAAATTATATTACAAATTTCCAATGGTGTTGTTTTGTATATTGATAATTGATATTGAATAGCCACAATTCCTTAAGCCACATTGCTCTAGTCTTTTGTGTGCTTTTATTTATAAAAGGCTATTACTTCTTATTTTCTACAAAAATATTGTCAACATACAAATTTGTATTGAAATAAGAATTTTGAAAAAATTACAAGAAAGTTTCCTTATTGCAAAAATTATCAATAATCAATCGTAATTTTTAGTATTTACTAATCATTTTTAACAATTAAATCTAAAAGTGGCAGTAGCTATTTTAAATCACTTTACTGTGATTTGTGTTCATTTCGAATTTGAATTCCGTTCTTCTCTGTCTTTTCAAATTTTTCAAAAATTTTTTAAAAAACCCACCTGAATCTTAATACCAACATTAACTTTGATTCCTTGAGAAAATTTTTTTTCAGTTTTAATTTCAGTCATTTAATTTATTCATCCATCGCATAGTACTATAAATTGTCTTCTAATTTAATCATTGTACAAAATCCCTATTGTACATGTAATATAAAAAATCTACATGTATTTTTTAATCTATTTTTCTTTATTATTATTTATTTTTACTTTTCCAGGAATATTTTCCCACGGTCTACCCACGAGATAGGCACCTTGTTAGGCACACACGCACCTTCACTATAGAAGTTTAAAATAAAAAAAAATTTTTTTGTTTCCTATTTCTTTTTTTTTCTTTTAATAATAAATTCGTAGTCTAAATTCTTATAATAATTGTTTCGTTTCTTATACCTGCCCTTGCACTTTAATACACCTTAATTGAACAAAAAGAGAGTTCAATGAATCCTTGAAGGAAAATATAAGGATAAATTGCATTGTGTAACTTTCCCGGTTTTTAATACTCCTTTATTTACAATATGTGTTAACGCAGTTATATGTGCTTTAAAAATTTAGTGCCTCATTCTTACCATTTCGGCTTTTCAGCAACAAATACAGAAGAATATCAATTTGGTATCCTCTTTTGTGTATTTGAATTGCTTACTTACTCCTGACTAGTCATGTGCTGCGGTTTTTTTGCGCTTTTTTTTCTGGGATGCCGATATAACCGGTGGGATAGTCAAAAAAAAGACAAAGTACGCTTTCAACCTCTAAAAAATTTTTAGCATTGCAAATTTCATGTTATTTTAATCAACTATTTGTAATTAAATTAGTTTACGATAAATTTTTTTCAATTATCAATGAAAATAAATTCTTATATTACAGGTTTAGATTAGAACCATGTAGGCTTGCCCAAATGGCATGTTAAAGGAAAAAGAGCAATTATAAAATGTAATATAATTTTATTCATAATTCCAATTAACCGTTAAAACTTTTTATTTAATTACTGAGAATGTAATTATTTTATAAAATTTCAAAATTTTTATGCAAATTTAAATACTCTAGCTGATATTCGTTTAAGTACGCAAATTCGGCATTAACTTCCCAGATTAAATCGCAGGCTTCCATTCTCGATAATGCTCGGGAAAATAGGGCTGTAGTAAGAAAATACTATAGATTTTGTATATTATAAACACAAATAAAAAAAATTTTTACTCGATTGTATATAAAAATATCAACCTTAACAAAAAAAGGATCTTTTCAATTACAAACTTAAGAACGTAACAAAAATAAGAAAAAAAATGAAAAAAAATTTTTTTCCAATGTTTAGCTGCTTAAAGAATGCAAAGGAACAAAGTAACTTTTTTTTATTACCTTTTATTAAAAGTCTAATCACCGTAAAGGTCCGCAATCACATAATTTTTCGAATCAACAACAAGAAAAAAATAAAAAGAACAAAATTTTATAAAATATTAAAATGGAAATTAACTATTCATACAAATGAAAATATCCTTGCTGAGGATAGCAATTGAATCGTATTACTATTGAAAATAAGGGTGTATCCAAATCGGGATTTACCATTTTTTGACATTAATATAATGAGGATATCTCTGATGGAAAAGGATATAAAGATTTTATATATGTATTCAATATTTTTTTTTTCTGATCATTTATTATGCTTCCAGGTTTATAGTAAATTTAGGTTGTATTTGTGTATGAAAGGCATATGCACATAGAAAACGTATTGTTCGCGCCAAAATTTATGTTTACTTGTTTGATTTATTTGTACATGCGCATTGCGTATCGCATGTGTATTTTTTACCCTCTATTAATTCTAATAGTAAAGTACATCATTCCACATGTGCGCGCAAAATTTATTTGTTTTGAAATATTTTTATATCCTTATAAAATAAAGAATAGAATCTCAAGGATTCAATAAAGAAAGTATACAACTTGTTTTTGGGTTTCATTGTACTTTTACAATAAAAGAAAACAGATATTTCGCGCTTAAAATTTTTTAATGACAAACAAGATTTACAAAATTTTGCAAGATTTTTAGGTAAAAATAGTTGCAATTTCTACATGCGAATATAGTTGAATGTAAAAAACAATTGTTGATGGAAAATGAGCCTACCTTTCTCTTATAATTAAATTAATTTAATTCTGAGACAATTTCAATATTAATTTTCTTTTATACATTATTTTTAATTAGATCTCTTCAGTAATAAAAGCAACACTAATCCAAAGGAGAACAAAAAATAAATAATTATAATCACAGGTGGAACGGGCCTTTTCTTAAAAAACTCTGCATTCTTTCCAGTAGAGTTTCCACTTTTGCTTTTTTCGTATTGGAATTCATCATAAATTCTTAGGTCTTCAATATTTTTACTCATATCGGCCAATACAAAATTTGAAACATCTTTGGATCGCTTTGATTTACTTGTAATATGACTCAATGAATTGTAATTGCTATTGCATTGTTCAACATCTTTCAAAAGACAACATTTATGCAAACTTTCAGCTAGATTCTTTGAAAATTTCATTATTTTTAAGTCAAACTAAAATACAAAAAAAAAATTGAACAAGTTGTAGTTATATTTTTTAAAGCTAAAATTACAGTATTTTTTAATAAACTTACTGGAACCATTTCATTATTGTTATCATCATCTGTTAAATGTCCGATAGAAAATATTAATTGATCCAAAAGAAGCTTTTTATTAAAATCTATATCAGTTCCATGAGTATAAATTGAAGTTCTTTGTAAAATCTTACAATCTAAAAATGTTTTTAATCTTATGCCACAAAAACTTGGTTTGTATAAGAAATATTTGAAAGTATGCCACTTCCCGTCGAAAACCTACAATAATAATAAAAATATTGTGTCAAGAACTTTGTTGGGCAGCTGTTAAAATTTTATAATTATAACAATAAGAATTTTAATTATATATACTTATAATCATATAGAGTCTAAATATGCTATATGATTTATTTAGAATTTATTTCAAGAATGTAAACTGTTTGAATTCTTAACACAGCGTTATCAAAATTTTAAAATTTTTGTAACTATATCAAAATTTAATGTTATTTCGAGTTCATTGTATTGAGATTAAAGAGATATGTACATACATTGTATGTGTAGCGCTGTGTACTTTTTAATTTGATTAGAATTGATTTGATTTACGCACGTATTCACATTCTTATTGTCATATAGATGCAAAGTATTATACAAACAAGTAATTTTCAAAATTGATGCGATACCTAATATATTTTCTTCTATCTCCATACGTATAACGAAATTACTTTAAATCTTGGTGATCTTATGGAATAATCATGAAATTATTAAGAATTTTTAACAATATCGTATATTTTTAATAACTTAACTACTCTAACATCTGAACTGCTTTAAATAACAATTATATATTGGTAGAAGAGCACACATTTTTAAATTATCAAAAATTTAAATTATTCTCATTAGTTTTATTCACACACATACTTACATTAATCTTTTTTATATCAAATGTATGAAGGGTTTGCATTTCATTTCGTTGATACTCCCATTGAATGATTTTTTCTCGTTGATAAAATTTCACTGATAATCGAAATCGATTAAGGTCATCTTGTAAATTAATTAAAGTAAAATTTAATCCAATTAAATCGGTAAATTTTATTTCATTAAAACGGAACGAGCTTTCAAAAGAATGACTTAATTTACTCTGATTAAAATATTTGGTAGCATCAATCGAAATATTGTCATCTTTCTCTATCCTATATATTAACTCATGGTCAATAGTAAAGACTTTCTTCTGTTGTAAATCACTTGTTACATCATAATCAGCTTTATAAAATATTATCAAATACAATTCGTGTTAAAAAATATTTTAAAATTTAAAATTATATTTTGAAAAACATACCGAACTTCTTCTTGATTAACTTGTAATTACTATTTTTTATATATTTACTATAAGTACGTACTTACGAGTGATTTCACTTGATTAAGATTTTTTATTAAAAAAATCATGAGATAGACTATGAGCATCTCCATATGCGATAAAAGTTTAATGTAAACTAAACATATAAATAAATTGATTAAAAATTTTAATCAATAACTCGACCTGCATGATTAGACTGGCCAGATACCCTTTTTGGAAACAAAACAAGTAAAAACGTTTCAGATGATATAAGGCGACCGAATTATACACTGCACTTTGACAATTGTTGCAAATACTCGAACCTGTCAAGCTAATCATGGATGTGTCTGACCTATAATTGGACACAGAACTGCCAAGTTTCATGAATCTAACGTTTTAAATTTTTCTGAATATTGTATGGTAACTGAATAATGTATGTCATGTCAGGGATATATGTGACCCGAAATTGGACACACGACCACCAAGTTTCAGGAATGTAGCTTTATTATTTTTCCGAATATATAAAATTAGCATTTGGAGTTCTATGGCAGTTACTCGAACTAGTGCAGCCATTCCAATAAAATTTTCAGAACGCATGTAAAATGTAATTGGACACACCTTTGCAAAATTTGATATCTCTTTTAGTTTTAAAATATCTAAAAAAACCTCTTTGCCTTCTACGGCAGCTACCCGAACCCGTTGTCCGAATTGATCCAATTACAATAGCAGCCGTTCTTGGCAGCAAAGAAACAACTTGTGAAAGTTTGGTGTCGATTGCATTATTCGTTTTTGAGTTATCGTGTGATCGGATGAACGGACGGACGGATATGTCTAAACCAACGCAGAATTTTACGCTGAGCAAGAATATATACACATGCCCATACCGGATACGACTCCTTCAAGTGGTTACAAACTCCATACCAAAGTGGTAATACCCTTCACGAAGGTACAGGATGTAAAAATGGAAATTATAACGTTCTACTTTCTTTTTTTCAAAATTCTGTAAATATTCTTAATGATCCTATAGATAGTATTTCGAATTCCAATTCTTATTTTAATATGTTTCAAAAAATTGCAAAAGGAAAAGCGAAAAATTCTACTTAATCCAATTCAATAACTATTTAACTCGCATTAGGTTCTCTTCACAATGACTTGGCAGTGCAGGGTAAAAAACATAAACCACAGATAACTGAACCATTTATAGTTAGCAATGGTGAAAACTGCTTAAAATATTGCAAAATTTTAATTTACTATTTAAAAGAGAAAAAAAATTGCTTACATTGAATATATTGCCCTTCTTCTTAATTGCAAACTCTGGTCTTCTTATTGAAATTCAAATTAATCATTTATTTTTTCTTCTTTATTCAAACCAAATTCATAGTTCTGTATTTGTTTTTTTTTTTTCGTTTGCTTTTCAGAACTACTTTTTTTATTTGTTTCGTTGTCACGCAGCTTTCTAAGAACATCAATTTCATCATTGATCTGTGCATCAATAAACCTTATATATGAAAGGTTTTAGTCTTAGAATTATTTTACTTATTATTTTTCTTTGATTCAACACAGTTAAGTGTAAGAACGAATGAAAATCTATGAGCATTTGAATAAGCTTATCATTACAACTTAAAATGTGCTTTTTGATATTGCTTTATCCAACCACTATTTCCAAAATTAAAATATTTTTGACACATACATTTTTTTTGCAAAACGCAAAAACCTACGAAATTACTGGTATTTAAATTCATGGCATTTCTATATTCCTATTTTCATGGCATTTCCATATTCCTATTAGGGGATTTTTTTTTGCTTGTCCCGTTTGAAATATGACGAAATTTTGTTATATTTCAACGCCACACGCTTTATCTAAAAATCATATCGCATTTTTATTATAATGAAAATGGTTTAAAATTTAAGACTATTGAAGGGAAGCGGTCTTGGTGGTGAATGATTTGCTAGACATTTTTTTATATTTGACTGCAAAACTTAATATTATTGAAAAATAATAAACATAAAACAAAGTTAAATAAGAAAATTGAAAATACAAAATTGGCTTGTTGGTTTTCGTTCTTAATCAATGTTTGTTGGGAAGTAATTGAAACGAATTTGAAACTTAGGAAATCTAGGAATTAAAGCATGCAAATAATTAAATAGAGGGGACGATTTAAACTGATTATGTATTTTCTTGATTCTTTGCTTTTATCTATGCATGTATGTATGTTGAATTTTGATTTTATAATCTCGAATATAGTCTTGAATATCAGTTAGCAAAATAATCTTAATTAATTTTTTGTTAATTTTATATATTCGCAGCTACGAATTTCAATGTCGTTTATTATTTTAGGTTAAGTTATCAATAATTAAGAATTAGGAATCAATATTACCTTGAAAGTACGTAAATTTTTTAACTTAAAAACTGATGTTTGCTATAATATGTTTATAAATTCCAAATTTTTAAAATGAGATTGTGTTAAAATTGGAATTTTTCAAAGAAACACCATCTGCCCTATCCGTTCACATATCTTACGTTAGAGTTTTTGTCTAATGTGTGTGAAATTTAACCATGCGCTTTTACAATCATGTTATGTACATACATATATATGTATACATTTGTAATAAAATATTAAAGAAGTGCAGGAAACAGAACATCAATAAAATTATCTTAATATATATTTGAAACACATACACATACGAATGAAATATATTAGATGCATGTAAATGTTATTTATTCAAACAAAATTAAATATTTTGCGGCATCTGTATCCCCTATGCACCTATTTTTTTTATTTTACCACAGAAGAACGAGATTTTGCGAAATTTAACGTTTTAATATTTTTGCGCTTATTTCGCTATCTACATACATATGTATATATGCATATGCATATTATATGAACATTCGTAAAAGATTCACGAAAATAATTATTATGCTCAAATTTTGAGCGCTCCAAATCTTTTTTTTTTCTTATATTTAGTTTTAGTGCACCAATAAATCTAGAAAACGAAAATTTGGCGGCAAATGGCAGGTGATGAATTAATTTCTTATGTGTATTGAGCCTAAAACAACCAAAAAGGAGCAAACATTAAAAAAATGCTCAACAGATGATTTTTAATTTGATATTGAAGGCAGTGTATGTACATACATATATGTCCTTCTTTGAGCCTCTACATATTTACCATATCAAATTTCAGGTTTTCTCACGTTAAGATGCTGGTTGAAAAAAAATAAGAACTAAAAAAAATTTAGTAACCTTTTCGTTATATTCTTATTTTCTTATAAAGTAGTGTATATATGTACATATGTACATACGTAAGTATATGCCCACATTATACGTATTGGTTCAAATTTACGGTGCAAGGAATGAAACAACAACAATTGAAAATCTTAAGAATATAAATGTGATCTTCCTTACAAAAACACAACTACCTATGGTATGGTGCAAAGCAAACGAAGAAATATAAAGGATATTGAATCCGATTGGGATGTTTTTGTTGTTTTCATTTTTTGATATTTACGAAAAATCATCTGTAGTTCTTAAGAAATTAAAAGGAGAATCAAAAATGAAAACAGAAAAAAAATTGCAATAAGAATTGATATGAAAAAAATTTTAAAGGACACAAACATATGTACTTTAATCTGTAAATTTTTTTTGAGCCAAGTGGTTCAAATTAAATTATTGAGACTGGTGTTTTTTTCTTCTTTTGTCCTCGCTATCTTTATCTTTGTGTCTTTTGGAGGGATATTTTGGCGCAAAGTATTAAATTATTGAATATTTAAAAATGATTTCAGATGAAGTTTTGAGGTGAATTTAATTTTTCATTTCATTAGTTTAGTTTGTTTTTTGGCGCAATAAAGACGATAATAATGTAAAAAATTTCTATTCCAAAATAAGAGTAACAGGTGAAATGAATTTTTATTTACATAATTAAACAAATTATAAAATTTAAATTTGCGCTTACTTTCAATTCTATATTTTAATTATTCTGGAAATTTTTTAAATAGGAATGAATTTTAAGATGGAAACTTTCTCATGAAAACAATGTAGTAAACGATTTGGGTAGTCAATTTCGATCGATCAAATTGCTTTTGACTGGTGGAAAAATTGGAATATTTTATTATTAAAAGGAAAAATAGTTAAAAAAAATATTTCATTTGGTACATATTTCAAAATTTCCTTTTAATTTACTATTGATTATTCGCAATATCAAATTCCACGTTTTCTTAAAATTTCTCTTTATGCCTCTTATAATTAAGTATAAACCGATAGCTTTTCAGACGGTAATAAAGGTGTATATGAACAAAGTTAGATATCGGTAGATTTGCATCAAAGTCATTTTTAAGTTGCATTAAGTCCATTTTCATTTGCATCCTATGAAAATGGATCTTAATTAAGACTTTCAACTTAATTAAAATCCATTAGTTTTGGTTCTCATTCCATTAGTTTTGATAGCGCCGTGAAAAAATTATAGTAAAAACTTCAAATAGAAATTGAACTTTCACTTTTCAATTTAAATCAAATTGCTTCTAGTTATATAGAATTTTAGTAATAAGAGTGATTTTCATTTGTTATACTATATACAGAATAATTCAGAAAGGCATAAAACAACATATATCATTGGTTAGAGGTGCCAAGTCTCAAGGATATCCGACTTCCAGGGATTCTAACGAATTTTCACGAAATTTTTACTTATCCGATTTTTTTTGGATTACAACTTCCATTCTGAAAAAGATACGAACTTCAAACAAACAGTTTCTGAAAGGTCTAGTAAAGGGCGTAAAATAGACATGCCGCTTGATTCTGTATTTTATTTGCCTTCAGAATACTAAGCATTCGAACTTTAGGGAAAATCAATTTTTTTCATTTGTTTTATTTTGTCAGTTTTTTTAACTAGATAATGTCGTAAGAAATTTTTTTTTATAGAATTTTGCGCAGCTGCTTAAAATTTAAAAAAAAACTTTATGGTGCAGAAGATATAGCACAAAAGCCACAAATATTGTGAGCCAAAAATTTAATTGAAATCAAACCAGATGTTGATTAAACTATAAAATTAAATTCAATTTAATATGCCATTTTCGAAATGTTGGAACGATACAAATTCCTTATTCGGAACGATACAAAAAATTTTCAAATTTCTTAAAACAAACACCAAATTCTCCTATGAAATTCACATAATTCGGAAGAAATTTATGTTTTTCTTCTATAAAATCTATTTGTATTCAATCGCATATTTTAAATCAATTGCTTTACTGGAACACCTCTTTAGTTGCATAAACCGTATGCCAATTTTAATTTTTCTAGAAATATGTTTGAAATTTATTAATTCCATTAAATTATTTATTAATTATTTATTATCTTCATAATGTTAATACAACATCATTTACAAACTCCATTTTATTCAAAAAAATATTAAATTTTGCTGTTCAAAAAAATGTTTCTATTAAAATAAATGTCAAAATTTGTATGGCATGTCTTTTAAAATTCTCTGCAGCTGGTTAGTTTTAATAACTTCAGATGCCAAATGGTGTCTAGATTTCGAAAATAATTTTTTCAAATTTTTAAGTTGCACCCAATGGGAGAAAAATGCATTTAACATTTTCAAACCATATAGGTACCATTTCTTATAAAAATTGGCAAAAATAAAAAACCTATCATTTTTTTTTACCAAGAAAAGTTTCGAAAAAAATTTTTGATTACTAGATTTTTCATTTTAAAAATTTTAAATTTTCTAAAATCAATTTTTGTTTTTCAAATTAAAAAGTTTGTATAAAATTTCGTTTCAATTTTGTTATTATTTGTTACATTTCAATAAAAACATTAAAATTCAAATTTTTTATCAAAATAAGGGTTCTTAAAAATGTCAACTTTCGAGTGACTTTTGTCATCAATAAAGTTGGGTCAAACCAATGATTTGTATTGTAGCACTTTTCCCTTCAACAAGTGAAAATTCTGCTTTTAAATACAGTCTATGTATACCTATCACATAATTAAAATTATTTTCATTCATACACAAAACTATTTCTAGGATTGCATATATTTAGGATGAACGATTTATGCAGTCTTTGAAATAAAGCAAAAATTAATTTTTAGAGAGGTTAGAATAATGCTCGATTTTAAGGTTTAATTGTGTGAGTTAAAAAAAATAATTATATTTTTTAGTATCATGAAATTCACCGTTACTTTTTTGCGTTTATAGAAATTTGAAAAAGCTTGCGGTTTTGTAAATATAAAGTGCAAAATATTCAAATTTTACAAATTTCGAGTGGCGATAACTTGAGAGGAGGTGGAGGTAGAAAAAAGTTTTCTTCTAACGAATTGAACTATTTATTAATGTCTTTAAGTTGCTAAAATTTCAGACTATTATAACCTGAGGTTTAGGAGAAAACCGACAACAAAAATTTGGAAAAAATGTGTTTTATATAACGGTAAATTTCAACGGCCATTTTGCTTTTTTAAGTTCAAGTATAGTATGCCGTGAAAGAAGAAGCAAGCCACTGCCTTTTTGCGTTTGCAAAATTTGAAAAATGCATTTGGTTCTACTACAATAAATAGTTGAAAAATAGCATTTTTAGGGTTTTGGGAGGGTGTAACTTTTAGTCGGGGGCAGATAGGTAAAAATTTTGTTCTACGGAAATAAGTTTCTAGTGAAGGTCTATGTACATATAAAATTTCAGGATTCCATCTGCAAGGGTATAGAAGTTTTGTAAACAAACACACGGACGGACGGACGGACAGAGGACGGCACTTGTTTTCAAAAATTTTTTGGAGAAGTGCTAAAAATTAATAATAGTTGATAGCGCTTTAAATCAATAAAAATCAAAAATAGTGAAAAATAGTGCCTTTAAAGTCTTAACATAGAAATGGTTTTTGTGCTATATCTTTTGTACCATATAAAAAATTTTCTAGTGTTCGAGTACTTAAATAAAAGCTTGAGCAGCTGGGAGAAATTCCATAAAAAAAATTTCAAGGTTTCAAAAAATTTCTTACGAAATTATCTGGAAAAATTTGAATTTCCCTAAAGTTCGAATGCTTGGTATTCCGAAGGTACATAAAATACAAAATCAAAGTAATAATCAAAAAAACTTGGATAAGTAAAAATTTCGTGAAAATTCGTTAAAATCCCTGAAACTCGGAAACCCTTGAAATTTGGCACTTAGTCCGGAACAAAAGCTTTACCTATTTTCGATCCTCTTACCAATGATATATGTTGTTGTATATCTTTTAGAACACCCTATATACAAATCTATTGCGATTGAACACGTAATGGTTTCCTACGAATTTGTTTGTACATGTGACAATACAGAAACAAGATAAAGAAAATTCGCTGAAACTTGAAACACTCAATCATTGATGTTTTTCCAGTACTTTGTTTAAGTAGAGTTATTGTTTTCATTTTCAATCAAAACACATTGCTTAACAGTTAAAAGTTTTTTGTGAATTACTAGAAATATGTGAATAAATTACTGGAACACCTTCAGTCTTTCTATTTACACAGTTTTAACGTTATTTCAATACCTTACACAATTACATACTACTCATATATGTAAGTATATACATGTACATATGATATAAGTGTTTACATAATTTCTTACAAACTGGATAGTAGGATTTTGTATTTTATATCAGCATTTTCACTATAAACAACTCAACACAACTCAAATCTTAAATTACAAATATTGCAACTGTTCCATTTATTATTTGGTTCTATGTACATTGTTTCAAAAAAAAATTTATTAACGAAATTGTTTTTTTTTGTTTTAAACTGTTGTTATATGAAAAAGTACACTTAATTAAAAAAATTATCACATTTCGTTTACATATTTTTCATTTAACTGCCATTTTTAAAATGGGACATCATTTGAAGATTTTTCGACGGCAATACAAAGGCGGATCTTTTAAAGACTTTAGAGTAAATCTTGCCATATTTATTTTTGTTTTTTTTTTATCATATTTCTTATTTTACTCTCATAATAAAAGTTTTTTGAAATTTGGCCTTGACAATGACATTTGTCTCGCATATTTCCAAAATATCTCGAAAGAATAAACAAATCACAACACAAACATAAGAATTATTTTTTTTATCGTTGTTTGACTGAAGTAGCAATCATCATTCAACCAAATTATAAATGCCAAAAAAAAGAAAAAAAAAACAGATAGAATTAATAAAAATTATGAACTTAAGATAAGAATAATTTTAAGATATTTTGCATCTTCTTGCCAGAATCGTTCATTTTCAAATATTGAAAAACATGTGGCGAAATTTGATAAAAATTAAATTGAATTTTTTTACGCCAGCAATTTTTGTAATTCGGTGATTTCATACAATAACTGGAAAGAATTTTTTTAAATGACTTATGGGTCTTGAAAGGAGACCGCTGAATTTTATATTTAGCGATCGACTTCTTTGTTCTTTACGAGTATATTTCGAAATAGGTAAGTGTTTTTAGTGATGTAACTTTAATGCTATATTGTTAACTATGTCTTGTTTTTTTCCTTCTTTCTGATCAAAGCCATATTTTAATATTTAAAGAATAACCTATTTGTTGGTAAATTTCATGCATTAAAAGTTTCCGCATTACAGCGCATAATTGAAGATTATAATCAATGAACATAGAACATTTCTTTCTAATCTGAGGATTATATATAGCCACGATTTTATATCAAGTTCTTCAACTTTTATTCAAAAATTAAAATTCGGTACAAAACTTGCAAATAATTCAACAATAATAATTTTAATATCAGTTTAGAACGAAAATGCTTATGGATTACTTGTGAGCCACATTTGTCGAAACGTTGAGGATGATATTTGAATGATGTACATGCATACATACTTGTATTGAATATGTATGTGTATAGCAGTATAACATGCATCAAACTGAAATAAAAATTATTCATCTTCCTTAGTTTATTTTGCTTTTTGTTCCAATAATAAAATGTACGAACATTTTTATTGATAACTACTCAATATAAATAATATGTATATATGTATGTATAAGCGTTTATGTATGTACATCCTACGTAAATATGTGTTTACAATATTTTTAAATACAGTAAAACACGGTTAAGTGGATCACGCTTAATTGCATCAAATTTTCGTGTATTTTACTTTTTTCGATTTTTTCATATAAAAAAATTCGTTTAAGTTGAATTCGGATAAGTGCACAACACGCTTATCTGCACATATATTTTTTCCCTCATGTAATACTTAATATGTAAATTTATAATATAAACTGCACATCCCTGTTTTTATTTAGCATAAATGTCAAAAATGAAAAACTACACTCTCAACTACAAAATAAGAAAAGCAACACTATGTAGCTACACAAAATATTTTAGTTTCATTGTCAAATTTTGAGTGTTGAAAAATTAAAGTTATAATATTATTAGCTAAAATTAATTTGAATTTGTAAGGAAAAAAACCTAAGCAAGCTACATTTTTATAAATTTAAACTAAAAAAGTGAAGAATTTAAATACATTCTTTGACATCGGAGGTAATTTTTTAAGTCGAATTCGTATAAGTGGAAAACACGCTTTAGTGGACAAAATTTTCTTTGGTGATCGATTTCCACTTAACCGTGTTTTACTGTATATGTATGTACATACATAGGTACATATATACATATCCGTTATTATCCATTATTTCATGCATATCTATAGTATGGCACTATGGCCATAAACCATATCTTTAAAAGTCACTATCTATCTATCGCTATTACCTAAAAATATTGATAATTCCCCGGAGATATCTGTCCAGTTTCAAATGAAATTCTGAATTTTTCCATATTTATGACTAAAATTAAGTACATGAACATTGTGTTTGTATGTATGTAGGTAGAAACATACACACATATTATATGGCATATTTTGCAAATAATATTTATAATGTACATAAATATGTATGTAGTCTTGAAATAACATTTCCGAACATTCATACACAACATATACATATATATACATAGTTAAAAAATTTTAAAATAAATCGCATTATTTAAAATACAAAACTTTACGAAAGAAATTTTTAGAATTTTATGTACATACATACCTACACACATATAAAGTAGGTTTGTCAAAGTATGTAAACTAAACTTTGTACCTAATTTATGTATGATAAAAAAATGACTCGCAATTGTTGCTTCTGGTTTTGTTTCGGTTATTCTAAACCTAGAGGCGTACAATAGACGCAATATTTAAAAACAAAAATTTCTTTTTAATTTTTTTCTCAATCTGATAAGAAATATGAAGCATTAATCATCGTAAGCAATTACCAAATCAGGTAAAAACGTGAACATTTCCGCGAGTGATTCATTTTATGTTGTGTATACAATTTTGTACAGTACAACCTTACGCTTATGCGTATTTATATGTACATCTATACATACATACATATATATAAAATGTAGTTACAGTGGCAAAATGTTATTATACATACATATGTGAATTTCTCCTTTACATATACAATATACATATGTACATACATATGTATTTTATATGTTTCTTCTTTATCTTCAAAGTTTTCTGCTAAAAAAACTAATTTGATTATATAGAAACAAAGACTCCAATCAGGCCAGACAACAAGCAGACTTAAGGAAAAATACATTTTGTTATTTATTTTGTTCGCATTACGAGTATTTCGACAAAAAATTTATTTAAATTCTCTTTTTAGTTTGTTTTTCATTATAAATTAAGAAAAAACATGTATAAACATGACACAATTTGCGCGAATATTTAAAAAATTTTAAGTCATGTGTGAACTAAACTTATGGCAGATTAACGACGTGCAATTGTAGTCGAAATGTACATACCTTCATACATACATACAAACTTTTATGTAGGTATGTAAGAAAATAATAGGTATAAAATTATTAAAATTTTGGATTTGAAACGTAGTGTTAAATAAAATATGAATGTATGTATGTATGTATTAACGCGTGTATAAACGTATGTATGTATGTACACACAAATATGGCTAGAGTAGAACTTGAACTTCCATTAAAATTTGAGTTATGTGGCCATGGATGTGTACCTATGAGCTTATATGGACATATGCACATACTTATGTATACTTACATTGCACCTTGGAAATTCAATTAAATTTAAAATATCGAATTTTGTTTCGATATGGATACTCATGCATGCGCCCATAAATACATGTTCATATATGTGCACATATATGCATATGTGTATATAGGGACGTATTCGAATGTACTTACGAACATTCCTTTCTTTTGTTTAAGAAGCTATACATGTTTTAGTCAAGTTAGCGTAAACAGTGTGTGAACATACTTACAAACATCAGTACATAATATTTTCAATTTCTGTTTTAAATTCACGGAAAATGGACCAAGTATGAATACAGACAATAGGTTAATACGGTAATGTTGTTTAGTAAGTAATTAATGGCTTTTATACTAACTTGTGTATACCCTATCTTCTATGGTGCTCCGGTCTAAAATAATAAACAGCGTTAATTTATAAGGAAATTTAGACCTAAAATGAAGAAAAATGAATATTGTTTGCAGAGATCTGCTAAAACTTTTATGGCATGAGTTTCTTGTGATCGTAAAAATTTCAACTAATAACAATATATACTTACATATGCACCGATATAAATGTGCACAAATATATGTATGTATACCTTTTATATGTATGTTTATATAAATATTTATTTTAAATAGATTACTTAAAAAAAGATGAAAAAAAAGGAAAGTGTGGGTGAATTCATTTGGCAGTGAAGTTCCCATGGGAACTAACCTATTAAAGGATTTCTTATAGGAGGATGATACCAAAAATTTTTTCAATGCCGTTTTTTAAAATGTTTTTTAAATTTCTACTTTCCAGTCTGAAGGCTGGAATTCATGTTCCGAAATACCCCAGTTTCTCTATGCAAATTGCTTACTTTTAAACTTTTTTACCTTTGATAATTTTCGCTTGATTATTTAATTTTGGAAAGCTTCAATTCAAATTAAAAATTAAACAAAAGACAAAAAAAACAAATGAAAAACACTATATTTCGAAATACTTTCTTCATATGTCTGTATGTTCGTCTGTCTGTTCGTATGTCGGTTCGTATTTCTTCTTAAAAAACTTCTACACCCCATAAAGCAGAAAGCTGAAATTGTACACTAATAGACCTCTACTAGCAACTTATTTTCTCCTCTAGAAGTTACAACCCCACAAAGTCGCCATTTTAGTGCAACGGAACCGCAAACATTTTTTACTTTTACTGGCATCTTCTTCTGTGATATAGTATGAGTATTACAAAATGGCTATTAAAATCTGAAAATTCCGTGATAAGTTTTAGGAGTTCGAAATTACGGCATCTTTTAGAAACTAATAAATATTTCGTTTCATTATAAGAAAAATATTCCCCTCCCTAAGGTTATGGCTTGTCGCAATACGTAAAATTTAATCCATAGCGTGTTGTATTTCCGAAACTTCAAGTTTTTTCAAATTAACAAGCAAACGCAAAAAGCTAAAGAAAAATTTTAAATATTTGTCTGAACTCACTTACTTAGCTGTCGAATTCGACCATTATGTTAACGCTTTAAATTTTTTTTTTGCTTATTTTAAATGTATACAATAATTCGATATATACACATTTTGATATACTTACATACATATATGTATGAATGAATGAATAATTAAAGTAATGTATAAGATTGTTTTTAAAAGCCGTATTTTCAGGGCGTCCAAGGGAAAAGTGCTACTTAACAAATCATTAGTTTCATCTAACTTTATCTTTTAAATTCGTTACATATCTTATGCATACATACATACATATGTATGTATATGTGTATTTTTGTAAAATACGTACTTACAATAACAATATCTGGTTATTTAATTATAAATTTTATATTAAGAATTTTGAAATATTTAAAAATTTAATGTTTAACACAAAACCAACTAAATAATGCATGAGTTATTGAATTCAATGAAACAACTAAAATTTAAATAAATTTATTTAATGTTTTATTCATTAAAAATTTTCATTTGAATTGTATATTATTATACAAATAAGTATGGGTGTATGTTTTTTTTTATTTTGTTTTAAATTAAATGAATGATTTTATAATGTCAGACTTGTTTGGTTTTCGTGCATTGCACTCATTCCACCCCATTTTTATGCAAAACCGAATATCTACATAAATATATGTATGTATGTACATATTTTTCAAATAATGAAAATGAATTCACCCCATATACGCCAATAAACCACCTTTATGAATATTTTTAGATTGTACGTGAGTCTATATGGTATATAATATATGTACATACATAGGTATGCATGTTGACTGTAGATGTATGTATGTATATGCATAGCTGTTCTTTATGATTTGATCATTCTGGGTTCAAATTCATAACATTTTTGCTTTCGATTTATTCAAGTTTTTTTATTTTGCTTTTATGATTTTTATTTGTATTTTTGGCATTCAATTATAAATGAAAAACGTGACTCAAACGTAGGGGTGCAATAAAGTTTATTTCTGTTTCAATTTTGAACAATGTGCATACATACATACATACATGCATATGTACATGCGTATTATGAAACAAAGAAAATTATATGAAAATATTGTTTTGTATTCCAGAGTCTGCGAATCGTCGACCTTATAATTTGGAAATTTCTGTTTTTATTATATACATATGTTTGTATATATGTGAAAATTTTTATATTTGATCGGCTTAAAAATTAATATGGATTTTATAACAATGAGCAAGAAAAATTTGAGTATGTGATGCACAATATGATCAAAATACTTATTGATTTGCAAATGCACGGATAATAAACTAGGGTGACCAATTGTCTCTTTTTTTTTTAAACACATCAGAAATATCTTGTTGTTCACATCAGCATGCTTTTTGAATACTTAATGTGGATTTTTGAATTTTATTTTAAACTCTATAATATGAGCAAATATTTTCGTATGCTATCGGAGCAAACATTAGTTGAAGCAAGATTTTGAAACCAACTGTCAATTAAATGCTTGAAAATACCCGTAAAGACCTTATTTCTAAATGTATGTCAAAAACTTATTAAAAATTCAGATTTGAACAATGTCAAATTTTTGAAGACTGCATATCTAAGTAAAGTACATAGTTTGTTTGCAGAATTTTGTTTTACATTCACATTAAATTTTTAAAATCGATACAAGCCAACTTTAAAGAGAATATTTAAGAATTCTAGAATATTTTTTTTGTTTTTGAAATTGCAGGGCTTATTTTTAATATATTAATTATTTTTCATAAAAATGAATAAAAATCGATAAATAAAATTGTGCTGTTCACGCGAAAAGCTAGTTTTTTTTGCCCTCCGTTCTACTTGCCGAATATGATCATTCTATAGCAAGAATATAATATTCAACTGTATGTACATACATATGCTTGTATACCTACTAATGTATGTACTATAGTTAGTCTAAGAAATTTGACATTTTAGTTCAGAGCTGATAATCTCATATAAGGATCATTTTAAGGTAATTTTTTACCAATAAAGTTCGACGAACATTGATTTCTATTCAAAACGAATGATTTCCGAATCGAACTGAGTTAAGCCTATTCATCTCATAAGCGGTTATTGTTTGATTGGAAAAGGAAGTAAACTTTATATTATTTGGTAAAATTTGAGGTTAGAATGAATTTGTTTCAACCGTTTCAAAAAATTATTGTAAAGCAAATTCAAATTTTTTACATCATAAATTTTTAACGACAGAAATTGTAAAATTTTCCAACCCTTCGTTTTTTTATTTCATTATTATTTTTCTCCCTTACTGCGTATATAAAAGTTTTAAATAAAAAGCATGTAGACTGTGTTTGTAACTGAGTACAATATTTATTCGTTTTGCATTTAATGAAAATATTTTTTACAATATACGTACTGAAGAAAAATTTTATATATTTTTTCATAAACAGCTGGCATTTTTCACTCAAAATTGGTCGATCACATTTCCCTTTTCAATAAAAGTTCATTCTACATGCACAAATATTCACACAAACTCATTTTTATTTTAAAAGGAAAATAAAATCACCCTAAAATATTTTTCTTCAAATATTTTCAAAAAACTATGTATGCACAAAAATATGTTCAAATTTTGAAAGAAAAAAAAAGGAAAAAGGGATGAAAAATTTTATTAATACGAGATACAGGTAGACACATACATAAGTAGGTAGGTTGATGAAAGAGGTTGTTTTCAATGATTGGGTTGCCAAGGTAATTTGAGTACAGAAAACCATTTTCGATTTTAGTTTAATAAAAATCATTTTTAACAAAAATGCTATGTAGATAGCAAATATTTTCGAAATATTGTCAAGGTTATCATGACGCTTTTTATCCCAATTGTAATAAATCTGTGGAAAGTAAAGTTTTTGAATAACATGATCAAATTTTATGTAATTCGTTATAAAAATATAAGTAAATCAAATGAATAATTTGGAATTAATAAATTGTGTACAAAAAGAAACATAGGAGGTTTGCACGTGCCCCTATGAAATGGCACGAGGATAAAAATGAAAAAATGTACGCAAAAAAAAAGAAAAATTAAACTATGATAATTTTTGTTCCTTCCGTTTTTTGATTGCTCTTCGCATTCCATATGTGTTGTATACGTTTACATAAATTCTCATTTAGTCCTTTTTGTTAAATTATTTTATTTTTGTTTTTTTCTTTATTAATAAATAAATTTTTAAAATATAGAAAATTTTCTTTATTTTAATTTCACAAAAAAAGGGAGATTAAAACATGAATGCAGGCATTAATGGCATATTTTTTTTTCTGATGTTGGAATGGTAATTACAAAATATAGAAAAATGTGTCGTACTTTTCTGAAATCGTGCCATTTTTTTTATATTTATTCAAATTAAAGAATAAAAAATAAAATTTAAAGTGATGCAACTCTTAACACCCTTAAAATATTTTCTTGTATTTAAATTCTTTTACTCATTATAAAAATGCGTTTTACAATATCTTTTTTATATATGCTCCTCTTTAAATTCCATATAGGGTCTGGCTTACAGATATAGAACGAAATTGTACACATTTAATGTTAATTTAGAAAAGGAAATTTTAAATTTTTATTTATTTTATTCTTTTATTTTCATTGGGATTTTATAAAATTAAAATATGTATGTAATTTATTTAATATATGAGTGCGACGTGACGGGATACAAAATTTCATTACACATATGGCTGGTAAAATCTACAATAAAGTCATAGAAACCAAAATCAAAGAAAAAACATATAAATTTCAATGACATTTTGGATTTTAATTCATTTGAGTTCTTTGATGATTTTGTTTAAATTCCAAAAATAGAATTTTTTATCATTGCATTTAAACAGTTTAGAAGAAAAATGTTTTTTTTTGGAACAGAAATTATAATAGACAATTTTCTTTGATTTCTGAAAATATTGTGGTTTTCCCCTATTCGCTATGAAATGAAATGTAATTTACATACACACACATGTCTAAGATCTATTTTAGGAAAAATTCATTGATGCACGCACAAACAGAATAATGTTTTTAATTAACCGCAATATATATACTTAGTAAACGAAATTATGAGACATTTATTGTTAACGAATGCCTTTAAGAAACTCAAACTCCACTCAAATTGTCGACGAAGATAAGAAGGACTTCAAGAAAACTATGTACCCTCAAGTGTAAGTAAATAGATTTTTTCCTCATAAGCCATGATTATAACAAATCAGATGGAGGCAACAAATTACCGATCGCAATGCTTATTTTCTGAATACAATATTAAGATCTTTTTATTAAGATATTAAGATCTAATTCTTTTTTCTTTCTTCACCCTAGTGAACGTTTGATTTTCGAGCCCTGAAATTCCCTAAAAATATACTGGTTACAATATTAAATTCGAACTTGAAAATCGATTAATTTTTTTTTGTATGTGAGCAAAAACTGTAAATTTGGGCCTTAGTAAAAGTAAAGGTGCCGGCACTTGACATTTTTAAAAAGCTAGGTTCATTGTATATTCATTAGTTATACATATGTATTCATATACTTTTAAAAATTAAAAAAACAAAAAGAGCTAATTATTTCCTTAAAAATTTTTAAAATTTTCATTTGCCCAATTGGAAGTACGTACAGTGTGTGGACAGGTAAACAGACAGAAGAACTAACGGGCAGACATACAGATATAGGTAGACTTCTCGCAGATGGAAGAGCATTTCCGCGGTAAACTTGACAATATAAAATTTAGTATCGTCACAGTTATAAATGTTTTTATTAAAATCAAAAAATCTTTACTTTATAAAATATTGAAAATGCCATTTTTTGACTGGTTATTTTAACGAAACCACAAACATTTTTATATTCTACAAACATAGAACTTTCCTTCTTCTACCACGTCATAGCTCAGTTCAACTTTAAAAAACGAAATGGCCGTTAAAATAACACGTATTAAACGTTATCTAAAATCAGTTTTTTTTTTTAAATTTTTGGTGCCGTTTTTTTTCTGGACGACCAGCTGTAGGAGTCTGAAATGGTAACTTCATGCTCTCTCAAGTTTCTATAAATACAAAACGCTAACGGTAATATCATGCCATTTAAAAATATAATTATTGTTCTTGACTCACTTGCTTAATATGTAGCCCAATCCAACCATTATGCCAATGCCTCTTTAAATTTTTTTTCCTCATCCCAAATGTATGCAATAGTTTTACATATAATTTGGCATATCAATGAAATAATGTAGTAGATTCCTTTTAAAAACAATATTTTTACACTGGTTTATTGACCCAACTTTGTTAATTTTTCTTTTCAATCCAATCAGTTAATTGTTCTATTGAATTTTTTTCTTCCTATTTTAAGAGTTTATCCGTATCTTTTCAAGAGTATTGAGGACTTGTTAATTTTTTATTATTTCTCTATTCAAAATCTATAATTTTTATACGAAATATGAATATTTTTATATTTCAAAATCGTATCTTCTCATTATAGTTCGAACCTCAACTATCGAAGAAGAACTATTAGATTACAGCGATTATCAGTTAAGTTGAATTACAGGGACTCAAAATTGAGTTTAAGCTCAAATGTTTCTTACCCAAAATACCTTCTTTAAGATTTTCTTAGATTAATATAATATATGATGTAATCATATGTGAATTCTATGAAACATATTCCTGATACTTTATTAATAGCATATGATGAAATTTAATTAGCGTATATTTTGCTTACTTTATGTGGGAAACTGTTTAATTACATTCACAACGGTTGTTGCCTATTCTGCTACGGTATATTTGCCTAGCAAAATGCTTATAAATACCAGAATTCAATCATGTAATCAAAATCATATTGATTATGGTGGTAATTTGGAAATCATCAGTTCACTTATTAATTTTGTTACATACATACAAATTTAATACATATATGTATGTATGTATATGATAGTGGCAGATGAATTTGAATATAAAATCAAAATTTAATTTGAAAATCGATATAAATTTTCGAATATTCAGTAAAAATTTATGAAACTGGTCGCCATCATTCACATCATCACAAATCTAAAATTATACAATAAATTAAATGTAATTATATGGAAGACTAGATTGAAAGGTGAACCTTTTCCAATATTGACAAATTTTTTGAAATATCTGAATCAATTATGTTTTTAACGAAACCCTTTCAATATCGTATAGAAATAAGATGTATTTGGAAAACTCATACACATTTGATCAAACTCGTAGATTTTGAATGTTGAAATTTTATAATAAACTATTATTATAAATCAATAATCACCTGGTCATATAATCGATCAAAGAATTTATTCATTAAGGATTTTTGCACATTTTTCACATTTTGGTTATAAAAATTTTTGAAAAAATTGAATCCTTTTCGCAATTAACAACATCAATTTATCTCACCTCGGTTACAATAGAAATTAAAAGAAAAAACATGGAAAAAAGGAAAGGTCAGTGAATAGTTGAAAATGTTTTGTGTTTTTTCTTCTCTTTATTTTTAATGTAAAGTATCACTTGAATAAAAATAGTTCTATGAGCAGATGTAATTACAAATTAAACATATGTATATGCATACATACATGAAAAATCTACATAATATGCACGAATTTTTCAATTTTATATTATGCTCATTTTTGATGTGAATCCTTTTTAAATTATTGAATGAAAGGTGTAAAAATTTCAATTCATCTTAAAAATTTTCAATTTTATTTACATTCTTTTCATAAAAGGATATCAAAGGATTTTATAAATAATCGTGTATATGCAAGTAAGTATACTGAAAATTTAAATTTTATATTGTAAAAGTATAACAGGCAGGACAATTACAAGCTACAACAATAACATTAAATTTCATTTTTATCATTTTGCTAAATTTATTCAGAAAGGATTTAAAAAAAAAATCGGGAATCGAAAAAACATGTGAAAATAAATATTGAACGCGTTTTTTTTTGTTATTATTAAAACAAATTTTTTTTCATTGTTATTAGGACATCATGCGTTTATTTGTATATTGTGAGATCTGAAATGAATTATGCTGAATCTTTCATTTGTATATTCTATGTTTTCACCCATTCAAGTTTATGGGTATTATGATAAGACCTAATAAATTACAATTACTTTTTTATATAAGGGAGGAGAAAGAAAAGAAATTTATTATCCTTTTTTTTAATTATATTGTATGCACAATGTGGAATATTGTATTATTTTTATATGTACAAGGATTTAAAAAATGCGCATCCTTTTATTTTATTTTTTGAATTATTTTGTTTCTCTTGAAAAATTTATTGTATAAAAATCATTGAATGATAGTAATATGAAGGTGAAATATGATATTTATGCACGAGATCTATATACAAAGCAGTGAACACCAAAATTTATGAAAAAATTGCGCTATAATAGGAAAGGCCATATACGTTACATTCAATTTGCTACAGTATAGGAGAAAAATGACTATAAAAATTGCTCGTAAAGCTTATTTGAGATAACGGTTAATCTGAATAGCTAACACTACAATTCGAAAAAGCTATTGTTGATCTTTTAGCATTAGAGAAGTTACAGATCAGCTAGACATGTGACATAGACATAGTTTGTGAAAAATTTGCAATTTCACGATTTTAGAAGACTAATACGAAAAAATGTCCCATCAACTATAGATAGAAAAAATTTTAATCTAGAGAATTAATTCCTTCACAAGTATCTGTATACAAAATTTCATATTTTTGTCTTGAACAGTATAGAAGTTTTGGAAACAGACGAGCAAACAGAGTGATTTTACAGGCATCACATATAATAGCACATTTTTCAATAATTTAATTTGAAGTTAATAAATTTCTAGATAATTATTTTTATGTGTTGAAATGTTATAGTTTCTTTTTTTGAAAGAAAAAATAAGTTTATTCGGCAATTCTAGAATAAATTCTCTAGTAAGAAGGCAGCTGGAACATGTGTCTCATTGAAACACTTGGAATTATTATCATCAATACAATTCAATAATATTTCTCAAAAATTAAATTAAAGATAAATTGTTTCTACTCAATATCCATCGATGAATTCATGTTACTTGGTTGAACCATAGAAAACAGACTAAACTATTCTGATATTCCGACCATGAAAATTTTATAGCATATTAAATTTGAAAATTTTGAGAATCGCTCTTTTTTGTCCAATTAATTATCGCGGGTAAATTTATCAAATGTTAGTAGAAAAGTATAATATCGTATGAGTTATATTACATTACCAAAATACATTTTGCAAATGACAAACATTTATTATAAAAAGAAGAAGCGTCCATATAATGCCAAAATAATAAAATATGCGCGCGCGCTAACTTCCCTATTTTCAAATAGTTTTTTTTTTCAAACATACACAAAAAAAAATGAAAACAAAGGTGAAAATAACAATAATAACAAGAAGAAATTAGAATTATATAATAGGAAAAAATAGCACACTATTATATTGTACCAGCGGCTATTTCTCACAACGTGCACCCAACCAAACAGGAGAAAAAACATAAAACCAAAAATAAAATATTAAAATAAAATCATAAAAATTCGAATATACATAAATGAAAATAGTTTGTTTAAAACTAGTTTGCTGAACGCATCCTTTTTCCCTATTCAGTTTGTTCCTTTCTTTTAATCTTTTTTTCCAAATAATTCTGAATTATTAAACAATAGCGCCACTGGATTTTGATTACAATATTTAAAAAAGGAAATTCGAACGCGTAAATGCACCCTGAATTTGTATTCTTTCTGTTTTTTTTTTGTTTTCATTTAATAATTTGAGCTTATGCTTCTTTCGCTTACTTCTATCAGTTCTACAATTGCATGCTAGTTGCTCTTTATTCATCATGTTACCTACTGTCTCAAAAAACTGTGCAATAAATTTAATAGTTTATTGTTATTTGTAAAGTAAAAAAAAACGTGAACATCAGGAATATCCTGTTCCAATTTTATTTTACTATACCTAGCTGATGAAAACTATCCACACGGGCCCACATGTAATTACGAGTATATCTAAAATTATGCAAAAAAAAAGAGAATTTTCTTATTAAAAATTTTAAACTTTTCATTTTAAATTTATCAAATACAAAAAAGTATAAATTAATTATTAATATTCAATTTTAGTTTACCAATACAATTAAAGTATCGTTCAAAATGTCCAATGCTGTAATATAAAGGAGTAGATACCTAATACATAAATTAAAAAAAATAAAAAAAAAGATGCTAAATTACTTCCGTACCCCTTGGTGAGTTATTCATAGAGGTGCATTATGGGTTTTCATCTTATACTTTAAATTTCTTTTGTGATCATAAATTTGTGAAAAATATTATTCTATTTTTAAATAATTAACACCATAATACCAACAAAAATTCTATGCCTTAACCACTGAACAATGCACTTTTGTAAACAAAAATACGAATTTATGGCATTACTACAAGAATCGAGACAAATTTTCTTTAAAAAGCACAAAGGATACAAAATATAAACCTAAATTAATTCAAGCCCTTTTATCATTGTCTATTTGCATGTAAATTTTTTTTAGATATTTTAGGAGTTTTTGTGTTTAAAAAATATTTTTGCAATATTTCTTCGGTTTTTTGTAAAACAATATATAAAAGCAACGTGAGACATCTTTCCTAATACATTTTTTGTTTAATTTAAAAACTTTAATGTTTAAGATTGCAGTTTAGTTAGATAATGGTAGACAACATGTTAATCGAATTATGTTTAAAATTATGAATATATGTAGGAGTCATAGAATGTGAAATGTGTATGCAATTTCGGATTACATTTTCCATCTGCATAATTTTTGAACAGAGAACAAATAAGTTTTAGTAATATAATTTGCTATTATTATAAAATGACATAAGTAATTAAGTGTACAATTGTCAAATTGACATAACTTCATCTGCCCAATTAGTCTGTTAATGAAGAATTTATTATGGCCAATTACTGTCTGCTTGAGATAGGTATGCAATTAGAAAAGATTTTTAAAAATATAATTAAGAAAGATACATGCATTCATTTACAAAACACATTACATAAACTTTAATTGTATTAAAAATAAATGTTATTCTCAGCTTATATGTGCGTAATTGCTTTACAGTCAAAAACCTACCTACATACTACATAGGTATAACATTTAACTTTCTTAAAATGAAGTTCTTCCCAACACGAAGAACATTGATGTTATAATATTGTCTCTAAAACAGAAAATTAATAGATACCTATCAAGCCGAAATTTTCTCAAAACCGAACAAGTTATTGGATCATAATCATAATACGTCTGTTATAACATACATATATGTATATGTATAGGTATATTGTGTGCGCGAATAAATTCTTATAAACTATGTATGTATTTATGTATATAAATGTTTAAATTACCACCAAGCCTTTCTAGTTACTTAAAAATGCATTTCACTTAATACAAAATTAATTAGTTTGCTATAAACTATTTACATGAATATGTATTTAATTTATATACCTTACAAGTCTATAGTGGAAAATTCTGGCACATGTTACTCTCAATTTAATTTCTCGATTACAATTCGCTTGTAATCTTTTGTAAGTGGTTAACTAACATTTTGACGAAAATTAAGCTGCTCGGAGAGAACATCATTAAATTTCATATATTTTCAAATGTGATTACTCTTATAGCTAGAAACATAGTAGAAGACGAGATTGACAGTGGACGTAAGAGTTAAGTAACAAGACAATTAATATTTTTGCAAATTGTTAATGAGAAAAAGTATCAAGATGCAAATGTAAGTTAATCTCTTTGTCCACTTACTGCTTCAATTGTTATTGAAATATAATGCTCCACTCAAATAATGTACGTATACATAAGTATGTAACTATGTACTTGCACAACATTGTTAACATTGTATGTTTTTGATTGCATGTATGTATGTATGTACATTCATTTTTATTCAATCATTCAAAATTAGATACCATATTAAATTATGTACACACTTACATACTTTTTTCGTTTATATAATAACTTTCTTTATTAAAAACACAATTCCATCGAATAATATGCAAAACGAGAAAAGCTTTCGAAAAGTTCTAAAAAGCAAAAAAATATTTAAAATAAGCAACAAATGTACATATATATGTACATACTTTGCATTATTTACCCACATACTTATTCCCAAGGCAATAAACTCTTACAAAACAAATAATAAATTAACAAAGCCAAAAAATTTATCAAAAAATTATACGCAATAATTTCGCTTCTAACCTAGTCACCTAAATAACTTTTTTTTTTCTACTTCACTACTACTACTACTCATTTTTATTAGCTTTTCCTTCTTTTTTTTACTTACACTCAAGAATCAACTATTCTGAGTAAAAATAAAATAATAAAAAAAAAATTAAAAAAACTTTATAATAATAATAACAATAAAAACAATAAAAACAATAAAAAATATATCGAGCAAAAACAAATTTGCAAAAATTCCAAAGAATCACCATATGTTGACAAAAAAACTTAAAAACAACACAAATCAAAATAACAAAACTTTAAAATATACCCAAATAACCCCACTGGATGATGATATTAATAATGAAAAATAAAAAAAAATCCAAAAAATGCTTAAAAAATACTTAAAAAATCGCAAAAAAAAAGTCAAAACAACAACAAATATAAAAAAAATAACAACATAAAACAGAAAGCAAAACAGCAGTAAAAGAAATCCCATAATACGAAAGAAACAAGTAAAACAAACATAACCAAAAAAGATAGAAGAAAATTAAAGTCATGTGACGTCACAAATATAAAAAATATTCGCAGTTCACTGTTCACTGACCGACTTTCCATTCAACTAAACAAGAAAAACAATAACAATAAATAAAAAAAAAAGAAAACAACGCAAATTTACTACAGAAATACAAGAACTCAACATCACGTTTTAGTACTAAATTCTACGTTTTCATAATTATTTGTTTTTATTTTTTATTATTCAATTCTTATTGTTGTTTTTGTTCCAATTCTTTATACTATTATTATTATAATTCTCTTTATTTCTTAACTTAATTCCACAATTACTCATAAAATATCTTATATCTCCATTCTCCAAATGTATTGAAAATAGGTAGTGTGTGTAAAACATTGTTGGGGAGAAAACTTTTAACCGTAATTTTCTTGTAGAATTATTTGAAAGTTTAAAATATATAAATTTGTAGAGAATTACAAATGCTTTTTAAAGAGTAAATAAAAATAAAATACAAAATAAAAATTACCCAAAAAAATTCCCCAAAGAGTGCAAAAAGGGGAGTAAAATAATTCAAAAAAGAAATTTTACGTTTAAAAAATAACATACTCATATGAATATCACTTTTACGATATTAATTTAAAAAATAAAAAGGAGAAATCTTTCTCTCAGTTATTATTTCACATTTTCACCATATAAAAGGTAATTTTTCCCATTCAATCGGTAGTTTTTTTTTACCGGTTCGTTTTATAATATCGTAATATTATTTTTCTTCTTTTCCTTCTTTTTATTAATAAAAACAGTATTATATAGGGCTCTCTGTCTTTTGCTTTCTAGTTGCTGGTAAATTAATAAGATTGATTTTTTTTGAATACAAGATACATACTCTTTCAACCAGTGGGCTTATAAGCATAATAATAAATTAACCTAGAGATAAAAAAATTTTGTACGTATTTTTAAATGATTTTTTATTTAATATCTTTAGCGTATTGCTCTGTTCGTACTTTTATGTGTGTGTGAAATTTATTATAAAATTGTCGGCCATTATATTAGAATGAAAGAGATAAACATATAACTTATACATTATTCAGCTTAACTTATTTCTGATATAAAAGAAAATAAAAAAAAAACATTTTTTGTTGTACAATTTGCTGCTGCTGCTGTTGCTGCCGTTGTTAATGAAATCAGTAAGGGGAAATTTGAAGAAAAAACAAGAACAAAAAAGTTACAAAATAAAAAGAAGACAAAAACACAAAATCAAATTTAAGGTTTATTTTTTTTTTTTAATATTTTTTAAAGAGACTGCGAAAGCATTATAGATATTGAGTTGATGTAGAAAAGAGAAGTAAAGATAGCGTGAAAAAATAATGAATTTTGTAGAGCTTGCGTAATGCGTAGTTTTATAAAATTTTAATTTTTAATATATATACACACACACACACAATACGTAATTTTACTGTAGTTTTACTGTAGATTTTGTATCCGAACTTTATACTTTACTTTATTTTTCATTTTTTGTTTGCGTTTTTTTTTTCATATTGAAGCGACTCTCAATTTTGCTGTGATTCCAATTTAATTTAGTTGAATCATTAGCTTGTGGACATCAGACTTAAGTAGACGTGTTGTCGTTGCGGGTAAAAAAAAATAAAATAATTGTAAATTTTCTTATTTGGTTGTTTTAGTTTCGAGGTCGAGTATAAGAAAAAAGTTTTTAAAACGTTTATAATTTTTTAAAATAAATCGATAAAGTTTAATATTAATTTATAAAATAGGTTTTCAAAACTTCAAAAATAAATAGAGTGTAAAAAGAATATTGAATTTAGTAAAAGAAAAAATAAAAAATTATTTTTAAAATTTTCAAATATGCATAAAATAAAATCAAATTTAATTTTTAATATAAAAGAAATTTTAATTTGTAATTTGAAAAATAAAAATGTTTAAAATATTTTGTCTTCAATTTTCAAACATTTGAGTAACTATGGTTAATAACTATAATAAAATATTTTTATACATCTGTAAGTAATTATTGTTAAAAATCGATAAGCTCGTATAGTACAAAATAAATTCGTATTATAAATAAAATAAAATTAAATTTATAAAAATAATAATAAAAAAGACGGATTTTAATGATTTTATATTTATTGAATTTAAACTTATTACTCTAATATTGAATTGATCGGAAAAGAAATAAAAAAGCAAAAATTAATAATTTAAGGAAAATGACAGCAAGCCATATGCAATTACAACAACCTAGATTGGTTAAACCTATTGGTTTACCAACTAATGGATCTCGACAATTTTTACCAAATTCATTTTCATTTGATACTCCACCACCACCAGCAGTTGCAGCTGCTATTGCAACAGTTGTTAAAACAGTACCGAGAACAATAGGTACAAGGCGTTGTCTTTTTGGCAAACCCGAACCTGGTTCAATTAAAGCAATTTACAAAGAAGAGGTAGAACGCCAGAGGCAAATTACAATTAATAGATTTGGATTTGATGTTAAAACAGAAAAATTTGTTAATAATACAGATGACAAAAATTCGAATACAAATATTAGTAATAATTTAATGACTGATACCAATAATGTTGAACCATCAATTTCAGCATCATCTTTATCATCACCATCATTAACTTCATCATCATCTTCAATATTACAAAACAAAGACGAAACGTTAAATGTACAAGAACAACAAGAGAAAATATCTACATCAATTTCAGAACAGCTTTCAAGTGATAATAGTCTTAATAATAATTATAATAACGTTAATATAAATAATACTGATTATATTAAAAATAACGAAGAAAATAAAAAAGAATGTCCTATTGATAGTAATAGTAATAATAATAACAAAGTAACATCAGTAATAAATTGTGATGAGGCCAGAGGCAATATATATAATAATATTAATAATAATAATTGTGAAACTACATCAATAACAACAACAAAATTGAATTGCAATAATAATAATAATAATAATAATAGCAATGAATGTGATTTTTATTCGTGCAATCAGAATACAAATAATTTATTAAATAACAATAATATTATTAATAATAATTATAATGATATAACGGAAGCAATATTATCATCATCATTACCTTCATCACCGTCATTATCATTATCACTGATTTCACCAATGAAATCAATTAAAAAATCAAGTGAAAAGAAAAGTGAAAGAACGCAACCCTATTTAAAACAGAGTAGAATAACTGGTAAGTTAAATTCTTAAATTAAATTCATTTTTTAAATTAATAAGACGCAACTATACCAATAACAAATTGAAATATTTGCTTTAATTATAAGTATGAGAAGATAGAATTTTGTTCAGGCAAGAATTTTATAAAATTGATTTTTCATTTCATAAATTTTCAAACTGGCTTAGTATAAATAAACTTACATGTGTTACCTTATATTGTTAATTGTATGATTGCCGAAGTATTTACAGATATGTCTAAATTGTAAAAATAACATTCAATTAAAAAAGGTACCTATTTAGTGAGCATTCAAGTTTGACCCTTCCATATATACCTTCATGACTATTCTATTATCAATAAGTTCACATTTTTTTTTTGAATGTGTATCATATCATAATTTTAACTTTAAGTACAAAAAAAAACATTCACTTTCACTATTTTCCAATTTTTTTCATTTTATTTTTCATGCTCACGAGAAAAAAATTTTTTACTCACAATTATCACCACATTTTTATAGTAGATTTTCCCTCCAAAAGTAAAAAAATATATTTATACACTAATACTTTTTTTTTTATTTTAATTTAATTCAGAATTTATTATTTACTTTCTTTTACCGCCAGTTTATTGATGACAAAATTTTGTTTTTGATCTTGCGTAAAAAAAAACACAATTTCTATCTATACTTATTTAAGTATTCCTGCGAAAGAAACGCGAAAATATTTTTGGTAAAATGTTTTTTTTTTATGTTTTATATAAGTATATTATAAAATACATACTTAGTATATTTATTTAGCTTTATTTTAAATCTTGTTACTAAAAAGTAGACAAAATAATTTTTCTTAATTTAAAATCGCGCCAAATTCATTTTATTTATACTTAAGTAAATTTAAATGAAAAATCCAAAATTTATAAAAATACACTTAACTACACAAGTGTGGTTCACATGTATAAAATTTAAATTTAAATATTTTTACAATTATTTTGACTTAAACTAACTACATACTCATGTATGTATGTATATTTAAGTGATGATAATTGATAGCATTAAAATTAGATCTGAAACACTTAGAAAAGGGAGAATTTATTGCATTTATAGTTTAAAGTTTTATAATAGCAAAATTTGTTCAATTATTTTCACCCCATATCAAGTGTTAATTATTATTCTTTATTTTTTTTTCCATATTTACATCAAAATCAATTAATTTCAATCAATTCTCTAACTGTTCATAACTATCTATTTATTAATTTAAGGGTAGAATCGGGTCAATTGAATAGCTTTTAAACAAGTGAATAAAAAATTTATAAGTTTTATTTCAAAACAAGTTTCTCCCAATTAGTTACTTATATAAGTTGTAAAGTAAAAAAAAATAGTGATCATATTAATGGTCTAAATATAAGTATATAAAAAATTTCGCCAACATAGCGAATAAAAGTCGAAATCAGTAGCAAAAGTACTTACATAAGTTACTAATTAATAATTTATATTAATTAATAATTTAATTAATTAATTAAAAGAATATTTTAAATTTTGCCTTATAAGATCTTACAAGATTTTACGTAGATACTATCAAATTATTAATTAATTATTATGTCTACAAAAAATACTTAGGGTAAGTATATATGTACTTGTACATACAAGTCAAAAACAATTCAATTGTTTAGAAATACTTTATTTCCGGGTTCATTAAGTCTTATTATTAATATTAAGTACCAATACATTAGAACAAATGAGACTTCACCAGTATGATTGTATTTATTTTGCAAATAGTATTTTATTTTATATAAAATAAATGTATATGTAGGTATATTGTGAAAATATTCAGTTATATATTGATTTGAGATGAGTTAAAACAAATAATCAAACACTTGGAATTTTAATTTAATCGTTTTATACACATTTAATCGCTTTTATTACTTTATACAATTAAAGTACAATTATTAAATAAAGAGATACTAGTATTAAGAAAGAAATTAGTATTTCGGGACAGATTTACTCAATATTCAAATTGAATAAAATATAATTACCTATACTTGCATATTGTAAATATATATTACGTGGTTGCATTGTTTAAAAGGAAAATACATGAGGTACCTGTCCTACTTATTTTATCTAAATCGGTGCATACTTCCTTTCTTTACCTACCCAGTTTACATACCTGTTTCTTTTATAATAAAGAACAGGAAACTTGTAACAAATTATAAATATACATCGTACTCACATACACACAACATGAAGTACATTATTCTTATGCATTTAACTGCATGTGATATTTATTAATGTGTAATTTTCGTACCAAATCCTAAGAGCAGGTAATTTTAAAAATTTTCTCTCTTCTTGCAAAATTAAATTTCTTTTTACAAAGTATACAAAACAAAATAAATTTTTTTTTTCTTTTTATTAATGAGATCAATGAGGAGTAAAAAAAAATTGGCGCGCAAAATTTTCTCATAAGTATTCCATTTGTATTATAAAAACGTCTTTCACCTATACAAAAAAAATGACAAAAACAAAACGGAAAATATGCGACAAGTTTTGTTTTCATTACTTGTCGTAGGTATGTACATGTGTTCGAACATAAATATATACACTTACGTACATATGGTATTTGGAAAAAAAAATTGTGATTTTTATTTTTACTTTTTTTTCCTTTTGAATTTTTAAGGATTCAAAATTGAAGGATATATTAAGTAAAAGGAAAAAAGTATGAAAAAAATAATAAACATCTGTTTTCCTTCCTTTCTGTAGTAAAAATTCAACATTTTTGAAATTCTTAAGGCGCAAAAATCAAACAACCCCAAGTGTAAAAAGATCCAATTGGAAATAAAATGGAAAAAAAATTCTCTTACCTTTCTTCGACTAAAAGGAAAAAGTTAAATAGTTATGTTTTTTTTTTAAGACTAGCGTTGCGATGAGAATTTAATGTTGATTTGTTTCAATTTTCTCGCTTGCTTATGTTGACTTAAGAATTTTTAAAGATTTTTTTAAGTGGAAGAAATAGATTATTGTTAATGAATTATAAAATTAGTTGAACAATTTCAGTTAATTGCTTACTAAGGCTATAATAATAGGTTTCAAAAATTTTCAAAAGAAAAATTAAGAAATAATTTAAAGAAGTATGTTCGAAGACTTTTGGATAGATTCATAAGAAAATACATTAAGAAATTCATATGAAAAATTTTGAAAGCGAAATGCATCTAAATAAGCTATCTAAAAAATTCTAAATAAGCTATTTAGAAAACTTATTGAAAAAATAATTTAATTGTAAAATCTTAAATCAACAAGAAAATTAATTAAGTACTTAAAATCTTGAGATGTAATAAGCGAATTCGGCTCAGTATTTAAAAATTTTTGTCTCCTTTGATGTGATCACACCACAAGAAAAAAATTAATGACCCGGTGCATAAATATATCACAAATTGCAATGGGGTTGTATTATTCTCGTTACTCTATAAGAAGCATAGTGTCCAATTCATCTCAGTTTGTTTTGAATAAAATTTATTATTAGAACACTTCTAATACTGAATCATAAAACAAGCATATTTTTTTTCATATAAGTATTTTGTCGTTAAAACTAGATTGACTTATTTTTTATTTTTCAATATATAAAATAAATATGTATGTATGTATAACTACAAAATCTACTAAATACATATACTTATATAAATAATACTATTGTCAAAAAAAATGATCAAACGTGACTGTACTAAAATTAAAGCTAAAAAACAAAATAAACAAAAAAAAAATCCAATAAAAAAAATTGAAATAAAAAAAACAACACATACATATATATGTACGAATGTACATACATACATACGTATACTTTCAATTTTTATAAAGTCAAATTATAATTTTTCTTATCTCAAATCAGTGTTACCAAATTATTGAAAATTTTACAAAAAAATTGTTTTCGTTCTTAATCTACCTTAATCTATACGTAATTAAATTTTCCAATTAATCGCAATAACTGTAAAATATAGTTTAATATTTTGTAATTACTTAAATCAATTAATTGAAAATTATTTTATTTAAATTTAATAACTAATTTTCAACAATTTTTTAGAAAAAAATTTGCTTTTATTTATAATTACATGACTATTACAAATACTTAGTGGATAAACTTACAAACGTACATGAAATTTGTTGCTATGCGTTCATATCTTGTATAGATATGCTTATCTTCGTATTATATATACCTACATACATACATATGTAGTAAATAGAATGTATTTTATTTTGTCCCATTAGAAGTAATAAAATCCTTGTATATCTACTGACTTTACATAATAATTATTAATAAATTGATAACTGTGTGTTAAAATTTTAATTAACACGCATAATTAATTTCTATCAATCGAATAATTTGAAAATTATTAAGACTAATAATTTTGTTATTAAGAAATATACGTTTTATGAGGAAATTTTCTGTGCAGACCATCAATCACTTTTTTTCTAAAAATTGATAAAACATTTTCCTAAAAATTTTTTTGTTTTTGAAAACAAAAAAGTAAATATGAATGTTTATATGTATATTGTATGTATTTGTTTAAATATTTGGAAAATTGATTTCGTCTACCATTTTAAATAATACAGTAACAAACTAATTGCTATTATTTATAAAGTAATATGATTTTCATTAATGTGTATATGAAGTTATTTAGCAAAATATACATACATACAAAATATTTTATATGTCATCATCATCACAATCATGATAATCATCATCATCATCACTTTATTCAAATAACATCATTCTATTTATTAATAAGACAAACATAATATATACATAGTATACTTATTTTTGTGTACATGATGTAGATATGTAGGCATATAACACGCAAGTTAACACCGCAATCGCAATAGTTGTTTTTTTTCCAAGTAAAAAAAAAGCTTCTAATTGTAAACACAGCATAAGTACATATAAATATTGTTACGCAATTTTGAAGGTTGTTTTTCTATTATCATACATATATGCACATATACATACTTATATCTATGTATATATGTATAGTGTTTTTTTTTGTTTCCAATGTTACGCACATTTTTATCATCATTTTAAATTAGTATGAAAAATAAGTACAAATATGTATGTATGTATGTATGTATGTATATGCACATTTTATATATGTACAAATTTATGAAATATTAATTATACAGTCGAATGCAGATTAATTTTTATTTTACGAAGGTCGACATTTCTGTACTTAGATCCATGAATCTAATAGTATAGTACCTGTATATTTATAAGTACTTCATTAATATGAAAGATTCTTAATCATGAGTATAACAATTTCCAAAATTATGTACATATATATGAATGCATATAATTACTTAAATTTGAAAAATAAATTAAAAAAATAATCGTAATTTTAGTTTAAATTGTTTTAAATTTTAAAAAGTTTTGCTAACTTAATTAAATATACATACTTGTCTTACAAAATTGATTCGGCAATATAATATGTAAGAAGTAAGTTATACATATATTTAATTGTTTCTTAAAATTTTTAGTTAATGAAAATCGTAAAAATGCAAATACTTATAAATAAACACTTTAAATATTCTTATATTTTCTAATACTTTCCCGTAGAAAAGGTTTAACAATATTAAATTAAAAAAAAATTAAAAACAAAATAAAAATTTTTTATATATGCATGTGTGTACATTATTGAATTTATATTTTATGATTCGAACTAACACTTACACCTCATAAAATCTACCTCAATATTTTTTATTAAAAAAAAAAATTAATAAAATAAGTATAAGTATGCAATGTCAAATTAAGAAAAAAATAAAAAATTAAAATTTATGCTAAATGTACCTTGCCCGCTGCCCCAACAATAAATAAAAATAATGATTTCCTCTCCTTTTACACTCTTATTTAATTTATTCAGCAAAAAGCAAGTGGCAACATAAAATTTACTTATTTAAAATTAAATTTTATTTCTGTGGTAGGCTTCAACTAAGTTTCTGCCAGTTTCTGCTTATTAATTCATTTGAGATTCAATAAAATTTTGGAAAATTTAAAATGTTATTATGAATGTTTTTAGTTTCTGTGTACATACATACTTACATTTACAATACTAAGTATTTTTACCCTAGACCTACCCATTAACAAGAAAAAAAAAAGAAATATTTACCCGCCAAAAAAAATTTTTTCCTAATCTTTTTTTAGTTAATAAAAAATAATAAGAAAAAAATATTAAAATTGTTTTTTTTTTTTTTTGTTATAACGAAAATGTTTTTCTTTTAAATTAATTTAAATTTCAAATTTTGACATTCATACAAACAAACCTATCTGCATACATACGTATATGTATAATGTATGTATATATGTAAAACGTTAATAATTTATTTTCATATTTTATTTATGTTGATAAGAAAATTATTTTGTTGTCATTTTTTATTTTGAACTTTTTTTTTCTAAATTTTTAAATCTCTAATCTATTTAAAGTTTAAAAATATTAGTATACGTATGTAAGTATGTTGTTTCTTTTTCGGTAAAGTACAGTTTTCAACATTTTTTTTTTGAATAAAATTAACAGAATCTACTAACTAACCATCTATAAATACAAGTATGTGCTGCATATATTAATGATTTGTCTGTATGTATGGCCTCTCGCAAATAAAAAAAACAACAACAAAAATGAGTAATAATTTTGTTGAGTAATAAAAGTTTGAAAGCTCCTTTTTTTTTTAATTTAAATAAACGTTTTTTAACGCTTTAAATCAAAATTTTTTTTTCATTGTATTTGTTGTTGCTTGCTTTGTCACAGATGCTATATTTTTGCTTTAATAATAAATATTGTTTTTTTTTTTATTTATTTCAATTTTAATAAAAATATACATAAGTAAAATGCTTGTGTATATTTTATTGCTTATACATACTTACTCTTTGCTTATCATTCAAAGTTGTTTAGCGTTTTTTATTTTATTTTTAAGTTATTTCAATATTAAGATGTCATGCTTTTATTAAATAAAATAAAAAAGTAAAAAGCACAAAAATTCCATTTTAAATTCAATCTTTTATTTAAAAATTAATAGGTATGTTGTTTATGTACTCGTACACATGAATGTGTGTAAGTACAACATAATGTGTATAATAAATTGTACATACATGTATGTACATATAATGCCACTATAAGTATACAAATTGTATGTATCTCTTTTTTAATAGTGGACTTTTAAATGGTGTTTGTTGGATAGGAATTTTGTATTGAAGATATACATACATACATAGATATATCATACTTACTTATAGGTAGATATCTTGAATATTTTATTAATTTTTTATTTTTATTTTGGATATATTCACAATTAAATTATTTATTTTTATAATAAAACGCGTTCGTATATAACAAAAAAAAAACAGCAACCAAAAAATTAAAAGAAAACATCATCATATCTTTAGCTTTTGATTGTTTTTGTTTGTCTTAAATTTCCCGCCAAAATTTTCAAAAACGTGAATGGTTTAGTAATTTCTGCACAATAAAAATAACCGAAAAAAAAGCTTTATTTGAATTTCTGTTTTTTTTTATTTTGACGCTTTAATTTTATTATTATTATTTTTATTGCTATTATTTGATTAAAAAAATAAATAAAAGAAGACAAAATTAAAAACAATCTACATAATTATATACCACATACAAACTTACTTATGTATACCAAAATAATAAAAAATAAAATTCTTTTTCAACTTAAAATAAAAATAGGAGAGTGGGTGACGCGGTTTTTTTCACATTAATCAATTAAAACATAGCACATTTTCAATTAATTAATTAATTAATTATAATGTTCCCGTAGTAATAATATTTTTATAGTTATATTCTTTAAATAAGTGTATAGATTGTATATGTTGAAGTATTTCTAGACTACACGGAATAACCAACAACGATGACAAGAAAAAATTGATGTTCTTATTAAGAATTGAAATTCAATATTGAAATGAACTTTTTATATTAAAATAAGTTTATAAGTAAACGTACGCATTTATATACTTACATTACATGTATTTAAATAAGTACTTACAATTAATTATTGATAATTGGGTAAAAATACGACATACTTCATATATTTAACAAGTTTTTTGAACAGTGCAAAAAGATCAGGACAATTCTATAAAAAAATAAAGCCATTACCAGATCTCCTCTTGAAAAAGTCCTCTTGACGAAAAATATTATCTCATCTTGATTTACTTTTTTTTTATTAAAATATTTGGTATTCGATAATTCGAACACTAACTGTTTTAATATAAAAATTATTTTAAGTTATCAAATTATGTAGCGATAGTTGTATTCTTTTACCGTTATACAAAACTATTATACATATTTGTACTTAATTAAGTAAATTTTAATGTTTAATAATACTATACATAAGTAGCCGTAAAAACGATATAATAATTGCTTTTTGAATAATCAAATCACGTAAAAAATTTTGTAATATTTAAGCGTGAGGCTTTTTTTTTGCGTTTTTGGCTTCTTTAATAAAATTATTGTACGTACATACGTAAATGTATATACATATGTGCATGTATGAATTTGTACATAAAGTGCATAAAGAATTTTAACTGATCAAATTAAATTATGTGTTACAAAACAACTCACTATAAAATCATATTATACAAAATATGTACTTAATAGGTATCTAAATTCACATTTTTACATAATTGTGTTTGCATAAATATATATTTATAAATGTACAAACATGTTATATATACATAGATACATATAAAGTAATGTGTAATTAATATGTATAAAAAATATCGAAAAGGAATAAGAAATAAAACAGGTAATGGCAAACAACATACTAAAAATAAAATTTTCAACTGTTAAGTAGTTTGACTTCGTAAGTTGTTTTGAAAAGAAAAAACAAATTTTTTTTCTTCTTTTTTATTTTTTCACTTCTGGCACACTTTCAAGGCGTGCAGAAAAGCAGAAATCTAAAAATGAATAATAAAAAAAATTAACAAAAATATAAAATGTTTGTAAAAAAATAAAAAAAAAAACTGGTGTTAACTGAAGATCTTATACCTATACTTATATATGTATATACATACCCTCTTATGTATATACATACTTTATGCGTATATATATACAAATGAATAAGTATTGTAAAAATGTATACATACACAATCAAAATGATATTAATTTTTATTAAAAAAAAGGCACGTATTAAATTAGGAGATATTGTCAGTTAATGGTTTGTTTTAAAACTGTAATTATAATTTTTTATTGCCATTTTATTGCGTATAACAATTATTTATGTACCCATTTACACAAATAAGATCTAATTTAATATGTGTACTTGCCTAATTATTTTTTTTTTGTTAAAAATTTATAAATTTTTTCATAGTTTTTAAATCAAATATAAAACAATTTTATTTGAAAAATTATAGTTAAACTAAAACAAATTATTTTTAATGTTTTTTTTTATTTATTTTGAACATTCTAATTTCATTAAAGTTGTTTTACACGTTTGTTTTGTACAATATTTTTTTTTTATATTTTTTCGTTGTTTTCAAATATAATAACATTATTTACACTATAATAATTTTTAATACTAATTATCTAATAATAAATAAATAAGGAAAAACTGATATAAATTTTATTCATACTCCTAATATAAAAATAAATAGTTGCGGGTTTAAATTATTCAGTCTTACATACATACGTATAAATAGATTAATATTGTTATCTTCGACAATGCCTGGCAATGTCAAAATATTTAAATAGAAAATTAGCCTAATTATTATTTTATGCGAAACATCATCATATTACATACACATGCATATTAATTTACTGCATATACCTACTTTATTTTAAAATATGAGCTATTTTTATATTAAGTACAATTGTTTGTCAAGCACAATTTAAAATTTAAGTACAACAAATATAAGAATTCCAATTTCTATTTGATTAAATTTTATAAGAATTGAGAATTTTGTTATTTGATTTCACCTCAACATCTTTGACTATAGTTTTTAAAAAACAAAATATTTTTATTCAATCTAACTATGTACATATGTACATATGTGAATGTATATGTTTATTTATCTGAAATGAATAGTAATTTAGAGAAAGAGAATTTATTTTATTTTTCTCTTTTCTTGAATTTATTATGCTTAGCGCAACTACAGATTTTTTATTTTTGGATTTAGAAAATATAAATGCAAAAACCTGTTGACCGACTTTAATACATAAAAAGAAAAATATCTAAGTATTTAATAATGGAAAAATAATAATATATATATATGTATGTATGTATGTATGCACATTATATGTACGAATGTAGATGAAGTATAAAATATTTGATTTAGTTTATTGAATTGTTTCAAAAACAATATACAAGTACATTTGTTCGTATTTTTTTTTTTAAATGAAATCATAAATAAAAAGTATATCTTAAATTAAAGAGAAATTTGAAAAATTTACAAGTAAATAACAAAGTATTCATAAAGCAGAAAAATATTAAAAATGATTAAGACAAAGTTGTAAATTTCTTTTTTTAATTTGTAATGAATTTAATTGATTTTTAGAAAATAATATTAGTCTAAGAAATTGAAGCAAAAAAAAATTGTGTCACACTATATTTAGAATGCAATTTTAATTGAATTTAATCTTTTGATCTTAGTGTCAAATACACTCTTTCTCACGCACTCATACACCTTTTCGAATCAAAAGAAATTACTTTATTTTTAAAACATACAAAATTATATTTTTTAAATTGAAAATGAATTTATCTGATTGAAGAATTTAAAATATAATACTTTAATTCGATGTTGGATATTTCAACTATTCCTTAAGAACGTCTCTTTAGTCTTAAATCATCAGGAATATTTAAATAATTAAAAGTTTACATACATATATTAAAAGTTTCCAAGTACTTAGACTAATAACAGAAAAATATTGAATTAAATGGCCCGGCCTCTTGTCAGCAGTTTCGTACATCCCGCACTTTTTTCATATTAATAACATTTATATTATGACATCAACTTTAACTCTAAAACATATTTTCTGACACCAAGACTGTAAAGCCCTAACTTTATAAATCTTTTTCCTTTTTATTATTTTTTTTATTACAATAAGTTGTTCAATCGGCAGGCATATTTATAAATAAAATTGTTATAAAAATAACTCTTTTTCTTGATTTATGTATTATTATTTTTCAAAATAATCTGTTATACTTAAGTGCATACATACAAAAAAAATTTATAATACTTAAATTATAAAGAATTTCGCGCGCTTTCTTGTCTTATTGAATTGTTTTAAAATTAAATTGAACAAAAGCCAAAAAAAAATATTTAAGATTTTTTCTAATGATTTTTAAATATTTATTCAAAAACATGGTAATGTGATGTTATACGAGTATTTAAGAATAAAAAAAAATAAAAAACAAATAAAAATTTTATTTTTTAATTTATATTTTGTTATTTTCATTTTTAATTTTATTTTTAGAAATTTTTTATATACTCGCTTGGTGTTTTTAATAAAATAAAAATTTGTTATACAAAATTTATGATTTTATTCTTTATTATTTTAAATATTTTTGGTTTTGTATTTCTATTTTACAAAAATTGCATTTTTGCCAAAGTGCTTCAGCTATTTTCTGAATTCCAACAATATAAGTATATTTTTTTATAAAAGAAATTACAATTTCAAATTCACTTTAAGTATTGCAAATTTACAAAAGCAACTCTTTCAAGCGAGTGATAATGTGCAATGTGTTATGCAAGCAGCAATATTTAGTAAACGTGCAGCAATTTGAAAAAATCTTGTTTAATTTGCACTTATGATAAAAGAAAAAGTACTTACAGCAGTAAATTTATTTTATTCTTAAGTATCTAAGAATAAATTATAAAATTATTATCATTAGAAAATTTGTTCAAGTACGGCAATTGAACAATTGAATATTTCCTCAAGAATTTTTTTACGGATAATACATTCGTATATGTGCATAAGTATGTACGTAACTATAATGCTTATTTAAACATTTAGTTTAAATTTAAAAAGTCTATTTTATATTTTGTGTAAATGAAAACAATCGTTAAAAATTAAGTTACTTAAATCAATCATTTCATAGGAAATATGAGGAAGTCTAGAAAATTTTTGAATCTATTTCTCCATAAATGTACGGGTATATATACTTTATGTACAAAAATTAACGCGTTTCTATGCCAATATAAAAACGTATTTTTTATTTACATTTTTCACAATAAAATAATAATGGTGATCACATAAATTACTTCAATTAAGCTTCAATTGAAAATTCTGTTCCAATTTTATGATTTTATTTTCATCTTTTTAATATTCGGATTGATAGTGTTGCTTTCGTTTCTAATTTTTTATAATTTTTTCATTTTGTTCAATTTAGGTCACTTAAAAAACCATTTGTTTAAAGTAACATACTTTAATAATTTGTTTCAATACAAGTTTTAAAACAAGAAGTTTTGAAATATTTTATTGAAGCAGTATGAGCTTTTAATGTTTTTTTTTTCATTTTGTATTGTTCAAAGGCTTAATTTGCTTTGAAAAACACTAAAAATAGTAAAAATGAGAAGTTTTCTTACAAACTAAAATACAATAAGTACGCATACTTGGATGCTTAGCTTGTTCATGTAATTAAAAAAGTTTATGAAACTTTTGAAATGAAAATGTAAAGTGCTTTTAAGATTTCGTCAGGTCTGTTTAATTAATTAAGTTTTTATTTTTTTTTTGGCTCCAGATATTTTAATTAAAATTGACCTAGTTACTACATATAAATATTAAAAATTAAGAAAATTGCATCAAATGTGGAAAGAATGTCAAACGCCCGTAATTAAAAGTTCTGAGGCGGTTTCTCAAACAAAAATTCAAACAAAAGCTGACTAGAAGTTGCAGTCTTAAGCTTTTGAATTGTTATTGCAGAATTTTCTAGAAATGCAGTTTTGATTTTACATATGAGTTACTTAATTGTATTGTCTTCTACCTGAAATAATTTCTTTATGTAAATGCTTAATAAATGAATAAAATAAAAATTTCATTCTATATTATTCCGGCCATTTTTCTATTGAATTTAATTAGAAATCAGTTTAATTAGATAAAACACTTAATTTCCAGTTTTATTATTTTACCAAAAATCTAATACTTAATTGGAAGCAGTCGTATTTTAATACAAGCTGCTCTTTATAATATCATTAATTGGATGACATACTTATGCGAATATCAAGTGTACATACATATATGTATCTGCATAAATAAATACGTATGTATGTTCTTACAAATAAATAATTCGTTCAACTTAATTATTTTAATGGTCGGCTACTGATAAGTATACAATATTAAATAGAAAGTGACAAGCATTATAGAAACAAAAACTAAATTAAAGTATTTATGTATGTATGTATAAATAATAATGACGATTTTTATTATTATATTAAATTAATTTTAGTGTTTACTGTTGATAAAAGACAAAAAAAAATTTACTTATTGAAAATAAAAGTGTTTTGTCTTCCCCTCTCCTTGCATTCTCACTTGGACTATCAATTTTGTTTTTGTAATTCACACATTCTTATTTACTAGTAAAATTTATATACGAGACTTGTGGTTTTTAATGATAAAATTTTCAACAAAAATATTTTCTTTTATAATATTAAATAGAGTTACTACTTAGTACGAATTGAGCCACAATAATTTAGAGTTACAAAATTTTGAAAAGAATTTTGTTTAAAATTGTAAAGTGTGTAAGTTGTAATTACTAGTTTAGTAACTACATATGTTTATTTTGTTCGAATAAAACCAATAGTTATGAAATTTTTATTTTGAGAGTCTTATTTAACTTTTCTTCTATTTGTTTTGGTTAGAAGTAAGTATTTAAAATTTAATAAAAAATATTTATAAATTAAGTATGCTTACCATGTTCATGTTCTATTTAAAAATGAATAATTGATTGAAATCGAAACGCATACTTGAGTAAAAGGCTGATTATTATTCAAAGCGTTTATTATTGGTTTTTAAAAATTATTCAACTTGTCGTGAATTTTATAAATCATTACTTATATTTGTTAAAAATATTAAATATAATTTTTTCGAAATAAGTAATAATTTTAAATTAATTTTTTTTGCAATATGTTAAAAGAAAATATTCTTCAATTCAGAACAAAAAAACTTTGTAAATGTTAATTTTGTCCAATACTTAAGTATTTACATTCCCATTTATACACCTTATCGAACTAATTATCTTCCAAGAGCTAATCAAATTAACTAATTTAAAGTTAATTTTTAATTATAAAAATAAACTTAATTAAAAGTACACAAAATACAAAATGCAAGTCCATTTGTTTCAAGATAGTGGGAAACGCCGAAAGTAATGAGAACATTTAGTAATAAAATTTAAGTACATACATACATATAAATATTAAATAAGTATTAGCTATATGCTTTTTCAAAAACTGTTCAAAATCATTTATTTGAAATTTTGATATTATTTTGTCGCTTCAATATCTGATAACATTCCCAAATATCCTTTTAATATTGAGCCATCGTAATTTTATAAAATTGAGTGAAAGTAATTTAATAAATTTTATTAGATATTGATAAAAAATATCATTTTCTCAAAATAATTTCCATATGTTTAAGATAATAATTTACTGCATTGCATTTTGTACAAAATGTATCGAATATCATAATATTAAAGAAATAAAGAAAAAACAAAAAAAAATATTAATTCCTCTTACTTTTTATTAATTTATTATTTCCTTCCATATTACATACATACATACTTGAAATATAAAGAACAATATTATGTAGTCGAGTAACTAAATATCAAATTATGAAAAAATTAGTGTATACATGAACAATTAAAATGACTGACAAGACCTCCCGTATTAAATTACCAAAAAAAAAAAAAAAACAACAAAAACGAAAAAAAGGAAAGCAGAAAAATTATGAGTTAAGTATACGGGATCTTCTATACTCTCTATACTCCACGAAATATGAAACATTGAATATGAGAATTTTCTTTTATATTTATAAAATGAATTTTTCTACTTGACCAATTTATTAAGAGTTCATTATTCGGTTAAGAAGAAAATTTAAGATCCAAAAATTCATTGCTTTACTCAACGTATACCCTTATAGGTAAATAAAATAACTGAAAAAAGTATAGGATATCTTATAACAGATGTTGCAATTTAGAGTATTGTTACTTTTAAACGCATAAGATTTCATCCAAAATTGTCCAAATTGAACAACGGAAAAAAAAAATACTAATTTTTGATAAGAAAAAGCAATAAGTATGTGGAAAATTGGATTCAAAGAAAGTGAATGATTTGATTACTTAGTAAGTAGTAAAAAAAACAAAGGGTAAATTTAGTCATCAACAATAAATTAGTGCACTCATACTTGTGCGGTTAAAATTCATTTAATTTAATTTTTTTTTTCTGATTTTATTAACATTGTCATGAAATTCATCGGAATACGTAATTAATTATTAAGTATATTTAAAAATATACTTGAATACATACATACGTATGTATGTATGTAAAAATATAACATTGTTTTGCACCATATTTTATAACTTTTGTTGATTTTTTTGAAATAATGAAGAAAAAAAAAATTGAAGCAAACAAAAAATTGAATGTCATATGAATCATAAGTTTTAAATTAATTTATTTTTCTTTCAATGAAATTGGAGCAAGTTGTCTGATAATTTTATGTACTTATATATATATGTATGTATGTATAATAATACAAATATTGTATTAAAAATAAATTGGATACACTTGTACTTACTTATGTGTATTTTTAATTTCTTACTTAAATATTATTTTATAAACCTACATAACTAGCTTCTTATGAATCAATGTACATTATTTCGATTATCTAAAACACAAGTCCTTGACCAATACTTAAGTTGATTTATTTGTTTTTGTTTTTCTGATTAGTATGTTTGAGAGTATAATTGCGTCTTAATTCTTTAATAATAATTTTTTCTTACATTAGAAATATCTTTTTAATTTTTACAAAAATAATTAATATTTTTTTTTTTCATTTTTCTATTTCAGAATACAAATTTCTCGTTAAAAAATCACTCACTTTCAATACAAATGATAAGCCGAAGCCTCAGAAAGCAATAATTCATAATCTTTATAATAACAATAATCATCACCATCATCAGCAATCGTCGCATATTAGAGAAGATGTAATTGAAGACAATGTCATTTCATGAGGAGTTCTCATATTAATGAATTCAAAAAAAAGGACATCTTCTTTTTTTTTTTTTAATACAAAACAAACAATGAAAATTTTAACATTTAATTATGCATACCATAATTTTTTCTAATAAGAATAAAAAAATGACGAAAATTTATAGAAATTAGAATATAAAATGTAAAAAAAAAAAACAGGAAAATAGTCCATACGAATGATAAATACACATTTATGAATACACTCACACACACACTTGCATGAATCAAGAAAATAATCAAGATAATTTTGAAAAAGAAACCATGTTTAATCCTTGTCAATCATAGAGAAAGAAAAATTTAAGCATAGCATTTTTGTGTACAACCAAGATTTTTCGAGTCTTATAAAAAAGAAAAAATGTTGCACAAACGTTTGAAAGATGTCGCTCAAAATAAATTACATAGTATAAGTGAAAATAAATTTTTAATTCTTTCCATAACATTTTTTCATAAATTTCAAAAAAATAAAAATCAAAGAACTTCTTAAACTAGAATTGCTAAAGTAGAAGAATTTATATGAAAAGTTAAAATCGAGGATTCAAAAGTAAAATGGTTAAACGCCCACGCAGACATATTCCAAAGATCTTTATTCAATCGCGCGCACGCAATTAAGCAGTCCTACAGTTTGTAATCTTTTACAAACTGATTGCAATTTCATAATTTCAAATAATTTAGTTGTTTTAAGTGTCGGAGCGCAATTAATTTACAATCAAGCTATAATTGCAAAATTAAAAATCGCATGTCTGTTTGCGCCTTGAATCGGATAAAAAATCGGAAATTAAAAAATTTTGGTGTACCATATTCAAAAAAATGCTGTTTTCTTGCTTAATATAACAATATAACAATAGTATAAAAGTGATATATGAGTGACAGTTTTTTTCTTCCAAACAAAAAAATAGTATCAGGCACATAGAATGTCTTAAGAAATTATAATTGAAAGTGTGTAGATTTTAGAGATACACTTGTAAAACGGTATCAAGAATTGATCTCACAATTTATTATTTTTTTAATAATTTTATTTTAATTGGTTTATAATATTATTTTTTTTTTTTTTTTTTTATTTATAAAAACAGTTGAATTTGTTTTTTTAGTTTTTTTTTAATTTTTAATATAGATATTTTTTTTTGGAATTGTTTTCATTTTAATTTAAATTATTTCGAAATTAAAATATTAAAAACCCACCCTTTTTCAAGTTAAATAAATGAGAATAAAGAAAAGTAATTAAAGCAAAATAAGAAAAAAAAAATATTTATAAAATTAATTTAAAAAAAAGGAATAATTTATATGTAAATTATATATTTTGTGTGAATGTTTAAATTTAGAAAAAAAGAAGAAATTTAAGGTTTAAGTTTAAATTTATAATAAAAAAAAATTTTAGCTCGCTTTTTTTTTTTGTCAAAATTTCGTAATTTAATTTGTAAAAATAAAACATAGAAAGTATTTTTCTTTTTTTTTTGGTATGAAATCGTAAATTTTTGCAATTTTTGTTTAAATTCCCTAGAACTGCAAACATGAAACAAAAGAATTCAATTTTATGTATGTAATTGGAAAGGAAATGCAACCGACGATTACATTTTATTGTAATCATTTCGAAAAAGGAATTGTTTTCAATTATGTATAAATTTTATGAATATTTGTTTGTGTATTGTTAGTTAGAAAATAAAAATTTTAAATTAATTTTGTGGTCAAAAGAGTAAATTAGTAATAAAGTAATTAAAAATTTTTATATAAAATAATTTTGTATTTAATTTAAAAATAATTTAATTTAAAAAAAAAAAATGTTTTAAAAATTTGTACAGATTTAATATGAAAAAAGAAAATTGTAAAAATTAAAAAATTAAAATTGAGAAAAAAAATGGTAAAATATTACAAAAAACTAAAAATTATAGAAAATTTTCTAAACAAAAGTAAACTGTTAAAATAAAAAATTATTTATTCAATGATTTTCAAAAACAAAAAATTCAATTTGAAGTGTTTTCTTTATTATAAAGTTTATCATTATAAAAGTTTCAGGAAATTTGAGAGTCTTATTCTTTTTTTAATATGTAAGTACTAAATTTCAAGCTTTGACAAAATTCCTTAATACTAATAAATATCACAAATGTCTAGAATTTATCTGGGATAAAATTAAACACATCTGTGCCAAATTTTATGAAGTTTTACATAGCTTTCCAAATATCTAAAACTATTCTTTACGATTGTATGGCAGTTTCCCGAATCTGTTAAGTTATTTCATAAAAACTTAGGATTTATCTGAGCTGTAATTAGACACATGACTACCAAATTCCATACAGCTAGTTTTATTGGTTTTTGAAAAATTTAAAATAATATTTTTGAGCTAATGGAATTAGTTCAATTACAAATTGTGTTTTCCGTTTTTTTGTTTTTGAGTTAATGTACAAAGGGACGTAAAGAAAGGCAAACAGACGAACACTGGACATACGTGTTAGTCTGTCTGCCTTACAGACCAATACAGAATTTTACAATAGGGAGGAATACATGTTCACACTACGAATGATACCTATAAGATAAGTTAATATATCGCCCCATAAGGTGTAGAGTATAAGAATACTTTGTTTTTATTTTACAGGCATAATATATGTACATACATGCAATGTCAGTTTTTAACATTGGAGATCTTTTTATGCAATGAATAGTATGAAAAAACTTCAAATTCCTATTAAATTTATCAAAATTACTGCGTAACTAATTATACTTTAAGACATGCAGAGCAATTTTCTATACCAACTCTATAAAGAGTAAATGTTAAAAATAACTTGTGTGAAAACAACAGCAGACCAAATGTCATGATCTCAATAAAATTGATTCTATTTCTATTTTAAATTTTCAGCTAACAAAGAAAAATTTTCTTTGAAAAGCTTTACATTATGCATTGCATTTTACTATTGAAGAAATTCATCATAATATGTGTATATATGTACCACAATGATACATGTATAATGTGAAATATGTATGTAAACATAACCCCACTATACGGCATAGTACATCATACAATAGAAAATATAAAAATCTTATAAACAAGCAAAGTGTGGAATAATTTTAAAATTACGTCATTTTTAAGTGAATAAGAGATGAAAACTGAACGAATCTTGAAACAAAGAGAGAAAATCTATAATAAAACATTAACGAATTAAAAAGAAAAATAAAACAAAAGATTCAACAAAGCGCAATATTAATACACAAACAATATGCAAATATGAGCTATTGCAATTTGAAAGATCGGAGCTATGTAAATTGTATATACAAACATATGCATATGGTCTCTAATGTGTAAGTAGTCCAAGATCGGTTATATTAATAACTATTAAAAAATAATCAAAAGTTTTAAAATATATAAGTAGTAAGTTTAAGCTGATAAATTTAATGATTTTATAAGAAATGTACACGATTGGTTATCTTGAATCATTCATTCGTCTTTTTGCGAAAAAGTTTTTTAAATCTTAAAATTTATGATTTAAATTTAAAGTGCAACCTTCCTATTTAATCATATCAAAAACATGGCAACTATAACATTACTTCAGGCGCAGATTGATAACGCAACGAAATGTTGCAGAATATATGTTAAAATTATTGCAGAAATGGTTGTATTTAAATTGTTCATTAAAGTAAATTCTAACTTTGGGGATCAGTTCTAAACTAGGTCTACTTAATACGATCTGTTCTAATTCTAGCCTAATGTAAAGTACGTTCGATAAATCCAAACTGCAAAACTGCAAGAATTGCATATTCGATGATGATAGCTGGATTTAAAGTTCTAAAGGAAATTTTAAGTTTAGCTTCTGCAAAAATATTATAAATTTGAAGAAGAGCCTAATAGAAAAATCTTGGATATTGAAGAATTATTCGCTTACGATGTAAATTTTACAAAGTATCAAATTCCAAAAAGTTTAGTAAAAGCTGTTGACATTGTACACTTTTCCTAAATGCGTTTTATATGTATTGGAGACGTAAAATTAAAGTAAACCGGGTATCGAAAAACCTTGTCATATAAATGTTGCCATGTATATCCAATTAAATCAATTAGCATTTATTTTCAGCAAAAAAGTGCCAGTTATTAAGTTTTTTTTCCTAAAATGCAGCATAAAAATGCAATGTTTTTAATGACTTGGTAATATTTGTTAAAAATTAACATTGGCACAGAACTTTAAATTGAACTTTTCAAGCAAACGTCAAAGTATGTAATGGTTGGTTGGTTGGTTAGAGTGGCCGGTGCGACCCAACTGGCCAACACCCCAATTAGCACTGACGTGCCGTTTTGCTACCACCGCCTCGTGAAACTCGGTTGTCAAAGTACGTTGGTCCAGGGCCAGCGATCAGAGCCACCCCGTTCTTTTAAGGAACTTATTTACGTCCCTGATACTTTTACTAGAAATGTTCCCCAGTTCACATTATGTCCGTTTCCCCAAATGACAACAACCTGGCCCTTTGAAGAGCCGGACACTCGCAGAGATAGTGAAAAAGCGTCTCTTTTTTGTCTATCTCCCGACAACTGCGGCATGACGTATTAAAGGGCATTCCCAGCCTAGCTGCATGATCCCCCACAGGCCAATGCCCCGTGTACACAGCCACTAACTTAGCTATGTCCGGTCGAGGCATCGCCAGGAGGCCCACTGATTTCTTATGGTCGTATTTCGGCCACGCCTTCCTAGCCGTTGCACATGTGCTCAGGCCCCTCCACCTGCGGTCCGCACATGCCACCTGGAAGCGGTATATATCAGTTTTGATGGTGTTTATAGGGACAAGAACTCGCTCGGCCCTGGAGCCGTCCAATGCCGACCCACATCTGGCCAGCTCGTCAGCCCGATCGTTTCCTGGTATGTTCCTATGTCCCGGAACCCAGAGTAAGGTGATACTATGATGACTGCACAATCTCGTCAGCTCATCGTAGCAAAGCCCTACCAACTTTGAGAATATCTTTGGCGAATTTAGAGCCAGAATCGCAGCCCGACTATCCGTCACAATTGCGACCTCCCGGGCCACAACCAAATCCCTTCCCAGGATTTCGCATGCCTTCCATATGGCGAATACTTCCGCCTGGAACACGCTTGATCCGTTGGGAAGGCGATATGACTCCGATATGTTCTGAGTCCCCGAAAATACTCCAGCACCGACCCCATTCCCATCCTTGGAACCGTCAGTGAAGAGAGCAATATCAAAGCCTTGCAGTGGAAGATTTCTCTTCCACTGCCCGCGAGACGGAAGCTCAACCCGAAACTTTTTGTCAAGCTCAAGTCTAGGGATGCAATAGTCTGTAGCATCCGCAACCACTCCGTCCGGTAGTGACTGAAGGACACTGCCGTGGCCATACGGCCTTTCGTGCCAGCACTCAGCTTCTCTGAGTCTAACAGCGCCTGCCGCGGCCAGATTCTTAATATGGATGTCCGGTGGAAGCAAATGGAGGAGTACATCCATAGCGTCCGTGGGCGTCGATCTCAATGCCCCCGTAATGCTTATGCATGCAGCCCTCTGTACCCTACCGATCTTGGTACAGTTGTAAGCTTTCCTCAACGCCGGCCACCACACGAGTGAACCGTAAGTTAATATAGGTCGTACAATGGCCGTGTGTAACCATAAAACCATTCTAGGTTTCAGCCCCCACCTCCTGCCGACCATCTTTTTGCAGGTGTAAAGTGCCGTACAGGCCCTGTTCACCCTCTCTTGCACGTTAACAAAGTATGTAATAATATTGAAAAAATTGTATTCCAAAATGTACGAAAATCTTTAGTAGTTTTTTTTACAATGTAAAGGTATTGAAAGCTCTGAGACGGTACTACAACCGTATTAATATACCGCACTTAAATCTTTATAGCATTATTGAAGTCACGGTATGTTACAAATCTTCAATTTATATTCAATTTTTGCAGAATTTCAGGTATTTGTGTTTGTGAGAAATAATTTTTACGATTCAATTTAGAATTTTCAGTGCATGTCTGAATGATCGAAAATTTTCTTTCTATTTATTTTCGGAATTTTGTATAGTTTTTTTGCTTATTGTTGCCAACATATTAAAATAGATACAAAATTATAGTATGTAAGTGTTTTTGCCTCTGTATAACAATACGGGAATATTAGAAAATTCAATGTATTTTCTCTACATTTTTTAATTATAAACAACAAATTTTTTTTTTAAGCACAAGAGTATTAATTTGTACTTTTCTTTTTCTAAAAAATTAAAAAGAATTTTCTGTTTGATTTCTAAGCAAATTGAACAGCTTATTAACACCTTCATTTTTTAATTTTTACCCGCATTTTAATCTGAAATATTGTTGACATTAAAATTTGCATTCAAATATTAATATTGTTAAAACAAATAAAATTGGAATCGCGAATTTAACGCGGTGGGGTTGGATATTTCATTTAAAAAAAAAATCTTGCAATGTTAAATTTGTTTTTGTTTTTTTTTGCAAATAAATACTAAAATATTTGCTTTTGTAGTTGGGTGGAACCTTGAAGGTCATACAAATTGAGTTTATGTATTGTAGAATATTCATTTTTGAAAATTGCAAAGATATATAAAGTATATACAAAGGTTCAACCACACATATTATATATTATGTACTTATATTTTCACAAATGAACAGTAAATTAATATACACACACACATCAACAAATTATAGTATTTTAAATTAACCATAAAATATGTATAAACAAAACTACATCTATATATATGGATGTTGGTATGTTAATATTGAAAAAATTATTGTAAAATACCTGCTCGCGTGGAATTAATTATATTCACCTTGTTGTTGTTGTAGTGCTGATGGTTTAATTAACGAAAATGAAATCTCGTTTTTAAATGCAACGGAAATTTTATATAGCGCAAAGCAACAGAAATGTAAGATTTTTTTTTACATATAAATGAGTGCTGACATATTTGGTCGATTTATACATACTTACATATATGTTTATATATGTAAAATTTACAATTAGATTATATATGTATATCTATACAAATATATATAACGATATGGGAATTTTTAATACCAAGTCACTTATATAAGAAGAACGCTTTAGAATTTCAATTACTTTATTAAGTTTAAGAAAAAAATCGTCTATTTAATATACCTACCTACATACATATGTATGTGCATATACATGTTGATATACAATGCACATATTATTTGTTCTTGTACAGTTAATTCGATAATTATACATAAGACATACAATTGATGGATTTTTTCAATATAGTTAGTACAAATTTTCTATTTTTCATTGACAGACATTACACAATCAGAATAACCTGATTTCTTTACAATTTTACATTTACATATAGGTATTTACATACATACATATAACACAATTAATTAAAAATATTTTGTAATTTTATTTTATATTTTGTAGTTGAAAATGTTATACATTTTTTCATTTTAAAATCTTGGAAATTTTATAGAATAATGAATGTCGGATAAGATTAAGTTCGTTAAAAAAAAATACCTTAATTCTAATTATAATGAGGAATGGTTAAATATTTATGCTAGTGCAATATTATTCAAAATTATTGCCTTCACATTGCTTCTAAGATTATGTTGATTAATCGTTTTTATTATAAAGCTCTGAGACTAATTAAAGCACTTAAAAATCTCATAAACTGTAAAACAAGAAGTTACCGAACGAATGCAAGAGTTGTTACAAATGATTTTGGTATAAATTTTTGTGATTTACGCCACCGTAAATATATATCATAGTTAGACTGTATAGATTATCAGAAATATTAATCAGAAATCGCAAGGGGTTTCAAAAAAAAATTCTCAAAATTTCTATCCGTTCACTCGCATTGTATATGTACAAAAATGAATGACGATATGACGAATAGTACTGAAATTTAATGTCTAATTTTTACTGAATTTATCGATCATCTGTAATGACTTTCTATAATATCGATTTCCTATATAGTGATATACTCATTACCGAATAGTGAGAGTATATGCAAATAAATATTTCACATGTGCTTGTTATATATCGTAAAAAAGAATAGTTTAATAAAATTGTGCCCTCAATTTGAGCAAAATTTTTTTAATTTTCCAAATATACCCGCAGGTTTATAAACTTCTTAGCGTTGTTTAAAAAAACTTTAACTACACTTTGAAAGAACAAAATAATATTTAATTCTCACACCAATCATCATTTTTGTTGAATCTAAAAAATAATGGAGAATAAAAATAAATTAATGATAATTTTTTAATTTAAACAAAAAAAAAATTTATTTTCAAAGTTGTTTTCTAAATTGCTGTTTTTTGTTAATAAAATTGCTGCTCTCATTTATTTTAAATTTCCTACATTTTATTCAATAGTTTTAGATTTCTGTTCTATTTCATGTTTCCCCTTAAAGAATAGTCTCCAAAACTAATTCAGTATAATCAACTTATTTAACTAAATTGAAATTTTTCTATGTTGAACACATTGCAAGGGTCAAATTTATGGTTTTAACAAAGAAGAATAAAATCAAAAGTAATTGAATTTGAAGTTCCGATATACACACGTAAAAAGTTATTCAACTTTTCTATTGTAAATTAGCAATTTTAATTATCTTGAAGTATAATAAAAGAATTTCAAAGAAAATATTTAAAGAAAAAAAAAAGTCATGAAATTAAATAAATTTCTAATTCAATTTTTTTTAAGATATTTATAGGCCTGTTTTTTTATTATATAGCCGAAATTTATTCATTAAGAAGGTAAAAGAAAGGTTCAAAAGGTTGCATATAATGCCTTATTTTTATTTTCTAATGTTTTTCTTTCGTAAAACTTTAATAGTTTTAATTTGATTTTAAATTTAAAATCATTAAATAAATCAGATAGTAAAAAGTGCTTTAATTTCTCAGTAAGATACACTGCTGCTCAATGGAAGAGTAATGGAAAACGATCGGAACCTAGTAATTTGCTCATTTTTAACATGAAATTTTTGAAGGCTCATCGAATTGTAATATGAAAAAGCAGCGTTGCTGTATAACAAGTCGTTTATAAATAGAAAAATAAAAATTGTAAATAATTTCCCGAAAACTACTTAGAATATTAAGAAAATTAGGTAGCTGAATAAAACTCTATTTTGCGAAATCGCACATTACATCTCACCTTTAACAATTTAATTAAAGTTTACTAGGTTAGACGCTTGAAAAAATTCTTCTCTTCCAATATAACGTTGCATTAATTTGGGAGAAATCTTAATACAACAATAAATTTTGAGTATATCTTTGATGTTATTCTTGAACATATCGATAAATGCTTTTTATATTAATTCATATAGATTATAAAAATTTATACGTATATTTATAAATAGTATAGTTTGAGCATTAAAAATTTGGGTAAGGAAACGGTTACTTTAACATTTGAAGTAAAACATCGATATTTATAAGCTATTAAAATTTAAAACTTATTCCAGTTGCTCTATTAAAAAAAAATCTGATATTATCACTACATAACCGACCTCTAAATATATTTCCTAGTTTAGTGAAAGTGTTACAGAAGATTATGAATATGCATTTTGAACAATTCCTATCAATTTTAAGGAAGTTAGCAAGTTTTTAGTTAACATATCTATAGAAAGATTAATTTGGCTCTTAGTAAAATTTGGCTTTGTACCACTCGAATTCCCCAAAAAGTTCGGTAGTTAGTTTCGGTAACAACCAGAACTCAAATATAAAATTTCAAGAAATTCCATCAATCCGTTCCGTATATGTGATATTTTCAAAAAATTTATAGATTCATTGTTTTAACATCCCGATTTCAAATATTAAATTTCAAAAAAATTTGGTTGATTATTTGAAATGTAAAATTGGCCCGCAAAAATGTCCAGTTCCCGATGTTTGATATATACCAAAAACTGATCAGTACGTGCTAAGGCCAAAATAAATTCACATATAAAATTTTATCAAAATCGGTTTGGCTGAACTTGAGATACACGAGTGTACACACAGACCGAAAGACCAACATCTCTCTAAAAATAGTTTTTTTAGGCTTCCCTACTATGAAGAAGTGCGTAGAAGACAATTACAATTGTTTCAAAATAAGTGAAAACCGTTTAAAGATAACAGTCAATTTGGAAGATCAATTCAACAGTTTGAAATTTTTTTTGTAGCTTTTTATGACAGAAGAAATAAGTCCCACCTTTTTGCCTTTTCAAAATAATAAGATGGTTCTAAACTGAACAAAACTAGTCTGTCAGAACCTGGCAATTTTACAACTTCTCAGAACTTATTGCTTTGAGACAAGACGGATACCAAAACTTTTTTAGCATAACGTACAAAGGAACAAACAGGAATTCTAAAATGAGAATAAGAAATGGCGTTGAAATTTTAAATATGTTTTAGAAAAATTTTCCATTTTAGTTTCTTATTTGACGTCTTTGTTCCTCTTGCCTGGAATTGTTCCTCTATATTCGTTATCGTAAATTAAATGGCCTTTTTACTTTTAAAATTTGACAAACAAATTAGTTGAGGCTCAAGAAAAATACAAATTTAATCTCTTATCTTATTGTTTTAAAATGAAAAGAAACAAAATTCTTAATTTAAAAAAAATCTTTAAATACTAGATGTGTACGTGATTTTCTTTGTTTAAGTGATGAGATTCGCTTTCGTTATGGCTTACAAATAAACACTATACACAAAATTTGCTTTTATCTTAAATACAGACTGTTTAAAAATTTCTTAAAAATAATTAATAAACTTTCCTTTTCTCTTTCTTTGTTGTTATTATCTGTTTTTGGAAACTCTGAAAATAAGGAAAAATCAACAGCTAAAAAATTTCAATAAATAAATAAATTTTCTGATCTTTTTTGAAAATATAATTTCGCGTTTTATATAAAAGAACAAAAAGAAAAAAAGTGAAAAAATAACGTTGAAATTTTTCAGTTGTATAAACAAAAATGTCGGATGGTTTCATCATCATTGAAAAAAAAACAAAATTGAGTTAAAATAAGAAAATAAATTTTTTTTAATTTAATTTTTCAATTGAATAAATATTTTTTCTCTTTTATAGCAAGAAAGATTGAGCTATGCGATTCACACAGTTTTCCAATATTCTTGATATGTGTTCATTATATGTTGTATATTTTTCATACATCCTCCTACACATTAACATACGTTACGGCATATTAACATACGTTACAAATATATACAACATACATATGGAAGTTTTGTCTACAGTTGGGTTTAATTATTAAAGGTAATTAAATATAAACTGGCAAAAATAAAACCACAAATGTTTCAATTTAATTTCCTGGGAGTCTGTCGATTCTTTAGCAAATTAATGGTAGCTGAATTTTTTTAAGAATCACAATAATTATTATTTTTTTATTAACTGGTATATACCTGTTTATTAATTTTTAACGGCGTTTTTTGTTTTTTCTCATAAATATTATAATATTTTCTCTGTTAAAATAAATATTTAAATAAACTGAAAAATAAATTTATAAATCGAATTTAAACAATAATTTCTGCCAGCTTTTATAGGTTATGTTTATCGGAATATTTATGGTGCATTAGACATAAATTTATGTATGACAAAATGGCAACTTTTTCTTGGATTTAAAGGCTCTTATTGTTTTTAAAAATGATAACAAATTTTTGTGATTTATACATTTTTGTGATATACGACCATCTCAATAATCAGATATTGAAACCTGCAAATTAGTTACAAATTCAATTATCTTTTAGGTCGGTGGACTGCGTTTTGTAAAAACTACCTAATTTTCAATATTCCTATATTATAATTTTTGTCTTTCAAACTTGTTTTTGTATTGATGTATTGTATTACGGATTCCTGGTGGCAAAGTTATTCCCAGTTGAATTTTTCCAAAATATAGAACGATTGACCAAATCTTCATTGATACAAGAAATTTTCAAATTCAATACATATATATGTTTGCGCCTGACTATAAAAATAATTCATAAATATTGTACGTTTAACACTCATGAATTATTCTAATCTTATAAAACGTATAATACGATACGTTTTAATATCGTAAATCCCAATTGGTTCCATTCGTAATGTGATATGGGGAATCTTCATACATAAATGTTAGGCAGACCTGGTGAGCATGAAATGACTTTATATAGTTTGTATTAATCCACACTAAGAACACAACACATCTTAATATTTCTGTCATATTCCGAATATACAATAGTTAACGTTAATCCTAAATTTTCAAGATGACAATAAATGAAAATTATTATTAAGTGAAATCGAAAAACAAAAGTAAAACATTTGTAAAGTTAAAGCAAGTCTAAAACAATATACAAATAATTAATTAAGAAATTTTAATTGTTAATATTTACTTATTGATATTTTGAATTCATTTTAATTTAGAAAAAAATTTTACCGGTTTTTTGACAGATATTTTAGTGAGATCGGGTGCTTCAAGTTCAAGTTTTTAATTTATTAATGGAAACAAAGGCCTGTATACATTTTGAATAATACAGTAAATAATTTATTTTTATTTTGAAAAAAAAAATACACTCAAGATAAGATAAACCTTATTTTTATAAATATATTTATTTGTTTATGATAATTTATTATCATTCGAAAAGGCATATCTGGTATTTCAAATTCAATTTTTCTAAACAAATTTTAATGATCGAATTCGAATCGGTGGATATTGAATTATTTAAATATATTTTTTTGTTGATTTATTTATACATGCTTTGGAACTTTGAAAGAACGTAAATTCAATTGTATACATTTATTCCTTAACAAAATATTTTACTTTATTTAAATTAAATTATTAACCTAAACAATTTGAATATACCAGATAATAAGGTATGGTGCCGTAGAGCAATTCAAGTTTTGAACATTTTAAATAAATTGTACTTTTCATTTCATGTATGTGTGTAGAAAATTGAAAATGGCAAGTTACGCACAATATTTTAAATTCCATTTGTTCTCAATCGAAGATTTTTAATTACGTTTTTAAAAATAGGTACTCGAAATTGGTTTCGAGTAGTATGATTTTTTTCGAGATATTTTTAGAAATTGGTCCAATGATATCCAAGTTCCCAAAAAAGTTTCTTAAATAAATATTTAAAAAAAAAAACGTTCAGAAAATGTTTTGAATTAATTCTGTGGGGTCTGTAATTACGCAAACGATTTTGAGAAAATAGTTTAGAGAAAATGCGGTTCACGTAACTTCAAAAAGCTTTGCAAACTTATTTATTTATATTTCTGCAAATCGGATTACAAACTGTAGGTTGATTAAAAAAGACACAAATAAGATAGAAAATTGCTCGAAAAACTTCATAATTTTTATTCGAAGATATAGATAATAAGTATTCGTCCTATTACAGAGATACGTCGCGTGACCTTCAAAACAGATTTGAGATTATTATGCACAAATCTGTGCTTAAGAATCTCAAATTTACACTTAGTTTTTACACTTACAGTAAATCGTGGAAAAATTTGACTATATCATATTAAAAATATTAAAATATAAGCATTGTGAGACTTTTTCTGAAGTTGTATAGTTTAACACTTAATCCCTAATTTTTCAAAATCAAATTTCAAATATCTTTTGAACAAAGCATTAAGACTCTTGCAAATTAGAATTGATATCAAAACAATTGCAATTTTTATTTAGTGTACTTTTTTGCATCTTCTTTTTCAGCATGTTTGTTCATCATTGATAACAGATTTTCTTTTTCCAGGTTCAATATTTTTATTTACTTTAAAAATAAACAAGATTTTGATAAAAACTGCAATCGCGTATAAATTGAAATATTTTTCCGTATTATTGAATATATGCGCTTGACAAAACCCTTTTTGAATCTTATTTCCAAACTTGACAAAATAAACATTGAGCGAAATTTTTAATAAAAAAAAAAAATTTTTAACTTTGGTTGTTTTTGTTGCCATTCGATCAAAACAACAAAATAAAAAAAAACAAAATCAAAACAACATAACATGCTTGCTTAGGGTAGTCAAACAGTCTACAGAAAAATTTATTTTTTTTCTCTTCATATTTTTTTTAATAAAAAAATTGTCAACAAAATAAAAACAAAATATCAACAATAATTCACTTTCAACGAACGATTTTCACACACTAAATGACAAAAAAAGAAAAAAAAAAGGCAAATGTGGTGAAAAAATGTATGAAAAACTCCCCCCAATCGAAAGGCATAAAAATTCTCATAATATTCTAACACATAGTAAAGCATAATATAAAAAAAAACAACAACAACAAATTGATAAGATTATTCTTATTAACATTTGATTTATAAACACACATAATATGCCTACCTACCTACCTACCTACCTACCTACTTACCTATATATAAAACTTAACTGACTTAACATTCTTGTATGCACATGAATATTCATATGTGATTTTATGTGGAATAGAGGTTTGCAAAATAAATAAACAAATGAACAGTACATTGCATGCATTCGATATTTTAATTGTAAGGTTGTTCAAAGCGAATTTAAAACTTGTGTAAGTACCTACGATAATAAATATAATACAAAAATATTCATGTAAATTTTCAAAATTTCATGTAATTGTAATTGTTTGCACCTTATTTTAATTAGATACAATATTTTACCTTATAGCAGGACTTATTGTTGTGTTATATTTACGTTGAATTTTCTGCCTAGAATTCCATAAAGAACATTTTTAAGTCCCGAATTAATATTTACGTTGAATTCAAGAAATCCACAGGTAAAATAAATTGTTATTTAAAATCACTAAACTGTAAATCACAGCGAACTGAACATGTGCATAAATTACTGATTTTTAAACTTATTTAGCTGTTTGTAACCAAACTGCAAATGTAATAACGAAGTGTAAAACAGGAAATTCAATATGTGAACAAGTTCCTTTAAAACTAATACAAAGCAATAAAACCAGTTTAAAGGTGGGTATTTTGCACACCGAAACTTATCAAAGCCAAGGTATTTATTTGCAAATTAACCTCAAAACTAATTAAATTGGTGATTTTTATATATGGAAGAGCATTGTGAACTTTCCAGTATGAGTATAATAATGAGTATTATAAACATTGTATGCAATTAATTAGAATTATATTTGAACTAAATAGCTTCACATGTATTTTATGGGTATGTCTAATATTTATAGTATGTCTAGTTTGTAACTCTTTATGTGTAAGCACGTAATTACATATTCCATTTTTTTATATAAAGTCGAAAAACTTTAAATTACTAAAACAATATTTCCAAAAAAAAAAAAAATAATTTTAATATAAGAAAAGTATAAAAGTTCAATTAAATTTCGCTTAATAAGTTAAAATAATCACAACTGATAAGAAACTAGCTTCTAGCCCCAAATAGAAGATCATTAAATTATTTTTGTTTTAATATTTCATAATAATTCATAAATTTTAATTTTATTGCATATAAAAGTATTTATAGAATCTACAAAGTTGTTTTTTGTTATCAGGTACAAACAAAAAAAAATTCAGTCTTGTTGTGTACATTTTTGCTTAGAGTTTTCAGTCAGTCCTTTAAAATAAACGGGTCAACGAATTATTGAGCTTTTTATTTATGTGTGCTTATGACCTTGAAAAATTTTTTCAAATGAACTTTCTCAGAACTAATGGTTTCTTTCATTTGATTTCAATAAAAGTCAACAACTAAAAATTTTTTTTCAAATAGTTTCGAATATTCGCCTTTTTTTCGATATGACGCTAATAAAAATTTGAGCTAAAAATAAAAAAAAAATCATAACAAAGGAAATTAAAAAATTTTTTTTTGCATCAGGTGAGATTTATTGCATAAACAAAGTTAATAAAAAATTGTCTTGCTTTTTTTTTGGTTTCAGCGATAATTTTAGTCACGTATGCAACTTTTTAAGAAAAAAATCTTTGAAAAATCGTTATTTTTTATACACACAAGGTGAAAATTTTTATTTAATTAATTTTGAATATAATTTTTTGTTTTGAATAAAATAAAATTCGATAGCAATTTAGAAGAGTTTATATTTAAAAAATGAATGTAAATAATTTGTAATGTTACCCAGAATTTTTATAATATAGGAAATAGACGTCTGAAGCAGTGCAAGAGGAAATTTAAGTTTTCCCTGCTTCTACGTAATTAGAATTTTGAACAAAATAATTTCTTACATCAATTGTTTTGTTTTATGCATTGTTGTACTACGCATACTCTAATACAATTCAAATATTTTTTATAGGAAAACTAGGTGATACAAAAGGGGGGTGAATAATATTTTTACATAAAATAAGATTTAAACATTTACTTGACAAAAAATTTATAATTTCTGGAAAAAAAATGGAGATTATAGGGAAAAACAAAGAGCCAGTTCATACTTTATGAAGTCGAAAGTTTCTGGTCTCAGCTTTGACTGTAAGTTGAGGCAGAAAGTTTTGTTGTTTCATTTGGCGCAAATGTATTTAAGGAACAAAAAAGACCTTTGAAGGCAAAATTTGTAAAATTTTTAAAAGCTTATATAGTATTTCTGAAACCAATGCAGTCTGTAAAATGAACTTCAGAATTCGATCGTATCCTAAGAGATAAATGATACAAATTTGAAAAAAATACAAAACTTGATCGAAATAACAATTAATTTCAAGAGCTAAGTATATTATCATATAGTAACATTACTCGTAGTTCATGCAAAACAAAATCTAGTTTTTATAATATATTATATTGTTGAGTTTATGGTTTCGATATCAAAACCATAAACTCGATAGATAGCTAAAAAAGTAGCTTAAAAAGTAGAAATTTTTTTGTGTGAGAATTGTGCAATTCTCATAAACAGGAAGGCAAACAAACGAACAGAGTAAAAATAGCAAATTTATGATGAATAAATAATTATTCTCCAAATTTCGTTGAAATGGTTTAATACATACACAACTCAATTCAGTTTCCCACAATTCATTGCACAAGCAGCTTCAAAATCAAGAAGAAAAAACATTACTATCAAATTTCTAAAATTTCTAATATTTTATTGGTATTGGTGTTATGTAATAAAAATTTTATCATATTTAAAATTTATTTCTATAACATTCTTTGCACGTACTTCTCCTAATTTATGTTTTTTAATTAATTCTAATCTATTTACCTGATCAACTATTGAAGCGTTTTTAAATGAACAATTTTTTTTCATTTTTTAAGTGATTTTAATTTAAATATTTTATTAATTTGTTTTTTATTTGCCGAATTTTTTAATATGTTTTTCTATGGCATCATATGTACATAAATATAAATGTATGTACCTACATACATTACGTACATGCTATAAATTGACATATACATACATAAATCATTCAGATGAATGCAAAAACAAAAGATTTTTACCTCAGACATTAGACAACGCCAGAATATAATTTTGATTTAAAAATTTCAGCTTCAGTTTTTTGTTCCTCTCTATTTTCTTAAATGAAAACAAAGCAAAAAAAAGCAAAAGTTCTCTCCAATATTACACTAGTAAACATGTTCGATCAGGTTTGTTTATTCGGTTATCTTTAGATTCTTTTCTGTTTTTTAATTTTTACTATAAACGAACACAAAAAAAGCATTTTTTATATTATAATAAAATATTTAAAAGTATGTTCTTTATCAATTTATTTCACATACAAACATACATACATACATATATGTAAGTACACACGTAAACATAATGTTGTTTGCGGATATATTCATACACATAACACGTTCATACATATAAACATATGATCAAGAGAACTGTAACCATATTGCAAAAATTTAAAACCCGGGCTAATATTTGTGACCAGAGGTTAGAAAGGAATAATCTTTTTACACATACACATATGCATTCATACTTACATATATTTAGATACATATGTAGGTACGAAAGTATACATGTACGTATAATTAACATGAATGTATGTTGTATAAAACATATGTATATAGTAGAAATTTTATAGAAGATTTCGAGGCACTTAAAGGGTTTGAATTGTGCTATCAATATAAAAGTTACTGAAGTGCAATTTCGAATTTATGAATAATCAAAATTAAATGTCAATTCAAATACAAATTTTGTACAGTTTTTGTGAATTTTTGTTTGCCAATTCTTGATGGGGTAGAGAAGTTGCTTATTAGGAGAATTTTGTCCATTTTTGATGCATACTATGTGAATTTTTCTTTATTGGGGTGGAGGAATTATCGACAAAGTTGCTGAAATTTATAAGGGAACTGAACTAGCTTCGTTGTTGCAGCTGCTTTTTCTGAGTGCTGCCGTAAGGGATTCTTCGCCAATTTTTTCAATGAAGGTTGAAGGATGAGGAAGTGGTTGATATCAAAGATTTTTGTCCTATTGGCCCTCCATTTTTGGCCTATTGCCGTGGGGAAGGAACATGCGAACACCCCTTCGTTGATTGAAGGCTGAGGCAATAGGCCAAAAATGGAGGGCCAATAGGACAAAAATCTTTGATATCAACCACTTCCTCATCCTTCAACCTTCATTGAAAAAATTGGCGAAGGTATTCCTTAATTATCGTTGTTTTAAACTTTTTTTTTAAATTTTAAGACAACATCCATAAATTTTATTTCGATTATGAGTTATAGATTTAAATACATTAAAAAATTTCAAATTTGTATATGAAACAAAAGCGAAAAACCATTGACAGCAATATTTATAAAAAAAAAATATATATAAGTACATACGTATATAAAATGTTCTCCTGCAATATGCTTTGGCCGATCTGGGATATTTAACATTAAGGTTGCGATGGTCACTTTAATATGTTTTGAGGTTTTGTTACCTTAATAAATAAAAAAAATCGCTTTCAAATTTAAATTCTGTTTTTTATTAACATCAAATAAAAGATAAAAAATCGAAAAAATACAAATGGAAAATCCATACAAACTTTACTCGACATACAACGCAACATTAAGCATAACGATGATGACTCGCGACCAATAAAATTTTCTACAGAAATTAATTTGTTTGCTTCCGTTAAAGTTTTGAAAGATTTAAAGAAAAAGAAAATAAAACTAAAAGAACTAACAAGCGACTGGGCAAAAAAATAAACAGGTATGTGCCATTTTTTTTGGCGGGAATGATTTCTTTATTTATAACAAAAAAATTAAATAAAATAAAATAATAATATAATGTATGAAACTCGCGAAACATTACTGCATTCACGGCATTCGCGCAATTTTGCTTTATTTTACGATTCATACTTTACATACGTACAAAAGCACAAAAACCAATATACATATTTATACGTTATATGCTCACATATTCATACATACAATAAATGAATTCAATGTAAGTAATACACGGTTTATGTGAACCGGCCGGCCGGTTTACATCAAGAGTGATTTATTAAATTGGAATTTATTTTGCATAAATAGGTCATATGAGTATAAATATAAAAGAATGTATGTAATTGTATATATTAAAGATAATTTCTTTTAAAAACAAAGAAAAGGAAACAGGTAGAATTTAGAAAATTTTAATTTAAACAAAAAAGTTATAATAACGGTTTATCAAAATTATACTTTCAAAATATTGAATGGATTCAATGGAATTTAAATTTACAATGAGAGAAATGAAATCTTTAAAACAAAAAAACGAAATTTCATTTTGTTCGGTCTTCAAGGTATTTTAAGGTTTATAAGTATGCATGTTTGTACATGATCAAGAATGAGGTCAACAAAGAGTTTTACATTGTGATGCTGTAAAAAATTTTTTTCTTGCAATATTTGCACGTATACATATGTACATTAGCATGGGAATTAAGCTTATAATTAACGGTTGTATATCAAGCCAAAAAATTCGCGCTTTTTTTAAAATCGTTTTTATGCTTTTTCTTTAACCTGTGTTCATGTAATATTCAGCTTATATACTAATATCTTACAGGATCCAAACTCATGAACCTTAATACATTAAAATTTTCCTTTTACTTAAAAGCAAATAAGAAGTATGAATTTCTATGGAGATAGGCCTGAACCGTAAACATATTTACGTGCCCACTTAATGGATGGTCGAAGCCAATCTCTACTCAGAAAAAGTCAAGGGACATCAACAAATGTGGACCGATTTCAATAATTCCCTCAATGCAAAAATTAGAGCAATACATCAGCTCCAGTGCGGAAATTGACCGAAACTAGTTTGAGATTGAAAGACTGGTTTTGTTTTGACAATTTGTTTTGTTGGTTTGTTTTTAATTAAATTATTGGATAATTGGTTTTATTAATAAAAATAAAAACCATCCAAATCAATAAAGGACAAATGAACAGAACAAAGGTGTCATCAAAATGGAGACCAACGTCCGTGACACTCACACAGACCAGGATGTGAGAAACAAGAATTCACATTCAAGCAATTCGCCTATTCGGAGTCCAAAAATCATCCAAACCAGAAAAGCACAAAGGGATATACCAGTTATATCCGACAGCCTGTTCAGATTTCATTGAAATTCTGAACTTAGCCTCACATTCAAAGTGGTCTAGGACTGTCTCGAAAGATTATAAACAACCGGTTAACTTTATACCGATTGCCGAGGCACGTTGCTGCAATAATCCACGATGTTGAAGTGGGTGACACATACAGTTCGCCGATCCTCTAGGCAACTATGACCAGAAGCATTGCCGAAGAGTCAAGCGAGTGTCCGAGATGCAACGTTCTCTTAAATGGGCGTTGTCTGCCCAAAGAACACCTGTCCAGGTAGGGTTAGTAGACTGATGGTAGCAACAGATTCTGTGCAGAAGAGGAGCATATTTCCGTCTAAGTACTTCTGAAGCAAACCCGCAGTATTATAGGGTTGCATAGAAGAAGTTAGAAAACATTTTATAAACTAAATTTTGTACATACATAAAAGCTAGATAAGTTTGTTTTACCCACTAGAACTACATATTCAAAGTACATTATAAAACCTACAAAACCAAAAAATCGCTCAAATTCAAATGGATTACGCAATGACATGAAATCTGGAATCAAATTATATTATACATCCATGTGCACTTGCAATTCAATTTTCAATTGTTGATATTACAAATTATAAGACCATATTCTTATCCACATATTAAATAAAATTAAATAAACTTCATATATACCGAATATTGAGAAAATGTTTTAGATGAATCATCGACGCTCAACCACAAAATAAAATGCTTTGTTACCTACATGAATCATTCTAGCTTGCTTATTTTAATGTTATCAAAAATTACGGGCGAACAAAGAGAATTTTTGAAAAATCGTAAATTCAAAAGTAGTTTTCTTAAAGGAAAATCGAGCCTGATTCTTAGTCATCCTATTAAACAAGAACTGAAAAGTATCCTTCTTGTTATATAATAACGTGCATACATAAAATGTTTAAATAAATGCTTGTTATTGTTTCATATTTAAATACATACATACATGCCATGTTATTTATTTTGTATTATCAAAGTAAACTTACATAATATGTATGTGAACAAATTCGATGCGTCAGCAAAATCCGAGGTAAAATACATAGGTAAAATTTCAAAAATTTTTAGTTTTTGTCATCGTTCTCAAAACAATTAATAATAAAAGCAGAAAATATGTCACGAATTTAGGTAATTTATTGCCTAATTTGTTTTGATCTTTGATGTATGATGAAAAATTGTTGTAAAAACACAAGAATTTTTTTACTAAATGAATTGTTGAAGTTTCTAATGATAAGTAAAGGATTATTAGAGTTTAAGAAACAGAAAAGTAAAAAATGATAAATGTAGATTTAACTATTGATTTTGCTGTTCAAGCTAAAAAATGCTTTTATACACAAATATAAATTCTTTTCTTTCAGTACACCAAAGGGGGAATATACGGTAAGAAGTTTACAACCACGGCATAACTTTTAGAATGGTGGTACTTAAAATCCAATTAAGGTTTATGTGTACATACAGGCTAAATGTCACATGTTACTTATTTCTTCTCTTACATCTAAAATCACTGAAAACATACCATAATTTCCTCTGTTTTTAACGGAGAAATAAAATTTTTCAAAAAATTAAACAAAATAATTAAAAAAATCTATGCTCTCTATTCTCATTTCTTATTGTATTTCAAAGCAACATTTCCATCTGGAGTTTTCAAGATGTTAACGATGTGAACATTTTCAAAGAAGATCAAATTTTAAAAATTAAATGAAACTCTTGAGTTTTAAAACTTACGTTTCTGTCTAAAATATACATCTGACACTTGATCATCTAATGCACATCTAATACATCTCAAAAAGTTGGATTCTTATATTACACTCTTTTTCTGACAAAATCTCTATACTTTGCATATAATATATTTAATTCCAAGTCATTTCTGTTTCTTTTCGAATACATACTTCAATCATATTGTATGATCCTTCAATTGAAAGATGACCTTGTTTGAATAAACGAAAAAAAAAGAAAATATAAAAAATCGAGTGTAATAAAATACAAATTAAAAAAAAAATATTAAAGTTTTTCCCACAACCACACAAAATATTAGCACCAGTTGTCAGTGTACGAAAAGATTTTTTTTTTTTAAAATTGCGATTTCATCCTAGATGTATTTGATTCCGCATCAAAAGCATTTTACATTTTGTTACTATACTCGTACAAATCTTGTATTTGTATAATGCTGAGAAATAAACGTCAGGCATATAAACATTAAGATATATACATAATCTTGTGTAATTTCACATTTTGAGTCATTTAAGCCAATTCTGTCCGCCCGTCCGACTTAGCGATAAATCAAAAAATGATTGAACTATTTAAAGTAGATGTGACCAAGGCAATGGTTAGGGTAACTGCTAACAACATCAAAAATTATTTGATCACATCTTAAAAAATTTTGATGCTAACTGGTACTGTAATTTTACAAAAACAGACGTAGTATTTTTAGTTAGTTTCTAAAATTTCATAAGTCATCATTTCAAAAAATATTCAAGTAGTACTACTAGAACTATATATGAATAAGTAAACAATCGACAAGACGGATTAGTGTGGCAGTTACCATACTACCTCTAAAATAACTCATTTTTATAGAAGTATCACAGAGTTGAAAGGGTCAACTCCACTCATTCTAGTTTTTTCAGATGATATAAAAACCCCATATGCTGTAATTTTAAATATAAAGTTTTAATTCACAGCAAATTTCAGTTGTACGTAAATTAAGATGCAAAGCAGTTGAGCCATACAAAAAATAGTGTCAGATGTACTCGGTTTTAGTGAAATTTAAGATTAAAAAATATTTTTTTTTTATTTCACTTTCAAGAGATCAATATCGAATTGCATAATTCAACAAAATAAAGAAATCTACTCACAGACAATCATTGATACACAGCTATAATTAGATATACGTAATTATTTATAGATACTAATAGTTATATATGTACATAAATTACCTATACATACATACAAATAGTACAAGGAACTTTATTATGATCGTCTCACATCATACAGCAAAACATATTCAATTGATACGGCATGATTAATTAAATTAAAAGTAGCGAAATATCTTGGTTTTGAACATCAACAAAATTATTGTAAATTTAATTAATATTGAAGTTGTATTGGAATGAGCTTACGAATTATTTAATAAAAAATTTAGCCTTTAATTCAAAACCAAAATCGATTCTAATAATTTGGTGGTAATCATTGAAGATTCGAACATGGTAATGCAACATAGTGATTGAACAAGAAAAAATATTTTCAATCAAACTATTTTTATTTATTTTAGAACAACGCACCGAATATAAAAATATCTTTTTTAAATGAAGATGCTAAAAAAATTCTGAACTCATTATTGAGAAATAAAATCTGAATTTACAATGACAAACTTATATTGAGTAGGTACTTTCTAAATCTCTCGAAAAAAAAAAATATTCTGTTTATTTATCTTAGTAAAATTTTATTATAGAAGTGTGTTACACCACATTTCACATTATTACCACACGTGTAGTTAAGCGTAATTTATTTTAATTTATATTAATGACCAAACTTATCACATAATATACATAATTATTTAAAAAACAAAATTTATTTTAACATCAGTGCTTGTAAAATCATTAAAAAATATATGAAATAGTGTTGCCAATTTATGATTTCACATGAGTGTATTTTTTTAACTTAACGTTGCTATATCGATATGTTGCTATATGTATAGATTCAAGAATATGCCGTCATTGTAGATCTTCAATTTTTAAAATTGAATTTATTTTATTAATTTCTTGATTCGATAAATTTGGTCAGAAATATTCTACAAGTGCTTAATTAAGTGGAATAACTTTAATTGAATAACCTTCACTAAATATAATCAAAAGAAGTGCACGAAAACATTGCTAACGCAAGTATTGTTGAGGTAGCATTTATAAATAAATATGGTGAATAATGCATATTTTTATTTCAAATTAGGACAAAGATTAAATTCGAATTTAATAAACATTTTCTGTCTTCCCATTTTGTTTGATATTATTATCTATGCAGACCTAATTAAATTTAACAAAAATGTTGCATTTTGTATATAATCAATGTCAATGTTTTATTTTTTATATACTTACGTAATTTTTATGTGTATAATATAATTCTCAGTAATAAGTTCGCAATACTTCAAAAACTTTTATATCCCATGCATTACATGAATAGTATAATAAGAATTTTGACACAAAATTGCAAAGTTTAAGACCATAAATATTATAAATTTTATATTTTATTAGGAAAAGCAGTGCAATTTCTATTACGCTAATTGTAAAATCTTAGAAACTCATATTTACCTAATGGTTAGGCATTAAACTTAATATATTTCAAATGTTTCGAATTAAATATAATTGATTGTATACACGAAACTAGACTGTAAGAGAAAATTTTAATTTCATAGTATATAAAAAATAATCTGGTAACACTGTCTAATATTTTTGGTACACGTAGCATAATAAAATAGAGAGTATATAAATAAACCAGACATTATTTTATCACTGACATTAAAAAAACAAACCTTTCCCTTTTTCTTTCATTTACTATTTGCACATGTGCGTAAAACTATTAAAAAAGGGATGGTCTGCCATTCTATATTATTGTCTATTAGATTTGATCCTAATGGCATTTTTTATTATTTGTTTTTAATTTTATCTCTTCACTTTTGATCCTCATATTGAACTACAAATATTGAAAATATATTATTATGGTTTTACAAAATACATAAATAGCTATGTATGTAAGCATTTTTTAAAATGTGTTAAAAATATCTGGTTTTGATGTTTACATATTGAACTAAATTTCTTTTTACATTATGTAAACGTGATATTTATGTACATATTAAGTATAATAAATATTGAAATGGAATCTTCCAAAAGGACGATTCAATATACTCTTATATTAAACATATTTATTTAAGCTTCCCATATTTAAAGTAACTATATACTTGTTTCATATTATTTGACCATATGGAATTTTTCCCTTTCTACAAGTTTGGTATTATAAAAGATAAATACAAAAATAACTATAAATAATATCATGCAGATATATTGGTAATAAGATCTTAAAACATTATCCCGCTGTTGTTTTATTTCGAAAGATAACTATAGCGCTCCATTTAAGAGCCCATAACATTCTAAATGTTTGGATCTGTAACAATTTTAATCTACACAAAACCACTCCAATCTGCACAAAGAAGAATGTAGCTGAAAGGAACATGTTCGGCAGATAACTTAATATTTTCATATTAAAAATGAACCTTAAATTGTCAATGTTTATAGTTTTCTAAAAGGAACGCAGATAATGATGAGGTTTGAATTAATGTTAATGAATTTTTGAGTTTAATCTAAGATGAAATATAATATAAATTTTAAATTTTTCAAGTGGAAAGATTTCTTAATATCAAATGATGTCAATTTTTTTTATCTTTTTTAGAGAGTTTTGATAAATGCATTAAAATTATCCACCCTCTTGCGAGAATGTGTAAAAAAAAAGAATAATATAATTTAAGAAACACTTGCAATTTTAAATAGAGTCATCTGGACATATTATCCTATTTTTAATTTTTCATCTTTTTTCAATATCATTAATCTAATTTTGGTTCATTATTGGTTTGAGTTTCAATTTTTTTATATGTATGTATATAAATTAATTTTTCTTTTTTTGGAGATCATACTTGTCATTCATTATGTTTGGTTCGTTAGAGGATGTTTTCACCAACAGTAACGATACTGCATCTGATGCAAATGTAATAGAAGGCATTAGCATTTTGTAAGAGAAAATATAAAACGGAGGTTTTCAAAATTTCCTTAGAAGAACTCTATAGTTTCCATTTTTTTCAAATTTTTATTAAAGTATGTGATTAGCATGTATACGTGTATCTATATGTATATAGAAACCAAAAATACCTAAAACTTCTGACGCCATTAATTCATAGCTCAGGTTATGGGTTGTAATTACTAAATTGTGTATTAATGTAGTATAATTGCAGTTTTCAAGGCATGGTATAGTTATATTGTCGTTTCATTTGAGATAATTTTTTCAATTCAAAAAATGTTCCAAGAACCACTCAACTTGAAAATTTCATTCCGCTCGTCATTTTATATCGGCATTATAAAATAAACTTCATTATTAATTTGGCTACAGATTTTCTAAATTCACTTTGTAAAGAAAAATTGTAAATTTTTTTCAACGAATACAGGACGTCTTCCTTTTCGAAAAGTTTTCTTTTAAGTGCTTATTGTTAGATACTTCTGGTATAATTTACCATTAAATTAGAAGTACCTAAAGAAATTAATAAATTAAAGTCAAATGAGGGTATTTAAAAATTTGAAATTTAGAAAATTTTTTTTGCAATTCGAGAAAATTCCAAATGTCATGTAGTCCAAATGTCAATTCACGTAGTTGGCGTCAATGTGTTAAGTACATTAAGTAGCATCTATTTTTTATTAAAAGAAAATTCATGAGACTATAGCGGTATGAATTGAGTTCGTAAATGAAATTTTTGAATTAGTGTTTTTAATAATTATTAAATTGATAAAATTAAAATTGCTGCAGTTCTATACTAAAAATTCCGTTTTTAAATTTAAAGATGCGAGTTTCTGAGTTGCAACATTATTGCTGCATTATGGAATTCAAAAAAAAATTATTGTATATTTTTGTAGTAATTCTAGAGAAAAATTTTTTGTGAAATATATTCCATCGATTAAAAAATACTTTGGCAACAAAATTCGCAATGGCAGCTCGTATAATTTTAAGTAAAAATTAATAAACCATTTAGGCTGATTTAGTTACAAAAAAAAATCAACAAATAGAAGGGGAATTATTCCCTCTGCCTTATTTTGTAATTTGAACCACCCACCTATTCAAGAGTAAAAATATAAAATAATTTTTTACATTTTTTTTTGTTTGTGGAACAGCCATCTGTTATAAAGATTCACTTTAAACATTGCAAACATATACGCATACAACAATATTGTACATTTCGATTTATCCATCCATCAAACAATCGAAAGATCGATCCATCCATACATCCATCCATCCATCCATCCATGCGTCTATATTCTACATAATCATAAATATTTGTTTATTCATCTTAAATTTCTATGTATATATAGGTATGTATGTATGTATATATAAACACAAATAAGAGTATTCTGTTTAAAATTTCAGTGTTATGTTTAAGTACTGTTTCAGTTTTTTTTTCTCTTTTGTTACTAAAATGCTGACTGAAAAGAAATTTGAAGAGTTTGGATAAATAATTTGAGTTCGTGTCTGAAATTGATTGTCATGTGATGGATTTTTTGTTGTTCTTGTTCTGTTAATTCTGCTTTTGGGATTTTTTTCCTCTTAAATGATGACCTTATGTCTCATATACTTATTTATGCTATGAAAAATGTTAGTTTACCATTTTATAATAATATTAAAAAACAAACCTCAAAAATTTAAATAAAATGCATCCTATTTTTTTAAAATTTCATATTGAAAAAAAACTACAATCAAACTAGCTATGTTCATTTACAATAGATGGCAAATCGGCATGCAACAAAAAAATTGTCGCATATCGAACAAACTCAATTAACTACAAACCTTAGCGTTTTAATTACCTCAAGAGTATTGTATTGTTCATTGCGCCACTATTCATTTATTAGAAAGATTTTTTTTTTTTAATCAACGTCATTGTTGAGAGCCAAGCGAAGTGAGTATTACCATTTCTAATACAAAAATTTGTGAATAAGTAGGATGCATCAACCAGCTACCGATTTAGATATCAACTAGCTAGATAAAATTAAGAAAGTTAAATTTGTTTGGATAGAATTCACCAAAGGCTCAAACTAACTATCATGCTATGTTCATTTATTGTCAGTAGCAAACCGGCATACAACACCATTGTTTTATTAATAAGATATTTTTTTATATAAGTGAAGACAACACAAATTTAGTAGCCCCGGATATTACGATCAATACGGGTCTTAATGATGTTAAATATTTCTGGTTCGTACAGTTCCCCTAAAAAACCACTTGTACATTTCATTTATGATTCTCTTTTAAAATAAAAATAATTAATGATCGTGTGACAAAGACCTCCATTGACTATAATTCAAACTTCGACCTAATTTCGAAGTTTATTCGAAACTACTATAGACATAATTTGTCAAAACAAAAATAAATTTTATTGCTGAGTGTTCTGGAATACAAGCTACTCGAATCAACAATTGATTTTCAAAGAACACTTAAGTAGTTTCGTTTCTGCTCATTCTGTCTAATCTGCATGTGTGTATGTTCATATATCCCAATTCTCTTCTAATTATAAGTTTTGCATAATTCTATACAATGCATAATAAAACAATAATTTAATATTAACAAATTTCTTATTAATAATTTGAAAAATATTTATCACATGTTTGCGCAGCTCAAATTTTTAATTGCAAATCGAGAGCGCATAAAAATAAAAAATTTCGAAACTTTTATACGGACTTCATAACAGAACAAATTCAATATTTTTAATGAAACTAAATACCAACTATTTTTTTGTAATGTTCAATCATCCATGGTTCAATTCATAGCTTAATGCCTCAGATTATAGTGACAACAACTAAAATTTTTTTAACAAAATTCTATGTAGGAGAAGTACACAAGTATACAATTACATAAGTACATACTAACTTAAAAAAAATAAATTTTTGTTTTTTTTTTTACTTGCTTCATAAGTACTCAAAATAAACTCCATAAGTAATGAACACAAATTTATGTTTTGTACATGAAAAATAAATTTATTATGTTACATTATTCACTAAGTAGTTTTAATTAAAAAGTAATTATAATTATTACGCTAAATTTAATTTCAATTAAAATTTACAGTCGCATACAGCATATTGAATTAAATTATAGCAATTTAAAATTTTTGCTTGTAGGGTAAAAATGTTTGTAGTTATGTATTCTCATACTATGTACACACTTATTTTGTTAATACTTTAAAAGTTGTATCTTGAGAACTAAATATTGAAAGCTGCAAATTTCATTCCATAATTTTAGCTTCTACATTGTGTACATGCGTAATTTATTACAGCGCAAATGTTTAGAAACATTTTATGTCATAAGATTTTGTAAAAAGTTGCAATGTTGAAAATTGTACTTAACATATTTCACTTAAGATATTCATACATACATACATATGTATGAATTATATAACAAAAATTTTTTATGTTTTGGCGAACATTGTGATTATCTTTGCAAACTAACATAAAAGGAATAGGTGAAATAATATTGCTTTTGAATAATTCGACGTGTCAGTCGCCTAAGATTTTCTTATCTAAAATTAGGTCAAGTGAGTCAAGTTCAAATAGATAATACTAAAATGTTTTATTATCATATTATATATGTACATAAATATATGTATGCATACATTGTATACAATATTATGTGTTTTTATGCATGTACATCAATACCTACTTATTAAATATTACTAATGAAAAAGAAATAAAAATATAGGCCTAAAGTAGATCGCATGATTTTATATTTTAAACACATATAGACATAAGTATACATACATAAGTAAGTATATATAAATAATTTATTACAATCTCATAGAATATTTTAAATTTTGGTACAGTTTCGCTCTCATATGAATTTTTGATGAATTTTTTATTTTCATATTCTGAAAACCTTTATCATCTACTCAAAATTTTAAATGAGTAGCGATAGAAACTTAAAAGAATTGGAATAAGTACTATATTCATATGAATGTATGTATGTATGTATATGTAAATATGTATGTTGTGTATATGCATGTTCTTATATATACATATATAGATACCATACATTATCCTGTATTTATATTTATATAATTGTTTATTAAATTTTTCAAAAATTTCATACATAAATTTATAATGTGCTATTGTAAAAAAATTAATGATGACGCAATCTATGACCGCTCATTAGAACGATTTTCAAAAAAAAAAAATGATAGAACATAATGAATTGAAATAAACCATTAGCGGTTGGGTGGATATAATCATGAATAGCATTCAAAAAAATAAAAGATAGATTAAAAAAAAAAGCAAATTAAGATTTAAACCCGGCATGTACAGTTAGTAATAAAACAAAAAAAATAGAATTTTTTTTTTTGGTCTTCAATGAATTTATGTCCGAAAATTTTTCATTGTGGTTAAATTGCCAAGAGAAATTACAATCTCCCACAATAATTGGTTTTCCATTTCGAATGTATAGTAAAAAAAATAAAATAAAATTGACGTTGTTCTTGCTCTATGGAGGTATTAATATTACTTGACTTACTTGGAGTTCACTTGACGTACTTGGGTATTAATTCACATACGAGTATGTGCATCCAGTTTACGTTCCAAAATTAATGCAAAACAGAGAGATGTACATTTATTAATAGAAACTGTTAAACCTTTACAATACCATCAAAGGAAAAAATGTAAAAATAAATTTCCATTCCTAGTTTTTTGAACTCCACATAAATTTGTGTTTCAAATTTTATAATAATTATGTTTGTACTCATATTTGAATAACATATTATACATAAAAATATGTATAGTTAGATATTATTTGATAGGTTATGAATTTAATTTTACATACATTCATATACCTAGATAATTCATGTCCTTTTTGCTAATCTCTTTTGTACTTTTGGTAAAAGTTCTTAATTATACAGCCTTGTGCTAGCCCTTTTGCTAATTTATTTTGATTTGTTTGGAAATCTTGTATTTTCAACTGACGAATCTTATTTGCTTGCTTATTTTCTTCATAAGGTTTCTATTTCCAAAATTTTTGAATGTCGGAATCTTTTTCATGTATGTAAGTTAACGGTTTGTTTAGATAAAATTTCTTTAAAAACATTTTGCCTCTTCAAGTTTAGCCAGAAACAGCATTTGAATTGTATTTGTAATATCCACTAATTAAAGAAGGTTTGGATTTTATTAGAAAATTTGTATTTATTTTAATATATGTATGTGCAATTGAAATAAAGAAAGTCACGAAACCATAAAATCCCCAAAAAAGTACCTAAACTTTTATAAAGAAGCCTCAAAACTCATGTTTGAGTTTTCAGATTTGCTTCAGTTACGTAAATAGATTTTAATAACGTTTTCAATATCTGTAAACGCGTACTTATTTCTTCTTAAGATTCTTAAATTCAAGGAACGAAAGGAAATCATTTAAAAAGCTGAGCTTTTTCATATTAACCAAGCAATCGTACATGTTTCTGATTTCTTTTTTATGAAATTTTTTTGTGAAACTGATATTCGAAAAATTTTTATGAAATTAATTTGAGGTCAATTAAAATCTAATTTAATATCCTATGATTCACAATTACATATTTGATTTTATGTCCATATACAATTCATATTTAATTAATAGCGATATTTATTTTATAGTTCAATTGTTATTTATTTCAATTATACTTAATTTGTAGAGAAACAGACCGTAAAGATACCGTTTTTAGAATTATATGATATTGAAAAATTCTTAATAAACCTATAAATTTGAGTCTAATTACAAAAAGAATAACATTTTATTACTTTTAATTTAGTTTCAAAGCAATTTGAAAATAATTTTTTTTTTTTAATTTTGTTTTTTATTTTCGGTTTTCCTTCTCTAACGTAATTAAAAATATGTATTTGAAAATGATAATCTTGCAATTTTCCACATAAATGACAATATTTTTGATGAATGACAGAAGCTTTCACATTGAGAACTTTTGCTTTAATAGCAAAATGATTTACAAAATATTTTTACACCATGTACAAGAGAATCTTCGTTTTAAAGTGCCAAAAGTTATCCGTTTTTACAGTGTTGTTGTATAGAGGTTACGAAACTATACTTTTAGAGCATTCAAAACGAAAAATAGCAAGATAATTTTGAAAGTTGACTCAAAATCTAGTGCACCCTAGATAGGTTGCTAAAAATTTCACTTAAATTTCTTCACAAATTCTCAAACTTTTATCTTTACAATATGGTATTTAAGACTCTTTCACACGAGAAACATTTTCTACGGAAATGAATGCAATAAAACCTTTAGAATAAGCCAAGCAAATTGCCAAATCAAAAGGTTTGGGGAACATTTTGTGAAAATGGTATTAGGGATATTGTATGTATTGATTCATTTATGGATAAGACAGCATATTTTAATATTTTAAAAATAATTTGGTTCATAGCACTAAGAAAATCGAAATTATTGGTTATTTTAATCTTTTCCATAAGACAATGATCCAAAACATTTCTCATATATATTGAAAGAACCTGGTTTCTGAACAAGAGAAAATTAGTTTTTCTTCCTTAATCCCTCGACCATAATTCAATTGAGCATATTTCGAACTTGTTGTATAAACGACTAAGACATTAAATTACTGGTGTTATTAATTTAAAATGCAAAATATCAAAAGAATGGAACAAAATTTCATCTAAAGTTGCAAAAAAGTTAGACTTTCCTTAAGGAATCGGTTTACAGCCATAATTAAATGTAAGGGAACCCGGATTTTTTATTAATCTTCTTTTAATTTTTTAAATATTTACTCGTTTAATTTTTACATGTAGTGTATGTATGCATGTACAAAAGATTTAAAAGTTCTGAATATGAAAAAAAGCTACCATAAATTATCTGTTTTTGTTGTTTTTTTCCTTGTTCATATGACGTCTATGACATTCAATATTTCCCAGAATCTGTTTCACTTAAATTAAATATCATTTTCTAATTATTAACAAACTAAAAACTCAAATAATAATTATAAAAATGTAAAAATAAAATTTTAAATACTTGCAAATTGAATGCGAAAACATGCCTAATAATAAAGCAAATAAATTAAATTAAATAAATTAAATTTTAAAATACGTTCACATGCAAAAAAAAAATCTGAAAATTTAATATTGCATATTTTTTTTTTTAATTTATTACAAAACCAAAAAAAATAACAATAAAAATGCATCTAAATTTTTTTTAAATCGCAAACTTTTTGAATTGTTCATTATGCAATAAAAAATTAATCATTAAATTTTATCTTCTGCATTTATACACACACACACATACGTACGTAAATGTACAATAGTTTTTATAATAATAATAATAATTAAATTCTTAACGATTAAAATTTAATGCAATAAAAAAAATATCTTTACAAAAAAAAAACAGAAATTTTTTTTAGAAAAAAGTGCATTCATCAATTTGAATTTATGATCGCCATAAAAAACGTGCAGAAATAATAAGCGAATTTCAAGCAATTTGTTTTACGAATAAAAGCAACAAACAAATATAAGAGATAAGAGGCGACTTTTACACTAAATATAAGACAAATAAAGAGAATTCAAGACCAATAAATATGATTTAATGACTTGAAAAATGTGTTTGTTTAAAATAAAAATGTGAGCATTAAGAATATTTTCGTGAAATAATTTCTAATTTATTACCATTTTTTTTTGTTTAAAGAATATTCGAAAATGGTAAAAAATAAAAATTGAAAATTTTAAACAATCACATAAAAAATTAATGTGTTAAATGTAGTAGAGTAAATTTTCATTTTTTTTTTCAAAAATCTCTTAAATCACTTATGGTTTCTAGATGGTAACATCCTCTTGTTCCATTGTTTCGTATGCGGGGAAAAAAAAACTAAAAAAATAGTAAAAATTTTGAAAAAAAAAATATTAAAATTTTTTTGAATCAAATAATAAGAAAACTTATACATGATACAAAATTTGCATAAAATTGGTATTGCGTACTCTAAGGCTAAAATAAAATTTGCTAAATTTCATATAGCAATGCGATTATTATTTTCGATTCATTTTTAAATTTTATGCGTAACCTAATTTAAAAAAACATACGAGTGGTGTTAATTCACATATACCTACATATATGTTTATATGTATAAATTCAATATAACAGATCCAATAAGAGATGAAAGCTGCGACAACTAAAATGAAATGCTTGTAAACTGTAAGTTATATTTTACGTTCGAATAACTTTATACTCAAATAGAATATATAGGGAATTTCCAGATTAACAAGTGCCTTTTTAAAGATTTGTGAAAATTATCATTATTACTTCAATAATTTAGTGTGTTACACTACACTTATGGTTTTGTTGAGATTTTTAAACAAATTAGAAAACTAAATTTGTCTAACTGGATTCTCAAGTTATGAAAATAAAATTGCAGAAAACTCGGTCAATAGGGTGTCGTATATAAATTTTAATGTTGATTTTTAACATATTCATATGTACACTATAAAAAAGGTTTGTGTAAAATTGCAACAATAATTTAAGAATTTTAATTACCTTCATTAATATAGTATGAAAACAAAACTCAATGAAAATAAAAATTTACACGATTTAGTAAATAAATCTGATGCGAAGACCGACGGCATTTAAAGTGTTGCATAAAATTATGAAAATTTCATTTAAATATTTATTTAGAATTCTATAAAAGACAGAAAATAGGCTTTAGTTAATCTAGTTAGAAAAAAATAATGTTTGTTCTTAGTAGAGAGAGGTTAATATTTCATGATTCGATTTGTCTCAGTCAGTTTTATATTTTTAACTAAATATCAATTTAATGCCTGAGATATGTTCAAATATGTAAAATCGGCCCTTAGTTGATAAAAAATATTAATATGACCATATTGGAATTTTTATAATTATTTTCTTCCCATAGATCTCTTCTCTATAATAAATTCAAACAACAGCATCGAATTTTTAATTATTCCAAAAAACTTTGAGTGACGTATCATAAACGAAAAATGAATTACTAAATTACAAATCGTATTAAAAATTTTTCAATATTCATTTAAAAATTGCAAATATAAAAATAAAAAACAAAAAACAAAAAAATCATAAAATATTGCTGGTACTTAAGACCACTAAATATCACATCATTACAACCTTCAAGAACGATTTTCATGTTCGAGATCGTCCCCGATCGTTGTTATAAATAAATTCTTAAATACCGTATCGCAATAATACCTCTTTTTTCTCTTCTCTTCTTTGTCCATAAATAAAAGCCTTCATATTATATACACTTTCTGTTTAATGTCACATTTAATATAAGAACACACCATATACCATCATCATCTTCAGTTATAGACTTGGTATAAGAGTTAATATAAGTGCAGTTCAATGCTCTGTATATATACTCTTTAGAAAAACATAAAAAAAAGTCCTTTATTGCATTAAGAAAATCCAAAAAAGGAAGAAACAATAAAACAAAAACAAACAGAAAAACAATAAATGAACAAATTTGTAAAAAAAAGTTAAAAGTAAATCCCAATTACAAAAGCAACAGAAACAAAACTCCTTTTATTTTAGTTTCCAATTGAATGATCACTTAAGTGGTTTTACCATCATTTATGAGTCTTGAGTTCCTTGTTTGATTTGTTTTCTTTTCCTTTTCTTTTTGTTTTCGTTGTATAAGCGAATTTATGTCACCGGGAAAAAAGGACATCGTCATTGTACAATGTTGACACAATAAAAAAAAAATTTTTCTTTATGCTTTTCACTTTATTTTTTAGTTTTTTTTTTAATTTTATTTTAAATTATAAAAAAAATAGACTTTGTTTTTTTAGATTTCGTAAATTTTCTAAACTTGAATGCTCTATAAAATTAGAAATTTAGACACAACATGAAATGTAGGTCTATATAAACGCGTATGCTTGAAAAGGAATACAAATGATGGGGAATTACACGAAATGACTCATTTAAATCAATGGAACAACCGTTTCGATTCGTACACAGATTGGTACGGTAAAATTAAATTAAAAAATGGTAGATGAGGCTATGAAAAAATTTAATGTCAAATGAAATTCTTAGCCAGAATGATTGAATGTACTTATTATAAAAACTGTTGGAGGATCTCGTTTGATTTGATTGGGACTTGATGAAACCTTAATGTGCAAGTGATCGTAGATTTTCTTTAGTTCGAAAATAAAACATATTATTATTAATCAAAGTCCATGAATTAGAATCAAGCAAAGTTTTGAATTATTTAAATTTGTTTTACTCGCTCACCCATTAATTTTTCAATTTTTTTAAATTCTTCTATGCTTAAAATCACATCAATTTTTCTTGTTAGTTTATAATTTCCCAATAACGTGCATTGTTAACTGGTTTGAATTTTATTTTTCTTATTTTGAATTTTACATGTTCAAATACGCGCGCAGTAAGGAAAGGAAAAAAAATTTAAAATAAAAATCAGCAAAATAGTAAAAATTTCTTACATTTGACATTAATGGTGATGCATGAGGCAATAAAACGAAAACGTCATACAATGAAATTAATTTTGATACTCCATGTTGTCTCCTATATATGAGGGTTTGGCATGATCATTTGCCACGTTTTTATTCCTTTTTTTTTGGTTCTCTCAATTTTCTTTGTTGCAATTTATCACAATGAAAAATAATTTTTTTTTCTGTTGTATACTCGCAAATATTATAAAAAAAATTTGACTTTTTTATTTTTATTTTTTGTGCTGTTTTGAACGATAAACGAATTTTGCATTTATTTTAATGGTTTTTCCATTTTTAAAATAAATGCATTTTTCCAGATATAAGCATTTTGAACTTGTACAAAATTGCGTATACAAACATTACAAACATTCAATTATATGCGATAAATATCCTTTAGTTTGAGCAAATTTATATGTATGTATGTAATTCATGAGCACAATAATAATCAGAAATGTAATAAAAGAAGAACAGAACATGAGAATAAAAAACTTAATTGTTAAAATTTATTACACTTCTGTACACATAATATCCTTGTACATTTTGAGCAACTAAGCGTATACGAGTACAGTTTGTAATACAAGAAGATTAATAAATGATTTATTAGCAATATTTTTTTATTGTTTATATTTTCCTTTTTTATGTACTGAAATTAATGCATATACTATGTACATATATATATACACATGAATATTTTTTTTCTTCTAGCTTTATTTTTTAGCAAATTGGCATAGAAAATATTAAAAATTCACAACAAATTCAGTTTTTATTTAATTTTAAAATTTAATATTATTGTTTAATGTTATACTCATAACCCCTATTTTTTTGAACCTAAATGCACTGTGTAGCATAGCAGATTATTAAGTATAAAATTAATTTTTCGTTTATAATTTATTCAAGGAAATTTCAAAAAGAATCAATTTGTAAATTAAAGCTCCGAATGCACGTCCGAATGAATGTAAATTGGAAAGTTCTCTTTTGAGAATGTTATACGATTTTTAAAATTCAACCGGGAATTTACCAGTTTTGTCTTATCGAAAAATTGCAATATTTGAAAAATAACTTTAAAACTGAAAATGTTTATACAATCAATAAAAGCACAATAAGCAAACATACATATATTGCAAATAATATGTATGTACGTATACCATTATGGAAGTCTTAGTCAGTTTTTATTCTTAAATTTTAGTTTTTATCAAGTTTTTTTAATAATTTATTTTTAAAATGTCTTCATCTTACAAATGACTAAATGATGATTCTGATACATTTATCATACTAATGCTAAAATTATTAATAATTAACACCTTATGTATCTATTATGAGCGCATAAGGCCAGAAGTGTTATATAAATGACAAGAGATGCCATGTTAATGAAAATTTACATGTGAGTTCAGAAGAATAGAAAAATTATACTTTACACAATTTTGCTAATGAAATGAATTATTTATGGTGATCAAAGCTGTCATTTTCATCAATTATTATTAAAAAATGATCAATAGTTTTCGTAAATTTCAAAGTTATAATTCTACGATCTTCAACTTTGGATAAAAAAAAAATTTTTTAATATAGTGGACTTTACACCCTTATTCCCTAAGATGCATAAAATCAATTTTGAAGTTAAGAATATTAGAATGACAATATTGAAAAATATTAATGATATTGAAAATATCTCATCATTTCAGGAAATGAATCTATGAGAATATAAGTGATTAATTAAATAAGAATACTATGTGAGAAAATAATATTTACATAAAGGTATATATGTACGTATTAGGGACACTTACGTGCAACCACATTTGGTCACACTACTCTATACAAAGCAAAATTCTTCATGGGGTGTAATTAACGAGACAAAATGAAATCTAAAATTTGCCTACATTATTTGAAATAATAAGATACTTTACAATATCTTATTATACTAATACTATTCATGTATGAGATTGTTATATGTATACCGTTTTCGTTGGACTTACAAGCAAACAGTTGACTTAAAAAAGGAAAAACAATGATATGTCATAAAAATGATTTTTTATGACGTATCAAAACAAAACAATGGAATACTGTTGACTATTGATTGAAATATACTGGAAAGTTTTATTGTATGTACGTAGTTAAAAATTTGCAAAAAATATAAAAAATTCATTTACAATATTTTTGCTATTTTAAAATCAATTCTTTTTAATTTTTAACTATTGAACTTAGATTTGATTCAGTCAATAAGAAGACCAACCGTTATTTTTTATATGGCCCCTCTTTATAAATTTAAATGGTGAGAAACAGTTTTTATGGCTTACAGCGCTAGTAGTCTTGCAATATTTTATGAAATAGGAGGGTTCAAACATTTAAAAATTTGTTACGTTTCATCAAAAAATCATTTCTGTTGATTAAATGTCAAAATAATGAAGGTTGATTTGTTCCAAATCGTAATAAAATTGAATATTCGTATGAAATATACAATTTGTAATATATTTAAAAAATATTAAACACTATTAATTTAAATGATATTGCATTACCTAAAAGGCTTTATTTTTCTCATGGAAAATTTTAAACAAAAAGAGAAATTCCATTCTCTATCAATGAGTTTACATTTTTCTCTAAAAGGAGTACATTACTTAAACAGACTATAACAGCGAATTTAAAATTGTTTAAAATTGAATAAAATTTAGTTTATAAAGTACATATTCTTAATGAAAGCTAAGGTTTTAGGGCTATAAACATAATTAAAATGCAAGAATGCACTTCAAAATTTGACAGCTGCATAAAAAATTTTCCTTGCAATGTAACTAAATGAGAGTGCGTGAAATAAAGTTCGAGAATGAAACTTCTAAGCAGCACTTCAAAACCTGTCGAAACATACGACTTAACAGATTCTAATAATAGTTGTTGACTCATTTTACAAAATTTTAAAACTATCAAATTTGAAGTATTGCTTTGCCTCTTGATTGTTTTTTTTTTTCAAATTAGAAAAAAATTGTGCAATTTTCGAAGTGCATTTTTGTATCCAGATTATTTTTATAGCATAAAAAGTCAGGGACTTGGAAACTAATGCACGTATGTATGTACCTGTATGCGTTAAACTTATATGTTTATAATTAATCGCATCTCTCATATTAAACTTTTTATATGAGTGGATGAGATGTGCAATTATTAAAAAATATTTTGCCGGTAGATGAAAATAGTATCCTAATTCGCGAGAGGTAGAACGTATATTTCCGGAGTTTTTAGGCATTTTATTATAATACAATATTGTACAATAAAAAAATTTTACTTTTGCAAATTATATTTTAAAGTAGCTTACTTTCCAATGAAAAATTTACATAATTAAAATTGGATGCCAAATTACTTAAATACGGATTAAAAATAAAGTTATGTCTTACTCATAGACCAAAAAAGTTTATTCCATTTAAGAACTACGCATATAAGCTTATGAGTTGTTGGAACATGTAAATAGAACACAGATAACATAATCAAATTACATAAAATAAAAAAAATCTCGTGAACTAAACGTTGTACCAACGTCGTCCTTTTTTGTAGTATAAAACTAGAATTAGGTTCGCATTAAAATTCCCCACTTCTATTTATAAATTAACTATATTAATAACTGATGAAATCAGAAAATTGGCTAATGTAAATTTAGCAAATGCTCCTAGATTAGGAATTATTACTTACGTACACACAAAAACACATACTTACATATAAAAATTATTAAGTAAAATTAGAAAATTTTGCCCTTGAGAATTTTATTCTAAATCCTCTTATTATAGACAATTCTCTGAAAAGATACAAAATTTTTCTATATAAAACCAATATCTTGAGGCATTATCTCTAGATTGTTACTAATTAGATCAAAATAATAATTTTCCTATAAAAAATATTCTTAATACAAAATGGTACATCTTTAAGCTCTTTAGCTCAAAAATAAGAAAATACAAATTCAAAATGAAATATTTTTTTGCCTCATTAAAAACTCATGAAATTTCATTCGTAATACTCCCAGATTTCTTTTAAATCCCTTTATGTTTCTGAAATATTACATTAAACAGAAGCCACTAAAATATTTTTCATCCTAACTTTTAGTTCTTTATATGAATAGTGTACACATATGACCTAAACTATTATAGCAAAACTAAATTAAAAAAACAGCACAAAATTTATCTTTATTTCATAGCTTATCGCATGAATTTGCGTTTTTATTATTGTGGAATTTTAAATCGTTAATCCTTATTCTTAACATATTTTCATGAAATTCTGAAAAAAATGAGCTTAAAATTTTATACTATGTGTGTGACAGAACATAACCCTAATTATTAATATATTATTCTGATCTTCAAAGAAATGTTGTGTAATATAATTTCTCCATCCGCCCGTCAATGGACATGTTTCCTTTATGATACCCTTTAATTTAAAAATCTTAAATTTCATATGCATGTACGCAGAAAAAAATGTTTTAATATCTCCGCCACCTCTAAAAGTTATTGCCCCCTAAAATCTGTTTTTCCAAATTATTGAAAGCGTTTTTCTTCTAGACTTTGTTGTTGTTGCATTAATAAATAGTTATCACCTCTCGAAATTTGTAAAATTCGAATCCCTTATATTTCCGTAACTGTGAGCCTTTCCAAATTTCTATAAATACAGAAAGCTAGCGAAAAATGATATGCCATTAAAAAATATAATTTTTTTCCTTAACTCACGCGGTTAACCCTAAAATACAAGCAATACACTGAAAAAAAAGATCACTATTTTCGTAGCCAAAAAACATAACTACAACTTTATATCTGAATTTGCTAAAAAAAATAACAAAATTAACAATATTTCTGCCTCCATATTAAATGCATATTTATTCTGCAGTGATATACATAGCTGGCTTGTGACATGTAAAATGTAGCTAGATTTTATGACTATATTTTTAATTGACCTTCTGAGATTCTTCATGTGTACATGGCAAACAAAACATTTCTAAAATTACTGCGGAACATTAATAATTTAGCTAAAAATTATGACTGTTTCTGCAATAGAGCATATTCAGTTACAACTCTCACTATTTGTTTGTGTAGTAATAAAAAATTGCTGTAATAGCTAAAACATATGCTGACATTTTGGTCTTTTATATAGCTATCTTTTCCTATATGCAAAATCTAGAAAGAAAATGCTATATTAAATTTGAAGTATTATTTATTACAACAACTATTTTCTCATTTTACTGAATTATCATGCGTAAGAAGTGTAGTTCAAATATTTCGATTGGAGTATACGCAAGGAGAAATTAAAAGTGAAAATTAAGGTGAAAAAAAAAAATTTTAAATAAAAATTAAAGACAGTAAAAATGGATAATTTTTTAAAAAATATTTTGGAAGAATAGGGACTTAGCTCATTAAAACCTATTTTTGAAGGTAAGTAAATAAAATTTACAAATTTTAATTAAAAAAAACATATCATTAAACGGAAGGTGAATATGAGTATGGAGTTATTAATTGAACATACTTCAGCTTTAATTACAGCTGAGACAATTATATTTTTTGTGATTCTGTAAAAAACATGGCCGTAAAAGCTAAAATAAAATGCTGGTAATATATTCGATCATTACCATTTGTTCTTTTATCAAATTCTCGAAATAAAATGTAACATTCTATTGTAGTGATAAACATGACAGCAATTGTTCAAATTGTTGCAAATACAAGTAAATGTTAATAATCCCGTTCAACATGGTAATATATTTTTACTATTAGAAAATTACGAAATATGCTATTAAAAATATTATTTCTTTTTCATAAAAGTGCTTCTTGAAATTATTAGAAGAAAAGTTGAACCAAGAAGCTTTCAAGAGCTTGGAATATCAAGGAGTCTTAAATTTAATTGAAAAACAACCAATAAGAGCAATATTTTGGGCTAAATTCGTTTGAAAATATAAAAGCATGCAGGTGAAAACAAATATTTCATTGATTGAATTAAATTTCTTTATAAGTAATTAATTTAAAATGTATATTATGTTTCAGTATCCAACGCCACCAGCAGGAAGATTCGGAAAATTCTTACGCAACTGAAATAGTAGAAAGCGACAGTGTTACAATATCAAATTTTTTGTCAGCAAATAGTTGCAATATAACTTTGCCCATCAAGAACTTGTGTTCTTGCATGACACATCAACGTCATCTTTACCAATTTTGGATTTATCAAGCTCAGCGCTTTGCGGAAAGTTTTTAAAACACAAACATAATTAAACAAAACTCTCACTTAAATAGGTAATTCATATTTATAAGGATTGTTGTTTAAGAAAAGAATGAAAAATATTAAATAACCAAATAATTTGATTCTGTGAAATGTTTATTTTGTGTATTAATAAAAATTTAATAATAAACCAAAAGTTAATGTTATAGTTTCATTTCTTTTAGTTATAATAAATTTCAGAATAGTCCATTTTATTTAAGTAATAGAGCTATATTACATTGCTTTCATAAGGATAATTAATTGTAAAAGTAGTAAAAATTTAACTCTGTATTTGCAAAAATCCCTCATTGAAACTAATAGGTTGCTAAAAAAGCCACATTACATTGCTATTAATGACTTAAATAATTGTTAATACAACAAAATTTTAATGCTGCATTTACAATAATCCCTAACTGCAGTATTCATGATATATAGGCATCAGAGCCAAATTACATTACCATAAATAAAATAAATACTTATAAGAATTGTAAAATTTGAATTATATAATTGCAAAATCACTAACTGTAACACTAATAATACATATCTGACAGAGTCAATTTACATATTCTTGAGTGAAATAAATAAGTGCGAAAACAATAAAATTTTATGCTGCATCGACAATAATAAATGGCTCTCAGAAATGAAAATGACTTGTATTTTTTAGCAGCATCAGATAAAAAAATAGCCACTAATGTTAATAATTGAGTGCGATAAAATATGGCAGAAAATGCTATTTTTTCGCACTATCCCGATTTCTACCAGTTTTCATCACTAGGAGCATGCAAAAATATAGCAAATCTAGTAATATTTTTTTTTGAGTGTACGTTAACGTATATTTTTTTTTGTTTTATTTCGAAGTTTGAATACATTTCTCATCCTAAATGTATGCAATTTTTGAAATATATTTGCATATGAATGAAAGTAGCTATATAATTTTAATAATGTAGCACATACATAAATTGTTTTTAAAAGCAGTATTTTCACTTGTAGAAGGGAAAAGTGGTACATTAAAAACCATTGATTTGACCTAACTTTATTAAATTTATTAAATTGAAATGTGTTCTTTGCGCAAACCAAAACATTGGTTGACTTACATTTGCATATACACACGCTTATATTCATAATCATCTACATTCTTACATACTTATAATTATTATGTATATAATTGATTTCATTACGATATACGAATGAACAATATCGTAACAAGTGCTCCCGAAATGAAAGAGATTCTTTTCATAAATTGCTACATATAAGAGTTGTTGCGAATAGAACAGAAACAACAGCAGTAAAAATAAAGTTGGGTCAAAACAATGTTTTATATTGCAGCACTTTTCTCTTTAACAAGCGAAAATTCCGCTTTTAAAAACAATCTACGTGCATCTACCACATTATTAAAATCATTTACATTCATATACGAAACTACTTCTAGGATTGCATATATTTAGGATGTATGATTTATGAAGTCTTTGAAATAAAGCAAAAATTAGTTTTAAAAGGGGTTAACATAATGCTCGATTTTAAGGGTTAATTAAAGTTAAGAAAAATATTTTTTAATGGCATGAAATTTACCGTTAGTTTTCTACTTTTATAGAAATTTGAACAAACTTGCGGTTTCCCAATTACAAGGTGCCAAATGTTCAACTTTTACAAATTTCGTGAGACAATAACTTAGGCTGTAGGCAAAAACTTTTTATCTAACGAAATGAACTAGATGTTAGTGGTAAAACCTCTTAAATTTTCAGACTTCTAAATTATAAAAAAATTTAGTAAAAATGGCTTTTAGGTAACGGTAAATTTTAACTACCATTTTGTTTTATTAAAGTTTAAACATAGTATGCCGTTGTAGAAGAAACCACGCACTATGTTTCTGCGTTTGAAAAATTTGAAAAATGTTTGTGGTTTCACTGCAATAAATACTCAAAAAAAGCCGTTTGTAGAGTTTTTGGGGGTATAACTTTTAGAGGGTGGGAGATAGGTAAAAATTTTTTTTTAACGGAAATAAGTTTCTAGTAAATATCTATTTATATATAAAATTTCAGTTTTCTATTTACAAGGATGTAGAAGTTTTGTAAACATGTCCACGGACGGACGGACGGGCGGACGGACAAAGTGAAACTAATAAGCACTATATTAAAAAAATTTTTTGGAAAAATTCTAAAAACGGCGAATTTACAATGGTTGCAGTACTTTTCTTATAATTTGTTTTTTTTTCTCATTTCTTCTTTATCCTATTGTAAAATATGCAGCTCTTATGCTTTTATGACTATATAACATCGTCTTTTTTTGTTTTTTTGTTTTTTTTTGTTTAAATATTATGGTGTTGTTCATAGGGCTATGATATTTCGAAAGATATTTTCTTTACCGATTTTAAAATAATTTAGAAATTAACTACAGTAGCAAGCATAACAGTAGTTCTGTACTGTAGCATAATATCATCTGTTTAAATAGTTAATAATTTTTTAGGGTCTTAAAGGAGAGAAAATTTAATTACGTAATTCTCAATACCAAAAATTTTATTGTAAAATAATTGTGTTTTCAGAAAACTGTTTCTTGATATAGAGTCTTTTCAAACAGAATTAAATATTTCTTAACTAACTTTTAATTAACTTTTTAATCTTCTTAATATTTTAAATCTGAATAATTTTCATTTTACAAGCTTAAATTTTAGAATTTTAGTTCTGGAATTTAAATCAACACATTTTCTTTGAATGTGTTACCCAATTGTTGTTTATAATGAATTATAATTTATTCAATGGACCTAAAACCGGATTTCTTATACGTTAAAATTAGAAAACTTTAATTTTTTCAGCAACTTATTCAAGTTTATCCTTTCTTATTCACAGCCTTCGTTTTCAATGTTTCATTTCTAGTGATCTAAAAAATATTTGTGCTTCACATTTCATGATTAAAAGCACTTTGTTGTGGTGTCAAAGTTCTTAACTAACGTTAATAAACTTTGGCTCTATAAACACTAATCAGAATTTTTGAATTATATAAAGACCTAGAAAAGCAAAAATATTCATATGTGTAAAGATAGCAATTCTATTCAAGCATTCAATTTTAATAAACTTTGAAAAAATACCACAAAATGAAAAAAATTTCTAATTTATGAACTTATTATAATTGAAAGTTTTAAAAAAATATAAAAGTATGTTTTCCAACACTGAAGCAACATATACAACCATGGATTATATATACTCTATGAATCAATAATGTGTAAATCTGCTACACGTCGAAGTAAGTGAAATGAATTTTTAATAGATTCTCTTAGAACTTTCTGTTATGGCTTATTAGAAATGCATCGTTAGTTAATTCTCATTATGACTCTATTAGATTTCAAATATGTACATGCACCGTGAGTGAAATTTTTACGAGGCTTTTTTAAAATTTTTCTTGTAATTATGTAATTATGTAATACAAAAATTTAATTTATACAAGAAATATGGTCGAATTAATTATGCAAATTATTATATTATATAATAAGTATAGTTTTGTTCTGAATAAATTATGCTTACATTATGTTTAACATGATTACAGCATATAAAATTTAAATGTTACAGAGCAGAAAGGCGTTGCAGTGGCTCATAAATCTCGTATTAATGAGTAAGCAAGTGTAAATGTATATCGTATCATTATATAACGAAGATTATTGGATTTGAATTTAAAATTTGAAATGAAAATGTGTACAATTGTATGAGTTTATAATTAGGATGAAATATTTTACAATAGCTCATTATTTGGTATTTCTTTATTTAGATATTTGAGATACTAAGTTAGGAATAATCGTTTAATACTATAATTTTTATGATTACATCATTTTTAACATGATATCTTAAGTGAATTTCATTTGATTTTTATTAAGACTTTTACATAAAAAATCTATTTGCCATCCATCCCTTTGGCTATACCTTTGTAAAAATAATTTTACATGCGATTTTTTCTCTTTCTATTTTTTAAAAACAATAGATAATTAAAACTTGATCTATGTGAAAAATTATTATTATTGAGAAAATTTGTATTATCACGGAATTGAGTGTACTGACCTTTTACATTTATGTATCGAATTGAAACGCTTAAACAATAAAAAATAAAACGGAAAATAAAAATTCTTAAATATAACAAAATCTATTTGAACACGTTGTTAACAAATTTTTGGGAGGTTTTTTCGATCATACGATAATGTAACACGGACAACATTTTGATTGTCAAACTCAACCATATCATCTAAAAGAAATTAAATCTTGTTTTACTTGAAAATTTTTAAGATTTTTCTTTTGTTTCTCTTTTTATTTTTTTTACAAATCACTTAATAAATCTAGTACCAATCAAATCTGTGTTTCTTATAGAAAGTTATAGTACATAAGCAAAAATTCGAATTAATATTAAATTACTTTTATAAAGTTAATATTCTTGGAAAGAGAAACAAAAAACAGCCTTTACACGATTTACATGATCTCTGTAATGATCAACATGAGAATAAGATATAAAAGTAATAAAAAAAAAGATAGTTAAAAAACAAAAAGCACGTGAATAATACACGGATGATACACCCTTCTAAAGTAATTTTAAAATTTCATCAAAGTCATGATCGTGGTCCAAATATACTAAACGTATTCTGTCCATAACCAATTTGAAATTCTATAGATTCTAATGAAAGAATTTGAAAAAAAAATTCCATTATTATTTTCTCTTAAAAAAAAACTTTGTAATTAGAAAATAATTGAACACGATAATAAATTTATTGCTCCCGCTTTTAAAATTAGTCAAAAGATGCCAATTAAATTATAAAGAAACAAAAAAAAATATTGTCAGCATTCAGAGGTTTTAGTAATTTTTTGCTTCTCTATATAGAGAATTTTAATTATTGGAAAAAGTTTTCTGTCCTCATTTTATTGTATTTTAATTGTCTTCGCAATCATAAAACAATTCATGGCACAAATTAGGCATGAAATTGATTTCAAATTAGATTTTCTTTTTCTAAATGTAAATCTACTATTGCCCCCATAACAGTTTTAGTGAAAAGCTCAAGAAATAACAATGCTATAAGTTTCTTAAAAGATCAAAAAAAATAACAGAATATTAACAGATGTTCCAATAAATTTCATTAAGAAATGGATTTCAGATTCACATTTGAGGCATAAGAAAATGGAATCATACCATTATTGAATATTTTTCAAAAAGAAAAACGGACAAAATTGGGTTTAAAAGAAAACTGGTAGACAAAGATGCAGTCCAATGAATTCGAATAATTCCAAAAGACACAAAATAGCGAGTTTCAACCATATTATTCGCAGAATTTTGACTACACTAATCAAAAAAGAAGGTTTAAAAACAGAAGAGAAATTCATAGTAGACAAGAAAATCAGGAATGAATATTCGAAGGAATGCATCATTAACCTCATCAAGAATAAATGAAGAAAAATAGAACAGGAAAACAATATCATCCTTTACAAATAAAACAGGTCAATTAACATATAAGGACAAATTTATATATCGTCAACTTTTAATTATAGTTCGACCCATTTGAGAAATAATCATCTCAAATAACGCAACATGCAAATCTGAGACTAGCCGTAAAAACCAATTAAAAATCTATTATATTCTGACGAAGACTAACTTTATAAGGAGGAGAGATCTGGTGCGGGCTAAACATATTTCGCATTCAAAAATCAGATGAAGAGATAACTGACAACAAGACTGAAAGAGAGCTTGACTGCTCTAACCATGTTTATCCTGCGAGTTAGAAGAGAGATTTTTTTGGAAAATTAAAGAAATTTTGAAAATTTTGAAAAACTTTTTAAACAAAAGTTCAACTCATTTTGTTTGTAAGTTTAACCATTCCTTATATCGCTCATTTCCTACAACAATGATATTACTCGAAAAATACGATTCCTGAGTTATTAAGAGCTTACAACAAAATATAAAATAATGCAACAGTGTAGCAACATACAACCTTGCTCTAATTAATTTATGTAAATTGAAATCAGTGTTTATGTAGATTTCAAAATATAATCCAAAATAATTCTAAACAAATTTCAATAAGAATTCAAAATTTTAGAAAAAATTTTAGTTTTTTTTTTTTCTTTTCCACTCGTAGGAGGAGCATAGCGCTAGTTAATGACATCATAGACTATGTCATGCACCAGTTTCATTGCGTCATAGAGTTTTAACAAGTTAGGTGACTAGTCTGCCGTACTTCTTACCTTAGTAATACATTATTTTAATTAAGAGCAATCTTCAAGGGGAAAGTAATTCTAAACATAACTGTACATAGGGGTAGTAATAAGCACAATATCACGTACTTACCATTGTTTAGACTTTAGAAATTCAAAACTGAGTAAAATTGAGCCAGTTTTTTTTAGAAATCGTCGTCAAAACTCGACAGCTTTTAAGACAAAGGTGTTTTAAAATCATTTAATTAAATTTTTACTTTTACTCGCTTACGCGTTTTCTGTTTAAAAACTCGGATAATCTCCAAACAAAACATTTTTAAAAGAAGTAATCAACATATTCTTATGGTACTGTTATGGTTGAAATTGCACAAATAGATAATTTTTCTTCAGGTTTTGCAAGTGATTCAAGTGTTATCCAAGTGTTTTATCTTTTGATCCAGATTGAAACAAATCAAACAACTTATCGTTTGATTCTATCATTCTGTTTTTCAAACTTTTCATTCAACTTATTATATACGTCGAATAATTGGCTGAATATAATTATTATTCAATATACATACACATATATGCATGTAGATCTTCTCAAATCACAATTTATATAAAACAGAATTCAGTGAATTCACACTTTAATAATAGAAAATAATGTCCTCTTATAAGATAATTACGCTTTATTATTTTTTTAAATCACACTGAGAGTTATAAATTTTCTTTTAAGGAAATTAATTTGAAAAGAATCACTGTTCGAAAATTTTTATAAATAATTATCTTTTTTCTTTGGTTAATTTATAATAAACATCTAAGACCCCATTATTGTTAATCTTAAATCTTCTTTGACACTTTTTATTATATTACTTACGTACATTCATACATACTATATGTTTTCATTTGTAATTTGAAATTCTGTCTAACAAATTTATTTCGTTATAGTATAGACCAAAATGATTATCCCTTTTCTTAATTTCATAATCATAGAGTGAGTGGTTTGAAAAATACGACGTCTTTATCTACCAAATCAAAATTAATGAAAACGAGAAAAAAATAGAGTTGACCTTGTCAACTCTGTGATACCCGTACGAATTTGTTATCCTATGTGCGAATAACTAATGTGCCATAACTAACTATAGGGCAGACTATGACTTCAAGTTGCCGTAGAATATTAATTTATGCAAAATTTCAGTACTATGTGTTATTCAAAATACTGGTTGTGCCAAACTACTATTGATGCTGTATGGCAGCTACCAGAAAGAGCCAAGAAATTTTAGCGAATTTTATCAAGCACATCGGCCCTACTAATATACTCACTTGTGTGAAATCTCAATGTCACAGCTTTTATAGTTTCTGAGATATAGTCAAATAACTTTTGAAGTTGTATGGCATGTACCAGAAGGAGCCAAGTAATTTCAACGACTTTTATGAGACACATTGGCCCTACTAATATATTCGTTTGTGTGAAATTTCAATACCATAGCTTTAATAGTTTCTGAAATATAGTCAAATAACTTTTGAAATTGTATGGCAGGTACCAGAAGGAGCCAAGTAATTTCAACGACTTTTATGGGGCATATTGGCCCTACTAATATATTCGTTTTTGTGAAATTTCAATACCATAACTTTTATAGTTTCTGAGATATAGCCAAATAAATTTTGAAGTTGTATGGCAGCTACCCGAACCGGTACCCCGATCATGTCCAATTTAAATAGGGTTCTGGCACTTACTACAATAAATCATTTGTGAAAATTTGGTGAACTTAGCTCAATTAGTTTTTGAGTTATCGTTGGGACGGACGGACGGACGGACGGACAGACAAAGCTAAATCAACTCAGAATTTGACGCTGATCAAAAACATACACTTGAGTCTATATCTAACACCGTTATTTCTTAGCGTTACAAACGGTAAGGCAAATTTAGTATACCCTTCGAACATACGTTCGTACGGGTATAATAAAACTTTTACTTTTAATCAAACAATGAAAATACTTAAACAATATCCTTTTTTTTTGTATTCCTGCTTACAAACTTAAACATTGTGTGTATTTAAGTCCAGATCGTAATAGTATAGAAAACCTTTTATTACAATAAATCTTTTAAAGGTAAAAAAAAGGTTTAAAATTTCGTTTTGCTACATAAATTGTTCTTATTGAAAACATGAAAGTATCAAATATTAAAGACTTTTGTATCAGCCATTCTTTTGTCTGTCATTGATTCAGCTCTGGATTTTAATATACAAATAGATGTAGCGTGTATACTTATGTAAATTTACCATTGCTGTGTTTAGCTCAACAGTTTACATCAAGAATATTCTTTATTTTAGAGCTTTCTTTGACGATTTTAGAACACAAAATCAGCAGAAAGAAAGCAATAACCAAAATTTTTTATATAATAAAAATTTTATGTAAATCAAAAAAGAATGAATCTGCCTTAAAACTTGACTTAAATAGAAATTATTGGATTTATTCGTTTTTAAGGTGAACAATAATTTAATTATTTTGGTGAAGTTTTGGTTTTCAAAAGTTTCTTGTAAAAAAACATTACAACATTTTTGACAGAGTTAAAAATTTGTTTGCAATTATTTACATTTTATATCAAGATTTTACGTTGTAACAATACAAAACTGACTGAATAGGATCAAAAATAAAGACAACTCATCCTACGACTTCAAATTTAATTTTATTCATATATTTATTTATACAACCTCAACAAACATAAGTAAAACGTATCCTTTAATAAAAGAAAAGAAAAAAATCCCTATTCACTAATTATATGTGTATATATATATACACAATATATATATATATGTGCACGTATTCGAGTTTAACATAATCGACCTTCTAAATTGTTGTACCTTTGTTACTTTGTCTGCCTACATCTCTACTTCCAAACAAAGTATAAAAAAGGTAGGTACCTACATGTTTTAAAAATCACTATAAAAAAACCAAAAAAAAAAATTTATAAGATAAATTAATTCCCTCCTTCGCATTAATAAAACTCAAGAACACAAAAACGAAAAAGGATGAAAAAAAAAATCCTCTTACTTGTGTAACATAAAAGCCTTATACCCGTATATAAATCGATTATACAATAAATATACTACTATACCTGTGTGTGTGTATGTACAATTGTTGATTCATTATAACAATATCTAAGTATGTGCGTTTGTAATAAACGCATTTTGATATCTATACTTGTGTATTAAAGTTCTTAAGTATGCACACACAAAGGTAAAAATAATTTTTTAGCAGAATAGAAGACCTGTCACACTCGTACATATCAAAAGCGTTGAAAATTAAATAAAAAAATAAAAAAAACGGAAATTTTTTATATTTTTCTTATACTTTGTTTTTGTTTTCCTCCTCTCTTGATAATTTTGAACAGATAAAATGAAATCCTGTCAAGAAAGATCAGAAAAAATGTCCACTAAAATATCAAAACTCAGCCATCAAAAACTGGTAACAAAACTAAAAATTAAATAACAAAATACAAAATAAAAAATTGATTTGATTTTCAATCATAACCTGCACAGTGGTTTTTTTTTCAGATTTTAAAAGTTTTTTTACCATTTCCTAACCATCGCAACAATAAATTGTGTGCCAATGGATATTCAACAATTTTATCTTATCGCATTATGTGCACGTCCTTAATCTAATATTACAAATCTGAATGTCCTTAAAAAAATTGAAAAGAAAAATGAAATATTGCAAATTTGATAATGATGAAAATCTATAAGGCGAAGTTTGAAAACCTAGCACATTTGAAATAAGTAGTCTCTCACAGAATTTGTTTCCATAGTACAAAACGAAATATCGAATTTCATATCGACGTTTCTGATTTACAGTCAAGGTAAAAATTTTTGCATTAATTGTATAAGGCAAGAATAAAAGTGCACTAGTGTAAAGAATCTTACGTTATTAAGATATTAATTAATGAGTAAAGAATTGAAAATTGAGCAAACAAAATGGTAGATTGTAGATTTCAACGGAACCGAGTGAGGCAGGAGTAATCCCACGAGCCACCGCAGCCATTTCTGACTTATTGTAGCTTCCCAATGCTCCCACCTATAAAATCCCCATCCCAACTATAAAACTAAAGACATTCCTAAGGCAGTTGGACAGCAGTAATCGAACGCTTAGGAACCCATGTCCAAGACAATTTCGACGCAGAACAGCCAGTGCCGGATAGTTGCAAAGGATGTGCACGGCGGGCTCGTCACCGCCCCCACTAAATCTGTACAGGGGGAGCTCGACTTCCCCAGCCTATGCAGGTGGTACTTCACTGAGCAGTGCCCGTGAAGAAATTAGTAATTGCGATATAAATAAAATGCTGTTGATTTCATACGCAGAAGTCAATCAAAAAGCAGAATTGCTTCATAGGTAATTCTAATAATTTTCGACTACAACAGCGAATCCAACTTCCAATATTAGAAATAATGAAAATATGACTTTTTACAAATTATCTGCAGTTTTGAATTTATTTGAGATAATGATAAAATTGTATGAAATTTGTTTTCTGTAATCTATCACAAAGAAAATACAGTTAATTAGTCCAGAACAAAGATAAGGGAAGATGCAAAAAGAGCTATCTTTAAAACATAGATCGAGGCAATGTGATTTTTTAAATCAATATTGTGAAGAGCTTGATTATTTGAAAGCAATTAAAATGCTTGTTTTACAACAGGAAAAAAAAGATTAGTTAAGTTGATCTAGAAGAAAAACTGTAAGTGAACTAATGAAAGAAGAGAAACTGTAAGTGAAATAATAGAAAAAACTCAATACATGAAAACTGTTGAGAAATTTGGTGCAGCTTTCTCCAACCTTGACGTAAACATTACACAAATCTATTTGTGTATTTTAAATAACATTATAATGATGTTGACACTCAGAAAGTCTTATGTCACATTATTTAGTATACGGAGATAAGGTCTTGTTTTTTTTCACTTTTGCTTTGAATACAAAGAAATTGTAAACGCCTCATTCTGTTTAAGTACATATATTTATTAAAATAATTAAGCATATAAACACAGATATGTAAAATTAACATGCTCATATGTAATTGTACATACTTTGTAAAACTGTATGTATGCATGATTATAATTACATGCAATATATTTATATATAATAAGATGATTTAAATTAACGATTATAACATTTCATCCCTATAATTAACGTATTCGAATAGGGTGTTTGATTATAGTATATTGCAATGAAATTTCGTAAATTTAATCATACATAAACAAGGTTTTAAGTTTTATAAAAGAGATTTAAGCTAAAAACAGACTCATAACACCATCTACAGAATAGCTTTGAAATATGTAAACTGTTCTTTTAGAATTAAACAGTTCTTTTAGCTTAGGTATCCCACAATTCAAGCATACTGATACTTATGTTATGTTTTCTGTATAAACTTATGTATTAATATAAACCTATAAATTATGCTTATATGCAAACAATTGATCTTTGATATGTTCGGTTCAAATCGTGTTTAGCATAGTCAAAAATGTCATTGATAATGGTATGATAGTGAAATAAATTCGGATCAAATCAAACCATTTGTAGCAAACATCCCTTGATCGAGTGAATAAACTCATTTAAAAAAAAAAGAGAAACAGTCTTCCAACAGCTTCCCGTTAAACTGTACTCTCACTGACTTTTCGAATGAAAACAAAAATTGTCAACATAATGTTCAAATTTGGTAAACTCAGTTCTTTTGGTTCGAATACTCTATCAAAGTAGACTCTTTTTTATCAAAGTAGACATCGCAATTTTTTTTGGTATTCTACTAGACACGAAATGTAAGATGGCAGAAGAAGCGAGACTGAAAATTTTCTGATATCCAAAAACCAAAAAAATATTTTTAAATAAACCAGAGATCCACGTACAAATGTTCATGACGTTCTTATGTGCGATGCTTCTAGTGGAATGAGGCTGATATTTTTCTCCAAAATTTTTGTATTAAATAAATTTAATTTTCCTCAACATCCTGTATATTATACATGACGTCTACTTTGCCAAATAAACCAATTGTTTTATACATTTATGTTGTTTTTTATTTATACACGCTTACTGTGCCATAATAATATGCTCGTTTATTTTATCTACATACGCGTAGGTTCATATTATATGCGCAACTATCCCCATGTATGTATGCATGCATTAATATCAATTTATGTATGTACCTACTCATAATGTTTTTATGTGGGCTCATAAAATTTATACTTTTTAGATCAATTTTGTTTTTATGTAATAATTTTTAACTTTTTTCTTATGTTTTATAAAATAAAATTTAATTCATAGTGCAATGACTGAAGCTGTTTGAAATAAAAACCAGAACAAAAAAATTACTGGTAATACTAATATCAAAGAAATCGATTTTATAAATCCTATTTTATTTGCAATCAATGTAATAAACTTAAGTAATATAAAAACTTATGACCACTGCACTTAATTGTCCATATATGGAATTGAAAGAAATTTTTTTTCTTTTAATGCATACACTCAAAATTTCTATATTTGCGAGTCCTTCCAACAACTGCATCATATACGTTCTGCAATATATTTTATATAAAAGGTTTGTATGTATGCATACAAGTGTATGCATATTACATTTTGTAAAAATCATTGCATTACTAAAGAGCTTTACGGAGCAGTATTTCCAACGTAAATTTTACCCATAAAATTATTTAATTTTCAAAAGAGGATGAAAATTTCATCCAAGTGTTTAACAAGCAAATCCTTATCTCATTGAACTTTAATATGCCAGTTTGTTAAAATGTATATCATTTTCGTATAATTATATATACATATGTACATACATTCATAAATAAGCGCAGAAACCACAAAAAGAGAAGTACATACATATGTGTGTCTTAACAGTAATATCAAAAAATCGTTTTAATATTTTTGCACTTTTGCCTGCCCCAACGTATTTTGGCGAATTACCAGAGAATCTTTAAAGGGTTTGTGGAAACGGAATAATATAAAAAAACAAAGTGCCTTATCCATTCTTATGTTCTTCGTTCTTTAGTTTTATAGTTGCTATAAGCGCGAAAGAGTAGAAAAATTAAATCGCTAACGTAATTGTCAAATTTTTTATTGTTTAGATAATTTGGTATTAGTTTTCTTTCAAAATATGATTAGGTTTTATATTTTAATTTTCATTTCTTTTATTTGGTTTACATGCGCTTACTAGGAAACTTAATAATTCAAAGACCCTGAAGTGAGGATAATTTTCTTAAACCTTTGCAATAGCATATAGTGCACTATGTCTCTACTAGAAAATCCCGTGGCTTGCTCTGTTTTTATTTCACGAAATTATTAATTAAAGTGTAGGTAAAATGCGGCAGAGTTTTGTGAAATGTTATTCGCAACTATAAAAAATAAACAGAAATTCTAAAAATTAAATTTCTAATTAATTTTATTCTGTTAATAAAATTAATTTTTCTAAGAATTTTTTTTTAAATTCAATCGAAATTTGAAGTATTTTTTAAGAACTTTTCAGATTCTAGCATACGCGGTCTCTATCACATATATATTAATTAAATTCCAAAGAAAACCTCAAAAATTAAGTAAAGTGGAAAGCAACAATACGACTATTATGGTAAATAGAAAAATTTTCAGATTTTCGGAAGTAATTTTTTTTATGAAACTCAAGCCTAAAGTGATCAGCATTTCATCTTAAATCAATATAACTATTTCAAATTTAATTGTTAGCGAATCAATTAATTTTAAAATGCTTGTGTAACTATAAAAATAAGACCAACTTTCTAAACATTGCTTTCTAAGCAAAGCTTTCTCAGATAAATTCTGAGTCAGGTTATAAAAATTATTTCTACACTTTGTTTGATTTGAGCAAAATTTGAGTGTTCGTAGAATTTGTATGATGAAAAAAAATTTAAACTCATTTCATTCTCGTCCAAGTTTGTTGAGGAACATCTAAAGTTTGTAACAAAATTTTCATAATCGAGATAAATGTCAAATATTGCAGTTAAACCAAGCACTTATAGTTTGCGAATGACGACTTATTCTTAACTCTTCTTAACCGCAGAATTTTTAAATTAGTAAACGAAATTTTAATTTAGTACCTTTAATTGGCATCGTATCTCATAGATCAAAACATACAATGTTGTAAATTTGACGAGCGGGCAATAACAACACAAGCTATTTTTTTATACAATTCCAATTCCCTTAATAATAAAGACTACAAGTCCTAAGGGAATACTTTATTTTAGAAAAAAAAAGAATGCATAAAATTTTTATTGCAAGAAGAAATAACAAACTGGATGTTAAAAATAAAAGTAGCTGAGATTGTTACTTCGACTTTCGTATTATACAATCGTCATCGTCGATCGTAAAAATCGTCATCATCATAAAATAACATAGCAGAAGAACAAGTCAAAGTGAAAAGAAAACAAGCTAAAAAGGGAAAAAAGAAAAAACTTACAAAAATAAAACACAAAATCTTAAAAAAGTGCACGTGTTCAAGAAAATTTCTGCAACAAGAACAACAGCAATAAAAATAAAAATATTAAAACAACTCGATTAATCGTTAAAAAAGGGTTATTTTTTTGTTTTCATTCTGCTTTCATTTTGGTTTAATTTTGCCTTAAGGCTTTTTCTTTTTCACAAGAAACAAAAACTCTTCACAGGGCCAGGGTGCTGGAAATCAAAAGATGTTCGACTGTTTGTCTGTCTTAAAACTTCTTTTCCCTATAAAAATTATTGAATAATATTTAGAAATAAATTCACTGAAAAATGAATGTTTGGAATCATTATATAATTTTGATTAGCTTCATCAATGTAGATCCAAGCAATAAAAGCAGCGTGATGTTTGAACTTTACAACAATAGCATGTATGTACATATACGTATATATTGTGTCCATAATGTGTACATGCGTACAAATACAAAATCAGCATTGCAATATTGTTCACTTTGAACTGTAGGAAATTTCGGTATATTACATTGTGTGGCTATAACCTACAAGTATGTTGTTATTCTAGTGGTATTTAGATACTTATGTAAAAGTAACATAGAACACAATAAATTAAAAAATTAGGGAATTTTGTTGACCCAGCTTTCTACTTTATTTCCTTTGTTAGAAAAAATTATAAAAGGAATTTTTAGTAACGATTCAAATGCTATTAGAAGGAAATAGAAGGGTTAATTTAAAGCTTGCTAAACGGTTTAAAACAAATGAAATAATGGAATTTTGAGAAATTCATTGGGTCCATGAGAATTATTTTAATTAGTTTGTATTGCATATACCATAGCTCTTGGATCCAGACGCACGCATAATGAGTACCTATAATTTGTAATGCTCTTAATTTATCAAATTGATTAAAATTATATAGATTTTTCAAATCGTACAAATGTTTCAATTACCTAATTTATTGCATGTGTTTAAATATACTATTAGCGAAATATCTGGATGTATTCAAGTGATTATGAACAAACACATTCGCAGTGCTTCTAAATTATGTATGTAAATACTAATGACATTTGATTAATGAGCCTCGCTCCTACCATCTAATTTAATTAAATCAATTCTAAATTAAAATGCTCATGTAGTTTCTGGTTTTGACGCCGTCGATGATTAAGTTGATAACGAGTATGATGATGATCAACATACTAAAGTGATAGTTAATAGATGGTTATTTGCATTCTTACGCATATTATTTTTAAAAATAGGGTTATTTAAATTAGCTGAAATGCAAAAACAAAATAAAGAAACTTGAAATTGAGAAAAAATAATAATTTTCGCTTCCAGCTAGCTTCTCTTCTAATTTTTTCAATCTTATAACCAATTTTTTATATCTATTCAACTTTTTTTGGCTCTTAATATATTCATATGAACGAATGTTCGAAAAGTATTACATATTCACCGCTTCATTTGGCGTGGTAAGAAATGTACAGTATAGGTATATACATATACATTGTATGTGTATTATAACCCAAACCTTTAAAAATAATATAGAACAAATTCTCGGTCGATTTAGCTACGTATGTTCGTTCCTCCATCCGTCCTATTTTTGTCCGTGTTCCATAACGCCTTGAATCTAACGAAATTTTTACAAATTATTCAAATTGGTTACCACTATTTGATTTGCACTGAATCAAAATAGTGCCATTATCTGATTATACCTCACATAACTCCAAAAAAATATTCTCATATCTGAAATCCCGTTGCAGTTGCATAAAGGTTGTTTCAACAGCTGCCATAAAATTTAAGAAATAATTTTTTATAATCCAAAACCAAACTATAAACATTACTTTGCACGAACAAGTTTAATATCATAGTCACAACTCTGAAATATTTTAATAGGGGCTGAGTGAATCGTTTTGTCTACTGTCATATATTTCAGCCCAAACATTCGTAAGGAGTTGACACGGTCAATTCTATCTTTTCTCGTTTTCAATCATTTTAATTTCTGATACAAAAATTTTTATTTTTGGACTGTGCTTCTTGCATTTATCACCAAAGGCAAAAAATTAAAGAAACAAAAAAAAGTAAATGAGATTCAGAAAAAAATTGCACATCTTTGTTTGCCATTTTGATTATTTTGTTCTGATTCTTGTTTACGTCAGAGTATCGTGATATCTACTACCTCTTCTTTATAGCACGCGGACTTGTTTTTTTTTGTTTTAGGGTTTTCAAAAAAAGGAAAAAAAATGAAATCCAATTTTTAACTTTGTTTTTGTTGCCTTCTTTTAATTTCATTTTTTTTAATATTTTGTTTATCTTTTTATTATTTTTAGTTGTGCAAATGTACAGTTTGCGTAAAGCGTGCTCAGATACAATCAAACAGATTAATTTCTCGTCATATATATATTTATAAGGGAACATGTACTTACATATATGTATACACATTATGGTCGTAATAGTAGCTCAAAAAGGCTTGACTTATAATATACATAGCTGTACATTTTGTATGTTTAATATCGCAAAGATGAGAATTATATTAATAAATATGAATATGTAAAATATATGGCCGTATATCTACTTAATAATGTGTCATATGAATATATGGTATGGAATATACTTAGGGACAGAGAGATACAGATTATACAGTAGAGTCGCACTTATCTGAAATATGTATATGCGTTTCAGATAATTCAGGTAATATAAAGAAACTTTCAAAAAAAGGGCAATAATTCCAGCTGAGATGTTCAAAGATGAATAAATAAAAGCTCATAAAAACCGAAAAAACGAGCATGAGGGTGAAATTGAATATTAAAACGAGAAAAGTAGAATCAACCGTGTCAACTCTGTGGTACCCGTAAGAATTTGTTATCCTTTGTACGAATAAATATGCCATAGCTAACTACGGGACAGACTATGATTTTAAGTTGTTGTATTACCATATTAATTTATGCAAAATTTAAGTACTATGTTTTCAATATTTTCTAAGATATGGCCAAACTACTATTGAAGTTGTATGGCCAGTTATGTTAATTTTACTACAATTGTAGTATTTTACTACTTTTTGGCATTCTATACTATTATACTGCTGCAAAGCTATTTTTACTGCTTCTTTGTCATAATACTAAAAAATTTCATTACTTGCATTTGTTTATGAAAATGTCATTATTGTTAACTACATATATCAGAAAAACTATATTAGAAATAGTATTATAGGCAACTACAAATTCAAACTCAGTTCTTTAGAGAATTCATAAAAAATCCCGGAATCTTTAATTGTCAAATTTATTCCTGTTTTGGAGAGTATATTTGCAATTTATTAAGGGAGGATTTAAATGCAGTTGCCCCAATTAGCAGATCTTTTCGGTCTGGTGTTTTTACTACGGTAACCGTAGTAGGGTTTTTATAATTTTTATTTTCATTAATAAACAGGTTAATATTCACCTTATCTATAATGAAAACGTCTTAATTTTCCTCTTAATTCTGACGATTTCTTTACAGACTAATTTAGTATATTTATATGCTACGATTTTTTACTTTAAAAGTTCGAAATATGATCCACCAGTTCACCTGGGATGTGCAATGCAGTTATTTTGTGGTATTTACGAATACTCGTTTCGTTACTCAACGGATCAAACCTGTTACTTTCTACTCGTAACTAGATAACGTTTTTGACGTATTATTGTTAAGTGAACGAAAATAGGCATAATTTTTCATGACAAATTTTTACAATATAATATGCAAACGCGATAATTATAATGCTAACGTAACGTCAATGTTACCTACTCAAATATACAAAGTTGACAATATTTAAATGTAGAAAAAAACTCATAAATTCACTCCACTTTCCATAAGTACAACATTTTAATGTAATTCAAGCATCACACTTAATAACCACGCCCCAATCACACATAAAAAATTTTTAGTACAAATCTGAATTTTTGAACAAATCTGAAGTTGATTTGAGAACGAGCTTACTGTATGTATCTTTTCATAAATATTATATTATGTTCATACATATGTATGTATATGTATATTAATAAATGTGAACTTGTGTACACGTTTGAATCTTAGTGTATTTTATTATAGGATCGTCTTATATTTTTGTGTTTTATTAGGAAAAAAACTTGATGGACTGTTATTGATTTGATAATTTGTGTAGTATAAGAAGTTGGTTGCAAACAAAGACGTTTTAATAAAACTAACAAAATAAGCTATTTTAAATACTTTTTCCGGTAAGTATTAAGGAAGTATATTTCGATTACATTGGAAAGGTAGAGCATTCAAACATCAGTAAATAACATCTCAAAGTAAGCTATTCAATATTTTCAAGACGACATCAAAACTTTCTTTTTTACAATATGAATAACACCATTTATTCTACATGTATGTATTATATTATATGTATTAAAAAAGACAAAAGAAGCAACTTTTTAAAAAATCGCTAAATTCAATTTTTTCCTGGTTGTTGTATTCTTCGGACATAGCAATTTCAAAGTCGTAACAGAAAAGTATTTATTAGCCGAAGTACTAAGAAATTCAGCTGCTTTGTATTTAAAAAGACAATTACTTATTGCCTTAAATAGACGGCAATTCTCGTTAAAAGTTGCTTTTTGCTGACAACTTGCTGATATTTTACCTCTGATATATTGTAAATTAAAACCTACTAACAAACTCTGTTCGAGGTTTTGAGATCTTTTAACATTATGATTTAGTAAATTAATAAATGAAATTATTTGCTAGAATCGGTATTCGATAACATAGTTAACATTATGTTGCATTTTCGAGAGCTAGAGGATTAAAACTAAATTACTTAAAAAATTTGTGAAAAATTTTCGTAAGTAATATTGAATACCAACAAACACGCATTATTTAAATTTATATAAGATATAAGACAAAGATCCAATATATAATGGTCGAGGCAGCAGAGCAGACCTATTCACCTTCTACATGTGTACATAAAAGGTTTTTATAAAGTCGGTAAACACCTCTCGTACTATATTATCAGTAAACCTTATAATAAATATTATAAATGTAAATATTATTTTGGTTTTTCTTTTCTTTTCTTCATTTGTGTCGTATATTGTTATAATTTTATTGTATTTTTATTTTCTACTTTAGTCGACGGTCGACTGGACGAGTCTCCTTAAAGGTTATTCTTAACACATTCATAAACGTATATACATGTTTACATTTTCATATGGATGTATAATATTTAAAAAAACTCATTTGAGAGAAGTTGCAATCAACTATACAAAACATATCATATGGATACATACATTTACCCTTATAAATTTTATCTATATGCAAAAAAAAGTACAACACAAAAAAAAACCTAAACAAAAATAAATAAAAAGTAAATAATATAAAAGATCAAAACTACAAAAAAAAAAAGATTTAAAATTCGCGAATCGCGACCTGAAAACGTAGTAAAATTTTTTGGCGGGAAAAAATATTTTAAACTGCCTTAATTTTATATTCTTTTATTTGTTTAAAGTAGTTTTATATTTTTGTTATTATTATTATTGTTATTGTTATGTTATATTTTAATTTTTTATGTCCATTTGCATGGATAACACGTCAGCAATATCAAAATAATATAAAAAATATAATTTTGTGCTTATACTTACATACATATCTATTTATTATCATACTAAGAAACAGAGCAGTGACAACAAAAGGAGTATAACATTTTGTTGCTTCTATTAAAAACCTTGTTTTTGTTGTTGTTTATGTCAACAAGTTGATAGATTTCAACGTACACACCCTATCAATGTTAATATCCATATGAACGCAGAGAGTTTTCTAATAAATGTCCGTATATCTAGCTTGGGTGATAGATAGGAAGATCGATTTTAATAACGTATGTGTCAATAAACGTACATACTCGTATGTACGTATGTATGTAGGTATAAATTTTGAAAAGTTAAGATCATTTTTATTTTAATTTTTGTAATTTGTGGTATCTATTGAGAAAGTATACATGGGTAGATGGTAGATACATAATATATACCTAGGTAGATATATTATCTATGATATATATTAATATAGATACCTATATGCGTTTATATAAAACTCCATACAAATTTATTAATTGTCAAAACAATCCTTTATGGAATTTTGGGACTCAGAATTTTGGAACAGTAAGAGAACAAACACATGTATGAATAAATATTTTTATATATCTTAATAAATTGTGCTTCTTGCAGTAGCTTGATTTTACAGTTATGAAGTTTTGTTTTTTACTGGCAAACAACTCTTCCACATAATTTTTTATCTCATTCCAAAATAAACAAAGTGGCGACAAATTTTTAAACAATTTCATCTATGTACGCGATCTCTAATTTTAATTTATTATTGTTATATACTTGTATATGTTATATTTTGCAAACCATTCTACGTACCCATGTATATTTAATGTTTCTTCAAAATTCAACATTTTTGACACTAAAATAATTGAAATCACTTGGAATATGCAGTAAATACGATATATTAGTACAAAATTAAGTCGCAATTGTTAAATCGTGCACCAAAACACGCATCAATAATTATATATTTAATCTAATAATAATTATGTACCATAATGTTTGTCAAAATTAGGAAAATAAAAAAAGCAACAATAAGAAAGTACCTTAAGATTGGGTAAAAGATACATTTTTTTTTAAATAGAAAGAAGAGCGTTTCAAATCTCTCTTCAAATTAAGATTTTGCAATATTTTCCAAAAAAATCCTAACTTAAGTTAAATTTAGCTTCAACATGGTTTTTATGTACCTATATAAAGTATCTATACATGTATATACAATACATTTTATGTACATTCATAAGAAATATATTTACACATAGTAAATGTAAGAGAAATGAATAAAAAATGGAATATTTATTACTTATCTGACACCATCATTAAGTATCCCAAAAGGAACATCTCCTATTACGCATTTAATATGATTTTCTTGTTTTTATTTTCTTTTTCTACTCTGTATACAATTTAAAATTTATTTAACTTACTAAAATATATGTATGTACATGTATACTTATGCATATAATATGTATATTAGTGTATGTCCCCAGATTGTAGTTGCCAACACAATATACTACTATTAAGTATGTAAGTTTTTTATGTTACGTTTGGAAGAATAAGTGAAGAAATAGTTTTATAGTCGAAAAACAATTAAATTAGAATATTTCGAACAATTTCACTTTTAATACGTTGAGCCTTCAAACTTTTAGACATTCAGAAATTCTTCGAACTCATTATTTTCTTGAAGGAATAGACTCTTAAACTCTTAAACTAAACTCTCTTAAACTAAAAACTGGAAATTCTGAATGATTTTTGGTGATTTATAAAAAAGCGAGTTTACATAGTTTTAAGAAAAGAATTTTTATTTTTTCCACATTTGTCTTAAACGATGCAGGGCAACGCTATTCAAATTTCGGAATTTGGAAGCACAACATCTTTTTTAAAATAAGAATAATACTCTAAAAAAGTTAATTTAAGCACTTGGTTTGTTTGTTAGACAGCCACTAATAGAAAAAGTTTTATAGGTATAATATGAAAACCTACGCTCTTTGTTTACACAAAATTACACAATCTGACGAAACTAAAACAAGTAGTCATATAAATAAAACTATAAAATGCTTGTATGTATGTATGTATTCCGTATACAAAATCAAAAACATCAAATAAAGAAAACCACGGAGTACGGAACTCAAAACCCAGCTCACATTTGGTGAGTTTTTTTTTCCTTTTTTCTTTCTGTTATAATGTTCTCCTTTTATTTTTCTTATTTAAAATCTTGTAGTTGACTTGAGGTGATAATTTTTCAACCCAAATTGTTTGTTATGTTTTTAGTATTTCGTTTTTATCTCCTAAAACGTAAACAAGCCATATTAGCTTGTTATTATTATTATTATTATTGCTTTAGCTAAAATGTATACATATGTATATGTATATACATACATATACACGTCCAGAGAGTCATAAATAAATAAATATAAATAATATATGCGCATAAATATAAATATTATCTACATTTTCATAAAGTAATCACATAAAGTACAAACATAATACGGTGGTTCTATATTATACTCTCAGAAAAAGTACAGTCTGAACTCCCTTTTCATATTATTTTTCTTGTTTTAATTTTTAATTTTTGTTTTTCTTTTTTCAAGATTAAAAAAGCAAAAAAAAAAAATCAAAGTAAAATTAAAAAAGAACAAAAATAAAAAAAACCACGCTTTCATTCGCGTAAACATTATAGGATCATGTTCGTAAAAAGAAAAAAAATAGAAAATAAAAAACACAAACGAATACAAAACAAAAAGGACAAAAACCAGTTCCCCAAGCCTTTCGTTCGACCTACTCGTTCTGATTTTTCCTTTTTTATTTTAGTTTTTGTTTTGTTGCCTTCTTATTGCCTTTCGTGCATATAAACATTATATTATTGATAACAGGTATATGTATGCATGTATGGATGTGTATATATATTTTGCTGTAAATAAATTTATATGCATAGTATATGTATATGCACTTCTAATAAACAGAAATGTGTACAGCAACACTTTGTAAACATAGAACTAAAAATAAGCAAAAATATTCTGACATATATACATAAATGCATTATATAATATGTGAATATTTCGCTTTTGTATACAAATATATTGAGTGATAGTATTTTTACTCTACTGCGCATAGATACTATGTGTTGAATATATTTTATAAATGTTCTGGTTGAGTATATACATACATATACATATATATAGGTACATACTCATCACAAGATCAACCCAAACTGAGAAATCCCCAAATTATAGTAAAAATAAAACAAAAAAACAAAATTACAATATTCTGAAGATCAGCAACATTACCATCATATTACAGCATCATTTTGTGGTTTGTTGGTGTATTTTTGTATTTTTCTTTTTCTTTTGTTTTTCTCTTAAATTATAATTTTTATTTTTAATATGCATGCATATTTATTGATTGCATAGGTATACACATCATTATCTACATAAATATATATGCATATACATAAATGTACATATTATATGTATAAATTAAAACACATAATAAAATAATATTGTATATGGTATAAGTATGTTTGTAATATGTGCAAGAGTATGTATCCTTATATTTAAAAAAAAAACACATAATTGCTTGTTCGTTTGGGTTTATTGCTGGGCATCGTACATTCATACAGATGTAGATATTATAATATGCAATAGTAAACGGAAGAGTTAGCAGCAGCATAGTGCATCCACGCAACATAATTTTAACTTTCTGATTATAAGTCCTAGTTTTTGCTTTTATTTGCTGGTTTTTCTGTTGTTTCGGTAATTTTCTGTTGTTGTTTTTTTTCATAAAGCGTTTTTGTTTTTATTCTAGTCAGCTTATAGCATTGTTAATTATAATAAATATCTTGCATTATAATTGTTTTTGTAGTAAAGGTAAAAATATACCTTGGTTTTGTGTTTTATTCTCTTTTCTTTGTTTGTTTCAATTTATTCTAATTTTTGTGTATGCAAGTTGCTATTCTTTTCTTTTGTTTTTTTCAGGTTTTTAAAGGGGATTCATAATTTATTATTAATATAATGAAGTAATTTGTATTTATGTTCATTATTTTATATTTTTTTCTATCTATTCTATTTAATAGGAATTATTTCAAATATGAGAAATAGGCAGCGGCATGACCAGGTGCTATATTCAATTAAAAAAAATGAATTGGTTTTGAAATCTTCCAAAAATATTAAAATTTCTGAACAGTTTACGTTGAAATTTAAGCATTTGAAATTTAAAACAAGAAAATATGGATACGCAGCAATTTATTATTGTAGTGAATAGATCCAAGCTTTTTAGAATTTTTATTTTATGTATTTTACCTTATCGAATATCTCATGCTTATATTATACATAATTTTTCGATTTTGCAATCTAATACAAAAATGAAAAAGGTTCAATATGAAAAAAAAAAATAGTTCAGAAAAATTTCAAATTTTCAAAAATTATTTCTTCTGCAATTACAACCTAAAAAAAATCTGATGTGGTTAGCACATAACTGACCGCAATGCGTACTGTCTAATTAAGTGAAAGTGTTACAGAATATTATAAGTTTGCCTGTAAAATAGTTCTTTCCAATTTTTAGGAAAATGTAAATTTTGCTCTTAGTAGATTTTCACTTTGTGCTAACCGAATTCTCTGAAATGCGCGCCAGTTAGTTTCGGTAATAATCACAACTCAAATATCAAATTTTAAGAAATTCCATCAATTCGTTCCGTAGGTATGGTAAAAAATGTAAAATCGGCCTTCAGATCAGTTTCCGAGCCCTGATCTTTCCAAAAAATTTATATGATCATTATTTTAATACGAAGAATTTAAATATTAAATTTCAAAGAAGTCGGTTGTTTATTTCTTTTCTATACGCAAAAATGGCCAGTAGTGGACGTCCAGCTGCTGAAACCTGATTTCTTCCAAAAGTTAGGTGGTTCCCTACCATGGAGAAGTGCGTTCCTACCGAAAATTCGATATGTAAAATTTGTTGCCATCACATAACCTACCTATTGTATACACAATGCGGTCGGTAATAATCAAAATACAAATTATTAAGGCATTTATAATATACACTTACATTATTTAAATATACATACCCATATATTATATACATATTCAATAACGCAAGTATAATCAACTTTCAACCTAACCAACTTTCAATTTTTCATAATCTTAACTAGCTTACAAAATCTCAACTATCTATTCTTACAATAATCTCTCAATTAATTATTTCATAAAATTTGTATCTTTGTAAAAATATAATTGGTAAAATCCTCTATTAATCGGCATACTCTATGAGTGTATAAAGTTTGTTAAGTAGCATTTAAATAAAATCAAACAATTAATCAAGAGAATATCAAAAGCTTTTTCATTAATCTAGCAAAACAAAAAATAAACTAATAAAAACAGTACATCGAGTTGCCTAGGTCTACTCTATGACAAACACGCGACTAAGTTACTTGCAGAATTCGACAAATGATTCTTCTAAAATTTGTATACACTTTGATATAAAGTTCAGTTATAAAATAAAATTATGTTAAACAAATTTCAACTTTAAGGTTTGAGTAGTTGATGGCACATGTTTAAACATGTGCCATCAATAACGATTCATGCAATCTCGTATTAAGATAAAAATTCAGTATTCACTTTTGTTTCAATATTGTAACATACTTGCAGGTATGCTGCATTTTGAAGTTTAATGGCATTATTGAATATTAAATTTTCTTGCTTGGCTATAACTTTCTTGCCCTATTATAATTTGTAATTGAAATATGATTATAATTCTAATTACATTAACCGCCCAGCGATTATAACTTTTTTTAAAACTATTTTTAAAACTTTGAATCTAAATTAATGCGTCTCTGATCTGAATAAGCCTGTGTAATAGTAAAACCGGACATATGAGTAGATGGTTCAAATTCTATTACGATCACTTATTTCTCACAGTTATAAACGAATTGGTATACATACAATGGACCTTATTTGTACATACGTACAAAATAAGAATATTTTTTTGAATATTTATAAGTGATTTATTGTTAATCATAACAAAATCTCTTTTACACATGTTTTCCGGGTATATTCAAAAAATCAATCTTACAATAATTATTATAAGCAAAAAACATAACGTTTATCGAATAAATTTATCACAAAAGCAATAAATTTTCTATTAATTCTGTAGCGTTTCTATTAAGACTTTATGGTATAAATCCTAATAATATTGAAATTTTACTTTATATAAATGAAGAATATCATCATTTCAAATTTTGCAAACCACACTATTTTATTTGATTGATCACCATTATTAACCCTTTTTATTCAATTAATTTATTATTTGGAATTGGATGTTTTCCCTCCAATCTCTTTTTTTTTGTAATTGTAAATTTTGTGATAAATCAATTTCAAATTTATTAATTTTTATGGATACAAAATAGATTTGTAATTTTTTGCGTTCATAATTACAGCGAACAATAAAATAATTAAAAAAAATTGTTTTTGTATTCAAATGTATGTGTATATGTATATACATATATGTATTGCGAAAATCACCATATTTCATCTATAAACAGTTTGACGAATAAATTTGTAGAAATTTTTGAACTGTTATCGAAACTTAACGAACCGATTTTATTTTAACAATTTTAATTTTTGCTACAAAATTATAAAATGTATAGCTTTAAATGTCTAGTGTAAATAAAATAATGTAAAATTAAAAAAAAAATCTGATGTGATCAGAACATAACCGAGCGCAATGTAAATTATCTAGTTTAGTGAAAGTGCTGCACGTGATTATGAGAATGCTCTTTAAGCACTTTTTTCAAATTTTAAAGAATCTACTAAGGTTTTACTTAACATTTATAGAAAAATTTGATTTAGCTCTCAGTAGAGATTTTCTTTATGCCATCCGGATTCCCTGAAAAGTTCGTCAGTAAATTTTGGGAATTTTCGTCGATCAGTTTCTAAAACAGGGTAAAAAATATCGGCTCATAATTTGGCTTTTGAACCATGATATTCGCCAAAAAATTATAAGTTCGTTGTTTTAATTTACACACAGAATCAAAGATACACGCATACATACACATATCAAGAGACTGACAGAGCAACCTCTTCAAGTTGTTGCATTCAATCTTGCTGATCGTTTAACGCTATTTTTATAATGGCATGTTTAATAACTGCTAAATAACAATTTCTTTTAATTATAATTTAACTTTGCATAGATTAATTAATTAATTTAGTTTTATTTCGCTTTGGCTTCAATTCTGTTTCTGTGTGTTAGCCGTTACGTTAGCTTACGTTAGCCGATAGGTGGTATATGATGAATTTCATCATTTAGTTATTTAAAGCTAGTTGAAAACTTTATAAGGTATACCAGATTTGTCGGAACTCCCTAAAGCTAAACGACTTTGGACATATTTACAAAACTCCTACTCCCTTGAAGATAGAAAGGTGAAATTTCATATGTATACAAAGATCTTTACTAAAAACTAATTTCCGTAGAAGAAAATTTTTATGTATCTACCCCCTCTCAAAGTTATAGCCCCCCAAAGTCATAAATATACCATTTTTTAGCTAATTTAAAAAATTAGAAACATTTTTTAAATCCTGCAAATACATAAAAGGTAGTGGCTGGCTTCTTCTACCGCGGCATACCATCTTTAACGCCTCTTAATTTTTTTTATTTTATTCCATGTATGCAATCTTTGAAATATATTCGTATATAAATGAAACTAATTTTAATAATGTAGTATCATAGCTAGATTGTTTTTAAAAGCAGCTTTTCTAATTATTGAAGGAAAAGTGCTACATTACAAACCATTGCGGTTTGACCCAACTTTATTAATTGACCGACCCATTTAAAACATTTGTGCTAGTTATATGTACCTACACAAAGTATATACATATGAAATATAAATGTGTAGTGTTTATTATACACAAAGGAAAATATTGAAATGGTCATTATGTAGAAAAACGTCAAAATTAAAATATGAATAACAAAAACTACCTGCTTTTCAGAAATAAATTTTAATAGCAGTTTTGCAATTAAACTTATGTTCACCCATATTACGCAAAAATTTTTCCTGTTATTCTTTTCATTTCATTTCAAAACTTTCAAGTGACTTGTGTTGTTAAAATCATGGTAATAGTTAAAAGGTTTCAACTTTATGAAAATTTTACAATTGAAATTAATTATGAATTTACTTATACTTTGAGTTACAATGGTATTGTTGGAAGCATAAGAACGGGTGGTAATACCAATTTATTTTTTTTGTTAAGAAATAAGAATCTGAACATTTCATATGTTCATGATACAAAGTATGTATTTATGTGCAAAAGCATATTAATGAAATGGCAGCTACAAAGAACTCTTAAATACTAAGGAACACAAAAGTTGTTTTATTACAAAAGCAGAATAGTCGAAGTTGAAAACACCCTTGAAATCTATTATTGGTTCTCATAAAAACATTTTGCTTCTTTTATTTTTTTCCAAACTTAAAATTATTTTAAATTGGCCGTTACTTTCAATCTTTATGTGTAGTATTAAAAAAAGGTTTGTTATGCATATATATATATGTACATCAATGTATGTGCAATCCATAAAATTGCTAACTCTATACTACTTTTTGTCTGATCTTAAACTACATTTTGTTACTTAAATGCGTACATACATACAATGTGTCCAAATATAAAATAAAAATCACATACACTCTAAGAGTTAATGCATAACAAAATTGTATTATTCTGTTTATTTGAAACTTTATGGAAATGAAATGGAAGTTCCGTATCTGTTTCTGTTAGCTATCACATATAATATAAATCGAAAACAACTACAACAAATTTTAAAAAATTCATATAACTAAGTAAGCCTTTTGAGCATTATAATATGCATCTGAGTGTCGGTACATTTTTAATAAATAAGTTATAAGTGGCAAGTAATGTTGCACACTTAACCTCACGGATGCTGTTTACCATTAGTCAAACAATATGTCATTCCTTAATTTATTACTGCCTTACTTGTTAAGGCAGGGTACTCTCAATTCATCCATATTAATTCTTTATGAAAAGTCAGATATTTTGAATACATAAATATTTCTTACTGATTTAAACAAATCACATTATATATGAACTGTAAAAATTTTTACAGCGCATAATGCGCTTGTATCATAAAATTTACCTTAAGTTCTGTGATGTATATAAAAAGATTTTTATTCTGTACTGTAAAAAATTCTATATCGAAAATTTATTACACAATTTTTGCAATGTTTCCTAAAACAAAAGCAACCAAAATTTTTTAACTGCAAGCTTTCGAGAGCTTAAGGGGAAAACCCTTTATTTCACATTTTTATTTCATTCATTAATGGAAAAATAATATAAAATTTTTCTTATGTTGTATAGAGGGTTTTCCCCATGTGTCGTTCATATCGGCATTTTTGAAATTTGAAACTTTCAATATGAAATTTAGAATTTGAAATTTTGCAGTGAAAACGTTTTTTTTGTACAATATTGAGTAAAAAGTTGCTTTAATATACCAAATATCGAAAATCTAACATACATAATTGACACTATGTATAATGGACTATAGCTATAACAAACTATGTATTTACATAATATTGCATTTTCTTCAACATAAAGTCTTCAGCTGTGTAGAATTAAAGTACATTTTAAAAATTTTCAAAAATTGAATTCTAAAATCTTTATGCGTATAATTTCTTTTTTGTACTCTGCAATTTTTGAAGTATTATTGAGTAATATCGCCAATATGTGTGAAAGTATGTATTTTAATTAAAAAGAAATGTATATGTTTGTATCTGTGTACTTTATTTGAAAAAACTCTTATAAAAATTTTTTATTGCAATCTTTTGTGACCCTTGTATTTTTAAAGTGCATTTATATTTATTTTTTAAAGCTCAAGTACTTGTAAAGTGATAAAGAATTAATCAGAATAATTATAAAATAATAAAGTACATGTACTAATCGCAATAACAACAACAAGTTTAATATATAAAATAAACAAGTCACAATCACTTTCATGTACAGCTTTGTTTTATCTGAATTTCATTACTGGTATGACAAAGTAAAATAAATATTGACAAATGAATTGTTGATTTAATTACATAAGGCATTTATTTTTGTAGTACAATTGTAATAAATTTTCTGTATATTTAAGGAATGAAAAAATAATATTTTTATTTTTCAAAAGATACTTGTAACTTTTTATCTATTTATACATACAAACATATATGTATATATAATTAATTAAGATTATTGATATGAACTTTATCTTCAACGGGTCAATGGCAGTAATTAAACTTCTCATTAAAAAAAAAGTATAAATTAATATATAATTAACGGAGAGCAAATATTGCACTGGAGTGAAAAAAAGTTCTACAACCTTGTGAATTATCACTGTTTTAGCTACATATATTATTATACGAAATTTTGTAAATATTTCACATTAATTTATAAAAAAATTTTACGAACCATGGAGATTATACAATTTTTTATAATTTTTATTATATGGGAAATAGAACAGAGATTTGGGCTTTTTCAAGTCCATATTAACAAAATTATAATTTTTATTTTCATAGGCTTTTAAAAAAAATGCAATAAGTATTGACACATACATGCATTTTAAAATTGCAATAAAAACGTTAAATTTGTATAGTATTTGTGTTGAAAAGAGCTGAAAAAAATATGTTCATAAAATAAAGGGAGAGCGTGTAACAAATAAGATCATAGTAAGATCATAAGATAATAGATCATAAGATCATAGTTTAGCTTTTTGCTGACCACATTTGATAAAATGTTGAGTTTTCGGTGAAAACGCGCAATAAACTCAGATTATATAAAGTACACCTCCTCTAAGAGCCGAATGAAATTTTTCTTGGTATGTTAACCCTCCTTTATACCTTGTGTAGAAAGCTACACAAAAAGTTTTTTATTTATGAATTTTGCGGCAACTATTGTCACCAAAATCAAGAAACTTCATGACTTTGTTAGTATCTCTATTTAACACCAGAAACACATAATTTTAAAGACTTTAAGGTGGATGTCATTGCTTAATTTAAAAATATCTCTTTTTGTCCCATGTGTGTAGATTTCTACACATATGAGATTTTTGGTTATTTGATGTCATTATCACTGCTTCAAAATATAACAGAACAGGATTCTGATTTTGAAAACGAAGCCCCAGCTTCAAAACGCCTAAAAACCATTCCAGAACAGCTCAAAGGAAGAGGTAGATGCCACATTTGCTACGAAGAAGTTTCAAAGAAAAAAAATAACGTACATGAGACAATCTGCTGTTGTTGCAAAAAACCATGTTGTAAAGCGGAGCACAATAGATATGTTTGCACAAAATGTTTTTCAAATAAATTAATTTAATATATTTTCACCTTTTTCTACATTTTGATTTGAATAAAGTATAAAAAAATAATAGATATTTCATATGTGTAGAAATCTTCACATGAAGTATAAAAACGTATTGTTTTTTTAAGAACAAAGGAGGGTTAAATAAGAGCTTAGTAGCGTCCTTAAAATCTTAGATAAGAGTGTAAAAGGCATTTTCATAATCTTCTGTAACGTTTTACTAAAGTAGAGAATATACATTGCAGTCGTTTATTTCTGACGACAAGATTTCTCTATGATTTTTTTTATATCTAAAAATTAACAAAAAGGATTAATATTATTTCCGACTGAATTTTGGTAATAAAACATCATCAATAGTTTAATTTATGGTTTTGATTGAATTAAATTCGATTTTCGATGAATTAAATTACAAAACAAAACAATTTTACAAACATTCTGAAAAACGCTCTGTTATTAAACTAAAAAGAAAATAAAGTTGAGTCAAACCAAAGGTTTGCAGTATACTACTTTTCGCTTCAGCAACTTTTAAAAACAGTATGTATGTGCTAAATTGTTAAAACTACTTTCTTTCATATACGAATACATTTCAAGATTGCATACGTTTAGGATGAGCAATGCATGCAATCTTTGAAATAAAGCAAAAAAAAATTAAAAAGGTGGTAACATAATGATAGCATTTAAGGGCTAATTGGCCAAGTTAAAAAAATAATAATTACTTTTTTCGATAGCCTGACATTTACTGTTACCTTTCTCCCTTTATAGAAATCTAGAAAAGCCTACAGTTTCACAAATATGAGATGTTAAAAATTAAAATTTTTCAATTTTGGTGAGGCAATAACGGAGGTGAAAAATACTTTTCTTCTAATGAAATAAACTATTTATTAGTATCTGAAAACTGTTAAAATTTTAGATTCCTAATCCCTGAGGCGGAAGAAGAAGCTAGTTTTCTGGTTTAGCAGAATCTTAAAAAATGTTTTTGGTTTTGGTACAATAATTATTTAAAAAGTTACATTTTGAGGGGCTTAAACTTTTAGATAGTGGAACACAAATTTCAGCTTTCTATCTTCAATGGATGTTAAAGTTTTGTAAACATGTCCAAAAACGGGACGGACTGACGAAGTGAAACTAATAAGCACTTTTTTTCAATTTTTTTTTTTGAAAAGTGCTAAAAAATATTTTTTTTTAAATTAACAGCATTAATATAAAAATATTATATTGCGTACATTCAACATACATTAACAGGATTAATTTGAAACTGAAGGGTTTAAAGAGTTTAATTTGAAACTGAATAAATTTTCTTCTACAAAAACGAATTCCCCAGCAAATAATTTTGTTAAAGTTTATGAAATCAAAAATTATTAGTTCAGAAAAAGTGTAGCAGTTTCATAAACAAATATATAAACAAACAATCAGACAGTGTGAAATTAATAAGCACATATTTTTTCCAAATTTCGGGCAAATTCCATACTGGGTAGTCATACCGTAAGTGTAAGATAATCATTTGTTGCATACTTTGAACAAATTTTTGAGTATTCATAAGTATTTTATATAAAATATGATCACATCAGCCGTAGTACTTTGTTTTCCAGTTGTGTTTTTAATAATGTAGTCCGTGTTGCTGAGTACAAAAGAACTCAGAATCAACATTTATTACTAATAATTTCATTTGGAGTGAAACTAAATAAAATTTTCAGTTTAAAGAGTGATTTAATCATATACCTTTATAACGTAATTTAGTACGTACTTACATAGTATAAGTAATTATGTAAAGCACTTGAGGTATGGTATCGTTTTCATTATTCTTAACTTGCGATTGATAACAAAAATAAACTTTTTATAAACACACTTCAAACGTAATTTGTGGACGCATACATACATACGTTATGCAATTTTTTTTCACCTTAACTATTTTTACATTTTATTTTTATCTAAAAAGATTTAAAATATTTTAATATTTTTGTGCTTTTGTTGACAATAATTAATTTGCTTTCATATATTCGTAAAATAATTGTGGATAATTTAGTCATATCACATCATTTTCAAATTCACTTTTCTTTCTCGATGTACTTAGGTCTTTAAAATTGAGTATTTATAGTAAAATTTTATTCCGCAATTAAAAACTTTCATATTATTAATACAAGAATCATTTTAAGCTGTTGTTAACATTTTAATAATAATTTTTTTTTGTTATAAAAAAATGAAAAAAAATACAGCGGAATAACGTTTACAAATATGTTTAAAAATAAATTGAACATTATTTGATCTCTTTTATTAATTAAACAAATTATTAAAGGTTTTCACGTCACTTTGCATTTAAATACCTTGACTTCCATATTGCAAAAAAAAAAAACGTTTTAGCTGCAACGTTTTATGTTGTATATTGCATTTCAAAAGATTTCGATGTCGTTGTAAGTTCCAAGTTGTTTGAAATCTGTTTTCAATACGAAGAATTTCCCAATGCTTTTTATAAATTTTGTTTAAACGGTGCTGCCACTGAATGTAAAATTTATTAAAATCTCTCTATTTTTTAAATATTTAAACATTATTTAAACATTATTTTGGCAATTTATTAAAAAAGCTTAAAAGCTCAAGTTAAAATCCGGTTTAAAAAGGATTTGTTTTTGACAATGTGGAAGTTACTCACCCTATTACTCGAAAAACCCAGTGTAAAATTTATAAACTGCAAAGTAAAAAATTACAGATTACTGCAACGTTAACTGGTTTTAATAGATGTTCTTTCGAAGTATGTTAAATGGAATTTTTAAAAAAATGTTAAACGAATTTCCAAAATACATAAAAATGTACGAGAAAATATTTAAACTATGCACTAGGGTAAGTCTAGTATATTTTAGTTTAGGTCGGAAATTTCGGTACACATTATTTGCACCGAACCATTTTAGTAATTTGCACAATACTCCGATGCTCAGCTAATTTTCGCTGTTACATGACGATTACTTATTAAATTATTCGTAACTTGTAAAAATTGCAAAATTGCCAAAATATTGAAAACTTATTGTAATAAAAGAGTTCATAAAAAAAAAAAAATTTGAAGTTACATAAATAATAATTTAATAATAAAAATAATAAAAAGTGTAAAAATAAATTAAAAAAAAAAAAAACAGAAACAACTTGAATAATATAAAAAAATCATATTGTCAGCAAACATAAATGGCACACGCTCTTTAAATAAATCTCACATTATTATGTTTTATTCATCATCTACATTATATAATTATATATATATACATTTGTATATATAAATATACAAGCATAATTTCATATATACACAATATTTATCAATTTAGTCGCTTATATGAATGTAGTATACTTATATTTTAGAATCAAAATTAAGTCAAGTTAAATAAATGAAAATATCACCATGTAAACACATTGTGTAGATACCAACATACACACACCATAATAGTATGAACATTTAGTATTAGCTGTACATAAATAATATGCTTCATCACTATCAACATTGCTCACTACTCAGTAACAATACTATATCTATGTATGAAGGCGATGATGATGATCTAAATCATCATTATTAATATGATTTTCTGCTCTGTTCATTGCATACAACAACAAAGAGTAAGTATCACAAATAAAACCAAGCGTTGTAATATTTTATTCATTACTGGATTTTGCAATCTCTGCAATTTTTGGTTTATTTTAACACATTTTGAGTGTTTTTATTTACTGCTGTTTATTTTCCATTTTGCATTGAATTCGTTCCAAATATGAGATGACGAAATTTCTTTTCACATATTATGCGAATCGATGTAAAATCTGAATTTCGTTGCAATAGAAAATAGAGCTAAATTGCTTTAGTATTATTACAAACCACACACATACGCACGTATGTATGCCAATTACAAGTCAATTACTTTAAAATACAATATTAGTTTTCATAAATATTTATACATAATGATGATTATAATAATATCATACTTAAAAACCTAAGGATTTGTAGAACAAGAACAAATACATATTATAATGCACTCAAATACTTATGTATAACAATACCAAAAAGAGTGAATAAAATTAGAAAGAATATGAAAACTGAAATATCGAATTTTTAAACTTAAATAATATATTTAACAAAATAACAATGACTTTAAGACCCTAAAACATTTAAAACAATATATTTTAAAATAACACGTTCCTTTAAGTACCATTATAATAAATAAAATGAAGAAGAATAAAATGAAACTGAAGAAAGAAATACGAAATTATAAAAAAATACAAATTTTTTTTTTATTTCTAATTCACAGACGTGGCAAACCATTTTAATATTGAGCAGATTTACTGTTATGTGTATTTAATTATAGAATTCACAAAAACTCGCTATTAAATGAAGAAATCTTGACATAAAATTAAAGTTCAATATCAATGGTTCCAAATTGTTTGTACATACTTGCATAATAACTTGACAGGTGAATTAAGCATTGACAACTAAGGTGAATTAAGCATTGTCAGTAAGAAAATAATTTCGTATGCTTTGTTTCAAATTTTTAATTTTTTTTCCACTTCAGGCTTTAAAATTTTAAATTAAGTAGATAGTTCTTCAACTGTATCTGTGAATAGGTATACTACTTTCATGAACATTTCATCTTGACCACGACTATTTCAATCTTAAATTCAATTTGAATTTTCTTTTTTTTGGAGTTTTTCTCAAAATAACATAAAAAAAAGAGAAATTTTTTTTTCTTTAACTTTATTATAATTTCAACGATAATAAATTTTATCTGACTGAATGTTATTTTATTAGTGTAGCATTTTGTTGCAAATTTACACTCTAAATAATACAAGACACAAATAGCTACAAACATACTTATAGTACACACACTTACATTTCTATAATCTGCATTATACACATTTTTTTTATTTTTTTTTATTTTTGGAGTACAGACAGATATGAACTGGAATCAAAACAAACAAAAACAAAATTATAATAAAAAATAAGAACGAGACGTTTATTTGAGGCAGTAAAATGCACAGTAGCAAGTAGCACAATATTCGTCGTCCCAATATCCCTACAGAACTTCTTCCTTCTTACCCACGTTTCTTTATTTCTTTCATATAAGAAATAAAAACAATTTGTATAGAAAATCCCCTTCTGAGCTCATAAAGAAACCTTTGTTTTTCTTTTTTTTTGTATTTTTAATACTTTTTTCGAGATCGTTGCTGATTTTTATGTTTTTCTTGTGTTTTCGTTTAACCCTACATGCGAGCAAGATGATGAGCAGCGCTTTAATACAACACAATAACAACAACCGGTAGCCATTTAAATATCTGAAAATCTCTGTGCAACATGAAAATTATTTCTTTTTTTTTACCTTTTGTGTGTTTGCTTTCAAACTGACCCTGCAATATACATAATAATTAAATACCGATATGGGTGCCTATATATACATACATATGTATATAATACATATGTAGAAATGTATTTGTATTAAAAATTTCCATAAGGGAACATTCGTACATATGTACATGCATTAACATACATACATATACATACATATGTATGTAGGTATAAATATAAATAAGATTTTTACAAAGTGTTTCCTTTGCCCCTCTTTTATAGCTTATCTTTGGACTCTTTCACCAACACCCACCTAAGAAAAATCCTCTTTGGTAAATTTGTTTTTGTTTTATTTTTTAAGCCTTAAGTTTGTTTTAGCGAAAATCGCGTCTTATTGTTGCCAAGTGAATCTTTTTCGCGTCTTCATTTCGATTTTTTTTTTATGATTACGATCGTTTTTTTTTTCGTTTTTTGATTGTTATTTGTTTTTATTATTACTTTGAAGCTAAAGGTTTTAAAACTTGTAAACTGCAATCAAAGAAATACAAAATTTCGTCAGTTTTGTTGATTTTTTTTGTTTATTCTTGTTTTTTATTGAAACTGAAACGTTTGTAAAATGTTTTCATTACTTTTTTTTATTTTTTTTTGTTGTCGTTTTTATTATTGTTTATGATTTTTGCGTACAGTTTCGCGAATTTTAAAATTTATATTGAATTTTTTTTTTTTAAGGTGAGCCTTTCTTAAGTGATCTTTATTATTATATCAGTTTACATATGGATACATATGGGGTATGTGGAGTTTGTCGTGCGATGTGCGCATGATGAACTAAAAAAAGATTTTGATGAAATTCAAATCGTGCATTGTTTATTGTTATGAAAACGATTTAAAAAATATTATACAATCCTAGAACTTTATCATTTACAATACGTGAAGAATAAATAATATTTATTCCAATTTTATAAAAATATCACCTACCTACAGAAATAGTATTAATAATTTACGACAGCAACAAATTGATTCGAACGATAAACTAGTATTGAATTAAAGAGGAATAAAGAGGAAGAGGTCTTGTATATAAGTAGATCAATAATATTGTTCGTCTATTTTAAATATTGGTAACCAATCGATTTTGTAATTGCTTGGTAATAAATCGCATATACATAGTGTTTTACAATTGTATAGGTATAAGTATGTGGTGCAAAAGAAAAATTATATTTGAAGTAAATTAACATTTTTTATTATAATTTTGAAAAAATATTGTAGTGTAATTTTGAATACTTGTAATTTTGATTAAGAATCAAAATTTGTAATTTTTATACCCGTAAGATCGATTAAGTATGTTCGAACGATTAAGTATGTTTGTAAGGTAAATTTGGCTTCGCCCGTTCGTCTGAACGGGCGAAGCCAAATTTAAAGTTATCTGTACATACTGTTTGTACAAATAACTGAGAAACTAATGGAGTTAAGTTCATAGGTTTGGGTAGCTGCCATACAACTTCAAAATTTATTTGGACATATCTCAGAAATTATAGAAAATATAGTATTGAAATTTCACACAAGCGAATATATTATCAGGGTTATTGTGTTTGATAAAAGTCATTAAAATTGTTTGGCTCCTTCTGTATCTGTCATACAACTTGACAAGTTATTTGGCTATATCTTAAAAACTGTTCAACCTACAGTACTGAAATTTTGTAAAATAAAATATGATAAAATGGCCGCTATACTAAATAAAAATTGTTGAGATCTCATAAGCACTAACTCCCAAAGTTATTTGGCATTATCTCAGATGTTATTGAAGCTATAATATGGAAGCTATAAAATGGAAATTGCGAAAACAAGTGTAATATCAGGACTATTATGTGTGATGATAATCGTTGAAATTTTTTGACTCTTTGTGGTAGCTGCCATACAACTTCAATTACAATATTAAAAATATTGAAATTACAGTACTGAATTTTGGCATAAATTGGTATGATAAATACGGCGACTTAAGGTCTGTCCCACAGTCAGCTGTCATATTTACTTGCACACAGGATAACAAAATTCGTAGACACGGTCAGCTCTATTTTTTCTCGTTTATATACATACATATACATGTATGTTAGAGTATAAAACTAATTTTCACAATCTTGTGTAATATGCTTCCTTTAAACTAATGATAATAGATTTATTGAAAATTTCTAAGTATTATTCAGAAAAAAAACACTTTATATTCGTGTTCACGTGCTGATCACATTAAAATTTCTTGGATTTCGTGGTTTATTAAAGAACAATTCAATAATAATGGGACAACTCTACTAAAAGACTGTACATATTTTAATTTTTAATATCAACGAAAAAAATCAAAACATAAATAATAATGGGTTCACGAGCATTAAAATCACTTAAACGTTTATCAATAAAAACAAAACGAATTTTTTTTTATGATGAAAAATTGACAATTTTAAAGATTACGTCCTAAAATAAAAATTAAAAAAAAATCTAAATTCAGAAACTTTTTCAAATGACGAAAAGTACTGACGCGACAATATTGATAACCATAAGAGAAAAATGATAACAAAAAGATGAAAAATATTCAAAAATAAAAATAAAAAGTTGGTTGAATCAAATTTAAATCATAAACTCCACAACAATAGCGTTGATTGCGTGACAAAATTGTATTTTGTCTTTTATACAGAGTGTGTTATCGTTGTGGTGAAAGTAAAGTACAATGGTAAAAAAATACTTTTAACAAGGATGTATGCCAAGCTGGTTAAGCTACACTCATGCTATGTCTTTCTTTAACATTAATCTCTTGAAGGGAGAATTTAAAAATATCGTTAAAATATTTTTGGTTGTCACCCGTACTATGTTGTACCTTTGAGTTATAAGATTAAAAGTGCAATATAATACAAATATGCGGAAGAAAAATAACGAAATACTTAAGTGTGCACAAGTTAAATAAACCGCGAATCTTAAACTGAAATCGTCAACAACAAACGCCATTATTAGTAGAATATCCTCATTTTGCAACTAACTTTCCACCTTTCTTAATAAAATTTCTAGAATCGTATTCAAAAGTTATATTCCGCATTTCAAAAAGTTTTGAATCAACGTCTTAACTTAACGTTTGAAATTATTAGACGATTACATCGGCTAACTGATGGTTTTTATTGTTACACCCTATATTACAACAAAAAATAAAATGAGGCATTTTACTAAACTTTTTATAAACTATAAAGTAGCTATATTAGCCCTGTACCTAAATTAAAAATTTTACAAAACTTTTCTACATGCATAAATGTGCTCACAATGTGCTCAGAACATACTAAAGCCACATAACCGTTATGGTCGAAATAAATAAATTTCCTCTTTTTTCGTTATATTGAATAAAAAAAAAAATTTAATAAAGTAAGGAAAAAAGTTCAAAAAAGGATCATTTATGCCATACTCACTTGCAAATTAATCTTTCTGTCATTTACAATGACTTGAAATTTATATTATACTTTATATATCAGATAGAGAATTACATGTGAAATATGTAAAAAAAAATAAATAAATAAAAAAAATATTGAAAAAAAATGTAGAAAGATTTTGATTAAATGCAATAATACCTACATATATACCTACATATCTATAATTGCATAAGGATAACTTTTGTGACTTTGATTGATGGGTTAAAGTTGAATTGAATTTAATGTATGAATTCGCACTAAAATGGAGTGCAGCCTGCCATAAATTATAGTTTTGTCGACAGCATCAACATTAAATATACTCACATATGTATGTAAAATGAAATTAAAAATTGTGAAACAAAATAAAAATAAAAAATTTTACATATTTTTAATTTAGTTTTTCACAGTCATCAATAGTGATTTATATTCATTCTTATATGAAATTAATGACGTAAAAAAATTTACAAAATACATTTTACAGATACATAGATTGTGTATGTATACGTATATTTTGTATGTATAATTTCTGTTGATTAACAATATAAATTTTGTATTCATATAAGCATTTCAACTATGAAAACACAAAAAATGCAATATGAAATGCAATAATTTATATTTCATAACATAATTAAATTAATCAGACAGTGGAATCAAATTTATTTTCTCTCTGTATATTGTAAATTGAATGTAATTACATATACAAAATACCAATGACACTTTAAGAAAACATACCCAACTTTTTGTGTAATTTGTTATTAATATTTTATTATTTATAAATATTAAGTAAATAAATTTGAATCCTGTTAAAATGTTCACATATTGTAGAAATAGTAAAGTATACAACAAACTATATAGCTACAGAAATTCCTCGTTCCGTTTTTTTTCGGAGAGCAGCTCCAAACGAGTTTCTTTAAAAATCAAAAATTTGGCAAATTGCTGAATGGATAACTGTACGTATGAATAAGCAATATTTCGAGTTTTTTTGTTTTCATATCTATACCAATTTTTGGAATTATAAAATCTACATAACATATATGTGTAGCTAATTGTACAAAGTACAATACATGAATTGAAAAAAATATTTTGCTTTTTGAATTATTTTTAACTAAAAATATTATAATTACGTGCCGCATCTGAATAAATGCATTTTTGTTGGTATACTAAAAAGAAATGTTATTTGTTTTAATTTTGCACAATATTTACAACAAGTCGTCCTCTGGCTTCCCAAATCAACTACCATAGTGTTTTTACATTCAACCAAATTGCCTTTTTATCGGTAGTTCATTATTATTCCCTCCTTCCATTTTTTCGAATATGACATGACATGATATTCCTTTCAATAAAATATTTTTTCAAGGCTTTTGGGATCAGGGCTTTTGGCGTTGGTTTTTGTTATCTACATTCAGAATTTTAGCTGTGATTCCGGTGCTTGTTCTTTAGTTTTCCAATAGCTTCCATAATTTATTTCATTGTTGGAGCTTTTTAGCAAGCGTTTCATCTCTTATTGTATGTGATTTGGAAAGAGTAGTTTCCCAAAGCACATATTTCCGTATTTGCATCGTGTCCTAGGTTGACGTTAAGAACTTTTGAAAGACTTTGGGTTTCGTAAATTTTTTTGCTCAAAGTAATTATTTTTCTTAAATATTTTGAGCAGCTTGTTCGGCTTCTTCGGTGAAGTTGTTTTAGAAAGCCTATTTGACTGTTCTAGGTAATTATTTTATTTTCTATTTCTCCACTGTCTTCTGCCATCTTCTCCTTAAAAATTAGATTATGTGGCTCATAGAGCTACCACCGAAATTCGTTGGTATGTATATTATTCGGATTTTTCCTGAGTCATATAAGATATTTTTTCTTCTATTCTTAAGACCAATTTCCCTTTTTATTTTAACCTTCTATTTTTCTACTATTCGTCTACCTTCTATTCGTCTTTTTCTACTCCCGCTGGAAATAACTCCGTGCCATACCCCCTCCATGTTCTGCTTTCTAATGCTAACAACTTCCCCTTCAAACTAATATATAATATGTAAGATATCCGATTTTTATTTTACGGATTTGTGTGTTTTCTTGCGGTGGAAAAATATTTTACTTGTTTCCATTTAGTGTTCTGCGCATACATTTTTTAATATTTCTTCAATGTTATGTGCGTTTAAAAGATCTTGGCCTCCGCAATGGCTTTGCTCGAGATGTCCAACTTTTGCGTTGCGTTGGTTAACTGTTCATAGAACTCGTTTCTGGATTTTTTCTCTGCTACTTCTGTTAGGACACACCATTGAACAATTGTTATATTTCCAATTCTTGCTCGAAATCTTTTTTTTGTTATTCCGGTGCGAATCGGTTTCCAATACGGAAAACTTTAAACATGATGATATATTTCAATATATTGCAATAACTGTTCTATGTTTTATTGAACGTATTAAACATAGTTTACAATTTTATAAATGCTTAACTATCCAAAAAAATCGACAAGTCTTAAACTCCAGTTGACATGAACTTGTAAAATGAAATAACTTTATTTGAGCAATCATTAATCGAAATTCCAAATTTTTCACCTGTTTTTCAATTTTTCATTTCTGCATTGTTTTCTTAACAAAAAAATATAGCATTGTTCATAGTAAACAATGTACAAGAAAAAAAAATTTTTTATAAATCCTTGCACTTTTTTCCCTTTTATGTTTTTAATTAATTATTAAATTAAGGTGACCATGCTAAGTGTTTCCTATCCTAAAAGCAAACAGAGGAACAATAAGAAAAGAAAAAATCGAACAATATTAAAATTCAAGTAAATTTTAAAACCATAAAAACGGCTACTTAGGTGAACAACTTTTTATTTTTACGGGCCATTAATTTAGTATTATTAAAATTTGAAAAAAAGTTCTTAGACATTTAAAGAACATCCACATATGTATGTAATTTTTACAATATTGTATTTCCCTTAACAGCTGAAGGAAAAATACTCGACTCTTAGCCCTTAACTTAACAGTTTCAAAAATAATGTGGTTTTTCTAAATAGAATATAATTAACATACATTTATTTATCTTCTTTATTGTATAGTTTTATTTAACATGGGAAATATAGAAAATAAACCTAAATATTGAAATCAAAGCCAATTTAATAGTTTATGATTTACTTTCGAACAGACTCTTATACATTAAATAAAGCCATTAAAGAAATCATCCACTTAAATGCATATGTATCGCATTATGTCTGCAAGTCTTAGAAGGGATGAGTTCTTTACCTAGCATAAGGTAAAGCTATAAGATCCAATAGCGGGCCTTAATATTTTTTATTTAATCCTGACATAAACATTTCAATCAGGATTATATCACAACCGATTAATTGTAAATGCATAATACACCATCAATCTATCAGTTATGGTTGCCAGTTGAAAAATGTTTTTTTTATTTTGCTTCTTTGTGAAATCGTAAAAGGCAAGTAAGATTATAAATACAATAAAAAAGCAGAGCATATGTGTAAGCGTATAATTATACACATATGATGTGTATATACCAATTTGTATAAAAGCTATACAGTAGTTAATATTTTAAAAGAGAATCTTCTTATCATAATCTATACGTTTTATTTTAGCCGAAGATTTAAAATTCAACAAAAAAAAATGTTTTATATTTTATTTTGTAAAAAGAAGCAGTGAAATAAAGAACAACTGCTATAAACAACGGAATATTGTCTCTGTCGGTCAGATTTAGTAAGGAGTTAACATGCATAAATGCAGTGAAAAGTTAATCATCAAAAATTTTTTTAAACCCACAAAATATGTATCTATATACATATATACATACATGCCATACATACGAATACGATCACATAATGTCGGCATATCGAATAGATTTTCAAAAGAACATCAGAAGTCACCCAACAAGTTAAAGAAATTTTGCGGAGCTCTTTGATGTTATGCCGGCGGTCAACTACACAAAACAAAAAAAAACAATATTACTAGTGACACACACATGTACGCGTTTAATGAAAAATAAAACTGAAAGAAAAAAAAATTACATGAGCAATGAGCGCACGATCAAGCGATTTCATTGTAATTTTATTTATTTTACTATGATAGCCAAACGCAAGTAAAATATAATGGAAATTATTAGAAAGAGAAAAGATATAAAAGTATTTAACACTTTCCTGAATTTTCAAATTTTATTTCAATAATAAATTTTACTGTATTATTGTTAGCTGTTTTTGTTTCACTTTATTTAATTTTTTTTTTGAATATCTTTTGTAAATATTTAGTCTTATTATTGGAGCTATAATTGAAAGCATGATTATGAACAGCTTATAACCGATCCCAATATATTGCGTAAATAACATAGACCTTATGTATAAAATTTCAATAGATTCTGTAAATGACCTAGCAATAATCAAAAACATAAAATCGCCCCGTAGTAAAAGATTAACGTAGTTGCTGACACCCGATTTTTTCTTAAGACTTACTGGCTCATCTTATTTTTGAACACAGCTTATATGTAAAATTTCAAAAAATAGGAAAATCGGGCTGCTGGGGTCAGAAATTGATCGATTACCAGCTAAAATAAAGTAATTTATAAATTTTAATTAAAATCATGTTCACCCAAAATTGAAATAGAAAAGTACAAAAACATGCAGACAGACCGACAGACATCTTTCTAGAACTAGGTTATTTACATTTTTAAGACATAAGTTTTCCTTGAAAACTCGTCATTGGAAATTTGGTACTATAACATAACATCGCTCAAACAATGCAATGCGGTCCCTGAAAAATATAATGCACACATTTAATTCCAAAATTCTATTTTGGAAAGGAATATTTTTGGAAGTATAGCGTGACAGTAGATTAGTGATAGGGTTTAAATAATAAATTAAATATTAGTAAATATTTGCGATTGTTAAAAAATCTATAAATTTTACCTAATGGCAAAGACAAGATATTTATTTAAAAAGATCTGCTTTGAACAGCACGTTTCCGGCGGTGTTGTAGGTTTTTCCGGCGTTGTTGTGTTGTAGGTTGAAAAATTTATATAATTTAAAAAAAGCCAGATTTGATTCCAATTATCTTGTATGTTTGTTTATGCTTATTACTAGAATGTTGGTTTGGTTACAACAAATTATCAAAAATGACATTTTAAAGATTTTCAGGGGAAGTAACTTTTAGAGAGAGCAATAAAAATCCAATTTCAAATTAAGCGGAATATTAGTAATAATTAATATATAAAACAGGGAATTTTTCGTTTGCGGGCGAACGACACGAAACATCGAAATTCGCACTTTACGTTAAGCGAAGCATTACTGTATTTTTTAGATATTTAATTTAAAATGCAATAAAGAGCATTTGTATAATGAGTGTACGCACCTCCACTGAACGTAGTTGCTTCGGAAATTATATTTTAAGTAGAAAATGCTTAAACACAATAAACCAAGCAATTAATTTAAGACAATGATTTTGTAGAATTTTTTTTAAGATTTTTCATCATGACGTTTTTAATATGAATTTATATAGAAATTTTTAATTAAGTAAAAGCAATTTAATGATGTAAATATTAATACATATACTGAAGTACCGGGTATGTATGTGCAATCGCATGATACTTCTTTGGTTCTAGATGCTTAAGCTTTCTTAGAATTCAAATGAATTAAATAATTGAGTGTTTTAGAAGAAATTCAGTTTTAGATAATTCTAGAAATTTAGAAGTTTTCTCAACTAAAAAATCTAAAAATATTACTTAAAGTAACTATTTAGAAATTTTTAATATTAATTTTTAATATCTAATTGAGCAAAATATTTTGATTAAAATCATTTTCTAAATGGATAAATTTATAAATTTCTGATTAATTATTTAAATTATTTGGGTTTTAATTAAAACAAAAGAATACAATGAAAAGCGTTAATCAGGAATTCTAATATATCATACTCAATTGTTAAAAGAAATTTAATTACTGACTCGAACTCCAGACATTTTGCATGTTTTTTATTATTTTTTTCTTTTTGATTCCTACAACAGGACTTATTCTAGACTTACATAAAATATAATTTTTTCTCTTTTCCTGTAAAGTCGGAATTAGAATTTTAAATATTATCTGGAAAAATAATACGTGATCTTAGGTTTTGTTTACTGTTTAATAAAAAACAAGTAAAATAAAAATTCCATCAACGCAATTGCAAAATTCACAGGAAGAAGACTTCTAGTTGAAAATCTGATTTTCTAACATTAAGGGCAATCTTATACAAGGTTTTTGAGTTTGAATTACTAATTTTTTTCATTAATTGCGAAAATGTGAAAATATTTTTACGTGGGCTTAATGTTGAAGAAATTCTTAAATTCCAAATTTTACATTCATTTTCATATTACTCTAGAATTTTAAATTTAAATTCAATTAAATTTTATTTCATTTTAAATTCAGTAAAATAACACGATTATTCTTGCTATTAATGAAACACTAAAATAAATTTTTGAATGACGCTAGAATGTGGATAACATTATAAAAATTAATTTGACATTCATAAACAAAACTATAATGATAGTGTAGGCCTCTATTTAATTTTGTTAAATAAAGGCAATATTGTTCTAAACACTCGTGTTACATTAACTAAATTAAAAAAAACAATTCTTATATAATTCTGAATAATATTAAATTTTGAAGTATGATTGCCCTCCTCCATAAAAATACATTGACATGACATAAAAACTTGATCGGGGTAGACGTATTAGAACCTGTTCAAAAAATGAATGATCATAATTCATAGTCAGCATTGCAATATTTACCTGAAATCGTAATCTTACCATATTTTATCATCAATCTCATCAACAAACACTTCCATTAGAAAATAAAGGACAAAAATTAAAATTTCCGAAGTCTTTCATTATATTATTTGAGTCTCGTTATATGAAAAATAACCATATTAAAAATTCATTGAACGTTTTTGTAACTTTTACTTCCCCTTGATTTCTCACGTGATAAATAAATAAAACAAATTGTATATAAGATTTGAAACATACAAATGAAAAGTAATATATTCAACTTTCAGTCAAAATTGGACAGAAGAACATAAAAAAAAGAAGAAGAAAGAAGAAAAAATAAATATAGAAGCACCAGCAAGAAACAAAGGAACAAAACTGGTAAATCTTTCCTTTTAAAAGTCAACCAACATTTTATAAGCAACATTTATTTATGTTGCCTAAGTTGTTTTATTTAATGAAAAAGGTGAAAAAATAACAAGAAGATAAAAAACATCAAGTGTGTTTTAAGAAAACACCTTAATAATTTTTTCTACTAAATTAACTAAATGGTGCTATTCGCATACAAATGTATGCGAATTCGCATGTATTCCTTATGTCTTATTTTCTGTATTAACATGTACATATGTTATTCATTTAAACGTTTCAACAAATACAGAGTGTTTCCTTAACTGAATTCTACAGCGAAATACTAAAGAAGTTAAACAAGTTGACAAATAAATTGGAAACTGAAAATTTTAATTCTTTCTTTAACTTAATTTTCTGCTTCAAATAACTGACACATGTACATAGTACTGTGTCTACTGAGTCTGCTAATTTTATATTAAAAGTTCACACAAGCTCTTATAAAATTTCATAATTTGGATCCATGGGTGTAGAATTGTAGATGAATGTCATCTCATATTCGCTCACTTCATACAAAGCAGTAAGACGAATTTGTAAGACAATTTTTTCTACAATTTTTTCTATTGATTGAACAAGTAAAAAAAATTTGTAAATACATTGTCATAATGTTTTATTGCCACATGTCCTGAACAAGAACACAAAAACTTACGATATTATAGAATAACCTTATTACGCTTAGAATAAATGTCTATTCATTGTTTCGTCTGTTAAAAGCAATTGAAATTCATCGAACTAGAACACTTTATCTACGTAATTTATAGAATATTTAATTAAATAATTGTGATTTTCAATTCTATATTATTTATTGAATACAAAAGGAATTGAATGAGAACAACATTTTTTTTTATTTTCTGATCTTTTCAATTTTGTGCACATAAATCGCGACATTTGACTGTACATATTAAAAATATATTGTTGTAAACTGCCCATGCTATTGTTGAGATATATATATGTATATGTATACGTTCATACATGTTTACATACATAGTATCAACTACAATATATTACCTACTCTCTATCACCTTTATTTGAAGGTAATGAATTAAGACCATGATTCTCCTGAGTTTAATTCGAATATATTATAATATTATTAATAAGTCGCGTCGATACGACAGAAACCAAACTTAAAACTTGCTGATCAAATAAATAATATCCATATATACAGTAGAATCTTATTAATATCACATCAGAAAATGCACAGAACTTAGTGACGTCAACCGAATTGTGAAAATAAGCAAGATTCATTCAGTTTTGTACTTTGCGTAAATAGACTTCACTCTGTCCGTGCGTTCGTCTGTGAACATGTCTGTGCACAAAACTTCTACACCCTTCAAAATAGAAAGCTGAAATTTTAAATGTACATAGATTTATACAAGAAACTTCTCCCCCCTCTGAAAGATATACCCCCTAAAACCCCTAAAAATGGTATTTTTCAACTATTTATTGGAGTAGGTATTTTTAAAATTTAGCAAACGCAGAAAAATTTTTTTACAGCGGCATACTGCACCTGAACTTTTAAAAAAACAAAATGGGTATTAAAATTTACCGTTATCTAAAATAACTTTTTTCTAAATTTTTGATGTCGTTTTTCTTGTAGACCACAGCTTGTGAAAGTCTGAAATTTTAAGAGCTTTTAGACATTAATAAATAGCTCATTTTGTTAGAAGAAAATTTTTTCCCACCTCCACCCCGTCTCAAGTTGTCGCCTCTCAAAATTTGCCAAATTTGAATTTGTGGTGCCTTATATTTCTGATACTTCAAGCTTTTTCAAATTCCTATAAACGCAAAAAGTTAACGGTAAATTCCGTGTCATTAAAAAATATAATTATTTTTCTTAACTCACGCGATTAACCGTGATTAAAATTAAAATCGAGTGTTATGTTAACTAACAATTCTTTAAGTTTATTTTTGCTTTATTTTAAAGACTGCATAATCGTTCATCCTAAATATATGCAATCCTAGAAATAGTTTCGTATATGAATGATAGTAATTTTCATAGTGTAGTAGGTTATTTTCACTTTTGAACACTATATAAAAATTTTTATGTTATGCAGTTTTTTTTTTTGAAAATAAGTGCGATGTGATGTCATTCTATGTGATTTTACGCGAATTTCACTGTATAAACATAAACGATAATCATCACAATATGAAGGTACTTTATCTATTGAACTATTATTCAATTAATACTTGATTTGGAACATGAATTTTATGAATTTCGTTCAAAGATGTACTTTCATAGAATATTAATTTTTAGCAATTAGTTATGGCAAATAAATCAGTATTAATACACATTTATTTATGTACATATGTATGTAAATATTAGTGTATTAATAATTAGCGCAAAGTAGAAAATTTACTCTCTAAATACATACTGTTTATCCTGCTGCAACATTACTATTTAATTCTCGATCAGCAGTGAAATGGATTTACTGAAAATGGAATATTTAACGTTTCTCCATTTCTGATATTTCAAGAATGTTATAATAATAGAAATGGCATTAATAAAGTGCTAAATATTGTATATAAATTTGATATTTAGTAAAGTAGTGTATTTATAAAAGTTAAGGAAAAATTTTTTAATAAATTAAAATTGCTTATTTAAGACTTAAAAGTAATTTGTAAAATTACGATATCTCATGATTATTATTCAAGAAAACGAGTAAATAACATTGTAAGTAAATTGTAATTAAAAATTTTCAAATAGTGAAGCAATATGTTTAACTTTTCATCCTAATACGATTATGATTTGCTCAAATCTTTATAAAATTGTTCTTCCGATTAAAAACTAAAGGCAGTTGGCAAGAAGTTCACAAAATTATCGACAACGTAATAAGGACACTAATTAAATTAACAAGGTTAATGTAAATTAATTTTGTCTCATATTCTTACATACACCATTTTCATTTCATATATAGGAAATTATTAATTAACTTGTAAACTCCTAACTAGTTGCTATTTCTCATTATTGTTGTGAAATTTTCCTTCTTTTTCGTATAACTGAGAATTTTGTAAAATGCTAGATGCTTTATCGAATGGTACAATTAATAAATTATAATCAAGTCCTTGTTTTAATTTTGTTTTGCTATTTTGTCCCGTTTTTGATTCAAATTTTTATTTGTAAATATTTTTTAAAATTTCACGAAATCTAATCAATTTTCCCGAAAATTCTCATATTCAACGATGAATAAATTCGGTGAGAAGCCGATCCTCTGTTTAAAATTCAAACCCGAATGTAAAATACCTTCACAAATTTTTATTAAACGCAATTTAAAATTATTTTATTGAAACTATAACTCCTGCAGTTTATAATAATAAATATCATTAAAAAATGAGGACAAAGTTCAATTTATTTTCCAAAATTTGCATTACTTACGATATTTTATCTGCTTAAAATAATTTTTTTATTAAATATTATTTTAATTATTCCTGCCTTTCTTTTGAAATTAAATTTCACTTCCTTCTTTTTTATAAAAAAAAAATCTATTTTTTATTTTTTAAAATAAAAAGTATAAAATACAGGAAACTTTTTATAAATCATAGAAGAGAAACTCAATCTTTACATATAAAAAAAAACATATACAAAAACCTGAATTAGAGACAGCACACCTCGGCCGTCTAGTCTAGAGAAAAAGAATAAAAACTTAAGAGGAAAACCTATTTATTTTTTTTATCCTATAAAAAAAATTAAAAAAAAAGCAATAAATAAGCAACCAACAGGTTTTCTTTTTTTTTTTTAACAATATTTTCTTGATTTTTTTTGTTCATATTCTTATATTCACAACAGTTCCTTATTTTTTAAGACCTTATTTTTCTTAGTACTTTTTTCACTCATAGTTTCTTGTTTATTGCGAGGTCATTAGAATTTCTTAGAGGTTATGTTTACAACATTATGATGTATAATGCAATTGAAAGAATAAAAAGAATCATTGAGGTTGAGGATGTTGAACTTTAATTGATTTTAATTGCAACAAAATACACAATGTACTTTAATTATGGACTACAATTATAAATGAAAGTAATGAAAAGTACTTAGATAAATGTGAAAATCAATAACAAGTTGATGTTAAGAAAAAAAGCAATGAAAGACAAAAATAAAATTTTAAACTTGTTTAACAACTTTTACTTGTACTTATGCAAGAATAATTATTGTAAAATTGCATTACAACGAGTACCTACAAGAGTTATCAACTCTTTATTAGTTAGAATTTTGAGTCACTTTTAAAAGAAAACATAGAAAAGAATATTATGATTTTTTTATTATGATAAAAATTAGAGAAACAAGCACGAGCTCAAAACTTATGACCATATTTTCTCAAGACCTCATTTTTAAGAAATAATTTGTGAAAGTAAAAAACCAAGCCTTTTTTTATCCTGACAATTTATTTTTAAACATCAACCGTGTTTCTGGAAATAAAGCAAAAACCCCATTAGAATTTCAAGATTTTAAAGGCTATAGTGAAAAGTACAGCCTCACTGGTGTTGTATGTAAGGAAGCTATCCTGTAAATCTTTACAAAGATCATTTTTTGACAACCCCTCTTACCCGATGTTAAAGTACTGTTCAACTATCGTATATGGAAAATGAAACAGAATTTGAATCTGTTTAAAAGTCTTGAATAATACCTTTTATTTAATATTATTTTACAAAATATCAAATAGGAGGTGATCATTAACGCAGTTACATTTACGCATTTTCAATATTTTTTAGGTAAGTATATTTCCACTTTACTAAGTCCTTATGAAGCAAGAAAACTATTAACATTTCTCAATACTTTAAATTTCAATAAATATTATTCGTTCTCCACTAATAATTATTATTGAGTTTTGATTCTAATTAAACTAAAATTTAAAAAACAAATATATATCGACAAAATGCATTAAATAGTAAATAAACAACACCATAAAAAAGACCTAGCCTACAAATAAATGTCAACTATGGTTGGCGTGCGATGTTTACAGTGTAATGCAATTTAAAATTTTTTACTATCTTAAAAAAAAAAACGAGAAAGACACATATGTGAGTGCTAAGGTGTAACAAGCATTTCTGACAAATTAATTCTCTCTGCGTGGGATAACGCAATATACAATACACTCTTACACGTACGACATTACATTGTACAAATAAAGTACAGACAGAGCCGACTTAAGACAAATTACGTAATAGTTTAATATTTGCCTTTATTTAAAAGCAGGAACTATAGGTTGTAGGTAATGTTCTTATTTGTACCTTATTCTTCTGCGAATTTAATTAAGAAAAGAAAACTGTCTTATTACGTTTTTGGAAAGCAAACTTCCACAAGTTTCTTGGAACTTTTAGTAACCATTATATATGTTACAGTAAAATTTATAGTCGATAATTCTAACTAATCTCAAGAAATATTCGAAGTCATTCAATTAAAGGCAGAATTTATGTTTAGAAACGTCTAAGCCGACCCAGTGTAAATCCACTTTAATTTGGATTGTTATTTTTTTTTCAAATCTATAATACATGCATGTATTTCTATGTGTTTGTGTTTCTGTATATAATTAAATACATACACATATAATGTACTCTAAAAACAACTTTTAGTTTATTTTTTAGTAATAAATTTTATTTTTAGCTCGAGGCTAGAGCTCATTCCATCAGTTTAAACCATTTTTAATAACACCATCATGGATGGTGCACATAAATATATGTATATAATGTAAGTATGCATCTGTATCTACAAAATATAAAACATATTTGTTGTTATCTCAAGCCAAGATAACAAGAAGCAGCGAAAAAAGAAAATAAAAACCTCAATAACATACGGAATAAAAAAAATCGATGATCAGATTTCATAAAGTACTCAAAAAAGAGAAATGTGCATATACATATGTACATATAACGTAATATATATACACATAGATACATAATATATCTATATATATATATATATATATATATATATATATTATGTATATATATTTATGTATTACTAAGTTAAAGAAATTAAATAAGAATATTTTCAAGGAGATAAAAAAAATCTTATTTATATTATACAGATGCTTTAAATTTGGAGGATTGCACATGTAGGAAGATTATTGAATAATTTTTATCATGATTTAGGTTTGCATTTCATATAATATTCATTAATTGTACGGTAAAGGCCAGATACAATATTCTTGTTCTCTTAAAGAAGAATTATTGTTTTTAATGAGTTCTAAACAACTGTCTGACTTAAAACAAAAATTGTTTTCTTCCACAAACGTTCTTAGTTTCAATCTATAGTGCACGACTAAGGTGGAGTTAATTATGGAAGAGTTGACTCAGTTAGATCATTTTAAAATTTATATTTGTATGCATAAGTAAAATAATGATTTGAAAATTTAAATTTCCATCACATTTACAATATACTATATTGTATAATGTATGCTATTGAACAAATTTTTTGGGAGACAGAATAATATATGCAACACCTGAAGTGGGTAAGCTAATTAGAGTTGAACTTTCATCCATCCCAAGTCTCTGCCAAATAACACACTGCAGTGTATATTAAATAAAAATTTTATTTTAACAACTTCCAATGGATGTGCGTGCATGCAATTTACCATACGATTAAATATCAAACGTAACTTTTTTTTAAGAAAAATTAATTTATTGTACAAAATATTTATCGCGTATTTATGTTAAATTCTTTGTTTGTGCCCTTATCTTACAAATTAAAAAAAAAATTTTAATCTTTTCTATAGTTTTTTTTTTTGTGTGTTTATTTTCGTATAAAAAAAAAATTTGCTACTGTAATGTTACGATTTTGCTTCTTGTTTATAGTTATAGTACAACAACACCACATGCGGGGCAACTCCAGTTTTTATTTTCTTTTATTAATTTTATTTTTTATGAACCAAGAGTAGCTATTTTTTTTTTCATTTATTTTAGATTTGAAATGATGCCTCGCACGTTAATATCACTTATGTACATATGTATGTGTAAATATGTACTATTACAATATTTTTGATTGAAGAAAAAAGAAACCCACAATAACTATCTGCGAAATTTAATTAAATAATAATTTTTTGAAGGCTTTTAATTTAAAATTAAAATTGAAGAGAATAAACACATTGTTGACATACAAGATTCGTTTAATACCAACAACTTTGTAAAATTTGTAAATTTTATTCTGAATTGTCTCAGGAATTGCATAAAAGTTTGTTAAATAAATTCTTAATAATCTTTTGTTTTCTGAAAATTAGGGAAATTTTTGATTAAATTATATTAAATTCACTAACTAAGAGGCTCAAATAAATGACTAGATACAATAGCACCAGGTTTGCATAGTAGGCACACGATGAAAAATTCCTATGAAAACAAATTCGGTTTAAAGCTTTTGTTTTTTTTTTCTTATACCCAGAAAATAACATAAAAAACGGTACTATTTTGTCTGATACTATTTTACCTGCCATTGAAATTTCATATAAATTGCACCTCTGTGTGTTTTATTTATTTATAATATTAAATTTTACAAATCGTTATAGCAAAATTAAGCAAATTAATTTACGCCTAAGTATATGCAATGCTATATTCTAATTATAATTTAATTTGAATTCTTTTGATTTGACTTGACTTTTTCATTGAACGTGTCTGTTATACTGTATCTACACAGCATTATTGTTAAGATAACCGCAAATTCTTTAACGTCAAAATTTTGTTTTCAGTCTGCAAACTGTCTGACGTATAAAACTTTTACGGACAGAAATGTAGTAAACTTCTTACCCGTAATTGACTTTGAATTTTGATCATCCGTAAACGTCAAAACAAAAAAAAAAATTTTTTAGATTTAAAATAATTTTATACTTACATATTAAAAATTAACAAAAAAAATATTTTTTATATTATTTTTAACGTAATGATAGTCACTCAATAGTCAATACATCAAATTTATTTACTGAATTTCAAAAAATCTACAATTTTGACGGCTAATTGACTTTTTTTAAACGTTTAAGAATTTAAACTTTGAATGAAAGTAAAGACGCAGTAAAGTATTCGTAAACTCAGATAACTCAGATTTTGTAAAATTTGACGTTTAAGAATTAACCATAACTGTTGTTGAGTTTAACATATTTTTAATATATTGTAACATTTTTTAATTAATTGATTAGTTTGGTTTTATAAACTTCCTGTTTTAATAATACATAATAGCCATAGTTAAAGTTTAGGTAGAGAACTTATGTCTATCGCATTTCATTTTATTCAAAAACAGGCATTCAGATTGATACTACAATAATCTTAACAGAATTTTTAATCTAGCTATGCCGAAACATTGAATTTTTTCTCAAAATACATTCTATACTGGAAATCTGTGTTATATAGAATAGGGGAGTCATTTAAAAAAACGGAGACTATTAGAAAATTTTAAAATACACAAACACACATATGTATATGTGTGTACAAATACCATGATTATTTATTTTTCAATTTTAATTTTGAAAAAAACAAAGAAAAAAATTTTTTTGCATCGTCATAATGTCTGAACTTTATTAACGAAGTATGTAGTTTGTTACACCAAACTGAATTCAGAAAACTGTTTTGCTATTTTGTCCCGTTTTTGATTCAAATTTTTATTTGTAAATATTTTTTAAAATTTCACGAAATCTAATCAATTTTCCCGAAAATTCTCATATTCAACGATGAATAAATTCGGTGAGAAGCCGATCCTCTGTTTAAAATTCAAACCCGAATGTAAAATACCTTCACAAATTTTTATTAAACGCAATTTAAAATTATTTTATTGAAACTATAACTCCTGCAGTTTATAATAATAAATATCATTAAAAAATGAGGACAAAGTTCAATTTATTTTCCAAAATTTGCATTACTTACGATATTTTATCTGCTTAAAATAATTTTTTTATTAAATATTATTTTAATTATTCCTGCCTTTCTTTTGAAATTAAATTTCACTTCCTTCTTTTTTATAAAAAAAAAATCTATTTTTTATTTTTTAAAATAAAAAGTATAAAATACAGGAAACTTTTTATAAATCATAGAAGAGAAACTCAATCTTTACATATAAAAAAAAACATATACAAAAACCTGAATTAGAGACAGCACACCTCGGCCGTCTAGTCTAGAGAAAAAGAATAAAAACTTAAGAGGAAAACCTATTTATTTTTTTTATCCTATAAAAAAAATTAAAAAAAAAGCAATAAATAAGCAACCAACAGGTTTTCTTTTTTTTTTTTAACAATATTTTCTTGATTTTTTTTGTTCATATTCTTATATTCACAACAGTTCCTTATTTTTTAAGACCTTATTTTTCTTAGTACTTTTTTCACTCATAGTTTCTTGTTTATTGCGAGGTCATTAGAATTTCTTAGAGGTTATGTTTACAACATTATGATGTATAATGCAATTGAAAGAATAAAAAGAATCATTGAGGTTGAGGATGTTGAACTTTAATTGATTTTAATTGCAACAAAATACACAATGTACTTTAATTATGGACTACAATTATAAATGAAAGTAATGAAAAGTACTTAGATAAATGTGAAAATCAATAACAAGTTGATGTTAAGAAAAAAAGCAATGAAAGACAAAAATAAAATTTTAAACTTGTTTAACAACTTTTACTTGTACTTATGCAAGAATAATTATTGTAAAATTGCATTACAACGAGTACCTACAAGAGTTATCAACTCTTTATTAGTTAGAATTTTGAGTCACTTTTAAAAGAAAACATAGAAAAGAATATTATGATTTTTTTATTATGATAAAAATTAGAGAAACAAGCACGAGCTCAAAACTTATGACCATATTTTCTCAAGACCTCATTTTTAAGAAATAATTTGTGAAAGTAAAAAACCAAGCCTTTTTTTATCCTGACAATTTATTTTTAAACATCAACCGTGTTTCTGGAAATAAAGCAAAAACCCCATTAGAATTTCAAGATTTTAAAGGCTATAGTGAAAAGTACAGCCTCACTGGTGTTGTATGTAAGGAAGCTATCCTGTAAATCTTTACAAAGATCATTTTTTGACAACCCCTCTTACCCGATGTTAAAGTACTGTTCAACTATCGTATATGGAAAATGAAACAGAATTTGAATCTGTTTAAAAGTCTTGAATAATACCTTTTATTTAATATTATTTTACAAAATATCAAATAGGAGGTGATCATTAACGCAGTTACATTTACGCATTTTCAATATTTTTTAGGTAAGTATATTTCCACTTTACTAAGTCCTTATGAAGCAAGAAAACTATTAACATTTCTCAATACTTTAAATTTCAATAAATATTATTCGTTCTCCACTAATAATTATTATTGAGTTTTGATTCTAATTAAACTAAAATTTAAAAAACAAATATATATCGACAAAATGCATTAAATAGTAAATAAACAACACCATAAAAAAGACCTAGCCTACAAATAAATGTCAACTATGGTTGGCGTGCGATGTTTACAGTGTAATGCAATTTAAAATTTTTTACTATCTTAAAAAAAAAAACGAGAAAGACACATATGTGAGTGCTAAGGTGTAACAAGCATTTCTGACAAATTAATTCTCTCTGCGTGGGATAACGCAATATACAATACACTCTTACACGTACGACATTACATTGTACAAATAAAGTACAGACAGAGCCGACTTAAGACAAATTACGTAATAGTTTAATATTTGCCTTTATTTAAAAGCAGGAACTATAGGTTGTAGGTAATGTTCTTATTTGTACCTTATTCTTCTGCGAATTTAATTAAGAAAAGAAAACTGTCTTATTACGTTTTTGGAAAGCAAACTTCCACAAGTTTCTTGGAACTTTTAGTAACCATTATATATGTTACAGTAAAATTTATAGTCGATAATTCTAACTAATCTCAAGAAATATTCGAAGTCATTCAATTAAAGGCAGAATTTATGTTTAGAAACGTCTAAGCCGACCCAGTGTAAATCCACTTTAATTTGGATTGTTATTTTTTTTCAAATCTATAATACATGCATGTATTTCTATGTGTTTGTGTTTCTGTATATAATTAAATACATACACATATAATGTACTCTAAAAACAACTTTTAGTTTATTTTTTAGTAATAAATTTTATTTTTAGCTCGAGGCTAGAGCTCATTCCATCAGTTTAAACCATTTTTAATAACACCATCATGGATGGTGCACATAAATATATGTATATAATGTAAGTATGCATCTGTATCTACAAAATATAAAACATATTTGTTGTTATCTCAAGCCAAGATAACAAGAAGCAGCGAAAAAAGAAAATAAAAACCTCAATAACATACGGAATAAAAAAAATCGATGATCAGATTTCATAAAGTACTCAAAAAAGAGAAATGTGCATATACATATGTACATATAACGTAATATATATACACATAGATACATAATATATCTATATATATATATATATATATATATATATATATTATGTATATATATTTATGTATTACTAAGTTAAAGAAATTAAATAAGAATATTTTCAAGGAGATAAAAAAAATCTTATTTATATTATACAGATGCTTTAAATTTGGAGGATTGCACATGTAGGAAGATTATTGAATAATTTTTATCATGATTTAGGTTTGCATTTCATATAATATTCATTAATTGTACGGTAAAGGCCAGATACAATATTCTTGTTCTCTTAAAGAAGAATTATTGTTTTTAATGAGTTCTAAACAACTGTCTGACTTAAAACAAAAATTGTTTTCTTCCACAAACGTTCTTAGTTTCAATCTATAGTGCACGACTAAGGTGGAGTTAATTATGGAAGAGTTGACTCAGTTAGATCATTTTAAAATTTATATTTGTATGCATAAGTAAAATAATGATTTGAAAATTTAAATTTCCATCACATTTACAATATACTATATTGTATAATGTATGCTATTGAACAAATTTTTTGGGAGACAGAATAATATATGCAACACCTGAAGTGGGTAAGCTAATTAGAGTTGAACTTTCATCCATCCCAAGTCTCTGCCAAATAACACACTGCAGTGTATATTAAATAAAAATTTTATTTTAACAACTTCCAATGGATGTGCGTGCATGCAATTTACCATACGATTAAATATCAAACGTAACTTTTTTTTAAGAAAAATTAATTTATTGTACAAAATATTTATCGCGTATTTATGTTAAATTCTTTGTTTGTGCCCTTATCTTACAAATTAAAAAAAAAATTTTAATCTTTTCTATAGTTTTTTTTTTTGTGTGTTTATTTTCGTATAAAAAAAAAATTTGCTACTGTAATGTTACGATTTTGCTTCTTGTTTATAGTTATAGTACAACAACACCACATGCGGGGCAACTCCAGTTTTTATTTTCTTTTATTAATTTTATTTTTTATGAACCAAGAGTAGCTATTTTTTTTTTCATTTATTTTAGATTTGAAATGATGCCTCGCACGTTAATATCACTTATGTACATATGTATGTGTAAATATGTACTATTACAATATTTTTGATTGAAGAAAAAAGAAACCCACAATAACTATCTGCGAAATTTAATTAAATAATAATTTTTTGAAGGCTTTTAATTTAAAATTAAAATTGAAGAGAATAAACACATTGTTGACATACAAGATTCGTTTAATACCAACAACTTTGTAAAATTTGTAAATTTTATTCTGAATTGTCTCAGGAATTGCATAAAAGTTTGTTAAATAAATTCTTAATAATCTTTTGTTTTCTGAAAATTAGGGAAATTTTTGATTAAATTATATTAAATTCACTAACTAAGAGGCTCAAATAAATGACTAGATACAATAGCACCAGGTTTGCATAGTAGGCACACGATGAAAAATTCCTATGAAAACAAATTCGGTTTAAAGCTTTTGTTTTTTTTTCTTATACCCAGAAAATAACATAAAAAACGGTACTATTTTGTCTGATACTATTTTACCTGCCATTGAAATTTCATATAAATTGCACCTCTGTGTGTTTTATTTATTTATAATATTAAATTTTACAAATCGTTATAGCAAAATTAAGCAAATTAATTTACGCCTAAGTATATGCAATGCTATATTCTAATTATAATTTAATTTGAATTCTTTTGATTTGACTTGACTTTTTCATTGAACGTGTCTGTTATACTGTATCTACACAGCATTATTGTTAAGATAACCGCAAATTCTTTAACGTCAAAATTTTGTTTTCAGTCTGCAAACTGTCTGACGTATAAAACTTTTACGGACAGAAATGTAGTAAACTTCTTACCCGTAATTGACTTTGAATTTTGATCATCCGTAAACGTCAAAACAAAAAAAAAAATTTTTTAGATTTAAAATAATTTTATACTTACATATTAAAAATTAACAAAAAAAATATTTTTTATATTATTTTTAACGTAATGATAGTCACTCAATAGTCAATACATCAAATTTATTTACTGAATTTCAAAAAATCTACAATTTTGACGGCTAATTGACTTTTTTTAAACGTTTAAGAATTTAAACTTTGAATGAAAGTAAAGACGCAGTAAAGTATTCGTAAACTCAGATAACTCAGATTTTGTAAAATTTGACGTTTAAGAATTAACCATAACTGTTGTTGAGTTTAACATATTTTTAATATATTGTAACATTTTTTAATTAATTGATTAGTTTGGTTTTATAAACTTCCTGTTTTAATAATACATAATAGCCATAGTTAAAGTTTAGGTAGAGAACTTATGTCTATCGCATTTCATTTTATTCAAAAACAGGCATTCAGATTGATACTACAATAATCTTAACAGAATTTTTAATCTAGCTATGCCGAAACATTGAATTTTTTCTCAAAATACATTCTATACTGGAAATCTGTGTTATATAGAATAGGGGAGTCATTTAAAAAAACGGAGACTATTAGAAAATTTTAAAATACACAAACACACATATGTATATGTGTGTACAAATACCATGATTATTTATTTTTCAATTTTAATTTTGAAAAAAACAAAGAAAAAAATTTTTTTGCATCGTCATAATGTCTGAACTTTATTAACGAAGTATGTAGTTTGTTACACCAAACTGAATTCAGAAAACTGATGAAAATAATTATAGGCTTTGTATTTTTTAGGGATACGGTTATTTTAATGATTAAATTATAACTTATACGTTCTATTTACTTACTTTAAACAGAGATTTTCTTCCATTTCATTATTTTTTTTTTTCTTTAGTTTTATTTTTTTTTTCGATTTTTACTGCTCAAATTGTTATATAGCAATTTTATATTGGAAACGTGGAATAGTATATTCACATGAAGCAGATACATTTTATTTTAAGTTTTATTATAGGTTTCCATTATGATTGTATATACGGTTGACTTAATACAACTTTTGATTATGAATAATAATTATATATACATATGTACGCATGCTTGTATGTAGCTCATGCATATCATGGTTTAATAAAAAAAATCAAAGTCAAAAAGGATTCTTAAACGTATATATCCAGAGAAAAAGATGTAGTGAAATACTTGGATCCACTAAGAAAGAACTGATTTGCGGCCTCACGCGGTGTTTCACTTTTTTTTTTGTAGTCAAATAATGTTCGAATAATTTGAATTCGAAGTTCCAAGTTATATAAATGTTTATCGTATTACGACGTGTGAAAGTGAATTTAAAATTCGGTTCCTTTGTTTTAACAACAAAAGAAAAACTATGCAAAATATTGTTAACTAAGTACTGAAAAAATAATTTTTTGGAATATCGGACCTATTTGTTTTCAAAATAATGTTAAATTTAATTTCTTCAATCTTTAAGTAACTAAAAAAATTACCAAAATTGTAAAATGCAAAAAGAGTAATATTAGACTAAAAATTTATGATATTTTCGAATGTATGGCTAATTAATTTAATTATTTCGTATTTTGAAATTACAATAGACGGGGTGTATTCTTATTCATGTATACTTTTTGAATTATTATAAAAAATATTGAAATTTTAAAACAGTTTCATTTCAAATTGTCCTTAAATATGTAAGTGCTTTAAGGTTTTATTGATTTCAGTTAGTTTCAACTGTTCTTGTTCAAAAATCTTTGTGATATTTGCCATTCATTTTGTTTATTATGCTTATAGGAAAGGTCTGATTGAACTTATTTCTCTTTTAAACTTATTTCTCTTATAGTAGCAGATCAGTTTTACTGATTAGCAGTTTGCTATTTGCAAAATTAATTATGATTAAGAAATTTTAATTTTGTAAACCATTTATGATTCAAGACACAAATTTCTCACAAAACACGAGTCAAGACATAAATTTGCTATTTTTTTCACAAATACTAAAAACTAATTATGTAAGAAATGATAAAATAAATTAATAAATTTTTGTATAACAAGAGTTATCCCAAATAATACTACATGTTCGACTTCTTATTAAAACAGCCTAACAAAAAGCGATAGATGTAAATGTTATAAAATCTGATACATTTTCAGAAATTTTGTAATCATAAGCAAATCTTTTTTTAAAACCTCGTCTCAATGTTAACTATTCTTATAGGCCCATATGTATGTAAGGCATTTTTTCTCATTTTAAAACCGAATATGCACATAAAATTATTTTAAATATTATTTTGATTCTAAATAACACCATTAATCATTATACACAGAGTTTATTTTAAAATTTTGCTACTCCTTTTCGCAGTTTAATGTTTTTTGCCGTTTATATTTTTACATAATATTTAAGCTTGATTAATTGCAATGTCTAGCCCGGCCTAAAACATATGTATATGTTTGTACATACATATCTTTGTTTTGAATTCAATAATTATGCTGAAAGGCAAAAATAAAATAATGAGTAATGATGATTATAGCATAGAATTCAGTGTTAATAATACGCGTTCAAGAAAAATAGTTTTCTTTTTTTGCATTCTACTTTGCAATGTAAAATGTAATATGCTCTTATATTGAACGTTTAATTACGTACATCTTTGATTACTGCGTATTTAGTTAGTTAGTACTCAAAATAGTAGTAGCAAAAGTTTAAATAATTTTCTGAAAAACAGCAATCCTGATTTAACTAAGGAAATTAAATGAAAGAGAGTTTTATTGAATTATTTAATTTTAATTTCAATTTTTTAAAAATTATTGTTATAGAAACAATTGATTGCATTAGAGAGTGCGAAATTCTGAAATTTGCCACAGTATTAAACAAACTAAGTTTTCCTTTAGCATTTCTTTACTTAAGGGAATGAATATTTTATGTGGCGATTGATCAAGTTCGAAATTCGTTTCAAAACCTTACCAAATGCTTTTGACTGGAAATTTTAACCACAATTACAAAAAATATTTAACAAATTTTTATATCATATTTCTCTTTTGGTATATATTAGATTAAAACGAACAATTTTAAAATCAAGAAAACTCTCTAGCACGACAACATCCTTTCTATAAACCCATAATGTTAAGGAAACATTTGTTTTTTTTTTCAATTGGAATAGCAAAAAGTTTTTCACCATACCTTAATTTTTGAAATTTAATCTTTGAAAAGTATTTTAATAAACTCATTAAATTAGTATCTAAAATTTCTTATTTCAATTGAAGTTATTGGGAAAATTTCAACTCTATTTTTCAGTGTTTAATTTTGATGTTACAAAAGAGTTTTTAATTTTCCAGAAACTTAATGTAAAATACAAGTGACATGAGTTTTACTTATAATGAGGCATAAAGAAAATAAAGATGAACATTAAAGATACTTAATTTTAACGCAACTCAAAAAGAAATCTGAAGAATTTCCTTCATTAAATCAAAAAAAAAATCATACGACCTCATGAGTCTCACACAATTTTTCATTACGTTTTAACTTTTCAATTGTAAAAATTCATTGTTTTTGCAATTTCTGCTATATTTTCAGTATTTCTTTTGTTTCACTTCATATTTTATTTCGTTAGCGACCATATTTATTACCTTTAATAATACTTAATAGTAAAAATAAATTCATCTTAATTTTCTTTTTATATTTTTCCTCACATTTTTTTTCTTTCTGTTCCTTTTTTATTGTACAATTTAAAAATTTCAATCGAATCTTGTGTACTGTACCATATGGTCAATTTATTGTTGGCATGTTGTTTGTTAACGCGAATAATTTCAATTGGAATTCCGTTTCGAACAACACAACTGTTTGGTCACGTGCAAGACATCATAATGTTTCTTTTCTGATACATACATTCCTACATACTTTGTTATGCTTGTATACATACATTGTTACATTGCATACAAATGGTAAAAAAAACGATTGTAAAAAACAAATGAAAAATAATTTTAAAAAATCAAAACAGAAATGAATCAAAAACTAAATAAAAGTAAAATACAAACAACTTTAAATTCAATTTATTACTGTCAACTTAAAGGTACTGTACAAAAGAAATGTTTGAGTAGGAATAACAAATATTATTTATAAAAATATTATCAATTAAGGTATGCAATTTAAAATTGAAATTTTAATTTCAAACTAAGCAATTTCAAGAAACTTGCATTTTAAATTGAAAAAACCATCTATTTGCTATGAAGATCATGTAATTTGAAACGGTACTCTCTAAACAGACCCAAAATTGTTGAATACAACCAAGCCGACCAAAAAATAATAGCGACTGTTTTCGAAAACGCAAGCAAATCCCTTTCTCTCCTTTCTCTTATTTTGAAAGGTGGTTATACCTTCAAAAAAATCTTTCTAAGAACAAATTCTGTTTTTACAGTATATAGTCCAAGAAATATTCAGCCCTGTAAAATTCTTTACCTATTACTGATCATCTCTGACAGAATTTCTTACTTTTAATCATCATTTACTTATATACTTAAAATATCGTATATCACTCACCCATTAATTTTTAAGTTAAATAAAAGTTGAAATTCTGACATTCAGTTTCTTAACAACTATACAGGAAACTCAAAGGAAAATGTATCTTTAAACAGAAACACAACAATAATGTTTGTAGCGATAAGGGCGGTAATTTTCACAAATGACATGGCTCGTAGAAAGTTTGGAAGCAACAATATATGAATCTCTGTAAACAAAAGTACTAAAGTAAAAAGCTTTTCGATTGATTAGGCAGTTCAAATTTTTACAAAACGACAGTTTTCACCGTAAAAATTTTGTTATTTAAAAATTAAAGGAAAAAAATTTCAAAAACAGACTGCCTGCTAAACAAAGGGCGATAGCAACCTATTGTAGAAAAATTTTCCTCCATACAAATGAAGATCTACTCGCCGATAGATGTTAAAACACCACAGGTTTAAGAAACTCCTTTAATTTAAAATATTTACCGTTGCTTCTAATAAATGAAATTTTTACATCCGGTAGAATTTTACCCGTGTAGTTCGCATTAATTTATGAATACAATTTTTTCTTAAAGGAATTTTCTTGTATAGTATTACAAACGTCGGGAGTTAAAGATACTTCGTAAATTATTTAAATTAAATAAAATTAAGATTTAAAAATCTTTTTTATAAGGTTTATTGCTATATATGTATGTATATAAATTTCTTAGTTTTTTTACTTTTTCAATGTTTTATTTTACCATTGAAGGTGTTTTATAGGATCATGTTTTCTGATATTAACTTTAACTGATTTGCAACGAGAATACATGCTTTCCCATAGTTAAACCACCATTTTTAATTATCTTCAAAATATCGAAATATACGAATATAATTCTGTTTTTTTTATGTTTAAATTAACATTGCGTTATTTATATTTCAATAACATGGTCAATCGAGTACAAGATTTTTGTAAATAGCACATTTCCCTTCAAAAATTTAAGTAGATTTAAATCTAGAGTTTAAATTCGAACTTTAATCCTAAATAATTCTCTTACTAAAATAAAGATGATTTCCATAATCATAAAGAAGGAATTTGATTATTAATTAATTTATTTGAAATATAAGGGCATTAAGGCCCTTGATGATGCTTGCATCATCGAAGTCATACCAGCTTTGCTTAAATTGAGCGGTAATAACTCTGAAGAAAGAAAAGGTACAAATAATTGAGCTGGTTTTTTTAAAAGTGTTATAAGTCCTTTTTTTTCATATATTGACATATTTAAGGTTTTGCATTTGAATCAATTAAAAAATATTGGCCATAATAACATATGTATTTTGTTTATTTTATGTTTAAGCAGAACTCTATTGAAAATGTAATCAGAACTCTACTGTAACTGTGGAGATAAGGTGTCTATAGCTCATCAAAATCACCATTAACTTAGCCTTTTTAAGAACTGGACTTATACCACTTTCAAAAAAACCAGTTAAATTTTGTCCTCGTAAAATGTTTGCCGTTATCGTTAGTTTTTATTATAAAAAAAATAAGTTCTAAATTGCAATAAGGTCGCACATACCACCTTGTCAAAAACTTGCATTCTCACGAATTTAAGGAGTTATAGGATATCTATCTAAAAAATTTTTTTTAGATAATGTTTGTTAATAATGATCAATTTGTTTTCAATTTTAGATTTCCTCCTCGAACGATGTAAGCTTTATAAAAGGTCTGATGAAATGAACAAATAAATAAAACTACGAGTAATAAGCCTATTTTTTTCAAAACTTTACGGAAAATTACTTTAAGAAAAATAAATAAAAATAAAACCGTAATGCACGTTCAGAAAGTTGTTTAGCAATTTGTGTTTCTATATTCCATTATTTTTCTGTACAAAACGTGATAATCTGTTTCACATTTTCAAAAGTAGGATTTCGTTGAAAGTCAAAGAATCTCTTGAAATATTTTAATATGAGTGCGTGTTTTAATAATTTTACAAATTCATATATGTATAAATTTTCGTACTTTCTCGTAAATTTTTCCTACGGTAACCGAATTTGATAGGGAATTATTAGATGGGAAAAAAATTGTTTTGCATTTAAAAAGTCGTGTCTTAAAGATTTTATGCATCAACTTTTATTGCACAAAATTTCAATTTGAATATTTTTAATATTACAAGAATGAATTTAACTAATCGACTTTATCCAATATGAAAAAATATTTTATAAATGTATTGGTTCATGTTGAATTAATTTTGATAGTATTACAAAATGGTGCAAAACATTTCTGTCACTTAATTTCCAAAATTTTTGTCAGTTTCGGAAGAACTTATTTTTATTATGTCTCATTAGCTTTGTAATAAGATCATGATTGGACATTGTTACAAAGAAAATTTAGAAAATATGCACTTAATAGATTCTAGAAGTCTAGCCACATATTGCTAAAAAAAATTATAACCAATGGTAAAGGCGATATCGGGTGCCTTTCATATATGCTTCAATTGATTTAAGAGTAGCTATACAATTAATAACAAGGAGGCAATTTCAGTAGTAATATGTTGAACATCGAGATGTGAACTTAGAAATTGTACTAAAAATTTTTATCCATAACAACTAAAAATAATGTAATGGTCAAAATATTTTAATAAAAATTAATTAACTGAAGAATCTCGAATCAAACTAGTAGTTTGTAAAAAAATTAATTAAAATAATTGCTTAATACCAAATAATTGTTTTAATACCTCTACTTGATTTTTTTTATATTGCGCTCTTTTATTGCCGTGCTGTACCTTAATGGCTGACTTGATTCCATGCATTATATGCTGGGACATTCAGTTCGTTGCAACTTTCTTATGTAAAAATTTTGGGTTCTCCGAATAAAAATTATACTAACGCACTAATTAAAAATAAAAGTTTTGGATAAATATTAATATATTATTCGCATTTAGTTAAATTAAAAATGAAAACATAGGGCATTTATAGAAATTACAATTGGGAAACCTCAATATGTAATTAAAAACTACGTATATGGAGAACACGGAACTCACAAGAAAAAACCATTAAAATCTGGTAGGCCTAAAATATTTACAGAATAAGAAGAACGAATGATTTTTTGAAAAAATCAAGAAAGAAACCCTATAGTTTAAAATATATTATGTATATTATATAACGTTGGTACTTCTGCAAAGGTGTTGTATTTAGTGACGAATCAAAGCATCTTATTTTTGGGTTAGATGGTCATGAAAAAGTATTTCACATGGTGGTGATAATTGTATTATGTGGGGGATGTCAGCTTTCCGAGTAGGAAATTTGATATTCATTGAGACATTATCAACAAATTTAGGTGCTCAAAAATTTTACAAGAAAATTTGGTCAACAGTTCACGCAAAATGAAGTAAATTGGGAAAAAAATTGCTTTTCAACAAGACAATGAACCAAAGCATTGAGCGAAAATATTTTTGAAAAATGAATTTTGTATAAAATTCCGGAGCAATTAAAATCACCCTCAGAGTATATGTACGTTTGTTTTTCATATTTCTATCATTCATTAAATTTTATTAATAATGCCTAATAAGCATAATCGAAATTGTTTAATATTTAAGATTCCATATTAAAATACGAAAAAATTTTTATAATTCTAGAAAAGACCAATTGATTTATTGAATCAAATTCTTCTACTTACATATGCACATACATGTATGTATTAAAATTTTGGTTAATGTTTTAATAATTTTTCCTAATCAACATAATTTATTGGTATAATTTTTTAAATTATTGACATTTATTGCAAATAAATACTGTTAAGAAATAAAAATTGAATAATTCGACGAAAATTTTAAACGATTGATTACTTTAATCCTTCTATAAAATTCCGCAAAACAATTTGTCATGTCAACTTTGTTTTGTTTCTTCTTGTTCACTTTTTCTTTTTATTCTCTAAAGTTTAATTTGATTTCCACTATTGCCCTAGGCAAAATCTAGAAAATTTTTATTTCTTCTTCCTATAATAGTACTGGTTTAATATATCAAAGATGTCAAATATATGACATTTGACATCTTGTTTAAAGTTAAATAGCGACTCATGTCAATTATAAACTTAAATGAAAAGTTGTGTACAAATAATCAACCTTTCAAGCGTATTAATAAAACATTTTCAACACCCCATTTTTATTAAAATAAGAAACCTTAAAATATTTACAATGATCGTAAAAATATTTGGTTTCTATTCGTTTTTAAATCGATTTATCGAACTATTATAAAATATGTGAGATACGAAATCTATTTCAGCGAATATGTACATACATACTTATGTATAATATTCATCGACGTTCAAAAATCACCATACTTTTAAACTCACCATACTTAAATAATTTTTTTACTCAAGACTTATAGCATCATGAAGTTTAACCATAAAAATATCAAATAAATCATAAACGTCTTCAAAATAACTAGAGAGATCTATTTCGTTTTAGTACGAATAGTATAAAACAAATTTTGAAGATTTGGCATTATGTGAATAAGAACCCACCTTGTCGTCAAACAACATTATGGCCTAAGAAACATCTGCATTTGAAAATAATTTTTTTCCCAACAAAGAACAAATCAAAAGTTGAGATGAAAATCAAAATAACTTAAAAAAATGAAATCTTAAAAATTGAAAAAAACAATATGAAATAACCACGTTTAAATTACGTGCAATTGCAAAATTGATTTTCTCATACAAAAACTAAAGAAATACAATTTTTCAATTTTTATCAAAATTATAATGAAGTCAAAATTTTCTCGTTTTCCTTTTCAATCTTTCATTATTTTAATTCCCTATTTCTACGATGGGAACTTGAAATTTTCCTTAATCCCAGATTTATAAATTTATAAAAGCAAAAATATTAACTTTTTTTTTTCAAGTGAATCAAATGAAAATGAAATTACAATTCGAATTACTGTTACCATGACTTCTTATCCTCGTTTTTTGACGTGATCTCTGTTCTCGATTATCTATAATAAGCGAAAACAAATTAGAATTGTCTGGAAAAACTCATGACTCTTAATATGATAGTAGTAAAAGAATTCAACATGCAAAATAGAAAAACGCGAATGAATCATACACAAGAATAGTTGAAAAAAAATATAAATGAAAAATTCTTAATTTATTCTTTTTTGTTTTAAAAATTTTTTCCTTGAACTTCTGATTTAATTTTAAAACCCTATGGAATTATTATTTAAACTTAATACATAGGAACATATTACGCACTTGCCTATGTACGTATGTATGTGGCTTAAATTAATTTTCATGCCTACGTAATGCGGTGTGCCATGCAATAATCTTACAATTACATTTTATTGATCATGCTTGAACGTCAGTGTATCGAATTTCTGGTTACAAGACTTATACATGCTTTAATATAGAGAGCCGAAACTTTATACACAAATATATTTTTACGAGAAAATGATTTCTTTAGAAAAAAATTAATTTTAAATTCTACAGACGCCATTATTTACAATTTTTCGTATTGAAATCGCAATCATTTTTTTAAATATGGCAAATTGGCTTAAGCCAACCCTTTTTCTAAATTCTTGAAATCGTTTTGGCCTAAGTTGTAGAAGTTCGAGATTAAAACGGTATGCTGCAACTAGTAAATTGTTTATTTCCTTCCAAAATTAGTCCAACTATTTTTATATGCGACTGCAAACAAAATATTTACACATTAACCAAAAATATTCAACTGAAATTTTTTGTAATCAACTTACTATACGGTACACACTGTATACAAATGTTTTAAATCTTTATATGGTTTAACATCACGATTTTTTTGACTCAAACTATTTTCATATTGAATTGGAAAATGACTATGGAATTAAGATGATTGATAGTTTTTATTTTATTTAGGGGGAATTACAATGAAAATACCATGAATTGATAATTTTCTTATGTAATTGCTGAAGGATTATCATGATTCTGGAACCATATATTTATTTTCACGATCTTTAATCTATAACGTGATATGTTATAGCGAAGGAATTGATTTCCAATATGTTCTTTTTCTATTTTTAATTGAAGTTCACAAATTTAGAGAAGATAAACATGTGGAATTGTAGAAGATTTCAAGAAAATATTTCAAAGCAAAGAATTAAAGCAACATGATGTATATGAAGTTTTAGTTTTTAATTTGGACGACCCAATGCGAGTTCCAAAAACTTTTAAATATTTTTTCAAAAATGCAGGGAGTTTAAAATTTTTTACATTTTAAATTGAAATGCAACAAGAATTATTTTTTCAATTCAATATAACATCGTGGTTTGAAAACATCAGATCAGAAAAACGTTTAGTTTCATAAAAATAGGACTAGAAAGCCTGTGCTCTGGACAGTTTACATTTACCCATTTTATTTTATTTTCATTGCGTATATACAAGAAAATATGAGTAAAAAGTATACTTTGAATTAAAATAATATTCATTTAATTCACATACGTATGTTTATATGTAGATACAGATGTATGGACGAATATAAAAAGTAAACAACTTGCAAATTAAATTATAAAGTAAAAAATAAAAAATAAAAAAATTAAAATGATCTGACAATCAAAATTAAATCACAATAAATGCATCAATGATGCTTGTCAACATTAAAAATGACAATGGCATTAAAATTTTTATAAAATTTTTTCTTGTATTTACTTGCTCCCTTTTTCATCACTCCTTTTAAAAATGAATTTAATACTTAAAGTAAACGACAATGTCCTATTAAGATGTAATGTGTTATGATGACCAAGACCACTTGACCATTTGACGTTTTTTAAGTTTTATACACGACATTACATTTGTATTATAAAATATGGCAGTAGAAGTATACAGAAAAATTAATGTTGTTTACATTGTATAGAAATCATAAGAGGCCATTAATGAACATAAGAAAATTAAGCATTGCTTTTATTAATTTTTTCATATTCGGCGAGAGCATAAAATCATAACAATAAATTTCAAATTTGAATTTGGTTTTTGCACTTTATATTGTTCTGACAACATGATTTTGAACAATTTCATATACATAATAATGCTGGTGACATTAATTTTGAATATTTTAAAATTTGCTTTGCTTATTTTACAAACTTTTAGACTTTATCTTAAAATACATTGAAAAGATTTCCTTTTTTACAAGTATGTATACCATAACGTAATAAAAGTTGTATTGTGCAATCTTACAACAGACTAAGAATGACTTTCGAAGTTGTGTAACAATAACTAGTGGTAGTCAAAAAATCAGGCAATTTTAATTAGTTCTACGCAATATAATAGTTTTAACAAAAATTAAATTTAGTTTTAGCGATATTTCAACACTATAGCTTGTACACCTTCTGAGATATAGTCCACCACAAGGAATCAAAAAATTTGAAATTTAATGTATTGCTTTTTGATAAATTTTAAGAATATAACGTCATTAAATTCGGAAAAATTGTTGAACAACTTTAATATAATATTAATTCATTTGTAATGATAATTCAATTTCCATTTACTATAACAATTCATTTGTGAAATTTTTTTTAAATTTAACGCACTTGAATTTTAAATTATCGTTGGGACGGCGAAACATGTATAAATTGACTTAGACATGTATTAATTGACTTTACTGACAGGGGAGTGTAACAAAGAAATTTCAATCTAATAAATAAAATATTTACTATTTTTAAATTATTTACATTTTTCTATGTATGTCAACCAGAAGCTTACTTACGCTCTAAAAGTTGGAAAAACGTGCAATTTTATAACCTTCTGTAACGCTTTTACTTAATTAAACCACATCAGATATGCGGTCGGCTATTTGCTGACCATATCAGATTTTTTTATTTTATATCAGTTTGTTTATAATATTGTAGAAAATTATGCAGCTTTGACTCTGCTTATTTTCATGGCTTAAAAATCAAAAAAAAAAAATACAACATAAGAAAAACCAATTGAATTTCTTGAAACAAATCATCTTAGTAATAAGAAAACAAAATATGCATTTTTTAAATTTACCATAACCAAGTCAAATATTTGAGTAAGACTTGCGAAATATAAATAATATTCAATTAAAAATCAACACGCAGATTGAAGAAATAATACTTGAGAAATTTATCACTTATACTAACTAATACCATCAGTACCCCAAAGAATAAAAAATTAATGTTTTCCTTTAAGAGCAAAGTAAATTTGTTCAGAAAAGTTTGTTTTTTTGTTTTAAGAATTTTTTTAATATGAAAAAATATAAAAGTAAACTATTCACATTAAAACTTCTTCAGTAGTTCCCATGCATTCGCATTGTTTATGCTTAATAAATAGTTTTCAATACATTAAGCTGACCAAATTGGTATACAAAACTCACCACTTCTTACTTTTATCGCCCTTTTTACTAAATTATATTCAACTTGTAAAATTATGCATAAAATTATTTTTTAAACTATGTATGTATGTATGTCCGAGGAAATGTTCGCTAACTTTTTAGCAATTTTTCAAAAAAAAAATGTACTTACTAGTTTAGGTTATCCTGACGGTTCCTTCATCTATCCATCTGTCCATCAGTCAGTATGTTTGATCGCAAAACTTCAACAAAGTTCTTTTGCAGTTTACTAAAGATAAAAAAGTAAAAACTGAATAGAAACTAATTTCTCCAAAAGAAAATTCTTACCTTTAAAGTTTTTCTTACCTCTATCTCATTCCAAGTTATTGCCTATTAAAATTATTAAAATTTCAATTTTCAGCATCTTACATTTCCAAAATTGGAAATTTTTTAAAATTTATATAAAAGCAAAGAGGCAACAATAAAAATCTCAAAAAAATATGACTATATTTCTTAACTCACCCAATTATTAATCAAAGGTTTTGGCCATTATATTAAAACACCTTTTAACTTTGTACTTTTCCAAAAAGTATGCAATCATTTTTATTGCATAAGCTAATTTTTATATGTTGTTGAGAATAAAATTTCAATTGTTGATGAAGATTCAATTAAGTATTTTAAGCCTTGTTCAAAGGAAAAGCGCTACTTTCCGAACAATCGATGCAATCCGAATTTACATGCTAAAATTTTCAAGAATCAAATAATTCCTGCGTATAACATATTGTTTAATAAAATTTCAATGTGTTTTTTGAATCATGTTCTATAGATTTTTTTCTCGGCCCAAAAACATATTGAATTGTGGTACAATAGATTTTAGCAGCATAATATGTAGTTTTTTCCAATATCAACAACATAACTTTTGTTCTTTTCAATAACAATAAAATAATAAAGTTGGGTCAAAACAATGGTTTGTATTGTAGCACTTTTCCCTTCAACAAGTGAATTCTGCTTTTAAATACAGTCTATGTATACCTACCACACTATTAAAATTATTTTCATTCATATATAAAACTATTTCTAGGATTGCCTATTTAGGATGACGCGTATATGCAGTCTTTGAAATAAAGCAAAAATTAATATAAAAAGGGGTTAACATAATGCTCGATTTTAAGGTTTAATTGTGTGAGTTAAGAAAAATAATTATATTTTTAATTTCATGGAATATACGGTTAGCTGTTTGCGTTTATAAAAATTTGAAAAAACTTGCGGTTTTGGAAATATAAGGTGTCAAAAATTCAAATTTTACGAATTTCAAGAGTCGATAACTTGAGAGGGGGTGGAGATGGAAAAAAATTTTCTTCAAACGAAATGAACTATTTGTTAATGTCTAAAAGCTCCTAAAATTTCAAAGTTCTACAGTATGGGGTCTAGAAGAAAAACGACATCAAAATTTGGAAAAAAAGGACTTTAAATAACGGTTAATTTGAACGGCCATTTTGTTTTTCTAAAGTTTAACTATAGTATACCGCGCTAGGGGAATCAAGTCACTGCCTTTCTGCGTTCGAAAAATTTCAAAAATGCTTATAGTTTCATTGCAACAAATATTTAAAAAAGGCCAATTTTAGGGTTTTGGTTGGGTATAACTTCTAGAGGGGGGGAGATAGGTAAAAATTTTGTTCTACGGAAATAAGTTTCTAGTGAAGATCTGTGTATGTATGAAATTTCAGCTTTCTATCTTCAAGGGTGTAGAAGTTTTGTAAACAAAAAAAGTGTCCACGGACGGACGGACGGAAAAGTGCTAAAATTTTTTGGAAAAGTGCTAAAAACGAGAAAAAAAATAGAGTTGACCTTGTCAACTCTGTGATATCCGTACGAATTTGTTATGACTACGCGACAGACTATGACTTTAAGTTGCCGTATTACCATATTAATTTATGCAAAATTTCAGTACTGTGTATTTTTCAAAATACTGTGTGTGCCAAACAACTATTTAAGTTGTATGGCAGCTACCAGAAAGAGCTAAGAAATTTTAACAACTTTTATCAAACACATTGGCCCTACTAATATATTCGTTTGCGTGAAATTTCAATACCACAACTTTTATAGTTTTTGAGATATAGCCAAATAAATTTTGAAGTTATATGGCAGCTACCCGAACCGGTATCCCGATCATGTCCAATTTAAATAGGGTTCTGGTACTTACTACAATAATTCATTTGTGAAAATTTGGTGAACTTACATCAATTAGTTTTTGAGTTATCGTTGGGACGAACGACGGACAGACGGACAGACAAAGCTAAATCAACTCAGAATTTGACGCTGATCAAAAACATACACTTGAGTCTATATCTAAGACCGTTATTTTTTAGTGTTACAAAGGGTAAGGCAAATTTATTATACCCTTCGAACATACGTTCGTACGGGTATAAACATTAAAAAATCTCATTTTATCTTATACACACGCTCTATGAATTGTCAAGGCGTGCTGCCATCTTTTCTTATTTATTTATTTTTCTGCTTTTTGTTTCATCTTTGGTCGATTGTGGACAAGAAAATTAAATAAAAACATATCATGGGAATTAAATATGTAAGAAAAATTATTAAAATTTAATCATTTTAAATTAGGAGTTTAAATGTATGTGGTTCCCAATAGATAATAAAACTTTTTTGAGCAAAAAACAAATTGTTTCATTTTTTATTAGAATCTTCTAACATATTTTTAGTTTTCTGAAAATTATATTTTTAGTAGGTCTTAAATTTGTAAGTAAAATATACAATATAATTAATAATAAATTTAAAATAACATTATTTCTACCACAAGTTGATAAAAGCATCATGAAACAAACAGTGTTTAATGTAGTTGTAACATTACAACTGAAATTTATACAGTCACAGAAGTACACGGAAAAAGATGAATAAATTATAAACGAATTGGAAGTTAAACTCTACAATCATTCCGTTACAATAAAAAGTGTGTGTAGTTAAAAATAACAAAGAACATAACCATTTTTATGTTTGCTATGTCAAATTTGTGTAGGAAGGCTAAAAAATATGAAAATCATATCATTATAATATTGACATAAAATTTACATACATTCATATACATATATATGTATGTAGACACATATTATTTTTTTAATATAGTAAATATGCGCGTCTATATAATTTAGACACAAATATACGATAATATTATTTGCTATGATAATTTTGAAGGAAAGATTTTCTTTACTCTCGCATTCGTTATCTTCAGATATTGTGGTTTTATTGTTTTAGAATTGAAGACAAGAAACTCTGATATAATTTATTACCGAAGTGGCGTTTTTTTTATTTTTAGAAACAACTGGTTTTTTTAATATGCTTATATATATATGTGTATATATGTATGTATGTATTTTATATGTAGATTAACAATATTTGCAACAGCTAAGATCCCCTCAAAATCTGAATGTATTTTTTTTTTCTTATTATTGAAAATCGTTAAATCTTTATTGAAATGTGTAATTGAAAAAAAATAGAATACTTATTCTTAAATCAGAAAGCAATTTAATTGCATTTATTAAATTAAATTCAAGTATAATAAATTTAATCGTTCATATAACGATGTATGTGAAATAATAATAGTAAAAAAAAATCTATTATTTGCAAACGAGATTAATTAAATATCCTCATTTAACACTTTAATATACTTCACATTCTTATGTAGCAGAGCAAGTGCCACTTTTAGCGGATGTTTGGCGGGTCTTTGAAAAGCAACCAGGTATTTACATACATATATGTTTTCTTATTAATCTTCAACTTAGCATGATTGAATACGATCTTAATCTAACTAAGTTTGTCGAAAACTGTAGTTTAGCTTACGCGTATTTGTGCGTATCTCATGTAAATTTGAATTTAAATTTACTCGATTTTCGTTAGTATACCTGTGCTTTATCAATAGGTTACTGTGTTAAAATTTATTTTCTCTTTTATAGTCTCTGAGACGTATACAACAGCAACTACCGAAGATTATAATAGCATTAAATTCTCAGAGCAATGTTGCATGGTAAAATTATAAAATAAACTTATAAAAATTTGACGGTTTGCCATACAACAAGGCTCCTAAAATTTCTTTTGTTTAACAAAAGTAATGGGTTGAGCAAAATTAGTTGAAAATAATTATAATTCATAGATGGCCAATATCATGTGCTCTGCTCCACATATGCAAGAAAAGATTTTGGCTATAAAATATCAAAAAAAAAAATCAATTTAAAAACAAATCAAAACACGACCTGACAAAACGTGTTAAAATTTATTAAATTGTACAGTATTACCACACATTCATAATATTCTTAAATTTCGTTATACATGTTATATGTATATACAAATATTTAAACTTCTTTTTTTTCAAATAGCTTCAAATTTATGTTAATGCGTATACATGTGTGTATTTAATTCGACCTTTAATATTTTTTAATATTTGTTTACAAAATATTCAAAATATTGTTAAAAACTGTGCTTTAATGTTAATCTTGTTCAGATTCAACCTCATTCTAATAATAATATCTACCTATAATTCACACATATGTATACGAGTATATATACACATGTGTATATATTCACACATTTTTATATAGCAAGGTATATACCACATACATATGGCGTAAAAGGTTGACTTTGTTTTTATTTTTATTTGTTGTCGTTCATATTCTTACTGCAATATTGGAATAATCGCTTTTCTATCTGCTGCCATTTATTCGCTTCATTTATTCTTTTTCGTACAAATCTGATCTTATTTTTTATTTACGCCATATTCTCTTTTGAAACACTCTTCATCGTTTTGCAACCAACACAAAGTTTGCTTTCAAACAACAAAATCTCTTTTAACAATAATGAAGAAGAGAAGTTGTTTTATTTTGTTTGCAGGTGAATGACCGACCGGTCAAACTTACAATCCTTGTTTACTGTTGATGTTCAGTTTTGTTTGCTTTCAAAAATAAAAATAAAAAAAAATTTAAAAAACCAACTTGCATTACAAGTTTTCTTTGTTTTGTTTTTTATCTTTTTATTATAAAATCGTAGTAAACACCACGTTTTTCTTATAAATCTTGTTGTTAGATAGTTTGAAAAAAGCATATAAAATTGATACAGAAAGAGGCACGACAGAACTTGTAAAGTAGCTTCGAAAATAAATGCATATATACATACATACATAGTTATATTTGAGTATACATGTATGTAAATCTATACATATATAAAATATATGCATATTCTTTATTATTTGCGAAAACAGGTAAGAGGTGCTGCCATATTGAAAAAAGCCTTTGTATTAAAATATAACTGTACAACAAGAAAAATTTCAATTCATTAGGTAACAATTTTACGTAATTATCAAGAATCTCATGACAATCACTAATATTATATAACGAATTTACGATTAACATGACGTATATTCTAAAGATTTTTTAACTTTCTAAGCTATTTTACATCAGCTGGTACTACATTGTATACTTCTTGAGTATGCCACCAAAAACAAAATAGCAGCGCATAAATTCCACACCACTAAAATGACACACATAAATGATAACTCATAAAATTGTTAAAAATAATACAGATTTCTTTTAAAGAATTGGAATTACAGTTTTAGCAAGAAAATTCAAATTCACATTCAAAAAATTGATAATAAAAAATATTGTCATATTTGTCTTATAAATTTCTATAGAAAATATATTATGTGGCAACTCTACATAAAAAACTTATATATGCATATATGTATATATACATATGTTTATGACTTTTGGTGTAAAAGAAAAACATAATTATATCAAAACTTGAATTCTGCAAGAATATATCCTGCTTCGGGATTACCATAAAGTCCCAGACACTTTGCATATTTCGTACACATGTTGCCAGATAAGTAAGTACTCTTGTAATTATAAAATTTAAATGTGCAAAGGAGGTTTATAAGAGCCCCGGTTATAAAAACCTATACTTAAAGATCACCCTAATTTTAAAATTGTTTTCTATTGAAACTTTTCTTAACAAGTTAAAAAAGAAATTTGCTCATTATATCCGAAAGTATTTTTAGAACTGTAGAATTTGAATAAGAAATTTTTTGAGTGCGTTTGTGCACAAAATATTTTTTAAATGTTTTGAACAATACTTTGAAGGATTTCAAAGACTTAAAACTACAAATTTCAAAAAAATCAGTTACGAAGATCTTTTTCCATTGTTCGTATGTCTGTTATGATACGGTGTTTAAGATAGAAGGTCGTAATTTAACGTACACATAGATCTTTATTAGAAACTTATTTTCGTTCGAATATATCAAACGAATATATCAAACACCTAAAAATGCATTTTTTTGGCTATTTATTGTAACTAAACCGCACACATTTTACAAACTTAGCAAACGCAGAAAAACTGGCTTCTTCTACTGCGGCGTAACGTAGATATCTAAAAGAGATTTTTTTTTCTAAATTTTAGACTGAGAAAACTCTCTAGACGATCAGTTGTAAAAGTCTGAAATTTCATCAGCTTTTGTAGCTGCTATTAGAAATAACTAGCAAATAATTTTTTCATTAAAAGAAAATTTTTTTCACATCCACTCTCTTTTAAGATATCGTCCCTCAAAATTTAAGAATTCTGAATTTTTGACTTCTTATATTTTCGAAACTACAACCTTTTTAAAATTCCTTTTAATGCATAAAGTCAACGGATTCAACAAATATAATTACGTCTAATCCTGAATGTATGCAATATTATAACATATTTCGGTATATGAATAAAAGTGGTTTAAAAAATGTAATATGTACCGAGTTTCTTAGTGCCTTTAAATGTTTTTAAAAGTAGCATTTTCATTTTTTGAACGGAAAAATGCTACTTGATAAAACATTGGTTTGGCCCAACTTTATTAGTGAATTTCATTGTAGAAATGCATTTTCAAAAAAATCGCACTCTAAGATTTCTCTGAGAGCGCACCTCTATTTATATTTTATAACTTTTGTAATAATTATTTTTAGTTTAACAAACAAAAATTTCTATTTTCCCGGAATAACAAAAACTCATAGATGCATAACTTTATGCTGAGAGGATGCATTTAGTAAGAATTATTAAATATAAACAATTTTGTTTTATTAAATATTGACTCTTTATCTATGCATACACACAATTTACATCTAGGAGAATTTCTAGAGGATTGAATATTTGTGGTTGCAATAAAAAATTTTGGAAAACTCCTACAAAATTCTGAGGAAAGGCTCATTTTATCAGTTTTGTTTAATTTGCTCTCGAATTTTTACAGTAACTTTCCAATTTTATATTAGTTATTCCCTTTTTTTTACACTTATGTGTATTTTAGTAAATAATATTTTAATGAACTATTAATGGTAATTTTTTAACTATTGCTCGAGTTTTATAATTTTGAATTTCCTAGCGTATATATGTTTAGAACTAATATCCTGATGTATGTACGTATATATGTACATAGTTTGTATACATTATATGTATCAATTCTTTACTCTACTATGAATTTATTTAAGTTTCAAGTTTTATCTAACAGTGGCCTTATTTCACTTCGAAATGTTTACATTTCTATTTTCCTCGCGTCCTCATTTCTTCTTTTTATTTTTAATGTGTATTCGCTTTCTTCTCTTTATTGTTTTCTTTCTTCAAAAATTATCTTTCTGCCTTCTACCATCTTATTACTTGCATTATGTGGAACACTACCTATATAAAACCGTTTATATAATTTCGTACTTAAATTTTATATCTATAAACATAAATACTTAATACATTATATTATTTACAAAAGTATAAATACTAAAAAATACGAGAATAGTAGAATTAAAAAAAAAAAAGATCTTTAACCTCTTCAAGTCAACAACCATTATGCCTTTAAGATATTTTGTTGCTTTTCGCCTTCAAAATCAAAACAAAACTTCAGCCATATTGGATTTAAAATGTTTACAAATAAAAAAAACGTAAACCGTTTTTAAAATAAATTTAAATGTTATATTTTGTTTTTTATTTTGCTCTGCTATTATGGATAAATAAAAAAAATATAAGTAAGTAATAATAATAAAACGAAAAGTAAAAAAATAACGTAAATTTAAGAGAATACTAATGAACGTCATCATTATTTGGAAAAATGCGTGTTGACAGCTCTTATATGGAGCTCAATTGTACGTGTACAAACATGCTATATGTAAATGTTTATTATTCAATCAGTGTAATAAGAAAAAAATGACTTTGGAGAGTGTGACGATCGACGGACACTGCCGTATAGTGATATACATAGGTCTGTATGCAAAAAAATTTTTATTCGATTATTGTAAACAAATTTGAATTTTTAATTAAAATGACAGCACTTTTACATTCGTTATTATTATAACATAGATTGTCTAACTGGCAAATATTCATGTTAGTATACAGGGTGATTAAGAAAGTTATACAACAACATATGCCATTGGTTAGAAAATGGGTAAAACTTTTGTTCCGGACTGGGGGATAAATTTGAAGGATTTTCGAGTTCCAGGGATTTTAACGAATTCGATTAAAACAAACCAGATATTGATAAAACTAAAATTAAATTCCATTTAATAATTCTTTAACAAAAAATTTGAAAAAATACGAATTCCTTATCCAAAAATATTACGAATTTCTGAAAACGAACATTAAATTCTGCTAAGAAAAGCACTCAGTCCGGCAAAACTTTATGTTTTTCTTTTATCAAATCTATTTCTATTTAATTGCATACATGAAATTATTTCCTTACATGGAACACCTCTTTAGTTGTATCTGCCTTACACCAATTTTATTTTTTGAAAAATTTGTTTAAAATTTATTAATCCCATTAAATTATTTATTAATTATTTATTACCTTCATAATGTTAATACAACATCATTTACAAACTCCATTTTGTTTAAAAAAATTAAATTTTCCAATTAAAAAAAATGTTTTTGAATTAAAATTTTTTTCAGTCAAAATTTGTATGGCATGTGTTTAAAAATTCGCTCCAGCTGGTTAATTTTAATAACTTCATATGCTAAATGGTGTCTAGATTCCGATATTTTTTTTAAATTTTTAAGTTGCACCCAATGTGAGAAAAATGCATTTAAAAATTTCAAACCATATAGGTACCATTTCTTATAAAAATTGGCAAAAATAAAAAACCTATCAATTTTCTTTACCAAGAAAAGTTTTGAAAAAAAATTTTTGATTACTAGATGTTTTTTATTTTTCGTAATACAAAATTTTAGTTTTCCATTTTAAAAATTTTAAATTTTCTAAAATCAATTTTTGTTTTTCAAATTAAAAGTTTGTATAAAATTTCGTTTTAATTTTGTTATTATTTGTTCCATTTCTATAAAAATATTGAAATTCAGATTTTTTATCGAAATAACGGTTTTTAAAAATGTCAACTGTTTTTTCGAGTGACTATTGTTACCAAAAATTAATGATAATTGATAATTACAACGCTTAAAATCCTTGCCTTTAAGGATCTTTAAAATCTTGACATAATGGTTTTTGTACTATATCTTCTATAACATAAAAAATTTTTTAATGTTTGTGAACTTAAATTAAAGCTTAAGCAGCTGAGCCAAATTCTATAAAATAAAATTTCAAGGTTTCAAAAAATGCCTTACGAAATTATCTAGAAAAAACTGAAAAAATAAAACAAGTGAAAAACTTGATTTTCTGAAAGTTCGAAAGCTTAGTATTCCAAAGGTGCATAAAATAGAGAATCAAGCAGCATTTCTATTTTGAGACCTTTACTAAGCCTTTCTGAAACTGTTTGTTTGAAGTTTCTATCATTTTCAGCACCGAAGTTATAATCAAAAAAACCTGGATAAGTAAAAATTTCTTTAAATTCGTTAAAATTCGTATGTATATGTTGTATAACTTTCAGAATCACCCTGTACATATATGTAAGTATATAGGTACATAAATAAAATTTTATTTTGTTAAGTTAGTATACACTTACAATATTCTGTTTCGTTTTTGAGCCTTTTTATGGTATTTGTCCCAAAAAGTTTGAAACAAAATGTGTCTATTAATTTAACTTTGTCTGTCTATTTGTACACAGTTTCTACATTGTTTAAGATAACAAGGTGGAAATTTGTAGATTTTAGTAAAAGCGTTACCTAAGTAAGTTTTCGAAGCCTTTAACTAATCGCTAACCCAAACCGGTTTTAAATTTTAATATAATAGTTTATAACATAGAAGTCAGTAAATATTACAATTTCATTAGAGCACAATTTCTTTGCAACTTCTTGCCATCCTGAATTAATATCCCTAAAAGCTTGCAAAATGTAAATTTTTTATCCACTAATTCTTCGGCTCTCTATCAAGCTTCTGCAAAAGCAAAAATGTAACATTGTAACAGATATTTTCTCTTTTACCCAACCTGCATATGAATTAATTAGCAATACAATTCAAGCTTTAAATTAGAATAATTTTTTTTAAAAATTGTTACCATAAGATTTTGTTTAAATTTATAAAATATTACATTGAGTAATAACAGAATTATTTCACTAGAGCTTTTCTACTTGTTTATTTTTTCTACTTGTTTAATATTAAACCAAAAAAATTAAGTGGATCTATGCATTTCCAACAAACACTTCTAAAAATAAAAAAATAAGCTATTTTCAATATATTTATAAAGATAAACAGATGAAAAAAGGTAAGGAGTCCCTTCAAATATAAAGAGTTTCTTTAAAACAAATTAATAATACAGATCTGACGGGGTTCTAGTTTTGTACGCACTGAGGGTCCAAATTAAAACCGGCTTTTCTAATAAAATATTTCCATTAAAAATAAAGTTAGTAACAACATACAGTAATTTTAGATTTTTATTGATTATGGAATCAAATAAGTAAGTCATGATATAATGTCTGAAATGATATGATGAATAAGTCGTGATATAATGAAATAAGTCATGATTTAGACTTCAGTAATTTAGATTATTAAATTGACTTGTACCAATTCCTTAGTTTAGTTAACGATAATTATTAGCTTTGCAATTCCAACTGACATCATTTAACGATAATTTTATGTTTTTAATTGCAATTTTTTTTTTGGATAAAGTTTTAACGGTATACGATTATATTCCGTAATAAAGAAAATCATAATTTATTTTGATTAAAATTTTAATAAAAAAAACAAATTGATAGCATGCAATTTTTCGTTAATTTATTTTTTAATTTTAAAATATGAAAAATATAAAACACAACCAAAAATGAAGTAAGAAATTTTATTCGTTTAAAGATTGTAATTTTTTTAAAATATCGTAAGTTTAAATCGTTTCACGTATGTATGCCTGTTGTGTTTTAATTATGCACTTTTGTTTTAAATTTTTTAATTTAATGTTTATTAAAAGAAAAGAAGGTTTATTAAAAGAATTGTGCAATAATGGTTGCAGAATTAGACACAGACACGATTGATATCGTATTTAACTTGTAACTTAATGAGATTAAAAACTCTGATGTATACTAAAAATCCAACCAATCCTTTTTAATGTGAATTTGTTAGAGAAAAAAGTTTCCATATTTATCCAAACCAAAAAGTTTAAATTTTAAGCCACAAAGTCTAAAAACTAGTATATAAAACCAAAAATTTCGGAATCTCGAAGATTGCACCTGTAAAGATAAATATCAGTATTATTATTTATTTTGTCACCACATTTCTACAAGTTGTATGATATGTAAATTGGGGGATATTTTAACCGGATAAGAGTGCACTGCGACCGCTTATAAGGATTTATCGGGTTAACTCTCTGAGTGCGGGATACAACATCCGCTCGAGACCTTCCTCTCTGATGAACCTGGGAGACTTGGATGAGCGCAGCTTTTGCTTTCTTACGTTAGAAATAGTTATATAATTTTTATTGTAAAATATTAATAAAGCGATTTATATTGTAAATTGTAAAATTAAAATCTATATTTAGAAAATTAAATTTTAAACCGCAAAGTTTTAAAAGAGCATTAGTAATTGAAAATACAATTTTTTCAAACGAACAAAGTTTAAATTTTAAACATCAAAGTTGTAACACTTTAAATAATTAAATAAAATAATAAATAAATAATATCTAAACCCTAGCAAGTTTAAATTTAATACTTTTAGGGATTGAAATTGTAGGATTGAAACTTTTGTAGTTTATTATTAACACAAAAATAGTTTTAAAAGCTCGAGTTAAAACAAAATAGCGTAAAGTTTGAAACTAAAATTTATAAACATAAATTTTGCATTTCTTACAGTTCAGTATGATATCAAATTTTTATAATGCAAACACAATGAACTGCTTTATATTTTTATGGTTTATTGGAATTATTACAATAATTCAAAAATTAATTAAGTAAATTTACCTCAACAAAGCAGGTATTTTAAGTCTACTAAATATGTAGTTCGAACTTTATGTTTCATAGCACATCCATAGCAAATAAATTATAATTTACCATCCATTGTTACTAGTTTTTCAAAAAGTTCAATTTAATTAATGAAAATTAAAACTATAATTTCTACATATAATAATTTTATACCATAAAAACTATAGTGACTATTTTAGTAATTTTAAATTTCCTACAATCTGTAACATTGTTAAGTCGAGCTTCAAAATACAAAACAATTTCTAAAAACCAAATTCTTGTTTTATAACACGAATTTAAAAATACTTTTACTCCATTTTTATCGCGTAAACATTAAATGAAGTTGGCAATAACCATGTAAAATAAAACAAACTTTCTAATTCTTGCATTTTTTACCACTTACACTACCAAACTTAACTATCTTCAACATAAATGTGTTAATTTATTAGATATTTTTTAGGTTACGATTTATTAAATAGGTACGAAATTCTTTTGAAATAGTGTACATACATATATGCATAAGTATATACACTGTTTTACATAGGTAAATATAAAACTATATAAGTAAATACATTCACAAATATACAAATCGTGCTGTACTGTATACAAAAAATATAAATATGAAAATGTTATTTCGTAAAATTTCACTCCAACTATCTGACAGATAACCAGAAATAATATGGTGTTGAAGAGAAATGAAGAGAAAAAGAAAGAATTTTTATTTTTTAATGTTATTATGCTGGGAAAAACGTTCTTTCATTTACTAAAATACTAAAAAGTTAAACATTTTTCATATTTTTTCCAACTTCTGAGATAAGGTTATTGCACTGGGTCCGTTATATTTCATGAAAACTAAAATAAAATATACAAATCGTAGGTAATATACAAAAATTATACAACAACTGTATAAGAACCATAAAAAATTAAAACTAACAGATTTACAAAGAAGAAAAAATAATAAAAAAAAAAAGTAGAAGAAAAATTAAACCGTGATTATTATATATTTTTGTAACCGTATATATACGCGAAATTTCAATAAGAAAGAAAGGAAGATCCTATATATAGATATGAAAGACACATAATAAATTCGCGATTCGCGTATAGTAGTATTTCTTATGTAACATAGCGTAAAATTTTCATGCTTAAGCTAACAGAAAGAAGACAAAAACAAAAATCTAAATAAACAACGTAGAAATTTGAGTCTAAATTCATGAACAAAAAAAAAGTTCAAAGAAAAATATGAAAATACAACGGTAATATTAAAATACACACAGTTGTATCGCATGAAAGTCTTCTTACCTCTAACTCTACATACAAACATACATATATAATCATATTCATATAATTTTTGCACGATATTTAATGTTGTAAGATTTTATAAATAATTTTATGCAAGCATTTATGTCAGTCAATACGATACGCTAGGTAATCAATGCATGACAATAAAATGTTATCGATAAACTTAACTGTTTTATACGAGTCGAATGTAACAAAATAAAAAAAAATTGTTCTTATTGAAAAATTTTGAAAAAAATTTTTCTACCTTCCTTCTGTCTGTTCGCTGGCAACTAAAATAAGTTGTACTGAGTGTTTCTCATAAAAGCAAGACTGTTCACATATCCACAATTACGCATACTTTAATTAATATATCTAATTAAAAAATATATATGTACTTAATTTATTAATATTTAATTATACCCGTACGAACGGATGTTCTGTCCGTCCACCCGTCCCTCCATCCAGTCGTCCCAACAATAACTCAAAATATATTTGAGCTAAGTTTATCAAATTTTCACTATATCTTAGAAACATTTGACTATATTTTAAAAACTATGAAAGTTGTGGTATTGAAATTTCACACAAACGAATATATTAATAGAGCCAATGTGTTTGATAAATGTCGTTGAAATTGCTTGGCTCTTTCTTGTAGCAGTCATACAACTTCAATAGTAGTTTTGCCATATCTTAAAAAATATTGAAAACACATTACTGAAGTTTTGCATAAGTTACTATGGTAATATGGAAACTAAAAGTCATAGTCTGTCCCACAGTCAGCTGGGATATATTTATTCGCGCATAGGATAACAAGGTCTTACGGGTATTACAGAGTTGACAAGGTCAACTCTATTTTTTCTCGTTTTATAAATAATTTTACATTATTGTAGATTCTCGCAATTTTTTGATATACCAGTTTAACACAATAATTAAGAAACGGTTTAGATGGTAATGTAAATAAGGGGCCAAAAAGGTTCCGTAATGAATTCAATTTTTCCAAATTCAAATAAAATGACTTTTATGGCGATTGTTATACAATAATATCTTCGTAATTATAGATTTAAGAATTTGGTAATGTGATCTCATTTTTAAAAATGTTATTTTAAAAATTAAATAATAATAGGAGCACATATCAGAAAATGTTCTAATAGTGTTGGCCAAATTCAAGACGAACTATTTCATAAAAATGAAGCGGATTAATTTCTAAAAAGTCAAATGGAAATTGATTTCTAAAGAAAATTGCTCTTCGCTTCTTAGGTAATGTGTATAATGTATATAGTATTATTTATATATGTACATACATAAACATAATTACAATAAAACAAATTGTTTGAAATACATACAATTTTGAGAAACAATTTTGAAGAGGTAGTCAGAGAAAAGAAATGAATGTTAATGATTTTAATAATAATCCCAAAACACGTAACAAATTCAAACAATTTCAAAATGTACTTTTACAAACATATAGCACATATACCTATAAGTACGTAGACGTATGTAGATATTTAAGTATTTTGAAATGTTAAATTTAACCTATAGCAGCTACATTGTTGATCTTTTCTAATGTTCGCGCATTATTTTACCATTTTTTATATTTATTGTTCTTATTCATTGTACCTGCACATTTATGGTGTGTAGGTATTCGATTTCTTTTTCTTAATTTTTATAATTCTGCTTTCATATGCTTTTGATTAATAGTTAACATACATTGAATATACATAATGTATGTAGATACGTAAATTCCAATAAAAAAGAATTAATAAGAGATTAACGTTAAAAAACTGAAATAGACAAAAAAAAGTTTCTATTTTTTTTTGTTTTTCTATAGAAATTATAATTTTGTGTGCGCGTATATACTCCAACCCTTGCCTCATGCATACATATTGATATGTAAACATATGTTAAACTAGCAAGACATAATATACTAAACATACTATCTGTAAACTTATGTATATGAGAGAACCCAATTTTCAAATTTGGAATAAAAATTACGATTTGAATATTATTAGCTTACTTAAAACTTTTAAAGAATTGTCAAAAGAGGCGTTAATTAATTGACTAGATTTCAAATTGTTTTTTGTTTTTCTTCCATTCTTTAAATATTTGTTTAAAATTTTTTTATTCGTTATTATCTTGATTTTTACAAAATTTCTATTAATTTACAATATTTATTTTTGTTTATTTAAGCATGTTTAAGAAAAAATTATGGGTAAATTAGTTTTGATGGTATCGACGATCCAAAAATAATTAGGACAGGTTATACAAAATTTACTGTCTATGGCAATAACATTTGCTTTTTTTGAACAATTTTTGCCATTTACGAAAAATGTATTACTCTCATATGAAATGATAAAATTTAATTAAATAATTCATAATAAATTAAATATTATAAGACTGCGATTCACGCATTGTAAATTTTCATTGAACGCTCATGAGTTTTATATTCAATAACTTACATCGTTTTAAAGACATTAAACTAAGCATATGCTTTGTATAAAATAAAATGTTATCAAGTTTTGAAAAAATTCCTTCACATTCACTGAAAAAAAACTGAAAAACAATGGCTTCCTTAATAAATTCCAAAGACATATTCTTAAATTCAATTCGTCTTATTTCTTTAATTTCAAATCATCATTGTTTTACGAAAAATATATAAGCAGCTTTAGCAATATGATAAATGTCAAATAATAGTTAAGTTAACTTATTTAAACATTTGTGTATTTGTGTAAGCAAAGATGTTAAAAATTCAAATAACTCAACACGATCAAAAAAAAAATTTGCAATTTTTGTAATCGGGGACCAAACATTGGCTGAGCAATAAATCTTTGGTGAATGGTAATAAACATCATACAAATTCGAATTTCATGAAACTTTCAAAGTAAATTACAGCATATCTACACTTTTTTATAGCAAAGTTAACGCTAATATATACATAGTATAAATATGTATAAACATGCGTATGTAAAATATCAATTTATGAATACGTCTTTAATAAAACACTTAAGATATAAACTTAAAATATTTCTTACTTTTTCGTTAAGTTTTTTAATTTCAAATGTTTGTTATAAATTGCGTTGAAGGCTCCGTAAGTACGAAATGTTTTTTAACATAACTTATCTTCAATGTAGATTTAAATAATATAGGGTTTAGTGTTACCGTCATTGCAAAACATTTTACTACTAATGCTCGCAATCAATCAAAACCGGAATAACAAGAAATTATTTCATATCGTCAAAATCAACTAAAAACTTTTTTAATAAAATTTTCACAGAATTTTGATTCATCTAATATTGATTAAATTGAAAGACCTTTAACGCAAAGAGAATTTTCAATTCTCTACTAAAAATTTTATTGATGGCTTTTCGATTAATTTCAGTACAAGAAATTAAAATATAAGAAAATTTTATAAAAAAAAATACTTAAAGATTTTTAAAGAATTTTACCTGAGCTCAAAAAACACTTTAAAAATACCTGAGTAGTAGGAAATAATTATGTAAATGAGAAATTATATAATTACACAGCACATATAATTTATAATTTGAAAAATATTTAAGGTAATAGATAAATTATTTATTAGGGTTCGATTTAACCATTTTACATAAATATTTGTTAAAATAACTTAGAAAAGCAAGACGCTCACAAAATTTTTAATTGTGCCCAATTCTTTACTACTATTGCTCTTATATCTAATAAAGAATCTCAACTTTATTCGTATTAAAAAATTTACAACTACTTCAGAATATGTTTTCTAGTTAGAAGAGTTTCGGTTCACTCTTATTAGTATTAGGATTGTACTTATTCGTTACTTAATTAAACTATTGAATTTAAAATTTAAATTTGTTCTACACAAACTTACCAATAATTATCAAAAATTAAAAATAAAAGCTCATTTAACAATAAATAACAAATGTGTGTGCAATGCACGATTACGTAACTTTGCTTTAATTTCAATTTAAAAGCCACCCCTTATGCATTGTATGAAAATATTAATTTTATTAACAACAGAATAATTTAGAAAAATGTCCTCGTTTTTACATAATTATTATTTTACACACAATGTCAAGCATACCTTTCATAAAAGTTACACAAAACCAAAACTTCAGAAAAGCAATACATACTTTGGGTTCATAAACAGTCTTGACCTTTCTTAAAAGGTTAAAACTCTTATTTCAGATTTATCATATTAATTTGTTTCTTAGGTAAGACAGCGTTAAAACTTAATAGATTTTAAATTTAATAGGTATGTATAATAACTTTATAGTTATACGAATGTAGGTTTCAAAGGTACGCTTACGTAACCGAATATTAAAATTAAAATATCAAGTAAAAGAAATTGTTAATTTCGAGTCAACTTTTCTCTCTAAAAATTTCATTAAGTAAAATTAAAAACAGATCATTTAAAATCTTTAATACACATACAAAAGGTATATAAACATTAAGTATTAATCTATTATTACACCTTTCGCGAAAAATTCGCACAAAACAAAAAATAAAATAACGCTTGGCTACTTAGCACAAAATTTCATTTTGTTTAATGATCTTGACACTGAAGCATGAAATTATAGTTCATATTCATAAATTAATAATATGAAATTTTTACCATTTCTCATGATAACCTATCCAAATCTATAAAGTGGAACCTTGACGAATCTCGCAAAAATTTTTGCAAAATTTTAAATTAAAACAAAAAAAATAATAATAATAAATTCGTAAAAATAGAAATTGCAAAATCCAAATGTCATTATTATTTTAATGTATAGAAAACTCCGAATATTCAACTTTGGATTTTTTTGAGCGTATCACTTTAATTGCTTAGTCAGAATTACCAAAATCTCTTATATGTTTATATAACACTTGTATAGGTACCAGAAAAAAATGTATGTTTATATAACACTTGTATAGGTACCAGAAAAAAAAATTGTTATTAATTTTTGTCTTTGGGTGGTAATAAAACATTTTTTTTTTCACTGTTTTTTTTGTCTTGGAACCCATTTGAAGTATACACATTTCAATTATTTTAGCATTAAAATGAAATTATTTTTATGTTATAATAAATTAAAATTTTAGTACCTCTTCAGGTGATTCAAATTCGGAATAAAAAATAATACACACAAGTAGAAGAACAAAAAAAAAACATTTCATCTAATCCATAAGAAAAAGAAACTCCAAAAATAGCCATTAGAATCTTTCACTTCACACTTTCTAGAAAAATTATTCATGAATGTTAATACAAAATTTTACGTTACGTTTTGAAGTCGAGCTGAAAATAAAAGTTTAAAACTTAATGTGAAAATACGTGAAAAATGCTTCTCGCGAATCGGTTCTTACTTTGGGAGTTTATTAGTCTATAATCACGTTAAGCATTCCAAGTTTTAAGCATCCCAAGTGGTTGGTACCTTGGAATACTTACATAGATATAAGTGGTACTTACATAGTTATTTTTGTAAATTTCAAATAAAATTCGAATCCAAAATAGTTTTGGTGTAAAACGAAGCTGAATATTATGTCGACAGTCGATAAGTTTTTAGAGCAATAATTTATTTTTTAATAAAAGTATTTAATCTAAACTTTCTTAAATTAATTTTCTTTCAGTACCGTAATTGGTATAGACAACTTACAATAAGAAACAATGAAAACTCTCTTTGGTATCGCCGTGCAAATAAAACCGAGTTACTTCTAGAAAAAACAATGAAATCAACATTAAAATTGAGAATCATAGGTGCGTGATAATAAAATAAAAGTTACATGAAAACACAAAAAAAATATAATTAAAAAAATTAAAAGAACAAATCAAGAAAATTAATTTGAAAATTTTTGTTCACAGTAGTTTTTTTCATCGTCATTCCTTGTTTTAATTAAAATTTTCCTTAACAATTGAAAAACATCAAATATTTCGTAGAATTCAATTTCATTTTACAAATTAAAAATGAATTAAAAAAATTGCAAATTATTCATTATGAATTAAAACAATAGAGGAGAAAACAATAGAAGATTTTTTGCCAGGAGGACAAAAAAGTTGAATTGCTGATCGATTACGTTCTTAAACAAGCAAAAGAAAGATCTAATTTTCATTGAGTGTAATAGTAACACCAGAAAATTTTTGACTTTATTTCTTTTTAGCAAGCAGTTAGAGATTCAACTGACACGGATTAACCGAAAATTTTTATAACGAAAAACTGTCCTCCTAAACAACATTTTTAACCCAATGAACTTTGTTATAAAATTTGTAAATTTTAAAAACTAAATAAAAATACTTTAGTAGATCAAAATAAAGTATTGATAAATAACAGGATATAAAACTTCCAGAACCTTATAAGTAACCGCAATCGCTATTTTGTAGTCTCTACTCTTACGGTAGTCATTTAATGAAAATATAAATAAATTTTGGTTCAATTACTTGAGAATGAAGTCACAATTTGGAGAATAATATTGCATTGCATATAAAAGATGAATTCTGTTTTGCAAAGTTAAGTCTCAGTCAAGTGTCAATCAACATGGTAATTAACCTGTTTGGCAATAGACTATTATAGAGCCGTCAAAATTATATCCATGTCATTATTATATCATTATATTTTCAAATAGTTCATTTCTTACTGACTACTTACTATCCAAAAATAAATTAAAAACAAGTAAAAACTTTTCAGTCGGTATAAACCGATTGAATTATACCCTGCACCTTTCGTTGTTGTATAGTAATTACTCGAACCTGTGAAACCATTCTCTAGAAACTTCACGAATATAACTGACCTATAACTGGACACACAACTGCCAAGTTTCATGAATCTGACTTTACAATTTTTCCAAATATTTAAAATTAGCTTTTGGAGTTGTATGGCAGGTACCCGAACCTGTCAAGAAATTCCACTAAAACTTCGCAAATATATCTGATCTATGATTGGACACACAACTGTCAAGTTTCATGAATCTGACTTTGTTATTTTTCCAAATATTTAAAATAAGGTTTTGGACTTGTATGGTAGCTACTCGAACTTGTCAAGCAATTCCACCAAAACTTCAGAAATATATCTGACCTATGATTGGACACACGACTGCCAAGTTTCTTGAATCTGACTTTATTATTTTTCCAAATATTAAAAATAAATTTTTAGACTTGTATGGGAGCTACTCGAACCTGTCAAGTAAATCCACCAAAACTTCAGAAATATGTCTGACCTAAAATTGGACACACGGCTGCCAAGTTTCATGTATCTGACTTTATTACTTTTCCAAAAATTTAAAATTAGCCTTTGGAGTTGTATGGCAGGTACCCAAACCTGTCAAGCAATTCAACTAAAACTTCGCAAATATATCTGATCTATAATTGGACACACAACTGCCAAGTTTCATGAATCTGGCTTTATTATTTTGCCAAATATTTAAAATTAGCTTCTGGAGTTGCATGACAAGTACCCGAACCTGTCAAGCAATTCCTCTAAAACTTCAGAAATATATTTGACTTTTAATTGGGCACATAACTGCTAAGTTATATTTTTCCGAATATAAAAAATTTGCTGTTGGAGTTGTATGGCAGCCACCCGAACCGGTGCAGCTATCCTATTATAATTTTTAATGCATGTGTAGAATATAATTGGACATATGTATACAAAATTTTATATTTATAGCTTTATTAGTTTTTGAAATATTTAAATTGAACTCTTTGAGTTGTATGGCAGCTACCCGAACCCGTTGTCCAAATTAGTCCAATAACAATAGTTTTCGTCCTTGGCACAAAAGAAAAAACTTGTAAAAGTTTGGTGTCGATTGCATTATTCGTTTTTGAGTTATCGTGCGATCGGACGGACGGACGAACAGACATGTCTAAATCGACGCAGAATTTGACGCTGAGCAAGAATATATATATATGTCCATACCGGAGACGACTCCTTCAAGTAGTTACAAACTCCATACCAAAGTTAATATACCCTTCACGAAGTGCAGAGTATAAAAAACAATACAAGATCAACAATATTTTACATATGTACTCACATTAAAGGCATTGCTTTGTCACCTATAAAATGGGAGAAATTTTGTAATTAAGGAATATGGTTCACAAAAAATACGATCCAATAACCGTATGTGACTATAAACGTTTGTGACTATAAACAAATGAAAATACATGAAAATATAATAAAAAAGATGTTGACAACGAAATTGTTGACTGTAACCGAATTATGACTATAAACAGTAGTGACTATAAGCGGATTCCACTGTACCAGTTTTTAAAATAGTTTTTTCTTTGTAGATTGATACTCCAGTAAAAAATAAAGAATCGACAAACTGAAAAATATCCCAATTTGAGCTATTTTACCCATCACACTAGAGTCTTTTGAATTTTTTTTAATCAATATTATCTTTCAATTATATAATAGTTTAATTATTGGGCGTAAATATAAAACCATAAACTAACACAATCAGTAGTAAAAATCTATGTATGCAAGACAAACTTAATGTACGAAGTATAGCGTATATTAATCGAATAACAATTTAAAATTGATACAAAGATAAATAATTTCCCACCGAATAAAATCACTTTTTTAATAATGAATTTGCAAAATTGAAAAAATCATGAATAAAATTAAATTAAAAAAACAAAAACAAGGAGAAAAAAAAGTGAAATTTTTGCTATTGGGGGTGTTATTTAATACCGGCAATGTATACATTTGGCAATTGTTTGGGTTTAAATAAAAAAAATCTTTTGTTTGTTTTTTTCATGTTAATAGACTTACGTGATTCAGCAAATCAAGGAAGGAACAAAAACCACTTTTAATTTTTCAACAACAAATCAATTTCCACTCATATTACGTTGTCAATACAAAATTATTAGTCTGTCAAATAAAAACAGAAGTACCTACAGTCCTCAAATGAGTTTCAATAAAATTATAAAAATTAATTATAAAAATTTAAACATTTGTTGTCATTACTTAATAATATTTTAAATACTTAATAATAATTTTAAATTTTGAATCGGTGAAGTAAACCGGACGCAAGAGTTGTAAGCAAAATAGAAATAAAAATTTTTAACAACTTCAATAATGATAGGAAGAAAAATTTCTTCCTTAGTAAATTAATTGCAATTTCAACGAAAAATTATTTATTAGATTAATTTTTATCTATCCTCGTATAACGAAAACTAGAAATCCTCGCAATTGAATTTATAGATCAACTTATTCTTAACGTATGGAATTTATAGATCTTAACTTATTCTTTTATATTTACTTAAAAAATTTTACTTAATGGCAGGAAATAGTCGCATTCATAATTTTCCTTAAATCTGTTTGTTTTTTCTTTTAAATCTAATTGCGGTACATTCTATTATCGATCGACAAACAGAATTCGAACTTCCTCCGGATATTTAGTAATTCACTCTTTATGACGTTATTTGACTCCTGTTCAATATTTATATATTGATATATGATATAAATGTACGAGTAAATGTACCTTTTTTAAAATAATAATTCCACTTTTAAATTTTTAATCTCCAACTGATTAAATAAACTGTTTTGACTAAATATGACAGATAAAAATCGCTTAAAATTTAAAGGTTTTAAAATTTTATACAGAAAAAAAATATAAGAGCATTTTTTTGTAGAGGAAACCAAACCTAAAATAGTATGAACTATTATTAAGATATGATGGGTAACTCAAATCTAAGTAAAAAATATAAGCAAATCTTAATAGCTTTGAAATAAAATAAAAAATGAGAACGTGGCTCTTTCCATATAAATAATGAACAGGAAGGCAATTTCCTCTTAATTAACTAAACGAAAGAGTTTTATTTTTTAACTTCTCAGTTCAATAATTTCCAGATATTTGATACATTGTTCTTCAAACGATTGTTTGAAATTTATTTTGTAATAAATTATTAAAGAAACTAAAATAAAATTTTTTTTTTCTTACCTTAAATGTACAAATAGTTTTTTCATTGTTTAACTGAGATATTTTACAGTTAAAAACAAATGAGATTTGAAATGATTCAAATTATTTTTTAACACCACATCAAAAATATTTTCTTAATTCGTACACGAATTATATAAAAAACACACAATTTTTCTCAAAACAATTGTATTTTGTAAGACAAGAATATTTTAATTTCACACCAAAATTATATTTTAAAAAACATAAAGTTCGCTTCCATAAAGACTTAGAAGACAAAAATAGGTGCCATTCATACTTAATTTTTTCTGACAATCAGCATCTATCCGTTCATACTATCGGAGTGAATTCTATGGTTATGTAATATATGCAATAATTCATTGCTGTCACAAGTTAAACAATGAAATTCTACACATGTGGCGACTCCATCGATCATTTCGAATAATAATTAAAAACTCAAAATGTTCAATTAAAACCTTTGTGCAGTACTTTTGCATAGAATTGATTTTTTAAGTTTTATAAACTATATTAGCGATTATTTATAAATAGCTTATATAATTAACTAAAATATTTTGAAATCGAATAATGTGAATAATTACAAATTCAAAAATTATTCCCTCATTTTGTTAATGGCATAATGCATAAATGTTATATAAAATATTTTTTGAATAATTCACATGGGTATGTGTTGCAAGAGATTAATGTAAATTTCTTTAAATATTTTTGTCATTCAATTCTTTAATAATCATTAACATCAATTTAGTCACACAAATTTTCTTAATTTATACATATATACATATACAATATGTAAGTGCGTACACACATACTTGCAACATACGCGGCATAGAAAAGAACAAATTTTAATTATGTTAACGGATTTTCCAAAAATATATGCTTTTACGTTTATACATGTACAATGTGTTTATATATATTCATATATATTTTCCCAATATTTTCTTCAGCATATCTGATAAAAATGTGGTTGCATTGTACGTTAGTTTATACAATTTCAATTAGCTAGCATTAAAATTTAAAGAGCCTTTAATTAAAATAAATAATATCTGATAAAAAATCATTACTTAAGTGAACGTATAAATACAAAACTTCTCTGGATGACATTGTATTATTCTAATAGTAAAATAAATATTGTAAGCAGAAACGTTAGAAAATCTTTTTACACATGTCAAAATGACAAATGATAATATTTGTGGAAGTCAACTACAATTATTTACCCCCTATTTTTGATTCATTTGAAATTTTATATTATTTACGCCGCGTAAAAAATTTGAGTTTCCGTTAATAACTTAGAGAAAAGAAATCATGTTTACGTATAAAAGAACTTTAAATGGTACTAGTGATGTGCAATTTGATAGAAAGTGTTTGATGTCTGTCGAATTATCGTGTTTTATATGTATAATTGCGTACTCATTCAGACCCTAAGTCTGACCCTAAGTTCAAACTGAGTGAATATCGCATATTGATGTAAACCCCTAAATTATAAAGTGAGTTCAATTTTTTTTTGGATTACGTTACATGTTCTGTATTTTTCAAAAATTGGATTGACGTGAGAATGGTGGATATTTTAAAATTTTTACAGTAAATAAGAACTGTACATAACGGTGAATTCGTATATGAGCGTATAAGAAATTAGATTGAAAGATTTAAAATTCTAATTTGAAAAGTGACCAAAAAAAGTGATAGGAAACATAAATGTACTTAAAAATTGAACATTAAATATTTTATTAAAAACCCTATTACATTCAGTGCCGACTAACATTGATAACAAAATATTATAAACTATTTAACAGTTATGATGGTCGCCTGTCAAATACTTGACGAATAAATTTTATTTTTATGCTTATTTTCATTTATGCGTTAATAAATATAAATTATTATTATATTTGAATTTTAAATAAAAAAAAATTTAATACTTATAATACATACACATATATACATATCCATACATATTATTTACGTATGTATTTTATTAAATTTTTGTTCGTCATTGAAACTCGTATTTTTGTCAATTAAATTTTTAGTACTTTTTCACTTTATTTCTCACTGTAGTTTTATTTCCTGACAATTTACAATGATGGCGTTGTAAAAGAAATACAGAAAATAAATAAACGAAGGCGATGCAGATTCAATTCTGATGGTGTACAGTACAGTTTTTATTGTCAGCACAATATTGGATAAATTATTATTAGACGATAATATTGTTAATAAACACACAAACACATTCTACATCAACATACACCAATATGAGACCGTACATAATAATTCTTAATTGAATATTATGCTGCATAAATACTTTATAGCTTTTGAATTTATTTACTTATGCGGAATTTATATTTTTAATTTATGTGTCCTCAATTACATTGTTATGAAAAAATCACAGTGAATTAGCATAATAAATGAATATTTGTTTAAAATCATATTCAATCTTATTTAAAAAAAAAACTTTAGTTTTTATATGAAAAACCGAAATTTTTAGCCCTTGCTTAACTTATTCAGTTGTGATTGCTTCATTTTTATAAGTCATTTTTATAAGTCGATGACATCAATACTATAATAAAAAGTTTTCCATTTTTGCAATAGTTCGCCTAACAAATTTTTGCCTAACAGTTCGGATTTTAATAATTCTTAATCCCTTTCAATAATTGTGTTTCTCAGATTCAAGTAATCTATTTTCTATATTCCAACATAAAGACCTCAAGAAATATTACAATAGTATTTCCTGAATTAAGGAATTAAATGACATAGAAAAAGTGTTCCGATCTTATCCTACATTAATATTAAGCTGTTTAATAAGGGCAAGATTTTTATTTTTAAAAATTTAATTTTAAATGCTTGGGATTGCTGCACTTAATTAGAAATTATATATTTTTAATTAAACTTCTTTATTTACGCATATCTAATTTATATAATCAAATTCTCAGCCCTGTTAAAGTAAACGATTCATATGAGTTCCGAACTTCATTAATAACTTAAAAATTTTGCACATATGATAACAAAAGAACTACCTTTTTGTTTTATTCCATTGACTACTCTTATCAGAAAGAAGATTTAAATTTGATGTCTGAAGAAAGATTATATGTAATATATGCGCAAATATTACGTTTAACAGTAATCATAAACTTACACAAATTTATACAACATAAGCATTTTTCTATTTTCAATTTTCTGCTTTTTTTTTCCATTCCAAAACCAAAAAAAAGGCCTCACTTAATTTCTTGTCTAAAGAAATCCTTTCTTATTTCATTCTTTGATTGTTTTTCCTTATTGTGGTTAAAACATAAAATACAATATTTTACGTGATTTTTTAGATGATATGTACATGTAATAATTTCTTTTTAATTAAAAAAAATTATACGTAAGTATAATTACAATATACAAATAGCAGTTTGTATATCAGCCTCCATCATTTAACTTATCAACATATATGTATCTATGTAAGTATATATGTACATCCATGAAGCTTAAAGATTTCAAGATCAACTTGCAACAATCGTATCACACAGTTTAGTGTAATTTCAATTTTTATTACAATAAAAATGATGAATAAATACAATAATAGTAAAAAAAAAATCTGATGTGGTCAGCACATAACCGACCGCATTGTGTATTGTCTAGTTAAATGAAAGTGTTACAGAATATTATAAAAATGTCTGTTAAATACTTCTTTCCAATTTTTAGGACATTAGTAAGCTTATAGTTAACATACTTAGAAAAATGTAAATTTGGCTCTTAGTAGAGTTTCGCTTTGTGCTACCCGAATTCCCTGAAATGCTCGCCAGTTAGTTTCGGCAACAACCAGAACTCAAATATCAAATTTCAAGAGACTCCATCAATTTGTTCTGTGGATATGGTGAAAAATGTAAAATCGGCCCGCAAATCAGTTCTCGAGCCCTGATCTTTCCAAAAAATTTATATGTTCATTGCTTTAATATGAGGAATTCATATATTAAATTTCAATGAAATCGGTTGATTATTTCTCTTTATATACACAAAAATGTATATTTGGCCCGTAGTAAACGTCTAGTTGCCGATGCCTCATTTCTTCCAAAACATACGAATTTTTGCGGACGGTCGAGCTGAGCTTATATATAAAATTTCAAGTAAATCGGTTGAATATTTTCTTCAAAATGTTCAAAAATGTAAAACAGGCCCGCTAAAAAGTGCAGTTCCCGAGGCCTGATATATACCAAAAGTTGATCGATCCGTGCCATAGTGGAAACAAACTTACATATAAAATTTCATCAAAATCGGTTCAGCCGAACTTGAGATACACGCGTGCACACACAGACCGAAAGACCGACAGACCGACAGACCGACAGACAGACAGACCGACAGGTTGCTAAAAATAGTTTATTTACACTTCCCTACTATGGAGAAGTACGTTCCCACCGAAAACTCGATATGCAAAATTTGTTGCCATCACATAACCTACCTATTGTTTACACAATACGGTCGGTAAAAAAAAAATGGAAATAAAAAATAAGAAAAATGCTATTTAAAAAAATGACTGCTACTTGAGTTTTAGCATCAATGATACAGAGCGCAAAATTATATTATAAATCACAAAGCAGGAGCTAAGGATATTCATTATTTCGAGTATAATGAAATAAATATTAAATTATACGACTAAATGTATGTGTATAGCATTGTTTGAAGGCAAAAGAGCAATTCCAATAATATGTACATATATGTATATTCTAAATAATGTTGAATATATGCTGAATAACCTATACGTTGCTACTGTTTTTCTTTTACACGTAAACCCCGAGGATCATTAAAAAAAATCACAAAAACAAACGTCAGTTTTAAGTCGTCTGTAATTACGAGTAGGTTATTAAAAAAATGTTAAATTCTTTTTTTTATATTTTATGTTTTTTTCTTTTTTTTTTTTGTATGCTTTGAATATTGTACTCGATGTGATGTCCATGAGTTCTGCAGTACTAAAAAATTAAACAAAAAGAAATTTTAAATTTAAATTAAAGTTTATTAGTAAAAAATCAACTTTTCCAATTGTTTACGAGAGGAAGTTAAATATTTTACAACTTTACACTTGCATTTAAAAAAATTTAATAATTTTTTGTTAAATTGAATTCTTACCCCATAACATCAGTGAACCCGTGAAGTTTTCTGTGTAAAAGATTAAATCAGATTAAATAGACTTTGTATTACGAGAATGTTACCAACGCCTTTGCTCCACTTTGTCAAAATTTGAACCAAATTATTCAGCCCAATTTTATTATTATACAACTACCTTTTAATCGAACACTCAATTCGCATTCGAAATGAAAATTTTGACAAACTATCAAAAACTTTTTGACCATTTTTACTTTATGCATGCATTTCATATGCTTTTGCAGTCATAAATTGAAATTTCTTGTAATTGTCTTGAAGTTTTGAAGTGCTACTGAACAAATTGCTTTTCTTTGCTGCACGCTTTTTCATTTTTCCATTTTGTTTGCTCATATCTTCTTTTAAAAAAGCTGAAAACAGAAGCTGAAATTCTCATATTTTAATTTATATTTTCTTCTCTGTTTTTTATTTAGGTTTTTTATAACTTACCTTTTATTATGTTTGTTAATGCGAATTTTTAAAATAAATATCTCTCATTACACAACAATATTTATGTATGTAAATTAAGTTTATTCGTAGCACAAGTACTGCCTTTTGATATTGAAGAAAAAAAAAATTTGAATTTGCAGTTTTTTTTTTTCAAACTAAAACGTTAATATTTGCTTTAACAGGCAATGACGAAAACTCATTAAATAAAATTACTGCACTATTACTAGTTATACTTTAAGCAATTATGATTTTTTAATGGAGAATAAAAGAAAAGAAAAAAAAAAACATTTGAATTCCTTTATGACCAGATCTAATGAAAAATTGATTCATTTTATTTACTTTTTTTTTGGAAAATAGTGTAACAACGAAATTACAAATATAAAAAAATTATTTGTAATTATAGAAAAAGAACAATTATTTTAAATTATTGCATTCAGATACAATAGAGGTTTGCAATTGTGCTAAAAAATTTACTTGTAAAAAAGGAAATTGTAGGTAGTTCTAACTATATAGGATGGCCGAATATTTCAAATTAACCCTCTAATGCACAAGTTTTCTTTTTAAGTAAAGAGCAAATATTTTAAATTCGTTGTTAGTCACTTCAAAAGTTTACATTTAAGTTATTTGAAACGACACCTAGAAACATCTATTTGTAATCGCATAAATCAGATCAGGGATAATTAATATAACCTACAAAATTCAAAAGATTAATTTCACTAATCTTTTGCCTCTTGTAGGTTATGTTAAATATATTCGCATAATTTATTGTACTACATTAACTTTATAGTGATTGTCACGCGCACAATAATTTCACAAAATCAAACCTGTATCTTATACAGTTTGTGCATTAAATAATAACGAAACTTATCAATTTCGTCTTGTAAAAAATAAAAATTAAAATTGAAGTATAAATCTTCATATTGTGTAGGTTTTTTGGTAAAGCAGTCGGTATTTTAATTGTTTTTGTCTTTTGCATAAAATTCAATGCATACGTTAAGGCGTACAGAAAATAATGACAGACAACCCACATCATTGTTCGAAAATTTAATTCCGTTACACCTAAGCAGGGAAAATATTTATTAAATAAAAGAAATACACATATGAACCAGAGAAACTTTTATTATTGTAACATTAAAAATCAAAAATGTCAAATCACTTGCTATTTTTAATGCAAATTGAACGCCTATTAATGTCTGGAATGTTTTTTATGGATTTTATGTTCTTTTATATTAAATTTTAATTAAAAAATCAATTTATTTTTTTTGAAAAACGAGAAAAAAAAAACTGCAAAGAAAATTAGAATTTTGTAATACTGCGTTATTCGAAAGAAGTAGCTACACCTTAAAAATTATTTTATTTGTACTTATGCAAATATTTTTTTTAAAGAGTATAGGTATTTAAGTTCATTGAATATCATTTTGACACTCTCATAAACTATAACAGAACAACACAAAAATACCCTATTTAAAATAATGTTCAGTCAACTTGAAAAATACCAAATCATTACCGTGACAACTCCTCGTTTTTCATAGTCTTAAAATGTTTAAAATGATTTCGAAACTGTGACAATTCGCTACTTTATCAACATAAAATTTTCCTTTTTTTATAGACGATTTCAATGATATTTGAAATTTTTCTCAACATAAAATAAAACACACTTCAAAAAATGAAAAAAAAAATAAACAATCATTTTCACTTCGTATGTACTTTTGTATCTTTAAAATTTATTAATAATGTTAAATTATCGGAAATTTCATAAAAGAAATAAAAAAAATAGGCAACCCTATTGAAAACGTAATTTTCCCGATTGTTTTAATGTTTCAAATTAAAATTTAAAATTTACTTTCAAAGTATGTTTTGATTTATTATTTGTGTTTAAAGTGACAAACTTTATTTGACCTGAAGGATTTATTAAAACAAATTATTATTTCAGTATTTTTTTATGCATTTAAGTTTTTTATAAACATAATTGCTTTCCGTTAATATAAAATTTTCCGGGATTATCATTACCAACTTTGGTAATTTTTACAAAGCGCAACTAATTATTAGCTAGAATAATTGTGAAATTGTTAAATATTCTTATGTTTCATAAAGCGTAAACGTAACTCAATCACATTTTCCCCCTCACAATATTGCCGAGAGAAAACAAAACAAAAAAATAACTCATGAGTTGGAAGCAGAAATTTATAATGAACGGTTTGAAAGTCTCTCATGTGGAAAGGAATGTTTTTTTTCTTCTCACTCTTATTAAAAATCGAGCAACAATCAAGTATACCTACAAACTATCAAAATAGATGACAGTAACATCTTCAGTTCCAAACATATACAAACATACATACATTCAACAACAAAAGTTATTTTATATCACCTTTCTATATTTTATAGAAAGATAACACTGCCATGACAATAATTTTCAATTCTTCAGGAAATCAACAGGTTTTTTCCTTATATTTTTGTTTTTTTAGGAAAAATACAAAACAAAAATTATTACAACGAAAAACAACAACAAAAAAATTGTGAATTAAAGGAAATTACTCTTTCATGGTTCAATTACTTGAGAATTTCTCTATCTTCAACATCAATTCAATTCAACAAACCGATCATACATAATGAAAAACGAAATACAAGAAATACATACATACATACATAGCAAATAATATAATCATTTAAATTACTTTTAATTACGTTATTACAAACATTACAAAGTACAACCACACTATAAGAACTTTCAGTTTAAAATGAAACAAAAAAAACAGATTTTTAGATTTAAAAAAAATACAAAATAATCAACTTCCGTTGAATCGCTTGTAAATATTTTGTAATGGCACTACAAATTCAATAAAATGTAAAATTCAACATAATTATCTTCTGTTCAAAGCTATATTTGATCTCAATTACATGTTAAATGGCGTACTTTTACAACAAAATATGATAAATCAGAAAAAAAACTACACAATTATATTCGAACTGGAGTCAATGTCTCGTAAGATTAACCGGTTCATATAGTATAATTTAATCCAACAATATTATTACAAGATTCTTTTATAATTTGTTTAACCAATGAAGATTGTCGAATCGAATCTTAAAAAGAATCTTCAATCTAATCAAAATTCCAGCTTCACAAGTTATAAGACAAGCCTATATATTTAATTACTATATTTTTATTGCTGAACTAATTTTAGAAAAATTTTTTTAAATAATTAAGATACAGGTAACAGAGACTTACAAAATAATATCATTGTAATAGAAACGTTATATAATTATTGATGTTAGCTCACGTAATGATGTTTAATCTGCTAATGTATATATATAATGTTGATAATTAATGTTAAAATTAAAAAGTTTTGTTACCATACTTTCTCATTATTAAAAAGGAAAGAAAAAATTAATATTTTTTCTTTCCTTTCTATCTGCATATAATATTTGCAGATAGAAAGGAAAGAAATGATAGAAATAGTTTTATTATTTAGAGAAATCCAGTGGACTGAGACCACAATAATGTTAGTTTGATATGTAATTAATTAAAATGCTGATGCATTTTTACACATTAATTTTGTTGTCAACAGTTCCAAATTTATTTGGATGTGAATTTAAAATTTAAGTATTTAGAAATCGCGCTTTGTAATTAATTCTATATCATTTTATGCAATATACAGGGTGTTTCGCATAAACAAGCTTCCAATGATAACGTTATGTTGTATGGTTCCGAAATTATAAGCCTTTATTTATATGCAGAAAAAGCCCGGTACATTTTTTTCAATAGACTGTAGCTCGAAAATGAGTATATTTCATTCCTGATAATATAAGACGAATTCCTATATATCCCTATATAAAACGAATTGAATTAACTATGTATATATTACAATTTGTATTCATGTAGAGAAAAAAACAAGTAGTTGATTAGTGTCATCTGTAATATTTCTTTTCTAAAAGAATAGCGGAATATATCACAGGGCCCCCATTTAACATAACAGAATTTTCTATTCCCTAATTTTATCTTTTTCTCCCTTTTTTTAATGGATCTTTTCTAGTTTTAAATTATAGTTTTTTAAAAATTAAATATTTCAAGTTATGTAGGAACTCAGAATAATTATTATTCTAAATAATATGTATGAGTATACGTGTGTGTATTCATATATGGATCAGATATTATTGTAACTAAAACAGGATGTAAAACTAAAATAAAATAAAATCAAAGCAAAGTATGGAAACCGTAAAGATACGGTTGACTTTTCATTTTTTTTTATCTTTACGTTTTTGAGGGAATAGTAATTTTTCTCTTTTTTTATTTTAGTCGCCATTGTTGAATTAATGTAAGGCGACAATTGTTTTAACATTTTGTTTCACTTTTTTTTACATGTAACTAACGATTATGATATTCACAATGGCGTCATTGTTTGTCTCGGCGACATAAAAGAGAAATATAGAACAGGAAACGCACATAAAAAAAATTCTATGCTTCCAATGCTAGAGTAGAAGTAGCAGAAAGTTGGAAACCTAGAAAATTTAAAACATTGTATTCAATTATTTGACAATAACAGCTTACTCAACACTTCGCTCTTTTACTTACTTAGTACTTCGCCCTTTTGATTAATAGAATTCTGTACAAGTTTTTTTTTTTGTTAAGAACTGTCTTTGTTCATGTATATTACAAAAGCTTGCATACATTTCGGAGGATACAAGACAATGTCAACCTTAGCGCTTTTAAAGAACTAAACAGACTAAAAAAATTACAACTTTACAACTGTGCACAAAATTTCAGTTAAGTTTTATAGTTCTACAAAGAAAAAAGTAATAAACAACATAAAAAAATGCGACACATACGAGTTAATCTTTGTAAATATCGACAATCTTCGAGTGTCGCAGTTGTTCTGAACAGAGTTTCCTAAGCATTCAGGAACTGCTTGAATATATCTTTCAACTTTATAACTGAAACGGGGATACTACAGGCAGCGTTGCTGAGGACTACAATTAATCAAGAAAGGGGGGGGGGGGGGGGGGCAGGGGGGAATTGTCCACTTGTCATTCGATTCCCTTGAAATCTACAATTGAAATATGTAAATTACTGTTTTGCAGTTTTATTGATACAGTATTATATAATTATAGTAAAATATAGTTTTTTTTACAAAATGATTAAGTTTCTACAACATTCAGCCAAAACTGTTCCGATCAATTCTGAACATGAAATATGAGTGGGATTCAGAATAATAGTGAAAAATCGTATAGATGATATCTGATAAATCTGCTAATTTCAAATAGTTATTTTTTAGCACTTTTCCAAAATTTTTTTTGAAAAAAGTGCTTATTAGTTTCACTCTGTCCGTCCGTCCGTCCGTCCGTCCGTGGACACTTTTTTGTTTACAAAACTTTTAAACCCTTGAAGATAGAAAGCTGAAATTTCATACGTACATAGATCTTCACTAGAAACTTATTTCCGTAGAACAAAATTTTTACCTATCTCCCCCCCTCTAGAAGTTATACCCAACCAAAACCCTAAAATTGGCCTTTTTTAAATATTTGTTGCAATGAAACTATAAGCATTTTTGAAATTTTTCGAACGCAGAAAGGCAATGGCTTGCTTCCCCTAGCGCGGTATACTATAGTTAAACTTTAGAAAAACAAAATGGTCGTTCAAATTTACCGTTATCTAAAGTTCTTTTTTCTTAATTTTTGATCTCGTTTTTCTTCTAGACCCCATAATGTAGAACTTTGAAATTTCAGGGGCTTTTAGACATTAACAAATAGTTCATTTCGTTAGAAGAAAATTTTTTTCCATCTCCACCCCCTCTCAAGTTATCGACTCTTGAAATTCGTAAAATTTGAATTTTTGACACCTTATATTTCCGAAACCGCAAGTTTTTTCAAATTTTTATAAACGCAAAAAGCTAACGGTAAATTCCATAAAATTAAAAAATATAATTATTTTTTCTAACTCATACAATCAACCCTTAAAATCGAGCATAATATTAACCCCTTTTTATATTAAATTTTACTTTATTTCAAAGACTGCATATATGCGTCATCCTAAATATAGGCAATTCTAGAAATAGTTTTATGTATGAATGAAAATAATTTTAATAGTGTGGTAGGTACACATAGACTGTATTTAAAAGCAGAATTTTCACTTGTTGAAGGGAAAAGTGCTACAATACAAACCATTGGTTTGACCCAACTTTATTTAAATTAATAATAGTAAATATGTACACATATACACAATTACATAAATAACTGGCATTTTCAGGTATTCTGTAAAAAAGTATTTAAAAATATTTTCATCTCGGGTCTTCCAATCCCTAAAATATAAATCTGTAAAAATTGTTTTTAATTTCTTAAATATTTTTGATTCTCTCATTTTTGCTTTTTCTTTTCTCTTGTAAATTTTTAATAACAATTATGAAAAGACCAACAATAAATTTTTAATGGTTAAAAATAATTCTATATACCTATCTACTCCAATATGTAATTAAATTTACAAGAAAATGCATTTAGCACGAGACATTTTTGTTTAACATAATAATTATGCGACAACATAAATGGATCTTGGAATCATAAAAGGAAAATTAATTACATAATAATAATAAAAAAATTGTGAACATTTTTCTTAATTCCCTTTGTACAGTAAATTGATATTTTTTTAATTTATATAGATATTTATGCACACTCGTTTATATAAACATACTTACATTGACATTTTTATATACAAAATGTCCTTAAAATTTATATCGGCAAGCATGCATGTACAAATGTACATATGTATATACCATTTTTGTTTTTTTCTTCGCAAAATATTTTATTTAATCATAGCGCCAATATTCTGTTTCAATGATTTCAGTATTAAACCACAAATGTGCGGTTTATATAATTTCAATGCCTATATAATTACAATGCATATTACTTACATATGAACGGATAACATTTTTCTAGTATATATTTATTTAAGATTTTTTACACATACTAAAAAATATAACGAGTTCAAAAATCAAATTTCAAATTTAGATTTTGAAATGGAAATCGGTTCAATATTTCCATTTCAAAATTTCCTGAACCAGTTTCAATTTTCTTACATTCTATTTACTTGCAAGCTTCAATCCAAGCCCGTATAAATACATATTACGTAAATTTTAGAAAATATAAACAAAATTATGCTTTGATGAATGAATGCAATAACTTTGAAAGACTTATTCATATTTTATAGTCCCATATTTTGTCAATAGGTTTGAAGTGAGAAGATTTTATTCAAAATTATTGGATTTGTTGGAACATGCTTATGTAGATACTTATGTCAAGATAAGTAAAACGTTATGATTATAGTTACGATAATCTCATGCACAATATGAAATTTTTGAAGTTTCTAAAAGAACTTTTAAAAAAATTTTTGTTAAATTAAAAAAATTTTAGTCAAATTTTCAAACCATTTTAATAATTAACTTTTTGATTTCAAATTATATAAAAACTGTTATGAGAACTAATATTATAGTATCGATTAACACTTAAAATTAACAACATCAAATAAACTTTGAGAAATTGAAAGCGGAAAAATTACTAGTATTTGACATAAAATGTAACAATGGCAATTAATGCTATTAATGCTGTGTCAAATTGAAACAAAAACAGGAAATGCTTGTTATAATGCTTGTTCAAGTGAAAGCTCTTGAAAGAGTCACCATTATATATTATGTACGAGTTTATTGCATTTGTAAAAACCATACAGAAACTTTACACGAATTGTTAGAATAAGTAATTAGTTTATTAACAATTTTTTTGCATGTAAGTATTCTGCAGTACTTAAATTTTTGATGAAAATCGAATATTAAAATAATTAATACAAAAAATTACGTAAGTTGTTTCTGAAATGCTATACTGTAATTATATAATTTCTTGTTTAATCTGCGAGAAAGACGGAAACTGATTTAGTCTATTTTAATATTTTCTGATTTCTTGTTAAAACTGGCTTGCGTTCGAATTGTTGTATATAATATATGTGTATAAATTTGTACAAATAATATTATATTAAATTATTAACCGCACTTACATTTCACTAAGTCAAATAATTAAAACGTTTCAGTCGATTATAACCAACTAAACTAACTAAAAAAACTTTTGAAATGTTTAAAATTAACTTTAACCGGTTGAGTAGCTGCCTGAACCGGTTGAGCCAATACGCCGGTTTGAGTCAATAACAATGCCAGCCGTGCTTAAAATTAAATATTTTAGTTGACATGTACATGAACATTTCTAAAACAATGTTCACACTGAACAAGAATATACTTATATACCGCAGACGACTTTTTCAAGTGGTTACAAACTGCATACCAAAATTAATTTATACCCTTCACTAAGGCGTATAATAAAGATAAAGTTTTAATTAGGACTTGTATAAAATAATGCATTAGGCTAGATTTCTATTATCATACGTTATTTTAAAAATTTTTCGGTGGGAACACACTTCTCAATGGTAGGAAAGCGTAAATAAACTATTTTTCGAGAGATGTTGGTCTGTGTGTATACGCGCGTATCTCAAGTTCGGCTGAACCGATTTTCATGAAATTTTATATGTGAGTTTATTTCGGCTGTGGGATACATATTTACGTATGTAAAAAGAAATTTAAAACAATTAATCTATAAATTTTTTGGAAAGATCAGGACTCGGAAACCGAACTGTACTTACGAAACGGATTGATATAATTTCTTGAAATTATATATTTGAATTCTGTTTGTTAGCGAAACTAACTTTTGAGGAAATTCAAGTGGCTTAGAGCGAAATTTTACTAAGAGCCAAATTTCAATTTTTTCTAAAAATATTAGCTAAAAGCCTACTAGACTCTTTAAAAATGTAAATAGAGTGTTTAAAAAGCATTTTGACAATCTTCTGCAACACTTTCGCCAAACTACACAATTCATTGCTGTCGGATATGTGCTGATCAAATCAGAATTTTGTTTTTATTGGCTTACATTAGAAATAGCCTTAGATTAGAAAATAAAAAAGAAAATATTTTTTTCTTACTGCATTTTTTATACTATTTACATTTACGTACAAGTCGTCAAATGTTATGGTTTCCATTCTAATGATATTAGCAATAAAATTATGTTACATATTGCTTTAGAACGGACCACCCAAGTTTTAGAAAATCACAAAAATGTAAAAACAAATCTACTGGGTGCATTATAATTATAATTTTATGTTTCCAGACGCAAAATCAATTTGTTCATAAAAAAAACAGAAAAAGAGATCAACGTAAACTCGTTTATACATTCTCTTAACCTACTCGCCTCATTATTTATATGAACAGCATGATTTAGTGATACAAAACCAGGTAGCAATTATAAATATGAAAGAAACGAATAAAATCAAAAGGAAAACAAGAAAGACAGTCTACAACCATCTACGTTTCTATTCTTATAAGATATCTGCTTATGGTATGATTTTGGTGAAAAATATTTGTTTTAAAGTTAAATATTATTTAATAGAACTAGATATTAAACAATTCTTAAGAAAACAGAAAAACTTTGTAAAAAAATTATTTTCACTAAAGCTTTTTTCGATAAGAGATAAGCGACAAGAGTAACGACTCTGTTAACCTTTTTGTTTAACACTATCTAAATTTCATAAGAAAACTTTAAAAGGTATACAATTAACGGTGACTCTTACGCGTTACAGTACTTGTACACACAAAAAATCTTTATTTCTCATTCTAATATTGCAACTATTTGAAAATTTTGGCGTATATGCAAGTACGATTATCGCAACAAAGTTGAAAAATTACATTACACAATTATTGCAGTTATATTACAGAACTGATTTTTGCTTTTTTGTTAAAAAAACCCTTTGTGGACGAAATTATTGAGAGCATTTGTATATAACAGAATATAGTTAAAGAAATCATATACAAAAATTAAAAAGAAATATTTAATTGGCTTCAATTTAACTTAATTATTGTACAGACATGAAATCAATTTCTCAAAAGTCTTAAATAATTTAAAACGCTTTTCGTTCTTTATCAGCGTATACTTTTCTTTATTTTCTTTTTTATAACCATCTTAAGCGTTTCTTCTTTTATTTTGTTGTTTTCTTTTCTTTATTATTTTTAGCATCATGATTACAATAGTGCAACACACACACCAACTAACATGCACATTTTTCTTTATATTCTTTGAGTGCAATATTTCTGATGCAGCATACTATATTCTCTAGTAATGATGCAATTTTCTATATAGCTTTGAATTTCTCTTCAAATTTTCAATTAATTCATTTTAATTTTGTTTTTATTTTTAATTTAAATTAAAGTCAAGAAGGAGATGCGCTTTCAAAACTATAAGTGAGTGCATTCATAATGAAATTTTGATTCACGTCGAAAATTAAATAAAAAATGACGAGCAAGAGATCATGAGCAATAAAAAAATTATTTTAAATAATATATGAGTTTTTTGTTTTCTCATAAGAGTTATCACAAAAGAAAATATTTTTAAAAGGAAAATACTAATTGTTGTAATATGGTAACCTTTTTACTCAGAAAACTATATGATTGTCATTTCTATTCGACGATGCATAACCATTATCTTTAGCAGTCTTCCAAATAATTTTTGGGAAAAGTGCTTATGTGTCCGTCCGTCCATCTGCCTATTCATCTGTCAGCCCGCCCTTTTACCTATCTCCCCCTCTCCTCCTCTTCCAAGTTGTAGCTCCCAAAAACCCCTAAAAATGCCATTTTATGACTATTTATTCTAACAAAACCACAAACATTTTTTGAATTCTCTACACTCAAAAAATGTAGTGGTGCGCTTTCTCTCCGGTTGCATAACGTGACCGTTTAAATGAACCGTAAAATTTTTGGTGTCCGTTTTAGATGATAAGCTTTAGGAACCGGAAATTTTAACAGCTTTTAGATATTACTGAACAGTTTATTTGGTTAGAAGAAAATTTTTCGCTATCTCTCAACGCCTCTCGGAATTTGTAAAATTCGAGTTTTCGACGCATAAATTTATATGAATGCAGAACGCTAATGATAAATATCATGCCGTCAAAATATATACATAATTATTTTTCTTAACTTACTTCCTTAATCTTCCAATACAACTATTATGTTAACGCCTCTTTCAATTTTTATTTTTTGCTCATCCGATATGTATACAATAAATTGTTTGGTGTACAAATGAAAGTAAATTTAATAATGTAATTTATTGTTTTTAGAATTTATATTTCCACTTTTTGAAAGGATTTCCTGCTTCTATACAAACCATTGCGGTTTGTAACAACTTATTATTACAATTCATTTAACAAGAATTGAATTGTCTGTGATATAGTCAAATAATATAGTCAAATCTGTTTTATATATTTTATCCACTTTCATATTTAATACAAATACGGGGAGTTTTAAGGTAAGATCGAATTAGATTACTAATTAATTTTGGTAAAGCACTGTTAAAATTTTGCTATTACAGAAACCCAATAAAACCCATATAGAAATAGATGAGATTTAACAAATTTGAGAAGTAATCAATTTTCAAATTATATGTTGGTTGAAACATTTACATATATTTTTAGCTTTTACTTATTAAGAGGATACGAAAAATATTTTTCATTTTGTTCTTGTGTAACATAGATTTTTTAAAATAACATAAAAATCTGAACATATCAAATTCAGTTCGCCAATATTATAATGATTTATAAAATTATCCGAAATTTAATTTTTTCAAAATTAAAATCAATTCTGTTTGATATTTGAAAATTCTAATTAAAAATTCCTAAAATCGACAAGAAAATATTTCAAAATTAGAAATTGATAAATAATTAGACTTTAGAAGAAAATTAAATATAAAATCTTTATTTTCTGGGGTGTACACACAAAAACAAAACTTTTTTTTCAATGTTCATTTAATTTTTCATTTTGTTTTTAATAATTTCATACATTCAATACTTAAGTACATAAAAATCTTATGTATGTATGTTGTATAGGTATATTCGTATTATGCGTACACATAAATTATAAATTGACTGTCAAAGAGTATTAGCATGATGTTGCTTACACACTATATAATTTCCTTAATTTTCTTTTCACTCAGTTTACTTTAGATTCTTGTTTCGGTGATCTTGCAGATGAAAAAGATTTAATATAAAAATAAACGCTCTATATCGTTTTAAATTATTATGTTTTTTAATTTTATTTGTTTATAAAGAAAAGTGAAGGAAAGCAATAATTTTTCATTTCTTTCCTTCACTTTACGACATCCAATATTTATAAAACAGCAATATTGTGGAGCATATAGCATCTTTTAAAAAAACACTCATATCATGTAGCTAATATGCAACTTTCTATTCTAAAACAGGACGAAACTCTGTATAAAACCAAAGAACCTCTTTTCATATTATGTTTGTAAATATATTGAATATGGGCTTTTATATAAGCGCACATATATGATTAATAATATACACACATACATAATAATATTAAATACACATTATACACATCTTTTTTTATAAAACATATTATGAGTATTTAATAAATGACAAGATCACTTATCAAAGCGATCATCATATAAAATGATTCGAAACCTTCGTTGCTCGCTTAATCATTTTCTTTTTTCCCTGAATTTAATTCACGCAAGAGATTGTTTTGCCTCCTCGATAATAATTATCTAACATGTTGCAAATAAACGTACATATATCGTACATCCATAATATTGCAATGGACAAAAACAATCCTGGTTTTATTTTCAATATTCCAGAATATCAACAATATTTTTCAAGAGTTCAACGTCCTCTAAGAGTAAATAAACAAACGTGGCGTAAATAAACTTTTCTTATTTTCCTTTCACGATTTTAAATACAAATATGGATGTACAAAAATGGAAATAATTGCATATGATAAATGTTATATATAAAATATACATAATATATAATCTGTAAATAAACTCTGTATACATTTGTGTACATTGTTTATACATTTGTGTACATATGTATGTATATAGTTTTATGTTATCGAGTGGACAAAATTTTGTCCCCATTTTGAAGAACGTTTTCTTTAGCTTTATTTTCTTTTAATATTTTCTTTTTATTTTATAGATACATATGTATGTATATATTTGCAAATGGGAACATATGTATGTATATACGTATGTACAACTTTGCATTTCTTGTTTTTAACGAAAATTGGTTACTGGTTTATTATTAACAAATTGAATCAAACATAAACCTAGCAGAACTGTACAGAAAAACGAAATTTATTTAGGTTTACATGTGCAGATAAAATGGAAACCTCGAAACAACGAATGACTTTTAAACAATTAAATATCAAATAACTACCTACACTATGACTGAATATTAATTTTAAAATTGCGATTTGTCAAATTTAAAAGTCAATAAGATTATTTCTAGAAGTCTTATAATATTTGTTATTCTTATTTAATACATAAAGTTGAGTTACTATACAAACTAAGTCTTTGAGTCATATTTGGAGTACATGTTCGGACACATCCATGGGCAACCGTCCACAATTTAAGTAAACTTAATTAAAATTCGAATCGAAATTAATACAATCTTTGTATTCTGCATACTTGTGCAATAAATTCATTTTAATAAATGCACAATAAAACCAAAACTTAAACTGTCAAACAACGGTATTTGATTGACATTTACGAATTATTACGAATTATTATACACATAAATGAATGTGTGTCTATTCTTACAGCTAATATATTTTCAGATCGAATGAAGTTTTTTTCGTTCAACCAAACTTCGAACGATTTCTAATGCGATTGCATTGGAACGGTTTATTTAAAAACTACATTTTGCAAAATGCAAGCGATCTTCTCTCTTTCTCTTCTAAATTTTAATTCTCTGTCCTATTCTTTCATTAAAATAATTTTTTTTTTCTTGTTATTTTTATTATTTTATCTTTTACATACACACATACATACCTATTTATTTTTATCTCTTTTTACAATTGATGATTTGTTGTTTTTCTTTTTTTGCATAAAAATAATAATAAAAGTAAAAAGAAAACAAAAAGTGGAAAAATCTGTTTTGGCGTACGTTATTATGCATTCATGTGTGCAATGTACAATTTTAATAAAAAATAATAATAATATAGGGTAGAAAATTACTTTTTTATAAATTCTTAAAAACTCGATGAAGAGAAAAAATATGTGCATTGCATAAGCATATTGGAACATAAACATTTGAAAGTAACATAATGTATATATTATATTCATAATATGTATGTATGTACTTGGTAGGTAAGTAGATGCAGTCATATTAATTTACTATAAGCGTTGTTATACATACATATATACATATTTTATGTTAGGCATATGCAATAATAATACTTGTATACTTACATATTATGAAGATTAAATAATGATATATGTATATATGGATTTGTAATAATACATACTATTGTTTATAGTTTAAAACAAAACACACAAAAATATGTATAAGAGGAGAGTTAAAATGTACACACATCCATAATATGTATCCATGCATATATATGCAATATGCACATATAAACATGCAAAAAAAAAACATGATAAAAATACTTGATAAAAATTTTTATAAAACATAACAAAAACTTGTATTGTTTAAATATATCTAAAGAGGATATTTGTATTTATATTTTGATTTGAGGGCATTCACATTATAAGATCGCATCATATTCGCTCGCAAGATGACATACATATTATAAATTTATTAAGCGTTTGATATGTATGAATATATGTAAATTATCTCACAATTATACATGCATATAAATGAAAAGCGATATTTTACATATTAATGTACTATATATGTATGTAAATATGTATATCTCTCTGCGAAACAAATTCAAAAATAAAAATAAACGCATATTATGTGTATACTTGTGTGTGTATGTAAAATATGTTCGCCTAGGTTAGGGATTAGTGGAGCACACTTCCAAACATTTTTATAAAAATATGAAAAAAAAATGCATTACGGAAAATTTTATTTTTATTTATTTACAATATTCACTTTAAAACAATAAACATAAACGATCAGAAAGCAAACAATAATATGCACATAACATTCTGATATATTTACATATTATATAGAAATATACATACATTATATATGTATGTACATATATGTACATACTTGGATGCATAATTTAAATTGATTTTCATATGCTGTAACAGTTTTATTATAAAAATTTCACAATATTTTGTTTTTTAATAGGATGCTGAAAATAAAAAAAAATAATTTTAGAAAATTTATGTATGTAAATCTTTGAATAATGTGAGTAATATTGTAACAAGGACTAAATAAAAAATTATCTTGTAAATTAATTTGTAAGAAATTTTTATTAAATCTTTTAAAATTTATTTCTGAAATTGCAAAAGTAGCACTAGAAATATATTAAAAGGTTTTGTTTGCCCTTCCTGTGGATTTTTCTAAAACAATTTTAATATATTCTTTGTATCAATTCTCTTCACAAATATAATTTCAATTTAAATAAAATTTGGTTCAGAGTTCAAGAGTTGAAAGAATTGAACAAAACAAAATTAAATCTAAACAACTACTTTATAAAGTTTTCCAAGTATAAACATTGTATTATGATTAGTTAATAATATATTTGTGAGATTAATACCCAATAATTTCAAATTAGACCTTCAATTTGTTAAATGAATTCAAATTTTGAATACATAATAATAGAATTTTTCCTTCCGCTATTTTACATTGTTATATTTTGTAGGGGTCAGTAAAGTAATCAAAAGCCATACATTACTAAAATATGCAACATCAAAAAGTAAGTATTAGAGAACTACAGTTAACGAAAACGACTTATATTTTGTAATACATACATGTTATGTATATGTACGTATGTATGTGTGAAACAGAAGTCTGAAAATGAATGATCCTAAAATAATGGCTACAATGACTAACCAACGATTATGTAATAAAATCCCTTTCCACTATGTAATTTTCTTTTTTCAAACATTTGATCAATCTGACTTAACTTAATATACATTGTATTTTCGAAAATAAAATTGTATAATACGCTTAAGTCTATATAAATAACATTATTCTATATTATAAGACTTGTATGGGTAAATGTTTGCAGGCTAGAACGTAATCACGTATAAATTTAGAATTGCTTTGTTTTTTTTTCTGTATTGTTTTATTTATTTTTTTTTCTTGTATAATTTATTCCAGGATTCTACTATAATTCTATTGAATTTCATAGTAAATAAAAGCGCGCTTTTAAAATGATTGTTATCGGCGAATTGAATCCCAAAACCAGAATCTTTCATAATAAGAACAAAGAAGAAAAAGTTATGTACATATGTATGTATGTAGATATAAGTATTATTAAAAGAAAATAGAAAGGAAAAAAAAAAAAACAATAAAATAATTTTACGTTTACTAACAAACGTATTGAAACGTTCACACAAACATAAGTTCGTATGTACATATATACTTACTTTTATTAATGTACTTATGCATATATTTACTTATACATTATATTAATATATATATATGTATGTATGTACATAAAATTGATGAAAATTTATGCAACTCAGAAATTTATATGGGTTTTTCAATTTTTTCTCTCTGTTTTGTATTTGAAGAATATCTACTTTATATGAAATTTGTATACAGATTTATATTTATATTCACATATGTATGTATGTATGTATGTACACTCATATACAAATATTATTTGTTGTTAACAAGATTTAAATTGAGGCAGGCTCGGATAGTTGTTGTTTTTGTATTGCTCAAGTGCACGATTTTTTATTTTAATTTCTTTTACTCACTGTTCTGTTCAATTTTCTTTTTGAAGCGAACTGAAAATGAATTGAAATTGAATTAAAATATAGGAAAACAAAACAAATTTAATAAAAAAAAAAACAACATTATCCAAAGTCGTTGACATTTTTATAGTGTAAAATAAAAGACAATAGATATATAAACGTGTTCATACTCATACATAAATATTATAACGTACACACAAATTTGCAAAGCGTACATTGCACGGAAATTCTGAACAAAAGAATTGTCTTTTTACAGTCTTAATAAAAAATTTTGAAATTTTATATTTTCTGATTGGTTATTGAACATTGACCGATTAGAAGCATTTACCGATACCTGAAGATGCATAACCTTTGATTTTAAGAATATGCAGCAAAACTTTATTTTTGAACGCACTTACTGCTTATTAAAGCGTTTAATTTTTCTTGAAGAAATGAAAATATTTTTTAAAAAATGAGTTTGGCACTCAAATTTTTCTCATTACATTAGTATCTTTACATTTCATTAGTAAGACAATAATTACATACTTCGCGGAGAACAACAATTAAAACAACGAGTTAATATAATGGGCGAATTTGACGGATATTTTGGTCAGTTAGGATAAATAATTACATACATATATTTTTGGTAGAAAGGCATTTGCGGTTGTTTTTTGGTTTTATAAAAATTTGAAAAAGTTTGCAGTTTCAGAAATATAAGGCACCAAAAATTCTAATTTTACTAATTTTGAGAAGCGATTAGATGGGATAGAGATATACAAACATTTTCTTCTAATGAAATAAATTAGTTATTAATGTTTAAAAGCCGATAAAATTTCAAACTTCTACAGCTTACCGTTAAACTTTAATTGTTCTACAGCTAACCGTTATATCCAAAACTTTTAAACGACGGATTTAAGATAACGGTTAATTGGTAAACAATATAATGTCTCAGTAGAATAAGACAGTAGTTATTTTTGTGCATTTGCAGAAATTTCCAAAATATTTCTGCGAATTTAAAAAATATTTATGGCTAAATTAAAATAATTAAAAAATAACTTTTTTAGCGTTCTCAAGAGCTATAACTTTTGGAGAGGGGTAAATAAGTAAACATTTTTTTCTATAGAAATAAGTTTCTATATTGTACTTTTTATATATAGAATTCAGATGAATTTCAGCTTTCCACCATAAAACGTGTAAAAGTTTCGTAAAGATACAGACAGTTGGACGGACAATGAAAATAATAAACATCCCAATTTGTATAAAAAAAAATGCTTACAAATATACTTCATGGCAACTTAAATGTCGGTCATACTACATATCTGTTATACTAGAACACATCTTTGACCATTATACGCAATCAGTATGTTGCAGTTTGTTTTATCGAATTGGTTTTATTAAAAATACTGCTTTTTTACATAAAAAAATTTATTTTCAAAACTCTTTTGCATCAATTTTGAATTCACTATAATTTGATTTCCATATTCGTTTTTATTGCGGTCGATTTCTAGAACGGCAACGGTAATGTTAGAAAATGCAGTTTCCAACTAATTTCTCCAACACAACGACTCTTTTATCAATCGTTGACATGTTTTATTTACTATTGTCTGCAAGCCAAAAACTAGTTTTTACGCAAGGAAAATAAAACGTACATACATATGTAAACCATCGATGCAAGAGTCGTCGCTTAAAATGCAGCTATTCACACACAATTTTAATTTTTGAAAATTTTTGTAGTTACAGAATTAATTCCAAAATTGGTTATAATTTAATAAGCTTACAATATAATTCAAAATATCTTTAGAATACCTTCTAAAAATTAACAATATTGTAAAATGTTAAATTAATAACACACTATAAAAATCTTTAATTTTAAGTTCAAAATTACATCTCTTTATGAAATAACATTGAAATTCTTTATGAAAAGTATAAATTCATTCAGGCAATTTGTTGCAACCTTGTTACTTGCTTTAACTATACTAAAATTATTTTGTTGATTGTCTCACAAAAAGAGTACATAACATGTACATAGAAATTTTTATGACAGTTCTTTTCAGTTCTAAAAATACACCTTTGATTGAGAATACTCTTCAGGTAACTTTTTTTGACAATTGACTACATACATATTATGCACAAGATCCTAATCCGTATAACGTAATGTAATGAAATGCATTACGTTATACATATAATAACGTATAATATGTAATGAAATTTTAACATGCCATCGCTTAAAATTCTTAACTTAGACAAAATTATGAAATCATTAAATTTGTGTGTATGCGCACTTGTTTATTTTCCCACAATCAAGTAAATCTTCTTACACGTGCATAGAAACTCCTTTACAAAGCCGATTAAAAAACTTTTTTTTTTTATTTCTAATAACCCTATTCCCTTATCTCTTACTCCATTAAAAGAACAAAAACAACTTTAAGCATTAAAAATTTTTGTTAACAAAAAACAAATTTATTATTTTCTAAATATAAAATAGAAAAAATTATAAAATTATTGAAATGATAAAAAAACATTCTATCAACAATTCCAAACTCTAATCTCACAAAAAAAAGCATGACACAAATAAATATATATAAACAATGAAACAAAACCCGAAAAAATCTGAAATACCCAAATTTTACCCTCAGTCATTATTATTGTACACCACTATTTTCTTATACCAGCACTAAAGATACGTTTTGTATATACAATAAATTTTAATTTTTTACGCGGTTTTACATTTTCTGTACGAGGTACGCAATTCATGTCTAATGTATTAAATACACAATTGTTGGAACATAATTGGGCAAGCATATTTTCACATACTTTTCAACCCTAATGACAAGCGAAATTGAGTAGGGCTTCAAGAAAACAAAGCATTGTGATGTTACAAATCTGTAAATGAAATTTTAGACGATATTTATTAATTTTAATTTTGAGATAAAGCAGAATTCAACCAGGACATAGATTTACATCAAAATCAACAATACGAATTTTTGAAAGCAAACCTTGAATGAATTCCATACTTTTATAGTATATTTTCTTTTACTATATTGAAAAACAGAATTGATAAATAGAATGTAGAATTCGAAATATGTATGTATGTATGTATGTTTCACATGCTGAATTAAGTAAGACACAACTTGATAAATCCAAGTTTTGGACATACGAATAAAATTTAGATTGTGTATGTTATCCGCCAGCAAAAAAATTTTCCCTTAACAATCCTCATAAACACAACATTCGCTTACGCTTGTTTGTATTTCATAATGTAGCCAACGCTTTAGAGTAAGATCAACCAATGCAATAGGAACGCGAATCGTATGCGTAGATAAATCATAAACGCAACACAGCGGGTAATAAAACATTTTTTGTGTTTATTGTTATTTCTCATTTTCTTTTTGTTCTATTTTTTAAAACACATATGCATACATACAAAAATGCTCTATAATTGCGATACGATACGCACTTTTTTATTAAAAAAAATTTCTTAAACCCAAAAAAAAAATTATGTACATTATGTGTGTACTACTAAAAAAATGAAATACTACACTATTTATATACGCGTAGAGGGACGGTCATTGAACTTACTATGAACCGAAATAATCCTATGATAACAAAAACAAAAATGTAGATAAACATACAAACATGCGTACTCAAAATAATACATATGTATATGTTAGGTACAAAAGAAAAGGCAAACTTAATTGTAGTTTTGTCTATGACAATAACAAACATATGATGAGGAACACAATGGATGAGGCTCAAATTTAGTAATTTTCAGAAAGAATCTACAAATTAAGAATATGTATATAGTGAGAATGAAACGCTAAATATGAACGTTATAATTGTAATGTGATTCCGGGCATAAATTGTATATATCCATACCTGCTTCAGTGTGATTTACACATAAATTTTATCAGAAATTATTAAATTATAATCAGAAGTAAATTTCCGGACGAAAAGTATGAAAGCTTAATGATAAAAGTTTGACTTTGCCTTATGTTGAGCAACGCATTATATGTACATATGTATGCACTTACAGAGCTATCGATTATTTTTTAAACCTACTAATAAACATTTAATTAAAGTAAATTATTTAATGAAACAAACCAACACATACATACATATATATATATTTTAATTCCCTTATAAGCACAACTAAAAAGTTAATTGGTTTACTTATCTATCTACCCAAATTTTATGTACATATAATATACTTATGAAGTTGTTGCTTACATAAAAATGTACCCGATCGAATAAAATGGATGTCCGATTTTAATTGTGAAAAAGGGAACCACCCTTGCGAGTACTTGGAGAAAATCGTAAGTATAATTTAAAGACGTCATCTAAAAAAAGAGCGTTGTAAATATCTTTAAATGTTTGTATATGTGTACTACATGCCTTTATGTGTACATTCTAATATACTTTTTTGGTATTTATTTTATCTATGTTTTGATTGAGTTTTCCGGGTTTTGGCCTGTTTATCATTTGGTTTCATTTCCTGCAATTCACCCTTAATTAGGTACCCCTTACTAATTTTTCATCTTAATGGCGTGCTAGAGCATAATATTTCATACTTTCCTTAAACTTTTTTAGTTATGTACAAGATTATGCCTCTCATACTCATATAGTAAAAACTATGCTATATATATGTATGTCCATAAACAAATGCTGCTAATCTGGTTGCTCATAAACATTGCGAAATTATTGTAATACATTATAAATCACAAGAAGTGTTTTAATGTTATAGAATATTTAAAAATAGGTATATTGCATATTCATCAGGTTATGTATTTGCAGTATTGCATTTTTCAGTTATTATTGTGCAGTATTACGTTTATGAAAATCTCTATTATACGGGATTAAAATATTTGGTGTTTAATTTGAAAAAAAAATTAAAATCTTCATATTTGTTCATTTTTTGTGCATAGATATTCAATATACATAATAAACAATATATTTATGTACATACATATACGGACACATTAATCATATACATACATAAATGATCATAGTTTATTCTAAAAGAAGTGTCAGCTCATGGTTCCTTTTTAATGACGCATGCATAAACTTATGTGCTTCACAATATTTTCTAATTCCAAAATATAAGCATAAAATCTTTTTATAATTCTTAATTCTTCATAAAATGTATACAGGTTTCTATTTCTTTGTCATTCTAGCTTTCGTATTCTACATTGACTGAACCTACATATTCCTATATATATATAATATCTTATGAAGTTATATCTAGAAAGCAACGCATTTGTTATAAAGAAGTTTTCTTGATTATTTTTAAAAAATTTTTTCTAATGCTCTTGGGTATTTTTTCTAAGCCCCTACATTCAAATGTGTATGTATATATAGACGTAAACAAATAATTTTTAAATATTATGTATTTGTATTGTACTTAATGTTGCTTGTTGAATCTCATCTACAAATACTTTTCTGCTTATTAGAAGAAAAAAAAGAAGACAAGGATAAAAATGCATTGAATACGCTCCCAGTTGTTACGATCAATTCATTCCCTTGCAACTTATCAGTGATTCTAAACATTTTTACTTTGGATAATTATAAAAAATTGTACACATTTCAGAATTTTGCATTTAGTAACAAAAAAAATAGTATTCGAAGTTGAGTATGATTTTCGGCATTCGCTCATTTTTTAAAATCACACGCAATTTTGAATAATTTTTTTGTTAAATGACAAAGTTATATTATAATTATGTAATTCAGCATAGGATATTTATTGCATTCCATGAAAAAAACAAAAATTATGTGATGTGATGTCTGCCAAATTTCATTGGAATCCAAAAACTATTAAACCCAGGTAACAATTTTCTAAGCTTAACTGAAAACTTACAGAATTCCCAAAAATTTAACAACCGTTTCGACGATATTTTCGTATTCTGTTTAAAGAAATAGAGTTTTCGATCAGTAATGTGTTGGCCACACTAAATTTTTTTTTAATTTTGCTTACATAATAGAACCTTTTTACAATGTAATGAACTAGCTACGAGGCCGGCCGTTTTCATTAACATGATTTCTTGTTAATTTTCATTCAAAAAGTTCATATGCTCATTGGAGTTGAGTATCACTGTGCGTTAATTGAATATAATGGTGGCCGCGAGTCTTACTTTTTTTATGATTTTTATTATTATTAAATAAAAAAAAAAGAAAAATATTAAAAAGATTTTTAATAGATTTTTTTTTTTAATTTTTTTTATTTTTATTTTTATTTTTTCTGTTTTGTGGAATTTTTTTATTTTTCTATTCACATTCTAATGGCTGGCACTGAAATGAATAGTATTTGAATTTTTTTCTAATATCGTAAGCAATTGTTGTTGATTTTATGTGCACTATAAGTTTTCTGGTTTTGAAAAATGCTGCATTAGAAACACGTAATTCAAGTTTTTAATTCAATACGTTTTTTTTAACTAACCCTGCCTTTATTTTTTTTTCTAATTTCGATGGAATTTTTCTATTACTTTATGCTTCTTTGTTAGAAAAAAAGAATTTTCATAATACAAAAAAAAGAACTCGGAAGGAATTTTTAATATGCTTGCATTTCTATAAGCATCTAACACAAGACGACTATTATGTGAAAACGAACCAACCCACTTAAAAATTTAATCAAATTTTTGAAAAAGTCTTATATATATTCATATATGTACAAATAGACATATCCATATGCATTTACATATTATGAATGTGCATGAATCTTTTTATAAATAAATTAGAAAAAAGTGGAAAAATAAAAATATTTTCTAAGAATTTTTTACGATTTTTCTGGTTTTTGAAAAGAAAGAGAAATTAAAATTCAAATAAAAGTTTTTTGTTCTTCATTTCCTGAAATCAAACAAAATTTTAAATGAGCAAATTAAGTGGAAATTTCATATCGATATACAATTATAATTTTATTGTAATAAATCAAATAGGCGATTAAATTAATATGTAAATGAGTAAAATGGATAGTTTCGTGGGAAAATTATTTTGAATTAAAGGAATTTTCAAAAATTGTGAAAATTAATAGTTGTAGCTTACATAATGTGCATTTTTATAAAATTATACTTTCGAAAATTTACCTATTGTATTTCTAATTTAATGTCATTAGATTTGAAATTTTTCCATTTTTAATATTTAATCACTGTTTCTAGTTATAATTTTCTTCGGAAATATTTCACTAATATTATATGGCATATTCCGCGTGAAATATTTCACCAAAGTAGATAATTCGCTTTTGTTTCGATTTTAGTTAATACTGGAAATACCGGTAAAGCTATAGCTTGAAAAAGTCCTATACATTAGTTTTATAAGTAATAAATAAGTATTAGTAATATTATCTAATTAGTTCCAAATTAAGTGCTGTTTATGACTTAATTTGAAAATTTTTAAATTGCTGTACTAAAAGAATGCTATTTTGGAAAATTGTTTAAAATTTTCGTTTAAAATAATTCATTAATTTATATAAATGTATCCAGTTCACGACATACATATTATTAGTTTATTTCCTTCCCTGATTTTTCCCCGAATCATTAAATTTATCTTAATAGTATCAATTATATTTAATACACAAGTAAGTTACAAAGTAATTGTATTGTTGAATAAAATTGTAAGAACAAAATAATCTAGAGTAAAAGTTTCATAAAAATTTAAATATGTATATATACAAATTTATACATTCATATGTATACATACATGCCTTCCCTCTATGTCATTATTATGTTTAATTACGTACAATTTCACTTCATAACATTCGATAATTTTCAACAACATCTTTGTTACACATAACATAAAAAAAATCTGATGTGGTCAGCAAATAACCGACTGCAATGTGTATTGTCAGTTAAGTTAAAGTGTTACAAAATATTATAAAAGTACCTGTTAAGTACTTCTTTCCAATTTTTAGGACATTAGTAAGCATATAGTTAGCATACCTAGAAAAATGTGAATTTGGCTCTTAGTAAAGTTTCGTTTCGTGCTACCCGAATTCCTTGAAATGCTCGCCAGTTAACAACCAGAACTCAAATGTCAAATTTCAAGAAATTCCATCAATTCGTTCAGTAGATATGTGTAAAAAATGTAAAATCAACCCTCAAATCAGTTTGCGAGCGCTGATCTTTCCATTTATATGTTCATTGTTTTAATACGAAGAAATTAGATATTAAATTTCAATGAAATCGGTTGATTATTTCTCTTTATATACGCAAAAATGTATAATTGGCCAGTAGTAAACATCCAGTTTCTGACACCTGACTTCTTCCAAAAATTAGGTGGGATCGCGGACGGTCGAATGAAATATAAAATTCAAGAAAATCCAATGAGCACTTTTTTCAAAATGATCAAAAATGTAAAACAGGCCAGCTAAAAAGTTCAGTTCCCGAGGTCTGATATATCCCAAAATTTGACCAATCCGTGTCATAGTCGAAATAAACTTACAAATTAAATTTCATTAAAATCGGTTGAGCCGAACTTGAGATACATGTGTGCACACACAGACCGAAAGTTTGCAAAAATGGTTTATTTTTACTTCCTTACCATGCAGAAGTGCGTTCCAATCGAAAACTCGATAAGCAAAATTTGTTGCCATCACATGACCTATCTATTGTATACACAATGCGATCGGTAAAAAGTAAGCAATTTTATTTTTCAGATCTTATATAATATTTGTATGGCTAGTTCACCTGCTCTTTAATTTACAATTATTTTTCAAATATCGCACCCTTAATGAAATATCTCAATATAATTAAAAAATTTAATTTTTTATTTAAGCATATACCATTAAAAGCACTCTCTCTTTTTATTCTTTCTTTTTATTTTGGTATAATTGGTCATCGGTCTTAAATGACCCATTTTCCACCTTTCATGCTTGATAAAATTTTGGTTTGAATTAATTAAAAAATAAAATTGTTTAAAGTAAAATTTAATTATTTTCTTATAATTACAAAACTTCAATATTTGGCGTTATTCCACTAAATTTACCCTACGTTTTGTGTTAAGAATAAATTTTTTCTTTAACAAATGGAAGTTAATTACTCAAAACTATAAAATTTTGATATACTGTGGTATTATTTTCATGGTGCGATATTACCCCTTTAAAAATTTTATATACTAAATTACTTATTTAGAAATAAGAGAATACCTAACTATATAGGTAATAAAATATTTCAGATGGAAAACTTAAACTCTAAAATAAAATAAAAATATCATAGGCCACATGTAATTTTCTTTTTGTTCTATTCACCTGCTTTTATACAATACAAATTATCTGTTTGTATACGCCTGTTTCCTAAACTCTATATATTTGAAAAAATATATAATTAGTACTTTTAGTTATAATTTGCGGTTAACCAATATTTTAATGCTAGTATACGTTCTTTTCAAAAACATCAAAAATACTCGTATTGTTCATGAAAGAAAATAATAATTTGCTTCATTTTACTCATACATACATGCATCATTATTTTTTTATTGGAAATCAGTCAACCGATGAAATGAATCTATCGTCCTTACTATTAAAATCGCGAATCTATTTAAATTTAAAAATAACAAAAATATTTGAGAATACCTTATAATTTTACAAAATGTAGAATATTTACTAGAAATGTAGACGTATGTATGTATATAGTAAAAAAAATTGTTATTATTGAAAATTTTTTTTTTGAAATAAAAACCTCATAATGTCACATAAACAGCTGCAATATTCAACGGCCTTTCCAAGGTTCATTTCTAATACAAAACAAAAAAAATTCAAAAAATCATAATAAAGATTATAAACCATAATAATGCCAAAGCGTATATAAAATTTAAATTCACCTGACATAACCTTACCTGTTCTAAGGAATTACTTTTTTTTTTCATATACTCTTATATTGTTATCCACCTGGCATCTTTATGTTGTTTGCAATTAAATTAATTTTTCTTTTCAATACTTTTTCTTATCGTTACGTTTATACTTGTATGCCAGGCATAGTGTTCTACTCTTTTTTTAAATTTTACCATGTTTCACTTATTATACTGTGTATGCATATATAGAAAAACTGATTTAATATGCGGAACTTCGGTTTAAATGGAAACCAAACTAACGACCGCAAATATCAAACTTTGAAATGGTCATAATAATAAGGAGAAAATTTGCATTTTATGGTTTCAATTTCATTACTTTAAGGGAATGTTTGTTTGTGTGTATTCAAAACACTTATATAATGAAATGTTCTTTAATTTTTTCTTCTGTTGTTTTTGTTATGAGTTTAAACAAATTTTATTACGTGTATTTACAACTTAACATTAAGTGTACTGCTTGCGAACCTGAATTTTTTTTTGTTATACGTTTAATTTGTATTTTTTTTCTTTAACTTGTTCCTGTTTTTAAAATTAAACTTTTATATACATACATTCATATATGTAAATAATATTATATGTGTATGAGCACATACAATTGTATCTATACATAAGTTCTTATTAAACACTTGTTATTACTAGGTAGTTTCTACTGAGGTGCATATATAAATTCTAATTTGCATAATTCACCTTTTTATTCCTTCCTTAAAAAAGGAAGGAATAAAAATTGCTTTGCCTTTTTTTTGTATCGTTAGTTTTACAATTACTTGTATTTTAAGTTGAAGAAAAAAAAACAGAAACGGAATCCGTATAAGTTAGATTGTATTACAAGATGTGTCCGGATGGTTATAAAACCATATCAACCCTACTGTCTGAACCGTATTAAATTTATTCATAAAAGTACGGATATGCTTCACTTCATGTTAGTATCCTGGGAATTTAAAAAATAAATATTTTAAAAACAATCTACAGAGCAAAAAAAAAGGATTTTAGTTATTTCAGAATTTTGTTTTTCTTGCTATTTCTTTCTCTTTTTTAATTACGTCTTTAAATTTTGATTTGCATTTTAAATTTTAAAGAGACACGGTTGAATATCTCTGGCAGAACAGTTAAAATACTTTTGCATCACATTCTCATTTAAAAATAAATTTGAGTTGTAGAATTGCCTGAACAAACAACATTTAATGAAAATTCCATTCGACTTTATTTAGATTTAATTTTTACAGTGCAGCAGTAAAATCATTTATGTATGTATAATATGTAATGAGATAATTATATTATGTTCTACGGGGTATAGTGATGTTGTGGTGGCAAAGCATAGCTTCAAAGGATTCTAACTGTAGTATTATTTTTAGTTATATCAATATTAGGTATATGTAAATTCAACTGAAGTTCTCCTCAAATCTAACCAACAGGAAAATGCACATTTTGAGCACATATTTATTTAATGAAATAAATAATTACTTTATTGAATAAAGTATTTAACTTTTAATTTTATTCTCCGTGATAACTGAGCTTCAAGATCTCTTGATTTCGAACTTTATTTTCTTTCTTTATTTTTTATTTTTAAGGACCAATCCTAGTCGTGTGTATTTGTTCTGCCTTTTAGTTTTACTCTTAAATATTTCGCTCCAAATACGTTTTTATTCACTTAAGGCATTGGCTTTACAGTATAAATTAGAAAATCTTCGAAATGTCTATTTGAAAACTCTCATTTTTTCTGTATGTTCCCATTCTCTAGTATATTGAATTGCGAAACTCATAGAAACTACCAAAAAGTCAAAAGAAGTTTGTCAATTAAACCTTACAGTTTTATTTAAAAAAATGTATGAAAACTAATCCAATTTTTTCTTTTTCAAAAATCATTTTCCTGTTATGTTTAACATGTATTTCAAATTACGATTATATAATCGTACTATATTGTGCTATATTGATTATTAAAATGATCCTTTAAATTCTAAAGATAAATTGAAGCGCCCTTAATGAAATGAATATTGAAGATATAACATTTGGTTTACGTTAAAGACAAATATGTAAAATCAATTTTTCAGAAAAAATTTTAGAACTAATCTTAATCAGTTCGTTCGCTTAGTTTAACATAGTTATATAGAGAGAACTTACGGCATTAATTTTTAATACGCAGCCATTTCTCGAAGGAGTGATGGGATTACAAATTTGAAACTTTTTCTTTGGTTTAATCACATATTTATTTAGATGCTCAGATATTTTATTTGGTAAAACAACGCGTTATTGAAAAAAGAAAATTTTGGATAACATTTCTGAAAACCCACAGCTAAAACTTCAGTTATCCGACACATAACTGTAATATAATTGTAAAAATTAAATTTAGAAAATCTAAAATAAACTGTTCAACCTCCTTCCTATAACAAAATTTTGTTAAAGGACTATAGTCATGCTGAAACATGATTGAAAAAGTTCTGGAAAGCTCTATCCAGAAATCTCTATCCGAATCCAGTTTGCATTTCTTGTAATTTAAATATCTACCAAATGCATTCAAAATGTAAGAAATGCAAGTAACTATATCGGCATTTGTAATTATTTATTCATCATATACATATATGTATATACTTGTTACTATTAACAAGTTATAACCAAAAATATGTAATTATAAAATTATGATTATGAACGAACATAATATCAAGAGATTTTAAAAAAAAGATTAAAATAAACTGTGCATAGTGATTAAAGTAAATGTTCATTTTCAATATTCTATTCTCTTATAATTATGCGTGTTAACATGCTGATAAAAATTTTTATTATATCATAAATACCATACAATACCATTATTTCAGTTTGACCTTCACGGATTGTCAACTTGTCCATTACAATATTCGTAATAATTATACACATATACAAAAAGAAAATTAAATATTATGTATGTCCATATATATATATGTAGTTAAAAACCTATAATAAAAAAAAAACAACATTACTGGCGCCCTATCAATTAACCTTAAAATTATGATTATGACAATGACATTATGGTAATATTACTTTCTAGTATACAAACATACTCACATAATATAATGAATATATGTATGGATGTATGTGCATATAATATACAACATATACAAAATATCTATATACGTATTTAAAACGCTTAAATGTTTCCATAAAATTTTTGCATTATGCAGATATTGGAAAATTTTAATTTTCAGGTTAATTTAAAATGGCATATTCAAGGTTTTTCATTTTTTGTTTGGATGCATTTCTTTACATGTAGTATGATTTCTAGTTGTAATAACTTATTGTTAATAATAAAAATTTTATATATTATTTGCTTTATACTTCTCTTAATTCTACAAAATCTGTTTAAGATTCAACTTCGCATTCGTTTATACTTCCAACACTTGTTTTAATTTAATTAACTTTAACATGCGTCTAAAAAAACGCTTTCTTTAATTCTATACATGAACTTTAATATTGGTGGTTCTTGAATATCAGAATCATGTGCATTGTATTTTGTATAATGTTTTAAAAAAATATAAATTATAAAATCTAAGTGAATAAAGTTTATATGACTTTTTGATCGACACTAACTTAACTTGATTTTTCTGAATTATTAAAATTTTATTTAACTATGTTGACAGTGTTTTATATTTATTGAGATTGGTATTAATTGTTAATTATACTTAATAATAAAATATTAGTAAAAAATTAGTAGAATCTGCTAATAAATCAAGATTTTTATTAAAACGTTTGCTCGATGGCAATTAAATAACTGTACAGAAGTGTTGTATATAAAATAATACAAAAACTTTTTATTCAAAATACCCAAGTCATTTTAGTATTCAAGATCACACCAGTAATCTATAAGTAAACTAACTACCTAACATAATTATTTTTAAATATTATTTTTTCCAAAAGAACCTCATCGATTATTCGCTAAAGTACCATAAGACATTCCATTAAATATGTTGAAAACATTAAAAAAAAATCTGATGTATATCGCATCAAACATCAAACATTAAAAAAAATATCTGCATTGTATATTGTCTAGTTAAGTGAAAGTGCTACGGAATATTATAAAAATGTCTGATAAATACTTTTTTCCAATTTTTAGGACATTAGTAAGCTTATAGTTAACATACCTAATAAAATGTAAATTCGGCAGTTAGTAGAGTTTCGCTTTGTGCTACCCGAATTCCCTGAAATGATCGCCAGCTAGTTCCGGTAACAATCAGAATTCAAATAGCAAATTTCAAGAAATTGCATCAATTCGTTCCGTAGATATGGTGGAAAATGTAAAATCGACCCGCAGATTAGTTTTCGAGCCCTGATTTTTCCAAAAAATTTATATGTTCATTATTTTAATACGAAGAATTTAAATATTAAATTTCAATGAAATCGGTTGATTATTGATTATCTATTAAAAATAGATTATTTACACTTCCCTACCATGGAGAAGTGCGTTCCCACCGAAAACTCGATATGCAAAATTTGTTGCCATCACATAACCTATCAGTTGTTGCCATCACATAATTTGTTGCCATAACATAACATATCATTTGTTGCCATTGTATACACAATAGGATCGGTAAAAATAAATGGCTGCACAAACATGCAATTTTTGCATTACACAAATTAAAATAAATAAAAAACAATATGCGTGCACAGCAAACTTGATACAATTTCTATATAGGAAATTTCATAGAAATGTTCCTGTTTCCTATAGTAAGAAAAAGAAGAGCAAAAATAATGATTTTCCTCCAACTAATAAACGACTGATAGAAAATTTTTGAAGCAAAATTACAAAAAATTAACCATCATATGATATGAGTTCGGAAATATCTGTAAAAATTTGTTTGGAAATTCATATTCGTAGAAGTTCCCCCGAAAACTTTTCTAGAAATACAAATTATTGTTATATTATTTCTAAAAGTATGCAATTATCATAAAATATTTCCATTTCCTATTTTTATTTCCAAGTAAACCATTAATAAACAATACAGAATAAGAAATACTAAGGGAAAAAATATTTTATACTACGTTCTTGTGGAGCACATCGTACATTACTTAAGGAATTTTTTTTGCACATAAATTGTGTTTGTAGCAAGACAAAGTTTTGCTACAATATAACAGTACATCGGTAAACGGTATTTTCCATTAACCTATAAGGCCCGTTTCAATAAATTTCTAATTAAATGCACTGATAAAATTTCTAAAACTAATTAATATTTCAAATCGTAACAACTAAGCCCAACATACTTACATATACAGTAATTGAAATTATTTTAAATATAACAATTTTATTAAAACAAATTAAATAAAAAGACTTAAATTACAACAACGTTTTATATACAATGTTGTTCTACTTTGTTAAATTATATATGTTATTAAACTTTTATCGAAAATTTATTCTTAATTCTTTAAATTCAACTTAATAAAAAGTGAAAACAAAAACAAGGAGCAAAATATTTTGATAGGCAAATTAGGTTGTTAAATAAAATTCCGTTTTAACGCTCCGATATTTACAAAATAATTAAATTAAAATGCGGTAAAACTATAATAAAATACGATACACTGTATGTATGTTGCAGCTTTATACACAATCTACCTACATCACTTAAATTTTTAAAACTAGTACAGTCGTCTACCGAATCAAAAATTTGTAAAGCTATACATTTCATTTCGGTAATTTTAAAGTTAAATCAAAAAGTAATTTTAAAGTTGCATACATTTGGGAGTAAAATTAATTTAATACATTTGATAAAAATTTTACTAGCATTACATTTACATCAGAGTGGAAATAGTTAAGTTATGTCTTTGTCTAATAATTTCAAAAATTCCATATGGAATAAGTACTACAGGAATTCGAAAGCTTCTGATTTACAATTTTTATAAGTATAAAAAGCCATTCAAAATTTTAAAAACTTCTAGACTTCAGTAAATACAATTTTTTATTACAAAAATTAAGTACATGAGATGTGGTAGTTGTAGCAATTGTAGTAGATCTGTTAGATTTTAAAGGCTCGAAAAAACTACATTTTTACTTTAGCATACTTTTTTTCTTTTTAAATTCTACTCGGACAAATGGAAAGCATTATTAAGCTATTCCTTTTTTCTGTTATTTATATATATGTATATTATCTATATATATTATTATTATATATTTACTTGTAAATTTAATTACACGTTTTTGATTCACATCAATGCAGTTACACATTGTGTTTTTATTCAGCCCGCCTTTTAACATTTAACACATTTCCAGTACGAAAAAATCAAATCGCTGCCAAATACTACATTGCTGCATTTCAGTATATTTTCCTCAGACGAAAATTTCCCGATTTTCTGAAAATGTGAAATTGTAAATGTATCAATTTTTGATCCAATATTATCGGCATGGAAAGTTCCACTTCAAAAACCATTGATTTTATAGATTTTTTTAAAGTTATAGAACGAATATCAAACATTCAACCGATATCAAAATTTTAGAAATATTGAATAGATTAAACATATGTACGTACTTCAACCCTATAATAAGGTTGAGATATCTTTTTGTGCTCAATAGTAAAAAAAACCTAAAAAGATATCTCAACCTTATTATTTTTTCGTAATCTTCCCGAATTTAATATCGATATCAAAATCAGATCCAACATTAATTTTATAATTTTTAAAGTCGCCTAAGTTGTATTCATATTATGTGTTGTTCACAAATTCTTCATAGTACATTCAAAATCTGAAAGAATTTTTTTGTTGTTAATTTGTAAATCAATAGTAAATAAAAAAATCTTTAAATTTTTTTCAATTTAAATCCTTGAATGGTTTTTAGAGGTTCTTTTTTTCTTTGTACTTTTCATTATGTAGTTTTTTTTTACCTGTTTTCAAAATCCAGGATTATTATGACCATATATAAACATTATAATAAATTTATATTTCAACACGACCGTAAAAAATTGCTTCAACCAAGGTATCGATGAAGATTTCTTTTATATGCCATCATTTTTGTTGGTTAATTTTTCTTTATTTTCTGATTCTTTTACTCACATTTTTGACATGAAACAAAATTAATGCAAACACTTAACTTAAGCTACTGAATTACCCAAAAGAAAAAAAAAGCCGAACCTTAAGTCATAAAAATTTATTTGGTAAATATTAAAAATATAATAAAAATATACAAAAAAGAAATAACGCGATAATAATGAAAGAAAAGGCTTGGTAGACGTTTTTAATATTTCAAAATGCTCTTAAATATTTATTTTCGTTTTTTTTTTTTTTATAAAAAAACATTGCTGAAATTCAATAAAAAATGCATTTAAATATTGAGTTTTGTTTTCATAAACATTTAAGAACAAATTTATGAAACTCACAATTTTGTAACACTTAAGAAGCAGAAATCATGTACACTGCTTTTGAAGGATTTTGTATTCAAAAATCGTAGGAAATCCTGTTCCAAAAATTTTGTTTACTATTCTGGGAAGGAAAATGAATAGGAAAAAATTGTTGTATAGCATTCCATGTTTGAATTTTGAAACACTTGTTCACTTATAACAAAATTTAAAAAAAAAAGTCTAAAGTAAAGAATAATTCTGATGCAGGAAAAAAAAATAATTTGTAAGCCTAGCAACTTTTAAAATCAAGAAGTCATGAATAGACTCAAACGATGACAGTAAAATAGAACAGTTTTTTGAAGTCAGAGTTTAATTGCATTTTCAGACTTGTTGCTATTTTTCGGGAACAATGTGAATATATATGGTTGTATGACTGCAACTCGAGTTTCAATATTCGCTTTAATTTATTTCGTTGGTATCATACTATCATCTTTAATATTATTCTAGGGCAGTGATGAGCAATCTGTGTCCCGAGGGCCGCATGCGGCCCGACTAATTTTTTTTTTTGCAACTTAAAAGAAGATTAAGTTTGTTTCACTTATTTACTTATTGTTTAAAAAAAAGATTTCCCAAAGACAATATTTTTTTGGTTAAATGTTAGCTTTCCGCAGTATGCTCAATGCGTACTCAGATCTTTTGTACACCGTTTTGTTTTAACATAGTCTAAAAAATCAAATTCAATATACATACACATTTATTTCTTATACGAATTTTTAACTTTAGCGTGGTTTGAATCGGTTAATTTTCATCAATACAAAAAAATAATAAAATAAGTTTGATAAAATTTTAAAAAATTAAAAAACCACGCTTATATAATACTCACCAAGCAAATATTTCTAAACTTGTCGACAAGAAGCTTCTCATTAAAACTTTTAATACTTATTTTTATTTTTTTTTATTATAATTTTTCAATCACTATTTTTATAATAGATAAGATACATTCAGTAAACATTTAAAAATAACTACAAAATGCCTTGAAATTACTTATTACTGAAATAAGAAAATAAATCTGCTATAACTGCGGCCCGGGAAACGATTGCTTTTTCTCATTTAGCCCAATTTAAAAAAAGGTTGCTCTTCACTGTTCTAGGGATCAAATGTTCTAGCATTCAAATTTTTGAGTTCAAAATAACAGAAACAACGTAAGATTTTGGAGAATGAATAATAAGGGGATTTACTTTTTCTACTTCAAGTGAAAACTAATATTCTGTGTCTGATATCATAATTTCTTACTCTCAGATCCTTTTCAACTACTTTTACATATTATAGATGTGTTTCCAACATAACATAAAATCATTTATATAAATGTATATATGTATGTAACTACAATAGAAAAACAATATTTTAAATATATATGAAATATGAGCCCAAAATGACGTGGTTAAAAGTTCTTTAATTTTAAATTATTAATGATCTCTACATTTTGGTATTAATATGCACTCGTAGAATACGCTGGTGTCAGGACAAAATTTCATAAGACAATATTATGTATGGACAATATTATTCATTTAAGTTTTAAAATTGAAAGAAGTTTTAATTAAGTGTTTTTTTCTGAAAATATTATAAACTGAAATTCATTTTCTTTTGCAAAAAATGGATGAAAAATAAAATGCTAAATTAATTGCTATAATTTATTTAAAGTATTAGAAATTATACTAGGTTAGTCACCTACCTAAAAACTCTATAACGCAATGAAACTAGGAAATGACATCATACACTAGCCCTATGCTCCTCACTAGGAATAAAAAAGGCAAAAAACATTTAAATAGAGTACTGGATTTGCAAGAAAACTCAATTACACAATATGATTGGTTTGTTGGTTAAGGAACCCAGCTTTTCAAGAGCGAATGGCGCTTCAATATTGTGTTGCTCCTTCGCAAAAGGCAGGCTGTCATCATGCGCTCAACCATAAGTCAGTCATAAGAGCCACCTCATTCTTTAGGAAAAGTACGTTTACAACCCTGAGACAAGCTCGCCCCTGAGACGTAATGAAAAAACGTTTCTTTTTCATCAAACTCTCAATAATTGCAACAAAAAATACATAAAAACTTTATTTGAAATTTTCGTTGTATACCCACATGTGCAATCCTCACAGCGGACTTTACTTTCAATTTCCATATTGAACAGTGATCTATTGCTTTTTCAATAATTTATAGAAGAGAAAAAAGAGAAAAAGTTTTTAAACATAATTTATTAATTTGGTATTCGAGAAGCAAACGCCTTAAGTTCCTGCGACGCATATCCTACAGGAAAAATTAACAGACGTTTCCTGCTCGTAAAAAATATTAAAATTTAAACCAAAATTTTATGTAAATTATTGTGTCCACATGTTTTTGTTTTATACGGTTGGAAATAAATATTAACACTCTTAAAGTGTATATATTTATTTTGTGAGCATGTGTACAAATTTAATAAACTTAAAAATTAAAATATCAGATAATTCCCTGGATATACTACATAGTGTGGGACTATGTAGCATATTTACAAAAGGACTATGTAGAAGGATATTGAAGCATTTTTGTTAATAAATACTACAAAAGAATTCAAGGCTTTAAAAAATTAAAATAAAATTTTGATTTTCAATTGGATCAAAATTGTCTGTAGGAAAAGTTTATGTTCTTTTATTTAATAAATTACACAATTTACATCAAGCCAACTAATAAAGTATCCATTATAATTTGTATACAACCGCTTTATAACCATTTTACATGTAGATTGTAGAATATTGAAAAAAAAGCAGAATCATTACTCCAACATTTTTTTTTCAATTTAAAAATTCAAAAAACTATTTCGAAAATTATTTACAATAAAAAATCAATGAATTAAAAACCAATTGTAAAATCAAATATTAATTTTAAAATTGAAAATAAATTAATTTGGAATTTTATATGCTAGGTCCGTTAAATGACAAATTGCGTGTGTCGGGTGTTCAACTATAGATTTTTTAAATTTTTAAGAATAAATGTCATTTCGCTAACAAGATTGTCATATTTTATATTTTTAATTCAAATTTTAATTTTAAAATTAAAAATCACTGATTTTCACAGCTTTACTATTATCATTTATCAATATAATATTCATTAATGGCTGGTGATAAATGATAATTGTAAAGCTGCGAAATGATAATTATAAACCTAAATTTCTATTTTCCTATACATGCATTAGCTTTAATTCAACATGATTTTAATCTAATTTAATTTCCAATTTATTTCAATTTTGAATTGATCAGCTCCAAAATGTCTACATCCAGTCGTAAAAGTAAAATTACGTAAAATTTAAGATAAAATTTAGTTCAGATTTCTGCAATTGTTGGCGAAGTATTATATTTTAAAATCGTAGACCTCTTAATTTGCGTTATAAATAATTAATAAATTATTCCATTCTATAACAATAGAACTGGAAAAAACACTAATTTCGAAAAATGAATCTGGAAGTTCACCTTGAACAATAACTATCGCAGAACAAAATGGATTTTTTCTTTAAATTAGGTGGACAAGCAAAAATTTTTCTATTATTATGTATTTTTTTTTTTGATTCTAGAACACACTTAAACATTTTCCAAAGTTCAACACCTTCATTTTAATACACAATATTCCTTAATAACTAAAGTACTTATGTATAATATTTTTTCTCCATATTCAATTCATTTTCAATTTACAAAATAAAAAGAAAACATTTACGACTATTTTCAATTATTTTATCATAAAAAATTCATTTATTTTTATTAAAAAAATTATTTTAAAAAATTGTAATGCTCATTTATGGTTCCATAATGTTAAGGTTCGTATGTATTAAGACATTTTGGAAATGATCAAATTTTATATGTTTAATTTATGAGAGCATAGTTTAGTATAAGTAGGCAGGCTATTCGTAAAAATAATATACTCGTATATACTTAAGACTAAATTACAATATAAAATCTAACTTTTATGACCGTCACTTTTTAACGACATTATGACGAGAAGAAATTTTCGTATACATATGACGTAAAATACGAGTAAAATACAAATAAAAAAAAAATCACGTAAATCAAAAATTAGATCGACTGTCACGGTCAATTAAGCATAGAAGCATAGAAACAAAAACGGAAAATTTTCATCTATATCTTTTACTCTTGTATTAAATAAATTGTAATAATTCAAAGCTATTTTTTCCAGTAAACTTTCTTTGAGAATTTTAAATAATTTTTGTAATTTAAAAATGTTTTTGTTATACAGAAATATGAGTGCTTTTTAAATGCAAATCATAACTGGATAAAATTTTTGTATGTACGTATAAATATAATGTACACGTGTTATAGCAAAATTTTATTGAACTCATAAAATTGTAATAAATTATTTAAGCTTGTCAGTTGTAACCTTATATATAAATTTTATATGCATTGCCCATTTTATTTATAATTTCATAATGTAAAATAAATAATTCATTCTTAAAAAACTTTTTACAACTATATAAGTGAAGTGAGCAAAAGATTTGGGCGCAAAGTCTTAAAGGGCGTTAAAAAAAAATTGAAATTTTACAAAAAATTATAAGAGAAATTATTTAAGTGAATATTTAGGAACAAATTTTTATTTACAGAATAAAATATAAAATATAAATAATTCTTAAGGAACTATGAAATTTAGTGTATAGAGACCACTAAGTTTATCAACTACATTTTCACCTACATTTCTTTAAACTTTATTTTCGATCTTTTGTCTATGGAACGGAATTTTAGTGGTGCGTTTTGCGTTTTTATATAGGAACTTCTTTTAATTTTTTAATTAAGGGCCTGATTATCATATATTTGTGAGTAACTATCATAATTTGTATCATGCGATTTTCAAATCAGAAAAATTATTCGGTATTGCGTATGTCGTTTTTTTCTTAAATTATATGAAATTTATTTACTTTGCTCTTGAAGATGAGATATTCAGTCGATAATTTGAGAAAAAATGCAAAAATAAATTTGCAAAACGGAGAATTCTGTTTCGAAAGTGAATAAAAAGTGAGTAAAAAAGCGAGATACATGTTTAGGCTGTAAATATCATTCTTGAAAAGGGAAACAGTGACTTCTAAATCAAGTGAAAAACCAAGTGAAGTGTTTGATGGAAGAAAATAATAAGCTATGAAAAATAATGTTTTTTTGCTCCAAAAACCGGCAACAATAACATTTCTACATGTATAGCCATAAATTATGTCGGAGTACAGGCAAAATATAAATTTTTGCTCAAGGTACCAATATTTTATTAATACCTCACTATATTGCAGTATTGTTAGAATATCATTCCATAAAGATTCTTACACTCATGTAATAAAAGACTTTTAACAATTTCAAAAAAATAAATTAATAAAAATAACCCTTTTAATTACGATTAATTTCATGTAATATTTTAACCAGTTGCCATTTTAAGTAACAAAGGTAACAAGGAATAAGAACAAATTAAATTATATTCGAATCATTTAAAAAAATTGAAATTTGAAATTGGTAGATTTTATTAAGCCAATAAAATGTTGAAGTCTAATATTAAGCCTAATGTAACTGAAGTCATTCTAATAAAACTAATATGTAAAACTAAAAAAATATTTTTTGCAAGGTATGTATCTAAAAAACATAAATGTACCTTGTAAAAGTGTGTATGTCCCTTCTTCCAAAATATTTCCAAATAAAACAAAATCTTTATATACCCTTATAACATTATCTGTATTTGTTAGTATACGAAATGAAAAGATAATCAAGGACGACCTGTTGTCTAACTTGTTATTTTAGTCATCCACGCTTGAAAATTTATTTTGAGGAAGACAAAGCCATTATATGAGTATTTTAATTTAAGGTCAATAAAATTTTGTGGAAATTAACAAATAAGGATATTTTGTTTGTGTGTGTGTGTTTTTTTTTTTTTTTGTTAAATTTTAAAATGTTAATAAAATAACCATTGAAACCTTACAATAGTTTCCTATATTTATTTCAATAATATCCTGGACAATGACGATGGGATTTAAAAAAGAATTTGAATCCATTACGGAACTCAACTATAAGCAAATAAACCCTTAACAAGCGCAGCTACATATACAATGCCTGAAGACCATGTTATACGAAAATAGACCTGCTCATAAATAAAATTAAATTGAGAAATGGAACGAAGTCTGCATTATTTTCGAAGATTTCTTCAAAAAATTTGTTTTAAGTTTCAATAAAACCAAGTCAATTAATTCTGAGTATTTAGTTTTTAACAATTGGTTTTCTTACAGTTGTTTTTCTCATTTGTAAATTATTGTACCCTAGAAATTTCAATATAACCCTACAACTTTATAAAAATCAAATAACAACTAACATTCACTAAATTTTATTTTGAAAAAAAAATTAAATAATTATATAAGAGTTTAATTTTAAAATTTATTAGTTTTTTTTGTTAGGCCAAAGTACAAAGACTTCAAAGGCAACTAAATACACCATCAAATAAATATACCTACTATCACAATTTACAGACAAAGAAAAATTAAAACTAATGTGAAACGCATAAGAAAATACGACAGGTTACTTTACTTACATGGATCAAGTACAGCCACGTAATTTTCTTCCTTTTTGCACTTACAGGTATCAAAATCATACCTTCATCTGAATATGTAAACACATACGCATATATGTACATATTTATGATACACATCTTCGTACTTTACTATACTTTTATATAGAGGTATAACAACATAATAAAAAAAAACTTATCAGAATGAAGAACGAATCGAAAAGATAATCTTCTTTTTTTTTCTTTTTTTTTTTTTTTCTTATATATGCTTTTGGCCAACGGCATTATATTGCGTTTGTTAAAATATAACTTTAAGATTCTTCATCCCTTCAGTTCTATATCATTTCAAAATCAAAATCAGGAGAAAAATGATAAAAACAATAACAAAAAAGAATCAAAATCCAAGAAGAAGCGAGATTGGAAGAAATGAACACCTGCGACACGAAATTAACGTACAGTTTACCTTTTTTCATTTTTATTATACTAATATACATTTATGCATTTTATATATACATTATATATTTATATGGACAAAAGTAAGTACATAAATACATGAGTGTGTACTACATTATACCAATTTAAATGTTGTGTTCTTCAATCTTTTTTTTTGTTACGTGTTGAATACCTGTTTCTCATGTGTATAAACACACACACATTATTATTGCAAGAAGCATTAATTTTATGTTCTCCATATATGCAATAAGAAGAGAACTTTTGATTTGAGTTTTAAAAAATGAGCAGTGTCGTTCTCAGTATGTTCTATTAACAGGTATTTGTAGAATTTAATTTTGATCTATTAAACTTTAGTGTGATGTTATTAGAAAGCTACATTTTGGTTATCACCACTTAAAGCCAAAGATTTATTCTACCATAGACGCGTCAAATTTTTTTCGTCACGTCGCATTTTCTTTTAGTATTTTACTGTAAATGTGATGTAGCAGAAAAAGTAAAATTCGAAATTTTTCGATATTAAAAGGTGTTTATATTTTTTTTATTATCACAACTAAATTAATAAATAAGAATATCGTAAAACTGTATTCTCGTATACACGTAGGATTTATTACCGCCACGTATTCTAAATTTCCCATTATAACAATTCTATTATTCTACTTTAACACTCTAAATAATATCGCAATAGTACTAAATATAAATTGTAAGACTGAAATTAAATAATTTAAGTGTAACTTAATTTTTAACGAAAATTAAATGAATTTATAATTATTTAATAAAAAGAAACTTATTCATATAATAAAACGAATTTAGGCATAATACAAATTAATATAAATTTTAGTGAAATATAAAATAATTCCGCCGTCTGATTTAAGGTAACTACCTTAAATCAGACTGTCTAAAAGGACTGTCATTCCACCGTCATTTCAAAATTTGAAATACTAGAATTTTCTCGTGATTCTATTTTATTTTATATTAAATATTCGCCAGAGAATTATTTTACACTTATTTGCCATTAAGAAATGATTGTAAAATAATTCACTGGAATTCAATAATATTAAATTAGAAGTTATTAACTTTTCTTTTAAACAGCTCCACCCCTGATTTCTATATTTCTGTTATATGTACATACATACATACACATTAATATGAACAAAAACAATAATTCAAATCAAATCTGAGTTTTAAATAACGATGATATTAAGAAGGAAAGCAAAGACGCTTTACTAATGTGAATATATTTTAATATATTCCATTTTCTTTAACCTAACTTTCAACTAAAGGTACAAATTCAAAAAAAAAATATAATAAAAAACAAAACAGAAATAAAAAGGAGGAGGATAATCACTTTTTAACTTTTTTATTTTCTCCATGTACACGTCGTGTAAAAGTATTGCAAAATATAATTATTATATTATTTATACGGCGAAAAAAAAAGCAAAAGTAAAATAGAGTCAAGAGATACAAAATCCTTAAAAAATTATAAAATCTTTTTGATAAGAGAATTTGAAATTTGTCTGTCTATAAATAACAAAAAAAATTTTCAAGAAAGCAATGAAATTTTCGAACAAATTGTCGAATAACCTGTGCTCAGTAATGACATAAACTATTTTGTTATAGCATGTTTGCTCCGATATTAAGATCACGGTTTTATATCTTTCTTTATTAGTCACTCCTTTTAATCACTCTCAAATTAGAATTCTTAGTTTTTAACTTATTTTTCTTATTTTTTCTGAGCAGATCACTTAAAAATTTCAAAATATCGAATGAGCTTGTCAAGTTCGAAAACAAAGCTGTTGGTTTTGAACTGAATTTCATATATGTATTTTGAGAAAAAACGAGTGACTTAATACTTATATAAATATAAATACATAATATATACATAGTATAATACTCACTAACTTTCTTCTCACTCGGTAATCAAAAAGATATCACTACATAAATCCGGGTACATTACTTTATATGCTGAGCTATATTTTTTTTCACAAGATTACAAATCTAATAATGATAATCTAATTCTAGATAATGAAAATTAATAAATATATATGTTCCCGTAATCAATATGTATGTGTTCTTGTTGATGTTAAGTATTTTATATATTTAGAAGGAGTTTGAGATGAGTCTCAATTCACAGAATATTCAGAATCATAGAAATATAAAGTAACCAATCTACATAATGTGAAAACAAATAAAAATACACTACAAATTAAATAAACCTTGGCCAATTATTTTTATAACTTAATGATAGTGAAGGAATGAACATACCTTATTTGAAATTACCTCAAAAATACTATGTGAGCGCAAATATATTAAATTAAAAATATATTCATTTTTTGCAGATCCTTAATTTTGTTACTAACTCATTTTCATTCTCCTGACATCAGTTTACTTTTTGCCCTTCTGATTATAATTTTGGTATTCAATATCTATAAAGAGCTGTTTCATTTATTGAAGTTATCATTACTTGTATTTTTGATAATAACAATCTTTTTTAAAGTATATATTGGCATGTATTACTGTTTGAGTATATATACATGTATGTTTTTTATGGTAAGTATTTTTTCTAGTAAATACAAGAAGCATTTCATATAAAATATAACACAGTAGCCAGATAATGATATACACTTGTTTGTGTGTATTATTGCAAGGCATTGATGAATTAACAATTATCTGCGTTTTGATGTTAATGTTAACGATGATTACAACAATAGTGTATGAACAAAATGCAGTTTTATGATTAATAATGAGCATATATAATAAGAAATATGGTAAGTATGTAAAATGGGAATAAAATATGTAGTTGTAGAACAGAAGCATATAATATTATGTAAATAGATATGTACTTTTATATTTTAGTTAATTCTGTATAGTATAGAGTCTTACATGACAATTTAAATATCATAGAGTTAAATGTGTTGTAAAATGTCTAATTAGTTTAAAACTTGAAATATTAGAAATTTTTCTATAGACCTAATTTCTTTATAATATTTGATTGCAAAATACTTGCTCACAAAACAACAAAATATGAGTTCTTATTCTCAGATTATTCCTTTTATTTAGAAAATTTTAACATTATAATTTAAAAATTTGTTTGCAATTACTTTCAGAAACTCTGCCAGAAGTTACAATCAAATTGGTTTTAAATTTTTAAACTAAATTTTTGTCCACGATTCAGTATAAGTAGTCTAACCTGAACATTTTGTATATGTACATACATATATATATATATATATATATGCTAAAGAATGATAATTAAGTTCAGATCTGCTAGATTTTGTAGTTTATTCGAAAATGCCTCTAGCTTAGATTAACTTATTATTTGTTATAGAATCAAAAATACTTGTAACCACAATAGAAATATTTTAAAATTTCATTTAAATGAAATAATGTCCAAAAAATATTTAATTTAATTTTCATAGAAATTTGTAAATTATTTTTTAAATTGTTCTTTTAATTTAAGAAGAAGTTATCGATTTTTTTAAGTAGCAAATTTATAAAAATTTTTCAATTGAAAGAATTGAATAAAATTTTTATTACAATATACACACATATATAAAAATATATGAATGTATAATTATGTATGCTATTTAACAGAATGAGACGGTACACATCAAATATTTTTATATTTTAACTCAATTACAGTGCTATATTAACCAATGAACGCCTACATACACTCAGTTGTAATAATTATAAAAGCCTAATAACTTACAATAAGACTCAAGCGTTCCTAATCATTCCATTCATTACTAATTTAATTTGTCGTAATTTGGAATTTTCGTTTTCATTACTAAGTTAATCTTTACGTATAGTGTTGTATGTATGTATGTTCCTGCAAATGTCATCCCCCTTTATATTTTGTTTTTATCATGAGAAATTCAAAAGAAAATTGAAATAATGAATAAAAAAAAATTAATAATTAAAAATGTAAAAATGTCTGATCTTTTGAACTTTAATTTGATATTCAGAAAATTTAATCAAAGTGATCATTCATTCCAGTTCAGTTTTGTAAATTTTAATGAAATAATTCAATTAGAAAGAGGTTCATTAATTTAATACAGGATTTTTTTTTCAAATCCTTTTTCCACCCCTGTGGTTTCCAGTGCAAAAAAATTTAAATTAATTTGCATTTAATACGTAATTTAATTATCCACACTAATTTCAGTCTTAGTTACAAAATGTAATTTTAAATAAGAAAATAATTTTGAATAAAAAATTCCAAACAATTTTTTAAAAAAAAGTTATTAAATTTGTAAAAAGAAATTGTTTATTTCTGTTTTAAACTGCACTTTACAGATTTTCACCATAAGGGCCAATTATGAATTTCTATTTGTAGTAAATCAGAAAATTTTGTTAATAAATAAAATTTAATCAAATAAAATAATCAATAAGTTTTCCAATAGAAAGCAAAAATCATAAATTTTTTGTTTTTAAATTCGTTTCTAATGTGTTTGTAATTTACCACTGAAATATTTGAATTTATAGTAGAAATAGAAATTCACAATTTACCTTTCAGTTTCCAACAAAGTGTTTTTCTCTCAAACAAAGTATTCAGCACTTGAAGTGTTAAATTTCGAAATGTTACTTATATTAATCACAAGTTATTATAACTAACATTACGTTCAATACGGAAAATATTGGAAAATACATATGAAATTTATAAAACAAACATTAGAATGCTTGTAAATTATATGGAGGCAGTTAATGTTTAAGATCATTATAAGCTATAACTCATTTGCAAGAAATAACAACTTACAAAGTTATGAAAAGAATTTTCTTCTCATATTATGAGTATATTAATTATATAATCACATTAAGTCCTTGATTTACGACATCCTTTAATACGATTTTTCGACTTACGACACGATATAAATTTCGACCATTTTTATTCGGCTTGCGACATTTTTATTTATTAAATTTTTTTAACAGATTTTACTGATTTTTAAGTAAAAACCTTTACCAAATTTAGCTATAAAGCTAGTAAAGCGATATACTTCATTAATAAACTCTTTCTAGTAAACTAGTATTTTTATAACAGCTAACTAGTAACAGTAGTTAAAAATACGAATTGAAGTGATATACACGTCAACTTAATCAGATTTTTGCTACAAAATTAAATTTTTTTTGGTTTCGTGATAATATTTTCTAGGTTTTTTTTATAAGCTTTGTTACCTTTTTTTAAAAAGCAGATGAATTATAATATAATATATTTTGCCTAATTCAATTTTTGTTTCCATACTTTCTTTTTCCTTTTCAAACGACAATTCGACTTACGATACAAATTTCTGGAACCAAAAATCCTTGCCTAATTTTTTTTTAAGATAAACTTTGTTAAATTGGGGTGATCATTGTTACTGGCTAATATTTGGGGTGCTTTATACTATTCGGACAAAATAAACTTTTCAAGCACATATCACTTTTCTAAAACAGACAAAAATTTCTCTTTAGATCCTACATAATTTCGCCTTCCCATTCATACCCCATACTAGGTATGTAGTGTTCTAATTAGTAACCAACAACCTGTTAATGAAGTGACCAAACTAAGAAATTATTTTAATGTGATAGAAAAGCTCAAAAGGAGATAGCACTGGTTTGATCTGTTACACTACAGTTATTTTTAGAAAATGTTAATCAAAACTGGAGCCAATGTGAAAAAATAAATATGTAGAGTCCAACATCACAGGTTTTTTGATATGCAAATTTTTTCTTTCCCATTATTTAAGCTTATTAAAATAATTTCTTTAAAACATAATCTTCGTGAACTTTTTATCACATATTTATGTTTTCCCATTAAAACCACTTCACAACTATCCGTGTACAACAAGTATTACACTCCCACCTAGTCTATTTATTTAACATAACATCAGTAACTGCTAATTTAAAATTTCAAATGAATGGCACTTATGACAATCCTAAATTTATTGTAATAAAATCAAATAATAATTATGTTTTTTAAATATTAAACATTGGAATAATTTCCTCCTTCTCTCCCTCTACCAACAAAATAAAGAAAACAATGTACCATGAAAATTAGGTATAGTGTAAGAAAAATTTATTTATTTGAACTCTTTGTAAGAAAAACAACAATAATTAATATTTCATCCCAACTCAATACCATTTTAAATAGACACTTTTACAAAGTTCAATAACATTAAAAAAAATGCTAATAATTACTTTTCTGAAAGTTACGTGTAAAAAAGGTACAGAAAAGTAATGGCTACCTACTAATAGACCCACTAATAGATATTTCAGAAAAAAAAGGTTCTATACAAATATTTTAGTGAACTTAATTTGTAAATTTTTGGACAATAATTTATTCAACAATATTCCAACATTAGATCATCATTGTTACAAAAATGTTATGCTAACTGAAGATATTAAAATTTATTCTTGTGTGTGTGTATGCCATGTATTTCTGTAGTTACCTGGTACTTTACATAAAAACTACTTACAAAAATTTTCAAAAAAATGAAAGGAAATGAATTTTTTAAAAATTTGGGCGTTTCTACTTTAATGTAATCTACAAATTAGGAGTCAATCATATTCCCTTTTTTTTTTCAGATAAAAAAATTGAACAAACTTATTTTGACACTACTATACACTTTTCAATACGATTTATATTACTAAATGATCAAATCAAGAGCATCAAAAGTTAAAAAAAGGTCTTTTCTGCCATTTTTGCAGATATTTTGAAAGCTTGGAGAATATGAACCTTGGTTTAACTGAGATTGTGGTATTCTGAAAGGCCGCTTAATTGATAAGTATGAAAGAACGTTTTTTATTCTTTTCTTTGCTTGTCAGAATTTTCCATACTTTAGAAAATTAAAGAAAATATTACTTGTAGGAAAAAAGCATAAGACCTTATAATGATTAATAAGATTTTGGAACTACATTTCTCATTTGTTTTTGGTTCTTCTTGCATATCTCATATCCAATGTATTTTTGTCTAAGATTCGCTTCATTTGCATAGAAAATAGTTTTCTTATTTATTATTGCAAAAATATTATCATAAATGATAATGTTTACTTAGATTTAATCCGATTTGTCCTCGTTAACTAGAATATTATATATAATCTTCAAGACACACTTCCCTTTATCAATTTGAATCTATAAACATAGAACTTTTATTTACATTCTTTATGTAAATAAAGTGAAACAAAAATCTAATTAATGAAAACGATTTTTTCATATAATTTTGCATAAATATAGGAGAAATATTAAAGTAAGAATTATCAAAAAATTAATATTATACTAATAGCTATCAAAATTGATTATATGCAATATCATTATATAACAGACTGACAGACATGAGCGCAAACTTATTCATATTGATTATTAGGTCAATATTAGGGCACCAAGAAATTATTTTTAAATCATGAATAAAGAAAACCGTAAGATTAATAGAAAGAATCTTCTTAAAAATTTTCATATGAACATGTGGTTATTTTGGGGACCACAGAATTCGCCATAATATGTGATGAAACTGATGAAGGGAACAGAACTTTGTATTTTCTTAGAGCAAGGTGAAATTTTGTCCAGTTTAGAAAGCCATCTGGAAGTTTTAAAAATTTCAACTACAAAATAGTTACGTCATGTGGTACAAAGTCAAAAGGCTTGCCCATCTACCATGGGTTTTGTGAAAAAGTTGCACCTCCTCGGTTAAATGTTAAAGTAATAGAAATTTGGTAAGACATTCCGATTCCATAAAATTCCAACTTTCTTAGAGTATGCACGCACAATTGTTTACGTATGCATAATCACGCAATATGTACGTAAGTGATTTATACAACAACATATACCATTGCTTAGAAGATCGAAAATGAATAAAACTTTTGTTCCGGACTGGATGCCAAATCTTAAGGGTTTTCGATTTTCAGGGTACTGAAAAAGATAAGAAATTCAAACAAACAGTTTCAGGAAAGCTTAGTAAAGAACTTAAATTAGACATGCTGCTTGATTCTGTATTTTATGTACCTTCGGAATACCAAGAATTCGAACTTTAAAGAAAATAAAAATTTTCCCTTGATTTTTTCGTAAGAAATTTTTTAAAACCTTAAAGTTTTTTTTTATTATATCGAAAACCATTACGTCAAGATTTTGAAGACCCTTAAAGGCAAGGACTTTAGGCGTTGTAGTTATAAACTATCAACTATCACTAATTTTTGGTGACAATAGTCACTCGAAAAAACAGTTGACATTTTAAAAACCCGTTATATTGATAAAAAATCCGAATTTCAATGTTTTAATTGAAATGTGACAAATAATAACAAAATTGAAACGAAATTTTACACAAACTTTTAATTTTAAATACAAACATTAATTTAAAAAAATTTGAAATTTTTAAAAGAGAAACTAGAATTTTATATAAAAAACAAATCTAGTAATCAAAAAATTTTTTTCGAAACTTTTCTTGGTAAAAAAAAATGATAGGTTTTTTAATTTTTGCCAATTTTTGTAAGAAATGGTACCTATATGGTTTGAAATTTTTAAATGCATTTTTCTCAGATTGGGTGCAACTTAAAAATTTGAAAAAAATATTTTCGAAATCTAGACACCATTTGGCATCTGAAGTTATTAAAACTAACCAGCTGCAGTGAATTTTAAAAGACATGCCATGCAAATTTTGACATTTATTTTAATTGAAAAAAAAACATTTTTAATAGGAAAATTTAATTTTATTGAACAAAATGGAGTTTGTAGTTTTGAAGATAATAAATAATTAATAAATAATTTAATGGGATTAACAAAATTCAAACATATTGCTACAAAAACTAAATTGGCATGCGGTTGATGCAACTAAAGACGTGTTCCGGTAAAGCAATTTATTAAAAATATGCGATTAAATATGGATAGAATATGAATAGAAATCATTGAATATGAATAAAAATAGATTTGAAAAAAGAAAAACATAAATTTTTGCAGAGCTAGGTGAATTTCATAGGAGAATTTGGTGTTCGTTTTGAGAAATTTGTAAAAATTTTGGATAGGGAATTCGTATTTTTCCAAAGTTTTTGATAAGAATATTAACTTGAATTTAATTTTAATTCACAACACCTGGTTTGATTTTAATTGAATTTGTGGCTCATAATTTTGGTAGTTTTTGTATTATATCTTCTGGAACATAAAATTTTTTTAATGTTTGGGTACTTTAATTAAAGTTTTAACAGCTGGGAAATATTCTATAAAAAAAATTCAAGATTTTAAAAAATTTCTTACGAAAATAATTTCGTGAAAATTCGTTAAAATAACTGGAACATGGAAGTCCTTGGGATTTGGCACCCAATCTGGAACTAAAGTTTTATCCATTTCGGAATTTCTAACCAATGGTGTATGTTGCTGTATAACTTGCTTTATCACCCTGTATATGTATATAAGTACATAGAAACCTATGAGCGGAGACATAAAAAACAAAATTTATTACTATACTTCTGTTTCTAAATATTTTTGAATTGCATATGTATGTACATTATAGGAATAAACTTGCTTTCCGCTTTTTATAAAAACAACATAAAAAAAATGGAACCACTAAGGCCTAGAGTAAAGTTTTCCTCTTCACATTTTAAATCATATCAAATTGAAAATGCATAAATGTAGGCGATTTCAAATTCTAACATGTATATTGCATGCAGTTTATGCAAAATTTACATAAAACATGGGAATATAAGCAATGTATTAAAATTAGACGGTTAGATTTTATTGGATAAACGATGTTTTATTTTCATAATATAACTGGCAACATATTGTTGCTCTTCGTCAAGAAAATCAATTTAATATCCTACTTTAATATTAAACAAACAAGCTGTAACAATTTCCTAAAACTTTACAATTTTTTATCTACTTGTTGCTCATACTTTCTTTCACTTCTTTTGGAATTTGATCTACTAATAATTGATGTGAAACATCAGGTGCTGTAGCTAATACACCATTTTTGTTCGGGAATTCAACATCAGCATTATACTGGTAATGCTCTCCTGAAATATCAGTTAATACGCCACCATGAGCCTCCAAAATTGCCTCTGGAGCACAGGTATCCCACTTTTTGCATCCAGCGCTTGCGAAGACATATGCATGCGCTTTGCCTTCTAGAAGCTGTAAAACTTTAAAACCAGCTCCACCAACTCGTATAACTTCGGTTGGATTTATTGCATCCAAAGCATTTTTAACAAGATTATTAAAATGTGATCGAGTTGTTGTTACAATAAATTTGCTACTATCTAATTTTTTCGAATTAAACCCATCTACACCTAAACCTTTTAATCCCCAAATTGTTCGACCAATTTCGCCATTAGCATTTTGATAATATGGTTGGTGTATAACTCCACCTACTGCAGAACTTTGAAAAGCAATACCAATTAATACTGTAACATGTTCCAAAAATCCTTGGGTGTATTCCGAAGTTCCATCTAATGGATCAACCCAAACAACTAAATCTTCCTCTTTAATGTCTTTAAGATAATCTGGACAACTATTTTTTGTAATAAATTCAACATCAACTTCGGTAACTAGCATGTCGTCTGGTACATTAGACGTGTGTGCATTTCCCTCCTCTCCAATAATTTTAATATTTGGAAATTGTTTTGACACTGATGCAATTATACATCTCTGTGCTGATCTATCTGCTTCAGTCTGTAGATCATCTTTACCCTAAAACAAACACAATTTTCATTTTTCTGTTTACATGGAACTATTTTACATACCTCTTTCTCTACTATATCTAACTGACCAGATTTCATGATATCTCTAATTATTCCCCCTGCTCTTTTGGCTGCACTAATTGACAGTCCCATTAATTTCATTACAGTAGTGGTGGCCATTTCTTAATTCGATTAAATTTAGCTAAAATGAATATCCATTAGTTCAGTGAGATCAAATAAAGTAGTAATCAAATTGTAAATTATTTGACAGTTACAACGTAAATATTGTGTAAAACTTTACAAAGTCTTTTATGTAGTATTGAAGTTTGGACATATGACGTCATCGGGAAGAAGTTAATTGGGAAAAAAATTTTTATATCACTCCATATAAAACACCTTCCCAATCGTAAATTTTTTGAAAATAACGGTTGTCTTCAGCTACTAAAAATTGTTTGAAGAAAAATATTATCTAAATTTAATTTAAAGACAGACTTTGGTTTATACAGAAAAAAATATGTAAAACAATAGTAGTATAGATTTTTTTTCTTCTCTGCCGATAAACAAAAGTATGTGTTTTAATGTAATAAGCAGGACACTTACCGTGACTTAACGATTTTCTTTCTAGAATATTGAGAAAATTTTATTATCAAAACGCTACATTTCCGTAAGCAGCAACTTAGGTTATTAATTGCTTCTTTACCTAATTTTTCACATTCATTGAGCAGCCAAACAATTTTTTTCGCTATAAAATATGTCTTTGAAATTATAAACAAAACACAATTACATATTATTGATTACACAATTACATATTTTATATATTAACAAAAAAATATGTATTGATCATATAAATATTTTTTTTGTTAATATATAAAATTTAATGTTTACAATATATTATTTTTACCATTAAATAATTGTTTTTCAATACATAGAGGATCTTCAATTTAACCTATTACATATATTAATTCAATATTATGGATATTTGCTTATTATGGATTTTTGCATATTATGGGTGGATTACTTCTTAATGTTTTTTTTTCGAATAGAAAAATTGCTTTCTTCGTCAGTGTATACACTAAAATATCACATAACACAGTCCATTTTCTTTTGCTTTCAAATATTTTCCTTTAACAGTCTGAATAAACAAGGAAAAACCCGCTGTTTTTAAGTTTAGAAAAACAAATTCTGTAGAGTTTTCAAAGACCTTTGCAATAATAAAGCGACAAGATACATATACCACTGAACAGTCAGAAATCTTTTTAATATAATATGTATATAAACTTTGGCGCGATTTATTTTTTTTATCATATTGAACATATCATATTAGCTGTTAAAGCGTAAATATAAATAAAAAGTTTATACCAAAAATGCCAAGAATGAAGGAAATTTAAATTGAATTTTCAATAAAAATGGGATTTTATACATCTAAAATATTAAAATATATTATATTCTAATGGGAGAACAATTTTTATAATTTGATCAATTTGTAATAAAAATGAATTTGTGATGAATTCAAAGTTTGAGAAATTTTCTGTTTTCAAAAAAGACATGTGTAAACAACACCATTGCACAGACAATCTGTCATTTCGGACGCATTGCTTTTCTGTCCGTTGCATGGGTTTTGTCTTCATGGGGCTTATTTTGTTTACTAACAATTCACAAATTAAATTGTGTAGTTCAAATCGTAGACTTTTTACTTCCAAAATATTTTTCATTAGGTGTTCTTATAAGCTTAGCTTAATAAATGATTATTAAATTTTGTAATGAGTGAATCGGATGACACTGAATTATTGTTATTGATTCCGCCTGATTTGTTTTTGTTGAAGGAAAGTGAGAGTGACTTTAGCTCCAGATCAAGTGTGATTAAAACACAGAGCCCTTTTTGCGATTGTTCACTGGATGTTAACAGATTTTTTGATAAAAACAATAACATAGAGCACAATCCAGATATGGCGTCACACTGTTATAATTTGCCTTATCAACAACAAAATGAAATAGATAGAATTAATGCAAAAATTTCTCAGGTAGAAAGAAATTTCACTGCAATGGATTCCGACATGTCCACGACCTCGAATCCAACTGTTCTGACCAAATCTGTGAAACAACCAATGAAAGATGCATTTTCAACGGATTATTTCTCAACAAATATTACTACTTCCACACCAAAGCATTTAAATTTTCATCCAAAATATTATGAAAATATAGGAGAGGATAATGGAATTCTAAAAGAGATTGATAAATATCTGGAGGAAAAAGTTCAAACAGATGAATCGAACAAATACCCAAATGAACACAATAAAGTTTTTTTCCGAAATGGACCCAATATTGATCGTACTTCTCTAAATAACACGCTTGAAACTATTCACATTTCCAACAACAATAAAGTTGATCAGTGCTCCTCAAATACCCTTATCAGTCTTAGTGAGCTGTGGGAGAATAAAAATATAGGAAATGTTTCTTCAAATATCTTACTCAAACAGCTTCAAGAAGAAAAATTACGCCGCCAGCACTGTGAAAAAACAATCCAAGCTTTACAAATAAAGTTGCTTGAGTATCAACAAAAAATTTCTGTTGCTTTACAAGTCGATAAAGTAAAAGATAACGCTATTGGTGATTTAAAAGATGAAAATGAGAAGTATATTAACAAGTAACACTATATTTGCAGAAAAAAAATATTTTCTATTACAGGCTAAAAAATAACCTACAAAAATTAGAAAATTCCCTAAAGGAAATTGAAACTAAGTGCAAGAATGATAATGAAAAATTACAAAATGAAGTATTAGATATAAAAACAAGCAAAGAGTGTTTAGAAAAAGAACTATCGCAGGCCTTAAATTTAGCTGCTAAATTTCAGGACAAAAATGAAATTTTGGAAATAAAAATAGAAAATTTTACGAAGTAAATAAATTTTAATTAATTTATTTCGAGCTATGATTAAAAGTATTGTTTTTTTAAGGTCAACTGATGAAATGGGGTTATTGTACAAAAAACAAATTGAAGATATGGAAATTCGGGTAATTAACGCAGAAAAATCAGAAGATATCGCAAACACAGAACTGAAGAAGATTCAAGATATTTTGGTCAAAACACAACTTGATCTTGAAAAGGTATTAAAATAATCTTACTTTAAGTTATTCTATTCACTAATAAGCACACTATACATATATATTCCAAAGGCTTCCATGCAAATGTCGGTTTTTAAAAAACAAGCTGATTCCCTTCAAATAAAATGCCAACGTTTAGAAAAAATGGAAGAACAAAATAAAGGTTTGAATGAATCCCTTCTAAAATTGACAAGACGTGAGGTGAGAATATAAATTAAAAATTTTCGTATGAACAGTTATCAGCTTTTTAATATTTAGAATGAATTGCTAAAGGAGTTGGAAACACAAAAAATTGCATTAAAAACCCATTATCAGCACCAACTTGAAAGGGTTGTGGAGCAGAAATTGGTAGAATTTCAAACGCAATTAGATTCTGTGGAAGAAACTTTAAAGTCTGAAGCAAAAGAACGTGAAAAAACAATAGCTGAAAGAGCTATCAGACAATTAGAAATGATAAATGAAAAAAATGATCAAGAAATACAATTGATTAATGAAAAGCATAATGAAGAGGTCGGATTGTTTCGAATTCAACTTATTAATGCAACAAAGAAAATAGAAGAATTAGAAGAAATACTAAAAAATTTTCGAAATCGAAGGTAATTTTTCTCAATTTTGGAATATTTCTTAAAAAATTTTATTTTCCGTAGAGTTGATATTGCTGAAAAATTACATACTGTAATGGAAACACAATGGCAAAAAGCTTTAGAAATTCTTACTAGTCCTACTACAAATGTTGAACATCCAAAATGTACAAATCCAGTACTTATTAATAAGGAGAAACTAGATGGTTTAAGTGCCGATAGTGGTATTACTAAACCAGAAAACGAGTCATTTAATACCCCAACGTCAAGCCGAAATAGAACGCATAATCGTAAAAATGATGAACGTTTACAAGCTTATATAGAATTGGTAAGCAATAACGATTCTTAATTAATAACGTTTATATGTCTTGAAATTACATTTAAATTACAATTTTTAAAATGTTTCAAGAAACTTAATATTTATCAAAAATATTACATACATATATCATACTTGTGAATTAAATTGTTCTTAGTTTAAGAGTTAATTATCTTTTGGTATATTTATTTTTAGCTGTTGAGTAAATCTCCACGAGACTTGGATAATTTAAACACAATCCTTAATCTACCAAAAAATGATTTTAGTTCAAACGAAAGATCGAAAAGCTCGCAACATTCTAAGCCGCCTTGGAAATAAAATAAATCCTAAAATAGTTTGATGACAATCAAAGTTAAAATATTATAGAAAGTCTGAAAATTTTGTTCAATTTTTTGAAATTGATTTGTAAATATATACATAATATATATATACACATACTAATATTAAATATTTTTGTACAAAGGTTTTGTATTTATTACAAATTTTGATTAAGAATAAAAAAACGAAATATAATTTATATTTCAAAATAATATCAGTGTCTTGATGAATTTCTTTTAAATAACATGATACCCTCACCATTTTTAATTGATCAAATAAAAAAATCATTATTTACATATTATGTTTTGTATATATTCCAATTTATATTATATTTTTTGTTTATGCCATGAGATTATTTGAATTTACAATATAATTTTTATAAATATGTATGTAATTTCAGCACAATTATTAGATTTATATAATAAGTATCATTAATACAAACTTAAAGCGTAATAATATACATATGTACTTATAACTATTTTATTTCAACAATTTTCTACTTCAGTAAAGTATATTGAAGTTATTTAAATGGTTTAAAAAAAATGTTTTATTTCGAAATAGAAAAATTAATACACGCATACATGAGTGAAAAGTAAATGATAAAAAAAATTAAACTATCGATTGTTTATTTGGTATATTTAAATATTTTAAACTATCGATTGTTTATATCGGTTTTTCAAATTATTTTAAAAAAATTTCATTTATAACCATCAAGCAAATTATAAATACAAACATTTACTATTAGAAATTTTAATTATATGTGTTCAAAATTGTGTTTATATTGTTTGATTATTTGATCATTTACGTTTTTAATAGGATGTTTAAAAAATCTCAAAATGAATATGTAAACACAAACTTAAAACAAACGAAGCTAGGAATGAACAGTATCAAATTTACAAAGTATATAAGTATAAATCTAATTCAAATTGAAATAAAGTAAATTTTCACATATTAATTTTTATTCCAGCGAATTTAATGTAAGCAATTGTTTGAGTACTTTAGTTTGGGATGTTTCACGTATTTCGCCAGCCAAAAACATTTCATCAACAACAGTATACACCTTGTAAAAATTAAACACCAAGTCAAGTTCGCATACATTATGAAAATATTCATTGAGCACTTCTACAAAATTATGTATTGCCTCCAAGTAACACAAGTTATTATCATTAACGTCAACACAGATACAGAAATATAAGCCTGCATATCTTCGATAAACAATCTTAAAGTTACGAAACTAAAAACCAAATTTTCTATAAAAAATCATAAAAAAGCAATTGTATTTAAAAATGTATTACTTCAACAAAATTTGTATGTTTTGCATCTCGAACTGTTACAACTGCATGAACTTCTTCAATCAATTTTTGTTTTTCGTCATCGTCAAAGTTCATGTACCATTTGGCTAAACGTGTTTTTCCAGCTCGGTTTTGAATAAGAATAAAACGAATCTGAAAAATTCTTGATAAATATTAATTTAAAGTCGAACAAATTTATATTTTACCATTCTTAATTAATCAGAGTTCAAATTTTCACTTTTTCTAAAATAAAACGAAGCAATCCCCCTAATGATTTATTTTCATTTATTGACAGTATAATTTGATAATAATGATAACTCTGTGATTAATCAACACCTCTTAAAATGTCAAAATGACAAGTGCAGGGATATGTAATGCAACATTAGATGCTTTCACGAGATAAAAAAAAAACTCAATCAAATTTTAAAAATTAAGTTTTTTGCTAACAGCTTGATTAATAATTGAGTTAATTTTTGAGGTTAAAATTTAACATTATTTAAAAACAATTCGGCTTGTCAAATAATCAAATAATTTGTGGGGAAAAATATGCTCTTAAGATAAAATTAATATTTTCAAGTAAGTTAACTGAGTTAAAATTTAAATCGTTTCGTGAAAACAATTATTATATAGGAAACAAAAATACATTTACCATTTATACTGAAGTCCCCGAAATATCTTTCAAAGAAAACATTGTCATTAATTGGTTTTATAATTTTTATGAATTCTAGCATTCCCAGCTTCGTAAAATAACAGAATGAAAAATCATTTGCTTGTCAGGAGATTAAACTTAACTGGGTTATTTTTTAATTTTTGTCTCGTTTATTTTTCAATTTCGTCTCGGACTTCCTTCAAAGAATGACATGAACAATACCGATTTCATATTCAAGAATTTGATTTTCATAATTCTTTTCATTTCATATTCAACTGTAATAACCAGAGTTATGTTTTACTTATATTTTTAATTTCTAATTTATATAAAATAACGAAAAAAATAAAAAAAATGAAAAATCTTTTTCTATAAATGATGACAATCATCTATTACCGGAACGTAGTTTGTCAATTTCTTTTGAAATTTTTTATTTCCTCTAAAGATTTCGGAATAAAATTTTTACAGTATCGACGGAAACTTGTTTAAATAAGTATAAAAAAATTTTGAAAATTATTACCAATAATACAAAATGAGCATTCAGTATAATGAAACAGTTTATTGCATTGAAAAACTTAAATTATTAGTCATAATTCATTCAAATGCTTATGAGCTTATATGCTGTTGTAATCTTTTTTTTTTTTTTTTTTTTTTTTTTTTATCGAGAGGAAGGGTGAAAAATCTCGAAAGACACTGCCAGACGAAAAGCAGTAGTTTGGAACATTAATCCACTAAAAAACACCCTCCTCAAAATAAACTATAAAACTAGTCGAAAACGACTAACCATTAACTTTGCTCTAACCTTTTTGATTATTTACAAGCTTTTGATCTGGCACAATAGCGTACTAAGTACTCATTGTTCCAGATAAAAAACTCTAAACTAACTCGAGAGGTCTCGTACGTTTAAGTCTCCTAACAAAGTTTTGATTGTCAACCAATCGAGCCGCCTCTATATTGACATGATTGGATAAACGCATTTTATGATTGGCTGCTTGCTTTTTAATTTCGTCTGTGACACTTAGGATCGTGAGATCCCGGTGTATATCGGCTTTACGGACATACCAAGGGGCGTTTACAATGTCCCGTAATACTCTATTTTGAAATCTTTGTATAGATTGGATATGAGTCTGCGCAGCGCAGCCCCATAACTGAATACCGTAAGCCCAGACGGGCTTAAATATTTGATTATATATCAAAACTTTGTTGTATATTGTCAATTGGGAACGCCTCCCCAAAAGCCATTCGAACTTTCTGTATTCCTCCTCTAGTTGAGATCTCTTTTTATTTATGTGCTCCTTCCAGCTGAGCTTCGTGTCCAACGTCATTCCCAAATACTTCGCTGTGTTTGCGGAAGGAATCAAGACGCCATTTATTCGAACCGAAAATGAATTGTCAATTCTCCTATTAGTGAAATTTACGTTACTGATTTCACCTCGTTAAGTTATTCCACTTTCTAGTCCATTTTGAGATCTCATCACTGGCCCTTTGCAATTTTTGTGTAGATTCATTTTCATTTCGTCCTATTGCGATAACTGCTGTATCGTCAGCAAATGTAGCTGTTGTCACTCCTTCCGATTCTGGAATATCACACGTGTATAGCAAGTATAGTATCGGGCCCAATATACTCCCCTGTGGTACCCCCGACTTGATATCCCTAAGCGAAGAGTACTCCTCTTCCTGTTTAACTCGAAATACCCTATTAGTCAGGTAAGATTCGAGCAGGTCAACATACTGCCTTTGTAATCGCCTAAGTTTTTTTATTAATCCACAATGCGAAACCTTATCGAAGGCCTGGGCCACGTCCAAAAATATGATAGAACATATTGTTTTTTCTTCCAGTGAATTTTCTATTAGGTCAGTTATTCTATGAATCTGATCTATGGTTGAGTGGTTGCGGCGAAAACCAAATTGATGATTCGGGATTAACCCTTTACTTTCAATTATAGGCTGGAGTCTTATCAATAAAAGTTTCTCTAGCAGTTTTGAAATCATAGGCAACAATGAGATTGGTCTATAAGAAGTCGCCTTGTCTATAGGTTTGCCAGGTTTGTGCAGCATGATTATCTCTGTAACTTTCCAAATTTCAGGCACGTAATTGAACCTTATACACGCATTTATTAGGCGCGTAAGCATCGTTATACCCCTTTTGGGTAATTCCTTCAAAATATCGGCCGTTATTAGGTCAAATCCTGGGGCCTTTTTAGATTTAAGAGTCCTGATTTCTTCTATGACCTCTCTTTCCTTGACAATTGGAATAGTCACGCTATCCCCAACAAAAGCAGATTCCTCATTTTCATACACGCTCCGGCTGTCATGCGGGCAGAATATATCGGCCAAATGATCCGCAAACACATTTGCCTTGTCCTTGTCAGTTTTTGCCCACGTTCCATCTTTGTTTTTAATAAATTTTTGCCCTGTTGAAATGGGATAAAAAGCTATCGCAAATAACAAGTTTTAGGATAAAATGCAAATACGTACGTTAAAGAAATATATCCGAAAAAAAAAAATAAAAAATAAATTCACTTGTAAAAGAAAACTAGCACAAGCGTTTCTTAAAAAAATGCTATCAAAATGCAAAATTTGCGTACTAAAATACATTTACAAGTCTTCTTTTCTAAATTTCATTTCTCACTAAGACGCATTTTCTTTCAATGTCCGGGTATTCGGGCTGATTCGGACAATATTTTTAACCTTGATGATATTGAAAAATGATATTTTTGTTATGAAAATAAGCAATTAAGTTCTCAAATGTGAACGTAGAACGTTTACGCATGCTTTACAAATAGGTACTATTAAAATAATCAGTTATCATACCTTGCAATAGTGCTCAAGTGTACAAGTAATAATTCAACTTCATTTGATATGTTAAAAAAATATTTTATGAAACAGTAACTATGCAAATTATGCAAGCTATTGAAACAAAAACCAATTTTGAAATTATGTATGTTGGTAACACTGCATTTTAGGAATCTGAGGAAAAAGTCAAAAAGTAATCAACCATATTATCATCGTCATTTATCACACCAGTGTCAGTCAAGTCAATTGAAAACAACCTTTGTACCTCATTTGACTTTGAATTTGGGGCTCGGGCTAGATTTTAATTTTTCTAATTTTATACTTTGATATAAACAAATTACAAAAATGTCCCGTGTTCTAGTAGGAGTTAAAAGAGTCATCGACTATGCCGTCAAGGTAGATTATAGTAAAGAACCTAAAATCTTTTCAAATGCGAACGTAATGTTTTCAGGTTCGTGTTAAGCCAGATAAAACAGGTGTAGTTACAGAGGGTGTTAAGCACTCTATGAATCCTTTCGATGAAATTGCTGTAGAAGAGGCTGTTAAAATGAAAGAAAAGAAATTAGTTTCCGAAATTATTGCAGTATCCGTTGGACCTACTCAATCTCAAGAAACAATAAGAACTGCATTGGCTATGGGAGTAGACAGAGGAATACATGTCGAAGTTAGTGGCAAAGAGTATGAATTATTGCAACCCCTTCATGTATCAAAAATTTTAGCTAAATTAGCACAAGAAGAAAAAGTGGATCTTGTTCTTGTTGGGAAACAAGCAATTGATGATGACAGCAACCAAACAGGTACCTCCTGTTCGATTTTAAACAAATAAAAAATTGTCAAACAAAACGTTTTTCGTAGCGCAAATGACTGCTGCATTATTGGATTGGCCCCAAGGCACATTTTGTTCAAAAATTGAAAAAAGTGAGGCTGGCCTAACAATTACTCGTGAAGTTGATGGAGGCTTAGAAAATATTAAAACAAAAGTTCCTGCTGTTTTAAGTGCCGATCTTCGTTTAAATACTCCAAGGTACGCAACTTTGCCCAATATTATGAAAGCGAAGAAAAAGCCTATTAAAAAAACTACTGCTAAGGACTTGGGTGTTGACACGTCGCCAAGAATCCAGATTGTTTCAGTTGAAGACCCACCTACTCGTGAAGCTGGTGCCATTGTTCCAGATGTAGATACATTAATTTCAAAGTTAAAAGAACTTGGACATATTAAATAGACAGGGTGGCATTTATAAAACTTGTAGAGATTTTGTTTCAGAATATATTTTGTATACTACAATATTCAGTGTTAAGATTATTTCGATATGGGTAACCTAGTTAAATATCAAAAAAATTTTTTACAGCTCTATCTAAATTTAAAAGATGTTAATAATTTCAACCATATAGAGGTATAAGAGGCGCGGTTATTAAAAAAAAAAAAACTATAAAAGTAAATATATGTGAGGTGAGGTCCTTCTATTTGGAGGACCGGTAAGGTCGGATGCGTTAGAATTTTGCAACTAATGTTTGTTTAAATACATGTTCTACTCAATTTACAAACCGAATTTTTCTTTAATTAGAACGATAAATATTCAAATAAGTAGAATCACCATAGGAAAAAAAATAGGTCAATTCCGTTCCCACAAATCATTTCCAAGAACCCTTGTGATCCTAGAAATTTGCAAATTGCTTTTGATTAACTCTTTAAGCTTGAATGCCTTATAAATATATTTAGTACTGATAAAAATTTCAAATGCTTTAAACTTTCCCTGATATGTATTTTGAAATTCCTCCCTACGTTATTGCTTTTTTTTTCGATATGCAGTGGTAAGTAAATCCGGATCAATCCAATGCTTACAAAAAAAAGTCTATGAGATATTTAAATTAATTTTATGAATAATCCGTAATTACTTTTATAAATAAAACCATTTCATAAATTTAGGATGAATAAAAAAAGTCAAATGCGTTAGAATATGCGTTAAGACAAATATTTATATTTTTTTAGCTTTTTGCTTAATTTGAGAAAGCTTGCGGGTTTCGAAATATAACGCACTGAAAACTCAAATTATACTACTTTCGGGAAGCGATAACTTGATGAAGGTGGAAAATAATATTTTCTTCTAATGAGATAATTAATTCATTAACGTGAGAGCTGCTAAATTTGGGACTTCTATAGTTTACTGTCAAAAAAAGACTATATTAAGTTAAATAAAGCCGTTTGATTTTCAAGAGCCATTTTGCTATTGTATGATACTGTTTCATGTGCAAGCTAATTTGACGGAAATCCAAGAACGTTTCAACCTTCAATACAATAAACATTCAAAAAATGGAATTTTTTAGCTTTTGAAGAGATTATAACTTTTTAAGAATGGACAAAATAGACACACAGACGGACGAAAAGACTGAAACTAATAGGGGTTATTCCAACTTTTTTTGACCCAACAAAATCTTTCAAATCCCAAACGACCCCAATAAAATTTTTTTATATTACTCAGAAATTTGTTACATTACTGTAACAAAATCATTTAATGTTTTGTTAGTATAGTTCAATTTAGTTTATAAGTATGTATCATGTATATTTTTGTTAATTTTGTAAACTAAGTATGTAAATTTTTGTAATTATGTAGCATCTTGTTTGGTGCAAATTAAAATAAAATAAAAAAAAATTAAATAATGGATACAGGTGCGTTTCTTCTTGACCTCGTGTTCAATAACGTAGTGCGAAGATAAGGTTGTACTTCGTTTTTATAAGCAGATTTATTTCAATTTAAAAAAAATTTTTAATCAATTGAACTCGTATGCATCATTCAGTGACGTAAAAAATTGTAAAAATGCTCGGATATAAGTGTTAAAAAGTTATGAACATTGATTTTTTCTCGCATTTTGCTTTGAAACGTGCACTACATTATTTGATCGTTTGCAGAAAATTTGAGAGTGAAATATGGTTGTTCTCGATAAGCATGTTCCATAATCCATTATTTATGTAAAGGTAATTTAATTGTCAAAAAAAATGGGAAAATTTAGAGATATATTTTCTGTCAGTTTGAAAAGGACTGGTTTAATGAAATTCGTGGAAGCGAAGAAAATTTTGTGTGTAAAGGTTATTCAAGTTCAGTCGGGAGTGTAAATGCACAGTTCATTAACAAAAACACCCTGTCGCGTCATTAAAACTAATATCATCATTATCGTTTGTTTGACATTTTTAAGAAAATAGTGAATAGAAAGTTATCGAGAATTTTTAGTAGCGGTAAGCGGAGAAAACTTAGAAAAGTATCAATAAGCGTGTGTGATTTAATTTTTGTTGAATTATAAAAGTTAAATAGAAAAAATGTCTAGACGCGGAGGTGGACCTCAAGGAGAGGATTTATCTAATGTTGAATTTGAAACAAGTGAAGATGTGGAAGTAATACCAACGTTTCATTCTATGCAACTCAAGGAAGAGTTGCTTCGCGGAATATACGCATATGGTAAAAATGAAAGTTGTGTAAATTTGTTCTCATTTAAAAAAAATTGCATTTTTAATAAGGTTTCGAAAAACCCTCTGCTATTCAACAAAGGAGTATTATCCCTATTGTGAAAGGAAGAGACGTAATTGCACAAGCTCAATCTGGTACTGGAAAAACTGCAACATTTTCGATAGCTATTTTGCAGCAACTTGATACAACTTTACGTGAAACACAAGTGTTATGTTTGTCACCTACCAGAGAATTGGCAGTACAAATACAAAAAGTTATATTAGCTTTGGGAGACTTTATGAATGTACAATGTCACGTTTGTATCGGCGGCACAAATTTAGGTGAAGATATTCGCAAACTTGACTATGGTCAACATATTGTAAGTGGAACACCAGGACGAGTATACGATATGATTAAACGACGTGTTTTGCGCACTAGGGCAATTAAGATGTTAGTTTTAGATGAAGCTGATGAAATGTTAAACAAAGGCTTTAAAGAACAAATTTACGATGTATATCGATATTTACCCCCTGCAACACAGGTTGTACTTATATCAGCTACTTTGCCCCATGAAATTTTAGAGATGACTTCTAAATTTATGACAGACCCAATCAGAATATTGGTTAAACGGTAACAAAATAATGCATAATTGTTTTCTTAATATAATATGAATCATGTTTTAGTGATGAGTTGACCTTGGAAGGTATTAAGCAATTCTTTGTTGCTGTTGAACGAGAAGAATGGAAATTCGATACGCTATGTGACTTGTATGATACACTTACTATAACTCAAGCTGTAATATTCTGTAACACGAAAAGAAAGGTGGATTGGCTAACAGAAAAAATGCGCGAAGCGAATTTTACAGTAAGTTCGATGCATGGCGACATGCCACAAAAAGAACGTGACGATATTATGAAAGATTTTCGTTCTGGTCAAAGTCGTGTACTAATAACTACAGATGTGTGGGCGAGAGGTATCGATGTACAGCAAGTATCTTTAGTCATTAATTATGATTTACCAAATAATCGTGAGTTATATATTCATCGTATTGGTCGTTCTGGCAGATTTGGGAGAAAAGGTGTTGCAATTAATTTTGTTAAATCGGACGATATTCGAATTTTGCGTGATATTGAGCAATATTACTCTACGCAGATTGACGAGATGCCAATGAATGTTGCTGATTTAATTTAAGTTGAGTTAAATATTATTTTGAAAAATGTAAAAACATTAATTAAATATTTTAATCAAGAGTGAATTTTTAATAAAAATTTTCCATTCCTAAAGTATCACATCTTATTACAATTTGAAATTATATTTTTAAAGTTATGAATAATTATTAGTAACTGAAATTTTATTTATGGAATTTAGGAAATGACTTTGGTATAGCAATAATTCTGAGAATTATATTCTAATTATAAATTATTATTTTTCAAAACATCTAAAAGTGAATTATTACCACATGCGGTCAAAGATTTATTATTATTATTGTCCTGTGGTTTTAAAAGTGTACCCAAAACAATACCCAAGAATAGTATTAATCCTACTTGGCTGTTAGAAATGAATTTTTTTGCGCAATCTGAGGGGATGTCAATATTTAAAGAATATATCTAAAAATAATAATCGTTAATGTTTAACGTATGCGTTTGCATAATATTTTTTTACTTGTTGAGCTAAATGACCCGCAACTAATCCAACAGCTGTAAAATATGGCCAGGTTTGTTCACATACAATACCAGAAGTAACAAGACCAGATAGCATTGCGGTGGAAAATCCTGTCAACCAAATTTTCGTGCGGTCTCCGAAGCGTATGGCAGTTGACTTAATCCCCACTTCGATGTCATCTTTTTTATCCTGTTGGGGAAAACTAGAAATATTGAAAAATTTTATACAAACTGATAATTTTTTACTTGATGAGCGTATATGGTATCATATACTATAGTCCAACAAACTCCGGCCATATACAAAGGTAAACATGCTTGCCAATTCACATCGTTGTGCACCGCTGCCCATCCAAGTATTGCCCCCCAATTAAAAGCCATTCCTAATACAAATTGTGGCCAATATGTAATTCGTTTCATTAACGGGTATAATATAACAAGACCCAAGGAACATGCACCCAACATAATAGAATGTAAATTAAGTTGCAAAAGAACCAGCAATCCAATACTTAACTGGGCTGATAAAAAAACTATGGCATCAAAGGGTTTAATAGCTCCAGATGCTAATGGTCTCAGTTTTGTTCTTTCAACTCTGCTGTCAATATCTTTGTCCCATAAGTCGTTAATAGTACAACCAGCGCCGCGCATTATTAGAGCTCCCGTTCCAAATAAAGCTAGCATATAAAAATCAGGCCAATGGCCCGGCGCTGCACTTAAAGCAATACTCCATGTACAAGGCCAATATAAGAGCCAAGCTCCTAAAAAAATTCAAAACATTTTTTTTTAATATTTTAAATAACATTTGTACGTATTACATGTTAACTAGAATTTGATATTGAAAATTTACCTATTGGTTTATCTAATCTCATTAATTGTACATATGGTTTTAAAGCTCTTGCAGCATCACTTTTAATTTTTAAAATTTCTGATTCATTTTGATTAGCTGAATTGTCATGTGAACTACTTTTTGTTGAAATAGATTTGCTAAATTCTTTTATTTTAATTAGTGATCTACAGCAGCTGTTTGCAAAAGTTGTACTTGAGTTTACGTTTAACAAATAGTTACATCTTATCAAACTACAATTTGCTAAATTTTTATACGGTTTTACTTTTCTTAAAAATAAACCAAGCACATTCATTCTATATCTTAATTAGTACACTAGTTTTGGTTTTGGCAAGATTTGGAACAAAGTTATATTTGATCAAATGTCCAAGGCTTTTTTTCAGGCTTGCCTTAGTGTATATAAAATCGAAATTTTATTCCTAAATAAGTTAAATACTTTTAGTTTAGGATTTATTGAATACATTTGAATTTTTTGGTAACATTACAATTAAAACGTTAATGATTACATTGAAAATTTACAATTTCACTGTTTTTTATCAATTGTATTTGAGATTTTGCTAATGCATTTGAACTAGAAGTGTTTGTAAGAAAATGTATCTAAAATTCTAAACTAGTTGTTAAGATTAGGAGGTTATGATTACGCAAAACAAAAACATTTCAAAAAGTTATAGTTCTGCGCCATCTATTGCCATATATAAAAAGTGTTGACAAAATCTTTGTCGTTTATGTAAAGCCAGTGTTGTCGTTTATATATTTTTTGAATAGGAAATTTCTAAATTTTAGGAAACATTTTCAACTTTAGAGTAGAACGACTTTAAATCTTCGACGCTCTTCTCCAAGGTAGGGAAGTAAAAATAAACCATTTTTAGCAACCTGTTGGTCTGTGTGTGCACGCGTGTATCTCAAGTTCGGCTGAATCGATCTTGATAAAATTTTATATGTAAATTTATTTCGACCATGGCACGGACTGATCAACTTTTGGGATATATCAGGCCTTGGGAACTGCACTTTTTAGCGGGCCTGTTTTACATTTTTGATCATTTTGGAAAAAGTATTCAATAGATTTTCTTGAAATTTTACATATAAGTTTCATTCGAAGTCCGCGAAGCCTCCTAACTTTTGGAAGATATCAGGCGTCAGCAACTTAACGTTTACTACGAACCAAATATTCATTTTTGCGTATATGAAGAGAAATAATCAACCGACTTCATTGAAATTTAATATTTAAATTTGGAGAGTTAAAACAATGATCCTATAAATTTTTTGGAAAGATCAGGACTCGGCAACAGATCAGAGGGACCGTTTTATATTTTTTACCATATCTACGGAACGAATTGATGGAATTTCTTGAAATTTGATATTTGAGTCCAGGTTGTTACCGAAACTAACTGGCGAGCATTTCAGAGAATTCGGGTAGCACAAGGCAAAACTCTACTAAGAGCTAAATTTACATTTTTCTAAGTATGTTAACGTTACTAATGCCCTAAAAATTGGAAAGAAGCATATCTAACGGGCATTTTTATAATATTCTGTATTCAGTTATAAATACTTTTACTTTAATACACATTGCGTTCAGTTATGTGCTGATCAGATTTTTTTTTGTATTAAAGTTGTGTGATATTTATATATGCATTTTGAAAAACGTATTTAATTTTATTTGTTATTCAATTTTATAAGTAATAAAACTTTTTAGATACTGAACTAATGTGAGTTAGTTTTTTTAAATGAATAAATATATACCAATCTAAAAAATAAAATTTTATACAAAAATATTTTATTTATAATTATAAATTATAAGTAACATTATAAACCACTAATCTTAATTTGAAAAACCTAAAATTGAAATATTTGTAAAGTGCAAAAATTTATAAACAATTTTTGTTGTCAGGGAAAACTCCAACTGATATAAAATACGACTTGTCACAATACAATAAACTAGCAACTTATTTAATTGTCAAGTACATTTCAGCTACATACAGCCTTTTTCCAGCTATTATCAAATTAAACTTATAAACATTTCAAACATATTATAATATATTTCGATATTTTATCAAATATGCAGTTCTAAACATTAAAAAAATATCATATTATATAGTAATCGGTTCAGGGGTGTAAAGTAGTTCGCCTCCTCGTGGTGCACCCCGTCTAAAGCAAAATGAACTACATTTTACGGAGTGAGCAAGAAAGTAAAGTAGATGTCATGCAACGCTGAAATACTGAAATACTAAATCGAAATAAAAGCTACAAAAATTTACAAAAGCAATAAAAAATAAATAAAAAGTCTTTATTAAGACTGAAACATAACCCAAAACACACATACGCCTTATGCGCACATATGTATATTTGACATATGTACATATGTATATTTGCATATGAAAACAAGAAAAATAGAATATTTTAAAACTTTACACTGGAACGCGGGAGGTTTATCACAACCAAAAAAGAAAATAATAGAAAAATATATATACGAAAACGATATAGATATATTCAGCATAGTTGAATCAAATATTACAGAAGAAACAAAAAAATACTACAAATTCAAAAATTATGAAACATACAATTTATGTAAAAGCAGACAAGTAGCAAGTGGTATACTGATAGGAGTTAAATCAAACATGTCAGCAAATTTTAAAATAATAAAAACTATGGACTCGGATAACATCTCAGAAGTCGCAAAAATAAATGTGTGGCTCAACAAACAAAAATATAGTTATTATAGTGTGTACAACGCGCCACCCAATCATAACCTCAACTTAGACTTCGCCATCGAGGAAAATAAATCAATCATAACAGGTGATTTCAATGGACACTCACCGACATGGGGATATCTAAACAAAAACGGAGCAGGAAAGGTTATAGAAGATTTTATTAACACCACCACCTATGAGTTAATGTATAAAGAAAACGAGCCCAGAACATACATTCATTACACAGGTCACTCTACCAACCCGGACCTAATCATGATTACATCGGATTTAGCACAATCAGCAGAAAAGAAAGTCGTGGAGGACGGGGGTAGTGGACATAGAATGATCGAAACCAGCATTTGCATAAATAAAACAAAAACAGCGAAAACAAAAAATAAAAAATCTTGGAATTTCAAAAAGGCCAACTGGGAGAAGTACAACAATGTTCTTCACCGAGAGCTGAATAAGATAAACATGCACAACCAGGTCACAATAAAAGAATTCGGAGAAATAATGAACATAGCGGCAAAACAATCGATACCCAGAGGTAGAATAAAACACTATAGGCCTTTTTGGAATAAAAAACTTGATATATTAAAAAATAAACGTAACAAAGAAAGAAACTCAGCAGAAAAATATAAAAACCCAACAACACTCAAAAAGTGGAGAAAACTTGACGCAGAACTAAAAAAAGAAATACAAAAAGCAAAAAGGGACAACTTCACCAGCTACATCACAAATTTGGACTACAGAACCAATAGCACAAAAGTATATAATTACATAAACAAACTAAATAAACAAAATTCAACATCAGAAACAAACTGTCAAAACATCTTTGTACATAATAATAAAACAATAACAGACGACAAAGAAATAGCCAACTCATTCGCAAAATACTACAAAAATGAACACAAACTAGCAAAACAACTAAAAGCAGAAAATAAAAAAATTAATAAACAACTATACAAAAGCACAAGTAATAATAGATTATTTAACTCAGACATCAACATAAATGAACTAAATGTAGCTATTCACTGGCTAAAAAATAAAAAACAACCCGGACCAGATTGCATATTTCCAGAAATGGTAAAAAACATAAATGATAACAACAGGAAAATATTGTTAACATCTTTAAATCGAGTATGGAATGAGGAAGACGAATTTCCTGCAATGTGGAAAAAAGCCTTTATTATCCCAATAAAAAAACCGGGAAAAAGCAGTTCTGATATAAGTAGCTACAGACCCATCTCGCTCACTTCCATCTTAGCAAAAATAATGGAAAAAATTATGGCTAATAGATTAAATAGCTACCTTGAAAAACAGCAATTAATAGCATATGAACAAGCTGGGTTTCGTGCAAACTTCTCAACCATACACCAAGCTTTGCGCCTTAAAGAACACATAGTAGCATCATTTAATAACAATCAGAGCACATTAGCAGTATTTATAGATTTCAAAGGTGCTTTCGACACGGTATGGAGAGAAAATCTTTTTAAAAAACTCAGAGTGATGAATATAGATGGAAAGTTTTTAAAATTCATCAGAAATTTTGTCAACCAGAGATGGATTTCAGCTAAGTGGAACAATAAAAGATCCAACTGGAAGCAGACCAAAGTCGGACTACCACAGGGTTGCGTGCTGAGTCCAATCTTATTCAATATATATATAAACGACTTAGTAAAAAATTACAAAAACTCTGATATATCTATAGGCATGTACGCAGACGACGTAGTTTTATGGACTAGCGCAAATAACAAAAAGAACACAGCAAAATTATTGGAGGAAAAAATGACACCAGCTCTAAAAAAACTAGTCGAATGGTCAGAAGAAAACAATATGACGATTAATACAAATAAAACTACTTACCAATTTTTTACATTAAAGCATACAATGCCAGATATAAACGTACGAATTAAAAACGATAGTATAAAAAGAACAACAAGCACAACATATCTGGGAATTACATTAGACTCTAAATTAAATATGGGCGAGCACATTAACAACACAACAAAAAAGGCAAGCAAAAAATTAACTATACTAAAAAGATTAGCAGGCTGTAAATGGGGGGGCACAACTGACTTACTAAATAGAACATATAAAACATACATAAGACCAGTTATCAATTATGGTGCTGAACTTCTAACTGGAATTGCAGACAATAAGAAAAATAAACTAGAAACCTGCCAAAATAATGCCCTGCGCCTGATTACAGGAGCAGTAAAAACAACACCAGTACAAGCCATGAGAAGTTTCACCAACAACAACCCAATTGCAACCGATATAGACATCAGATCCACACATTTATATGAAAAAAATTAGAAGCGCGCCATCACAACACACATGGTTTTTAAAAAAACAACATGAAATCAAGCTGAAATCACAACCAAGTTTCAAGCAAAAAACGGAAGAAATTATTAACAAAATGGGCCCAATTCCTAAATTGGAACGAAATCTACCACCTCAAGATCCACTAGAATACATAGACGTAGATGCAGAATTAAATTTAAATAAACACATAAAAAAAACAGCAAACAACAATGAAGTTATTAGACAAATAGCCTTGGAAACCATTAATATAAAATACCCAAAGGACAAATGGTTTCATGTATACACTGATGGATCCCTACTCAAACAATATGACGGAGCTGGAGCTGGTGTACATAGTGCATATTTCAATCACTATTTCAAATTACCAGATAACACCACGGTATTTGAAGGCGAATTAGCAGCGATTGAATGTGCACTCAAACAAATATTAGGAAGAAGAATAAAGGACCAACAAATAGTCATACTATCAGACTCTCAAGCAGCCTTACAGGCAATAAAATCATATAATCCAAAAACAGACAATAGCATGCTGAGAGAAATAAAAACAATAATAAAAACACTACAAAATAGTAAATATATTATAAAATTCCAATGTGTCCCATCACACGTTAACATACTGGGTAACGAATTAGCAGACAAGTTAGCAAAAAAAGGAGCAAACCTATCCACAACTCCAAGAATGTATACCACACTTCCAACGAGATTAAATCAAATAAAAAACAATATATTAAAGAAAGAAAAACAAAGTCGAGAAAACCTCCTAAGAGAAAAAACATACGAAAACATTTCTAAAGAATACGACAAAATCGCCAATTTCACTAGGAAAAGGGCGGTAGCACATTTTAGATTATACACGGGGCATAATTGTTTAAATGATCACCTGCACAGAATGGGCTTGGTACAAAATAAACTATGCACACTATGTGATCTAAATAGGGTTCAAGATGCAGAACATCTAACAAAATGTCCACAGTTAGCAGTAAGCAGACAAATCAACAATGACTTGACATATCTTTACTGGGCAGCAAGAATGAAGATGATTTAAATCAAAAATTTTAACTCCATTAGAAAACAACAACAGTAATCGGTTCAGCCGTACTTGAGATACAGAAAAGCAAGGACATACACTCATACTGATAGGGTGGCACACCGGCAGACATCCCTCTCAAAATTGTTTATTTATACCTCTCTAGCATGGAGAATTTATGTATTTCTCCCTAAATTCGACATGCAAAATTTGGGGCCATCACATATGCAATATGCGACTGGTTAATATGCTTCCAATAATTCGTACGTACAAAAAGTAACTGCCTTCAGGGCCTTGATTAAAGGTAAAAACACTCTTGGAATCAGCGGTCAATTTTAACATCCTTTTTATTACCCTTATATATAACTTAACAATTTATATCTATACATACATATTCATTTTTAAATTTGAAAATGGGTATTTTAATTTTTATGCTGGAACACCAAAAAATCTCTTTTTGTTTTGTGACTAATTTTGATAAAATGATTAACTTTTTTATTCATTTGTTAAAAAGGTTTCGAAGCAGTCGAGTATCGAAAAAGTTTAATTAAATAGATAATTTTTTGCTTCGAAAAACTGCTATCAAAAAGCTATAAGAAATCATTTCCTATATAGCTTTAATTTGGTATTGTCATAGTATTTTTTATTTTTTGAAATAATATTCTTTCTTAAAACAATATAACTAAATATTTTTAAAAGTAGAATCTATCCGTAAGGAGTATAAGCTTACAGAAGCAGATTCTTTTGTTGTTAATGATACAATAATGATAAAATCAGCGTCTTGTTATAACCTATCAACATAATTTTTTCATGTCTCATTTTGGTCTCATATTGAGTACAAAAACTTGAATTCGAGTACAAAAGCGATATTAATGCGAATGGAGAAAATTTAATTTGGAATCTTTTGCTATTCTATAATTTCGTGATGTAATACAATATATATTTCCTATATGTAATACAATAATTTAATTAAAATATAGTTCACGTTCACATATAAATTCAAGATTTACTTTTAATATGTTAAATTTTTTTTTTTGTCAAAATTGATTTTAAAAACGATGATCGTATTGATATTTCATCCTAATCTTCCTAATTTTACATAACAGATTATGGGTAATGAATTCATTACACTTCAGTTTTACACTTTAAAAATTCATATTTTTTTATTTTAGTTTAAAAACAGATGCAAAGTATAAGAATTCATGTGCATCGAAAATGATTTTTCGCTGTGTAAAATGAACCGAAACGAAGCTGAACAATTGTTTCCGCCCAACGAGTTCGTCATCTAATATTATTGTTATTATATATTTACTATATGAAAATTTATATGTACGTGCGTATACATACTTATACCTATATAGAAATAATAAAAAAAATTCGAAAAAAAGGACAGATTTTCGGACATGTAAACGAAATAGAATGCATCCGTTTTTCTTTATATACCATACTTGTTACGTTTATATGTTTTATTTGGTCCTTTTTCAATTCATTTTCTCTCTAAACATCACTTGATTTATGTTATTTAGTTCTGTATGAACGCCTTTAAAATTATTTTAAGTTTACTAATTTTACATATAAACGTACGTACTTACATAATACCTTTAAAAAATTACGTGCTAAAACACAGTAATGTAAAATTTTGAACAATTTTGGTTAATGTCTAGTTTTTTTAATGGATGTTGGTATTATTCTTATACTTCTATCAAAAACCTATAAGAAATAATTTCTCATAGCTAAATTAATAAGGGAATACGAGTATATATTATGTCTTAATTGCTTAAATAGGTTTAATAGAAAACCTCAACTTGTTCACATTCATTGAAAACAAATTCTGTTAAAATTTATTTCTTAAAATAAACTTTTGTATGAATGCATTCAACATCAAAGCTTCAAAAAAAAACGCCAGTTTGCATTACATTTCACTGTTTAAATGCACGTAAGGAATTGCAATGAAAATAGAGAAATATTGTCAATAGTATAGGACATATAATAAAATGTAAATTCAATCTCAAATTAATTTATTCTATAGCATGATTTTAATTGCTACGCAAATTAAATTACAGTATGGGCAAGTTTGCATTTTACTAAATGTTTGGAAGATTTGTTTTTGAAAACATAAAATTTTATAGAAATTCAACTGTCATGTAAATCCGAAGAAAGTGTTATTGGTTGCTTAACTTCAATTTTTCACCATGTTATTTATTGTTATGCAAATTGCCTATTCATAAGTTTTTTGCTGTAACTTCATGAGTACAAAGTGGTAGATTTCATTAAATTGATAACTTAATAGTTTAAACTCTAAGATAAACTTGATATAGACATTTTAAAATTTATATCCAAGAGAAATGCTTCATGATAAAGTCTACGCTATAATTTTTGATTTACCAAATTCTTATAGAAGAATTGTAGATGCATAGATACATGAATAATACATTATAGATTTACAAAATAATATATATACCCACATACATATCTACATTATTACAATTCTCATATTATTTGATTTTGTTTTAAATCAGTCCTATTCATCAGACTTTATTTCCAAAGAATTTACTAAAATTCAAAATATGCGCTTAAAAAAAATAAAAATTTGATAGTTAAAGATTCAACTAGTCGAGCTTTTATTTTGTTTAGCAATAACAAATATTATACAAGTAATATAAGTTTATACATTTTATGTACAAGATATGTTCAATACAGATTTGATTATACATATATGTATGTTAGCAAATATATACTATTTCATACCATGTTCACAATGTAACTATGTATATTTTGTTATATTTTTTAATTTATCAATAACTTCAGTGTGGTCTAAATGATCCATATTAAATGTTGACAAAAGATACAATTTGCTTTTTAGTACCCAAACTATAATATTGTTTTAATCACTTAAATGTGAAATGAACCGCATGTATCGTATAATAGTAGCACAAAAAAACAAAAGAACATGGTAAAACAAAACCCAATATAACTTCATTTTCAAATCATAAATTCCCATATGTTTTTAGAACTCATATAATACATACATATATATACGTATGTATATACTTACATATGTAATTATAATTATGAGTAGACGTTTATGTATGTTAAACATGTAGAACCATTTCAAAGGTCTTAAATTAAAAAACCAAAAAACAAGGTTGTCGTATTCTTGTTTAGAATTTCATAGCTTAAAACAACTACCGAGACGGATGAAAGATGAGAAATTATAAAAAAAAAAATCAAAATTAAAATTGAGAAAAGGACAAAAAAAATATTATGCACATTTATGATTTTTCAAATATCATTACGCAACGTTATAAATTTTGCGATATTCAAAAGATGCCGAAGAAATTTTGAAACAAAAAAAATATATATTTAAGGAAAAGCCCATTTCCTCTTTGTATTTATGAAATTTTTGATTATTTAAAATAAAGACGGTTTTCATTTTGTATGTACGAGTATGTACGTACAAATATAAAAATGCTCATGTAAAGTAGACTTAAAAGAAACATTCAAAGATTTTAACATTAAATAATTGTGACACTTGAGGTGTATATTAACATAGATAAACATAGATATAGCAATTCATTTTTGTAACTAATTCAAGTTTAGGGACTGCCTTTTGTATGCGTTTTTATGTACATTATAGTAATTTGTTTTAAAAATGTTTTAATAGTATAACAAGTTTGCAAAGTTAAGGAAAACAAAAATATAGTTTGTAGAATAGGAGCACCATGGTAGAATTGTAATTGAACTGTAAGGTCTATGTAGAAAGTGGGTGCATTATAATATGAGAAATTGTTGAAAATATAAAAAAGTTGTAAAATTGTTCATTACCAAAATTTTTGAAGATTTTTCTACAGTACATGGAACAGCATAATTCATGTACAACTTTTTGTATTACGTGTAAAATTTATTTATAAAAATTAAATATTTGACAACATAACTATAAAGGTTATCTAATTTAACAATATCTTTGGATTCTATTACATTTTCTTTACATAATTTTCTATTATATAGTTTATAATTACTATTTGTTAACAAAATATTGGACATTCTAATAAAATAATAAAGTATACATGAGTATATGTAAATGTATGTATATTTATATCGCCCCCATTATGAAATGATATTTTCCTTCATTAAAATTGATATACATATGTATGTAGGTATTTGTATCTTCTTTTAAAATTACTAATGACAATGATCATTAGAATCGATAGCATTTTGTTTAATCCAGCCAAAACAAAAGTATCCAAGCGTACATCCAATTAAAACTGATAGACATAGCCAATAATTAAAAGTCATAAACACCAACATCAATAAATAGGAAACCTTAAAAAAAAATAATAACTTACTTTTTTAAATTTAATAAGAATTCGAATTTTCAAATTCTAAAGTTTGATACTCAGCCGTCAAATCACTTTTGAGTTTATTTCTTCAAATTAAACTTTTTGACTTCTAATTTAAAAAAAAAAACCAAAAAAATTTTCTTTTTTTTAAGTTTCAACTTCTTATTACTTCTTAAAGGTCTCGATATACATTTATGTCTACATACATATTTCTACAAGAAAATAATATTTTACTGCGACTCTTGCCAATAGAATAATAATATTGTATATTATTCTTCAGTAGTAAAATAATATTAAATATATCTTTGAAATTGAGCACTTCTTAAGAAATTTTTAGCGTTTTTAACATAGGGTTTACATTAAATAAGAAATTTCTTCGGCTAAGTATTATTCTTAAAATTCAAAAAATTTAAAGAAAACTTAATTGTGCTTAAGTAAGCTTTGAATTATATGTATTACCGTTTTATATTGATAAATATATTACCGTTATTTGAATAACATGTAAAATAGTTTGTATTGCATGTGATTTATTAAATATTTGACTTGTAATTGTTCTCTCAACATGTGGCAAAGCACCTGCACAACATCCTTGACCATTTTGCATTTGCATTAATTTTAATGCTTCATCTTTTGCAACCTTATGATAAAAACGTTCGCGTATATATCTTAATCCTTCATATAAAAATGATACGGCAATTAAAGCTAAACATGATAAACCAAATTGTAAATCTGATTCTGTTTTCCATCCTTCCCAAAGAATTCTTTCTCGTGTTCCAGCGTGAAACTAAAATTAATTAAGAAAATTTTTATTATCTTTTAAGCATATTATTAATTTTATCATACATATTTATGTAACAATAATATTTAAAAAATAAGTACTCGTACGTAAAAATTTATACAAGTAATCGAATATAATGAAATGATAATAATATAGCCTAATAAATTCAGAAATTCAGAAATATGATGCCTTATAGTCAAAATGGCTTTAGGTTGCTTGTTGGCTTTTGCATTGGTTGTTAATACAAAAAAATGTGAGAAGCGTTCTGTACCGCAAATTATGTATGTGTTATCATTTTGTTATATATCATTTTTTTAAACCAAATTCAAGGGAGAAACATGCAGAAATTTGCTGAATCAATTCCTCAAATAAATTAATATTTAAGGTCACATACATATATGCATATACAATAGAAATTTACATCTTTGATAACATTATAAAATTTTATTGCTATAAAAATAATTACAAAACATACAAAATTTAACTATTATCAACATTACATTAATTAATCAATGTCAATTTTCTGATTAATTTAAGCGATTTTAAAACCGTAGGTATTTAAAAACAATAAATATTATGATATGTATATGAGGTAATAAATATTTACATATATACATACATATATCAATTATATGCCTCTTAAGCCTACAGTATGAACGCATGTTAAAAATATTTCATGTGTAAAGTTTTTAAAGAATCATTTCGAAACACGCGCGTGTCTCTTATTCTAAAAGCTATAGAACTTTTAAATCATATCTTCTACTGTACTTTTGGTCTTAAAATTTTCAAATAATTTTTGATAAATTTAGGTTTTTAATTATCGGGATAATTTAATAAATTGATAAGATTTTTTTTTTTGTTTTCTTTACTTATATTCCAAAAATAAAAAACCATTAGGAAGTAATTATTACAATTGACATCATATAAATAAAATGTTATTAAATTAAAATCAAATTGATAATGTTAACTAAAAAAATTTATGAAATATAGATAATATTTTAACAGCACATTATGAATAGTCATTGTCATCATACATATTATATATGTATATACATATGTACCTGCTTTAGGGTTGCCAAAACTAAAAATTTTTATCTACGACATTATTTAAATAGTTATAGGTATGAGGACATTAATTAAGAATAATATCTCGCTATTCAAAAAAGGCAGAAAGAAATGACAAAATTTTAATAGTTCTACTTTCAAAATTGAAAGCTTAATTCATAATAAAAAAAACTAATAATTATTTTTAAAAATTCTTGCCTGTGATTCGAATCCGTGCAGAGCTCGATTTTCACAGAATCTCACAAATTGTATTCTGAAATTTATAGCGTTTTATGAATAAACGGGTATTCGCAGAAAATAGCTTAGAAAATATTTTAATAAAATTTTTTTAAACACATACTTTTTAGTTTGTGTCCACTTTATATAGTAGTTAAAAGTTGTACTTTGAGAAAAAGCAGTTTTAATTTTATTAATCAGTACTATATCAATTAAAAAAGAAAACAAAAAAATTAAGTAATCGTAAAATACTTTTTCTGTGTTATTTGAATGAGCTCTTTGTAATACTATTTCTGTGTTCTTTGAAGATGTTTATTGAGACTTTAGAAATAGTTATGCAAATCATATTTCAAGCAATTTTAATAAAATTAATACTTGTTATACCTTAAATATTTATACCTCAGTATATAGCAGGAATACATCAATATTTGATATCAGAAGCAAATCGAAAGATTACTTTACCTTTTTTTCAAATTCAATTAATAATAAATAAATTACGATAGTAAGAAATGAATAATTTTAAGTTTATAATAAGAAGTCAATACAAGTAATAGCATTAAAAAATACACTTCACCCTTATACTAATTGTAAGAGAGCATTTGATTGTTGAATTTCTTTTATATTTTGGTAATTACCTCGGCAACCAATTTTATTTGAATTCTAACTAAAATATTATAAATATTTTTATTAGAATAATCATATTTTTTATTTAGTTACAAGATTCTAAAAATTTTAATTATTAAATTTCTCAAATCCTATGTACTGGAGTGCATAACTTCATAAAGTTCTACTGTGGTAGAACTTGATTGTTATTATAAGCAAAAAATTATTTAACGTAATGGCAACCTTTAAAAAATATGTTTATTATGATTTGATTACACATTTATAGTACATATATGTATATGTATATTAATTACACAGATAGCTTAATATACGACCTGAGATTATGAGAATAGAGAATGAGAATTGTTTTGAGTATTTATTGAGTATAAATATTATACATATCTGGAAAAGCTAGGCATATTTAAAGCAGTGTAAGGTTGTTTAAACATGTGACCCCTCAATTATAAATTTATTAACAGAGCTCTTAACAATGTTACTGAAGGTATTGATAAAATTTAAACTGTGAATTTTCGTGTAAGGATCGAATAATTACTATAAATTATGATTGAATAGGAAAATTGAAATTTTAATGTAAAGCGAAATTGGAAATGTTGACAATTAGAAAATTGGAATTCTTTTTTTTTTCTTCTTTATTTTTTTCTAAAAATAATAAGTGTTTACTTTTTTTTGCTGTAAAGTGCTGGTCACTTTTTCACTTATTGCACATAATTTTTCGGGACGTTCAATGTCACATAAAGTATTATTTTGCGTGATGCAACATATTATTATTTTAAATATTGAAACATCTGTTCTATCTAAATAATCTATTAGCATGTCGATGATGAAGCGCACAGATATGCTAAGTAACAAATTTTTCAAAATGCGTTTTTTTACACCAATACTAATTTCGAACGGTTCTCTTTTTGTGGTATAGATTTCATTGCCGTACGTGTATTAATTTGCAAGATTGGTGTGAGTAAAATAAGTTAAGTGCAAGGTCGAAGTAGCCAAAAAAGGCCAAGTGCTTTCTTAGAATGTTTAGATTACCATAGCTGACATATTGATGAAGCATAAATATGCTAAGTACATCAGTTGTAATTGAGGTATACTTATATTGAAATCTAATAGAAAAATAACTTAATGGAAAACTCAATATTATTTCGTTATTTTGCACACAATTATGCTAAGTGCATAACTTGCAAAGTAAAGCTGAAAAGTAAAATTTTACACTATTAGCCATTTAACGCTGAGTGCATGACTTATTGTGGAAAAATTCAAATTTAATTTAAAAAAATTACTTAAAATAAAAGACTAATTTAAGGAGTTTCAGTAAAGAACAATTTAGGATGAAAATTAAACTGTGTAGCGTTAATCTAATTAACTGGCTTCTTTTCGGAAACTTGCAAACTTTCAAAACGTTGCCCTGCACAATTTTAAATTTGCTACTTTGCATATCTGTGCGCTTCACCATCGATGTGCTACACTGACATTATTTTTTTTAGAGTTTTTAATATTGAAAGTATGAATTTAACATAAAAGGTTTACTAAAAAACGTCAAAAATTTTCATATCATCTACTTCTGCATTCTGTGCCCCGGCAACTTTTTAGCCGGACAATGAGCAGAAGTGATACAATTTTAAACATTAAGTACTTTTCGGTAAAATTTTTATTAAGAACTTTATAGTTTAAATGGAAATTAAAAAGTTTTGTAAATTTGTTTTCGTCATTATAAAATTAATCTTTTTTTTAAATTATAATAAAGTAAAATAAATTAATTCTGTATGATTAATTCAAATTTGTACGGTTTACTTTGTTATCCAAACTGTAAAACATGGAATAATTACGCTTCTTTAAAATTAAGTTTAAATTTAAAATAAAATTGCTATCTTAAGAATCTTCTTGAGGTCGTTTACACTTTTTATTTAAATATTTAATTGTATTAATAAGTACTTGTATTAATAAGTGCACACATACATAATGTCTGTTTGATATTTTAGATAATATTCAAATAATTGTATTCCCACTCGTGTTTTGCTTAAAAAATTTTAAATTTTTTAGTATACTTTAAAATTAAGTATCTTGTTTTTTTTTCAAGTAAAAAATAATTTTAATCGTTTTTTAGGTGTAGACAACATTTTCTAAATCGCATATTTATTTGAAATTTCACCGATTTATATACCGCGACTGAATAGATTTATTAAAATTTAATTTTTAATGAATTTGGAATTTTTAAAATTTTTCTGACAAAAAAAAAGCATTACTTACATACATTTTCATGTCGTCATCTCCGTGACCGCCATGATTATGCATTGTGCTGTGGTCCATATTATGGTGACCCATGTGTTGATGGTCCATATGTTGATGATCCATTCTTTTGAATTATATATTTTTTATATGTAAATTTGTAACTAATATGAATGAGAATGTAACTATATAGGTACGAGAATAAAAACTATTTTTAATTTTTTTATATCGCTTATTCTTTAAGAAGTTATTAGTAGTTGAATTGTTAAATGTGAACTGTTTCAATTGAATAAAAAAATTGAATTTATTTCAAGGAACATTTTTAAGAAACATACATAAGTGAAAACTCAAAACCAAAATGTCTTATCTTGTGTTATTCGAAAGATAACATTATAAATAAATTTTATAGAAATATATAACATATATACGAATACATGTATTTATACTTATATATGTATACCTAGTAGTAAATATATATTTTGTTATCATTCATTTGAACAATTTTACAGGTCTTTCTTTCAACTAAAATGGATTAAAACGTACTGAAATGAAATATGATAAAATTTTCGCTCGTGCGGTTTTCGTTCAATGTTATACACAAAAATTTAACTTTTATCTATTTTGGTTTTTTATCTGTTTATTTTTACTCTATAATATTTTAAAACAAACTGTGTTTTTTGTATTATGAACAATATTTGAGTTAAAAATGGGACGGGACGGGATTTGGTTAGCCGCAATTTTTTTCTAAGATTTTGTCAAGTCCATCGTTAAATTTTTCTACATTTCTATACATTGTACTGAAATGTAACGGTATAAATTTATTGTACATAATTTGTATTTATTTCCACTGCTTACTATAGGATCAACTGCTTATTATTATTTTATTATTTAACAAAAAATAGAAAAAAAAATGGAAAAATATTATAATTTGATAATATTAATATTAAAGTTAATATTAATATTAAGTAAACTTAATATTACTCAATTTATCGCTTTTCATTGATTGAATTCCCAAAGAAAGCAAAAATAAAAATATTGTTAGATATTTTCAGCAGGTATACAATTAGTTTCAGTAACCTGAAAATCATCAAATTTTCATATTTTGTATAATGTTAATTGAAAAAAATTTCAATCAATAATTCTTAAATAAATTGCTTACATTACCGAAATGCAAAGCGAAAATAAAAGTATTTATAGATTCTTTTATGTTTAAATGGCATAAAGAAGCACGTCGCCCTTCAAAACTGAGAAATTTTCATTGAAATCCTATCATATCTGAGTTTTTCATCTATTTTTCTAATTAGTGGTTAATATTTTCACGATCTTATTTTTCGACGATGATATTTCAATTGATATGTTGAATATGTCACCGTTTTTTATTCTCATTATAATTGTGTCACACGTAGCTTTTTTGTACGTACATCTTGTGTGTCAATAACTCTTTTCAATTTTGAAATGTGTAGCTTATCCGATATTTTGCTGTTTAAAAAAAGACGGAATTGAACTAGAATGTCATATATAGTTCGCATTTCACTTGAAAATTTATGCAATTTTATCACATTTTCTTACTTACGAATTCATTTTTATGTATAAACGTACATTGCAGCATATACTCATATATGTAATAATTAGAGTTTACAAGGCGTCATAATGTGAGACTTACGGGAACATTAATTAATATTGCAATATATTTTGAAAAGAAATCTCTCAAAACATATAATTGTTTGATTCTAAAAACCCAATTTAATAGTGATAATTTATAATGAATTGATACTTTAAAATATCGTATTTAATAACAGCTGGTTAAATTTAAATTCATTCATCTAACACGTATATCGTAAATATATAGTTAATAAGAAAATAAAAGGCGTTTAAAAATTGCCAATATGTAATTATTATCCGTTCGATCTCACATCATAATTCATCATAAACATTATGGTAAATCGCAGTATTAAAAACTAAAATTGCGAAACGTATTCATTATAAAAGAACTCAAAATGAAATCTTGAAATAAAGAGAACAAATAAATATAATTTTAATATATGCATGTATTTTTGTGTATTTATATAAAAAGTAACTTTCAAATATAAACAAAGTATTTATGTGAATATTCTTGTAAATATTTTGAATACGTACATATAAAACTGAAATTTTCTAAGAAGAAAGTTCGGCATAGTAATTCATAATTTCAATGTAATTTTGTTTTTGCAACATTGTATGTAATTACTTGTAAAGCGTATATAGTAAATAAAAAAATATGAAATTTGAACGTGTATCGTTCAAAAAGTAATTGATATTTTCTATTTTGCTCTACAATTTTATTTAAATTAATATTCAATTATGTTCTTAGAATAAAACTGAAATTTTTACATTCTTTTCAATTGCTATTAAAAGTCAATTAGTATTGTATTGACCACCTATATTATATACGTTATTCCTGCAAACATTGCGATAACAGATCCACATTAAAAGCTTTAAACAAAGGTAATATCATTAAGTTAAAAGTCGAATTTAGTGGGTCATTAAAATTTATAATAATATAAAAATTTATATATATACAAGTATGTGTTAAAAGTCGTATCTAATCTGTAAATAATAATGCAAAAATAATGCAAACTTTTTATTAAAAAAATTAAAATGACCTATTCAGAGTATACAAGTAAAAAGAGATTGTTTGCGATTGAACGAAAATATAGTTCACAGTTACTAAGTGAAAAGTTTGTCATATAAAACTGTTATACAGATTTCAGTTTTTAATGAAAATTACAATTATATGTACAACAACACCGCAATTATGTTGAATGATTGAAGAATTGTATGCTCAATGATTTTTAACCCTTCCATCTTATTTCAGTAGCATCTTATTTTATGTATACATTCATATATTTTGTTTGTACTATTACACTTGTTATTGTTATAGTAAACCAATAAAAACGCTATTGTTTTATAATTCTTTGCTTTGTAATGTAGGTAGCTAATTTTATCTGAGTAATATTTGTCAAGTATTTTGAGTTATTATTTTATTTTAAAATTCAGTTTGCAGTGCATGGCATCAATTAAGTTTTAAATTCAGCTTGAAACAATAAGTTTGCAAACAAGAAATTTTTTAATTAAAAGCAAGTTAATCTTATATCAAGTCCTATTTGGCATACTTCAAGAAGTATAAAAAAGATTTAAAAAAATGTCATAATGGTTATGTTGAGCTCATTAAAAAATGAAGTTTTGAAAATGAACTATTTTAGTTACGGGTTCCGAAGATATGTTGCCTAAGAAAAAAAAAATATATACATATATATAGAATAATAGAATATAGCTCAAATAACAGTAAATTAAATTGATATTATTGTCATTGGTATTTCACGATAGTGAAGAAGGTCGTTATTTTCCTGTGTTTGGGAATTTTTAGAAAGTGTTGTGATTCTGATACAATAAATTACCAAAAAATATTATTTTTTGAATCATGATGAGCTATAGATTTTTTGGTAAAGCAATTTGTGTGCTTACATTAAAATACAGATTGTATATTAAAAGTTTTAGAAATTTAATAAGCTGATACATGCACATGGTCATCAGCATCCAGATGAACAATCGGACGTATGTGCGGATAGCCGAATGGATAAAATGAAATAAAGAGGTGTGTTTTTGCCCATTTCCTTTACAAACTTGCTAAAACGTTGAATTTCAAAGCGCTAGACATTTTATGCTTAAAGATACATGTATATATTATATTTCATGTTCACATATTATATTTGTAGTATTGCCGCTTGGTTTTTGCAGAACTACATTGTTAAACTAATTTAAATTTTAAACATGATTTATTTTCGTCTCACTGTCAAATCTACAAGTTTTCCATCCTATTGTTTAGTGTGATTATTATAATATTTTGCTTCGATTTCGTTCATGAAAATAAAATTTAAAAAATCATATTATTGATTTAACAGAATTAGAAAATCAAAAAATGAAAATAGAAGTTGCATTATATAAGTTGAATTTAAGAAGAAACAACAATGAAATTATGAAAATTACGTAAAGGTGTCAAATTTCATTTTATTATCCCATCAATGAACTCAAATTTATTATGTTAAAAAATAATACAAAATATACATATGTATGTATATATAAAGCATTAACATGTATATAATTTAAGTATATTGTACCAAGAATTTAATAATTAATATAGTAGGAACTTTAAAGAAAGAATTTTTATTCATATTTTTAATGTTTTCCTTTTGTGCCTTTTTCTATTCATCGTAAGTACGTTACTTCTAATAATGAAATTGAATGAAGTAAATAGCGGGTTTTTAGATTTAATTGTTTTTAAAAATTGTATATACTGTAAATTAAATATTTAATTAAAATAATATTTTATAGTAATAACGAAAAACAGAATTGTAAATTCATTAATAAATTATATTTTTTGTTTAGATTTAAAAAAAAGTTCATAAACCTCATAACTATACTATATAACTTTTCCATAGAATCATCTGAAACAACTCTAATATAACGTATAAGAAAAATATGTAGTTATGTGTTAATAATTATATAGACTTATGTTACGTCCAGATGAAGATGTTTTAATACAAAATATTTGTGGTCATTAGCGGATGAATGCTAGACATTTATAGTTTAGGTGACTCCAATGAACTAAGTGCGAGTGTAAAACATAAGCAAGCACAAATTTTGATTACAGCGTCACAATTTTTTTAGCATAATTACTGAATAATTATACACACTTCATATTTTGTTATGATACACGCGAATATATATAATTATTAAATAATTTTATATTTTAATCTTAAGGAGGAAAATCTACTAACTCAAATGCAAGTATAACTTTATTAATTTATTTAGTGATCATGACTTACTCAATTTATTTCAACAATATTTTATAATATTTTGCACCAAAGGTTGTTAGTTTTTATTTTGTTTTGTAAATTTTAAATATCACAATGTTAATTAGAAAAGATCTTTTTTATTCAAAGGGAATTTTAAGTTTTTACACGTTGGTATACAATATTAATAATTGAATCAAATAATTTCCTCTTTTAATCTTTCGTTATCGTTTTCATTGTCACTATTAATTTAGTATAAAATTAATAAGCTCGCAGAGATCTTTAAGTTGTTGAACGTAAAACAGCTATGAAACAACTTTTCGATAATGTTCCATTGTTTATTGTTGTAACTGAGTGCATGAGTGGTAGTTTTTTTATTGCTTTTTGTATTTAATTATGACAGGTGTTTAATTTTATTTTTTAAAAATTTAATTTTTTCAATTTACTATGTAGTATGTATGTTTATAATATGTCCATATTTAATGGATATGTATGTATAAACATAGATGTAGACAAATTCATACATATTTATATTTAATTTCTAGAGTTTGCTAGCACAAGAACAACGAATATCTTTTACCCGACCTCTGTCAGAATCAAATGTCGTCTGCCATTTTCATGTCGAATATTTAACGGAAAACTATTTTTCTGCGATAAGTTAATCATTTTTAGGAAAATGTAATTTTGAATAACGATTTCCGCTGGTCTTGATAAAAATTTATATTTGAGTTTACTTTAGCCATGGAGCAGACCAACTTTTGGGTATTTCCAGTATTACTGTCCGAACAATACGCTGGAGCCAGCAATTGGAACATATAATGCGGTATACAGACTGAATCTACTTTATTGGCAATGTATATATATAGAAAATAACGAATGGATTTTATTTATGCTTAGTATTTTAATTGGCAATTAATGAACTAGAAAATTTTTGAGAGTTTCGGGGTTTACGAACGAAACTTTTACTATACATGATCCGATTTAAAATTTTTAGAATTCAGAAATTTATAAAATTTAATATTTGAATTCCATTTTTTAACAAAACTAACTGACAGCCATTTCAAGCAGATAGAGTCTCAGAAAGCGAATTTTAACTAAGAGTTAAATTTAGATTTTTTTAGGTACATATACTTACAAGCTGTAGTCAAGATTTGTTGATGTGTGCTTATGAACATTTTTTATAACTGTCATTCAAATTAAACGATGGAAAATAATATGAACATAAAGAGAGTTGATGTAGTTAATAGAAATTGTCTGATTATTTACATTAAATTTTTCAAATTTTCTACTAGAATGATAATTGTTGTTGAGTTTGAATATCACGAAAGTCAGTTTCAAATATTATTTTGATTGACGCTCAATTGACAAGCAGCTCATAAGCCATAAACTTTTAAAAAACGTTAATTTGTTGTGAAAGTTTTTTCGGTTCTTGTCTTACACAGTTAGGCAAAAACGCTCTTTCTCCGTCATATAGGACACAAAATTGCAAATGCATATGTTTCGAATTAGTGCCCCAATATTTTCGGTACAAAGAAAAATATTTGACTTTGTATATCATGTAATATGCGTTCAATAATTTTTTAAAGCTCATTGAAAAGAATTTACTAATTTTGTGCCAACGCTTTTCAAAAAATATTGACTCTTTAAAATTTAAACATTATGCATGAGATAAAGTGAAATTTTAAAAATCATGTAAGAATATTCGAAAAATATTTTTTAGCAAAGTAAGATCGCATGAACATGAACAGTTTACAGTTGGACATAATATTTACATTGGCAAACACAGACATACATATATATGTATTATCTATATCCAGCAAAATAATGTTGTTTCTGCGATAATGAGTCTTTAAAAAAAATTCGTCAAAAGCAGTTGAATAAATAATGTGAAGTCAATATATTTTTGGCGAATGAGCTATAAATAATTCGATTGAAATTTATAAAGTTGAAAATTTAATAACACCAGGCCTATACAAAAACTTAAATTGCGTAAAATGATTAACTGTTCTAAATATAAAATTTTAAATAAATAATCTTGTATGCTTGTTTTTATCAAAAACCTGTTAATGTTATTTATTGTAATTGGTTTTTAAAATAATTTTGCATTGTTATCGAACTCTTCAGTTTTGTAATTTAGTTATCAGTTATTATAAAAACCACATACATAAAATATTTATATTAGCTGTGACTGAATATAGGCTCCTTACTATGTACGTATTATAAAAACTATATGTAATTCCTAATTATGTGACCTTATAATTTTTAATTAAGAAAATTTCTCAATTAAATTTCCATATCGAAAGCGTAATTTTATGACTTAAAATGCAATTACTATTTTACCATTGTTTCTTTTCAATTATCTAGAATTTTTCTAATTAATACTTTTATATTTTCATATTTAGGTTTATGATTTTTTAAAGCACATTAAGAAAGTCTAATTCACTCTTATTATAAAAGAACAGAAAATTTTTACACTTTCGTTATAAAAATTTTGTTTCTGTACATACAAAGATTAACCGATAAAGAGTATTAATTAAATTTTTTGATTCATAAATTCAAATATATTTCAAAAAATGTCAGTTATAGTAATTTTATTTGGAATTTTGTTAATTATTTCAAAAACATCAACATTTACAACTAACAGAACTGAATTTTTACCGGAAAAGAAATTTTTCTTTTTTGTAAGTACAATTTCTGCTTAAAATCTTGAAATGTCTCTAGTATATATGTAAAAGTTAAATGTCATTATTTCAACTGCACCGAACCATAAATTTGTATTTTTAATCGTTACTTATTTCAGGATCTTTTCGATTCCAGCGAGGAAACTAAACCAGTTGGTAAGGCATTTGCATGGAGACATTTGCAGTCAACATTACCTTAATAAGAATGACTTAAGATATTATGAAAAATTAATTTAATAAGTTCTTTCAATAGTAAATTTTTTAATTTATTGTGTAATTTAAAATGACAAAAATAATAAAAAATACATTTGTTATTCGTGTATGCGCAATAACTTCTTATTTTTGATAAATAATAAGTTTTGAGCTTATTTGCGCAAATTTATGTATAATTCGTTTTTCTTGGTTTTCTGAAAAATTTGCTTGAAGTTCATAAATAATAGGAAAATTCAACACTTTCAAAATGAAAACTATAAAGAATTTCGAAAAACAAAGTTTCGACGATAAGTTTCTGGTTGAAATTACAAATTTTCGCTGATTTAGAAACGATATGCCATAAAATAATTGAAAGCCGAATAATAAAATTAATTTGTAGATTTATACAATAAATTATTTTTTGCTATTGAAAGAACAAAAAATGTTTACATTCAATTAATTCATTCTTATACGAAATTTTATAGTTGTTTGCAAAGACAAGAAATGCCAAGTATACGTCACAGTTGTTGATTCCAATAAGACTAACGGGAAAATTTTGACAGAAGATAACTACAATATTCCAAAGTTGAATTGGAAGAAGTTGAATTTAAAAAATGAATAATTCACAATCTGAATATAGTGTTAAAGTTTTCTTATACAATAAATTATTTGGCAATTAATGTATTATTAAAAATAAGAACCATTTTTTTCAAATATTTAACCTAGTTTATAGCTCTTTTTGTGCACAATCTTATTGATTATTAATTAAAATAAAGTAAAAGAGAAAAAATAAACAATTGTATTTTACTACAAACTATTTGTAAAAATTGCATCTAATCTGAATTTTTAAATGAATTCTTTACAATTAATAAAAAAATTGGCATTAGTAATAGTAGATCAGGCGAATTGCTTGTAAATCACCTCATTTTCCTTATAAAATTTAACTGGTATGGAGACATAAGTTTTAGCAAAAAGATCTTTTATTGAAATATTTTCGAGTTATATATTATGCCGTTGTATTAATTGCATGCCTCTAAAAGTCTCTATATATATAATGATATATTTCCTATCACTGGATCTTGGAAGCAAATTATAAATTCGAACAGTATTTGATACAAAAGCTTTTTCTTTAGTGTTTCATTTAATTTAATTGAACCTTTAAATTTTTCAAACATCTTATCTTTCTAATATTTATAATACTAGCATGCGTAAGTTAGAATTTAAAGCAGTATTAGGGTTATTTCATCGAATTTTTAAGTAAATATAGACAAATAAAATAAAGATTGCGGTAAGGTCATTTGTTATTTTATAAGTATTTAATATTTTCTGTAAAATATAAAACACTTTACATTTTTATTGTTTTTTTTTGTATCTGGTAAAAATTATAAGTGCGTCTGCGTATATAAATCGAACTAAAGACTATTCCCAGATGATGGTTTCATACTTTGTGACGTTATAGTCGCTAAAACGCTGACTTTAAAAAATAGAATTTTTAAAAGTTTATATTTCTTAAACTATTGAAGCTATCAATTTCAACTGATGGTGGAATTGAAGACTGGAAAGTATTTTTTAGTATGAGCTACATATATTCCTAGCGAACCGTATGAAATTTTATTGATTTCCATCTTATGTCACACTTATACACATATTTAATTTAAGTTTAATTTGACTTAAATTTTTGGTCTTTTTCTAAAAAGAATCAAAAATAGTAAAGTTTTTTTTAATAAAAAACCAAAGAAACTGCTAAAATAAGATAAAAACCAGTCCTTTTCAGGACTTCAAATTTCTGCAGATAAAACAACACTATAAAAATTCAAACAATTTTTAAGTATTCATTTACACGACATAAAAATAAAATTAAAATTTTTCTATAGTAAAGTTCTATATAAAAGTTATTTTTGGGTAACATAAGCATTTTGTTTACACAAACAATAAGAGATAGGTGGATAGAATCAGGTTGAAGTTAAAAATCAAAAGGAAATAATTGAATAAGTTTAATTAATAAAAGAGAAATAATATGAAAATAAGAACATTTTAAAAAAGGAGCTGTTATTTCAGAAATTAAACATTAATTTTTTCAAATAAAAATTTTTCATGCCCGGAATCGTACAAATTGGTATTATTTCAACCTGATTGCTATATCTGTTACGAGTCCAAGTAAACATAATTTAAGTTTAAAGTTTAAATTTTGTGTAAAAAATTAACGTCAATTCGGCAAAAATATTAAACCAAAAATAAGGGAATAAATTAATAACAAATTATTTTTATGACATATTAGTTGTAGATTACTAATTAAAAAATTTGACAATTTCAACAACGCTTTTGTCATGTTTTCAATATTTTGGCATTGTATGCAATTCCAAACGCGACACTGTTTTCGCCGCACTATTAAAAGTTTAAAGCTCTAATAATGTGTAAGGGAACTTGTTAAAAGTATGATTCACTATAACGATTTTAAAATATTAACGATTATTAAAAACTACAAAAGAAAGCCACTTGCAAACTACTAAAAAGAAAAATAAAAAAATGAGGTTCATTAATTAACTTAGAATCATCATAATTTACAAAAGTTTTACAAATTGAAATGCAAAATTACCCTTGAAAGTAAATATTCTCTTTTTTCTTTTAATTTCAGAAACATGTATAAAATGTTTTAATCGTACATTTGTGACATTTTTTACAGACAATTTTTATGTCTAATTGTTATATTATAGACTCATAAATATTAGCACTTAAAACGATGGTTTGCTTTACTTCAACTGCATTAAGCTTAAGAAAAAACAAACAAAAATACAATTTTTTCTAGATTGGAACGTGCACCTGCATAAATAAGTTTTAAAAATGATGAAATGTTGCATAGTATTGAAAAACTATCAATTTACTGCTCTTATAAATTGTCATAAATTACATAGTTTCAAAAATAATAAATTGATGACAGTTTTTAGACAGTGATTTCTCTTTTTTAGGACTTTTTTTTGGCAAAATATGGTTGTATGCAAAATATTTCGAAAACTTCAAATATAGTTAACCTTAAAATTAGTACTAGCAGCGTACAAGGGTAATATAATTGCAAAGGGTCTTCGGAACTTTGAAGTTTTTAATATTTATGGAAAACTTTTCAAGAAATTATTTGTGGTAAATGAAGCAATCAGCTACAACTAAATTGCAATGAAACCATAATTGCTGTAAAATAAAATTGTTTAATATTTTTAAGCAGGCATTTTATTTTCTAAAAATTCATTCAAGTTCTCAACAACTTCTTAATTCGTACAAGAGCATTATGAAATTATTATTTTAGTTTTAATTGATAATTACAATTGAGTTTCACTGTTTCTACTGCAATTTGCGCTCATTATGCAAGAACAATATATCTTTATGACCATTTGAAATAGTTTTTCATCTTAAAAAAAAAGCTTAGAGAAGATTTTATAAAAGCATCAGAAATGGATTTTTAAACTTCAATCTTCATTTTAATTTAAATGGGTTTGTGCTAGTTAGAGCAAATTATTTAGTGTAATTTTATTTAGTCATACTTTTTAAAAATGAAAAATTCCTACTTTATTTTATTTGCTTTTTATATAGTTCTTACAAAATTTACTGCAAAAGCCGCTCCAATTTTTGATTTTTTGGTAAGTTATCAATATTGCATATTATTTGAATGAATTGTACGCGATAATAATAAAAAAAATTCTATTTTTTGTTACTTACATTTGAATAAAAATTTCACAATTTAAAAAATTATTAAATGTAATTGTAATAGATAAAAATGCAGTTGAAATTACAAAAAATGCTCTTTAATTTGTTTTGTTGCAAGCTTTTGTGTAATGATTCGCAAAGCGCTGTTGAAATCGTTCATATATGTTACTATTTTATTGTGTATAAATGTTCCACTCTTTTCGAATATTTAATTACTTAATTTAGATACATTCAACGTTATTATATAGTTATTATGTAAATTTTTTAAAAATTATTAAAAAATTTTCACCAAACCGACACCATTATTAAAATAAAATTATTGAATTACCATTATAGAGTTGGAATATTTGAATGTCCAATGTATATATTTGCTCTTTCTGAACATGTGGTCAAAAGATATATTTGGCTCATAGTAAAAATGCAGCTATGGTATCTGATTTCCTCGAAAAATTGATGATTTGTTTGTTTAAGTTTGTCAGAGTAAAGTTTAAGTTTCGAATTTCGAGAAATAAACAGACAGATAAAAATTTTTTTAAAAACAGTTTGTTTAAGTTTGTCTTATATAAAGAAGTACAATTTCGTTAAAAATTCAATCAGATTTGGGTTAATCATAATTATACTTGCCTTATTGCATGTAATGCGGTCGGAAAAATGTAACTCTTTACTTATACCACAATCTACATTATTTCGTTAAAATTATTTAATTATTTTTTTTTATATTAAGGATTATTGGTTCTCAGACTATAGTGAAGAAACATCAGATGAGAAACCAGTTGGTAATATAGAAAAATTGTTGTTTTACATTTCTAAACTAAATTTAATTTTTTTCATCAATATATGAATTTTAGTTATTTGTAAGCCTCCATCATGTTCAATTGTTATTAATGTTTATAATAACAATTCAACCCAGCATCCAACACAGTTTAATCCTTCAGGAGCTCAATATCCAGTTATTTTACATACTGTTCCCTATTATCAAATACAAACATCAACAGTTTCATCAAATTTACCTAATCCAAAAAGAGATAATCTTTCAGCTATAGTAACTACATCCAAACCAATTTCTCAAACTCCATCTCCGATTACTCAACAAATAACAACAACTAAGACATCAGCTCCAACAACTTTATCATCACAAGGAAATAAAGAGACAACTAAAATACCGACTACTACAGTAGCAAGTGTAACTGCAAAACCATGAAAAACGATATTAAAATAATTTCTTTAAAATTTATAAATGTTTTTAGAAGCATTTTTAGTAACAACCTACATTTGTATATTTTTATAAGCATATAGAGTTTTGTTTTCTTGAATTTAAGTTCAGTATAAATTTGCTAGTTGTATATTCAAATAGTATTGTATGCACTAAAAAGTTATCATATACACAATATGCTAGGAGAAAAATGTAAAATAAACGAGAAAGAAATTTTTAAATTGATGAAAACTGAAGCAAACTTTCAATAGCCTTAAAAAATTTCAAATTTAATATAATTAGAGTTGAATTTTAATTTACCTATAAACTTCTTTAGTTTAAGTTTTTTATAACACTAATTCAAAATTGGTTCATGTTATTAATATATAATATAATCTTAATCTATTTAGAATCTCAATTAAACAATCTAGATACAAACAGATTTGAAATTAAAGTTGAAAGAAAAGTTTATCAGTTTTGGTTTATTGTAATTTTCAAACAGCCAGTATTTGTTTTGATTAATTGTTAATTCTTCTTTGAAATAGTATTTTAAATTAAATTAAGTAATTAAAATTTTAATTTTTCAACTTTTCTTTTGTCTTTTTCTGTACTTATATATGAAAATAGATTTTTAATAATAATGAAGCTTTCTTATTATATAAAGGTAACAAAACCAGTGTTACATTGAAATTTACATAATTCTGTTACATGCAAAAGTATTTAGAACAATTTCCAAAATGTTGGTTAATGTAGCTTGAAAAGTAATTAATTTCAACACAATAATTATTAAATAGATATTTGACCGATAATAAATCTATATAACCATTTCATTTGGCATACAAATCTTAATTTTGGTATTAAATATATTGTTAAATTCTAACTTACTGCTTTCAATGTCGCCTCTTAACAAATAAGAAGTATATTATTTACCTACATTAAGGTTTGTTGTGTTCTTTATTCTTCAAAAGTGAGACTGCTTATTGGAACAAAATATTGTTCAAAGGCATTAAAAATAATATGAGATTTATGGAAAAACTTTATTAACGCATAAAAAATTTAAATTTCATATTTGAATCGTGAGTGTTTTTTTATTATTGTAATTATGTAGTTAATTTCACATAATGTGTAGCTCATAAAATAAAGGAAAAACGACGACGCTTTATTTAATTTTTGTTAAAAGAAAAATAAATTATTAATTAAGCTAACATTACATTAGCTTTTAAGAGTGTAAAATGAAACGGTAGTTAGAATTTATTAACAGTGATAGGAAAAAAATTCCATACTTTCATTACTGTCAAAGTCATATAATTTCAAACCGAAAACAAATTACAGTTTCGTTTGCAAATCAGTAAATTTTTTATGAAGATTCTGCAACAACCAAAACGCAATTTCAATGTAAATAGGACGGTTATGATTGTCGTTGGCATTTTGGCAGAAAGCTTAAAAAGTTGGTTATCTATTTTAAGGAAATTTCGAAAAGCTATAATTTTACATGACCCTGAAAAAATCTTTTGGTTGCAAAAAAAAAAGAAAAATTTACTACAAAGTTCGTTGCATACTTTTCGCATAGCTTATTGTATCAGATTTTCAGTCAATTTAATTTTCATAAAAGTACCGTTATATCTTACACAACCAAAGTTTTTAACAATTTTTTTGACAATGTCAGAACAAAAAATTTCCTTCTAGCGGCTCTAGTTTCTAAACCGGTTCTGAGGCAGGCACTGTGGAACATTTTTTTTTTTCTTACACATGAAGATCTATACGGTGGTATAACGAGACTACAAGGACAAACACTTACAATATTTTAATTGAAAAACGAAGTACTATAAAAATGACATTAGAGATTTCTTGAAAAGGTGGGAAAAATCGATATTTGTTAATGCTTTATTTGAAATAGATTAACAAATCTTCAATTGACAAAATCCGTTATAAAGAGAGAAAATTATTGTCTAAATTTATGTTAAGCTGTAGATTCTTTTTTTTTTGTCATCTAAACACGATTAAAACGGATTATACATACATACTTATTAGTGACTATTTCATTACACGTTTATCATTGTTTAGCAAATTCCTTTAATACTTTTTATTTGATTTTCCAAATCAAAATCTTTCTGACTTCGAATTTAATAAATTCCCCACAGCTTCTTCGCTCTTGCTTATTAAATTTTTGTAAAATTTACATCATCGTTTTTCTTTTAAAGGATCGATCGTGGTTTCCTCTACATTTTTCTCTGCTTCTGATAAATGTGATAATGATAATAAATTTTTGGTTGTTGGAGCAGTAGAAACTTTGTAAAAAGTATCAAAATATTCCAAAATAATCCTATTGCTACCAGACTTCTATTATATGCGTTGACTCTTTTATAAGAGGTTAACAAAAATTTAGTGAATTTCTTCATTCATACTTGAAAAAGTAAATATTACAAATTTGAATCACAATTTTTTATTTTCTGCAAAGAAGTCATCTTTTTCTCCCTTACTGGTATTCATGAACGAACTGGTATTCATGACACTAGCGTCAAACCTTACAATCAAAATTGCTGAAAATTTAGCACCTACTAAGTTAAGTTACTTGAATCATCACAAATACTCAACCTATAATTAAGCTACCCTGATGTTTGTTTTACTTTACCCTAATTGCGATTTCTCAGAAATTTTTAAAAATGCACATACTCTGGTAATTTAACAAATATAAAGAAAATTAAGGTGAATATTTGTATTCAGAGATGAGCGAACATTGGCTTAAGATAGTTTGTTAGCTATTTTCCTAATTAAATAAAATGTAATTTATTTCATACTATACTTATTTCAGGTCTAACAAATTAATTCAAATTGGGCCCCACTAATAATAATGTTTTAATTTTCAAATTTTAATTGGAATATTAAAATTAATGCACAAGAAATGTCGAGGGATAGTGGTGGGCCAAAAATTTTGCAATATCTTATTTATGAAAGCTTGCCAAAAACTTTAAGACCTTGTGATGAACAAAAATTTGAATTATATCGTATGTGAAATAGATGTGAAATAGGCTTAAATTAATTACGAAAACTACTTACTAAAATGGGGGCTGTTTATCTACAACCGTATTTATCGTATAAGTGAATTAAATTGAACAGCTATATTTACAGGAAGTAAAATTATAGAATGCATTAACTTTTATATTTTAGAATATATCTTTTATCAATAAGGCTTGAAAACATCATAAAAATTTTATTACGATACTAATTGCATTAATCTAAAATTTTAAACAACATTTTCCGGCTTTTTATCATATATAAGGAATATGCAATGACACCAAACACTAAAACACAATTTCGTTAAGTTAGCACAGAGCTGATGAAAATATCCAAATTTTATATTTTCAATTTTTTTGTCGAAACAAAAGAGCATCTTGCAAAATAATGAAAATGAAATTAAATTACATACTAATTGTTCTTTTAATTATTAAATTTAACAAAGTTTTAACTGGTTCTGTGAACGCTTTAATTGTAACAGAAGAACGCAAAAATGAAATAACTATTGAACCTAAATTTGGTTTTTTGGTAAAATATTGTTTTTAAAATGTGTTTCAAGTTAAATAAAATAAATTTTATAATTACAAACAAAAAAAATCTAGGGGTCCTTTTTTGATTACATTTTTGGTGATGATGACGATGACGATGAAGATGATAATGATGAGAGCTACAAACCAATAGGTAAGTTTATTAGGAATTATTCTTATTGATTAGCTTTTCGTGTAATTTTTTTTAATTTTTATACAGAAATAAATTGCCATCCTCCATATTGTCATTTCATTCCACCATCAAAGCCAAGTACAAAGGATGCAGACTCACCAACTTCAGAAAAACCGATGCAAACTTCAGAATCAGCAACATCAGAAACTCCAGCGGGTAACGGAGAAGGAGGAGAGGCTGCTGAAATGTGATGAATCACAGTAGATACAGCAAATGAACTTGGGCAAATAATTGAATAATATGAATAAATTGATATTAAATTTTTACAAAATATGGAGGAATGTCAAATATTGTAATACCAAATAAATTTATTATTATTACACTTTAAATATGCTACGTATAATTTAAGAAAAGGTTTTAAAGGTCAAATTTTACTTCACAAGCTTTCTCCTTATCCTAACACTTTAAAAGTCATTTAAAATTTTTACAAAAATTCATAAATTACAATTTTATCAAATTTTATTCGATGTTGTAAATGAAATATTCTATTTATCTATGTGTGCTCTCCAATTATTCTATTTTATAGCTATTTAAAATGCATTTTTTTTTTAGAAGAGCGTAAAAAATTTTAATTAAAACTTGAAGGTAAAATAATAATTGTAAAATAAAACTTCCGCGCATTAGTTTTCCTTACAGTGAAAAATGTTATTATATATATAAAAGGAAATTATGCTAATGGCGTAGTCTCAGTAAGACACAACATATTTTAAATTATTTCTGTTATAGTTGAAAAGTTTTCGAAATGAGATTTTCGATAGTCGTTATAACAGTTTTAATCTGTTTTAATAATTTGGCTATAAATTGTTTTCATTTAAATTTATTAAATGTTGCCGAAGTTCGAGATAATAATTTTTACAATACTGCAAGGCAATTTGTAAGTTTATGTATTATTTTTCAAATACATTTATATTCCATTTTTAGAATAAAACACCAACATGAAATATTTAAAGAATGATAAAATGTAATGCGTGCTTTCATCTACTCCAGTGTAAGCTGGTCAGAAAGATTTCAATACATGGATTGTATAAAGCTATTCGTTAACTAATTTTCATATTAAATTCATTATTTTTAAATGAATCCTAACATTTTCCTAAAAATGTTGCCTCTTTTTGAATTATTGCCGTTTCCAGTCATGACTTTAGCTCATTTTATTAAGAATAAAAATTAGGAATAATCTCAAAATAAGGCAATTTTCTCTTATCAGAAAATTGTTAGTAAACTTCAAAATTAAAAGTCTAGAATTCTAAATTGTTGATATTTAGTAGGTGTCATACACTTTTAAATTCGATTTATTTTAAATGGAGATGGTACCCACATACAAAGCTTACTTAATGGGTAAGTCAAATGGCTATCCTTTGAATAATGAGTTTAAAAAATTAACACTTTTAATATTTGGTTGTGTAAAGTGCAGTGGTGGAAAAGCGTTTAGTAGCACAATCGTATTAATATTTAATTCAATATTTAAAAAAAAATATTTTTTAAAATTTAGAAGAAAAATTCGTATTTTACATTGCTTTAGGAGTTAAATTCTTTTTTAAATAATTAATCTTGTAGGGATTTTTAAATTCTTTGGCTGATTTTGTGCTAGACCTTTTTGGTTATGATGAAACATCCAGCGAAGAAGATTTGGGAATTGGTTAGTTGCTACATTTTTTTAATATTACATATATTACTTAAGAAACTGAAAAATAATTTTTAATAGAGCTTAATTGCGTTCCTCCATATTGTTTGCTAACTTACATCTCTTCAACTAATTCGACGACAAATAGACCAACAACAAAATCTAATTCAAGTAGCAGAGAACGAAACACTGTTGCCACAGAGATAGTTTCAAGTGCGACTCCAATAAGCACAAGTACAGCAATTTCAACTAGCAGTTCAAGATCTACTACAAAAAAAATTATGACTAGTGCAATAGTTCAAGTAACAACTCCTAAAAAAATACCATCTTTAAATACCAGACACACAAGTTCAACATCAACTTCAAGCACTACTAAAAGTATTCTGACTACTTTATTTACACACTCTCCAGTAAATGAAAAGTCGAAAAATTCAACAGATGCCACTGTAATAAATAAAGAAAATTCAATGGCATCTACTCCGGCCACAAGAGTTAATGCAAAGAGCTCAGAAGGGGAAACGAAATCACCAATGGATAATAGTTCGCCAGTAACTACAAGTAGTACTACTGAAACTACTGAAACAATAGTAAAAAGAACTGCTAATTCAAATAAATCAACAGTGGAAACGACAACAGTATTAAATTCTAGTGAAAACTCCACTACAACCGCAGAAGAGACAACTAGTGCTAATTCAACTACTGTTAAATCTTGAACCTCCATTATATTATTAGCAGTTACCTATTGAAATTTTTAACAATTATGAATTTTCAATTAAGAATTTAAAGTAAATGGTTAGTAAACCAATAAAATAAATAATAATTATATAACAGAGTAAATTTCATACATATATAAAATTATATAAAAAGTTAAATTAAATTTGCTTTGTATAAGAGCAAAATGTAAAATTTGTGTTGATCGCTATACTTACGTACTTTTAAGCTCCTAAAACCTTCAAAATCTAAAAATGAGAATTGTGTCAATTTTTTATTAATTTTATTATTTATAAGCATTTAGTATTAATATATTTATAAGTTTTATACTATTTAACAATTAAAGTACAAATAATGCTGACTTGGCAAGTTTAAATTCATTACATAATTTAACCAATATTATTTTGACGAAATAATTATGACTAATAATAATATTAAAAGGTTTTACTTAAAAAAACAACAAATAGGAAAAAGAGGTACCTAATAAAGATAATCTTGTAAACTGCTTAAATTTATGTTATCATTAAATAAAAATTAAATTAAAGTGTAAAGTTATGATAAAATTACAAAAAAAAATCATTTATATTCATAAACCAGTCGCACTAGCTAAACTTCCATGATGATGCATTGCACCGGCATTTTGAAAATACATGTAGTAATTATACGGCTGTTGAGCAACAGCAGCAGCATTTGATGTATCTTCCATAATTTGTTGTGGTGTTATTGGTGATGATGGTATTGACATACTCATACCACTAGTTGGCGAACCACCACATGGACCAGTGCCATTTCTTAACGCAGCCACCGCTGCTGCTTGATGATGAACATTTGCTAATATATCAGTTACAGAATGAGAAGATGGCCAACACGGATGGGTATGCGGATGTGCGTGTGGATGCGTATGTGGATGAGTGTGAGAATGAGTTGCATGTGAATGTGACATAGACGGCCCTCTCAATGGTGTTTGGGGCGGTGATGGACTATTACATTGTTCCGTTTTCATGCTATACGTATATGGAGGATAAATTGAATTATATATTGGATGATGCGATGTCGTATTTGTATTTGTATGATGTGTTGCATGAGATAGATTTCCCAATTTATTACGTAATATTCTAGATATTGAACTGACACTTGGCACATTACTTTTATCGCAAATACCTTCAGCTAATAATCGATCACGTATTTCCCATGCAAATATTCCCGGATCTTTTTGTTTTAGATTTCTTATATAATTAACAACTTTTGGTGTCGTTACACGTGGTTTTGAACCACCTATTGCACCTGGTAATATTGATCCAGTCTCATGATACCTAGCTAATATTTTGGATACACAACCATGTGAAACGCGTAATTGACGTGATATATCACATGGTCGAATTCCGAGACGTGCTAATTCTACTATACGTAAACGTGTTGCATTTGGTAAAGGCCGACCGTTTACAAAAACTCCTCCTAACTGATTCACCTCACCGTATTGTTGTTGATTATCTGTAAAATGAAATAAAAAAATGACACGTTAAAACACTCGGCTCATTATTAATTTGCATAATGTATATGTATATATTATAAGATTTTGAATAAGAAATAAATTTGCTCTTATGATTAAAAATATATTAAAAAACGAATTATTTTATGTTTGCTCCTCTAAAATTCCCACATCTACATACACATATAATACATGTTTGCAATTTTATTTAAAAACTTAATTTTATATCATACATCATTCTTTTTGTATTACAGATTTTGTTTTTAATTAATATTAGCAATAATGTAAAACAACTTGTAAAACTGTGAAATATATACTTCATTTTCTTATTTGATTTCTTTTTTATTTTTGAAACGATTTCCCAAAAAAAAATGCATAACACATTGCATTCAACTTATTAATTTGCTAATGAACACACAATCCAACTGTAGTGTTGAAGCGCAACAAAAACTAACACAACAAAACAAAACAAAAATGTCATATCTTATTTCGAATCCTTAAGTGACTGATTAGGCGAAACTTGTTACATAAATAGGGCCGCCGTTTGTTCAAGAAATCAAAAATTTCAATTTAAAAAATATCATTTTTAGACGAAACAATTTTTCATGTTTTGAATTTTTATTTTATTTTTAAGTGAACATTTTAAATTTTTATAGAAATTCCAAAAGCAAACCATATTGAAATGTATCTCTATACAATAGAATTCTATCTTTTAATTTTTAAGCATGTTATAACTATAAATTTTTTAGTTTCCTAGAACGTAATAAAAATAAGAAAATTTGGAGATTAATATTAATTGAAGAGATAAGTGGACAAATTGGGTTAACTAATGGAAAAATGTGTAAAAATGCAAATGTAAGTTAACCCTCTTGTCCACTTACCTCTTCAATTGTTATACTGAAATGAAGGAGAATTACTTGTAACATCTATAGAAACTATAGAAGTCGCAATATCAAATAATCCTCATTTTGGAATAATTAACATAGAAAAAAAAGATAATATTATAAAATCGGTGACAATTTAACATAAGCCACTTTAACATATAATTGTCCTCAAAAGTATAACGTATTATATTTTTAGTTAGTTATAAATTATGTAAGCAGTAGCTTCATAAGCGATGTGAGACGAACCTATGATGTATGGTTGCTGTAGTTTTCTGTATATACTATTCTTAAACATGTTTAACGATTAACGATATAAGTTTAACGATTTGCATTAAAAGGTATAAAATATTGTTTGCGCCTAAATTTAGGCAATTATTTTAAATGTCATTGATTTAAGTATGATATTTTAAAAACGTTTCTCCTAAGGTAGAAATTATATAAGAAAATATATTAAATTTATCTTGTGAATGAAAAATTATTTGACAAGTTTAAGAAAATATCGAAGAAGAAAAGCAAATAAAAATTTTAGAGCTTAAAAAATTTAATCATCTTTTTAAATCTAATTTCAATAATTTATTGATTTCAAAATAAGTCTAATTCTTCTTGAAATTTGGGAAGAATTTTGTATGAAATGTCTTGTGTTCATTCAAATAAAAATTTTGAGAAGAAATCCTTCCATTTTAATTTATGATTTACATTAAAAGACCACCCAAAAATTTATCTAATAATCTTGAATTGATATTCATATTTCTTATTAGTTTCCTTAGTACACGATATACCTAATTACACAATGTTATATGTATATATGTATGTAATTGAAAAATTTATATTTTTTTTATAATTATGTATTAACATATTTCGAATTTAATATCTACAAAGAATTCACAAAATAAATACTGTAATAAATACCTTTAAAATGCGAAAATTGCACGTTTTTACATTATTCATTCAAGTTTTCAAAGTAAAATTGAAATATTTTGAAAATCGTATTTTCCACGGATATTTAAAAATACTTTTCGAATTTCTTTTTAAAATTTTTTCTATCGTATGCACCAGTATATTTGAGTATATATAAATATACAATTAAAAATGTTCAGAAAATTAAAAAAAGAAAAATTTTAAAAAAATTTTTCTGTATTTTTTACATTTTATAAGGAGCCGGGATATAATAAGAAAAATTAAAGTTAAATATTCGCCCTCAAAAGTAATCTATTAAGTTAAGGGTAAAGTGTACAAATGTGCAAAATTCATGAAATATTCTTTCTGTTTATTTTTTGTACCGACCGTATTACGGACAATAAAAAAGGTATTGTGTTCAAATTACAATCAAATATTTATGTATTTTCCAAAGCAATTTAATGATAAAATCAGGCAAGGGAATTTAAAGAAAAAAAAAACAAAATTTCATAAAAATTGATGTCTGAGTCAACTTTTGGAATACAAATATATTCGGCTGTATTTCTAAAATAATAAATTTTTCTTGATATTTTGTATTTCAGGTATCTTTATCGTTCAAATGAACTACAAGGCTTTTTTTGAATAAATTGATCCGGAAAGTGAAGTTTTGACTGGAAAGCAATTGAATGGAAAGTGAACCAGATAAATTTACTTTCAGATATATTGTAAATGAATCATGACATTATACGTTTAAAAAGTGTGAATGGTATGTACTTGTTCGTACTTAATATTATTATTAAAATATGAAATTAATCGCTCATGTGCTGTTCACATCAGCATAATTTTCTTTTGCATGAAAAATGTTTGTGTTTTTTTTAAGTTTTGCTTTTTGATTTAATGCTTTTAAGATTAAATAAATCACATGTATTCAAACATAAATACATACATAAATTTGGAAAATATTTTCACATATAATGTAGGTATGTTTATGTACATAAATGCAAGAACCACTGCGCTACTGTCTGTGATTTAAAATTTTAATTTATAAATGACAAAATAAAAAAAGGAAAAAATTACACCGTAATATGAATAGACTACAATTGAGCATTATTTGAGGCTAAAAATTTATTAAAAAGTTTTTTTTTTTGGCAAGTAATATAAATTCAAGCTGATTATGTTATACTAAAATCATGATGACCATTTAAAATTGCGAGGAATTCATAAAATTATAGCAAAAATTTAGTATAGATTCTATAATAAATCTAAAAAAATTTAATAGAAAAAAAAATGCGAACAGGACAATTACGATTCAAAAAAATATTTGACAATTGTAATTTAAATAGCATGAAAACTTATTTTTAGTCAAATGAATGTTTATGCACCATAAAAAATTGAATATATGAGATATATTAAGTCATTTTACAAGACATGTCTATTGTGTAAGTTTGTAACAATTTGTTGAGACGATTAATTATTTGTCTTATTCTCCTATTTGTATAGTATGAATGCTAAACTAAATGAACGTATGATTGTAGTAATTTAAAGATATAATCTGCGTGTATCAGTAAATGAAACAATTTTCGAAATTAAGTAATATTCAAAATTTTCGATTTAAGTAACTATGCAAAAATAATTATTTTTTATACCAAAATTTTGCTTTAATTTATGGAATTGTTGATGAAAACAACTTGCGATATACTTAACAACGCTAAAATTTTGAGTTCACATATCGATGGAATTCGAACACAAATATGAGAAACTTCTTGATTAATTAATGATGAAATTCCTTGAACTGATTTTCTGTTTGAAAATATTTACTTTCGATTTAAATATGGAACGTACTTTTTCTCAAGAGTTTTAGCATTATACTTTATTACAATTTTTTTAAAAGTTAGAAAGTGAAGTTTTCGATTTATGTATGTATGTATGTATAAATGTACATACATAAATTTTGTGAACTAATAACATTTTTCCTATTAATATTTGAAAATCATCCTTATCCGCAAATTTATCCTCGTTATATTACTTATTTTTGTCTGTTATAATAAAATATTTTATAAGTATACATACATATCTATAAATATATGCATATCTATACACATGCACCTATAATTAAGAATGGATACAACATACATAACGTCATATCCTTTTCCTTTCAACTAAAATTCGTGAAAAAATAAAAAAAAATTGAAGTTTTTAAAAAGCTTATTTTATTTATTAAAAAATAAAAATTGCTAACGTTTACGTAAAAACATTAATGCTGATCATACAAAGCTTTTGAAAGCTCTCTCTCAGAAAGGCATTTTGCAAAGCTAATTTTAATGACGAGGTGGCCGAGTGGTTAAGGCGTTGGACTGCTAATCCAATGTGCTCTGCACGCGTGGGTTCGAATCCCATCCTCGTCGAATTTTTTTTTCTTGTTTTTTTTTTTTTGTATAAAAGAAAGTTTTTTTCTAAATTATCACGAAATTTTAACGTACAATAAATTTTATTTGAGAATTGTTCATATTATGAATATTTCTTTATTTTACCAATATATGAACGACTTCATAGTAAATACATGCATGCATACATACATAGTATGTGTGTATATTAAAAAAGATTTCATATTATTTACTACAGTTTACTATACCATTGAAAGGAAATTAGAGGAAAAGGGAGTTTTAATAAAAGCACTCGTGTGTAGTATAATTGTAAAACAAGCAATTTAAAACCAACGGAACAAAAAATAACGATGATTAAAAATAATTCTGGGAAATTGTTGAATACAATACAGAGACTTGTACTACAAAATCATGATAAGTTTCAAAAGAAAAAAAATAAATATTTTTAAATTTCTTGAATGTATGTACATTATGTACATTATGTAGTAAAGTTAGTATATAAAATTATAAATGTGTAATTTATATTATGTGAGTTTTATTTTCCTAAGAACAAAATCTTTCGAAAATCAAATCGAAAAGTGTTATACACATTTTAAATGCTACTGTTACTTACAATGTTTTAAATACCCAATGCCATAATTAAAAAGAAAGAAAAATATTTTTGTAATTCGGAAAATTTTATAAACTCATAATTCTTTTAAGCAGCTTCCAATAAAATTGGAAAAAATGCTAATTAGTTTCATTCTGTGCGTCTGCTTATTCGTTTGTCTATAAGTCTATTTACAAAAATTTTACACACAGGAAGCTGAAATGTTTGTATACAGATGGATTTTTCAAAGAAACTCAATTCCCTTTGTCAGTTTTTACCCTTTAAAGCCCTAAGAACACAATTTTTTGCCAATTTATTGTATTGAAACCAGAAACTTTGTTTAAATTTTGCAAACGCAGAAAAATGTGACTCGCATTTTATACGCGAAACAGCAAAGTCAAACATTAAAATGACAAAAATTAATAACAAAAACTGAGACAGCAGAGCATATTTCCCCGGGCACAACTTCTGTTGCGTTCATTCTGATTATATACAACAAATTCGGACCCTCTTATTCAAAAGCTGATAATACACATGAAAAATCCATAACATAATGAATATGTACTTTCTTTGTAACATAATATTCTCTTTTTCTTGTGTTTTCTTATAGAAAACTTCTATATTTATGTTTTATTGCGATTATAAAAAATTGCTTAGATTTAATATAGAGATAAATTTGTGGATGTTTTCAGATTAAGTGCAAAGATTTCTAATAAGTTTGTAAAACATAATATGTAAATTAAATTCTGGTTTAATTATATTTGTTCTAAAGGGGCTGGCGCTCATTTTTCTTAGAAAGAGTTCATAGGATTACAACTGTTTCATATTTAATTTATAAAACGCTTCCTATTATTTCCTTAAGAAAAGATGAAAACGTATATAAAAAAATAAGTGTGTAAGTACATATTATTATGAATTTACATACATATATGTATATAAATTATTATTCGCTTAACGATAATTTAATTTGACTTCATGAAATTTCAATTTGATTTCTTTAAAATTCTATGTAAAAAAAATATATTTAATACAAAAATATTGAAAAATTAAAATAAATTAACTATCATGTAAAAATAGTGTAAAATCAGTTATTCTATATGAACCTCATATACATACATACATAAAATAAAAAAAAGGCTTCTATTAGCGAAATATTAAAGAAATGCTTAAGAATCAGCGGGTAAGAAGTAAAGACTTAAGATTATGCATTTAGTTTGTCGGTGTTGTAAATATTTTAATATTGATAAAATTTTTTAGGTATTTACCTAAAATTATGTGAATAAAACATAGTCAATAGTTTCCATTTCTAGTAAAAAATTAAAAATGTTTAAAGTGTAGGTAAATGTATAAAAATTTCTGTTTTCATGCAAATACACGCATTTAAGTATAACCAAAAAAGATGAAATTTCATTTGTGATAAATCGAAAAGTCTATTAAGTTTTCTTCCACGAATATCGATCCCTATATCAATGAACTTTTACCAGCAAGTACCAATACCAGAGGAGGATCACTTACTCGAAAGAAAATAGAGATACTTTAGTGTTACATAAGTGATCCGCGTTTTCACACTGATGTCCCAAAAGATTTTGCAATTCATCATGATAAAATATGCGAGATACCAAATAAATGGCCTTTATTTTCATCAACTCCAATTGAGCCAAACGAAGCAAATGGAAAGTTGATAAAATTATGATTTATTTAATACTATAAACACAAAGATAATAAATAATTCAATACACAACACAAGCATAATTTCCATAATAAATTATCATATTTTTTGTTTGTATTTCTATTCGTCGAATGTTAAAAACTGTCCAAGTTCGGTTAAAATATTGTTTTTCATTTTTGCGTTGAACATTCGCACATTGAGAAGAATAAGAACATTCTCACGATGTTTTAATAAGTTAATAAGTAACTGATCTTTCTTTTTATGAGTTTAGTTGAAGTTTCTGATCTTTTCTTTTGGCGTTTTAATTGTTTTAATAATTTTTTATAAGCATAATACTCATTATTTTTCAAATATAAAGTAAATACTTATAGAAATAGAATAAATGAAATATTATTCACCTCAACAGAAGGACTAGAAAGGTAATAATTTCAAAATTTTCATTTAAATACTAGTTAATATAAAGGTTTATGAATAATCCATTACTGTAATCAATTTGAAACCGCGTACATATGTTTAAATTAAATAGGTTCACAAATGTAGATTTGTGTTCTCTTAATTGCCATGAACAAGAAATCATATATCCTTTACGAAATTGTTTCAATTAAGTTTTAAAAATTGTTTAGTTAAAATTAACGGCACCCTTAAGAATTTTCTAACAAGATGTAGGACAAGAAAAAGTTTTAATCTTTAACCCCATAGGGTTAAAAATTTCTAAAGGACGCATTGTTACCCTTTGAACATACTTGTAAGTGGAAATAAATACATGTACTTAAAATACTCATTAGTTTAAATTTAATTCTGTAAAAAAAATATCATCAATATTTGACGCAAAAGTTTAGTTAAACTATATAGAAGATGTCTATAAATTTAATTATATTGTATTCCCCATTTTTACAATAAAATCATAAAATGTGGTTATGTTATGTGTGGCATGCGTTTAAAAAAAAATACATAAAAATTAATTTTATTTGAAAATGTTTACGATAATCACTTTGACATAATGAACCTAACAAATGACATATGTATGATAATGTCTTTTCATATTATTCAAGGTGCAATTTCCTTACGTTGTTGTTACATACAAAATGTACGTTTATTAATTTCTCCTACGCAACTCATACGCGTAAATAATATGTATGATGACTATTAGCTGTACATGTATTTAAGTTAAATAATGTCAAGACACAAATTATAATGACTATAAGAAAAGAATGTGTTAAACTGTCAACAGATAAATAAATAAATTATCATCAGTTTATAAAATACAAAATATATACAGTACATAAAATAATAAAAACAAAATGAAATAAGATACAAGAAAAGTCATTATGATATTTTGAAAATCTCATTACAAGAAAAACAAAAATAATTTTTACATTTATTAGAAGAGTCGAGGGAGTAAAATTTCAGTGATTTGATCTTTCTTTCTATTTTTCTCGTTCCACTTCATGTCTCTGACTCTCTTTCTCATTGTATATAATAAAATTAAATTTTAAAAATAAATCTTAAGAAAAAAAAATGTTTTTTTTTTTTTTATAAATTCATTTGTAGAAACATTAAATTCTTTTCCTTTCATATACATATATAATGGGAATGTGTGTAGGTATACTTATGTACGTATTAAAATCAAAATGATTTTGGGTAAGATGTAAGAAACTGAATATGAAGGTATTTCAGTGGTAAAAGACATCACGTTTTTGGAATACGAATATATAAATATACATATAGATGTACATATGTATATGTACATATACATCATGATATATGTCAAAAAATTGTATAAATACGATATAATGAAAATTGCAACCACAGATATTTAATGTAATTGATGTCGCCGCAAATCTGTCCAAATTGATTTATGAGATGATTTATAAATAATATAAAAAAAGACTGCTATGTGTTTAGGTAGGTATAAATGTAAGTATTTACCGAATTTAAAATGAAATGTGAAAGAGATTAATATAATATTAAAGGATTATGTTTGGGATAATAAATAATAATAAAAATTTAAATACATATCCTTTACAATTAGGAAAAGTTTAGCTGATTTTTAGAATTAATAGACTCAAAATAATTTTATAACAGGAGTTAAAATTAAATTTTTAATAAATGATAAAAGTTAGAAACAAAAAAGTGTGCATTTTTGATATAAAGTTGATTTTTAAAATTTTGGTACTTTTTTATATATAAAATAGTTTTATGAATGGTTCGTGATACTAATAAATTCAGGAGAGAATTCAGCCATTAGTAGGAAATTAATCGAAAAAAATTGATTTGATATTTTTAATTGACTTAATTGTCATGGTCTATCGATTATATTAGTTCTTTCACCATATGCGTAATTGAGAGACCGCGCATTGTTGGAAAATTTGGTTTAAAAAAAAGCTTGCCTTGTTTACAAAATTTTTATTAACACACTTTGTTGTTTTTCGAATTGAAGAATGTTTTCTTTGTTTTGAAATATTTGAAAATAAAAATTGGGATCCGGGAATACTATTAATATTTTTTGTAATATAATATAATTAATAGTTAATATATTTAATCTTCTCGAAAAATTTTTTGAAAATAATCACTTTCAGTTAGTTTCTTTATTTTCTAAAACCGCATTTTTTCACGTCTTTTCACGTCACTTTGAAAATTACTCTATTATTAGTGAAGACTCCTAAAGAAAAGTCGTTGGTAACATTACAGTAAATGGAGTTTGATTTTTCTAACAAAAATCCGTGCAGCTGAGAGAAACTTCTCCAATATATATTCAAAATCGATCATTTTAATTACATGTATTTCCTTGTTTAAATTATAATATTCAAAGAGAAAAAAGTACACCAGCATGTTCGGTTATCAAGGAACATTTACCAAAAACATTACATGTAATAAGAAAGATCAAATGATGGCAATGATAGAAAAATGTCTCTGAATAATAGAAAAATATAATAAAATATTTGTTAGCTATACTTTTCTAGCTTATTGACTTTCTTGAAACTAAAATGAAACTTAAAATTTTTTTCAAGGAAATTTATGCATTTTTGTGCAACACTTTGCTTACGTTATCAAGAAAATACTTTGTTATTCTGATAACATTTTTCTTAAATTGTAATTTTTTAAAACGATAATAGTTATTGTTTTTTGCTTAACCTGTGACAAGCCTTCTTAGTAATAGAAGAAATACCATGAATACGTATATTTGGTTCTACATGTAAGTTTTTGTTAATATAAGTTGTCTATGCTTTAAATTTTTAAACACGTGCATAGTAAAGGTTCACATAATATGCAAATTGTAATAATTGGTTTACTTTATTTCCAAATCACGAGATGTTATACAAAAATGAACATGAATGTTATTGCAAAGCTTATAACAATAACAACCTTACATGAATTAATTTAATTATAAACCTTATGTCAGTGATCGCTGCAAAAAATTAGTATTATTAACATAGGAGTGCACAATTTTTTCAACGCCACCCATACAAATATTCACTTTAAAATAAACTTCAAATTTTCAGATACACAGTGTGCGTTTATGAAATGCATATATAAATATACTTATTATACAATAGGTAAAATAAATAATTTACTTTTCTGAAATATCTGCATAATATCCTTTTTCAATTTACAAAATGTATGCCTACTTGTTACAGAATTTATGCAAAATTAAATGGCTATTTTATACAATATAAATTAGTGTACATGAATACAATGTACATACATGTACGAGTATATTATAAATGTAAAGAATTTTTGCAATTAAATAAAAAACAGATTTTTTTTTCATTTATAATTTCATCTATATATAATATTATGTACATATGTAAAATAATATATATATAAATATATACAATATTTTCTGCATTTTCTTGAAATTAATTTGTTACTTCTCTAAATCGAAATAATTTTTTGTTAAGCCATCCTTGGCACAAAATCATAGAATCATGGCGGATGGCAATAAATTATTTTCAAAATATTGTTAATATTTTGTGTTTTCTTTTTTTTCCAATTATTTTTTCTATTAAGTTAAAAAGATAAATACGTACATAATGTGGATAATGTAGGAAACTAAGTTTAATTAAATATTATAAAATTAAAAAAAAAATTCTAATGTGTGCGCAAAGTATTTTTTTTATTTTTAATGCATTTGAGTACCAACACATAATTTTATCATTTTGATATCGTTACGCTAATTGACTATAAATTTGGTATTTTATTTTCTTTCGCATATAAAACAAAAAATTTTTTTGAAAATTTGGGTAGTTTTTTGAAGCAGAATAGCTATATGTACAAATAGAACTTGAAATGGTAATTAACAAATTAAAAAAAATAATTTTAATTAATATTTTGTTTAATTTATGGGAAGACCAATATTTTACAAATGGTATTTTTGCATATAAAAATTATTTTGGATTTCGTTTTTCGGGTCAATTTTTTGATTGTTGCTGGCCGTTCAAGACAAACAATATAGACCAAGATATAGCTTGGTCTATTAAATTGAATAAATTAGTGACTTAGCAATTGTCTATTGTCTATCTCTCAATTATTCGCTATAAAGGAAATAATCGAATGACATCAAACCGCACGATTTTAGAGTTTCTCAACAGGTCTATGAATCGAAATCAACTTGTCTATTAAACTTTTATGACCTATATTGAATTTTAAGCGACATTCAATCTGATTTTCAGAGAAATAGTGTGTAACAGTGATAGAAATTATACCATTAGCGTATAAACCACGAACAATGTACTTTTCTGAAAGTAAAGGGGAACTTTTGTAGCGTCTTTTGCAAGTTTCCTCGTTAAGAAACGAGTTAAGAAAAAGTGAGCATTATTATGAAGTACAAGTTTGTAATACAAAGCAATCTGGCAAATTGACAACTAATTATCAAAGTAAGTATAGACAATTTATGTTGTTGTTCACGTGCGAGTCTGTCAATGAAGATTTTCAAAATTAAAATGAAAAATTAATTTCAAAACTTGAGCATGTTATAATTGATTCGGTAATTAATCCTATCAAAAATAAAAGAAAAACCCGATTTTTAAAAATAACTGAGTAAACGAAAAAAATTATAGTAATTTAGAGTGTTTGAAATTGTTCACAGCAGTTTGAATTGTTGTAATTTTCACAAACTAACTCCGTTTTATCTTATCAAGATATTTGACGAATTTCCTTTAAGATCAGAAATCAACATTTATAGCCTTAAGCAAAAGAATGTGCTCTTAATTAGGAACAAAATAATTAAATGTTAATGTTGCTGTGAACAATATTAATTTATTGCTTTTTTAATCAATGCTTAATACAATGAATCATTTCTAAAAGTGAGTAACAAAAAATTTTACTCAAATTTTAATTTAAGTTTTACTCAAAGTGTGGCGTTAACTCATCTTTTCGAATGTTAATCATTTTTAAAAAAATTGCGGTTCTTAAATTCGGAACTAGTTATTGTGCTTTGAATAACTCTGAACTACTACGTGTGTAAAGCACATAATGCAAAAGAAATTTGGAGAAAAGAAATTTAATTCAACATAATGGAGTAACAATTTTTATCAATATTAATATACGAAACCCTTATTTAATTTAATAAAATATGCATGTATGCATTCACCCATTACTCACCACTCTCGTTGTCTTATATTTTACTCATGTTTAGCTCATACGTATTATGTAGAGTAGAATATGTATTTTTTTTAATAATTGCCTTAATATTAATTTAAAATTATATTTTTTAATTTAAAATTATATTTTGCCTTAATATTATCCTTAATAATAAATTAAAATATTTTTGCTACTTATATACTCTAGCTAGAAGTATGGAATGCAAAAGAAACAACGATTAAAGTTAAAAAATAATATTTAACTATCATTAAAAAATTTGTTATCGAGCCTTTTTTTAGCGAAAACTTAAGGCTGTGCTTGCATTCGTTACACAAACAAAGCTTTTGCCTGATTCTGACTTGTTCGGCGCCCTATACGCATTTTCCAAAATGTGCGACCTCCCGCTTTCAAAACAATGAACAATATACAATAATTATTGCACATTGCGCAAAATAATTGTAGTACTGTGTCCCGGCGCCTATTGCATATGCTTAATTTTCATATATGGTATATCCGGCGATGACTCGGCATTCTACTAACATGCTCCGTTGGTACTATAAAAAGAAATCATAAAAGATCAGGTGAACGAAACCCCAAGTTAGATAGTTAGACAGTTAGTGACAATATAATTTGAAATGTGAGTAACACATTTGCGATATAACATCTTTTACTAAGTGTATGTAAGTTAATTAATTTGTGTCTGCGTTCATATAGACGAAGGGCAGTAGGGTCGTTCGAAGAAAATAAATCTCAAAAAATTTTTTTGTATAGACTCAATTCGGTTAATATGGACACAATAGAAGGGTGACAAATAGCAACCCTGAAAAACATCAGTACGCATCAAATAGGTGATGAAATTTCTCATCAGGTGATGAAATTTCTTAACGACTCTGGCGTTTCTTGCCTGTGAGATATGGCTTACCCAGCACAAAAACTTAATAGGGAACCCCAAAATCTTCAAATTTATCACATCATTTGAAATTATGACAATGCTTTTAACTGATTGGGCGACTATTTTCAGAATATAATTATACTATATGATTAATATTTTATAGGGAAGTTTTTTTTTAATAATTTCATATTCACAATTCGCATTATTATTGCAACTAAATGGGACACAAACATATACACATAAGTAGTATTTTTTGGACGAATCACATCATTTAAAAACTGAAATGCATAATTTGATAAATATATTTCTTGCATAGTTATGGATGTTTATTAGTTCATGGTTCGCTACTTTTAATTTAAATAATTTATAAATTGTTCAAAAAAATTTGTTTTAATTTTTATATATTGCAAATATTTTAAATTAAAAAACATGTGTACATACATATATATAATAAATTTGTTAGTATGTAAAATTTTTCAAATATTTCATAAAATTTTTAATTTCATATATTTCTGTGTAATCCTATATACATACGAGTATATGCGTGTGCGAATGCATAATGTATGTGAAATATGTGTATATGCATACGGAAAATAAATTAAAGAATTTAATATTTATTTTTTTCCTTAAAATATAAAATTCTTTAAAGTAATTTATTTGTTTTTAGGAAGTTGGCTAACATAACAAAAAGTAATGTGTTCAGAAAATACAACCGGCCGAAGTGTGTATTTTCTTAACTATATAAATTACAATAAATATATAGAAAGTTAAATTAGCATAATTTGGCAAATAATTTTAGGGATTATTCTTTGATCAATTTCTAGCAAAAATTGAGGGAAAGGGTGCAAATATACTCGTTTTCGTGCTACAGCCTGTTCAAAAAAAGATACCAGATTTTTCCTGCACATACGCATAAGTAAATGCTTACAGCGTCGGAACCATGCATCATAAAGTAACCATTACTGGCTTGTTTTCCAAACAATTAATTGATCTTTATTTTTGGTCTGGCAATCAATTTGATTTGAGCCCCAGTTTTCGAGATCAACCTCGTTAAAGTCAGAATTTTTGTTTTTTTTTTAATTTTTTTTTAACAAACTCTGTAATTTTTTTGTTTGCTCCTATTGAAATAAGTCTAACAACCATTTTTCTCGTACATTTCAATCGGAATATAATCAGTTAGCTACACGTTCAATTTTATTTTGTAAAACTCTAAAAATTTCCAATGAGTAATATAGACAGAAAAGTCCCACGAAAAAGTCCTTAAAAAAACTGCTGGTCAAAGAATAACCCGTTTTCTTATTTCTTATACTTAATTAACTTCTGGAATATTTCTTATCATATTCAATTTAATATTTCATTCAGTTTAATTTTATTTATTTTAAAAGGATGTAAAAATTTAACACATACAAGTATAAGATTTACGATTTGAAAATAAAATTTATTTTTTTGTATTTAAATTTGAACTTTCTCAGTATTTCCACTTACAATATTTAATTAATGAACTTTTATAACTCATCAATTTCCTTTAATTAAAAATTTCACTATTTTATATTAAACTGTTAATCTTAACAGTATACATATATCGTTTTTACATTCTTCGAGATTCTTCTTACATTTAATATGGAAATAAAACTTAACAAAATTAGAAAACATTATTTTTTTAATTCACAATTGCAATGTAAATTTATGCGACACTGTTTTTACCTTTTTCAGTAGTGTTGAAAGATTTTTGCATATTCAAATTTGTAAATTGGAAATATTGTGTTTGTTATACGCGCTTGCAATTATTTACCTATGCGGATAAAAATAACTACAATGCACTCGTTTACGTATACGTTATACCCATATCACTATTATATAATATGTTTTATCAAAAAATCATTTTATTTTTTAATGGAAAAATTATTTTCAACATAAAGGTATAGGTACAAGTTTAAATACAATAATAATAATTATTGAATGCACGCTTTTCACTGCACTCTCGTTTACGAACAAACCGGACTCATAAATAATTTTCTTTTAAAAGTTATTAATTTTTGAATAAGCCTTCCGTAGCTCTACTTATTTTCACTATACTACTTCTCTATTGATTACTACTTCTCTATAGATATCCACTAATTCAAAATGTATTAAAGGCGATAGCGATTCTGTATATAAACTCTTGAATATTAATAAGAGAAATATCTAAGCTCTGACTAAATGCTATGTAAATATTAAATATAAAGCAAAATACTTGTAAATTAATATTTTGACATTTCTTTCTTTTACAATTCGCTTAAATTTTCTGCATTATTAATGTCTGTCCTACTGTCTACTTTTATACAAATCTAAAGTATAAAAATATATGTATTAAATAGTTATTTATCAATAAATTAATTAAACTAAATCCAATATCCTTTTTTGAAGTGCGTCAATTTTAGGAATATCTTTAAAACAAATAAAAACTGAAGTATATGTAGATTAACTCTTAAATTATAATTTTTTTAATTTTTATCAGAAAGTAAGTATCCAAAATATTTATTATTGAAAGAATGAGTGACTCATTACTCCATTTTATTAATTTTCATTAATCCTTTTGAAAATCATGCAATAGTACAAGTGTAGCTGTTGAAATTAAAATAACACATTTCTTATAGATGTTAATTCATGCATTTGTTAGTATGCTCCACAATTCATGCAATCCTCATTACCATTCTTATTTCGGTATTTCATATAGTGTAAAACCATTGAAATTTATGTGAATTATATTGTTTTGATGAAATTCTTTAAGACCCTCCAACAAGATCATATTATTTTATTCTTTTTTCATATTTCCTTCTTATTCATTTCTTCAAATGAAATTTTTCCAAACAGCTCTATGATTGAATGCATCTTTATACATTTTTATGTATAGAAATATATTAATTTGGTCAGCGTTTATGAAAAGTGAAGTAGCCGTTCATATATTTACAAATGATTTGATCCAAAATATTGAGTGATATAGTAGATATTTGCATGTATGTATGTAGATATATGAAATGTATGTACAATTATACATATTTTTGACAGAGGAATAATATTATATGGTAACCTTATAGTGATCATACCTTTTACAAATCTTTAGTTATGGTCTGTTCAATTTATTAAATTGGTAAACTAACAAATTTAAAATAAATAAAAGTGCGGCTACCGCTTTTATGACAAAATTTTTGTACAAATTTGAAATAAATTTTTTTTTATTATAGTGTGTATATGCGTTTTGATTATTCTTCTCTGCTTCTTCAATCTTCATCAGTTTAATATTGTTTGAATAGTAAACTCTCAAATAGATAAACTGCTTTTTCGGTGTTGCTGTTCTACAAAAAAAAAGGAAAAAAAACTCAAAACAAATTTAAAAACTAATAGAAAAAAAATTATTTGTGTACACTTTCATTAGCTATTAGTGCTTCTGGATTTTTCTGTTATTTTTGGATATAAAAAGTAAATAAATACTAACAAAAACAACGAAACGTCGTTTAAAATATCCGAAGTAAACTTTTGTTAAATATACAAGATGTTTCACTTTATCAATCCTAACTCAATTATCAAAATTAGGAGTTATAGTTCTGGCAGACATAAAATTTTTTAGTTTTGCAACTGTATGATTACTTATTTGTATTCCATAGGTTTATATTCAAAAAAAAAAATCTTAAAGTTACAGTAAAATTCTTATTTTGTAATCAAGATTTAATTTTAATGGGTGAACAAAATTTCATTTAAACTTACTAATTTAAGTTAAACACCTTATTCAGCTCAAATGTATGATACCCATACATATATAATAATATATATGTACATACATAAAGATAATTGTAAATCTATAATATAATTTTTAAAATTTCATAGCGAAGGAATATTTGTGTGCCATTCAATTGTATTGGTAATTCGAATTCAGTGTATACTTATGTTAAAATGAAATTTGTCAGAGTTCCAAATTTTTTCTAAAAGCCCTGCATAAAAGTGAGATTTTTTTGAAATTGAGCTCTTCATACTAATTATGAAACAGTGCTTTCTTTTAGATTAGGAAAAAATATCAAAAATTCATACATAAAATATAGTGTCATTAATTTTTAATAGACCAATACAAAGTCGCTTCGGAGACTTTACTAGCCAAAAATGAAATTATTAAAATGTTGAAAAATTATCTCACAAATGTTTTTCATATTTTTTTTTAAAAAGCATTCATTAAAGACAACACTCACACGTCGACTTATATTGAAAGTAAGTCTAATAGTTGTGCCTTAACATAGAGAAACATGCGACTGGTGAACTACAAATATCCGGTTAAATTAAAGCTTAATCTATATTAAAAAAAGTATGTCCAAAATCTATGTTATTTATTTTGTAGTGTTAATTTGTAGTAAATCAAAAATTTGAAATTGTTATTAAAAACACCCATACCTTTTTTTAAAATGAAATTAAAATTTAAAAGAGTCATTAAAATTACATAAGCAATCCAATATAGATTTTTTAGTCCATTAAAATAAAATATTCAATCTTAATGAATAAATGATTGACCAGAAATTGATATTTGCTAAAATTTTGTGTATTCCAATATGTTCGATGTATATGCGAACCTTTATGTATGTGCGAACTTCTTATTCGCATAATTTTCTTTATATTTACATATGAAGCTACATTTAGGTATATGGAATTATTTTAAAAACTCTGTAGGTTTACATATATTTATATACAAAAATTTTAACATTTAATTTTTTTTTTTGAAAAATGTTCAATTAACATAAACGTTTTAATTACTATTTTTTGCAGGATTTGAAAAGAGCTATTTTTGGCATGTGCCATATAGTGGAAATTTGGAAAAAAAAAATTTAAATAATTTCAATGACTAAATCTTTGAAAGAAATTAATTGATTCACCTGTTATTCATTTAGTTTTTGTGGCACAAAAGAAATATATACAAACATACATACATATATAGGTAAGAACGTTTAGACAAAAATATTCAATTAAATATTTTCTGAAGAGAAAGAAGAGATTAAAATTTTTCTGTTTTAATTTTGTCAATTAAATTTTAGTAAAACTTATACTAATTGCAATCATTAAAACAAAAGGCAAGATTATTGATATGAAAAATGTAGTGTTATTGTAAGGAATTTTACAATTTTAAAATAAAAATATAAGAATTATATGAGTTTAAGATTTAAAGTTTTAAGAATTAAAATTTTAATAACCTTAAAATTGCAGCAGTTAATAATGTTTTAATACACAATTTTTCACAGAAAAAAAGTCCTGACAGAAAACAAGTCAAGCAGAAATGTGTCTAATAATATCGTATTACTGTAATTTTGAAGTCGGGATTTAGAATATGTTTGTAAGCTTTCAAAATTTATATTAAAGTTAAATAAATTAGTATTATGATTATGACTAGATAAAGCAAAAACATATTATAAAAATGAAGATCGTATAGATTAATGCTATTATTTCCATGGTTAAAAATTATCTTAATATCGACTCCACGTTCAAACCTTCAACAGAGTAAATAGAATTCAAATGATTGAGCACATAATGGCACAGGTCTTATTGATTACAGTTCAAAGTAATAAATAAGTACTGAGATTTTATTAATATTTAAATTGAACTCGCTTTTTGAAAAAATGTTTTAACTACAGTAAAATTTTTAATTTTTCATGTAATAAAGAAATTGTTAAGTGTTGCTATAAAACTTGTACTTTACTTAATTAAAAATTATTGTTCTTATCAATATAATGACCACAATATTTAACATCAATCCAGTACGATTCAAACACTTTGTGTGGTTTATTTTACGCGTTCATTATATTCGAATATTTGTAAAAACAAATAGAATATTTCATAAAAAAGCACGAAAAAAAATAAAACAAAACAAAAATTCAATATTAAATGTTTACAAACCTCATTAACTTTTATAATACCATCTCATATTCTAATACAACGCCGCAATATTATTGAACAAAGAGAAGCGAAAGAGGTGCATTTAGATTCAATCCCTACATGTATATAGTTATGGTCTTATTTACTATAAAACAAAATATCGCAGTTCGTTGTGTTTTTTAATTTTTGTTTTTATTAAAGGTGATTCGACATCGAAAGGTAAATAAACAAAGTAGAATGTATAAAATAATAATATTGATGTCTGGTCTCAAAACTTCATTCGGAAGCTAAAGCAAAACAAAAAGGACAGAAAAAAATGAAAATCTAGAATTAAAATTAAAAAACAAATAAAGAATTGTGCATATGTACTTAGGACACAACGGTATACAATAACTTCAAAGAAGTTTTTATATGAAGAGAATAACTATAACATTAACTATTCTACAGACTGTTGTGATTTTTTAACTTCAAAATCGATTTTGATTTATAAACAAATTAAGTCTTTTATTTCTTAACATTACACGCGGATTCTTTTTTAACATCGATTATTTTCATTGCACTGCTTCGCTTCTTAGGAACAGAGTCCAATAAAAAATTCATTTTTAAAATTGATAAAATCATTTTTTTTAGAAAATTTTATGTAATATTTTTTTTACTTTCTTCTATTATCTTGCCTCTTTCTAAGTACACATTTCGCCTTCAAAATTTTGTTTTTTTGGTTAGTTTTTCAATGGTTTCACCATTGACTTAACACTTCTATTGGGCGAAATAGCGGACTGAATTAAAAATTTTTAGAACATCGATATAAATGGTATAATTTAAAAGATTTAAATAAAAACTGTAGCAGATAACTTCCTATAATGCTAAGTATAATTTTAATAATTCCAGCGTTGTTTATTTAAGTCATGTGTTAAGAATATATTCGTTTACATTTCAATCTCCCTGTATGAAAACATAATATCCTTGTTCTTGCAATTTAACATTAAGGTTTGTTGAATAAACATTCAACGAATATGTATGTTATGATGACGACGTGAGCACTCAACAGAGCAAATAATATTAACCTTTTTTTTTAAACAAAAGATTTAATTTTATTTGCAATTAAGATTTCAAGTATTTAAATCCTTCAAAATTATAGGTATCGCGGATTACAAAGTTATCCCAAAAAATGTTAGAAAAGGATCATATTATATGTATACATACATATATATAAGTATTTTGATCTCAAAGCGGAAATCAAAAATTTGTTAACTTATTAGTTCAATACTATAATACAAAATTTTTAAATGTTTGTTATCGTTTTCAATGATTTTTTTTTCTATAAAATTTGATTTTTTATAATTTTGAATACATTCATAAAGTGGTATTTGTTTGATTTTCTTGCTCCTTCACCTTAAATATTTTTTTGTATATTATACCTACATGTATACGTAAGTACATTTACGTGGATTCTTTGAAATATTGAAATAAACTGCGACCAAACCAATGTTTGTTAAAGAGACCAATATTGTTCCTTGTTTAAAAATTGTACTTTTGATAAAAACTACATATCTTTCGGCGAAATTATTTGATTATTAATTACCTACATAATTGCTTACATATCTTCTCATTGTCTACGCTTAGAGAGACACTTTAAAATTAAAACAAATACCAATATCGGCAAATTACTTAAACTAGCTAAAGCTAATGAAATGGTTTTGTAATGAGTTCATGCTAAGTTTGATAGCGCGCGAAATTCTTAAACATTATACGTCTTATGATTGTAATACGGGGTAACACGTCAAAAAATGACATTTTCCTAATTTTGAGGGGTGATGAATTACAAGTGGAATTTAAGGAATACTTGGTTCTCATTAAATAACGTAGTATCATTAATATGGGTCGTAAATAAATTTTTCAATATCGTTAGTATCTGATGCGAATACCTATTATAGACCTATTCATATATTACTGTAGAAATAAATTTCTTTATTATGAAATTGATCATTAATAAAAATAATTTTGTTAAAACTTTTCAAAAATGTTTGTTCAAGGTAACCAAATCATACTACTAATTCTCTTTGCTTATTTAAATATTCTTCTTCTTTTGTTGCCTATCCCTAATTGGATGTCAGCGGAAATCATATAGTATTGTGAAAAATGTCCTCAATGATATTTCGATTCGTTGTTGAATTAATTAAATCACCAAAGTTTCTGATACCTGTACAGTTTCTAATGTTGCTCAGCCAAGTTAGTTTTTTTTCCTATACCTCTATTTCCTTCAATTTTTCTTTGAATTATTAACTGAGGTAGCTCGTATTTATTTCCACGCATAATATTTAACTTGCAATTTGTGAAATACGATTATGCAGAAAGATTTTGAATGCATGGCTCATTAAATTTATAAATCGGTGATCATCACATTTTTTGCCATTAGCTTTTTTCGGAAGGGCGACAAATGTTGACTCTAGCCAATCTTGTGGGAAAATTCCGGTGTTATAAATGTTGTTGAACATTTTTTCGAGCAAAGGTTTTTGTTATTGATCAGTTTAATTATTTATAGTGGAGTCTCGTCTGCTTTATTATTTTTGGCTGACACAACAGCTTTTTTGATTTCATCTTTGGTTGCAGCGTTTCGGATGGCTCTGTAAACATTTCAAGCTGTATATTCAAATATTACCAAATAATATTCTATTCTATTGAAAAAGGGATGATTCATTTCTCTGGGTCAGTGAAAAATGTGAATCACGAAGATATATTTTTCCTTTTTTTTTCCGTCTTTACTCCTAAGAGGAGCATAGGACTAGTATATTATATAAAGTTATACCCCAGTTTAATTGCGTAATGGAGTTTTAATTAGGTAGTCTGTCGTAGTTTTTCTATTCTTTATATTAAATATTTGAGATTGTTGATATTTATTGTTTTATTTTTCTTAGTTTCATTATTGAATATTATGGATATATGTAAATTACTTGAATACTAATTTCTATTTTAAAAGTGCTGTATATTAAGCTATAATAATATTGAATATAATTTTTTACAGTGACCTGACCGGCGTTCGAAACCAAGACCCTTCGGTTAAAGGACATTTAGATGTAATTAGGCAAAATTGAGAGTTGAATTTCAAAGCAGAATTTTGTTTTTACTTAATGATACAAATTTGCAAATACCATTAAAATGATAAAAATAAAACTTTCTATTTATTTTAATTATTTTAATTATTGTTTGTATGGAAGCACTTATTCCTTGAACAACTGAAAAAACTGCTTTTAAAAACACTCTATATATATTTAGGATTAGAAAAAATATGAAAAAGCTTGAGGTTTTAGAATTAAAAGTCGGAGAAAATTCATAATTTATTCGATTCAAAACTTCGAAAAGCGATTAGATTGGAACGGAATGTAAAAAAAATTTTCTTTTATTGAAATAACTGTTTATTTAAGATCTTTATAAAATTTTACCTTTGTATCTCAAAGTGTGTAGAAACAGACACATGCACAGACGGCAGAATGAAACTAATTAGCACTTTTTTCAAATAGTTTTTGGAAAAGAGCCAAAAAATTATAAAGAAAGTGGTTTTATTTCCAAGTTATACAGATTGTTTCGCCCTTTGAAAGTCGTCCATTGTAAGTGTAGCGCAGTATATAACTCTTTTGACATTTATTTCTTCTTTAATTATATGTTAAAAAAACTACTTTTCATCTTTAAAAGGAGTACAATATTGTAATATTATTTTATTATAACGCCTAAAACTATGCACAAACTATGAAAATAAAACCATGTCTATATTTTATTAAAGAAATAATAAGCTTTTAATGAAATTATACGTATTATGAGATCTTGATTCTAAATTGAGATTTATTATAGAACAATGTTATACTGCATGTCAACATACATACATATATGTGTATGAATAACAAAACAATATTTAAAATTATAATAAACAATTTATTATTATTTTTTTGAAATTTGTTCAAATATTTTTTTACAAACTATTTAACATCGAAATAGAAAATAAAATTATTTTGAAAGATTAATAAATTATTTTAATAAAATAATTAATTTCTAAATTTCAAAATTTCGTTTCATTATTATTTAATTCTTTTACTTATACCCACATTATAACCATATTATATTTATATATACTCGTATGTATGCATTAAATATACAAATAAATAAATAATAAAATTTATATGAGAATATAAATTTCGAGTAAATTAAAAAAATATGTTGTTTCCTGTATATAAAATACTTAACACAAAATTTAAGACATCAAATTTATTACACTAAATGAACATTCAAAAATATTATTATTTTATTATCAAAATATAAATGAAAAATTAATTTATTTTTGTATTTTCGTAAAGTTTATATAAATGTTATAAAAAAAAATCAAAAAACCAACACCATTTTGTAAAATTAAATTGAATTTAATATAAATTTTAAGCGCAGCCATTTTTATTTTTAAATTTCGTTATTTATGTTTAATTATATATATGTATATACTCTATATATGTCGATAAAAACGTTTATATCGAATGTGTTTACGTATCGGTATACAACGCTTTTAAATTAAAATTAATTCATTTTCATTTTGGCATTTTCATTTTTGTCTAAAGGTACAAAATGATTAAAAATTTTCTTTACAAAAAAAAATTTTTTAGCTTCAACAAACACAAATTGAATTTAAATTTGGCATGAAATAGAAAATTTAAATAATTATTTTTGTGCCAGATTAAATATAAAAATTTAAAAAGAATGGAAAAGCAAAAATAAAAAAAAATATTTTAATACAAACGTTTTATGTTTGTCCCCATGTGAATGCTCATAATAATTATACTATTATTTTCCTAGAAATGGGATTGAATTGTGTCTGAATTTGTAATTATACAAAATAATAATAAAAATAAAATTTTAATTAAAAATTTCATTTTCGTGTTCATCTGCATAATTCTATTTAGTTGACAAAAATAAAAATTCCATTCTAGAGATATATTCATATAAATACAAAAACATAATATGATCACATTGACGATTACAGTCATCAAAATTTATTTTTTAATAAGATTTGCGCGAAAGTTTATTTTCACATACTAGATGATGAAAGGCTACAAATAAAAGGTAAATGAAAAAGAATGTTAACTTTATTAAGCTCATAGTTTGTAAATTTCAAAGGAGAGCGAACTAAATAATAATTGTTTTGAAATGGTAGGTGAGAGCGAACTATACAATGATTGTTGTATTCAAAACTTTAATAAAACTAACGTAGATTTGGCTTGTTTGTTAAACAAACCCAAGTTGAGTTGAATAAAATATGGTTTGTAAAGAATACAAAACCAGTGATTTGAAAAATACTAATTTTAAATGCAAAAAACAAACAGTTAAGTAAATTATTTAAGATAAATATGTAATTACATTTTTTGATCGCATGGTTTCTTCTTTTAGCTTTTTGCTTTTATAGAAATTTGGGAAGGCTTGCAGTTTCGCACATATAAGGCACAGAAAATTCAATTTTAAGAAGAAAATTTGTGAAACTATGTATTTAAATAAAAATTAAGAGTTTTATTAGCGCCTAAGAAAATTAAAGTAAGAAATATAAAGAGTGCAAGTTTTGTTAAGAAATTAAAACAAAAAATACAGCCATCAAACTCATAGTTTGTAAAATAGCACATTAATAAATTCTTTAGAACTCGGGTCTTAGTAGTAAAGAAAAGTTTATTGGAATAATAAATTTGTAAAAAATAAAGTTTTTTAAATAAATGTTACAGAAATAATTCTTGCAAACCATTATTTTTATGTAAAGCTTTAATTGCTTATTAATTTTGTATTATACTTTTGGTATACCATTATGGCCTAACGAAATTTGATTATTGTTCCGACAGAAACTGGTATTTTGCAATCTTTGACTGATAATAACTCGGAACGGAAAGATGTAGCACAAAAATCATCCGTTCGTTAACAATCTTGTTTCCTTACATGGAAATTGTTTAAATATCTTTCTCCGTCTTCAAATTATAAAAATACCACATTAAAATTAGTTTCCTTCAGAATTCTGCAAATTTTAATAATAATACTAAATTTAATAATACTTTTAGATAATTTTTAATTAAACGATAAATACTAAAAATGTGAAATCTTAACAACTTGGCAGATACTTCAATCTTGTTTCACTAGAACAAAGGATGTGTAAATATTAAATTATTAGAGAGGAAGATTCAATCTTTTCCGCTCCAAAGCTACCGCATATCTAAAAATTAACAATATTAAATTTTTGGTAATTTTTTTTTTATGAACTTATTCGAATTCCGAAAGCTTTTTAAAATGGCTATAGAAGTAAAGTGATTTAAAAAATATGAAAAATAGTTAAGTGATCATACTTTATATGGTCTCCTATTTCAATTTTAGTGCTTCTTTTGAATTTTTGTTTTTTCCAGAAATCATGCAAAAAGGAAACGTATTTGAAAACAAATATCACACATTTCAATAAAAATATTTTACAAAACATCTTTTTTTAGCAATTTACATCATATAAAAGAAATAATCAATATTAGTTTGACCAGAGAATCTCATAAATCACGTTTTTTACCCTGTTTCCCCAGATTCTCAATTTCGCTATTTACTATGCCATCAAGTACAAATTTTGTACATTTTAGTATAATAGTAAGAAATGAGACACTTACGAAAACTAGACAAATATTGTCGTATAATGATATAGTAAATTTCATATAGTAATCAAGATTTGTCATTGTATAACAGTACAAGTTTGGTACACGCACATTAATTTGCACACAATATTTTGCCTAATATTTCGTCGAAATTTTTTAACATGTGTTTTTCTGTAATAATTCTTCCTCTCTTCTATTAATTATTTTATTAAAAAAAAAAACTTCACAAACAATTTTCTTTTCCAAGGAGGTGTATCTGTACCATTAAAGGTGGGTATAACATTTTAAAAATAAACATTTTTCAACAAACAAAAAAATACAAAAAAAATAATGCAAAAATTGGAACATGGCGACAATTTATTTTTGTGCAGTTTTTAGCATAATCGATTTGAATATTTTTCTTCTTAAATATTTAATATTTTTCATTTGAATGTCTGCGAAGTATATGAGATACGTTACATTATAGAAGAAACCACATCAGAAATAAGAAGAATAAAATTAAAATGACAAAATAAAAGATGCATGGTATGTAAAGACTTCAACTATACACAACACAAAGGAATCAAAATGGTCACCCGTGCATAACATTTTACATTGAACATCATCAACAATAAAGGAGATAGGCACTTATCATTATGTATGTATGTATGCGTATGCGGCCGTTTATTACCTCATTCATTTGAAATATGAGTTTTGGAATGTAAAATAAGTAATTAGCGTATGTTTATTATAATTTTTGGTTTCAAATTCATTCCTTTCTTTACAAAATTTCTTTTGAGGCTTTTAAATAAAGTAAGAGAAAAATTGAAAATAATTATTTCTAGACTTCGAATATTTATATAAAACCTAACAAATAAATAGAATTTTTATCATTTACAAGTTAATAATTGATTTACAGAGTTGCTAAATTTATTAAATATGAAATATTCTTAAAAATTCAAGAGAATTCGATGAAACGAAAAAATACTAAGCAAATATGAGCAATGGCATTCAAATAAAATTAATTTTTGCTTATTGTCTTAAGGATTACTTTTAATTTCACATATTAATTTCATTGGCTTTTTATTTCATTTGTTTTTTTTGGAACAAGAATTTTTTACCACTTTCAAGTGCAATCTTTTCCATTTTCATTGAGAACATAACATGCGAAAGCCACTATACGATACGGCTACGAAACTTTCCGAAATTTAAGCTAGACCATGAGCAGAGAGAATTTCTACATAATTGTGAACATAAGTTTTCCCTCTAAAATTTTCTGTACTAGTGGCAACATCGTAAAATTTAAAAATAGTATGTTGATATTTTACACACCTTTATAAATAAATAATTTTTATTATTCTATATACATACATCCATAAATATAAGTATTTTGCCGCAAGAATATGAAGAATTAAGAACATTATGATGTAGGAAAACATAATGATAAAAACTTATACGCAACGCGCTCATACTTCAAATACTCAAGCTAATTAAATAATATTAATTTATTCTTTTTTATTTTGCATTATAATATTAATTTCACCTTCCTCTGTAATGCATGCAATGTCAATCAAACAACTTTTGATGCATAATATGAGAAAAATTTAATTTGACGGCTTGATCTAAATATTGTTAAATGTAGTACTTAATTTAATATTTAAAATATTTATGAATTTTAGAAAGAAAAATAAATAAGAAAGTGCATTTTATGGTTATTGTAGGAAATAAAATTGCTAAAGAATAAAAAAAATCAGGAATTATTAGTAACATAACAAAAGCAGTATAATAAAAAAAAAACAAATTTTAAATTTTGTATTAGTATTTTTATTTATTAGAAAAAATAAATCCTAATTATAATTTATTTTTATCGGTCTTATTATCATATAAAACGAATTGATCATTATTATAAGATAATCAGGTAATCCGTCACGTGTTGCTGGGAAGAGATTGCACATTTTTTAATTCCCTTATTCTTCTGCTTCAACAAACTCTTTCAATGTGTCTGAAAATTTCTATTGGACCCCATAAGCATGTTTATACTAAAATTGTATTCATATTTAAGATTTCCGGTAAACTTAAAACCTCTTCGTTGATCACGTATTTTTTCGGCATAAATTTATTGTTAAAGCTACTAAAATCTATCAAATGTCAATTACAAAAAATCTGCAATAAATAACAAAAAAATCAATAATTAAAATTTTTTTCTGAATCCATTTATGGACACCAGACACCTCCCAGCGCAGATTCCCTAATGAAACAAAAGTTGTAGATCTCGTCGAAAGCTTTTTGACAATAGCCCATTTTTCTTTCAGGTTTTTGTTGAAAATTTTGTTAAAACATATTAAATATCTAAAAAAACTAATTCCACTGAAGCAAACAGAAAATACAAGTTACGTATATAATTCGAGAGAAAAAAATGAAATGTTTTTGAGATTCTTAGTTTTCCTTAACAATCAAGCACAAAAAGATTTTGAATTATAGATTTTTAACACAAACTTATTTTTACTATATGACTTTCAAAACCTAAATGGTCAAATTGATGAAGAAATGTGAAAAAATTACAAGTTCAAAATTTTTATATTCAACGAAAAAACTAAACCTTTTAGACCTAATAAATGATCCTGATTTACATTAATCAAATTCAAAAATTTTAATATTGCAAAATCGTTTGCTCTTTCCCCAACCACCTTCATGCTCCAACATCAAAAAAGTACATAGGTGTTTTCCACATAATTTTTTTTTGAGTTGGCATAATCATCATTACATTTTCTTAGATCTCAAAGACATAAAACAGATCTAAATCAACCAAAACACTTTTGAAACAATTATAATTTACAATTAATATACATGAAACTTACTAAAATGTTGGTTGACAAAATCTCTTACAGTCTTTTGAAATAAAAAAAATTCTCGTAAGTATTCAAATTCTCGCTGCACGAAAAATGAATACAGCTTCTAAATACTGATTATTCTATGAGTTCCTGTGTACTAAAAAATACTGAATAATTGAATAAAAAATTAAAAACCTTAGTTCTACTGCTAATCACATAAGGACTGCCTATAATCATGTCTTTCAGAGGATTTACCTTCTTTAGTGGACAATATTATAAAAATTATTAGATTCTCATTTTCCATTTCTCTGTTTTAAACAAATTTTTACTTTTTGTAGACGAAGTCTATTACAATCATGACATAGTTGATGTTATAACTTGGTTATAACAGCATTAATTGAAACAACAACTAACACAAATAGTGTTTACCTTGTCGCAAGGGAAAAAATACTTAAATTTTCTTACTCTTTCCTTCCCACTTCTAAATCTTTTTTAAGTTATTTCTGATGTTAAAGAATAAAAAAAACAAATAAAAGCAGAGAAATATCGCTTCGAAAAAACTTTGTTTATTTTTTATGGTGCAAATAAAAATTTAAATTGCAATTCCACTAAGTATATGCATATATATGTATGTATATACACATAAGTAATATTATAAAAAATGTACAAAAATGTACAAGTGTTGCATATTGCAATAAATTCTGCAAATCTAAAACTTTTGAACTAAAACAAAAACGAAAAACTGTCTGCATTAGCAAATATACCTAGATTTTGTGCAATATTAGAGTTTGAATATTCGATCTAGCCAATTTGTTTGACAACAATAATTTTTTTTACTATGTAAATGATCTTTTTAAAGGAAGTTTCGTACAACGTAGGATTTATTTGGTAATTTGCAGAATTGTAAATTTTTATGTCTGCTATTGTAAATCATAGGATAATACTTGTATTATTAAACGAGTTTCTATAGCAAATTTATTTGATCAAACCTACATGCTTGTAAAATAAAGAATAGTATCCATAAATTAATAATAAAACAATATTGAAAAAATTAAAGCTCGAATTGTTTTTTAGAGCTAAATGCTTATTCATGTACTAAAAATTTTATTATACGGTAAATCATCTGATCTGTCTGATATCATTCAGAGAATTAAATCGCGATTGAGAAAAACTACGAAAAAAGATTTTATACCCAGTTTTTTTTTTGAAAATTTTTTTTGTTATATAAGTAAATATCGACGGACTGGGACAAGTTAAAAAATACTTTGGAAATGTAGATTTATATTCCTAGGTTTTCATAAGAAAGTCAGGGAATAGAATTTTACATAAAACTGAAATAATCGGGAAATAAAATCAATATATTATCTGAATATAAATATGATTACTTCTACACATTTGATTTAGCAATAATTTGGCTAAGAAGATGCTACATAACCCAAAATTTGTGATATGTTACTTGGATTTTAAAAAATGTTAAAAATTTTTGAAGTGCAAAAGTATTTCTGTGAACAAAAACTAGAAAAAGGTTTATTCTAAAACTTGAAATTAACATTACTAGAAGACATGCCACACCAAATTAAATGCCTGTCTTCTAACACTACGCTTTTAGCCCTTTTTATTCCTTAGTGTAAAAATTATAAGAATTTAACAGCTTCTATCTAATTGAATAAAAAGGGTTAAATGAATTTAAAAAATATACTTGTAGCAAGTAAATTTCTTTTTATGGACATTTACATTATCTCAACCTAATGAGCTTGTTCATCAACCTGTAAATTTGCATTACTTGAGCATTGTACATTCATATGTGCGCGTAACAAAATACGTCAATATTCATGATTATGGTGAACGTAAACCTCAAAAATGTACATCTGAAAATGCAATATTATGCATGTAATATTATTTTACAGGGTATTATTTTTAACGTACATTATAGTATGTTTTAATGAAAAATATATAAAAATTAAGCGAGACTAAACATAAATAAAGAGGAAAAGAAAATCAAAACATTTTTCCTGGAAAATATTTACACACGTAAGTAAATAACTGTTCGACTACCGTTTTCCAATTGATAATTTTATAACGCCTATGAAAATAACATTTTAAAAACAAGAAAACATAGAAATCGTAAAATTGCAGTCATGCGAGTGTCGCGCAGTAGAATTTTGTGAATATAAAAGAAATTTATAGATAATTCAATATATTATAATATTGTGTATAAACACACACATATACCTTCAAAATTTGTTTTTAATACACAACAGCAACTTGAAGTATCTTTCGGTTAGCTTTGGTAAAGACAACGTTCAAAAATAAAACAAATACACTTAAGCTGAATCTTTCGAATAAAAATTGAATAAACGGTGATCATGAAATTTAAGTGTATAAAATTTCTTTTACTTAAAAAAACAAATACATACTCTACAAACACTTTATAACATTAAATATTACAACATTAAATTTTCAAAAAATGTTTTTTAACAAATAGCAATATTATGATTAACTTTAATACACACACTTAAGTGAGCAATACTCAGTACTCTAATACACGATTCAGGTTGCGAGTTGTTGCGATATTGTAGCAACAGGGCGAAAACGTAATTCGAGCCACGTAACTAATTGGATCTGTTGTAACTAGTTGGATCTGTTGTAACTAGTTGGATCTGTTGTAACTAGTTGGATCTGTTGTAACTAGTTGGATCTGTTGTAACTAGTTGGATCTGTTGTGGCCCCAACTAAATATAAACGCAGCTATTCCCCCGAAACCTAATCATTTCAACAAATTTAAGTATTTTGTTAGCGGCACAATATGAATTGTTATGTATTACTGTAATTTTTACGTCATAAAATTTTGTAATATGAATTTTGAAATAATTGCATATTTATAGGTAATCGATATTGATATTTCTTAATTTTTGAACGTATTTAGTTTAGACTTTAGTATTTCTACGTTGTTTGTGTTTTTATGTGTGTTTTTATGTGTTTTTAGGAGATTTTTAAATTAAATTTGCCTGCAACATATTCTCATAATAATCATTAGCTGATAAACGTGGAAAAATCTCTTCTTTTCGAATATTCTCGACTTACCCCTAAGGGCTTGGACTTCTTCACGGTCTTGGACTTGGTATTTTATAAATCTTTATCACAAGCTTATTAACTGTATACATCTGCATTATTGAAAGATATAGATCATAGGAGACCATTACTTTATATTTTTGTGCGGAGAATAAAAATAAAGTCTTTAAGTATAAAAATTTAAGTATTTGGTAGTTTTCCTTCATTAAAAAAAAAAAGAAGTTCCAAAATAAATCGGCGCTATTATATGTTTTTCGGTTTTATAGTAAAATTGATTCTCTGCAAAATTGGCTAGTTCGACTCAATGTAAAGAAAAAGACCCTTTCGGTAACAAATTTTTCAAAATTTCATTAGTTTAAGTTTTTACCTACTGAGAACTTGAACTATGAATTTTATAAATGTTTAATTGCAATTTCTGAAATAATAATTGTTTGTATAATAGTCAATATTTCTTTAGAAAATTAGGAAATTATTTTCTACAGCTAATTCACTTTCAAAAGAATCACCGACATCATAATTTTTTTATAAATTAAGCGCTTTTATTAAAATACTTGAAGCTCTATTTACTTATATTACTGAAGAGTACTAATTATCAGTTATCGTTACAATTTTGTACATGCTTATAATCACATATACATACATATTATCATAATCAATGTAAATAATCATAATTATATAAAAAAATTAAAAAGTTCAATTAACTTTCAGTTTCATCTTTCCCATCCCATCTCTTGTCCATCATATTTTCCACAGTTCAATACAATTCTGATGAAAAGGAAACATCTTTTGATAATATTCCATATAATAAAGGGTTCATGTAATTGTCATCATCAATATATTAATCGCTTTTTTTGAAAAACAATAATAATATGTTTTTTTTGTATGCGCATGTATAAATTGTATGTACACACATTAAAATTATATTTGAGTTTTATTATCATTTATAATGTTATAATTTCTATGGGCATTTATTTTTTTCATCTCTATTAATTTTTATACAATTATTTTTGTATTGAGTGTCTCATCTTCTTTTTTTTATTTTTCTTAAGTTCAAAATGGTTATCGAGATTTTTCAGGGTCTTGATAATACTTTAACGGTTCAACAGTGATAGTTAACGTATAATTTCATATATTTTTAATAAAAATTAATACATGCAACATTTTAAATAATTGTAATGAGTGAAAAAACACAAAATATTGACATTATAATAAAAAAAATTGTTTATATTAAGTCTTCTACAATAAAACCACAAAGAATTTACATATTGAGATTTATAAAAAATTGATATAGAGAGTTCTATTTTAAAATTCAAATAGCTTTTTTTTGTGATTATGGCATTTAGAAATTATTTATTTTCATAGAAATTTTGTTTTTTTGTTTTTAATTCAAAACTCAATTAGTTTTGAGCATTTTCTTTTCTAATATTGCCGATATAAGAATCGTAATAATACTGAAAGTACATTTAGGTAAACATAGTCTACATTTAGGTAAAATTTAGACAAAACTTAAATAAAATGCTTTGTTTAACTTGTTGTTGGTGGAGATTGTTATTTAATTAACCCCCTTTCATGGTGCTCATGTTAGACAACATTATGCGCTAATTCGAAATTACTGACCACACTATTGATTTTTAATCTTGATTTCTTAAAAGTTGGTGATTTTCTCAATACCTGAACAGTAAAAATGAAATTGTATCATTCTATTTGTATATCCGGTTATATAAAAATTACTGAAAAAAGATAATTGTACATATGTACATATTAATAAAATAATTTATATATAACTCCTGTTCTGTGCTATAACACATTCGTCTTAAGTTACGAATTCAAATTTATAAAAAGTGAGAATGCAGAATACTTATTTTCCTGGATACGAAATTGCCATATATAGTAAAGAACAGGAAAACAATATGAAATTGTTTTTCATACAAGAAACAAATTTCATATTGTCGGGTACAGATATTTCAATGTTGAAGTGAAATTTACTTAAAATTAGAAAATAAAAATATTATTTTTTCAACTCAAATTAACAATTTCGCATTCATCTATTAAAACCATAATGTCATTAACGAAATTTTTATTAACTTTCTAAATTATTACTATCTAAAATGATATTATTTCTTTAAAATTTAAGTATTTGAAATTATTGTCATTAACACTCTTCTACACGGCAACTTGAAAAAATCTCGAATTACGGCAGTTCGTAGATATCGATAAGAATATTATATAATCAAAACGAAACCTCTTTCTACCTGTTCATCTCTCCGAATCATTATTCTTAAAATTTTACAAAATAACTATTTAACTTCAACATTGCTTATGGATAGAATTACAATTTCTTTTGACTTTTTGTCAAAGATGTAAATCCTAATACCTTAAATAAATAAGTTAGTAATCAACTACATATTAACTTTTCAGGTTAATTAAGAACTTTCTAATAGAACTACATATTACTATAAAACACATAAATATATGCAATATTGCAGCAACATTATACCACAAAATTGTATTGGAGTATTTGTTCCTCTAATAAAACACAATTTTCATTATTTAAGCTTAAGCAATAAATCATAATGGTTCAATACGTCCACAAAACCATGGATTGATCAAACTACACTTTTATTTTAAATACTAATTTTTAGAATAAGTATTTCAACTATTCTTTTTAAAATATCTAAAAATAATATTAGCAAAAATTTATATTTATATTTAAAATATATTATTTTATTAAACATCAATAATTTTTATACTTAAATTAGAATTATGTGTTTGTATATGTGCGTGTATAAAGAGATAGATTTAAAGTAATAAAAATATTAAGACATATTAATGTGCACATACATTTATACACATATATTTATAATAATATTTGTTCCTTGCAAATCTTATTATTAAATAAAAAGTTTAATGGGTCACGCGTGATTAAAAAAAGTCACAGATTTCAACCAAAACAAGTAATTTAATGCTAAATGAAAATCTATGAAGCGCTTAACATTTACTTGTTTACATAATATGAAATTTATGGAAAAAAAAGTTTTTTTTTTAAATTAAAAATATAAGCAATCATTTTTTTAATATAAAATTTATTAAAAAAAAAAATAATAAACATTGTATGGATACACATTTGAAAATTTCCATTAGAAAGATTAGCACAAGCTTTTAATCTTATCATTAATATTTTTTTTTGCTCCGGTATTAAATGAAAATGATTTATAACTTTTGAGATGTATAGAATGTTAGATAACAGCAAAAGATATGCAAATTAAGAAAAAAGAAATTAAGTACAATTCTTTGAGTCATCTGTTATCTTGTTACCTGGGCCCTATTTCATCGTCTCATTTTTACTTTTTTTTTTAATCAATTATAATCAAAAAATTTGCTAAGTATCTGTTAAAACAAAAAAGTAATGAACTATGCTAATTAAAAGAAAAGAATAAAGTCAAAAGGAAGTAAAACCAAAAGTATATTTGAAAGTGGTTGGCACAGTGGTTAAGGACCTGTTGAAATACTTACTCCAAATTATATTTTTGCTGCAAATAACCTACGAAATGAGCTTTCAAGTTTAAAATAGTCCAAAACAACTACCGTTGAAAATCGAGAGCTCAATGAAATTTTAAATAGAAAAATGTCTTATGGCATCTTAAGTACGTTTATACCAAGTGCGAAAGCGAAAAGAAACTGAAGACTGTAAACATCAATCCAATTTAATTAAAATTTTTTAATTATTCTTTTAAACTTAATATTTCTTTTTAGAAATCGTCAATCTACACTTGATTTACACACTGTACAAGATAAAATGCATAACTGAATGTTTGCCTGTATGTTATTATAAACAAGCTAGTTTATACAAAATAATTTTGAGTTTAAGACATTTAGATGTACAATCATATAAATTGGTGCAAACTATTAAAATCTTGCTCGTACAAAATGTTTTCTTTTTTGTTGCAGACATAAAATTGTAACTTAATACTCGTCTAATACAGTATGTGCATACATAAGCATGAATATAATAAATTTCAAACTAAATTCATATATGTATTTAATTTAATCATTACGCTTCTTATAGACGGAGAACGTTACAGTTTTTTTTTTGTAAATCACGGTTCATTGATAATTATTAGCATCAACAATAGTTTTGATTGTATCGTATGTAATTATTTTTACAGAGGAATAAAATATTTAAGATCACTTATTTATATTAAATTAACACAAGATAAGTAATAGAGCCTAATTAATATTTAGGGAAAATTTGTATATTTTGCACTTCATATAGCAAGATCCACGTATTAGAAATGTTGATTATTAAATTTATTGAATACTTAAATGAATGATATGGCTTGCGCTGCGTAATAAATTTGTCTCTCAATTTCGAGTGGCAAAAATTAAAATCGTGTGTCATTCTTTATATATGACATATTTATGTATCCTACAAGTACTCGTAAATGCATTTGATTCTTTTACCACTTCAAGCTGTCTTAATTCAAAACTAAAATAAGAAATTTTTCATTGGTTTCACTAAAATTAAAATACTTGTTTTAATTCAATATTTTATTATAGATCCACCAGAACATCTTACACTATATTCTGCTAAGAGTTATTCGAACACGTAAAAAAATTAAAAGTATTAAACCAAAATTTCTTAATTAATCGGAACTCCGACTAAAATTATGTTTTTCGATTTCAAAAATTTACTTTTTTATTTTTTTTTTGTTGTTTCGAAATTAAGCTTATATTATTTAAAATTAGTCATATAATTTTGTTTTTCTATTCATTAAATTATTGGGAATTGTATGGAAATCTTTGTAAAAATTTTGATACGGTTTAAAAATTGTCTACTTACATTGTTTGCGCCAATTATTATATTTAATATAGAGCCATCACGTAAATAAATTCTTAAAAAAATTATATATTAATTACGATAGGCAGTGCTGGGAAGTCAATTAAAACCGGTTCGCATATAACTTAAGTATAGGTATAACACTCAAGTGTAGATATACTATTTAAGTACGATAATACTTAAAGTTTAGAGTTTAGTTGTTGTATTATAACAACTAAGAATGTATTACAAATTTTATGCATGAGCACATGTGCCTTTAAATTATATTCTGCACAATTTATATTTTAATTTCGAACTTTCGATTGCAACAGTCAAAATAATGCTTGTATATATTATGCTCAGTTATATAACAAAATAATCTCATATTATAAACTATTGACACGATATTTTACTATTATTATTTACCATTACTATACAATTTTATTAGAACACGAGTGATAATCCTAGTTTCTTAACGTTATAAGTTCTGCTCTAAAATTATAAATAGACTTTGCGAAACATAGTCTATTTGATATCAAGGTTTAAATTTTTTTTATTTTCCTAGAAACCAATAAAATATTATAACAAAATTTAGGGTTCAGTGAATGGAACGATTGTTAAAGATGCTATGTATAAATTACTTTCTCAATTGTAATTATGATTTTATGTTGTGAGCTTTGAAGATTCATATTATGTAAATATTGTAGGACGCATTAAAATTACGTAAAATAGAAAATTGTCAAATACATTTTTTGATTAATGTTAAACTTTAGAGAATATTGTAATAAAAAAACAAGAAAAAGTAAAAGTTACTAAAATTAAAAAATCTGATAGAAACACACTAATTAATTTAGCAATCTTAATTTCAGTTTGATGTGTCGTAACAGAGCATATTAGACAAATTAGAGGGTTTAAAAATAAAAATCATAAAAATAGTTAAAATTTGCAATTTTTTTTTTTTATAATTAACACCAAAATTTTTTCTTAAGAAATTATAGAAATTTTAAAAATTAGATTAGAAAAAATAATGAAATTAAACTTATTTTTAACTTTGAATTTAACAATTATAAACTTTTTTTATTAAATGACAAACACATTTGAATTTGTCAATTTAAAATAAGAGAACTATAGGGGTTTTTTGCTATTTCTTATTTGAAAGGACTTAATCAGTTCCAACATCACCTTTAGTGCTTTGGGTCCTCGTTTAATATTGACCCTCAATTTTGACACCCCTTTATACTACTACTAAGAACCATAATTCAAAATATGACTTTAGATCAATTGCCTTTGCATACATATAAAGATCTAGTAGTGCGCATTGCAAAATAAATCTAGAACTATAAAATAAATAAACTAAACTATTTAGTTTCTGTATCAATAATTTGCATAATATAATGTATGTATATATGTTTATATTGGCATGAAAAGTATAACAGAGTCTAATGATAAAAAATTAAGATGATTTATTTTCTCGAAGTTCTCATTTCATTTTCTAAGATCGATAATTCGCCGTATTTAAGAACTCGGCATTTAGAAGCAAATGTTGATTAAATATACATATAAAATTTGCTATAAACACAAAAGCTGACAGCAAAGCTACGGTTTAAAACAATAGTGTTTATTTGTTATACTGGAAAAATTAAGTTATTAATTTTATTGAATCATTGTCTTAAAAGATATACGATATAAGAAAATTCATGAATTTTTTTAAATTTTGCCAAACCTTATTAATAACTAGCATTTTTGTGTTACATAAGAAAAGTTTAACATCACAATCCAGTTTTGACTTTTCTTTATGCCATAAAATTATATAAGACGTTTTTTCTATAGCACTAAATAATATTTAAAACTGTAAAATACGAATATTTGATAATAAGAATAATTTTTTACTAACCTGCGTCCATATTCCCGGCGGGTATAAAATATGAAATAATTTTCAATGTGAATAAATTTTGTATTTATAATATTATAATATTACAGATAATGTTTTCGATTTTTATTGCACAATTTTTTATTGTATTTATTATGTAGTTGTGTTAGCATATAAACTTATGAAATATACTTGATGAACAAATAAAGTGTTCGAATTCTAATATTTTCGGATAAAAAAAATTTTTTACAATTTTAACATAGGCAAATTTAAATAATTTTTTTTTTCAATTTTTCTAATTTATTAATTTGAAATATAATTTAAAATATGGCTGAAGTAAAAACTTCATATGCAATAAAAACCAATTAAATGAATTACCGGTATATAAAAAGTCTTTCGTCCGCTATCAATAAAACAAAACCATTAACGAATTGCGAGATTAAAACTTTAAACTAAAAAAATTTTTATTAATTTTATAAATTAATTTAAAATATTGCCTTAATGTTTATTCGTTTCAAAAATTATATTTTTTTTATTTTAAATCAATTAATTTTTTTTTGGTAATTTTTCAAGTTTGATGCTAAAACACTTTTCATTTTGCCAAACAACTTTTTATTATAAAATCTTTATTAGTTTTTAATAATTGCATTAAAACAGAATATGCACTTACAGAACTGTTTCATTTTAGTTAAAGTACTTTCTGTTTTTTTTTTGATTTTATTAAACAAAACAAAAAAAATTATTATAATTTTCAATTTTCTTTCTTCTTTCGTTTTTACCGTAAAATTGTTTTAGTCATGTGTGAACGCACATAAATGTCATTTCAAACTAAATGATCATAGGTCAACCGTTGCTATTTTAAGTTATCCGAATCTGATGATGCTAAAAAATCGTATCTCTTTTGCTTCATCTATATATACATATATACAAATAATATTTTCAACTGTATATATTTATATACAAAATATTTTTCTTTTTTTCACTTATTTTTCTTTATATTTTATTTATTTTCTTTTTTTTTAGAAATCTCATCCCATCATTACATCCTCAATTGCTGATGATGGGCTATTATTGCTATATACCGATCATTACAAAATGATCATCGGTAATGATTATTTTCTTTTAAACTTTTTTGTTGTATACCTCAACAAGAGCATTAAAATGCATTCATATAATCTTTACACACTTTGAAAAAACCAAAAAAAAAATCACATTCCTTATTTTCAAATTTTAACGTTGAATATTACTTAAAGATTCATTAACATCAAGTTACAATATACGCGATTTTTAGAAAGAAAATGAAAAAACAATACAAAAAAAAAAATTAAATTTAAAAAATTTAGTGCGTACCCAATATACCAATACCAAACGCGCGGCTGCTATTCAATTCAAAACAAAAGTAATCTCACGAAACGATTCAACTGATTTGTTTGTAAATAAATATACTCTATACACAATATAAGTTTTCCGAATGATCAATGTAAATTGGGTTGGGACAATATTGTCATTGTGTTAGATTGAAAATTTATAAGCGATAGTTTGAGGCACAACAACATTTTATTGAAATATACCCATATATGTTTGTTAATTTGCATGTGTTTGTTATTTTATGAATACATATAGAGATCGTGATGCTGGCATTTAAATTCTCTAAACAAATATTTGTACAATCTTTTAATATAAATTATGAATTTGAGAAAAAAATACGAATTCTTATACTTTGAAATAAAACCATATTCAATAAGATGTTGCAAGTGAAATGGATGTACAAATACTACCGCCAGAATTAGAAACTTGAACGATTCTAATTATGTGCTTATAACAAAATTTCGTTGATAAAGTGTCATCAATAAATTAATGCCTAATTAACAATATTATATAATTTAAAATTTTTATAAAATTTTTGATTTTAGTATACGTACTTAGATAATCACAATATATTTGCTTTTATCCGGGAAATAATACTGAAAATCCAATAAAGTCAGTGCCTTATAGACATCAATTTATCCTACTCAAATTTCCTTGACCGCAGATTCAAAATTAAGTGCACAATTTAAAAGTTTAACTTTCATAATTTTATTACAGGCTATTCATGCGTGATAATTCATATATATATATATATATATTATTTCTTTTAAATATATTCTTTCTTGAAAATAAAAATTAATAGTTTAAAAAATTATGAAACGCTTTAAACATCCCTTGTTCAAACTTTGTTCTCACTTTAGGAGCGAGTATGAGAATTTAATGGAAAAAAATACAAGCAAATGAAGAAATTGTATTCCTACTTACATATATGAAAATACATACACGGCGGCAATGTACTTCTGTATTATAAAATATTTATGAGATGATGAGACGAAATTATAAAATAGTATTTGTGTTGGTGTTTCATTTTTTCTTTTCAGATTCATTTAATACACCGTTATCGTCACATTTATCATTTCATCCATTTTCACTCTTAAAGAAGCGCAGCGCACCATAAAAAATTTATTACACAGGTAAATGAAGAAACCATTCAAAGATCACATCACAAGATAAAATTGGTTTTTTTCTCATTTTTCTCATTTTCTAGTCCTCATTTTTTCTTTAATAATGAATGATCATCATCGTACTTACATATTATGGTTTTAATGAAAGAAGAAGAGACAAAAAAATGTCAGCCAATTTAATAAAGAAAACTAAAAAACAAAATAATGAATGAGAAATAAATTTTTTGTAAGTTGTTAACCGGGTGGAGCCAATTTTCAATGCATGAATGGCCAATCTAATTCCAGAAAGCGTGTCTTTTTGTAGGCGGGTTCATTTGAATGCTATTTATTTTCTTTTTCTTTAATTATTTAATAATTTTTTTTTATTTTAAATGGTATTCGTTTGAAAGTTTAAAAAAAAATTAAAACAGGTACAATTTAACCTACATACTTATTCTTACGTACCTTTGTATTTACAAATATGTATGTGCATCTGTACTCATTTCCACGTTTACGATTTTGTTGGCTAAACTATTTGAAATTTTAAATGAGATTGAGTAATCAGAAACAAAAATTAAATGCGATAGTGTTTTCATCGTTCATGTATGTAGGTGTTTACAAGGAAAAGTGCATGAATACATACTTTTAATTTAATATTGAGAATGGTATGAGAAATTTAAAATAATTTAAATAACGTGTAGGTGGAATAAACTACACTTTCATCTTTTTAAAGACCAATAGATGATCTGATAATTTTGAAAAGATGTGGCAATTAAAATTTAAAAAATGACGACTATATTTATAAAAACTGAATGAAATTATTTAAACGTTATGAAACTCGAAATTGAGTAATTAGATTTAAATTTTTTTTTAATTTGAAGAAGGGAACAATCGTTAAACTTTGTTGTAAATTTTCAACTTTCTTTAAATTAAATGTACCAATATATATATAAGACTGATATTTCGAAAGAATGAAATAACATGAACATAAAGACGTGAAATATTTAAAGACTGATCAAAAATTTTATTCTTATCTAGATTCAAGCAAGCAATACACTGGTTCCCTTTTAAAATAATGGAAAATTTAAAGACTTCTTTCAGATTTTAAGAACGCCAGGCAAGCTTTTAGTTAACATACCTAGAAAAACTTAATTTTGATTCTTAGCGGAGGTCCATTCACTTTATGCTACGGGTTCATATCCATGTTGTTAACACCTGATTTTTTGTAAAAATTAGATATGGTTTCTCCCTTTATCAGATGAAACTTATATTATTATTATGTGTGTGCTTGATTATATATGAAGCTTAATTAATCCGTGATATAGCCAAAGTAAACTTTTATGTAAATTTTCATATGAAAAGTGCGTTTCCATCGAAAACTCGAAATCCAGAATTTTGTGTTATCACATAACCCTCTTTATTGTATTCAATGCAGAGTGGTAATATTCCAGGAGCAATAGAATAGTTATGAAAACAAGGAGAAATAAACCAGTTTTGTATATTGGAATAATTTATTGCACCGCTTTATTATTTATCGTCTTAATTTTATTTTAATTTTCAGAATTTTAATGTAGATAGTGTAGATATAAATAATTATGATCATGCCAAATGTCGTTGCAAAAGTCTCGAAAAATTTTACAAAAACGGTCTCGACAAACTCTACGGCAAGCGTTTCAATAATGTATTCGGCGATGTTACAGGTCCTAAAAAAGTCTAAAATGTTTATATTTCGGAAATCGATAAGATATTAAACCTGGTGTATGTTATGGCTTTTATTAATAAATTACTTTGTATATTCAGTTTTAGTTTAGTCGTGAATCTCCGAAATCTTCTCCCAGTTACTGTCTCTGAAAGAATTTTAATATAAATTTATCTTTCAAAATTATTTAAATTCGCTAGACAAAGGCATTGAAAATTGAGTAGTATAACTACTGAGCAATCTAATAAATTCTAAGGCTACAACACTACTAGCAAGTGTGCACGCAAATTTTTAAATATTTTTATAGAGTTATCAAAAACGTAACTAATTTGAGCAATTCTTGAATGTAACTAGTAAAAATTTTGATATTATTTTATATTTGTTTCAAAGTAATTCTTTTTAAATAGCTTAATACAGTTACCGAGTGTAAAAGTTTCAAAGTTTTGAGTTGGGATAAAGTTAACTTGAAATTGGCAGGTATTCAGTTTAAGCAAAGGCCAAAATTAAATTTCTTATTTGATTGTAGTTACAAATGCATTGTATAGATAACTTTTTACTCTTCTTTTGTTGAACTTCTGTTTTGGTTAATGTTTCAAATTTTGCGCAAGACAATTAATGAGAAGTAAAGCGTTTTAATAAATGGTATAGAAAATTTTCGGAAAATGCTATAGAAAATGGAAAGGAATAACTACAATTTTGCAAAATAAACTAGATTAGGTGAATTTTAAATTTGAATATGAAGTAGGAATAGGCATACTTCCGCAAATAACCATAGCTTTGACATTGAAATTATAAGGGTTTGGAATAAGGTTAAGTCTTTATATTTAAAAAGAAATGAAGAGGATGCGTAATGAGATTTCAGAATAGAAGATCATCTCAAATTTTTTGAGGTGATCTTCTCAAAAAATTTGAGATGATCTTCTCAAATTTTCGCATGCTTTATAAGATTAAAAAAGTTACCAAATTCGTTCTTTACGAAATTCGTTAAGTAGCGATAATCTTATATATTTCATTCCCTTTTATAACTTATATTTAGTTCATATGTGTGTGCACAATAGCCTATCAATTACATATAATTATCAGCGGTAATTAAACATTTTAGAACCTAAAATTTGAAGTTCAAGTTAACTTATTGTAACGCACCGTTCTACAAAATTTTGATGATTACGGCTCCATTTGTAGTTTATTCATAAAATCATCAAATTACATCCTCGAAATTAATCACAAAGAAAATGTGCTTAAGCTTTGCTTTGTTTAAACTGTAAATGTTAAAGACGCTTGCAATAGAAGTTGTAATTATATTCTTACGTAACGATACAAAAATTAAAACTTTGGTGTGCTCCGAAGCAATCTTATCATCAATTCAAACATTTCGGATTATTTTAAAACTTTTCGAACTAGAAAAAAAAATTATATATTTCTTTGTTGTTGTATTCTAGTCACTCAAGCGTTTTTGTAGTTTTAATCAAACGTGTCCATGTTGTAACACTCATTAGAAACGTTCCGGTTAAACTTAAATTTAATGTTTTTTTTTTAGTTGATAATTTAACGATGTTGATTTATTTAATATTTTTAAATGTACACACACTTACGTACATTAAAAGTTTTATGTTTGTTTTTCCTTTTCTTTGTAAGATTTTTTTATAAATTTGTTGATAATATTCGGGTAATTTTGTTTAAAAAAATTACCTTTGTTTTTATATAAACTTTAAATTTGTAATTAACAGTTTTATAACAATATTTTGTACTCGTTGAATTCATTATTAAAATTATATTCATTAAGTTACCGTAATTTTAGCTAACTACTTAATGATGTCAACTAAATTGCAAAGAATAGAATTTATATTCTTCATACAAAGCTTTAATTCTTTTCTTTAAGCAAAACTTCTTGGAAGAAATAAACATTAGAAAGGCTAAATTTTTTTTTTAAACAAATTCAAAAGTTATTGAACAACAAAAATTTGAGTATGTGCAAAAAAGATGACTCTTTCATTTCTTCTCATTGACTAGAAACAAGATGGCAATTTAACGGCACACGTGCCAAGATTGGCGCGTTTCAAATTTTCAATAGCACGTTAAAAGTTTTTAACATTTTTGCTATCGAAACAATTTTGTTCTTCATATAAAATGTCCTAAATGCCTTCAATATAATTTAAAAATTTAGTTTTTTCTTTATTGAGAAACACCAAAAAGTATTCATTTTTTACATAATAGAATTCCTAAATAGGGACCCAAATATTTTATGATTCCTTTAAAATTTAGAAATAGTGACATTCGATAATAACGAATTAATTTTTGGTTTCTGTAGATCTGCAAATATTCCAGAAATAAAATCGTACTAACTTTTTTTCCAAAATTGTCGAAATCACGTCGAATTTTCAACTCGAATTTATTTCTAAAAAAAAAAGGGATTAGAAGAACATCAAAGAGAAAATATTGAAATAAGTTGGGATGGACTTTATTTCCAAAAATAAATTGGTAATTTTTAAAAAATTGAAAAAAAGTCGTATTAGCTTAAATAAGTAAATGAGTGTGAAAAATTACAGAACAATGAAGTCATTTTTGTGGAAATAATATCGAAATTGAAATTCGATTTTATTTCCGCATGTCGAAAAAGTCAGTTTCAGATTTTACTTTAAACTACTATTTCTAGTTACATTTTTTTTTAAATAAAGTCGATTTGACTTTGTTTCAGGGAACCTATGCACTTCATTTTAAAAAAATATTTACTAAAATTTTCGCTGAAACACTTGAGATATTTGAAAGTGAATTTAGATTTTTTTTCTTAAATTTTTATTTAAAAATTTGAACATTCGTCATTATATATTTCCACCTAGGACCTATAAATAAGATTGAAATAGGGAACTACCCCAAAAACTCAAAATCAACAGCCTTGAAATGATTATGTATCTCTTTTTCTGAATTATGTTTTTTAACGAGTTTCAAATCAAAAGTCTATTAATTTTAATTGATTATGTCATTATTTCAACAAGAATAATTCTATTCCAATTTTTCAAATAAATATTTCCACTTTTTCTTAAAATAAGCGGTTAAGTTAAGTGACTGGAATGGTGACTAAATTTGGCATATTTTTGACAAAAACAATATGAAAAATTTTTCTTACTTGAAAATTCCATTATACGAATACTAAAGGGAAAAGGACAGTAATACGTACACCTTTAAAGTTTTAGTTTCAAACCTCTTGGTTCGTGCTCACTCGCCTTTCAAAATGGAATCTTTTCCAGGGGACTCGTGAAAACATTATAGTGTTTTTTATAATAATGCTGTCATAACTGATAATTATGAATTCATTAGAAATTTAACAAAATGAAATTACGATCTGTTTTTATATATATATATTTTAAAAATAAACAAATCAATAAACAAATTTTTGGATATTTACTTTCAATTATCTTAAGATTACAAGTATCTCTATATAGTTAACAGATAGTGTTTAAAAGTCTGTAATTGATAAGTAAATTTCTTCATCATAATATTTGTAACGCTGGCCATTATAAGCTTTTAACGAATTTTTTTTTAAATAAAGTTTTAATAACCTTTAATAATATTTACTTTTGTTTAACGTGATGTTAAAGGTGCCGAACAACATAAAAACTAACATTTAAGATTGAGTAAGTACTCTAGCTAAGGTGAACATTAGAAATTAATTTAAAAACTTCATTTTTTCTTCTTCCCTTTTCTTTTCCTTTTTTGTAAAATTTTAAAATATTTAAAATAAAAATTAGTCTCCAGCTCAAACTTAGTATTGTAGGAATATTTTCTCAGAAACAAAAGAAAATTAATAAATACTTATTATTATTTTATATTCTATAAAGCACAAGGAACAAATCCCATTTCATTTTGCATATTAACTTGTATTTGAACCCTACTTTAATCATATTGTGTGTGTAAAATAGTTACTGCTTGAAGATATTTTAAAGGAGAAAAGAACTGCAAAAGTACAAATAGTAAATATAAAATTCACACATTGTCTCAAAATTAATTATGAAGTTTAAAAATAGAAAATTTTCACAAATTGCTAACAATATAATAATTAATTATAGGTTTCGATCATTAAGTTTTATGAATGGAAAAAATTATAACTTTCTGTATGAAGTTACCAATTGTTTTTGAATAAATGTGCTTGGAACCCAAGCAAATCATTCGTTGCTTATCATTACTTGCTCCATATTTGAATTTTTTATATATTTATTAATTTTTTTTTTTAATTTTTACTTTTATATATATATTACCTTAAAATTTTAAATTTTTGAGAAAACAGCCTTGTCATAATGTTGCAGCAATTATTCATATAAGATCATACCATAATATTTCTTTAAGTATACAAGGTAATCTAATGTTATGTACGGCAAACCCCTGATAAGTCGATTGAGATAATAAACCTTTGATTCCTTTTTAAATTTAATTGATCCAAGAAAGTAAAAAAGGTTATTATTTTTTTGATCCAAGAAAGTAAAAAAGGTTATTAACCGAAACGCATTTAAATGAAAAATATCAAACGCTCAATACGATTAAAAATTTGCTCTGCTTTTCGCAGGACTAAAACAAAATGCGCATATAATGCATATAACAGTTTATCTTATCTATATAACATTAAATAAAAATTTTTGTACATATTACCAATTATATATAACTTTACAATAGAGCCACTATGTAGTTTATAGTGCTATACAGAAGACAATTTTTGTAATTACTTATTACACAACAGAACTACTTCTTTTTAGTGGCGCAGTTTTAAATTAAAAAAATTAAAACTCACAAGCGCCCCTCAAAAAAGGAGTTTGTTGTGCTATTACAAAAATTGTCTTCTGTATATAGCACTACAAACACTATATTATATGCACAGCAAATACTCCATCCATATATAAATTTCTTATTATACTTCAGATTATGTAATAATTTCAAACAAATATTTAAATAAATTAGAATTTTTTAAACAATTAACAACAAAATGCAATTACATATACATACATACACATATATGGCGAATACAAAAATAAAATTAATCCAACATCAAATCAATATTTATATATGCGCGTAATGTTGGTATAGGCCTATAAGGTTCTATGTTAATATTCAATCATTTCGAAATAAATGAAAAAATATTTTTGCATGTAATAATTTTTAAATTACGCCGCTCTGATAATGCAATATTGAGCCAAATAATAATTCCACTATTATAGAATTGGTTAATATTAAAATAAGTGTTAGAAAAAGTTTAATTAAGCTGTAAAAAAAACAAAATTCATCTTTTAATAATTTTGTGTCATACAAAGAACTTTAGGGCTCTTAAAAACATACCATATTGAATATTTCTAATAAAATTAAATTTGTTTTTTGTTGTGAAAATAGAAACTTTGTGTTTATAAATCATTAATTTAAGAATGTTATTTAAATTAGTTTTGTAAAGTTTTATGATAGCAAAGTACAGAAAAAGTTCTTAGTAATAAATCTAAGTTTTTTTTTTTCATTCAGTTCAGTTTTCAATTTTCAGTACTGCGTTCTTGAGTAATGTGCTAAAGCTAAATGTGAAATTGTTTGTTGTTGAAAGCCCAATTTGCTCAGAAATCCGGCATAAAACCTTGTAATTCTCGAGCAACCTCATGTAAGTCTCAATAACAATGCAATTTTGTAAACTTAACAAATTTTAATAAACATTAAATACCGTTATTACAATAAAACAAAAAACTTTTCAAAAAGCGATCTTTCAAAATTTTGAATAATATTTTATTATAAATTTTAAAAATCAAAATTGCATGGAAAATTAAATATCCAAAAATATTAAAAACAATTGGTTAAAAATGATATTAAAATTAATTATAAAAAATTAGATTCATTAAGGCCTAATTTAAATTTCTTATTTGACTTCGTATAACATTTAAAACATATACATTGTATGTATGTGTGGATATATGTATATACAATTTAAAATAGATATAATTTGAATTTCTATTTAGGAATCATAATAAAATTATACTCGTTCATTTCATACCATTGGTTTGTAACAAATTAAAATTCTTTAAGAATGGGTGGCAAGAAACGTTTAATAATTAACAATAATTTTACAACACTAATATTAATAATTTTATAAATTACAATTTATATTTATTATGTTCAGTATATGATTATGTATGTACAAACACATGTATTTAAATATTATTCTTATATTTCACATATCCCGATTTTGTTGTTTTATAATACATTAGGTGGTATAAATGTAAAATTCCATATTATATAATTATATGTATATGTATAGAAATGTACATATCTATAAACACACAATATGTAATACTTCTATCTTAACGAATCAAAATTGTTATGCCAAAGTGAAAATTTATTATTCTCATATATTATTTATGAACCGTAACGCCTTCTTCTTCCTTCTTTTTGATTCAAAAGAATTTCATTCGATATACTATCTATCTTTTGTTTTCCTTACGTTTTAGGAAACAAAGAATCCAAAAATTTTAGGGGAATATTTAAAAAGTTGACCCGTAACGCTTAGGGATGATTATATAAAAATATAATCAGTTATATTTTCTTCATTCAGCTGTTGTCGAAAGTTGTAAAATTTCTTTAAATTAATTGTAATAGAATTTGTTTTGAAAGCATTTATTCAATTGGCTTCTTCTATTAAAAATTAAGCAACAACATAAGAAGCAAAGACAACCTTCTTTTTTCTTTTAATATCGCCTTTTTATTTTCAAACAAAATTCATGCGGTATGTGAGTGTATACCACTACCATTATACAATACGACATAATTTTGACATATACATATGTAAAATTCTAGCCTTGTGTAAAGTATTTGAGTTGCCATTTAAAATATTTCGAATTTCCCATATAATCTTTTGGAGTTTTTCTTTCATTGGACACGTAATTGTTTTCAATTATTAACCTTCCGATTCCCATGAATCTTGATTATCGCGTAATTGTAAAATAAAAAATGAAATTTCTAGTTGGTGAAACCATTAAATGCACAAGGCACAATGGTTTGCACTGCAGATAACTTCGTGTCGAAAGACCAAAATACCTACGTACAATTGCTTAATTCTAAAAGAAGATTCAAAAAATAAAATTTAGTTTTTCAGAGATTTTTTTGTAAATTTCAGGGAAGTCCAGGAAAATCAGGAATTTGTCTAATAGAAGTTATTCTGTATTGAACGTTCATCTCTTTTTAAAGTAGTAAAGAATAATTAAACTAATAATTAAAAAAATAATCTTAAACTTAAAACACTTTAGAATGCCAAATTTTTTTACGTAATATTATAAACGGAATTTCAAACTAAGCATAAATTTATACGTATATCGAAAAATTAAGATAAAGCATGTGTGTTGATAAAATGTCTGTCGGTTTAATATAAAAATATGTCGTTTGGTTTAAGTAATTGCAATAATATCAAAAGAGATATAAATATAAAAAGCAAGCTTCATGATTTCAGAAAAACAGTTTTATTGTAATGTAAGTGTGGACAATAGATCGAGAGCGATGGAGAAAATTTGTGAATAGAACTTTAGCTCAACATTCGAAACAACGTTAGTTATGAGCGTAGTAAAGCGTGCTGATATTTCTATTGAGTGAACCAATAGAACTTGGCTTAATTTGAAATTATCATACAAATGAATTAAAAACTCAAAAGACTTTGGAAAAAGTATTAAAAATAAATTGGAAAAAAAATTTTTCTTGTGGTAGAAAATTTATTTGATGAATAGTGAAATTTAAAAAAAAACGCCAATTTAAGTAACGTTACAGTTATTTCCCTATTTCCCATGTAAATTTTTGTCTTCCCAAAATCTTGCATGTGCATTTATCCACAACACACTTTCTTGTGTACAGTGGCATACCTTTAATTAGCACATAAGATGTTAATGTATACAAATATTTCATGAACTAGAAATGGTAAAGAGAACGCAATATTTCAAATGGTATTCGCAAATTTATCCGTAAAATATTAGACAATAGAAAAAAGTCTTAGGGTACGCCATGCTACTCGTATATCATTAAAATTTTATTAAACTCTGAAATATGCACTAAAGGAAATAAGAAAAATACTATTAACAATTTATATTATAAATTGAAACATACGTTGATGTGCATATACTGCAATAGAAGCTCTTAATCTTAAGGTGTTAACTCCCGATAATTTGAAAAACACTTTTAATACGTTCATTTAATTATATATCACTGTATATATGGATAAGTCATAAGTATATAGATCATAAGTATGCACTTACATATTTAATTTACACAAAAAAAAAGTCACACACAAAAAGAAAACTATACGAGTATCGTGATTATTTTAATGTTGTCTCCCTATATGAAATATGAAAAATAAAACGAGTGAAATTCAAGAAATCAAAGGATACCGAAATATTGATCTAATTTGTCGAGCTCTCAAGATTTTCTGTTTTATTTTTTTGCCGGCTTTCCATAAAACATAAATCTCTTTAAAATAATAAAAATCAGAAAATAAACCCCAAATGTGCATATCATCTGAATATTATATAAAAAAAATACTCGAATCTTTGTACTCCTAAATATGAAAATTTATATATGTAATTTTGGAAAACAAATAGGTACAAGACTGTTATATATAAGCATTTTATCTGCATTATGACTAAGTAGAGACAACCCAAGAACATGTGTTGACAATATTTTCTTATGTATTTAATATTGTTTAATTTTAAAATCCTATTTTCACGCTTGCTCAACAAAATTAAATGAATATAGAAAATATACGAAAAACTGAGAAAAATAAAAGATACACTATTAGAACATGCTAGATCTATGGAATGTTGTTATTATTATCAGGTGGAATTTGAAGTGTTGTTTGAAAAACAAATAACACTTGAATTTCAAGATTAGGATTGCATTTTTAATAGAATAATTTCCCTTAAAACATTTTACTTCAATTATATCTCTGCCAAAATAAGATATAAAAAACCATTAAGATATACAAATTGGCAAGACCACCTCCAAATCATTTTATTATCGTGCAATACAATAGTAATTTTTGAACTACTAGGGCTCAATTTAATTTATTTTGACCTTGTTTCAATAAATTCTTAAGAATTCTTATAAAAATGAAATTGAATATTACTAGAATTCATTGTAGAATAATTTAATTTTTTTAATTATCTATAAATTAAATTTTAAAAATTCTAGATCATACCGCATATGATAAAACAAGAAGAAATTAAGTAAATTAGAATGTTACAAATAATCAATCTGCATATTTCAGTTTCATTCAACAAAAAAACCAAATATCGTTCTTCCCTTAACTTGCTGCTAATTGATAAGCGATACTAATTGAACTTGATCATTACAATAATAAATTCCAACAAAAACAAATTAAGACTTTTTTTAATATTTACAAGGAAATATTATGTCCACATTATTACAAGGTAAATTCCTTACAAAAATGCTTGTTAAACGAAAAATTAATTCTAATTTATATTTCAATTATGAAGGTTTGATTTTTCGAGCAATGATTAATGCAAAATTTATTTTAACAATTTAGATTATTAAAACTGGAAATTTTTAAAATTTAATTGCTAGGAATTATGTAAGAAAATAAATCTATCTTAAAGTTCTAATATTTTGTTCAATATTAAGTTTCATAAACAAGCAGGAAATTAGAAGGCCGAAGAGAAAATCAAAAATATTTAAAAGTTTTGGAAATGTTGTTGCATACTTTTAGGACATATACAACGGAAGCTGCGATCTAACTTGCTAGAATCCAAACAATTATAAATTTTTAGTTTTTTTAAATATAAATATAACTACATTCTTTTCAATAATTAATAATTAATAATATAATTAATAATGAGGTATATAATACCTACTCAAATAAGATTTTGAAGGTTATCTTTATACACATGATTATGTATGTACATATGTTCTATATTTATGTATTTAATTGCTTAAAATAATCTTGTATTAAATACTTTAAAAATAATATAATATAAAAAAAAACTGTATATTAGTAATAACTCGAAAGTATTTGATATTTTTGTGACACTTACGAAATAAAATTTGACAAACATGTCATTTTAAGTGTCTCTTTTGTTGTCACGACAGTGCATGTCATTGTAAGTGGTTTTAAATTCATAATTAGGCAAAAAAAGAATAAAATTACAGAAAAGTACAAAAGAAAAAATTAGAAATTTTTTTTAATTTTTTTTTCGAATTCAAAAATCAAAAGGAATTAAGTGTTCAAAAACTCAAAAAATGTTTTGGTGACAATAAACACATTGATAAATACATACATAATTTTTTTTTTGATTTTTTTACAAAAACATTTTTACAGGCTTTGCTTTTCTCAATCTTAAAAGGAAGGAAATGATAACTTCTGCAATAATAAATGGCAACATCATAAGTAGCATTATTATTTTTCATGTTATACAAAAAAAATTTCAGATTTGTTGCCTGATCGGCTGATGCTTCTATACATAAATGCAATATTTTCTTGTTGTTTTCTTTATAATTTCGGTTCGTCGGTTTTGATATTTGACACGAATTTGTTTTAACATTTTTAAATTGCCTTGACGTACATAATTTGTATACAAAAATTTTTAGTTGTATTTCAGAATTTTAACCATTTTAACAAGCGAAAAGAAAACATTATTCTGAGAAGACCCAAAATATTAAAAAAAAATTGTGGAGCAATATTATTTGTTATGATTTTAAAAAAATTCTTAATTTTGGAAAAAATTTAAGTGCAAAAATGAATTTGTTAACTCAATATAATATTTTTTATTGGTACATTATACAAAAAAACTAATATTTTCATGTGACTTATAGATCGTGAATGTTTACTAAACTGCACTAATAGAAAAGGCATCTTCCTTTTTTTTCTAGCAGACATAATTTTTAGTGACAATAACTATTGCTCAATTATTAATCCTACGTATCAGAATTTAAATTCAATAAGCTAATCGCAATATTCATCAAGTTTACGATAACAATTTCAAATTTTCCATTTTGTAGACAATTCTGGATTTATTATAATTTTAAATAAATGTCTTCTATACTTGCATATTATATTATAACATTTTTAATATTTTATTCTCCAGACAGCATGCCGCTTCATTTTATGCTAGAATAATTTTTATGCATTCTAAAATTATAAAATATATAAAATGAAATGAAGATAAAAAATTTGAAACAAATTTTAATTTATTTTTACCACACACAAAACTATCATTTTAAATTGTGGTAATAAAATTTTCATAAACAAGGAATGCAGGTTTTTTTTTTTAAACTGAACAAAATTTAAATATGCTTTTGTTTTATCATATTTAGAATAAGTAAAACGCGAAAATAAATTGGCTAGACTGAAAAAATTCAACTAATATATATTACTAATATTAATTATAATACTAACAAATAATAATGTTTACATAGCTTTAAAAAATTTTCCTAGTTCTTCCTCCATGCATTCTCTTTAACAGACAAATCACATAGCTCTCTATTTGAACAAGTAAATTTATTTGATATAACCCACAACACTAATGTTTTGTAAAAAATTTGTAAATCCTAGATGTATATTTAGAGAGTTTTTAGATCTCTAGAATGGTTTACGATTTATTGCAAAAAAATACATTAGAATATCGTAATTTCTATAAAAACCATACATAACCGATTAAAACAATAATTTTTTTTTGTATTTTTGTTACTTGTGTTATGTTTCTAGCGGTTTTCCAAAAAAATTTTGAAAAAAGATGCTTATTAGTTTCATTCTATCCGATTGTCACTCCGTCAGTTCGCGAACCTGTGTATTTATATATAAATAGATCTTCAATAAAAACTTATTTCCATGGAAGAAAATTTTAACCTATCCTTTAAAAATTATAGCTTTTAAAGACCTAAAAAAGGCATCTTTTGACTATTTATTATAATGAAACCATAAACATTTGTTAAATTCTTCAAACGCGGAAGGCAGTTGTGAAAAGCTCACGACTTCTCTTTTTAAAAAATAAAATTAAATTATTTTTTTTTTTTAAATTTTTGATACCGCTTTCCATCTAGTAAAAAGTTGTAAAGCATCATCTTAGACGGAATCTTTTCATTTTTGAACAAGTTTACACAAATGATTTTAACTCTGCTATTTACGAAATTATATTTGACCAGCTTTCATAGCAATATCTGATACGATTTCTATAAAAATAAATACACAACTAATGTGAGAAGATCAGCGCAAAAGATTTATGTGTGAGTAGTAACGCAGTAAGGATTATGTTCCTTCTCCATTTACAAATATTAATTGTCATCAAAATATTACTTTTTTTTTTTTAAATAATTATTCCGTTTTTAGTTTTTTTTTTCAAATATATTTAAGGTACTATGATGGTGAAAATCACCTTAAAATGCGCTGTGGCCCACTGGGGGCCTTATGGTCTCCGATGAGAAATGAGTACAGATGTATAGAGCATTGCTTTTAAAAGCAGTATTTTCAATAATTGAAAGAAAAAGTGCTTCTTTACAAACCATTGGTTTATTGACACAATTTTGTTAATATAAAAATTTTGGTTTTTGGTAAAACTTTGATTTTTTTTCGTTTTTTTTTTTTTTTTATTGTGGGTATAGGTGATATAACCACTTACATATTATGAAGAAATTAATATTTCGTTAAAAAAATATTTAAACTTTATTTAAGAGTAGTTTTTACTCCTGTACAAAAAAAAGTTGCATTTACAAATTGCTAACTACTACCAACTACATATTTATATTCATGTTATAATGTAATGTAGAATCTGTTGGACCCATAAAAATTTGAATTGTATACTCTGACAGCACGTTTATGTACGCTAAAGCTGCATATGACTATTTAATTTAAAACAATATTGGTGGGTTCTCACGAGGTATGAAATAACTTTTATACTGACATTTTAATAAAAATTCTAAAATTTTTATACAAATTGTTTTCAAATAATTACTTATAAGTATTTAAGATGGAATTTAGAAAAATTCTTTAATTTTGTTCAAGTTTGAACAAAATTTAGTTCAAGTTTTTATTCCTCGTCTTTGAATTCATGCGTACAATTTTATAGTGAGTTCATTTAAATCAAAAGCACAATTGCAAGTACATTCAAATGCTTAACTTGTGGCAAGTAGTACATTTAATTTAAGTACGACTAGAACAAGCAGAAAAGTTTTTTGCTTGATTCTTTTTTTTTAAGTTCAGTTAAGCAAATCGAATAGTAAAATTTGCAGTGTCTCAAAAAAATATATAAAGTTTAAGGTTTCTCAGAAAAAATTACTTTTCAGACTATTACTCTACTATTGATAAATATCCAAATGAAAACGTTCATACACACATATACATTCTTTTGAGATCATAACAATATTACGTACATATTTTGTATTTTCTTCTTCAGAATAATAAAAATTCCAAGCTATTAAGTAAAGAACATGTTCTACACTTTTTTTAATAGAACATTAAGTGAAAAAAAAATACATTGATTTTTAAAAGCCATAACCAGTTAAAGAAGTTAGATACACCTATAATAAAAAAAAATAAAAATATTTTTAACTGAATATACATATATACATATAATATGTATATGTACCTACATACAGTTTTTATAACTGCGGCACATGAATTTTTTTACTTGCTTTTCATTACACTTTCTAAGAAAATATTTTTTTAAACAATTAAGGGCATATAAAATTGAGTTATGAAAAGTATTTCAATTTTACACGGATTTATGCATACATATATGAATTAACTTAAATTGATATAAGGTACCTCGGGGTAATAAGGCCTAGCTAAGGTAAAACCACTCAAATAATCAAAAAAATCCAATTTATTTTTACATCGTTAATGAACTTTCAAATAATATAAAGTCTTCTTTAGCAAATTATCACAAAACGAGCCAATTTTGTTTGTTAAAATAAAAGTCATTTAACTTTGAAAAAAAATTTTATATAATAGACCTTATTGGAATTAATGTTTATAATAAAGCCTATATTTAAATTAGTCCAGTTTTAACTAAAAAAGTGTAAAATTATAAGAACTAAATGTGAAGTGGAGATGATAACAAATTTCTTAATGTTGCTGATGGTAAAGGGTAAACCACTTTCTGTTTTAAATATGCAAATGACCATACAAATGACCATACATTGTCTTATTCTTAAATAATTTTTAAAGTTTCATGCAAAGGAAGCGAGTGAAAAATTAAAGCGGACTCAGAATTTCTCTTAAAAAATTAATGAAGGTAATATTACACGATGAGTCTTATTATATTGAGTTATATTATATTCCATGTCAACCGCATTATTGGAAAAAATTTCTAATTTAATGAAATAAAAAATTTCCTATTCTTATAGTTTCTATACAGGGTGATTTAGTAAAGAGTACAATATTATATATCATTGTTTAGGGCATCAAAAATGTGTGAAATTTTTGTTTGGAACTATTTGTCAAAACTCAACGATTTCCGAAATACAGGGATTTTAACGAAATTCCACGAAATTTTTACTTGCCCAACGGCCCTAATGAAATGTAAAAAATCAAAAAATGGTGACTAATCTTGATTTTTATTGATTTTAAGTGCTATAATTATGAGCTATTATTAATTTTTGATTACAATAGTTGCTCTAAAAAGCAGCTGACATTTTAAAAAGCTCTTATTTTGGTAAAAAATGAAATTTTAAGATTTTTATTGAAATACAATGAATTTTATTTAACATGTTAAAAATTTTCTTGCGAAAGTTTTTTAAGGGGCTGAATTTAATACACAAATATTGTTGGAGGAAGTATGATCATGGTATGGAAAAAATGAAAATAGTGAAAAAAGCAAAATAGAAACACAATATCCCGAATATTGTATGAGAGCTGCAAAAAAATTTGACAGCAATGTTACTTTTAATTAGAGATCATAATATTTGTGATATAATTTGCATGCAAAATTATTTAAGTTTAATTATAATAAATATACATCTCTTATAAATTAATTATTTTGTTCGCGGTTATCATGAAATTTCAATATCATCCAATTTTCAAATAATATATGTACATTTCCTAATAATTTATTTTTGCTTTGAAAAAAGGCTTTCTATATAAAATATTTTGATGATTTGAACTACTACAAGATGCAAAACAATTTCGAATTATAAAATTTCTTAAAAAATTTTGCTTAATTGAATATTTTAATATATAGCTTCACATATGTGAATAACAAATGTCAACAAATCCCACTTTTTTCGCTTAAAATAGTTTATTTACTCTTCCCTACAGAAGTGCGTTTCCACCAAAGTCTCGATATGTCAATTTTGATGCCGTCATATAACCTCCTTTATTAAAAGCAAAACGATCGGTAAAAAGGAAAACTAATGGATTCTTTTGAGGAATTTGAAATTTTTAAAAAATTAAAAAATAATTCAAACAATACATAAGAATTGGACAATCAAATTTTACAATCAATATATAATGAATATGCAATATATTTCAACTCTTCTATAATGTATATCTAAAAATCTATAAAATCGTTAATTTCGTTATTTTGCGAAAATTTATGTTTATGAGCAAACTAGATTAGTAACATTTGTTTAAGAAGACAAATATCGCAATGCCACACACTGCATTTATAAATATGTCTAATATTTCGAAGTTCTTAATTAATTCTAATCGAGAAATCTTACATAATTTTTATTTATCAAAATTATAAGGATCTGGAATATTTAATTTAAAATGAGGATTAAAGAAACTTTATTAGAATTTTTTTTTAATTTTGATTTTGCACTTAAATATCTCTGCGAAACTCGAAACTAAAAAGGCGTTCGACACTCCTCTCAGATTACTCTGTTAAAAGGGGAATTTCATAAGCTTTAAAATTTGATCTATTATATATCCCGAGTTATTAATAAAAATATTAAAATTAGATTGTTTAAAAAAATTTTGACACCTTATAGTAGCTTGAGAAGGGAAATCAAAAAACTAAAATGTCACTAGGTATTTTGGTTCGCCTGGAGGAATTCTATTACCCTTTTTCAGGATTTTTGCCGAGTTTCGAACACCCTGCATACTAGCAATTTTTATATTATTTTTAAATCAGCAAGTGAAAAATAGTAAAATTAGTCAAAATCTAATTTTCTTTTAGATAAAAAAAAAATTAAAAAAGTAGTACTCTCACTTCAAAGATAAGCAAAAGTATTTTTGTTTTTGTTAACACCGTATGTGATTCTTATGTGAATTCATTTAACATTTTTATTTAGGCATCAGTTGCACCATATATAAATATTTTTTACTCATTTAATAAAAAAAAATTATCTTTTATATTCTTCCCTTAAATTAATTTTTTTTTCAGTATTATTCGTTATTTTAAATTATTGTTCTTTATATTTTAACCTTGTTTATGTTTAAAAGTAATGCTATACGCAATTTAAATGAAAATTTTTGAATTTGGGATCTACGTGAACTTTAAGAAAACCTATAAAAAAAACTCATTTGCGTAATTCGCTCGTTAAGTTCATACACGATATATATTTCTTCTATTTTCAGATTATCGACTGTATCTAAGGAAACTATACGATAAATTGAATTTTGCGTAATATTTTGAATGAATATTGTTATGATTATGGAAATGGTGTACCTTATATAAAAGTTATTCCTCGTTCCTATTCTAATTTTGATAACAATAACTCTTCATAAAATCTTTTTTTCGTTCCCACAATAACATCGATTTAGATCTCTTAAAAGAACAGAAATAATGAAAATATATTCTACTGATTTCAACACATTTTCAATGCTTCAAATGAAAGTTTAAAAATCATTTTACATACTATTCAATATTGCATGTACAATTTTCGACCCGGTGACTTTGTGTTACTCCTGCGCCGGGAATAAAAAAACACTTGCTTTACATTTTATGTACACGTTTGTTTGTATATATGTATGTACGTAACTCAAAAAAAAAAAAGCAATAATTTCACTTTTTCTACATACTAATGAGTATAATCAAAGAGGCAGTCGAAATGAAATCTAAATCGAGCGAATTAAGTTATAAAATGTCTTAATATAGGGGGAATCAGTAAGTCACCGTAACCATTTTAAATATTTTAAATGCATATTTTTATAAATTATATCAACATGTTATTTTTTATATAAAATTTCTTTAAAATTTGTAGGTATGTACAATACATATATATATAATCGGTGGGATTCTATTAGATTTGATTCGACATATAAATATATGTAACTATACGTAAATTACATATTCATAATATACATACGTACATTTTTCGTATAGCGCAAGTGTATTACACAAATAAAATATTTATAAGAAAAAAGGATTATAAATGATTTGCCGACATAGTCTGTCATCAAAATGTTTTTTGCAATAAAATTCTTTATATAATTTTTATTAAATTTTCTATGAAATTATAGTCGTACCATTTATACTTTGTGCTTTATATATTAAATATCTATTTACGTTGAAATTTAATTCTTTTGATTTTTTAAACGTTTAACAACATATTATATACGTGCATACAAAGGCATTGGACATAGTAAATAAAATAGACCTATTTGAACTATGATATTCTCTATTTTTCCTATAAAATGTTGGCAGAGTTGGGACAACTTTAATTTAAATACATATTTTAATATAAATATTTACAATTATATTATTAGCTGAATGTAATGAAAGAATAAATAAATATAAAATTGTAGCGAACATTTTCCTATTCTGCTCATCATTAACTATATAATATGTGTTGTACTTATAAGTAAAATTTATTGGTGTTTTATTAATATTTATTTAAATATTTAATTTTGAAATTGATAAAAATATGTTCACATTTTACTAGATTTTTTATAGTTAAATGAGATAGAACTATGAGTACATTTTTTTGAACACTTACATATTATCTATAAGTATACCAATATACATTTATCTAAAGTATGTACATATACACACTTAGGGAATGCAATTTTAATGGTTCAGTGTTAGTCATGACTCAAAAGAAAATTTGACTCCAAAGAAAATTTACATGATCTTCAAAACTTAAACAGAGGAACAATGAAATTATATCCCTAATCCAACTATAATATAATTACTCTATCAACAGAATGTAGATAATAAAAAAAATAGATCTTATTCAATACGAAAAAAAAACTTTTAAGATTTAGTAATAATTATCCTTCTCCTTAACTAATTTACTTGAAGTTAAGTTAAGCAACATATAAAATTTTTGCCATTTCCACTGCAATTAAAAAATATTTTGTATGTACGTATAAACACACATTCATATTATACTTTATGATAATTATTCAAAACATTCAAATATTTACTGTTATTGTGCATGCAAAAAGTTTTAAAATAAAAGTATGTACACCCAACTGTCTTTTTACACGGTCCACAAAAAGCAAAAAATATATTTTTTTACACGAATTATTTATTCTAACACGATATTCAAACAAATTTTTGTACACCCAGTTAAAAAAAATTAAACTGGGGAAATTTCCAAAATTTTTTTAGTTGCACTTTATATTTGTCTGTTTTTAGGTCAACCTTTTTTTTTGATCTTAGACGGGTTTTTAAAATTATGGAACACATCCTCAATTTTAATATGAGTAGCATGTCTTTTTTTACACGTTTTTTTTTTTACACGGTTTTCGTTGGAACGTATCTACCGTGTAAAAAAAAAGTTGGGTGTATATATACCAGTAATCAATTCACATAAGTCATGCATTACTAAGCATGTATTTACATAAAGGAACACAAATATGGATATTCGATAGGTTATATTTAGTTCTTGCAAATATCAAAGAAAATTTTAAAATGTAGCAAATAAATTTTACCATTTCACTTACCATTTTATTTATCTATTTATTTATCTTTTGTTTTTTTTTATTTTAGCTCTTGTTTTATAAAATTGCAGAACCAGAATGATTTTCTTAATTACGTACAAGAAAACTTAATTAAGATGTTTCGCATCTGTAAATATAGTAATTTAGAAGCAAAATTAATGAGCCAAATTTTAAGAAGATTCGACACCATACCAGATTTATGATAGCAAATTTTCTACAACATGAGTTTTCATATTTATGATATTTTAATCCATATATATGTACATACGTATGTATATGTGTATATAGTTATAATTTATTTCTAAATACTTATGCAGTACTCCTATTAATAGATAGAAAAGTATTAGAATTTCGCTTCAATGAAGCGATAAATTATTAAAAAAATATTATAATTTAAAAAAAATATATATATATTAAAAATATCATAAAGTATAAAATAATTTTTTAATACATGATGACTCCGCCTTGCATTAAATTTAATTTAAATTTTATTTATTATTTGCACAGAAAATTGCATATTAATGGTATAAAATTTCATTATTAAAGTGAATGTATTTAATTGTATTACAATGCGTGTAATGCAATAATAGTATGAGCTAATTTTTTTTTTTATTCAATTTATATCTAAAAGTTTTTTGTTTAATTGATCTGGCGCCATCGGTCTTTTGTTTTCATTTATTCAATAATTTATTCAACAATATTAATAATTGTAATTATTCAATAATTAATACATAATAAAAATTATATAGGTAAGCGCATCAATTATAATAAATGTGAGCCACTTTTGAGACAAAAAATTTTTAAAAAAAGTGGTTATTAGTTTCACACGTTCGTCCGTCCGTCCGTCAACATTTTTACAAAACTTGTACACCCTTGAAGATAGAACGCTGAAACTTTTTATGTACATAGATCTTGATATGTACACTCTTAAAGATATACATATAGATACATAAGTAGAAACTTATTTCCGTAGAAAAAAATTTTTATCTATCCCCCCGCTTTAAAAGTTATACCCACCTAAAACCCTAAAAATGGCATTTTTTTAAATATTTATTGCAGTGAAACCATAAAAACTCAAATTTTATAAATGAAAGTTATAATGGCTGTCGAATCGAGCATTATGTTAACCCCTCTTTAAATTAATTTTGGTTTTATTTCAAAGACTGCATAAATCGTTCATCCACAATGTATGCAATCCTTGAAATAATTTAGTGTATGAATGAAATCAATTTTAATAGCGTATGTAGTTAGTAGCTATACATAGATTTAAAAGATTTAGGTTTTTAAAAACAGTATTTTCAGCTGTTGAAGGTAAAAGTGCTACATTACAAACCATTGGTTTGACCCAACTTTTTAACTGAATTTTTTCCATATAAAATTACAAGGGCAATTATTTTTGGCTGTAATGGATAAATTGATGGTTACTTATGGAAAAATTGGCTCTTTCTGACTTTGCGGTTGAGGAAATGTTAGCCTCTATCAGTGTCCAAGCCTGAATTATATTGTTACATTTTGTACTGGTTTCAAGGAAGAAAATTTAAATTCAATCAAGAATGGCGTCATAAAGAAAAATTCAAATATATAAATTTGATTTGTTGCACCATATCTACAATTAAGGAACAATAAATAATATGTATTTAAAAATTCACTTAACCCATATAAAGGTGAAGACTAGTTCATTCAGTAAAGAAAAACGGATTTAAATCTTGTGTCTGTTATTAAAAGGTTTGAACACTATATTATAAAATATGTTTGCAATTATTTAATACTAAATATTATAGAATTAGCAGATATTGTAAAACTCGGAAGTGCAAGCTTCTTAAAAGAAGCCACAACAGTATTAGAAAGTGCAATCCAAAAATTTTCTATAATGATTTTAGTGCATGATAGTTTAATTGTTGTTAACCAGCGATGTTTTGAGAGTTTCCGGAAGTTATTATCCAATTAAAAATATCTTAACGATTGTGTTTCATTATTTGAAATATGTAACTTCTAAATTTCATAGTTAATTTTTAATTGCAAAGTTGTAAAGAAAGCATAGATAAAGTGAAGTTGTTTACACAAATGAAGACAAAATAATTATTTAGACGCTTTTGAAAGAAAGCACGCCCAATTTATAAATCCAGATGTTTTATTGCTGTGCACGAGTGCAAACGGATTTTTCCAAGCTGCCCTGTTTTTGATCTCGTTTCGTGTGTAAATACAAGATCTGTCTGGTATAAAACCAAAAAAACCTTAAGTATAAAACCGTAATGTAGGTAATTTTTCGCAAAAAAAAAATCTGATTTTAAAAATAAACCGGAAAGCTATTAAAAACTTTACAAATAGGTAATAGAGCTCGAATTTCAAAATATTTGCCAGACATAAAATAATAAAAAAGTTTTGAATAAAAATTATGGTTGATAAAAATTTTTTTCAACTTGAAACTTGAAAAAACTTTGAACATAAGAATGTCATAATTTTCTTCCATTCTTGTTTAAAAAGTATTATTGCAGACGCTTTGCATGCAAAAACTTTTTTATACCAGGCAGACCTACACTTTACTTATCTTGTATATTGAGTAGAATCATTTATTTTTTTTTTTATTTTATTTTTTTAATTTTTCCTTTTCAATTATTTTTTTTCATTAAAATACGCAAACCAAATTTAAAATGACATTTAAAATCGATGGAACAGTTTAAGTTTCATCAACCGCTACCAGAGGCACAAAATGATTTGTTGAATGAAGTATTGTTTTTGACGTGTTCATTTACTACATGTGACATTGATTACGGAAATTTTGACATGTTATATTTTTAGCCGGATTTTGGTAAATAAAAACAAATAATTAAAATTTAAAAATATTACTTAATAAAGTTATTTAAATAGTTTAACAAAAAACTCTTTTTTGCTTTCGAAATATTTATTGAACCAATTATTTCAATGGGATTATAGTTGGAAACTTTACCCCGCTATATAAAAACCTTTAAATTTTCTAAATTTTTCAAATTATGTAATCCAACAAAACATCTTTAGATAAAACCCTAAGTAACTCAAAGTTTTTTGCATTTATTAAAAAAAAACTTAAAAATATATTACGTTGTTTTCAGTTAATATACTAAAACCGGCTTTAAACGATCTAAGATGATTTGGTTAGTATTTACGTTTGCCCTTTTTCATTTAATCTATACACCATATACAAAAGTGGAGGAAAGCTTTAATATCCAAGCTATGCACGACATCTTATACTTGCGGAATAATATTAGTGAAGTAATTATTATATGCGTATATAGTTTTAATTCAAATAGTAATAAAATGAGATGTTATGTTTCCTTTTATACCAAAATACATACATTATTTAGCGCTATTGAAATTTAAAAATACTTATTTTAGTATGATCACAACGAATTCCCAGGTGTAGTTCCTCGTACGTTTTTGGGACCATTATTTATTTCTATACTTTCAACTCCTGCAGTTATCTTATTTAATTTTTTAGGAATTTCGAAAATTTGGATGCAGTATGTAGGTAAATATCATGAAATAATTAACATATGTATATTTAAAACAAAACGGATATTTCTTATACAATGCTTCTTACAGTTCGAATCGTATTGGCTGGTGTAGTGAGTTGTTCATGGGAAAATTTACGAAAAATAATAGAAAAAAAATTCGGACCGATTGTTTCAATTTGGTACACTTTGATCACAATATCTCAATTTCATTTTATGTTTTATATGAGCAGACCTCTTCCAAATATAATGGCATTACCATTGGGTACCGAATAATACATGCATATAAGTTTTAAATGCTGAATGAAAATTTTATTTTAGTTCTGAATGCTATTAGCCTCTGGTTAACAAATCAAATGCATTTATTTATATGGTTATCAGGAATTGCAATACTGGTATTTCGCTTTGAATTAATAATATTCCTTGGTTTATTTTTGGCGTCCGACTTAACATTGAAAAAAATTAGTATTGAACGGTAGTATAGAATAAAAGCAATAGTTAAATTTTAATGTTAAATTTATAATATTTATAGAACTTTGAAAATTGCTGTACCTGCCGCAATATGCATACTAACATCAACAATAATAGTTGACTCTTATTTTTGGGGAAGTTTCATTTGGCCAGAAGGAAAAGTTTTGTGGTTCAATACTGTTCTCAATAAAAGCTCAGAATGGGGTGTATCCTTTCAAAAAATGTGTTTAATTAATATAAGATTATATATAAACATTTTTTTCAATATTCCAGTAACTATAACTATTTAAATAATTGCACTTAATTTTCCTTTATTAAAGCCTTAGACTTCACCATTTTTTTGGTATTTTTATTCAGCCATACCTCGTTCAATGGGATTTTCACTGTTATTTCTACCATTGGGTTTCTATTTAGAAAGACGTTCAAGAGCAATCGGTGTCGCAGCTTTAACATTTGTATTTTTATATTCATTTCTACCTCATAAAGAATTAAGATTCATAATATATGTAATACCAGTTTTAAATATTTCAGTTGCCTGTGCATGTCAAAGAATGTAAGTTTATGCGACCCCTTATTTTATTAGTGTTATGGTTTTTTTTAAAATTAATATCCAAATGTTATTTTCATTTTCATGATTTGTATGTACTGTATTATGTAATGGTATCATTAATTTTTATTTTAGCTGGATCAATAGAGAAAAATCCCTCTGGCAACAATTCCTGATGTTTGGTGCATGTGGTCATATAATATTAAATTTCGCGTTGACTGTTTTCTTGTTAATAGTTTCTAGCACAAATTACCCTGGTGGGGCAGCACTAAATCGTCTCCACAGATTAGCAATGAATGATCATAATTCTTCGGTTCATATTTCCAATTTGGCTGCTCAAACTGGTGTGACGCGCTTTCTTCAAATGAATCCGAATTGGGAGTAAGCATTTCATTTTAATTTTATATGATGACACATATTTGAATTTCTGACAATACTTTTAGGTATAGCAAAAAAGAAAATCTAAGTTTTTCTAATCCCGAATTGCACTCTTTTCAATTTTTGCTAGTTGAAGCTAGAAGTAAATTTTTGCCCGATTGGTCAATAATCACAGAAAAATACGAAGCTCTAGAGTTTGTAGATTGTTTTAGTAACATAGGAATACAGTACGGTTCTGGATTTCCTGTGAAAATTGACACAAAACCGTGTGTCGGTATAATGAAACGTAGAATTCAGGCTAAGATGAAAAAAAGGAAAAAAAGAGATATCGATACTTTGAGTCCTATACCAAATAAGGATTCCCTTAAAAAAAAGAAACACGAATCAGAAAGTGTGAATGAACAAATAATACAAGAAGAAAGCAGTCAAGAAAGCAAAGATGCATTTGTTCAAAATGTAACACCAGTTATAGCTGAGGATGTTTTACAAAATGAGAATATTTATGATAATAATAAAGACGAAATGGATTCTTTTGGAGCAGGATCTTCAACATTTAATGAAATTTCTTTGGAAAATTCTGATAATATAATTTTCAGTGAAAAGCTCTCAGTAGATGTGTCTGAAGTGGATTCTAAAATTGAGATGCATAAAGAAATTGAATCAAACATATTAGATGAATCAGGGGAAACATATAAAATAAATTCAGAAGGTCTTGCAATAACTAAAGATTATATTGCTGAAAATAATATATACTTCGCAAAAGAGGAAAATGTCGAATTGGAAGAACAACAAAAAGTAGAAGATGACAAGGATAATGTATATCCCGAAGAGCCACAACATGTTCCAAACGAACTTAAGCATATTGAAAAGAAACAGGTGGTTAAAAACAAATATCATAGTCCTTGGAAATATGAATTTTATAAAAATAAAAAACAGAATAAAATTAAAAGTTCTGATATGACCACTCATAACCCTTCTGATGAACTTGAAATTTCTGAAATACAAAATTTACATAAAGATATTCATGATGATAACTATAGTAAGGAATTTGAAGAAGAGGATAATTTTAGTAAAAATGACAATGAAGATATTGACACAAGGACTTCTAATGAGGAATCTAGTAAAACAAAAATAAGATACCGTTTCCGTAGACGTCCTAAAATTTATAAAGACATAAATTTTATTGAACTTCGAAATTTGGCTTTAGGTAAAATTTCAAAAAGCACAAGGGATAAACTTAAGGAGATAATAGAGCAACATTATCGATCCAAAGGCTTAAAAATTGAGTCAGATATGCACGACGAACTAGAGCACTTAGAAAATGAGCAAACTTCGGATATTTCTAAAACCAAAGTCACAGTCAAAGCTATCATAAAGCAGGAAAAAATCAGGGATATTATAGATAAATTATCAGAAATGAATCTAATGCAATTATGTGACCTAAATACAATTGACACTAAAGCTTGTTTGAAAAAAGCCATTGATATTATCGATGAAAATGAGATACATTGATTTTGACCTGGTGGCCTTTCATTTTTATTTAAAATTAAAATATTTTATAAATTTATTTTTTTTGATATTGTTTTATATTGAATTTTAAAAAATTAGCCAAAGGCAGTTAATAAATTATTCGAAAAATGAAAATTTCTTTCAATTGCATAACCATGTATGTTGAGGTACCTAGACATTTTTGTTTTTATGTTAAGATCCAATTGCAATGCAGATGACTTGACTTTGCGTCAATATAAAATAAATCGATATCTGAAGACATTTATTTACATTATTTTAAACACTATTCAAATTAAAAATTACAATTTCGAATTTAAAACACAAATGCTTTTGAATAATGTCATATCAAGTAATGCGGCTACAAAAATATGGCTGATAAGCTCAAAAATCTAAAATAAAACCAATTTTTTACATGTTTTACTTATGAATATATTTCTCCGCTTTATTAAATGCAAAATAAAGTAACAGAATGTACTGAAATGAATTAGCAAATTTTAAGAAAGTAAAAATAAGCTGAAAAAAATGCTATTGGAATTAATTGTTATAGAATATTGAAAATGCTTTACGATTAACAAGAGTTAGTTAATACAGAGTTGAAGAAATTAATTACATTTAAAGGCAGGGAAATACATAAATTACTTCTTGTCGCTTTTACACTTAATTTACTACAAACAATTCTACCCCTGAATCTTTGTCATTTATTCAGGTTTTGATGGAAAACTTAACTGATATAAAAGTTGCAAGATTCCTCCAACACCTGCAAGACAGCCTACGACAGTAACCCCATATAGAAATTGATCCATAGGACCACCTTTTAAAAATACTGGTTTACCATCTTTCACCTGGAATCGCTCTTGAATTTTTTTCAATTCCTTATATCCAGGAGCTATTTCCCCTTTGGCGGATCTAGTTGCTGTTGTAGCAATGTTGCGAACAAGCACCTTTAAAAAAATATCTTTTTTTATTAGATTTGATCAGCAAATTACGTAATTACATTTTAAAATGCTTTTTTTCAATAAGCATATTTTAAAATAAAGGAACTTACCCTTGAAACGTTCATAATTTTTTGATTAATTTGCTAAGTGTGTTTTTGGAGAATTATTTAAAACAATTTTCTTCTATTAAATCTCCTAATCTAAAATTAATCGAACGGAATGACAAATTTTCTCAATCCTTGACAAAATGTGTAAATTGATATTTTATATGACATTATATGTCATATCAAAACTTAATGTGACAGCACTTTCTAGAGACTCGACTATCGTTTTTTTTTTGTTGTTTTTACAAGTGGAATACAAATGGAATTGAAATTTAACTATATTAAGTCTTAAGGACAGGAAATTTCGAGCAAAAAATTTTTTAAATTATTGTAAATGGCTATATATTGTAAAGGTCGATAGTATTACTTATTCAAAATTTGTATTATTTTTTATAATCAAATACCGAATAACACATTATTTTTATTAGAAGTTGTTATGGATATTTTGTCAGATAAAATTTTTTTTAAGTGATTTCTTTAATCCTCAAGGTTAGAACGCCCCAACAATGTCAAAGTTTTCTTTGATATTGTTAGATCCATCCTGTACTTAATTTCAAATTCTACACTCCTGCAAGCATACAAAATAATAAATTGCCTCAAATATAAAGTTTTTTTACAAAAGGTATATATGTACATACATATATAAACCATATTTCTGATCATAGTTTAGGAGTTACATAATTTTGATTTCGTCAACCACATTTACATTTTTATACATTAGAGTTTACCATATAAATGTCTAGATTCTAGAATCAAGATCTTTGAAGCATATAATATATAACGTTCATGAGCAGAGACACTCAATTAGTTTATGTACAGTTACAACCATTGCACATATACAATATGTGTCAAAACAAGCAATCAAACATATTTTTTGTAGTTTCTTGCAAAGTGATTTGGAATTTTAATTTGATAAAGTGAATTCATTTGATTTATATTGACGCAATATTTTAGTTTTTATATGCAAATTTAAAGAATTTACAATCATGTAATACAACTAAAACTAAACATTATAACAGAGCATGAGCAACAAACTTGAACAAAGCAGGTTTGTTTAGGTAATAATACACAAATAAGAGTGAAAAACAAAAATCTTATACTGTCTTAAACTTTGAAATTAAAAATAAATTTCTAAAATGAAATTTAGCCCATTTTGCTCATTCACTAATAAAGAGTCCTTTATAAACTGCTATAAATATAGCTAGGAAAACAGCCCTGTTTTCGTTTTGTTTTGACTTTTGTTGATGCTATCTGCAGTTTACAACCACTTACTTATAACGTTCAAGTTAAATTAAATTTGTAAAATGACACATTTGACATTTTATAATTTTGGAACACGAATGGAGAAAGAACATATGATTTTCGGAGAAAGAAAAAAAAAGTTTCAAAAAGTTCAAATTTAATTTAAAATCAAAACTACTGGTTAAATTTCTTGTACAAATAATGGAAAAAAGAAATGTGAAAAGAGGAAATGATGGTGCAATTAGTTTGATTTCTACTACTGAAGAAAGGTAATGTTTTATTAAATTTCTAAATTTATTTTGTGCTTCCGGTGGTTTTTGGGTCTCATGAAAATTGCAACGTAAACATTATGAATTTTGTGTAGTATTTAATAAATATTAATATTAGAATAAAATAAATAATATTTTTGCACTAAACACAAAATGGTTCAGGTATGCAAAAAAATATGTAGATACGTTTAAACCTTATTGAAATAAAAAAAAAAAAACAAATATAAAGATTGCGTTTTTTTTCTACAAGAGTTTGCGTAGTTCTATAAGCTAGTAAAATTAATAAAAATTAAAATACATAAATTGATAAAGTAAACAAATTGAAACTAATTTTTGGATTATTTTCATTAGGAACCGATTCCTAATTTATATAGAAAAGTGTCTCCCCTAAAATTTTTGGAGAGCACCAATCATAAATTAATTAAAAATCTATTAATAAATTATTTCCGTAATGTATCTACTTATATTTAAATAATTTTTTTTCACTTTTTTTATAAACTACTCTATCTAATCTTATCATTAAAAATGAGTAATTGTTATCGAATTCACAAAATGTAGTTATTAATTCGAATAAGTAATTATGTATGGTTTTGGATATTTTACGTTATATTAATATAATGTAAAAATAGCCACTATATAATAATGTAGATACTATCTATGTATGCATGTAAATAATTTATTTTGTTGATAATTGAAAAATTTAAAATCTGTACATTTAAATAAAACCAGTCATTGTAATTTTTATAATTATATATTTGTTATTTTTGTTATTTATAATGGATTTTGTAATAGATACAATTTTATAAATTTCATTTGGATTATTGTATTTTAAATGTTTAGTTTTAAGTCACTTTTTAATCATGTTTTAATAGAAACTTTTTATTTTTTTTAATATGTTTTTAGGTTTTTACATTTATATTTCATCAAAAAAATTATACAAATATAATCTTTAATAAAAATTTTAAAATTTTATTGTTTAACAACATGCATGTATATATATTTATGTATTATATGCAATTAAAGTCAATACAAAAAATTAAGTAAATAAAAATACTTATATTGATGTATTTAATTCAATAAACTTTTCAGAAATAAAATTTTGACCAAGTACAAATTTTTAAGTAGAGTTTTTATATTTTTTTTTTTTGATTATTTGTTTATTTTCACTATGTGATTGGAAATCTATAGCACCTAATTTTCTTATGTCTTATTAACAAATGCATGAAATATCGTAATTATATTCCGGGTTTATATCTTAATATCTTTTTGATAACAATAATTATTTATCTTGTATGTTTATTCAAATTGTGGTATTGATAGATATGGTTTTTAATTAAATTAGCGTCTATGTAAATCACAAACTTATCAAAAATAAAAAATAAATACCACCTTCATTTTTTTCCAATAATTTCCATAATTTCTGTGTAAATAGTACATTAAACTGGAATAATAGAAAATATTTGATAATTTTTCTTAGCAAACAATTAAACACGTTTGAAAAAATTAGAAAATAATAAAGAAATTTGGTTTTCACTGAAAATCTAGCACAGTTTTATGTAATAAATTTACTTTAGTGGTTCACTTCAATTCAATAACATTATACTCCTAATTCTTTCAAATTTTTATATTTCATTTTCGTTTATTTTTAATATACATACAATGAAAATTCTAGTTTATTTTGGAATAAAACGGAAATAATGAAGAATCATCCGTATTTATTATTTTGTCATTTCTTTATTATTATATTTTCCAATATTATGTGGGATATTTTAAAATCAAATTTTATTTCAGAACTGAGTTTATTGTTAGGACCACATCTAAAACAATTTCAGTTGAAATAAATAAAGGACGAGATAATAATAATTTACGCAACAATAATGTTTTTAATGAAGAAGATGATGAAATTGATGATTTGGTTGCAGAATTTGCCGATTATGGTAATACACCACCACGGACGAGGATTAAACTTAAAAATCGTGATTGGGAAAGAAAGCAAAAGTTGTACGAAAAACAAAAAAAAAATTGATTTATAAAAAAACTATTTATGTATATATTTATTATTTTAGGTTTTTTTGTTCTCTTTTAAATTTTTTAAATATTATGTTTATTTTCCGTTTCTAATATCAATTACAAAAAACTAAAATATTAAAGTATTGAAGATTCAAAATTTCATTGATTAAAATTAAATTAAACTTTAATAAATACTTTTTAAGTTTTACTGATTAAAAAATACATAAATTTTTTTTTAAACATGGAAAGGTTTTTAATTTTAAAAGTGATATGAAGTTTTAAATTTTTTATAAAAGATGAAATAATTATAAATAAATTTTGAGCAATAATTTAAAAATTATATTTTCGATGTGTTAAAAATATCTGCTCGGGACAACAGAATTTTTACTAACATTATTCTTTTATAATTTTATGCATATTTTTTGTAAACTAATATATTATATACTATTTTCAAATTTCAATATCATGTAAATGTAATTATTATTATGAAGAAACAAATTAAAAAATTTCGTAATAGTAGATTACATATGTCGAATGCTTACACTTCCATTAAAATATATTTTATAAAGTTAACTAAAATAATTTCAACTTGTTAGCTGGTAATTGGTTTTAAGTCTATTCTGGAAAAATTTGTTACAAAGCAACAGAAAAAAAATTATTTTTCGTTTTCCTTTACTTAAAAAAATTCATTTTGTTTACCATTTTTATTTTGTTTTCGCTTTTATTTTTTTTATATATTGCATTACAAATTAATTTTATTTATTACCCCCTGATTTTATTTTACTTTATATTATATAAATTTTTTCACCACAGCGAATCAGGGAAAAAAGTACCACTAGGTCCAGATGGATGTCCAAAAGGTCCAGCCGGACGGCTTTGTCGCAGATTAGCACGCGTACAAAGACGGAACACAATGGATTGTGCTATACTAAATGAAATGTTTATTAATGAGGAGACAAAACGTGTTGATAAACGGGCACAGCAGTTATTAAGAGAATCTGAACGGGACCAGAAACATTCAATGGCGTTAACAAATTTACCGTCAAATTTTCGCACCAGTTTGCATGAAAATCAGCTCTTACGTACAAACAGTAATTCACATGTAATACAATCACCGCCTGGTCAAATCAGTAATATTATTAATAATATGAATAATAATAACAATAACAACAGCAATAATAACAATAACAATAATTTTGAAAATGATAACTTCAACATAGCTGGTGTTCAACTACGCCACTCAAATACGACTGCTGGTGTACCGACATTAGTTGAATCATATAATCGTTATATGAGCGTTTCTTCTCGTCCAATAGGTTGCAGAGTTTCAGCACCTCCAGTTGCATTTTTAAACAATTTTAAAATTGAAACTGGGAGTGTTATGCGCAACGATTCACCAAAAATTCAATCCCGAAAAGACTTTCACGAAACTTTTGCTAATTTGATTAAATTGGGAAGTATTGATAGACAGCAAGATAAAGTGAGTTTATCATTCAATCTTATTTTATCGACAAAAAATGTAAGTTATATGTTAATTTATACTTTTAGATAACTCATGAAGAATCAACATTTCAAACAGAACTTAAAGACTTGATCTGGTTAGAATTACAAGCTTGGCAAGCTGACCGAACGTTAGAGCAGCAGGACAAATACCTGTTTACAGCAAGACAAGCAGTTCCAGATCTTCTAAATGAAATTTTAAACTTCAAGTATTTAATTCAAATTATTCTAATATAAAATTTTATTTTTATCAAACAAATTTATGTTTGAAATTATAATTTTAGGTTCAGACCTAAATATAAAACTGAAGTCAGTGTTGTTAGTAATGACAGTGGAAATTACTCAACCGCATCATCAGAATATTGTAAGGCTGTATAACAAAAAAAAATTTAAAAAAAAAAATGTTTTCTTTTTAGTAAATCGATGTTCCGGTTGCCTTTCTTTATATTGTAATGATTGTAATTTACAACAAAGTAAAGCACTTAAAGAAGTCGAGGAGCTTTTAACTCGTCTTGAAGCAGCAGAAGCATTATATCCATCTTCACAGCAAATGGGAAACTTTCATCCAGCTTATAAATCAGAAATGTTTGTTGGTCGCGTAAAAGCAATGTGCTTATGGTTTAATATTACAAGGCATCATCGCCTAAAGCTTATTATTCTGGGAAAAATATTAGCTCGTTTGCAAGGGGAAAAATTTAACTGGCCAGTTCAATATTCTTATATTGAAAACTCATCAAACTCCGCAATACAAGAAAGTGATAACGATTCCGGAAAATATTCAACTGATTCTAAATCAATGAATTTAAAAGGAAAACGAGACTCTCCAAAAGTACAATTTGATGTAGAGGATAGTCCAAATCATACACCCAGTGATAGTACAGGAAGCAATGAGTAATATATTTTTGTTTTTTGAATTTTTCTCTTGAATGTTGATCATATGTGTTTGCCATTACAGGTCTAGACCCGAGGCACTTTCAAGCAATCAATCAGATGGTTCGATTGTAGCTGAATATTTAAGATCGGTTAGTGATGTAGACTTTTTCAATGTTGAGCCTTTAATGCACATTTCTTGTGATATGGAAAATTCTACAAAATTGTACAGGTACTTTTAATCAATTATTTGTTTGAACCGCAAAATAAATTTCTTCTTTAACACAAAGGAAATACATTGAAAATGTTCTGAAATCGCGTGGCCTAGCGAAATCGTTAGAATTTCTACATCAGTTCCACAATTTAGTATTACTGAAAACTAAAATTGCTTTAGAAAAGCCAGAAGAATCAAATATGAAGAAAAATAGTGTTCATCCATGTGAAATAGATTTTGACGAAGAAGACGAGTTGGATGAGAGTTTAGAGCCTCGGCTTGGTCAGGAACAAATAAGCGAACTACGTCGATACGGTTTTTACAGCGAAGAAGCAAAGTCACTTAATTTGCCATCCTATAAACCAACGTTCGTATTTCTTTCTGTTGTACCTTTAGAAGTGATACACGAGTTTTTAAGAATGCGACTTGAAACCCGACCTTCAAAACCCAACCCATTAAGTTTGGAGCAATTAATGAAAGAACTAAGAGAAGGTTTAATATTAGCGTTGACTCATCGTGAACGATTTTATAGCCATATTACGACAGCACTTTCTGAAAACGAAAATGAATTAGATAAATATTTTGCTCTACTAGATCAATTTGACGCCACGGTTAAGAAAGTTTTAGAGGTATGAATCGTCTTTAGCAAATTTTTCGTATTATTTTTTAATTAAAAATAAATTTCAGTTATACTTAGAATATGTTGATCAATGGGTCTTAGTTGCTGCACCGGAAACTCATCAAAAGTCAGCCTTAGAAAGAGAGTGGACTTTTACAAAATTGGTGAGCCCAATGATACCCGAAATGCATATAACTGCAGCAAAAAAATTTTGCTTAATTATTCGTAATTTACTTCGTAATATAAGTGAAAATTTAGTGAGCAGAGCTTTTGAGCTTGATGGTCGCTTAGAAGATCCAACTGTCGAAGGAGAAGAAAAAAAATGGCAGTTGCTAACTATTTGCAGAGAAACTCAAGCCCTTTTTACAACTGAAAGAGAACGATCTATTAAAGTTTTGTTTTTTGCAAAATCATTTTGCCGTGATGTAGAACAAAATGATTTTCATAGAGATCACTGTGAAGACTTTCTCTCTAAGAAAGCCTCGCAAAATATTTTCAACTGCCCTAAGATTGAGGATGCTTTTGTGGAATTAAAGAAAGATATTCTCAGCATTCGACAAAAATTAATACAAATTATCGAAAGAGTGCAAGAGAGATGTAATGAAAATAATATGGGAGAATTAGACGAACAAGATACTGCGGCGATACTTTCGAGATCTCGGGAAATCCTGCATCAAGGATTTAAGTACGGTTTCGAATACAACAAAGATGTTATTAGATTGTTTGAGCAAAAGGTGATGATAGGAAAAGATACTGAAAGTGATTTAGATTTAGCTCTTGGTATTATTGAATTTGCCAAAATGTGGATGAAATTTGTTATGGAACGCTGCGATCGAGGATCCGGTGTAAGACCCCGCTGGGCTAATCAAGGCTTAGAGTTTTTAATTTTGGCATGTGATCCTCAGATAACGAGACATTTGAATGAAAAGGAATTCGAGGAACTAAAATCTAAAATGGATGAATGTATATCACATGTTATTGGGATTTGTGAGCCTGCGAAAAAAGTTGTTAAAAAAAAAGCTTCGCCAAGAACACGAAAAACTTCAAGTCCAGCTCCTTCGCGATCTCGAACTCCCACTAGAGCTTCCATATCAGCTGGAATGACAGTTAATGCTAAATTTTTATTACCTCAATTCAGCCTTAAAGAAGAAAATTTATCTGCAAACAGTTCTGTAGAATCTAGTGATATTACAGATAATCCTAATTCAGGTTTGTTAATTATGAATTTCGTCTTTGACTTTTAACAAATATTTTACTTTAATTTTAGGTTTATATTTAAATCCAATCACTCTGATTGTTCCTCGTTCAAATGGTAATCTTGAAAGTTTAGCTCTGAGACAAATCAGAGTTCGCGATGCCGTAAACCAGTTAGATTTGAAAATCGAAAACCGATTACGAGATCGAAATCTAATTGGTCAAGTAAAAACATTAAATTCTTGTGACAAAGTTCAAATAAGGGCCAGAAGTGTCAATTTTCATTGGCATCGTGGAATTAAAATCGGGCAAGGTAGATTTGGAAAAGTTTATACTGCTGTAAATAATTCCACTGGAGAATTAATGGCAATGAAAGAAATATCAATACAACCTGGTGAAACAAGGGCGATTAAAAATGTTGCTGAGGAATTAAAGATTTTAGAAGGAATTAAACATCCAAACTTGATTAAATATTACGGAATAGAAATACATAGAGAAGAACTTTTGATTTTTATGGAACTATGTTCTGAAGGTACACTGGAATCGTTAGTAGAGCTGTCAGGAGGATTATATGAGGGTCTAACAAGACGTTTTACTGCCCAATTATTGTCTGGTGTTGAAGAACTACATAAGCATGGGATTGTTCACAGAGATATTAAAACGGCAAATATATTTTTAGTAAATGGTGGAAATAGTCTAAAATTGGGTGACTTTGGATCGGCTGTTAAAATTCAAGCTCATACAACTGTCCCTGGTGAATTGCAAGGATATGTGGGTACACAGGCATACATGGCACCTGAAGTCTTTACAAAAAATTCTTCTGAAGGTCATGGTCGAGCTGCTGACATATGGTCAGTTGGATGCGTTATAATTGAAATGGTATCAGGAAAAAGGCCATGGTCACAGTTTGATTCAAACTTTCAAATTATGTTTAAAGTTGGCATGGGTGAAACTCCGGAAATACCAACATCGTTATCACAAGAGGGTTTTGAATTCGTAGAGAGGTGCTTACAGCATGATCCGAAACTGAGAGCTACAGCTGCTGAACTTTTACAGCACAATTTCTGTAAAGTAAAGAATAGTTCAGAAAGTGAAGATTTAATTGATACTGATTTGAATAGAATTAAAATTGATAGTCAAAGTGGAAGAAGATCATTACGTAGAAATAAGCCATAGAAATAATATCTAAATTTCTTTTTAAAATGTTCAAGAAAGCGACACCAATTATAATTTATTAAGTACAAAGTTGTCAAAGCTTCTATACCAGAATTGTGCTCAAAAAGAATGCATTGTTTAAATAAGTAAAATTATTTACTTTATGTACATAAGATATATATCAAGATTTAACTTATATTATAACCAAACCTAATATAGAAAAATGTTTAAATTTAATCGTTGTATAATGATTAAATCTTAATGTGTGTATAATGCGTACACAATATATAAACATAGCATATAAATTAATGAAAATTATAAACTTTCTCTAAATAAATTAGTTAAAAAAATTTAGTATAATACAAAGGTACAATATTCAAATTGTATTCAATAATTTAAAATAAGTGTTTTAAGTTTTTTGCTTTCATCTAGCTGGCAATTTTATTTAATTTTTTTTGTTTAAGACTGAGAATTATAGAAAAATCATTTTAAAATCACGAACAATTTAATTGATTTTAATGCTTTCATAGTATTTTAACACTTAATATTTTGCTTAAAATCTTTCCGAAAATCCTTAATGTAATTGAACTTTTTATATGATATAAAGGCTTTTAATGATGTTTTATTTGATTGTAAGAAACTCTTTTAAGGATTTTGGAAAGTAATATTCTTAATAATTTTTGCTTTACAATGCAGCTGATATTTAGAAATCTTATACATATATAAATTCATGTTGTATACACTTAAAAATTACTGCATTTAAAATGTGTTTTGATTTCCTTTTTTTTTATTATAAAATTGTGTATATCTTTATTATGTTTTTGTGTGTTTTTAATAGGCATATTTTAAAATTTAAGAATAAACTTATGTATCTTAAATTAAGAGACAAATAATTATATATAAAGAAAATAAATTCTATATTTAATATACAAAAAATTGTATAAATCTGTAAAATTTTCTTTATTTGAAATATGCAAAAATGAGTATAATAGCATTGTGGTAACATACAGGAGGATATCTTATAAGAGTACATCTTATAATATAGATGTACTTGTACTTTATTTTTATGTGGCTAACGTTGACGACGGCATTAAACTTTAAAGAACGCACAACTCACTCAAAATTGAAAGAAAGCAAATAATTATAGAATATAATTTTAAATTTTTCATTTTTAGTGTATACTTTATATACAGGCCCGGACTCACGAAGAAAGCCAAGAGATTTTTACGAAGAAAGCCAAACGGATTCGAAATTAACGAATTTATACGTATTTTTATGGAAGCTATGGGGGACCTTTTAACATCATAAATCTCCCTCAAAGTAGAAAAAATTAATATTCAATATTTTATGAGTGCTATAATTTTTACAGTTCTTTATAGTAAAATGAAAAAATTTATTCTAAGAAAAAACTTTAAGACTGTTTATTTTTTTTTTAGAATTAAGAATGTCTGCACTGAAAGTGTAACTGTAGTAAAAATTTTAATTTTTATACAGCCAATTCGCCTTATTATGTCTTTACCACTTCTGATTTCAAAGAAACAGAGCTTTATTACATAGTTTTGTAAAAAGAAATATCGTCAAACATCATGACTGAATCTGATTAATATTTGGCCAGTTTGTTCGAACCTATGATCAAACATGATCGATGATTATATTATTTTGATTGTATGAAAAATACTATAATGAATCAATCATGAAATATGATTGATTATAAAACTTGAATTTGGATCGCTGGTATGCAGCTATGTATGTACATACATGTATGTTAAATTCAAAGATCTTAATTTTATTTTATTCTACATCCCTTTACGTTTCGGTTTTGTTACCAAAATTTTATGCTTTATTTTTTCATTTCAGATACATATCTGTAAAAGAAAACCAAATTTAAACAAAACTCATTATTTTTTATTTATAATATTAAAACGATATTTTTGTTATTTCAAAATATGTACATACATATGTACATACATATTTATAAGTCTCATGGTTATGCACAAGTGGAACTAATCTGAGTTTCTTATAATCGTTATAGTTACAAGTTAAAAAATAACGTTAAATTAAATATACATGTACAATTTTTCTTTTAAGAAAATATTTGAATTATGAAGAACAAAAAAAATACAAAAACAAAAATTATAGCTAATTTTTGTTTATGGTTTTCCTTTTTCGAATTTTAAAGCCATATGTAGTTACTAAGAAATAAATGCTCTGCTGGATAACGAATTTTTGTGCTATCTATTGGGCGATAGAAAATTGAATTTTTATTAAACTGTCTGTTTTAATGTATTTTTACCCTCTGCAGCTTCGTGAAGGGTATTATCACTTTGGTATGAAATTTGTAAATACATAATTAAAGGAGTCATCCGCAGTATGGAATTCTCCAGTCCGGCCATTCGGGTGGTTGTATGGCAAAGAGGGTTTTGTAAATATTTCAAAAACTAATATAGATATTAACATCAAATTTTGCAAAGATGTGTCCGATTACACATTACATATGTTCTGAAAATTTTCATGGAATGGCTGCGCTGCTTCGGGTAGCTGCCATGCAACCCCAAAAGTTAATTTGAAATGTTTGGAAAATAATAAAGCTAGATTCATGGAATTTGGCATTCATGTGCCGAATTATAGGTCAAACATATGCGTACAGTTTCTATATAGTGGTTTGACAGACTCGAATAATTGGTTACAACAGTTAAAGCTAATTCTAGATATTTCAAAAACAAATTTTAAATTCAGTTTACCAACTGCCAAGGTGCAAGATAAAATTCGGTTGGTTTATATCGACTGAAACGTTTTTACTTGTTTTTTGATCCAAAATACACTTCTGCGATAAACTCTTATCAAACATAATTCGAAGAGACTTTAAAAATAAAATTTTTTAAAAATACGATATAAGAAATCAAGCAGTATAATTTTGATTTAATGAGACTTTTGAATGACTGACTCAAATCAGATTTGTGGTAATGGCATTGTGTATATGCATTGTTTATTGTAATCAAATGCAGTTTATTCTAATAAACAGAAGATAATTTTTGTAATTATACACGACGAATTACTTTTTTGAGTGGCACTAGTGAGCATGTACATACATGTGTATTAGGTTTTTTTAATTTAAAACAGCGCCACTGAAAAAAGCAGTTTTATTGTGTAATTACAAAAAATTTTCTTATACTTTTTTTATTTTTGAGAACAAACTCATGTTATTTCTGGAGTTTGATTTGTGTTGGATTATAATTGAAAGCGATTTTTTGCTCTTTAATTATTTTAAGAAGTCTTGAGTTATATATATATCTCTTGCTAGGATAAGTCAACTAAATTTTTTGGAAATACATTGGAAATATTATTTGAGATTAAATAATTTGAAATTAAATCTTGAACTTTATGAATTAATTTTGATCTTGGAATCAATCAGAGAGATAATTAGCTGTTTAAAAATAAAATGTGCTCATTGTAAAGGATGAAAAGATGTAATTCCCTTATTTGTCAATATCCTGCTTGAATACTACATTCTGCTGAAGCGTTCTTTTTATTTGACTTATAAATTAATAAATTTCCCTAACAGTGCTGCCAGTAAAATTTCCCTAATTCAGCAAATTCATCAAAATCTCACGTCAAAGTTGATAAAATAATAAGTTTGTTTGGAAATTTAATAGGAATGCTAAAGCGGCTTTTATTAATTTTGAAGTAATTCATGAAATTCATGTATCAATTTGCATGTACAAATTAAAAAAACTTTAATTATTATAAAAAAGATACATAAGAGAGCTGTATTTTTTAAATATATTGTGAGTTTAATAGATATTTATGTTAATGGCGGAAAGACTTGTTATCATATTCTTTGCGTCTAATTACCAAACCAAATTTGATTTTCGTATTTTTCATGCATAAATACTTTTTTATTTTGTGTTTTTAAAAACAGTATTAACTTTTAACTAAATATTAAATGGAATCGGTATTAGATGATTTGGAAGCGGCGATTTCCATAAATGAAAACGATGTCAGTCATCCTGCGGATCCAGCGTCACCTACAGTTCCAATTCAAGTGAAAAATGAACCTGATACGCCAAATACAGCTGAAACAGATGACGAAAGGATTATATTAACGTTAGAATCCTTGCATTATTCAACCGAATCCACAGAATCCGCCAAAAAACTTCAAGAAAATCAGAAAGCATTAGAAAAACTGGACAAACTTTTGCAAACAAACAATATTACCAGAAAGAAAATAGCAAAATCGGGGAATGGCGGAAAAAATTCAAATGCATCTCTTGTTACAGTTAAGGTAGTTGAATAAGATATTTAAATAATTTTTTTAATAACATCAATCATTTTAGACTGTGTCAGAAAAAAAGGCTCCTCGAATTTTGAACGCAACATTGGCAAAATCACCAAACCCTGACAGTAAGAGATTGCTAAATAATATTGGTAAATCAATACCAAGCGAAGCAGATTTATTGGCTATATTAGAAGGAAATAATCAAGATGAAGAAACAGAAGTGGACGTGAAGGTTATTGAAGATACGGGAAATAAAAAAACTGTAACAACAGTTTTGTTAAGCAAAAACCAAGAACTTAAAATAGCTGCTGATCAAATGAAAGAAATATCGAGAAAGTCTAATTTTAAGCTAAACATGGGCAATACAACAAATACAAATGAAGTTACTAGCAGTACGAATGAACTTATAAACGCAATTGTGTCGGAATGGAGCGATAATGAACGTGAAATTTCGGAGGAAAAAATTGAAATGACATTAATACCTAAACAAGGTCTGAAACAAAATATCAAAAAGAGAAAATTGGAACCTAAAGTAGTTGTAGTCTCTGCACCAGCAAACTCTAATGAGGATCAGGTAGAAGTCGAAAATATTGATATTAAAGTAGAAAAACCAGAGCTAACAACTGGTATTGCACCGTTTAAGCGATCTAGAATTATTAAAAAAAAAATTATCTGGGATCCTGATGCACCGGAAACTCAATTTTCTTATGCCAGTTTAATAAAACCGAAAACTAAACAAAATACAACTAAAAGGGTTGCGTCAAAAGGGGCAGTTACTGGATCCGTTAATAAATTAGAAAACAGATCATTTACAAAAAAAGCAACTGAAAAAAAAACAACGCTTTCTGGAAGAAAACGAAAAGAAGTCAGTCCTGATAAGTTAGGAAATGACAAACTTGAAGAAGCATTAAATGAAATTCTTTCTGAGGAAATTGATTCTACAATTAAATCTAGTACAAAGGACTCAGTGATTTCTCCAGTTAAATCAAAAGAGATTCCTCAAGGTATTTTTCTTAAAAATTTTAATTTCTTTAAATTTTATGTTCTTCTAAATTTATTTGTGTAGCTAAAAAGCCGCGGATGACAAAAGCAAAGCAAGCGGGATCAACGTCATCATCATGGGATTATATTAATAAAGGGCGGTCTGACGAAATGATGATTATAAGACGTCGATCTTCTTCTTACTCAAGTACTGCTAGTCAAAGACGTGTCAGCGGGGAACTACAACAGCAACTTCAAAGAAATAGCTCCCCGAAATCTATAAAAATTTCAAAAAAGGTTACAGCAGAACAACTTAAAGCTTTTGCAACCAAGAAAAGAAAGCAAGAAATTCAATTAAAGAAAGTAACAGCTACGACTATAGAAAATTCAGAAAATTCTGTAAAAGTTTTGCCAGTTGTGAAAAAATTATCTATTGCAGAGACAAAGAAATTGGCTCCCCCATCCCCTACGTTGCAACCTACAAGCGTTACTAAAAAGTTAAACAAACAAATGTCTGCATCCGATGCCGATAAAGTTCTTGTTTCATCAAGTACAAATTTAAAACCTCAAAAAGTTGAAAAAAAAATTATAAAAGTTTCCGAAGATAAACCAAAGCCTGAGATTGAAGTAATTTTAAAAAGATCGGATTCAGTTGTTAATTTTATAATTGATTTGAAAACTGATAACGCTACTAATACTTTCAACATAGAATTCATAAAGAAATTTGTTTCAACTTTGGAGCATTTAAAAAAAGATAATACGTGCAAAATTGTTGTTGTTACGTCTAAAGGAGCTCACTTTTGTCAGGGTATTGACTTTAGCTGTTTGGTAACACCTTCACTTGAAAAACGAAAAGTTATTGCTAATGAATTAGCTAAGAATGTTAAATTGTTATTTGAAGCGTTAATTAATTTTAATAAACCAATAATTGCCGCTGTAGGTGGACTTGTTTCAAATTTAGGTGTTACTATGTTACCTCTGTTTGATTTTGTATTCGCAAGCGATAAATGTGCCTTTGAAATGACATATTCAAAAATTGGACAAATTCCAGAAGGAAATTGTATTTTAAATACGATAAATATGGATAAAAAATATGTAAGTAATATTTTATATACTATAAGTTCGAAAATAAATAACAGAAAATAAGTTAGCAGTTCGAAAATAAGTTGACAGAAAATCAAATAGACTTAAAAATTGTTTTAATTTTAGAAAATGAAGCTAATATATCTGGCAGAGAAATTGACTGCCAGTGAAGCACTTTCAGCAGGATTATTATCTGTAATATTCCCGGTACAAAGATTTGAAGCAGAAGCTATAAACACCGCAACAAAGATGGCTTCATTGTCACAACAAGCATATAAAAGTATGAAACAATCATGTATAAAAACCTTTACAAATGAAACTTTTACAAGATTATTTGAAGAAGAATTCAAATGTTTGGTTGACCATTATATTAGCGCTGAATGCCAAGAAAAATTTAAAGAATTAATGAAAAAATAATTTCAATCCATATGAATTTTTGTTTAGTTTCCTTTACATTTTAAAACTTGAATTAAACTATAAATATTTTCAAAAAGTTCGAATTTTTCTTTTCAGTATGTTTTATAACTTAGATGAAATTTAGAAAGCTAAAAATAAAGTTTTATCAAACCTGAATAGAAGTGTATTGGAATTTGTTTTAACATGCAAAGAAATGTACATATATACGTATCTAAAATTAATCATAAATATTAAATAATGCAAACACATGTTCCGAAATGCAGTTTTGCAATTTGAAAATATGTACTGTCGAATCCGAAACGCGTATTTGGATTTTAAGTAAGTAGTGATGAAGCAGAAAATGTAGTTAAAAAAAAATTTTAGGGTAACACTGGAATCGGGATAATAGCGGATATTCAATACTAAAAAAAAGGTGTGTAAGTTGTAAAAACTAAGGGGCTTTTTTTCCTTACTTTTTTATTTTGCGTATTCAACATATAAAGCTTATTTTTTAGTAATTTTATATATATATATATATATATATATATTTATACAAGCACAAACGGTAATTTCATTACCAAATTAGTTTTGTAATTGCCTTTACGCCAGTTAGTAATTTTATTTCAATCAAAGAATTTGATTTGTAGTCACAAACTTATTTTAGTACTTTTCACATTGTACTTTTTCCTCATAAAATACTAAATTGATTTGATTTGCAATAACGACTGAAATTGGTTATATCTCCGTAGAATATAAATTATCAGTAAATTAAGTATTACAGGCTAAAGAACCTTTTCAAAACTTGCATACATATTGCTCAATGAAATTTATGAATGCGAATTTATTGCGAAAATTACATACACATAATTATTAGTTCTTAGAATAAACTTTTTTTAATTTATAATTTCGTAATGTGTCTTACTTTCAAAATCGTAATAGTTAGCTTACACTTGATAGGCTTGTAAATCGGTGTGTAAAAATCAAGCTTTTTAATAACATTTTTTCAATGACTATAAAACTATTTTAAAGAAACAAAAAAATTGACAAATCAAACCAATTTAATGAATATTACTGCACTTTTGGAAAAATTTATTTAAAAGAATATATTAATATTTGATATATGAAGAGCTAAGGAAAATGATAACGTAACTTTCGACCTGTATCTATATAATCAGATAAGTAAAGTTATTGAATCTGCTAACAAATAACAATGGACCTTTTAAAAAAATGAGTTACATACCTATTTAGAAACTAAAAACATGCTTCTATGGCAAATTTAAACCCGAAAATTCTAATCTTTAGAGTTATGAGACCATACATAATATTTTATTTAATAAATTAGTTGAGTTCCTTTGCACGTGTTAGGAAGAAAAAAAAAGCTATAGCAGCTATAAAATAATGAAGTAATGTACAATAATATCAAACATTAAAAACTTTATGTTTAAGCTTTAGTTGATAATAAATTTTCAACATAAATAATTAAAAAAAGCTAGAAAAACAAAATTTGCTTGCAAATTTTCGTATGTATATATATTAGAAGTCATTTTGAAATACATATTTTTTTATTTCATATATACATGTAGGTACATAATTTGACAATTTTTATTTTTATGTTTTTCAAACATATAACATTAAATATATATTTTATATATGTAAGTATGCGTGTGTATATAATACAATATCAAAACACATCAATTATTTTTTTATTTTACAACATTTTACATCCAAAATGCTTTTACTAGCCTAGCCCATTATATCTTTAAACAGAAAATTTTTCAAATATTCAGACCAATTTCATGAAATACATACATATTCCCACTTTCAGCAGGAAACTAAGATTATTAATATAGGGACCAAATCTAGTTACAAAATTTTTTTAGGAAATCTATTGGAATTTATTTTTGTTTTTTGAGTTGTTGAAAAAATGCTAATATATGTACATACTTATATATTCGAAATGTTAGTTATTAAAAAAAATTGGCTTTTTATCGAAATTTAAATTGAAAATAAAAAGTAAAAATTGGTTGAAAAAGTACCATAATCTCTTATTCTAGAACTGCTTCAACCAGACCAAAAATATTTGAATAAATTCTTATGTAAGGTTCTTTTTTTATTTGTTGATTTTTTTCTCGCTGTGTAATTAGTCAAATGAACGAGTAAGATATTTTATGAGACAAATGCCGAAATTGGTTATGCTTATGTTTAATAAAACATTTCAAAAAGTTTTTTTTTTGTTTTTAATGATAATTTTATAATAGTATTTATAATATTTTGTTATTAAAAAATTAGTTAGATTCTTCAATTTATTCAATGTTAAATTTTAATTAAATTTTCATTCTATTTTGGATTTTGGATCTACATATATCAGATTTTTTTAAAAGTCAAAAATACTTTCTTTTGCATCGGTTGCGCTTTTGGGGGTTTAGGAAACATTTTTTAAGTAGAAAATTTTTTAAATGAAAATTCCCTAATTTTCTAAGGTTTATTTATATTGCTTTTTTTCTTCTATTTATTTGCAAAATTAAACCTTAGAATATGAAAGAACCGTGAAAATGTTTATAAGCTCTACTTAATTTTCAACAATTCATTTATGTAATTATAATTTTCATTTAGCTTAATATATTTAAATTAATTTTTCGTCATCTGAAGAGTCTAATAAAAGTCTGATATTGTCTATTTTAAATATTTTTTTTATTTACATAAATTTGCTAAATTTCTTAACTTTTTGTTTGTGGAATTCCTACATTACGAAATAATAATGTAATGAATAATATAAGAATTATGCATAATGTGTGCAATTGTGAAATAATAAAGATGAAAAGTAAAAAGTAAATATGTAGATATGAGTGTCTGCAGCATTTACATATACATATTTTGTTTTATAGGTATTGAATAAGACGTGATTATTAGGGTCTGATGCGTCTACCTCGCTATTTTACTCGGAAAGTGAAAAGAAAATGGGAAACTATTTTCGAGTGAGAAGAATTGTTTGGTATTGCGTATCTCATATTTTTCCCAAAATGTATACAACATTTATTCGTTTTGTTTTTGAAAGTGAGAGGCCGAGTTGATATTTTGAAGAAAAATGCAAACATCCAATTAAAAAAATAAGGAATTTTATTGGAAAAGTGAAATATCCATTAGAAAAAACTGAGAATTCTGGTTTGAAAATGAATGAAAAGTGAGTAAAATACCGAGATACACGAACAGGCTGTTAAGAATCGATAACTTATTTTATACATTCGATTTTATCCTATAAAATTTTTGCTATAAATAAAATGCAGTAAAGTTTGAAATGTTAAAGATAAAGAGAAATTACTTTCGTTAAAATTTTAATTTTCTTTGTCTAGGTTGTGATTGGTCTTATTCTACAGATTTAAAGTACCAAATTTTCTTTTTAGTTTGATTTATAATGGGCTTTTTATGGCTATTATTTAACTCTAAAAATACCAATAAAATTTTTCAAAAATAAACTTTCTAGTAGTGCTTCTAAGCGTTGATTTTTACATTTAAAAAAAAATACATATTCTTATACATAAATAGATATATTATGTATATAATATGTATGTACAAATAAATTATATAGATATACATATATATTTTCTACAACTAACTATATTTTCTCTAGGTTTTGAACACGTTTTCATTTTTAAATACATTTACATTTATAATATTATTTTTTTAATTACAATACATTTTTTTTTTACTTTTAAAATATAATTTTTGATATGTTGTGTATATGTATGTATATATATTTTTTTGTTCTTTTTAGTTCGTTTATTTTGCTTATTTGTTAATAAATAATTTGGATTTGATATGTATTTTTTTCTGTTTTTTCAAAAAACCTTTATTTCAAATATGCTTATCTGTAAAATTAGTGTAACAATTGATATTTTATTATTAAATCTAAGTAAATAGGATTTTCTAAACAAATTTTAAGCAATATTAAAATTTACAATAGTTGCAATAACTCGTTATTTTGTTTATATTTTAAGTTTTTAAATTAAAATTTTATAATGGTTTAATAAAAACAATTAATAAATACCAGAATATAGTAAATAAGAAAACATTCATATTTCATTACTAAATATAATATTATAATGTAGATATGGATGTGTGTGTATAAAACTTGTTAGGTTTTGAAACCGATGTTCTTATATATAAGATAATATTTGGGAGAATTTTTCTGTTCATTCAGTTGAATTCAAAAAATTTGATTAATTTATTTTAATATTTATTATGAAAAATTGGTAAAAATTATTTAAAAGTTTGAATTTGATTAAAAAATATTTTTTGGAAATTAAAATGAACAGGTTGAACTATGACTTTCAAAGAAATAGTATATAAGAATCATATTTATATTCTATGTTATTGTAATAATGAAAAAAATGTCTTGGTATATGAACCAAGAATTTTTTTATTTATTTAATGTAAAATTAAAAAGGTTTAAAAGTTTGATACTTGGAACTAAAATTATTGATAAATGATAGTTGCGATTGCGATCACGACACTTTTTTAAGACAAAAATTTATCAAATTTACAAGTTGAATGTAAAATTTTTTATATAATATATTTTTAAAAAATATATTCAGTCTAAAAAACATCTGGCATAACTAGATATATAATAAAGAATATACAATGGTGTAAAACTTATATACCATATATTTTTTATACATTCTTATAGTATAAAAAATACACAAAAGAAATTCAATATAATGTAGGATGTAGTTTGACTTACAGCAAAAAATATTTATTTTTCAAGTTTTATTATATAAGAATGTATATAACTGTAAAGTAACAATATGTTTTTCTTTCGTTTTCTTTGACTTTATTTATATATAGGGTTAAACATTCAGTAGTTTAAGATATTTAGGATTTACTCATCATTTTATAATCAATCTCTTTCAATACTTTAAAACTTTTATTATTAAATTAATCAATTATCTATAAAAAAATTTAAATTATATGTCGAATATACTCGAATTTTGAATTAAAGTACTATGCAATATTAAAACACATTTTATTTAAACTAAATTGTTCATTAATATAGGGGATTTTTTCCAAATAAAAACATATGTAGGGGAGATAAATTTTAGTATTTCATTTAATAATTTTTTGTAATGCATAAGATTTAAATAGTTTGTAAATAATAAATAATATATTTTATATTTTTTAAAGATTTTGTAAATGTTTAAGATATATCTATAGTTTTTGTTATTGTGTTAATAAAACAATTATTGTTTTCTTTTTTCAGATTGAATTTTGAAGGGACAATATTTTTAAATTTTAAATATAGACATAATATGTATATATATATATAAACCTTTGTTTTGTTTGGTGAAAAAAAAATTTGCGAGATTTTAATTTGCATACATTAAAGCAATGGTTCATATAAATTTTGGTATTTATTCTGAAAATATTTAAAAATTAATTCACTTTTCATATACTTGATATACAAATAATTTTTTTTTTTCTCCTTAAATACATATTATAACGACTATAATAATGACAATGAAATATATTTAGTTTTTTTTTTGATTTTCATATATGTATATATACTATTGTAATTTTTAAAACATGTTATTTGCATAAAATATAATATTTTTTTAATTATTTAACAAGGTAACAATAATAATTAATGTGTATGTAATTTTATTTATATAATTCAAAAATTAACTAACAACATAAGATGTATGTATATATTATATATAATATATTTATAGTAAAAATAAATGTGTTTACATACATTTATAAGTCTTGTGTAGATTATATATAATAGAATATTAGATATTAATAACTAATTATATATTTTGAGTAATTTTTTTTAATATTTTTTTAAAAATTGTAACAAACACTTGAATATAAAAAATATTATTAATTTAATGTTTTTAATATATACCCGTAGAGAAAACTAAGATAATCTATATACGAAACAAAAAAAAAATCACTATACAAATATAAGTGGTAGTTCATGTTAATAAAGTTATATAACAGTATAACAGATATTGTTTAACTTCGAATAAAAGAAATATTTTTAAAACATTAAAATTGACTTTCAAATATTTAACAAATATTTATAAACAATTTAAATTAATGACTAAATATTCATTATAAAAATATCGAAAAAATTCTACATAAAAAATAAATTAGATTACTTTTTTTAAATAAATTATTTAATATGTACGTATATGTATATGTATTTATATGTTACATATATTGGTATAAATACATATTGTATTTTTTTATTTGTGTAAATATTGCATTCATTTTAAAATATTATATATATATATATATATATATAAATATATGAGACAATCGTAATTGGAAAATTTAGTTCAATAGAATAATGGTTTTATGTAACAAAGAAAATTTGAAATACTTTTAGGACCCTGTTTACGTAATCTCATTTTTATATACATATTTAAGGCTGTATAGGTAACAAAAATGGTGAACAAATTTTCCAGATCGTATATTTGATTGGCCCTAGTTAATTTAATTGCAAGAATAGCAAAAATATTTTTTAGAAGTTTCAATATTGTTTAATGTATATTTTTACCCATATAAATTATTTTTAAATTACTTTGTAGCTATTTATTTTGAATTTCTTTTTATTTTTTTGTAATTCTATTTTTAAACAGTCAAATTTTTATATACTAACATTTTATGTAGTAAAAATTTGATTCGATTTCTTTTTGTAATCCTTAAGATTATATGTAGTATTTCAGTATTTTATTTTAAAATGTTTAATATTAAAAAAACTATTTCTTCAACTTCAAAAGAGTTCAATGTTAATGTTATTTCAAATATTGATAATTTTTTAAATATTTAAATTTAATTTTTTGTTTTATATTATTTTAATACGAAATTCCATATTTTGAAAAATTCAATTAAAAATTGTTTATTTTAATTGTTTAGTTATCTATTATGTCATACGATTTAGGTTATAGAAGTTTGATGTTTCATTGAATTTAGTTTTCGTTGATAATGAAGTATTTCACCATATTTAATCCAAATTTGAATACATTTGTTTTAAATATTAAAGTGAAATATCCGTAATAGGAAATAATTAAAATCTCAAAAGTATTGTTAATAGGTTTATAATATATAGGAATTTAATAAAACAGTAATTTTTTAAATAGAAAAACAGTGTTAGTCTCAAGCAATTAAATCACTAAATAAAGATTTTCGTTGTATATAAAAAGTTCACTGCATTACGCTTTATTAATGTTACATAAAATATTTTTTAAGATTCACTAACATTTTTTATTTAAATTGTTTTAATTAATAACTGTTGATTTTAAATTTTGTTTGAATATACATTTTGGGGTGAATTTTGAAAAATTTGTCCTTTTTTTTTAATAAAAATATCAACAACGCAGTATATTAAAGTAAACAAATTATTAAGAGAAAATATAACCATTATTCTATAAGACTTAATAAGATGATAAGAATAGGGAAGTGGAACTAATTTATAAAATTTCATCATTTAAAATTTATGCATAACTTTTACATTTATAAATTCTATGCCATTAATAACGTATATTATTTAATAGGTATGTATAGTTTGTTTCTTTTTTTATAACACAATTTATACATGTATGATTATATAATGTACATTTTAATATAAATAAATAATTATATAACTAGGTGATATTTATATATATATATATATTTTTTTTTTTGTTCTAAACTTGTATAATATGTATAATATTTTTATATTGTTTCATCTTCAGTTTTAAATTGACTAAAATGATATGTTTTAACATTTTCTTTATAGTTTCCTCTCAGTTTTTCTTCAAGGCATTAACAATAATTTATTATTATTTTTTTAATTAAAAATAATTTTTTTTTTTCATTTTACATAAATGTACATAATATGTACGTATATATTTTGTTTGTATATAATAGTTTAATTCGTTTTATTATTTCTCTATATTATTAAAATATTGTTAATGGTATATATATATATATGTGATATGCATTGTTTCAGATTTGTTTAAATATTTTTCTTTTTTAATAATTTTTATATTATTGATTTTCTTTTTCAATATTGTATTTTCTAACATAAAGCTAAAATTATTTTCTTTTTTTTTCCATATATATGTTAGTATATATAATTTTTATTTTTAACATATACATATAATTTTGGTTCAATAGAAGTTTCATTTATTGCTATTTTTGTTTCAAATTTTATTTTTTTTTTGTTCTAACGTCTTCTTCTCATAAAAATTTATATTTGCTTTACGAAAGCTGCAGAATTATTTTGTTCTTGCCTTTGTAATTTCGTTTAGCTTTTAGGATTTAATATATACATATGCATATATATCTGTTTGTATATATATATGGATAATTTAATTTTTAAGTAAATCTCTCATCATATCCAATGATTCTTGTAAAGATTTTGCATAACGTGATGCACTCGTATCCTCACATGAATAAAATGCTGAAACACAAAATACAATTTCATTTGGATATGGATTATATGAACAACCATATCCTTTTGGTGTAACAGGACCATATCCCATAAAACTATCTGTACTGCAAGCAACCTTTTTAATATTTATTTTAAAATGTACAAAAAAAAAATTGATTGTATATTAAAATAATGTTTTAAATTATTTGCAAAGAATAATTGTATCATGTATCATAAAATTAATATATATATATATATATATATATATGTACATAGAAATAAAGAAGTATAATCAAAAAATGAAAATAAATTACATCAATTATGTACATATGTATATGTGTGAACACCAAAAAATACTAATATTTTTATCTTTCTGAATTAAATATACATATATACATACATAAAATAGTATATATTATTATAATGAATTAAAAAATTGTAGGAAAAACTAAATTAGAAAAGATTAAGACTTAGAATGTCAAACTTTTGTAATATTGTTAGCTGCATGGTCTACTTCTACTTCAGTTCGAATTAATTTTAATGTTCAAAAATTTATAAAATACGACTATCATTCATTAGGTTTTTACTATTCATAATTTCATTTATTCATTTGTTTAGTATTCATTAATTTTTTTCTCAATACTCATGAGTACTGTTTTAAATTTTGCTACGACAGGTTTATAGCGGGTATAGGATTTAAAAACTCTTCACCGCGTTATATTTTTAATTGTCTCCATCTTTCATTTATCATTTGAGATTTTAAAAATGTAGATATTGATGTATATAAGTATCACTGAATATCAGCGGACGGGCTATGAAAAATGTACCATCGCAAGATATTTGAATTTATTAAAAAAGGTATCGGCGGTCGAGGGTCGTGGTATATCCAACTAATAATGGTTTGAGGTGCACCTTCACTCTGTTGTTAAAAATTTATAATCCACAATCTATAACATTGAACACTGGTATTACAAACATATTTCAATTTGAAATCAACCAAAAAAGGTTAATTTGAAAATAAATAACAATAAAAAAAAAAAATTCAAAATTGCCAATATTTATAGACATCTGCTTGAGACAATAGCTCTTGGAGAGCCATGCAACTAGGTTGAGACTACTTTTTAGTTCGCCAGGTCACAGTTGTCAATAGATACAATAAAAAAGGGACATATATTCACTATCTGTGCGAATTCTTATATGGTTCTATAAAGAGTCAGGTTGTTTTCTTTCGGGTAAAATGCAAATGATTAAGGTAGAGGAAGTTTTTAAAAAGACTGTTAGGAATTTAAATGGGTTGCGTAAAAAAAAACTGTTCTGATGGGTTAGCCCAAATCGAATACACAGGTGATGGTAGGAAAATGGCATCATTGTGCTAAGAACTGGAAAATCGGTCACTGCAACTCATTAGCCAAAATAACCGATCCGACAATATATGTATAGGTAATAGAAAAGCGTAAGGTTACATACGTAAAATGCTGAATTTTCCTAAAACAATATGAAATGAAAATAAAAATAAAAAGTCGCTACAAAAACAAAAATTACGCAACATTATTCATGGGTTATAGATTGAAGAAAGGAAAATTAGAACGGTAACGCCTTAAAACTAATTTAAGCGGCAGACTACTTTAAGTGGCACCTAAATAAAAAAAAAATCAATTTTAAATTTAACGCAATTTTTCAAGAAACTTTTACCATGTACATAATACCATAAAATATTAATATAAAATAGTTTAGGTTAATATTTTCATTAAATGTCTACATACATAAATTTAAAACACATAATTTTGTTCTTACTTAATCTTTCGAATAACAGTGTTATAATGTGCTGAATTTTTAAAATGACATGGTGCAGATCTATAGCAATAAATTGTGCATTTTGTGATTTGTGATTTAATTTTTTTTTTCAAACATAAGAAGTACATATTATCTCCATTTAAAATTGTGCTTTTTTGTAATTTAAAAAATAGTTAGAATTAAGTTTTATATATATAATTTGTTTAAATAATAAAAGAACGACAGAAGAGATAAAAAATACACCTGACTTGTTGATAACAAGAAGCAATTAGCTATACTATAGCTTTCATCAGTGAATAGTTCATGTATAGCACCAGTTTGTTCACGACTAGCTTCACGTAATCCCAATAAATGTATATCGATACCATAGCCCAATATATTTTGCACCATTATTTCCGTTTGGCGCGTAACCGCAGATCTAAATAGTTCCTTAAGATGTTCCTTCTGTTAAGTGAATTGAATATTAATAGAAAATATATTGCGTTAAGGTGAACAAATTAGCTCACAAATTTATACATTTGTTAAGTTACACTAGTACAGATTATTGTAACATTGGCTGCATATTATAATATTTCAAGTGTGTGAATTTAGTTTGATTTTGCTATACATATTTAAATTTTCTGTTATTGTAAAATTTTGTGAGCTAATTTATTATAAGATGCCAAAGTTTCATTTTTTATAAAAAATGAATTTGGTAATGTTTTATGGAAAAGGTGAATGAAAATTTCATACAGAGTAAATACTGAATTTTACTTTTCTATTGTTGTAAGTTGCTTCATCTTCTCGATCGCTTTCAAGAGGAACATCAGGACCTTCACCTTGACACATTGCTTTTGCCCATTCTAAAGCTTCTGTGCTAGCCGATCTAATACAGTCTACTCGGCCCTATAATTTTCAAATTTAAATGTTTTTAAATTTATTTGCTTGTTTTTGTTTTTTTGAAGGTTTAAATTTTTATTTTTTTTATATTAAACGTACCAATAAAAATCTCCTTGTTGAAGCGCTTTCATATGTAGAAACTAGTCTTCCATACAATCTAGCGTAAATTTTATACGATAAGAAAAACAAAAAAAAATAGTTGTATTAATTGGAGGCTATGTGCGGTTCGCACAACAATTGAACAAAAAATAAAATTATAGGTTGAACAAGAAATATAAATCAGTCCAGTTTAGCTGAACCTTTTTCAGAAAACGTGAATTACTTAACTATTACAAAATTAGTCAAATTGTAATCGTAAACCACACAAAATAAATTTAGCATACAAAATATTTAGTTTTATGTTACTAATTTTTTAGCAATTAAGTTTGAGTTCAATAATGTAATGTGCATTTAATAATTTGATGTGCTTTCATATAGTACGAATTTTATATGCAGAACAGTTTTTATGCGTACAATTCATATTATACAGGGTGTCAAAAAACATAAAGTGCCATTTTGCTTTACTTGCTCTCTTTCTCGAGTTATGAGGCGTCCATGGTTTGTCCCATGGTTTCGAAGTCCTTTTTAGTTACAAAGACATCTGAATGTAAAGTCAGATTTTTTAAGAATTTTTTACATTAATTTTTTTCTTAATCATCCATTTACTCATACTAACTGCATGTCAATGAACTTAAATATTTAATAAAAGAAAAACTACAGCAGACTTGTCACAAGCCAAGTTAAAGTGCAATGCCTTATAAAAGTGAGAATGGCTCTATTCATAATATAATGCAACTCTTATATCTTTCATAGAGTTAAATTTCATGGAATTTGAAATATATAAATATCATATTTTCTGAGATATTAGTAAAAAATGCAAAAATTGAACGGCTTTCAGAAACTTTGAAGTCTTATAACTCGAGAAGGAGGGTCTAAAAATATATAATGTCTCGTAATGTTTTTTCTTCGTCTGGATTATTCTATCACACGAGAGTACCATCGAGTCGCCTGTACATAGAAATAAATGTAAATAATGATTTAATATAAATAATATATGTTGGACATAACTATTACTAAACTAATAATTAATGGGTATAGGTTTCTAATAATGAATACAAAAAACTCAAACATGCAATGGTGTAACAGATTGCGGTATATTTGGAATATTTTTTGAGAAACCTAAAAGGGATCCCTCAAATCGTCCAAGTATACATATTCTTCTTCAAAGTAGAATTCTAAGCCGATCCAATCTCTTACTGCTGAGATTTGATAACTGGAGATTTGAGAACTAGAGATTTGAACCGGTTTCAGTAATCTATAATATAGTAAACTATAAATATAATCTTGTTTAAAGCCGTTTTTGAGAATTGGAAAAGGAAGTTCACCTTAAATAGACGGGCAAAGCCCAAAAGTAGCCTTTCTCTGTGTTTTTTGTTTTGTTTTTCATTGCAAAAGAATTTTTTAGCTTGAAAGTTTTTAGTTGTGAATAGTGCACCAACATCTTGTTATTCGACACATATAGGATATTTTTTGGAGATTAGTGAAATCTCTTCTATGTTTTATATTAGCTGTCTGACAGCAGTCTCGGAAAATAATATTGACCGGGTAATTTGTGATATTACAGATAAAATATATTATTCTCGGCGAGTTGTTGTTAACATTTACATGAAATTGCATGTATATATGCACATATGTAAATGAAATGTACACTTTTACTATAATGATTACACTATTGGTGATTATGTTTAACTACAAATCATTGATTTTACAGATAAATCAGATTTTTCTCAAATCATTTGTTTTTGTAAAGATTTCAATATTATTTGAAAGACATGATGTCGATTAAGTCGGTTTAGTTTTTCATAAGCAGGCATGGGTTTGGGTTAAATGCCCAATAGTTATAGGTGAGTTGCATAAAAAAGTTATTTTGTGATATATACCGGCTATTTACAAAAATAATACACCTCTATTTTTGTTATTATACTCATACTCTTCTAAGTGAGGATTTATTTCTGCCCAAATCGTTTTTTGTAAACTGAATGGCTTTAAAATGCTTTTAACGAAAGTGATTTTCCACGGAGCTTTTAATTTGTTTTATATCATGCTGTTGTTTCCTTCAACAAATTAAATTAAACAGGATTCAATATAAAACTTCGATTAAAATTAACTAATAAAAGGTCTATATCAAAAACATACATTTTCTACTTTTAACATTCAAGGGATCCAGTTAACTAACATAAAGTATTTAAGGATATCATTTTCTATATTCTAATTAAATAAATTCGCTACATATTGGTCTTTCATAACTTACAATAACTAAACAATTTACGGTATATTTTGTATAAAAAAATTGGCAGTTCCTTCTAAATAAGTATACATATAAAGTTTCGTAAAAAAATTATGGGTTAATTTGTTTTTATAAAGTTTTTGATGATTATTAAAAGAAAGTAATACATAAAATATAAAAAGGTCAAAGTGAACTAATAAGGTTTTTGATAACTCACTTATAATGTGCCAGTTGTAGAGACAACTGAATATATGCATCGGGACTGCATTGACAGGACTTCATAAAGGTTTTACCGTAGCCTTTATAACGGTACACATAAAAATCTAAATCGTCAATACGCCTGTAATATTAGAATAGTAAAGTTAAATATAAAACTAAATTAATAATCTTTTTCTTACCGATCTACACTCTTGCGGGCTTCAACTAGTCGTTTATTAATTTCCGGTGGTATTTGCCATTCTAAACGTTCCGGTGGTGGTAAATGATGCTGTGGCACACCATTATTTTCATTTTGAGAATTAACAATATCATTAAAAATTTTTTCCATCAGTTGTACTACAGCGATACCTTCAGATGGTGAATGCTCGTAACATAAACCCCATGTTCCATCATTGCAAATTATTATTTGCATTGTTTTATCAAACCATCGATTACCAGAATTAAAGTCACTACCGCCACCATGTATCATTTCATGTGCCATATTTGTTTCATCGCGATGACCAATTGTATGCAATGATGGAGTTGCTCCAGCAAATCCACGAGCATTAAATGTACCGGGTAATGGTTCATCTAAACATAATACAATTAATGCCTGTTCAATTAACTCAACATTACGTTGATTTGTGTCTTCGAGTAATAAAACATCTCTATCTTTAGCCCACAATGAACGTGGTTCAGCTGTTAATATACCAATAGCTGGGGGTTGTGTTGGTAAACATGGTGCATCGCTTAATATAAAAAGAATTTGTGAAGCAACCTCATCTTCGGTCAATTTACCGCGATCATTTGCTTTTAATGGTACACAATACATTTGATTACGACAAATAACAATAATATGGTGATCTTCTTGAACCTTTGGTGGTAAATATTGTGAATCACGCTCAACACCTGGTCGTCGGCATGATCCTAATAAACGATAATATTGTGCCATACACAATGGTTGGTTTTTTTCTCGATTTGCAGCTCGTTCTTGAGGTAACTGATTACTGAAAGATGTTTAGTAATTGTCATGTTAAACATTGATAGCAAGGTAAAGATTTATGAAATTAATTGTAAAATTGTGATTGTATTATACCTTTCAAGCATTTCTTTATGTTGCATTATTCCTTCGACAATTTTTGCTCCAAATCGGGCGACATCATGAACTGTTATAAACTTTCTTGGTGGCATTACCATTCCTGGATTAGAATTAATTGGTAATGCTAACCGAACGTCCATGTACATGTCATTTAACCAGTAATAGTATGCCTGAAAGTAAAATTAATTGTAGAGAAAGTTATAGGAATTTTAGTAAAACTTGTAGGCATAAAAAAAATTTAATTAAAAGAAAAATTTTTTCTATCTTCTTTCTCTTCGCGCCGCAATGACTTTTATAATTATTAACTCCTTAAGAATTCATTTTTAACTGATCTTGTCCATCGAGAAGATATGCAAGAATTATGAAATATTTTAGTATTTAAATTACATAATCATAATAATTTTTTTATTTAAGGGAATTATGTCATTTACAAATTATTGGTTGGATTCGAATTTACTGAATTTTGTAAAATACTGCAGCTCGATTTTTTTGTTTCCTTCATGAATTTCGGACAAATCTAACGAAGGAGTAAAGAATATATGTACTTTTGTAATTATATAGTAATTTGGTATTTTCTGGCATTAGAAATCCTTATACATACTTAATATTTTAAATAAAAACGTTAAATGAGATTTATGAATTTCTAGAAGTTTTGCGTTTTCTATACGTCGCTTTTCTGCTTTTGAGAATCTTTCTGGCTGAGTTTTTTAAACTTTATTCGCTTTGATTCAATGGACTATCAAAATATTCGTGTTTAAATCACTTTAAAAAAGTCAAGTAATAATTGTTTTATTTTATATTAATGAAATTTCTAATTGATGATAAAATTTTAATTTTTTATCTCAGGGTAAATCACTTACGGTAAAAGGACAACCACAGTAAACTTATTGCATGCACTTTAATATTCGATTTTTCATTCAGCTATTTAAAAATATATTAATATTAATTTTTTGAAAATAATGTACAATTTAATTATTAATTACACATTATTTATCAAAAAGTATCATAAATTATTAAGATGATGCACATAGATCTGATTGCAGTAACGAAAATAGGTAAATTTTATTATATATGTAAGTAGTAAAATTGATTTTGTTCCGAGTCAATGGAGATTTTTCGCTTCTATAAAATTTTAATTGGTGACAGAGAAAAAAACAAAATTGAAATTAAAATAAAAAAAAATTTTACGTCAGTTAGAATTTTAAGCAGTTAACAACCAATTTTTTACAAAAAAAAACATGAAACCCAAATGATGTTTGATAGAAAATATTCGTGTATGTAGAAAAATAAAAAAAATGATATCGTTTAATTATCGAAGATATGACTTTCATTTTACATAATATATTTTGGAATTTACATTGTTTATACCTGAAATATTTTTGTATACGAAAATGTTGGAATTTCCGAATCTATGAAACATAGGCGTGCTAAAGAATATGGAAGATAATAATATGTTGGTGCTAAGTTTTTCTTAATAAAAAAATAAAAGTGTGCATTCAAGAGAAGAAAAGTAAAGTAAAGTAAAGTAAAGAATACAATTAGATCCTTTGTTATCCTTTATTCTTAAACTTAAGATAATTCTTAAACTTTCAATTGTTTTTCTTCAAATGCATTTAAAAAGGGTGCATATACTATATTAAAAATTTTCACTAACGCATTGTAAAATCTTGGTTTTTAAGGTTTTTTACATGGGTATAGGCATCCAAATGATATTAAGCATGATTACATATAAACACATACATTTATATATATATATATACGTACATCTACCTTTATTCATAAATGTTTTTTGATGTGTTAGAAAAAATAATACCCATTTGTAATTTTTTTTTGTTATGTGAAAATAATTTAATGACGATATTGAACTACAAAGAATTGATATGAGATAAGATAATTATTTTGAAGAATAACTTTAAAAATTAAATATACGTAAGTATGTAGGTATAATATGTATTTGTATTTTTATAAAAAAAAATTATTTTATATAGCCAGTATATGCGTATATAGAAAATAATGTATAACATTATGTATAACATTTTTTATTTCAAGTGCTTCGTTTTTTTTGAAATTCAATTTAATGTTTCACTTCAATAAGTGCTTTTCAAAGAATAAAAGTTCAATGTAAAAGATGTTAATGGGTGTATTGAATGTGAAAAATAGAGTACTATTGGTAATGGTTAACAATGTTATTTTATTTTTATGAATTTTACGCGGAAATGTTATCAGCGCCAAAATTCTATTATATTGAGCTCCTTATTATTCAATTAACAATGTTGTTAGATTATTAAATTAATACTAGAAAAAAAATTAAACTTTATTATCAATAAGTGTATACATACACAGAAATATATTAAATTTTTTAAGGAAGAAATATTGAGAATTATCGATTACGAATTGAAAATGATGTCAGTTGTAGGATTTTTATTATTTTAGTGGGAATACTTGAATGATAAAATTGCACTATTGTTCTAATGTTTATGTTCATATATACATTTATTTATTTAAAAAACGTTGAAGATCAGAATTTGATTAAAATTGAGCTTTATGATCGTACACAGGTTTACTAAAATAATTGCATGTATATGCGGTTGACCATAATATAATATTAATTCAGTTTTGTTGCTGAAAAATTTTCAAATCTTTACATTAATTTTACAATAAAATTTTAATTTGTCAAAGTTAACATTTTAATTTTGCGAATTTCGAAAACAATCGTTTAATATAAGAAAAATACAGAGTTGCAATTTAAATTGATGCTATTTGGCATTCGTAGGCAAATTATCGAAATGCCAAAATTTTATTAGTAGCATGCTTTTCTGCCATGTTTTGATCTGTTTTGTGATGTATATTTTGGACTCTTTAATCCACTCTGTTCTATGCTTTTCCTAGAATTTTATACCACTTTATCTCGAATTAATGTATTTATGTAATGTTACACTAATATTATGTAATAGTAAATTTTTTTCCTGAATTATTTGTGATATATAAATTCTGTGAGTGAAAAAACAAGTAAGCAGTTTGAAATATTTCTATTTATTTCTTTGATTTATTTTAAATATTAAATTTTACAAAACCGAATAGGGGATTGCAAATGGCTGTGGAATGTTGCAATTATTATTATTATTCTAAATTTCGAGTTTATGGTTGGCTCAAGGACTACTCGCAACTTCACAGTTTTAGAGAGAAAATCAATAAAAAATTTACAGAATCTAATTCAAAGTCTTGTATATGAGTGTAAATATATTGTATAAAAGAATTTTCTAAAAAAGGTAGTAAAGTTTCACAGTTTTTTGTTTCAAGTTCCTAAGTTTTTTTCTTAATTTCTGCTCCTTTATTTTCGAAATACATATGCACATTATGTCTATGGCTGTGTACATACTCTCAATATTTTTCAAAATTTTTTTATTTACATACAATATTAATATTTTTCAGTTATATGTTTTACAACTTTGAATTCTACATTATGAAGAATAGAATTATATTATGTATGTTTGTATGAAAACATTATACGATTTGTAAATAATATTTGTCTCTCGGGAATAATTTATTTCTCTTCGAATTAGACAGCACCGTAACATTATATTACATAAATATAACATTTTCTTAGAATTTATATCTAATTATTCTAATTAACAATTAGAATAATTTTTAACTAAAATTTTTTCAAAATTTTTTCATATGAATTGACGTAAATGTCTATATATATGTTCATATGTAAATATATATTATATAGATTTTTAATAATAATAACATCACTCAACAATATGTTGCAATTTTTAAAAATAAAACCTTATACAGGTATCATTCATTCATATTATAAAGGTGTGATCTGTAGAAAATTTTCATGGTGCCGCCTTTTTAGAAAATTTTGTCGAAAATATAAATTTGTATGTACATTTATATACATTTTACTAAAATTTTATCTTTTAATGGATCTCATCGTGTCGTTTTTGATGTTTAACATAGAAATTTTATCTTATTTAATGTAAAGATCTAAAATTTCCTATATAAGATCAAAATCAAAAAATTTCTTTTAGTCAAAACGAATTCTATATGCCGACTGAAAAAACAATATGAAAGGTAAGGCAACCGTTATATGTGAGCTGTGGATTCTTAATTACAAAACTGTATAAGTGAAATAAAATAATAATGAAAAAATAAAAATATTACAAATAAAATAAATCTAGTGCCATTTTGACACATAGTGCTTAAAAGTTATAAAATATGAGAAAAATAATTAAAATTAATTTTAAAAATTTATGTGGACTACAAAATTTATAAATGAATAAAAAAGATAAAATTACGCATATTTAATTTTGTTACAAAATTATGGATTGAATATCTAGATATTTATTATGTTGTTATAATTATAAAAAAAATTTTGTGAACAAAATAAATGTTTTAAATAAATTTAAAATAAAATACAAAACACTTTGAATTTATTACTTTTTCAATGGAGAAAAAGAATACTAGAAGGAAGTAAAATTAAGATTTCGATTAAACGAAAATGTCAAAAAAATGTATAATAAAATATTTGAAATAGTTATAGTTCACACAAACCAAAAATAAATTCATCGCTAATTTAAATAATTTCCATTAAATTTATTTCCATTTACTAAATTTTTGTTAATCTTTTAACTTTCAGTCTTAGTTTTGTTTTTTTCATCAATTGTACTGGTTGTATCATTAATCGATTCAAGTTCAGCTTTTGGAATACCAGATTGTCATCTTGAACGCGATTTGGGTATATTATGGCCATGTCATGACGATAAAACAAAATATTATCAATGCTTAGATATACATGAACCACTATTAATGCCATGCGGCAGTGGAACTTGGTTTGATTTTGATTCACAAAGTTGTAAAAGGCCACATGATTGGAAACCATTCCTTACACCCACCAAACGCACAACAACAATAAAAATGGCAGAAGTAGAGCCAGAACCAGAACCAGAGCCGCAACCTGAACCAGAAAAAAGAACAACAAGAAAACCTGATCTAGAACCAAAACCGGAGCCGGAAAGAAATACTACTCCAGCTCCTCCAATCATAACAAGAAAAACCACAAAACAACGTGGTCCACCAACAAAAATTAAAACAAAGAAACCAACAAGAAAACCTCATCCAACACCTTCAACTCCAATAGGTACTGCACCCACTGAACATGATATAAAAGAAAAAGGCCCAAAACGTAAGACAACTTCAAGCAAAGTCAATACCAGAAAACCCCCTCCGCCTCCAACAAGAAAACCACCGGCCCCTATAAAAAAAAAACCGTCAACGTTATCTCCTATTACAACAGAAGAAGATATAGAAGAAAAAAAAGATAAACAAATAATCAGAAAACAAAAGACAAAAATTATACCAACACGCTCTAAACGTTCTTAGATTCTTTTTCAACGAAAGCAATCACTATCAAAAGAACTCTCTAAAAACTAAGAAACACACACATACCACAAATATAGAAATTTGAGAATAAAGATTCCATTGCAACTAAATTACAAATTTTTAAATAAAAAATTTAAAAGAAAATAAAGATTTTGCAAATATAAAAATAATTAAAATAAATTAAATTTACAACTTTTAAAAATAAATATAAATATTTTATTTACAAACCACAAAATATTAATAAATTTATTAAGAAGAATTATAAAAAAGCATTACGCACGATTAAGGCAAAAAATAAACACATTATTTAAACTTAGAGAAAAAAAAATTGTAGAATTAATAATTAATAAATATAATTTATTAAAAAAATAGAAAAAAAAAACAAACAAAACAAACTTTTAGAATAAAATATAAATATAATTTTATGTTAGAATAAAATTAAGGTTAAAAATAATTTTTTTTCCAAATATTTCCACTTAAAATCAAAAATTCCTCATTGAAATTTTTCTTTTATTGTTTTATTAAGTTTGCAATTAAAGAGAGCAGTTGTTCGAAGTTTTTTTTTAATTGCAGGTTTTTTCTATGAGTTTCTAAAGGGTGGATAAATGATTTCAGACATCTTTTGAAAAATAAAGATTTACTAAAAAAAATCATTTTGCCGTAGTTTCTTTAAAAAATATTGAAATTCTACTATTTTATTATTGACTTTGTTTTCGACTATTTTGTCAGTTTACGCGTGCAGTTACGCGTTCCCGTGAAAGAAATTGTATCCACCACAATAAAATGGCAGTTTTGAAGAACCTAAGCAATTATTAAATTTTTTCTATTTGTGTTTTTACACGAATTTCTCAATATAAGAAGTAAAATCCTCATCTAAAAAATCAAAATAAAAATATTTGAAAAAGCTTCTGTTAGGAGTGTTTACTACTAAAATCTTAAATGAAAATTTTATACACATATAAACAAAAAACATTTGAAATTGTGATTTAAAAAGTAATTAAAAAATTGCAATTGTTACAATTACAAATTTGAACGGTGAAAAACGTAATTTTCCAGTAAGAACGTGTATACTTTCATGCATATTAAGTTTTCTTACTAGTTTGTGAATGAACTCTTTTTCCACTTTGATATAACAAAGAACAACAAGTTTTTACCGACCGTATTGTGTAAACAATAGGTAGGTTATGTGATGGCAACAAATTTTGCATATCGAGTTTTCGGTGGGAACGTACTTCTTCATAGTAGGGAAGTGTAAATAAACCATTTTCAGCAACCTGTCGGTCTGTCGGTCTGTCCGTCTGTCGGTCTGTCGGTCTGTGTGTGCACGCGTGTATCTCAAGTTCGGCTGAACCGATTTGGATGAAATTTTATATGTAAGTTTATTTCCACCATGGCACGGATCGATCAACTTTTGGTGTATATCAGGCCTCGGGAACTGCACTTTTTAGCGGGCCTGTTTTACATTTTTGAACATTTTGAAGAAAATATTCAACCGATTTACTTGAAATTTTATATATAAGCTCAGCTCGACCGTCTGCGAAAATTCCTATGTTTTGAAAGAAATCAGGCATTGGCAACTAGACGTTTACTACGGGCCAAATATACATTTTTGCGTATATAAAGAGAAATAATCAACCGATTTCATTGAAATTTGATTTATGAATTCCTCGTATTAAAACAATGAACATATAAATTTTTTGGAAAGATCAGGGCTCGAAAACTGATTTGCGGGCCGATTTTACATTTTTCACTATTTTGTAGAAAATATTCAACCGATTTACTTGAAATTTCATATATGAGCTTTGTTCGACCGTCCGCGAAAATTCCTAACTTTTGGAACAAATCAGGCATCAGCAACTGTACGTTTACTACGGGCCGAATATACATTTTTGTGTATATAAAGAGAAATAATCAACCGATTTCATTGAAATTTAATATTTGAATTCCTCGTATTAAAACAATGAACATATAACTTTTTTGGAAAGATCAGGGCTCGAGAACTGATTTGCGGGCCGATTTTACATTTTTCACCATATCTAGGTAACGAATTGATGGAATTTCTTGAAATTTGATATTTGAGTTCTGGTTGTTACCAAAACTAACTGGCGAGCATTTCAGGGAATTCGGGTAGCACAAAGCGAAACTCTACTAAGAGCCAAATTTACATTTTTCTAGGTATGTTAACTATAAGCTTACTAATGTCCTAAAAATTGGAAAGAAGTATTTAACAGACATTTTTATAATATTCTGTAACACTTTCATTTAACTAGACAATACACAATGCGGTCGGTTATGTGCTGACCACATCAGATTTTTTGTTTTAGGAAAGGCATAGGACTGGCCATATCAAACGTTGGAGGAAAATTTTAGTTTATTAAATTAATGATATTTTAATAAATTTATTACGTTCAACACTTCCCTTGGCATTGAAAGAAAGAAGATATTTTTTCAAATCTAAAAAAAAATCAGTTTTGCAGCTAAACTTTTTAAAATTTTCAATAATTTTTTAAACTGTCCTTCACTATGAAGTATTTGCGATATATAAGATAACCATGTATTAGTTAAATAATTACAATTAAAATACAAATTTAGAACAATATTTCTAATTTGTAAATTTTTTTCATATGTAAACTAATTTTGCCGAACTAACTAAAACTATATATAACAAAAAATAAATCGAAATAGTTATATGTAAATCATTGTATTGCTAGCAAGCAACTGTCAAACGTAATTCAATTAAATATATAAAAATACCAAATCAAATAATTTTGGAAGTTAAGTGGCGGGAAATTCAATTAATGAGTAAAGAACAAAAATTTGATAAAAGTAACAGAATATGACAAACTAAAATTTTTCACAAATTGTTAAGGAGTGAAAACATACAAGCTTCTGTCATATGACACTCTAAAAACAGTTCAAAAGTTGTAGTAATACAGAGCTTCTATGAATCAGTCTAATTCCATTTTTTGACTTACAAAAAGTAGCTTTAGAACACTATATTTAACCTGTCCTAAGAAATAGACATATTTTGGTTTTAATACTGTTCTTCAAAAATTCAATTTATATACGCGATATTTATGAGCGTGCCAGTGAGATACAAAAATGTATTGTTATTTTTTTCATAAATTGTCACTTCTTCTTATAGTGATGTCTTTCTATATCTTTATACCTCGACAATATTGTTTTGTCATTCGCAAATTTCGAAGAACGTTAAACATGTCTTTTCATATTTATTCAGTACAGGACTTACTATAAAATAGAAATGTGTAAAGAAAACAAATTTTGAATCTGATGCTTACTGAAAACTGTATTCGAATTATTACTGACTTCGAACTTTGTGACATGCAGTTTACTGCATATTTAATTTTTCCTCTTTAGAAAATCGTTTGAATTTAGTTTTTAGCAAGAACATTAAAGAAAACATTAAAAATGTCAATTTATATAAATATATGCATACTAACACTTATTCCAGGAAAAGTGTAAGCTCGTAAACATTTAGATTTCAGAAGGCAATATGTAGGGAATTTAATTAAAAAACTTGTTCAATATAATAAAATTTAAAGATTACAAAATAATAAATTTGTTTTATATTATGACTGATATGATGAACATGACTTGAGAAACAACTAAGAAAAATTTAAATAAATAAAATAATAGATTTAATTAAAGATTATCAAAACATTATCTGTTAAAATTTTTTATTTTTTAACTATTAGACTCCATTATCAGACCTACTACGACATATAGTATGATTCAATTTTTGAAGATAAATGAAATATTTTTTATTAACAATTAAAATATCTACGTACATGTATAGCTATAATACTATATTAAAATTGAAAATTCTTTAGAACTTAATGAATAAGCTCTCTTTTTTTCAAAATTTATTAATAAAAGGACTAACTTTCAAAAAATATAGATCAGTAGTAAGAAAATTTTTTAGATATAAAGTTGTTAATAAAATATTATAGGATTAAAAAATGAAAGGTAAAATTTAAAACAGCATTAATATTTAAATCAAAAAAACAAAATTGAGTGCTTAGCCGCAGTAAATTCTATAAGTTAAATGAAATTTTTGCAGCTAATTGTTTTAAAATTAATAGATTCAGTTTTGCATTAGTAACAAGAAGTACTATTAAAATATTTGTTGAAAAGAAGTAGCTACTGAAGTTTTATTGAGATAAATCTAAAATTATCAAAATATCAATTGGTGCTAAACTTAAAATTTTATTAAAATACAAAACCAAGTGGAATAGAACTGAAATTCAAGAATTATATATAAATTTGTTTTGTGTAATAAATACTAAATAAGATTTTCAAAAATAATCAAACATACAAAAACATATAACATATGAAAAAGTTTTGAATTTATTCTTGTAAAAATATTTCTTCAAAATTACTATATACTTTCAGGTTTAGTATTGTTCATTGCAGTAATTACTGTTGCCGTAGCATACCCTCTACATCCACCAATTTTACCCTCTGGATATGAAAATCTAGAAAATTTAGATTCTGAACATGTAAATCCAGATATTTTACATTCTGATAATAAGCACCACGAAACAGATGTAAATACTTTAGAATCTATTGAAGATGAAAAAGAAAATTCAGAATTGTCAGAGAAAAATGATGAAACTCCTCCAACAGCTTCAACACAACCTACAATACCAACTAGGCCTAGCCGGCCAACACCATCTACTCCAATTCCTACAGCACCCACTGAACAAGAAGATTTTGAAGTAACAGCAGATCCATAGGCATTGTTGTGATATTAGAAAACTCCAGTAAAAATAAATATACATTAATGACAAAATACATTATTTACAATATATAATAAAGAGTGACTGTAAAGGACAAAGAATTTCGAAACAGATTGCATTAAGAATATATGAAAATAAAGTTTTTTTTACTAATTAAGTATATTTTTTCTTTGAATTTTTTATCTATCAGTCTTACCCTTATTTAGTTAAATAATTTTTGGTTAAATAATTTTATTTCATATAAGAAAGACTCGCTATATTAAATGTTTCTCGCAAACAATTTACCAAAATTGTAGTAAAAATTAATTAAGTTCCTTGCAAAATAAGCTAGAAAATGTAATCGAAAATACTTTTGACAAAAATTTTTTTTTTTTTTTTCAATGGTTGATAATTTTTCCGAAATATAATTTTTTTTTTTTTTTTTTTTATTGATGTGAAAAGAAAACTTCCTTTTATTCGGAATAAAATACTTTTATTTTTCGCTAATATATTTCGTGCGCTACATACGCACTTTATCAAAGCTGATTTTCTTCTAATTAAGACAACAAACAATAAAAATTGAAATCTATTAAAATTAGGAATATTATACCTGACTTAATATAATCTACCTGACTTAATCTAGAATTTGATTATTATTATTTTTTTTTTTTTTTTTTTTTTTTTTTTTTTTTTGTTATTATTTACAAACTAAATTTATACCTGTTTTAAACCTTAAAACTGGTCAAATAATTAATTTAAAGAGCCAAGTAGCCGCGTTACCTTCGTCCGCGTTTAGTAGGCAGTCCTTGTTTGATTTGTATATCTGCATGCTTTCATGAACTTCTCTCCTGTGTTTTCCTTTTACCTCTTTTATTACCTTTAAGTTATCTTTCGTGATTGTGTGGTCCGTTTCATAAATGTGTTTTGCAACCATAGAATCGAAAATCCGGTTAAATCCTACTCTCCTTGCACGTTTTATTTCACTTAAATGTTCCTTAAACATTTAAGTGAAAACTTAAGTCTTGTTGTAACCCGTTACAACAAGATTTAAGGAACATTTAAGTGAAATAAAACGTGCAAGGAGAGTAGGATTTAACCGGATTTTCGATTCTATGGTTGCAAAACACATTTATGAAACGGACCACACAATCACGAAAGATAACTTAAAGGTAATAAAAGAGGTAAAAGGAAAACACAGGAGAGAAGTTCATGAAAGCATGCAGATATACAAATCAAACAAGGACTGCCTACTAAACGCGGACGAAGGTAACGCGGCTACTTGGCTCTTTAAATTAATTATTTGACCAGTTTTAAGGTTTAAAACAGGTATAAATTTAGTTTGAAAATAATAACAAAAAAAAAAAAAAATAATAATCAAATTCTAGATTAAGTCAGGTAGATTATATTAAGTCAGGTATAATATTCCTAATTTTAATAGATTTCAATTTTTATTGTTTGTTGTCTTAATTAGAAGAAAATCAGCTTTGATAAAGTGCGTATGTAGCGCACGAAATATATTAGCGAAAAATAAAAGTATTTTATTCCGAATAAAAGGAAGTTTTCTTTTCACATCAATAAAAAAAAAAAAAAAATACTTTTGACAATTTTTTTCGAGTAGAAAATTGTTTGAAAATTTTCAATTTCGGTCAATTGATGAACTTGTCAACTTTTTGTGTGAAATTAATTTCAAGTTTTACAACTTAAATAAATAAAATTTTAAGTCGTTAGATAATATAAAACTTGTAAATTGCTTTCACAATTTTGTAATTTATTTGAATAAAAATTTCAATTAATTATCCATTAACTTTAAAGCCCCCGTAACAAATGAAATCATGATGTGTAGCCTAATTTGTTATCTAATTTCTGGACAAATAATATCTAACATTTTTTTTAACATGTACAAATATCGTGGGTAATAATATGTAAATAAAATGTAAACTTGGTTCTTAGTAGAGTTTCGCTTTGTGCAATCCAAATTCCCTAAAACACTCACCAGTTAGTTTCGGTAACAACCAGAACTCAAATATTAAATTTCAAGAAATTCCATCAATTCATTCCGTAGATATGGTGAAAAATGTAAAATCGGCTCGCAGATCAGTTTCCGAGCCTTGACCGTTCCAAAAAATTTATATGTTCATTGTTTTAATTCGAAGAATTTAAATATTAAATTTTTATGAAATCAGATATTTCTATTTACATACGCAAAAATGTATATTTGGCCCGCATTAAACGTTCAGTTGCTGACGCCTGATTTCTTCCAAAAGTTAGGAGGTTTCGCGGACGGTCGAGCGAAGCTTATTTATGAAATTTCAAGTAAATCTGTTGAATATGTTCTTCAGAATGATCAAAAATGTAAGACAGGCCCGCTAAAAATACAGTTGCCGAGGCCTGATATATCCCAAAAGTTGATCAATTCGTGCCTACTTACATATAAAATTATAAAAACTTACATATAAAATTTTATCAAAATCGGTTCAGCCGAACTTGAAATACACGCGCGCATACACAGACCGACAGACTAATAGGTTGCTAAAAATAATTTATTTACACTTCCCTAAACTTCTGGAGAAGTGCGTTCCCACCGAAAACTCGATATGCAAAATTTGTTACCATCACATAACCTACCAATTGTATACACAATGCGATCGGTGAATATACATTTTTTGGCAATGCCGCCTATTGAAACGTTGAAACTTGTTGAAATTAAAATTTACAATATCATAATTTCTCCTATAAATATGCAAAAAATATACTGGAAGTTGAAATGCAATATAATTATTGCTGCCTATTAAACCATTTTTCACATGATTTGAATTAATTTGCGATAGAAGCGATGCTGTGACAAAACTCTATAGCTACTCGTAGTTCCACGACATCTAGGAGAAAAATCACAAATAAAACAAAAAACTTACAAGCAAGTATTCCTTTATTTAATAAATTTTTTTTATTGATTCTTCTAGGAATTATTATCAGGAATTTAATTGAAGTGATACTCATTAATTTTGATCGTATTGAAAATGAAGACGTAAATCTAAATGTTGTTTAAACAGAAATCACATTTTTTTAGTACATTAAGAAAAAAGAAATTTTGGTAAACTTATCGGTTACTGGAGCAATAACATTAAGAAAACGTTTCCTTTTATACGCTTCTTCGTATTGAGAAGCTTTTATTCTTATCTAATAAATTTAATTAAATTTCAATAATATTTAATTAAATTGAAGTTTTAATAAGATTTTTTCATGGCACAACAACACTGCAGTACGTTGACTAAATTTTGTGATATATTTAATTAAAAAATCTGAATGTTTTTTTCCCTAAAATTAAATTTTTTAGTAATTTTTTACTTCCACATTAATTTAAATTTTTATTAAGAGAAGACGTCCACTTAGTCATATAAACTTATCGTAAGCAAAATATGCCCAAATTAAAACTTGATATTATAATCTAATCAAGGGTTATCATAATAATTATAATACTGAAAAAACATTAGACATTTACTCGTCTTACAATTAGACTATCGTATATTACCAATTGATATTAATTAATTAGCGGCCAAGTATGTATATTAAAAATAGAATATCTATTTTGTGAAATTTTTCGGAAAAATTTTAATTTCAATAAAATAAGAAGATACTTTTATTTTTTATTTAGTTGTAGTAGCACTCTCGATTTATTAATACCCATGAACGACCAAGAAAAACGATGAAAGGTATAATAACAATAATTTAATTGATAGTGTGTGTATTCATTTTTTATTAATTTTCATTTGGTATTCAATACTAAGTAATCAAAATTAAATTATTAAGTGTGAAATTGCAAAAGAGGTAATTTAAAATTACCTAAATTCTTACAATAAATTATATAATAAATAATCAGTGATTAACACATTTAAGTCTGTAAAATCAGTATAAATTTTTACAAAACAGAATTCATTGTCAACATTCTTATGTACATAAATATTTATAAAATAAGTTTGCACTAAAAAAACTTTAATATTTTAATTTTCTAGGACTCTATTTATTTGTAACACTAATTGCTATTGCTATAGCTAGGCCATTGGAAAATTTATCGGAACCAAAATGTCTTGATGATGATATAAATACACTTTGGCCTGATTCCAACAGTAAGGAATATTATTACAATTGCATTGATGTAGGAGAATACATTCGATTAAAATGCGGACATGATAAGTGGTTTGATTTCAATAAACAGAAATGTGTATTACCAAATGAATGGACATCTCCATCAACAACAGTGCCAACAACACATTTAACTGATACTACCTATACAACCACAACCCCAGAAATATGCACCTCAACTCCTGAACCATCAACTACAACTGGAACACCAACACCACCAACAAGAAGTACACCAAATTCAACTAAACCAACAAAACCACCTGGTCCTACACGTCCGACTCCATCAACTCCTATTCCTACTGCACCAACAGAGCCTGATCCAGAACCAACTGATCCAACGGATCCAACAACAGAACCTACCAATCCTACTGAACCCACTGATCCAACGGATCCAACACCAGAACCTACCGATCCTACTGAACCCACTGATCCAACAGACCCAACACCAGAACCAACCGATCCTACTGAACCCACTGATCCAACAGATCCAACACCAGAACCTACCGATCCTACTGAACCTACTGATCCAACGGATCCAACAACAGAACCTACCGATCCTACTGAACCCACGGATCCAACAGCGGAACCCACGGATCCAACAGCGGAACCTACTGATCCAACAGAACCTACTGAGCCAACAGAACCTACAGATCCACCAGAACCTACTGATCCACCAGAATTTTAATTCTCAAATTTAATACCAGGAGTTCAATTTATATGATTATAGAAAAATTTAATTCGTAAAATTTAATTTCCCGAGAAAATTAAAGTGCACAAACACACAAAAATAAGTCATAGGCATGCATTAAAATTTTAAAATATTTTAAATGAAATAAATAGATGATTTTTAAGCAATAATTAATTTAAAAAAAAAACTGAATTTGTTTATTATTTGAGTTAAAATTTTGAATCTTTCCGTTACGCTCTTCTTTAGAAGTGAGGGAAAAAACTCTTCTTTAGGAAATAAAAACTAAATTTAATTACTCTTTAGGTTTTAGAGTCGTACAAAATTTTATATACATTTTAAAATTTACCATACGAGAAAGGATTTTCGATGTCTTTTTTTAACCCTTTTATAATTTAACATGAGTTTCATTTCATAGGCATGTTATACAAATTTGATAGGTTTTTAAGGGCACTCGGACACATAAGTGCATGATAGGCCCAAATGAATTTCTGAATTGTTCTACAATTTTTATTAAGAAAAGTGGTGTAAAATTTTACTAATAAAATTAAAAGAACTTTTTTACCACTTAAATTTTTGAACTGCAAATTCTAACTGATCCCTATTTGCTGTTTTAAAACTTTTTGGAATGTTTTTAAAAGAACAAAAACCAAAAAATTTTCCATTTTTTCTTAATTTTTTTGTAGGAAAAAATTTTACCCATAAATCCGAGACACAACTTTATAGTAACAGCAAACAGATAATAAAAGTCTTCAAGGGTATGTTTATGTACATACATAAATTTATATTGTATTCTTGAAATGGATTGAGTTTTATTGTTAATTTTGATTTATTTCTTTTAAAAACAATAACAGCAATACTTTATCAAATTTAAAAGCAATAATAAACTTAAAAATTTGAATCATAAATGAATTGGTTTATAGTTCAAATAAGCATTTGAAGAATTTTTAAATTTAATCCTGACAACCATAAGATATTTTTTTAAGTAAGATTTTTGTATCAAAAGTTTCACATTTTATAAAATTAGACAATTTTAATCTAATTTTAGGTCTTGGAATTTATTTTTAGGTTACTATCCCATTTAAGTCTTATTGAATAATACTTGTAAATTTCGAGCGATGAATTTTGCAGTTTTTGTAGCATAATTTAACAAAATAAATCTATAAGATAATTCAAATACATTAGCAATTACATATTTTATTAAAATTAAATTATTTATGCTAGAAAATGGGAAAATAAAAATTCATATATGCATATGTATATATCATCGAATTTTAAGTACATAATGTGTGTATGTACATAGCAACAAAAGAAGAAAAAAAATTTTAAAATTTACAAAATCAATTGAGTTAAGTAATATAGAAAAAGTTAATTCAGAAAATTAAATTTTGTTAATATTTTTGTATAACAACACATTGTACATAACAGCATATTGAGCTAAATTTCAAATTTATAATACTTGTCAATATGCACATAAACAAACAACAAAATACAATAATGTTATCTAGTATTTATAGTGAAAATTCTTATAGATTTCAAGTGCAAACAATAGATATGCCAGTTAAATTTTTGCGTATAAGTAAGGGTAGACTGAAAATAAGTGCCGTTTAAAAATTCATTTTAAATATTATGACGTTTCACTTAGTAACTATTCTATAATTTGTATAACAGCTATTTCGTACATTCAACTCAAATGAACTAGAACGAATTTCATAATGAGAGATCATTATTTAAATTTAAACCTGTGAAAATAGCTATGAATAATTCTTAAGTATTAAATTTAAATATTTGATGATTTCCAATAAGTAACGTTATAAACAATAAAGTTCATGATTTTTGATTTGGTTCATTTTTTGGTTTCCGTAAAGGTTTACCTTGAAAATTAGCGTCTTACTTTAGAAATAAAAAGTTAAAATTTAAAATTTATGAATTTTAAAGTCATGTTATTCCGAAATCTGAACAAATTCATTGGAAAGCCCTTAATCAAGGGTTTTCAAGTCATATTTTATAATGCGCTTGTGTGACATAGGCACAGATTATTAAAATTAGTAAAAAATGAAAAATCAATCAGAATTAACTTTAAGCCTCTGTAACTTTGTATCTGTTTAGCTGTAAACATTGTCTCCACACAAAAGTTTAGATACGAGATATCCTGTATAAACATTATACTTATATATATACTTATATATATATATATATGTACATACATATTATATACATACATATATACATGTATATATATGTGTTATTGTTGAGATAATAATGCTGTAACTTTTACATTTTGCAAAATTTTATGTAAATAAGAAAAATAGTTGAAATGATTTGAATGTTTTGCAAACCAATAAAAATTAGAGTAAAATTTATGAATTTTTATAGAAAGTAATGAAGGAGTGGTTTTATTGTATAGTTAGAATAGAAGAATTGGAGGAGAAATTAATATTAAACCTATACTTAAGCGCGCTTCTGACATATTTCAAGAAGAATCCTGAAACGCTCTTTTCCCATTTTTTAAAGAGCATAATGAACCTCTGATTCTTGATTTCACTAAATTACTCCCAAAAATAAAAGGTTTAAATAGAAATTTAAGAAAACAAATTGTTCCTTTTAACGATTATTAGAGCTAAACAATGAAAATTTAATGAATCACGCTATGGTTTAAAATTTTAAATGATGTTTATAAATTTAATGTAATATTGTGAATGAGCAAAATAAGGGAGCAATATAATCTAATCATTAGAAAGATAATCTATTACCGTATAAAAATTTAAAAATTTTACATAAATACTTGCTTAATATTTCAATACTATCTTGACATTTTTATGTTTGTTATTAATAGTTCGGTATAAATGGAATTTAAAATTTATATACAGGTATTTACAATGAAAAATAGAAATATTCTAAATAAAATCCTAAATTTTTGCGACATTATATTTAGTTTTATATAGATTTTTAAAGAAAAATAAACAAAAAGTTATTAAGAACAAAAATGAAAGGTAAATTGAACAAATTAAATTCATTTAAAATTTTTTATTAATTGCGGCAAAATTTTAATCTACACCAAATATTTCTATTATTGCGACGATTTAAAATTACTAGAACGATTAAATTGCATACATAGCTGTGTTACTTTTATAAATAATTTATTTATGAAATATTAAAATGTTTAATTATTTTGCTTTTAAATTTCCAAATTATTCAATTGATTTACCGAATATATTTTCATTTTTGCAGTTATACTTTTATTGTCAGCTTTAGTTCCCATCATTTTTGGGAAATCATTCACATTATATTCTGCACCAGAATGTACAGAAGAGCAAGTAGATCAACTTTGGCCTGATCCAGACAGTAAAGAACATTACTATCAGTGCCTTGATATTGGTGAACCATATAGATTACAATGCGGAAGTAAGAAATGGTTTGATTTTAATAAACAAGTTTGTGTAAACCCAGATGAGTGGACTCCTCCAATCACAACTGAGTCACCAACAGATACTACTCCAACTAATCCAACAAATCCAACTGAACCAACAAAACCAACAATCGAAACAACTAAGCCAACCGTTGAACCTACTGAACCAACAAATGAACCTACTGAGCCAACAGATGAACCTACTGAACCAACTGATGAACCTACTGAACCAACTGATGAACCTACTGAACCAACTGATGAACCTACTGAACCAACTGAACCAACGAATGAACCTACTGAACCAACGACAGAAGGAACACCTACTCCACCTACAGCACCTACACGTACAACATCAAATACAACTGTAACAACAACAACTTCAACAGAAAGCCCATCCAGGCCAACACCGCCAACACCAATTCCAACGGCACCGACTGAATCATTATTAGTTATAGAAAATGATATAAATCAAAAATTTAGGAAATTATTAAGAAATGCTTTATCAAATATTGATTAGATATGTGTAGAATGTAAGATAACTTTTAATATTTTGTTTCCAGTTTTTAAAATAAACTTATATAATATTTATTAATTTAGTATATTAACGATTTAAAAATTTCTATTGATTTATTTAACAAGCTTGTTAATTTGTTAATACCTTTTATTTCCATATATTGTTTTTCAAAAACGAGATTTCAATAACCTTAGGAATAAATATATGAAGGGTATTACAAATTTAACATTCCGTTTGCGTTTGAAACAAAAATAAAGATTCCAAATATAGATACAAATAGGTTTTTACCATAGCTGCGATGCAAATTCATATCATTTTGATAATACATATCTCGAAAACTATAAAATATACTTTACATTTTTCGAAGAAATTTGGTCATGATTGTACATAAGTTCTTGTAATTATAAAAATTAAAACTTTTATATTAGCCGTACAAATACAAAAAATTTTGCGTTAACTCATATTTTTGAAATTATAATTTTTGAATTGCAGAAGAATGAAAAATTTTCCTTTTTGCTGTAGCTGTTGTATAACTAAATCATGGAAAACATTCGTACGGGTACCACAGAGTTGGCACGGATAACTTTATGTTTTCTTGTTTTTATATACAGGTACAAATATTTCACATAAGTCAGGTTGATATATTTGACTTTGCAAAATTTCAATTGCATAGTTGGCTTTTATAATAAATATGCAATTCAAACTGAAAACATCCATTTAGTGATAACTTTGTAGATGAAATTAAAAAATTTTTCGGATTTATGTTTGTGAATTTTCAATATCTAACATAGAATATGTGTTTGTGAATTTTGAATATATTTGGAATATTTAATAATACAGCCACCCAAATTTTAAATATTTAATATTGCTTTTCCTTTATGTGTATAAAAGTAAAGTTTTTTTCGCTAGCACAGTAGCCACTAAGCCTTTTTTTATGCAAAAATAGAAGTTTTAAGCTAAATTAAGATTGAAACAGTTCACGATATGGTTGATTAGAAAGTATTTTTTGGAAGGTGAGGATCATGAAAACTGTATAAATTTTTAAAAAATATTTTTGCGCTACTTCCAGTCTGCTAAAAGTGCTGCATTATAAAATAAAAAGGTTTTCTTTTAATAATATTTCTTTACAATTTCTAAAATAAATTTGGAGACAGTTTTTAAAATTTTCTCCAAAAATTGCATGAAAGGTGCTGCATTAATGATTAAAGGAGGTTATGTGATTGCAACAAATTTCCTATATTGAATTTTCGGTGGAAACACTCTTCTCCACGGAAACGAAGTGTAAATAAACTATTTTTAGCAACCTGTCGGTCTGTCTGTCTGCCGGTCTGCTTGTCTGTTGGCCTAACACCCTGTTGGTCTTTTTTTCTGTGTGTGGACATACGTATCTCAAGTTTGGTTAAAACAATTTCGATGAAATTTTATATGAGAGTTTACTTTAGTTATGCCACGGTTAGATCAACTTTTGAGATATACCAGACCTTGAAAATTAGATCTTTTTAAGGACCGACTTTACTTGTTTTACATATTTGACCATTTTTAAAAAATTATTCAACATACAATTTGATATAAAAATTTCCTTGGACAATACGAAAAATTAGTTACACTTTAGACGAAATCATACGTCAGCAACTACACTTTTATTACGGACCAAATTTGCAAGAAAAATCTAAAGAAAAGTGTAATTTAAACGTGTGAAACCTGAGAAGCTTACATTTTAATTTTATTTTATAAATTTGTTATTAATTCTAACAAAAAAACCCCAACCAACCTATTGTTTGGCAATTTAAATTTCAATTGTGATCCAAATGATTTAAAATGAAGACCAGCTATAAAAATTAAAAAAAATATTTGTATTTGGAGCGGTATAGGATTAATAATTAATTTATTATTCTAAGTAAATTTCTAAATGTGGTCAATCGTAAAAATTTTATTCTTTTGAAATAAATGATCGACTCTTGTGTACTTATATATAGCATTTACATATAAGTGTATGGAAACAACATTATAATAAGCTTATTGCTTTTTATTGTACAAATGATAAGATGTTTTTATTAAACTAATCTAGAAATTGATACTAATTAGATAATTTACACATGCTTTTGATATAAAATTTAGATATAAATAGCTAATTTTTCAGAGATATTTCACATTGTTTATAACTATTATAATATCTGAGTTCATAATTTTTTGGAATTTCTCATCAAAATTACCGAAATGAAATGTAATTTTAATGTTTATTAAAAATTTTAATTCAAAAAAAAATTTTCAAAAATTGTTTTAAGTATTAGTGTATTATGCATTTGAAAATTGCACAAAACTGTTTTGTTATATATTGAGATGATAACCGACTGTGTTTTATGTGTTCTAAAAGAATTTTAAATCTTAATTTCAGCTATAATAATTTTTGCAACTTTAATTTCACTGGTAATGTCTCGATCATTAAGTCTTGGAGAAGAACCAAAATGTGAACATGAATATGAAATTGGATCTCTATGGCCAGATTCAAATAGTGAAGAGCATTATTATGAATGTGTGGCTATAAAAAAATCAATTCGATTAAAGTGTCCAGAGAATAAATTATTTGATTATGTCCAACAAAAATGTGTACATCCAGATGATAGAACACCAACAACAACTCCTGTAACAACAACAAGCACAACTGAATGTGATACATCACCTTGGGTATCATCATCGACCACAACTGCTGGACCAATTTAACCACAATATAAAAGTGTATTAATAAAAATATGTTTAAATTAAATTTTAAGTTTTTAAAATGCGCAAAGATTAGTTGCATACTAATTTTCCTTTTCATTTTTTAATGTTGCAAGTTGCAACTTATATATAAGATACAATATGTGGGCATGTGTATGTTTCATATATGAAACTAAGAAAATGTGTTAGGTCTATTACTAAGTGGCAAGTAAGGCCGAAAGTGTTGGTTAGGAAACGTTCGACTTATCGTTTCAAACTCAAGGGTATATTCTTATTTGGTACATCAAGGCTTTTCGAAATGTATTTAAAATAAAAAAGTAAGACTATTCCAATTGACAATTCGTTGATATTACCATTACCCTTGAAGAGTTCTGTATCCTGTTGGAACCCTAAATACAGAATTTTAGTGGAAGTGTTTTTCCAATCTTTAGCAAAGAAATTTGAGCAAAATTCAATCTTTCATAGCGATATAGTTTCCGCACTAAAAGTACAAAAAAATTTGTTCAGGTAACCATGGAGGACTAACTGTAATATTAGTGAGATATAATCGAATGGTGTAGCAAAAAAAATGTGAAATAATATTAGGAAATAAACTTTAGAGATCTGAAGACGCGAAAACTGGAAGATAGTGTAAGATTTTGTATGAAAAGTGTATAGGGTAAGTTTTAGGAAATTTTGATAATGAATAAATTATTAAAATGACATACATAGTGTTTCTTACAATTGGAAGTATCTACTTACTCGTAAGTGCTTCCGCCGGGGTATGTGAAACGTAATTTGATGGTGTGTTATGTTCAGGATTTTTTTAGTTATAACTTTAAAATGTTAGGTGTAAGCTTCGTGTAACGTCTCTTGAAGTGTTTTTTTAAAGGTAGTTTTGAAAACGAATAATTTATAATATTTAGTAAAATTACGAATTTTTGAAACAAGTCGAATGTTTTTAATTCATGAAAATAGCAACATGATCTACCACTTAATACTCTTAATCTTGTTTGCTATATTCTCATATACGGATGTATTGCGTGTTACATGTAATTTATTTTAAAATTTAAACAATTAAGTTTAAACAAAATATCAAACCTCAAATAAAAAATTTAAAAACATATCTTGATATTCAGAAATCTATCTTTTAGAGCTCAAAAGAATGTTACATACGTTGTGCTCAATATTATGTGTGAGAATTGAAATTTAAATATTATGTTTCAATTGTATGAATATTGGTTTGCACATAAAAACCTAAAACTATTAACTTGAATGAAGTCTTAGTTGATGCTCTCAAATAATATACTTGTTGTTACAGATCTCCTGTCAAATTGAAAGGAGTTATGAATGTTATAGACGTCCTCTAAATATTACTGTCCTATAAAAATTAAGGACTTTTAAAAATAATTTCACTTGCACGAATGTTTAGAAATATTTCTTTATTTTAAAGAATTCTTTTCATATTTTGTAATTATTAATTTTTAATAATCATAGCCTTAATATTCGATTTTGAATTTAATTGTTTTACATGAAATTAAGTTTCCATTATCACATTTAAAGTTATTATGTTACCTTACGAATTGTTATTATATTATATCAGAAAGCAAGATAACATATATGAATGTGCGTTTAAACTTAATCTTATTAAATCAACCACATTTATTTAAAATTTATATACTTAGAAAAAATATGAAAAACATTTTTAATTAAATTATAATTAAAATATTGGAATTTAATTAAAATAACGAAAATTTTTTTTTTTTGAAATTTTGAAGTGCTGGAGTGGAATTATTAATTTGAAATGATTGATAAAACACTTCTAAATTTTGTGTGAAAAAAATGTCCGCCTTACGTTATTTCCGAAAAGATAATCTTACAAATTATGATCAGAGAATGCTATATAAGAAGCGAAATACTGTAACTAAATTTACATTGAACACGAATTATACAATTTGGACTACACGTAAAACGAAATTCGATTTGAAAATGAAAAGTAAAGTTACTTTTTATTCAAATTTCAAATATTGTTTTATTCAAATTTAAAATATTGTAAAAAACTAATTCACTTAAAAATTGAATTTCAAGTATAATACAAAATTCTTGATAGTTTATATTACATCATATTTTTTTTTGTAATTTTTTGCAGTTTTATTTATTTTGGGAATTACAATTGGTTTGGTTTTTGCTAACCCACCAAAATGTGATCAATCAGAATTAAAAAAGCTTTGGCCAGATCCTACTAGTAGAGAGCATTATTATCAATGTATTGGTATTGGTGAATCTTATAGACTACAGTGCGGAAATCAAAAATGGTTCGATTTCAATGTACAAAGATGTGTTCCTCAAGGTGAATGGACGCCACCAACTCCAACACCTGGTCCGACCCCAACACCAGGTCCGACCCCAACACCAGGTCCGACCCCAACACCAGATCCGACCCCAACACCAGGTCCGACCCCAACACCAGGTCCAATTCCAACACCAGGTCCGACTCCAACACCAGGTCCAACCCCGGGACCGACTCCAACACCAGGCCCGTCTCCAACACCGGACCCGACTGGCGAACCAACACCACCAACAATATCTACAGAGCCCACTCCACCAACAATAGGCCCTACAACTGAAGGTCCTTCAACCCCACCAATGCCTCCAACCCCACCCCCTACAGCCCCAACAAAAACAACTAAAAGCTCGAAAACTTTTTAACGTCTTCATTTTGAAAGAAATTCATAATTTTTAATATATATTTTTACACAAAATTTTTGATTACCCAGTGATACGTACCCAATTATCTTCTCTATCTCTTTTATCAATTAAATATTGCTGCAGCCTTGGTCCTAACCCATTTGGTGATGTAAACTGTTTGATAATAGCTTGAGTCCGCTCAAGTTGCTGTTTAGTTGTAATAGGTTCCATTATCCGAATATATTCTGTTAATGTTTGATCTAAGGTAGGTACTGGAACCTTAGGTAATGTCTAAAAAGTGCAAATAAAATGTATATTTTTTTAAAATTAATGTGTAAACCATTTAAAATAAGTATTTAGAAATGTTTAATATCTATAAAGTAAATAAATTAAAATATTTATGTGAACTAAGGCATAGACCTAAATCATTTGTTTGATTCCTTCTTTCGTGATATTTGACTTCAACCATGCATTTTCATTGACAAATCCGCATCTTATGTAAAAAGATTACCTTTTCTTTATTTTTATATATATAGGATAGAATTAAGGACCATTTGTAAATAAATACAATTGAGAACAACGTCTTCGATAGATTCATATTTAAAGAAAAAGATTAATTTTTTATTTGCATAGCTTTTCTGGGGGTGTTAAGTTGATGAAAGGGTTACAGCTAACAGAGACGATACAGAACCGCGATATTTGTCTTTTTTTTTAATAGGACGATATGAAATGGGAAAAATGGTTTGAATCAAAGCGATTTGATTTTCCATTTTGCAAAATCCGCATTTATGAACATTTTAATAGTACTTCTTCAGTTGCAGATTCCCTTGGACTTAGAATACAGCATCGCTACAGCTATTTTAAGACGAATCTCAAAATTTTTGCAAGTTTTATATTTTATATGCCTGTTGGTCACCGATGGTTGGAAAAAAAATTGCATTTTTAAATTTTGTTTATATTCTCTGTTTTTTATCAAGTTCGCAATTCTACGGTATAATGTAGCGAAGAAATCAACTGCATACTAACGGAGAATGGTATCTTTATTATTTTGGTTTTTTGTTTTGTTATGAATATATACAAACATACTCATTTACATTACATTTGTTCTCTTTTTTCGTCTTCTCTTTTTTGTAAATTACATTCATACCCCAGGGAATATCTCCCAGGTTACAACGAAATGCAAAAGTAAAAAATAAAAGGGTCTAAATTGGATCAATTTTTATGAGTGTTTTTCTTTTATTATTAATTTCTTTTTTAGCAAATTCAAATTTTTTATTTTATTCTACTGCATTCCATTTTGTCTGTATTTGAGTCTTTTTCGGATTTACACTTCAATATAAAAATTGTCATTACGCTATTTTTTAAGGACTTATGATTTTATTTTTGTATTTAAACATCAAAAATTAACATTTAACTTAATTATTAGTTCTTTTCGAAAAAAAAATTTGAAAAAAAATGCTTGGGAGTTTACTTTGCCTTTCTTTCGTTCCCTCAGTTCGTCTGTTCATGTGTCTGTTTACAAAACTTCTATACTCCTTGACATAAACATCTGAAATTTTATACACATATATTTAGTAACACCAAATTTCGGTAAAAAAAAATTTTTAATAAACTCCCCTCTCTAAGAGTTGTAGTGAAACAATCAACATTTTATTGTTTAAAGAAACATTTTTTATATTCAGTAAAAGCAGAAAAGACATGTTTTTCTACCGGGCCGTAATAACCTGAAACCAAAAAATAATTTATTTCGTTATACTCCACCAGTTTATCACCTATTATATTAAAATTAGTAAAATTTGAATTTCCGGCCCCTCATATTTCAAGATTTTCAATATTTCTGTAAAAACGATAAAGTATAACAGTAAATGCCATGCCATCAAAGAGTATAATTATTCAGTTTAACTCACTAACTTAACCGTACAATTCAACCATTATGTTAAAGTTTCTTTCAATTTTTTTCTGTTGCACATCCTAAGTGTATGCAATAAATCGACATATTTGGATATGTGAATAAAAGAAATTAATAAAAGCAGTACAGTATTCTCGTTCGTCCAAGGAAAAAGTGCTTCTTTACAAATCATTGCTTTGATCCCACTTTATTTTGACTTTCTTTGGGTACATCCTTAGAGCCCAGATCTTTAAAAAAAAGTGACAAGGTTTTGTGTGCGAAATTTATTTTCCTTCATCTTTACCACTTTAGTTAGTCAAAAAAATTATTTTATTTAAAATATTACAATCATTGTTTCATTGATAGTAATATTATAAATTTGATTGCAATTGTAAGAGTTCTTCTAGTAGCTGCAAAAACAATTTGGTTATTAACTCGGAAACTAAAATTCTTACATAAACATTCAAATCTTGCATAAACGAATAGGGAAAAAATGTAAATCAAAATCTTAACTGAATTATTTCATCAGATGTGTTGCAAAGCTATAAATCGGGAAAACGGTCAACCGCAAAAATATTAGTATCGGAGCCGGAAAATAAATATCCAAATTAGAGCTAAATTGCAATTGAATCTCAAACAGAGTGCAAGCATTAGCTAATTTTTGTCCGCACTCATAAACACTCTCTTTTTAACAATACAGTTTAATATATAATACTATTTTCATATTATATAAATAATCGTTTCTTTGTACCCCTTCCAGCATTAATTTATTCATAGAATTTTTGCATGTATGCATATTTGTACGTAATTTCTCATCTTGGGATCACAACTTTAAATATTTCTCATCTTGGGATCACAACTTGGATATTTTAAAACCTGAATAACATAAAAATTTAAACAAATATATTTTATATAGATTTTGGAGATGTTTGAATGTAGACTTCAAAAGGAGGAATAATTTAACATATTTTTTTGTAATAGTTTTACTTACAGTAGGAAATCCAAATTCGTCGTTTTCTTGTGAGTCCGTTGTTGAAAGCCATTTTTTCGGTATCGAGAGTATTGAGTCTTTCCATCCTGTAAAAAGAAATTAAAAAAAAATTCATTTTTAACTTAAAACTTCTATTCTTTTAAAATTGGAAACTGAGTGTACTTTAATGTATTTTATACTCATATTTAAATATGTAAGGTTTTTATACAATAAATTTTAAACAACATTTGATTTTATTTGAAAATGTTTAGAATTCTAAATTCACAGTAGGGCGCTTTTCCATGATGTGCTTTAAAAGGAATTTTCCTTGTTTTAGAAGTAAGAATATTAGTGAACAGAGTTTTTGTTATGTTTTTGCGGGATGAATAAACATTAAAATAATATTAAAATAATATTTGTTCACTTCAGGTGGTTTCACCTCGCCTCTATCAGGAGTATACACAAACCAACTGTTACTTTAATGTATAAAATAAAAAATATACATTTGAAACAAGAAGTTTAAAATTTAATTTGATATTAAACAAGAAGAAATAGTCGGTGTATAACGTGCTAATAAAATTGGAACAAAATAATGATAACAGTTTCTTTTAACTTTAGTTTTTAAAATTAAAAAAAAAGACTTAATTGCTTCTTCTGCTTTTATGTAGCAAAGGTAAAGTTACAATAACAAAATGACAGCTGACATTAACTTTTATTTTAAATCCTTTTGTTTTTTTTAATTTTTGATATCCTTCTTCTAGTGGATTTTAGCTGTAATATTTAAAATTCAAGATATCTCTTGACATTTTGTTAGAAAACAATTTTTTCTCTATATTCTTCTCCATTTCAGTTCTTTTATTAAAGAGTTTCTATTTTGAACTTGTTTAAATGAAATGTATACTACTTTAGAAACAAACTATATATTGCATAATAGTAATGAACTATAACAATTTCCAAAAACACTTTTTTGAAAAGTAAATGGAAAAGCAAAAGTAAAGGTGTGGTTAGTGTAATAGGGTGCCGAATTCACATTTTATATTTTAAAAATAAATACAACAATCTATGAAAAAAAAGATCAGTCCTTGTAAATTACGTTATTGACAAAAGAAAGTGACTTTAAAAACATTGTTAAGGGTTAACTTATTTTGATAAAATATACATAATGTGCTCTTATCATATGTGATCTTCAGAAAATTTTACAAATTTAAATTAAAACGAGAAAAAATAGAGTTTCCCGTGTCAACTCTGTGATACCTGTACGAATTTTTTTATCCTATGTGCGAATAAATATACCATAGCTGACTATAGGACAGACTATGACTTTAAGTTGCCGCATTACCATATAATTTATGCAAAATTTCAGTACTGCATTTTTCAAAATACTGTGTGTGCCAAACTACTATTGAAGTTATATGGCAGCTACTAGAAAGAGCCAAGAAATTTCAATCATTTTTATCACACATAACAACCCTACTAGTATATTTACTTATGCGAAATTTCAATACCAAAAACTTTCTAAGACATAGTCAAATAAATTTTCAAATTGTATGACAGTTACCGGAACCAGTTACCCGATTCTGTCCAATTTAAATAGGGATCTGGCACTTACTACATTAAATCATTTGTGAATATTTGGTGAACTTAACTCAATTAGTTTTTTAAGTTATCGCTGGGACGGACGGAGAGACGGACAGACAAGCTTTGACGCTGATCAAAAACATACACTTGAGTCTATATCTCAGACCATTATTTCTTAGCGTTACAAACGGTAAGGCAAATTTAGTATACTCTTTGAACATACGTTCGTACAGGTATAAAAAGATATTTGCTATTTATTCTTGTTTTATTTTTATTTAAAAAAATTTAATCACAATTTAATTAAATTAATTAATTAATTAATTAAATTTTACTATATAGCTATTTATTTATGAATTATTTTTGCAAAATAATTTTTTCATGTTACTTCTACTCGTATGTATGTAAGTATATAATTACCCTCTAATTTTCTGTACGTTTAATAAAATGTCAATGGAACGAACTTTTGCTTTGTGTACTTCTTTACGTGAATACCTACATATGTTCTTTTTAAGAATTAGGTTATTAAAGTTGAAATTCTTTTAAAAAAATTAAATAAGTACCTATGTATGTATATACGTATATAGAAGTAATACAATTTTAATTCCATTGAAATTTAAGGCAAAAACATATTTTGATTCTGACATGGTAGTAACATGTCAATTACTGTCAAGCCTTATTTTGTAATACATATACATATGTATGTACATAAATGAAAATTTTAATCATTGAAATTCTTTTGAACAAAAATGTTTTCTAAAATTTATTCAAAAAAATTACTTTGTTTTTTCATGTTTGTTTCCATAAAGGATAAAAATCAACAATCCAATAATTTTATTTCATCTAGCTTCTATTATGTACATACATACATAAATTTATGTAGGTAAATACATAAGTGTACTTTTGAATCCTAGGATTTTGTAAAGTAAAGGTAAAAGAGGAATAATGTTGTACAATATTCCCCCTTATAAATTTCAGACAGAAAATATTTTTTGTTTATCTTTTTTATTATTTACCTAAGCGAAGACGTACATATTTATTATGTATATAAATATACATATGTATGTATTTTTATATTAAATATTTATTTTTTAAATTTATTTGTGAATATACAGTGGTATTCACAAATAAATTTAAAGATTTGTGAATATGATTTATCATTGTACGGTAGAAAACATATTTGATGCATACGTTCGCTCTATTATATCAACATCTCAATATAATAGCAAAGCTTCTACAATTATTCGGCTTCGTGTTCATTCCAATTAGAATAACCGGTATAAGTCTATAATTTTCTTTTATTCCGTCTGGAAAGATTTTTTGGGAGTTTAAATCAAAAGATCCCGGGCTCAAACTTGCTTTGAAATAATTAACTTTTAAAATGATTTTTGTATAGATACATATGCAAAAAAAAAGAATTTATTGATATGAATGAATAAGAAAATTGAATAAGAATATTGCAACAAAAAAAATTTGTTCTATATTGAGGCATAGAGTGAAAAATCATATTTTATGGGAAAGTCTAATACTAATATCGCATTCTTTTTATAGAAGTTCGGTTTAGAATTGGTAAAAACCAATTAATTTGATATGTTTCATATCAAATTAATATTTGATGATTCATTAATTTCACATGCTTTTTATTCGCTATTTTATAGAATTCCGCCAGATTATAGAATTTTCTTTAGCTGGTAAATTCGCAAGAATTTTGTTTTATGTATATGACCAATTTATTCTCCCTTTTTAAAGTAAATTAGAACAAAAAATTTCTTTACACTTTTCTCAAATTCGCGTACTAATCGAACCATATTTTCCTACTATGTATAATACAGAACTGTCACAATCTAATTGTCAATTGAACATGAATTTGTAGAGGTGATTAAACAATGGAATATTAACTGTTTAATGTCACAGGTTTTAAACTAAAATTTTTGTCAAATTTTCCATGGGAACTACTGTATATAAGTATAAACACAAGTGACATATGTACGCAATATATTGTAAGTACGCATGCATATTGTATACGACATCGAAATAAAATAAAATTTGTAAATGCGTGTGTATTTATGAAACCAATGTTTATTTTCTATTATTTACTAAGTTAATTTTTATCCTTCCGTTTCGTAAATAAATTAGTTTGGAATAATTTGTGTACAAATGTAAACGTGTATACATAGTTATTCGTACTCTGTAAAAGAGTTACGGCTTAAAATGGCAAATGTCATAAGAATTGTCAAAAATTTTTTTAAATTATTTTTAATTTTACTTCTGCTAAAGACAATATTAATGCGCTTTAAAATGAGTTTGAGAATATACATTCGTACACATATATATATTTGGTAATATGATACAAAAATGTTGGTTGTATTTTTAATTTACAAGTAAATGTATCTAATCGAGACAACTGCGTGCATACATACATATGTATATGATATAAAATATGTCTTTATTTATTTAACATTGTCTTACTGTTTACATACCATAATACATATATATACATATGTGTATTTGATTCGTTAGCGAAAATTGAGAGAAAATTGAAAATAGAGAAAATTGTCTCTGAAACAAGATCTGATAAACTTTTAAAAAAATTAAATAAAAACAATTTATTAATTTTGTTAATTAAATTCATATAATATACCCATAGATATATTATCTGGGCACATACATTTCGGTCTGTGTCATTTACAAGATGGATTATTGTTGGGAAGAGGTGAATAGTGCATGCAAGTATGTGTATGTATATAAAAACATATTAGTATGTATGAACATTTATGCATATAATTTGAGCTAGAGACTTTCATAAACACAAAATATAAACGTGATTTATACGTATGCAATATAATTTTGGCAGCTGCAAGCAACCAAAGGCTAATTTGACTGCGTTCGCCACAATAATAACAATTCAAATTTACTACATGTTGCTAATAAGTTATAGATTCTTCATGATTAGCAAAATTAATTGACAGAATTTCGTTAATGAACATTAATACAGAGCAATTTTTGTTACATATTGCTAAGGTATTGTGATTATAAAAATCTCTAATAATATAACAAACAACAGAACGGTAATAGAATTTTGCAATTATGCAAAAAAAAACGGTAGATGTTTAGCAACTAAAATTCGCTTTCCTACAATGTATAAAATAAATATAAAAAAAATTTTGGACCTAGCATAACTTTTCATTTTAGTATATGCATTTTATAAATAAATTTCGGACGAAAATTTTATTATTTTATTTTAAAATAAGTAAGCACTTGTTTATCTTCTTAAGGAATAACCTTGATATTTCCTGTCAGAGAGATTGAAAACATTTCAGATATATATTATTGACGTCATTATAGTGTGCTGTAGCCCAATAAATTTAATATTTATGTATAAGTATGTATATTATATACTGGTTAGTGGTTTATAATTATTATTTTCTTAGCACACCTATGTGGAAAAGTACTTATGTATGTTGCATGAAAAATATGTTTTTTTAAATAAAAGTAATTTACCACCATTCATGTTAATTTTTTTTATTTTTGAAGTACCACTTTATTTATTAATAAAATTTCAAATTAAAAATGTACTCATGTCACGGGAATTAAATTTGACCGAGTTAGTTTTTGACTGAGTAATGCATGTTCGAAGGGTATACTAAATTTGCCTTACCGTTTGTAACGCTAAGAAATAACGGTGTTAGATATAGACTCAAGTGTATGTTTTTGATAAGCGTCGAATTCTGAGTTGGTTTAGCTTTGTCTGTCCGTCCCAGCGATAACTCAAAAACAAATTGAGCTAGATTCACCGAGTTTTCACAAATGGTTTATTATAGTAAATGCCAGTATTATTATTAAATTGGATATGATCGGGGTATTGGTTTGGTTAGTTGCCACACAAGTTAAAAATTTAACTTACCTTGCCATACAACTTCAAAATTTATTAAGTTATATCTTAGAAACTATAAAAGCTTGGCTCTTTCTGGTAGCTGCCATACAACTGCAATAGTAGTTTACCTATATCTTAGCAAATATTGAACACACAGTACTGAAATTTTGCATAAATTAATATGGTCAGCTATGACATATGTATTCGCACATAGGATAACAAATTCGTACGAGTATCACAGAGATGACACGGTCAACTCTATTTTTTCTCGTTTATTTTTTAATTTTAACATTTTTTTTAAATAAAAGCAAATACCTGATTCAAAATTACCCAACACTTTTAATTTAGCAGCAAAAATTAAAATAAGTGTTAACAGTGTGTTTGATTCTAGTGTTTGTTTTTAGAAAACTATTAAACTTATGTTATTGCTGTATAAAAGGTCAGCGTTAAGTATAAGTTCTTAATATATAAAATTATTTAAATAGAAGTAAGTCGACTTTTTTGCTAGAGTAGTTGACAAATCTTGTATGTGCGCTGGAGTAGTTATCTTAGAGTTTATCATATTGAGCAAGAGTTCAATAAATTTTTGGTTATAAATGAAAAATAATTTCTAAGAATATAATATATAATTTATATATAATTGTAACGAAAATATAGTTCATTACAATTATATGTGAAAAATTACATTATATTTAAATGTCCTCTATGAATGTCTATTCGTAGATTCGTAGATTCCAAGGGATCCGAGTGGGGCAGGAGCATCCCCCCAAGCCACCGCAGCCATTTTTGACTTATTGTAGCCACCCCACTCCCCCGCCTATAATATCCCCGTCCCAATCACAAAGCCGGAGATATCCCTAAGGGAGTTGGACAACAGTTCCCGAACACTTGGGGACCCATGTCCAAGACAATTGCGGCGCCGAACAGCCAGTGCCGGACAGTCGCAGAGAATGTGTACGGCGGTTTCATCGCCATCCCCACAAAATCTGCAGAGGGGGGAGTCCGCCTTCCCCAGCCTATGCAGATGGTACTTCACCGGGCAGTGCCCCGTGAAGAAATTCGCAATAGTGTGAACCCGGCTCCTGCTCATGCCCAGTAACTCCGCGGCGAATTCGCTGGAGCACGCCGGAAGAAACACTTTCGCATGACGGCACCCTTTCGTGTCCCGCCAGTGACGGCCGCATTCCGCCGCGAGTAGGCAGGCAAGCCTGGCCCACACCGCGGAAGAAGGCAGACCGCAGAAAGGCAGCGGCTGCACAAAGGCAGCCCCAGATCCCCTCCGCGCCAACTCATCGGCAACTTCGTTGCCCGCATGGCCACTATGGCCCGGCACCCAAATGAGCATTACTCTGTTCTCCGATGCCAATTCCATAAGTGCAGCAAGGCAGCTCCAGACCAGCTTGGATGTAACCTGAGCTGAACGGAGTGCCAGCAGTGCAGCCCTGCTGTCTGAGAACACATAGATGGTGCGGTTTCTATACCCCCTTTCCAAATTGATTCTCAGACAGATCTCTATTGCATGTATTTCGGCCTGGAACACTGTGCAATACGGGTCAAGGGTTGCATATATACGCGTGTCCGGGCGGACACCGTATACGCCCGAACCCACACCCGACTCTGTCTTGGACCCGTCCGCATACCACACGCTCGAACCAGACCTAAGTACCGGACCACCCCGATCCCACGTCCATCGATCGGGAAACAGAACTCTGTACCTGTGGTCGAAGTTGTACCGCGGCAGACAGGTATCTGACATGGTTATTCTTAGAATCGGATCGCCCCCAATGAAGTCTCTGTGAGTCCTGTGGGCCAACTTTAGCCCTGCCCCGTCCTCGCCAGAGAGAAGTCGGTAAGTCACCAGCCGAGCTTCCTTCAATATATGGAGGTGCAGTGGCGGCAATCCGATCATCACCTCCAATGCAGCGGTGGGAGCCGTCCGCATCGCCCCGGTCACTCCCAGGCAGGCCAGCCTCTGTAGCTTTTCCAGCTTGGCCCGCACACCCACTTGTTGAGCCTTACGGCACCATACAATCGACGCATAGGTGACGATGGGCCTAGCAAGGGCCGTATATAGCCACAGTGCTATTCTGGGACTAATTCCCCAGGTCCCCCCGATGAAGCTCCTACACGTCCACAAGGCCGCCGTAGCTCTCCCGATAACTCTATCGATATGGGTATTCCAAGAGAGACGATCATCCAGGGTTACCCCCAGATACTTCACCTCCCTCGAGTAACTAATACGTTCACCAAACAGAATTGGGCACGTTAATCTGTCCCTGCTTCTGCGTCTGGTGAAGGCGACCAAAGTGCTCTTGCTTGGATTTATATTTAACTCAACGCCTTTGCACCACCTTTCCACAACACGTAAATTTTGCTGTAGAAGATCAGAAATAGTGCTCTCAAATTTTCCCCGCACGACGAAGGTCACATCGTCAGCGTATCCCCAGACACGCGCCCCGGAGCCCCTGAGAGCAGTGATTAGATCATCCACTACAATGGACCACAGGAGGGGCGAAAGAACCCCGCCCTGCGGACATCCTTTTGCAGCGGAGATGAAGAGTATATCGTTAGCTATGGTGGACTTAATAATCCTATCCTGTAGCATCCGATTAACCCATCTGCTAGTCGTCGCATCAATCCCTCGTTTGTGCAGCGACTCACAGATGACATGATATGGGGTGTTGTCAAAAGCTCCCTCTATATCAAGGAAGCAGCCAACTGCCACCTCCCGCACCCCCAGTGAGTTCTCAAGGACCCCCACCAGACTCTGCAGAGCGAGTACAGTAGACCTTCCCGACTGATAGGCGTACTGAGATTCATGCAAGGGATTGCTTCCCAGTGCACCGTCCCGTATAAATCTATCAATCACTTTTTCCATTGCTTTCAATAGAAAAGAAGTAAGGCTGATTGGACGGAAAGACCTTGGGTGGTTGCTTGGTCGCTTACCCACCTTCGGAATATACGTCACTTTAGCCACCCTCCATGCCTGAGGGATGTAACCCCACGCATAGCTGGCGCGAAGAATTTCCAACAGTGCCCCAGCGATATGTTGGAAACCCCTCTGCAAAAATGCAGGATATATCCCGTCATCACCTGGAGATTTGAAGGGCCTGAAAGAGAAAACAGCCCATCTAATCCTGCCCATCGTGAAGACCAGACGGGATCGTTGCCAGTCATCCCTCCTGGGCCAGGATGCCCTCGGTTCGATGACCGCATTTGAGTGATTCCGAAGAATCTCCGAGTCAGGAAAGTGCGTTGACGCCATAAGCTCCAACGTCTGCTTTCCGTTCTCAGTCATGGAGCCATCAGGACGTTCCATCAGGCCCAACCCGCTAACATACTTTTTGGAAAGCACTTTGTGAAGACGCGCACTGCTGGGGAGTTCATCAATGCCCTTGCAGAACGCCCTCCAAGAGATTCTCTTCGCTTTCCTAATTTCTTTATTGTATTTTGTGAGTGAGTCCCTATACTCTTCCCACGAACCTGACGTCTTGGCCTTATTGAATAGCTTTCTGGTCTTTAGTCTAAGCCTTGAAAGCTCTTCATTCCACCACGGGCACTTCCTATTACTCCGCCTCGGCTTAGCATGGCAGCTCCCGTGATAGGCATTAGTAATAGCCGCCGTCAGGGCCTCGCTGGCCAGTTCGATATCCATCACCGTTCTGACAGAAGCAGGAACGGATCTAATCCCATCCATGAGGAGCGTTTCGAATTGACTCCAATCCGTGGATTGGGGCACCCGATAAGTTTCTTCTGCCAGGCCCCCGGAGACCATGATATCAAACCTAATCTGCCTATGATCGGACATGGATGTCTCATTTGAGACATGCCATCCACCAACCCTACTGCCGATAAATTCAGTGCAAAGGGTGATGTCAAGGACCTCTTCCCTAATTGCATTTATGAATGTCGGTCTATTGCCCTCATTCATAATCATTAATTTATTGCTATATATAAACTCAAGTAGGCACTCACCTCTTTTGTTTATATTGCTGCTTCCCCAGACTGTGTGGTGGGCATTGGCATCACTTCCTATTATAAGTTGGAAGTTCCTCCTTCCACAAAAGTCCACCAGATCCTTCAGTTGCTCGTCCGGGTGGGCACAGTCCCCCGGGAGGTAGGATGAGCACACAATGAACTCTGTCCAGCCCCCGCAGGACTTCACCTTCACCAACGCAGCTACTTGATCCTTGGAACAGTAATCTGGAATGGGAAAATACGTTAGCCTTTTACTAAACAAAATGCAAGCCCTAGGCCTGCCCTCAGTTGTATTATCATACAATAGCTCACCTGTTAGGCCCTTAACCTGATCCTTCACTATGTAAGGCTCTTGGATAAGGGCGATATCGAGGTGATCCTTCATAAATCTATGAGCTAGAACATCAGTAGATGCCCTAGCATGCTGTAGATTTATTTGGATGCACCTCACAGCCATATTATTTTCTACGTCTCTTGTCTATGGGCTTTGACCCTTTAGACAAAGGCTTTACATGAGCCTTACCTCCCATTGTCGCCTTTTTACACATCTTGGTGGGCGCCTGCCCTGCCACAGCCTCTTTTGCTGCCCCAGGTGCCACGCTAGCCCCTCCAACAGCAAACACCGAAGCAGTTCCGGGCTTCCCAATGGGCTTAAACCCTTTTGGTTCCCCCGGGACGCTTGTATTTGGCGTGCTGGTCGATGGTCCTTCAGTTTCCCTCGCCGCCATTTTCGGAGCGACCTCAGACTTTCCAATGAGTTTTGGCTCTTTTGGTTGGCCTGAAGTGCTCGTCGTTGTCGCGGTGGGCACTGGTTTTTTATTTTGTCCTGCCCTGCCGCCAGCACCTTGAAAGGATTTTCTTCCCTTAACCCGAACGGTAACACGGAAGAAATTCAGGAAAAGTCGGAACTCCGCTTTCCGTAGATCTTCCAATCCGGAATCATCCACGGAAAAGGTGATGGAGCAGCCCCCGTCCTTTTCCTTATCCATCCTTAGCACCCTCCAGGAACTTATCTTGAGGCTGGGATTTTGCTTCCCTATCCTACTGAGAAATTTGTCCCTGGAGAGAGTGACGGTTGTCTCGTCCTTTGGTACGTAGGTGACGCAAACATGCTGTTTGGGCATGTCGTCGCCATCCAGTACCACGACATCGCAACCGTCCCAAGGCTTTATCTTCCTGCAGACACTGGTTATCCACTCCCTGGTGTTTTGATTGTTGCATGTTACGGATATCCATCCGTCCCTTTGCAACGCTGCAGTGAATTGTGGATGAGAGTCCACAACCCTATCCATTTCATCCATGATGGCTACTTTGATTTTCCCCATCTGGACTTCGGATAGCCATTTCTCTGGATGCAGTCTATGAGTGATGGCCACCTTGACCTGTGCTACTGCATCCCGATAAGAAGTCATTTTCGGGTTTTGTTGAGGAATGTTCCCAGGGACCTTTTCCTCAACATTGCCCTTCATCGACCTCTTCTTTGAGGGCCCTGCAAGAGAAGCTCTGGCTCCGAAGACCCTTGAGCACTAAGTGTTTGTATGCAATTGTCACTGCTGTTATTGTTGTTATCCATTTCTGGTCCCACGAATAGCGCGGGAAAGTAAAGTCACCCATGGCAGAGCCCGGCATACCATGGGAAGGCTCGTTTAAACTGGAGGGCGCCTGGTATCCAGAGTCCGCATACTAACGACTAAGCTCCCCCTTAGCCACGCAGTCATCGGCATATGCTGTTCCACCTTGACTTGGGACGCCTGTCGTCAGCTGACGTATAGATATAGGGCTGAAACTCACAAAGCAAGAGGCTCGCCGCGAGACATGACCACGACACGAACGTAACTTTGATCGTTTCAATCACCCCCTTATCCTCTTATGAATGTCTATAGTCCCACTATCAAATCAAAATTTTCAAGAATTCTCTCACGCGTTATCACACGGTAGGCAGCAATCTTGTTCCCAATGTTGTGTTTAAGCTCACGAAAACTAAATTCTTGAATACTAGTATGTATGTATGTATGTATGTATACACATATATAGGATGCTGCGTATCTAAATGCACTGCTATATTCTATTGTACATATATATGTTGACAGAGATATGATGACTAATACACCAAATTAAAGATCAGTTGACCGTTTGTTAAACGATCAACACTTTATTAATATGAAAAGTTAAAATTTCTAATTTTCCTAATTTAATATCATGTGATACCGAAATTTAGAGGTTAAAGCTAATGTAGATATTCAAGAGAAAACCCTTGTTCTAAGGTTTCCAAATCATATTTAACTAAACGTCTATCTGACACAGGAATGGAGTTCTACTTAAAATTTCAAATATTAAAATAAGTAGACCCCATACACTAGTTTTACCTTCTTATGACGGTCTAGACAGCATAATAGTATAGATAGATTGAAAGATTGTATCAATTTCATAACTTTGCAAAAATTTTAATTAAATTGGGGTAACATTCTACTTTTATTATTATTATAAAAAAGTGAGTTAGTTATACAAAAACAAATAAATAAGAAATCACTTAAAATAAACGGTACACGCCGAATTAATTTTCGCACATTTTTTGAAAGCACGACGGATGCTAAAATTTTGGGCAAATCGAAAAATTAGTCAATGCTATTATTGTGCATAATCTATAGCAAATGTTGTAAATAACTTTCAATTTTCATAAAGAAGAACAAATAACTTTAAAGCTGCTTGAAAAATTTTATTAATTAAATCAAGTACTTGGTAGGTAAACCTTTAGTTACCTTTTTGAATATAACAATAAAATAAGTAGAAAACGTTTAAGAAAATTTATTAAATTTGTTTATTCTAGGCAATTTCAAATTTTTGTGTAAAAGTAAATATATATTTATGTATGTATGCACATCGATGTCTTTATATAATTCAATGACATCTTGTTCGCCTTTTCCTCACAAATGTATTAATTGAATAAAGTCTGAAGATATTCAGTTAAAAAAAATTATTTCATCTTAAAACATAAAAACATTTTTTCCTATCTTTTATAATGCAATTTATCCTTATTTTTTTTATAATTAAAGCATTCTTCATTTTTAAATAAATTTTGCAAATTGAATTATTTAAAGTTGCTTTTATTCTTAGAAATTTTTAAAGTTTAAGCTTAAGTAAAATAAAATTTTTATGAGATGATTCATTTTAAATAAGCAATTTATTATACATTGTATGCGAAAGAAGTAAGCTGGAGCAGTTTTTGCTGAATTAAGTACAAATTTCGTAATTTAAAAATGTTACTACTGATTTATGAAACTCAATGTTTGGTGACTATCACTTATTGTCATTGAAAATTAGTAAGTATGTGTTTTACTTTTGATATAATGCGTTGATTTTACATCGAGATTAAAAATGAAAACGCATGTAATAATTTACATTTTAAATGCATTTCGATATTTGGCTTGGAAATTTTGCAATACATCCCTGATCTTTTTAAAATTTTAAAGCAATTAAACGGGAAATACGTCCCGTAAAAATGCCGTCTCGTCCTTCAGTCTATAACCGAAAAATATACGTTCCGTCAACAACCAGTATACCCGGGTATACCGGTTGTGGATTTATGACACTTTTTTTCGTAAATTCTATTGATGTAAAATGAAACTAAACTTGTATATTTTAAACATACACTGAAACATCTTATAAAAAATACTACAACTTGAGATTACCTGAGATTTTTGACCGATTAAACTCATAAATCAAAAGGTATGGTAAGTTAAATTACAAATGTATACTCGGGTATACGGTTGTAGACAGAAGGATTAAACGAATAACGTTTTGATTTTAAAATATATTAATTATTTTACATTCAAACAGGCTACACAAGCCTATTTTCAAGCACTTGTGCCGTAAACTTAAAATGTTATCTTTTTTAGCTACTGATACTTCTTGTTTTTATACATACAGTCTAAAATTATAAAATTTTGTTAGCTGTTTTGTATTTTAAAATAAAAACAGATTTATGTTTGTTTTCTAAAATAATCGAACGAATTTATATTTGTTGCCTAATCGAGATGAAATCATTCGCAGTATAAAAAATTTAAATTAATAGACAATTTACAAATTACAAATCTATTTTTTTCGGCAAAATATAGAGAAACAATTCGAAATTACAATATTTTTAATTTATCATTAAGCGGGAAAATTTAAATGTATTTTTGAATTGGCGTTCTAAAATTTTGAGGCATTAATGTTAAAATTAACTGGGACGCATGAACTTTAAAAAGAACTTTGCTCTACGCTTATACACTGATTTAAACTCATTCACTACAATTACAGATTTACAAAGAAGATTCCGACCATAAAAATATTATAATAATAAAAATATATTTTTAATTGTTTAATTTGACTTTCATTATTTACCCTATACTTGTAATCTTCTTGTTATCCTTTATAACAATTTAAGTGCTATACATATAAAAGTATATACATATATTGTAATACTATACACATAAACATATATTTATATAATTTTTTAACAATTCTAATTAAATGACATTTACATTAATATACACAGCAAAAAAAGAAATATAGATGGTGATAATGATAATGAAATTATTGTAGAAAAGCAAAGAGGATTTTTGTATAACAATAAGAAATAAAAATAAAAAAATAAAAAACAAGAAATGATATGAAAAATTATAAACACGTGACTTTATTGTTAAATTTCCCTTCTATTTGTGGGTAATTTCTTTCCAATTGCCAGACAGGGTGGAAAATTTCAGAAAAGAAAAGAATTTTTTAAGGATTCGGTCTGGTTTTTTTCCTTTCTATATACGTTATATGAACAAAATTACTATAATTTATACTATTATTATTATAAGGGCATATTATTGTTATTTTAGAAATATTTTTTAATCATATTTAAGATTTTAGATAATTTATTACTTTTTAGTATTTCTATACTTAGGTAAGCCAAAGAATCGCAATGTGAATGATGTATTGTAAATGTTCAAGTGTGTTAAAAAATAAAATAATAAAAAGTAATAAAATGGAAAATTAAATTTTTGATCTTAATAATCATTATATTTTCTCTTTTTATTTATAGTTTTGGATTTTTTATAATCTGCAGCTAGGAAAGATAGATTAATAAAAATTAATGAATTTTACTTAATTACTTAATAAATGAAAAGACGGTATAAATTGAAAATTGTGCGTCTTTGTCAAATAATATCGATAGAATGTTGGAGTTTCTATATATATGGGCCCTATTGCACAAACTACTTTTTCAGTTCTTGTTAGTATAGTTCTTTAAAATACTAAAATTTTATGAAAATTATTTAGTTTGCTTATTCAAATTTATTTTAAAAGATTATCTGGGCGATTTGGTTGTACAAGTCAGTAAAGTGACCAAATAAATGATAAAACTAAAAAATTGGTAATAGTTGATTTTTTTCTGATAGAGACACTTGTCTTAGAGAGATAGTTTAAGTTTCTAATTGATTAAACTGCTTATTCGACATACATAAATTAAGGGCTATTAAGATAATAAAATCAGCCAAAAAACGTTTTTACAGCGATAGCATTATATGTTGTTAAGAATATACTGCCTTCACATAGATTAATTAAGAGCTCTTAAAGGATTCATTCTGGTTTTGATTTACTTGCTTACATCTTTGGTTGTATTCACGGGAACTGTAATTTTTAAGGGTCTTTTGGATATGTTATTCATATTTCATGTACGAAACAGAAACATATTATCAAAAGTTTAAAATTAAAGACTTATCTATTATTTCATAACTGGACTCGCTCACATATCTCAGGGCTTCCTTTTTCGCAAATTTTAAAATTATTGTATATGTCACGAATATTATAAGAGAGCATGCTTAATTTAACTTTAATAAATGGGTTTAATCCAACATTATCAACGTCTTCACAAATTGGGAAAACTTGAAAGAAAAATATTTAGGAGAGCTCAAGGTCTAGAAAATACTTACCATTAAATATATTTTGGAATACAGAACTGTGATTTGCTAAAGATTTTTAGAGAATTTCTCGTTTTTTGGAAAAAATTAGTATTAATTTTTAAGTTAAAGGGCTTGATTTTATTTGAATTTTGATTCTTTACTAATTTTAACTTGGTTTTTAAATTTTTGCGATTATGTCATTTAAATGTCACAACATGTTTGTTGTTATTTTTTTATAATTTTTGCAATTTTAGTTTGTATTCTTTGTAGTCATTTAATTTTCAATTTTAAAAATTTCAACTGAAGCTCAATTTCTGAGTGTTGGTAAAATGTTGTTGTAAGTGTGCATTTTTGTGACATTAATTATTAAAATAATAGATGTTTCTGAGACACCATTAGAGTTAAATTGTTCTTAGTATTTATTTTGATAGTTCTTTTCTAAAAGCACTAAAATGACAATATGATTTACTAGGAGTTTTTATAAGCATGTAGCATATTTTTTATACTCTTATCAAAGGAAATTATTATTTGATTACTATACAGAAAAAAATTTATCTAAGCTTAGGAGCTCCCTATAAAAATTTATTATTTAAATTACGTATTAAGATGAAACATTCTTGAAATTTATTTTATTTTTTAAAAAATATTCAAGATATTTGATGGTAAATAAAAGTTCATAGGCTTTATTAACTGGTATGGAAAAAAAATTATTCTAATAAATGAAAAACGTCCATAGTATACCCAAAGCAATAATATTTCTACTTGGTAAAAATATAGGTATACAAAGTCTCTAAAGAAAAAATCATTAATGCGGTTTCATATAATAAATTTATCTTTTCTTCAATTATTTATTGTCCCTTTTGCGTTTAAAGATCCTGTCAACCCTCCTCTTTTTACTTCATAAGATAAAATGAGAATAGGTATTTAGTCAGGGATTAATGTATGTGCGGTAGTTGAATCAGTATTTATATTTATGTATAAATGTAAATACGGAAAGCTAATAAATGTTGAATACAACGGACTTGTATATATAAAAAATATTAAAGGAAGAATAAAGAAAAGAGAAAATGAAATTCTTTTTGACTGTCGTATCCTTTTTTGTCTTCTTTTTCTTTTGTTGGTCTTCACTTTTGTCTTGTTCTTTTGTTGTTTTAAATCCTCTAAACGAAAATGTTAAGCCCATAGGCTTACAACACTTTATATTTTGTTTGCACATAGCTTTTCCAGTATTTTCGTTGTATGTTGTAACAATATGGGGTTGAATATATTGCTTTATATACATGTATACGAATATCATTGCATATTTTCTGGGCAAGATTTGACTTTTTTTTTTTTCTTCTTTTCTTAAAGACGTAAAATGAATGAAGATAATTGAGATATTTTCTAATTGTAGTCGTTTTTTTTTTTTTAATAGTTTAAATGTTATTTGTGTCATGAAGAAATTGGATGAATACTGGCCTTTTAAATCTTTTAACATAATTAGATGGTTATTTTTCATTTTGAGCTTTTCTTTAATTTATAGCATTCGTTAATTATTGGAATGTTAATTAGTTGAAAAATCTATTGTTCTTTGATTTACCGCTTTATGTTTTTGGGTTGCACATAACTTTTAATAATTTAAGATTTTTTACAATTAATATTTAATTTTCCAAAGAATTGATGAATCAAATTATGCGAAATTAAGAAAACTTCTTAAAAATATGTAAAATTCCAATCACTTAAAGGATAAAATAAAAAACTTGATCTGGAAACCATTTTTTAAGGCAAAAACTAAAAAAGGTGCACATGTATGTCATGTATGTATGTAAGAATATTTGAGGAGTGTTTTTAATACAGTAATAATTTTTATTTTTACGTTGAGTTTTATATTTCTAAATAAAATCAAAAGTGTGTCGTCTGAATTAAATAAACAAATAAAAATTTTTTTATACAAAAACCAAAAAAAGAAAAGGAAAATTTTTTTAATCTAATTTTTAACAAACAAAGAACATTTGGATTTTTCTAAATTTACAACATTCGTGCAAACTTAGGTACTTCCTTTATTTTAAACTTTCAACAAAATATAATTTTATTTTAGCACAAAAAGAAAGACTTGAATTTTGAAAATATTTTGTCAGCCTTTGTGACAAAAGTTGCTTTATAAAATCATCTCTTCGCACATTTAATAAATTTTTCAAATTTGGGTGGGTATAACAACGCAAAATGGGTTTTAAGTCAAAATGGAGTAGCTCTCTATAATAATAACCATGAACTCCAAGAGTGCTGTTCAATTTCTATGTGAAAAACAACACCTCCCTTACACCAAAAATTTAAGAGGTAAGTGGACAAAGGGGCTAACGAACATTTTGACGAAAATCAAGCTGCTCGGAGAGAACATCATTATTATTCTTATAGCTAGAAACTTAATAGAAGATGATATTGACAGTGGACATCGGAGATAAGTAACAAAAAAATTAATAGTTTTGCAATTTGTTAATGAAAAAATGTGTCGCAATGCAAATGTAAATTAACCCTGTTGTCCACTTACCTCTTCAATTTTTGAATTTTCAGTAATTTTCTTTTAAAATATTCTTTTTAATTTTTCAATTATATTTTTTTTATCACTTTCTTTTCCAAATCAACATAGTCTACCCTATAAATTGTCTTGAAATATTAAAGTTTGTCGAAAAAACCTTGATTTTTCCCTAATTTTGCCCTTCTTGTTACATGAAAGTGCAAATTTTTTATTTAAGTTTTTCCTTTTTAACATTTAGTTTTTTTTTTTTGTTCCGATTGTGAACTGCGATGAGAAAATATTCAGTAAACATCAGATGTTCTTTTAACTTATTTTGCAACGTGATATTGAAAAAAAAAAGATTTTGTTCTGTTCTTTATTTCTTTTCCATTTTTATTGTTCTATTTAAATGAAATGAGGCTTTTGCTGTTAGACTGATAGAAATGTCAGTTTTTGTGAATGCCTTTAAACCCCCGTGGGAAATGAAAATTCAAAATATTGCCATAAACTTGATCTTAGTAACATTTTTAGGTACAAAGAAATAGTATATACATGCATACACATAAATATGTATACATGTGGGTCTGTATATACTCATGTATAATATAAAAAGAAAATATATATAAAAATTTATGATATCAGAAAAATGCCCTTAAGATAATGGAAGATAAAACAATAAAAAATAAAGAAATAAAGATAAAATGAAAATTTGTTAAAAAAAAAATAAATTTAAGTTATAAAAATAACAAGACAATGAAAAAATTAGAAATAGAGATAACAATAGGGCTGAGTTAGAATGTACGGCGAAGTAATTGTTGGCCGTCTGTGTTTCAATTTTGTATGCTTCGAAATGCTTACTATAGTGAAAAAAAAACAATAAAAGAAATTTAATGAAAACATTAAATGAGTCTATAAAAATAATTTGTTTTTAAAATTAATTGATTTTGTAAATAATTTTCTCGTTCTGTATTTTCTATTTAAATATAAAACTTTTTGTTAAGCAACCTCTGGCGTGCACAATAAATGGGGAGTAAAATCAGATGTAAATAAATTACTACTCTTGTACAACGCTTTTATTAAAAAACAATTTAGAAAAACCATTTCTTAGACCTGAACTGGAACTGATCCTATAAGACATTTACATATTTATGTTATTTATTTGCAAAAATTTAGTAAAGTAATAGTGGCCATTTCACCTAAAAGTACGAGCGACTTTGAGCCTCAGAATTCCTATAAAACAAGTTGAAATAAAAAATATTATCATCGAGTTTTGAAATATTTTAATTCTTGAAAAAGAGATGAAATGAAATTAAATATGAAATATTTGGAATGTCAAAAATAAATAAAATAACAAAATTTACGGTTAATAATTTTTTTTATAAAACACCAACATAAAATACTTTGAATGAATATTTTTCTATAAAATAGAATGAATGAATATTCTGAGAATGAATATTATGAGTGAGAGAATCAGTTCTTTTTTCAGTTTCGGAATATAGTTACACTTTTTACAATAGAATTTGTTCACTTATTTGTCCAAGATTAAGTTAGGCATAAATGATCACAAAACTTAACTAAATAAAAAACACCTAGCTGTAACTTAAAAAATATTTTAATCAAATCATTTTTTAAATAATTTTACAAATTTATGTTTGATAATTAATAAAACTATAGGCAGATTTAGTGTTATACTTTAAATTTAGCTTCCTGGTTTTTGTGTGTTAGACGAAATCGAAACTTTTAAACTTAAAATTTGTATTAGAAAATAAAAACTAAGAATTTTTATTATTCGGATTTTAACTTTTTGGATCAAAATCACCCCAATAAAATTTTCTTCTTTAATTTCAATGCTTGTGTATATTTTGTATATATTGCATATCATTTTACTTGTCATGGTAACGCTACATGTATATACACAATATTTTGTACAAATTTACAACACACATATGAGAAAATTAACTGTAAAATGTGTACAATAAATATTAAAACATCAAAATAATTTGTAAATATTTTATGTGTGTATATACACACCAATATAAATAATATTATATTTAACTAAGAAAAACAAAATAGCAATGATTTACAGATAAGGCTACCTTGATTACTTTAACTATTAATTTTTTTCATTTATGTTGATTTACATCAAATTTATTCAGTCTATAACATACATATGTACATACATATGTCAATTGAGATACACCTATATGTGTAGTTGAAAATCCCCCAAAAGTGATGAGGTAATATTAGATCTTCTTGGTATCTATAGTTAATATAAATTCTTTTTTAATGTAAAAAAAATTAGAGGGAAAACGACGTAGAAATTTACTAGTTATTGTATTTTTCCCCCAATTTTACCCTTGTTGTGGAAAATACATTTTTTATGATATCCAGCTTCTCAAAAAAAATTTTCTTTTCTTCTATATATGTATATTTCTATTTCTCTCAATCTTCAATTACATAACTGGTAAACTTTGTCCAAGCACGAGAAACATTAAAAAGCATAAACATATCAGGGTACATGTTATATGTTTGTATGTAGCATTGTAAACTCAAGGAAGGAGGGGAAATTAATATAAAATAATCATCAATGAAAATTCTAAACAAAAACCGGACGTGATTTTATACAGTATAGGCAATATCCGATTCCGTTTCCTCATATTTTCTCGTCTATAAAATATTTTTAATATATAGATGTATATATAGATCTATATACGTATATGGATACACTATATGTATACATATACATACATAAACTCACGTACGAGTAAAAGATAGAATTTTTTGTTAATTTTCTGTTGTATAAAACGATATTTCAATTTTATTTTTAAAATCATCGCTTCCTGTGCTTCTAATAGGGATGATGTGATGTACATATGCGGGTTTAATATATGTACATTCAAAATATCAAGATGCTTGTACGTATATATAGACATGGATTAATTTTTGTTTTACACGGAACTTTTGTTCTTAACTTTCTCATGTAAAAATATATCAGTTATCTTCATTGATCTTCAAAAAAGTAAAATTACAAATTTTTGGTCAAACAATATATTTTAGTTGGATCTATTTAGCCACCCAGTGTGTTTTAAAAGATTCATGTAGATTTAGAACCATTCTGAGTTTTGCGATTCGATTTTGAACTTTTGAACCTTGATTTGTGCCCATAAAATTGTGTCCTTATATATTGCAATTTCGTCGACGAATTTGCTGGTACGTGAGTTAATATTTATTTGCTTATTATATATTACTCATATAATATATCTGTGAGGGCTTTTCACTAATTTATTTTTTAACATTTTTGTCTAATTTTCTAAATTTTATAATATAATTTTTACTACAAATATAAAAATATATTTTTACTATAAATATAAATACATATATTTCAAACAGAATGGAAGGGATTTCAATTTATGTATACATTTTAAATTACTCCAGGGAATAGAATTATAAAAGCATGACTTGTTTTGAAATATTGAAGCACAACTTTATGAAAGAGAAACAAATATTAATATAAACTAAGAAATAAACATATTTCTAATGTATATGTACGTATAATGATAAGTACATATTTTTATATACTGCACGATATTTAAGCATAAACCACCACAGGTTACTTTAACTCAAACTTCTCATTTTCATTAGATTGTAATGAATAAAAATAAAAGTGGAAAATAAAAGCATGGGTAAAAATATTTCCATTAGTCTACCTTTTTCCTTTTTAGGGTCAAATCATATTGCCGGACACATTTCAAATAAAATAAAAAAAAAAGAAACGAAAAGAGTTTTTTTTTGTCATTCGTTGTTCTTACATACATACATACATAACACATAATTGGAAAGACAAATGAAAATTTAAAATTTAAGATAAAAGCCAAATTAAGAAAAAATGTTTCATTTTGTCTTCTCTCTTAATATTTTTGTCAATTTGATATTTAAAAATTTGAGGTGTACAGCACTTAATCAACCTCATTTTATATTTAAACTGAATGATATTCAAAAAAATATGAATATACAAAAATCGGTATGTTAGTTAAGCGAAATAATTTGATAGGCTTATATGCTTTAAGCTAACTTCTTCATATTTTCTACGGTTTAAGAAAGAAAACTGAAATTTTATTCGCAAACGGAATTTAGCGAGAAACAAATTGCTCTAGAAAAACATTTTGTCCCATTCTCCAAATTTTTGTAGCACCTCAAAATTCAGGAAAAAAAAATCAAAAAGTAATCGTGTCGAAAACTTGAGCTTTTTCGAAAAATTTAGATTTTCTTCTTTCTCGGTAAATTAGGATGTATATAGATATTAGGGAAAATTACTTTTTAAATAAATTTTAGCTCTTATAGCTGTAGAAATTAGAAAAAATGAAATTTTTGAATTTTTGGTTTTTCTGAAATACAACGATTTTCCATATTTCTATAAAAGCTATAAGAGAACTAACGAGGTAGAATGAAATTATTTTATATGTTAAATGATTTTATAATTTCGAATTAATTTATTGTTATATCAACTGAACGATTAATTATCGTCGATTTCGCTCTTCGAAAGTTATTTTTAATATTATATACAAAGATATATACATATTATATATAAAGACATACATGGTGTGATTTATAAACCATAGACAAAAATATTTCCAGTTTAAGTAATTTTATTAGATGAATTGAAAGAAAAAGTAGAATGAATTAAAATAAATTGCAAGCATAAATAAAATACTCATTTACCTAAAAGTATGCTGTTTTTTCAAAATAATCTTTTATATTTGAACTGTAATTTACTTAATATGTTAAAGTAGCAACGCTACCTGAATAAGTTTCTTAACAGGAATAATATAGATTAAGATTTAATGCAACTATAGTATGAGTCCAAAAACTTTTACATCTTACATAATTTTGGTTGTATATGTAAATAAAATGTTATGCTAACATTATTCATTTAAATTAAAATCCCTTGAAAAAAGTTAATGTTAAAATGAAAAGTTAAATGAAATTTATGCGATAAATTTATATAATTATATTTTTACAAAAACTGCGGCCCTACAGTAAATTAAGATTTTTGGTGGTTCTTTTATGCTGTTCACCACTTTTTTGTAATGTAAATATCATTTGCACATTATTTTAATGAAATAAAATTGAACTTAATTTTTGCTTTTAATTTAATTAAAGTAACACACTTAAAAATATTTTGAGCTTGAACTTTTAAAACAAACACAATAAAAAATAAATAAATTCGGATCAGGAAAATGGTTTGTGAGACAGCACATATGTGTTAATCGCGTTTTATTTATATATATGAAAACTTTTCATAAGTAGCCAAAAGTGAGCGAATCTACAAAACATTGAACAAATGCATAGAGTATCTGCGTATAGTTACGTAATTTTTTCTGGTAAAGGGAAGTGTTATTTCTGACTTGCAACAGGGGTGTCGTGTATTTTCGAAATTATTTTTGCATTTAATTATTTGAATTGACATTTGAACAATAAAACACAAATAGATTTATGAAAAAATGGTTGTACCCAAAAAAAAAATAAGATTTACTGTTTTAAAGTAACTGAAAACTAGCCTTCCATTTACAACCTATACATATGTAATAAGAATGAGGTCACGAGTAGTTTGAACACATAAATGGAACTATTATTTTAAAACACACCCTAATACTGCATACTTTTAGGATAAAATTACAATTTCAATTGTGATAAACAATTACATATATTTTTTGTCAAGAAGATATTGATGAAAATTTACGCTAAATATTGAGGTAAAAATTGATTAAAAAAAATAATTTGCGAAAATCTATTTATTTATAAAATGAAAGTCTGCTGTCTTAGGAGGTGAAGAAATTTTGTGAGAGGGATAGACGGACAATCAAAATGAAATTAATACAATAATTTATTTTTCCAATTTTGTTGAAAATACACGGTAAACAGTCCCTTTGGTTTACATATTTCGTTACACCACTTTTTAACATTTAATTAATGTATTTACATTATAGCGTAAAATTGAACCAATTTATATTCTTATATGAATCTAAAAATGTATACATGTATGTATGTACATATACTTGTTGGAAAAAGCTTTGCAATACATATATTAATTATACAATTACTTTACGCGAATATTAATTTAGAACAACTGCCTATTCATATAAAAGGTGTTTTTATATTTTAAAATAAAACAAAAAGTCATTTCTTTCCTAAATGTTGAAGTTCATTTAAATTTCAAAAAATTTTTTTGAAATTTGGATAAATTGGTGGTGGGTTTTTATTATATTAAAGTCGTGGGCTTCTGTAGTAAAAACTGTTCTTGCAAATAGTGTTGTGCTTGTATTCTGTAGGGATTATGATATACAAATAAATCGTTACAGGGCATTTAAAGGTTAAAATTTTATTAAAATTTTATTAAATTTTAAAGGGCATTTTTATGAATAACATTTTAACCTTTTTTCTATATTGATTTTTTCCAGTGTACATAATACCTGGCTTATCCTAGAATTTTTATTTGAGTGGATCAATAAATACAAAAAAAACTATTTACGAAAAAAATATTTTGAAGGTGGAGAGTTTTTATCATTAAGTCTATATAATTAAGTGTACAAAAATTTAATTTTTTTCAGAGTAAAGGCCCATACTTGGTTTTGATTTGTATCATAATTATTTTATTATTTTATACTTACAAATGTTTCCGCATTGGAAAACCAAGCAATAGAAGTGCATTAATTGGTACTTCTCTTTTTCATATGCGCTGAAATTTTGGATATGCTTAGCAGTTGTTTGTCTAGCAGGCAATTTAAAATACTTTAAGAATTCAACTCGAAAACGGGAAGTTGTGTGCAAAAAAAAAAATTATAATTGCAAAAATTTAAAAAGTCATAGGTCAGCTGTGAACGAATTTTTATTTTATCTTGAGCCATTTTAATGGATAAACGTGGACAACATTTAGCCATAAGCGTTTAATAAATTTTGATTTAATTATAGATAAAAAAATATGCTCATGTGAACGAAATAAATTTTGTAATTTCAATTAAATTTATGAAAATTCACATTTGTTTCAAAACTTTTTAATCAAATAAAATAAAATTTTGAAATCTGAAAAATATTTTATAGAATTTTCTTTTAAGTTAAAATTATAAAAACAAATTGAAACAATTAAAAGTTCTGAGAATTGTAAAAATCTTTTAGATATTTGTTGAATTTGAATGAGATTAAAGTTTTTGACAATGTTTTTGTGTACATACCTACATAAGTGAATAAGATATGAGAAACATTATTAATCCTTAATATAAAAAAACAAAACATTTTTGTTTTCGAATTCAAGAATTACACAAAATATCAAATATATTTTTGTACATATGTGCTCAGCCCCGGATTTATCATACATGCAAAGTATGCATTTGCAATGGGCGATAAAAAATAGGGGCGCCATTGAAAACTTAAAAAACCCCTAAATTTAAAAAAAAAAAATTTTCACCCAAAAAAAAGGATTCCAAGTTTTTTTTTATACATCAATTTATAGCGAAATTAACTTAATAAAATCTACCTACATGCAAACATAATATTTTGTTCCTACACATATTTTCTATTTGCACCATATAACAAAAAATGTTCATAGAATTAAAATTACTCATACATTTCTTTACTCTACACTACTCTTTCATTCTTATTTTTTATGTACTGTATATGCCTATAAACACAGAATATTATTTCACACAGCTGTATACATTCAATCGTTCATATATATAAGTGAAATCGTCTCATATAATATACATACATATATAGAAGCATTGTACGCAACAAATAAAAATATTCAAAAATACACATGTACACATAATTTATATTGTCTAATATGAATAAGATCAACACTCATGCGTACACATATAATTACCTCATAAAGCAAAATTTTTATTTTGCTGAGATTGCTCCCTATCAACACTCGCTCGTACACATATAATTATATCACAAAGCAATGTTTTTATTATGCTTAGTGGCTACACTCGTTCGTACACATTATATTTAAATTGTTTCATACATGCAAAATTTTATTTTTGCTTAGTTGGCGCCCACTCACCAAACAAACAAACACATTATTATAATGTATTACTTTTCTGTATACTATTGCATTAGTAAACAACAAGAACAAAACAAAAAAAACACAAATTAAGAATGAGAATAGAAAGAAATTAGAAAAAGAGAATGAGAGCAATATTCTTAAATGATGGAAAGCATAGCTTGATATTGAGATTGTGTATACCAATATTTTGTTTTTGTTTAACAACAAAAAATTTAGAATGAATTTTAAAATTACATGATCGTTATGAATTTCTACTACTATGTTCTGCTTTCGTTTTTGAAAAAACCGTTATCAATCACAGAATTAAATTTTAATTGATAAAATCTACTACTTATATTGAATTGAAAAATGTTGTTTAATAATCAAGTGAATGTTAAGAATTTTTATGCTGAATTGATGTAGTGTAAGTCATCCAAAAAATAAGAGTAAAATGAAATGGCGCATAATTTGCTTCACACATTTATCTCCAAAATTAAAACAGTTAAGCAAAACGACATTCTGAAATTTCAAAACCACGAGCCTATAAATACTAGTAAATGCATTTATTTTAATAAAATCTAAAAAATATAATGAACAGTATAAAAGCTTATAGCTATGTACATGAAAAGCTTAGTTTTTAAGTCACAAATTTTAGAACGAAACTTTGATTTTCCTTAAATTTTTGAATGCAAGTCGAAACTTTTTTTATACGCTGCTTCATTTCTCAGGCGATTTGTGAAATAAAAAGCCAAATTTTACGAATAAAAATAAAAATAATTATAAAAATAAAAATAAAATTACGAATAAAAATAAAAATAATTTTTTACTTTTTTTCATATTCAAATAAGCTTTGAAAAAGTTCATTTGATATAATTTTCATAGAACGTTTTACAATAAGTTTCACTTACGTCAAAAAGTAAATTTTTTGGTTGTTAAAATCAAAAAATCAAGTTTAAGTGATTGATATAAATCTGATCATAACTTCATAAAAAAACGTACAGTTAAATAAATTACCTTGTTTTTGAATTTATAAAACAAAAAATTGAAAGTTTAGTTCCAGACTTTAATTCTATAATTCAGCACAATAAGGTTACAAGAAACTGCTTTATGATGCACAATGTGCAATGCCTATTAAATTTTGTTCGCAGTAATAAAATAGGTGAAAAGGTTGAAGGGGGGGGGGGGCGCACTTTTTAGGAACCGCTTAGGGCGACGAATACATCAGAACCGCGCCTGTATGTGCTACATAGGTTTCCTTTTATTTAAATTTTCTTTCATTTTGTTTTTAAGAAAAAACTTCGATAAGTGTTATAATTCATTCATTCTTCAAATTTTATAATTCAATGGTATTCTTCTATTTAAATAAAATTAACTTTGACGTTAAGATGTTCGTTTTGAGTGTAAAAATGTAAATGCATAAAATTTTAAGTATTCGTCAATACTGTTATATAATGTCTACAATGTTTAAAAACTTACTATAACCTAAATTTATTTTAGAATACATGAACTGAAAATAGTTGCCTTTTTTTTATTTGGGGTGGGGGATATAAGTAAAAAACGGAAATAAGTTTCTTGTAAAGAAACATGTAGTATGTATAAAATTTCAGTTTACTTTCTTCAAGGGTGTAGAAATTTTTTAAAGAAACAAACGCACAGTTGTCCACGGACAGAGTGAAACTTATAAGCACATTTTTTCAAAAATTTTTTGGAAAAGTGCTAAAAATGAACTTTCAATTTATAAAAATTTTGTAATTTTGGACAGCAAAACAGACAAGCTATTTTCAGAAAGAAGAAATAATTTTTAGAAATTTGCAATTTTTTACTTAGCTTTTAACGTAAAAGAACTTAGGGATCAACCAGCGTCTCGAATAATGTTACCTTAATTCAATTCTAGATATACTCGTATTAAAGAGAGTTGGTCTCTTTTTCTCATTTTATTTATTCTTATATTTTGTATTTAAATATGTTTTATGTTACCTCGCTACACACATATTACGTAATACAATTACGATTGCATTTACATAGACACAAATATTATTTTAAGCAAAAAGGATTAAAAAGAAATAAAAACAAAATAAAATATATTTACACATTGTTGTACAACTTCTACATAAATATAAATTATATATATCGTATTGTGTAAGCTCATAACTTAAAAAAAATCATAAAAAGAAAATAATATAAAAAAAAACTTTCCCTTTGGCAGTCCAAAAAAAAAAATGTCAAAAAACAAACAAAAATAAGTAGATGAAAGGAATGAATTTTTTTTCTGTGCTTCATTTCGAAACAAGCGTTCATTTATTATTTGGGGTGTTAAAATTTCATTCACATTCGTATAAATTTTTATTCTTTAAACATCTTTACTATCTACATAAATTAAGAAGGTAGTTATGGAGAAGAATCTTAATGTTTGTTTTTTTTTGTTTTTAGGGAACGCATGACGAATTCAAAAACACTTGTTCTCATCTTATCCTCTTGAAATAAAACAGCATCGTCATTATATTGAATTTGTGTTTCGTTTATTTTTCGAATAAAACTATGGATTTCAAGACCTTTTAAAAATTTTTCATGAAATTTTAGTGTTCACATGTATTTATTAAAGAGATATTGTAAACTTTTTTAAATTTTTGATTTTCTTATGTTGCTAAGTACTATTTCTAACTGAAAATGAACAATCGGTATAGATTTCATTTCCATTAAGATCTATAATTTTAAACAATTTCTTGTTGACGAATCTTTTAAGCAATTTGAGTTATTTTTAAATGTGTTTCGCTTAACGAACATGATACTGCTTTGAAATATGCAATGCGAATAATATTGCAAATAAAATATAAAATATCACTTGCATTATTCTGGTGGAAAACCATTTAGTTTAAAGTTGCCATTTTAAGCAATTAATTTAAAACGTAATTTTTTTTAAAGAAAAAATCATAGTAGAATCGCACAGTTTCCAATTTAAATATTTTGTTCAAGCAAATGTTTTTGTTACAATATTTTAATTCAAAGCTTTTGAATATGAAAAATTTTTATTTTTCAAATTCTTTTTGCCTTTCATAATAATATTGTTCCAGACGTCCTCTAATTTCTATATTATTAGTAAATTTATTGTGGAAAAAATCATTTGTAATAAAATTTTCATTATTTATAATATATTTTTTTGTGAATCTTGTGCTACTCTAAAATAACCAAAATAATTAGTGAGATGAAGAGAGTTTCCGTGCTAACGCGTATTAGAATTTTTTCAAGGTGACGCGTACTTCCGTCACCTTATGTTACATACATAAAATCAATTTATGTAAGTGATTGCTTTGTTTCTCAATTTTAAAATAAAAAAAAATTCTTTATTTAAAAATAATTAAATAAAATCATTCAAAAGAAAAAAAAGAATAAGAAACAATCAAAAAGACCAAGATGTTTTGTAAACAAAAATTTCACTTTCTGTCTTTACAATGTTTGTTTTTGCATTATATAAGAATATTTCTCAGTTCATATTATATATGTAAGTATATAAGTACATATGATTGTATATCAAAATGTATATAATTTACTACATGTGCTATGCTTCTTCTTAAATATTATAAATTTTTTTAATTCTGTTTGCATATTCAACATAATAATCTACGCATCAATTGAACAAATGTACGTGATTGCCTTGAAAAATTTGAATAAAAGACTTTAGAGAAGAGAAACACGAGTATGAAAAAACAAACAGACACACTAAGAAACAAAGAAGCTTAAGCTACAAAATTAAAAATTTTACTTGACTTTATAAATCGCTTAATCTTCAATGCCGATTTCATTTTATTTGAAAATATTTGAGATTTTTCATCCAATTTAGGCAAAAATTAAATTAGCAACATAAAAAAGACATAAATATAAAAAATATAAAAAAAAACAATTTTTTGCTTTTATTTTTAGCTGAAAATTTTGTTTTGTTTTCCCTTCCTTTGTAAAAAAATCATTTTTCCGATTTCTTTTGGAATTTATTTTCAGGGTTTGAAAATCCAATTTCTATAGAATTTTATTCTTTAAAATACAAAAGCTATTCATCACTAGTACGTTTAGTTTTCAAAGTACAAGCAATAAGTATTGAATGAGCGTTTTGTTTAAAAGAATTTTGGTTGAGTTCAGATCTATTTTATTTTTTTCTTTTGTGAATGAGGATTTCCTTAAAAAGCATAATGAGGTGATTTGTATATTGAAAAATGATGAATTAAAGAGATTGTGAAAAGGTTACAGATGTCATGTACTGGATAATTCACCAGAGGTGGTGTGCTAACATTTCCTAGTTTTTGAATTTGAATATTTCAAAATTTGTTTAGGTGTACTAATTTGGTACTCAGTGATTTTTGGAAAAATCGAATTATTTTGGAAATTCTTGTAACTTTTAGTTTTTATTGCCATGAATTTAGTTTTAAACAATTTTGACGTATAAGGTTGTAAGATATAAATTAAGTTATTATTCCACAATATTTTAGAAATTGATTGTGTATTTTGCAAATTTTTATTATAACTAAAATTTATGTTTGGAATATACTTAAAATGTTGAAGTATGTTGCAATTTATTTCAATAGGTGATTAAAAAATAAAGGTTTTAGTATTAAAAACTTGAGCTAACCTTGAGTTTGTTCAAATCAAACTTGTTTTTTAAAGAGTGAAATGTTCTTATATGGTTTGTAAGCGGAACTTCTGTATATATTCCATATTCCAGCTGAAAGTAACTTCTTCTGGCTGAAATTTTTACATGAACACTGTTAAATTAAATTTTTCACTCTAAATATAAAGAATAACTCTTAATTTTAAAATAGAAATTGATTTTCGACGACATGTTTAAAATGTAATCTGAGTGATGTATATGATTATAATGCATACACTCATTAAATTAATATTTATAAATTTATAATAATTATTTGGCATGAATTAGGGCTCCGTTAGGAGTTAGGTTTGAAGTTTTGTTGAAATAGTTTAGTAGTAGATCACATATAATCGCAAATAAAAATCATTACTATCACTTACTAGTAGGAAAATAAGCTTATAATTATATATAATTATACAAAAACAATTTAAAACTATTGCAAAATAATTTTATATATTGCAATTGACAGAAAAAAATTGAAACTCAAGATTTTTGTAATGCATTTGTAAATGTGATTACTAATTTAATTTCAAAATCTTGCTAAGCATACCATTAGATTTAAATTTACTTTTAAATATCTAAAATCAACAATAAAATCAACAATAAAAAAAAGGTTTTTTCCTGGAAAGAAATTTTACATTATTGTTATAAAATTAATATTTCGTTTAAAAAACATATTTCTTCTTAAATTTTAAAATAATATTTTTTCAAAAAATTAAAAATTGTCTACATTCCTTCATATAAATTTACTTTCGTATATATACACTATGTATAGAAGCATCAATGTAGAAAGATCAAATATTAAAAGGTTTTCTGCTTAATGTTTATCATGCAAGGAAGCAATTTAAAAATAATTCTTCTTTACTTTTAAATCTGTATTCATTATTGCTGGAAAACACTGAATTTATGAAAAATAAAATATTCATAAGGAATTAGATAAAAAGAAAATCTAACATTAAATTTATTTCATCTATATATACAGTCTTGTGTATAACACTATTCGATGTACATTAAAGCACAAAATACATTATAAAATGAGAAAACGCACAATTTACCATTCATTTTTAACCACCTTTTATTAGCTATCGAGAAGATAGTAATTTATAATCCATGAAAGTAAATGTAAATGTTCCAAAATGTTACCAGCAAACCGTACACTCTTATCACTTTGTGTAGATTTATAAAAACATGCTTTTTACAATATTAAACATAACTACAGCTGATGAATTGGAATTTAAAGCAATTGACTGTTTCAATTGCAAAAAACAAATTGAATTAAATATTTTGACCATAACAATTGTTAACTTTCAAAAGCTTAAAGGCAAGTGCTTCTATTTTTTTTTACAATACAGTCCAAACGCTAATCAAAGTTTCGTAAAATTTTGACATTAAATTTTCATATATAAATTAAATGGATAGAATATTTGCATTAGTTGCTTGCAACATTATTTTCAGTAAATTTTATTTTTAATACAAAATGTTTTTGTATGTTTCAATTCAATTTAGTTGTTGTTTCATAGCTTTCTCATTGCCATATAATAAATATAATCATAAGACAGAAGAGAAAAATTTATTTGATCTTCTGTTCATTTCCCCCTTGTTGTAAGAACGGTTTTTTTTATATAATTTTGTTTTAACATTAAAACTGGTACTGAACAACATGGTACTAATCCGTTAACATCACCATGAAACCAAGAAAAAAAAAACAAAACATTAGATATAACGTACGTACACATGCACTTTATAAAATAGAGGGAAAGTAATAACAACCGAATCTAATGTTCTCGTTAAAAGGATAACTTGTTTTTATACTTTATTTATTTGTTTGTCTCTCCATTTTATTCCCTTTCAGCACCACATACACCATCATACTAACAAGAAAAAAAAATTACTGTAGCGCAATCTGGTAAGATTGTTTCTGCCACAAAATTAATCTATATACAAAACACGTTATATACTTAAAAGTATTGGGGAAAGCCAGGGGATCTATGATTTTGACATTAAATTTAGTTATACATATTATATTGTTTTTTTTGTGAAAGCAGGGAGGAAAGGGGATATATGTATAATTTTCTTGAAATAAAAAACTTATAACAGCAACAAAATATTACCCTTAATAAATAAAGTAATTTTCTTAAAATTACTGAATAGGCATTTTTCTCCTTCTTACTTTTATTATTTATGTTGTAATTTTCTAAGAATTTTTATGATGCTTCTTATATATGCGTATATAAGCGTTAATATTCTTCATTTATGAAATTTTCTAAACATAATAAGAATTTAGAATATTATGGTTGGAAGTGACACAACAGAGCAAAACTAAGAAACAACTTTAACTTTATGTTACATTTAATGTTTCAACTTTACCATAAAGTGTTTGCATGTATGTATTTATATTTTTGAAAGAGAAGAAGAATTTATAACACCTGCTAAAAGGACACCGGAGAGATATAAAACATATGCAGAATTAAAAATTTCATAATAATTTTTCTTATTACTTACAATGTACTTACTTAGTATGCTACGTGGATATAGACCTTTGTTCACTTTCTCTGTTTTTTTTTTGTTTTCTATTTATGTAAACTGTATATAAAAGCAATGTTATGACAAAATATTGTGTTTTTACTCCAATCCTTTTTGTGTACATAAAAGTTTTTAAGTTACATGCCATGTATACACGACTGCATGTACATGAAATACGATTGCATATGCATGCATATGTATATATAAGAATAAGTTATATTTTTGAACAATTTTTTTAAAAGAACATTAGGTTTCGGTATATGTACTTTTAAATAAATTGCATTATTGTTGTATATATAGGTGCATGGTGTTAATAATTTTGTAATAGAGTTCAAAAGAAAATATTGATTAATGGCAATCTTAGAAAACATGCTTGGTACATTATTTGTATCTGTTTCTATTTTTGAAAAAAATTTGTAATGAAACTTCTATATGTATTGAAAATCTTCATTTTATAGAGTATTGATGCACTGTCTCAAAGGTCGGGGCTCAAAAAGACGTAAATTTTCTTAAAAAATGGCCTCTTTTACCAATAGTTTTAAAATTTTATTCCATATACGCATATTATAATCGTTTCATATGGTTACAAATGGAACCCGTGAACGCGGTTGAACCTTATAAAAAATAAAGTACATCTGATGTTGTATGTATGTATTCATATGTGTTTTTATTGGCAGTAAGCAAAAAAATCTTTTATAACGAGTATTTGCAGTATTGACCAAAAAAAATTTTCTTACGTATTGATTTTACTTGTGTTTTCGATTCTCGAATTACCAAATTCATGTGGCTCACGTTTTTATATAAAATTTGATTGTTGCCTGTAAAAGATTTCTAATTTCTACACTTAGGCCAGGTACTTTAAAGTAGTAGAATATATATGAGCCGAGATATTGAAAAATATTTTGAAAAAAAAATATAAGCATAACAAAATCACATTTAGACATAAAATGTACTAAAATAGTTTATTTCTATACCCTAAGGAGTTTTCAAATTTGAAGGAATTTTAATAAAAATTAAAAATATTTTGAGTAGGTTGTTCTTAAAGAAAATTTTTCTAATTATTTTTTAATAATTATTTATCTAATAATTTTTTTATAGAAATTTAACGAGTGTAATCGCCTAATTTATAATAAATGTCTGTATTGATTTGAGTTTTTTTGGCAAGAACAAAAATTTGGAACACGTTTCATTTAAAATTTGTGTGTCAGATTTTATAGAATTGCATATATTTTTACTATTCACATAAAATGTTGGATAAGGGAAAGAAATTCAACGAAAATCGAGCAATTTTAAATTATTTTACTGAAAATATTAAAATAGATTGCATAAATTTAGGATAATGGGACCAAAACAATTTGAAAAAAAATTTCTTGCAACTTATAAAACAAACAAATAATTTTCTTTTTCAATAACAATTATTATTTCATTTCAGTTTATTTTTTAATAATAGTATTCTTGTTTTAATTTTTCACTTTTATTCATTCTATTTATTTATTAATTTACTTCATCTTGTTTTTTTTTTTTTTTTGTTTTTTGGTTTTATGGCTGATTTTCGCATCATACATTTGTTTTTTATTTTTAAATATTTAATTAATTTAATTTTTGTTCTTATACGGTTATCTAAATTTCAGAGTTTTCAGTTTATTTTATTTTTGAATGTACATATATGTTTGTGTATATATATTTACTTTATTATTATATAATAAATATTAAGAAATTATAAGAAGCTGTGTGTACATAATATGCTTTTAATTTAATTAAAATTTTGCAATTTATATAGAAATTATTTTTGTGAAATAATTTTTTTTTTATATTCAATTCGAGTAGAATTTTAAGAGCTCTTCTTACGAAGTGACTTGATTTAAAATTGCATAATTGTTTCCTATTTGGTTGGTTTGTTAAAGTTTTTTAAGACTTCTGAAATTGAAAATTTTTAAATATTACTAAATTTTCTGCCTTTTTTTCTTCCTCTGTCAGCAGATATTTACGTGCATGTATATGTGTACACTGAAACGACATGAGTTGTTTACCCTAAATCATATGAATTGATTTTTGTTTCTCAAAGATAAATTGAATTAAAACAAATTTTTATTTAATTATCAAAAAATTTAAAATAAAACTCAATTTTACCAAAAATTGTTTGGATTTCAAGTACAAAGTTTGTATGTACAGTTTCAAGTATACCCTATTAAAATGTTCAATATATTTTTTACTGTTCACTTGAAAATTATCTGTATGTATATGATTTCCAGTGATTTTAATAATTTCTATAAATGAATTATAATTCCAATAAATATTTTTAAAATAAATATTAAAATTTTTGGGAAAAGTTTAAAAATAATTTAGTTTTGAATCCAAAGGTATTTAAAAGTACAATGTGATATTTTGAAAGCCAAATTGTACTAAAAATTACAAATTTTTTCAAAAGTTAATCAAGTTTTAATTATTCAATATAATTAATTAATTTAATTTTTTAAATAAAACGTGAAGGAAATTACATTCTAAATTGCAGTTTATCTTGTAACTCGCTTTATTTAAGCTTATAGTTTGTGTATTATCGATTATACAGAATAAAATTAAATGAGAGCAAGATTAAGAACAAAATAAAAATTTTATATAATTTTAGGGTTCCAACCACATGTCATCAAACCTTAACTGATGTGTGCCAAACAATTCAAATAATATTTCTTATTTACTATCATTTTTATGAAAGGTTATGGCTGCATTTACAAAAATGCACCTTTGAATCCTTTTTTAAATTTTTCCTCTGTTTTGTTTCTGCTTTTTTTTTAATTAATTAAAAAGTGTATGTAATGCGCGTATATATGTATACAAATTTATAATTGTATATATTTTCTAATCAATAATGTTATGTTGTTAATTAATCTCAGAATTTAACATTAAAATTAGTTTTGTAATACTATTTTTTATTTGTTTTTCGTTATTTTTTTTTTATTTAATTAAATTTTTAATATTAACACAGAACTATTTTTTTTTTGGTTTTTCAATAATATTTTTTTTTTCAATTTTGTATTTTTTTTGCAGGGTTTTTTTTTCCTTTTTATACAAAAATTATTAAATGTATATAATGTTATGTTTTATTAATGTATAATAATTAATTTAAATGAAAATTAAGTATAACATTTAAAGGACTACATTCAAATATATTTTTTTTTGTTTTTGTTTATTCTATTTTTAAAATATGCATTTATTTCGTTTTGTTTTTGGTTAGTTAGTATATAAATAAATTACATAAAATTGAATTTATATACTAAAAATTACTTCAATTACATAATTAATACCTTGTTTCAATAATAATCAAGACAGTTTTGTAAATGTTATACACCATATTTTTGGAACTAATGAAGAATTTGGAAAATTGTTTTTGGTTTTTATTTTTTTTATTTTTTGTTATTTTTTTTTTGTATATAATAAGAAATTTTCATAAATACCAACATATATATATGTATATGTATATGCATATGTATGCAAAATAATTCTGATAGGATAGATAGACTACAATTTAATAGAATAGAGAGATTTCATATAATTTTCGGATACACAAATAAGATTCTTTTTTTTTGTCATATTATAAGTAAGTATATGTATGTATATATGTTTTAGCGTATTATTAAGAATATAATATTGAAATTGCAAAAGTTTTTAATAGAAATTTTATATAGTTTATAATAAACAAGAACATTAAATTAAATATGGAAATAGAGATTTTCTTATTATATAATGGATAACTCCGAATAATGACAAATGAAATTTTATGGGAAAATTAAAAAATGTATTTTTATATTTTAATGAAAATTGAAAATTTATTTAAAGTATGAACTGATGCCTTCGTTAAGATAAACTCATAAATCGAAAGAATTTATGTTTTTAGAACACAAAATTTTGCAGGAACTAATTGTAACTTGTTTTTTGTTTTTTTTTAAACTGTGTAATAGTTTCATCTGCATAAAAATATTTTGAGTTTTGCCAATTGCATTAAAATTTATTAGAGATGATATTTTTTTCACTGGGCCATAGCTTGATTAATTTAAACTCATTTACATTTAAAAATATCGCTATTCAAAAACAATGAACTAATTCTATTGTAATTTGAATTAATCTTTTAGTTTTGAAATAATCATGAGCAACATGTCTGCGTTCTTCATTTGAATTAAAATGGTTCTTTATTTGTAAAATTTAATCAGTTTCTTTGGGAAATTAATAAAATGTGTCGGCTTTTAAAAATGTTTGTATGATATTTCAAAATTAAAAATCCAATTAATTTTCGAGATAAAAAATGAGAATTTAATTTGAAGGGGGTGACTTAAAATGAGTCAGTATAGGGCAAGGATAATGGAAAATGTACTTAAAATAATTAACTTCAATTGAAAATGAAATGATTTGTAGTTGAAATTAGTAGCATCCAATTGATATTTCAAATTTCATTTGTCATTTCATCAACATATAGAATTAAATTGATTTTTTTTTAACAAATTAATCAAAATTTTTAAGTTTGTATATTTATTTCGAATATTATATATTATGTATATGTAAGGGTGTGTGTAATTTCTTCCTTCTTGACGTATGTTTACTTGTTTTCTTTAAATAATATACACAAAATTTTCTAGTTTTCTGAACAGATATACGCTATATATTTTTATATATTAAGTATAGCCTAAATATGAATAATATTTTTTTTTAATTTTTTATAAACGTTTACTTTTTGTTTTACTTTTTAGCTATTTTAATTTTTTGTAGACATTTTTTTAATCTAAATATTTTTTTCTGCCGTTTATCTTATTCCTTTTTTTTCAATATTTTTTTGTAGTTTTTTGAAGTATTTTTTTTTTAATTTTGTTTTATTTTTAAAGCGTTTTAAGTATAGTTTTGTTTTTTAATATTTACTTAGAGTAAATTATATAAGTGAAACATACATATATGTATAGCTTTATATGTAGAATATTATATATGTATATATACATTAGATTTATTCTGAAAATATTTTACATATAGATACAAGTATGTAATATATTAATTAATAAATATTTATTACAATTATAATTTTACGACTATATACATTGTAATGTATGATATATGTTACACTTATATACATGTATGTATTTATTAAAATTTATATATGTATATAAATTACACATATATGAATGTGTAAATATATAAACTTATTTATGTATATATGTATAAATAAAATTTCATATTAAAACATTAACAATTTTTTTTTTTTGAATTTACAAAATAACTATACAGTTTACATACATTGATTTTTGTTATATTATTATATAGAATATGTACATATACAATTATATGTGCATATACATATATTTAATAATACATATACATTATGAAAAGAAAATACAACGAATTTAAATATTTATAAAAACGATTTGATTACAAATATTGTTTTTTTATCAATGACATAGAAAATTTCAAAAATGCACACATTTAAAACTCCGGTAATTTCTATAAACTTCAACTTATCAACTCGTTTATTTTGTTGAATTTTTGTAAAAATTCGGTATTAAATGCGGGCTTTCAAGCGTTTTTTATGTCAAGGTATGTTTCATATTTTCTGTTTTTAATTTAGACTTTAATTGTTTAAGTAAATCGGAGCAAACTTCTACATGTAACGGAAGATAACTGAAAATTGAATACATATTAAAAATTACAAAATATTTTAATAATTTTGCTTTTTTAATTTTTATTTAAATAGTTGAATAATTTAATTAATTTTTATTATTCTTTTGGTTTATGTTTGTTTTAGTTTTGAAATCTATTACACATTTCCGGCACTTATAATTTAATGTTTCTAGTTCTTTTGTATTTCTGTTATACAATATAATTCACATATTATTAATTACATTAATAATGTATGTATAAATTATTTGCAAGCTTAATTTATGTTTTTTTTTTTATACATTTTTGTTACGAATATCTATATATATATATATGTAACAAAAGATGTATATAATTTTTAATTATTTTTAATAATTATTCTTACTAATTAGAATTGTATATAAGGTGGTTCATTATTATTTGGGACAAGTTATATCATATTTTAATTATTAATATTTATGTAATTTAAGGGGATGATTATGTGTTATTTATATAATTATCATAATATGTAAAGTAAAAGTTGAAAATATTAGAAAGTATACACAGATTAATTATGTTGATGACATTACTGTAATTATGATAAAAATAATGTTGAATATTTTATTATTATTTATATATTGAAATACTTGAATAATTGATAAAATTTAGAATTTTGATATTATTTATTATTTAAGTATTTTATATTGAATAATTTAAATTCAATAAAGAAAATTCAATAAAATCCAAGAAATTTAGTTTTGAATGAGCCTACATGTTGTTTTTTCTTATTAACTGTATCTGTGTGTGTATAGAATTATTGTAGAGAATTTCAAGAATAAAATGAGTTTATTTTTTTATTTCAATTTCTTCCTTTTTTATATTTTTTTATTTTTCATATAAATGTTATATAATTTTTATTTTAATCGAAAAATTGCAGTCTGATATTTAAATTTTTAACCTGTTTGATAATTGTTCGATGCAAGTTTTATATACAAATATTTCTGTATATATCATTTATAATAATTATTATATATAATATATATTCATACTTATAAAATTTTAAAATTGTGTTTTCAGATTTTCAATAAAAGATCGGGAATTATACTATAAGAAAACCAATATTTTATATTACAAATAAAATTGCACTAGTTAAAGTTAATAATTTTTTTTTATTTTAAAGAAAATAAAAATAAATAATGCTAATTTTTATATCACAGATATGAAAATATATTAAAATTGAAAACGATTATTTGCAATAAAAGGGAATAAGAAAATAATCAATCTGATAATAATTTTCTATTTAATTAAATTAGAAAAAAATTAAATGTATATATATGTATATGTTGTATGAAACCACCATTTGTTTTATAATTCTTATGGTTACAATTAATTTCATTTTAAATTTTTTAACATAATGCCTAAAATTTTTTTTAATTTTTAAGTATATATTTTACATTGCTTAGAATAGATTTTTATATAATATCTCTTTACTATATAGTAATTTTTTTTATTTAAACAATTTTACATTATTATGTTATACGCCTATATTATAAAATTTTTACAACATATTGCTTTTTCCATTTAATATTTAATTTTGAATTAAATTAATTTTTGTATATTTTTATTTAATATTTTTTATTATTATTGTTATTTCTATTGTTATATTTTTAAAACCCGGGAAGTGACACCTTATATAATGCGTATTTGAAGTCTATAATTAAAATTTTCAAAATGTGAAAATAATTATTTTATTATTGCTGCGCAAAATGTTTTGAGTGTTGCCGCTATGAATTATAATGTAATATAATCTCTTGCTTTCTATATACTCAAGATAATTTTATTTTTTGCTATAAAACTGTATATTTCATATGAGAAGAGAGAAGATTTCTTTCACAAGAGCGTATATAGTTGGGCAAAGCTACTGACGTATGTATGAATGTGAGTTTCATTTGTTATTTCTTGCATTTAAGTTATTTAAATTCACAAATTATTATCATTGTTAAAATTCACAATGATTGTCTATAGGTCTATACGTATTTGTTCCGTGTGGAGCCTTTTTTTTTATTGATTTTAGAAAAATTTTTGTCATATTGTAGTAATAGAGATATGTTTTTTAATTTTAAAAATAAAAATTTTTTTATTTAAATTTCAAAAAAAGATTCATTTAATTTACTGACGCAAAATTATGCGATATATGTCAATTTCAATCTTGACTATTTTTAGATGTCAACCTCATTATTGACTAAACGTTTTTAGGTCAATCTATAATTTCTGACTGTTATTGTAGAAATATAATTGAATTTTGATGATTTAGTAATTTTAATTAAAATTCAATGTTATTTTTATTATTTATTTATGCATTATATATGTATTTATTTTTTTATATTAATTTTTTTTTAATTATTAATTATTTTATTTACATTGATAATCGTTATATTGTTCATATTTAAAACTATTTATATGACAATTCTATATTTTATTTTAAATAATCTTTAATATATTTCTGTTAAAATTAAATTTAATTTTTTATATATGTATGTATGTACGTATGAATAATACTTATGAAGTAATGAAATTGGTTTTTTTTTTATTATTAATTAGATTTTATATTAATGTTATTTTAGGTTTTTATGTATATATATATATGTATATATAATATGTTTATTAATAATATTTTAATATCATATCTAATTGTTTTTATATTTCTTTAATTGATACGTTTTGATGGGAGATTTTTTTAAATGACATTTTGTTTTTTTTTGTTAATGTAATTCACTAATATTAATTTTTTTTTAAAATAATATTATGGATGATAATTTTATGATTTTGTTTCAATAATCTAATTTTTTTAATAATTAAATTAAATGTTTAATAATACTTAAATTTACAGCAAAAATAGCAATTAATTTATAATGTACATAAATTAAATTTTTTATTTTCGGATGGAAAAAATTAAAAATTTGTCGAGATTACTCGCAAACAGTTTAATTCAAGGAGTTGAAAAACAAAGATATGAATTATGGGTAAGAAAAATTAAGTAAAAATTTAATTTTAGAAAAAGAATTCAAGAGTAAATAAGTGAAATTTAACTGTAAACAATATTAATTAATATTAATAAAATTAAATTTCTAATATTAATTGTGTTCCAATATAAAATTAATTACTCTTACAATTAAAAATTATTATAATTTTTAATTCGAATTAAAATGAAGTAGTTTGAATTTGAATTGGAATATTTTAAAAAGCACAACACATTTTTCAATAATTTTTTTCTTGTTTATGTATTTTTTTCTTTTTTTACAGAATTAGTTATATAATTAACATATACATATACGAGATCTTTTTAATTATTTTTAATTATATAATTTAGGTGTGATTACTTTTCATTTATAAATTTATATATATATATATATATATTTTTTCCTTTATATAATGACTTTTATTTAAAAAAATGGCCGTTTTTACTGATATGTTTTAAAATTTCATTTTCATATTTATATAATAAAATTGAATTGATTCAATTGATAATTTTTTTTATTTTTTTTTTTATTTTTTAATATCTTTTCTTTCATTTATGTTGCGTATGTATAAATATGTATATATACTTGTATATTACAATATAATTTTAATTGCACGAATTATTTTGTAATTGAAAAATAAAATTGACCAATTTTTTTTCAAATATTGTATAATATATTTGTTGCTCAATGAAGTTATGAACTAAAAAAAAAATTAATATACATATTTATGTAAGTATGACTTAGTTCGTAATTGAAGTAAAATGGTTTCTATGCCTGCAATCACTTTCTAACATTTTCGGCAACATTTTACAATGCTTTTTGAAATAATTGCGGCCAGGTATTGTAAAAGATAAAGCGCGGGTACTTTTTTTTTCAATTTTAAGCAGTTTTTTGTAAATAGAATACTTGATACCGGTTTGCTAGTAGTTTTTATTAAGTAAAATAATTTTACAAAATATTTTTTTATAGGTGGCGCTTCTAAATCCCTTTACAAGTATTTGTTGGCAATTGCAATAACCTGTTTATAATTTCAACAAATGCAGATATACCTAAGAAAAAATTAAACATACTGCAAGCCTTAAAACACAATTACTTCAATCATAAACTGAGCATATATTACATAATATAATTATCATAGACTGAGCTTGCACATTATGATAATTTTGTATATAATTTATAAAATAAAAATTTTGAATTTTTTAATAGAATTTTTAAATTTAAATTGAATTTTATATCTTAAATTTAAATTTAATATGTTTTAATATGATTGCATTAATGTTATGTACATTGTATATATAAATTTTTTAAATAATATTATACAATATCATTTCTTTTCAATATAGATACTTATTATAGGTATTTTTAATTCTAATATTCGTTTACAATAAATAGATTGATGATAAACTTCATTTTTATGAAATTTTAATAAATATATTTTATAATATTATATAATAGAGGCGAATAATATACAAATATAAGTATATATAATATATATTATTAATAAATATTTTACAGTATGTATAATTTTGATTTCCTTAAAAATATTTTATATGTATATATTTTTAATGTATATAATAATTTAAATTGAGATAAAATTTTTACATGTTAATTGCTTTAATCTATATATACAGTTATGCTGAATAAATTTTTAATGTATAATTAATTTTGTATACATATATATATGTATATATACATATATATATATATATATATATATATATATATTTATTTATATACATTAATATGTATGTAAGTGAATTTATATATTCATAAAAGTTAATATCACTTTGGTAATTAAACAGGCGAGCCAATTGACTCTTGATATGTATCGTTACCTTGGTTGTGTCTTATGTTTAGAAAAAATTAATTTAATTTTCTAAATACATTTGATAAGATTTTTAATTTTTTCAGTTAAAGAAAATTAATTAAAGAAAACCGTGTTTATTAATTACATTTTATTAAAAATTGCAATAGTTTAAAGCATTTATTAATGAAAATTTGTCGACATTTGCATTTTTCAATTTTTTGGATTCGATAAACAAATAATATTGTGTTTATTTTAGTAACATTTATGCACTAACATTTACTAATTTATATTAGTAAGTATTTTAAAAAATTACTGAATTCGTTTCTTCAAAATTTAAAATTTAGTTCACAAATTTGTTTTTGACATCAATTTTATTTATTATTAATTTTTGCATTTTTCGTTTATAAATAATTTTTTTTTTCTAAATATATAAAATTATTTTGAATAATAACTTGAGTTCTCAAATAAATTGTACCAATTAATTATAAATTAATTTAAAAAATAATCAAATGTATTTAGAAATTAATAAAAAAAATATTTTTAATGCAAACTAATAATTCATCAATTTAAATCATTACAGTATCTTCGATTGCACCCCAAAAATTAAAATGTGCAAACTTATTTGATATGTATGCGATATTGATGCAATTTCCAATACAATGATATTAAATTGATGAGCTTACAACTCTATATACATAAATAGTTTTCCTATAATTATATTATTTATTATATTTAATTTAAAAAATAAAATCATTCTTAATTTACATTGCATTTAGTATGTATAGTGCAAAACATAATGCTTTTTTTGCTTTTATTTTAAAATAATATCATTTGCTGTGGTTTTGTTATAAATTTATTAAATATATTTGTGTGTATGTACCAATATATTTATATAATATGTTTTTATATATGTATTTATATTTTAATTTTTGTTTTTTTCATAATACTACAATATTCATTTCTAATTTGCTTTAATTTAGTTAGTAATTTTAATTTAAAATAATTATTTATTTTCTATCTAATAAAATAGATATAATTAATGTAATAAAAATAATTGTGGTTTCAAATTGAATAACTTTGTCACATTTCCATTCCTGTTTTTATAATTTCGATATATGTATAATACTTATAATATGGGCAACTGAAAAATCAATAAATGAGTTTATTTACTTTATGAACACCTATATTATAAAATTTTGCAAAGTTAAATATTCTATATATGAAAGTAATTTCAATGGGACCTCTTAAATTAAACAAGAATTCTAACATATAGGCTGAAGATACCTTTAAAGTATCTTCTGCCAAAACAAGGGTGCATTTTTATAAGGAAAACAAATATTGAATTTTTGATTTTTTAAAAAATTAAATAATAATTTGTCGGAAAGGCAAATAATGTGGGGGCACCTACTGTAGAAATATAATATTGTTATAAAATTATTATAATTAATATGTTATAAAATTAGTAATTTATAGCAATTATATTTTGAAAATTGAACACTTTTTTGAAATCTTTTGTTGCACAATTTAAAGGAAATTAGGGATATTATTATAATATTTCTTTGAAATGTATTATTTAAGTCAAAAGTTAATTTTTCAGTTTAAAGTTATTTTGAACGTAAGTTTTTGTAAATCACACTTATGCAACACAAAACTATCCGATAAGTTTTTGTAGAACAACAATTAATTTACTTTTTATTAATTATTGCTGCAAGCTTTAAGTTTTCTTATGGAATTTTAATTTTTCTATGAAATTAATAATATTTTTAGGTCTACAAAGGAATTTTAGTTAAACCACAATTATTCTTTAAAAATTTAAATTAACGCTTCATTTTTTGTTTTACTGTACACATATAGATTGCAATTTCATTTTATTCAAATTCTCAACATTAAATATTGAGATTGATTTTTGAAACTTTTTTAATTGCAATTTTTATAATTTTAATTAATTTAATTTGACTAGGAGTTTTGCTTTTTTCATTTGTTTAAAAACGTTAAAATTTGTACATAAATTTCATAAATTAACAAATTAAAAAATATTTTGCTTATTTCTCTTCATTTTAATTATTTTTTAAGAATTTCTACTACATAACTAATAATTAATTATAGTAACATATGTATATGTGTGTGTTCATGTATTAATAATTGATTCTACATTATTTAATATACAATCGCCAAAACAAAATTTACAAATTTTGTGATGACGTCATAATATCCTATTTTTTTTTGCGAATAATCCATTTTGCTTATTTAAATTTTGGTTTTAATGTATAGTAATAAAATATGTAATGTGATATAGGTATGTATAATATTTGTAATTTTTTTGATAGTATAGTTATTCATAATGCGAGTCGATAATTACAAAAATAAATATTGAAAATAACATTACTAATAGTTCTAAACAAAATATTATAAACAATATTATAACAAAGTAATTTAAAATATTAACAATATAGTAAGATTTAATAAATAATGGCTTCGATGCTAATGATGTTCGTGACAGTGATTGTGAGAACGATGAATTTCTATTTATGTATATTTAAAATCCTGTGCCAGATCTAAATGGATTCGATACCCTACCACCAGCACCACTATCTTGTTGTTGAAATCCACCGCCTTGTGGTTGAACTTGCGGTGCACCATGTCTAAATGGATTAGCTTGTTGTTGTGAAGATGGAGGAAGATGTCGTTGTTGATCTTGTTGTTGCTGTTGCTGATAAATACCACCTTGTTCTTGATAACCGGGCTGATATTGTTGCTGTTGCTGATAACCACCTTGATATTGATATTGTTGCTGTTGATTATATTGTTCGTTATCGACATTTGTTTCTGCAACACCTGCACCGTCTTGCTGTTGTTGGTAACCGTATTCTAAATGATTTTTGAAATCACCATCAATCGGTTGTTGATCTTGCATTGAGTAAGTTTGATATTCCTTTTTAGGTGGATCTGACATTAATATATTTGCTTCAGATTCAAATGGTTTGAAATCGTAAATGTTTCTAAGTTTACCAAGGACGGGAACATACAGCAAATTTGTGAATGCGATTATAAAATTAAGAGCTGTAAATCCAATTAGTTCTACAACTCCACCAGCTATAATAGGTCCTACAGCATAAGCAATTGAATATGATATGTCAGCAATGGCATAAATGCTACCATAAACTGAAACATAACGAACATCGACTAGATAACCTAATGTTGGCAGTAATGCAGTATCAATTAATGCTATACCAAAGCATATACCACATATTGGTATCATTAAGACTTTATAAGATGAAGAAAATGGTATTATAAAGCAACATAATCCTTCTAAAGCTAAACCTCCAGCAGCCATCAGCCATTGATGATGAGGATATTCTCTGGCCATTTTAACTGTTATCACAACACCAAATACATGTGGGAAAAAGGCTGGTAACCAAATCATACCAATTTTCCAATTATCTGTTGTCATTGTATCTTCCATCCACAATGATATTGTTGGTTCAATAAAAGCTAATGCCACGTTTGACATAGTTAAAGCACCCGCACATACTGCAATATATGGATCCATTAATAATTTCCATATTGGTATCGTTTCTTGTTGTACTTCTCTACTTTCACTTAATTGTTGTTTAATCGGTTTCATTACTAAAAGCAATAAAGTTCCATCAATTAAGCAAACAAATGCTAATATTAAAAATGGAACTTCTTTGCCAGCAAATTGATATAAAGCACCACCAAATGGTGGTGCTACTAAACAACCAAAACTAATAAATGCTAGTGCTATACCAAGCGCTTTTGAGCGTTCATTTTCTTCTGTGAAACGATCTGCAATCATGGCTAAACCGGATGTATCCGCAAAAGCTGAGCCTGCACCTTGCAATGATCTTGCAAAAAATAATACACTATATGATTTACCGCAGGCAAATACAGCCGTTGAAAAGAACATGATAGTCAGACCGATCATCATTGGTATATCATAACCTATACGATCAATTAAAGCGCCCGAAAATGGATTAACCATTAATTGTACTATTGCTTTTGAAGCAAATAATATACCAGTTGCTGAATCTTGACCATGATGATCATGATGATTTGGATCTTTTGGTATTAATGTACCATTTGGAAAACGTGGTGGTGGTGGTGTCGGTATTGGATCACCATTATCATCTAATGATGCGATATATTGTAAATAATCGGGTATTATAGGCACTATAACCATATATAACATATTATCAAGAAGTAATGCTATTGATACTATAATTAAAACTAAACGACGTTGATAAATTGGTTCTTGAATTTTCTCCCATATTATCCCCTTAACCTCACTAAACGTTAAATTTATAACTGGTATGGTGAAGGACATTTTGAAATAATGTTTTTTTTTTTAAACTTTGATTTTAATTTTTTGCTGTTGTTATTTAATGATTATAGGTGTTGCAGGTAGTGGGATTAATCAACACAAAATTAAAATAAATTTAAATACAGGTATTATATAACTTGTTGTTAGTACTAAAATTAAATGATTGAATTTTATAATTTGATTTTAATTTTTTTTTTAATGTTGTAAATAATTGAATGCAGAATGATAAATGTGTTACTAACATGCGACGTAAAAAATTTAATTACTTTTTTGTTTTATAAATATTTTTAAAAAGAATTGAGGATTTTTTCGTGCTTCTTTTATTCTTTTTTACTTGGTTAAACTTCAGCTTGTCTTTAAACTTTAAAAATTATCTTTAATAAATTTGATAATGTTCATTGTGAATTCTGCATGCTGGGATTTTATTTAATTTCTACTTTTGTAAGTAACTACGAAAAAAAAAACTAAAACTTGAACGGAAAAGTTGGAATTATTTCTACAAAAATTAAAATTTTAACATTTTTAACAAAAATTTTTGTATAACAGTTTTCTGTTTTTTAATTTGTTTTCTTGATTTGTTTTTCAGCTACTTTTTATTTTTTGTATGCAATTTGTTTTTTTTTTTGTATATTTTTTTTTATAATTACTAAAAGATTTTCATATTTATATACAAATCAAAAATATCACACTTTTTAAATATACAATATAATATTTCTTTGGGAAATATGATTTTGTCAATCCTTCATATTTTTGTTTTTTTGTTTTTATGATTTCTTTTTTATAGATATATCCTTGCTGGTTTTGTTTCAATTCACAGTTGCTTCGAATTAATTCTGTTATAATCAATTTTAATGCTTTTCTTTATAATTAAATATTGTTGATTATATTATTAATAAATGATGATATGTTCATAGAGGTAACAATTATGACTACTCATCCTATTTTGCTTCAGCGATGGTCTGTCTGCCAACCAATAGACAACCTTTAATAACAACACAGAAACAATATTTCGTTAGTATGAGTTATAAAAGTTTGGATTTTTTTTTTTTGTTTTATAGAATAATTTATAGTTTAAACAAATACGTTTAATTATTTGAAAATTTGCATTTAGTCAATAAAAATCAATATAATTTACAATATTATACTGTTCTTTTTTTGTAAATTTGTTTTTAAATTAATATTTTAAATATGTATAAATATAAACTTTTTAAAATAATTTATACATGAAGATTATAGAACAAAGAAAATTTAGTTTACAAAATTTTCTTTGAATTTATTTTGAAACTTTAATATTTTTATATGATGCCTTATGATTGAAATGTTGTTTCTGTGATGAAATAAAAGGTAGGGAGTTGTCTTTTTCATTAAAAATTTTCATTAAAAAAAAGAAAATAAAAATAAAATATTCTTGATTTCAAATTTAATTTCTTAATTATACAAACAATTTTTTTTTTCAATTCTTTTCGCTTTATTACAAATAAATTAATTTTTAAAATATAAAATTTAACACAAAAAATTAGCTTATAATATTTGAGTATAACAATAAAATTTGTGTAATTTTTTTTAATGAAATTCGCTTTTGTGCTAAATATAATAATTTAAGTATAACATTTTATTTTAAATTTTTTTGTTTTTTAATTTAGTTTTTTATATTAAGAGTAATTGGTATTCATATTGTTTTTTGAGGTGACAAATCCGTTGAGGAGAATTTCAAATATAATATTGAAAGGTGAATAATTTTTTATATTTAGCACATTATTTTTGTTTAATTATACACCAATTGTTGATTAAATTATTTATCTTATAAAATCTATTTGTTATTTCAATTTTTAATTTTGTTTTTCTAATTAAAAATTATGTTCTTTTTTAATTAAAACTTTATTGATACATTTCAATCATAATTCAGTTATAATTTATTATTTTTTATGTAATTATAATTTACTCTTACTATTAAAATATATTATATATTATGTATAATAAAATTCATCTATAAGAAATATTTTGTAATAATTTTCTAACTCTTTCTGAGATCTTAAGTGTTAGATCTCATTTCATTACATTAAAGTGTTATATCACATTTAATAATGGTTCTTAGACGCATATAAAACAAAATTTTTCTCAGACGCAAACCATTACTTGCTTTTAGTAAATGTCCAAAAAAAATTTATCTGCATGTTTACAAAATTTCTACACCCTTTTAGATAGAAAGCTGACTTATAAACTTATTTCCGTTTTTAGAAGTAACTTTTCGTCTATTGCTCCTTCAGAAAGTTATATAGCCCCCAAAAATCCTAAATATGCTATTTTTTCACTATTCATTTTTTAAATTTGGCAAATGCCGAAAATTAGTGGCTGTTATCCTCTACTACTAAAATTAATATCTAAAATATTTAAAATATGTTTTTCTTTTTGTATCTCGAAATCGTTTTATTTTCTATGAATCAATGAAAATTTTTTTTTTTCAGAAATTTTTTGTAAAATTTAAATTTTCAGCTTATCCGTGTTTCTGTAAATGCCAAAATATAACGGTATATGTTATGCTATCAAAAAATATAATTATTTATTTTTACTAACACAATTAACTTGATCATTAAGTCAATGACTCTTTCAAATTTTTTTTGGTCTGATCCCAATTTTGTGCAATTATTTTAAATATTTCGGCAATCATGGGTGAAAGCAATTTTATTAGTAATGCATTAATTAGATAACAGGTTGTTTGTATTTTCAATTGATAAGAAACGTCAACAGGTTTTATTATTTGACAATGTTAACATTTTTTTATAAAAAGTGAGTTTCTCTTTAATAAATTTCCAATGCAGATAGAAGAGGAACATTTTTAATTTTTGCTTACATTATTTAAGAGTTCTATGATGTAAGAAGAATAAATGCATTGCATTTCTTATTCATAAAGCAATTGTGCCAATAAGAAGGATTATTGAATATTTGGAGGAATTATATAAAAGGATTTAAATTAAGGAATTTGATTTAGTAATGTGAAAGTATAGTAACTTTTATTTAAATATTGTTTAAAAACTTTTGGCTAAAGCTGGAATTTATGATTAATTTTTAATGTAATTGTATATTCGCATCTATACATATACATAAGCAAATAACATTTTTTAAAATAATTTCATTGAATAATGTTTTTACCCAATGAGTTTCAATATTCTAAAATCTCCTTTATTTTACTGAGCCCTCTTTTGTAATTAAAGGAAAAATGTTACTAAAATGTTCTTATTACATTAATTATATTTTGCCACAAAATATAATTAATGTAATAATGTTTTATTGTTATGTACCTATATACATTAGAAAAATGTAAGATATAACGCTGCAAATCTAAGATATTATACTCTTGCTTATTTGCCTTTGCATATAATATGTAAATATATAAATATCGGGTAGCTTAAAGGTTTTCATTTTCAAAAATAAAAAAAAAATTGTTCAAAAAATTCGAAATGGAAAGATGAAAATATTTTATAAAGATTACTTTCCACCTATATGAATTTAATTTCTCTAAAACCAATGTTCTATGAAATCTAAATTTTGGAAATCTTTATTAAAATTTCTTATGTAGTTTCTTTATTATCTACAGGATTCATTCTGAATTTCAAAAATTTTCAAGTTAATTATTTATTTCAAATGGAAATATTGCTTTTGAGAAACAATATACAGCATAATTTTGAAATATTAAAAGGGAAGGAATGTAAGATTTCAGAAAAGTGAAAAAATATTGCTAAAATGATACGTTCCAGGTTCATCTGAGGTAATAGTATGCCTTTAAAAATTTTAAACGGTATTTATTGTAATCACAATCAATTAATATTGCGAAAATTTTAATTGATTAACCAACCGACTATTAAAAAATTGTGAAGCATTTAACTTAATTAAAGAATTTCATATTTCAATGACATTCGAAAGCTTCATTAAGATAATTTTGTACACAAATTTTGAAGTTCTGCAACTAAAACTCCATAATTACATATGGATTTATACAGAAAAGCAAATAAATTATTAAATTGCTTGCCAAACAAATCGAGAAAGTTCCATAGTAAAGTTATTTTATATATTATTTTCATACCTATATGATATACCACATATTAAAACCACATTTTTAGAAATTTACCTATTTAATAGCAACCGAACAACTTTGTATATTCAAGTATGTATATATTATATGAGTACAAATAAAAATAATTTTATTAGAAAGTATTTCTGAGGTAAAATTTAATATAGATGATATATGTAGATGAATTACGTAGATATACATGGGTTCAATCCGCATAATATACACATGTTTTCACTTATATGTATGTATATACTTGGTTCATTCTTATTTTATACAATAAATTTTTCAAAGAAATTTGGATAACCGATAAGGATACTTCGCTTCAAACACATAAAAGAAATAAAATTAAAGCACAAGCAATGCCCATATAATATAAGTAGGTATTTTTAACGTTGTGTACATACATACATATTATTTAAATTAATCAAGTTGGAATATTAGACAAGAATCTAAAAATATCTTTTTATATTTTCCGTTATATAAAAAGTATCAAAATCTCATACCATACCTTTTTTATATACGGATGGTTAAGGGATTATAAAATGTATATATATACAATATAATTGTGTTATAGCGGTAGCACAAGTTTTAAAATTTAAGTTTTACATACACACACAAAGGTAAAACGAAAAAATATTCTATTTTTTCAACCTCATTATTTTCTTATTTTATATTCAAAAAATTTTAAACTCGATACGAAAAAACTAATTAAAGAATTTTCAAAAAAAAAACATTTAAAAAATAAGATTCATATACAGATTTTTAGGAAAACCATTCGAGGCAGGAAGACGTCACACATCCACAAAATGTACAATCCACAAAATTCACATAAATTGCCACTATTTCTAAAGCAAGTCCAATTTAGCTCATTACAATAGTATTTATGACTCATGGTTTCTTTTATTTTGGTTCCCACTTCGCCATTACTGAAATTGTAAGTCAATTTTGCCCCTTCATTTGTTCGTACGTCCATGTAAATCCTTACAAAAGCTTATTTCTGAAGAAGAAAATTTTTACCTTTCTAACCCCTCCAAAAATTTTTGCCTTCAAAGCCATTTGAATTGTTGCAGTCTTTTAGATATTAATAGTTTATCACCTTCTAAACAGCAATTCATTTGTTTCGTTACAAAAAAAAATTTTCCACCTCGTCTCAAACCGTTGCCACTCGAAATTTTATAATAAAATTTTGGCGTCTTATATTTTAGAAACTAGGAGTTTTTCCAAATTTCTTTAAGAGCTAATTCCAAATTTCTTTAAGAGCTAATGGTAAATAAGAAAAATCAAAAAATATAATTTTTTATCTTATCCATTGAACTCTACCATTATGTTAAGGTCTCTTCAAAAAGTTTTTTTCTCATCCTAAATATATGCCAGAAGTTAATATACTACCGAAATTTGGAACGTGTTTATGGTTCTACTGTAATAAATAGTTAAAAGATGTCTTTTTAGGGGTTTGGAGGGTTTCTAGTAAAGATCTATCTATATATAATATATATTTCAGCGTTCTATCTTCAAGGATGTAGAAGTTTATTAAACATAGATACGGACAGACAGGCGAACGGACGAAAGCATTTCTTTTTTAAAGTTTTTTTTTGGAAAAGTGCTCAAGGTCAAAAAAAAAAGTAAAAGAAAAAAGTATCACAAGTTTGAATTGTAATTCATGTTAAATGTATAATAAAAAAGAAATTTAAGATCCGAAAATTCGTTTTAAATTCCTTATGTCAATACAAAAACTTCACTAACGATTTTAGAATTTTACTAATATAAAAAAAACACCAATTACCAAATTAAAAATAGAAAACGAATACAGAATTAAAATGTAACAATTGTAAACTATCAACAATTGAAAAAATTTTTTTGAGTTAAACAAGCTCTCAGTTTTAAAATTAAAAATTTTTGTAGCTTCACAGCAATTTACGTAAAGAACTTTCCAAAAGTTGTTCAAATTGTGTTATGTAATTTTGTTTTTTTACATTCTGATTATAAAAGTTTTCAAAATCAAGTAAAATTGAAACCAAAAAAAAGGAATTTTTCAAACGTGTCTGCCAAAAAACGCTCTGGGCAAAATTCTGTTCAAGATATACAATGCTTATGTACAGAGTGTTTCGCAAAACAAAACATAAAATGGTAAAGCACAATGTTAATCTAAGGATCAATCTATAGCAAAAAATTGTATGGTTGCAGGGGGTGTAGACATACTCGTTTTCGAGTTACAGGCTGTTGAAAAAAAAGTACCAATAAATAAATGGTTATAGCTTCTGAACCATGTTATTCTCATCAGAATTAATTTTTTTTTCCCAATATGGACATTTTACCTTACAGTTTATATAATTAAAAATATTGTTGGCAACTATAATTCCGAAGATCGAAGACAAATATTAAAAGGAGCATCGTTTTAACTCCTTAATTTCATGGAAACAAGTCAAAGCGAGTTCTTATTTTTAAACAATACTTCAAAGAAAACAGGTATAATACAGTAGAAAACACTTCTAGGGTATCATTGGCATTATCCTGTTTTAATTTTATTTAATTTCTGTTATTTTCTCTAAACATTCAATATTTTTTCTTTTTCTTTATACATAAACCAAGAGAGATGAACTCATTATTAAGTTGCGTAAGAAAGGAACGAAAAACAACAACAATGTCAATCATAATTCCAAAGATTTTTAAGTGGTTATGAATATTACATAACTTCATCATTATATTTTTTTGTATTTTTTACATAAATATTATTTATGAAGTTATAGAACACGCTTTTGTATCATATTAAAACACACAATGATACTACATGTTCACGTGAAAGAGCATTGCCTGCATTGCCTTCATCTTATTATTATGTTGTGACAAAGTATACACATAAACTGCTTTTTTATTTAATATTCATTATTGATCCCTCCCATATTATACTTGATATTCATTTATTTTCAAACTTAAGTACATATAAAATAACTTTTTTACTTAAGACCGTATATGCATAGACATTAATATGCAATAGGTGAAGATGATAAAATTGATTGAATTATGTATATTAAATCAGGACAAAATGACAAAAACGAAAAATTTTTAGAATCCTATCATCTCTCGAAATCTTCAAGGAGAAGAAAAAATAATAATATGAAAATATAACAAAAATAATCATTTGAAAGAAGAATTCTGTAAGAGTGTTATTCAAAAAATTTTAAGTGGAAGCTAAAAAAAAAGAATTATGTAAATATCCTTAGGAATATCCTTCGAATATATTTTTGTTTTGTGCTCTCAAAAAAAGAAATAAAAAAAATGTAAAAAAAAATTTGTAAAGTAAAATTTATAATGTGGGCTAGCTATCCGTATTAAAACCAAGAGGAAACAGATTTATAAATAAAATTTAAGTAGGAAAATTTAAAATGAAAATGTGAAAATCTTATATAAAAATTCGAAATTTTTTAAAGGCCATATATCAAATAATTTTGATACTCTCATACCAATATCAACTCGACGTTGTAAATATTGCAGTATTCATCAAAGTGGATGTATGTACATAATTGCAATTGCTTTGAACAAATAAGTGTTCTTAGACAAGAACTGCCATTTGGACCGTACGATAAGGTACAACGTAACCGAAAATCAAAAAGATTACAAATTTATGTAGTGCAGCGTTACGTAATCGTAGATGCCAGAGTTGAAAATGATTTCAAATGAAGAAATTGCTTGATGAACATTTTCAAACTCTTAGTTTAAAATTAATTAACCTCCAATAAAAAATTTTTATGACTTTTTCAGTGTTAAATGCAAAATGTTATATATATCGTAAATATTAGGCAGAGTTGTTTGTATACTGTTTTTCAATACACTGTAAATAGATTGAGCGGTAAGTATTCCTAGAAATAAAAATTAGATACTACAGTTAAAATTCTAAAACACCTCTAATCAAAATGGTTTTGAATGATAAAAGTACTACGCTTATTCTACGTGATTGCTGTAATTTTAATGAATTTTTCACAAATGTTTCAGTAATTAAAGAATTTTATTGTATAAAAGCATTTTTAAAGTTTTTGAAGAAAGACTCAATTTTATTTTACTTTCTTCATTAATAATAAAATTTTAAGTACTTGGCATAAACCTCCAAATTATGTATTGTTGTATTCACCCCTATTTATGTATATATATAATGTGTCTACATATAAACAATTTTTGTTCAAAAAAATTTAGTTATTTCGAAACTTGTTGTTCTTTCTTGAACAAAAATAAATTATTTTATTAAAAAACTTTTGCTTTCGACGTTCTTACAGAATTAAAAAATGTTAAAAATTATATTTTTTGTGTTTGTCTTTCCTTTGGTAATTAAAAATTATATACACTGTTTCAAACTTTTAAATTGAACTATCTAATTCCTTATAATTTTAAGTAAACACCAATTTCAAAGTCTGATGTGACGAGAATCAGTAGAATTACAATGTATACGTGCTTGGTTTTACAACACAGTATGTATTTTCCCACAATTTTGTTTTTTACATACACACTTAAACACATTAATTCGGTATAGATATAAGTGTAAATAGTATACATGTATTATATTTTATGTTATGTGCAAAAGCAGGTATTCGGAGGGTAAAATTCAGATATTGTGAAGTATTTCGTCTGCTATTCAAAATTCACCGTATTTGGATTCAGTTTCGAAATTTCTTTGAAAAAAAAAATAATCCTTACGTATAAACAATTTTTCTGCACCCCTATTTAAAATATTTGAAATAAGAAAAGAAAATGGTTTTGTTAAATGAAAATTTTTTAGCCGTCTAAGTGGCTTTTTGCATTAACGTTTATTCACACTTATTTATTTATATGTATTTAAACTACAAAAATCATAATAAAATAATTGAAACCCAATTTGAGATAATTGAATAGTCCAAACCAATGTTTCTTTTTAAGGTTATTGCGTTATTTGAACTGAACTGAACTGAGATTTAATCAAACACGCTTGGTGTTTGAGGGCAAACTATTTAAATAACATGTAGACATGCAGGTATGCCTACATTGAATAAATGGCGTGCATTTACATAGGCATATCCCAAAAATTTTTCGAGTTTGTTGTTTGAGTTTGTATTGCGCTTGCACAAACACCACATATGATTTTAAATACAATAAATAATAATTTTGATAAGCTCGTTTATATTATCGAAAAATTTTCCTAACAAGCACAGGGAAAAATTTTTGCTTTTCATTGTGCAAAATTAAATCAATCTCTTAATGCTCATCTGTTTTGTGTTTTTTTTTAATATTTCGATTTTTCCGCTGCAAATTATGTCGAAGCTTTATCGGATAGAAAATTTTTTACTAAAATATTAAAATAACGACCAAATTTTGGAAAAATCCTTAATTTCATATTTTGTTAATATTGGCAATTACTTGTACAATGCAATTTTTTATTTCATTAATTGTCAATTTTACAGGTAGTAACATAAAATAAAGTACACACAGTACATACTAACAAAACAAATAAAAAATTAACAATTTTGTATTTCAAGGGAAAATATTTGTGCGTAAATGCGTACAGCTACAAAAAAAAAATACAAAATTTTCTACAATAAATTCATATATAGTAAAAATTACAGTTTTTCAGGAAAAATTTACACCTTAAAGCGAATAAATTTATTCTGAAAAAGTACAGTTTTTACAGGATCCAAAAACATAATGAAGAATGAAGTTATAATGGAAAAATAAAATGAAAAATAAATAAAAACTTTTTTAAAAGTATATTTACATGCGTATGCGAGTATGTGCATCGCACGAACTATAATGTAATAGGATATGTGACTAAATTACAAGCACACTTACTCTTAAACATAAATGAGTATTCGTGTATCAGTTGACGACATCTTTTTCAGACAAATTTTGACTCCAAAAACAAGCGGTTTTACAAATTTATTGGTGTTTAAAGTTTGAATAAAGAAGCTTTTAAGGCTGTGAATTAACAGTAAAGTTATTTCCAACAGAAACGCTTTTGTAGCATCAGATTTTGAAGTTAATTTAGCAATCTATAGAGTGTGTTTCTTTTATGACATAGATTTCGAGCTTATATTTTCAGTATCTTTCATTTCCGACTATAAAGTTTGTTACAACCTTGCTATCATACGAATATTACAGAAAAATTATATTATATGAGTTTAAAATACATTTTTAGCTGGTGATTCTAATATTTTTATACAATTTTTTAAGTGATAAAGAACTTAAAATGGTTGTGAATCCTTGGGGGGAAATACGAAATAAAAAGTTACCTTACGTAAAAATAATAAAATAAAAAATGTAAAGAAGGAAAATTCAATTTCAATGCATATTTAAGCAAGTTTTTGTTGAAAGAAACCAAGGAAAGTACTTACGAGAAAAGCGTATATAGCCGTAAAACAAGAAAATACAATTTTCTTCACATTTTACATTCGTTTTCAAGGATGTCTCACAAATGTACGATCATACATAAATTAACAGCGTTAATAAAATATTTGCAATGCTTTTTTCTCATTTTATATTTTTATAATACTCTTTTTTTTATCCTTGTGGCAAATAATGTTTTGCGTGTAGATGCTATAAGACGGAAGGAATATATTTATAGCAGTACACATGAGACATTGATGATAAAGATGTCAATTTGAAGAGATTCGGTTTATTTACAATGGCACGGAAAATTTTTTTCTCTCTCAATTTTGAGGATTTAAATGCAAATAAAATCAAATTTATGTATACTGGGTAATTTTCCTTTAATTTGTATTTTTATTTGCTTAAACAAATATTGGTGGAAAAAACATAAATATTAATGAAATATTAAAAATTTGAAGTAAAAAAACCATAATTTATAAGAATTTATGACAAACCTTTATGGAAATATTTATTGGTCAGTGCTATTCATAATAAAAAATCTTTAATATTATACCTAAAACCCTTCATATAACTAATGCACTTAGAATTCCGGAGTTCATACGAATTCCGATTAGTGCGGAACTATCAATTTCAAATTTATTATTTCAGTTCTTATTGCCTCTACACTTCTGAAGCGAGTGTCAGAATACTTGTGAGAATGGTGAGCAGTCATTGGTACAATTATAAGTTAATGACCAAGCCCACCAGTACTAAAACATGGTTGTCGGACGGAAAAGTTCAAAACATGGGAGATATACTTTGCTTTATTGTGTCTTGTCCCGTCAAGTGAGATGCGGTTACATATTCTTGTATCCTGTAATTTTGTACCTATGTTTTGTATTAGAAAAAAATATCAAGAATTTGTTGTAAATACATAATATTGAAATTTATATGAGTCATACTGTTACAACTATTCTTACATAGTTATATTTTTTGTATTATTAATGTATGGCAAAAAATATTTGTAATATTTCTGTAGTTATAGTCAGAACTATAAAATAAGTATTCTGAATGCCGCTTCACATAATCGTAGATTTTTGGATATGCGCACTGAAACGTATATATAAATACCTTACGCTTTGATTATATTTTAAGAATTTCTAAGGATGATTCTTAAATATCTGTAAAAATTCAAAAGTGTTATCTTATTGAAAAATTAAAATAAATTTTTTATACAATTTGAATCTCAGAAATTTTGTCATAAAAATCTTAACAACTTTTTAGCGCATTATGGCAACTTTTCTGGTAAACTTAGCAGAAATTGTTGGAAAAATTATTCCTATTAATTTTATTTCGACTGCTTGACAATCTGTTTATTTGTTTCCAAACCTTCTCCTCAATTTATGATATAGAAAACATAATTTTTGTACACAAATGGGTCCAAGTGAATGAAAACATTATTTTTTTAAAACAAAATTTCCACGTATTCCACTTTCCTCCTGTTCCCGTGGATTGAAAATTTTTTAAAAAAATTGCCCAAAATTTGTCTCAAGGTATATAAATACAACCTTCCTTAGAAGTTGGGTCAGCCTCCAAAGGATATTTTTGCCTATATTTTTTGATTACGCTCTTTGTATACTGCTAAATTCCAAATTACGACAAAAATTAGCAAGTAAAGTTTGCAGCAAAACAATTTGCTATTAACCGCTTTAAAAAAAAATTATGGATTTTCCGTAATTAAAGTGTAAAGGAGAAAATTTTTTGCTCAATTTTCCATTTTCCAATAAATTTTAATCGTAATTAATCAACTTGACTATTTTCATGTATATTTTGACATTTTCTTATTGCTTTCTTTGTCTATAATGTTGAATTAAAGGGCAAATGGAAAAAAAATTCACATAACAAAAAAAGAATAAAATTTTTTTTTCTTCTTTTCTAGAATTATAAATGGATCAGCAAATTGCTTCCAATTCATTAAGCACCCCTTTATCTGGTATTATCCGATCTGAGTAGCGTAACATAACACGAAAGTTACATACATATGAAACATGTATATACATACAAATAAACCTACATATTTATGACAGAAAAAAGAATTAAATACGAGTATTAACGATTGTTTACGAATAATTTTACAAACTGAGAAATTAAAGTGGTGGTATATTCAATTTAAATGAAGTAAATTTACTACTATGTACTATGATTTTCTATTAGAATTTTGTATGACAAAATATGTAGGTAATGCGTTATAAATTTTGTATTTGCTAAAGAATTTGAGAAAAGCTTAAAAAATAATATTCAAATTTGTATTTTATCTCTCTTTTGTATCATCATTTGAAATCTGTATACAATTTTTGATGTCAGTCAATTACGAGTCTCGTAAGTCTCAAAAATTTGAAATGTGTCATTTATGACGTATCAAGAAAAAATGTATTCTGCCTCTAGGTACTTTAGAAAAAAGGTTTTGCTATAGTTTTGTACAAATCGAAAGTGGAGAATGTGAACTTTATTTGAAGGAAATTTTTTTAAACACTTATAAGTATAATAATTTTAGAATTTTTCAATAGATTACAATTCTTTATGAAATATACAAAAATGAAAATTAAAAAAGAATTTCTTGTTCTAACACTAAAAACCTTTTGATCTTTTCTCAATTCTTTCACAATTGCAAAATTGTCCCCACTCTTTTAGTTGTAAATTTATTTTTTCAATTATAACCAATTTTTCCCCCTTTCCCATTTGTAAATTTTCGTTCTTTCACTAACAATAATCCTGTTGGTTTTTTCTTCAATTTTATTTCCTTTTAACAAAAGAAAAAACTAATTTGTTTCAAATAATTATAAGTCATGTACTAAAGTAATGTAACGTAAGGCAGCTTAATGATGTCGTTTCGGTTATTTCGTTTTGTATTGTATTATGACGGGCAATTTACCATAATGAAATTTATTGGATGTGTTGCAAAAAATAAAAGAAAAACAAAATAATATGAAAGCATTCTTAAAATTCGATACGTTCTCAATTATGATGACAACCGAACTCAACACTTTAGTTACAAAATAATCTTCTTCTTTTCTACTATTCTATCGATTTAAGAATTTTAGCACTATAAGTGTTAGGACTTTCAATAATTTAAACAATTTAAATTTTTTTCAAGGGGAACGTTTTTTTTTGTTTTCATTTTGTATTTTATTTGGTTTTTATTTTATTGGTTTATGTTATGACGAATATTGACAAATGAACAACACAATGTATGTAGATTTGTTTTAGGATTATAATAATGAAAAAAGGAAGCCATTAATATGTGACCTAATGCCATAACCACATTACAACTTAGCTTTATAAAACGATTATTGAAAGATTTATTAGGTGAAGCGAAAAATTACAAAATATAAAAGATAATTTCAAAGGAAAACTATACTGGGCTTTAGAAAACAAATACGAAAACAATTTCCCATTTTTTCGTAGTCAAATAATAAAGTGATTACCTTAAAAGATAAGTATAAGAGTGCATGTTAGTACGATGAAATCATTTTTATTTTGATTTTCAGCAAAAATTTTTCGTAAAAACATCTAAAATGTGCATTAAGTATTTGTTAAACATAAAGTTTTTTATATAAAGCAGAGTGTATAGCTTTATTTTAGATATTAATTGAAAACTACCGAATCTTAGTAAATTTTGAATATAGAAAATTACAATATTTGATTAAGATAAGAAATTAATAAAATTTTGTAATATTTACAAATTATTGATGAAAAACATAAAAATGTTGAAAATCATACAAATTTTTTTGTATGATTATAACGAAATAAATAGGTTGTGTTAATTAAATAATGCTGGGCAATTTAAAAAATCTGAATGGGAATGCACCAACTCAACCAATTTCGAAATATGTTTTGATTAAATTCTCATTTTTTCACATTTACTTGCATAGTTTCAATTTTAGTGACAATTTTTTGTTTAAAATTTTTTATTTTAAAATTTTTATATACAGAAGCTTTTAGAGTGACCACAGAAAAAAATTTAATAATGACATAATCAAGTTTAATTGTACCTAAACTTAAGAAAATTGAAAAGAAATAAAAAAAATGAACTTGTTATAAACGTAAAAAACACTGTTACAGGCTAAAAACTGAATTAAGTTGGTAATGATAATTAACTGTAAAAAATTGATTCCGCAAGCGAATATTTAAAAGCATATAAGAAAATCGATATTTTATGTACAGTTAATTGATTTTAATTAGGTCAATTTAACGTTCACTATCTTCAATGAAATGTCACGTATTTAATAATATTATGAGCCACAGTTTTTGCTGTTATGTATTGGTACAGTTTTGTATTTGTGCAATTTTCTTAGAGCCCTAGAAATTTTTAGAAAATTATCAAACATTTTGGCAAATTCCTCTAAATCTAAAATCAAGAATAAATTATATAAATTTAGTGAGAAATCGATTATTATCAATTTTTGATTTCATGAAAAGCGTCTTTCGACAATAACATGAAGCACCAATAAAAAATTGTATTAAATTGGATATATTGCGAATCACTCAGATCGCTTTCCAAAAATCGGAAGTAGCGCTTGACCTTAGCAGCTCCATTTTCCGAATTGACGATTAATCATCATCATAACTAATAATATGATTATTAGTTATGATTATTAGTTACGATCTAGTGAATTATTGTACTCAATTTTAGTGCGAAGCACGATGTTCTCCGAAGATGGTCTTAATTTTCTTTTTTTGCACTTAAACTTACTAAAATTTTTTTTAATATATTTTTAAAGAAAGTTAAAATAAGTAAAAAATTGAGCAAAATTTTGCAAAACTTTTCAGTAAATTTTTTGTAAACAAAACCAAAATGTTATTTAATATTGTTAAGGCAAAAATCATTTTGTAATACACCCACGCATTAGTATAGAACATCTTAAGATATGATTATGAATTTTAAAACGAATTCAATTGAACAATTTCAAGTTGATTAGATTTTTAATGAGAGGCAGAATGAAAAATTGATTAAAAATCAAAAATTAAAATACAATCATTCTCATTAATTTGAACAGGAATGTGAAATATTTTATAAATTTTTTTTTTGAGAATTTCGTTCTTTTCAATTGCAACCCCCTTTCTCTCGTTTTATCCTTTCATTAAATATGCATAATTATTAATGTAGCGTTGTATATGTTATTATTCTGCATGTACACATACATACTTTCATATTTACAATATTGTGTAACTGTATTTGTTCATTAATGTACAAAATTTTCTTTTAACAAAAATTATCCTTGCATGTACGCCTAAATGACCCTTACTGCTGCCCGAAAAAACAAAAAAACAGAAAAAAAATAAACGAAAAAAATAAAAGAATAGAATAGCAGAAGACTGAAGTGGCACTTGCCTTATGTTTCTTTCACAATTACTATAAATTTACGTATCCACAGAAATATTCTATTTACCGTTCGTGTGTTGCTTATAGAACAGTTTTGTATTTTTTTTTTGTGCAATTTATTAAAAATATATTTTTGAATTTTTTTCGTATTATTATTTTTTATTGTACTTATATTTTGACATTGAAAGTAAAAATGTTAAAAAAAAATTCATGTAAATGTTTATTCATATTTGTGCGTATGTGTAAAATTTTCTTTTGGAATCAAAACATAAATTTACCTACATACATTTTGTTATACATATACAGACAGGCATATATTCCAATTATGCATTATGTTTCATGAAGTACCGTTAAACTGGAGAAGTGTGTATGTAAATGTATAAATAATTACATTCAAATATAATTATTTTATGTTCGGTTCAAGTATCGAAGCGTGTATAAGTTTTATTTTTACATTTTTTCATTTGTTTTTCTTCTTATTTTGTTTTTTTGCTTTACTATTACGTATAAAGTTTCATCATATAAGAATAACGGTTAATGTAAACGGGAGTAGATTATTATGTGCAAGAGCGGAGGAGGGAGAGGGAGGGAGTGGAAATCCTGAATAATGATTTGAACTGCTTTGAAGTTGAAGAAAGGTTGAGTTGTTATTTCGTATACCTTTTTTTCCATCAATATACACGTAAACTGTATAGTCATTGAAACTTATATACAAAGGAAAGAAAAATAAGAAAAAGGAACCAAAAAAAAGAAAAAGGAGTTAAACAGCAAAGGTAAGGTAAAATGAAAATTGTTCTTATTTTACTACTATATGGGGGGGATTTCTTTTTAAGTAAAAAGAAGGCCGCATGTTTAATTCACATGAAATCATTAAACCATAAAAAGAAATTGGATTTTATAAATGTTGTTATTTTTTCCAATTTACAAAAGTCTGCATGAAAAGTTTTTGTATTTTTGGTCTTAAAAAAAAATTTGTTTTCTCGTTATTTTTTTCTTGTTCTTTTTGTAATGTGAAGGAAATTTCCAAGAAACACAGTAAATTTATGAAATTTTGAATCATAAATTGTGAATAAATATTTAAAGAAGTTCCAATTTTCAGACTTTATGTTTGTATCACGTACACAATAATGGCTGTAATAAAATAAACTTTAAATGGTTAACATTCAATGCTAAAGTTTAAATGTTTTCTTAGGAAGAAAAATAAAAATAATTTTTCTTTACTGTTTTTCTTTTTATTTTTTCTCATTTTTTTTTAATTTACATGAACTTAGTTCTTATGAATTACAATAACTTTCATTAAAAAATTTAAATTTATAATAAAACCTTTGTAAAAACTATTAAAAAATAAACCTTAACAAAAATTTCGTGATGAAAAGTAGAACGATGGCCATAGTGTGAATTGTTCATGAGAAATGACGTAATGATGAAATGATTTTTTTAAATTTTCAAACAAAATTGCATTCTACATCCAGAATGAAAGTTCATTTTGTTTTAAACTTTCGTTTTTAGAATTAGTTAAAAGAAATGAAAATTTTTCATTAATATTTTGAAAAAGTAGTCAATTGCATATATGTTAATTTCATTATTGTTACTTTAAAACGAAGATTATTTGTTCTAAAAAATTTTTCTCTTTTATAGAACAAGCCTAAATTTCGAATTTGAAATTTGATGCTGTGATATTTCACATAATTTTTGGAAAGTTCCTATTCGAATTACTTGCTGTTTTCCGCGTTTTCAGGTTAAACAAATTTGCTCTTTTCTACCAACAACCAGTTGTACTTGTAAAAATGGTTAAAATTTTCTCAGAGTTTCGAGTCAAAATACTCATATTTTCAATTTGGTTCCAATAGGTTCTCGGGATATAATTAATTGAAAACTTTTAATTCGTTAGTTACGAGTATATCTTTTTTTATTAAAATCAATTAAACATGTAAGTGTTGTACAAAAAGCTTATTAGCAATTGATCGGGGTTTTTCATTATGCACTGGCCATGATGAATTCTGACTTATTTACGCTGTTCTACAATTAGTTTCTTGGAATATCGTTTGTCTTGAACAATAAAAATTTTAAACACAAAATTTACCGGCAGATGAATTCTACAAGATAAACAATGTCCAAGCGTTAAGAAATTATCAAATCCATAAGATAAGTAACCCACAATTTCTCTCGTTTTATAGAAATTCGATAAAAGTGCATGTTCTATAATCAACATTGTCAACTCCTCTCGTAACTATCATTGCAATATTGTCATATATTTCATTCATACTTCATTTTCACTGCTATATATAAAGGTTTCGAAACACTATTTTAAATTAAAGATAGCCGGAAAATTGTGTTTAGTAATTGCTTTTACTAATTTTGTTAAGACATCTTCAGTTTTATAATTTTTTTTCGAAAAGTTGTACTTTAATTAAACAATATTTCACCTGCCATACATGTTAGGTGTTATTACAATAATAATGTTGACGCGTTGTATTAACTTTCATTCTTTTCAGAACTTAGTTGTTGAAAATTACTGTATTATTGCACATACCGCTGTGCAGTGACGAAAATTATAATTACTAATAAATTACGGTAATGCCTATAGATCGAAACGAAATATGCAAATAATTGCAATGACTCTCTGAAACAAATGGACGGTTGGATTATAAAGCTTTAAAGCATGTAGGAACAAAAATAAATATTGGCTTTTAATAATATCAAAACATGATTCTTCGTATATAAGCCCTATGTAAACATTTAAGAAGCAAATTTATAGGTTTCATTTTAATGTTTATGTCTATACAATTGTACGGTTACTTAATTATTCCAATATATTTGTGTTAGGCATGTCGTGCCTAAGGTAATTTATTTTTTTCATCCATTTTATACACATACCTAACCTATACACATGAAATTTTATTTTTCTGTTCAAAAGTGGGTCAATGCTAAAATATTAATATTCATGATGAACGTGATATATGGTTATGTTATCGTGAGTTTACTGTTTTAAGAAAGTATACTTAAACTTCACTTTTTATAGGCTTTGTGTTTCTTGATTATGACTGTCACGCAATCCTTTATTTAAAATACAATTTTTGTTTTCATATTTCGCTTTCTCTGCTTAATCATTACAAAGAAATAAATGATTGTAACACATTTGGTATAATATTAGATTAAGGTTAAAAGAAACTTTAAAAATACATTTTACTACTTTCTTACAAATTTTCACATTTATTGTCCATACGTTCACTATATATAGTTAATTTAAGTTTAAGGGACCAACATCCGGGAAACAGGCGAAAAAAATTAATTTTCTTAGAAAAATAAATTTTGTTGAAAATTAAAGCTTTTATGTGGGGCTCCTTTTCGTCTTAAACAACTTTTCGGCCTAGACACTAAACAAAAAACCTATTGAGATGTATAACATAAAGGGTAGGTTGGATGAACAAAAAGGAGTTGTAGATGTAGGTTGGAGTTGATTAAAATAAAATTCTTTTTTCTTACTATGAGAACTTCTAAGATTTTGAAAAGCTTTGTTCAAAGGTAAGTTCTGCACTACACTGAAATAATTTCAATTAGAAAATTTCCGAATTATGTTTGGTATTAAAATATATAGGTATGGATATTTTGATGATAAGAGTTACTTGGTCCAATAGGTAAATATTGCATATATTCGTATTTTAACTGCCATTCGGAACTCTCATCTACTCAGAAAACTACTCTGAACATAAAACAAAATCAAAAAGCAGCTCAACTTACTGAGAATTTGTATTTGAATTTTACAGGTTTAATTTAAGTTGAATTCTTTTATCCAGATTTCATAAGTTTTAACTAGACATATGAATCGATTTTTTCAACCTTTCCAGAACTACTTAAATCTTAAATTATTTGTAAAATAACGTTAGCTCCTAGTACTAGTAAAAGAAATTCATCTTAACAATAATTAAGCAATTTTTTATTTTCAATAAATTGTTACCGAATATTCGTACAAACTCTTTTCGAATTAGTTTTAAATTGTTAAATTCAAAATAAGAAATATGTCTTAAGGGGGAATTGAACTTAAAACGTTTAAATTTTTGGTTAATTTAAAAAAAAATTTTAAATATTACTTTACATGAAAAATACATGCACAATAGCAATAACAAAAATAATATTAAAAATATCCTTTTTTCTTACACTTGATAAGGATGACGATGATGATGGGAAATTCAACAAATGCGCAAAATTCAATTCTCTAGAAATAATTTGAAACAATAATCAGGGTTTGTCACAACCACAATAATATAAAAGAAAGGAAAAGAACAGGAAATAAGCGAAATAAAATGAGAAGAAGAAGAAGAAAAAATAACTCGATAAATTGTTAAAATGTTGGAAAAAATAATTATTAAATGCGATTCAAACAATACAAAAAGGAAGCTCTATAAGGACTTAAATTATGATTAATAATAAATGGGTGCATGAAAGTAAGGATTAAGTACAATGTGCTACTTAAAAACATTGTGAAATGAAAATGACTTTGAAATTTTATTTTTTGAATTATGAAATTCAATTGGAATTTTTCAAAATCAAAAAATTTTGCTTATAATCATAATTTTTTTGGAAATTTCTTTTAATAGTTTTCCCTAAAAATGTTATTAAATAAATGTATTAGAAACCAGAATTACAAAATTTTTCAACAATATTTAAAGCCACTGATGCATTAAGCCGTCAATTACTGTCATATTTTGGAATAAACACTTTTATCTCATTTTAAGGGCAACAATTACACATCAAATATTGTTCATGAATTTTTCCAATTCTCTTCAAACAAAATGGATCATCCTAATTCTACTAGACGCGTCGCATATATAAATGTATGAGGCGACATATTTGCTATTCTATTAGACATACTAATTATCACAAAAAGCGTCCATAAAGTTATTCTACTAGACGCATTTTTTTAATTTGTCACATTTTGTCGCGTATATTTGGTTGTTGACAGTGATATAGAAGTAGTTGTAAAATTATATTTAAAGATTAAATTCATTACTTTTACCTTTGCTTTTATCAAAAACCAAGAAAAAGTTCCAAAGCATTTTTCTTTCTCTGATTTCTTCTGTCACTGTCAGTATGTGATTGTGTTTAGTAGAATACCAAAAAAAACAGCATGACAGAAAAAAATATGACAACCATAAATTTGTTGCGTCTAGTAGAATAAGGTTGAATGTTTTATGTGCAAAATGCTGACTAACGTTGCTTTAAAGCAATATTATGTGAAATTTTCATAAAACGCGCAAGTTAATGATCAAATTTTAAAAATTATATGGAGAAATGTAATTTAAATCACAATAAAAAATTAAATTTATATTTTGCTATGAAATTGGTTATGAAATCAGATAATAAATTAATAAATAGGAGCTGTTAGCCTTGAAATATTAAGAGAATTAAAGTACCATACATATTTTATTTAAAAAATTTCGAACGAAAATTCCAGAAATCTAGTACAGCCAAAAATAATTTGATTGTTATTTGTAATACATTGCCGAAAACCTTCCAATATGAGATTATTTTAACCTTAATATATTCATTTTTAGGTTAAATCTAAACTTTGTCCAAGTAAGTCGAACGTATAAGATACCTATAAATAAATTTGTATCAAACCATTTTAAAAATTGAAATTTTTGATTTTTCCATTTAAAACAAGACAGAAATTTGAATATTTTTAACAAATAGTAGTTTTCTTTTTAAATTATTGTTATTCGTGTAAAATAATGTGTAACAATTATTGCATACTTCTGGAATGCAAACAAAAATTAAAAGAAACGTAAAAATTATGACATATAATTATGCTTTATGAATGCAAAATATTTACCGTTTGGTTATTGTTTTTATAGGAATTTGGAAAACCTTACAGTTTGGGAAATATGAGGTAGTGAAATAAGATTATTTATTATATCTAAGTAAAGATCTATTTACTATCTTAGATCGTAGTAGAAGTTAAGAGAAGAAACGCACGAACAAACAAAAAGAAGGACATAATGAAACTAATAAGCACTTTTTTGGCCAATTTCCATAAGAGTGTAAATGAGTGTTAAAAACAAGTCTTTCAACCAAAATTGCCTTGAATGTACATATGTATGTATAAGCGTACACAAACATACGTTTATAAAAACGGTCTAATTCAAAATATTATTAAAAATGACAGGATTAAAATTTTGCCACTTTCTAGTCCTGACTGAAAACATTTCAATTTGTTATCATAACGAAGGCAATAAGCATCACTTCCCAAATTGAATAATTTGTAAATAATTTCTAATTCTACTTACTATAATCGTGAATAGCTTGCAAATAATCTTATATAAAATATCAAAATCTAAATATTTGTTAGGACCAATTTCAAATTGGCTAATTTGATTAGATAAAATCATCAATTTTTTCATTAAATTTTTTTTTTTTCGAAATTCCCCAAATTCCATTAAATCTCTATTCTTGTTTTCTTTTACATTTTGTAACTATTTATCAAGTGAGGTTAATGAAAGATTTCCAAAAAAAAAAATTCTACTTGAATCAAGAATGGCCATCCCTTTTTTGAAAATTAATTGAACAATTTTTGGTATGTACGTATATAAGTATTATAAAATATGTATGTATAAAATTATGTGGATATATCTATATTATAGAATGCATACAATTATGTGTAACAGGGATAACGATAAAATAAAAAGAAAGGAAAGGAAACACAAAGTATAAAGGCTTTATAATAAAATACCGTATTGCTCTTTATTATCCTTTTGTTTTGACACTGAACCGCATTATTTTTTCTTTTTTAATAGATTTCTTTTCTCTTTATCCTTGTATATCTTTATTCCCTGTTTTGTTTTTCATTTTATGTTTTTTTTTTTGTATTTATGTATATGTAAATGACAAGAGGGTTGCTCTTCTATTATAGTCGTTATTATTATTATGAGATTGTTGTACAATTTATTATTGAAGAGGGGTTAAAATTATGTGCTGGAACCAGTATTATCATTGCTTATAATAAAAAATCGACAGAAAGATACATTATCACACACTCAAAAAAAAATATTACTACATTTGCTAAAGTTTTGCATGCTCCTAGTTATACAAACTGGTAGAAATCGGGATAGTGCGAAAAAATAGCATTTTCTGTCATGTTTTATTGCACTGAATTATTAACATTAGTTGATATTTTTTTATCTGATGCTGCTAAAAAATACAAGCCGTTTTCATTACTGAGAGCCATTTATTATTGTCGATGCAGCATAAAATTTTATTGTTTTCGCACTTATTTATTTCACTCAAGACTATGTAACTTGACTCTGTCAGATATGTATTATTAGTGTTACAGTTAGTGATTTTGCAATTATATATTTAAAATTTTACAATTCTTATAATTATTTATTTTATTTGTGGTAATGTAATTTGGGTCTAATGCCTATATATTATGAATACTGCAGTTAGGGATTATTGCAAATGCAGCATTAAAATTTTATTGTATTAACAATTATTTAAGTCATTAATAGCAATCTAATGTGGCTCTTTTAGCAACCTATTAGGTGTGTTTCAATTAGGGATTTTTGCAAATAGAGTTAAATTTTTACTACTTTTACAATTAATTATCCTTATGAAAGCAATGTAATACAACTCTATTACTTAAATAAAATGGACTTTTCTGAAATATATTATAACTAAATAAAGTGAAACAAGTTTAGTGAAAAGTAACCTTTGGTTTATTATTAACTTACTATTGATACACAAAATAATCATTTCACAGAATCAAATTATTTGGTTATTTAATATTTTTCATATACTAAGTTTTACATTCTTTGCTTCTTAAACAATAATCCTTAATTACGTTTGTGTTTTAAAAACTTTCCGCGAAGCGATGAGCTTGATAAATCCAAAATTGGCAAAGATGACGTTCATGTGTCTTGCAAGAACACAAGTTCTTGATTTCAGTTGCGTAAGTATTTTCCGAAATACTTCCTGCTGATGGTGTTGGATACTGAAACATAATATACATTTTAAATTAATTACTTATAAAGAAATTTAATTCAATCAACGAAATATTTGTTTTCACCTGCATGTTTTTATATTTTTAAACGAACTTAGCCCAAAATATTGCTCTTATTGCTTGTTTTTCAATTAAATTTAAGACTCCTTGATATTCCAAGGTCTTGAAAGCGTCTTGGTTCAACTCTTCTTCTAATAATTTCGAGAAGCACTTTTATGAAAAAGAAATAATATTTTTAATAGTATATTACGTAACTTTGTAATAGTAATAATATATTACCATGTTGAACTTTCATTATATTATTATAAAACATCAATTAAATTATATAAAAAGAAATAATACTTATATTTTAAAATTTCTTAATATTTTTTAAAAGTAAAATGTTATTGCGCACTATAAACGTGTCCGCTTATGTTTCTGATTCTATGAAAACTAAAAATCTGATCTAACCTTTATATATTTTTGGATAAAAAAAGAACGGGATTATTAACATTTACTTGTATTTGCAACAATTTCAACAATTGTTGTCATGTTTATCACTACAATAGAATTATGTTACATTTTATTTCGAGAATTTGATAAAAGAACAAATGGTAATGATCGAATATATTACCAGCATTTTATTTTAGCTTTTACGGCCATGTTTTTTACAGAATCACAAAAAATATAATTGTTTCAGCTGCAATTAAAGCTGAAGTATGTTCAATTAATAACTCCATACTCATATTCACCTTCCGTTTAATGATATGTTTTCTTAATTAAAATTTGTAAATTTTATTTACTTACCTTCAAAAAGGTAAGTAAATAAAATTTAAAAATTAACTTACTTACCTAGGTTTTAATGAGCTAAGTCCCTATTCTTCCAAAATATTTTTTAAAAAATTATCCATTTTTACTGTCTTTAATTTTTATTTAAAAATTTTTTTTCACCTTAATTTTCACTTTTAACTTCTATTTGCATATACTCCAATCGAAATATTTGAACTACTTCTTACGCATGATAATTCAGTAAAATGGGAAAATAGTTATTGTAATAAATAATACTGCAAATTTAATATAGCATTTTCTTTCTAGATTTTGCATATAGGAAAAGATAGCTATATAACTGACCAAAATGTCGGCATATGTTTTAGCTATTACAGCAATCTTTTATTACTACAAAAACAAATAGTGAGACTTGTAAGTAAATATGTTCTATTGCAGAAACAGTCATAATTTTTAGCTAAATTTTCAATGTTCCGCAGTAATTTTAGAAATGTCTTGTTTGCCATGTACACATGAAGAATCTCATAGGGGCAGTTAAAAATGTAGTCCTAAAATCTAGCTACATTTTATATGTCTTAAATCAGCTATGTATATCACTACAGAATAAATATGTATTCCATATGGAGGCAGAAATATTGTTAATTTTGTTATTTTTTTTAGCAACTTCAGATATAAAGTTGTAGTTATGTTTTTTGGCTACGAAAATAGTGATCATTTTTTTCAGTGCAGTCTGAAACAAGTAAATACAAGGAGAAGTGTACATTGCTTCAATTGGAAATATAAACTTTCGCACATATTTTCAAATTTGTATGTATATAGATTTTCGTATACATCATATGTAAATGTATGTATGTATGTATTTATATGTATTGTATATTTCTTATGAATAGAGGAAATTTTAACAAGCCTATGCTTTTTCTTTATTATAAACAAGACTATAAATTTTCTAATGAAAATATAAGGAAAATTTTATAGGAAAAAGGGGGTGAAAAAATGCGAAAAGAAAATAAAATTAAAAAAAAAATGGGTGCGAGAATAATTTTTAGGGTAAAATAGAAATTATTAACGCTTCTTCCTCCGTACAATCAATTTTTTTTTTTTTTTAAGTTTTTTTTCATATTTGTGTATGTATATACAAACAAACAAACATATGTACGTCCAGCGTTTAATATAAAGAAAATTACTCCTCCTATTTTTGATTTCAAATTATAAAATGCAAATATTATGTACACATATAGGATATAAATTGTATGTACGTACACATATCTGTATATTCCTTAATTGTCTGCACGGGAAGAACCAAATCAAAATGTTTAAATATAAAATTGTAATTTTAAATTTTAATGAGCAAGTCATAGCACAACATTAAACGTATTTGTTGTAAATTTCAATAAAAACTAGTTGACATTAAAACAGTGATTATGCTAAGCATTATGAAATTAGTAAATCACTTAATGTTTGAAATTATTTGCGGAATCTAATCTTCATTAGTTTAATAAGACGGTATTGGGTATAAAAACCATAACATTGCAAAGCAAATGAAGCAAAATTAACCTTGACATAACGTTTATTTATTGTATGTATTCCCAAAATATGATGAACAACTCTAATGAAACAAAATACACGCTGTTAAAAACAAAGGCACCTTACATCAACCCATTCTACGAGAACAAACAACTATTGAGTTAAAAACTATATAAATATTTGGGAGTTCTGATTGACGAACAATTGCATTGCAATTGAACGAAAGTATGGTGAAAACATAAATTCCAATATTATCATTTCAAAGTTAATGCAATATTTATTAAATTCTAAAATTAAAACTAAATTTAATTTTTTCTGATTATTATTAAAATGTTGTTATATTGATCACTATTTCTTTATTTTATATTACGAATACACTCTGTACGAGCTTTCACGCTCTTTTTGAGAAATTAACTTAACTTTGTCAATAGTTTTCAAATATTTAGCTTTTGGATTCGAATCTACTTTAGAGTTTATTTGTGAAAATATTCATATTTTGTTTTACATAGTGTAAACCGTAATAAAATTATTAAAAAATTATTTTAAACATTAAAATAATGTAAAACATAATGCGTGAAGTTTTTCGATATTTATGTTGGGCAACATTAGTTTGGAAACATTTATTGCATTCTTTGTTCTGTTTGTATTTTTACCCACCGTATTGTGTATACAATAGGTAGGTTATGTGATGGCAACAAATTTTGCATATCGAGTTTTCGGTGGGAATGCACTTCTCCATAGTAGGGAATGGTAAATAAACTATTTTTAGCAACCTGTCGGTCTGTCGGTGTGTCGGTCTGTGTGTACACGCGTGTATCTCAAATTCCGCTGAACAGATTTTGATGAAATTTTATACGTAAGTTTATTTCCACCATGGCACGGATTGATCAACTTTTGGTATATATCAGGCCTCGGGAACTGCACTTTTTAGCAGGCCTGTTTTACATTTTTGAATATTTTGAAGAAAATATTCCACATATTTACTTGAAATTTCATATATAAGATTTGCTCGACCGTCCGCGAACCCACCTAATTTTTGGAAGAAATCAGGTGTCAGAAACTGGACGTTTACTACGGGCCAAATATACATTTTTGCGTATATAAAAAGAAGTAACCAACCGATTTCATTGAAAATAATAAAGATCAGGGCTCGAAAAGTGATCTGCGGCCGATTTTACATTTTTCACCATATTTACGGAGCGAATTGATGGAATTTCTTGAAATTCGATATTTGAGTTCTGGTTGTTACCGAAACTAACTGGCGAGCATTTCAGAGAATTCGGGTAGCACAAACCGAAACTCTACTAAGAGCCAGATTCTAGATATGTTAACTATAAGCTCACTAATGTCCTAAAAATTGGAAAGAAGTATTTAAGAGACCTTTTTATAATATTCTGTAACACTTTCACTTAACTAGACAATACACATTGCGGTCGGTTATGTGCTGACCACATCAGATTTTTTAAAGTCTTATATCTTATCTTTCGCGACTTGTAAATAAATTTGGTTTTTAAAATTTTTGTCAGAACGAGAATTGAATCTAGAATTTTCTCTTATCATACAAGTGAGCGTTCTATGCCTTAAAGATACATAAATGTCTTATCAAAAAATTTAATATTTAAAATTTTTATTAGAAAATTAACATATTAGAGTAGGTGAAGCTACTGAAAAGTGAATTATGTTTATTTTTAGAAACTTAAATTCTTAGACGAAAGCAACTGTAACTAAAAAATTTGGGTATTTTTTAAAAGAAGTGAAATAAATGCATATTTTTAAAATATGTTATTTTTCAAATTTTATTTTTAGGTGTAATGTATTGATATTACAAAAACTACTCGGATTTCGTATAATTATCTATAATATACAAAATATGTTCGTTTACAAAACCTGTACACTCGTAAGATAGCACGCTGAAATTTTACACACAAAAAGATGTTTACTATATATTTATTTTAACAGAGAAAATTTTTACCTAATTTTTCACTTTAAAAGTAATTGCCCCTTAAATTCCTAAAAGAATATTCCATTTTTTATGGGCAATTTATTCTTTTAAAATCGTCTTTTTTATAAATTCAGCAATAATAAAATAGTAAACGATGAAAATAAATTTAATTAAATTTATTAATTTAATTAAATTTTAGTTTTCTCTTAGAAACAGTATTCTTAGTCAACTATATAAGAAATTTTTCACATTAGAATTTATTCACTTCGAGTACTCGTATTTCAAAAGAAAGTATTCAAATTTAAATTAAAATTTTAAACAAAATGAAAGTCGCTTTTGTTCTTGCAGCTCAATTCCGTGGATACACACATGGTCATAATGGACAATTTGCTTGCTTAAATGATGCAGAAAAAGCTGATTCCTCTTGGAGAAATAATTTTGGTCCAACAAAATATTGGGTTTGTGAGGTACATGGTCAACCTGCTGTTTCATATTCGTGCCAATCTGAATTCTTGTTCCAACCCATTGAAAATAAATGTGTTTACTATTCTGATTGGGTATGGATACCACTTGAAGATCCATATACATTGGCTTAATAATATGTAATTTGGGAAAAACGTTAAAAAAATAAAATATGTACAAAAAAATTCTTCTTTTTTCTTCTTGATTGCATATAAAAATAAATATTTGTTTACAGTCGAATCTCGAGCTGAATGCCTTATTTGCTATTTACTTCATTCGTTCAGCTTAGTGATACCTCAACTAATATTACAATTAAAATTAATTTCTGCGCAAGTAAAATAGAACAAGAGTTCAATGAATAATTATGTCTTTACAAACTGCATTCGAAAAATCCTAACCATATACTTAGTGTATATGGTAATGATTTTTCAAATAGATTATACATAAATGAATAAAGTTGGATCAAACCAATTATTTGTAAAGTAGCTCTTTTCCCTGAAACAAGTGAAAATATTAATTTAAGGCGAGACCAAAAAAATTTAAACAATTATTAACATAATGTTGAACTCAAGAGTTAATTGCGTGAATTAAGATAAATAATTAAATTTTTTGATGGTATACCATTTCCCGTTAACTCTCTGCATTAGCGGAAATTTTAAAATCTTGAATTTCGGAAATATAAGATGCCGGAAATTCAAATCTTACGAATTTCGAGGGTTGATAACTTGAGATGGAAATGGAAAACAATTGTCTTTTAACTAAATAAACTATTTGTTAATATCTTAAGGCTGCTAAAATTTCAAACCCCCACAACTTTTTGATAAAAAAGAGTTTCAGATAACGATTAATTTTAACACCATTTTAACATTTTTATGCTCAACTATATTATGTTGCGGTAGAAAACAGTCAGTGACTACTTTTCTGGTTTGCACAGTTTGAAAAGTGACTGTGGTTTTATTGAAAAAAATAGTCAAAAAATTACATTTTTACCATTTTAGGGGACTATAACTTTTGGACGTGGATGTAGCATAAAGTTTTCTTCTTTGGAAATGCACTTTTTTAGTAAAGCTCCTTTTATATATAACATTTCAAGTGTCTATCTTAAATGGTGTAAAATTTTGTAAATGGGCCCACAATGGACAAATGAACAGAATGAAACTAATCAGAGCTTTTTATCAAAATATCTTTGGAAAAGTGCTACAAACGCAAATTATTTTCCGTACAAAATTACACTCAATTTTATTTTTAGCAGTTGTTGAACAAAATTAATAAAAAATAAAGCTGAAAGTTGACTGTGTCAACTGTGTGATACCCATACGAATTTGTTATCCTATGTGCGAGTTATGAATATCCAATGACTATGGGGCAAAATTTCAGTACTGTGTGCTTTTTGTATACAAAATTTCAGTGCTTTTCAATATTTTCTAAAATATGCTTATACTACTATTGAAGTTGTACGGCAGCTACCACAAGGAGACAAAAAATTTTACGATTTTTATCATACATAACAACCATAACAATACACTTGTTTTCACGAAATTTCTATATTGTGACTTCAATAATTACTGAGATAATGGCAAATAACTTTTGAAGTTGTATGGCAGCTACCCGAACCAGTACCATGATTATAGCCAATTTAAATAGGGTTCTGCAATTTACTATAATTAATAATTTATGAAAATTTGGTGAATGTAGCTCAATTAGTTTTTGAGTTTTCGTAAAATAAATGAGTTAAATCGACTCAGAATTCGACGCTGATCAAAAGCATATTCTTGAGTCTATATCACAGACCATCATTTCTTAGCGTTACAAACCGTAAAGACAAATTTATCAAATTTTTACTTTTTTGCTCCCTTTTTACCTTGCTTTTTGAAAATTATATTGTAAAAACAGGTATTAAAGAGATAATAAAGCAAAGTTTAAAAAAAAAAGAAATTATCTGTTAACTCCATCCGAAAAATTTTGATGCCAGTTTTTCTCTTAGACGGGTATTTGGAGAAATCTGGAATTTAAAAATTTTTAGGCATTGATAATTTATTTTGCTTGGAATTTTTTTTCACCGTCCTGTACTTGCAAGTTATCGCGCTGCGGAATTTGTAAAATGTTAATTTTCCACATCTTATGTTTCCGAAAATATGGTTCGTTTAAATACGATATAAGCAAAGGCCGTAAATTTATAAACATAGATTTTAAGTAACTTTTAGAATTATAGATATGTGAAAAGAATCTTTATGCCTCTATAAATAGAATATTACAAAATACACTAGAGAGTCTATGATATGAAGACTCTCTAAATATTATTTTCAAAAATTTTTGTTTTAAGGTTAAAAATTATGTGTCGAATACCCGAGAAAAATAAAAACCTATATCAGAGAGTTTGCCTGGAAACCGCTCTGTTTAACAAATGAAATAATTTAAATTATTTTTCAATTACTAGAAAAATTTCACTAATTTTGTATTGCTAGTAATTGTCTAACCATATTTCAACATATAGGGTATTTCTTAAAATTTGCGGATTGTTTATGAGTAACTTTGAACTTGTTCAATATTTTTAAATTTTTGGATAAATGGTTTAAAATTTTTTAAAATATTAGATAAACAGGTTGCTCTGTAAACCATCAGTATATTTTAGATTTCTGTTGGTTTACAGATCAAACTTATATACAATATTTCACAAACAACAGGGAATGTTATTGTGCTAATTTGTTTTAATTGTTTGAAACAAAATGTTTTCTGTTTGAATTTTTGCATAAGCTCTTACTGATATTAAAGGAACTGCACATTTTGCTTGCAAATTTTTTAGAAAAATATGTTATAAATTAAATGACTAATAGATACAGTTACCAACATATTATATACGGGCCATTTGTTGCTTTCAACATTTAGCAACATCTTATTTTCGGTAACTGTCTTTATTTATTTTAGTCAAATATTTATTTCATACATTATTTTGTCAAAGCTACTATTTTGTCATTAAACATGTATATATAAAAATATATACATATTAAATGTATATGTATATTTTTATATGATATCTCTATATAATTATGTATAAAAAATTATAGAAACATTCGGAAGTAGAAAAACTAATTATGCCAACGTCATTTTGTAAGTAGGTAAAAAATAACATAATTTTGATAATTTGTTATCATTATTCATTTCAAAAATAATAATTAAATAATGAGCAATGAAAAAAAAAAATTAATTAAATTTTTTGATTTAATTAAATTTTAGATTTTCTCTTAGATAAAGTATTCTTAGTCAACTATATAAGAAATTTTTCACATTAGAATTTATTCACTTCGAGTACTCGTATTCAAAAAGAAAGTATTCAAATTAAAATTTTAAACAAAATGAAAGTCGCTTTTGTTCTTGCATTATTGATTGCTGCAGCAACAGCTCAATTCCGTGGATACACACATGGTCATAATGGACAATCTGCTTGCTCAAATGATGCAGAAACAGCTGGTTCCTCTTGGAGAAATAATTTTGATCCAACAAAATATTGGGTTTGTGAGGAACGTGGTCAACCTGCTGTTTCATATTCGTGCCAATCTGAATTCTTGTTCCAACCCAATGAAAATAAATGTGTTTACTATTCAGATTGGGTATGGACACCACTTGAAGATCCATATTCATTGGCTTAATAAAATGTAATTGGGGAAAGACGTTAGAAAAATAAAATATGTACAAAAGATTTTTACTTTTTCATCTTGATTACATATATGTGCATACATACAAATATTTGTTTACAGTCGAATTTGCATTACTTGTTATTTACTTTACTCGTTCAGCTGAGCGATAGCTGAAAAACTGATTGAGTTCAACAAAATTTTCCAAAATTAGTATGGATATGAGGTGGCACTATTTGATTCATATGAGATCGAGACAGTTATTTGAATAGTTGTCATAAAATTCCAAAATTAATTCGAATATTTCTTGGAAACAATTAGAGCTACTGTGTTAAATTTTATACTACCAGAAGCATATTAACAATGCCAGTGTGTTCGTAAAAAGGGATTTAGATTGCGTTGATACTTTTACAAACAAGTTGTAATATTTATCCGGTTATTAGCTTTTCCTTTTAATTAAGAGTAGAATTCACAAAATTGTAGCTGAACTCAAGGAGCGCATTGAAATATCATTTACATTTTGTATTTAATATCACCTTAAATACAAAAGAATGTTCAAAAATTATTATAAAAATGTTTAAAATATGGTTTTAAAAATACTTTTTTGACACGCTCATAAATTTCCCATAAAACGTTCAAAATTTGCAACATTTCATAAGAGCTTTTAGGAAAAAATTTCAAATCTTTTTCCAATAGATGAAAAAATTTTCGTAAACTTTTTATTTTTAAAATTCAATGAAATTAACATTTCTTCCCAAAAATTTACATTTCACAATTTTTATTAAATTTGTTTCAAACAGTGCTTTGTAAGTCCCATTAATAAAGTACTAAAAGAATAATATCAAACCTGTTATTAAATACGTTTGCAGAAAAAGAATTCAGAAAATTTATAAATTTCCATAAAATTCTCATTATGGCGAAACAAAAAATATTAATTAAAAACTTAAAACAAAATAAAAGACCTACAAATATTGCAAATTAAAAGTTTTCTATTTATAACCAAAATAATAAACAGAATAAAAAAACCAATGTTTTTTTTTCATTAGTAAAAATATGAGGGCGCATGCCTCAAATTAGGCTACATTTAACCTTTTACTGTATTATTTTAATATTGGGTAATTTTTATACCAATATTGGCTAAATATCTTAGTATGTATATAATATATCCAATATATACATTCATATATATTAAAGTTAAAACAAATTGGAAATTTTTTTTTCTTTAACACGCAATTTACTCTTCTGCTTGTATAAAAAAAATTCCTTTTAATCAGTAGTGTAAGCTTGTACGATTTATTAAGTTTAATAAAAAGTCAAATTCATTTGTAACCTAAAGGAAAGAGTCTCGTCAAATATGAAGTGAAATATTGAAAATGGTCGATTAGGTTTCCAATGTATACAAGTATGTGTATATATGTAAATACATTATGTACTTAAATATTTATTAATGAAGGCATTGTAAGAACAATAGGTTTTTTTCCCTTGTGAAAAAACCATAATATCATTTAATTTTTTTTGTTAATGTAGAGGTGTACATATGTCATATCAATCTTAGATGTATGTAATATCAAAAACAAAGGAAAACAAAATGAAAGCTTTCCTGTAGCCTATTTTCAAAGGATATCATTTATTTAACACACACACTAATATAGTAAACAACATCTACCATTCAAACGTACATAAAAAAAATATTAAGAAAAATTTATCGTTTTCTTTAATATGTACATGCATTTTGTACACATATTTGTATATATTTATGTAGGTGTATGTGTTTATATATAGGATTGTATATGTGTGTAAACACAATAGAATTTTCAAAATTCAATAATAACAAGTTTCAAGCCTATAATTTTCACAATTGTAGCATATTGTAAGTACTTTTTTTTTCCCAAATTATATTTGAAATTCGAAAATAAAAAATTAGTAATTTATTATTGCAATTGTAATTATTTTATAATAAAAATGTTGTGAAGTTACAAGCAATACGGGAAGTTATATTGGAAAGTGGAATAATAATTTTTTACAATACTTATTCATGGCGAACAAAAGTAAGCAAAGCGAATTTTTTGAAATTTGTAAAAGACTTTGTTAACTAATTTCTATAATTACTTAAAATCATTGCATTAAGAAATTGCATATCAGCAGTATTTTATAAAAAAATTTGTCACTTTTTGTAATTTGGAATTTTATAAAATTTTTGTAATTTTTGCCTAAGTAAATTTGTCAGTTTTTAATTGCAGATTGTGCTATTTAGAATTTTTCTATGAATTTTTGAGTGTCGATCAAATTTTAAATACAAATTCGGAATAGTAGAACTCCCTATTTATAAATTTATACTATAAATTAAGGTTAATATTTAAAATTTGAATAATCTTTGTTCATATTTACTTTTAAGTTTGTTCTTTATCCATCAATTGTCCAAAAGGTATACCCTGTAAAAGGTATACCAAAAGGTATAGCAATGTGTATCTCATGCAAAAGACTTTTGTGCTTTACTAATTACTGACCTATTTTTTTTTTCAGCTCTTACATTGTTGAAGCTAAACTGAAAAATGAGTATGGTTTTGTCCAAGTTTTCCAGTATTTAACTATCCAGTACAAAACAAAGCTGATTTTTTAACAAAGTGCATCTTTGTTTAGGATAATACGAGAAATCAAACTCAAATATTCAATAAAATTAAATCGGTCAAACTCATATGGTTTGTAAAATAGCAAATTTTTGAAATATCAAATTAAAGAAACAGAAATAGTAATCGATCTAAGACGTAACTTGTAAAGCAGCTTAAATTTCTGCTAACAATTTTTTTTTTATCGCCATAACAATCTGCTACAGCTATAGCTCCTTGTTTATTTTTAGGTTCATAAAATTATCTACTGAAATTATTCTCTTATTATCATATAAACTGGCTTTAAAGGCTCAATTTCCAATTCGACACTTTCTTATAGAGTTCTGTGTTCTGTGAAATTGTAGGCAGAAATTGAAATTGATAGAAAAACAAAGAAAGTTTTTCGAATACTTCATTTTTATAGGAAGTGTATACCTTATTCTACAACAACTGCAGGAAAATGTTTAAACTGCAGGAAAATATTTGAGCTGCAGGAAAAATATTGATACCTTTTAAATATTGATTTTCCAGATATGGAGTTGCTGTTTGTTTTAATTTTTTTAAGTAAGTTTGTGATCTCATGATACTTAATTTACGTCTATACTAACCCAAATTATTCGGCTTACTTTAAATTTCTTCTAAAATTCTATTTTCGACCATTCATAAAAAATCATTATGACCAATTAAATTCAAGATCGTCGGAATATGTACGAATTGAGCTTATTTAATAACAATTGAAATATTTATAGTTATTATTTCAATTAATTCTTTTAATTAATAAAAAGAACAATAATTCGATTAAATTATATACAAAATTATTTCTGAAGCAACGACAACACTTACATCTTCTTTGCATCACTCTTTGATTATTCAAATATAAATTATGTACACTTGTACGTATGTATATACAATCCTTTTTAATACACAGGTAACAATAATTTTATAATAAGAATTTTCAAATTTCATGTCTTCATTTTGTACCCTTTTTAAAAATTTAATTTATAATATTTTGTCGTTACCTTAATCAATGTTTTTGAACATTTTCTGATATCTGTCAATCAACATTAAATGATGCTGTCAGAGACGATGTTTCTCAGAAGAAAATTTTATTATGAGGGAAAAAATTGAATTGAAATTGAAGGATAATTCGATTATGAACGTATAACAAATTATATTAAATGTGAAAATGTCCTTTGCCAGAATTCAATTTATCTTTTTGCTATCGAAAATTTTTTACCGATCAATTATCCCATTAGATAATTAAATAATATTATAATTAATTTTAAATAAGTTTAAACATTAAATTAAAATGTTAACACTTTCCTATAAAGTAAAAAATGTATGTAGACGGTCGCATGCTTATTTTCCACAGATTATTTTAATAATTAAAATTTATTAAAGATTCTAAGATAATTTTGAGTTTTTATATTGCACGATGTGGCTATGTAAACTATGTAAAGTGGAAAACCATTCCATTTATTCACTTTTTTTATTAATGACCGTAACTGAAATTAAGGCAGCAAGTTATTGTTTAGAATACATTTTTTGCTTTGCAACTAAACTAAAAATTATTTAATTTATTTTGGACAATGAATAAAACATGAAATAAGAAAACAAAATAGGAAGAAGAGCCAATTTAAAAAAATGATTCGTAAAGTAGCAGTTTTCATTCTAACAATTCATTAAATTAGGAATTAACAATCGTATTGAGTAAGAAACTGAAAGAACAAAATTCCCTTTTATAGTAACATTTAATAACATAGGAATATAAATTGAATGCCTTAAACCTTTTAGCCACACAATGGATCTATTAGAAGAGTAATACATTAGAGCATGTTAGATGTTGTTTTGGCAAGAAGTCCCTTGTTTTTTTATGTTCTTGCATTTTTCTATAAAACTAATACTTTAGAAAAAATAAGTTCAGAATTTAGAAGAAAGAAGAAACTCACAATTTAAAATATTTCGGAACCTGAAATAACTGAAAAAAAATTTCAAATCGTTGAAATTTCCAATTCGAATAAATTTCCAGGCGGACAAACGAATTATTCTGTTTATTTTACAATTTTGTTAGAAATATGCTTAAAATTCGAAAGTATTTCAGTAGCTCTATAATATTTGAGTTACGAGTTAGATTAATATCTTAGCAAGAACAAAATAAATAATTGTTAATTAAATTAATTATAGTACAAAAGTGATTAATTATTGTAATCTAGGTAATGTTAAATGGTCATGAAATGTAAACAAGAGTGTACTAATGTGCTTATGTATTTTAACATTTAAAATTCCATAAATGTAGAAAGAAATGGCATTGATTCTAAATGGCATTGGTTCCATAAGCATATTGAACAAAATTTAATTTATAAATTAAATTAAAAAAATATTGATTATTTATACTATACCGTTTTCAAATTCGAAACTAGAAAATTTTTAAGAGGCGTTTTCCATTTTATAGTGGTACAAAATATTACACACATAATAAAAAAAAAAAAATTGTGATTGTTTTTCAAAAATTAAAGACATGTAAAAACTCATAAAAGAGAGTCTTTAAGAAATATGGAGAAAAAAAGATAAGTATCTGATGTCTTTAACAAAATATTTTTGGCAATAAGACTTAGAATTTAAACTACGGTTAAATCGCTTTTATAAGCCCAAGAAAATCTTTTGCCACGGTGTCATTAGTTCATATTGCTACAGAAGTAAACTCAAATTGAATAATGTGAAAATGTATTCGGAATCAGAAGAGAAACCTAAAGGAAATACAGTTCAGGAGTGATTTTTTTATTCTTCATGAATTTTCTCTGAAATTTATGAAGTTTTATATGAAATTTTGTATTATACAGTTTCTTAGTGCACAATATCCCAAAAGTATGCAATAATATTAATTTACCGCATATTTTTTGTTAAATTCCCGAAAAAAAATTAATATTTTTTGGAAACCAATTGCATTATTTATTTAGTAATCATTAAATATCGTAAAATATTACAATTTGCGTATTGATTTTTAATTTGAACCTATCATCTATTAAGCTTAAAATAATTTAAATAGCACATTTCATGCTATGGTACCGTGGTGTGCAATAAAAAATTTCGTTTAAAATAAACTGAAATATAAGGAGAATAAAAGATTTTATAGATTTTTAAAAATTTTTACTTGATATTTAAATTTCAATTAGTTTGCGAACTAAAATTTACCTAAGAAGAACCATTGATTCTTTTTTTTGGAAAATTTAAAAAAAATTCTGCAAATATTTTGTAACAATTAATTTTCATTATTAACACATAATTGTATAAGTATATATAACAATGGTATGATGACGTCGTATAACAGAAATAAAAAAATTAATAAATTACGCAAAAACTATTACGTAATAAAGTAAGTTTTCTAGAAAATTTCACATTCTAAAAATCAAATTTCAAACAAGATTTAAGAATTACTAAAAAGAGGATGTCTCCTGGTTTTTGAGTAAATCAATTATCATATTATAGTACAGAATTAAAGAAACCAAATAAAGAAAATAATTTAATTCAAATTTTTTTAAATAAATGAAAATTACACCCTAATCTATTGAAAAACTCATGATGATTCAAATAACTGCTATTTACTTTTAAAATTATAAATACAAGCTTATGTTCTCTCACATCTACTTGATTATTTTATTATAGTATATGTGAATATGTATTAATGTGCTTTTGGTATATGCAATACTACATCATACGTGATTTTAATATACCTGTACTCGAATTTTTTACACAGTACTTTTGAATAATTGTGCTCTCTTGAATGTAAAACATATAAATGATTCTTATATAAACATTACATACGGACAATTTATAAAATATGCCTACATAGATGCACACATACGTGTGAACTTTTAAAATTTGCTTTCAAATTCGAAATTTATAGAAATCAATTAATTTGTTTTCTTGTGTGCAATTTGTATACTAATACAAGTACAATTTGACTTAGAAATCCTTATAGATTATTTTTATTTTAAAATTATATTCAAATCTACATTAGGTACAATAATTGCAAATGTATGCAAACACACACATCCATACAAATATTTTGAACAGGTAAAAGAAAAAAATTATTTCATTTATTTTTTTTTCCTCTATTACAAAATTAAGCTAATGATACCGTTACTAACTCTCCGTTATTTTAGAAAAAAGCTCATCATTATATATAAAATGCTTTATTCTCATACAAACACACACTAATACTATAATAAAAAAAATTTTTTCTCATTGTATTTTTAAATAAAAATTTTTACTTTAAATAAACACGCACACATGAACAAGTACATTTAAATATAGAAATTAAATTAATTATTTATATAACAATTTCGAATACAAAAAAAATATATTTTCTCTATTTTATGCAATCACTAAAGCAGGATTTGTTATTATTTTTAGAAAATTTCTGTAATTGAATGTTAAAAATTTTATTTTAATTAATGTTCTTCTTTTTATTTTTTTTTTATTGTTAAGACAAATTTTCAAATAATTAATTTAAAATATTTTTTAATATTTATTTTTAATAATACTTTTATATAGATATTTTGTTAATATTTACCTGTGTCAGGGATAGTAACACTTTCAATACGTTTTGATAAAAATCCACGAATATTTGAAACCACACGTCTAGGTGAATTTGGGCCCGATAATAATGTTCCACTTAGTTTTGAAAACAGGGCTCCGGATTCACCAGTCGATGTACCACCAGTTGTATTTTGATTACCAGTACCAGCAGCACTGGCAGGTGCACCTTGATTACCCTCTGAAGACGCCACTGTCCTCTCTTTTTTTATTTTATATTGCAATCACTTTTTTTTATTTTTTTTTTAATATTAAAAAAATTTAATTATATTTTTTTATTTTTTTATTTAACAGTAATATTTAATTCTTTTTTTTTAATAAAATTTAAAATTTTTAATAAATTTTTCGAAAACACACTTTTTCTATTTAATGGTTACGAACTTTAACAATTGGAAAAAGCGTTGATTACAATTTTTTGATTTTTTTAAATTTAAAATTTTTTTTTTTTCACAATTAAATTTCTTTTTTTTTTTGATTTTTTGAAACTGGGGTACACACTTTTTTTTAGTGTTTAAGAAACTTTGTGTTTTCTTTACATTTTTTTGGTTTCAAATATTTTTTTAATTTTGTAAATTTTATGAAATAAAATTTTCAAATTGGAAAAGCGCTCAATGCTCTTGTAAAAATTAAGGAAAATTAAAAGCCGTGTGCAATAAAATTTAATTTTTTTTTTTATTTTTTTAGAATTTTTTTTTCCGATAGCCGAATTTAAATGGTATTTTTCTTTCTTTTAAAATTTTCATATATGTTTTGACCCACTTTTGAATTCCCCCTACTACTTATGGAAACTTCTTCCTTTTTTTTTCTGTTTCATAGATATATGTATATACATGTATATATTTATTATATCTTATATATTTCCCAGGTATTTTTTATTTACTGCAACTCGAATTAAACATTCAATCGAAATTTTAATTAATTTTTTTGACGTACTACGAACGATTATTTTTTATTTTAAAACCAGAAAAACTAAATTAAGAATAATTTGGAAAAAAATTACGAAAAAATTAAAGTATTTATATATATATGTATATGTATATACTTATATATTTTTACAGTATATATATACAAAATATATATATAAAATTTTGTAATAACACAAAAAAAAATTTTTTTTTTTTACTTTAAATTTTGAATTTTTTTTTATTTTTGTTTGGCGGACCGTTTTAAATCCGACCAGGCCGCAGCAAAAGGTAATATCTATCTGGCTAGAAGAAGCTTTTTTTGATTACCCTGGTGTGCTCTATGTGTATAAAAATTTTCTCAAATACAAGTAAACCATTAAAGGAAAAAAGAAACAAATAAAAAAGCGAAAAAAAAATGGAAAATAAAGGAATACAAAAAAAATATAATAAAAACTAAACGGAAGAATTATAAAATATTTTTCCTTTTGAGAAAAAAAGAACAAACAATGAAAACAAAACAAGTTCAAGCAATCAACTCATCCTTACGAATTTTTATAACAGAATATTGCACATATTCTGTATTGTGTATAACAGAAAGGAAATATTCTGCGTATGTATTAGTAATTGTGTGTATTTAAAAAAAAAGAGAAGATAAAAATATTATAATAAGCAAATATGTATACAGGTGAAATGGTTTTATAAATGTGTATATATATATATATAATGTACAGCATTTTCGGAAAATTGATTTTATTTTGTTTTTTCGTTTCTAATTCTGAAAATAATATAATAAAAGTGTTACAACACGGCATATCAATTGTATTATAAGAATAATAAAAAAAATATATACACACATAAACAGTCGTATATTACAAACTTTGAATATTTTATAAAGAAACAATACAAAATATAATTACTTATACAAATAAACATACCATAAAAGGCATAAAAAGGATATTAAAAATATTACAAAATGTCAGAAATGTACGAAAAGAAAAGAATGAAAAATGTTTTGCATTTTTATTTAACTACTTTCTATTGCTTTTAAGTACATCTACTTATAGATACTGAAAATTAACAGAAATAAATTGTTGGTGGGGGGGTTCTTCTTCTATACTTATAGTCAAATACACACATATATGAAGAATAAAATTTTCCAAAAATAAAAATATGTAAAAAGAATTTAAAAAAATTTACAAATATTTTCACACATTATGGTAAAATTTGCGCATGTTGTAATTTTAAATGTGTTGTTCATATATATAATCAATATAGTGTACATAAACATGTTTTATATAATATGTACGTGTATACATATTGTAACGTTATAGAATCACATACAAGCATTACAAGCATTTGGAATTATATAAAGAAATTTTCAATTTATTGTAAAAACAAAAATAAAATTTCAAAAATTTTGTTTTTAATATAATAAAAATTTTATAGAAAATTTTTTAATGTGTAGTATAATTTTGTTGTTGTTACGTCATCAAGTACACTGAAAAAAATAATAATAATAAAACTACATAAAAAATTTTTTGTAAAACTCAAATAAGAGAAATAAAAATTTTTATTTCTAATTTTACTCTTACATTTTATTCTTATCACATTTGTTTATACGTGTGTATACCATATGTATTCTATATACAAAAATATACAGGATTTTGGCAGATAATTTGTAAATTTAAAATTTAATATTCTTTAAATTTTTCATTTTATTCCGTTTTACAATATGTATCCAAGAGATATAAAAAACAAATTCAAACTAATTAAATAAAAAATTTATGAAAATGATAAAGAAATATAAAACATAAAAATTTATATATGGAATAGGTGCAGGGTGTTTAAATTTAAGAGAATGCATGAGTTATAGAAACAAAATTTGTTTAGACAAAATGTGGTATAATTTTCATGTACAGTTCAATAATCTTATGCAAAACAAATTTAATTTTCTGTGAACAGTCAGCTTTTACCGAACTTCCAGAGAAACGAGTTAAAAAAACAACACTGCCTAGATGCCGTTGTGTCCTAAATTTTTGCATCATAAAATATTCAAATTAAGCTAAGTAGAATTATAGCTTGAAATTAAGAGAATAGAAAATGTAAACTGTTCACAGGAGAACGATTTTTCAATTAATATGTTTAACGTTTACTATACAACTTTTACCACTATTTTTTGCTAACTACTATTTATTATATATTCGATTCAACTATACATACATACGTGTATAAAAATGGAAAATGAATTTGCTTTCGATTCCTTTGAACTAGTAAGCTTTTAAATTGAATTTCGGCTGAAATGTCATTAATGAAACATTAAAAATAATTAGAAATTAATGGGAAACTCCAGAGAATACAAATTGTAAAATCTCGTTTAGCAATTGACACGCTCGAAAAATTAAAATAATTGTTCTGGGAATTCATTCTCCTAAAAATATTAAAATCCAGCTGCAAAAAAGCACCAGTTAATTTTTTTGTGTTGAGTCCAAGTGAATCTACAATAAAGTTCTAAAAGGTCAATTATTTTAGGCTATGTACATCGTTCCTTGGCACGAAAGCATCAAAAATAATTAAAACATCAAGGGGGATTAAATTTTTTTCCTAGATTTTTCAAGGAATATTTTTATAAAAATACCTGGGAAATATATAATTGTGGAAATTTTTCACTAAAATTTATTGCTTATAAACGGAAAACTATATAAATTATACGTCGAAATTTCTTTTCAGCATTTTACTTTGAATATTTCATAAATTATTTTAAATTTGAATATTTTAGAATTTAATTACATTTTTTACATATTTGAATGATTCACGCTTAATTTAATTTACGTGCTCAAGAACAAATTACAATTTATACTTGTATATTCAAGCACAGAAAATACACAATTCAAAATGTTCTGAAAAATCTAGATTCTATACTAAAGTAAGAAATTAGTGTGCATACAAATAACTTTTTCGCTTTATAATGATTTTACAGTACTTCTCATAATTTATATTTTTAATATTTTAGTTTTTAGCACTTTTCCAAAAAATTTTTTAAATAAGTGCATATTAGTTCCACTCTGTCTGTCCGTCCGTCCGTCCGTCTTTCCGTGTGTCTGTTTGCAAAACTTCTACACCCTTTGCAGATAGAAATCTGAAATTTTATATGTACATATAGATTTTTACTAGAAACTAATTTTCGTAGAGCATAATTTTTACCAATCTCCCGTTCACCCGAAATATATGCAATCTTAGAAATAGTTTCGTATATAAATGAAAATAATTTTAATAGTGTGTTAGGTACATATAAATTATTTTTAAAAGCAATATTTTCACTTGTTGAAGAGAAGAGTGCTACAATACAAACCATTATTTTATTTAGTTTGACCCAACTTTATTCATAAAAATTTCGTTTATTGGATAATTTTAATTCTTTTAGAGAATTTTTATCGGAAAAAATTACATATCGCGTAAAAGCAACTAGAATTGTTAGCAAAATATTTTTATATTAAAATTCACTTTTACTTTACCGAGGGCAAAGCTCATTTTACATAAAATTTTAAAACACAATATGTGAGTCAATACATAGAATGTGAGTCAATTTTATGAGAATTAATTCCAATATTTGGTTAAAAATTTATGCCTTTTTAAATTTAACCCGCATTGCAATACAATAAAATTAACGTGTCTTCTATTAAAATTCATTTGTGCTATAGCCATACAAGTTATTGAAAGAAGAATTCTTAAAAAATTGCAAGTGCCTGCTAAATTAAACGTATACTAATTTTCAAAATAAACTCAATTTTTATTTGAGTTCTCAATTGTAAGCGCTAAAATGATTAGCTAATAGAAGTAAACAAGAAAATTTTTAAAATCTCTAGCATAAAATGTCATATTTAGCTTGCGATGTATATGGCGCAGTACAATACAGTCTTTATTTTCTTTACCAAGAAAAGTTGTTATAAACTTGGTTCATTAAATTGAATTAAAAAAATTATTTAATTTGTATGTAACGTCTAAAATTTTATAAGTCATTAAAATCAATATTTATTTGATAATTAAAGTTCGCCTATCGTTATGCAATTTTTTTTCTATTTATAATTAAAAATATTTTTATTGAATTTACTTGTTGATATAAGTGAGATGAATCTTTTTATAAAAAATTTAACTACAAAAAAATTTTTTTCTGTGAATTCACTATTATCCTTTCACTATTTCAACATTACAAATTCGAATTTAATTCAATAATTTAATAGTTTTCGTTATTAATCCTTTTGGAAAAGCATAGAGGATTAATGTATAAAACTAATTTTTCTTTTTTATTTTCATAACTTTATAATTTCCTCTTTCATTGCTTCAATAACTAGCTGCGAAAGCAAAATAAAGATTTTTGTTTCTCAGAACACAAACATCACGCAAACTTGAAAATTATATTTAGAAATTTTTCTTAACATTTTAATTGATTTTATTGAAATAAATAATTTGAATAATTATTTTAAATTATCCTTTCTATAGTTAAGATGAAAAGTTTTGTTAAGAGTTTTAATTTTTAAACTGAATTTTATAAAATTCAGAAACATTTTTTTCTTCTTAATTTTTCTATTTAAAAAATTCCAATTTGTATTCATTCTTATTTTAGTTTAAGTAAACTGGCTAGATCAATTTTAAATTGAAATCATATAAAAAGACTTAAGGAAATAATTTGAAATTTTCAAAAATAAAATTGTGTTTGTAAAGCATTTAAGAATCTTATTTTTGAATCTTTCTGTATTTGCTCTTTTATTCATATATTTTTTCACATACTATGTATATGTATATAGCTATACATGTGTAGGTGTCTGTATTTACGATTATTATATTGTGTATTAAAATATATAATTTATTTATATGAAATAAAAATAGTACATTGTTATAGATAAAAAAGTAGTAAGGAAGTATTTAAATACAAATCGGATAATGGTGAACTCACACACACACACATATGTACAAAAATATTTGAAAATTATAAAAAATGGATAATATGAAAAATAATATTTTAACATTGTGAAAGTTATTTTCACTGTCACTCATCTGACAGGGGGACCAAAATATAAAATTGTTGTGAAGTTAAGTATGTAAGTCATCATTTTAATTTAGCTATTTTATAATTTAAGTACATATATGATTTCTTCTAAAATGGCTGTTCAAAATTGTTAAATGAACTCTCCTTGTAGTTTAATTTTGAATTGAATCAGGCAATTTTCATTTTCTTGAATCATCAAGAACATTATGGACCTCACTTTTAACTGATATCATATTTCTTGAAAATTGCACAATAACAGTATTAAAACATTAATGTATCAACAGACTTCTAATGTCATCGTACTAATAATATTCGATCGTACAATTAAATATAATTGATTTCAATTAAGTTGAAAGCTACCAAATTTATTATTCAAATTGAATGCAATAGTGTAGAATATTTTTTGTAAAGCTTTCGTATTCTTGCTTAGTATAGCTGACTATAGGCTAAAGTAAAAAGCTCTTATAAGTTTAAACCAATTTTCGTTCTAATAAAATATATGCAATATTATTTCTCTCAATTAGTACTTGGTTCAATTCGTTTTGCTGTCAAAAATATTTAAAAAATCGAATCATATTCGCCCGAACTCTAATAAAATAAAATTCATTTTAATTTCGAATGCCTTATTTGAATCAATTAACAAAGAGTCTAGCAATAAAAATTAAATACAATTATAAATACCTCCGAATATGTAGTGTACGGCTCACTTTGTGAGCCGTTACGCGTTCCTGTTTATTAAAACCTTAAATTTGCTTTTAACCTCAATTTTAGAAATAACATTACAGATCCCTAATAGCATAAAACTCACAACACAATAGGAAAGTCAAAAAGCTGTCATTATAAATAAAATGAATTTGACTTCAAATATGACAAACTTTCAATTTTGTAGTGTTGTATGCTTTTAATTCAATGTTGTCATTCCATTTTCATTTAATATTAATGAGCATGAATTAACAATGTTCATTCTTTGGATCTCGATTATTGAAAATTAATTCATGACAGCAGCAAATAACAAATTATCATGCATTGTGCTCATATTTTCATTTCTTAAAACAATCAAATTTATGATCAAAATAAAAATTAAGCAAAATTTCTCGTGCTCATATTTCAAAGTAAAATTTTTTTATTATTAAAACCAAAATGAAAATTTGTTAAGTGAATTGATGAAAATTATATTTTTCATGTACAAAAAAAACACAGCAACAACAACAACAGAAAAACAAAACGAAATCTGTTTTTGGCTTTTTTTGTGTTTTTTGTTTTCAAGGACATCAAAACGGTTAAATTAAGTATTCCATTATTCTACCTACGCTCAACGAAAAGAAAAAAAAATTCGTTTATAATAAATTTATTCAGTATATATAGGCGCATATACGTGCGCCTATAGTTATGCATTGTGTAAGTGAGTATCACAGAGAGAAAGAAAACAACAGTCATAACAAAAAAAAAATATTTATACATGGAATTTTTTTATTTAAAATAAAAAAAGGATTCAATAACAAAAAACGGCGAAAAAGCTCCCTAATTTTAATGAAACGCCATTACCAACGCATAAAAGCAAAACGTTACTAAACGGGTTCCGATTTTTTTGTTTTTATTATTCTCTGACCATTTTATTATTTTAATCAAAATTATTTTTATTCGTTTTAAAGGGTTTTCATTGGGAATCCGTTTCCGAAAAAAAAAACAAATTATAAAAAAAAAGTAATTCAATATTTTCGACCACAATTTTTTTTATATTTTCTTTTTTATTTTTACTTTTGTTTTTTTGCTTACTTTTTTAATTTTCTCATGGGCGCTATTATAAATTTATGGTTTTAATTTGAAACTTCATACCAATTTAGTGTTCTCATTTTAATTTCATCTTTGTAGAATAAAAAAAAATAAATTAAAATAAAAGAAGATGAATAGGTAAAAAATCAATACTTAAATTTTATTTTAATAAAAAAGAGGAAACCGGATTACATTGTGAATTTTAGGGCAGACTTTGAAATTTGTTTATAACAAGTTTAAATTTTTCATTTACTTTATAGAACGTTCATGGGAACTAGTACTCTTCCAGTCACAGTAATTTATTTCTTCCAGAAATTGTAAAACTGTTGAGAGTAGCAAATTTCGAACACGAATTCAATTAAGCGTAAAACAAAAAAATATGGAAAAATAAGAAAGATCCGACATCCGGACAAAATTTATTTGACTATTTAAGTTTTAGAATTGACACGGTTTTGTTTTAAAAATAAGAATATCCTCAAATATTCATAATTTTATTTCCTATCTCAATCTATTCGTTATCGCCAGTCGAAATTTGTAAAATTTCAATTTTAAAAACCTTATATTTCCGAAACTGCAACCCTCTTCAAATTCCATAAAAGCAACAAGTCATGTCATTAAAAAATCTTATTATTTATTTTAATTCACTAATTTAACCGTTCAATTTATCGCTAATTTTTTTAGGTCTTTGTAAATGTTTTTCTTGTGCCCCTAAATGTATGCAATATATTTATATATTTGGTATTATAAAAGTAATTTAAATAATGTTAAAAAAGCAGTTGTAAAAAACTCTGAGATATTTAATATTTTACTGTTAATATGAAATTGTTTCCATCGTTTTTAGATGTCAAAATTTGATTTTTGTATTGTATTTCTAAATTAAATAATATTAAACTTTTTATAATTTCCTTGTTAGCTTTTAATGCTCGCGATATTTTGTTACTTAATTCAATTAATACAGCGATTTTTGTTGCGCTACATTAGGATCCTGATCTGATGTGTATATTTCTAAATCATCAGCAAATGCTGTACTACAATTTGTCATTAAACTTTTGCCTAAAGAAGTTCTATAATTAAAATATTAAATCAAACTGATGAATTAACCGTAACTTACGGCAGGCCATTTTCAATTTGAAATTTTTTTGAATGCTATCTCTTAAAACAAACAACTTCAAAAACCTTATTCCTGATCACTCATTTATTAACTAATTTTAAATTATGAGTTGGGCAACCATGTCTTATTAATTTTTAATTAAAACGTCTAGTCAAACTACGTCAAATTATTTTTTTTTCCTAAATATTCAAAGGAAGTTTCCATGTAATTATTTACGAACAATTAAGAAAGTTGAGTCATTGTATGAGTTGTGCTACGACGGTATCGAAAATCAAACTGATTCAAAAAAATTATGTCCCTTTTCTTTGTTTTTTGTGTTAGAAATATATTAATAATAAACTCAAATATTTTACAAATATTAAGCAATGAACTATTGAGCCTATAACTATTTGGATCTGAGCTTTACAAATTCTTTTGATTTAAATACACTCTGCTTATGAAATAGGAATGAAAAAGCGACACTTGCCTTGCAAATTCTAAATAGTTTTTTTGAAAAATTAATTTTTGTTTTAAATTTGATGAAATTTATGATGCATAAAAAGATCGTGAATAATTTTCATTTGTTCGAGGGAAAAATCTCAAATAAGTTGAAAACAAAATGCAGCAGAAATCAATTGGAAAAATTTAACATCACCCTTGTACAAAACACTCTATCCGATCCATTAGCCTGTCTTTTCAAAAGAAATGAACAATATTTTATTATGTTTAGAAAGAACCGATTTAGTTTTTATTGTTATTGTAATTAGTTTGTAAAAATATCAAAATTTTTGTGTTGTTTCAAAAGCCTCTTTAAAAACACCTCAACAATTAAAAAATAAAGGGTATGAAAATTAACCGTAGCTCGCATTAAAATACATAACTCTCATTTTATTCAATAGTTTTATGACATGTCCGTATGTAAAATTTTAAATTCCTTTCAATATTTTATGCAAGGAGCTTTCTTGTAGGCATCTTTTCTAATCTCAGAATAGCTTAATAAAATTTGTTGAATTTAATAACTTCTTATTGAGATTAACAGCGAAAATAAAAATAACAATAAATAAAATATTTTAATGGAAATTTTTTTTACAATCGTTGCTGTTTTAAGTTCTACAAGAACAAATGTGTCAGTCCAAGGAAGAATTCATAGTAGATATAATAAAGATATAACCAGGATTACTTGCCAAAAATTTAATTTTTTTAATAAAAAACAAGTAAAACGTAAATTTTTCATTTATTTTTTTTTTGATTTCGCATATTTCAAATTTTGTTTGAAATTGAGTCCTCATATCCAAGATAGCAGCTGTCAATTCAAAAGGTATCCTTTTTCATTTTTGAGTAACAACGTCAATATTAAAAGAAAATCGTAAACAAAAATTTGAAAAGTATTTTTTTTATCTTGAGATTTCAGATCCTTTCCTTTTATTCCCTTTTTCTTTCTTTTATACAAAATTTGAATTGTTGAAATGCTACAAGCAATCTTGTATATGAATGTAGGCAGGTACCCATGAAATTTTGATTTAAATATTTTCTTAAATGTGTGTATAGAGACGAATATAACCTTCTTACAGTTATGTAACACAATCGCATACATATAACGAGAATATTTATTATATATTAGCAAAAATAAATCTGTACTTTTGTTGGTTCCAATTTTTCTTCTTCTTAAACTGTATAGTAGGTACATAAGGAACGTATGTTTGCTCGATATCATTTTCAATTTTATGGTTATATTTATATGAATATTTAATGACAGCCATATATACATAATATAATTTTTAAATCCAATAAGGATGAGTAAAAAATGGTATAAACGCTATACGCGTATTTTATATGTCATGTGTAAAAATATTTCTTTACAATTTTTTTAAAGATTAAATTATTTTATGGTTATGCATTTAACATAAATTTTTATGAAATATTTCAGAAAATAAATATAAAAATGTACACGAATAAAAATATTTTATGTAATAAGGATTAAGAATCTTCTTTGCATATATTGATTGCCTTAAAACATAAATTAATTTATCATCATTTAAATAGAAAAAAAAACACACACACACGAACAGAGAGAGAAAAAAATAAAATAGAAAAAATATTTTTAAAAATGAAAGAATTTGGGAACAAAAGAAAAAAGTCAAAAAATTTCTCGTTTCCGTTTCTTTCTTTCTTCTTCTGATATTTTTATTGTAATAAAAGAGAAAATAATCCTTGTAAAGAAAATAAAAAATTTTTCTATGCCTTCAGTTAAAATCCTTGAAAACTTATTATTATAGATTTTTTTTTTATTTTGAGAAAAATTTCTTCATTTTATTTTTATATACATATACACTAAATATATATTAATATGCAAGTATGTATGTATGTTATGTATGTGTATTGTGTACGATCTACCTGTGCCCGCAAATATTTTAAAAATTTTATCTTTTCTCTGCTTTAATATGAAGTGATTTAGTTGTTATTAATGTGAGGTATTCTTCGGAGAATAATTTGATGAAATAAATATTCAATCCATCAGTATATTGATTGACATAAAAAACATTTATTTTCATTCAATCAGTTAAATTTTATTATCCTTTTTATCATAATACTTACTGCTTATGTGCAAAAGTATATTGAGGACGCATAGTTGTATATGAAATTATTTAAAACGAAAGATTTTTTTTCGTTTTCAAAATTTATATAGTATGCAACATATTCTTGCTCGGAATCAAATTCTAAGTTCATCTACCTATGTTCGTTTGTTCGTCCCTCTATCTGTTGTTAAGCAGCTCATTGTAATGCAACAAAAAAAATTATACTTGAAATTCGGCACAGATAAATATTTTTACTGCACGCAGATCGGTATTGAAATAGAGCTCGATTATTCCGTTCTTATTGCACAACTGGAGCCCTGTACCTTTCCCTTAAAACAATTTGTCAAATATAGTTAAAACGCGTATCGTGAAAAGGACCTCCAAAATAGAAATTGCTGCAACTTTTTTTCGACAATTTTTTGAACATCGGTCTTCAAATTTTCCAGATCCAGAGAAAGACTAAAATTTGTAATATTCTTTAATAATCTCAAAGTATTCCTTTTAAAATAATCCTAACATGTTTATCGTATGTAAAAGTTTTAAAGTCTTGAGTTAAGATTAAATTTATTCAAAATAGTTTTAGTATTTGTGATAATTCCATATAATTATGTTGCATCTAAAATAAAATTTCAGATCCTAACACAGCATGTATTGACAAAGAAACTGCAAATGTAACCAAAAAACATACCATTTATTGGGTCATAAAATTTTCTCCGAAATAAGGAACTACAAAGTATATGCAATTTAGAATAACTTATTAAAGAAACCTCACACAGCTATAGGTCGTTAGTATACGTTATATAAAAGAATGTAGCACAAGTTTGATGATATTCCGCAACTTATTATTCGGTCGATTCGGTGAATTCCTAAGATTTTTCTTGTGCATATTTATTATGAGTATGTTAGGAAAAGTAGTCGGAAAAAAGCAGGATACTTCCATTTATGAATCAGCATACAAAATCTACAAGCATACTAAAGTTTGCGAATTTTTTATCCTCCAAACCATCTTAAAAAAGGCGAATTTATAGAAAATATTATATTTGTTTTTGTTCAACAACAACAGTGCTATTAAAAAATTCCTATTTTATTTTAAACGTCCTCCGAGAATAAATTAAATTCATAACAAAATTATATTTAAATATTCAGGTAATGTGCAAAAAAACAACTTTACCAAAAAAATTAAAACAAGACTCCAAAATAGGAAAAAAAAAAGGAAATTGTAATTTACCTAAGTTTACACCACATTACTCGTAACTTTCTTATAAGTTTTCTATGATGGTGAGATTAATGACCTTAAAAGGGATTTACAAGAAAAAGCAAAATTCTCTTTATTGGAAAAGTTTAGGTAAAATTCAAGGTTTTCTAAGCAAAAAAAAAGATAATTTTATTTTAATTTGGAAGAGATACACCTGCTAGATTTACACAAGTTTGCATGCTTACTTACACAAGTTGAAATCAAAATTCTATAATTTTTTTTTGTATGTATGTTTCCATTTTTTTTGGAGGATCCTTAATAATGATTTGAACGTTTTAAGTTTTACATTTCTTTTAACTTAAACTCACGTATTTTGTGTCTTTCTTTTTTAGCACTTTTCCAAAAATTTTTTGAAAAAAAGTGCTTATTAGTTTCACTCTTTCCGTCCGTCCGTCCGTCCGTCCGTCCGTCCGTCCGTCCTTCCGTCCGTCTGTCCGTGTGTCTGTTTACAAAACTTCTACATTTTTAAAGATAGAAAGCTGAAATTTAATACGTACATAGATCTTTACTAGAAACTTATTTTTGTAGAACAAAATTTTTACCTATCTCTCCCCCTCTAGAAGTTATACCCCGCCAAAGCACTAAAAATGGCCTATTTTAACTATTTGTAGCAATGAAACCATAAGCATTTTTGAAATTTTGCAAACCCAGAAAGGCTGTGGCTTGCTTCCCCTACCGCGGTATACTATAGTTAATTTTTAGAAAAACAAAATGGCCATTCAAATTTACCGTTATCTACAGTCCTTTTTTACCAAATTTTTGATGTCGTTTTTCTTCTAGACCCCAGCCTGTAGAAGCTTGAAATTTTAGGGGTTTTAGACATTAACATGTAGTTCATTTCGTTAGAAGAAAATTTTTTTCCATCTCCACCCCCTCTCAAGTTATGGCCTCTTGAAATTTGTAAAATTTGCATTTTCGACACCTTATATTTCTGAAACCGCAAGCTTTTTCAAATTTCTATAAACGCAAAAAGTTAACGGTAAATTCCATGATATTAAAAAATATAATTATTTTTCTTAACTCACACAAGTAACCCTTAAAATCGAGCATTATGTTAACCCCTGCTTATATTAATTTTTGCTTTATTTCTAAGACTGCATAAATCGTTCATCCTAAATATATGCAATCCTAGAAATAGTTTCGTTTATAAATGAAAAAAATTTTAATAGTGTGATAGGTATACATACTCGTAGACTGTATTTAAAAGCAGAATTTTCACTTGTTGAAGGGGAAAGTGCTACAATACAAACCATTGGTTTGACCCAACTTTATTTTTTATTAAATTTGGAAATTTTAAAATGAAAAACATGAACCACAGCGAAATGTATGGCGCAATTTAAGACCAACTTTTAAAAAACTGGAATTTTTGTGCCTTATGTCCTGTGGTAGAAATATCACGGATCCTTATTAAAGTAAGGAGGCTTAGAGGAAGAAATATTTAAGGTATTCTCACTGTAAGATCTGCATGTTTTCATAGTAGAATTCTTTAAAATTAAATGATGTGTAATAGGTTTAATAGTGTAATTCGTGAATGAAATTTTATCAACTTTTACAATTATCAGCGAACATTTACCCGAAATGGAAAAATAAAAATGTTGCAGAAGACTTACAAGAAGACTTCTGTTTTATAGTAAAAATTGTAACCCATTTTTTAACTTTTAAATTCTTTAGTACATGATTATATTGACTGTTATACAATATATCAATTTTGTGTTCCTATATTTATCCAAATTAAAGAGTTTTGAACTGAAACTAAGAAAGGAAATTAAAAACTGGTGTACAAGGGTATTTTTAACTAATACAAAACTTTTACACCCTTGAAGATAGAAAAATAAAATACCATATGAAAATATATCTTTACTGGAAACTTATTTCAGTAGAAGAAAATTTTTACCTATATCCCACCCCGTTAAAGTTATAACACCTCAAAGTCCTAAAAATGCCATTTTCAACAAATAATTTTTACATTCTACAAACGCGGAGAATTAGTAGCATGCTTCTTCTATTTTATTTAAAATTCGTTTCTTCCAAATTTTTGACTTGTATACTTTAATAAATGCTTCACTTCGTTAGAAGAAAATTTTATTATCAACTTCCGTACACTCTCAATTTATCGCCAAGTAAAATTTGTAAAATTTGAGCTTTTGGCACCTTATACCTCATGCAGAAAGCTAACGGTAAATGCTATGACATTAAAAAATATAAATGAATGCGAATGTATCCTAAATGTATGCAATTTTTAAATATATTGGTGCAATTTTATTAAACTAATTTTAATAATGTGGTACATAGATTATTTTTAGGAGCAGTATTTTACCTTTTTAAGAGGAAAGGTGTTGCTTTACAACCCGTTGGTTTAGCCAACATAATTTTAAAACTTCATTTAATACCAAAAAATTTAAGGTTTTAATCCAAAAGTTTAAAAACTAAGATTTGCACTACATTTAAGTAGCTTCGAAATAATTAAACTTTTAATTAAATTTAATAGTGAACCTCGTCGAAAATCGTTTAAGTATGATCACGTAGATTTTCGGTAAATTTTCCAAAAACCATGAATAGTTCTAAGTGCAAACACTTAGTTTTCGCTAAGTTGATATTTTTTGAAGTAGTGTTTATTTATTTATTTATTTATGTCTAGCTCAAACATTTTATATAACTTAAAATTAAAGAATGCATATACAGACACATATTTTTTTTAGACAGAAAAAAATTTTTGGCTTAAAAATTAAATTTAAAAATTATACAAAATAAAACTTATTAGTAATAATATTCCATTAAATATGAATATAAACAATGAAAAGCTAAAACAAGAATTTGTTAAAATAAAGCAAAGGGTTATACTTAACTATAAGTAAATAGAAGCTTTTTCATCGTGTCTTTCTTCAGTAAAAAGTCAAGTCTGTGTTTGTTGCATAAACACAGCATTCTGCTGACAGGTTCATGTTTCCCATAATTGGTCCTATGAAAAGGAACCATGAAAAGATCCGGGGAACGAGACCTATGGTTGGAATTAATCACAATTTTATTTAAAATGTCGGGGGAGATTAAGTCAGTTTTCATAAGCTGAAAAATGAATAACAAATCTGCGACGTCATGTCTTTTACCCAGTGTGGGTAGGTCAATTAACTTGAGTCTGTGCTCGTAAAGTGGAAGAATGATGGGGTCCTCCCAAGAAAGAAGGCGCAGCGCAAACCTCAAAAAATTTTTTTGAATAGACTCAATTCTATTAATACGTACATCGTAATAGGGTGACCATACTTGTGAAGCATATTCAAGATGAGGACGGACCAGGCATGTGTAGAGTGATTTTAAGACATAAGGACCATTAAACTCCTCTGACCAGCGTTTAATGAAACCTAACATCGAGCTTGATCAGCATATGATATGATTATAGTGGTTTATAAGTGACAACTATCGAGGCAAATACCCAGGTTCATTATTGAATCAACTCGACTAAGAGCTTGGCCATTCAAAGTATAGTTTGTAAAAAATGGCCGTTTTTGCCTAGAGTAGCACATTTGTGCACATTTACTTACATTGATTTTTAGGTTGTTACTTGAGCACCAGCCGTAGAAGCGGTTAAGATCATTCTGAAGATACAACGCATCATTTGTAGAGCTAATTTTTTTTGTAAATTTTCATGTCATCAGCATATATTAATACCTCACTGTGCGTTAGCATGGAAACAACATCAGTAATTGAAATTATGAATAGCAATCGACCTAAGTGACTAGGAGTTTCAATTTTAAAATAATAATTTCATGTGGTAGTATGTCAAAGGCTCTGCTAAAGTCTGTGTAAATTACGTCCGTAGTTAAGTAGTGCAATCGTATTAACTATCACTAAATTTAAAAAAGAGCAGGAAATTCTTTCTAATTATTTTTGTTTTTAAAATACCTCAAACATTTAAAATTTGCAGTTACATAATATGTTCAAATACTTTTGATAATTCAATAAAAAAAAATTCTAATTTCAGGCCTTTCATAAAAATGTACTTATATTATTTAAATAATTTATGAAAACTGACAGAAATTCACTGTCAATATAAATTCCTATAAGAATAAAATGTAATGAACGCAGACAACATCAGAATTTTTCATTTCACATTCTTAAAATATAATATTAAAAATTTCCAACACGATTCTATTTATTTCTATTAATTTGTAATACAAAATCATAGATCAGTACCGGCTTTTGTATAATTTTAAGTAATAGAAGTACCGAGGGCTGCAAAGTTTAGTGGGATTTTAAACATTTGTTGTTTTTATTAACATTTAAAAAAAATTTTTCTCAATTATCATTATTATCACTTAAACCCTATTCATGGGTATGATATACCCAAGAAAAAATTGTTTCTTTTATTTTCTATTAATTTTTTCAAAATATTTTACTGTCTCTGTTATACCTAAATTAGTGTATTGTTATTTAGTTTAGTGTACGCATACGGGTAGGTGCAGTTAGCGAAAAGATTTATTAGTGGGGAATTTATTTTATCTAAAATAAAATATTTCACTAAAAAACAGCGAGTGATAATTTAAATGAGCAAGATATTGAGCAAATTTAAGGCGAAAAATTTTAGAGGAGAGAGTAAAAATTTAGACAGCTTCAAAATATATCATTGAAGCGTATTTTAACGACGAGAAGAAGTAAATATTAGATCTTATCAAGTATATTATAACAAAAATATAGCAAAATGAATGTTATCATATGTAGGCTCTAAAGTGGTTTTTGGCCGAATCTTCCGTGAAGTGAGTATTTATTTTGGATTTGCAATTATTTGATTATGGCAATAAAAACATACAAAATTTTTAAAATAAACTTAAATTTAAAAAAAAAAAATAAATTTTGTTTTCATTTCTATAAATTTAGAATGGAATGGTCTTCTTTTAAACACTTAATGTTACACTCAATTACAAAATTTTGAAATTTTGAGGCAAGATTGTAATATTAGAATAAAAAAAATATGCTAGGTTTAAGTGCTACAAGAAATTATTTTCAAGTTTTGCAATTATAAGAACTCGCATTTTTGGTTTCTCAGTTAAATTCGGGAATTTATGAAAATGAGTTCATTTACTTATACGTCAAGTTAAATCGAATTTAAAACCATATTGGTGCAATATGCACACAAGAATGGAAATATAAAAATAAATTTTATATAATATGATAGATTTACCGGAAAATTAAAAAAAGAATATTGTAAATGTTTTCTTTTATTTAGTTTAAGTTGATTTAAAAAATATTTAAGTGATTATATGGAAAATAATGCAATGTTAAAATTTATTTTTCTTTTTGAGGAAATTGCGAATCAGCTTTCAATTTTATAGCAGTTCCTCAAATCTAATATTATGTGTGTATTCATTTGACACTTTTAAATCGATGAATTTTTGGGAAATAAGAAGGCCTCCATATGTAAATAACTGCGGCCCTGCACCAGCTTTATCAAACATTTAAATAAGCCTTATAAATAAGAATACATTAAATAGGTGTATGTAAAAATATATGCACACTATTGTGTTGGAATATTTTTTTACATATAATATTATATTCAGTGGCATGAAGGTCTTTATATTTCAGAAATAATATTTTTTTGTTAATTTTTATTACACATATTGATACATTTAATATGTGAGTAAATGTTTACTATTTTACATATATATGTTCCTATGTGCGTACTTATCATTCTTACAAATATAGATGGTAACATAAAAAATAATACAGAGATTTTAGTCTGTCTATTATGCTTGATAAATTCCTCAAAATGACATGGGATTTGCAAAACAAAATAGACTTACTTTAGGTAAGTGTGAGCTCGTCAAAATGAAATTAATGACCAACATAATAATTTTTTTTGTTTGTTACTAAATAAGTAGGGACATACTTTAGAGCTGACACGCAGAATTCTTCTTTTATATACGAAAATCGGTATTTTATTTAATTTGATATTCGATTATTTTGATTTTTAAAAAGCAAAAATAATTTTCAAGAATAATTTTGCACCTTCCCGTCTCCTGCTCATGTACAAATCAATACAAATTTAATTAATAAGGATAAAGCAAGGTGAATGTTTTTAAAGTTACAGAATAAATGGAATGTTATGGTAATTTAGAAGTGAAAAGCATGTTCTCAATTTACCACAGCAAACGTCATGTTTAATTTTATATTGAGCAGTTTCCAGGATGGATGTTCACTACAATTTAATTGACTCTGAAGTTTTGTTGCACGCAAATAAACAGGATTTTTTATTTAGGTCAATAATTACATTAAATCTGATATGATCACCACAAAACCAAACGCAAGGTATATTCAGGTAAGGCTGAGATATTGTGGCTGAAGATTATAAACATGTCCCTAAAAGATTTCTTTTAAAGTTGAAGGACGTTTGTTTAAGTACATCGTTCTAAAAATAATTTATCTACGTTTTTCTACGCATTATATTTCCACAGAAAACTCGGTAAGCGAATTTTGGTTTCATCACATAACCTTCCCGATTGTATAAAATTCGGTCGGTTATAAGTAAAAGAAAAATTTTTGTAAAATTTTTGACATACTCCTATAATTATGCAATTTAATTTCTTTATGTAAAAATAGCAATAAAATTTTGGTATTGTAAATTGTAAAATATTTAACGCTTAAGTATTTAGGTTTAGCAAACATCTCAACTTAAAAGGTTCATATAAATGCATTTCTTGTATGTATATTAAAATAGTTGACACTTACCTTATAAAATTATACATATGATACTGACTCTTCAAAAATTCAATTGACATGACATTATAATTCATACGTACATTTGCGTATTCCGTTTTTAACGCAAATGCAGGAGAAGAGACAAGAAGTGACAAAAAATTGTAACGTGTCATTTAATTAAATTGACATTTGACTGTAACGAAAAATTTAAGGTATTGCACTTGCTTACATTTTAGTATTGAATAAGTAGGCGTATATACAATACACTCGTAACATTAAATGTGCTGTTGTGAGTTTAATAGTGAAGTAATAGCGTAATAGTGAATTTTGTTTCAGTATAAAACTTTTCGTTAAATAAAACATTTATTAAAGTTGAGGTACTCATGAAAGTAAACATAAATTAAGAGATCAATTGCATACAAAGCCATTCTTTGCCAATCTCATTGCACACATAATTTATATTTATTTATGCAAGTTGCTATTATAAATATTATATATATGTTTATAGGTGTATAATATTCATTTCCAGTGTTGTAATTTAATTTATATTGTAATTTTTATCATTTTATTTTAAAACGCATTTAAACACTCGTAAAAATATGCGCTGGCCTGGCACATTCAAATGAGCATGAATATTCAATGAACTGACACAAAATTTCTTTCAAAGCTCTGGAATTGAAATATAAAAATAGAAAAAGGTAAAAAGAAAATTATTTCAATTTGTTTAGAATTCTAAATTTGTTTTTCTATTCTATTCGTTTTTTGGTCAGTTAAAATAAAGTCTAATATTGTTCGTAAACTAATTAGAAATGAAAATTCATATTTGTTTGCAAAATGAAAAAAAAAAGTTAAAAGAATTTTTTTTTAATTTGAACTTTTTTTTAATTTTTCTGTTTTCTATACATACTAGCTATTTAAATTTTTTTCTTCGTAATTTATTCAAATGAAATTTTAATTATGTTAATTGAAAAATTACAAAACTAAAAGTGAAAAATAACTGTGTACGTATGTATGTAAAAAATATATGCATATGAGTTTTTTTGATGTTTATTGATTTAAACGTTTCTACATCAAAGAAAATTCTGTGTTTATTCTAATTTATTTTCATTTATAAAGAGTTTGATAAAGGTTTGGTTTTTTCATAAGTTTTGCGAGTAAAACGTTCTATGAATAAAATAAAGTTCAAAAATAGCTCTGCAATTTTCTTCAATTCCTCATAATTTTTTTACTTATGGTTCTGTAAAAGTCACAGATATTGTGTTTTCCTTTAGAGTCACATAACTACTCCATCATAAAAACTGACGAAATTATATTATAAAATTTAAGGAAATTTTTTATTTTGATTGTAATTTCATCATTTTTATTTTAACATATTTAAATAAATTATGCCTGTACAAACGAATATTCTAACTCCTGGTTCGAATAATTGCCATGGGATTCTAATTATATTTTATCAAATTTCATATAAATAAATGAAGCAACAAAGCCACTATTTAATTAAAATTTGGTAAAGATTGTATAAGTTGTTGCCTTAGCTGCCACACTAAATTTGTATAAATGAGTGGAATAGTAATTGGACACTATTCCAGAAAAATTTAGTTGTATAATGTTCTGACAAATTCAAAGACAATTTGCATTTAACCTATACAAATTACAACATGTACGCCAATGAAGTATAACTAAGTTTCGCAAAAATCAGAAAAATGTTAGTATTGATTTTTTTTATCAAGTGCCAAATAGCTTTCGCAAAACATTGCATACTATGGTATCACACAATTGACAAGGTGTAAAGTTTTCCACGTTTTTAGCACTTTTCCAAAAAAATTTTTAAAAAAAGTGCTTATTAGTTTCACATGTCCGTCCGTGGACATGTTTACAAAGCTTCTACACCCTTTAAAATAGAAAGCTGAAATTTAATATGGCCATAGATCTTTACTAGAAACTTTTTTCCGTAAGAAAATTTTTACCTATCTCCCCCCCTCTAGAATTATACTATCACAAAACCGTAAAAATGCCATTTTGTAAGTATTTATTGTAGTGAAACCATAAGTATTTCTCAAATTTTGCAAAAGCAAAAAGGCGCTGGCTTGCTTCTGCTATTGCGACATATTATAATTAATCTTTAAAAAAACAAAATGGCCGTTAAAATTTACCGTTATCTAAAATCCGTTTTTTCCAAATTTTTAATGTCGTTTTTCTTCTAGACCCACAGTTGTAGGAGCTTGAAATTAGCAACTGTTAGACACTGACAAATAGTTTATTTCGTTAGAAGAACATTTTTTTCCATCTCCACCCCCTCTCAAGTTATCGCCTCTTGAAATTTATAAAATTTGAATTTTTGACGCCGAAACCGCAAGCTTTTTCAAATTTCTATAAACGCAAGCAGCTAACGGTAAATTCTATGACATTAAAAAGTGTAATTATATTTCTTAACTCACGAAATTAACCCTTGAAATCGAGCATTATGTTAACCCTTCTTTATATTATTTTTTGCTTTATTTCAAAGACGGCATAAATCGTTCATCCTAAATATAGGCAATCTTAGAAATATTTTCGTTTTGGAATGAAAATAATTTTAATAAAGTGGTAGCTATACATACACTATATTTAAAAGCAGGGGTTTCACTTGTTGAAGGGAACAGTGCTACAATACAAACCATTGATTTGACCCAATTTTATTTTGTTTAATTTCAAAATATTAATGAATCGGGATCAATTTGACACATTGTTCTATTTTTGTTATGGATCTGAAATTAACTGTTAAGGTTAATCGTCCCTCAATAAAATTATGTTGTTTTCAAACAAATTGCATAACTGAATTTTATAAAATTCATAAGCTAAATACGTTATAAAATTCATAAGCTAAATTATACCCATAAATTCAAAAGCTTTGAAACAAAAAATCAGTTATCAATTTTTCGCTATTTTTTCTTGTAAAAAATGCTGCAGGAATACCCTCAACTAAAACTTTAACTTATTTATTACAGTTAAAATTATTTCTTCGTTATATTATTCTGCAAGGGTCGCTGACAGATGATCTTGAGAATTGAGGGTTAATTTACGACTATGTCAGAAGTAATTTTATAAAAAGATTATCCATTTATTATTTGCAAGATTATTCAAATGAAAACTAATTCAAATTCTGGCATAGACCCAAGTTCCGTGGAAAAATAGATAATTTAAATGAATTAAAATGTAAAATTTAACCTTAAATCAAATTTTAAAAATCATCTTACGTACCTATAGATAATTTTCAATAAACATTGAAGTTTTCTCCGAATCATTGTATTTAATGCATAAAATTCTTTTGAACGAATATTTTTTTTTCCACTTTGAAAAGTTCATTGAAAAGATTTAACAAGAGGTTCTTAAATTAATAAATTTGTATTATATTTCGAGACAAAAATCTTTTATCCTTTATAATTCTTCCTTTTTTGCCTTATGTCTGATTCTATCAAGCGCAAGAAAATATCTTTTTCAATATCCTTTTTATTTTCTTTGACAGAATTATTGTAAGTAAAAATAGTAACTATTACAACTGTTGTCTTTTATTATTTTGGATGAAAGAAGAAATAAATAGACAATTTTTATTTTACTTTCTTTTTTATATAAAAGACTCAATTTCCGGACCCGTTCAAAATATCTTGATTCTTGTGATTATACACTATGCTCCTTATTTAGAATTATTTAAAATAAAATTTCGAGAGATTTAACATAATTATTATCCTGCTATAAAAAAAAGAATTCACCTTTGATATTTTGTCGCTTAGTTTAAATCAATTTAATGATTGCTTTCATCATTCGTTCGGTAATTGTGCAGCATTATTTTGTATTGAGTTCTTTGAGGTAGTAGCAATAAAGGAAATGTGTACATTTTTCAAGTTCTAAGTAAAAATGGAGTCCTCTTCAAATCCTCAAATATTTAAAAATTTATAAAATACTAGTATTAAAATAAAATAAAAATATTAAGAAGACGGGAAGCACGAATATGTGACAATTTTTCCATATTGTCCACATAATTCAATTGTCTTACCTTTTCAAACGTAGTGTAGTTAGATTTAATTTGTGGTGTTTAAACTTATCGTTGAAATAATTACTATTCCAACAACATGATTGGATTTTGAAAAGTACTTTGTAGTATTTTCGCTTGTACTCCAGTACTCAAAAATTTTTAAAATCTATTAATAATCTCTGTGTAGAATTAAGAAAATAGAAGGAGTTTAGCATTTGTTATGGGATTGAGGAAAATTCTTTTTAATTTAAAAATATTTTAATACAATTTTAGTTTGAATTTGAACTGGTAATAGTTTTTCCCGTTTAACAGAGCAATAATTAAGTTATTAATACTTTTTTGACAATTTCAGATCCAAATGCAATGAAATTGAAATTGGAGATGAATTTCGTTAAATGTGTGAGACAGCATTACAAAAAAAATGGGCCGATTAACTGAAGAACAAACATAATGTAATTACACATATACTTAAAAAATTGATAAATTTAAGCTTTAAAGCAATAGTTATAATAGATCGCAATGTTATAGCAGCAAAAACCATTTAAAATGTAAAAATCTCTTAAAACATTAATTTTGTTATATTCATAATGAGATCTCCTTTTAAAGCCCTTCATTTGTATAACTAAAATAATGCTAAATACATTTAAAGTACAATAGTGTAAAAGGATAATTGCAATTGTAATTAATAATGACAAAGAAATCCTTTTTATGAAATCGTAATAAAAATTCTTTTGATATAAAATTTTTTTCCAATTATATTCAAAAAATTCAAACTAAAAATGGTTTGTTAGTATAAAATTAATGAAATTGGGTAAACTATTCGGGTGTTGAAAATGAAATTTTTAAATTTGTCATCTTAAATTTCTACTTATTAAATAAAAGAATAAAATGTTAAATTATTTTTCAATTTTTAAAAATCGATATTCTAAATTTAGGACATCTCATTGAATCTGAAAGAAATTATTAATAAAATGTTTACTTTAACGAATATTCAAAGGGTATTATAAATTTATTACTTCGTTTGTAAAGCTAAGAATATCTAAGGATGTCTGAGATATACACACAAGTACAAGTTTTTGAACAACGTCGAAGTCTGAGTCAATTTAGTTATGTTTGTCCTTCCCAGTGACAACTAAAAAATTCTCTACACTTAGTAGTTCCAACAAGAATCAAATTTAGTTTAAATTCGAACTGAACAATGTTGTTTAAGTTGCTGTGATATAACTCACAAGTTAATTTAGTAATATCTTAGAAACTATAAAGCATATAAAAAGTTATTCAATTTTGCCAAGACGAGTTTAGTAATTTGACATAAAATTTTATAAAATTATTAGCCAAATTAGTGATTGTAAGAGTTGTTTTTATTATGAATGTAATAGCTGTCATACAACTTAAAAATAGTTTGTTCGTATGTTGAAAACTATAAGGATAATATAAAATAATAAAATTTTGAGAACGACTTCTTCTAATAGCTACCAAATGAAACTCCAAAAGTCCGGTAGCCATTTCTCGAAAACCATAAGGCCCAGCGTATTCATATTTTACCTAAATCAGTAAAGTAGCTAGGCATTTATTGCAGAAAAATTTTGTTGCATACTAGACTTGCTCAATAACGTCAGTTTTTAGAAGTTTACAGCACTTAAATTTCCATAGAACTACACGAATTATAAAAGAACTCTTATAACAAAACTCTTAAAAAAGGCTTCGCACAGGTATTAAAGAGATGACATTGTCAACTCTATTTTTATCATTTTATTGCTTTTTTTATTTTTGAAAATAATGCCAATCGCCATATTTGAACTATTTGCGATACAAAAAATAGCCCCAAAGTTTATTCATAATGAAAAAATATTAATTTTTTAATACACTAGAATAATTAGAAATTTTCTCTATACCAATTGAAAAATAGGTAAAGTATACATTCCTTGTATTTATACAAAAGAAAAGTCGATCAAACCAATTTCATTTTGCAATTTTTTACACTTAAATTCATTTTTGTATTTATGTATGGGGACTGCGTGCTAAATAATTAGATTCTCTTATATTTAATTTATTTTATAAAAGCTCAGAAATCGCAATGTAATAATAATTTTAAAAAATTTTATATCGAATTAAAAATCGAATTACTAAGGTACTATGGGTGACTTTCTGATAAACAGTCGGCTACTAATGCATTCTATCTTTAATACAAATTCTATGAAGCTACAAATTTATGGTAGAAGCTTTTTCGAAATTTAAAATTTTGCAAACTTGTGAGATCCATTAACATTGAATAAATCTGAAAAACGTTAAATTTGTTCAAAAATTGACATAAGATCAATTTTATATAACATTCTATTTGGAGGGCTATAATTTTTCAAGGATAGTGGGAAAGATAAAATTTTATTAAACAGAAAAATTTTTTTTAAAATCGTGTACTTGTTTCAAATTTTAGCTGCCTGTCGCAGAGACTATAGGAACTTATTAATCGTAGACGTTTAGCGCACAAATGTCAGGTAATAAAACTTATGAGCATGTTTTCTTTCAAATTTATTTTTCCAACGAATTTTCAAACCACTGACAGAATTTTCATTCAGACAAAGCTATCATTTAAATAAAGAAACCAAAAGGACACAATCCGTATTACAAAATAAAACAGAATAAAAAAATACAAAAAGAATTTTAAAGGAAATAAAAAAATTTAAATATTTATGGGGTCAACCAAAAATTTTGTTTGAATTCTTTAAAATCAGGGTTCAGGAAGTTATAAAATGTTACAAAAATCAAAAATTGCCGATTTATAAAACTTTTTTTATGAAACCGGACATAAATTTTATTAAAATTGTGAATTTATTTTTGTCTCAAAAAATTCTAAACATTAATTTTGGAACGAAAATCATTCAAAAATATTCAAGAAAAAAAATTTTATTTGGAATAAGTCGAGTTGTTAAATTTATAAGCGAGTTTCGTGTTAGATATTTGAACATAATTATAGACATTCGAACACAACTTCCAATTATTTTAAAGCACATTTCGGTGAACATAACATGGAATTGCTTGTGGTATGTACATAAAGCCTCAAGCCTATACCTAATGAATTAAATTTGATTTATTATTCTTTTCTGACCCACACAAGCAATCTTTGATTCTGTCCGAAGAAGGAATACTGAGTAAAATAAACCACTTAAACATGTAAAACACTTAATTCTTTCGAGAATGTCGAAGTTTTTATTTAGTACATTATTTGTAGCAAATAGTGTTTGCCTCATCCAAAAACAGAAATAAATTTTCCTCTACATAACTTCTTTCCTCTAAGTGAATTAATCTGCAGAAATCATAAGAACATTTTAAAAAATTCTTATGTAAAAAACGCGAACAAGTATAGTTGACGTCGTCAAAAGTCTATGATAAAGAGTGTCGAATGTGGAATATAGTTTACCCGCAACTTTAGCACTATAGTTTGATAATTTTTTAATAGATGATTAAATATAATTTCAAATTGCACAGTTTTGTCTCGATAACATTCTATTTGATTAGAGTTCTGCCTTTGATTACATATGCAATAAAACATTCGCGAAAATCTGATGAACTTCATTTAATTAATTTTTAAGTTATCGTTGGGATAGGCAGAAAAAAACAAGCTGACGAACAAAATTAAATCGATTCAAAATTCCACGTTATACATGCAATTATGTTGGAATGAGCCTGAATAATTAGGGAACGTTCCACTGCCTTATTCTCTTAGCAAATTTCTATTATTATTCAAAATTTTGATCTGTGGAAGGGTTTGTACATATACATGTACAAATATGATTTAAATACCTTAACTTGATTATACCAATGAAGACACAATTAATTTAACCTTTATTTTCGATACAAAATTAAATTTGAGGGGTTTACTTCAATTAACCAATTCCGATTTTAGATAAAATTACATTTTGTTTAAAAGTTCACGGAAAATCTTAAATTTAAGCTAAAAATAACAAAAAATTTGGTAAGAAAGAAAAATTAAATGTAATCCTATTGTTTTTCCACTTAAAATGACAAAAGCCAAAAATTATCAGTAATAAAAACGTAGAATGTTGGATAAAAATTACCCGAATAAAAGGAAAATCTTTCATTTATTAATCCAATTTTCTAGATCTCTTTAATTTTCCTGTTACGATTTATGGGTAAATTTCACTTTATTCCAAATTCGAAAAGGTTTAATAGCAAAAATTTCGTAATTGTTTCTTATCCAGGTTCAACTGTTAATGTAATCACAAGTCGGTCTATAGTCAACCTTCTGTAGGAAACAAAAAATATAATCTTTTAGGAAAATAAAAATTAAATAAAATATTAATAAAATTATTTTATACTTTTGATCATAAATCTCTTTTTAAGAACCAAACAGAAGGAAAAAAAATGCTTTTTGATCTCATATAAAAGTTTTTCAAACGTACATTAGAGGAAACACACACAACCACATGTTACGCAAATCTTTTTAATACCCACTGAAATATAGTTTCTCTGTAAATATTAAATAAGAATGAAATTTTATAATAGCTGCCGCACATAATACGTTTTATTAAACAGGATTTATGAGATTTTTAAAGAAAAGAAAACAAAATCCACAATATGTGGTGCAGACATTAAAGTTTCAAAGGATATATGGAATAAAAAGAAGTAGAAGTAGAAGGATTTTATGCAACTCAAGAAATTTAAAAGTATGTGACATTGAAATTTCCTTAATAGTTTCATATTTCCCTTTCACATAAACTTTCATGTAATTGATTTAGTTTTCAATATTAATTTCTAAATAATAATGAATTACAATGAATCCCAGAAAAAATTGTGCTTGCGGGTCGACGATTAACTGCAAATTTTAATCTCGCCTGTAAAATATTCCCATATCTTTTTGAACAGTTTTTTTTTTAAATTAAACTCCTAAATAAACTATAAGCAATAATAGTCTACAAATTTTACAGATCACATTGCGGATTTGTGGCAGATACATGATGTCATAAAATTTCGCATGTTTAGTTTTTCCCTTGATAAAGGAAGTGCATTTTCACCGAAATTATTTTTAGAGAGATGCTTATCTGTCGATTCGTCGGTCTGTTGGTCTATCGTTGTATTATAAATAAACATTTTACAAATAAAAACACTTAAAAAGCTTTTTTAACATTACAAAATCTATTGGAAATATGGGGTGATATCATGTAATGTAAGGCAAAAACAGTGTCGCAAAAAGTTGAAAATTAATATCGAATATTTTCTGCTGAAATTAGTAGAAAATTTTAGGTCTTGAGGGATTACTTTATTTTAAAAGTCTCTCTGTTCTTATAAGAATACTCTGTTTGTTTGTCTGTGCGTCTATTTACAAAAACCCGACATATGCAGAGTTCTACATAGAACAAAATCATTACCTATTTGTCCTCCGCTTCAAAATTTAAATTTTCCGAAATTGTAATTAGATACCAATTTCTATCACCTTTTTATACTGAAATGGTAAAGAATTTTCATATTCCGCAGAAAGTTTACGATTTACTGAAATTTATTGATATATACAAAAGCAAAATCGCAAGAGAAATATAGTTTTTATGATTGTAGGATGGACTTTAAAAGAAATCTAAAACGCCAATGTATGCGTTAAGTCGCATTAAATTTCCACGGTGTCATCTCCTGGTAGTTATATTTTGGTGCTTTTGTTGACATTAATGTGTAAATAAGGACAAAAAATTATTTATTAATATTTTTATAATTACGAATATTTACAATTTTTATCTTTCAACTGAGAAAAACATGTTTTTGTACTTTTAGCATTAATATTTTACAATGATTACAATAAATTTATTTTGAGCAGTAAATAACAGTAAATAAATTTTTGCTTCCTTAAATAAACTAACTCATGAAACACACAATGTAACACACACACGTAGGAAAAATAGAAAACACTATAGCTATTTTATTATTGTAACATTTTAACATTATAACGTATAATAAGATTAATTTGCAGATATACAAAACTGGAATACAAAAAAGAAAAGAAAAAACAGAAACTAAAGGATCTTCTGGCTACCATCCGGCTTAAAATGAGAAAATAATGAGATTTTAATTGGAAGAACTTGTGTAGTATAAACACACTTCTACATTTATGTAAAAACTTTATATAAAAATAAAATTCAAAATAAAATTCTTATAAATAATTCAGTTTTGTCTTGTTTAGATGTTTTGGTCTTGGATTTTTTTTTAGTAAATTATTCTGCAATAACTTTGACATAGAACATGTTTTCTATTATTTGCTACATAAAAATTGTGACTGAAGATAAAAATAGATAGACAAATAAATAGACAATACTTATTTTTATTCAATAGACATACAGAGTAGTTTAAAAGCAAATTACGTAGATGCACAAGGTCGTGGCAAAAACCTATTTAATGTTCGAAACGATTGCTTGCTAGCATAAAATTGCTATTGAATAAGGTTAATAAATTGGTTGTTAATGCAAAATTGATAATTAACAGGGTTAATTTGGTATGAAGTATTGAAAAACAATTTCAAATTTTGGATGCTTTGTGTAAACTTTTGACGATCACGAGTATTGCCAGAATGCATTAATTAATATTTAAATTGACATTGCGCTAACTTTTGAATATTGCGTTGATTTTAATGTAACAAATTTGCAATAGGCTGGAAAGTTCAAGGAGGATGGTAATAATACTTTTAATATTATTTAATCTCAATTTAAAAATAAATGTCAACGTCAAAAAATCAAAATTTATGAGTCGAATTGTTGAAAAAGAACTTTATTTTTGCTTCGCAACGCAGTGTTTTGGATCCCACTTAAAAAAAAATCAATTTGGTCAATGCGGACAATATGGAGTCCTAAATAATATAGAGTACTACCAATACTAATTTTATGTTCTCTTGCATTCTTACTTCGTCCTTTTTTAAGCCTTTAAACATTATGAAATAAATTTAAAATAAAAGTTTTCAAAAATATGCATATGTTGACATTTGCATTTTATGATCATTTACATTATTTGACAATTTATATCAAAACTTAACAATTTTGTTACAATTTCTGCTAAAAGAAAATTAATTTATGGCGGGAAAATAAAAATTAGTCAAATGTAACCTATAACATTGTATTATAAAATGCTTCGACAAAATTAGCACAGTTTTAACAAAATAACTGTCACACATAACTTATCGAAAATTAAAAACGGGCGTTAAATTTTTCATAATTTAGTAATAACTGCAATGCTATTGTACCTCGATTTTTATATTAAAAATCACTCTATATTATAAAACTCTGTAGGACGCTTCTAAAAACCAAAATTGACACAATTATTATGTAAATTTGGGTCAGAACAAAGAAGAAATATAAAAAAATCTCCCAAGTCTATCATTATGGAATTTTTAATTCCCAAATTTGTCATGAAAATAATTTATTTCTCAGATTTTTCTTTTGCTTTTCCTACATTTATTTCCACAGAACTGTGCTGAAAACCAAAATGTTGTCAAAATAATGATGATGGAAAATATTACAATTTCAAAAGCTTTAAGTAATAAACAGTTCATATTTTATATCCAGATTATTTTGCTTCTTCACTACCAATTGGTTGTTAAAATTGTAAAAATAGCATAAAATAAATATCTCCGATTTTTTTATTATAAAGTATCTTCTACCCACTTATTTACATATTATTTTGAATGAAAGTGGGAGTACAATTATTAGTGAAATATTTGTGCCATCTTGTATTTTATTGACCAAAATATTTCGCCTACTCTGTACACTTATACGCATCTTCGTGCAAAAAAAATATTTTACTAAAATATAACCCAGAGTCCAAAGCATCAAAACAAACGAAATTGTTATAAATGAAAAATTGCAAATGTAAAAAATTAAAATAGAGCACACTAGCACATTTACTTGAATTGGAACCAAAAACAAAGTGGAAAATATACGCAAAATAATAAAAATATTAATAAAAGTTTCCCATTTATTCCCTAATAAAAAAGAGTTCGAGATAATGCCGTTCAAAAGGCATTATAAATTTGCCAGAAATAGAAGTCTTTAATATGATTTAAGACTTCTATTTCTGCCAGATTTAAGTTTCTGTAATGCCTACTTTAGGCGATGAAACGCTTGTATATAATTGTAAATAACAAATAAGTAATAAATGAATCGAAAAAAAAATACAAACGTGCATATATTCAATTTAACAATGCCTATCCACATGCTTGTCCGTCCTTCAATCTTCTAATCGATATTTCATAAAAGAGTTAAAGTTTAGAAATCAAATTTTTACAAATTGATTGACGCAATTCTCCAAATAAATCCATTTAATTTGCGATTAATAACAGCAAAGGAAAAACTTCGAAAATATCAACGCAAAAATTTCAAAATATTCAATAGTTGTCAGTAACATCAAGCAAAATTGGATATTTTCGGAAAAAATTTTCTTATATCCAGTATATTCTCATACAATCTTATTAGAAGCAAAATAAAATTATCCTATCTCGTATGATAACTAAAATTAAGCTAAGAATATTTAATCCAAGCACACTTTGCAAGGCACTAAAAAATCACTGAATGACGCCTTCATGTCCGCAGTAGTTGTAAGTTAATTCTAATGGGTCAATATAGAGAAACCGGATACTGGAAATGCATTGTACCAAATTAATTCAATTTTTCATAACTTTTCCGGATGGGTATAGCTGTCCGCTGGTTTGTTAGCAAATTCAAAAATGTATAATAATAATAAATGTCAACAACCAATTTATTTTAAATGTTATCAAGTAAGCGATCCAAGTAGCTGTCTTAAAATTTCGCAAACGATTGCTTGGCTAAGAATTCTGTTTAGGTGGAATAATACAATAATTGCGCTGGTATTTTTTTTTTCTCTTTACGAAAATAAAAAAATCTAGTGTGGTCAGCACATAACCGACCGCAATATATATTGTCTAGATTAGTAAAAGTATTCCAGAAAATTATGAAAATGCGATTTAAATATTTCTTTAAAATTTTAAGGACACTAATAAGCTTTTAGTTAACATATCTAGAAATATGGGAATTTGACTTTTATTAGAATTTCATTTTGTGCCGTCCGAATTGTTCGAAAAGTTTGTCAGTAACTTCTGGTAATAACCAAATATCAAATTCCATCAAATCGTTCCGTAGATATAATGAAAAATGTATAATCGGCCCCCAGATCAGTTTTCGTGCCCTGATATTTCCAAAAAATTTACAAATTCATTGTTTTAACATCTCGAATTCGAATATTAAATTTCAATTAAATCGGTTGATTATTTTTCTTTATACATGCTAAAATATATATTTGGTTCGTAATAAACACCCAGTTACTGACACCTGATATCTTTCAAAAGTTAGGAACTTTCGCGGACGGTCGAATGAGGCTTATATATGGAATTTTAAGTAAATCGCTTGAATATTTTCTTTAAAATGATCAAAAATGTAAAACACGTTCGCTAAAAAGTGCAGTTCCGGAGGCCTGATATATTTCAAAAGTTGATCAATCCGTGCCATGGTCGGGATAAACTTACATATAAAATTTCATCAAAATCGGTTCAGCAGAACTTGAGATACACGCGTGCACACACAGACCGACAGGTTGCTAAAAATAGTTTATTTACACTTCCCTACCATGGAGAAGTGCATTCCCACCGAAAACTCGATATGCAAAATTTGTTGCCACAAATTATTGTTGTATACACAATGCGGTCGGTGAAAGGTACTACTGGCGTTGCTTTCATAAAAAGTAGTTGTTTATTTAGTAGTAGTTATTAGTATTTCAATACTAATAACTACTACTAAATAAACTTCTCAAATTTTTAGTCCAAATTGTGTGAATAACAAGATTATTATTTAAAAACAATACCTGCAATATTTATGGAATCATTTATTCGTACGGGTATCACGGAGTTAACAAAATGAACTTCTCATGATTTCGTTAATTTAGCAACTAATGTTGCTTAAATCTTGATTTAAACCGCGTTTAGCAGGTTTAAAATAAAATTGAATTACAATTTTATGTACTTTTAAATCATCTCATTTTCAGGTCCACAGATCCAGGTTCAGGTTCCATTTTAATGATACAAAAACGCATAATAATTACTTTAGCAAAATAAACCAAATATTGAGTACTTATATGACGAGATGAGGTTGTTATCTGACTGAATCAATTTTTTGTATGTCCATTTAGTTAAATTATTTTACATAATGATCTACAAAATTCCTATACTTGAACAAAGAAAATCTTATCACTAATAAACACTTTTCAAAACACATATTTTAATTTGATCACATTTTTTTGGTGATTGGCAGAACTTAATATGAACAAAAATTCCTCTTCATAATCTAAAATTCAAAATATTCAACCTCAAAGCTCCTCTCAAAAATTTTTATTAATGAAATAAAGGTTTGACATTGTTATGCAGACGATGTTCAAAATCTGAGTTTTCACTTGTTAGCTAAATTGTGTTCAAATTATTGTGAGAAATACTTTGTTTTACATCTAAACATGTGTTTTTTATACTTTTAGAATATGAAAATATTAGATACAATGTATATTAGGTCTGACACCATTTTGTAAAAGCATTTTTAACTGAGGATTGTGTCCTAGGGTTTTAAATTGCTTTTGAAAATTTTAATAGAAATTCAGTACAAATTTCACTTAAATTTGCTAGAAATATAACACACATATTTACAGGAACCTTTATACACAAATTAGAAAAATTATTGCCCTAAATAAATTAAAAAGCAAATAATTATGAATAAAAATGTTAACAAGAAATATTATTTTGTTTATTGCCTTTATTTCAGCTTTCTAATGATTTAAATAAATAATGAGATTTTTGTAATTACTTTACGCCATAAATATATATACATATATATATGTTTGTGTATATAATAGAGATACAATCAGTAAATATGGGTATGCTATTATACAAAATAAAATGAATTGCGTACCGAGAAATTAATAACAGAATAAAAATTAATAACGTTTTCATACATACGAACACAATTTATAAGGAGTAGGGGTTATTAAATAAAAAATGAATAATAAATGCAAAATTCAGACTTTAATTACTCTTACATAATTATACAAATGAACTTGATCATATTAACGATGCGATATACTTAAATCAAGTTTGATACCGTAAATTTAAAAACTATTTAAGAAAATTCATTAAAATTAATACAATCATTAATGAATAAAAAAATTTTTTGATATTATAAATGCTTATTGTGAATTTTATTATGAAATTAATTGTTTATAATGCCTAAACGCCAGCCATGAGAGAATCACTGCAAACTTGTATAAGCGAAGTAAGTTCCAAGTTCAAAAAATTTATTTAGTAGGATTAATTAAATGTATGGAAAAGAAAATTTCAAATTTTTAGTTTCCAATACGGTTGCTTAATGTAAACAAAAAATATGCCATGGGGAACAGGTCCATAAACATTAAGAAGATATTAAAGGGAAATAGAAAAGTTTTAATAAAATCCTATAGGAATTTGTCGATTAATTGAATTAAAAAAAATATTTTTCAATCATTTCTAGGAACAGAGTGAAGCGATTTTAAAAATAATTACGTAAAGTTTCCAAAAAAACTCTTCACCTTTATGTAATTTCCTAGAAATTTTCTACTTTAAAGATTATTTCGAATTTCGGCGACATCAGTTACATTTACCTATTACAAGTAATTAACGACATTCTTGGATATTTGCGAGACTTAGCTTTATCAATAAATAAAACATATTTATCGCATTTAATTCACTTTTGTTGAACTCAACTTTCTCAATGGAAAAAAAATTTGAAAAAAAAAATCTTCGAAAAACTTCACCGAGGACTCAAAAGATTGAAGAATACGAATAGATTTAATATTTTTGTACCATTGCGTTCACACATAATAATAATGCGTGTGACCCGTCAACATTATTAAAATTGAATTTTTTATTTCATATGTCTAAATAGAATAGAGAGAAAATCAATTAAAAGTGAAATGAATAGCAAATTTTTTATAATTTAAATTTTATATTATTTATGAATTCAAATAAACACTAATAAAATAGTGTGGAGTAAATTCAATTCAATTTTAATAAATGCACTTTTCTATGTTATAATTAAATTCTGTAAGTAAAAAAGGTACGTATAAAATATAATTAAATATTAGTAAGAAAATTTTCAATGAACTCATACAATAATTTTAATGTTAAGCTGAATTCGAATTTTCTAATTATGATTTTGGATAAATTTTAATCAATAAATTATAACAGAAAATTTTAAAGAACAAAAATTCATGGGCCCGAATATTTACTTCTAATTTATAAGAGGAAACTTTTCATTATAATTTGATAAGAAGCTAAATAGAAGTTAGAAAATTGTTTATAACATTTTCATTATATAAGGCACCACTATAGCTACTATCAGATTTGAAAAATAAAAACGCACGAAACATAACTAACAGCCTCAGTAATACATACTTCTTATTAGCCCAATATAAATGCATATTTAACCAGATAAAATATAAGAAAAAGGTTTTTTATATTCTACATACTCCAACAGCTCAATGCTCTTGGTTCAGATCGATAATTAATCAATAAGTAATTATTTCAGTAAATTTTTCTAAACTGTTATTAACATAATTTCGAATAAATCCTTTTGAAATCTACAAGTACCTCTATACGCAGCACATATTAAAATATTCAACAAAAAATGGAAAAAAACTAGAAGTATAGAATTTTCCTAATTTAAGCTAATTTACATTTAAGCGTCAATAAGCAAAAAATTATTATTTTTATACTACAACAAACATATACAAAATATCTACATAAAAAAAATTAAATTGAATGAATTCATTTACCTTGACGATTTTACAGAAAATCAATTTTCATTTTCCACTTCAAAATAATTATTAATATATAAAAATATTTTTTGTTGTTTACTCTACTAGTTGTACGTTGTTTTAAGCATAATTCTAATAAAATAGAAAACAATACACTTATTCACTATATCCGTCCAGCCGTTCGTGTTTTTGTTTAGAAAATTTGTACCACCTTTAAGATAGAAAGTCAACGTTTTACATACAACTGGATATTGCTGAGCAATTTATATACATTTTTTTTGGTAAAATATTTACCACGGCTCTAAATTTATTTTACCCATTTTGAATAATTACAAAAATAAAATATATGAAATATAAAATGTTAAACATCAAAAACTGAAATGAATTAAATCAAGCAATTGAAATAGTTATATCTGAGATTAACGACAACGATTTATGTTTTAGTCTAATTTAAGAGTCAATTTCTACTAAAAACCAATTGAAATTTGCGACAGAACCAGAAATTTCTTTAAAATCATAAACGGCAACTGACACACACACAATATTTGTCATTGTCAACGATCACAGTGATTATTGCTCATTTATGCAATTTTTCAAAAAATTTTTGAAAAAGTGCTTATTAGTTTCACTCTATCCTTCTATCCGTCCATGGATTTGTTTACAAATCTTTTACTAATACTCTTGAAAATAGAAAAGCTTTATGGTTTTAAGATACAAAGCTGAAATTTCATATGCATATCTTTACTAGAAACTTATTTCCGTAAAAAAGAAAATCTTTATCTATCATATTTATTCCAGTCATTTAAAAATAATACTCCGCCCCTCCCCCCAAAATCCTGAAAATGCAATTTATCAACTAGCAACTAGTTATAGCAGCGAAACTATAAGCCTCTTTAAACATTTTTTTCGTTTTATTTCAAAGATAGCACGAATTTCTCATCCTTAATGTATGCAATCTTTGAAATATATGTGAATGTAGTATCAGCTAAATTGTCTTTAAAGCAGTATTTTCACTTGTTGAAGGGAAAAGTGAACATTACAAACCATTGATTTAACCAAACTTTATTATTTTTGTTCTTATCCTTATCTTTTAATATTTGTATATTTCTTTTAAATGCTTTTATTTGTTTGGGAGAAATGTGCTGTTTTATAAAAATTTTTGATTTGATCCGAAAAACATTTTGCTTAATTTTAATTCCAATGAAATTTCTAAATATTTTTAAAAAAATATTGGATTAAATTTTAATTTTATAAAAACAAAATTGTATAATGAGCTTACAAAGTTCACAAATTACGCAAAAAACAAACAAAATAAAATATCAAAGCTAATGTGAGTTTGGATGCTAAGAATAGGGGGTGACAAAATTGTTTACATGTTCATATTCTTCCACATCCCTTTATATTTATTTATTTCAAGTTTATTAAATATAATGAAAATTAGAATTTTGAATAAATAATTAACATAAAGGCAAAATTACAAGGGAAATATTAAAAAAAGCCCTTGAACTATATTTAAAAAAATTGTAAAATTTAAGAATTTTACTTAAATGAATTTGTTAGAATCTATAATGTATATTTTAGTAATTTAAATAAAATCAAAAAAAAAAATTTTAAAATAAAAAAATTGTAATTTTTCACAAATAATTCTAGAAAATTTTAGCTGTCCTTCTATTAACGTAGTGGAACACGATTTTAAAATTTAGTTCAGTTATTCATTTTTTGGCTGAATGATGTGGTAGAGCTAATAAAATTGACTTTAATACTTTTAACGGAATCAAATTAAATTTATTTTGTGCCATTCACAACTAAGTACAAAATATTCTTATTAAAAATTAACAAAATATTCAAAGATTTATTTTTTATAATTAGGTACAAAATAGGATAAAAATTAAATTCTTTACGAATCAAAAGTTTCTATTTTGCATACATAATAAATACCCTTAATCCTAAATGTACAAAATAGTATGAATTGTTCACATAGAATGGCCACAATGAACACTCTTGTTACACATAACACATACATAATACGAAAATTCTATATACAATATATATATATATTCTATATAAAATTGAATAACGTATATAGTGTTTGTATGTATGCCTATAAATAAATAATAAATCAATATTATATTAAGAAAGACTAAACAAATAGGTATCTACACATGTCACATATTATTTTATCATTTTAATCAAAATATTTACCTTCTAAACTTTTAGTACCAACTTTACACCCCATACGCATTTAAAAAAAAAAAAACGTTTTTTAAACGGTACAAGATTTCTCAACAAAAAAAAATTGGACTAACTTATTATTTTTCTTACTAATAATTTCCATAATGATCTCATTCTACTTTAAAAAAAGAAATTCTTGAATAAAGTAAAATAGAAGGATTAAAATAGAATTAATAATAAAAACATAAAAGAAGAATAAACAAAAAAATTACGTTCTGAATTTAGTATGTAAATAAAATAGAAAAATTTTATTCACAAATTACAGTGCTGGGCAGAAATATGGACTTCTCATATGTTGAATATGTCATTTTCCCTATAGTACTGTTCATTTTTCAATTGAAATTTCTTATTTTTATATTCTTGTCGAAATATTTATTTCAGCATGAATACCCGTTCCATATAATCAGGAATTTTGAATCGTTTCCGTAATTTTTACAAAATACAACTTTTTTGTCAAATTTATTGAAATATTTATTGATTTTCGATTATCTTATGTGTTCTTTAGATTTCAGAAATGTTGAATACTTCTATTCCATGGCTCAAATTCTATAGATGAGATATGGAATTTGAGCCTGAAGAGATATAAAATGTTTCGACAAAATGTAAACTATTACATTTTGTCGAAACATAAAAACTTTCCCAAAATAAAATTTTTGGAAAGTTTTTAAAATGAAAATGGAAAAAAATTCTAATATCTATACTTTCGTCCTTTATCTAAGACTTAGTCTTTTAAAATTCTCAAAATTTTTTTCAATCAATTCTTTGTAATTTCCTAACTGGAAACAAGATCTTTTACACTATAATTGAAAAAATTATTATGATAACATGTAAAATAAGAAATTTAAAATTTGTATTTTATAATTTTGACCTCTACTGTACAACGAAAAATATTATTATATAACAAAATATTGAATTATGTATACCTGTTCTACAATGATATTAAAGAAAACAGGTATATAATCTTTTCGATATGTATATAAAATATGCGTGTACAGGGTTGCCGTTTGGGAATATTTTTTTGAAAATTGGATAATTTTTTGTGCTTGAAATATTAAAAGAATCTTTTTCAATTTATTTTATTTTGCAGATCTTTTTCAATTTATTTTATTTTGCAGCATAATTTCATATCTATAAATTTTTCTATATATTTCACAAAAGGCCTTTCTTTTAATGCTCATTCTGTTTACTGAGACTTATGCTGTAAAAGTTGTCATTTTTTGTAACTGATTAGTCACTACAGAGTACAGAGATATGTGATGTAAAAATGCTGATGTAACAAATGCAGATGTAACAAATTTTTCAGAAATATATGGAAAACAATGTAAGAATAAATTTCATTTTTATTGTAGATAACATTAAAACTTTATAGCTTTTCGTTAATAGAGTTATTTTTCGTTCATTCAAATTCCTATATGCCGTCAAAACGGTTTAAAATGTTTTTCCTAAATAAAAACCCCGAATTTGTGCTGCTTAAATTGTTAAAAATATCAAATCTTCAATTTATTAAATAAACAAAGCAAATGAGTTATGGAGTAAAAGAAAACAAGTGCGTCTTATTAGTGTTTTTTATATACCATGTTTAAATTCAAAATCTTTTAGTTTTTCGTAATTTATTAAAAAAGATTTAAATTAAATTCATAATAAACCTTGTGCTGATTTCCCTGACTAATTTATACCTTTCCATTTAACAAACCTTTTTGTATTATTAAAATTTAAGGAATTTCTCTTTTTATAAAATTCAGGTTACTTTTGTTTAATATGATAGACTTCACTATTTCCAAATTGCGCCAAATCGATTTAAGTAAAATAATTTAAAATACGTGAACAAATTGAAACTTTATGAAATTTATTTAAGTTAATTAAAATCAAAAATATAACGCATAAATTAACAAATATACGATTAAAAAACGTTCAAAAATTTGGCATTCAAAAATTAAGGTTTAAGCACCGTAGTAGCAAACAAAGTGTTGAAAGTTAAAAACGAAACAAATAATTGGTAAATTTGAATAGTTTCCTCTGTATTTCATTCGGAATTCAGAGGCAAATTAAAGGAAAAGGAGTAAAAAGGACTAAATAAAAAATTTAAATGAAAAGAATAAATTATTTCCAGTACCTTTGACAGTTTTAGGTCTCTTTTCTTCGAATGTCATTTTGTCTTTAACATTTTTTTTTTCTTTACCTTTTCTATTTGTATTTTCAGTACAATGTACGAAGCAAACAATATTTTCTATCAAAGTAAATTTTTTTTTGTAGAAAAATTCTTTGTTTCTTGTTTTTTTACTTATTTTCATTTGTATATTTGCTTTTTGTCATTTCATAAATGACATTTTCTTGACCTCCAAAATAGTCTTATATTTTTATCGTTAAAATTTTACGTTTTCGTGCGTGCTATGAGGGACGTATACTTATACATTTATATACTTATGTAAATTCATATGAATGTTCATCCGTAAGTATTCGAATATACACACATATATATTTATGTATGAAAATATTTGTTCTTAATATAAAAGTACGCTTGTAACTAAACTAAATCACGATTAATGTGAATGTGTGAAAATTTACATGCACGTACTTAAGTTTAAAAGTACTTAATACATCAATGATGCAATACATTATTGCATTGCATCGCAAAAACAGTATTTTTGCATAAATATTGCAGAATGAAATCGTAATGAATGGCTTTTAATTTTTGAAAATTAGAATATTTCTTTCATTCACATTTAAAATGCGAACATTTTAGAATCTATTCTGTTCTTTTTTTTTTTTTGTAAATTTTGAATGTAAAATTTTTGTTGAATTGCTAATAAAAAAAAAATCTATAATTTTTTATGTCAGAAAAGGAATTTATTATGCACATGTACGAGTATCACAAGCATAACTGAATATATACTAGGGATTTAGAATGCTTAAAAAACATGGCTGCTAAAGGTGTGGTCTTTTTAATTTCTCATTTGATTCTTTTTCTTTTCTATTTTTTTCTTTATTTTTACTGTCTATCTATCTATCTATCTTTGTAGCTTAAAAATTATATATTCTCTCAATTTTTTACTGAAATACTAACACATCCTGTTACATAAACAAAATTTATTTGAAAAAGCTTTCTAATGCTCACCGTTAGTGTTTCAATAGTAAAATATTTATTTTTGTTTTGTTTGTATTGGAAATTTACATATGTGTGCTCACACATTCAAATATTTTACATAGAATTCTATTCATATGTATTATTTATTGAAAAGTTTCTGTTATATAAAGTTGAAAAGGCGGAGTTCTTATTCTATTCTAAATTTACGACACATTATGAAACTTTCTCCATTTTAAGTTTTGTTCTCAAAAGCTTCTATTTCTCAAAAAAAAAAAAAGCAATCGAATGAAAGCTTCGAAAAGAGAACAATGATAAAATTTTGAGAGAGAAAAAAATTCCCCCAATTTAGAAAATTATTTTCTCCGAATTATTGGAGTTTTTTGATATGTGAAATTGTGAGAGCATAAGGGGAATAGTTAAAAAATATTTTTTCATAAAAGAAGTTTTTTAAGATATGGTGAATTTGATTGAGTTGGAAAAGCTTCAATGGAAATTTAAAATGCTTATTCTTATTTAGAAGTTGACTCAAATGAAAAACGGAAATCCTGAATGAATAACGGTTTCATTTATTTAAATTTTTCTTTAAATATTTTATAAATAATAAAAAAGAAATTGCATGTCGGCGAGTCATTACTAGAATTTAATATTTTTTTAAAACAACGTTCCTTGTCACTTTTTTAAAAAAGTACAGTTCGTATCTCACAATGTTTCATGCACACTCGTATATGTAAGTATTGTTATCGATATGTAGATTTTAAATTTTGTTGCTAAGCCAATTATATTCGTTAAAAACTTTCTCAAAAAATTAATAAATCATATAACATTGCATATATTATGGGGCTTTAACTTAATCGGGGAAAAATATCTGTGGTGACATTACGTAACTTGTCAGAAACATCTTTTTTCGCTATTTTTAAAATCGGTATCATCTAAATTGAAACGCACTATTTTCTTTCATTTCACATTGTTACAAAATTTGTTGGTACTATGTTTCGGTTGGAACGTTGCTTTTAGAAAGTTGTTTCAATATTAATTAAGCAATTGCAGAAGAACTGGCACTAAAACTTTTTAAAATGTAAGATTTTTAATTAAAAATGATGTAGTCTTTTGGGTAATTACAATAAATATTTTCTTTTAAAATTCAAAAACATTTTTTAGAAACTTTTAACTATCAACTGCTTTTAAACATACTAAAAAATAACATCAAAATGTCAGAAGAAGGTTTCCGTACTGAATAGATTAAAAAGAAACCAAAAAAATTTTAAAACTATTCTTTTGCCCCGCATCTTCCTTAAGATATGGAGACACCATCAACTTTGCTATTGTGTTTGTAATCACTTGAACGAGTTTCAGGTACGAATATGAATTCTTGCTCAATGAAAAATTTTGCGTCGATATTAACATCTCCATCCCGTCTATTCGATCGCACTATAACTCAAAAACAAATAAAGCAAATAAACTTTAACAAATTGTTTTTTCTTCCAAGGAAGGGTTTGAATATCAGCTAGACAACTCATAGATATTGTTTTGAATATTTCAAAGACTAATAAAGATATTAATCAAGGACAATTAAAGATACTGCGTGAAATTTGGGTTGACAGGTTCAAGTAGTTGCAGTACAACTTCAAAAATTAATTTCAAATATGTATTAGAAAAAATAACAAAGTTAGATTTATGAGATTTGGCCGTCATGTCCCTTAGGTCAGACATATTTGTGAAGTTTTTTTGAAATGGTTTGACATGCCATTCTATCTGCCATACAATCATTAAAACAAATTTTAAATATTTTAAAAACACTTAGATTGTTAAGGTTGTAGGGTATAACTCAGTAGTTTTAGAATCGGTTTTACTTGTGCTTATTATTTCGTTAAAAAAAAAACACTAAAGTTTCGTTTCGTTTAAAAAATCAATGCAATGTCACCCCTGTTTGCTTTCCAATTTATATAAAAAGATGAAAAATTTGAAAAATTAAAAAACAACATTTGCAGTATTAAAATCAAACCCCGAAAAACTTCATTAGCGAAATATGAGCTTTATGACTCTTGCTTTCTTTTTTTCCCCACGGTCACAGATGCCGTGTGAAGATCTTTTTACATATAAGCTAGAGATTTTTAACAAAGTATGTACATATTATAGATTTTATTGAAGAAATCTATTTCGTCAATTTTCCTGTATATCTTATTAGCTTTCATATAAAATATTTAGTTCTTGCTCTTCATTTCTTGAGTTATTTCCTCATTCAATTAGAGATCGATGAATAAAACTCTGACGGAGAACTCTATTCTGAATAGAAATACTAAAAAATAAAACGCCATAAATAATCTTTGTTTAATGTACACTTTATATTCTTCTCAAATAAATGTAGATGAACAAATTTTCAAAATTAATAATTTTCATTCTGTTGAGGTATTGTATTAGAAATTCCTACCAAATATTTTGTGCAAGCAATTAATTAGCAAATAAGAACAAAAATAAGTTTTTTTTAATATGGGGGGAAAAAGCATCAGTTTCCTACTTCTTACAGATATTAATTTTTCTCTTTTCCATATGGTTAATTGAAATTTAAGCTAAGCTTGGAGGATCAACTGGTGCAGTCCATTCCCAACGGTCTAATGGAATACAGATTTCTACGGGTGCAGTATATGCATAACCATCTGGACATCTCATTTCAATACCAGGTGTATTTTGTTGTTCACATTTCCAATATTTGGTGGGATCATTATTATTTCTCCAATAAATTTGTTTTAATTCAAAGCCAGTTCTACATCCTGGACGGCCATCATGCCCTTCAGTATAACTGGAAGGTTGACGATATTCTAAAATATTACAATATTTAGTAAAGGTTTTTTATTTATTTTAAACATAATATATAAAAAAAATTGCAAACCTATTAATTGCCCTATCGGTTCTGTCCATTTCCAAAGATTCCAATCAATACAAGATAAGGATTTATCATCAAAGCCTTTTCCGGGTGGGCAACTTAAAGGCTGTGCTGGCTTATTAAAATCGAAACATCCCCAATATTTTGTTGGATCGTTTATATTTCTTAAATAAATTGTCTTGACACTTTCTTCTGTGTTGCACATCGGAGGTCTACCCGGAAATACATCTGAATATTCAGCTGATGCTGAATAGATCACAGAAACAACTATAAAAATTATTACTTCAAGGGGGGAGAAAGAACAGAAAATCATTTTTAAAATTAGTATTTTTTTAATTTAAAATAAAAATATTTGAATGCATAATATTAAAATTTCTTCAGATTCTCACATTTCATTCCGATTTGTGGGTTATGACAAAACTACTTAGTTGAAACCTACTTTTTAAGACTTTTATAAAAATTTGGCTGAGTTTTAAAGAAATTTTTTTTTATACTCTTTATTTTATCTGACATTTATGACATTTAGTTTTAGTGTAAAATTTGTTGTCGCAGATATTGGCACTCGCAATTGTAGATAACACTTAAACTTTTGTAGATTTTTATCAAAATCATGTTTTATATTTTAAATTTTATCGAACTATAGTGTAACTGATAAAAATCGATTAGTGTATAACATTTTATGTAGAAATATTCTGACACATGTGTATATGAATTATTATATAATAATTAGTTTAGGTGCATACGAATACATTGGCATAGAAAAATAGTCATCAAACTGACTTGGGCCGTATACTCACCTTTTTTATAAGTATACTCAAATTTTGTAAATTAGATATTAGTATTTCAAGATATTGCTTCGAATTTTATCAAATTAATATGATATAATGGCTTTGAACAAAATAAAGCTTAATTTCGTGCCTTAATACATAAGACAGGCCGAAGATTTCAGTTTGATATAATATCTATATGTTTAGCACGCAAAATTTTTCAAGAGGTTCTTGGTTTATTTAGCAACAAAACACTACTAACAGTAAGAAAACAAAATCGAAAATTACTGAAATGTAAAATTTTAATTAGATATTTAGGGCTGACTGATAATAGAAAAATAATTTTTTTTGCAAGAATTGTACCTTGAAATTTGTAGTAATAAAAGGGACATTCAAATGCTTATAAGACAAATGCTAATATAAATTTTTAAATTAAAAATAAATTTTTTCGATTTAGTTACTGCCGACGCTTGCCAGATGCATTTATCCGTCCGTCCTAGGTTACTAAAAAACGATTGAGCCTTGCTAACCAAATTTTCAGAAAGTTCTTTCGTTTCAGTTTTATCGAAACAACGGTAGACTAGCTCCATGCAACATAAAATATAATTTCCTCCTAGCTTGGTAAATGAATTTGGTGTGATTTATATTTACCATTCTTATAAATATATTTGATTTCTTATAAAAGTTGCCAATTTCTTATAAAAGCTTATCATCTTATCATGTCATCCTATTTGAATTTATAAGATGATTTTATCTGCTATATGACAGAATTTTCGCCAATATTCCATTTACCTTCTACTCGTACTTATTTCGGGAATCTCAATGTCGCTCAAATGTCATTCGCCCACTAATATTTTAATGTCAATTTTTTCAAACAATCAACATCAACCATAAACTTACATGTATTTACACATAAAAAATATATAAATATATGTACTACTATTATTCTCATATGCATGAATCTGTTGAGCTTTTGGACTCATTTATTTGGGGTTTATCATATAGTCTTGATAATTATTATGCACGTATATATTTTGAATTTCATAAAAACGAAAACGATTTCTGCACACTATCTTTAACATTTTGAATATCTTAAAAGACCTCTATTTAAAAAAAATCTGATGTGGTCAGCACATAACCGACCGGTTATATACTGAAGTTAAGTGAAAATGTTACGGAATATTATAAAAATGTCTGATAAATACTTATTTCCAATTTTTAGGACATTAGTAAGCTTATACTTAACATGCCTAGAAAAATGTAAATTTGGCTCTTACTAGAGTTTCGCTTTGTGCTACCCGAATTTCCTGAAATGCTCGCCAGTTAGTTTCGGTAACAACCAGAACTCAAATATCAAATCTCAAGAAATTCCATCAATTTGTTCTGTGGATATGGTGAAAAATGTAAAATCGGCCCGCAAATCAGTTTTCGAGCCCTGATCTTTCCAAAAAAGTTATATGTTCATTGCTTTAATATGAGGAATTTATATATTAAATTCCAATAAAATCGGTTGATTATTTCTCTTTATATACACAAAAATGTATATTTGGCCCGTAGTAAACGTCCAGTTGCTGAGGCCTGATTTCTTCTAAAAGTTAGGATTTTCGCGGTTGACCTAGTGAAGCTGATATATAAAATTTCAAGTAAATTGGTTGAATATTTTCTTCAAATTGCTCAAAAATGTAAAACAGGCCCGCTAAAAAGTGCAATTCCCGAGGCCTGATATATCAAAAAAGTTGATCAACCCGTGCAATGGTCGAAATAAACCTACATATAAAATTTCATCATCGGTTCAGCCGAACTTGAGATACAAGCACACACAAACTGACAGACCGACAGACCGGTGGACCGACAGATTGCTAGAAATAGTTTACTTACACTTCTCTACTATGGAGAAGTGCATTTCAACCGAAAACTCGATATGCGATGATCACATAACCTACCTATTGTATACACAATACGGTCGGTATTTACATAGCTATTGCCTGTTTCTACTTAATTTTGTTTCAAATTATTCCACAACTCAAATTTTAAATATCAACACACTTGTATTTTGATTTGATTTACATATTTTGTCAAATATGTATAAATATGTATTACATTATACAAAACAAAACAAAAACACAAAAATTAAAACGGCAAAAGAGAACAAGAAAGAACAATTGTAAAAAGACTGGGTGAAACCAGTGGTTTGTAAAACAGCACTTTTCCCGTCAACAACTGAATATACTGCACTTAAAAATAATCTAGTTGTTATATTATTTAAATTTAAACTATGTATATGAATGAAAGATATATCAAAATATTTCCAAAAATTGCATACATTCCGGATAACACAAGAGAAGTAAGCGTAAGAACCGATAACATATCGGTTAACTGCGTGAGTTAATCTATATAATTATATTTTTTGATGTCATAGCATTTCCGTTAGCTTTCTGCATTTATAGAAATTTGAAAAAGCTTTTAGTTTCGGGAATATAAGGTGCTGAAAACTCAAATTTTGCAAATTTGAAGGAACGATAATTTGAGAAGGAGTGGAGGCGGAATAAAATTAATAACAAAACGGAATAAACTATTTGTTAATATTTAACAGCTGCCATATTGCAGACTTCTTCAGGATGCCGGCTAAAAGAAAACTGTTAAATAACGATTGGATAATAAATAAATTTACCGGCCATTTTGTATTTTCAAATGTCAATTATGCTATGCTGCGTTTGAAGAAGCCGGGAACTTATTTTCTGTTTGCAGAATTTGAAGAATGCTTGTGGTTAGCAAAAATTATATGTTATAAAATTTGAGTTTTCTATCTTAAAGGATATAGAAATTTTACAAACAGAAACACGAATGGCCAGACGGACAGAATAGGCATTTTTTTTCACAAATTATTAAGGGGTTTTTATTTTTGTAATTATTTTGTGATTATTTTTATTTTTATACTTCAATTACGCACACAAACCTGACACACATAGGTATAATATAATACTAATAAGTCCCCATTAATTTTCTGAGAATCAACTTATATCTACAAATACTTGCAGCAGTGAAACCTGAGCTGCAGTACATTACCTTTAATATATTAATATATAAATAGCAAATATAAAAATCAAAATCAGTTTTAGGTGTTTATCCTACAACACATGTCATAAAACTTTCATTTAATTCAATTAGTAATATTAAATGAAGAAACTATGCCTATTAGTGTAAGATTATCTTTTGGCAACTACCTGCATTCTTGATATTCCTTATAAAACCTCAGAATTTTTAATTCAAATCATATTAATTGCCTGTTACTGTAAATTTTAGTCAAATAGACCATGTATCATAGTATGTATAGTCGAAATTAACCAAATATGCATGCACATACATACATTCATATTGTATAGTATTTTGAAATTATCAAAATGTTAAACTTTTGAATTCACTTTTTCACTACTAATTTAAAATCACGTCATCTATCTATTCTTCGCTAATAATTTAACACAAGTTTTGCTATTTATTTATAAAAGAAAAGATATGGAATTGATAAGCAGGAAATTATTGGTATCAAAAGTTTTATAATTTGATAAAATTTTAATTGCTTCAAATTTGTAACACAACAACAATAAATTTAAATAACTACTTGAACAAAGTTGAAAATCTTCGAATAACAATAAAAAAAAATTTATTGCATATCAATGTCATAAAATATTTTAAATTTATAAATTACTTCCTCTTACAACTAAAAAGAAATAAACATAAAAATTTAATTTTCTTGCTTAAATTTGGAAAAAAAACAGATAGTTTTCAGTTAATTGGTAGGATTATTGAAATAGCAATTAAAAATCACTCTTAATGGTATGTACTCGAAATACGAACATGCACGTATTCAATTAAACTTCTCAACACTACATAAGTTTTGGAGTACTACATAATATGAGCAACATAAGAGGTATAAAGCAAAGTTCCTACTTATCAAAATGAGGTAGAGATAACAAGTTCAGCTAATAAACCTACAAATAATTTGCTGATTTATACATTTGGTTCGAATCTGAGAAATATTTACATTGCTCGTACAAAGTATAAAGTTGTACAGTATTATAAATTTGTGAACTCGTTTCGAATATTAATATGCGAGGAAACACTTGTATACTCTAACAATAGCGTGCATAACGAACAGCTAATTAGAAAATAGTTTTAATCCAACAAAATTTAGATACAGTTACTGTGTTTCATTCATTGAAATAGAAGTTTTTGTTATTTTAAAACCTATTTTGCTTCAAATGAATTAAGCACATGAAGTGTGATAGATGCCTTCAAGTAATTTCTACACAACAAAGAACTTTTTTTTATCTCGGAATTAATTGACAAAGTATTGAATTATCGTCCAACAACCAAATTGTTTCCATATAATATTTCTGAATCTAATTAATTGGTTTATGTTAATTTATCGAACAATTTTATTTAATGAAATCAAATAAAATTTTAAAATTTAATTAAAAAAAATCCATTTTAAAATTTCTGGGTATTAATTTCTAAGTAAGACATTCTAACGTTGAGTAGCGGGTTTTATTATCGTTCAGCAACTTTTATTTATATATAAATTATTATCTTCATGAACATTGTGATACAAACTTTTTCAACATAGCCAAACTAAATCAAAAATTCTCAAAGAACTAGAACAAATTAATAACATATTACGTACCTTTAAACTTCGCCTTTTACATTAAAAACTATATTTACAAGCTTTAGATTTTTACACTGCTCAGAAGTGCTTCTCTTTTTCATTATATATAACACATAAACTCATAGTCACACACATACTGAATATATGTAATGTATTTATTAAACCGCATTCCACGTTCAGCAACCTTTCCGATAAAATTTGTAAAATTTAAAGCATTTTTGATTTATAAAATAGTATGCATTTCATCTCCCCTTATTAGTCAACCTTTTAGGGGCACAAAACCAAAAACCATGTAATTTTAAAGGTGAATAATTGGAATTTCTAGTACTCTAAAACAATTTTCTTCATGACTGTTAATAATATTAAACATAACTAATATAATAAATTACGCACTAATTAGATTGATATTTAATTACTGAAATTCTTATCGACATCTTCTATCGCTTATTCTAATTAAACCATTCAAAGATAAATGTACATAAAAAACGAAATTCGGGAGAAATACAAAAATACTTTCATTTTAAAATAATTAAATTTCAATTAATATAATTAAAATACTTTTTGAAAATCAACTATAAAAGAGGATTTTTAAAATTTTTTCAAATCATTCCAAATAATTCTTTTAAATTAATTCAATTAACTTGTGAATCTACTAAAAATTAGACAGACATGAAAATAGCTTTTATTTTCGCATTATTTATAACAGCTGCTGTAGCACAATTCCGTGGCTATACCAATGGTCATAATGGTCAACCGGCATGCACAAATCCGGCCGAAGTAGTTGGTTCAGCCTGGAGAAATAATTTTGATCCCACAAGATATTGGGTATGTGATGATGCTAATCGACCTGGAGTGGAATATCGTTGTGAAACTGAATTTTTATTTCAACCAGTTAAAAATAAATGTGTTCATTATTTAGAATGGACCTGGACACCAATGGAAGATCCTTTTTCGAAGGCATAAATATATGATAAATTTCATTTATTATAAATTAATAATTTAAATTTTAACAATATATAATTTTATTAATATATTATTTTTACAAATATTTAGATATTTTTTTATATTTGATTCACATTCACAATTTAAATATTATAAAAAGAAATTGATTTTAATTTTTAATGTTCGCATTGAAATTAATATGCAATTGAATCATACAAATTTTGCAACAAGCCTAAAACAAATTTTACTTCTTTCAAATAACTGCTTTTCCAAAGGACTTAAAAATCTTTTTGTCTATACATACGGCGGTACTTAAATAATTTTTAACTTTACAATGTTCTCTGTCAAATCTACTGTAAATTTTCCAAGATAATTTCAATACTGTATACAAACTTCAATTTTGGCATTCATCAGTTATGGCGCATAAGATATAAACGTAGTTGTGAATTTGATACGCTAACTGGAACATTACTACAAACCAAATTTTTAATTTCTGAAATTTAAGTGAACTTTCACTAGGAACCGGTTTTAAATTTTTGAATGCATCTCTTATTGCATGAACTAATTAATAAAACTTTCAAAATCATCTACCTTCATTTTAACAATACAAAGTTGTAATTTTTCTTATGTTTGAAATAGGCAAACGAATAAGAAGGAGTATATAACAAATATGTTATAGTTCTTGTAATAATTGGAATGTATAAATTTTCTTTTAACAGGAGATAATATCTTGTACAACATTTATTTTTGACTAGCACTTAATTTGTATAAATATACTGGGCGTATTCTTAATGAGTTCTTTACTTTATCATCTTTTAACGTATTCAATTAATTCCGGGATTTTGAACATTATTCTTAGCATGAACTTATAAGCAAATTCGCAGAAAGCCATATAAAAACTGAATCCAGCAGAATCACGAAAAAGCGAAATAAGAGAAAATTGAAACAAGCAACAAATTGCTACTAAAAGAGGCAAAATGATGATACAAAAAACGCGGAAGTCTTCGATCCTGCCACCATGACATTAGCTTTTACACGAATGCAAGCGATGTCTATATAAGTATGTTATTAATAGGCAGCATATTTTGGTCAACTAGAGGCAGGAATTCGAGTTTATGGGATTTTAAAACTTATATCTAATGGATACCATTGACATGAAACGTTTAGCTTATAGTGAAAATTACAGTCCTTACGCCATTACAATAATAATTTTCCTTTAGAAACTAGAAGCCAACTAGAAGCAGGAATTCGAGTTTCTGGGAATTTGAAAACTAATATCTAACGTATACCATTGGCATGAAACGGTTAGGTTAAAGAGAAAATTACAGTCAATGTCTAATACGATTTCTATAATAAGAAATACAAAACAAATGTGAGAAAATGAGCCAGTTCAAGCGTAAAGTAACCAAACTTAGGAAAATTCGGCGACGTCAGAAGATGAAATATGTTTGTATAGAATTTTTGCAATAGACGATAATTTTAACATTTTAATTGAAGTATATTGCTGAAAATTTGGAAAATTTATTCAAAGTTCCCTCTTTTAGCGCATTGTAGTGCGGCAAAGCGCATTTTCTTCTGATAATTTAATTAAAAGTAAATTGAGAAAATCCTTTTATGTTGAAATGGTGAGCAACATTTTAAAATCAAAAAAAAATTATTTAAAAATATTGATGCTAAAAGCTAGGAACCAAGTTGTGATCTTATTGAAACTCACAGTAACAAAATTTGAAGTACTTATTTTTACCGACCATATTGTGTAAACAATAGGTAGGTTATGTGATGGCAACAAATTTTGCATATCGCGTTTTCGATGGGGATGCACTTCTCCATAGTAGCGAAGTGTAAGTAAACTATTTTTAGCAACCTGTCGGTCCGTCGGTCTGTCGGTCTGTCGGTCTGTCAGTTTGTCGGTCTGTTGGTCTGTATGTGCACGCGTGTATCTCAAGTTCGGCTGAACTGATTTTGATTAAATTTTGTATACAAGTTTATTTCCACCATGGCACGGAATGATCAACTTTTGGTATATATCAGGCCTCGGGAACTGTTTTACATTTTTCACCATATCTACGGAACGAATTGATGGAATTTCTTGAAATTTGATATTTGAGTTCTGCTTGTTACCGAAACGAACTGGCGAGCATTTCAGGAAATTCGGGTAGCACAAAGCGAAAGGCTCTAGTAAGAGCCAAATTTACATTTTTCTAGGCATGTTAACTATAAGCTTACTAATGTCCTAAAAATTGGAAATAAGTATTTAACAGACATTTTTATAATATTCTGTAACACTTTCACTTAACTAGACAATACACATTGCAGTCGCTAATGTGCTGACCACATCAGATTTTTTAATTTGAAGTACGCTTAAATTGGTGTTGAATAAGGAAGTCTACATATAAAGAATTGAATAATGCAGTAAACATATGATCAGGAAAAAACGTCATAAATATTTTTATGAGGTTTTTTTTTAATACTTTAAGGTATTTTCTGATCATCATAACTAGAGCCTAAATCCCTAAACTTTAAAAAATGTATAAATGTATATGAAGTTTCATGTAAAAATCATTATTTTCCGATGTTGAAAACAGCGAATCAATCGAAACATCGAAACAAAATACCATTCCGAAAATATTGTTCTTCCGATTTGTTTTTGTATTCGTACGGTAATAAATTGTTTTTTTATGAAATATAGGAATTGGCTCCACTTTTTTGGAAATGGCTCCCATTTTTGAATATTTCTGCTCCCCATTAAAAAAATCAAACGACAGCCATAACCATAATTTTGTTTTGGGTGTGACTGTGAATGCAACATAATCCACTCTCATTTACAAATATTAATTGTCATGAAAATATTACTTTTTTTTCTATTTAAATTAATATTTAAGGTATTCTATTACAATTTTTTTCTGTGGATCCCTTAAAATGCACTATGGTCCATTGATGCAAATGTGGCAAAAAAGAAAAATATTTAGAGAAAATAGTGGACACGTCACAAATTATGTATCTAAAAGTTAATATTTGCATAACCAGTTGCTTAATAGTACAAATACAAAATAAAAAAATATTAATTTTCACAATTGTTTGTTTCAATATACAATTACTGCTACTATGTATACAAAATTATTAATTTTTACAATTTACTTAAACTATACTTGTTTGATAGCCTACCAAAAAAAGACTTAACGAAAGATTTTAAATAATTAATTATTCATAAAAGTTTGAAGTAATAAAATATTTTACAAGACTGAGCTCAAGCTTGAAAATCTCTGGTTAATACACAAGCCATAGCTGTTTGAAGTTCTATTATTTAAATAACTTTCCCATATATATAAAAAACCTTTAAACTCTATAGTAATAAAGTTGTCTAACTAAAGGAATTCTAAATAAACACACACTCTAAAATAAACGATGACCGTCGTAAATTTTTCTAATTTCACATTTTTAAATTATATTTAAATAGCGGACAAATATTATTTTTTTACAACCCCAATAACTTATGCTACATTTTACTTTATAAATGTTGTAGAACAAAACTCCAATAGAAGTTTTCTGCGAACAAATTTTATTCAAACGATAAAAATAACACGAAGTAGTGTGCAAATAAGATTTCTGAGCATTTCTGTTCTTTGACCAATTCAACATACTTTCAATAAACAAATCTAAGTAGTTTTACTAATTGACTACTTTGACTCTATTTCTTTTGAGAAACAAGAGGTGTTCTTATTTGCGGCTTATTTTTATCACTATGTTTATTATTTGGACTGAATATTATTCGCCTTCTTCAGTCGCTGTGCATTGTTATCCTATGTTATCGCTATTTAAATCATCAGGGATTGACATTAAAAAGTTCTACAAGATTGAAAAACATAAATTCTGTTTTATTTCGGAAGAACCAAAATCTTAACAGAAGAAGAAGATCTTTCTTGACCTTAAATTGACTAAAGTATTGAAAAAGTAGGAAATCGAAAAATCATCAAAAAAAGCTTAAATTACACTGAAATTTCAGATCACAGGAACATCAAATTATTTGTTCAAAAGAATTTCACGATTTACCATATCAAAAGTAGCATGCCTTAGTAGCATCTACAAACAAACCTGCACAATTTAGTTTGTTAACAAGACTTGCATTTATTCGTGAACATAATTTGAGTAAGCATGTTAAATTGATATACTTTTCTTAAAGCCAAACTCTTTCCAACTGAAAAACTTTAATTCATCCAATCAAATGTTTAAATGTTCTAACTTTTATTGCTTTTGCCAAAACTTATGAAATCGTATGAAGCAAGCAAATATATCTATAATTCTTTGTATTTCAGGGAAGTCACAACTGCAAATTTTAGCTGCTGTGAAAATAAACCTGGGACTTGCAATTAAAAAATATACCAGAACATCGACAATATTAAATGCAATTTCCCTCAATAATTTATTGTAAATCATAAAAATCCTAGCAGAATTTGAGTTTTTTTAAGACCTATCAATTTGGGAAAGCTTATATTTTCATATATTGCTCAGTTGCTCAGTTGTAAACTAAATAAGCAAAAGATACATATCTTAACGGTATAGTTTTAATTTTAAAAGTATTTTTTTGGCTGGAACAATAAAATTTCCTTGTTATTCTACTCCTGTTGATAGCTGAATGTATGGTATTTGCAAAATTGTTTTCAAGATAGGAAAAAAGTATTGCAAAATTACTTAGTTTTGCCAAATAATTTATACACACACGCATGCATGCCACTGATTTTTGTATGTATATACAAATTTGCACATTGTACAAATTATGTACATACATATATATTTCGAGATATGGAGGACAAACATTCGGAAGTAGAAAAACTAATTATGCCACCGTCATTTTGTCAGTGAGTAAATATTAACATAATTCTGATAATTTGTTATCATTATTAATTTAAAAAATAATTATATATGCTAATAAATAGTAAACGGTGAAAACAAAAAATTAATTAAATTTTTTAGTTTAATTAAATTTTAGATTTTCTTTTAGATAGAGCATTTTTAGTCACCTATAAAAGAAATTTCTTACATTCGAAATTATTCATTTCGAGTAAACATTTTTACAAAGGAAGCAATCAATTTAAAATCAAATTTTAACCAAAATGAAAATCATATTTGTTTTTGCATTATTAATTGCCGCTGCAACAGCTCAATTCCGTGGGTACACACACGGTCATAACGGTCAATCTGCATGCAAAAGTGATAAAGAACCTGCTGGCTCCGTTTGGAGAAATAATTTTGATCCAACAAAATATTGGGTTTGCGATGTACATGGTCAAGCGGCTGTTTCATATTCATGCCAAAGTGAATTCTTGTTCCAACCTACTAAAAATGAATGTGTTCATTATTTAGATTGGGAATGGACTCCATTTGAAGATCCTTATTCATTGGCTCAATAAAATGAAATTGAAAAGATATAAAAGTAAAAGAAATATTTACAGAAAAATTGTATTAGTTTTTTATTAAATAAATAAGGTGGAATAAATAAGGTAAATAACAGAAACGCAAAAAAAAATACACTGTGGTACAACCTTATACCTTTTTTGTCATCACCATTTCATTACTGTCTAACTTTACGAACTATGTTATTGTACTAAAAGAGAATGCATGTTCTATAAAAGATGTTTCTGTTTCGACCCATTGTTCAACTTTAATTGGCGGAAACATTTACGCTAAATAACGATTTTGAAGAGAAGAAATAATTTCGTACCCACCAAAATCGTCCAGCTTAACTGGCTTATAGATATTGTGTACCCTGCTCCAAAATGTTTAGGTCTACCTCCTTACTCTTACCTTATTTTCTTCATAGTTACTAAAAGGTAAGATGTTCGACATGCTAAAATCCAACTTCAAATATAGCTGTTATTTGAGTTACTTTACTTGAAAAAATAACAGTCTTTGCAAATGGTATTGAATTTTCTTTTAATTTTGAAACCATGTAATTGTCTAGATTAGTAAAAGTATGCCAGAAAATAATGAAAATGCGTTTCAAACATTTTTCTAAAATTTTAAGGACACTAATAGGCTTTTAGTTAACATGTCTAGAAAAATATGAATTTGGCTTTCAGTAGAGTTTCATTTTATGCCGTCTGAATTATAAGAAAAGTTCGTCAGTAACTTCTGGTAAAAACCAGAGCTCAAATATTAAATTTCATAAGATATGGCAAAAAATTTATGATCTTCTCAAAAAACTTATAAATCCATTGTTTTAACACCTCGAACTAAAACATTAAATTTCAATGAAATCGATTGGTTATTTTTCGTTATATATGCAAAAATGTATATTTGGGCCGTAGTTAACGTCCAGTTGCTGACACCTGATTTCTTCCAAAAGTTAGGAGGTTTCGCGGACGGTTAAATGAAGCAAGTAAATGCATTAAATCATCAAAAATGTTAAACAGGCCCGCTAAAAAGTCTAGTTCCCAAGGCCACATATATTCCAAAAGCTTATTAATCCGTGCCATAGTCCAAAAAAACTTACATATAAAATTTCATCAAAATCGGTTCAGCCGAACTTGAGATACACGCGTGCAGAAACAGACACACAGACCGACACGCCGACAGATCGATAGACCGACAGGTTGCTAAATATAGTTTATTAACACTTTCCTACCATGGAGGAAAGACATCGAGTTTTCGGTGAGAACCTTATTAAAAAACCTTATTAAACCTTCGGTGAGATTTGTCATGGGGTTCATGAAAACTCGATATGTAGAATTTATTACCATCACATAAGCTACCTTATTGTATACACAATGCGGTCGGTAATAAGAATGAAAGCAACAGTTGATGTTACTAAGAGGCAAATTATCTGTGATTTTATACAATTCTTGGATCATCTCATAAAGTCTTTCAGAATATCCTGAAATTATTTTTTATGTAATTTTTTCTAGCTGCTTAAACTTTACTTTACGTTTTCAAACCTTAAAAAAATGTTTATGGTACAGAAGATAATAGCACAAAAACCTCAAATATTTTAAGCCACAAATTCAATTAAAATCAAAGCAGATGTTGCCAAAGCTAAAATTAAATTTAATTTAATTTTATCCAAAAAATTTACAAATTTCTCAAAACAAATACTAAATTCTCCCATAAAATTCTTTCTTCAAATCTATTTCTATTTAATCGCATATTTTAAATAAATTGCTTTACCGGAACACCTCTTTAGTTGCATCAACCGCATGTCAATTTAGTTTTTGTAGCAATATGTTTAAATTTTGTTAATCCCATTAAATTATTTATTAATTATTTATTATCTTCATAATGTAAATATTACAAACTCCATTTTGTTCAAAAAAATTAAATTTTCCTATAATAAAAATTTTTTTCTATTACAATAAATGTCAAAATTTATATAACATGTCTTCGAAAATTCGCTCCACTTGAATAATTTAAATAACTTCAAATGCCAAATGATTTCTAGATTTCGAAAACATTTTTTCCAAATTTTTAAATTGCACACAATCTGAGAAAAATGCATTTAACATTTTCAAACCATATAGGTACCATTTCTTATAAAAATTGGCAAAAATAAAAAACCTATCAATTTTCTTTACCAAGAAAAGTCTCGAAGAAAAATTTTTGATTACTAGATTTTTTTTTGTTTTCCCAAAATGAAAATTCTAGTTTTACTTTTCAAAAATTTCAAATTTTTTAAAATCAATTTTTGCTTTTCAAATTAAAAGTTTTTATGAAATTTCGTTTCAATTTTGTTATTATTTGAAAATAAGGGCTCATAAAAATGTCAACAGTTTCTTCGAGTGACTTTTGTCATCAAAAATTAATAATAGTTTATAGTTACAGCGCTTTAAATCAATAAAAAACAAAAGTAGCGATAAATATGGCCCTTAAAATCTTGACATAGAAATGGTTTTTGTGCTACATCTTTTGTACCATAAAATTTTTTTCATGTTTTTGGACTTAAATTAAAGCTTAAGCAGTTACGAAATTATTTAGTTAGAAGAATCTGAAAAAATAAAACAATGGAAAATTTTATTTTCCCTAAAGTTCGAATGTCTAAGCACATAAAATACAAAATCAAACAGCATGACTATTTTAAGCCCTTTACTAGGCCTTTCAGAAACTGTTTGTATGAAGTTTCTATCTTTTTTGAAAATTCAGTAGAATTCTTGGAACGCACCCAGTTCTGAACAAAAATTTTACCCATTTTCTTTCTTCTAACCAATGGTATATGTTGTTGTATAACTTTATGAATCACCCTGTATATGTATTTTATAGGAAAAAAATTTATTTTGCAAAGAAATGTGCAATTTTAATTTGTTGAAATTCAATTTATTAATGTAACTCTCATTACGTAGTTGGTATTAATACAAATGGAGAACAAATTAGGCCAATGACCATGGATCTTCAAATGGTGTCCATTGCCATACTGAATTATGTACACATCTATTTAGAGCAGGTTGAAACATGAATTGACTCTTGCAAATGCGCAATACGGATGGTACTCCTGCTGACACGCACTCCCAATATCTTGTTGGATCAAAATTATTCCTCCAAACAGTTCCGGGATATTCAAGACGATGTTTACAAGCAGATTGACCATTATGACCATCAGTATAACCTCGGAAAGCAGCAACTGCAGCCACCAATAATACAAAGATGAATAAAGTTCTCATTTTGTTTTTGTATTAATTTCAAAAATTTTAAAATCGATTTCTTAATTTTCTTTATACTGTTAAGCCAAAATGCTAATTAATTGAAGAACATTTCTACATTTCCTTTTATACTAAAACTTTTGAGGCCAAATCCTAATTAAAAGAATATTTTATTACTTTATATATCGAAAATTATGACATTAGTTATATTTATTGGCCAGTCATATAGATAAATAGGCATTGTGGTATGTGATCAGGCATAAAATAGAAATTTTTTAAATTTTAGAAAAATTTTTATGAAGGAAACGGAAAAGTGACCTTTATTTTAATTTTTATTGGTTAGCAATTTTTTATATACAGCTGTTTTATTAAGATTTTAATTACCATTTTCCTGAAAATACTTCAAGATTTTACTGCTTCAGTATAATGTTTTTTTTTGCACCTAAATCGATAACGGCGTTCAGTTTTAAAACTTTTGATTTAAACGCTAAACAATCGGTTTTAAATGGAGTTTAAAAAGTATTTTGGCTTAAATAATAAACTAAACAAGTTTGAATCATAAAATTTTAAATAAAAATATAAAATGAAGGCTTTCTTGGGTTAAGAAGTTAATTAGCCACCCATTCAAAGTTTTATATCAAATTTTAATTCAAAATCTTTTTGATCCAAAATTTAAGCTTCTCACATTTAAAATTTTGCATTGTCACCAGTCTACACAAGTTTACTTTTAAAACTTTATGATTCAAAATTTATATTTTTTATGTAATCTGAAAGATTTGCAGCCTAATCGTGTATCTCGCTTTTATTTACTCACTTTTTATTCACTTTCAAATAAGAATTATCCGTTTTTATAATAGATATTTCATTTTTCCAATAAGATTAGTCATTTTTTCATTTAAATTTTTGCTTTTCTTCTCAAACTATCGACAGAACGCCTCACTTTCAAAAACAAGGTGAATAAATTTTGTACATATTTTTAAAAAAAAGAGCTGAATTAGCAATACTGAATAATTCTCCTCACTCAAAAATTACATTACACAAATATGCAGTAGTTATTCACTTTCTTCGGACTTACCGAGTAAAATAGCGAAATAAACGATCAGGCCCTAAAAGCAACTGATATTTTTGTTTAAAGATGCTTCGGTACAAGCATTCACAATAATATTTTCTTTCTAAATAACAGTCTCTGAAAATTACACAGTTTTGCTATAGTACATATAATTTGGGATTTTTTTTTGGTTGATTTTTTGGTTATGTTGAAATTAAACGTTTCAATCGTATAGTGATACTTTCATAGGGCTTAAGTTCATTTGATTATAAAGCTTTCAAAGGATTAATAAATTTTGAGTGAAACAGTAAATTTTCTAGTATGCAAGTGTAGCATGTCAGCAACGGCGGGAGTAATTAAACCGACAATCATTTTAAATATTATTTCATAAGTTTTTATTCTTTTTCTATAAACTTGCTTTCAATAATCTATTTTTCATATTTTTTTAAATATGAAGTTAAAATGTTCAATTTTGTCACTCAAAATTTAAATGTGTAATAAATTAACTTTTAAATCGATCGCTACATACACACATAAGTTTATGCAATACCAGAAATTTTTAAAATATTAAAATAATAATTAAATAGGCAAACTATTTTAATTAAAGTAAGGAAAATCACAAAGATTTTAAATTTGTCGCTTCGCCTAATTTTATGCAATTATTTAATCAATTAATTTTACTATATAATAACAAAATTTCATCAGCCTAACGTCATGTTCTAATACAAAGTAAATTACTCGTTTATTTAAAAAAAAAAAATATTTATTTTAATTGAAAAGGCTAAAGACAATTTTCGGAATTATGTAAAAATTTTGCAGAATTTCAAGTTATCTTTGTCTTAAATAGAATAGCAAAAGTGCTAAGATTTTGATAAATACTCTCTTTTCTCAAAATTTAAATAAAATTAAGCATAAATTGCAATAACAAATATTAAGTTCTTACTTTAAGATTAAGGCGATTTCATTTCAACTACGCAAAAACTCTCTAATTTGCTACATATTATTTCAAAATTATTGCCGAGAGAGTTATAAATTCCAGGTTTGCAATAATTAAACCTTGATCTTAATTTTAACAATTTAAATTCATATATGTTTGTATATATTCAGTCAAAAACTTGATGATTTAATTCAATTCTGAAGTTAGATTTTCTAGCGAAATATTTTTCAAGGATATCTTCTTTTTTTCCGGATTGCGACTGCTGTTTAAAAAGTTCTAGATGGGTTTGACACTTGCAGTAATATGTTTTTTAAATTTAGCGAGGAACCCGCAAATGTTTTGAAGTTGAATCTTTTCAAGTCTAAAATAGCCCCTAAGCAAGTTTTTGGTCGTTGTTGAAAGTTACCCAGTATACATTCATATAGAATATTAAGTTAATAAGCATATATAATCAAGCTATAGAAAAGTTAGAAGTTTTGTTCGGGAGCATTTTTGTGCATGCTGTCAACCCCCAAAAGAAACCCAATAAAAGAGCTGAAACAAGTTTTCGCAAATAGCTAACTATGCCAAGAAATCGTCCAAGATATTTGAAAGAGCTCCGCATTTTTTTTTATTATTCTTGTGAAATACGGTATTTCTTAGAGCCACACTACCAAAACAGTTCGGGAAGAGTGAAAAGAATGTATAAAATATAATCGTATGAAATATTTTCTGACAAACATGTGTTTAAAAACCAAAAGTTGTAACAGTAAAGGTAAACTGTGAACAAATTTGTGTTTCAAAAATTTAATTTTGTGTACGTATCTAGCATATTTTTATTCGGATATATCTACATACATACAAATATTTCATGACTCCCTTTCAAAATGTTTTATTAGTTTTTCAATATTAAAACGCTTTAAAGCGTTTTAGAGAATTTGAATTCTAATCATGGTGAGATTAAATTATTTGAATTAATGTTGTTATTTATCAATGACGGAAATATGATTAAATGTTCCATTTACGAGGAGCAATTAATATTTGAAGTGTTTTTAATGTTGTGTAAAGGAAGGAATGGTTTAGACCTCGAATAAAAAGAATATATTGCTAATCTTTCCTTTTGCAAATACTTTTTTAGTTTCTAAATACCTTCAACTTAGCAAAATTGTTACATTGTTCTTATAAAAATTTGTGTGTTACCAAAATAGAGTTAACTGAAGTTTGGAAGTGGAATCTAGCGGTAACTTAACTAGCTTCCTGATTTCGAACTTTTATTAAAAGTTTTTAAGTTAATAAGTTTCTCTCGTAAAAGCGAGTCTTATATAATTAAATATACCTACCGCTTCGATGGAAGGGCTCTAAGGAGGTAATCTTATGAATGATCTTGGAGCCATGCTCGATCAGAAGCTTGACTTTAAGGTCCACTTTAATATGCTTATATGTAGATATAAGTTTGATAGGTTTCGTTATGAGGTGTCAAAAGAGTTTGCTGACTCTTGCGTTAGGAAGCATCTTTAATTATCATATGCTAGGCCTATTTTGAAAAACGCTTGTCAAGTTTGGGCCTCTTATTTGATATTTCTAGGATCTAATCCGTTCAAAACAGACTTCTCCGTTTCGCTGTAAATAAACTCAAAACTATAAACAAATATTTTACTATTTAGTATATACTAATTTAGTATATTGTACATAAAATTTAGTATAAAACCTATCTGCATATATTAAAATTTTTAGTAAGTGATGTGTATGAAACAAACACTTGTAGGTATTATGTTTTATGTAGCAAAATTACGATACTTGTATAAGACTACTCTCGAGTGCTATCAATATTTTTTATTTTTGGATAGACAATTAAAGATTATATTAAAAAAAAGGGTTATCACTAGTCTTAAGTGGCCAAATTTTGGAGAGACAATTTCATAGAATATTGATAAAGCTTATTGACGAGTACATCGAAACTAGTGTCTGTTTCTTTGTTTGTCGAACAATTGGTTTAATACTTGAATAAAATCAAATTTCAAATAGTTAAGGGAATTATAATAGATAATTAAATTCAACATAAATACAATTTAAATTATTTTGATTAAATTTTTTGCCCATCGAATAGATACAAATTATACAAAATTTTTGAAGTTCTCTAACCTTGAAATCCAGTATAAAAAAGGAATTAATCGAAATTTTAAATTACTTCAATTTGGTGGGTTTTGACTGAAAGGACAATATGAAAGTTTTATTTGTTTTCGCTGTATTGATCGCTGTAGCAACAGCTCAATTCCGTGGTTACACACATGGTCATAATGGCAGATCTGCTTGCCAACATACAGCTGAAGGTCCCGGAACTTTGTGGAGAAATAATTTTGACCCAACCAGATATTGGCTTTGTGAACAAAAGAATGTACCAGCAGTAGAACAAATATGCAAAAGTGAATTCTTATTCCAGCCAATTAAAAATGAATGTGTCTGGCGTGAAGAATGGGTATGGACTCCATTAGAAGATCCATATTCATTAGCTTAAATATAGAAAAATAAATGTATATATGAAAATTGTAAAATTATATTAATAAACTTATATTATTTTTCAAAAAAAATAAGTGTTGTGAAGTGTTTTAAATTATTAATTGAAATATTCTGAACTTTATTTAAAATATTGTGAATGTATGGTGAAACTTAACTAAGTTTTAATCATAATTCGGAGAAAATCAGAAAGTAAAAACTAAAAATTAAAGAAAAAATCACAAATATAATAGAAAACTTAAAAAAAAAATTTACATCAAATAGGAAGAAATATTGATTTAAAATATCAATGCAATTAAAAATTGGATTAGAAAGTTGACTGGTAACCGACTAGATTTTTGTTGTATTTTATTGTTGTATATTATTGTTATACATTAGTTTGTTATACGAATTAGCGCAAAAGTGACTTTTTTCCGCCACCATCCCGTGACCATCACGTCGTAATTAAGCGTACCATTACACGAGGCCTTTCAAAACCACCCAATCTTTTTGAATAATCTATCGGAATCCCTGATGTCAATCTTTGATATCTCGTTCAGCGCTGCCAAGGCGCGAACACTCGCAAAGATAATGAAAAGAGGTCTCCTAGCCGCTGCGATGCATCCTATTGAAGGAAATCCCAGCCTAGCCACATGGTGTTGTAATGTGAAATGTTGCATTTAGAATACTCTCAAGCCGGCAGTATTCCCTCGAGACATCGTCAGGAGTTAACGAAATATTGTTACACTTACTGGGAACTATTTTAAGTTCTATATTTAGCGTTGTAAAAGAGTTATTTTGCCTGTTGAAATTTGAAAACTCAGAAAACGGAAATTCCATTTCGTATTTTGAATACATTTTTTTTTAAACTTCATACACTTATAATTTCAACAATCATTATCTACGCCTTGCCTATAAACTCATTTGATTAATGAATCACAATTCAATTTTTGAAATATTCTTTTAAACAATTTATCACTTATCTTCTTAAACTCGAAAACAGCTTATTTTAATAATTTTGTACGACTATACATAATATTATTAATAAATCTTAAACAAACCAAAATCTTGATTGAAAAATAATGAAAATTTAGCTAGTGATAAGATTACACTATTTTGAATATAAATCTTTTTAGAATATTTTCGATGAAATTTAGACAAAATGAGCTCATTAGTTACAATCTGCCCATAAGCCCATCCACCCCTTCCAATGGGATTTTATTTTGAAATCATACAATACAATTTTTTTGCAATTCATAGTTTTGAAATCATACAATACAATGCTCATTCAAGTTCAGATCTCAAATGTTATTTTTTTTCAAATCGTTGAGCAAACTCTTCTCTCAGAGAGAAAACTGTAGTAATCTGAACCGAAGTCTTAGTTGCTGATAGTTATATAATGAACTTTGTGTGAAGAAAATTTTTTCTACCACCTTCTCTTTTCAAGATACCGCCTCTGAAATTTTGCATTTCATTTTTCAAATACCTTATGCCCCCAAAAATGTAAATAGCTAAAGGTAAATGTCTTATCATCATCTTAGTTTTATCTTAGTTGACATAAAAAATTATCGACAACTATCTTTAACGCTTCTTTTGTTCTTATCACGTATGCAATGATCATGAACTATTTTACTACATCAAAGAAAAAAAATTGAATAAAGCATAGCTTTTTTGAATTGCTTTCATTTGTTAAAGGGAAATGTGCTGATTTGCAAACCATTAACTAACCATTAAACGAGAGCTATTGAAATTCATAGTAATTCCGTAACATCTAAATTAAAATTATATTAAAAAGCTATAATATAATTATGAAATGATTAATAAAAAATATTTACCAATTTATATCACTGTTTCGTCTATAGTAAGTTCAAGAAGCTTAAAAAAGCACAATCTACTTAATGTAGTTTAGATTGTAGATTTTTAAGGGAACCGAGTGGGGCAGGAGTATCCCCCGGGCCACCACAGTCATTCGCGACTTATTGTAGCCTCCCCACGCCCCCACCTATAATACCTCTGGCCAAGTATGAAACTGGAGATATCCCTAAGGGAGTTGGACAGCAGTTCCCGAACTTTTTGGAAACAGTTGTGCCGCCGGACAGTCAGTACCTGGCAGTCGGAAAGGATGTGCACGGCAGTTTCATCATTGCCCCCACAAAATCTACACTAGACAGAGCCCGATTTCCCCAGCCTACGCAGGTGATACCTAATCGGGCAATGGCCCGTGAAAATTTGCTCTCCCCAGATCCCCTCCGCATCAACCCATCGACAATCTACAAACATAGCTATAACATAGCTGAAACTATAAAATTTCTGAAAGTGGACTAAATTTAAACTTTTAATATCCATTGTAGACATCTTGTTACTGGCACTCGTAAAAAAATGTTTATGCTAGTCAGAAATTGTAAAAAAATAAATTGGCACCAGAAGCAATAAAATTTCCTTTTCAAGATGTTGAATTAGGAAATGAGCCAATAATCAATAAAATTATTATCAACATTTATAAGTGACCGAATTTAACATAACACAAGTTGAATAGAAAAACGGTAAAATAGAATTCATAAAAATGACTAACATTATTAAAAAAAATGTTATTAATTTCTAGTTATCAGAATCAAATTTCTTAAATCCTCTGAAATCTAAGTAATATTATCGAGGTAATTAAATATTGTGGATCTATATATAGATACAATCTGAGGGTATTTTGATTAGATTTCTTGATTCTAAAAACTAAGAATTCTATTTTAAAAATTATTTAACCTTGAAAACAACTATAAAAAGAAGTTCATTATGGTTAGTTTCAAGTAATTCAAATTGTTATACACAAAAGTGACGGGAAATATGAGAACTTTAATTGTTTTTGCTTTATTAATTGCTGCAGCTACAGCTTTCCGTGGTTACACACACGGTCATAATGGTAGATCTGCTTGTCAACATGCAGCTGAAGGTCCTGGAACGGTATGGAGAAATAATTTTGACCCAACCAGATATTGGCTTTGTGAACAAGCCAATGTACCAGCAGTAGAAAAAATATGCAAAAGTGAATTCTTATTCCAACCAGTTGTAAATCAATGTGTCTGGCGTGAAGATTGGGTATGGACTCCATTAGAAGATCCATATTCATTAGCCTAAACACAGTGACAAATATAAATGTGTTAATTGTAAAAATTGCTTAAATAAATTTATGCGTTTGCTAATAAAAGAAAAATATGTGCTTTGTTTTAAATGTAATGAGGTTAACCGATTAATTGATTCACTACAGTCGCTATATTAATTTAGCTAAAATAATGTGAACTTAAGATTTTATAAATAATAAACACTTTTTTCAAAATCTTTTTGGAAAAGTACTAAAAAAGAACTATGCATAAAAGATCTTTCTAATTTTACCGATTTATAGATAATCAAATTTAAAAATCGCAAAATTTATTCGCTTTTATTAATTAATATTTAAAGCTTTTTCAAACAAGTTATCATTTCATCCAGCTTCCACATTTTTAGCGTGAAAAACATTACAATAATGAACATATGTACGAGTTTTAAGAACCAAAGTTTTCTGCTGAAGTGAAAGTAAAGTGAAGCATTTGTTTTCGAATCCCTCTTTTTAAAGCATTCTTTAATGAATTGAAGTTTTTTGGTATTTCTTTATTGTATTTTTCGATCCATTCCTTTTTAAAAATTGTATGAAGTCGCAAGATGCTAAACGCAAAAAAAAACTTACACCTGATATTTTTGTCCCGCCTCATCAATTTTCTTAAAAGGTAAACTGTAAAAGTCAAAATTTTAATAACTTTAATTTGTTATGAATGATTTTTTTCATTTTTAAACTTCGCAATATTTTTACTTTCAACTTCGTACTTTTCCAAAACTGTGACTTTTTCATTATTTCTATAAAAAACAAAAGCTTACGGTAAATATATTATCATAAAAAATGTAGTTATTTACCATAACCGATCTTCATAGCAGTCGAATTCGAAAAATATGATAACGCTTCTCATAATTTTGTTGCTAACTGAGAAAAAAATATTTTGAAAAAAAGGGCTTATTAGTATCACTCTATCCGTTCGTCCATGGATATGTTTACAAAACTTCTACACCGTTGAAGATAGGAAGGTGAAAATTCGTATGTACAGAAAATTATTTCCATAGAAAAAATTTTTTATCTATTTCCCCCGTTCTAAAAATTATATCTCCTCAAATTCCTAAAAATGCCATTTTTTAAGAAATCATTGTAGCAAAATTGGATACATTATTTAAATTCCGTAAATAGCAGAAAAGTAGTGACTGGTTTCTTGTACTGCGGCATATCATATTTGCACTTTGCAAAAACAAAATTATTTAAAATTAACCATTATTTAAAAGCCACTTTTTACAAATTTTTGGTGTCGCTTTTCTTCTAGACCTTTAATTGTAGGAGTGTGAAATTTTAGTAGCTCTTAGATATTCATAAATAGTTTATTTTCGAAACTGCATGCTTTTCCAAATTTTAAAAAATTACTTTTTTTTTTTAAATCGGGAAATCAAACCTTAAATTCTAGCATTATTTTTTAACACCTCTTTAAATTTCTTTTTATTTTGTTTTAAAAATTGTGTACATTGCTCATCTTAAATGTTGACAATGTGCTTAAATGAAAGTAATTTTTATATAATAAGAAAGTAAATATTTGCTCGTATTGTCCTTATTTTTATTCACTCAAATATACAATATTAGATTGATTCTGTAATAATGCAATGTTCTTGCAAATTTAATTGAGGTTTGATTTGTTTGGCAAACTTACAATGAATAATGATTACTTTAAAATTAAATGAAAAATATACGGATCTCACAGCTTCTCCTAAAATTTCGAATATCATTAAATATTATGGGAAATAATTTTTGTATAATATTCAGGGAGGCTTCAGCTTGTATACATATTAAAGTTGTTTATGTAATCTGATTGTCATGAACCTTTAGAAATAAATTTTTCATGTACGTGTTTGAATTACAACACTACTGAGTATAACAATTAAGAGATGTTTAACTCAAATTAAGGAGTGTCCCAATTTTATTGGGAAATACAGAATTTATCTTCAAATCTATAATTTTTTCTCTTTGATTAGATAAAATATTGCTTTCTTTTTTATCTAAGAAGATAAAATTTCTAAATATAATTTTACGCGTACAAATATGTTTTCACTGCATATTTTTGTTAGAAATCAGAAAATTTGATATTTGAAAAACGTTTTAAATTTTAGCACTGTACGTTAAACATTCTTTAATAACTACGACACAACAACATTATTTCACGAATATAAAAAGCAAGTATAATTCGAAAATTGTTTAAAGTAATTAAGAAACTTTCTAAAACGCAACATCCGATACAAAGTTAAAAGAAATTTTTGGTCCAAAAATTTTGTTGCTATAACATTAAAGCAAATATATAAGAAAATTAAATATAAATTCAATTTATTTAACAAAATGAAAATAATTGCATTCGTTGTCCTTTCAATTTGTATCAGTTATACATTTGCTGATTATACACATGGACATGATGGTCAACCAGCCTGTAGAACACCACAAGAAGTAGCACAACGTCTTTGGCGTAATAACAATGATCCAACCAAATATTGGATATGTTCACAATTAGATCGCAAAGCTGATGAAGCATACTGTGATTTCGAAACATTATTTTATGCACCAGAACTTCAATGTGTACATTATACTCGTTGGCAATGGACTGAACCAGTTGATCCACCATCGATGTATTAAAAAAAGCAAAATTTAATAACATACAAAAAAAAAGTAATGGAGTTTATTATAACAAAATAATGCTAATAAAATTTAAATGAAATTAATAAATATATGAAGAGTATTTTTGTATTGATGAAACGATTGTGAGAATCCTCGTTTTTTCCTTTGAAAACAATATTTTTTAGTATTTAAATTGAGCTCGGAATATTTCATAAGTGGAAGTATGAATTTTAATTTACCTTGTTACATTTTGCTCTTTACATTTGAAGAGCTTGACAGCTTTCCTAAATCCCATTTTTGTATAGCTTAACATCTAAAGCTATACAAAAATGGGATTTAGAAATATAATTCAAATAAATGTTGTTAAATTAAAAACGAAGTCAACATATTCTAAAGATCACACAAAATCCAAAAACTTTGGCTCACGATGCAAATATTTTGTAATAAAGAGGAAAAGAATATATACGTTATGTCTCCTACTGCAGGAACAATGTTCAGTGGTCAGAAACCTTCTACATAGAGCGTGTACATATAAGAGCATGTACATTTTCCACTGTATTTATCGTTAACATAATAAAATTGTATTTAAATTATGTTAAAAGAATGCAACATAAGAATTGCATCATTTAATCTAAATGTTAATGGTAGTTTATTTAAATGAGCAAAATCATAAAAATTTTTAAACCATTTCGCGATATTTTCGTGTATTGATTTTAAAAAATTGAAAATAAAAAGGAAATGATATTAAATTTTTCTTCACTTTCACTAAATAAGAAGGAAAATCTCAATGTAACTCACGAAATCTAAATCTTAATCTCAATAAATTTTACTTAACAAATATTTGCAATAGCTAACTAAATCGATGTACATACAATATAAATATTAGCACTGATACATTACAGTTTAGCATCGCTATAGTCTTACAATTAAAAATATTTTGAAACCTTGGTTCAAGAAAAATATTTTTATATATGAAACACTCAATTTTTCTTTTAATTTTTTTTAAAATAAATCAATATTTATTGCATCTCTTGTAACATACACCATTAATGAATAAAATAATACTCGTGTTCTTTATACATAAGAAAACTAAAACTAACATATATTTTGTGTCATAATATTAAAATTTTTGCACATCTTTAATAAGATTATCATTAACAGTAACCAAACTAGGTGGTTCTACGGGCTCATCCCAAACCCAATCACCCCATGGAACACATTCAAGTGTCTTTTGTAAAAATGCTTGACCATCTGGACATTCAATGTCAAGAGCTGGTTCATTTTGCTTCTCACATAACCAATAATGTGTCGGATCGAAAGAATTACTCCATTTCTGTTGTGTTAATTCTTCATCAGTTTCGCAATTTGGTTGACCATCATGATTCCCAACATATTTAGCAGAAATATGAAGGATAATGAATGTCAAAAATATTATGGCTGTCATATAAAAATAAACAAATATTTTTATATTTTAAAATATGTGCTTGTATTATATATGTACATATTTACACATATACATATGTGTAGTTATAAACTCACTAGATTTCATTTTTTAAACTCTTTTGTTCACATGTATCTCAAAGTATTCCCTTTAAATGATAACAATTAATGAGAACATGTAAGTTGGGCGCTGTATTTTATACTACAATTGTAACCAAGTATGAAAATATATAAATTTTGTTTTTTCATGTTAAATTCAAGTTCATGTTAAATTTCGCCACATTTATTAAAAGCATTGTGATAAGTACTAAAAATAAAAACAATCGGTTATCTAAATATACGTTAGAAAACTATTGAACTTGAAGTAAGAGAAACCATTAAAAAATATTAAAACGCAATTCAATAAGAGGAAGGAAAGTTCATAAATTTGAAAAAAATTTGTTTTAAACATTTATGGTTATTAGAATCAATACGCTATCATTATTTTAATGTTATGCTTTGCCATGAAAATGAAATCGATAAGAACTCAAGACTAGCTTTGGATGGTCCAAGAGGGCGTACGTTTACAATAGGTTTACACTCTTTAAGCTAGAAAGTCGAAATTTTATACACAAATGGAAAATTTTACCTATAGTTCTCCTTTTAAAAGTAGAATCTTATAGTCCTGAAAATTTCATTAAATTGACAAAAATTTTTGACAGTTCATTTTATTTGAAACCCAATGATTTTTTGAACCCCAAAAGCGTAGAAAAATAGTTATTAGCACCTTCTTAAAAAGCAAATTTTTCTAATTCACGTGCGTTAACTTTTATACTCGTTCCTTTGACCACTTGTTCTGCTATTGTATGAAGGAATTTTCATTGTTTATTCCAACTATTTTATATTTTTTAAATCACCTTATTTTTGTCTTTGACCGTAAGTTTTAGGGAAATTTTAAGCAGTTTTTAGAAATCATTATAAAAATTCGTCCTTTGAAGAATTTTTTTTTCTATTTTCTGTCCCCACGAGTTCCACCACTCAAAATAAAATTTTAAATTTTTGGTAACAAATTTCTTTGGAACTTTAAGCTTCATCAAATTTCTCTAAAAGCAAATAAGTAGTGCCAAATATCTTCAAATATCAATTAACCGAGAATAAAACTTAAAATATGAAATGTGTATTACTGGAATTCCGAGGAGAAAAAAAGCGCTATAAGAAATTCTTTGCCAAAACCCAGGAATAACTTTTTTTAATCATATCTCTCTGATATCTGATTCCCAAGATAAAGAGTTTTTTTACAGAGTCTGACTTTATTTTCGTTTTCATACACATGGTTATATATTACATTTTATGTACGTATTTCTTTATAATTTTGTGTAATTAATGTATATTCTATGTATATTCCGTTTGCAACATAGAATTAGATATTATCTAAAATTAATTCCTGCTAAAAATAACATAAGCCGAACCTCAGAATGTTTTCTATGCATTACTATTAACAAAATAATTTTTCTATACAAAACGGTTAAAGAAGCATTTCTCAAACTCTAAAATATTTTTTAGTAACATTTTCACTTGAAACTTTTGTTTTTCTTCATCTCCTTAAATTTTAGTATACAATTTTTTCCCACATGTACTTGAATTGAGCAATAAGAGCTAAAATTTGCCATAAGTACATTAATTAATACGGAAGCAAAACAAGAAAAATAAAAAAATCCGGTTAGTACGTCCCACTTAAAAAAGCATAATGAAATAAAGTTGGTTCTAACCAATGGTTTGTAATGTAGAACTTTTCCCTACAACAAGTAAAAATACTACTTAAAATCTGTGTACTACATTGTTAAAATTACTTCATTCATATAAGAATATATTTCAAAGATTGTATATCTTTCGGATGGGCAATGTAAGCAATCTTTGAAATAACGCCTTTGAGATAACGCCTTCTTTAAGATAATGGCCGAATTTTATGGTTAATTTCGTGAGTTAAAAAAAAATTACATTTCTTAATAGCAGGACATTTGCTGTCAGCTTTCTGCATTTATAGAAAGATCTGTCTAAAAGTTACTAAGATTTTAGGCTCCTACAGATTATCCTCCAGAAGAAAAACAATATCAAAAAATTTAAAAAAGTGAGTTAGATAACAATAAACTTTAACGGCCATTTTATTTTTTTAAGATTAGCCAATGCTGTACAGCGGTATAGAAAAAACCAGCTGGTACATTTTGCCTTTGTAAAATTCCAAAAATTCCTTTGGTTTAGTGAAAATTAATAGTCAAATAACGCAATTTTTAGGACCATATAGGACTATAACTTTCAAAAGGGGTGGAGGAGAGATAAAAATGTACATATCAGCTTTTCATCTTCAAGGGGGTAGATATGTCTATAAACGGGCAGATGTACGGATGGGAGGACAGAATGAAATTAATAAGCTCTTTGTTTCAAAAGGTTTTTGGAAAAGTGCTAAAAATTTGGTAAGCATCTTTAGCGTTACTTATTCCTTCACAATAATATTGTTATAAACAAAAAAACATGACAAATTTGGAGAAAATGAACGTAGTTTTAGAAACTTTAACTACAACGACTTGGTATAATGATGTGTGTAAAAAAATTGCATTCGATTTGTGTAAGTAGAAATTAAAATGACTTATCAGTAGAGAAACTTTAATTAAAATCCTAAAATATTATCGTTTAGAAATATAATTACATAAACAAATTTTTCAGACCCTAAACACGTCAAACTGCAAGTAAGTGAATGAACATATTATAGTCAATTAATTGAATTAAGGTTCTGTCTTCAGTTTAGCTGCTCGTAAAAGATTATGGGTATTAAGAAAAAGTTATATTAAAATTTTTACGAAATTTTAATTACCCCATACAAAAAAATACGAAATAAATTAAATTCTTTAGTAAAATTTTATTATTTACAGTTTTACGATATGAAGGACAAACATTAATTACCTATGTATCAAAACGACAAACCGAATCCAAAGGAATGCTTATTTACTCAGTCAAGCAACAAAAAACATATGTAGGTTACGTTAGCTTACAAATAATGTTTACGAACTACCATGTACGAAAACATTTTCCTGGATTTCCTTGCCATTATCGTTTTAAATTAAAAATCTCCGGAATACATTTACATGGACGTAACTGACAACATTTGAAATGAAATTCTACCAAAACATTTTCACATGATATGTTGTCAAGATGAAATTGTCAAGATGAGTTGCACTTTCAAATATTCATCAGATAAGTGTAGAAGCAAACTTTAAAAAAATTATTTTTGTAATTAAGTAGTGATTAGATTTGAAATAAGTTCTAACTTTTGCTCCTCAAAAACACTATCAGTATACTAAAATTTAAACTTTATCCAACAACCAAAACTCAATTTATAAGTTTTTCATATAAAAGTTTTGATATATAACCAATTAAGATGGATTTATAGATAATGTAGGTGGATTTTAAACACCAGGTTGTTAAACTTATTAATTTTGTGACAATAGTGTGAAAAGAATTAATCCATGGATTAATATATTCATTTTTGTGGAAATTTTTTTTTCCTTATCTCAATTATAACAATCATAAATTATATCAATATGATTTTTATAATTTTAATCTTTAACTACAACTCAACAGGCTTATTTAATACTTAGTATACCCGTGAAAATTGATAAAGCAAACAAAAACGCATTTTTCTAATCTCCTCAAATTCAAAAAATAGGGGTTATAAATTTTGTTATGGTCGCCTCAAATAGAAAACAGTCTAAGTTCGAAAAATGGAAAAACTTTTATAAACCTGTAACCCCTTTTAGTACGGTTGTACTTATTTAGGCAATTGTGCAGTGGCTATTCCGGCAATGGGAATTTTAAAAAAACTATCATCTTATGCAAGTAAATCAAAAAAAAAAATACGAGTAATTTATTAGAAATTTTTTTGGCAGGTATGGTCTTACTTAACGACGATAACGTGATGTATAAGACTTATCTTATCGAACTTTCATCGTATCAATTTTTATCGTTATCTTAAATGTGAACGGTGTAGAATAGATAAAATAGTGTTAATTACAAAGTATTTTGAGTTTCATATGATTTATGAATATTGCGAACATGTAATAAAAGTGAATTCCACATAAGGATCGTATGGATTCATTGCCTTGGTTAATATAATCCTAACTTTCATACTTTCTAGCAGAAAGTTTTATAATGTATGGAATCCGCGCTTTAATCAGGAATTTTAATTTTTTGAACTTAATTTGGAAACATATCTTACCTGCATTTGAAATTAAATGATACAAATTATTAAAAAATGCTTCAAAAAATTAAAAGCGATAAATAAAACGTGTATACCCCAAATTTTAAACGCATGCAAATAACAAAGTTGTAATAATAAATTTGTTCAAAGCAATGGCATTAATTGTTTTCCTTTAAGTTTTTTAAAATTGTCCAACTACAATGCTTTTACTGTGCCGACTAATTAGCATTAGAATTACACCAAAAAATTTATGCATCTAGGCTACTAAAACTTTTCTAACATCTCTGAAGCACGTTTCAATCTACAAAGCTCAAGTTCTGTTAAATCTCACAAGCAATACAGCAACTTAAACAATAAAAATTTTAACATTTTGATAACAAAAACTGTCATTTATCTATAATATCTATTTTAAACTTATTTAATTTTATCAGTTAATTTTTATCAATGATCAATTTTTTTTATATCTACATTTTCTCAAGACTTCCAAATTTTGATATAAAAGTAAAATGATCTGAATAAAAAAATCAATAAAATTATTTCGAGTTCTTCACTCCACCATGAGATTCAGTAAATAAAATTAAAATTAATATTAAAATTTTACTTATACTGGTTTTCCTATCTTTCCAGTTGCGGTCCTCTTATTTCTTGTTGCTAGTGATGTCTTAGCTTGGGATGAATCTCACAATGGTCGTCCTTGCTGTCAAACAGAACAGGAAATGGCACAAAAATTTTGGAGAAATCATTATGATTCGTCAATTTATTTCGAATGTGTAACAAGAAATCAGCCAGCTGAATATAGGAAATGTGAAGAACAATATTTATTTTATCCTGTGAAAAGTATGTGCGTTCCATTATCTGAATGGTCATGGGTAGAAAATTCAGATCCACCTACAAAATGTTGATTCTATTAAAGAATAAACAATAAAAGATCCTATTAAAGAATGTATTTATATAATTTTATTGTATTCTTAAAATAGTCGAATTCTTTTAAAATTCTGAAAAATCCTATTTTCATCTAATTTCTTTGATGCAGTAGAGTTTTGGAACAACATGCATACATACAAATATATAAAAAGTATGTATTAATGTTTATTTATAGGAGAACTTTTACATGAGCAGATAACGAGAATGACCTCAATATTATTATTTACCTAAATACATCAATATAACAGAGAAAACCTAAGGCTGCAATCAGATTTGCAAAATTGTAAAATAGAATACAAAAACATTTTTTCATCATCTTCTTTTCAAATTAAATTTGCATAATCAGTTGCGAAGACCGAGTCTAAAACTAGTATTCTTATAAAAATTGAAAAGGTGCCAAAAAGCGAAGAAGTGGTCGAGAAAACGAAAATGTCCTCTAAGATTTTTATTCATTTTATTGATTAGCTTGACCAATGCTATCACTTTGCATCTGAAAAAACATCAACTCTTAGGTGTTCTATATACAAAAATTTCTTCGTAGATCTTTTGCGATTCGTGAAATTTTATGTAAACGTTACATTTAGTTTCATAATCAGCGATTTTGTGCTTGCAATAACTTATGTATTAATTTATTGTTCTCCTTTTTTAAAGAACAAAGAGCGGAATATTTAGTCCTTTGTATTTTAATTAAAAATTTAAATACAAGCAATGTTTGCTTTTAAAAATGTGCAACTACTGATTGTAAGATGCAGCTCATTAATTATTAACAATAACAAAACCGCAACTATTTTCTGACTTTGAAGCGTCAATGCGATACACAACCAGTACTGTGACATTAAAAGATTTTTCTCATTTTATGGGAATTTAAATAAAAAAAAAAAGTTAAAAAATGGGAATTTAACGAAAATGGAAACTATATGCGACATTATTGTAAATCACACAACTAACCAGACACCAAAACTTCTCTAAGAATTAAAATAGCGCATCATATAAAGTTGCTACACATTTTTGATGAAAGTACAGGCACAGAATTGCAAACTACAAATGGCATTATAAATTTCACAAAATTTTATATAAGAAATTTACAGAATTTTGTTCGCGTTTCTTCTCCTATAATCTAACATTTAAAATTACTCTGATTGACAATCTTATATGGTTGGATTACTTTTAGAGTAACGGAAGTCCAGTTGCGATTTCAAAACTCTTTTATTTCCAAAGCAATGATATTATCAATAGTTGGAATTGAAACTTATTGGATAGAAAAACAAATATACTATAAAGCAAATCATTCATTTTCATGAAATGATTTGCTTTATAGTATGAAATGATCTAAATAGATTTCATTTTCATTTGAAATCTATTTAGATTATTTTCAATATAAAGCCATCCATTTGGTCATGATCATATCACTCTATACAACGAATTTTTACATGTCATTTTATTGTTACTTTCCAATTTCGCTGTTTATTATATGTTTGGTACTCACCATTTGGGCACATTTGTGTGAGAACATTTCGGTGAATTTTTGCTTAATTTTTTTTTTTTTTGGGGAAATTCTTGATTTGACAGTCTGTTCTGTGGAAATTTCAGGAATCCTAATGTATCAAGACTGTACACAACACCTAAAGAGAAAAGTAAATTGCATGTTTGTAAAATAAGACAATAGGGTAACTATGATAATTCAAATTTGTTTAGTTATTATAAGAAATTGTTAAATATTTGCCCGTTTTGTTTTTAAATTAAAAATGCTCCTAATACTTACTATTAATAATAATAAAACTAATTATGTTAATACGAGTACTAAATCTTGCATGCGCACGCTAAATTCTAAAATATATGCATTTGTGTATTTTTTGTTGTTACCTTTTTTGCTTTCCTTGTAAAGTGTAGAGCATCCACAAACTTTTCCCGCCTGAATCTAATTCTGCGCAAATTCTTTTACTCCGGGGCTTTTTATCTTTATTAAAAATTTTGTATCCCTTGCCAAAATTTCCCATAACTTTCGAAATGCTTTTTAGTAACCACGATTTCTCCACAGCAGCATTTGTAGTAACTATATACCAAGGTAACAGAATTCAGGGTTGTTTTTATTTATGTTTGGGGGATCGATATTTATATTTTTTAGCACTGTTCCAAAAAATTTTTGAAAAAAAGTGCTTATGTTTACAAAACTTCTACACCCTTGAAGATAGAAAGCTGAAATTTTATATGTACATAGATCTTTACTAGAAACTTATTTCAGTAAAAGAAAATTTTTACCTATCTCCCCCCTCTAGAAGTCATTCCAAAATCCCTAAAAATTATATTTTTTAACTATTTATTGCAGTGAAACCATAAGCCCTTTTCAAATTTTGCAAACGCAAAAAGGCAGTGGCTTGCTTCTCCTGTCGTGGCATACTAGAGTTAAACTTAAAAATAATAAAATGGCCGTTTAAATTTAGCGTTATATAAAATCCGTTTTCTCCAAATTTTTGATGTCGTTTTTCTTTTAGACCCTAGTCTGTAGGAGTCATAAATTTTAGCAATTCTTAGGCACTAATAAATAGTTTATTTCGTTAGAAGAAAAATTTTTTTCATCTTCACCCCCTCTTAAGTTATCACCTCTTGAAATTTGTAAAATTTGAATTTTTGACGCCTTATATTTTCGGAACCGTAAGCTTTTTCAAATTTCTAGAAACACAAAAAGCTAACGGTAAATTCCATGAAATCCCTCCTTATATTAATTTTTGCTTTATTTCAAAGACTGCATAAATCGTTCATCCTAAATATATGAAATCTTAGAAATAGTTTCGTCTATGAATGAAAATAATTTCAATAGTGTGATAGGTATTCATAGGCTGTATGTAAAAGCAATATTTTCACTTTTTGAAGGGAAAAGTGCTACAATGCAAACCATTGGCTTGACCCAACTTTATTTTATTTATTCTTAGACATTTGGTTTATTGTGTATTATTTTGGAGATCAAGTACTTAAACCCTTTGCTCTAGGACAATTTCATTTTTCTTGCATGTACGTGTGTTGCGTGTATGAAAGTAGGTCTATGTCATTTGCATCTTCCAATTATTCGTGATGGTTCATTTCTTCAGCAAAACATATTAGTTTCATCACAACTTTATCAAGCATCACATTAAACAAAAGAGGGATAACGGGTACGTTTAATAATATAATGCAAGCTATTTATGTATATCATTAGCAACTGGCTTATATTTTCTATATTTTCTTTAAAAATGTATTTGAAAATAAAAATTAATTATAAAACAAAACATTTAAATTTTACAAAATGTTTATTTAGTTCACGATTCAAGATTTTGCGTTATTTAAATTCTTCTAGTATTTATTTTATTTCTTTTTTAAACCAGTGTACGTTATTCAAATCAATTATATTACATATAAGCTAAGGATGGTGGATCAACTGGGTCAACCCAAGTCCATTGATCTTGAGGAACACATTGTAATTGAGCTGCGTCAAAGAGAAACTCTTGTTGACATGATGCATACTCAGCTGGATGATTTTTCACTTCACAAATGAAATATTTTGTGGGGTCAAAGTTATTTCTCCAGATTTTTTGTGACATTTCAAGATCAGTTTGACAAGCAGGACGACCATTATGATTTTCGGTGTAAGCGAGTGCAACTCCCAAAGAAATGAATAAAGTCAATAAAACTGTAATTGAAATATTTAAATATGCCATAGTGATTAAGTGCAATTGTAAAATTAAATTTTTTAAACTACAATTTACCTGCGGCTTTCATATTGGAAAATTTTTTATTTTCTATAAATTTAATAGATGAGAGTCGAATCTATATTTCGATGATGAGATTCTTGAATGATTTACAAAATAAATTTCAACTCTTTATATAGTGAAATTTTGTAAACTCAAACCTTTGAAATCAATATATGATAAGAACTAAATCTTGTTAGAACACATATGTTTAATGAAAATAGAAATAGAGGCCAACACCTACATAATTGAAAAAAAAAATTTTCTACAAGATGAAAATTGAAATTTTGTTACTGCACCCGATGACATTTTTGTCGGTACTTTTTTATATTTAGGTGCGTATATGTATGTCAAGCATTCTTATCTTTAGCGAAATCTTAAAAAAAATTTAACCTTGAAAATAAATGTAAAATATTTTTTACTTAGCAATAAAAATGTTTGAACTTGTTTGACGAAGTTTAAAATCTTTTTGCAAAAATTCTTCAAATTTCGCGAAATACATATATGTATGTATGCAAGCTGTTAGAATAATTTTATGTATAATAAAATGTGTTTAGTGCCAATAGAACTATTCTTACGATTTAGATGAGAACAGCCTACAGCACACTGAGCAACTGCACTTAATCATGAGTGCGAAATTTCGACTTCTTAAACTCTGCTATAGCGGGGTGCAAATGCATAAAAACATGCGCAAACTGAATATTTTAGTCATATGTTAAGAGGAGCACATACTTTTATATTATTATCTTACTAACTTCGGCTTACAGCTAATTCCAATTGTCAAAAGAGCAGCAAAGTTGCAGCCAAATATGATATAAAATATTCTAGTAAAATGTTTACTGTCCCATAAAATAATCGTCAAAATATTCCTGAATTGGTAAAAAAGAAACTTCATGGACTAAATTGCACTGCAATTATTGGCATAAATCTTATCACAATATCATTTTATAAATTCGACTTGCTAAACCATAAAATTCAACTTTGGTCGGTATTTTTCATTTACTCGGCTGTGCAATAAAATTATCAAGAGACTATTTAAATAACCCGAAAGAGTGTCAGGTTCAAAAGTTCTTCACTCATATTTTATAAGAAAATTTTATAACTACTTCATTAAGAAAATTTTAGTCAAACTTTAGTTAAAATACGTCAAAAATTAAAAAATTATGTCATTAGGTTAAGGTAACCAATTAGTTCAATACTATATTAAACTCGCTTATGTATTCAGGAAATGTAATTTTTAACAATTTAACATGTTTCTGTGCTATACCTTTAATCGTTTTAATAGTTACACCTTTAAACGATTATCTAAATAAATTTTAAATATTTCAATAAAATTACATGATAATTTGTTTTGATATTTTATCGTAACTTTGCTTAAAAATAACAACGTGTTAATCACATTTAATTTGAAGAAAATGAGAAAATAAATGTAGGGAAGAAACATTTTCAAAACGTAATGAAAAACAATAAAGAAAATATTTGCAATTTTATGCCATTAATTATTATTAATTAACATATATTAAAATTCTTCAACTTTATAGCATTTTGAGAGATTTAAAGTGTGTTGCTGTTACTTTTTATAGGCGATCAATTACGTATATGGAATAAATATAATTTCATTCGTTTGTCATTTCATAGTATTACTTAAAGTTACAAGTTCTCCGGCACTTACAATTTATCGGTATTTAAAATAATTTTAAAAATTTAATCAACAAACCTATGGTTGGTCAAAGATTGTAAGATTCATTTCATTCATTATACAAATAATAACAGAGATGATCCTTTGATTAATGAAATCGTATGGGTGAAGAGAGAAAATATATATATATTCGTTTTCGAGCTACAGCACGTTAAAAAAAACCTGTCCAATAGATGCTAATCTTTTCTGTTTTAATTCTATTTGTATACACAAGGTCAGTAGGCCCGATTTCCAAAAAATTCATATTTATAAATATAGCTTGAATAATATTATTGCTAATTAATTTAGTTTAGGCACCGATTATAACGTCCATAAATTAGAAAACCCAAATATCCTAAAGTTATTTAAGTGAAAATGTTAAAAGGAAAATTGTAATTTGTATCTGCTTTCATTTAAATTAAAAAGGTTTACAAAACAGGAATAGATAAACTTAAGTGTGTCTATTCCATGTGATACCTGCACGAAAAAATGATTCTAGCAGTCACAAAACAACTATACGAATAGTTTTTGGCGTTTTATGATAGTTACCCCAACTTCTGTCTTGGTCACACTCAAAGTAATTAGCGTTCGTTTTCGGTTTGCCATTTTGTCAGATCAGTCCATTGCCTGACTAAATAGGCTTAGAATTCAGCGGTAATCAAGAGAGTGTTACCAATAATTTTTCCATAATTAACTATTTATACTTCAAATTCACGTTATAGGCACAAAAAGTTTCTTAATTTTCTTTTACATTTTCAATTTATTCGATTTGATCAATAAACATGGAATATTAAAATTGCATTTCTTTAACTATATAATATGGAAATGGGGATCTTAAATTACAAAAATGCAAATTAACAATAGCATAAGTTTAGAAAATTTAGTTAGAATAATTCTAAATATTCTATAACAATAGAATATTTAGAAAATTAAAGTTCTTTAAAAAATTGTAAATTCTTAACAAAATTTTACTACAATTATTTTCGAACAAAATTTTACTTTTGGCAGGTAACGTTAAGAATAATAACTAAAATATTTTGAAAAAATATGAGTTTAATAACCTGAAAAGTAAACCAGTGTTATATAAATTTTAAAGCTTTCATAAGCACCTAGGCGCAAGAAAAAATTAATGACGTCTTCTTTAATTTTTCTTTATACATATTTCAACAAAAAAAATCCTAAAGAATTTCAAAAATATTGTTAAACAAAATCACATACTCGTTTAACAAAGTTATACACAAATAAGAACATACACATTGAATATTTATTAAATCTACATAATATGTACTTGCAATAAATGGAATTTATTCAAAACCTACTCTAAAAAAAAAACCAAATTTTTAAGACGCTGATAAATTTAGATTTCCGTTTTTTCATATTACAATCAAATGATCGTCTTTAAATTAATAATACAATATAAAAACAAAAGTACACCGAACTTACGTAAAACAGTGATATTAAATCAAATGCAACAAAAAGAAAAACAAGTAAAAGAAGAAGTGAAGTGATGGTGTTGTGATAGATTTCGAAGGCAAGACAATAGAATACGAAATACAAAAACTGATGGAAACTGTGTTAAATGTAACAAAAATATTATAAAAGATGCATAGATAATTAATTTCACAAAATACTTATACAGAGAAAATAAAGCATATAGAATATCTTCTAAAATAATAATATCAAGAGGTACTGTAAACAATTCACTTTTAAACTTACTTGGAAAATGATATGAAAAATTTTCTTGAATCGATGGCAAAAAAAATTAAAAAAAAATTTTGCTCTAATAATAAAAAGTTAAAAAATAAAATAAATAAATGGAACAAACTTGTATAGCGGTTTTGATTTCAAGTGATAGATTTTACAAATAAGCTTTTTCAGAAGAGAATTTGAGAAAAGTTGCAATTTTAAAGTAAAGTTTCGAAATCCTTTGCGCCTTTGCTATTCTGGAATTTTTATTTTGAATGAAAAGTGAACGAGGCTTTGTTGACACAATTTTACTCATTCTATAGTAAAACAAAAATATCCAAAACGCTATCAATTATTAATGTCCTTATGCTAGTATTAAATTTCTTTCCACATTCAAATTCTACAAATTTCCTCCAAGAGGCTAAAATATTTTCTTGCTCGAGTTGAAAAAATCACCTTTAGTTATAAAAAATTGATTTCATTAACAACTTACTTTCACTTTAAATGACAATATTGTTGTCAAATTTTCTTACCTATTTCTTATATAGTGCAAGAGCCTTCTAATAAAAATTTGCTCTAACCTAACATACATACATATACGTACATGCAAATATGAAAAGTTTACGTTTTATGATGTGCAAAAGTGTTGTCAATCAAAAATCAATCTAACTAAAAATAAAATCGCAAATAATTTAAACTCTTTGCAAATCTTAAAAAAATCAATAATTTACAGTCTTCCGCAAAATGCAAAATGGTATATTGCATAAATTAAAATTAATAAATCTAAAGATGACATCAATTTTTCGTAATAAATATTTTTATTATTCACGTAAAATACAAGAAACAATGGCTTAAATAATTTTATAAAAGTATAGCAAAAACAAAATGAAAGAAATTTATCTTAGATCAATTTATTACAACAAATATTTAATTCAATCGTTCTATGCCGCTCATCAAAAGTTAAAGATATGATCGTAACACGAATAGACAATAACGTTATATTGTGAGAATTGGATCATATGACAAAGTTAATGATTGTCTTCGTCTTATTAAGAAAATGCATTAGACCGAAATATGCTGAAACATATATTTTCAAATATTTAGATTTAACTTGAGTAATTTTTCTTTATAAATTAAAAAATTTCGAACATATAAAAAATCCCCAATTCGGATCGCCTTAAATGTCGCAAATATGCCCGAAATAAAACAAGTTCCAAACAACATAAGACCAAAAATAAGTTCAGTTAAACGAGGATTTACCTAAACTAATACGTTTTGATTCTATAACAAAATTTAGAAAATCCCCGTCAGACGGACGAAAATTTTAATTAATTATAACTACTACAATAAAGCTTAATTTTTGAAAAATCTAACCCAATGTAGACATGTACGTGAAAATTATTTAAAAAGAAAATTATTTCGAATTAAATAAAAACAAAAACATTTTCTAACAAAATGATTTTAAATAATTATTATTGTACACACATATGTAGGCCTTTTTTAAAGCATTTTAATAACACGATGGATGTGCAAATGCATTACATGACGATACGCGAATAAAAAAAAATTACACTTTGATAAAATATTACAATTTATAAACGAGTGGCGCGAAATATCATAACAGTTTAAGGTTGTGTAAAATTATTCGAAAATTAAAATACAGAAATTAAATTTTTAATTTTACATCTGTAAGTTTCAAGAAATAAATCTGTGGAATACTGTAAAATGGCTTAAGTGCACATTTCCAAAGTGTATTTTTCATTAAATACAAAAAATGCGAAAACGATCTTTATTTTTCCTCATTTGCTCATAGCCTAGATCAAAATAACACTCTATAATAATCAGGAAGAATACTTAAAATTGTCGGTACACATCGGCTTACCACACAAAAAGAATTTCCTACAAAAACTATTTCGAAACTATAAACTATTTGAAGGACCTTCAAGTTAATATGAAGTTATATATTTTAAGTAATCAGATGAGTTTTAAGTTAATTTTATTCATTAATTAAAAATACTTGTTTATTTATCTGCTCTACATAATTAAACATAGCGATGTAGAAGTATTCACATTTTATTATCAAACCAAGGCCAAGTACCAACTATCATGTAAACAAACATATTCTGCCAATATTAATGAATAATAAGCCAACCTTGGTGAACAAAAACTAGGCCGCGACGTTTCCGAAACTATCAATAATAGTTTATCTTAATCTATAAGTTGTTCAGGCCAACTTGAGATAGTGATCATACCAACGTTGCTCACGCAATGCGAAACACAACAATCTCTTCAGAATGGATTCGATCCTACAAATATTCATAGCATGTTAAGTTGGATAAACCATACACACTTACTTCATTGTGGGCTGAACGCATAATAAATACAGATATTTCTCAACGTAGGTGTTAGCAAATCCCTTTGCCCAGCTGGCAACGAAACTAAACTAGAACCCATTCTATTTAGAACCATAATATTAAAATCAACCTCTAAATTCGCATTTTATAAAATTTGTATGTATCTTAAAGGCTTCAATATATTTGAACTTTTCAATGAGACCCTAAAATTTTTATACTTGGGTAACTAAGTACGTATATATAGAAATGTACGTAAACCTATGTAAGATTTCATATAAAATAAATAAAGCGTGCTTGAACAAATTACTCTAATAAACACACCGTTATGAAAAAAGTTCAAAATCGAATTATACAAAACAAAAAAAAGTAAAAAGAAAAAACAATAAAAAAAATATTGTGCCATCATCGTTAAATTTATCGCGTATCCATGAGAACAAAAACACTACGAATTTTTACATATGCACATACATTTTTTAGACATAAATTCAAATTACGTGAATTACATTTTATGTACTTATGCATCCATATACAGTAGATACATACATTTAGTACTCATATAAATATAAATTCATGTATATACTCATATTGTGTACTCAGTATTTGTTTCACATTTCCTATCCATTTCATTCACTCGTACATATTAGGTGAAGTGTTATGAAAAAATGTCTTTAGATTTTAAACATTAAAACAAAAAAAAAGTTAAGATTTTCCCAAGCTTAAAGTTTTTTTTGGATGAGAAATTGAAGAAAAATAGAAGAGCAAAATCTCCATCAGCACTTTGTTGTGAAGCATAAAGAGTCTTAAAATGAAGAGTTTTATTTCATTTTAGAGCGATAATTGAAGAGTTATTAAAAAATTTTTCAACAATTCAACAATATTGAAGTTCTATTGAAAACAAAAGTTTTGAACCAAATTTAGTAAATAAAAAATACTAAAAATTTCATGACTTCTTTGAAGTTGAAAATATGCACAATTTAAGAGAGTAAAATTCCTGAATTTCATATTTTATTGTATTATGTAAAGCTTTTTATTTTAATAAATATTCCATTGGTATTTAATTACTTTTAATCACTATTAATTATAAAAATAAAAAAATATTAAATTATGGGTATACTTCTGCGAAAGAAAGGGCATATCTTTCAAATTTATTGTTTCTGGGTTGTAAAAATATAACATATTTTATTTATGTCACCACAAAAATACAAGGTAGTGGAGAGTAAGCAGAATATCCGATTCCATATTGGACATTAATATTGTTTGCTTTCCATTAACAACATCTTTTCGTCCTAACTACATCGATTTCCGCTCAACTACGCCTTCTTGAACAAAAGAATAGATGACATAGTTACAGACATAGATGGCTTTAATGAAAATCTTTTACAAGAGGCGGATATATTTTATTTACAATAGACCTAATTAGTTTTTCTAAACTTAATGAGGAAACCAATTTTTTAAAATTTTAAGCAAATGTCAAATTATAAAACGAATCCACTATTGGCTGGTCTAATATTTTTGAAATGAAATTGAATAACAAAGCTTCTGCACTCTTTGAAATGGAAAAATGATACTCGTATTTTAGATAAAAATAAAATTTTACTGTAAACTATTTTCACTAAAAAAAGTTTTTCCCATCTATCTCCTTAACTAGGACCTCCGTTAAATTGAAAAGAATCCGTTATTTCAAAGCCATACTATCACATTTCTGATATAGTTTTTCTCTTATTAAAGCAAATAGTAGAAGTCTGAAATTTTAGCAGCTTCTATACTTGATAGAATAAATTTTTTTTTACTTCCAAGTTCTCGACTCTCAAAATTAGTAAGATTACAATTTTCGGCACCTTATATTTCCAAAACGGTAACCCCTTCGAAATTTATACAAGAGCAAAAAGCTAACAGTAATTATCTTTCCAACAATAAATATGCCACACTTAATAGTCGTCAAATTCGGCCATTATTATTAATATGTTTTTTAATATTTGTACTTTCTCCAGAACGTATGCAATTATTTTTTATTTTATAAAACCGTTTTAGTATAACATAAAATAGCTACTGAGAAATATTTAAAAAGCAGATTATTTTCAACTGGTAAAGGGGCGATTGATTTGAAAAATAGCATAATTCATTTAGTTTGATCAAAATTTATTATTAATTTTTAGCACATCTTTATTTTAATTGAATGTATTTAGTATTGTAGACGATAAACCTACTAAAAAGACGAAAAATACCTTCCAATATAAATTTTTTTAAAAAGACACTACGATTATAAAATTTATAGAGTCTGCCTGTTTCTCTGTCCTTGTAACTTGAACAACAAACAGATTTTTTTAAAATAAAACTCATTGTTATAACCCCTAGATCCCAAAAGATTTCCTTTTTCGGTAGTTATTTACGCGTCGCCTTTATAAAACGTTTATATATTGCAATTATGAAAATGTTACAGAAATCTTCCTTCTTCTAATGTAAAAAAGTTTAGTAAAAGAAAATTATTGCTTGCCAAAAAAGCCCTTCGAATTAACCTTATGTTGAAATGATACCCTAAAAGTAGGCAAAAGTTAAGTAAATGTCCAAAAAGTAGCAGAAGTATGAAAGTTAAATAATACATTAAAAGTTCATTATTTTCAAGTTCAATGCATCATGCATTTTGAAGAACAAGATTTAATTTATTTAGCCGTCTAATTTGAGTATTATTTAAATTTTTTTATTCATCTACAGTTATACAATAGCAAAATAATTTCAAATATTTATGTAGTATTTTAAGCTTTTTAAGGAAGTGTGCTACTTTAAGAGCTATCGATTTAATTTGAATTTATTTAAATTGGAAAACAAAATCAAATGAATTGCATGTGTGTATTTTTTATTTTAAAGATTGTTTTTCTCAATAATCTCAAATATTGTCTTGTATTTTTTTTAATTAGTTTGGTTATATTATTTGAAATATATATAGCGTCATTACAATGTCAACTTATTATCCAAAATTGGGAAATTCGTCTTCAATAAAGATTGAACACAAATAGAAAAACATAAAAAAATAAATTCATAAAAATTCATATTACAAAATAATCTTCGATCCAATTCGATTATTACTTATTTTAACATCAAAAAAATAGAATGAGCAAATACATAAGGTAAAATAAAAAATAAAAATCAATCAATCTTTAGATTTACCGATTTTCATGATAATTAAATTGACAATGAAAATTTATGAAAATGGGAATTTTTGGAATTTACTTTATATGGAAAGTGTATGACTGATTTTAAAACGTTTTTCACATTCATTGTGCTTGAAAATCAAATTGCGTGGACAAACATATATACTTATATGTATAATATAAATACATTTCATCAATAAACTTAAGTGATTTACAAATTTTTTTAGAAACTTCCGGTTTAAAGTGAATTTGCTATATGAAAAAAATGATATGTACTTATCGGATCTCGTACACGATATAATACACAAGTGATGTTTTAATATTTTCATAAATAATTAATGTTAAAAAAAATTGTAAAATTAATATTTCAGTCTTTGGCAAGTTAATCAAAATAACATTGAAATAAAAATTAATTTTTTTTAAAATTGATATTAATGAATATTTTTGGTTGCAACGAAGTTATTAATTAAAGTTGAATGTAAATGAGTAAGTGAAATAATTTTTTTGATCTCTTTGTTAGTTATAAATTGAATATCTGTTATATTTTGTCTTTGTCTTGTTATACAGCAGAAAAACATGTTATCTTGAAATTGGCTGAGCAAAATCCAATTCATACGCTAAAATAAATTCTATAGTTAAAACATAATATTATTTCTACATTTAACATATATAGATCTTTAACTACATTGTACAAAAACTTAATTTAAATATAAATTTCAAAAAAACAATGTTAGTTTAACTTGCAAATTAAATTTAATCTTAACATTAAATAGCAAATTTAAATTTCAGTCTCTTTTTGCTTACATATAAAACAGTGCTTTAACTGTGTTGACAAAATGGTTGTTTTACCAAAATATAAAATTACCAATGTCAAATCATTCTAGGTTAAGTTATTGTGTATAGCAACTTTAAAAAATTCTACAAGTTTGAAATTCCATTCATTTTTTCATCACAAGAAGACCAATGATTAATGATAATTTTATTTGAATAACTCTTTTTTAGCAAGGGAAATTTTCACTTTTTATCACATATGAACATATAAGCAAAATGGAAAAAATTAGTTAAAAAAACTACACCAAATTATTTATATTGTTTAAATATCATAATTAGTTTAAACATAATTAAATTTAGTTTAACGAGTTTTAAAAACTTATTAATAATCAACTTAAATAATAATTAAATAAAATACTCTTTTTATATATGAATCTATGAGATTGCCGTTATAAAAAGGCACAAATAATTACAAAAACAAAAAAAACAACTAAACACATGATGACATTTATTATTACCAAATGCATTTACAATAATAAAGTGAACGGTAAATTAACCTTAACGGCATAATTTTGTATATTATATAATAATAACAAAATATAAGAGCGATAAAACTTAACGAATTACAAGATCACCAGCGTGATCTTCCTATAATATAGAAATATGTAAGTATGTACATACACACAACAACTATAATAACAATTGATGTACACACTCTATTTGTATACGAAGCTTTTAGTATTATACTTAAGTTGAAAACTTAAGGTATACATAACTATACAGGTGAATATTCATTGTTGTTGGAATCACGACGATCACTTTCGTTTTTGTTTTTATTTGCCTTACTTAAATTTTAACCAAGTAATAATGTAAGTAAAGTACTATTAAAGTAAGTTATTATTCTCTCTCCCAGTTTCTGAAGATTTCACATCATACATTTGAGAAAGAGACCTCAATTGTTAAAATGAAAAAAATCAAAAGAAAAAGGTGATTGATTAAATCTCTTCAAAATTTTTTAAACTCTTTTATTATTAAAAGTCTCACTTGTTGCTCTATGAACAATAGGTTCTTAATATTAAAAATAAAATTTGAAAATTCAATTTTCTTGTGAGTGAGAGATTGACTTGCAATAAAGAACAAAATTTTTGAGCATTTCTTGCACTGTTTACTGCTTACCATGTAGTAAAAAGAAAAACTAAAAAAAAAGCAATTCAAAGTTTTATTGTATGAATTGAATGAAGAGTGTTGAAATATAAAAAAACAATTAAAGAAAAACAACAACAACAAAATCAGTTGCTTTATGCGTTTTCAAATTTATTTTTGCACTAATATTTTCGGAAAATTGGGTACATCTTTACTATGTGATTACAAGGAGAGCACACTTTTTTGGAATTGTAACAAAAGAAAAATGTTTTTGTTATGGCTTCGTAAAGTTTTTTTCTTTTTTTTTCATTTTTGTCTTACCACATTTTCATACATAACATACATGTGTACATTTGTATAAACATACCTACATAGTTTTGAATTAACAATATTTCTGCAGTAATTATCCATCTTCTGTCTTCTTATTTGTTTACTTGAATGTTTTTTTTTAAAGAAGCAAACAAAAAAACAGAGAAATAATGTTAAAAAATTTAATTTATGTTATAGTTGTTACTTTTTTTCTTCTTTTTTAATATTTTGGTATAAAAACAGAAAATTGCAAAATTAACATACCAGTTTACGGTGTAATCTCCTTCGGGATACTTTAATTTTCCGTCATAATCAGCAAAAAAAAAAAAACGAAAAAAAAGACAGTTTTTTTTTAACTCGGAATAAGAAATTTTAATTAACGGTAAAGAACGGAATTAAAGAACATTTATAGACCGGTATAAATCCTGCTATATAATACAAATTATCTTCACCAATTGGTTAGTAAATTTTGGAATAAGAAAAATATTAAAGTGTAATGAAAATGTATAAGTATTCTATAGTGTAAGACCAACAGGATAATTCATAAAATTCAAAAGTGAAGTGATGAAGAAACTCTAAATATACAACTGCAATACACACATATACATATAAATAAAATAAATCATTATATTATCTTATAGAAAGAAGAAAATGATAATATTTATTGTAACAAAAGTAAATAATATTTGAACAATGATCTAATATTCCGATTATTGAACATCGTTCTATACAGGATTTTTTAGGGGATTCGCTTGAGATTATTGGATTTGAGTACTATTCAAAAGAACTAAAGTTTTCAGCATAGAATTTTAAAAAAATCTAAAATTGATTTTATTCTGAAAATTACAAAATTTTTGAATAATACACCATCACCCCAAATGATGAATTTTTAAATAATATTAATTATTTTACAAAATTTCAAATAATTTAGCGTGTTAACTAAATTTTAGTTCTTATACATTACTTATTGCATAATTAATCATGCTATATAATTATAATTATATAATATAATTATTATATTATAATATGAAGTTATTTAATATAAAATTATATTATATAACTTCATATATAATATAAAGTTCCAAATAGCTAATTGATTAAAGACTCCCAAAAACATATTTTTCATATAAAACTCTTAAATCAAAAACGCAATCTTGTAATATGAAAAGGAAAAAATTAAAATAATTATAAAATTTTCGTAATAGTTACAAAACCACAAAGGTGGTACAAATTATTGCCTATTCATTAACAAGGAAAATATGAAAAAATTCTAATTTAAACAGTAAATATTAAATCTTATGGTATTATTAGTAAACCCTAAATTTATGAGACCCCACATAGTAATTTTTTTATTATAAATAATCATACGATTATCTTCACCAATTATTTAAGTTTCATTTGCTTAACATTTTCAAAACGAAAATTTTAGTAAAATCATAAACCTTTTAGCCTTAGCCCTTAAATATACAATTTTAAATCAAAGTATTGCAATTACATTATAAATTGAAGTTCTGAATTTTTATGCAACTGACTCTTCTATTGATTTATGATCGAGAAATTTGCAGATTTTCATATGAAGCAAATAATATTATGATATTTTACAGCTCATCTCCGATCTTATGCTGAAGAACTATTCTTTAAATTTTAAATTATTATAAAAAATCAATATATTTAAAATAAAAATTTAAATTTTGATTCATAAAACAAATTTTTTAATTTAAAAAAAATTTTAATCAAATCTCAATTTAATTTTACATTCTCGTATCACGGCTTAGACCATAATACCGAGCTTATGAAATTAAGGCAAAATTGACCAAATTGTTATTTTTAAATTAAATTCTTCCCATAATTAACCAAACAAAATAATCCAATAATTATTTTAAAATTTACTTCAATTATATCCGAACATTGTAAGAATTAAATGAAAATTTTTGAAAACACTTAATTGGCTCGTATTGGTTCATCTATATTCTCATGTTGATGTGCTACTTAAAGCGCAACAAAAATAATTACTTAATAAATTCATTTTTTTTTCAAATTACATAAATAAAATAATTAGAAATATTAAGCAAGCAAACAAATTATAAAATTCATTTTTAATAAAAGCCTAACCTAATTGCTTTCAAAATAAAATAAAATTATTCTTTCAACATTAATTATTTAAGGTCACTTGTAAATTTTATAATTCATATTTTATTTATTCAAAGTATAACTAAAAAAAATCAAACATTTTAATGAACTAAATATTATAGTATTTAACATATTTTCAAGGACAAAATACTGTGATTGCATCATTATTAAATAAGAAGAGGATTCACTTTTCCAAAATGCGATTATTACCATAATTAATGGCATTACAAATTTATTTAAAAAATGAGCCGCAAAGCAAGGCAAAAACAAATTTTAAAATATTATTTAACAAATTTAATTACATATTTAATTTTTTCATTTTTTCTGGTTCATAGTTAAATGATATTGTACTTACAGGCACCTCTAAACATAATTATTATGTTAATTTTTTCTTAAAACATCATAAAGATACAAATCCAAACATTTGTATTACTTTTATATAACAAAAAAACAAAAATAAAATAAAAGAAAAAAATTTAAAGGGAAATTTACTTATAATTAAAAATTATGGTAACACCATATTATTCATAACTGTATATGTACATGGAAAACTCAACACCAATGTGCATAAGCATAAAGTTATTTAATTTTTCTACTTAATTCATGTGCGTTAATGGAAATTGAAATAATAAAAGTAAAAATTAACAATTTTTTCTCAAAATAGTACAATAACAATAATTGTTGTGTAAAATAGACCAAAAAATATAATTTAAGATGCTATAAAAGTAGTATTACATTTAAATTACCATTTTTATGCATTAGCATTTTTTCTCACAATCGCATGGTAGTTTATTGAAGTAGATTAAAGTGACCACTCGCACTCCGTTAGCACACTGTCCCATTATTATCAAACATTTCTTAAACTCTCACTTGTTTTCTTATTCAGCCTCTTATAAGCCTTTAAGTCTTTCTTTGACAGCTATATTACAGAATTTATGGTTTCTATGATTTAAGCTCTAAGAGGGTAAAAACTTAATTTTTATTCGTCAGTCAATTTTTATTTATAATCTCTTTCTTTATATCACGTACGTTTTATATTTTTTATTTTATTGTAACAAACCGTGCGTTTACTAGAAAGTCAATTAAAAAAAATTGGAATAAAATATTCTTTTTAAGCTTGTCATACTTTTGTATTCCTCTTTTGTCCTTTTTTTATAATCACATTTTAAAATAGTTAGGTTTTTCCTTGTCCAAAATCTGGTCACTTTAAGTACATATTTGTCGTAGAATTTCCAAAAAACATGAAATTAAATAAGCACAAGTGAAATTTATGAGCATATTTTTTGACAGTAAAAGTCAAAAAATTGCTACCTTTTGCTTTTTTTTTTGCTTAATTAACACGTTGGATATATGTTTCAGCAAGAAGCACAATAATATACATGGGGATCGAAAATAGCTAAATATTTTTGAAGAATGGTTGCCGAATCTCAAATGTTTTTGAGATTCGGCAACTTAAGAAAATATCGTTAGCACATCTAATTTTTTTTTCTTATAACTTCCGTGTCAATGGAAGAGCTTCAAATAAATAGTTTTTGAAAAGGCTAAAAAGTTTTTGAAAGTGCACTTACTTAAGCTTTAAATTTACTATCATCAAGCGTTATAAAACCTTTTATGGTAATGGATGTATCGATTTTTATTAATTTTAAATGTTATAATTCTCATTTTAAATTAAAATGCTACATTCTTTTTTTTTACCAAAACAGTTAGCCAACAAAGTAATTGACCCATTTTAATAACCGGTATTCTAATAAAAAATTCAGTAAGAAAATTTCTATTGAAATAAATGAATTTTAGCGGAAAATTCCCAAATCAATAGTGAGTGAAGCCAAAAAACAAAAAGCACAAGTTTTCCTTAAATATGCAAATAGAAGAGGAAAGTTGCAAAATTTGATTATTTAAGTGGTAATAATGTAAGAAATTGACTAAACTGTTCAAGTACCATTTCCTCATGGTTATTCTTCAGATGTACTTGATTACTTTTAAGCAATAATTATTGTTTACATATCACGTGGGAATCTTGTTATACGAATAAGGGGAAATAATTTTCATTCTTGCTACAATTATGTTCCAAATATTATTCAACAATTCACTTGATTTTTTTTATCCGTGATTTTATTTCCTCTTTTTTATATGTAATTATAAAACTTACACAAAAATGGTGTTGTTCTTCATTAAAATTAAACTGAAATTATTGAAATTCGTTTATTTTAAATGGATATATTAATGCTCTATTACTTTTTTTATTTTTTAACTTTATTCAATCAAATTTATTTAAAAATAAACTTCCATTTTTATTATTTTTAATATTCATGATATACATACATACATAAATGAAAACAACACAAAATCGTAAAAAGATTTTTGGATATAAAAACTAAATTTGTGAAACTTTCCGTTAATTTGGTATACGGGTATGTGCTTTCATTAACATTTCGAATGTGAGCTTTGTTAGCGAATTTTCAAAAGTGAACACTTATCGTTTCTTCATCTAATAAAAAATAGTGATGCCAATTGTATTCTGTTGCATTGTCAGAATTAATGTCAGATATAAAAAGAATTTATTTAATGATTCTTCTCGAATACATGCAATTAATTAACTAAATTTAACTGAATAAAAGAATTGTACTAAATAAAATACAATTATATTGCCATCATAAATATAAATAAAGAATAGTAGAATGAGTGAGTTACTTAAAATTGATGAATAAAAATAAAAAAGCAGAGCTACCTATATTTATCTGCAATGCCTTTTTTTTTGTTTTAAAAAACTCAAATTCTTATTCAATTCAAAAATCTCGGCGTATGGTACACATAATATTATAAAAATAATTTCCCATTATAAAAATTACAAACGATTTGATTGAAAAGGTTTTTATACTGAAAATGGAATAAATTTTAAAGTTTTACCAAAAAATCCAATATTCATGGCTTATTTTATCCTCCATATCATTTTCTTCACTAAGATCGACCGCATTGAATACAATTAGGAAGGTTATTTAAAATTCAAACTTATACTATATAAATGCTACATAGATGCTATAGAATTTGCAATGCTATTTGAATCTGCTGCTTATATACTGATTTATTTTGTCGTATTGAATTAGTGCTTTCCTCTTACTTTTTCTTAGTTTAAGTGTCTCTTTTGTTTTAAATTTATTTTATAACATTTTTAAACTTATCATAATACTCAAAGTGTATTATGGTAAATATTGGAAAAATATTGATATTAAATATCAGTTTTAATTATTAGATAACAAGATTTTCATATAAAGGAGCATTTCATTTAGCATCGTTGTAGTATAGTTAAGATTCCATTAAGTAATAACCTACTAATTCGCCCTACTAATTTCTAGGAGAAATATTATTGTTTGCTTAATAATTGTTGAAACTTAAAACATTTTTAATAAGATTCTGAAACACTTTTGGAAAAATTAAGAATAATAACCATTTTGAATTTTATCGCATTTTTGTGTACACTTGCCTCATGCCAGGTTCAAGAATTAAATCTAAAACAAATTTTAAATCTATGAATTAAAATTGAAACCTTTACTATAAAATACAATATTATTAAAAAAATGTAGACAAAATTGGTATTTTGTATATTACTGTATATAATTTTACATGTATATTAAGTACATGTATATTTCAAAAAAGATGTGAGATTGTAAAATTTTTTTTGCTCTCAAAATTATATTTTTTACGATGTTTGTACAAAATTTAATCAATACAGATGAATTCCAATTTTTTTTACTTCTTTTGTTGTTATTCTTAAATAGGAAAATTGTAATAAAAAAAAAACGGTCCCCACAGAGAATAACAAATTCATTTTAACATGAACTCGATTACAAGACAAAAAAATATTATTTTTAATAAAATCTACAGCTTCCAACCAAAATTTATGAGAATCGTTTTGAGCAACATTAATAAAGATTTCATGAAACATTTTTTTTTTATTAAAAAAAATTCAAACTGAAAGATATTGCCAATTCTAATGCTCAAGGTTGTTTAATAGAATTGTACATAAATCATCACTTAATACAAAATGCTTAAAAGTTTTGACGGCAGCTTCGAAAAATGTAACAATTTCGCTATAGTTTTTATTCTTTTGGAATTTAATTTTATTTAAATTTTTAAAAATTTTTGTAAATGAAAGAAATATGACAAAATAAATTGTACAATTAAAAATATTTTCCTATTTTAATTGTGTTTAGAGATTCACATAGTTAGCGATACATTTGTAGCCCGAATTGAAGTGAGATTGAATTTGTTTAAATATCAGTTTTACTGCAAATACCTCTCGCGATATACGAATAATCATTAAAAACAAATTCGATGAAATCAACACCAATTTTAATAACAAAATAATTGTCGTACTTTCTCCCACATTTAAAACTTTTTATGCCAGAAAATTATTATGTTATTCAATAAATAGGCAAAAAAATGTTTTGTCACGTAAAGCAATTATTTGTACGCCATCCTTTGTAAAATACAATTTTTCAAATAAAAAAATATTTTATAACATATTATATAAAATTTCAGTATATCTGCGTGAATTAGCAAAAAATAATAATCAAATAAGTAATTTAAAATTTTACATCTTCTTATTTATGAACATTTTTACTCACAATTGATACATACGTTTGGTCTCTTAAATTTTAAATTGTCACTTCATTGTTATGTGCTTATATAGTTTTATTACATTAACCTACAAAATAAGTACATAATTTCCATAATTATTCCATAATTTCTAATTATTATCTATTATATGAATTAGTAAAAATGCACATATGCTCTAACATCGAATGATCGAAAAATTTCTATTTCTCGATTAATAAGGGAAAGCATCATAATAATAGGATTGAAAATTATAATTCCTAAATTTTCGACTTATTTTAATAATTTCTATTGTTTCTAAAGCAAAGAAAGAAAGATTCAAATCAAATTCAATAAGTTACACTAATTAGAGAACAACTCTATTGGATATGGCAGTCGAACTACTAACTTTTAAATTAAAGAAATTAATTTAAACATATAAGTGTGCAGTAAAGAATGCTTAATCGAGAAAATTACTCAAACATGTATCCAATATTTTTTCATCCAAAAATATTATACAATATACGCAGAAATTATTAATAAAACATAATTCAAGTCGACGCCACACAATATAAGTTAATTAGCAACATAATTTTACACCGTACCCATATATAGCTTATATCATCATATCATTCCAATTTTCCTTCCCCTTTTCTCAAGTAAAATGAAAATTTAAGAAAAGAAGAAAAAAAGGAAGTTGTAAAAGATTAAGAAGTAATTTTTTACACCTTTATATACACTTTCAATATACAAATTTATTCATAATGAAGATAAGATGGTAATAAACCATGAAATTGAAAATATTTTAAGAGTAGAAAAGTATATGAAAAAGTAAAGTCAAAACAATAGGCTAATCTTATATAAAGTATGATGACAATGGCGACAAAATACTGACTGACACTTTATTAGACAAGCAATTAATAATTATTATTATTATTTCATACATAACTCTAGTGAACTTAAGCTACATAATCACCTTGCAAACACCTTCAAAACATCATTTATTTTTTCTTTTTTAAACTTTCAATTTTTCATCTATTGCGAAAAATTGTATTTAAATAGCGAAAAATTTATATTTGTACACTAATCTTATTCCGCCAAAATCTAACATTGTATACCGTATAATATTTGTAAATAAAAGAAAAGAAGATGCAACTATTGTATACCACAACGTAACCGCTATGCTGTAATAAAAAGTGAAAATTGTAAATGTACTTGAAAGCGAAAACAAAAATGTAAATAAAAGCATTTAAAATTTGTTCATTATGCACTTTTAAAGATCAATAAAAAAAAATAAAAAAAGAAAACAAAAACATGCGGCAACTCTATACTGCCTACCTGATGATGCGTAAAATTGTTTTAACAATGAAAATGAAAATGTTAAGATTTATGACCGAATAGTAACGTGGCTATTTCTAGGAAATGCAATATCATTTTTTATGCATATTCATTTTAGTGTTACTGGTAGTGGAAATGCATAGTTTTTCTCAATGCTATGTGCAGTATTAAAGGTTTCGCTTTTTATATTATATTGTAATCGAATTATTGGTAATTTAAATTTATTGTAATCAATCAAATATACAAATAAATTCGCATTACGTAGATATTACACAAAAAATCATTCGTTTAAATGTCAATATTATTTGAGCTTATTCCGTATTTTAAATTTCCTTGATTTTTATTCGCAAATTTTAGTTATTAAAACTAAACACTATTCATAATAATTTATGAAATGCAAAGCATTCGTGAATTTTATAAAATTTCTATTGCTACAATACAACGTGCCATTTTAATCGCATTAACGCGTCTTAATCTGTCGAAAATCCGTCTCCATCTGTTCGAAAATAATAGCAAATTGAAAGTATTGTCAAATGTGATCATGCAAAGTAGATCGGAAACCTGTGTAATAAAAGTAAAATTGGGTCTATCTATTGGAATGAACCGATAGGTGGAGGAACATTCAAAAATATATTTTTTTAATACATTTTTGAAGTATAAAACGTCATTTGATTACAAATTTAGTTAAAATATCTTACACCTACGCTCATTTATATTTTTTAATTTTAATTATTAAAAATCTGTATGCTTCATCAACATTATTTAATTGACTTCGATTTCCACATACGAGTAAGTAGTAAAATTTGGCAAATTTTATTTAATAAAACGTATTTTTTTTTTTTAAAAGAACGAGGAAATGTGATACAAAAAGCATTTTAAATTGTTAAACTGCAGGAAATCAAAACAAAAAACATATTTGTAGTATTGAAACTTGTTGAAATTTAGATTTGAAAACCTTGAAACTATTGAACACACTGAATATTTCGCACTTTTCTTCATAATACCGTATTTACTTCAAACATGTTCAAGCTATTCAAGTATTGGTTATATACCGTATAAAAATTAAACATATATACAAATAAAAAAGTTACATACATAAAAGTATACATAAATAATATGTACAAAGGTACATATTTTATGCATATATTGTGTATTTGCCTTATATAAGCCAGGTATGCGGTTACATAAATTGCCCCCTTGAACATTCTGTAAAAAAGAAAATTAGATAATTTAAGTTGCTCTAATAACGATAAATTGATTCGATGCACTTTAAAACGGAACGATCATAGTTATACAATAAACACACAATATAAAGTCACTTCCTATTTTTTATTCCAATTTTTTTCTTTTATAGTTTCATTTTTATTAAAATGAACTCAATGTGGAGGCTTTTACTTCTAAGTTTACTAGTAAACTTATGCAGTCATCGTATTGAGGGTGCCAAATCGAAAAAACGGGACGGTAAAAATTCTTATTAACTTAAAAAAAAATTTGTCATACTTTAGCAATATTTTCATGTGTGTTTTAGCACCTCTTCCATCGAACAGTTATTTGCCACCTGCTCAACAAGGACCTCCACCAAATTCATACTTACCACCTCCGTCTGGACCGGTGCAACCACCGTCAACCAGTTATGGTGTTCCGTCTGGACCTGCTCCTGTACCATCTGGAGGTGGTTATTCAACAAGAGTTTCAAAAGGTACGTTCTTACTATTTTCTCCTAACCTAAATATTTCTTCTAAGAAGATATAATTATGAAAATTTTGTTCAGGTCCATCAACGAGCTATGGCCCGCCACCGTCCCCACCACCATCTTCAAGTTATGGTCCTCCTCCACCCCAGAAACCATCACCAAGCTACGGTTTGTATTTAGTTTCATGTTTAACGAACAACAGTTTCCTAATCGATAAAAACATCTTTTTAAGGTCCTCCACCATCACCAAGTTATGGTCCGCCGCCAGCTCCAAAACCAAGTTACGGACCACCACCTGCACCAAAGCCCAGTTATGGTCCTCCACCATCGCCACCAAAAGCAAGTTACGGTCCACCACCTGCCCCGAAGCCCAGCTACGGACCACCTCCAGTACCAAAACCTAGCTATGGACCTCCCCCACCAGCACCAAAACCCAGTTATGGACCTCCACCAGCACCTAAACCAAGTTATGGTCCACCACCAAAAGCAAGCTACGGTCCACCACCTGCTCCAAAACCTAGCTACGGACCACCACCATCGGCGCCAAAACCTAGTTATGGACCCCCACCACCAGCACCAAAACCTAGTTACGGACCTCCGCCAGCACCTAAACCTAGTTATGGGCCCCCACCGGCACCAAAGCCTAGTTATGGACCCCCTCCAGCACCTAAACCTAGTTATGGACCACCACCGGCACCAAAACCTAGTTACGGACCTCCGCCGGCTCCTAAACCAAGCTACGGCCCGCCACCACAACCTCCGAAGCAAAGTTATGGCCCGCCTCCTAGAGCTCCAAAGCAAAGCTACGGACCACCACCAGCACCACCAAAGGGCAGTTATGGACCTCCGCCGCCAGCCCCAAAACCGAGTTACTTGCCACCTCCACCAGCGCCTAAACCAAGTTATGGTTAGTTAATTTAATCTTACAAAAATATTTTTAAGAATTACTCGTAAAAAAAACGTAACTTCTTTTATATACGCATATTGAAAAAATGCATGCTAACTTTGCATATCAAATGCCATTACAAATATTTCTCTAAATATATAAGTTTTGTTAACTCAAACCTACTGCCGAATTACTGCACACTACTTGCATGATTTTGATAACAAAATATTTTATAACATTACAACAATTTACCAAATACTAATAAACAATTTTACATGGCACACATTTTGCAAGCAATACACATTTTTTTGTTGCACTTCATTACACAAAGATAATATGAAAACACTTTAAATTCAGGACCACCACCTGCCCCAAAACCACCACAAACCTATGGTCCTCCTCCATCACAACCAGCACCTACACCCCCAGAAAGTTATGGACCTCCACCAGCTCCTCCACCGCAAAGCTATGGCCCACCACCACCTCCGCCATCTCCTCCAGCACAAAGTTATGGACCTCCACCATCTCCACCCGCACAAAGCTATGGACCACCACCTGCTCCACCAGCCCCACCTTCACCAAGCTATGGTAAATATGTAAATTCTCAATAAATAAAATTTTTATGCTGAAATATATCTACAAAAAAATTTCCAAGTCATTAACGAGTTATAAAAAAAAAATTCTGAGCAAACATACGATTTTTTACAGGTCCACCACCTGCAGCTCCTCCACCGCAAAGTTATGGGCCACCCCCTTCTCCGCCATCACAGAGTTATGGACCTCCACCATCCCCACCATCTCCACCACCACAAAGCTATGGTCCACCACCAGCACCACCTGCCCCACCTTCTTCAAGTTATGGCATACCCATTTCATCTGCTCCTTCTGGTCCATCTGTATTTAGTTATTCATCACCAACGTTCACTTTGTCAGCCCCATCTGGACCATCTTCGAGTTTTTCAACTGGGTCAGGTATATCTTTTGGATCTGATGGTTATAGCTTCTCATCTCCATCGGGACCTTCAGGACCATCCGGATTTTATGAAGCACCAACAAGTATTGGAACCAGTTTTGGTAACGATATTGGAAGCAGTTTTGGTTTCAGTGTACCTGAAACAATACCACAAAGTTATTCAGAAGATGGTGGCTATAAATATAAAAAAAGAAAATAAATTTAATTTACAAAATTAGAACATTATTACAATTATTGAATATTACAATAAGAGTGCCTTAATAATAATTATGTCTGTAATATTTTCAAATTATTTAGTAATTCTTTAGAAAATAATTAAAATTACTCATTAATATTGAATATGAAGAATAACAACTTAGAAGTGAAATTAAAGACCTTTGCTATTAAGGCTTACAAGTTAAGTTTAGCGCTTTTTCTAAGTAATGTTAAATAAATTATAAAGAAAGTACGTGTATATCGTAATATTAATATATTATGTATGTTTGTATATACATATGTCAATAGGTAGATATTTTAAGATTCTTTTTATACTGCCTAAAATAAAACAAAAGTATTTAATAAAATATTTTTTTATCTTTGATTTTCACGTCAACAAACAAATTTCTTGTGCCAACAAAATTACGAAGTGATGAAACCTTTAAAATAGAATACTCCTGTAAAAAAATAACAAATTTTATGGAAGTAAATTCTACTGGACTGGACAATAATTTGCGTACACATAAAAAACAATGCAATTTTGCAAATGTTCAAGAAAATACCTTTACGTAAGTTTTTTATTTTAAATGAATTTATAATACAATACGAATGAAAGTACTGTTCACTAAAAATAACGGTTTGTACTTGGCGGGTTTTCAAATAATAATGAACACACATTTTGTTTAGTCCTTGTTTGAAAAACATTTTTTGTATGAATGATGTATTCTTTACATAACTTAATTCCGTGAAAATAAATTTGTTAACTCCCTTCTTCGGGGAATATGTTATACAAGATCATTAAAACTATTTCCTCTTCCTTACCTTTTTTTGTTACAAATTCGTTCATAGATTATTATAGATACCTAGATTATCTTCATTTTTCATATTAACAATTTTATTCATGTAAAGTAGTTTTTATAAATTTATTTTGTAATTGTGCATGTGCACAACACAAATGAAAATTACGATATTATCGTTTTGTACTACATCATCTTATGCCATACATAGAGACATATTATAAAGATGATGGAACCATATGTAAGTACCGTTATTTTAATCTTGCTGTAACACTAATTTAAAAAATATTTTTAAAAAATTTATATTGCTATTTTATATCACGTTCGCTGTACTTTATATTGCTTTTATTATATATATAAATAAACTATTTCTAGCAAGATTCGGTTCAACTGAACCGATTTCGATGAAAATTTGTATTTAATCAACTTTTAAAGTACGTCAACAGTTCGACCTTCTGGACATACGATCTCCTTCTAGGGATCTGTGTAGTAAATACGACAAAACAGGTGCTAAAAACTGCACTTTTACTACGGACCAAGTTTACAATTTTGCCTATACATACTGAAAAATAAATCAAGCAATTTTCTTGAAATATAATATATTTTTATTAGCATCTGTAATTTTTCGGGAATAACAAAGTTCGCTGAAACTGAACTTTCACAAGGGACCGATTTTTTTTTCCTTTATTATTGTAATTCAGTTACATATATATACATATTGAATGTGTTTTGGTTTGAATAGTTTTGAATATTTAGTAGTTAAGTTTTGTGAAATTCTATTTTAACTGGAAATTGATATTTTAATAATATATTCAAAAATAATTTCAAAAAATCTATTTATTGTAATATAAAAAAAAAGAAAATATTGCATTTTTAAAAGCCAGAGTTGCACAAGCATCTGTTTGGCTTATTATTTTTCTATAAATAAAAAAAAATTTGGGTTTTCATTTTTCTTCTTCCCTTATTTAAGATTTTTAATAAATTTTTTAATAAATTTTTTATATTTTTGTTGTTTTGTGTTTTTTTTTCCTTGAATTTTTCTAAGTACGATTTTTTACAGTATCGTAAATTCTTATATGCTATTAAATACAAAAATCTGATCATTGGTGCAGTGGTTATGGCACCGGCCCTTTAACCGAAAGATCTCGGGTTTAAACCCCGTTCAGATCACTATAAAAATTATATTCAATATTATATAACTTAATATGCAATACTAATAAATATTATACAAGCAATTTTCAAATATTCATAATATTCGATACTAAAGACTAAGAAAAATAAACAGTAAATATTAATAAACTGAAATATTTCATATAAATAAAAAAAAACTACTTTATGCTAGTTACCTACCTAGCTAACTCTCTATGACTGTAGAAACTAGGGCATGATAGATATCATGCACTAGCTCTATACTCCTCCTAGGAGTGAAGAAGGAAAAAAAAAATTAAATACAAAAGGAAATATTAACAAAGTTAAAAATTATTGTACAGAATTAATAAACAAAGTTTCAAGATATTAGTTTCTGTATAAAATGTATTTTTTAATTTCTTTCTTAAAAATCACTATGTTTACTATATCCTTTAATTCCCTTGGCAATTGATTATAGATTCTTAAACAATTATTTTTTTGATGGTTTGCTTTAAAAAGGCTTAAGTAAAAGTTCGACTTGTTCCTAGTATTGTGGTGATAAATATCTATATTTCTGTTAAAGAAATTAATTTTAAATTTTTTATCATAATTATCTCATAAAAAATAATTAATACAAAAATGAAACCTTTACGAGTATTATAACCTTTTTCTTTAATAGGTTTGTTAACTGTCTAAAGAGCATTTTTATAATCCTGTGCAAAATTTTCACCAAACCTAAATTTAAATGTAATTTCGAAGTCAAACAGAAATACTTGCGCCTTCAATTTACCCATTCTTCGGCAAAAGCACGATTGGAAATTGCAGAAAATTGAAAAATTACTTAGCCGGAGTTCCACATAAAAAAATTTTGCTGCCTCAATTTTTTAGAAACAACTATATAGAACCTAAATTTCAGGACTCGTGCTGGTCTTGCTTTGTTTTACGTTGAACATTATGTTTGTTGGTATATGCAAGTAGCCATGTCTTATGTTCCACAAAACCTACATATTTGTATTAAAACGGTATAAAATTTTAAATTTTAAAAATTTAATAAATATAAATAAAAAAAAATTATTCAAAGTTTTAATAATATGTATTTAAAGTAAAATATAAATTTTTATGAATCTAAAATTACTAATTTCAATAAGCTATTAATATTGCGTTTACACATGAAGTAACGTAACTCTGTTGCTAATTGTTTTTAAATAACATTATTACTTTATAACTAATTTCAAAAACTAATAAGAATTACGATTGTATTTAAATTTAAGCTGAACTAAAATAGAAACAGTAATATGGCAGTATTAGTAACTTAAGAAGTTAGCAGAGTACAAAGCTATGACGTAACCACAAATATAAACTTTTATGGGAATCCAATCTAGATCAAGTGCGTTAGTTAAAATCAGCAGAAAACAAAAATTAATTTGTTCATAAACAAAAAAAAAACTTTTGTTTTTGTTTTACACTTGATAATAAAATTGAAATCAACCGTTTTGTTAACTGTACCAGAAAAAAAGTAAAAAAGCAAAATGCAATGGAAATAAAGCCGACCTAAAAAATTTTCAAATAACATTTTGGTTTTTACATTTTAATTCATCTTTGTTAAACAAATTATGCAAAAGATTATTATGGCGGTCAAAACAAATTTCCATGTTTCTGTTGTATTTTTTGGCCAAGTTTAATCTTACAAGATTATTCTAAATAGTATCGTTGTTTATATACTTTTTACTTAATACTATTTAATTGTAAATCTTTAAGTCCTTCACAATTAAGTGCCCTTCAAAATGATTCAATCGAGAAGAAGTAAATAGTTGTGTACTTGTAGTTTAGTTGTTTTTTATCTAATTTACAAATAATGGAGCTTTTTTATGGAAATATTAAGATTACCTAAATTTTTAAACCTGTTGACCTTGTATATTTATACTATTTTGTTTGTGCTGACTTCAATTAAATGTAATAATTAGAGATTCGATTCAATAGTTGTAATGAATAAGAAAACTTTTATGTTTCACATGGTTTTACGTAAAATTGCATTACATTTATCGTTCATATTATGCGCATTATTTGAGGGGGCCTAATTTTGCGGCTAATGAAAAATTTTCCCAAAAGGAGACCATGTAAACCACACTGTCGAAAAATTAGCAGTTTTCCAAGCTTTTGCGAGTGATTTCGAATAACAGCTTTATACTTTGTGACGTCATATCAATAAACAGAATACCGTTGCTCTACGAATTTTGGCAAAAAATATATCATGTTTGTATATAGCGTAACGCCAGTGTAAATTAAAAATAATTTCAAATTTGTATGAAAATATAAAGTGTTGGAAATTATGACCAGCTTTGCTTATTTTTCGTATTATTTGAATCTTTAACGCTGAAATTTTGTAAGTTCTCTGAGAAATACATTTAAAGAAAAATTAATCGCGAATTTCGAAACGGTAGAGTACTTAATTTACAGAGAAAAATTTTTGATTTTTAAATTTAGAAAAACATCCAATGCAATTTCAATAACTTTTGTCTTTTAATTATGAAATATAAAAAAAATTAATTATAAAAATCTATAGATAACTTTTAAAAAAAGAAATAAAATTTTCAAAAATTTAAAAAAAAAAAATAAGAAATATGTGCTTATATCAATTGGAATATTTCGATTGTTACCACCTATTCGATTGTTATTGTTATTGTAAATTTAGTTACTTCGAATTACTTTGGAAAACAATTTCAGCCTGGCAGGGACAGTGCTCGCATTTTTGATGCCAAATTTCTCATAATGAATTTCAGTTTTGCATTGAGTTTTTTAAAGATTATGCCAAGTGCATTTTTGGCATACTATAAGCTTTTCAAAAAAACGTCCTAGATGTATAGACAGAAAAAGTTAGATGCACAAAATGTTTAAAAGGTAGTAACAATTAACTAAGGAATTGTTATGTAATTATGATTAATATCAAAATCTTAGGTATAAAAACATTCATTTTCAAAATTTGATAACTTTCAAAATAATGCGATTAAAATAAATTATACGATTTTTTGTGGATTTTATAATTTACTGTATGTTTGATAATATGGTATTTTATTCAATAATTGCCACTATTTTGACTTTTGTAGATTTATTATTTCTTATTTTGAATATTAAAACTGAAACAGTAATTAAACGTGTGTATATGTATAAAAGTTTTGTTTTGTTTACATGTTTGTTTTTTTAATTAAACTACATTTTTAACCTTTTGAGTATACACTTATTTTTTAGGAACGTTGAGTGCACACATTTACCACATTTGTCTCTTATATTCTCAAATTTTTTGCATTCGCTCTTGAGACTTGAAAGTAAACTAATTAGATAATTTACAAACGATCTCATTTTTAAAATATTCAAAAAATTAAAATGTATTTTTTTCTATTTAAAAGTTTTTTAAATTTTGTCATAAAACGATTTTGCTTTTGGTCTAGCAAAACCAATATCGTTTTATGAATTTTGATATGCTAATCTATAGGATAATTTGTCCAACTAAATATCCCAACAATGCTGTTGGACAGATATAGATATAAAATATGGCATTCGAAAGATAAATCCTAAACAAGATTAAATCAAATAAAAATTTTTAGATTTATTTTAACAAGGAAACCAAGTTCATTTATTTTTATTTCAATCTTTTGTTTTTAATGTATGAATTTATATACATGTATACAATTAATATAATATGTATATTATGAAAATATGTACACATATTTTTGTATTTTTACATTTTATTGTTCTTATTTTGTTATTTGGTTTTTTTATTTTACAATGTAAACTTTATCAGTTTTTTGTTTAATTAACATGAACAAAATATCCTGAATAATTTTTATAGTATTTTTTGACTATTTTTTTTTTTGGTTTTTTTTTTTTTTGTTTTCAATTAATTTGTAAGAATTGTGTTATAATTATAATTCACAATAATTAATTTATATTTAATTTTTTTTACGTTCACAATATTAATCGAATAACAAATTAATTTTTCCGTGTTGTTTTTTTTTGACTTCAATAAACAAATTGAAATTTTCATACATAATTAAAATTTAAACTTTTGTTTTAATAAATATATTTAATTTTGTTTTATAGGTGGCTTTTCATAAATAGTAATTGTAACAGTTTCTTGGTATGATTGAAATTAAAATATTTTTTTTTGTTTTTTCATTATTAAAATAACATGCTTTAAATAACATTCTTGTAAATAGGTTTTTTTTTATTTTGATAATTTATTTTGTATTATTTTCTGATATGTTTCGATATTTTTTCTTAAAACTATAATTTTTAACACATTTTGTTTTTTACAAATAAAATTTTTAAATTATTTGCAAAATATTAAAAATTTTCTATGGTATTTTTTTATTATTTATTGTAAACCCAAATTATCAATACATATACCAGCCATACATTCTTTAAAAAAAAATAGAAGTAAACAAATGCGTGAAACCTTTATTAACATAATTTTAAGTAACTAGCGTAAACCTTCGATCATTAAAATATAATATGGATGGGACATTAGCAAAATTATGTATACAATAATGGGGGTATGCAAAGAAATTTCACGTTTTTGTAGTGAAGTTTCTAATTTCAAATTAAATTGAAATATTTTTGCTTTTTTTATTGTGAATTTACTTTGAAAATTACTTTAGAATTTTTAAAAGAAATTTATTAAAAAAATGTAAATATACAAAAAATTTAATTAATAAAACACAAAAATGATACATGTAACGTAAATGCCATGCCATCTGGAATACTCAATATACCTTTTGTGATCCAGATCAGTAAGAAAATTTGCGCTGCAGATTTAAAAAAAAAACAAAAACAACCCTAAAAAGTGATTCATCTCATTCTTATAAATAGAGAGCTTTGCAGTCATACAAAAACAATTATATAACCATACAAAAATGTATTTACCTTCCATCCATATAGTATCTTAATGATTCAAAAGCGCAATATAGAATTTTCTATATCGGAGTGTGATAAGAACTTGATTTTTTAATTGCGTAAATGCACATTGAGTAAAATTTCAAAACATATAATTAATATTATTCTCGGTAAATATTTTTAGAATTAAATTATAAACTAAAAAAAAATAAATATTTCAAAGGCAAAAATTTTAAAATTAGTGCCATTTAAGGACAAAATAGAAATTCGCTAATATATAAGAAATAATTATTATACAATTTGTTTAAGTATTTTGATACGAGAGTGTCAAAGCATATAATCGTTTATTTAGAAAGTGACCTAAGTTCATTTGCAATTTTTATCCCAAGCAATGATATGAGCATCAATAATTGAAATTGAAAATCATATGATTGAAAAAGAGAATTCATATGCAACCAAAAACTTATAGTTAGCCAGCTTTTTGAATGACTTCAAAAGCAATCTTTACAATTTTACATTTTTGGTTAAAATGAGCTTATGTTACTTTTTAAATCTTTTTAAACCATTCAGAAGTTTTTTAAAACAAATAGTTTTGTATTATTGTATATAAATAGAACTTTAACAATAAACACTATTCAACAGTACATATTAATTATATTATTTTATATTTTGAAATATAGGTGAATTTAGAAATTTAAAAAGTGCACAATATACATAAAAAAAACAAAAATATTGGTAAATTTTAAATATGATTTATATTTTACATTTATATTTTAATATAGTTAGAACTTATTCAAATTTTTTTAGGAATTAATATAACAATTGATTGCTTTAATATTTGATTCAAATATAGGATTAATTATTCGATATACATACACAAACATATGTATACTTATAACGTAAAGACCAGGAATTAATAATAATTAATTTACTTTTACAATAACAATAATTGAATTACTACAAAATTTCAAATTATGTCAATAAATGAAAGCAACTGCTAGATATAATTATATTTTTTTAATATTAAGAATTTTAGGGCACATAGATACACAAGATATATAAGCATTTAATATCACATACAAGCACATTATAATTATTTAAAAATTTTCAATTTATATAAGGATTTTTTTTTATTGGTATGAAATTGTTTTGATTTATTTGGAATTTGTAAAGGGTTACGAGTACTATTGTATTGCAATATGAGAAAAAATACGAGTATTCATCTAAAATCTACATGTATTTAAAATTCAATAAAAATTATAATTTTGATTTTCAAATGAAAAGGGAATAAGGAAAATCATTTGTTTACTATGAATACAATTTTAGGCCATTTTCTTAAAATTCAAGACGATACCTTGCTTTTTTTTGTTGAATTGACGAAAAAAAATTATTTAGAAAATTAATATATAATAAATAAGCAATATTATCTATTCAAAAAAAAAATTGTAAACATTAAATTAAAGTTATTTGTAATGTTAATGATAATATTATAAATCAAAAATATTAATTGTTCTTTTTCAATTTTATAACATTTTCACTACTTTTTTTTTCCCAAATTTTTATACTACAATTAACAATCAAAAATACTGTTTAAGATTTCTCGGTACATTCCAACATTTAGAATTTAACATACATCAAATTTAAATATATTGTATATATACATATTTCTTCTTCTTTAATATATAAATAATTTTATTTTTTAATTTTCTTATTTTTTTATAACTTTTTCATTTTTTTTTTTTTTTTGTAAGAATTTTATTAAATTTTCTAATATAAATATTATTTTATTTTCGATTCGATTTCATATCCAATTCAATATTCAGCTTTATTTTTTATTTTTATATAATATAGTATGTGTAAATATGCAAATAATAATTATTCTATTTATAATATTATTATGTATGTTTGTATATATATTTTTGTAATTAAGGTATGTTTCTATTAAGCGTACTTTTATAATTTTCATATAATATGTATTTTAAATTATTGTTTTCCATAATAATAAATTCATGGTTCTGTTTTTGCTTTTAAATTAATTTTGCAGTGATAATATATTTTTATATTTTAAGTACAGTACTAGGTTTATAGCACATATTTCTGTTTATTTCTTGCCTCATATATAACAGTTATTTTTCTTTATGAGTTTTATAATATTCAAGTAACATTATGCTTTTTACAACACCGCATATTATAACATTTATAATAAAATTTTATTTAAGTATTCCTTTCTTAATTGTTATATAACTCTGAAAATAATTTCAATAATCAGAAATTGTAATAAGTAATAAAACGTAGTGTCAACCAGTTACATAAATTAAAATGAAAATCACAGCAATCAAATTTGTTTAAAAATAAATTTTACGCACTATTTTAAATAAATACATATAGGCATAACTTGTATATTGTTATTACTCATTTTAAATATAACATTTAAACAAGAAAGAATTAATTAAGAAATAATAGTCATTAATGGCATTATAAAAAGCATGAATTAATTAAAAAAAAAATATCAGTTATAATCGAGCGTGTACAAATACAAGTTACTTGCAAGGAAATAAGTGTAATTTTAATTGACAATTACTTTTTCAAAATTTCAAATTACAAATAATTTCGACTTTTATTTTAAGTGAATAACATAAGATGCCCTCTTACTAAAACCCCGATTTAATCTAAAATAAAATCTGATGTGCAGTTTCACATTAAATTCATTTTATAGCTTAATTTGAAACTTTTGATAGTAATCTTTTAAATATTTAGAATCTGTAATGCGAAATTCAAAAAAAAAAACGCAGCTGCAAAAGTTTTTAAAAATTTTGTTTGCGCCATATTGTTTTTAAAAATGTGAAAGAAAATTTGATAATAATCGGGTAGTTTTCTATTCTATTTTCAACTTATTTAATCTAATGTCAGGTTTTGAATACAAATCAGATTTTCTTCAAATCTAATTTAATCGAAGATTTATTTAAAGATTCATTTTATTTTATTATATTTAATTTAAGATTTAATGTGTAAAAGCATGTAAAAGGCATCTTAAAGTATATATTTTGAAATATCCTGGACAATTTCTTGCCAAATTAGTAAGTTGAAGCATTTCTGCTGAATTTGATTAGTCTGTTGCAATTTTCTTTTGAGTAACTTGCCTATGTAAACGCCAAGTAAAATGAACTGCAATTTAAGCGTTTTGCTGCACTTAATCATCCGTCCTCTTATAATTTGGAATATTTTTGGTATAAAAAATTTAATAATTAAAATATTTCTCGTTTATACTTTTCCTATAGTAATTTTCGTTTGTTTTTTTTATTTTTTAAATATTTTACAGTCTTAATAATTCTATAGGAAATCGAAAATGAAAAATAGAACAAAATATACACCCAATTTAAAAAATATATATAATTTTTTTACAGAATTTGTTTATATTTTTCATAGTTGTATATAGATAATTTATAATTATATGTAATTTTTACAACAAAGATATTTTTTATGTAATACTACGTGTTATACAACTACTATGTAATATATATAATCTAGAATCTATATTTTATTTGCTTTAATTTACAACAACACATTTGATTTACATAACAGTTTTGTTCAATGAATTTGTCTAAAATATTATTTATTTTATTTTTTTTTTTATTTTTTTTATTTATTTTTTAATAATTTACATTTATATATGATTAAATATTTTTTTTTATTTATTATATTTTTTTTTATACTTGATTTTTATAACAGTTATTGATATGTATAATTTTAGTGTTTTTTGTTGTTGACTTTATAATAATTTACTTAATTTTGTATAATACATTAAAAATATATAATTTTGCCATTTTAATTATTACTTCTAATAATATCCCTTTGTAGTTACTAAATATAATTCTTAATAGCTAATGATATGTTCGAGTTTCTTTAATACATTTTTTCATTTAATTTTGTCTTTTCTTGTTGATATGTTTTTGTTTCAATAATATAATTGATATTTAATATTATTCGCTATATATGTATGAATGTTTATTATATGATTTGATAAAATTAGATTACGGTATAAAAATTAAATTCAAAAATTTGAAAATTTATTTGCATTTTCACACTGTGAGACAAGAAAAATTTGTAATGCTTGACCAACAATTGAGCAAATTTAAAGTAAGTTTGAACAAATTTCTAATAAAAACTGGCATAGTTGTTCCGAATATTTGATGATGTTGAAGTGATTTGTCGAAACCAAAACATACATACATATTTGAAAATTGTTCAAACTTATTTTGATTTTCAGTTGTTGATCGAAAATTGCACATTCCTTTCACTCAGTAGTAAAATTTAGAAACAAAATAATTCAAATCTTCCTCAAGTTTTTTTTTTTCAAAAAGTATAAAAAATTTTGGTTTTTGCATAAGGTAATTTTGAATTTTTAATAATATTTGTATTAAAACTCAAAATTGAAAAAAGTTTAACATTGTACATAGAACACAGCTTTTAATAAAATTAATTAGAAGAATAATTACAAATTATGATTCTATGTCTTAAGGAAGATATTATATAATTTGCTATACTACATGATATAATTATTTTAATGGATCACTATATAGGTTTATGTATTAAAATTAAAATGTTAAATAAATATTCTTTTATAATCAACAAAATTTTAGTGCTCATATATTTAAAAGTAATGCAATTAATTTGTGGAAGGACACATTTTCATTATTATTGTTATATTTCTAATATTTATATATACTACGTTATGTATATATGTATATATTTAAATAATATAAAATAAATAACTTTGTAAAAATTATTTTTATTGAATTTATACAAATATACACATAATATTTTATGTGCATATCTGTAATTCGGCACACTCAAACGATAGTGCAAATAACTTTATACTCTACGTATAATGCATGGTAATTATTTTCTACGAAATAAAAAAAAAAACTGTTTGGTATTCAATTATCTGCTTAAGAGAAAAATACATATACTAATTGTTGTATATTCCAGATATATGTACTCGTATTTGTATTTAACATATTTAAAGTTAATTCAAACTGCAAAAACTCACAATTGCAAAAAAATTTAACTTCTAGACTATTAAATAGAAACGTGTGGAATGATATTGCAACCGCAAGCGGCAATTTCAAAATTAGTTTATTTTCTATTCTCGTAATTGCTGCTACTGCCAAATATTATCGCAAAACATTTGAATAACTTATAAATTTGTTATTATTTTTTTTTTTCATTCTAGCCTTATTGTGTTTTATAAAACGTTTAAAGTCAAATTTTTGCAAATGTCAAATTTTGCAGTGTGACTTTAGTTTGTTTAGGATATAAGATTGTTTATTTTTTTACTTAAATTTTTAATATTATTTCATCATTATTTTGATATAATGACAAATAATAAATGAAATAGTTTAATAATTTCGTTATTTACGTTCAATTAATTAGTATATGGTTGTGTATTAAATTACGTGATTTATAATCTTAACTTATATTAAAATTCATTATTCTTACAACACTAATTTCAGTTCTACATTCGTATTTTATAATATTTTGGTTTTTTTTCTTATTTCATTTTTAAATTTAATTTAATTTTTTTTAAATTTACATAGAATATTATTGTATTTCTTTATGATATGTGTGTTTAAGTTCGACAATATATTAATTAAACTTATTACTATAAAAAAAATTAAACATAATGTTTACTCAAATAAGTGTTTTATTAATTTTATTTTTCTGAAAGGACAGGTACAGGAATTGATTGAATATATTTGTTTATTCATATTTAAGGGTACTTTTGAAATATAATATTTAGAACTTCATTAACACATTTCAGAGAAGTTTAAAAATATTTCTGAAATTACTCGTATGGTATGTGGCATAATAATTTACTTAATTACTTTCATATAAAATATAAATTTATATTATTTATTTTTTAATTTCAACTGCCCTTTCGAAATTCATTAAAATTACTGAATTATTTATTGCAGATTTTAAGACCATCTGAATGAAATAAAAAAAAACGTGTAGTTTAATTTTTAAGAAACAAACTATACTTCTTTTAAAGCGTTAAAATTTCTTTGGTTTTCGTTTATGTTTTTGGGAAGAAACTAGTATTTTTAATATCAAATTGCGATGGGATATGAGTTTTGAATTGGTTTATTTGTTTTTAGAATATTGGCTAGTAATATTAGAAAATATATTGTACATATATTGTACTTATATATTATTTTTTTTATTATACAAATATGTGTTGGTGGAATACAATAAACTTTAAATATTGAATTTCTTAGTTTTCTTATGTATTTCTTTTACAGTAGTTTATAATTTAAAAATTAACTATTTCAATATGCCGTCCCAAATAAAATTAAATTTAATATATTGCGCAAGTATAAATAAAAAAAACTTTTTGAAAATTTGGTTAATTACAATTTATAACATATTATTTATTGTTTTTGTGGTTTTTGAGCAATAAACTAATTTTTACAAAACAAAACTGAAGACTAATCTAATACATGTATGATAAAAAATTTAAATATGATAAAAAATTTAATAACCTGTTCACTGCCCTGGTTATTATAAAGTAGGAAAATAATTACAGAAAAAATTTAGCGAAAAACGAAAAGTACCCACTTTTGTTCAATAGTTTTTGTCAGACTAAAAAGCAATTTCAATTCAATAGAAAACAAATAAGGAAAAAACATACAAATTATATTGAATCTGACTGAATTTAAAGTAGTTCGAAGAGTTTTTAATAGCGGTGGCCTTATACCAAACCAGGTAGTGATCTGTTCTATTGAATTACTTTTTAAATTAAAATATTTTTGTATTTCTATATTTTCTATATAAGAAAAATAACAATTTTTCTAATTTTATTCTTGAAATTATTAAAAATTTTTTTTTAATTTTGTTATACAATACGTATAACTAATTTAAATACGTATAAATTAATTTTGTTTTGTATATAGCAATAAATATATAATTGTATATTGATAATTTATTAAAAAATAATTGAGAAAGTATTTGCCTTTTTATTCTAAATATTTTTTCTGTTGTAAATAGTTTAATATAATTTTCGTAAATTAAGAAAAAGCGTAAGTTTTTAATAAAAAATGTCAAATATCTGTAGCAAAATATAAAAAATATTATCAAAATAAAAATTATTTTAATATTATGTTGATACAATAACCTTATATGTAATTTTTAAGTATACTTTATTGTTCTAATTTAAAACAGAAAAGACTGCTAAATGCAATATAAATATCATTTTTTTTTGTAAAAATTAAAGTCGTATTTTATTGTTAATTGATTTTATAAATAATATAGTATAATCTATTATAAAAATTGTTATCATTTCGCTTAACTGGACAAAAAAATGTAACTTTCATGCTATTTATTAAGGATACAATTTGAAGAAATTATTTTTAATAGCAAAATAAGCAAATCTTATAGAATTTCCGAAACTGTTTAATTTTTATTTAAAATAAAAATTTTCATGCGAAAAAAATTCGCAAATTTACATTTTGAACAATTAAAGTATGTATGTACAAGAATCTATTAAAAAATATAAAATGTGCCGGACATTATTGATAATCGGCAATAAAATTTTAGCTATAGTAATAAAATTTGTTAATACATATTGCTGGATATAGATACACATGCGAATATTACAAAAGTTACAAATTTTAAAATTAAGTTATAAAATCAAATACATTAAGCCGTTTATATTTTGTCAAGACGTTATGATGAAAAATTGCTAAGAACTGACTTCTTTAAAGTAAATTTATCTAATATGTTACATTAATTATTGTAAGAAGCGAAACTATTTACTTTTAATACAAATAGTTAAAAATATTTAAGTGTAAATACATAGTTTTTTAATTTATCTAAAAAAAAAACTTCAAAAATAATTTTGTTTTTTAAAAAAATATAAAATTATTACACGTAATTTGTATGTATGTATTTATAAAAGAAATTTTGACTCTATTTCATATACAATAGTTTTTGAATTAAAAATTATTTTTTGGAACTCATTTACTTTCAAATATTTTAGAATATAACTTAGGAATTGCATCATAATTTTGTAGATAATTTTCACATTAAAACTTAAAACTATATTATAGTTTTAAATTGTTATATTGTTTTATATTTTATATTTACTTGTTATAATGCTACAATTATATTGTGGTATTGGTATACATAATTAATATTTATCGTGATTTGATATGTATTATTTTTGTTAATATGTAGTTTCATTGCATTACTATATTTAAGTGTCTCTTTTACGTTATTCTTGTATATTATTGTGAAAATATTATTTTATTACATGTGAATATATGTAGGTATCTTACATAACTTATTTATACATCGAACATAAACTATATTTTATTTTTAATTTATCTTTATTACATTCTTATTTTCATTTTATTCAATGAAAACTTATTATTTATTTTTAATAAATTATATGATATAATAGTATATAATATATATATATTCATTATTTCAATGATATACGCATTATTAATATTGTTAATTTATTAGAAGGCAGTATTTCCTTGTTCTGTACTGGGAACAGCAATGCCTTGTCCACCGCCACCACTATTTATTGGCGGTAAATGTTTAGCTGGTGGTTGTTTTGCTGCTGATGATTTTGTTGCTTCAACAAATGGTAGATCATCATCAGGTTCAAGAGCTGGATTAATTCTACCATTACGTTCATCTTTACCAACCATTGTTGCTGCAGCAGCTGCCGAACCATATGTTCTTCCTATAGTACCAGCCATAACAGAAAGCTAAAACAAAAAAAAAAAAATATTATCAAATTGGAATTATACATAACTTTGTTAATATAGTGTTATACTAGTACATCAATACAAATTATCTGTGTACTTTGAAAATGTTTGTATGTAGCTAAGTTTAACACAAATATTTTTGTTTCGTCGTTTTTACTTTAATTGAAATTTGTGAAAAAGTCCCAAATTATTTGCATAAAATCGATTAGAAAATGTGTGTAGAAGAAAAAGATTTCGGTTTTGGTTTTCAATAAAAAAGTTTTTACACATAAATAAATTCACTTTAAATTATACATAAATTTTTTGTTAATCGTAAAGTACAGGTGTTCTCATTCTATATTTACGAGTATGTTATATTTTATACATATAAAAATATACGATGAAATTACATCATATTACATATAACATTTCACTTTAAAAACCCATGAAATCTTCACAAACCTCATATTTTAACTTGTTTCCATTTAAGGGTAAATTTATCACTCCCTTCTTTTTCCGCTAACTTTAAAAATTTCAAATAAAAATGTAATGTTACAAATACACAATTTTCAATTATATACGATTCTCCACATTGAATACTTTAAAATTAGAAAAATCTTCAAATATTCCATTTCAAAATAGCATACTTTATAATATATTGTAACATGAAAAACAAAATTCAGTATTATACACGACTAACCTGTTCACCAACTTCTGATGGTTCTCCAACTCTTTGAACATCTTCAGGTATATTGACAACACACCGGAAATAATCATATTTTGGCGCTAACCGGCCACTTTCAAACATCATCCTTTGGGAAAAATATTAAATGAGAACCAAATTAAAAATTAAAATTTTAAAAAATAAATTATGTATTTATATTTACTTAGTCCACCATGATACAAAAATTAATGTTATTAAACTAATGCTCATTGCGAATGTACGGAAAGGAAATAATTGCCGTTGATTCTCTTCATCATATCCAGAAAACTTAATAAATGCTGGTAATCCTAAAATTGGTTCTCCACCACCCAATCGAATTAGTAACGCTACAATATAAGCTGCTAAACTTCCATAAGTATTACAAAAGTTTTTGAAGTGTACCACCATTAAAAGCTAAGATAAATGTGAAAAATTAGAATGATTTAGTTTAAAAGCATGAATTTATTTCTAAAAATCGGTTCGTTAAAATTCGACAAATTATAATCGAAAATTTCTATGAATGCCCAATTATTTCAATTTTACCTATATAGCAACTGAATAAGGACTTCTACTTCTTTATTTTCGAATTCTTACAATACTCTTTTGCTTTAATTTGCTTATACCAAGTTAATTTTTATCTTTGTATTTTCCTAGGCTATAATATTTAGTATAGGTTTTGAAATGGATTGGAATTTGAATAATAGTGAAAACGTATTTCATTTAACAAAAAAAAACTTATTAATTAACTACTACGATTGGTTTTGTTACAGAAATCATGGATGAAATCGATTTGCGAGAAATTATTTTTGTTATTGTGTACAAAGCGTAACATTTTGTTATTGTGTACAAAGCGAAAATACACTCATTAGATAAATGATAAAACGATTACAGCAATTATTTAACTTTAAACCTCATAGGAGTACCTTTTATACTTATTTTTTAAGTCATCCAAATTCAAACACCTGTTTAAATAATTTTAATGTCGAATTCGTTTAAATTTTACAAAACTTTTTAATAATTTTTGGGAATTATTTTCAAGTTTTATTTCAGGTTCCCATTGATGAATTCGAAGTAAAATGTAATTTTAGCGGAAATTAATTGATTTGCACTTGAATTTGAAAACTGACAATTGACAATTTAAATTGATAATTTTTGAAAAGAAAAATACTTTCACCCATATTCTATTAGTCGCAATCAATTAATTGACGTAATGGGTTGTTATTCAAAAATATTGTAATTTCCTGTGTAAAATCATTTGCAAAATTCGAAATTCTATACTGAAGAACAAAATTCTTCCAATAATATCACATCGCCTCAAGTGATACGACTAACCGAAAACGGGTATTTGTTAGAGAATTACACTCCGCGCACTAAATTCTTTTAAACTAACTCTTTAATTGTTACTAAAAAATATTTAATATCATAAAATTTTTAAACTGACATTTTTATGAGTATCAATAAAATATGGACATGCATACATCTTCATGCATGTTCATACATTCGTCTGTATCCTTCGTCGATATAACTCTATAAAACGAAAATAGCAAACCTCACTAGATTTTCAAAACACTTTAAAAAACAAATTTAATTCTACATATAAATTTAATTTAAGAAAAATTGCATATTTTTGGGATGCATAGATTTTATATTTAAAATAATGCTCTGATATAATGAATGATTTTAGACTAAAAATATATTATATTTAAAATTTACCTGAGGAAATAATATTACATAAACCAAATCGGAACACATAGACCTATAAAAAATAAAAATTTTTAGAAGTTATTACAAAATATTATACATAAATTCATTATAAAGATATAAATATAAGAATTAATATAATACCAGAGCCCATAAATTGATGGAATTGTAAGTGCCATTACTGTAGCTAGGAAACCGACAACACATATTGATACTCTCATAACCCAGATTATTTCCATTTCAGACGCATTCTGTCTAAATATAAGCTTGTAGACATTGCGTGCGAACATTGATGCTGCTGACAAAACTGACGAATCAGCAGATGACATTACAGCAGCTGATACAGCACCCAAACCAAAGAATGATACAAAATCAGGAGTCAAATATTGTAGTACCATTGGTAATATCATACTTGTCTCGTCAACCGTCAATGGATATGGACCTTTATAATCAGTTTCGTTCCAAGCTATAAATAAGAATTAATAAAACGAATTTCAATAAATGCGCTTACTAAGAATTTGTATTTAAAAACACTTACGAGTTGCTTTTGCTATAGCTCCAATGAGAACCGGTGGGATTGCCATCAAAATACAACCAAAAGCGGCAACATAGGATAAGATTTGTGCACGACCGGCAGTCTTACTTGATAATACACGTTGAAAGTATACCTATAAAAATTTTAAAATTTATTTTATTTTTAAAATTTTAAAGTCAAAATCTTATAAAAAGTTAAAATAAGCTCAAATTTTTACGGATGATTAATATTACGCAAGGTTCTTTCATTTCACAAGAGATTCTTATTTTTATATTAACTGTAATTAATATCGAAATATAATATTTCAATCGAAAGAATATTTCAATTAATATTTTTGTATTAATAACGTTTGTACAAAAGTTCCCGAAATTTGAATTATATAGGTATTATACTTCAATTATAGGTAATATATAATCAATTTCTAACAGCGCTGATGTTAGAAAAGAAAAAAATGAATGGCATATTTGTAATATTAAATTTTCTCATGTACAATCGATTTTTAATAAACGACCGAACAATTAGTGTAATCTACTAGTACTTCATATTCTTAAAGTAAAAACTTATATGAGCTTATGTAAATTCTAAAAACATGTATTTATTACCTGCCATGGAATGCCACCAAATACAAGTAGTAATCCATAATCTAAGTAATACCAATATTCTTCAGGGGCTACCGAACCAATCCAATCAACATCCATTGATGATAAGCTTTTTACATGATCATTTGCCCAAGCAAATGGTATGCACATCCACAGCCCAATAAAAATGCAAAATAGTTGTATAACATCAGTATATGCAACTGAATATAAGCCACCGAATAATGTATAAAATACAGCAATGCAAGATGATAAAATGACTGATGTCCTGTGATCCATGTCAATAATAACTGAAAGCGTAGCTCCTATGCATATTTAAAAAATAATATAAAAAAGTACGAAAAATAAGTAAAACTCAGGAATAATTTTTAACCTGTAATTTGAAAAAATTATACGTAAATATAATAAAGCAATTTTTCCATTTTATTTTCTAGAAAAAAGGGGAACCGGATACTCCATCTGATCACGATTAATTTATGTGAAATTTTCTCTAATTTAGATGTAGTTAAATTAAAATTTCAACTGTTCCGCGAGGAAGTTTTTTTTCAAAAAAAAGTATATATAACGTATTCTATAAAAAGGTTAAAGGTTTGACAATCCTAAAAAAATATTTTCGCAGCAAAATGCGCTGAATTTATTGGTAGTTTTAAATGTGATATATAAATCACAAATATGTTGTTAAGACAAGACTCAGTGCATTAGCTCAAAACGGAGTGTCTCAAGCGTTGTTAAATCAATTAATTAATTTTAAAACAACTTTCTCCACCAAGCTAACCAAGATAATACTTTTTAATGTACCAAAACTAGGTTAATAAACATGACAACAGATAAACAGAAAACCATTTTCTTTACATTTAATTATAATTCAATAGTGAAAATGTTAATACAACATTTCTCGTTCCACAAACAAACAAAAATTTTACATTTACAAGTAAAATCTATTTTTAATTCTTTAGAAATTTTTTGATTCGTTACAAAATTATAAAGTGCAAGAGTCTAAATACATATGTATTAAAGTGTAAAATCCTTGAATAAAAAACATTCAATTTTTCTCTTCATTTAAAAAAATTTAAATTTATTATTACATTTTACACAATATATAAGAATTACCTAAAGCAGCTAATATACCAGCAGCCCAAAAAACTTCACCACAAAGGGCCGGAAGAAATAATAAACCACCCATTCTTTCACCAAATGTATCCTGCAACGGATCTAACATTGTGATGTAACCTTGTTTTCTCATAGGATTCGCGAAAAATATTCCACCTAAAATAAAACACAATTCACTTTTTTGGCATGTACTTGATTAAATATGTAAAATATGTGCAAATACACATAATATCGTATACACAAAATGTATAGCATATAAAGAGGCGAAATTTTGTTTTTTTTTTATTTTTGCTGAAAATGTACGAGCAAATTTTATATTTCTTACCAAATACCAAACTCAGCGCATATCCAAATGGAGCTTGGCACCATACTAAACCAGTAGTATAAATTGCTTCAGCTGTACCATTAATGTAACCTCCACCAACCCATGTAGCTAAAGAAATTACAAAGTTAGAGAAAAAGAAAAAGAAAACTCTTTTATTATTGCTTTTCTTTTTTAACTTTTCTTAAGATATCGGTTGGTTGTGTACTTCAGAATATTTATTCTTTTCAACGAAAAACAAAAAAAAACTCATTAAAACTAAAATAATTTAATTATGTTTAAAACAAAAAAAAATTTTTAATATATTCAATACACCTTACGCCAAAAGGTAGAAAAAAAATTAAGGAATTTTAATAATTACGTAATATGAGAGATACAAAAAAGTGTTATAAGAAAAAAATATAGGAAAATTTACCTGTCATAGTAAAAATACCAACAAATAATCCAATTGATCGACCAGCTAACATGACTTCCTCTTCGGAATCATTTCCACTTTCTTTCTTCCTTCCAGCCCATATTCCAACACCCAATATTAATAAATAAAATAATACAATACTGACAACACCAGCCACATTAATCATGTTTGCGGTTTAGAATACAAATTGCAAAAATATATCTGAAAATAAATTAAAAATAAAGAAAACGGGATTAATTAATGAGATTTCCAATTAAATAAAATTTTAATAAGAACAAAAGAAATGGAAAGCTTGAACTAGACCTATAAGAAAAGATTCAAAGTTGTTATTACCAAAAATGATTATTAATTCCCACAAAGATAACACTGCTCTGAACAATAAAAAGGCATGGTTTAAGAATTTATTTCATTGCTGCGTAATAACATGTTTTGAGTTCTCCCTACTATTTTATCTAGTCACATACACATTTATAGTGAAATTTCAGATAAATTAGTATACATTTGCAAAAACATCTTATAAGGGCTCATAGGGATTAGAGAAATTTAGAACATAAATTATAAATGTTATTATTGGACCAAATTTATTTTCGGGTAGAGTATATAACTACATATAGTTGAAGAAAAATACATAGAAATTATTTTAATAGGATTTTTGTGCGAAATACAAATTCTTTGATTTATTCTCCTATTAAATTTAAAAATTTAGTACAAGATCCTGATGGACATTATATAATACAATAATGGAAGAGCTAACGACTTTTCTACTATAAATATATATAAATATGTATGTAAAACATCTATTGGCCAATACATATTAAAAATGTAAATACACTTCAGTAAACTTATTAAAAAATACTCTGTTTTACTTACTATGTTCTAAAATATTGAACATGCATTTAAATTATTTTTGCACCTGTTTTGGCAAATTGAAAATTGGATTTAATCCAAAACACAAAATAAACATATGTACAAATTACAATGTTACTAAAAGCCAGATCTCTTTAACTGTTACGATGTTTGGGCCAGCCCACATAATATGCTAGGTTTTTTTTTCTATTCCTCACGTCGTCAATGTTCCAAAGCTAATGCAATATGATTATGAATTATTTTATGTTGCATACATTTATTAATTTTGAATATCAAGCTCCATATTGACTTACATTTCTTTATTCAATTTTGTTTACCTTAATTGAAATGTTAATAAATAAATTTATTAAAAGTATATGCGAGCTGTATATTTTGTATTGAAGGGCCGTGTATTTAACCTATATACCTGCAATAGACCAATAATTTGCTTCATATACAATTTAGGCACATACTATATATATTAGAGCGTGTTATTTACGATTTATTTTAAATAAAATTAGTCAATAAAACTTGCTATTTTTAGAGACACTTTATTGTTATTGCTTTTTGCTATTTTTAGTTTACAAAATTTTATACATTCATGTTGACTACAGACTTATTTTGATACTAAAAGATAATTTATTGACTACAATTTACAAATTATCATATATTTTCCAAATTTATATAAAAACCGTAAGTGTATGTATTCGTGCTTACGATATAAACACTATGTTTACTACTGAGTAATGATTAATTCTCCCACATCGAACAAAAACCGTGACGACTTTGGCGTGGAAAGTTTTTTTTTTTTTCAATTTTTAACACTATTCTTCCATAAATTTTCCTAAAATCTTTTTAACATTTTTCACAGACCGCATACATAAAACCAAAAACGATGTTATCATACTTTAATTCAATTTTTCTCATAGCGTTTTTATTTCTTTGTCCTCATACTCGTACAAATCCTCATAAGGATTTTCAAAATTTGAATTATGGCTATACTCCGACATTTTTTTTAATTTCTGTTCTTAATAACACGAGTTCTTTGTTTTGAATATGAGAAATTCGGCTTCATTTCGAAATTGGATATGAGGTGCTTAACAGTTCCATTAACAATGACAAATTCACCATTTTTCGGAAGAGTCCGGAATATTATTACATAATATTATTACAAATACTTATTATATACATATATGAATATTATTATATATATATTATTTTACAACCAGTTCAACGTAAACTAAAAAAAAGTTAAAAAATAACGTAAAGAAGCTTGGGATGAAAACCAAGCAAAATTTATAATTTGTTAGTTTATTAACATTGACCTGATTTTTTCCTCCATAGAATTAACCTTATAAATGACATATAAAGCGGGTTCAAATTCATAATGTACAGTTGTATGCAATTGCAGAGACTTCCATGAGTAGCTTCAAATTTTGGGGAAAACTTCATTTCTGTATGCAGTAGATGTACATATACGATTATAAATTAGTTCCGATGATTTCAAAATTCCAAACTTTAATAAACCCGTTAGGAACATCTGACTTTCTTTAATTATTAAGAACATCTGTAATTTCTGTAAAGTGATTTCCTGTTATGGTTTAGAAGTTAGCGGAAAAAATAGGGTACTCCAATTGAATTGTCGTTTTTATATTGTGCATTTGTAACCAAAATATTTTAGTACGGTATGATACTCGTATGTCCTATATAAAAATACATTTGAAATTATTAAATACTCCAAAACTTTCTCCGTAATATACTGCTAATTTTAGCAAAATACTGTCACACGTTCCATGAGAGAATAACACCAGATGTTTTAAACTTACTTGCCAATTATACTAAAACTATACACTACAGTTATGTGTTGAAATTACTTACAGTTATAACAGCATATTAAGAATTCCAATAAATTTGCTAATAGTTGACAATAATATCATTTTATTTTTTAAAAAGAAACACAGTTCTGTTATTACACAAATTATATACAAAATACAATAATTTCTCATTATTTATAACTTTCAATTTATTACGAATTGTTTGCAAATCTTTATTATTTTCAAAAAATTCACACCACGTCTGGAAATACGTTTGATATTTAATTTTAAAAAAGTATCAGAAATCATTGAAATTTTTGTAATACATTTTTATCTTTAACATCTTCAGTATTACGAGTAACCTTTATAATTATAACGTCTAGACTGAGCTAATATTTTTCAAATGTAAGTATAAAAAAAACATATCTTCTTAAAAACAAATATTATGAAAACCCGTTGGGGCAGCAAAATATTTCTTTTAAAATGAAAAATATTTACTATAGTACTATAAAACATTGTATAAAAAAATGAAGAACCACAACGCACAAAAAAATATTAACCTTCTTTATGAAAGGGAAGGTTTCACATTTTTTTTTATAAGTGGTATACTTGTATGTGTATCCAAGTCTATCACAATATACACCAACTTTTTTTTAAATTCATAATATCAATGTGAATTTAGTATATTTGAGATTGTGTTGATGTATATTATGTACAAACATACAAATATAAGTAGAATTTACCCAATTAATCAACGTCAAAACAAAAAGTAATAAAATTTTATAGAATTTTGCCAAATTGCTGAAAGTCTGAACTTTAGTCTGAGAAATGTAATTATAAATTGCAAAAAAATAATAAGTTTCTTTCGATACTACAGGTATCATAGTAATTTATTGTATTCAAAATAAGTTTATATGAGTTCTAATACTTTAGATATTATATATACTTACATAATATTGTGCGTGTATTGTATTGTACACATCAAATATCAAATTACCTTAATATGATTATTTACATGAATTTTTTTTATAGAGTTTTGTTTTATCCCAAACATATTTTTTTGGCATTTGTATCTGAATATTATTATTGCAACGTCGTAAAATCCCTGATCACATGCTAAATGTCATTTATATAATATGTTATATGAAGGCGTTTCAAAATTATTCAGAAACCCGGCTTTGAGAACGGAAAAACCGAATGAAATACAAATCTGCACAGACTGACAGAGGGGCTTAGGTTTATGTAACAGGCTGGCAAATATATTTCTAAAACTAGTTTTTTTACGCTTCCTTAAAATAGAGAAATCGGAAGTTTGGTACCATCACATAACTTCGCTCATTGTATGCAATACGGTCAGTAAAAACGTCTTTCATCAACTTGCGTATGCATACTGTATATATATAGATTTTATGAATGTATGTGACTTAATCCTAATCATCTATATCTATCACTTTCAAATTACTTTGAAAAAACTTTAATTATTTACATATAAAATTAACAACATAACTTTTTATCTTACTCTTTCCATTTATCTATGTTAAATAATTAATTTACTTTAATAACAACAAAATGAAAGGTAATTAAAATCCACTAAATTTTGTTTACTTTTATATGAAAAATCGATTCTTAAATAAATTTATAATTATGTATAATAGTATATTAAATGTATACATGGTTCGTCCCTCAAACTGATAAAGTTTGAAAATTTTTTGACGTAATCATTAAGAGGTAAACCAAACATACAAAACAAAAACAAATAAAATAAAGAACTAAAACATAGAGTGTACAGCTAAACTTATACATTAACGAGAAGCATGTATATATATGTGTATTGAAAATTTTAGTCTATACAAAAGTGCAAGTTTACAGTATACACAAAAAAAAAAAATCAGAATATTGACATTTTTGATAAGGATTGAGACCCGGCTGGATCATATGAAAAATAAATAAAGAAAAACTGAAATACTAAACAGAAGCAGAACTATAACATATACACATATACAAACAGTTCTAAAATAATAATATCTGTTTAAAATTTCATTTAAAAAAAAACAGGTTTTAATCGCATGAAATTTAGATTTAGAGCTGGAGCAGTAGAAATGTTTAGTTTAAATAATTACATAATAAAACTCTCAATAAAAAGTGTTAAATTTCAGCAAGAAGGTTCTCTCTTGTGAAACTGTGAAAAAATTTTATTCGAAACTCAAGTTGAACAAATTCAACGAAAACATTTATGTTCGTTATTTAGTGACTGAAGTAAGAAAACGAACACTAGTATAATGTTAAGGAAATATTTATTTCGGGTCAAGAATTAATCAAAAACTGTTTGACATTCGAATAATTTCTACTTTTTAGATTAACGTATATACATACAATTTATATTATTAGTATAATATGTAGATAGTAATGATATGATTAAATTGAAATGTATTGTTAATCTACTCTGAAATTGTAGTATGATTTTATTAATAAGAGAAAGCAAAAAAAAAGGAAAAAAATAAGGAGAATTTCGAACTCCTTAAAAGTTCGTATCACACGAAAAAAGAAAATATTCAGTAGCTTTTAATATTTGTAGAACAAAAAAGCTTTATTTTTTTTAATCGACAACAAATTAAATTTGTATGATGAAACTTTCAAAAGAACTGAGTTGTCTACGCTCTCTGTATAATTCGTTAAACAAGACTTTCAAAATATATAAGTACGAGGTAAAAAAAATATTCACATACATTAAATTTTTCATTAATAAAAATTTTAAGAAAAAAGAATAAAGTGCTCACACGCATAATCTGTTATACAAACACAAATATTGCAATTCTGATAAAAATTTTAATAATATGATTTTTTTGGAAATAATTTCCCTCGTGACAATTTTTAATATAATCTTACTTTATTAAGAAAATTTATTGAATATGGTAACTTAAAAACCTCTAAATCTCTGAATTTATATACATATACGTTTTCATAGAGATTTCCATATTAATACATTTCCCTAATTTAACCAAAATATGTTCAGTTATATTCATAGAATCAATATTATTTTCAACATTTTTCCAAAAAACTTTTAAAAAAATTGCTTATTATTTTTCCTCTATCCGTCGTCCGTCCCTAAATATGTTAACAAAACTTTTAAAACCTTGAAGATAGGACGGCGAAATTTCATACGTAGTTATTTCTTTCCTAGAAATACTTAAATATGAAATATTCGCCCCCCCCCCCCCCCACTCTTCTAGTTATAGCCCACAAATCTCTAAAAATTTTATTTTTTAACTATTTTTTTTAGCGAAACCATAAACATTTTTTAAATTTTTTTAAAAACCGAAAAATAGTGACGAGCTTTTTCTAAAAATACAAAATGGTCTTCAAAATTTATTTACAAAAAAAATGGTTTTCAAAATTTCAGTTATCTAAAATCATTCTTTCCAAAGTTTTAATATCGTTTAATTTTGGCACCTTATATTTCCGAAACTGCAAACATTTCCAAATTTTTATAAATGCAGAAAGCTAACGACAAATAATATAACAGTGAAAAATATAAATATTTTTCTTAACTTACGCAATTAACCCTTGGGCTCAAGCATTGTGTTAACACCTTCTTCAATTTTTTTTTAACTCACCCTAAAAGTATGCAACCTTTGAAATATTTTCGTATATGAATAAAAATAATTTTAATAATATAGTATATAGCTAGATTGTTTTTTCAAAGCAGTATTTTTACTTAATGAAGAGAGAAGTACTACATTACAAAGCATAAGTTCGACCTAACTTTATTTTTATTTAGGTTTGCATTGGTTATATATACATATAGTAATGGACGCGTTTTATAAATCCTTATTACATTCATATTAAAGATTTTTAAAGAACCAATTCACGATGTACATGTAACAAAATAAATATTTTAATTTATATTGCATTTGCGTACAACCCGTTAAGTAGCACATATAATTTTTACCCATAAATAGCCTATATAAAAATGAATTTATGTTAGTAAACATGTAGGTACATAAAAACAAACAGTAAAATCTTATCAATAATTTAAAACCCTTAGGCTTTGAATAAAATATAATCACAGGGTATAAAAGTAGATTGTTTAATAAAAATAGAAATGTAGAATAATAAAAATAAAATGAAATGTCTAATTTACAGGATAATCAAATTTTACTGACTAAAATTTAAAATTGTTGTTCAGTATGAGATGAAGTAAAAAAGTAAGAAATATATGAGCTTAGCATCCTAAAAAGTCAGTAAAGATATTAAATTTATAAAATAATAATAAAAATATTTATTTTAGTAATATTTCAGCAAAAAAATTATTGTATTTACTTACTAAGAACATTAAGAAGAAATCTAGTGCAGTTCAGTGGTAGAAAAATAGGAAACATTTTAGGTGGTTGGCTGAAGTAACCATATATTGGGTCGAAACTAACAACGTTCCAATATTGTAAGTTGCGATATTACTCAATATATTAAAATCCCAATCCGAGTTGTTATGGCGTCGTAAATATCGTATTTCCTATGAATTTTGGCAATGAATACACTGATATTTACATACTTTGTTCCTATTTTCAAAATAAACAATATCAAAAATTTTAATCGGATCTGTGCCGATCTGGATAACAAAAATACTTGAACCCTTTTATAATTTTGATAAATAGCAATATTTTCTTTTATTGTGCGCGTACTTTGTCAAATTCTTCAAGTGCATTTTTTTTAGTAAGTCCCAAAAGTTAACTGACAAAATTCTTTTTAAATGTAAATACTTTGTGCATCACACTGTAAAAAGTTTATGTAAAACACTTTTCGTACTGATAATTGCATAGACTTAAAAATTTTTCCAAAACTTCTTCATATATTATTGGAAAACGGTACTTATAATTTTATATGTTACAGATTTCCTATAAAATAATGTTCTTTATTCCCTGATATTTGCTCACAAATGGTTTAGCAAAGATAGTCAGCGCTTCAAATACGATTTGAAGACAAAAATCAATTTTAGAGAAAATTTTCATAACAACATTGACCTCAATATAAGTTTTCGTTAACTCAACTATTACTACGACGCCCTCTCGTTCCAACGTTCAACGATGAATCCTGATTTATATGAACAATAAATAATGCAGTTATAAACGTTGAATATGCGTCCTTTATCTTTATAAAGGGCCGGTAATTTCGTCATGCCTTTACAGCTTAGTTGGTGAAGCTCACTTGATATAGCGGTGAGCGGTGAATTTTTTAATTTTCCTGCCTTGAAATGTTTGGACGACTTAGAATCCAAGATTTCACAAAACCACTTCCGAGATGTCACAAATCAACTTGCAAATTATCTTCATCTAAGCCAAACCATTGTCTGGAATTCATAGCGAAATCTTTAGACTTTTACAATTTATATTGTCTAAGAAAAATCTTGAAATTTTGCAACTTATTGTCTCTAAGGGAAATCTTTGATCTTCTACAATTTTTTTTGCATAATTTATACAACTTATTTTTTGGAATTGTGCCAATTAAAATTTTTGAAAACGAACGTTAAAAAAATTAAACACATAATTTAAAAAATTTTTTTTCTGATTTTAAACTTTGTTCACATGTCATGTAAAAATTTAATCATTAATTACTTATAAATAAGGACCTTTTACTCTGCAACCTTATTGTTCTACCATAAAAATAAATAGCAATATAAGTATTAAGATTCATATATACGTTACATATAACACCACAGTATAAATTTAGGACAGAATCCTTGGAGAATATAAAAATTGAGACGTAAAATGAAAAAAATAAGAAAAAGGATAATTTAATTTCTTTGAAACACAAAATTTAATTAAAATATTTGTTGTAAATTTATTTCTTTCTTTAGATTTAATACAAACAATTTATTTTATAACAGAAACGGTATAGACACATTTTATATAAAAAAAAATTAGCGCTATGTTGAAAGAATTAGTGCTTCTATAAAAAGTCCGACTGCCCATTCTCATTAACTACGATTCCTCAAGCATTCGATAAAAAAAACTACAATTGACTAAAGAATACTAATTTTTTCTAAAAAATTCTAACATAAGTTAACACATTCTATCAATACTTATCAAAAATAATACTTATTTATAGATGTGGAGTCACTTTCAAATTTCATTATTAGTAGGAATTTAAATATAGCAAATGTAATAAGTAGGACCGGACCACCTTATCTTTCTAAAGCTAGAAGAAGATCAACTGTATCGGATTGGTTACTGGTGAAAAGGATTTTGCGACATGATGGCATCTTTCATAATCTTGAATGCAGCAGGGCGATTATTTGATTTCCTCCATATTAACCAACCCTTTCAAAATTAGTGTAGTCCTAGGCCATGTCCCGAAGACTTGAACTTAGGTAAGGGTGCTGAAAGAAGATAAATGACAAACTTAATGAGACCAAAAAGTCTATCATATTTCATCCTGAAAACGGTGGCTGTGATGACGATGTACACTCATTAAGTCAGATGTTGGCCGTGACGTCAACTTTGATTATATCTAATTCTTTACACATGCAGCAGTAAGCCAGTCAGGCGAAGGAAAAATTGAAAATTTCTTAAATAAGAAAGAGATTGTTTTGGTAGCCTTCAGGCTTTAACAATACCTCTCAAGGCCGTCAAGGGTTGATTGTGAGGTCCATGCAGAGGAAATCCCTTGTAGGCCCAATATTACTGATATTGGCCCAATGCTACTGATTAATGTGCATGCTCGAAGCGTAATGGCTCGAATTTTACTTGGAAACTAAAAGATCTTGGCGGGGACCATCACAGCATGGTCTCTGGGTCAGATCCTTGTCGCGAGACAAAGCTAAGAAAGATCAGAAAGTTTATACATTACATCTGTAAGAACAGTTTATACATTACATCTGGGGTAAGAACAAAAAAATCGCCTATACTGAGTTCAATATAGGTACCACAAAGCACAAGGGTTTAGAGACTGAGTAAAAATTGTATTTCTAAAAATTCACAGTGACATATTTAATATTCATTTCTCATACATAATAATGTTGAAATTTCATATGTTTTTAATTATTAAACTCCTACGCTGAGTAAAATTTTTCTTAAAATATATTTTTGATTAGAAATGACTTTGAACTTGAAAACTCCTCAGAAATTATCGGATCCCATATTTTATTTAATTTTATTTGCTTAAATTTATTCTGACCCAAATGCCCTTCAAACATTAAATTACAATAATAAATTATTTTGAACATTAAGAAAGACGTAAGAAGAATGAAAAGAAGAAGTAATTTAATTTGGAAAAAAATTCAGAATTATTTATTGATTTAATTTGTTCATAAAAACAAGTTTTTAAAATTTCTAGATCACTAAATTTATAAGAGGAAAACCTTATACATATTAATACTCGTATCCTTCTAAAACAATTAAAACTTTTCCCCAGATTTTTAATAAAATAATTTACTTGCCAAAATTATGAGAATATTGGGTATTTTTTATTATACTGATTTTTAAATCAACAGTGTAATAAAATTCAACAATGGGAAATAACAAAAGACATGCTTGAGTAAATTTGAATTAGATGATTTTTGTTCTACTCCAAAATTCTTCTCTTCTTCTTTAGAATCACTTATTTGACTAAATTCAGCTCAAGAATATTTGTTAAATTATTAAACAGAGTCAACTGAGGTGATGTCGCAATAACTCCGCATGGACTAGTGTTTAGTCCGTAGCTACATTACATACCAAATCGAAAAGATTCAAAGTTTTCCACCGTTCACATGTTTCAGAATCTCCCTATTCCTTGCACCTTGCAATTCCTGCAAATGCTTTCGAAACACAATGCCATTATGAATCCACAAACAAAAAATAATTTCATATTTGTAAAAAATTTTAAATTTTTGCATAAGGAACCTATTCCCTTGTTTGACTTAAACACTATTTGTAATTTTCATGAACGTTTTTCCTCTTTTAAACCTCTCATTTTATTCTAGACGATATCATTTTGTTTTACAGAATATGCTCTGCTCTATAGTTATTCTACATAAATTAACAAATTGAGTTGGATTTGACTTTTCTTTTACTTTTTAATAAACACAACAAAAATTAACTCTGCTTTTTGTAAATTTCACCAAAATTCAAAAAATTCGAGTTGATGTGTAATCTTTAATTAGGAAGACGCCCTTACTTATTCCTTACAGTTTATAAAGTTTCATGAGATATTTTTGAAATACAATTATTCAAATTCAATTTTAATAGATTTAAAATTACTACTTCAATAAAGTCCACAAATTCGTAGCGATTTATTTTCATTTAGTTTTTTTTAAATTATATAAAGAACTTGTCAGCTATGAAGGAAACAAATTATTTCTTATGGAAGACGCTCCGCCATTGATAAAAGGAAATGGCAGTTGGGCGAAAAGCAATATAGAGAAAGTCGAATTATTTGCTGATAACTTAGAAAGCATATTCACAACAAACGGAATAACATCAGATGTGAGTTTAGTAGAATCTATCGCAAATGAAGCAAGCAGCGGAAGTACTGAGAGAGCTACCAGACAAGGCATTGAAGCATTTAATGAAAATCATGAATGACGCTATAGATTTTGAGTATGTTCCTTGTGCTTGGAAAGTGGCAGAAGTATGGTGTTCAAACCCGGGAAATCCTTGAGTGAAATAAAATCTTACAAGCCCATTTCACTGTCTATAGCAATAATTATTGGCTTCAAAAATATTGAAACCAGTAATAGAAAATAGGGGCCCCATACCAAACCATCAGAGTGGATTTAGAAGAAACCATTCTATAATAGACCACGTCCAAGAATAACGAATATTATAGAAAAAATCTTAGAAAATAAAGAAATCTTCTCTTCTATATTTCTAGATGCAGCACAGGCATTCGACAAGGTATGGCACAAAGGCCTTATATTTAGGTTAGGACAAATGATACCATCACCATTTGTAGCAATTTTGAAATCTTACTTAGCTGATAGATTATTTGGAATTAAACAAGACGCTGAATACTCCACGCTAAAAGAAATAAGAAAAGGTGTGCCTCAAGGCAGTATATTGGGCCCAACGTTGTACTTTCTTTACACGAGTGATCTACCATAAATAGTAATTTATACGGTAGCCACTTTTGCTGACGATACTGCAAAATTGGCAGTAGACTCGAACATTGACGAATCGACAAATAAAATTACAGGGGGCAAGTAACAAAATAAGTCAGTAGACGAAAGATTGGAAAATGAAGTTGAATGAAGCAAAATCAGTTCACATAAATTTCACCAATCCAAAAATAGTGAATCCACCACAAATTAACTTAAATGGAGCGACAATTGAAAATAAAGTATTGATTTATAACCAAATCATTAAACCAATATGACTATATGGCATTCAACTGTGGGGTTGTGCCAAGAAGACTTACATTAACAAAATTCAAACCTTCCAGAATAAGGTTCTGTGCGGCATGGTAAATGCGCCGTGGGGTATGCGTAACAGTGACATCCACAGGGACTTAGGAATTCCTTTGGTTGTAGATGAAATTAAGAGTTATGCCACAAAACATAGCTTGTAAACATAGAAGCAGCTCGACTGCTAGGAAAAAGGCCTTATGGCAGACAGACCTAAACGAACAATACCTTTCGATTTAACACAAAAAACCAATTTCCTTATTTAGGTATTTAATTCATGTACGGAAAAACCAAGTTAGCGCAGAGATAATAGTTATTCTGTGGGACCAGCTTTATCCGTTCAGAGTTTAGGTGATTTTTTAGGGTAGGAGTCATGCTCCCCACTGTCGGAGGAAAAAAGCAGGTAGCGCCGTTCTTCTTCGTCTTTCGAGATTTTTCGAAATATATTTTTTTTTCTTTTTTTGTCTCCTTATGATTTTGAAAGAAGATTGAAATAAAACATTGTAAAAATTATATAAAATAAAGGTAATTTAATTTAATTAAAAGATAAAATATTTTCTCCAAAAACTTTTCAACTTGATAGGAATAAAATGGATACAAAGAAAATTTCAGTCATTGTATATTCAGATTAGAAAGTTTTGTTGTTTTCCTTTAAAAATTTGAAGTTTCTTCACCCACATAACATGTGCATTACTTAATTGAAAGTTTTATCTCAAAATTCAAATACGCCTACGAACTATAACAACAAAAACACATTTTCTCCTACCAATTTTTATTGTGATTTCTACCCTTGTAACATATTACCTTCCATTTAGGTTAAAAAATTTTGTTATCACAACTAGGAAAGTGAAGTACATTTAAGCTTGAGTTTTTTTTTCAGTTAAACAAAATCTACAAACGTTTACTTAAAAATCAAACTTTTATCGAATTTTATTTACATCAAACAAAAGTTTAAGAACTTTCGTTAATTAACCTACATTCATACATACAATCAAATTCAAAGAAACAGATTTTCTCAAACATTTGTGCTTTGGAGATTTAATTTTAACTATTTAAATTAAAATATGTTTTAAGCTGCGAAACATTTTACTATAATGAAAGTTTTATTTCTGCCGAAAGAAAGTTCCATTATTGTTACAAGCATAGCTTTTCTACTAAAAGATATACTTGTTTTCGTATTTCTATCGATAAATTGTATAAAGTCATTTAAAATTTTATTGATTGCCATAATTGGCACGCACATAAAATGCTGATAATGTCGAAAGCACTCATTACAGGTTTCTTATCCTGCAAAAAACTAATTAACATCTAATAAATTATTAAATTTTAGTAATTAAGACATCCAAATTTTGGCTCAAATAAAAAAAATGTACATAAATTTACTCTGGCCCTGCCAGTGAGAAGCGTTTCCACCAAAAACTCAACATAGCCTTCAAATGCAATGTTAAAACATATGAGCGTGCCAAGAAATATGCAATATTAATTCAAAAATTTGCAAATTTAATTCTAACCAAGCTAGATTCTAATAATTTTGGTTGAAATTTATTATTAGAATTAGAATTTAATTTAATTTAAAAATGGTTAAATTAAAAAAAAAAAATTGAAAAATTCTTGAAACAAAATTAATTAAATTCCTTACCTGAGTAAAAGCCTCTACTATATATGTTTATGTTTGATTATAATTATATATAAATGTTTGTATGTTTATTTCTTGTTGCGTTGTATTTGATTTTTGTGATTCCTTCTTAAATAATTCTACTCCGTAATTTTAGTTTTTTTTTTCTCTAGCGTAATAAATTACAATGTCCAAAATTTAAAATTTCATTCAATTTTTGTTTTAAATTATTAATTTTCACTTCTTATTCTACTATACTCACTTAATTTCTAAAGTGTTTCTGCAAATTTTAAAAAGCATTAAAATAACTTAATTTTCGCTTTGCAAAATATATGTATATTATTTTCAATTTCTGTATATTTACGTAAATTTTAATTTGAGTTGAAAATTATTTGAAAAATAAAAAAAAAACACATCACAGATATTTTACCATTTTTGTTTTCTTCTATTAAATTTATTTAAAATTATTTTTTAATATACAATAGGATATTTAATTACTTTTTACTATTCATAATAATTAAATAATTTTTAATTCACATTTAAAAAAATGTTCACTTTTTTATCAATAAAATTACTTCTCCGATACATTCAGTACATTATATAAGTATATATAATAAAAATTTTCTTTGCTAGGCTAAAATGCAGACAATGATATGTTTCAGTTACACATTAAAAAATTTAATGCAAGTTTTAAACACCTGAAATAAAAAACAAAAAAATTAATGTGAATAATTTTATTTATTTAAATTACATATTGTAAAATTTTAACAATAAATTAAACGTTTATTTACCATTACTATACAAAGAGTTTTATCGGCAATTTACAATTTTCTAAATCACTTTCTTCTTAATAGAGAGCAAAAATCAACATATTATGTAATTTTACATAAGAATAGCGATATAACATAAGGATTTTTCTTATAGCAAAACATAGGGACCTGCACATAACGTAATTATTTGCTCATGTATGAATTATGAAGTATACAGTCTTTATTTGAATGAAAATAATTAACAGAATGAATGAAACTGAATGAGCACTTAAATATTAAAAAAGTTATGCGAAGAGAAAAAAGTATGGGACTAGGTGGCGTACGGCCCTACCGTTATAATGAATGTAATTATTTTTTAATTGTCCTATAGTATAATTACAAACATGAAAGAATAAACTATGATAAATAAAAAAATAAACGAAATCATAAAATTTCACTTTTTATTTTTCAATTCTTATATTCTTTTCAATTTATTTTTAGTAAAATTTTCTAGACTTTATGGCGCTGTTCATGCACTATTCAGTATAGACCTTCACAGAGTTTTATGAATTTTATATAGGAAAAAACTTGTTTAATTATTCACAAATTTTTTATGGGAACGTCATTTATTCAACTTTTGCTATTATTATACATATATTGATCTTATATTGTATATTCCTTTACCCTTATACAATATTTTCACACAAACGTTAAAAAAAAAAAAATACTTGAAAGGCGTCTCGTCATGAGGCTGAACACTTTTCTGCTTGGTACGGCAAATTATATACTATTTTTTATTAAGCTTAAGTCTCCTATATATACTACTTCTTTAAATATTTCAAATAATAACAGTAAAGTTAAAAATATCGTAATTTATAAAAATATCATAAATTGAAATATCCTCCCTTACTTTATGCAAAGCGTTCGGCAATTAATTGACTTACTTAATAAGACACTAAAATTTGTCAATATAAAGCGAATTATCGCACATGTATGTGAATAACAGAATCTTAATTCCTTGATAATCATTAAGGATCGAATTTTAGTCAAATATAAGTACTTTAAATGCTGGAAATGAAAAAATATATTTCCAAATTGCTCTTTTCAATGTCTGACATGATATTTTCAAAATCAGTCTGAATAAAAAAAAAAACACCAAAAAAGCTTAATAATGGAAGAATACTAAAGTCTGAGACCACGAAGAGTCTAGTGACAAACCAAAATGTCGATGGTCTCTAATATTACAGTATGTATACTTTAAGAATAAAATAAAAATTAAAACAGGAGAAAAAAATAAAAATTTTTTTATAAAATTTTAATATAATTATAATTTTTGTGAAAATATAGGTCTGGCAACAATTACTTACCTCCAGAGCTTTTTTATAATAATTACACGAAAAAAGCTTTACTAATATAATGAATTCTTTAAGTAAACTAGTAGTTTTAGTAATTGAAATTTTTCATTGTTTTTTTTTAATTAAAAAAATCATTCATATTTTTCTTTTTATTTTATTTATTTTTTTGTTTATTACACGAATACTCTATTATTTAGTTATTAAAATAAATTTCAAGAATTTGAATTTTTCCACCGTGTCTCGGATATTATTAGTAAATTGAGGATTATATTTTAAATCCTAATTTGTATATTACCAATTTGAGAAACTCTTGTAAATTTTACCGAAACACTAAATAAATTTCAGAACAATAAATTTTATCCAATAAATTTTATTTTTGCTCCAAATTGTAGATAATATTTTAAAGTAGGTTTTTATAGTAGATTTAGTTCTTAAGTATTAGTGGGTCGTACGGAATTTGTAAAATATTTTATATTTTTAGTCTAATTGATTTCAATATAAAATTCAAGAATAAAATAAAAACTATTCAATTCCAGATTTTTATGTTATTTTTTTTCGAACAATCATTTGACATTTATAATTTTGATCACAAATTTATGATATGTATTATGTAACGTATGCATACAAGAATATTAAAAACAAAATGGATTTTATTAAGACCAAATTCAATTTTCCTTTTAATTTTTTACTTTTAGTCTGAAGATATTTTTACAACGAAATTAAAAACACTTAATTCACAATTAGTTATAAATATCAATCAAAATATTTAATAATTATTGCGAAAAAAATTATTAGAAATTCGTTAATTTTTACCGTAGCGATAAACAACTATCGCCCCAACGAAGGGACGTCTTTTGAGACGGACTATTTCTTGTTTTAAAACGTGACCCGCACATGTGCTCCACTTTTAAATTTAATAAAATTTATTAAACAATTCAATATAGAATTATTGTTAAACTTCATTTAGCTGGTCATTTATAAATATAAAATTTTTTATTATAATTATTTTATTTAACTTTTTTTCTATTTAAAATATAATTTTATTATTATTATTATTAATTATTTTGCAATCACTGAAAATAAATGAAATATATAAATAAAGTATACAAATTACTTTAAAAATTTATAGGTGTTTAATTATTATTTTACTTAAATAAATTATGTTATTGATTACATATTATAAAATAATTAATATATGGAAAAAAATAATCAACAATTAAACTTTGATATTTTTTTGATAAAAAATTACGAAAAAATAGGTTTAGATACACACACATATGAAAATGGCGTACAAAAATATAGATTAATGAAAACTGTATGTCTGGTAGGAAAACTTTGTATTTCATATATTAAAAACACTGTGAGATTGTCTTCTTTATTCTTTTCATATTATTATAAAAAAAAAAATTAAATAAAAATTATTTATATAAATTTTTATGTTATAAAATTTTGCAAATAGTATACACTTATATAATCTTTGACGTAAAAACAGGTTGTAAAAGCCTAATTGACTTGATGATTTTAATGAGAAGAGTAGAAATCAAATATCGCTAAATCAAATTTATTTTTTAATTTATATATATATATATGAATGTACATAAACATTAAGATATGAGACTAAAAAAATATTAATTAATTTCTTTTTGCTTAAAATAAATTTTTTCATATATTAAATATTTCATATATGTATGTATTAATTTAATTTATTAACATTTTCTTGTATTCCCTCATCAAAAAATCAAATTAAAAATATATTTAAGAAATATATGCATCGGAATTATTCGGTAATGAAATATTCTTAAAATATTGCATACATTTAGGGGATTGCTAAATTTCTTTATTAAAACGCAAAATAAATTTGCAATTCCCTTAAATAAGCTTTTGTTGTTAATTCATAACTATTCTTATGTTTCAAAAAAATTAATTGATGATTTCCAATTATTTATAAATACTCAGAAAAATATTTTATATATAAAAAGTTCAAATAAATATGACGTTTAATCCATATATAAATTTCTTCCACAAAAAAATAAATAATAAAAAAAAAACTTTTAGATCTTATGAGTCCAATAACCCTCCAACACTTGTGTATATTAAATATAAAAGAAAGGGATATAAAAAAATCAAATAAAAAATCAAGCACCCTTTTCTCCTTATATTGTCATATAATAAATAAACAACAAAAGTTAAGTATGAGTATACCCGTAAATACAATATGCACATACATTTTAATATTATGTGAATATTCAATGCACACTTATATATTATTTAAATTTATTAATGTAATTCATAATATACACATTCATATGTACTCTTACATTAATAAATATAGTGTTAGTAATTGCATGTATTCAAACATTTTTTTAAAACAAACAAAAAAAACTTTATACAAATAAAATTTAGAACAAATTTTAAATTCTCAAAATTATATTTAAAAAAAACAGAAAAGAGGAAAATGTTTAAATGATACTTGCAAATTATAGCAAATGTATAAATATATAGTATATATATTTGTGTGTATGTGTACATAAAATTATATACATATATGTTTTTTTTTTCATTCCAACAAATTCATATTGTGTCACCTAAGAAAATTTATAAATTTCACCTTTTACCTTATATTCCATATTATATTGTATATAAAAATAAATTTATTATATGCAAATATGTACACATACAAACATTCATAATATGTATATAAAAATCCTTTATATACATATTTTTTTTTTATTGTATACAAATATTTAATAAATGCATTTATTTAAGCACAAATTCAAAGATCTTGAATGTTAAAAGGCTCTAAAGAGTTTGTTATTATCTTTATGAGAGCGCAAAATAATATTCGAAAGTTATACTCTATTTTTTTAAAGTATGTACTCGTATATAACGAAGTATATGTACACACTTGAATATTATAATAATTTAATTCGAAATAGAGGAGAAAAAGGAGAAAATATTTCTTAAGCTTAAAAAAAAAATATTTTTGTTAATATCAAAAGTTTATGAAAATTGAGAAATTTGTAAAATGCACAAGTCTACACGAAAAACATATAAAAGAAATCACGTTTTTTTTTTAAAAAAAAAAGAATTTTTTTATGTACATAGGACATACAACTTTAGTGCGAGTGGGTATACCCACATAAATAAACTTGAGTGGGTATTCAAGTAAGAATTTTGGTTTTTTTTTTTTTCTTAATTTTTCTTTTATAAAAAATTAATTTGATAAATTTTCATTTTTATCCATACATACATATATATATATATATATTATGCATTTTCGTATATAGGTGAAAAGTTAAATAATTATGTATTTAAAGAATATAATTGGAATTTCTTATATCAAAATGAAAATTTTACATTCGTAATTTACAATACAAATATAAATTGATGAAATATGTAAAGATTTCTTTTGGTTTTTTTTTTCTTTTGTTTTCTTCTCTATTAATTGACGTAAATTCTATTGATTTTTTTTTAGTTTATAAACATAAAAAATATGAAAAACAAAAAAAAAATAGTACAATTTCTATATTCTCCTTTAACTTTTTCCCTACAATGAATTTACTAAAAGCCAAATTGCGTAATTTGTTTAAACTTGAATAATTTATTTCCTTAATTTTTCTTTTCCATTCTAAGTAAAATTTTCTAAGAAAGTAAGCCCATACGTTTTTTGTATATACAATATAATTAAATCGAGTAGATATGATGTAGAAATACTTTTATTCTATATTCAAAATTACAATTTTTCTTTAATAATTTTCTATATAAAAAAAATAGTTACGTTATTAATTTCATGTTTTTTTATTTAAAAATTTTCAAATAAATATTTTATAACATAGACCGTTGCCGCACAAATTTCTGTTTAGCTATTTACATATTTAGTTTTTTAAAAATTTTATTTTATTTTCTATTAAACAACAATTTTTTTCCCCTATAGTAAATTGCATATTAACCTTTCATATATTAATTTATAATATAATAATCAAAAAATTTTATTTATGTATAATATATTTATATTTATATATATGTATACATTATTAATGAAAAAAAAATATATATATCTTGTTAAAATTAATAATACCAAAAAATTATACAAATATTATATTTATATACGTATATAGTAAAATAATTAAAAATGTAAGTATAATAACTTTTTTCTTGCTTTTTATATTTTATGCATTTCTTAAAGGAAATGAAACCCAAATTCAAAAAAAAAACCCACAAAAGAAATTCTCAAAGTAAATAGTTATTTATCGCGACGATCTATTAGTATCAACGGTAAATTAACAACTGAATTTAATATACTAAAAAAACACAAAAAATCTATAATACAATCCAAAAAAAAATTCAATATACTTGAAAAAGGTATACTTAAAGAGAAAAAAAAAGAATAACAGTAAAATATAAGAAAAAAAATTTTTTTTGTTCTCTATTAAAAAATAAAGCATTCAGAGACCTTTCCAATTTCAATTTATGTTGTTGATGTTATTTTACCACTACTACAAAAGCAAGAAACAATAGAAAAACTACATACATACAAGAAAACACAAAATTAACAAATTGTTAACAATGAAAATGTCCTTTTATTTTTTTGTATGTTTTTTTTTTCCTTATTTTAAATTTGTATTCATTAATCATTATGTTTCTTTACCGTTATCATTTTATTTTCTTCTATATATATATATATACAAATAAATTCATTTTCACTAAAATTAAACATGTATAAAATTTCAAAGTTGGTCACACAATCAAACAACTATCGGTACATAAATTGAAATGAACATTAAAAGCTTTGAAATTATTTATTTATTTTTAACATATATATATGTATATATATATTCTTATATCTTTATAACATATATCTTTATAACATTTTGAAAATACTCTCTTTTTTAAAAAAAAATCCTTTAAATTTGAATATAATACGTACTGTCAGTGCTTATTTAATGAAATACTTCAATTTTCAAACTTCTTAAACACATAAGGGTATAAGTATATAAGAACATATTATATTCCACATACATAATTACAATAAATAATATTACATATGTGTGGACATAAAATATATATATATATATATGTGTGTATCTAATCACACTGACACAGTTTTGTTTTTTTTCACTGCACAATATAAACATTATTGAGAGTTAAGAATTATCAACTATAATCTGTATTGTCTATACATTAGGTAAGGCACTAGAAAACTCAATTAAAATTTTTGTAAAAATTTAAATAACTTATAAAAATTTAGATTTTCATAAATGTTAAAGATTCATATTCAATTTCCAATTCAGTATTTCTTATAATTGTAAATTATGTACTATCACTTAAGAAAAATAATATAGACTTTCATCGATATAAATCATTTCATGTAAAATTATGTATTTTGAATATTACTGTATATAAATTCAGATTTTAAAAAGATAAACAAAAATAACGGAAATTTAAGAAATTACAAAATTTCCTTTTCTTACTCCAGCTTTTTATAACTTCTACATAATTCGTTTAAAAATTTCGTTTTTATCTCATCTTCGAAAATATTTTATGTTGGAGAAACCAAATTTCGAAAAAAAAAATTTCACCATTATTTACTTAACATAAAACTTCAAAATTCTCCTACGCTTTAAAATTCATTAACTAAATTGTTTTTTAAAAGCTTCATTAGTTTAAGCTTAAAATTTCAATTTAAGTCTTCGCACTTTTATTTGCACAATTTTAATGCTTATGTAAAATTGAAGTTTGTGTAAAATTTGGAAATTTTGTCTATTTATCTATTTTTATACTTTTCTGTTCTTACAATTTTAAGGACACTAGTAAGCTTTTGGTTAACATAACTATAAGCGTGTAAATTTATCTCTTAACACAGTTCAATTAAATTTGGTAAGAGCCAGAACTCAAATATTAAATTTCAAGAAATTCCATTAATTAGCTGCGTAGATACGGTAAAAAATGTAAAACCGGCACCCAATTCATTTTCCGATCACTGGTCTTTCCAAAAAAATTTATAGAATCATTGTTTTAACACGTCTAATTTAAACATTAAATTTCAATGAAACCGGTTGGTTATTTCTCTTTATATACGCAAAAATGTATAAACATCCAGTTGCTGGCACCTGATTTCTTCCAAAAGTGAGGACGTTTTGCTGACGGTCGAATGAAACTTAAGACAAACGGTCGAATGAACCGAATGATGAAATATCAAGTAAATCCGTTGAATATTTTTTTCGAAATGATCAAAAATGTAAAACAGGCCCACCAAAAGTCCAGTTCCCGAGACCTGATATATCCTAAAAGTTGATCAATCCGTGACATAGTCGAAATATAAAACTCACATATAAAATTTCATGAAAACATCATTCTTCAGTTCAGCTGAACTTGAGATGCACGTGTGACAGATAAATCGACCGACACACAGACAGATAAATCAAAAGACAGTCAGACCGACATCTCTTTAAAAATAGTTTATTTACGCTTCCCTGCTATGGGGAAGTGCGTTCCCACCAAAAACTCGACATCCGAATTTTGGTGCCTTCAAACAACCTCCCTTTTTGTATGCAATGTAAATATTATTCTATCTATATTCTAATTCTCTCTCTTCTATCTGTCTATTCTAATCATCTAATGAAAATACTATTGTTAAAAAACCAATTTTCAAAGTACTATAAAGTTCGTTCTATGATTCATTGCTGAATAGCCTAATGACCCACTTTTCCAGTGAATACCTAAGAGTACCATTATGTTTAGAAAAATTATGTCCATGTTAGCCAAAAATCTGCTAAAAACAGTCTGCCTTTTATGTAGGTCTCTTCCTTCTAAACCGATTGCGATAAAGAATTCTTAAAAAAAAAATGTACATACTGGTGCATGCACGAATCAATACAGAGTACCAAAAACAAAGATGTGAGCAACATAGGCTGCATGAGATTATGTGTTTGGATCTTAACAACTAAGAGTCTAGCCTCCGAAAAGAATAAGCGAGATGCCACCGGTTTGTTGATCATTCGGAAAGGCATATTTTGCTCACTTCGATCCGTTTACTTGCAATAAACCTTGGATATACTTACATAAATTAAAATTATAGAAATTTTTTTAAATATTTAGTACATTTCAATAACTATTGTTAAGTTGTTAAAACAAACATCATAGGTTTTATCTTTCACCAAAGCCTTTAAAATTTTAAAATCGAAATGGTTTTTTATTTATCAGGCGCGTCATAAAAGATATTTTAAAAGACAAATAGGAGAAAAATATCCAAAATTCCGCAAGTAAACAAAATACAAAGTATTGTAAATTTCGATTTTGTTAGTAAAATTTTTCTCTCACTTTGGCTACTCTCACTTTGTTTTCTTTCTTACTATTATGACTATTTTTTTAAACCGTAAGTTGCCATGAAACATATGTATGTTTGGAATACAAAAAATACTTCAAAAACCATTGTTTTCATACAACAATTTGAATTTGAATAAATTGCTATATACATATGTATACATTTTAATTAATATTAGGCAATTATTAAATAAATAATATTAGCAATTATAAAATTTAATATGAATATTCAAAAGATTATTAATTCGAAAGATCAGTCTAAATATATTCCAGATTTGCCAATTAACCATTATCAAAGTATTTTGGAAAAATTAGCTGCTGCAAAAATAATTAACCCAGCACAATCAACTTCACCTCCAATATTGGAGGATATAAATTATAATAAACATTTTAAAAAAAATTTTGTAGGAAAAAATATTGAGAACAATGAAAACAAAGTTAATTTAGATTGCATAAGCACACCAACCAGACCTTTTCATGATAATGGCAACAGTGTAGAAGATTTTTTTGAAGATAACACCTTCCTTCAAGAAGAGTTTTCTACATCAATTGATGAAGAAATTAAATCTTTTAATGCAAGAAATAAACAAACCGTTAACCAAAATGAGGAAAAATGCTCAAAAAATGAATTGAATGATGTTACTAACGGAGTAAATTATATTAATAGAGGTAAATAAAAAACATCTTAAAATATTCTATGTTTGGATGTAAATAATAATATCAATATGTTTAAACAACAAACCTGATTTTGGTAATAAAAAATTTTACGTATACAACGAGAATTTCTATAAATAGAATAAATAGTATTGTATAAGTATTTTATGATTAAGTTAACAATTTATTTTAAGACAATACATTTGTAGAAAAAGAAACACAAATACTTAAGGAAGAATCTTGTATTTTGGATAACGAAGATAAAAAAATTGAAAGTTTGTTAAAATTGATCGATTATGAAGCAAACAAACAAAAATTTCCAATAAATGCCGCTTCAAATTGTATTAACAGCACTTTGATCAAATATTCTCATTCTGATCAATATGATAGACATGATCAATTAAGTTTTGAACAATTTTTTCAAAGATCAGATTATTACGTCTATTTAATATTGATTATAGCTTATGTGATCCTTATACTATTAAGAGCTACTGAGAAAATATTAATATTTATTAAAATATTGTTAAATAATGCTCTTTTAGTATGCTGGAATTATCTACAAAATAATTTACGTTATAATGGATCTACATCTAATCTATTGATTTCATTTATGATCATACCAATTTCTTTCATTCTCGCAATTACATATACTGGATGCTGCATTGTGCATTTGATAAACAAGGTATTTTTGCTAAAACTTCCAAAACAAATAGTCACACAATCAAATTTGTCGAAATAAATGGCTCCAGAAGCAAATGAAACAGAATTTTTTTTAAAAAAAATGTGTCTTAGCTTTTAAAATAGCTGCGTATTTTGAACTATAACTTAATATATTGCACAAAAAATGAATCAAATTCAATTCTAATAAAAGAATAATTTCTGATAAATTTTGGGCAGGCTTTCATTTGAATTTTTAAATACCAATTAATTAAATTTTTCGTAATTAGTGGATACTATTTTCATTGAATTGAATCAGGTACAATATAAAAAATATAACAAATTCTTTCAAATATGAATTTATTTAAAGAAAAATATGTTTTTATACCACAAGTTTAAGCTGGATACTAAAAACGTAAACTGAACTTACACTTACATATAAAATTTTCATTATTTTTCTTAACTATTTTAAACAAATTCTTTAATTAGGAATTGTAAGTACATCTCTTTTTTGTACATCGGAACTCGAACAACTTGTTTCGTTTGTATTTAATCCACTATCAAATGTGTTAGAATTTGAGCTACTTTCGTTTAAAATGTGTTTGCTAGAATTCGAGACTTCAGCCGAGTTATTGTCGTGATATGTTTCCAATTCAGTACTCATCTTTAATTTTTTACATTCGGTCTCTGATTCCGAATCACTATCTGACCCTGAACTTAAATCATCATCAAACCAAAGGTTCGGTTTTCTTTTCGTAGTAATCGTTTCCGCTTTTCTCTTAGCAATACTATTTTCCGCTTTTTTAAATCCTTCTTCCACTGCTTCGCTTATTTTTTCCGTAAGTTCAGATCGTGCGTTTTCATAATTAATATCTTTGAATTCGTGCTTGGGAACCGCTATTAATCTCTCCAGCTTCCTTTTCTTTCGTTCTTTTGCTTCTTCTTCTCTTTCTTTTTGCTTCTCTAGCCATGCTTTTAACTTTTTCTCCTCATTAATATCACGGAGCCGTCTACCACTCAAATCTCTACAAGCTTCTTTGTTTGTTGTTTTCTCAATCTGAGCTCCAATTGCTCTTAGCATTGAACCAAAACCCCCTTTTCCACCATTTACTTTGAGGCTGATTTCAGTGTCAAAATTAATCCGAGTTGAAAATTCAGTAGTATTCGTTAACAATTTTCCATTATAGAGCAAATAATAGTCCTCTTTTGTAAGATTCTGGAACACACAAAATATACTAATCAATAATCTACACATTTTCACTATCTTACAAAAGTTAATACTCACGGTTAAATTGAATACGCTTTCCAATATGTCTTCGTAAGACTTCCCATTATGTCTTAAAAACGGAATCTTATTCAAATATACGGTGTAATTCATTTTTATGAAACAATTATTAAATTATTTATTAACGTTTATGTTTTTAGTTTTATCTTGTAAATGCAAAAATTTGACGGTTCTCTATTAAAAAGAAATCACAAGTGTCAGAACCTATTATGACATTCTGAAACAGGAATGCCAGTAGATGATTAATATCTTATGTAATTACTTTTCAAAATCATAGCTATACCTCATATTTTAAAATATGATTTCCATGATAATTGATTTCTAGAACACGTTAATTTTCACATTTTACATTTATTTATATTACATTTATGAACACATTTTACGTTTATTTTCACCTAGATGGAAAAAGTCATTTCTTATATTTGCAATAAATCATTAAAACAACTTACTTTATGCCTATAATAACATCTTTCAACTCAAAAATAGGGTTGCATATAAATGTGCGTACATACTTTCTATTTTTCTCAAGCGAAACAAGTATTTTTTTTAATTAATGAGAATTTTATTCGTGAATATTTTTTGTTTTTTATTAGCGAACTTATTCGTTTGCATAAAACGGATTATTCGTAAAACTAATACCATCCTAAACTATTGACAATACCATACAATAGTTAAAATGAATGACAAAATTTTTTATCGCAAAAAAATGATTGTTAATATTGAAGTTTTTAACGTATTTTAAGTTTTAGAATTATAAAAAGTCTTAAACAAAACGTGTGTATTTTATTGTCATTAAAATAAAAAATGTTACGTGCTTAGAATTGTTACGTGTTTATATATGTATATTAAAATAAATTATCCACATATTCATCTTTCTTATAGCACTTAAGTATAACATGATAACCGGAGTTACTCCAGTTGTAGAAGAAAAAAACCATATTTACCAAAACCCTGACCTGCTGCCAGTAAACGTATTGAAAAAATTATTTGATACACTAATCTTTTAATTTTCAAATTTTTAAAATATAAATTAACTTTAAGAACCACATAAAACAACAAAAAGAAGGAGAAGAAAAAAAAATTTTTAAGACAAATCAACTTTTTAAAAATATACCTTTAGTTTTATATGAAATCTGATAATGAAAAAAACACGCTCAAATTCGCCGCATCTAAAATTTAAATTTTTTGGCACAAAGTGTAACCGCTGCAATAGCTTTCTAGGTATTTTGGTAACGAAACGAAAATGTAAACATATCGGAAAAATGTCAACAAAATCACATGTATTTGAGCTTTTGCTACTAAACTTTAATTTGTTTTACTTTGTTTATTATTGTGACACAAGCACAAAGCTAAATTAACAAATTAAAATCCATTAATGGACTCATCGGAATCAGAAGAAAACTCAGATATAGAGCCGACAAAAGAAGATGACCAAGAAAGGGTAATATGCATGTACCTTGCTTCTAACATAAATATAACAATATGTATGAATAATGTATATGAATTCGAATTTAGACTGCTATCCGTGAAGAACTTTCCTCAATGTCGTTTGAGGACCTTATGAAACTTAAAGATGAATTGGGATCTAAAGTGTACAATGAAGCTATTTTTGGAAGCAAAAATAAAAAAATTTCAAAAATCAACAAATCTGATTTTAAAAGAGCAAATAAGAACAGACCACGAGAAATATCTTCAAAGCGACAAGTCCCTTTTTTGGGAGTAGAATTGAGAAAGCCACTTACAGCTACCGAAACACGAGACCCTCGATATGATGAAAAGTGTGGAGAGTATAGTTCATCTGTGTTTAAAAATAATTACTCTTTTGTAAATGAAATACGTGAAAATGAATTGCAAAAATTAAAAAATAAATTAAAAAAAGCATCAGGAGAAGAAAAATCTGAAATAAAATTTGCTATACAGCGATTAGAAAATCAGTTGCGAGAAGAAAAAGCTTGGAAAACCCGAGAGTCAATCAAAAATGAAGCAATAAAAGAAATTCAAATTGCTAAAAAAGAAGGCCGAAAACCACACTATGCAACCAAAAGTATAGTTTTCCCAATTCAAGCGTTCAAATCTTTTATTAAACTTTTTTTCAGAGGAACTACGTACAAAAGAACTTGTCAAACAATTTGAGGATTTAAAAAGTTCTGGACGTCTTGCTAAACACTTAGAGAAAAAGCGGAAAAAGAATATCGTAAAAGACAGAAAAAAAATTGAGCTTAATGTTTGACTTAAATATAATTTTAAATTTATTTACTAATACAAAATAAATGTATAAGAAATTGATTATCCTGTTCTTAACATTTTTGCTTCACGTTTTTCTTGCAATTCCTTACGTTGTTCTTCTACAACAATTTTTCGTTCTTCTAAAAATTTTGAATACTCTTGAGGATCTAAATGTCGAACTATTTTAACTCCGCATGTTCTAGCTACTCCAACTAACATATTACACATTTGCTAAAACAATAATGATCAATCATAATTTAAATATAATACTTTGAGTTTTACAAACTTACTTCCATAGTCAAAAGGGCATTGGGTGGATCTTGTATCTTTATTGTAGCTATTTCGTATAGGTGTTTTAGTGTAATTTTCCCAGCGATTTCCTTTCCGGGTTCCATAGCACCCTTTTGAATCCCTGCAGCTTGCTTAATAAAAAATGTAGCTGGAGAAGAGTGAATATCTAATTCATAAGTCCTGTCAGCATTTAAAGAAATACGGCATGGTAGTGGTATGCCTTCTTTATAATCTTTTGTGCGCTCATTGAAATCTTTGCAAAATGCAGCAATATTTATTCCTCTCTGTTTTGTAATAAAAAAATTATAAAAGGCTATAAATTTTTTATGGAGAAACAATAAATGCATAAATATATATGTACACATCTACATACCTGACCAAGTTGCGGTCCCAATGGTGGATTGGCTGCTGCCATTCCGGCTGGTATATTTGTTCTCAATTTAGTTGTATGTGCTACTTTATCTACAACCTTCTTTAGAGATTTCAGTTTTCCAGCAGCTTTAGACATATTTAATTACTAAAATTTTATAAGAAATAAGATTTTTTTGCTAAAATTTTATAAGAAACCCCAAAAAGCTTAATAACTCTACAGCAACATAATAAAAATAGGTTAATTTTTGTTTTATAAAAAAACAGCTGATATTACTAACCGATTTGACTGTTCACACTTGTGAACTTTTATTTTCACCTGAAATGGAATAGTTCATAATATTTGAAACATTATGCTGATGAGTGCTTACGTTTATGGGAAAAAAAGAATGCACAAATAAAAAATTTTTCAGAAATTTAAGACACTCAGTTTTTTGCCGAATTTTGTGCATTCTTATATTTTTCCCCCAATGTTTTTTCTTTCAATCATTAGCAGGCTAAGTGATTTGAACCACAGAAATCCAAAATATACATATCATTTTCTAAATGCACGTTCACGCACTTATTGACATTTACTTTGGTTAGTGGGCGAATTTATGAGAAAAAGTGTACTTACTTAATACTAAGTGACAATTTCCAAAAACCTGAATCAGTAAACAAAGCAGTTATGCAGTCTAGAGTACTTACCTAAAATTGGGTTTAAAGTTTTAAATTTTGAAAATCCAGTTTTTTGCTTCAAAAAAATATTTGTTGCAAATTATTCATAAAATGTTATTAAATGGAACAGGAACTTTTTTTTACAATATGTTCCAAATAAGTAAACAAATAGTATTATTTCAATGTTGATATATGTTGTTCATCCATTATTAAAGTTTTTCTATCAAAATGTTAAAAATATATTAATTAACATTTTTTCTTGGTAGTCTTTTGTGAGGTCATTGAAATCTTTACAAAATACAAAAATATTTAATTCCATCTCAAAGTTTCTATTTTACTCTGCAATAGCCTATGCAATCATATTATGCAATGGAGAAAGTTTACGCTACAAATTTAGTAACTGCTACGAGTTGAAGTAAATTATCTTTTTTTATCACTATGAACTTAAAATAAGAAAATTCAACTTTTACGGATTAAACTGTCTTTATATCCGGCGGAAATGTGCATTCTTACAATTTTAAGAAAAAAATGACAATCTTTTCAATAGATGAATATGTACTTTTAATTGGTACATTAACAATTCTAGATGAAACGAGTTGTATTTTCAATAAAAGGAACATGCAGGTGTAACATAAATATTCATTATCTGGTAATACCACATATAAATTTGTTTCAAATTCTATCGTTTCTCAGAACTTCAAAAGAACTATCAAAATTTTCAATAAATATTTTTAAGTGGGATTGCAAAGTGGTTTATTGTATGTGAAATTATTGGTTTTGCCAAAATTAAAGAAAAAAATTAATAATTGTGGCTTATAATCGTAAAAATAATAAAAAATAGTTCATTTAATACTAAAATGTCAAAAAATAGTTAAATCTAAATAAATATAATAAAAAAAAGTTTCTAAAAATAAAATTGGGTAATACCTGTATTGTAATGAAATGTATCACTATTTCACCGACGCATCCTCTTTATTGTTCTTTGTTGTCTTCTGTTGAAAATAGTGAAAATTTTGCAGTATAGTTGAAAACATCCAAAAATTGTCCTATCAACTTAGGACAATTACAATTGATAAACCAGTAATATAAACCACCTTATGGTTCGTAACAAAAGCACGTCATCGGCTAATTCGGCCAGTAAATCTTCTACACCTAAAAAAACACATCGTAAAAACGCTTCTGAATCTTTAAGTTCAAATGACGATATTGTAAATAATCATCGTCGAGATTCAACATCTAGTTCTAGTACAACAAATGAATGGGGCTCGGTTCATAAACAAAATTTATATATTGTATCATTTCCAATAATATTTTTGTTTAATATATTGAGATCAATAATTTATCAATTATATTGTATATTTCGCTATATATATAGCGCATCAAGTCGTGTATTATATCGTCCAAATATAATTCGTAAAGATTGTAATTTAGAAGTAATTGTTAACAAAACCAGTGGAAGTACAATTTCAAGATTAAATGCGAGAAATCCTGCAGAGGATCAATTAGTTGCCTATTGTGGAAGTAATAATAATACATTAAACAATTGTAATAATAAAGAATTGGTTGAAATGTCTACACATCGTAGTGGGCCAGGGCCAGCTGATCCATTATTGGCTAAACAAAAACACCACCACCGTAGAGCATTTGAATATATTTCCAAAGCGTTGAAAATTGATGAAGAAAATGAAGGTAAATAAAATTTTTTGGTATTTTTTTTTTTGTGCAGCCTAATTCCCGAATTTTTGTAAACATTTTTGTCTATTTCTTCGTGTTCGTAAATAGTAAAAAAACGAGTTTCTTTAAATTTCCTTCTATGGGAACGATGATGAAGGCCAACAAATTAAAACAGAAAATTTTATATAAGTTTTTTTTCTAATATACCTACATACATAAATGTATTTAATGTAAACTATGTAGTTATTCATGTATTGTATACAAATAGTTTTAATGTTCACAATGTTTTGTACTTATTATAAGAAAATAAATACACAAGTATGTACGTGTGTATATGGCATATACGCGTACAATATGGATATAATTTCCATATCTGGAACAAAAAGCGTCGCTCATAGCTATTGTTTTCTGTTGTCTGTTATGCTTTTATGTCTAGCAAAAGCTAAAAAATGGAAAAAAATCAATACTTATTTGGGATATTACAATAAAAATAAGATCCGATTCTTTTATTTTAAAAACTTTTTTACAAAATTATGCTATAGAGTAAGTATGGATGAACAAATTGAAAATATGCAAAGTGGTGGTTAATCCGGTATGAAATACAATAATTGACGTATTTCATTATTAAAGTTGCATCTTAACATTGCGAGAGATGTTAAATTCATTCCTACCTACCTACCTACATACCTATGAATTTTAAATCGTATATTGTTTGTCTTAATAATTTTTAATTATTATTTGTTTGCTTTTATATAGATATTTCATATAAAAATATCAAATACTTCAATTTCAATAATCATTTTGTACATTCATACATTAAAAAATAATTATACTTTGACTAACCTCAGAATGTATTATACTTACTAATTTCAAATTCTATAACTTTTAAGCAAAATGTATCGAATATCATAAGCACGTGGCGTATTAAATACTTATTTATGATTTAATAATATTATTAGCTTTATCAAAAGAAATACTCTTGGCGCGAAACGTGGTTTTATGCTTGCACGAATTAGCGCACTATTAAATAAAACAAAAGATATACATATGTAGGTACAAGTGAATAGTTTACATTTATACTTTCACTTATTTCAGAACAATGGCAACGGGTAATCTTAATTTTTTAATTATTAATTAAAAACGCTTTATTTATTAAATTAAAACTTAAGAAGCATACATATATACCGAGCATATATCATATTATAACAGATTTTGAGTGTATATTATGCATTTTATATTTATATTATTGTACATACAGGGTGATTCTCCAAGAAGTTAGGAGCCGTATACCGTCGAGTAGAGGATCGAAAATGAATAAAATTTTTATTCGAAACATGGTGTTAAATTGAAACCGTTTCCGAGCTAGACGGATTTTAAGAAAATTTGTTTTTTTTTGTTTTTTGAACGGTTAATGGCCTAAATTAAAGATTAAGCAGCTGGGCAAAATCCTGTAAAGAGAATTTTGGAAGTTTCAACAGATTTCATGAGAAATTGTCGGAACAAAAAAACTATTTGTTTGAAGTTACATGGAAAAAAGTTTAATCAAGTGAAACACATTACATTTTTTAACATTGAGAAATTACACAAGTTCTACAAGAAAAACGTATTACCATATTGCCTTAGACTTAAGCTTTCAACTTCCTTTTCGTGTTCGTCATATTGACCTTTTTGTTTAAATAAGTTCTTCTCTACGTTCATTTGCTTAAATTCAGTATTTCTGGTCTTATAGATTGTCTTATCAGACCATTACCTAAAATATCAAGAGATTATGCAAGCAACGTGTTATTAAAATTTATAAATATTTTAAGTATTACTCGTCTTATTTTTCTTTAGTGTTTTATTAAATTATTACATTGATTATCTCGCTAAATACTGTCAAAAATACAGAATCGCCACCTAATGTAACTTCGACTTCCTAGTCGAAAATTTTGTAATCAGAGTTGAAATATTAAATTTCAAAGAAACCAATCTAAATTAAACTGAGATACTAAGAATTTACTTATAAACTTTTCTAAAATATTAAAAATGAAATTTAGAATAAATTGTGTTCGGTAAGGTTATTTGAATACTTATTTTGCAATTACGTTGAATTTGTGAACAATTCTAAACTAAATGTTTGATCAATCGGAAATATATATATATATATATATATATATATATATATATATATTAAAATACTATTTGGTTACTTTTTTTAATTTTCTCATTTTGCTGTTAATTCCGTTTTTTAGTGTTTTTTTATTTTTGGTGAATTTTCCAAAAGTATCTGAGAAAACTATCATTGAATCTAATTTACAAAACAAATCATAAGTTCTTGCATATTTCATTCACTTTACACTTTTTTAATTTCATGTTTTTTATATGAACCGAAATTTTTGGATTTCAAACCTTCAACTACCTCTGAAAAAAAAACAAAACGAAAAAGGGTAACATTGGAAACGAAATTTTATGCATTGATACTGTTCTCTTCTTTTTTTAATTGAAATGAAAAGTTATTGATCACGGTAATTTAAATACGAAATAAACCTTTCCTATATTTGTCAAATAATTTTGAATAAGAATTGTGCGGAGCAATATAAGTATAAGCACTATTTCTTTTTTTCACCAAGCGGCAAACAGTTAATTAATATAACCAGAAATTTAAACATATTATAAAAGCGAGTTGTCAGCAATACATTAAAACTTTGCAACTAACAACAATGGGAAATTAATTCAAAGTGTTAAAGTAGTTTAAACTCTGATTTTGAATAATAATCATTTTCGAATTTGTTAAAAAAATTCTCGACAATTAAAATCTCTTAATTACTTTACCTAATTTAAGTAACGTGAATCCTAAAATTAATTAAAATTTCCCTGTTATTGAAAAATATTGTACTTGTTAATGAAATCGAAAGAGAAAAAATACACCAATGACCAAGTGCCACAAAATTATCCTTTTGATAAGCATAAAAACTTTTTCATTTTTTTTCCTGATTTTAAATTTCCAGATTTTTTTTTTATTTTTAATTTTATGAATTTTTGAAAGTAAAAGTTTAACAAAAATAAAAATAGAATTATTGCAAGGCCGCTTTTTGTTACTTGTACTTACAATGAATTTCAATTAAACTTAAAGGTACATACTTGCATACCTAAATAAATATAAAAATAGGTTCACTTCAATCATTTTTCATTATTTTTACTATATTTCTAATGCATGAACAATATCGCGTGTCCTTAGATCGTGTTTTACTTTAAGACAAAGAAAAAAGTTCTGTAATTTTTCTAAACTAAAATTTTTCCTGTTTTTTTAATGATCCTACCGTTTATAATTAAGGTGAGTATTACGATGGCACCGAATTACATTAACTTTTGGTTAGACATGTAAGGTTCAGTAACTTTTTAAAATAATGTTTTTAAAATAACATTTTTCTCTTTTTTAAAATAATATTAACAAGATTTTCTTGAAATTTTATATAAAACCTACTTTTGATAATACGATGTGTCACATAACTTTTCGAGGAAATCAAGATTGAGGTAACTTAACTTCTACTATGGGTCAAGTTAAAAGTTTTTCCCTTATATTTTATCATTAACCAAACTTTGATTTTAGGGGCACATTTGACATTTTTAATCACATTTCAACAAACGGCATTGTTTAAAATTTATATTTCCTCAACATTTTCGCTAAAGCACTAAAAACATAATTAATTACAAAACTATGTTTTTATGTGCTGATCACATTAGGGTTTTTTATTCATTGTTAGCCATTTTTACCATGAACAGCAAAATGTTCATGTATATATATGTATACATATATAGTTTATATCTATATATAGATTTGCTTTTTCCTTATTTGTTTTGATTTTTAATATTTTGTTGTAAGTTTACAAATACTTATATTTTCATGCATTCATTTCTACAAAATTCAATTCCACAAAATTTCAAAGTATCTACTATAAAGCTGAAAAATTTTCAAAAAAAAATTATTCAAAGTATAATTTCCAAATCCTTTTTGTACAAATATGAACATGAATACTTATCTTAATCCTTAATGAGCAGAAATGTAATGTAAGAGAAATTAAGCATTTAAGTACTTAAATCCAAATGGGAAAATATTCAGTCGCTTAAATTAATTTTTTGTAAAGTAGCTCATTTCACGTTTACAAATTGAGTCATTGATTAAATTTGTTGCACCAATAAAAGCTTGGAAAATTAAAACAAATCCTTTTATAAACCTAATATTTTATTGAATAGTAAAATATTAAACGATCTATTTAAGTGTCACTGAAGTTATTGCAATTAGTTTAGAAGTGGTTGATGCCATATCAAACCTACGCTTTCTAGTTCCGCACTTACAGATCTGCGCTAAATATTTCTGGGGACATCAAGGTTTCTTGACGCTTTTGGATTCTACTCTATCCGAATGAGCGCTATTTTACTTAGAGGTTTTCTTTGAGTATCTTCCATTCACCTTAATCCTTTTCTTGTCGATAGATTTCTCGTCTGTTATGCAGAGCTCCTCATTGTTATTAGCTTTCAGCCAGAATATTCGGCATATGATTCTGTAGCCTCTGTGTGATAGCTTTTGATGTTGGCTATGTTTAGCTTTGAAGTGCATTAATTGATAAAAAAATATCGTTTACAATATATTACATTATTTAAAACCGCAATGTAATTTTAAGTCTTTAGTTTTGAGTTGAATTTAAAATTTGAAGGTAATACTCGTAGGAATGTGGTAAACTGATTACAGCTACTGTCAAATTTTAATTCCAAAACATACAATACGTAAACTTCAAACTTTCAACATATACTTACATAATGTATGTATGTATTAAGTAAATAAAAAAAATTTTGGTAGTGAAAATATCTTTTAAAAATTCTTTAATAAGTTTTTTTTTCTGTTATATAGAATTTTCTCAATACGAGCGGTAATACAAATTTCATACATATGTACAAGAGCGTAATATCAAGCAATATTTTAATCAAATATTAAATAGTTTAATGTACTAATGTAAATAACCTGTGCAACTTTGCTTTAAAAAATAATTACTAAAATTAAATTAAAATATTTCACTTAAATTTATTAACAAGTTTTTAAGTATTAAAAACTAATTTGGATTTGGGTTTATCTCTATCGGTTCTTAGTGTATGGAAAATTAACGCAAAAAAGTTTTCGTCCTAATTCAAGCTATTGAGAAAATATGTGAAAAGAATTTTGAAACCAATAAAAATTTAAAATGGGAACTTTTAAGAAGTACAATTTTAACCTTAGTTGTATATGAAAATTTTTAAATTCTAAATCGAATTTATAAAATAAACTTATTTTAGACTTTTAACAGATGTTATTGTAAAGATAATGCGTTAACATATTTTAAACAAATGTTACCTAATATTGTTGAATGTTGAATTGAGTTTTTTTTTGAAACATATCCCGTCGCTAATAATAAGTTTCTTCATAATTTTCCACCACATGCTAGTATAATAATATAGCTAGCTAGCTTTCTTATATGCATTGGTGTAGTTTATTCTACTTAGTATATGGTGCTCATAAACAATATAATTTAAAAATATAATTGCATAGTTTTGTATTTTTACCAATTATAAAAAAAATTGATCACTTTTAATACTTAACCTTATTTCAAAATCTTATAGTTAAACAAAAATAAGACACTTACAAAATAATGACAAATTCCCGATATTCAATACCTTTTGCAAGAAAAGTGGGTGCATATTTTGATTTTCCCTTAATGCAAATTTTCAAAATATAAAATAATTATTGTAGATATTTTCACGTGTGTATATTATATTTAATTTGAACCCCTTCAAGGATTTTACTTTGAATTGCTTTTGCTGAATCATCTACAGAATTGAATTAAATGTGTTATGAACATAGGTACATTTCCATACATAATATACTTACATATATATAATTTAATTTGAGTGTATATATATAGTTTTTCCAGTTATCCGTACCCTAAGTTAATTATTGCCAATGAAAATTTTCAGACCAAATAAGAATGACTAATACTCGTAAAAAGATTACAAAAACTGATTGAGATTGTATTAAAAAAACACATACATACTTGTTTATAATATGTACAAGATATATGTTGTATGGAAATGTGTATTAATTTTTTAACGAGCCTAAACAAAAAATTGTTTTACATTTGGTTATTATTTTGTCTCCCTTTAAAATACTGCCAAACTTTGTATATGAGAGTCAATTGCTTTGAGTTTTCCTATTTATATTAAACGAATTTTTCGGAGCCAGAGCAGTCTAACTAACATTTACAATATATTGCAAAAGATTTATATATAGTTTAAACAACTTTTTTGTTGTTTAACATTTTGAAATAAAGAAAAGACGAACAAAAGTTAAAGTTTTTAGACCACTCTGACTTTCAGCTACTTATTCATTACGTATCGTAAGAGAACCGGTATTGCCTTAGTAATAAACTTATTGTGGATTAAAAACTTTTGTTGCTCTAGAAATTTCTAAGAAATTATGAAAAAGCTCTATGAATTCCACTAAAATAACAACAATAATATTAAATTCATTTAAAACAACTTAAAAAAAAAAGGAAGAAGTTTTTAAAGCACTTTGATAGCACGATTTAGCTTTTGACTAGTGCTATATCATTAATTTGTTCAATCTTAATTTTTAAACAATAACAAGGGACGTTATTGGAAAACAATAAAAGTATATGTAAATCACCTATGTTACAAAAAAAATGACAAATTTAATTTAGCAACAAATTTAATGCCTTTATCAATTTCTTAGAATCGTTAATTATTGCTTGTACATTCTATACTGTGCACTGCATAATTCTTGTTTTTTCAATTAAGTTAGAGCTCCATTTTTTTTTTCTTTTGTGGAATACGAATTTTTATGAGTCGACGAGTTCATATAATAACATAAACCGCAGTTGACATTTTAGTTTTTCTTTTGTATAACATTAATTAATTGACATAACAATTGAATGTTGAGAAATAAAGAAAAATCTTTATTTTACTTTTAGCTTAGAAAAGTCTTTATTTTACTTTTAGCCTACGATTAAGCTAGTATAAATCAATAATTTTTCAAATATTAAGTAAGTAGGTCTGTAGGCTGTTATTAAAAGGAAAATTATAATGTCTGTAATTTTTCCAATTTTTTGCAAGTAATTTGACTTTAGGACTTGTCAATTTTTTTTATATATATATACACGAAGAAGTATAAGAAACTATAAGCATAAAATTAAAGGAATGAAATATGAGATCCTATCGATTTTTATGTAAAAAAGAACAAAATTGGAAACAAAAAAAAATTTACGAAAAGAACTTTGTTTTCTTTATTTTCTTTTTATTCCAACGTGCTTTCTATTCCATTTACATAAATACATACAACATTTACTTTCGTAAAGGTATAATACTACTTGTGTATAATTAAGTATAAATCTATAAATTATCCTTGAAGTTTCGCTAGCGATATCTTACAGTATGTTTTTGAATATTTTTCTTTTAAATGTTTAATTTTTGTCAGAATTTTATTACTTTTATATTAAATTTTTTTCTTTGAAAAAAATTTTCTATTATAATTTTCATAAAATAGACAAATATTTCTAATACAAGGGTACGAGTATTGGTATAAAAACGTACAATTAAAATTATTTTTACAAGTAGAAGGATACAAATATTAAATTGTAAAAATAGAAGCAAAGTTCGTGATATAATCAATAAATTACAACAAAAATGTACTTCTGTATTGTTGTATATATGTATGTACGTTATCATAAAAATATTTCAAATTAATATTAAAGGACTTATATATATGCATATTAAATATATAGGTAGGGCATAAATTAAAAGTTACAATGTTGTTGAAATTTTTAGTAGTTATGTTATGTTTGAGTATGTAGAACTACACTAGATATTATATCTATCATTTATTAAAATTATTCTATATCTTAGCGCTTCTTACTCACCAGGACAAGAAAGTTAGCGGGTATTATACATATACAAATTCGTGTAGTTGTATAATCTAATTTTCAAGTGAGAGAGTGAATGAAAAGTGAAAGTGATAAAATAAAAATGAAAACGTCATACATATGTACCTTTGTTTTTGTTTTTCAAAAACATACAAAATTCCATCACATTAGTTCAGTAATTTTATTTTGGAAGATAAGAAAAGTTTAATCGATAATTTAAAATTTTTACTGACACACTGAGAAGAAATGAACAAATTCAATTTTAAACATTAGTTGGAAATCTATGAAAAAATTACATATCTATATACATATATATATATATATATATATCCAACTATAAAAATAGGTATCTCAAGAACCGAAATAGGGAATGAGGTTATGAGCTCTTAAAATTTAATGAACCTACATAATCTGTATATTCTATATATCAAAAAAAATTTAATAGCACCTGTGCGTGTATATAAAAATTTTATTTATATATATATTGCTTACATTCTTTCATTTGTAATAATTATAACCGTACGAACGTATATTCGAAGAGTATACTAAATTTGATTTACCGTTTGTAACGCTAAGAAACAAAGGTCTGAGATAGAGAATCAAGCGTATGTTTTTGATCAAGCGTTGAATTCTGAGTCGATTTAGCTTTGTCCGTTCGTTCGTCTGTCCCAACGATAACCCATAAACTAGAACTACTCAATAACTCAAAAACTAAACTAATAACAACTTCAAAATTTATTTGACTATATATCTCAGAAACTATAAAAGGGATGGTATTGAAATTTCACACAAGCGAATATATTAGTAGGGCCAATGTGTTTGATGAGAGTTGTTGAAATTGGTTGGGTCCTTCTGGTAGCAGCCATACAACTTCATTGGTAGTTTGGCCATATCTTAGAAAATATTGAAAACTCAGTAATGAAATTTTGCATAAATTAATATGGTGATATGGCAACTTAATGTCAGTACCATAGTCAGCTATGACATATTTATTCGCACATAGGATAACAAATTCGTACGGGTATGTCAACTCTATTTTTTCTCATTTTTATTTAATTTTTTTTAATGCAATTAATTGTGATCCCATTTTTTTTTCATCGTTAACTTTTTTTCTTACTATGAAAGACTTTGTACATTAGTCCAATTATGTATTTTTTAACAATTTGCAAACTATGTTTTAAAGTTGTCTACGGAAGAAAATAAAAATTTAGTGTTCTCTAGTTAAAACAGTTTCATTTGTTATTTTTATATGAAAAATTTATAAGCGACATTAAACCTGTCTCAAAAAATTATAAGAACTTTTCTATAATAATTAAAAAACGAAAAAAAATGTGCTTATTTATTTCCTTCGGCCGGACCACCGTTCATTCGTTCGTCCGTGTGTTCGTGTGTCTATTAACAAAATTTCTACATCCTTTAAGATGGAAAGCTGAAATTTTGTGCAAAAATAGATTTTTTCTTTTTCGAAATTCGTTAAATTTGAATTTTCAGCGTAAGATTGATTTTTAAATTCAAAACTGCGGAAAATGCCATGCCATTAAAAAAATATAATTATTATTCTTAACCCATCTTCTTAACGGTCGAATTCACCCATTATGTACGATTGGACCGGTAAATAGATAGATTAAGTCTTTTTCAATATTTTTGTTTAGCTCATCCTAAATGTATGCAACAATTTGATATGCATGTTTTAAATGAAAATATTAAATAACGTAGACAATAGATTTTTTTTAAGAGCGATATTTTCTTTTGATCGAAGGAAAAGTGCTACTTTACAAACCATTTGTTTAATTCAACTCTATTTATATTCGTATTTAGAACTTCATACTTAATGTTTGGCAAAATAAATCATATTGAATGCATTTCTGTATCATTTGATGTATAATTGGGCTCTTTTCAAAAAAAAAAAAAATTTAGGTTATTACGTTATTTATATTGTTGATGTATGTATGTGCTATAAAATCAACAATCTTTAAAATTTCTTCATTGTGCAAAATGTGAAATTAAATGAAAATAAAATGGATAAAATCAAAATTTAATGTTTCAATGAACTTTTCAAGCATAAAAACAGACAATTTTTCACCTGTAGTGCCTACTGAACTATGTTAAAAAAACAATACACGTATATACACATGTACCATATACATACGAGTATAATGTTCATATACATTTCTCAACAGTTTATTTGTTTAAAATTTCAAAATTTTTTTAAATATAAATACATACACACATAGGTGTGTTATACTAAAGTTTGTTTTATCAGTCATTATTTGGAACATTTTAACAGACAAGTACATACAATAAGCAAACTGCATACGGTAAGTTTTTCCCCTTGTTGTTTAGTTATCTTTCAATTTAAAATTTACTTGGTGGTGAAAGGACTAAAGTTCTTTAAGCCTAACAATTTACAAAAAAATAAAAAACAATTTTTATTTGAAAGTTTTTAAAACCAAATAAAAATAAATATTGTTTAGAACTTTGGCAGTAATAAGGTAACTAACCTCAATAATTTTTATGAAAGTATGTATAGAGTATTTTTTATTTAATCAGTATAGAAAATCCAATAAAATTACTTCAAAGTACTGTCCTATGTTTTTTACAATACGTTAAATGTTAAGCAAAATTTGAGACTATTTGAAAATTATTCAGATTGTTATTGGAAATTATTGAAATATTTGAGAGAAAATATTGAAAATTATTGGAAACGATTGTTATTCTTTTCATATAGATGACAAATTAAAAGATATTACAAGCTTATATTTCAAAATTTTCTTATAGAAATAACAAAGAAGTTTAAATCTAGTATACGATTTTTTTTCGGGTAACAGCAAAATATTTTTCAAATTTAATTTTCAGTAAAGGATTTATAAATTATGAACATAAAAAATTCGAAAAAAAAAAATAAAAAATAATTAATTCTTAAATATTTTTAAGTAGTTTTGCGATCTATTTAAAAAGCTTGTTTAGAATTTTATAAATCCTCGTTAAGTTCGTTAGATAATTTTTTTTGAGTTAAAATCGTCCTGTTATAACTATAAACTTGTTCAGCGACTTATCCTTATACTTTTAAGAAAAAGGCCTCAAATTAAATATATCAGTTTTTTTTCCCTTTTTAGCACTTTTCCAAAAAAATTTTGAAAAAAAGTGCTTATTAGTTTCACTCTGTCCGTCCGTCCGTCCGTTCGTGGACTTCTAAAACCTTTGAAGATAGAAAGCTGAAATTTAATACGTACATAGATCTTTACTAGAAACTTATTTCTGTAGAACATAATTTTTACCTATCTCCCCCCCCTCTAGAAGTTACACCCCCCCAAAACCCAAGAAATGGCCTTTTTTAACTATTTGTTGCAATGAAAACATAAGCATTTTTGAAATTTTGCAAACGCAAAAAGGCAGTGGCTTGTTTCCCCTAGCGCGGTATACTACAGTTAAACTTTAGAAAAACAAAATGGCCGGTCAAATTTACCGTTATCTAAAGTCATTTTTTTTCCACATTTTTAATTTCGTTTTTCTTCTAGACCCCAGCCACTAGGAGCTTGAAATTTTAGAGGCTTTTAGACATTAACAAATAGTTCATTTTTCTAGAAAAAAATTTTTTTCCATTTTCACCCCCTTTCAAGTTATCGCCTCTTGAAATTTGTAAAATTTGAATTTTGACACCCTATATTTCCGAAACCGCAAGCTTTTTTAAATTTCTATAAACGCAAAAAGCTAACGGTAAATTCCATGACATTAAAAAATATAATTATTTTTCTTAACTCACACAATTAACCCTTAAAATCGAGCTTTATGTTAAACCCGCTTTTTATTAATTTTTGCTTTATTTCAAAGACTACATAAATCATTCATCCTAAATATATGCAGTTTTGTTAAAGCTTTTTCAAATTTCTATAAACACAAAAAGCTAACAGTAAATTCCATGACATTAAAAAATATGATTATTTTTCTTAACTCATACAATTAACCCTTAAAATCGAGCATTATGTTAACCCCACTTTATATTAATTTTTGCTTTCAAAGATTGCATAAATCGTTCATCCTAAATATATGCAATTCTAGAAATAGTATCGTATGTGAATGAAAATATTTTTAATGGTGTGGTAGATATACATAGACTGTATTTAAAAGCAGAATTTTCACTTGTTGAAGGGAAAAGTGCTACAATACAAACCATTGGTTTGACCCAACTTTATTTTCTATATTTTGTTTAAACCGAAACTTCTATATAGATCAGTTCCGTTCCGTGATTGGTAATATAATATAATGCCCCACTTAATATACATAGGGAAATTTATGTAATTGCAATTGTAATAATTAATTTGATTTGATTTTAAATTTTCCTTAAGAGAGACAAATAAATATTCTGGGCTTTATAAACGTCACGATAAATTTATAACATATTTGCAGTTTAATTACTCTTTTGACAAATTTTTAAAATCATTTTTTTTTTTATATAACTCTTAAAATCAATTAAAATTGCAATCAAAAGTAGCTTTTTAATCATTAAAAGTGTAATTTTGCCTCTAATACTTTAACGATATATTAGTGTTTAAGTGTTTTCGCTTAATCATGTATAAATAAAATCGAATGTATTATTTAGCTATAAAAGAATTATAAGTTTCATTGTTAAGCTTTCAGTTTTTAATACAATTTTATATTTTAATAACTCTTAAGTTGAAAATTCTCATAAAGACATTTTCCAGCAATTAAGTGTGTAAAATAAATTACAATAATTTTAATGAAGTGTTTCATAAATAAAAAGCTTAAACTGAATTAAAAAAAAGGAATTCTCCATAGAATAAAAAAATTAAAGAATATTCTACACAATTGCAAAAAAAAAAACATTAACATTTAAATAAAAACTAGATGTGTGCTTAAAATTAAGAATTCAAAATTTACACAATTGCCCTCTTGAGAATAATAGCTGGTCGTCTTGAGAACTCTTTGTTGATATGTCAGCATTTGTTTTTGCAGTTTTTCATGAGTATATCTTTAAATATCTAGCTTTTGTACAAATGTGTGTATAATCTTATTAAGAAGAAGAGGGATATTTCATTTATCATAAGATTTTTTTAATAGTTTCTTTTGAAAGGATTTGCATTTTAGGTTTTTCATTTATTTACGTTGCATAAATTTAAAAATTTTTTTGTATTAAAAATATTAAATTTTGTGTACACCTGAAATTGTTTTTTTTTTTTAAGATTTTAGTAATTTTGAAAATTTTTTTAAAAAATCATTGTGATAAGGCTTACTTTTAATCTTAAAGCGAATCAACGACCGGGTTCTAATATGACCAGAGGGCCATACTGACGAAAGACGTATGTGCGTTTGGTTTTTCTTTGTCATTTGTTTTTATAGTTTTTCCGCAATATACTTAAAAATTATCTGCGATTTCTTTCAATAATTCTGAAAAATGCTTTAATTATTTTTGATTAATCCCCTGCACAATTTTGCTTTATGCAAATATGTACTTGATATGAATCGCCATATAGTGATATGCACACTTTAAAATATTAGACCAAGTAAGTAATGACAAGTCTTTCCTTATCAGAAAAAAAAATATATTTTAAATTATCTAAAGAATAATCCATCTAATTTGTTCTAGTTTTTTAATGTTGCTTTCATCTCGAAAGTATGCAACGTATATATGTAAATGTGACATACTTTTGAAAATTAGAATAATTTACACAAAGAAATTGTTTTGTTTTTTTATTATTTTCAAGCCTTGTTGCGACCATATTTGCCATTCGGTTCACGCTTACTCTTATTTCTTTGTAGAAATGACTTGAAAAATAGTTGCTACATCAAATTTAATTTTTATTAGGTATTTTAAAATATATTTCTTTTATTAAATTTATAAAAAAGATCAATTTAGTTCTAATACTTAAAGCAATTTCCAAAAAATTTGGGAAAAAATATACGTATTAGTAAAGTTATTTCCGTTTGATGGTAGTCACAAACACTTTTTAATTTTGCAAAGATAGAAAGTTAGAAATTTTCTTTTTTTTTTTTCAGAAATCTGAAATTATTAAAGATCTCCTAGACATTAACAAAATTTTGTTCGAACAAAAACGTTTTTCTATCCTCCTCTTTTCTGTCAATTGAATTACCGTTTCTTATAATTCTTAAAAAATTCAGTTTTTGACATCTTATTTCGTTGATACTATTATTAATCATTAAATTTCTATAAAAGTATTTCATTCAAAAATTTTAATATTTCAAATAATTAGAAGTATAATTTCGTTCCTTTTATAAATTAACAGTAAAATAATTCTTTGTTATATTAAGAGAATAATGTTGTTTAAAAAAAAAAACCCTTTATATGTTGAGGGGAAATGTGCTACTCTACAAACCATATTTATTATATTTTAATACCATTTCAATTTAAAACCAATTCCAGAAATGCAAATGTTTATTTTTTCGATTTAAAATTCTTTTTACTTTTTATACAAAGGTACATATCTATATATGGTATGAGTATATCTTATTTAGGTACTGACTACTGAACTTCGATTTCCGATTTGAATTTATGACGAATGACGGCGATTAATATTCGGTTTGCATTTGCATTCATCGTCGGAGTATGTATAAAACGATATCTGTTGTTTTTGTTCTAAAAATTTCTCATTTCTTTCTGCTGTATTTATATATATATGTATGTGCTTTATGAGAAATTAAAACAAAAATGTAGGGAAAGAAAAAAGAAGTAAAAACACATGCTTATTTTTCTTTAATTTTAATCCTTTTTTCAATTGTATATCCTTGTAGATTTTTTTGTTTTACAAAACTAATTAAAATCGTTAACAACAGTTTAGTTTTTAAGTTTCTTTATGATAATTCTTTTAATTATTTGTAGTAAATTGAAAAATAAGAAATTCGAAATTTGTTAAGCAAGGTTTTTTAAAATTGATTTCCTTTTCTGTTTGTTTGTTTGTTTCTTAATTATATACCGGTTCCGGTTATTTAAAGCTTTTTTTGTCTTAAATTAATTTTTAGAAATTACCATCATTCAATTTGAAAAATCTATACTAAAGTATAATATGTTTAAATTTAACAAGAGTTAATGAACAAGTGCTGTCAAGTACATTAATTTTTACTGGAATTAGGAATTTACATAATAAAAATTTTTTTAGCGTTAGCTTATGTAAGATTTTAATTTTAATAAGCTTAATAAATTTTCTTATACTTAACAAAAATTATCAACAGAATAGCTAGTTATTATTTTGCCAACCGCGTCGTGTACAATGACGTACGTTGTATAATAGCATCAAATTTCGTATATGTTGAGTTTAGGGGAGCGAAAATAAAATACTTTTAGAGAGATGTCGGTCAGGGCTCGGAAACCAAATTGGGGACCGATTTTACATTTTTTACCATATCTACGGTATTTATTATTTATTTTCGATATTTTTTCCCATATCTACGGTATTTACCATGAAATTATTTGAAATTGGATATTTGAGTTTTGGTTGTTACCGAAACTAACTGGTGAACTCTCCAAAAAGATTCCGGTGACACGAAGCGAAATCCTACTGAGAGCCAAATTTACATTTTTCTAGGCATGTAACTAAAAGCTTGCTGACTTCCTTAAAATTGAAAGGAAGTGTTCAAGGCATTTTCATAATCTTCTGTAACACTTTAGGCTAATAGTTTTCGGTTATGAGCTGATCACATCAGATTTTTTTTATTTATTTTCGTTTTATTAATAAAGCCTATAAATAATTCATACCCTATTAATAATTATAATCAAATTTTATTGATCATAATCAAATTAACTAGATCTCAAGTATGTATTTTAGAAGTCAATATAGGAATGTTCCGCTTTAAAGACTTAACTATCAAATTATAAATTTAGTCAGTCCTAGTAAGAATAAAAGAACAATTTCTGCAATTAAAAATGTAACAGTAAAACTGTTATAAACATAACAAATTTGTAATACATATACTTATAATATATTCGTAATTCTCTATCGTGTGTATGTGCAAAAAGAACAAAAAATTATTTGAAAGCATTTATGCCGCTTATATTAACAATTACGTCATAAATATTAAAAATTATTTAGTGCTAGTTTTATTTTTTTTTGTTAGTTTTTTCTATTTTTTTTTTATTATTTTATTTTTATAACTTACTTGAAACATTGTTCGAAATTCAAGCTCGTAAGGTCTCATATTCCACAAAAAAAGTCTTGGAAGAATCACAGATTTCGAAAAAGAACTTTTTATCGTATGAGTTTTTTTTATCTTAAGAAATTTATTTCATTATTAGCAGTAGGAGCGAACATTGACGATTCGACAAAAAAATTACAGAAGGCAAGTAACAAAATAAGCCAGTGGACAAGGGATTGGAAAATGAAGTTGAATGAGGCAAAATCGGTTCACATAAACTTCACCAATCGGAAAATAGTGAATCCACCACAAATTCACTTAAATGGAACAACCGTAGCGATTCATAACCATGCAAAATACCTAGGAATGACTTTAGATATCAAGCTAAGGTGGAAAGAGCATATAAAGAAGAAGCACATAGAATTAGAAAATAAATATAGAGAAAATTATTGGCTCCTAGGTCGTAAGTCCAGTTTGGCAATTGATAATAAGATAAGATTTAATAGCCAAATCATTAAACCAATATGGCTATATGGCATTCAACTGTGGGGTTGTGCCAAGAAGACTCACATTAACAAAATTCAAATCTTCCAGAATAAAGTTCTACGGGTCATACGTCACCATGTTATATACGTAACAAGAATATCCACAGGGACTTAGGAATTCCTTTGGTTGTGGATGAAATTAGGAGTTGTGCTACAAAGCATAGGGCTCGTCTAGAACAGCATGTAAATATGGAAACAGCTCGGCTGCTAGACAATAGCGTTATAACAAAAAGACTTAAACGAACAAGACCATTCGATTTAACACGATATACCAATTTTCTTATGGAAGGTATTTAATTCCTGTACGGAAAAACCAAGTTACCGCGGAGGTAATAGTTGGTCTGTAGGACCAGTTTTATCCGTTCACAGTTTAGGTGATTTTTTAGGGTAAGAGCCACGCTCCCCCACTGTCGGAGGAAAAAGGCAGATAGAGCCGTCCTTCTTCGTCTTTCGAGATTTTTTCAGCTAGTAGAAAAAAAATTTAATAAATTTCATTTCGAACAGGCGAAAGATCAAAATTATTTCTTTTACTTGTTTATATTATATACTTGTGTAGATAAAAAATTAACTAGAAACTATAAGAACACATTTAATTGGTTGAAGTTTTGTAATTGCACATTGAAAATTATTTTTATAATACTGTTATTCTGAAAGCTTTATGGTACTATAAGAATATTAATCCCAACTAATGGTATAATACCATAAATGAGTTCAATTACTTTCTTATAGCTTTGCTATAAAAAATTAATAAGAATATTGACATAGGTATACATTATGTAATAATACATTTTTGACAGTTATTTAAAATTTGTGGCTGTTTTGAGTTTACACTACATAATTATTTTGTTTTAGTTGTTCTTTAATTAATTAACCTTTAATGGGATGAAACATATTAAAAATTGAAAACAAACAAAAATAATTCAGCTGACTTAACTGCGTTAGTCAAGATAATTCAAATATTTTTTTGGTAAGTTAGACGTTTATATGAACACACTAGATTTGCAACATTTGTGTAAGAACATAAATATAGCATAGTTTTCGCTGTATATCGCGATATATTGCGTTTATGAAAATGTCTAATATGCTGCATGCAACTTAAATGTAAATTCTTAAAACTTACGTAATATCGATTATAAATTTCAATAATGTTACAATGAAAATTTTATTTTATATTTAAAAATATTAATTTAGTCCTCTAAATGAAAAATATTAGATTTTGAAAATTCTGTGAATAAGTTCGAATCAAAACATTGGTTTGTCAAGAAGCACATTTCGCTTTTCAAACAATTAAAAATTAATATTTGAAAATTCTTGCATACTTTTAGAACGAAGACAAAAATTAAAAAGAACATTAATATAATTTTAAATTCGACAACTAAGTTACCGATTTAAAATGAACAGTTATAGTTCATTCAGAACCATTATAGTTTAGTTCTATAAGCAGACGCATGGGCGAACAGAGTGAAATTAATAAACATATCTTCTCCCAATTTCGTTAGAAATGTTCCAAACAGTATTTTTAAAATGCCGGTACATACTTTGATATTATAATAGTAAAAGAAATCTTATTAATAGGGGGCGAGAGGGGGTTCAATATTAATTTTTATTTTGATATTTGAATATGGGAAGTAAAACAATAAATCTTAAGGACAGCAATAAATATGAAAAATTTTTAATACTTTTCCAATATACACATATATATATTAGTTCATAAGTGCTTGCTGAAATATGAATATTTTTTATGCAAAATTTATCATATTTCAAGTATATTGATACTTATATAAAATGCATATCAGAAAATATATTAATATGTATGTGCGTTTGGTACACAATATAAATTATGTCATAGAAACATATTTTAATTATTTTTTTTACAATAACAAAAATACACATGCGTTGACTTCAAAAGCAGAATATTAAAAATTATTTTGATTTCTGACGTCATCCTCAACTTAACAAAAATGTAAAAAAAATAAAGAAAAAAAAAGCTACTTGTATTTCATAAACTTAATGCTCGTCATATCATTTTTACAATAGCAAGAACTTAATCAAAACTTGTAATTAAACTTCTTTAAATTTAATTTTAAACACAGTGATATTATACAGTTAATCAACAGGACTTATTCTTATACGACTTTCGGGTATATTATTTAACATAATATATTTTGAATGATAATTACTATTGAAACTGATGATTTAAGATAGATGGGAACTTCTTGAACTCTTTAAATTTTATATTCAAATTTTTAAAGATACAAAAAAAATTGATTTTTCATTTTAATTTTTAAACAATAAATTTTCCAGTAAGAACGTAAAAAATCGCATGTTCTGTAGAAAAATACGAATTTAGAAAAATTTCGTTCAGGAAACCGTCACTGTTTTCAGTGAAATTTTGGAAAAGACATAAATTTCAAAGAAATGAATTTCAAAATATTGCAATGATTTTTGTACAAATTTTTGCTTAAAGTCTTAGCTTAACTATTATTTAACGATTAACAGTATGTTAAAATTTACTTTGCCTATATAGTAAAATATAAAGTGAAGAAAATGAGATATTAATCTAATTTAGAATTTGCATATTGGCTTAGGAATTAGCCAACAAATGGCTAAACTTTTTCCTATTTTTAATATAAAAATAAATTTCCACTAAAAAGCTCATTTCATTTGTAGTAGACTTCAGCTTAACTAAAATATTATAGTCGTATATGTGAATGTACTTCAAAAAAAATTACAAATTATTCACTTATACGTATAACAAAATAACAAAATATTATGTTTTTATATTCTTGTGTATCTTTTAGTATACCTATATAGTTACATGAATAAAACTAGCCTTTGTTTCTATATGCATCATAGACGCTCTTATAGGTACACATGACAAAACACTAGATGTTAATGACACTTACTGACTGCGTGTAAATAATCTTGACATACATATAAGCTTATAGTAAATGAAATGTGAATACATAACATTATATACTTAAAGTATATGTCAAGTACATAAATTGAATGATGGCCAAAGTTTATAAAAATATAAAATTATAAAATTGCATTTCCTTTTTTTAAAAGGATATTAGCAACACTATTTTTGTGTTTAAAAAAAATGTATAAGTTGATAGGGGACTCTTTTATGTCTCAATTATTCTACTGCAAGGTTATAAATAAATTAAACTTTCAACTGGACATTTTAATTATAGAAAATCGGACAAAGAAATTTAAAACTTAAAGTGATGGAAACTTAACTGCATAAAAATTAAAATTAGTTATAAAACAATAATGAATTTGTCAAAGCGCTTTACTTCACTGTGTATAGTTGTATTACAAATTTAATATTTTTAGAATAACATTATATACAGGGTGATTGAGAAAGGTATACAACAACATACACCTTTGTTAAAAGGGTTAAAAATTAATTAAATTTTTGCTCCGGACTAGGAAAATCTGAAAGGTTTCCAAATTACAGGGATTTTAACAAATTTTCACTAATTTTCTACGTGTCCAAAATTTTTTGCTAATAACTTCCGTTATATATATCGCAATACAGTTACTGTCTTACTTTACACTACATTATGAGAAATAGGAAACTTTTTATAATCATATTTTTTATAGCCATTTTTAATTGGAAAATTCGTTTCACTCTCGTTTTTCAATAACCTTATAGAAATTTAAATTGTCGTAGTATAACAAAAAATTATTTAAAATCAAATAAATTTAAAAAATCAAAACAAATATTTACATTTTTTTTAAATTTTTAGGCCATAAAGAACTTGCTATTGAGTTATATAGAAAAGGAATTAAAGAGCTTGAAGATGGAATTGCAGTCGATTGTTGGAGCGGTCGAGGTGAAGTTTGGGAGCGTGCACAAAGATTACATGACAAAATGCAAACAAATTTGTCAATGGCAAGAGACAGATTACATTTCCTTGGTAAGTTAACAAAAATAAAGAAAAAATACACGAAAGAAAGGCTTACAAAGTTAAGAGAATAACAGCGAAAAATAAATATATTTTTTTTTTTGTTTAAAAAAGTACCAAATATTTTTTTATGTAATTTGCTAAATTATTTTTGAACACTTCTATATTTATTTATTTAATTGTATTTTTCAATTTTTTTGTTTTATAAAATTGAATAAATTTTTAACGCATGTTTCTAAATATTTTTTATAGAGTAATTGATTTTCCTCTTTTGATGAATATTGAATTTCAATATTCATCAAAAATGTTGATGCCAAACCATTAAATCCAAGTATTGTTGTATAATGTATTTGATTTTATGATAAAATTTCCTCCAGCCTCTACTTTAATACTTCTCACCATAAAAATAAGAGTTTCATGTTCAAAGTATATAAATTTTAAAATTTATTAAATTAAATTTCTATTAAATAACATGTTTTCGTGTAGAGTATCGATAGCGTATATAGGTGAGCAGAGCAATAAGATTATGTTTGCTCAAACTCTTTCGTAAATGAGCACTTTAAAGAACGAATATTCTATTACTTAAAAGATGAAATTTTAAAATAATGCTTTTATGTCAAAAAATTATGTTTAGCCAGACTCTTACTCAAAACACTTATCGCTATCTTCAATCTAATATTTTAATATTTTTTCGAATAATATGAATTTTTATTTACCGAATAACATTTTTCTTTTCCCAAATTTTACTTTTGAAATTAATTGTTAATAATTTTTTTACATTTATATTAATTAGAGGAAAACTAAAAAAACTAATTTTATTCCAATTTGGAAAAGTTAAATTCTTAATTAATAACTTTATACAAAAATATTGCATCCGCGATTTGTCATTCAAAACTAAACCCAATTATTCTGATTACTAATAAGGATTAATTTATTGATGTTTATATCATATTGTGAACTTCTTGTAAAAATGAAAGAATATAAACTACGAGTAAAAGAGGTAAAGTGAAGTTAAGCAAAAATCAATATTCTAATATTTCTTATCAAAGAAAACCATTATTCTACAATAAACAATTCAATCAATTAAATGTTGTCGTTAAATTTATTTAAAAACTTTAACTAATGCCATATGTGAACATATGTACATATGTATGTATATGCCACACCAAGCTGAAATTATTTTCCGAGATATTCTGAAGTAAGAAAATTTACAAAAACCATAAATTATTAATTTTTTATATTCCGATGTATTCTGAATGCTTCATACTATTTTTTTTTGTTTTATGTTCAATTTTTCAGTTTTCTGATTTGTTTTCGCATGTTTTCAAAAACTCTAGTGTATAAATATTTTTCTTAATTAGAAAAATAAAAATAATTGAAGTCGTTTTGATTTTTTTTAATTTTTACAAAACCTGCAATGATTATAAAATAAAAATGCAGTTAAAGCTATTTGCTTTCCATTTACACGCTCAAACTATTCAGAAGTAACTAAAATTGCGCACAGCTACACTATCTCGAATAAATGTGTAGATCAACTGTTGGCACAGTGCGGCCCACGGGCAGCATACGGCCCATTCAACTTGAAAATGTGACGCATCATACTGCTTGCAAGAGAAAAAAATATATTCGATTGCGACTATTAAAATTTTTCAAAAAAACTTTGAGAATTCGATCATAGATAATAGATGTAGAAACATAAAATTCTATATAAATTCATTATTTGCCAAAACAGAATATTCAATAAAGTCAATTATAAATGTAATTTTTCTTGTAAGTTGCTAATGTAAGAAACTCGAGTGGCCCATACTCATACTCACATAGTACATATTCGCCCATAATCTATAAAAGTTTACCGACGGCTGGTGTGGATGATTTTTCGAAGTTCTTTCGCCTTTTAATCATGCACATATTTGTATTTTATTACATTAACATTTGAATAATAAAAAGTCTATGTATAATAATGAAAAGAAAATGGTTATACCACAAAAATTAAGGTTATATTTTGCTCATATACCGAAATTACCGTTCAATACAAACCACGTATATAAGCTCTAGAGTAGTTTGAACATTAAAATCGAACGCAAATAATACTTAATAGGCAATTTTTCTCTTTTTGATTGCTAAACAAAATTTATATGGTACTTAACGAATCTAATATAATCTTTAATTTTCAATTGTTTAATAATTGTCTTCAAAGCATATTAATTGAATGCTAAATTTCATTTGTATTTATTTTAAATAAAGATTACTTTCAGTGCAAGAATTTTTATATTGAAAATTCTTGTTTGTAATTCTTCAGTAACTTTCCATTTGGAAAAATAGGAAGATCTGATGCGTTTAAATTTGCATTTAATTTTTTTTGTAAACACATTTCTTTTTAAAAACATTATAGCAAATTTAAATTATTAATTAAAATATTAATTAAAAATATTAGTCAATATCCTTCGCACGAATAATTTCTAACAACCCTTGCGATTGTCATAAAAGTTTGGGAAATATTTTTGATTTATTCTCTTTTGAGCTTGGTGGCCTGATTCGGCATCATTTCAACTAAGTATGCAAATAAAAAAAATTTGTTTGTTTTTAAATACGTTATAAAGTTTTATCAATTATATATAGCTATAGTAAATTAGTGAAATATTTTATGTTCGTAATTTTAAGTAATTTAAAATTTTGAAATATGTGTTCTTTAGTAGAAGTACTCGTATTTTATAATACAATAGTTTATTTTATTTTACGAAAAAAAGTCCTTCAATCAATTAATTGTTTTAAGAAAGTTTGCTTTATTTAAAAGATTTTGACTACAATTTTCTTTAAAAAAATATCATGTCTAGAGTGTCAAATATCTTAAATGGAAATTTAATATATTCGACGCTCATTAAAATTAAAAGTTCTCGATATTCGCGAAAGCATCTAAAGTATTTTACTCTACACTTATTTTATCGAATTCTGCTGAGGCATTTTATAACTTTTATTATGATTACGTGACACTTACATACACGTAAATTAGTTTCCATACTTTTGTAATTGAAAAATTTAGAGAGCTCAGGTTAAAGATTAATACATAGATTTAAAAAATAGCGAAATGGGATAGTCAAAACTCGAAAATACAGCAAATTTTAATCGAAATTACTTATTAAAAATTAAGTTCTTTTTTTATAAAAATGTTGAAATAAAATGTTTTTCACTTTATTAATTTAAGTTTAAATTTTTTTAGTGCTTATTTCTCTGTCATTCTATTTTAATTTACAAATTAAAACATATTTTTAATATTCCTGTGGCGTAAAAATCTTCTGTTTTACCATTATTTCGTTTTTTTTTTATTTTATTTTTCATTTTTTGAATGCTGTTCGTATTTTGTTGTTCATAAATTATACATTTAAAATACTATGAATATAAATCTATATGTATAAATTATAAACAACAATCAGCACTGAGAGAAGAAGAACTACATTTAGAAGAATTAAGATTAGAAGAAAAAAATAAAAGAAGATCAACATCATTTTTAACTAACACACAAAAAACTCTTCAAGTTTTGGGTTCATATTTAAATCCAACTTACATAGGCAATACATCAACAAATAAGAATTCTACTGCTGGCAGTAGCGATACAACTCGTTCTAATAATAGAACTCAGTACTTAAATAGCTCAACAACTCCGGTTTCAAAAAAAATAACAAATTTAAATCTTACAAAAAGTCCTACATCTTCTATTGCATCTACAACAATTATAAATAGAAATCAAAATAGTGTTACAAAAGGAAAAGTAACTTTTACAAATGAAGGTAAGACATAATTGGTAAAATAACTCCAGTGCTGCTACACTTTTATAACAAATCACTTAAAATAAACAAATTCAAAAGAACCAACATAACTAATAATAAAAAAATTAATTGTATTTTATAAGAACAGGCACGTAGAAGCATTTGTTAAAAAATAAAATTTGCAATGACAAAAAATATTTAACTTTCTTTACATTATAGATATTGAAGTTTTAATGGCATTGCAGTTTTTATTTAAATTTAATTGTATTCTGAACGAAAAATAACTATTACTAAAATAATTTATGTTTTCACATTTTGTTTATTTTAAAATCATAATTATTATATTACGTATTATTAAGTTGCCTTTAGAGCTTTTTTATGCAATCAGATAAATAATTTTGTTTTAAAAGCAATTTTACTAACCGTATAATTCAATTGTACATCAGTATTTCTATAAAATAAATTAATCATTGTATATTTAATATGGAAATGGTAATGTAGTTTGCTATCAAATATATTTTATTCCAGCTTCTGGTCGAAAATTAAATGTAGCAAACAAAAGGCCCGGTAATTTAGGGGTTATTAACAAATCATCGACGTTACCAAGGAATTTAGGGTCAAAAGCAATTGTTACTGGTCCAGCAGCAATAGGTTCTGGAAATTATAGTGTCGTTCCGCAAAGACAACCGACGAAAACTGCTGCTACTCCGCCAGCAGTTCGAAGACAATTCGGAGTAATTAATAAAATTGAGATATTAAATAAAATTACATAAAGTTATTTTTCTATTTATTTTAGTATTCAAACAATAATAATAGCTCTCCAATGAGAAAAAATTCAGGGCGAAACACACCACCACCGCGATCTAGAACACCGATAGGTGGTACACCTTCAACAGGTAGTTCAAGTAACATAATTTCAGTAAAAGGTGTTGAACCCAAACTCGTTCAAATTATTATGGATGAAATAATTGAAGGAGGTGCCAAAGTTGAATGGTCAGATATTGCTGGACAAGATATTGCCAAACAAGCTCTTCAAGAAATGGTTATACTGCCATCTGTTAGACCAGAATTATTTACGGGTTACATTATTTAGCATTTCAAAATAAAATTATAGAAACTTATTATATACATTTTAGGACTAAGAACACCAGCTAAAGGTTTATTACTCTTTGGACCACCTGGTAATGGAAAAACCTTATTAGCTAGAGCTGTCGCTACAGAATGTTCAGCAACATTTTTTAATATATCAGCTGCATCACTTACCAGTAAATATGTTGGCGATGGTGAAAAATTGGTGCGTGCTTTGTTTGCTGTGGCCCGTGAGCTTCAACCATCGATAATATTTATAGATGAAGTTGATTCTTTACTATCAGAACGTAGCACTGGTGAACATGAAGCTTCAAGACGTTTAAAAACTGAATTTCTAGTTGAGTTTGATGGTATTCCAGGAAACGCAGATGGAGATCGAATAGTAGTCCTTGCGGCAACAAACAGACCACAAGAACTAGACGAAGCAGCTCTAAGACGCTTTTCGAAAAGAGTATACGTTCAGTTACCTGATTTACAAACAAGAGAACTATTATTAAAACGTTTATTAGAGAAACAGGGTAGCCCATTAAGTACGCAGGCTCTACATAGGTTGGCTGTGTTGACTGAAGGATATTCAGGTTCAGATTTAACTGCTTTAGCTAAAGATGCTGCTTTAGAACCAATACGTGAACTGAATGTAGAACAAGTTAAAAATGTAGATATAAGTGCTGTGCGTAAAATAGCTGAGAAAGATTTTCACAATTCTTTAAAAAGAATACGAAGGTCTGTAGCACCACAAAGTTTAAATTCATACGAAAAGTGGGCGCAAGAATATGGTGATATTACTGTATAAATTTTTTAATGATTTATGATAAAGTTATTAAACTTTTATTCTTATTAAACAAATTCGTGATAGTTTCTTCATTCAAATTCGTACGATTATATTTCAAACAAAGTTCGAGTTTAAATTATTATACTGTTTGTTATAGAAGTTTCTAAAATGTTTTATAAATTTTGAAATAATTATTCAGAAAACTCTGCTAGATATTTAATTTAAAGGATATCAATAGACAATGAAAAAATCGATGCACGACTAATTTTTTTTTTGTTATAAATTAATGAAAAGATTTGAATTGTATACATCACCATTTTTTATTACATTATACACTGTTTTATATTTTGTTTGTTCTGAACCTCAAAGATATTAATGATTACATTATTCAAAAAAAATTCATTTTATTATATGAAACATTGTTTTTCAATTAAGATACTTGTTATCATTTTAATACACTATTAGTACAATGTTTTAATTTTATCAAAATTATATATATGTACATGTAATGCAATAATATGAAAAAAAAGAAAAATTTAAAATATGAAGATTGAAAACGAATTCTTAAAAGAGCATAAACGAAACGATTAAGTTACCCCTAGTAACCTTCCCTGTTTTTGGCCACAAATATAGTATAATAATATTTACAGGGATTAAAACATAATAATTTAAAATAAATTACCTTTGTAATAATTGAACAATAATATTTGTATATCATACCTATAATGTATTGTTTGAATATAATTAAGTAGGTATTAATTTTTCAAAGCTAGTCGGCTAATATTAAAATTCTATTGATTGAAATATTTTTAAGAACTTCCAAAATTAATTTAATTCAACGTTTTTTCTATCAAAGAAACAATTAAAAACTACTTATGAATGTAAAAATGTTTGAAAGGTATCAATAATGATTTGCAGTAAACGGGTAAATTTTCATTTTGATTATTAAATATTAAAGGTATTGTACATTTTCCTCGTTATATAAATATTTTTCTTAGTTATTTAACTAAAAATTTAAAATTATAACTAAAATTGTTTCTCGAAATTGACAAACAAAAAATGTTTCTGGTGGTAAACGAAACGAAATCCGTTAGATATAAATTTGTGTACTACAAAATTTAAAAATTGATTTTTTTTTAATTAGATAAATCAATTATTAAAATATTTATTCAATTTTAAAATGATGAAACTTATACCAAAAATAAAAATATTTTTCTTATATCAAACACTAATTCTTTTAGCAGTTACAAAAGCCAAAGTTACGAAAAAAACAAAAACCAACAATCTTAAAAATTAAAGGCAATGTAATTTAGATTTCGAATTGTGCAAATATATAATTTATTTTGCCTTTAATTTAATACTGCAGCGTTGTTCAAAGCTAAATGAACGTATCCGCAAATTCTTTAACGTCAAAATTTTGTTTTCAGTTTGCAAACTGTCTGATGTATAAAACTTTTACGGACAGAAATGTAGTAAACTTTTTACTTGTAATTGACTTTAAATTTTGTTCATCTGTAAACGTCCAAACAAAAAAAAAATTTCTTGTAGATTTAAAATAATTTTATACTTACATATTAAAAATTAACAAAAAAAATATTTTTATATTATTTTTAACGTAATGATAGTCACTCAATACATCAAATTTATTTACTGAATTACTACGTCAGACTGTCTGCATGTAAAAAAAAAGATCTACAATTTTGACGCTTAATTGACTTTTTTCAAACGTTTAAGAATTTAAACTTTGACTGAAAGTAAAACGCAGTAGAGTATTCGTAAACTCAGACAACTCAGATTTTGTAAAATTTGACGTTTAAGAATTTACCATATTTAATTTTGTTTTAATTTTTTGTACAACTATTTATAAAACATGTATCTATTAAAATTGATTGAGGAGTTGACATAGTTAAAGCACATTAGAAGTGAATTAATTTCAAATGTACAATACAACCTTAAAATTTACAATAAATTATATTTTGCAAAATAAGCGAGTAAATGATTTGCACAATTTACATCATCTACAAGTTTAAAGACTGTAAAAATAATTTTTTTTTTAAATGAAAAAACTTAATACGAATCTTAAAGCAAATTTAAAGAATTGTAACAAATGAGATATGCAATTACATTAAATAACAATTAGGACTATGGCTGTCTTGTTAAAACAAAAGATATATAAAAATTTATATTATATATAAGGAATTTGAATTTTTAATTTTTAAGATTTTGTAAACTTTTTTTATAGAATTTATTACTGATAAAAAATAAATCCCGTGTAAACCAAATAAAAACTAAAAAATCAAAAGAAATACAAGGGGACAGACATGGAATATATAAATTTTTAAAAAAAAATACTGTTTTATTTATATTTGCGATTAATAGAAACAAATTTTATTTACCATTAAACTATTTTAAATTATTTAGAAATTGTAGAAATTAATGTACATAATAATAATAGTCTATACAATATTATACTTAGAGAACTCGCTCGTAAAAAAATGTTTTATTTTATTTGAAAATAAATTCATTACAACAATATTATAGTAAATATTTTAAGCATTTTTTGTCATTTAGTACCATAATAATTATTTCCTTTTTTTCTTTTACTTAGAATATCATAATTTTCATGATAATAATAGAATAAAAATAGTTATTGTATACTTTCTTAATTGTATAAAAATTAACTGCATATTATATGGTATAACTTTATAAAATTTTCTTTAAAAAACTTGAATAAATTATAATATTTAAATTCTAACAAAAATGGAGAAATAAAAGAAAAATTTAAATTTGAAAGAATTTAAATATGTACACATTTAAAAATTATTACAAAAATTAAAGTTAATTTTTTACTGCAAAAATATAATAATTATTATACACATAATATACATATAAATAAAATAAATACAATAAATTATTAAAAGTAAAAATTTAGAATTAGAAATAAAAAATGTCCAGTCAAATAAATTATATACATAAAAAAAAATTAAATATATATATATATATATATATATATATATATGAAACTACATTTTAATCATTTAGCTGATCATTAAAGAATTGATAAAAATATTCAAAAATTAGTTTGTTCTTTATTTTAAAAACTTAAAACACAATTACAAAGTGCTCCCAAAACCAAGTTTCATGCATTATTAACACATTTTTCTTTACATATCATTCATTACACATTTATTCTAATTTTTATTAGTTAATTTTATTTACCTTAGGAAATAGCGAATATAGCGAATAATTTGTTCAACCACTTTCTATAAATTTTACTTTGAATGCCTTCAAAAATCAAAAATACGAATGCCTTCTGAATTTGGATTTTTTTGTTCTTCAAAAAATTCACATATCTAATGAAAGTCTGCTGGATCTAACGGAATTCATTTTAAAAGTATGTATTGACACAGTTTGAAATGAAATACTTTTTTTTTAAATTTCATAATAAAAAAATTGCTATTCCTTGGCCAAAGTCTATCAAAAGATTGAGTTTGGTTTTTAGTCACCACTGAAAAGATTAAATTTGGCCCGGCAGGCTTTCATAATTGCAAACAATAACGGACTTTTTTTCTACTATATAAAGGAATCAAAATTCAGCAGGCATTCATAGTTAGTCTAAAAGTCTCACATTTTATCATTGAAATATCATGATATGTGTATACGAGTATAAATTTATATATGTATATATGTACGTATATAATCTTATTTCAGGAAGAAGTAGTAGAAATGCAATTTAGAATTTTTGTATCAATTATTACAATTTTTTAAATACCTACATATTATGTACATGCATTAAATTAAAATTCACTTTCATTTATCTGCAATTTTCGATGTCACTAAAAACATTTAAACTACAAATATGTAATAATTTTTCAAACATAGTTCAGTTTTTAATTTTTAGATAAATAAATTGATTAAATTTGTTGGTCAATAAATTAGTGTAATTTTTGTATTACATAATTACATATATTCGTTCCTAAAATTTCGAAAATTTTTAATTTTATGCCAAAATTATGATTATCTAATTGAAATATTTGTAGTACAGTTATCAAAAAGTTTTCTGCTTTGTTCTAAATTTTGGTTAAAGTTTTAAATTTGGAAATGTCGAGTACTTCTTTGTTTACAACATTCAACAAAACTTGTAAGTATAAACATTTATGTTTAACCGGGCCACCGATCTTGCTCATTTCCAATAACGATCAAATGAAATAAAATTTGGAAGTGTTTTGTTTTGAGACGAGTTATATCTCAGTATTTTATAAAATATTAGGACTTAACTCATCTTGTTTCTATTGAAGTGAAAGAGTTTTGAAAGCTCTTTAAAGCGACATCATTAGTTTATTTTCGGAAAAAAATAAAAGTAACACTTTAAAAATACAATACACAAATTATGTAAGATAATAATCTTTTATAACATTATACATATTTATACATACATACTGTACTTACAAAATGTCTATTTTTGCAATTTTTATGGTTTGAATTTATTGAACGCATTATGGAAGATCTGCACACATACACATGTATGTAAGAAGGATGTACATACATATAGTACATATAGTAACTGTAAACGCAAAAAATATTAACCTATGTACATATGAGTATATGTATATTCATACATACATATATGTTACCTATATACCGTATTGAAAATTCATTTTTACTAATAATTTAACACTAGATAAGAGTATATGTTTGACTACTCTATTCTCAGTAGTAGTCTTATAAACGGGAAAATGTTTTAATTTTGAATGTATGGACATACATTTATGCGTATTAGAGTCGTTACTAGATAGACGTATGTGTTTATATATGCACATACTTATGTATCCATATTGACTAAGAATTCATTGAATCTTTTGACACATTTGGTGCAAAAATGAATAGAACAGCAACAATTAAAATAAATCATTTGAAAAATTTTCAAAAAAATTTGAAGCAGTTTTTAGATTTATAAGTTGCCTCGGTAGTACAATTTCGTAATTTACTTATTTTAAGAATTCTTTTTTTATTATTCAAATATGAACACCTTTATCAAAAAAACCTAATGAAAGTTGAATTATATATATATTTTTCACACAATTACGATACTTAAATTTTGGTAGATTTTAAACGGACTTTTACATTTTCAAACAATCTTTTCTAACAGATTGGGCAATGTCTAATAATTATAAAACTGTCTAAATTTATATTTGGATACTTAAGTCAGAACTGATTACATTTCCTAACATACATACTGTACATATTTAAAAACATTTCCTAGTTATGAGTTGTTTGATATATGTGACTCGAAAAAACTAATCATCAAGAAGTTATTTCAATATTCAATACATTGCCTTGAAGTTACTTTGGTATAATTCATATAAGGCAAAAGTATACAACGTAAAATAACACTTTCATAATGTTTCTTATTCCTCATATTATTTTTTTATCAATTATCCTAAAAAATTTTTCAAAATATTTTTAAGCGAGACTAAATTGTTATTCCATTTTACAGAGAAAACAATTAAATTATAAAAAATTTACAATTTTTAAGTTGCACACTTCCAATTTTAAAGTCCTGGGTTAAGTGGTCACGGGCTAAATGTGGGTAAGAATTTTGTACAAGAAAAATGCAATATATTTTCTTTTAATCCTTCTGGCATTCTTCAAATTTTTTTTTATTTTTTTATAATAGATTTTTTAAATTAATTACAATTTATTATTTCTATTTTTGTTTTTATTAATTTTTTTCTTTTCTTTTAGTTTTTTTTTTTTTTTTTTTTTGAAGAAGTCTTTTATTTCAATATTTGTTACAATATTGTTTTGTCATACAGAAAAAAATCATTTGTTAAGGATAAAAAATTTTCTATGAAAATCTTTCGTTTCAAAATATTTCTGTTGGATTTTACAACATTTTTTCCTTTATTTTTTTTTTCTATTCGATTTTTTAAATTTTCATTTTTTTATGTATTTCAAATTAATTTAAATTATATCTTTTTTTTTATATAAATTAAAAAATTAACAACAATTGATGTGTTGATCTTCTTCTCTCTATATAGCATTTCTTCTCATTTCTTTTTTTTTTTATATTTTTTTCTGAAAATTTTTTTTTAAATCAAATTTTTAATAATAATTTAGTGCTTTCAATGTTTATTTTATTTATTTTTAACGTCAACCTCATTATTGCGTTTGATATTGTGGCATTGCAGCACTATACATCATCTGAGGCTGTGTAACACCGTTCGTTGCAGCGGTTGGTACAGCTGCTCCAGGAACACCCCATGCTACATTTGGCTGGACCATACGATAACCAGCTGGAATGAATTTCGAATTCATCACTATGTGGTTGAAAAACAAGAATGAAAAAAAAAAAGAAAACGAAAAAATGTTTGGCAGATATTTTGTGCGAAAATAGTGAAATAAAAGAAAAATAATAAGAATACAGAACATAAAAATTCAAATATTTTAAATGCATATTATAAGCACATTATAATCATAAGAAAGTAAGAAATTTGTTTGAAGTCTAAAGAAAAGTGGACACTTAATGTGTTCAGGCCAATTGTTTAGAACAGACTTAGCTATAAAATAATTTTATAAAAAAATAAAATATCAATTAAAAAAAAGTGTATATGTATGTATGTATTGCTTCATCCAATGATCCACGAGAGCACTGTGATAAACAATTTTTATACTTAATTAATTCGGTCTAGAAAAATATATCTAAAGTAGTTATTTTTTACTTAATTATCATCATTTTGAAAAGTTATTGAGCAAGTAAGAGCCCCGAAGGTCTTTGTAAACTTTCTTTACTATAAACTATTCTTTACGTATATGTACGTAATGTAAATTAATTGTAAATCATGAACACAAAATTTTATTAAAAAATTGAAGTGAAATTCACATTAAAATTTTTGAATAGTATTTGAAAAAGTTTCTCAATTTAATTAACGTTTATGCATCCGGAAAAATTTAAATAATTTTATGGTACAAAAATTTTTTATCTATTTAAATTAATAAATTTAAAATCCCAAATTATTTGTGCCAAGACAATTTCCAGTTTCGATTCCTAGCAACTGAAAATTTTTGATTGTTTTTTTTTTTTGTAAATCTGCGTTACTTAGTTTAATTTAATTTAAACTAATAAACGTAAAATGAGTTACTACAAAATGTTTTCTGTTTTTTTTAAGTTATATTTAATTGAAACTTTTAATCTATTCGTGCATATATTGTGTTGATGAAAAACGTGACGAAAATATGAATGAAAATTGCGAAAGTTTTAATGTTTTGAAAGTATAGAATTTCTCAAAAATTTTAGCAAAAAAAAATTGTATACCTCCTGCTCCTTGTTGCGCGCTAGTGTAGGCAGCATATGGATAATAACCTTGTTGCATATACTGAGTTTGCATTTGGGCTGCAGGATAGCCCTAAAATTTAAATAATATTGTTAAATTTTAAATAATGCAAAAATTGTTAAAATACTAACCGCTGGAGCATACCAATAGGCCATTTGTTGATACGCTGCTGCAGAAGCAGCATATGGATATTGAGCTGCACCTTGTGGTGATATTACTTGTCCTCCTGCCAAATTACCTTTTTGTTAAAGTATTCATAATCACTAAAAAAATTTTACAAGGACAAAATGTTAAATAAAATATAAATACCTGTCACAGCTATCGATTGAGGCGTAGGAACACCACCATGTCCTAAACCAACACCACCAGCTACGCCAGCTAAATTAACACCAACGACGGCTTGATTATTCATAGAATTGTCACCGTTATTTTCTTTCCCCCAAAAACATTTAACTGGAATACCATTGATTTCTGTATTATGTGTTTGTTCTATTGCATGTGCAGCTGGTTCTTTAGTTAAAAATTTTATAAAGGCGAAACCTTTATCTTTGAAAACTCTAATATCTTGGATTGGACCAAATTGCAAAAAGTGTTTTTGCATTAATTCATCACTAATCACATTTGCTGGAAAACCACCACAATAAACTGTTGTATTTGTGGGGCTACTTTGATTGTAAACATCTTCATACGTTGCTCGATTCATTTTAATGCTACCACCCCCACCCATACCGCTATTTCCAATATTACTGCCACCACCACTTTTACTATATTCACGAGTTAGAGGTGGTTTTCTAGTTGACCAATTCGTTCGAATTGAACGTGATCCTAACCATTGACCATTCATTGCTTGTATGGCATTTTCAGCTTCAGCTTTTTTAACAAATGACACAAACGCATAACCTTTTGATTTCATTGTTTGTGAATCTCTAACAATCCTGCAATTTGATATTTCACCAAAAGGAGCAAAAGCTTCTCTTAGTTGTTCTGTTTCTATTTCCGGACTTAAATCACCAACAAATATATGATGATGAGCACTAGTATCTGTCTTTGGCTGATTGCCTGGACTTGTTGCCCAATTAACCTTAAAAATTAGAACAAATAAGCATAAATAAAAAAAATGAAAAGTCGTAACATTTAATCTGTGTATGAATACAAAAAAAAATAGAGCAAAATTAAAACCTAATATGTATGTACAAGTAAATAAGTATGAATTAATATTAAAAGCATTTTTTTTATTTCAAAGCATATTGTTGTTCCTATCTTTCTAACTTATATAGCTACTTAATATTTAATGTTCAAAAATAAGTAAGCTGGAAATTTCAAATAATAGTTTTTTTATAAAGTAGTTAAACAGTTTACTATTGAATAAAAATTTACCTTAATTTCTTTTTCAAGGAAGAGTCGTTTATTCATTGCTATCAGTGCAGTGGCAGCAGATTGATGAGTTATATATTCAATAAACGCATATGGGTCATTACCAGGCTCTCTTATTATTTTACAGCTTTTAACAGTGCCCATTTGGCTAAATAGTGCAATTAGTAAATCTTCTGAAACTGAATGGTCTAAATTACCAACGTAAAGTGTTTTCGGTTGTGTCTCATCCATTTTTGTTTGTCTCTTTTTTAAATTATAAATTTCGTGAATCGTTTTGTTTCTTTTTCTTTTTTTATTAAATGTAAGTAGATATTATATAATTTTAAATGTTATTAAACATAAACCAACAACGTACAAAAATATATTATGTTTATGACGATCTTGTGATATTTTCTTTTCCGTTTTGTTTTTATTTTTTTTTTTTGTAATTTGTAAAAAAATTTGCTCCTTATTTATTATTCCTATAATTCACTTGTTTTGTTTAGTACTTTTGTATTATTTTGTTTTAATTTTTTGTTGTTTTGAATTTCAAAAATAAACAACAAAATCCATAAACTTTATGACAAAAAGACCATATGGCCTTACCTAAATACAGAATACTCACAAATAAAAAAAACCGAACTAAAGAAAAATATCTTGCTTGACTATCGCCCCTTTGTTGCAATTTTGAAAGAATTATTTCTTCTTCTGTCTTCTCAAAATACAGCACAGCACAAATTTCCAACACACAATCTTTGTTTTATATTTATAATAAATTTAAATATATATATATACATATAAATATATTAATATATATATATATATATAAATATATTATATTGGATATATATGTATAGATAACTATATGTATATATTTGTAACGTATAAGAAGGGTAATTAATTTGGATATCTATTAATTATTGGACGATTCTTCTTCTGTAGAGCACCAAATCACTGCAAAGAAAAAAAAATCATTAATATAAAATGAAAATAGGTAAAATACAAGAAGGATTCAGTAAAATAAGACTTTTTTATTAAAATTTTTAAGAAATTTATTTCGATTTAGAAATACTTAATTTTACATGTTAAAAAATTATCTACTAAAAGCCTTAATTTTCTGACTTTTATATAAAACTCAAAACTAAAAAATTAACGCTGGAGTACTACAAAAACCTGTTTTCTTTTTAATATACAAAAGTTGATAATAGGAAATTATATTATTATAGTTAGTACTAGTGAACATTTGCACCAAAATATTCATTTAGAGTATTAATATATGTTTTATATTATTTTTAAGTTTAATTTTCCGATTGTTGAAACGAGTCACATATTTTTTTCTAGAATGAAATTAATAAGTAACATTAATACAAGAAAAACTATTTGTCACATTGTATATGCATAAAATATTAATTAATCATAATTAATTACCAAATACAGTTGGATAAAAGTTTTTGTGCAAAACAAACTTACAATGATATTTAAGTAAATTCAGACATTAACTTTTTAATTAAAATTAAAAAATTGTTTTTTTAATCAGATTACCAACATAACAAATTGCAAAATCTATAATTATTTTAAAAACCTCTCGCAAACCGATCTGAAACATAATTTTTTTTTAGTAATAAAAATTGGGAATCATTTTTCTTTTTTTTTTTTTAGAAAGCAACGCTTTTACACAACGTACAATTATACAATATTTGTATTCACGTTTGTACAATATGTATCAAATAGAAATATAGTTAGTAAGAGCATTTAGAAAATTTTATTTTAATTTTTAAACACGTTAAATATATTTAAAGATTAAAAAAACGAATAAGTATCACAAATTTATTTAAAATAGCTAACCCCTACGTAATTATCACACTATTCATTTGAAGGCAGTATGTAATTTTTTTTTTATACATATTCAGTCTTGACTTTTTATTACTTGCATTTTTGCTACTTTGCCGATTACTTCATTAAAAACTTTCTCAAAAAGAAATTTTTTTTTATCTAATTTTTCCGTCTTTAGCTTTATCATAAAATACTTTTTTTTTATTCCATTCGCTTAAATGAAAATTAAAAATAATACATATAACAATTGCTCAATTCTACAAAATTTCATTAAAATAAAACTATTGCAATTCTAGCTTAAACTTTTTTTTTTGTTGCAAGAAAAAGAAACAGACGGAAAATCATACTCAAACAAACGCTTTTTCATCTGATGAACAAGCACTATGCATATTTTTGATATTTCCGTCTTTTTCCAACTTTTTTTCTTTTTTTTCTTTTTTTTTTTTTTGCCCAAAGGTGCAAAGAGAAAAGGGGCACAAAGGCGTCTCTACATTTAATTTCTTGCCAACATGACGTGGCTGGAAATATTAAATTTCTATTTAACACATGTAACTAATTTAAAATATTTTATTTCCTAAGTTAATATAATACTTTAATTAATCACTTTTGGTAAATTTAATGAAAAATTTCTTGTAAATTCAAAGTATTTTTTGTTTATTTGGAGCGCGGTGAAACACTCAATTTTAAATGGCGACAATTTACAGAGGGAGATAGCTTGTAAAACTGCCAAAAATTCCGGTATTCAGCGCCACACTTTTATTTGCGATGAGCATTTTAACTACAAATAATTAATAATATAGAATATCCGTATATTAATAGTTATAAATAATTTTCCAGGCTTGAATGCAGGTTCTGCTAAAATTTTTTTTTGATCTTAAAACGAAATTATTTAATAAAAATTAATTTGTTTTTTAAAACGCTTAAATTTATTTTAAAGCAATAAATTTTTCACATGAACATATATTTTTTGAAAAAATGTATTTGATTATAATTGGAGGTTTGTTAAATTTAAAGTTTTGAAGAATGGAGAAATTTTCTTTGGAAGTTTGGAACAGTAATCAGCTGATTTTTATTTTATAAAATTATTAAATTTTGAAGTTTAAATTATTAAATTTTTCAGACATTTTCAGTTTGATATCTCAACAGCAATTAGAATGTATGTGTATCGTATATTTAATGAAATAAATAAAAATAATTGATATTAATATGAAATAACAAAAAATTTGAAATTGCTATTCTTGAAATGTAGACTGTTTTAGAATAAGAAATTTGAATACATAGATGTATTTTTATAGAAACGTAAAAGCAAATATGTGTTCGTAAAAAAAAATATTTAATGAGGTGACGTCACATTTTCCAACGCCAAAACTATCTAGCAAATCATAATTTATTATATAGTTGTCAAGAAACTGACGGTGGTGTGCGTAATGCGGTTGGCAAAAAAAATTTGATCCATAGAACTAAATGTACAATATTTAAATAAATCATTATTTCTTGTTTTCTTATTTTAGGTATTGGTATTTTGAATTCAGTTTTTCAATAAAACAACGCTATTTGGATACCAGTCCATTTGAGGTATTCTTTTTAAAGCCTTTATAATTTGAGTAATGCTTTGTTCCTATGTACATATTACATACGTAAAATCTGCAGTGTTTAATTCATCATTTCCTGTTTATACTCCAAATATTTCACTTTTAAAATGCTGACTTTAGTTTCTCAAAACGGTTGTAGCCTGGAAATATTTTTCGTGCTGCCAAGTGCCAGTCTTGACCTAATAGGCCAACATGCTCTGGGAATAAAATATACGTCAACCATTGGCGAAAAATTCATGTTACAAATATAGTTTTTCAACACAAAAAGACCGTATTGTAATCCATACGACAGTCGATGGCTTAAATGTTTTATTTATAAATTGTAATTGTAACTTGTAAGCGCTGTTGCGATATTTAGATTTCTGAAATTCCCGCAAAATACAATGTTTTCTAGATTTTCATGCAAACAATTTCCAAATTTTCTCACATTTTCGAAACGTCAAAAACAATCAATAAAATCCGGTAGTGAAAATAAAACGGCATGTGAAAAATCATAAAATTAAAAACCATGATTTAACGTAGTAAAATTGGCAATTAAAATTATTTCCATACAAAATGTTATTACGTTAGAGAAATGTCATTAACATTTGCAAATAAAATAGATCATGTGGAGTCCTCAAAATTTTGTTTTGTAGTTTTTAATGTCTAAAAGTTCGGTATCTGGTCGATTTTAGTTGTGTAAACGGTGAACTTAATTCAATTAACTGTTTGTTAAAATCCTTTTTCAATTGTTTTTCGTTCAAATTCCAATAATATCAGGAATAAGGTAAAAACCCTTACATATCGCAACCCTGCTTTAAATTAAAAGAATGAAAGATTATCGATTGGTTATTTCAAAATAAAGCTGTCAAAAATATTAAAAAATAAACATTTAAAAAAATTTTATAACCAAGTTGATATAGAAAACAAGGTGATGAATTGTCGAATGGACTTTAAAGTTTTTGAAAAGTGTTGCAAATGCAAAATTTTAGTTTAATTCATTTTGTATTTATTAATTGTTTTAGGTAAACATTTTACTGAAGATTCTTACTTAATTTTCATGAAATTCGTATTGATATTTGTGTAGTTTAGAAAAAAAAATGTTAAATCAATGCATTAAGTCATATTTTCAAGTAAATAAAGCGCAAATGAATACAATACGAAGACTTACATCGGTATCCAAAAACAAAAAGTTTGTTAAATAAAAATTAGCAAGAAAAGAATTTAAAAAATTAATATTTTTAATATTAGAAAAGATGACTGGATAAGCGTTGTTGGGTTAGAGGTACATGCCCAAATATCATCAAATACAAAACTGTTTTCTGGTAGTGAAAACAAGTTTGCAGCATCGGTCAATCAAAATGTCTCGCTTTTTGATTCGGCAATTCCAGGAACATTACCGGTAAGAAAAATTCTATTTTTTTGTATATTTAATTATGTATGTATCTGCATCTCTAATTTTTGCTAATATGAAAAATTGTTATATTAGGTGTTGAACAAATATTGCGTGGAATCTGCTTTAAGGACAGCGATTGCATTAAACTGTAAAATAAATAATATATCAATGTTTGATAGGAAACATTATTTTTATGCCGACTTGCCTGTAATATATTCATAGTATCTGTGAAAGTGGAATACAAAATATTTTTGATATTTTTAGGCCGGATATCAAATAACTCAGCAAAGGAAAGCAATAGCCAATCACGGAAAAATCACATTTCCAGTTTATGTACCGGGTGTAGTAAAAAAACCTTATGAAAAAACTGTTCGCCTGTTTCAATTACAATTGGAACAAGACAGTGGAAAGTCGTTGCATGATACCGAAGCCAAGAGGTACCTATCTTAATGAGCCAAAAATGTACATTTTGCGGTACGTACTTATTTGCATTTCATTAGGAGTTTAGTTGACTTGAATAGAGCAGGTATCCCGTTAATGGAATTGGTTTTCGAGCCAGATTTATCAGATGGTGAGGAAGCTGCTTCATTAGTTAAAGAGCTAATAATTACTTTAAAAAGGCTTGGCAGTTGTAATTGTCGAATGGAAGGTATGGTATTGTAGCCTGTAGGAATAAAATGTAATGTTGCAAAAATATGCAACAATTCTTAAATAATTTGGATTAAAAATATTTATATGTCCTCGGTAGTATAGTGGTCAGTATCCCCGCCTGTCACGCGGGAGACCGGGGTTCGATTCCCCGCCGGGGAGGCCATTTTTTTTTAATTTTAATTCCATGCATTTTTAGTTAAACACTGCGATATCAGAATGTTGTATATACATACATATACAACAGAATGATATTTGGCAGAGATACAAAATTGGAATGTATGTTAAAATTACATATCTTACTGTTTACTGATTTTCAAAATATCGGAATGTTATTTCTCAAATGGAAATTCCTTTTTTTTAGAAATTGTTGAATTTACCAGTTTTTAGTATTTTATCTTTTTCTTAGATCATTAACACTGCAGTATTTCGTTTGACAAAAAGTTATTTAATTTCTCTTTAACAATCCCAAGTTCACTACAAATTTATAGAACTTGAGAAAATATAAAATATTATATGAGCATTCAAAATGTGACTAAAAACTATTAGTATTTTAAAATATTGCTACTAAATATTGCATAGTATTAAAATTGTAATATACTTTTCTATACCAAATAAGATAATATATTTTTTTTACTTGCGATCAGTGTTCAATCAGAACTGAATATGTCCACTCATCTAGTTTTTAAATATGTGTTTCACTTATAGGGAAATAACCAACATGAACATGTAAATATAAAGTGTAGAATATGTGCAGAAATTTTATTTTCAACTTGAAATAAAACAGTAAAAAACTTAGAATAACGTGAAGTATCTGTACTTCAATGCCTTAGAAAATTTTATAACCCCGAGAAAATAACTGTTGATATCTAATTCTGTCAAAAAAATTTTTGAAAAAATTTGTTAGTTATAACGTTCTTCAAGGATTTTTTTAAACTACTGGAAAAATTTTTCTTCTTGCATTAGAAAGCGCTTAAAATTTTAAGTAATACTGCATTCATAATATTTTATTTTGTCAAAAATGTAGATATAGTGTGTTCTGACAGAAAACCTTAGATATGTTACATTATTGTTTGAAAGTATTCTTTTATGTTTTTTATAATATTGTTTGATAGATAATAATTTCTGATTATAAAATTGCAAGAATTTAAATATACAATACAGCACTGTATTGTGTAACAGTGTTGTATTTATTACGTTTTTGAACTAACGGTGTATGAATTATTTGTTTTTGTAATAATTTAAAAAAAAATTCTCTCTCCGTGACAATGTTTTCACATTGCCGTGACCAGGATTCGAACCTGGGTTACTACGGCCACAACGTAGGGTCCTAACCACTAGACGATCACGGCTATTGAGATATATTATTTAAAATGTCAAATTTAAATTTTATATACTTGCCTTGTTGTATTGCAACATAATAATAAGGATTTAACAGCATATACTCGAAAAAAACATGTTAATAGCACATACATTTTATTCAAGATGACAACTGCAATTCTGTTATTTTAAATGATTAAAGCATGTAGGTTTAATGCATGTATGTATGTTTTTTAAATGAAACAGTTTTAATTACAAAAGTACTAAAACAAATGTTCATACAAACTCATAAATGAATTAATTGAATTTATTGTAACTTATTTTGAATTTATTAAAATAATATTTCAAAATATTTTTATAGAGGGCGCACTGCGTGTTGATGCAAACATTTCTATACATCGAGCAGGTGAGCCGCTTGGTGTTCGTACAGAGATAAAAAATATAGGCTCCGTACGAAATGTAGCACAAGCTATTGCATATGAAATCGAAAGACAGAAATGTGTTAAGACAAATGGTGGTGAAATAATTAATGAAACAAGGTCTTGGAATGCTTTGACAAGAAAAACGATAACGATGCGTGATAAAGAAGTTCAACAAGATTATAGATTCATGCCTGAACCAAATTTGCCACCATTACATATCGATATGGAGGAAGATGATATTGATAGAGGTATATTGAAATACAATAAATTGAAAACAACTATTCCTGAATTACCAAGCAAAACGAGGGAAATATTAGTTAACGAAATAGGTTTATCGAAAGAAATAGCAATAATTTTGGTAGTAAGTTATTTAATCAATTCAGTTTTGCAATAACTATAAACAATTATTTGTTTTTAGAATGAGCCTTTCCTTTTAAATTACTTTAATGATATTATAAAAATGCAAAAAAGTGTACCTCCAAAAATCATTGCAAATTTTTTGATAAACGAGTTAATGGCAGCATGCAACAAAATTAACATTAACATTGAAATATGTAAAATAAAAGTAGGTCAGTTATCAAATATCTTGGCATTGCTGCACAATGGTTTTATAAATCTCACAACTGTGAAAATTATTTTAGACGATTTAAATGAAGATCCGAATCAAGATGTTATGAATGTAACGAAATAGTCAATTAATTTTGTTAATTATTTATATTAAATAAAATGTTAATTTTAGATAATTAAGAACAAAGACTTGCAACAAATTTCGGATGCAAAAGAAATTGAAAAAATATGTGTAGACGCAATTGGTGCCAACAAAAAAGCTGTAGAACAATTTAAAAATGGAAAAGCAAAAGCTATTTTTGCAATCGCTGGTCATATTTCAAAGGTCACAAATCAAAAAGCTAACATGAATTTGGTTATGAAAAAGTTGGAAGAGTTATTAAAACAAAATAAATGAGTTTTATTGAAGTAAATAGATATATATAAATAAGATTCAAAATCAAAAAAAATTTTTATGCAATAAAAATAATTTAAAATAGTTTTTTAAAAAAAGTAAAAACTTTTTACTTTATATTTTTAATAACTTTGTAGTTAAGGTAAATAGTAATTTAAAGAAGTCTATAAATCTTTAACTGTTTACTATGCCAACACTAGTAATTTTATTTACTGAAATTCCTAATTTAATACATACTTATCTTTTAACTACTATAATACAAAATACATAGTATCAATCGAAATCAATAATATTAAACAAAACATTAAAAGCTACAACTGCATTTATGTACAATAATTTAGTCAAATAACGAGTCTGAAATAATTCCAAAAATACGTAATTAATAACAATCAAAAAACTTCGTCAGAACAATTTATTTAACTTCAAAATTATACTTCTATTAAATTAAATGTGATTATTAATATTATTAAATGTTAATTGTTATAAATAAAAGCTTTTTAAGACTTAATGTTGTCGTTGCTTAAGAAAATGGAAAAAGTAATTGTGTATTTTTATCCCAATTAATTTTTTTGTTAAAAGTAGAAATTTCTATTTAGTTAAAATTAACGAGGGAACGTTATTTATATTTTGTTTTTTACATTATTTTATAGTTTTATTAATTATAAATACATATAAAAAACAAAAAGAAAATCTGTTGAAAATGAATTGGGCTAATTGAAAATTGAAATATTAAAATAGCATAAATGAATTTAAGGCGTTGGTGGTGTAATGGTTAGCATAGTTGCCTTCCAAGCAGTTGATCCGGGTTCGATTCCCGGCCAACGCACAATTTTTTTAACCATTTTTATTTTTTTAAACATTTATATTAACATTACATTTCGCACTTACATATCGCACCTTGAGCATAATACCGCAACATCTCAAAATTGTTAATTTTTTAAATAGGCATGTAGTTGAAGCACAAAATATTTCTCTATATTTTATCCCAAATCACGTAACAATATATCAAATCAGTTGCAACAACTTTTCGATTTATACCAATTTTATGAAAAGATAAGAATTTTATTTTGATTTAAGCCGGAATAATTCAAAATTTTGCAGTCTTACATTTACTAAAATAAAGACTATTCTTTTTCAATTGAATATAAAACCGCAATATTTCGTTTTATTTTATTTATTTTACATAATTTTCCACATAAAAATAGCATAACTTTGAACTCAATTTATTATAAACAGGGCGCATTTTGTTTGAATGAAAATCCAGTTTTCATAAAATTTTTATTTGTAAACTGCTTTTTGAATGGCAAAAGATGCTTTTTATATGTTAGTCCAAGTTTTCATTAAGTAGCACATCTAAATGGCCACGGTATACGATTGTCAGAAAAAATTAAGTCTCTCAGTAAATAGGCACTCATCCCTGCTCAGACAAACCACACCTGACACTGTTTTCACAATAAAAAATAGAACTACAAAAATTAACATAATAGAACGTCAATAAAATATAGGATGTACATGCATATCCATAATTCACTACTTTAACCATAATTATTGATTATGGGTATAAGTAAAACTATTTAATTAGTCAATTAAATAGTTTGATTATTATTCTATTTTATTGTATTTGAAAAAGATAACCATTTTGTACAAAAAGGTACTAATCATAATACTAAACTTTTAGTTGAAAGAAAAAAATTGGAAAATTAACAAAATTAAGAGATTAATAACTTGTATTATAAAAATAAAATAAAACAGCCATTTAATAATTTGTATTGTGACAACACGTCACCTAGTATTTGTGCAAATATGAATTTAACCCGTACGTATATATTTATTTTGCTCATTTTCCCATATCTTGAATTAAGAGTTCAGCCAACGTTCTTAAGACAAAATATTTTTGAAAAGTTAGTTCGAATTTATGTAGATCATAACGATATAAAGCATGTCCGATAAATCAAAACTAGAAAATCCTCAGATATACAATTTACATAACAAAATGTGAGATTGATAAATTCTAAAGTAAACTAGATATTGATAAGACTAGATAAACTATTCTAAAGTAAACTAAAAAATATTTCTTGAGATTTAAAATATTTCTTGAGATTTAAAAGATTTCTTGAGAACTTCCCGTTTTCAAACGGGATTTTCGATCAAAAGTGTACCCCAAACGAGTATATTTTTTTTCGAATAGGAAGTGGGTAAAATATTATTATTTTTAATATTCTATTATATTATAGTAATAGAAAATTAGTGCAGTTCCTGGATACTAATATTTTTATTTGAAGATCTTTTTCATTTAATAAATGAAAAAGGATCTTCTAATAAAACTCTTTTTAAAAGTTTTACATTCTTTCCGACCGTAGATCCGACTGACAGACTCGACTTCTTTAACTTTTAAGTTTTTTCTTTTATTCTAAAAGTGCAGTGAAAAACTTTTTCAAAAATTTTTTTGATCGAATTTATTTTTCGGTTTTTATGATTCGAAAAATTTTTACGTTATTCCAATATTTTAACAAATATTTATTTATTTTAATGTTGTGAATAACTTATATTATTGAGAATTACTATTTAACTTAACAAAGAAAATTTACCATCTTGTTGTCTATGATATCATGATTTTAGTTTTCCTGTACTTTGAAATTCAATTTATGGCGGCCCTGTTCAAACTATTCAACCATTACTAAATATTTTCTATACTAAGATTTTTTTCGTTACAAATGAAGAACTACACACTGGTATGTATCAATGCACTCCTGATATGGAAAGTACAATGTTATTAAGTCAACATATGCATAGCTGAATCAACTGCGCTAATAAAACAACATGTAAAGGTGGATTAATAGTTATTTTTATTCATTTGATTTTTTATCGTTTTGTTGACAAAAACTAAATTATTTAGATAAATATGTATGTATGTATTTGATAAAAATTATGTATATTTTAATTAATTTATTATTTTTAAAATTTAAAACATAAAAATAAAATTAATTTACTTTTGCTGTTGATCGAGTTCTCTAATTCCAAGAACAGATACAGCTAAATAAATACAAATTGTTTTAGTAATTCAACGATTCAACCTTAAAAATGACTAGCAAATTTTCGATATTTTATAAAATTCTTTCAAATGTTATTTGTTTGTGTGATTTCAAGCTATATATAATTAATTGTATATGAATTGTTTGACAATGTCTTTAATAAAAGATATTGCAAATCAAAAAAGATTTTTCTTTCAATTGTCGATACAGAAATCTAAAACAAAAATGGAAATGAAAGTGTGTAATATGAATAGTCATGAACATGCATAACGTAATTCAGGTTTACGAGCATTCCACATTTAAAATTTCTTAGATTTTAAATTTGTAGTTACATTAGTAGGTATTCGTTTTTAAAATACGTAAAATGGAAGTTCAACAACTTTAAAAATTATTCTTTTCCTTTCGTTTTTATTTTACAAAAAATGGCAGTGAGTGATTTTTTTAAACTTAATTAAATGCAATTTTTCGGATTAAAAACTAATAAATTGCTCTAAATATCTAATCAAAAACAGTTTGAACTTGAGCTTCAATAAATTGCTCATTTATCATGTGTACTCAATTCTTCTTTTGATTCATGTTTTCCTAGTTTTTAATATTTATTTTCTTGGGCTTGTACAATGATCGTAATCGTGACAAGATGATGGTGGTAAACTCATTGAAACTGCGCAATCCAACCTGCAAAAATTGTGAACATTATTATTTTTAAGTTAAAAGATTTGACTATATTACCTTCTTGTTTCATTTTCTAATAAAGCTGGATCTAGAGGATCTTGCGAAACATGTCTAAGCGAATCTCCTAAAGCATGCCGTAAATGCGCCATTTCCCTATTAGCTCTAGAGCTGCGTAATATGTACTGTTGACGTCGTTTATTTTCCTGAGCAAGTTGCTCGCGAAGCATTGAAATCTAAAAACAAAAAGTATGTTAATTACACAAATTTATGGAAAATTAAATTATTTTTATGAATGTAACAAAAACAACTTTTTTCGCAATTATAAATTTATTGTAAGATAAAATAAAAAAGTGCATATTATATTAAGCCATAAACTTTCTGTAGAACACAAAAACAAAATCAAAAATAATCATTGCTAACAATCAAATATCGAAGAAAACACAATTTCTGAAGAAAAGTCGTAAAATTTATTACAAAAGTTTTTATACATACTTTGAAAGATAAAAATTAAATAAAAAAAAAAAGAAAAGGGTGATAAAGAATTGAGAATGATCCTTGCGCTTTAAAAAGATACAAGTGACCTGACTATAGCGGTAATGTAAGTAATGATCTTATTGTTAACACAAAAAATGGATTGCTAGCGGAAGCTAATTGCAGATAAATCTATTAATTATTTGATAATGAAATTACTTATGGCAGACGCAATAACACCTACTTAGAATTAAAATGTCAGGAGAGGTATTAAGATGAAAATAGTTAGAAATAAAGATATGTGCACGAAAACCAAGTTAGCTGTAGAAAGCAGAATATGCTGAAGAAAACAGATTGCATAGATAAATCTTGTAACAAAGATTTTTTTAAATATGAAACGGTTGATGAAAGAGAGAAGGTTAAATAAAAAACTTGTTTTTGCAATTAATAACAAGCAAATTTTTGATAATGTCGTTTGGTTTTGGCAGTTAGTCAAGTAGGCTTATAATTTTATTCGAAAAAATAAATAAAAGTTGAATGATAAACTATATCCTATGCCAAGATGAGCTTGAAACTAAAGATCAAACGTCTACGAAAATAAAAAGATATCAACTCAAAATAAAATCATGATCTCTATTCTTTCATATTTCACAAAACGAATACATGAATAATGTCAAAAAATTAATTTTGTTTTTAAACGTTTTGTGTGTAAATCAAATTTATTAAAATTAAGCATCACTGAATTATTTCACTTTAAAATATTCATTGATTTGAAATCTTTTTTCAAATTATTTATCAATTAAATTTACCTGGTTTTCTAGTCTTAAAACTTGTTGTTTATGAGCTTGTTCTCTTGCATCTAATAATTTTTCTGCTTGCATTTGAGCACTTCTATAGCGATCTGATTCACCACCCAAACTTTTTGAGTTTTCTATCGCACGAGCTTTCACTCGCGCTAACTCCGCCTCTTTTTCAGCTAATTGTGTTTCTAGGCGACGAACTTTCATTCTCAAATCTCTGTTTTCCTGTTCAATTAATGCATGATCCAAACCACAATTATAATTTCCTTGTCGTAAGTAGCTTTCGGTTTCTAAACGATTAGAATCCATTGAACCATCTAAACCATATACTCCTTTCTCTGAACGATCGAATTTTACATTTCCAGAGAATTTACTAGGTCTATCTTCCATATCCTTAACTTTTTCTTTAAGTGCTTCAAGCTTTGATTTTAATTCAGATTTTTCTCTTTGGGCAGCTAGCAGTTGACGCGATAAATCACCATCATTACCGCCTTGCCCACCAGTATCTGCATTTTCTTGATTCCATTTCGCGATTCTTAATTGAGATTCTAAAGATGACTTTTGTACTTCTAGATCAGCAACCTGTTGTTGGAGTCGCTGAGCTAAGTCTTGTTGAGCTTGTTGATTGCGCCTTAGCTCATTTTGATTATTTTGGGCGGCGTCTAGTCGTTCTGCAAGTATTTTTTTTTCATTTTCGATGGCCTGCAAATTTTTCTGCAATTGCTTCATTTTATCTTGTCCAGCTTGTACACAATGCCCTTGTTCAGCTTTTTCTTTGTTTAAACCTGCAATTTCGCCACGGAGCTCAGTTTCAACTAAAGCTGCTTTTTGTAATCGGTCTTTAAGTTGATCTAATGTTGTTTTTAATGATGTACAACGGTCCTCCAGTTGAGCACTGGTTCTAGTAAGTGTATCTAAACGTTCCTGAAGCCCTCTTATAGTGCAATCCTTCTCTTGAAGAGCCATTTGCAAACGCGTTATATCTCCTTCCAATGCAACTCGCTGTAAATCTAATTTAGATGCTCTACCTTCAGTTCGCGCTAGTTCTTCTTGAAGTTGCCGTTTTTCTGATTCTAATTTTTGACCATTTTGGCGACATTTTTCTAGACGGTCTTCAACTTGAGATTTTTCTTCGCCAGAGGTGGCTAACTGCATTTCTAAGCTAGTAGCCTTTTCACGTAGTTGAGCTGCTTCCTCTGTTTTTTCCTTAAGAGCTTCTTCGGTTGAATGTAATGACGATTTAGTCATATTTAATTGTGCTTCTAAATTAGCTTTCTCGTCTTGAAGATTTCTTAGCATCTGTTGTAATTTCGACGTTTTGTTATCACAGCGTATTTGTTGTTCACAAGCTTCTTGCAATTGTTTCTTGGCAGTGCATAACTGCATTTTGAAATCGTCCTTTTCACGTTCGATTTGTGCTATTTGATGCATTAACGATCGTACACCCTTACGTATCATTTCTGGATCAACATCTATTGGTGGCCCATCTGGACATCCTGAAACACTTCGATTATCGTAGTCATGTGGACAAGTGCTTCTTACAGGGCTATAACGTCTTGAAGGGCTAGTTAAACGATATGATAGATTTACAGAACCATCGAATTGAATACCAGCTATACGTCGCAAAGTGTGGCCGATAGAGTTCAATTTGTTTTCTGCATCTTTTTTATAAGCTTCCGTTGCAGCTAATTGTTCATCTAAAGCTCGCACCCTGCCTTCAGCGCCACCTAAACGTGCTTTTAATTCTTGAATTTGTTGAGTAGCATCAGCTAAACATACCTCTAAATTATGTTTCTGATCTTCTAAACGTTTTTCGCGTCCGCGTCCTTCTTCTATGCGAGTAGTAAGTTCTTGTTGTGTTTGATGCCATCTATGTTCGTCTTGGTTAGTTTGACATCTAGCTCTAGCAAGCTCTTGACGAGTTGCACACAAATTAGCATCCAAATCAGCTAACTGTTTTTTGGCTTGATTAAGTTCACATGCTATACGTTCACGTTCTTCAGTTTCGTTACATAGTCTACTCTGGAGTTCTTTTTCTACAACATCTTTTTGAGTGTTATCCATTTGCAGCTTATGGAGATGATTTTTACAACAATTCAAATCTTGAGTTGTTTTATTTAAGTTATGGTCAGTCTCTTTTAGAAGTGTTTGCAGACGAGTTTTTTCGTTTTCAAGGCTATTACGAGTATCTTCCAGACTAGAAATTTTTTGTAATGCCTCTTCAAGAGTTCTAGCTTGCTCACGCTTTGATGCTTCAACTTGCTTAACATGATCCCGAAGTTCTCTGTTACTGGCTGCATACTTGTCACGTTCAATATTACTATCAGCTAAAGTACGACGTGTATCCATTAAGTCCCTACGAACACCGTCTAAACTGTTCTCGGCTAAAAGATATTTTTCGTTTCAAATAGACACATGTTTATAAATTTTTATATATGCATGTTTGTATATGCTACGTACCTTCTCGTAGTTTTCTAATTGTATCTTGAAGCTGTTGATTTAAACTTTCGATTTTATCTTCTTTAAGACGGATTTCCATTTTTAATTCATCAATTTGACGACAGGCTCCGTCACGTTCTTCCTTCATTGAAGAAAGTTGAATTTCGTATTTGCTCACCTCTTCCTCGAGATGACCTCTGCAATTATTTTTATAAAATATTAGATAGATACCTGAAGAACTCAAAGTAATATTATAACGTATAAAGTTAATTTAATTGATTTTCATTATTTTTACCTGTACTTTCCAATCAAGTTATTTTGTTTAAAAAATCATTTACATAAATTCGAATTCTTATTCATAGAATCAATTTTTAGAAGGTACTTAAACTTACTTGGTTTCTTCCCCTTTGGCTCTTATAAGAGCTATTTCATCTTTTAATTGTAAAACTAAATTTCGACCTTTTTCATCCCTAGCAGCACCGTCGCGGCGACATCGTTCTAAAATATCTTGTTCATTTTTAAGTTCTCTAGTAACTCCTTCCAATTTTTCAGCTAGAGCTTGTTTGTCTCTGGCAGCTATTTATAAAATTTTTATAAATTAAATACATTCTGTAATATATATTTTCGTATTATTAAAATTAAGATGTTTTAACCTATCAAGAGAGCTTGCTGTTTTTCATTTTCAGCTCTAATCATAGAATCTTCATGTTGTTGCGCCATGGTTTCTAAATGATTTTGAAGTCCTTCTATTCTTTCTTGTAATTTATCGATTTCTTCGTCCTTGGCACCTTGTAGGGCTTGTAAACTTTGTTGCATACGTTTTTCTAATGATGAACGAATTATCTCTTTTTCTTCATTCAATTTTCTTGAATTTTCATCATTGAGAGCTTTAAGATTTGCTATTTTCTGTAAGAAATCATTTTCCTGAGCGCGAGCTGCATTTGTAAGTTGAACTTTCATTTCTTGGGCCCGCCGATTAGCGGAATCAAGTTCTTTTTGTAATCGTGCCACTTGATTTTTTAATCCTTCTTCTTTTATTAAAAGATCCTGAACATCACGTTCCAGTTGTGAACGTTTTTCTTCAGTTGCTTCCAATGTTGTATTGGTATCGAATAGCACAGCTTCAAGTGATTCTTTTTCACTTCTTAATGAAGCGAGAAGTTCCTATTACAAATATAAAATTTTTACAAATAAACATTACAAATATAAAATTTTTGTCTTGAGGCATACATATAACATATGTATATGTTTCATGAACTGTTACAGTAAACAATTACAATCAGAAGTAATTTTTTATTATAGTAATTTTTATGCTGAATTTTACGAGTAGATATACTTTTATCCCACATATAAAAAAACATTATGGTTTCTTATATGTAGCATAAAAGTATATCTGAAATTTGCATTGCAATTTCACGACGCTCACGATCTGAAGTATTTTTTAAAAAGTGGAGTTTTTTTTTCGTTAGAAAAAAATGGACAAAAAGCATTTTTCTTTTTTATTCTAATAAATTTTAAATTTAAGGAAGGTAAAATTATGAATTTAATTTACAGATTAATTGTTTTTTTGGTTTAATTTTATTAAATACGTATGTATAAATAAGAGAAGCACATTACTGTAATCTAGCATAAATATATTAAGAAATGTACAATTTGCTTCAATCTATGTATGTAAATTGAACACCAGAACTACCCCTTGCAAATAATAGTGAAAAATTTCAAATTATTTATATTCATTTATTATTCATACATTTATTTTATTTATCTAGATTTATATACAAATAATAAATGTTAGGATTACTCAATCAGTTTGGTGTAACCTAGTTTTTTTATCAACAGTGTTAAATAGTTTCTTTATACATTATTTCAAAAAAGAAAAGAAAAAAAAAAACAAAAAAAAAACTACTTTGAAAAGTTATTTTAATATTTTTAAATTCGTAGTACTGGAAAAATTCAAAGGAAAGAATGATTAAATTAGAAAAATGAATATGATAAAAAATTAAAAACGGCTGTGTTCTTAACGCCTTATACGCAAAAAAAAAAAAAGGTAATGTGATCAGATCAGCAATTCGAATTAAAGATTATTTCAATACAAATCTGATTTTCCTGTGCTAAGCTTTTTGTACATTTTAACTTTTTATTTGGTGTAAAAATAAGTATCAATAGTACGTATGCGAGTACTTTAAAACTCACGAAATTTACCAATTCCCAGAAATAGCAAGGTAATATTTCTGAAAATTGGTAAATCTCAGTAATAACGTAATATTTAAAATTTAGTCACAAAATGTGAAGTAAGTAATTTTTTTTTGTATGAATTTTGTTTACCAAATCATTTTATAAAAAGTTTTGATGTAATGATCGACAAAGCTTTAAAAATATAAAAAAAGCTCTTTAAATTAATCTAGTACAAATTCAAATTATAATGCAAGGCGTTGGTGGTGTAATGGTTAGCATAGTTGCCTTCCAAGCAGTTGATCCGGGTTCGATTCCCGGCCAACGCACTTCTTTTTGTTTTTTATTTTACAAAGTTTGATCATTCAAGCTATGAACTTCTTAATTGTAATTTATTGCATTGCTTTGCATTGTTTATTTATTTTTTGTTATTACCTGAAGCCTCTGCATTTCCTTCTCATGACCCTCAATTATAATTTGTCTCTCCTCATTTTCTTTAACTAATTCTTCTAAATTTCTATTTAAACGATTATTACACTCATTTGCTTGTTCCAGACGTTGACGTGTTCTCATTAGTTCTTCAGAAATAGATTCTTTTTTGCGATTTAAGGCGGTTAGCTGATTATGTAAGTCTCCACGGTCGCGGGTGACGCAAGCTAATTCTTGTTCGACCTTTTCCTTTTCAATTTCGATAATTTTAATTTTTTCAGTTAACGCCAATTTTTCAGATTCTAAATCTAATCGTGTTTGTTCAGCTGAAATAAGTTCTTTTTTCAACGATGCAATATCTGTTGCTTGATCATTTGTTTGGCATCTTAATTTATTGCGTTCACATTCCACTTCAGATAAATTGTCTTTCAATTGTTTTAATTCATCATTTGCAGAGTCATTGCAACATGACATTTTGTCCAAACGATTTTGTAATTCAGATTTTTCCATTAAAAGTTTATCAACATCAAATTCTAAGTCAGCTTTCTGCTTTTCTAAAAGATTTATTAGATTTTCTGACTCTAAACGTTGTTGCTCTAATAAGTCTCTGTTTAGGTAGAGTTTATTTAATTCCTCTCTCAGAGATATAGTTTCTTCGCGCAAGCGGCTATTGCGGTCTTCTTCAGCGCTAAAAAGATATTTAACATTTACAATTTTAAGCACATCAAATAGTACATATTAATTATATTTTACTTTCAAATTATTGTGCTCTCTTATTTTGATTTTTAATAAAAACGAAAAATATATGTATATGATATTCTTACGATAACATAAATCATACAAAATACTGAATATATGTATATACTTATATTACGTAAATTATAATCTGCATTGGACATTATTCAATAACATCCCATCACAGTATGATTTCAGTACATACCCTTAACTTTCAAAATTGATTTTAATCAAAAAACTACAATATGTGTGAATATTCAGTCACATTATATGATGCGTTTTAGAAAAATAGATACCAGTTTAAATGACTATTAATATTGTTTAGGCATTTAATCCTTTTACTACAAACATGTAGTTTACTTACATATACATATTTCTTTTTAAGGCAAATGGAATGTACCTTGAAATATCTATTTGCAACAAAAAATGATAATGAATGTTTCCAAAAATTTTTTTTAATTTTTATTTGTTGGTAAGAGGTATAAAATCGTAATAAAAGACCCAATTTTATATACCCAATAGCCGTGATCGTCTAGTGGTTAGGACCCTACGTTGTGGCCGTAGTAACCCAGGTTCGAATCCTGGTCACGGCAATGTGAAAAGCATTGTCACGGAGGGGATAAATTTTTTGTTTTTTTTTTTGTTTTCGTAAATTTTTTTTCTTTCTCCATTTATTTATCTTAAAGAACTGCAGAGTTCCGTTAAATAAAAAAAATGAAAAAGCAATAAAGTCCTCATATAATTGTATTTTTCAAATACTTATGATATTGGAAGCTATTTCTAAAGTAACCGCATTTAAAAAGGAAATTTTTTTAATTGAAAAAAAAAATCAAAAAAGAGTGCGTTGGCCGGGAATCGAACCCGGATCAACTGCTTGGAAGGCAACTATGCTAACCATTACACCACCAACGCCTATTCAATCCCTTACAAATTTCAATTTTTCAATGTAGTGTAATATGTACTGTTATTTAATAAACATTATTTGCAGAAATCATAATAATATAATCACCTTTTTCAATTCTGCGTATTGTTTTAAAAGACCAAAGTCTACCAAAACCAAAATACATCATATTGTGAGTTCTCTGACCAAAACGAATTTTTATATTTTCTTTTAAACTTTGGGTTTTTGATGGATATTAAATTAAGCAAAATTTTAGAAAAACATAATTTTTTTAAAAGGAATCTCTTTCTTAATTCTTATGGTAGTCGTGTATAAACGTGTGCAATAGAAATCTTGTTTTCTCTTCGTTAAGGGTTTACAATTTTTAATTCAATAAAAAAATATTACCGTAAGTTCATATCGGCTATATCTTTATCTTTCAGTATTCTTTGTATTTCCAGCTCCAAAGCTTTCTTGTCTTCTTCTAGCATATCAATATGTTTTTGTAATTTTCCATGACTCAGTTGAAGTTTCTCGTAATCACAACTTAAGTTATCAACCTATAAGTGTAAATAAATACTTAGAGATTTTAAGGATGCAGGTTAATAATTTTGAAAAAGGTAAACAATGTTATAATAAATAAAGTTACATAAAATGTATGTATATTACATATTATGCGTATACATTCATATACATACATATATACATGTGCATATTTATGTAACTATATGCTTAGGATAATTACAAAAGACGGCATTTACCACAGCATTTAATTCTGCTCTTCCTCTTTCAACGTTTTGTTTTTCCGCTCTTAAACTATCCAAAGTTCTTTGAAGGCTCTCCCTTTCCTTATACAGTTCGGAAAGTTGGGCATTGCTTGAGTCCAGTTTTTCAGTTAGCTGAGAAACTTTTGCTGTCAAAAACTCTTTAGCATTTTCTGCAGATTCTAATTGCTTCCTCGTAGTTAAAAGATTTTCATTTGTAGATTGCCATTTAACTTGTAAATCATGTAATGACAACTGGTATTTATGTAATGCTGCTTGAACGGCGGAAATTGTTCCTTCTGCAAACGCCTGCAGCGACCTTGTTGATCCACGCCTTGGTGATTTTGGTGCACCCATAACGCCAGCCTGTGATAAATGCAAATGTTGCTGAGCAGTAGGTGTGTCGTCATTTGTTGTTTCTGCCGATGTTTCAGCATCTTGCACAACTGCATGAGCTATATCACGTAAAGCACAGTTCAAACGTTCGATTTCGTCATTTAAACGTGTTGTTTGAATAGCTTGGCCTTCTGCCACACCACATCGATCTTCAAGAAGTTTAATTTGTGTCATTAATTCTTGAAGACGCAAATCACGTTGATTAATTTCATGACGAGCGTTTTCATATTGACCTTTCAAAAGTGCAATTTGATTCTTTAGTTCATTTGAATCACGTTCTAATTGGTTTTGATGTTGTTCGCTCAAACGGTTTTGCTGTTTTAAATTAAACGAAACACCGTTGCACGCAGCACTTACTTCGCCTAAAGTAGTTATGTAGGAAAAAATTATGAGTTTTAGTAAATTCATACTATGTCGTTTATTTTAACTACATATGTACATACATAGGTTATGTATAATTATTTAAATGTTACTTACGATTGGTTCCATTAACCTCAACTCGCATTCTACCTAGCTCAGCTTTCATAGCAGCTTGCATTTCTTTGAATGAACGTTTTACTGCAACGACTTCACGCCACATTTTCAACAATCGGTTATGTTCACTGTTATAATAATCGTTGAAAGCCTGTAATATTTAAATTCGATATTTTGGTATTATATTTGATTAAATAAACATTTATACATTTAGTTAATTTCAAAATTTATTGTAACTTTGTTAAAGTAATTTTTCGAGTACATATATGTATATATACAATTGTTCAAAAATTATTTAACACATTGCCGACTGAACGGGGAGATTTCCCCGTTATAAAAAATCTCAGTGTACGACCGATCGGGGAAATCTCCCCGTTTGACAATGTAAAGCAATGGAGTACTGCATACATGGTTTTAAGTATATTAAATATATATATATTGTATTATATATATTGGTCGCAATGTATAACGGTATACCAGCAATATTTCTTCAGCAGAAAAGAAATATTGCTGATATTAAATTATAGCTTATAGTATCATCGCATATCTTTATCTTTTATCATCGAACAACTCTATATCTTTTTTGTAATATATTTTTGTAATATAATAAAAGACCTTAATAAAATGTCGCAGGAAATTGAAGATGCTTTTGAAAAATTTTACGTTGATACTGAATCAGAATTTTCAGAAGACAATGTTGATAGAATCAAAAATGTGCGGTGGATAACTTATATTCAGTTGAAATTCGTGCGGTCGGCAATGTGTTAATGTTTAGTAACATTTGAATACATCATGTAGCATGAATTTCAAACTTTATGATTTTGAAATTTTTAAATAGATTATTTTGCAATAAACATACTTTAAGGCTTTTTTTGATTTGATATAATTTAAGTATGTGTAATATTAATACACATGCAATCATTACAAATTAATGTAGAATATAAAATACAACTAATTTTGTTTAAGAAATAAACAAAGTATCGACTACATAATGTTTATTATTATTAATAATATGGATACATATGTATATAAACGAAAAACCTAAAGCAACATATTGCTTTCAAAACGAAAGCAATATGTTGCTTAAGGTTTTCTTGCAAGAAAATTTCATTTAAACTTTAAAAGTCACAGATTATAATTTGGTGTCAATATATACATAACAGCAAACTTTCAACAATAATAGGTTCAAAACAGGGGATGAAGATTGGGTTTTGACAAGCAAAACGAAATGCTTGAAGTCTATTCTCCCTCAAATTTTGTTACGACGTCGTAATGAAATAGACTTAAAGTGATCTGACTCTGCTTGACCTCCAAATTTAAAAATTTGTAAATTTAAATTAAGTCGATGTGTATTGATGTGATTAAGTATTGGTAGACTTAAATGTGTTTATTGCTGTTGGATTTTTGTTTGTAATTAATTTTCAATAATATCATAAAGCTTAAGTTGTATGTACTTTTTATACGCGTTAGACTTTCAATTTCGGGCAGCGTTCCCAGCTTTAAAATTTAACTTGGATGCAAAGATACTCAAATCTGCTAAAATGTCGAAATTGGCTACATTTTAAAATTTTGCTGAAATATGGATACATTTCTTTCTCGAACACTAAATAAATGTTAGAAAACTTTTAAAGTGCTGTAACTTTTAAGTGTATTATCTTCCAAAAAATGTTATTTGCTGACTAAATAAATTTGCCCGTTTTCGTGTTGAATCGTTTTTACCGCATAGTTCAACAGCTACAGAACATATATTTTCTGACCTTAAATTTTAAAATGTAATAGAAATTGCGTGTGATTTCTAAAAGAATTTACTATAAATAACGAAACTCACATTGTTGAATAAAGCAAATTAATATTATTTATAAGTTTATTGGTTTAATAAGACGATTTAGTATAATAATTCTACTTTAGGAGGCTGGATAGATTTTTTTCTCGAAATTGGATACATTTTGTTTTTATTGAGGGGGAACACTGTTTTCCGGACTTCAATTTTTATAGCTTATCGAATTCGATAATTCATCTATTTCATCAACAGAGTTGCCATGCCGGATTCTACTGCAAATTACCCACTGTGATCAGCGTTCCCACTTGCATATTCAAGTGTGTTGTATACATTTGGATACATTTTTGCTTTAAATTTAGCGTAAATACAAAAATACTCAAATCTACTAAAATGCCGCAATTGGCTGCTTTTGAAAATTTTTCTGAAACATGGATACATTTCTTCCTCAAACAGTAAATAAATAATACAAAACTGTCAAAGTGCTGCTAATATTAAATCGCGAAATTGCTTTATTTTCAGATTTTACTAAACAGATTTCAAAATTTTTTAGAAGGAAGTAACAAAGATACTAGTATATTAAATTAGTATCACACTCCTTATGTTCAAATTCAGAACTTTTACTCAAGAACATACTAGATTACCAGAAACATATTTCATGTAAGCTAGGTGTAGTAGAAAACACATTGGCTGCACATATTTTTTAAAATTTTCATGGTAAATCGTCTTTACTGCAGCGAAATTATGTATATTTTCTGACCTTAACTTTCATAATTAAAATACAGTAAAATAATAAAACAATAAAACAGATTGATATAAATTATAAGTTAATTTGTACAACATAAGGCGACTTAGTACAACAATTCTACTTTACGAGGCTGAATGCATTTTGGATACATTTTTTTCTCGAAATTGGATGCATTTTGTTTTAACCAAGTGAGAATACAGTTTATGATAATCGCAACAGGAAAAGATTTTTGCAGTTGCATTAGTTCAGCATTGCAATATTGCTTAATATGTACATATGTAATTGTTCAAGTAATAAAAAAAGTGGCTCATATTACCTTAACTCGTAAATTGCGGATTTCATGAAAAATTATTCGATACATAAACTGATTAAGCACAATTCAATATATTTAATTGACACTTAAAATCTTATTTTTATTCCTTATTTTAGTACCGGGTAATTAAAGCTCGAAAAAAAATTTTTGCAAAAAATTTAGCTTAAAAATTATTTGATCAAAATAAATTTAAATAATTTCTGAGAAATAGAAAAACAACTTTTGAAGTTGTAGAGCAGGTAGCCGAACGTCCTAAACGGACAATAAATGTATTGTATTTTTCCATACTGAACCTACTCGAAATTTCTTTTCACACTACATATTTCGTTAACATCTTTATTCTCATATCTAAGTGTTTCGTAAAAATTACTATATAAAGCAAGAATAAATTTTATTTTGTATATATACTAAATTTTATATTCGGTAATTCCCCTTTTCATCTTTATTCGTTAAGAAAATTAAGAAGTACGCTGCCATTACTCGAAAAATCGATCATCGTAAAAATTCTTAAGATTTTTTTTATCGCGAATTGTGATAACCGAATCTCTTTGGTGGATTTTATGTAATACAAATTCGCAAAATTTTTATTAATGAGAGTTTTAAACTCATTTAATTCTTAATATTTCAGCTTTTTGCTTAGTTGTTGATGTTGAGTTATATCGTAATTTATATTGGAGTTGAGTAATTTAATTATTTATTTGAGCCATTTTTTCAAACGCATTGCTCATACATTTTGGGATTACCCTTACATAGAGATATCCAAAAAATATGTTATTGCATTTGACGGATTTATATGCAACTTCTGATTACAAGAAGAAATCGTAATTAAGTAGATCTGTATGTCAACTCTAACAAAATATTAAATACAAATTTCAAATCAGCGATTTTAACCATAATAAATAATGATATGATAATGATTTATACTTTCATCAAAAACAAATTTGATGTTTCATTTTGCAAAAAAAAAGATTATTTTGAAAAACTTGATTAGGGCATCATAATTTTCATATAAACACATCGAAATATCTACCTGTTCTTCCTGGTTGAATTCGTCTTCTTTTGCTAATAATTCGTCTCTTAAATTAGCCCAATCATTAGTGAGCTTTTGCAAATCATTTGTTAATGCTTCATTAGTACGATTAGATTCCTCCAATTGTTGTCTCAGAGCTGTGTTCTGGGCGATTAAACTTTCACAACGGTTTTTTTCATCTTCCAAATTTCTTAATAAATCTTCAGTATCATCATGATGAACATATTCTCCAGGACATGGTGGTGGGGAATCAAGTGATCCTTGACATGGTATCGATGTTGTAACTGGTGGTAAGGAACACTAAAAAAATTATAACGTTATACTGTTTTTTCTTTTTTAAATTTTAAATAAAATATAAAAAATAATCTTACAGGTCCGGTCAATGAAACTGGTTTGTTTGTTAAATGGCTTGTCGATGCTGGTGAAATTGGTGGAGGTTTTATAGTTTCTATCATCTTTCCTTCTAACTCATTACAACGTTGTTTATACTGCATTACTTTAGCTTGCAAGCGGCTTACTAAGGCAGCTTGATTTGATTGAGCTTGCTTATATGTATCAATTCTACGTCGGTAATTGCATGCTTCATCTTGCAGACGTTGACGTAATTCGTGATTTTGACGCAATAAACTATTAGGATCTGCTGGTGGGGGACTTCCCATTCTTGGAGTTGATTGACGAGTCGGAATTGTTGCACCAGTGTTACCAGTTGCACTTGCTGGTGGTGTTGTTGTTGGTTGATAAGTTGGTAAAGTGGAAGCAGGCTCCGGTACACGAGTTTTACTTAACTGCCTAGAAAATGGTGGTTTACGTCGATCAATTGAGTTAATTCCACTACCAGGAATGGTACGTTTCGGTGATCCTTGCGTTTTTAAGGTGGATATACGATGATCCTTATATGGTACCTACATATAAATATAAAAATAAAATTATTACAAATGCATTTAGAATTGAATTTACATATGTACATATGTACATATATACAACTATTTATGCAAGCCCAGCCCATATTGTTTTTTTTTAAATTATAGCAATTTTGCAACGAAATTGAAAATGAATCTTCTTCACAAATATTATACGTAACATAAGGAGGGGGAGGGGGGACCGTCAACTGCAATTCGTAAAAGTTCAAGTTGTGACAATTTATGTTTTCGGAAATGCAAGTTTCACCGAATTTCCGCAAAAAGACTAACAGTAGATGTCTTTTCATCAAGGAATATAATTAATTATCTTGACGCATATTTAATTTGAATCAAAAATCCTACAATTTTTAAAGATTAAACGATTTATCTTTGAATTCGACAATTATACCAACGCTGCTTCTTCCATTCTTTCTCCGAAAACGTTTCGTTTAGGCAATGTAACCGTTACAGTAGGTAAAATGTTTAACCTTTTCTGTAAAGTGAAACGCTTGATTTCCAATTTGAATAACTCCCAAAATATTATTTTACATACATCATGTACATAAACTAAATTTATTCCCCAAAAATTACAAAATGATGTTTAAAAAATCATTTCTACTGTGCTGTGGAATAAGCCATTATAAAATATAAAGTTTTATTTTGAAATGAAAGTGTTTCAAAAGTTAGAAACTTTTATTTTGAATTATAATAAATATGTATAGTAAAAATGTATTTATGTGAGAATAGGATTTGATTTAATAAATCAAACATAGTTTTGTATGATTAACTTAATTGTTTTTTTAGATTTCTAATTATTTGTTTCTTTTCGAAAGATCAATTCGCTCAAAAACCAAACATGGAACCTGACTCTGTCACAGATATCTGTGTATGTAAATACATATGTTTAAAAAAAATATTGAAATATTCACAAATGTATATACATATATGTATGTGATTTGTATAACAGATAAAAAAAAATTCATTTATGAATTTTATTTATGTACGAAAAAAGAATATTTTTTTACTACTTGGCCTCAAAAAGCAACATAGATTTTTTTTTTAATTTTTTAGCTCTATTTATGCTAAAATTTTTTACACTATTCTGATTTTTTAAGATCGTATAATGCAATATATATATGTATATGCACATAAGGATGTAGTTTAAATATGGGAAGCATATTTGAACATAAATATGTTACAAATTTTCTAACAGTTATTTTACACGCATTGTACCGGCTGTCACCAAACCAAATGCCATACATTACAAGTGTACACAAATATAATGTGTATTTGTTCCTTTTATATGAATAAAATATGTAAAAATTTTTTTTTATCCTTGTACATAATATAGTAATTCAATAAAAATATTGATACAAAATGAATTACATAAAAATGTCAGTATATTTATGTAAATACATAGGCACTGATTGACATATACATATAGAATTTGTTTATGTAGTTTTTTGGTTGTCACTATACAGGATGTTTTCCATAAAATTACAAATCATTTTAGGGATTGTTCTTCGATCACTTTTCAATAAAAAAATCAGTTGCCAAAAATAAAAGTCTGTAAAACGTTTTCCTCTCACTCTCTTGTTTTTTTTTTCTTTTAAACAAACATTTTAAATGTGTAGGAAACTTACATGCTAAAATATGAATTTCATTAAATAAATTGAATTAATTGAAAGTAAATAAATTACTTGCATTCATGTCTACTTTATGAATCAACGTATGTATGTACTTTTCGAAATTAAAAAAAAAAAAAAAAACAAAAATTTCCACTTTTACGAGTTTTTGTTTGGGTTTAGAATCTTTCGCAAAACATCCTGTAAATTATGTTTGCCACAAAAATAAGTTTTAGTTATTGCATAAATAATATATTTACGTTATTTACTTATAGACTCTAGTTGTATATTCTATTCCTTGTATTTGTTATTATGTATACATACTAAAATGTCTTTTTTCATATTTTGTTTTTTATTGTTTCTGTAAAAACATTCAAATTTTTTCCTATTCTAATATATATAATTTGTTTTGTATCTATCGATAACATTCGATCAGAAAATAGTAATAAATACCAATACATTAATTTATTTGCATTTTTTTTTAATTTGTGAGAGATGGGGGCGAATCACTCCCTTTATTAATAAATACAACTATATGCACATGCAAATGTATATATCAATCTTAAATAAGCCTCTCATTAAACCATAGGAACCTAAAAATAAATAAATTTTATTATACATATTTTGATTTGGTTTGAACACAAAATTTGGTTATAACTTATTCGAATTAAATCAATGGTTTGTACAGTTGTGCATTTCTCTCGAGCATTGAAGGTCAAAATACTCTTTTTAAAAAACTAATTTTTAAATTATTCTTTTTAATTTACTATTATTGGAGAAAGGGATGGTATTTTGATGGTAACTCGTTTGTTGCTTGTTTTTATAGAAATTAAGGAGACTTGAAGAACAAAGAGCCGAAAATTGGAATTTTGTTAATTTTGAGAATAACTTGACAGAAAGGAAGACTTGAATCCTTTAGTATAGATTTCTTGCAAAGGGTTTCTTTTCTATCTACAAATGTACAGAAGTTTTGTGAACAGATGCACAGACAGTAGCGCGGCCCGACTGAAACTGATAAACAAGTTTTTTTTTTATTGAAAATATATGCTAAAATTAATTTCTCCGCCGCGCGCAATTAATTTTTATATTTCTTTTGCGCTTATTGCATATATGAGAGTGTAAAAGATAAAAAAATATTTATAGAATTGTATACAATTTAGCCCTTTTCGATATTTAATTATTTTATGACTTATTTATATTTTTGTATTTCATGTCTAGCTCAAACATTTTACAATAGAGAACAGACTTTTCTTTAAAGTTAGTAAAAATTTTGTTTATGATGCCGGAAAAAATTAAGTCAGAATTCGTAAGTTGAAAAACAAAAATCACAACTGCAATTGCCTAACATTGATAAATCAATTAATTTAAGCTTGTTCGAGTAGGGACAAAAGAAAGGATAAAAGTTAAGATAAGAAAACTTAAAAAATAATTTTAAATTGACTCAATCCTATTAATATGAATATTGTAATATAATTATCACACTTGTGAAGTGTAATCAAAATGAGAACGAATACGAAAGGAGTGCAACGACTTTAAAATGTATACTGATTATTAATATCCCAATTGATGATCCATTGGTTTAATCAACGTTAAATAATTTCGAACAAAAGCTCGCCCTTTCATTAATATGTATATGCTATTAATATTAATGAATTACAATTTAGCATCAAGCAAACACCCAAATCTTTAAGTTTTATTGGTTTTTCCACGACTCTGAATTCAAATAGGACCCGACGTCTGGTATAACATATTAGCGCACACTCATATACATGATAATCGTAATTTCAACTTTATACAAATGCAAAGATTTAACAAAAAGAATAATAGATTCATTAAATAATAAGGATAAATTAATATAGGAAGGTAATTAAATTTACCTACACTTATACATATATATTATAACACTTCAAATTTATACATTATACTGAAAATAGACGCTGCTTGTTCATAGTAAAACAAAAATTTTATTTCGAAACAACATTTCCTGTCTTGCAACGTGAACTTTCAGTGATACAAATTTTCAAAATTTGTGATAATAAGTCTCGTCAACTTTTTGAATATTAAAGCTCGACATGTAAAAGAGGTTTGCAAATACTCTAAACTAATTTTATTGTAAAATTCAACAGAAATGTAAGATAATTACTTTGATATATTTTCCATATAGCCACCAAACCTAACGAGGTTAAATATGTGAGATTTTTAATTTTATTTTATGAAAAACGCTAATGCTCAAAATTTAATTTATTCCAAACTACATCTACTTTCGTACACAACTTTTCGCAGTATATACTAATATTGACTAGACTACATTGATTTAACACTAGGAAAACTACTAGAGGGGGGGAGGCAAACAGTTGGTCCTTTAGGTCGCGAATCATTACAATGTACAACTTGCCATCCAACATATACAATTCCACATATATGAGTATGTGCAAATTTATATACAAATGTAATCACTTTTTTTTTGTATAACGTATATACATACATATAATAATATTTAGATTTTCAACACATTATTTTGAAAATTGATTAGGAATAAGTTATTTTTAAGTTTTAAGTTAGTTATTGCGCGTGAAATAAAAATTATGCTTTATTTTTAAAGAAATAATTTAAATAACCAAATTGATAGACCCTTAATCGAAGTCCAATAAATTGACCTATCTAGGAAAATGAGTATAAATAAAAATTAAAAAAAAAACTAAATGCGTTTTAAATCAATTAACTAGTTTTTTTTTCAAATTAGTTAATCAAAATTATAAAATAAAATTTATTGATTAAAGAGTCAGGAAGTTAAATTTTGTATACCTTTATCATTTTTTTATATTTACATTATTATATATTCAATTAAGATTGTTACTTGTGTTATACAACAGGGACGATGATTTTATAATATGTGTTGAAAAGAATTAGGGCTCAAAATATTTGTGTACATATCGTCGGCCTAATTTAATAGTTTACATAACACTACTTTGTAGACAAAAAACTGCTTTATATACTCATAATTATATTTTTTGTGGGTACGTTTAATTCAAACAATTTGTTTTTCTCTCGTTGTTACGAACAAAATAACAGATTGTCTTATTTTATGCTAAGACATGCAATGTTTCTGCATCTATGCATTAACAATAATAAGAAAAATTTGGTCAAAAGAGAATTATATTGTGGTCAAACTTTTTGTATGAACGTCGGAAATACTAATCACACAAGTACAAATAAAAATAAACAGTATGAGGAATAACAAATATTGCCTGTGATATTATTTAAATCCTTATAGCCATAAATTTAATACTTAAAATTATAAATTTAATACTTTCATAAAAGCATTAAATTCTGCCTATTCGTGATCTTTATGACTTTGTATTAAGTTTGTTTTAGTTTTAATTTTTTTTCTGATTAATTTGATTTTGTCTGGTTTTTGGCTTTCAATTCTATATATTATTATCCATAAAAAAATATTATAGATTATATTTGCTTTAAAATAATGTTTGTTTTACCACAACTTTATATGAAAACACTGATTACATAAATTAGTTATGTTTTAATTATTAATTTATTTAAACGTTTCGCTAATGTACTTGCTATATTAGATTAAGCCGATTAAAATTTTTAAAATCTAAAATTCGCTTTAGATACACACATATTACACATATTTCTGTGTCTATATAAAAATTCTAGAATCTTAATGAAAATTAAGCAGCCTAAATAAAGTCTATTTAACTTAAATCACTCTTAAAATAGTTTACTGTGTAGTTCTTTTAAAAAAATCGGCTTTATCACTGATTCCTGCGTATAAATATAATGCATATACGCTTTATATATATAATATATATGTACATATGTACATAAAATTTTTTAATAATTTTGTTCTAAATTTGTCAGACGGCTAGACTATTTTAATATTAATAAAAAAAAATAAGACGGAGAAAAATAAAGTTAAAAGTACAAAGCGTGAATGTTGTTTTTGTATAACATAACTATATAAATGGTACTAAGTAATTTTAAAAGAAATAATTATACATTGTATATCATTATAAGTACATATATGTATATATGTTGTATATCATTACAAGTAAATACATAGAAATCTACTATAGTCAGTTTTGGAATAAATTATTTTTAATTGTCATATTAGTAATTTTTACAATAAAAACAAGCCGTTAAATCTATTCCTATATAGAATGCAATTTTAAGAATATTTGTTCTTCACATATGCATTTTGGAATGCTTAACATATTTATACATAATTTAAATAATATAATAGTTTAACATATTATACATACATAATAAGAGTACATTGTGTCAGTTCCGAAATCCGGATACAACTATCGTATCTCAAAAACATAAGAGAACCGAAAAACATTTCATTTTGTTATTAATAAAGATTTCATAATAAAATAAGAGACAAAATATTTCAAAGAATTCTGCTAAATTAAATTAAAGTAATTAAAATAGGAATTTTTTCCTTACTATTACCATAAAATGGCAATTGTTATACTATATAATATGAAATACAACCGCGAAGAAAATAACATTTTTAGTGTGCTTATACTTATAATAGAGGACATGAACAGGGTGCGATATTTGTGTATGTAGATTTACAATATTTATTTTAAGATATTACAATATGCTTAATATTATATGAATAAAAATACCGTATAATAAAATGTTATAAAATGTAATTATTCCAATTGTTAAAGTTAGAACAAAAGCATTTTTTATGAAAATATTGTAACTTTTTAATAAAGAATTAATATTTATGATTATTATTCCAACTAATGTTAAAATTTATAATTTTCTACGCATTAAAAATGTAAGGGAACAAATACTTAAAGTCTTATGATGTTTTATTAATATAAATCACTTTAAAATAATGTTGCCGAAACTTAGCTTCTGCCTTTACAAATACAATGTTTGAAAGTTTCTTAACAACTTACAACAAAAGTTTTATGAAATTTCTATTAAAGTTAAGTGTTCAATAATTTATGGTTACGCATACGCATGGTTCTAGAACATTCACAAAAGCAAGGAAAACTTTTATTATAAGTCTACATGGAATAGTTCCATTTGGACCCATCGATTACATAAATTTTTGAATTAATCTTCCTTTGACCCTATTAAATGATATGCTAAGTGAGAGTCATTCTAAAACAATAATCACACACGATATAATTAATTCTAGTTTGATGTGTGTTTTTCTGGTAATTACAAAAATTTCTTTTTAAAAAATTCAAAATTTTTATTTATTTTTCATATATGTACATACATATTTAATGTCTAATGTTGATAATATTAAAAATACTGAAGAAATACATACTATATATAATAATATTTAATATACATATATACATAAGTATACAAAATACAAAAACTAATATAAAAAATATAAAATTAAATGGAACTATTGGCACGTATAACGTGGGTGACATGACAAATTCGAATCAAAAACAAAAGCAAAAAACAAAAACAAAAAATATCGACAAAGTTAAATAAAATTTTGCATATATACAAGTACATACATAAAAACAAAATATTAATTATATTTAATAAAGTGTCTGCGTTTATTTATTTTTTTCTTACTATTCAAATCTTACATTGAAATTATAATTGATAACAAAGGTGTTATAATAGACCAGACAATTTTTTTTTCTTTTCTATTTTAATTCTAAATTCAGTTTTTGTACTTTGATCGCGAAATATTTTGATAACAATTTTATAAAACTATTTTAGTTAGTTAATGTAAGGGAAATATACAAAATAAAATACACATGCATGTGCTTGTATACATATAGTACATATAGTGTTAAAAATTAAGTGAAGAAGTACGCAGCATGAGGCTGATCATGTATACATAATATACTTTTGAAATATGTGGAAAAAGTCACATATTTAATTTTGAATCAGCAAATACATAAGTACATATGTATGTACATAACATGCAGGGTGATTCAGAAAGGTATACAACAACATATATCATTGATTAGAGGATCGAAAATGGGTAAAACTTTTGTTCCGGACTGGGTGTCAAATCTCAAGGGTTTCTGAGTTCCAGGTATTTTAACGAATTTCACGAAACTTTTACTTATCCAAGTTTTAATTATAACTTTTTTTGAAACCACAATTTTTTTTTTTATAGAATTTTGCCTAGCTGCTTAAACTTTAATTTAAGTCCTCAAACATTAGAAAATTCTTTATGGTACAGAAAATATAGCACAAAAACCAAAAATATTGTGAACCACGAATTCAATTCGTCACAAATCAAAGCAGATGTTGCTAAAACTAAAATTAAATTTAATTTAATATTCCTTTACTAAAAAATTTGGAAAAATACAAACTCCTTATCCAATAATTTTTCAAATTTCTTAAAACAAACACTAAATTCTCGTATGAAATTCACCTAATTCGGCTAGCATTTATGTTTTTCTTCTCTCCAATCCATTTCTATTCAATTGCATATTTGAAATTATTTGCTTACATGGGACACATCCTTACCAATCGTACACCAATTTTAGTTTTTGTAGAAATGTGTTTAAAAATTTATTAATCGCATTTACAAACTCCATTTTGTACAAAAAAATTAAATTTTCCTATAAAAAAAATTTTTTTTTATTAAAATAAATGTCAAAAATTGTATGGCATGTCTTTGAAAATTCGTTCCAGCCGGATAATTTTAATAACTTCAGATGCCAAATGATTTCTAGATTTCGAAAATATTTTTTTCAAATTTTTAAATTGCACCCAATGTGAGAAAAATGCATATAAAATTTTCAAACCATATAAGTACCATTTCTTATAAAAATTGGCAAAAATAAAAAATCTATCAATTATCTTTACCAAGAAAACTTTCGAAAAAAATTTTTTGATTACTAGATTTTTTTTTTGTTTTTCCAAAATGAAAATTCTAGTTTTTCTTTTCAAAAATTTCAAATTTTTTAAAATCAATTTTTGTTTTTCAAATTTCGTTTCAATTTTATTATTATTTGTTACATTTCAATAAAAACATTAAAATTCAGATTTTTTATCGCAAATAACGGCTCACAAAAATACCAACTGTTTTTTTCGAGTGACTTTTGTCATCAAAAATTAATAATAGTTGATAGTTACAGCGCTTTAAATCAATAAAAAACAAAAGTAGTGAAAAATAGGGTCTTTAAAATCTTGACATAGAAATGATTTTTGTGCTACATCTTTTGTACCATAACATTTTTTTCATGTTTGAGGACTTAAATTAAAGTTTAAGCATTTACGAAATTATTTAGTTAGAAAAAACTGAAAAAATAAAAGGGAAAAATTTTATTTTCCTTAAAGGCACTTATTCCAAAGGCACATAAAATACAAAATCAAACAGCATGGCTATTTTAAGCCCTTTACTATGCCTTTCAGAAACTTGTTGTTTAAAGTTCCTATCTTTTTCGGAACCGAAGTTATAATCAAAAAAACTTGGATAAGTAAAAATTTTGTGAAAATTCGTCCCTGGAACTTGGAAACCCTAGAGATTTGGCACCTAGCCCGGAACAAAAAATTTACCCATTTTCGATCTTCTAACCAATGATATATGTTGTTGTATACCTTTCAGAATCACCCTGTATATGTGCACACACATATGCTTTATGAACTTTTTCTTTTAAATTTCTTTTTAAGAAACGTACTCTTATGTAAAAGCAAATATAATTATCATAAAATGTTTACGTGATCACAATTTCATAATAACATAGTTAATGCAAATTATAAACGAATCAGAAGAATAGAATATTTTTTTCATGGAATTTTAGGGGTCAAAAATAGCCCTAAGAGTTAAACATGATGACAGAACACGCTTGTTCTTAGTTAAAAGTTGTATTATTACAAATTTTTTAGTATACATTTATATGTATCTTCAAAATTTGGACTGCGCAACAAAAACTAATTTTAATATTTAAGTCTAAATTTAAACTTTATACTTTGCTACCGCTTTTTTATATATTATAACAAAAAATTCCATATTTTTCAACTTAAAGTGCACAAATTTCAACTTTTCAATTTTTAAGAATAGCGCCATTCTTATTCTATAAAAATTAGTACCAAATCTTGTCACATGATTGTTAAGTCATCCGAGAGCTAAATATTTTTTTGCCAGTATATCTGCATATAACTATTTTAAATACCTATATCTACATAGGTCTATCTAGATATATTTATATTCATATACCTATTTATCGTTTTCACTCACAAAACATTTAACTTTAATTGACTAAATATTTGTGATCAAATAATTTTGCATAAATTAAGGGAGATCTCAGATTCTTAGGGTTTCAATTTTCGAAAATTTTATATTAGTCTAAAGTTTAAGTTTTTTTATATATTTTATATTAGTCTAAAGTTTTTATTTTTGCTTATTAATTTTGTTATTTTTATATTTTTGGTTTAATAGAATTAGTAAAATTAGCGATTGAAGGTAGTTAAAAAAAAATCTAATGGCTAGACCAAAATAAATATTTGTCGATACCCATAAAATTTTGAAACTTGACTTTTACTCGAGTTGAAAAATTACTGAAAAATCAATTCCAATTAACGATTAATTATATACATTTTCAGCACTTATATAAGAGCTATAACACGGAAGAGAAGGGATATGAAAAAATTTTTATTCTGGAGAAGCTGTTTGTAAAAATTTAACCTACATTATTTTAAAAGATATAGAATATTTAATGAATAGACGGACAGACTATCCGACAGACTTAATTTTACTAAAAAAATTTTTGACCAAATACGCCAAAAATGTAAAAATTTGAGAGGCATAATAAATATAAAATCGATTTAGTTAGAGTTATTCAATAATTATACTAGTAAGATTTTTATTTTCAAAAAATTCTTATTTTTATTTGGCAATAGTTCAATACGAGTACTTGAAATAATCCTATACATACATATACATATATAAATATTTAGATAAATTTTTGGAAATGTAATACTTAGCATGTCAAAAATAAAATATTAATAATTGTATATAAAGTTCACGATATCATATTTCATTTATTAAAAATTTCGTGTTCCAAATAAATAAAATATATATGTATGTATATATAAGAGATAAGTGCATATATATATATACTTTCAATATAAATTCGAAATTAAAATAAGATAATAAATAGATTTGTTACATTTTTATAATAAAAATTTTAACATTTAAGTTTTTATTATGCTTTTTATATGTTGTACTCGATTATTAATGAAAAAAGAAAAGAAAATATAAATATTTTTTTATTTATTTTTGTTTTTACTATATTAGTATGTATTATGTAAATTTAATATTTTACATAAATATTTTCTTCAAAATGGAAAATAAAAATAGAATTAAGGAAACTAAGCATTAATGTTGTCACGAAATTGTAAACGAAAAAATAAGTTTCCAAAATTATTTGTCATTTCAAAGATTTTAATAAATTTTATTTAAAAAATTTTTTTGCAAATATTTGCATACGACGTACATATATATACCAACTTAAATCCTAATGAAATATGAATTTTATATTTAAATTTTTTTTAGCAAAATGATTAAAAATTTATAAATATCATTTATATCCTCCTTATACTGGGCCTGTAATGTACATACATACAGTATATTAGCATTATTTACATTTTAGTTTAATATAATTTAAACTATTTTCACAATATATGCATATTCTATACAGTGCACAAAATATGCTAACAGGAAACTATTATACCTTGAAATATTGAAAAATTAAGAAAAAAAAAAACGAAATGAAAAAGTTTTTTTATTGAAAATTTTTCATACATATTTTTTTATTTTTAGATTTTGTTTTAATATAACTAGTTGACATAATGTACACCACTAAAGTTTGCAAACGGAAACCGCTATTCAAAGTTTACCTTTCATATTTACAGTTATCAATTGTTTTGTAAGACTGGTTGGAAGTTAAAATAGTAAAGAATATAAGACATAAAAATATTCTTTCTTCCTTTTTTCCTATTTCGGAAACATTTAAAATATTTTGCACACAAATTAGAACCCATGTTATTTTATACATTTGTGTATATGCAATGCAAGTACACATGTTGTAGTTGTAAAGTATAAAAATATCGCAATTTGCTGCTCATAATTTGCAGTTTACATATAAATTGCATATACGAAAATTGAACTTTCAACCCTCCCTTTAATGCAATAGAAGTTTAATGTAAATATTCCTTTATTGTAAAAGCATATGCAAATATACATGCATACATATACATACATGCAATTGTACATATACAGGCATACCTCGTTTAACGCTACCTCTTTTAACGCTGTTTCGTTATAACGCTCTTTTGAAAAAAACATTTTCAAAAATTATTATATCTCTTGGAATCACCAAATGTAAATATTTTATATTGTCACATTAAAAAAAGGTGATTTCAGGATGAAACCGTTACTCATTTATCATTCTGAAAGTCCCAGGGCATTGAAAGGGATTTCTAAACAAACAATGCCCGTGATTTGGATGACGAACCGCAAAGCGTGGATGACTGCAATTTTATTTAAAAAGTGGTATCAAGAGCATTTCCGTCCTGCCGTAAAATCGTATTGCGAAAGAAATGGATTAGAACAAAAAGCATTGTTGATTCTTGATAACGCACCTGGACACCCTCAAAATTTATCAGAAGTTCAAACTTGTTTGCCTGTTGAAATTATTTTTACACCTCCAAATACCACATCAATTTTACAGCTGATGGACCACGGAGTGATTGCAACTTTCAAGGCTTATTATATTCGAAAAACTTTTAAGCAACTAATTGAAGCTGTTGACAATAATGAATGTTCCATCAAAGAATTTTGGGAGAACTATAACATCAAGAAAGCCATAGAAAATATCGGTTCATCAAGGGGTGAAATGCAACAAAGTTGTTTCAAAGGATGCTGGAATCGCTTGCTTATTAAAACGATTGAAGATAAAATAATTAATAAGCTACCACAAGTTGTGACAGAAATAACGGAAATAGCAAACAATATTGGATTTGAAGAAGTTGATGAAGAAAACATTCAGGAACTTATTGAAAGTGCTGACCATGGTATCTCCAATGAGGATCTTATTGATAGTTTATTACAAAATCAACCAAATATTGAGGAGCTAACACCAGAAACGGAAGATGTTACAGAAAATATTTTAACGAAAAAATATTTGGAAAATAATCTAGGAATAATCCAAATTGCTTTAGAAGATTTATGTGAAAATGATCCCAATTTTGAAAGTTCTTGTGCTATAAAACGAGGAGTAATGAATACTTTATCACCCTACATAGAACTCTTAAAGGAGAAGAGAAAATTATCAAAGCAATTAAGCTTAGACATATTTTTTAAAAAAGACAATTAAATATGAATTTACCTTTATTTTGTGAAATGTATTAATGTATTTATTTAATTTTATTGAAATTCTTATTTATTTTTTAATTTTTAAATGAAGTATGTATAAATGAAATAGTGTATGTATAAATCAAATAAAAATATAATACTTATATTTTTTAAAAAAATAATATATAAGATCGTATATTATACGATCTTATTATTTTTGGCTTGAAAAAGTACCAAAAAAAGTTGGTAGTTTTAACGCTGTTTCTGTTAACGCTCAACTTCTAGGAACGCATCATGAGCGTTAAACGAGGTATGCCTGTATATAAATTAAGGGGTGATGGAAAACTTTTTTGCATTATGTAGTATTTTTGTTTAATTTTTTTTTGTTCTTTTGAAAATAAAACAACAAACACGCAACTGTAAATTTGCTAAGACAATAGAAGGTTTTTGTTTTAGTTCGAAATTCAATAAAAAATTCTAGCTTAAACTTATGTTGTACATATAAATACAATATTAAAGTTTTTAATATTCGCGAGACTAAAAAAAAGTTTTAAAATGTTCACAGGTGTAAAACAATAATAGTTTTATTACATACCTATTTAGAAACGTGTCTATGCTCTTTGGCCTTTTACGTATACGGAAATAAAATTATAAAATTTACAAGGTATCATAAAAGTAATTTTATTTTTTTTTGCTTTTAAATGCAAGTTACATAAATACTTGTATGCATAATATGTAGAACAAATTTTTAGAATTTTAGGTCTCTAAATTAATTTATATATATTTAATAGATAATTACAAATCAAGGCTTTTTCAATAAAATTTAAAGCATAGCTTTAATTTTATTTCTTAACGCTATTCAGGTGGTGATTTCTGACAGTTTTATTGCAAAATATTATGGCAAAATTATTATTATATAAAATAAAATACGATAAAATATGCGTATTCACAATATAAGTAAGTGATCACAAGATCACAAGATACGAAGTAGGATACGTACAACATTCAAACTGGTGAGAAAACAATTTTGCGTTTGAAAGTATACAACGGAAATTTTTCTATAAAATTTTCTTTTTAGCTAGTTTCATATTTAATTATTAATTATGCTCATTATTCAATGTTTATGTATCTTCAAATTAGGAACATTTCGTTCAAAAAGATTTGGACTAAATTCCAAATAAAATAATTTTTTTTTAAATATCGACACAATTACTTCATTAACTAATATAACATTAATTTATTATATTTAAAATATTATACTAAAATCTGCATAGTATCATTATATAAAAATATTTATAAGATAAACTGAAAGTAAACGCATATCTAAAGTGGTCATACGCATATCTAAAGAAATATGATCTTTTGACCATTTTGAAGATCACATTTCTGCTTTGTAAATAAAATATTTCATAACTCGTAATATTTTTGCTCAAAGTAGAAACAATTTTTATCTTTATATAACATAAATAGATTAATATTTCAATACTTCTTATAGTAAATCGAACTTAAAATATTTCAATTCTGTGGATAAAATAAAACTAGATGTACGAGTATAATAATTTCATAAATAATTTAATTTTGATATATGAATTTTCTAATAAAGGTTAGCAATTTATATGCTAAAAGAGCTAAATAGCTCTTTTTTATGGACACAAGTTTGTCAGTATTCAAATATAAACATTACCAAATGAGAAAGAATTTATTTGCAATGTACTATAAATATTTCTCAATTCCTCGAAAAATAATTTGAATTTAACTACAAAATAGCTGCAAAATTATTGTAGTCCATTCAGAAAATTCTTTTATTCTATCTAGGTAATTTATTTTCATAAATGGGTCAAAAGTATAACTAATTTGAAAACAGTATGTGACTGTTTTAAATTAAGTTTTAAAGTATGGTTATGTTGATTTCGGATACAGTTTGTGTCTGTTCTCTTTAAGAAAAAATATCGAATTTAGGTAAAAAGCAGTTCTTTCGATTTCAAGGTAAGATATTGTTTAACTTTGTGTCTTATACGGCAAACTCAAAAATTTTAAAAAATTCATTTCTTTTCCTTTTTTTTGTTCTATGAGAAACTGTCGAAAATTTTTAGTACTTATATATTATATGGGGATTACGTTCACTTTGTTATGACGTATGCAACACAAGGAAAACATTTGCAACCCTATACAGTTTGTAGATATATTCAAAGTTTTTAAGTCGACCTAAATATGCCTATTATCCCTTATTGAAATGCTCATTCGAGAACTTAAAAATTAAAGATTCGAATTTATTTAGAGATTCGAAATTGGCAAGATGCATATTTTTAGTGCATACATATGGGTATTAAATGTGAGCAGGATTGACCCAATGGAGCTGCTTTGGAAAAAATTTAACAAATATGATCATGTGGAATATTTTTGGAGAGGTATATGAAATCTCTTCAGCTTTTGTTCAAAAACTTTTTAGAACATCGGTCCTTCAAGATCTTTGTCGATGATTCATAAAACACATTTTAAGAAATACTTTTCTTTGGAAATTAAATTTTTTTTGTAATTAAAGAAAAATTACATTTTTAAGGAAAAAATATTCACTAAATTTTATTGTAATTGAATTGTAATGTGAATTTGAAAATAAAATAAAAAAAGAAAAAAATTTTATCAAACTTGATTTAAATTCAAATCCTTTGTCAATAATTTGAGAAAGTATAGTTAAAAATTTTCAATGAATTTAAACAACTTTATTTATTTTTACCAGACTTTTGTTGATAACAGCAAACCTAATTTTGAGAATCAATAAATACTCACATATATATATTTTCAGAAACTATTTTATATTTTTTTAAAAATGCATATTTCGAATAATCTTCGACATTTTTTAAAAAAATCTACACATAATTATGACAATTTACTTTAAATAAGGAAATTCAGCTCTCATAGATAATGTTCGTACATGTACTTGAGAAAAATTCCCAAAAAAATTTTAATAAAATTACAATGTTTTTATAATGTAAATAAATACAAAATTACTCAATTTGACCGACCACAGTTTAATAAATTGCTTATTTAGCACATTTATTATTTTTTTTGCGCATAATTTTGTTCTTAGGTTTACTGAAATTTTCTGTTCACATACGAGAATGCATATATAATAAAAATTGTTCCCGATAATAAGATTGAAGTATATTTTTGAAAAATGAAATTTCGCTCATTATAAAAAAACAAAATATTAAATATAAATTAATGTCGTAAATTTTTCTTAAACAAATGACAGTACAGTTTCCTTACAAATGAGTGGTGGACCAATGGATTAAGTTATAAAAGAATTTTATAACTTAAATTTTGTTCTCTTAAAAAATTTTTACTTACACGTGACATTTCTATGTATTCCTTTTGTGGAGTGAAATCTTTAATGTGATATTTTTGCAATAAAGACTTTAGATTTGATTTGAAAGTTTCAAAATTATCCAGAAATATTTTGATTCTGTGTGATTTCAGTGACGTTCTAGAGAACACTTTGAACAAATATTAATTCGAAATTTTCCTTTTTTTTTTATTTGAAAAAATAAAAAAATATTTTTATTTTTTTTATTTTCCTTTTTTTTTCTTTATATTTGTAATCTTTTGAGGGTTTTATTTTTCCAATGAAAATTTTTATGTGCATATAAGAAGGTTTTGTTTTTCTTTTTTCCTTTTTCAAAAAATTTATAAAAAATTTTTTTCAAAAAAAAAATTTTTTTTTTTTTAATTTTAACTTTGTATTTTTTTTTGTTTCTTATTTTACTTTTTAGTTTTTTTTTCTAGCTCGCGCGTTCAAAATTTTGATGAAAAAGTAAGCAACCGATCAAGTTCTAATTCAAAGGGGAACTAAATTGATTTCTTTTTCAATTTTTGCCACAAAGAATATAAAAATATGCAAAAATATTTTAGTGAATGTTTTTTAAATATAATTGTTATGTGAATATATAGAAAAAACAACAATCTACCTTAGAGACAACAACATTGATGTCGGTTGATTTGGAAACAACACACGATGACGACTCCAAAAAAAAAACTATAAACAGCAAAAAAAAATAATTTAATGGAGAAGGAAGAAAGGATATGTTGTTTCCATTTTTTTATTTTTTTTGTTTTTGATTTCAAAAAAGCGAACATTTCAAAAACTAAACTAAAAATATGGTAAATTTTCATTTACAACATTTTATCACGAGCATGCCCCCTTTTTTCAAATATAAGTTACTCATCGAATTGCATTTTTATACAAGCTTGTCACTGTCTTTACGTAAAATTTTTGTGTATATAATTAGGCATAAATGTTTTTTTTGTCTTTAGTATAATTTATGTTAACATAATAGTTCCCATCCATAATCAATTTGGATATGATTTATATTTCATATAACAATTATAATTTTATATTTAGGTATAAAAAAAAACATTAAACTAGTTTGGAGAGATCTATTGAGAAAACTGTTATCGAATTAAAATGTCATTTTTGTTTTCGCTCATATGATTACCGTATACCTTGAAAACGCCTTGATTTATGCAATTTTTATATACATTAAAATTTTTGAATTACGTATATATGTATGTTTATAAAATCATACAGTATTCTGCTTTATCAGTTTTTAAAAAAATTGTTAAATATTAAGTAAATTCCTACTTAATGTTTTATTGAATAATTATATTAATTTTATTATATTGAGAATTCTAAAAACTGCTAAATATATGATTTGTTTGTGGAATTGAAATTTGGAATTTTATGTAAAATATGAGAATTACACGTCACGAACAAGATTTTATTGTTTAATGATTTCAATTATTTTGATGAGACTTTATGTGAGAAGAATATTTTCTTTTTAACAAAATTGTTATTTGATTTAAAATTATATTTTATAATATTATTTAATTTCAAAAAATAAATGATCATTAATTGCAATAATATGACTCAGTATACTGCCAACGTAAAATTTAGGGCGCTTGCGTTATGACACTTTGAAATTTATTACTAAAATCATATGCAATAATTTTACATACTGAGACAAGTACAAAATTGTAAATTAATTAGCGCAAGATTAACTACTTACATACACATTAACGAAATAAACACATAGTTAATACTCTATTATTTATGAACCTTCGATTTATTTGGTGAATTAAATGAAGAATTATTTGAATATCCAAAAATCATATGAAAATGACAGACAGCAAGCAAATACATTAAGGCTATCCAAAAATTGTATAGTAAAAAATAGAAAGAATATAAAAATTCAAAATTCGTACGTGTATATTTTGACAAGAAATTGAAATGATATTAACAAAAATAAATATTTCAAGGTACATACCTACATAATTGTGTGTATACTTAATAAATATTTTGTTTAAAAATACCTTTATAGTAAAAACAAATGAAAAAAAAAAAAGTTAATAGATCAAAACAATATTAAAATACTAGGATCTGATTATCACTATTTTTTTTTTATTTTTGTTTTCCTTTTTTGTCATTTTTCATATAATTCTTCAAGCTTTTCTAAATAATCACGTGAATTAAGCGTTGCGAACAAAATTTTACGGACATGCAAACTTATCAACTTGTTGTAGATATAAAGCACCTTTAAATTATTTTACTATGTTATTTTTCGTATACACACAATATACACACATATATATATTATAAAATATACATATATTTCATATATTTCATAGAGTTATGTGGTTCAGAATGTAAGAATATATTTGAAAAATATAGGAGTATAAGTAAAGTTAATGTTGTATTGTGAATTCAATCTATAAACAAAACAATATCGAACTTAAATTTTAATTCGAGAGGTTGGTCCTTTAAAACATGAGTAAGAATTTGAAGCTTTATTACTTTGTTGTACTACATACTATTTACCGTTCAAAGTAAACATTATTCGTAGTTTTTATATTTGTAGTTTTTTATTAGTTTTTCATTTTTAGATATATTTATAACGAGAAAAAAAATAGAGTTAATACTCTGTGATACCCGTACGAATTTGTTATCCTATGTGCGAATAACTAATGTGCCATAACTAACTATGGGGCAGACTATGACTTTAAGTTGCCGTATTACCATATTAATTTATGCAAAATTTCAGTACTATGTGTTTTTCAAAATACTGGTTCTGCCAAACTACTATTGAAGTTGTATGGCAGCTACCAGAAAGAGCCAACAAATTTTGGCGAATTTTATCAAGCACATCGGCCCTACTAATATATTTACTTGTGTGAAATCTCAATATCACAGCTTTTACAGTTTCTGAAATATAGCCAAATAACTTTTGAAGTTGTATGGCAGGTACCAGAAGGAGCCAAGTAATTTCAACGACTTTTATGAGACACATTGGCCCTCCTAATATATTCGTTTGTGTGAAATTTCAATACCATAGCTTTAATAGTTTCTGAAATATAGCCAAATAAATTTTGAAGTTGTATGGCAGCTACCCGAACCGGTACCCCGATCATGTCCAATTTAAATAGGGTTCTGGCACTTACTACAATAAATCATTTGTGAAAATTTGGTGAACTTAGCTCAATTAGTTTTTGAGTTATCGTTCGTTCGGACGGACGGACGGACGGACAGACATCAACTCAGAATTTGACGCTGATCAAAAACATACACTTGAGTCTATATCTGACACCGTTATTTCTTAACGTTACAAACGGTAAGGCAAATTTAGTATACCCTTCGAACATACGTTCGTACGGGTATAATAAAAATAAATCAAAATATGTGAGATTTGAAGTATCGCTTTCGTATGACTAAAATTGCCAATTCAAAATGTTTGGAAGTCCATTGTAGAACAAGTTCCAAAATTGGAACTTGTTTGAATTCTACAAACATAGAAGTTTAGTATAACATTTTATAATATTTTATTTTTAACCTCTTATATAAATAATGAAAAGTTGTACAAAATCTTACAAAAAACATTCAATTACCAAAAAAATAAAAATTTTCTAAACCTAAAATTGTATATGCCTTTGTAAAGGTTTGTTTTTAAGTTTTTAATGAAAAATTTTATGCATCACCACCTTAATAGGGTCAAGCAGACGAAAAATTTTTAGTATTGCAAACTGTTTGACCGCTTATTTGTATTCAATACTTCTTTATATACAAGTGTGTGATCGCATGCAATTAAGCAATCAAATACTGTAATTTTTTAAAAACGGATTTCAACTTTTTATCAACGCAATATTTAAATGATGCAATTGTTTATTTGCTTAGATATGCGAGCAATGAGTTTACAATACAAGCAGTAATTGCAAAACAAAAAATTGAATGACTGCTTGAGGCCTTAATATACTACAATAATAATATACATTCAATTTTCATTTTAAGCCAGAGACAGTTTATTTTCTAAAACTTTGACAATTTTTTAAACAAATTAAATGAAATGTGTAAAAAATATTTGCCAAATTCTGTTTTAATCTCTCAAACTATATTAAACAATCATTATTAAACAAACATGAAGTATAACGAAATAAATTTTCAAATTATGCATAGGAAATCTCTCTAATCATTGTTTTAGGAAAATAAAATATAATCATGAAATTAATTTATAGTTTTAGTTTTAGCATGGAACATAAATATTGATTGTATATTGGGCCAATTATGTTATAGAGTTTAAAAACAAAACCGAATAAACAAAATTATGTAGGTTGTCGGGATATTTTAGGATTTATTATTTTCGTGATTCTACAATAAAATCAAGAAAAAAAAATAGGAAACTAAAACAAGAACACTTCAAAATCAAATTCACTTAGTTTACAAGCATTAAATCAATATGTGATATAGAACATTACAGGGTAATAAAATGGAACGATCTTTTAATATCAGGATAATATATTATAACTTTTAAGCGCTAATTTATATATAGTAATAAGAGGATAGAGAGAATTAAGCGAAGAAGTCTGCATAAAGGAGGCACATTGGGGGTACATGATACAAAAATACTTAAGGTGCTTATAATTTCCACCTTTCAAATTTTATACTCAGATTTAGATATTGATAATTTTCAAAATCATCTTTCCGGAATTTAAAATACAAAAATTTTGTTAGCCAATTAACAGAAAACATGTGATGAAATCAAAACGACAATTTTGTGAAAAAACTTATAAGCAGATTTCCAATACAATTTTTAAAAAACATTTTTACGCAACTAAAATATTTTATATTTTGATCTTTTACCGTGAGAGGGATGTTATACAACATGGAATTTTTAATTTATAATGTCATTTCAAAAACAGACAATTTTTATAAGTATTTTACATGAGTAAAAAAACTCATGCAAAATACTTATCTCACTTACGTGTAGATACAAATAAATTTTTTTGATTATGGAATCGAATGCGAAAGTTATTGAATTTTCTTATAAATATGACTGTTTGTCTAACAAAAAAATATTTTAATTATAATTAGTATTATAAAAGCATTAAAATTATTATGGAATCTATATTTGATCAAACTATTCAGAGAAAACGCTCAACCGTATATCATTATTATGACAATTTGAAGTTTACACTCAAAATCATTTCAAGATAATTAACGTACATCACTCTTTATATAAAACATCAACATAAGGCAGCTTCAGATTTTTATGCAAATGTGAAAATTCCTTTAATATATTTTTTTACTTAATTGCGTTTAACATATCCGAGAATTATTGTAATTGGCTTGCCAATAAGTCAAACTAGAAAATTAAATTTTAACTCTGTGTATGCACACATAATAAGAAGTCAATATGTATTTGGTTCAATGCCCAATACGCTATTTACCTCAATATATTACAATTTCAAACGGTATTTAAGGATTATGTTTATACAATTATTAAATTTTTATAAAGTAATATAGTGGAAAGATATTAATGGCATAATTTTCTGTGTTGTCACAAAAGTTTTGAATTCACGAAAATTTTCAATAAAAAAGTAAAATTCTTATTTTTGGCAATTTTATAACAATATCCTTAAAGCTCTAATATTGTATATCCTATTTTATAACCTTTTATGTAAACATTTATTTATGCATATCTATGCGTATTTATGTTAAATACAATAATGTATAATATTATGTATACATGTATGTAAATATCTATTATTTCAGGAATATTTAGATTTTCCTTATATTTATTATCTAAAACACTATAACAATGAACAAATGGATTTAAAAAAGTTATTGTTTTTTTACGATTATGAGTGCTTCAGATTTTTGAGTTCATCGAATTAACAATGTCAAAATTTTTTTTCGTTTCCAAGGACTACGACATTGGTGACTTACTAAAAAGGAAACGGTATATAAAATAAGTATAATAGTCATTGAAAATATTATACAAAAAACATATTTTTATATTTCTATATGTATACATATGTACAAATATATATGTACATATTATGTATTTTTAAAACAATATCGAAATGCTCCTAATTTATAAAGATGTTATATATTAACGGTTACATATGAAGCATAAATTATTGTAAAGATGTACACATTACATTATATATAGGATATTTTTATGATTTACATACATATTTAATTTATATTCAAACATACTTATGTAAAATGCTTGAATAGTGTATAAATATATGCATGCAATTTTGTATATGAGAGAATTTAGAAACGAAAAAAATTCTGATTGTGAACAGCGTATTATAGACCGCATATTATACCCATGTATATTTTAATTTTTCAAATTTACTAGAAAGTTTTTAATATAAAATTTAATATACGACAAATGAATCCTACAATTTGATATACAATACATGAATCACATATACAATACATGTGGATAGATTCGATTGATTTTGTCTTAGCAAACAACGCTCAAATTTCAAGAATTACAACACAATAACATTCTAGAATCTACCCTAATCTGCGATAAGAAGCCAGAGATTTTAGTAAAATTACATTTTAATAAATTTATGACTTATCTATAAGTATTCTATATGTGAAGTAGACAAATCAATGTGGAATCGCTAATAAATTTGACAAAATTATTTTTGGAAAAAATTCATTTAACAAAATCTGGTCATGACTAATCCAAAAATAAATTATTTATCGAAAATATGTATAGTTCTTAATTCCACAAATCGAGCCTAGTTTTCAGGTTCTTCAAATATTTCCGAAAATTATTTGAATTTTTCGAAATGAAATCTTTAGTTTTATTCGAAATTTCTAATATTATTTAAACAGCTTTGATTTATTTCCAAAGAAATATTGTCTTCGATCGGATAAGAAAAATAAATTTCGCCCCTTTGTAATAAATATTCAGTTTCTAAAAATACATTAAAAATTGAATGAACCACCATCATCATATTTATATGAAAATCTAATTTAAATGTTCATCCAAATCCTTTTGTGAAACTCTAAACAAAAACTAATTTTCATTTCTGACAAAGTTTTTGTTTTGTAAAATTTGATGTTATTGCAATACCTCTCTTGCACATGATACAAAAAAAAGTTTATCCGCTCCTTAAATTGTATTTTTAATATTAATTCATTTTTGCCACAATTACCTAGATATGTTAAACCGTTCAATGACTTCCACCATAAAACAAAGAAGCAAAAATAAAAGAAAAACAAAAAACAACATGAAATATTATAAAAAGATGAGTACTTATAAAAATATCAATAAAAAACTATAGAAAATCGCGGTAGTTCTTGTAGAAGAGTTAAAATAAATGAGTACAATTTAAAATATACTTGTCATTTTCGCTTATATGGAGTGAGTCGATTTTTATTTAGAATTTTTGGAAATTGAATGATACAAAATTATCATGTCAATTAATTGCTACTTATTTTATATTTTTTTTATATAAATAAACTGTATATACATATGTACTTGGTTTTTTATTATATAACCTTGGAATGAATTCTTAAAATATTTTATTTAGATCAGCAAAAAAAAAACCAAAAATAAATTCTTCTTTGCATTTTTATTAGTCAAATTTGGAACATGTTTCCAACAATAGATTCTTGCAATAATCGTAACTATATAATACATAATTTTCGTACATTTTTCCATTTCTCTACCCTCATTTTTTTTCTTTCATTATGTACATTTATTAATTTTAATATTTGAATTTAACTGTTAAATACCAATTATATATTATTATTATTCAAATGCTTCGAACACATATTCAACGTTGCTGAAATTATTTTACAAAGTATTCCCAATTGAAAAATATACAAAAACAGTGCTTAATTTCTTATATTCCGAAGTATTCCGATCCGATTGATATTATGTACATATTCTTTTTTTTTGTTTAATCTTTTAGAATTCTCATTCTTTCATTTTAGAAATATTTAATTGTAATTATTTTTCATTAATTTTGAAAAGTTCTGATGAGTTAAAATTTTCAATAATTTTTTTCTAGCGAATTTACTAACCGGTAAAAGCACCTTTGAACGTTAAGCATTCAAATTAAATCGGTATCCTGACGAGGCAGTATAGGCTTAGTGGCCTTAGGAAAATTGGCGTAGAAAGTGAGCGCACGTTCAGAATTTGTGGATAGAAATATAGATATATATATGGCATATTGATTCTATAAACTAACTTGAGAATATATTCGATAATTCTGTTCTTACATACATCTTATGTAAATCATATTCGATAAATCAAAACTACAAAATCTTCAAATGTATCTAACAAAAAGCATTTTTAAAAATTTGAAAAAGAAAAAGACTTAAAAGATTTGATAAGAAACATGCTGTATATTAACGAATTCAGCATAAAATTCAATCAATTCTTAGTCCATTCAATAATAAGTAAATAATAAAAATTGAATGGCTTTATTGAGTTCTTCCTATGGTTCTAAAAATATCAATTCAAATTTCGGAAGAATAGTACAATTTTTTTTAATTGGATTCATTTGAAAAATAATCTCATAGAGTAACCGGGTTTAATGTTTATTATAAGCACGATGCTTACAGTACATTCATATGTGAAACATACTTGCGCCAAGGTTATAAATACTGTGTAAACCTTATCTTTAAAAAAGTTCGAACAAACAAAATTTTATAAAAAAATTGCAATAAAAATACAAAAAGTCTAAAATTATTATCAATGTATAGCAAACGCAATTGATGAGCTGTCAAACTGATTACAGCACTAAAACTACACAAAATGTAAAAAAAAATATCAGTAACCAGATGAAAAAAAAATTCATTCAATTCGATTTAGAAACAAACCATAACTGCTATTCAAATAGTTTTTAATTAATACTCGTATAACATAAATACGATTCCCCGAAAGGCTGTGAAAAACAAAGTAAGTATATAGCCCGTTATAGTTTCCGAATGAATTTTCGAACAGTATAAAAGTAAGTTTTTTCGGTGGTTCTCCCCAAATTCTACTTTACCGGATAAAGTGGAACTAAAAGAGCTTTAAAAACAAATTCTCATAAAACTAACACTATAAAATATTTTGTTAAATAGAATGCTTAAAAAAGCACATTTCCAACAAAATTGGAGAAAAGTGTGCTTATTATAGTTTCACATTCTCCGTCCGTTCGCATGTCTATTTAAAAAACCTATACATTTATTAAAATAGTTGCCGTATTACCATATTAAGTTATGACAAATTTCAATAGTTCTTAGAAACTATTGAAATTTACTGTAATTTCAACAGTTTCTAAGATTTGGCCAAACAATTATTTAAATTGTATGGCAGCTACAACAAGGAACTCGATATTAAAGCGTCAATAATTTCTGAGATATAGCCAAAAAACTTTTGATGTTTTAGAACTACTATGCAAATTACTGCTTTGATTACATGTAATCTAAATAGTGTTCCGGCAATTACTATTATCAATCATTTGTAAATTTGATGAGCTTAACTCAATTAGTTTTTGAGTTATTGTTGAGAGGAACGGGCAGACGGACAGATGCGGATAAATCTACTCAAAATTCAGCACTGATCATAACTTATCCTTATGTCTATATATATCTAAGACCATTCTTTCTTAACGTTTAGCAAACAGTAAGACAAAGTTATAATACCCTTGCAAATTCGTTCGCACGGGTATAAAAAGATTTTTTTTTCAAGGGAAATGTGCTACTTCACGAAACACTTGATCCTAGTTTATTAACTACTAAAATATTAGGAATGAAAATTAAACTATGAATAGATTGTAAAATATGCTTTCTTTTTAAAAGCTTTTTGTGAATGGCATTATAAGCAATAATAATTTTCAAAATTAAGAATATATTATACTTTTTATAGAAAAAATAGTAGCTGCTTAGCTACCACTTCAGTTAAAAATAAAACATATACAAATGTGGTTTCGGTATAATTGATTTTGTAAGTCAAATGTATTTTATAAATTTATAATAAAGATGTATTGAATATTTCCGTATAATAAATTACATAATCAATTAAATATAATTAAATTATATTTTTTTGAAATTTGTATAAGTTAAAAATAGAACAAAATGAGTTATTTGCGCTACATAAGTTCAAAATTTGAAATTTATTAAAAGTAATTAGGTAAAATTTTATAGATTAATTAGTATTTTCAATAATTACATAACTTATATAATATAATTTACATAATCAAGATTTAAGCTTTAAAAATATGATTTAATTTCGTCAATTAGACCTCACGATTATACCATTTGACATATTTAGGTTATTTTCTTCGAAAAAGAAATGTGCGAACAAGTATCTCTAAATTGGATCCTTCAAATGGACTAAACATCTAAATCTATATTTTATTATCAACAAAAAGAATTAACTGTAGTTCCTTCTACGTTTAGTTCCCTCTTATTATTATGTACATTACAAAATAGAAATGTTCTATTTTATGCTCTGATTCGCAGAAAACATGCAACTTTAATCCATCACAAATTTTCTTAAATGACAAGCAAAAGAAGGTAATTTTTTGTATTAACAGGTTTCAAGATTTAGTTACAGAATATAAAACCGGTTCGGTTTTAATTAGTGTCGCAAGTATTATTCGGAATTTTTAGTATAGTTTTCAAAATAAGAAAACAATGAATTCATTTTCAAATAATTCAATATTTGTAAAGTAAATTATTTAATTATTATTTTGTACAACTCGCATTTTTTTATTTGCTTTACTGTGTATTCAATTCGACTTATTTATATTTATTTAACACAGTTATTTTCAATCTATTAATGAATTCATAAACATATTATTGTTTTATTCTCATTATTGTTTTGGAAAATTACTATATGATAATAAATGAACGTGATTTAAGGGTTGTATAGATGAAAAAGTTTAAAGCATTAAAATAAATTAAAATGTAAAATTTATAAAACAAATGCATAATATGTACACGCATGTGAATTAAAATGCAACGCTATATGTAATGGTTAGCTTAATATAATAAAAAAAATATAACTTTTTAGACATTCAGAGAAGGAAGAGTCAAGAATTCAAAAGATGCTCCTTTTTATCTTCACAAATCTCTAAAAATAAACAATTTTATTGCATAAATACAAACCAGGTTAGTACAACTAAAGTAAATCAAACGAAAGAAGAGTAGGAAAAACCATTGCGCAAGGATAACAAAATAAAGGAAGCTTTATAAACAAAATCGTCTCAGTATTAAGAAAAATTAAAATATTTTATTGATATTATAATATTTATAAAATTATACTATCTATAAAATATTTTAATTTTTTCCATAAACACAATCAAATTTTATTGTAATGGTCGCTCTATAACTAAACTACAGTTGCAAGATATGATCATGTAATCATGAATTATTGTGTGGCAGCTCCTCCAGTAGTCGGTTTGACTGAATCCATTACCTTAAGCAATTTGTTAAAATTCTCATATTTTTAAATAAATTTAACACGTTTTACTGCAAAATAACTATGAGGGATAGAGGAATGGGTTAACTTTCAGATATCATCGTTGCGCATAAAAAAAAAACAAAAAATTCCGCGAAATTTCGAGTTTTGCAAAAAGAATTTCAAAAAAAAAAAAATCTGATGTGGTCAGCACTTAACCGACCGCATTGTGTATTGTCTAGTTAAATGAAAGTGTTACAGAATATTATAAAAATGTCTGTTAAATACTTCTTTCCAATTCTTAGGACATTAGTAAGCTTATAGTTAACATACTTAGAAAAATGTAAATTTGGCTCTTAGTAGAGTTTCGCTTTGTGCTACCCGAATTCCCTGAAATGCTCGCCAGTTAGTTTCGGTAACAACCAGAACTCAAATATCAAATTTCAAGAAATTCCATCAATTTGTTCTGTGGATATGGTGAAAAATGTAAAATCGGCCCGCAAATCAGTTCTCGAGCCCTGATCTTTCCAAAAAAGTTATATGTTCATTGCTTTAATATGAGGAATTCATATATTAAATTTCAATGAAAGCGGTTGATTATTTCTCTTTATATACACAAAAATGTATATTTGGCCGCCCAGTTGCTGATGTCTGATTTCTTCCAAAAGTTAGGAATTTTTGCGTATGATCGAGCAAAGCTTATATATAAAATTTCAAGTAAATCGGTTGAATATTTTCTTCAAAATGTTCAAAAATGTAAAACAGGCCCGCTAAAAAGTGCAGTTCCCGAGGCCTGATATATACCAAAAGTTGATCGATCCGTGCCATGGTGGAAACAAACTTACATATAAAATTTCATCAAAATCGGTTCAGCCGAACTTGAGATACACGCGTGCACACACAGACCGACAGACCGACAGACCGACAGACGGACAGACGGACAGACCGACAGGTTGCTAAAAATAGTTTATTTACACTTCCCTACTATGGAGAAGTACGTTCCCACCGAAAACTCGATATGAAAAATTTGTTGCCATCACATAACCTACCTATTGTTTACACAATACGGTCGGTAAAAACAAAAATTCTGAGTTTAACGAGCTTTATCTCGAAAACTATGGCTCGAACAAATTAATTGTAAGACCAAAAATAAAAAACAATCAATTGCCTGTAAAACAAACTCCTAATAATAAGTCCGAAGTTATATGTTTCCGAAATGATAAGCATTTATTTATATGCAGAAAAAGTTCTGTACTGAAAACGAGTATATCTGCACCGCCCCAAACAATTTTTGCTGGAAATTGATGAAAGAATCATCCCTGAAATTATTTTCCACCATGAATATTATATTAAAATAATATTTAATAAACCATGAATTATATTAAAAAACAATTTGTAATTATTTTCAATATTTATAGCAAAAAAACTTTTAGCTGGACTTTGAACTAAAAATAATTATGTATTAAATATATGGATGTGTGTTTGAACGAATTTTGTACACAAATTCTGTTAGAGCTATGTGTTTGTTAATTTAGTTTACTTTATACGTATATAGATACACATATTATGCCATATATATACAAAAGTATGTATTATATTTATTAAAATGGCGCTAAAAATTTTTATTAAAATTAATTTTTTAATTGCGTACAAAATTTTATTAGCTTAGCCTGTGTATTGTCTTTTATTGTATATGAAATTTAAAAGTGATTATTCACTTTTGTAATATTATTAACCAAAATAATTTCGGATGAAACAAATGATTTGCTAAGTAGCACATTTCCCTTGAACAAGTGAAAATACTTTTTTTGAAAAACAATCTTTTACTTAAATTAGTATGTAGTATTTTCGCTAATATTCTGGAATATATCATAATTTGTTGCATACTTTCAGGATGAGAACAAAATTTAACATAAAAGTTAATGCAACGAAGACATTTGTCGTTAATTTTAATAAAAATTTAAAAAAACTTTCAGTTTCGGCAAAATAAAATGTCGAAAATTTGAAATATTGCGAATTTAGATATACGATAACTTAAAAGGAAAAGTTTTCTTTTAACAAAATAAATTATTCATTGATATCTACAAGTCAGTAATGTTTCTATTTTGTTAAAAACGATGTTAATTTTTTTAAAGAAAAAAACGAATTCATTTCAACAATGCTTTGCAATTTTACAATTTACTAATGTTGTTTTAAAATAAAAGAAACAATTGCTATTTTTCTTCATTTGCGTAATTCAAAAGAGTTTATGATTACGACACAAAAAAATATATTTAACATAGACAGAACCTTCAGAGAAGAGAGGGTTTTTTGTGGGCAAATCCATTATTTGCAAAAAATTTCCGCTTTCAACGTACAGGCAGACAAATAAAGTGAAATTATCAAGTACATTTTTTCCTAATATTGTCGGAAATATGCCAATAATTACATCTATGAATTTTCTGCTGCTCATCTAAATATTTGATTTCGTTCTCGGGATTACTTTATGCTTTACTTAATTAAAAAGTATAACTATTTTGTTGAATTTTGTTTAATTAACTCTTTTAATGCTAAATCTCAAAGCTTTTAGTGAACTACGTTTGAAATCTTTAATTGAGCACGTTGTTACAGCTGTGAAGTTAATTTTGAAATTCATAGTTTCAATCATTCAAACTTCCAGCATTTCAATAGATAAACTGATTTTTATGAGATTGGAAAAATTTCAACTTTGATTTTTATAAAATGCGTCGTAAATCTTGTTTCAATTCTTTTTATTATTATTTTGTAACAATTGTAGTTTATTAAACTTTAAATGATTGTTTATATTTGTGACTGACCCATAATCTATGCACATTTTAAATCCATCATAAATAAGTGTGTATTGCTGCATTCTAAAATGATTATAGAAATTTAAATTATATTTCTCATATTTAGTTTTTCTTCTGATTTTGTTGTATACTCTAATCCTAATTCATACATATTTTATAAGCACAAAAATGAATTTACGTAAATTAAATAAAATAATTTAATCGTGGTTGGTCTTTACGCAAAATCTAATATAGAAAATGAAATTAAATGATAATATATTGAAAATAAATAAATAAAATTAATAAAATGATCAATTAAAAATAATTATCGATTTGTCATAGATTTTTTCATATTTTAAAATTGGAGAAGTGATTGACTTTATACGGTATATTTTTTTTTAATAAAAACTTTGTAAAGTCGCGAAATATAATTATTAAAAATGAACAAAAAAAAGTTTTTGTTTTCTAAAAGATAAGATTGAATAATTTATAAGACTATACATAATTATTTAATATAATGTTGACATAATTATCTGTTATTGTTTAAATCTATAATTTTAAAGTGGTTCATCATAATTTTTTTTTTATATTATTAAAAAATTATGTTTGAAATTAGAATATAAAATTAATTGATTTAATTTGTTCTGCGTATTTGTTTTTCATAATAAAACTGACCAGACCATACTATAATTCAAATAATTTGTTTCATTTTTTTTGGAATTAAATATAAAATGATTATATTAATTCCAAACTTAATATTTAATAATCTGATAAAGCTTAGCCTTTCATTTTCTGTTACTTCGTTTTATTTAAATATAAAGTTATCCTAATAATATGCAAAAGAACAATAAATTTCCGATCTTATGTTATTAGAGATTATCACATATACGCAATACTGCAGAATCAAAACTGTTAAAACGTAACATGAAAAATACAAAATATATTTTACACTACTCTGCAAAACAAAAATAGTTTATATATGATTAAACAGCTGCACTCATAACAATTTCATTGATATAGTCTAGTCATGTTTATGAACAAACTAAATTAGCAACATCTTTTTAGGAACATAAATATAGCGCAGCTTTCACAATTAAGTTTATTATATCAGGCATAGGTAGATTTATTTATATTATTTTATGTACCGTATACATTTTATATTAATTTAAAAAAAATCAAATTTACTTTGATAAGATATCACATTTGAGTGGAAATCTAAATGTCTATACCTATACAGTGATTGTCATTGATTTGGTGAATCACATCCTTTTTATTTGCAAAAGAATCCCGGTAACCGCCGTATCTGCCGAATCTGCCTATTAAACGTGAATTAGACATAATGATTTATAGTAAATGCAATAAAAGAAGATATACTGTAACAAAAATTCACACCTACGCATAGATTACTCGATAAAAATCTTAAAATCAATAAAAATGTTTTGTTTGTGATAAAATAACTTTTGTTATATTTTAATGTCACTTATTAATATTGTCATTTTAAATTTTATAATCGAAAACCGATTGTTAATCGAAAGTAACTGATGTATTGTCGATATGTTATCATACGTAGACGTGTTCAAGTGCTGAAATAAATTTTACACTTTTATAAGTATATACTTTGGTAGTGTTATTTTTACTATCAGTGTTAACGCCTTATCTATTCACATATTGTACGAGTATATGAAGTGTAAAATAAGTGGCGTTTATGTCGAAGTAAATATTTTTATTAAGTATATTTATTACATTCTTTTATAGGTTATTTTTAAGCTTTATTGAATAAATACATAATATAATATATAAAAGAGAAAATTACTGTGTACATGTATTGAAAGCATAACAGTTGGCTTCGATTTTTTTATTTAAAAATCATTTTATAAAATAAATATGCAATAGAACAAAATTGCACAAAAAACGAAAAATAAACAATTAATTTACATTGGCTATAATCAAGTGAATTTCTCTTAAAACTTTCATTTTAAATTTTCATTATAATCTTATCAAAATTAATATGACCAGAAAGGTTGTAAAGGTACATTATTATATGGGTACTTATGCAAAAATTCATTTTATATTGTACTTATACATTTTTTCGCTATTATTAATTTATTATTTATATGAAATGTATATAAACATAAATTTACTTGTAAAAAAAACAAAATAACAAATCAAAAAAAAGAATTATAAATTTATTACTCAAATAACAAAATAAAAATTTATTTAAAACTTTATCTTTAAAAGATTTAAAATCGAATTAATTTTAAAATTATAAATAAAATTTAGTTTCTTTCTAAATAAAACAATGTTACTGGGGATATTTACATTGTGAAGTTGCGATACATTATACACTTTAATTCCTTCTAAAATCATACGCTTTCTTATTTTAAACGAAGTGTTGGGAAAGCGTAATTCGAAGCTGTAATTAATGGAAATTTTTAAATAAAAACACTACTATATATGATTAGTAACTCAAAAATTTTAATTCAAATTAATTAAAAACTAATCACTTGCATAAATATACATAATATTATTTGAGCTCAGTTATTTGATTTCTTTGACAAATATCACAATTTAATACAGATTAGTTAAGTGTCACTAAAATTCTGAAATTCTTTTAACATTTACAAACAAAAATATTTTATGTGATTATGTATTATTGCTTTTCATTTTATATTTTAAGTAGCAACATTTATGAGTCGATAGAAACAGAGATGCGTGTCTAAATGTCTCTAGGGCCGAATAAATTTTTATACAAATCAATGAGTAAGTGAAAAAAATGGAAATATATTCAAAAAATCGTGTAGGGCCAAAATCACTGAAATGAATTATTAAACTCGATAAAAATAGTTATAATTAAACTCGATTAAAAAGTTTTCGTGTCACTATAATAGTCGTAAGTAAATTTTGAGGCACTAATTAAGTATACCACTTAATTGTGTTTTACTGTACTCTACTGTAATCAACAGAATAGTTTTGAATCCGTAGAGTTTTGTAACAAATTAAAAATGCTAGTGTTAACCAAGTTTAAAATGATAATCCGATTACAATATACATCTACAGAAATTTATTAAATTAATCTATAATAAAAATAACAATAAAAACAAAAATTGATTATGATTATTAAATTTACGAAGCCAAAGAACAATATTGTTTCACAATTGGAACTATAAAAATTTCGAAAATTTCTAATTTATTTCAGTTCTTATCTTATTAAATATTTCATTTTTTAATATAATTCCTATAGTATTTGTCTTAAATTGTGTGCTTATACAAAATGTCAAATTTTGAAATGGGTTTAGGAAAATTATTGAAGAAATATTATAATTATTTTATAACAGATCGACTAAAAAAGAAGAATTAAATTTATTAAATTAAATTTAAATAATGCATCACTTGATCAATTAATGTAGAATAATTTCAAGAAACTAGAAGAAATTAAAATCCTTATGACGGTAGTCGGTTTTAATTTTTTTTTATAATAATTGTTTTGTGTTTTATTAAATTCTGTTATATGGATTCAATAATTATTATACAATTAAATTTTAGGTTTCAACTTTATATACATTTACATACATGTATAGAGATTTTTAAATTATTATTGAAAGGTATAGGTCAAAGTACAAGACGAAAAACAAGTGATAATAAATATTTTAAAAATTTATATTTTCCTATCAGCCTTAAAACTGAAAATATAGAGAGAATATTATAAATAATAACATATCAACATCAAAAGACAATAAACATTTTGAACTTAAAAGATGTTGTTCAGTTCAAAAAATTTTTAGTCTCAGAATCGTTGAGCTCGGGATATGTCATATAATTAATAAAAAAAGAGAAATCTATACAGTGATCGGAAGTGAGAAGTAACAAACTAATAGTTTGTTCATTAAGATATCAAATTGAAATAAAATAAAAAACAAAAAATTAAAAATCAAGATTAAAATTAAATCAAATTTTTTAAAAATTTATTACAAAATAATTGGCAATTGTGCCATATTCTGAATACTATTGTAATTCTGATTTTGGCTTATAAAAAACAATTAACAGAAATTAAAAAAAAATGCCGAACTCTCGTAATTTTGATTATAATTTTTTTGGTGCTTGGCCTAAAAATAAAGATGGTTCATTCATTTCAAAAACCGCACCAACAACTCCAATAAGCACACCACCCAATCGTTCAAGGAATAATTCACCACCAAATACAAATCCTTCATCACCAATATCAACATCACCACCGCCAATGATGTCACCATTAAGACGAACCTATTCAAGTACTTTTACATTAATACCAGAAGATCGAGAAATTGATATTATCAGTACAGAAAAATCAAACGGAAATAATCCATTTAATACAAATCGAATTACAATACGTCGAAGTAATTTAAATCAATCACATTCGCATCCACACAACCAACAACAAACACAATCAATTAAAAATGGATTTAAAACTAATTTGGATAAAAACACATTAAAAATGCGTGTAGCAAGGGTACTATTATGGTGGCCATTATTATTATTAAAAATTTTATTTTGGATTACAGGAAACTTTTTTGGTTTTGTATTCTTACCGCTATCATTTGCAGCACCGAGCTTTTGGTTTACTGCTTTATTATGGGTTTTTTGGAAATTAATTCGTTTTCCAGTTGCATTATTCGGTTATTTAATTGGAACGGTCGTACAAGAACAAGAAGGCAACCGTAACCAAAGGAAACGAACCGTCTTAATTAGTTGCGGTTCAACAATACAAACATTACATTTAGCAAGAAATTTTTATTCGTCTGGAGCGCGTGTTATTGTTTTTGAATTTGAAGGTTTATTCGGATTGGCTCGTTTCTCAACAGCCGTAAATAAATTTTATACAGTGCCAAGACCAACACCAGACTCACCACAGGATTATATTGCTGCAATATGTGAAATAGTCGAAAAAGAAAAACCAACTTATTATGTTCCAGTTTGCGCAACAAGTCCGGCATATTATGATGCACTAGCGAAACCACATTTAGAATTATTGGGTTGTGCCAGTTTTATACCAGGACTTCAAGAAAATTGTATATTAGACGATACATATGAATTAATTAAGAAATGTAAAGACTTAGATATATCAGTGCCACAATACAAAGTTATATCAAATAAAGAGGAATTGTTTTCGTTATATAACACTGGATGGTTAACTGGTTTTCGTAATTTAATGGTTGCAACAGGTTTACAAGGCTTATTAGAGCGTTATAAATATGTTTTACCAAACAATTCGCGAGATTTGAAAATAAGTCAAGAAATAAGTGATGAAAATCAATGGATTGTTATTAGAAATATGCCTGGTAATCATTATATTACATGCACCACAGTTAAAGATTCAAAAGTTATTGCAAATGTATCATGTTTAGTTGATCCCGACACAAAAAGTTTAATGCCGGAAAAAAATGAAAAAATTGAAATATGGTTAAATGAATTCTTTACAAAATTACGTTTACAAAGACCAATTAATGGTCACATTAGCTTTCGTTTTGTTAAATGTGACACAACAAATCAATTATTACCATTAGGATCAAGAGTTGGAGTTTCTTTACCGTATATTTGTTACACAGGTGTGCATTCACGTGTTTTATGGAAACCATGCCCCCATTTCAACAGACAAAATTCTGGACCAATGGTACAAGATAATGGTAGATATTTAATAAGTGAAGCTGTTATGAATACACTTAAAAATCCATCAGTCGATGCTGTTAATAAATTAATTGGCACGGTTTTAGATAAACGTGAAGCATTATTTGCATTTTGGGATCCATTACCATATTGTGCATATTATCATTTTCAATTACCATTAAATTCAGTAAAAACATTTGTTCAAAAAAGACAGGCTGCTGCTGCAAAAAATCGTAGTATAGCATTAACCGCTCCTGTTCATTGAACAGACAAAAACAATTAAACAAAACAAGCTTTATTTCAAAATGAATTTCAAAATATTTACGAATGAATTTCGAATGGAGTAATCATTAATCCAATTTTCTATTTTAATTGATTTTTTTTGTAATATTAAATTGAGTAAATGAGAGAACAGGAGAGAGATGTATAGACTTTAAGCCTGTGGGAGTTAGTTTTACTGAAACGATAATATTCTAAAACATCGAACCAAAAAAAAAAATTATCAAAAAATTTATTGATATTATTTATTTTAAGAAAATTATATAAATTTAGCACAACAAAAACAACAACATAAAAATTTCGGACAGAAAATAAAAAAACTAAAAATAGATTAAATAAAAATAATTGACAAAAAAAATATATTAATTTAATTATTAAAAAATGTATATTTGAACTTAAGTTCAATTTATTTTGTAAATATTTATTATATTTTTAAGTACATATTTAATATATTATTTTGTTTTATATATGTTTTACTATAGGAAATGTTTATATTAAACTTAATTATTAAAATAACATTTAAGATCAACAAATATATAAATTATGTAATAATAGAAATCTATTTTTAAATACGAGTATGAGAATAAAATAAAAGTAAGAATAATTTTTTATATTGAGCAAATTAAAAGCACTATGCAAAATTAATTATTATATTAATAACTTTATTACTTTAAAATTATTTATTATTATATACGAAAAATTATCAAATAAATTGAATAATTAAGTCTATCTTAGTTACACACTTAAAATGATGTAATTCCTTTGTTTATGACCTAAATAAAAAATTCTTTAACATTTTTTTATTAATTTGTTCTCTTCGATTTAAATAAAAAAATATTCATGAACAATTCATTTAAAAAATAATTTTCGATGTAATTTCATTAAGCTTCAAATTAATTTTAATACGAAAATTAGAAAGAACTAAAAGTTTTATGTCAAATATGACAACTTTGTAATATTGTCAATTAATTAGGTACACATCTACCTATAAAATGTCAATATATGTATATAAATAGTTATAACGTTTTTAAAATAAACCAGTGGGTAAAAAATTTTTAATAATATAACAAATATGCATATTTATAAAATTCAAATGAATATTAAAGTAAGTAATTTATGTATGAAGATAAAAAATAATAAATTAAATTGTAAATAAATATAAAATGACTAAACGAAAGAAAAAAAAAACAAAAAAAAAAATTAAAGAAATTGTTGGGTTTAATTTCTTTCCATTCTCCCATTTCAGACCATTTCCGTTCTACAAAATAACTTAAGTTCATTATTACAAGAAATCCTATTATGTGCACAGACATAAGTACGGCGTGCAATAGCAAAGTGTATTTTTGTATTATAATTAATTTATTATTGTGGGTCATATTTATTGACATATAATCAAGTTACATCGTCTTTACAACCTTAACTACATTTTTCAATGAAATTTTGTATGTTTTTACTTATAAGTGCTTACTTAATGTTGTATGTACTTAATTTTAATTTCCTCAAAAACCATAAAACACAGCGTTTTAGAACATATAACAATACGTACATCATACGGTTTAATATGTGCAGACTTGTTTACACGTATAACAGTAACAGAAAACGTATTTGCAACATTGAAAGAATTTAAAATTCTCAAAAACATTAATTAGTAACTTAAAATAATTTTGTTAGTATGTGATTAGAAATTATTCTAATTTTCTAAAATTTAAAGAAACGTAAAATTATTTTTTAAAATTTAAAGAAATATGAACATTAAAATTCTGTCCATAGATCGCGAGAAATACAATAAATATAAAATACAATACACATACACCTACATTTCAGCTAATCAGAATTTTTAAAATTATTACATTTCAAAGTTTGGCTTTCTTATAATATTTGTATAATCTTAACAATTGATCCTCTTTATAACTCAAAATCTTATTTCATGGAATTCCGATAAAGACAATTTTCATAAATAGATGGTTTATTTTGAAACTTCATTTTCAATTTCAAAACTTCTTTATTTCCATCTAAAACTGTAACAATATCAGTAATTGGAATTGAAACTTATTTTGTAGGATAGGAGAATAAATACGTCACCTTTATTGCAAACGGGGCAAAATTTCATTTTTAATTGTAATCAACTTAGATCATTTTCAAAATAAACTATCCAATAAAAGTAGCACTCTTTTTTTAGATGACTTCCGTTTCATCTGGTACTTAGAGTAGTAAAATTGCAAATAAACTATTCTTATTATAACTTTTATAATAACAAAATCAATTGTTGTTAGGTAAAAAATTATTCTTAATCATTCTTTTTGACATTTTTAATACGCGCGCTATCGGATATTTTTTTTATTTTTTTTTATGTTATTGTTTTTTATTCATCTATATTTGCTAATTTACTTGTATAACACTTAAAATTGGAATTTGATCAAAAATTTTTTTTTTATTATAACCTTGACTTTCTAGAATTTTTCATTTTTGTTATTTTAGTAATTTTTAAATTAGAAACAAGCGCTATTTGTTACTGGTTAGAAATGTATTGCAACAATAACAGCACTTTCCTCGAGAAAGTAGCATATTGTAAATTCATAAAAGAATTTAAAAGAATTGCTTTCCCTTGGTTAGAAATATTTCTTAAAATAAACTTAAAAACCCTTAATAATAAGATTCAAAATATTTACCTTGTAATAAATTTGTATAAGGGCTGGTATTTAACGGTAGCCTGAGAATATTGATTTTTGTTCAATATGCTACTCGTATTATAACAGTAAGAAGAAAAGTGAAAATTAAATAAACGGGTTATGAAAAAAGCTCACTTCATAATTCAAAAGTACTTAGTTCATAAAATGAATAATTTTTCCGAATCTCCAATTTTTTACGTACTTCAAAATTAAGGAAAATTTCCATTAATTCTTGCGCACTTTATCAAAGCTACTGTTTTTTTGTTTTTGAAAATTCGGCAGAAAAAATTTCGGCATTTTTTCCTCATAATGTTCAATTAAAGAAATTACGAAAAATTCAAAATTACTGAAAGCATCAAACCTAAATATTTAAAGATTTTTTATATTTCAATTCAAAGCAACTGGTACTTTAAATAACCAAAAATATTTGACTATGTGTTTGTTAATGTGTAGTACAAAAAATATTTTAAATTTACATATTTGTATATTTACATGTACAAATATTATAGTCAAAATACTATTAAGAAATTCATGTATAACATCATTTCTTATAAATTTTTCACTTCATTTACATATTGGGCTATATAAAACTGCACCATTTTCGTTTCAATCTTGTCATGTAAAAATTTGTAAATATAAAATAGTATAACTGTGCTGCCTTACAGAACTTGTAAATTAAAGTTAATGTAAAAGGAATCCGCTTTTTGTTCCTGCATATTTAAAAACAAAACATTATGGCTAACATATCCGCGATACAATTAAAAAATCGTCAGCACTTACTTTTAATTTATATTATTCCAATTTTACTGCCACAGTTTAAAATTAATATTAATTTTCGTTTAGTATTCGTTCTAAATTCTATTTTCACTTTCAAAAATAGAATTTTGGGAATATTACCAATTTTCGGAATTCTTTTTTTGAATTCTAAAAAGTAAATTTGCCATTCTATTGCTGTTTTGCCATTTCTATATAAACATTATTATTTTAAGAGTTTTGAAAATGTTGGATTGTTGCTAAAATATTACTTTTTGAAATATGAATACGGCCCAACAACTAAATATTTTAAATTATCTTACAACGTGTTCCAAAAATCAAAATTTTCTATTTACAATAAATTTTTATGCTCAAAATTTTTATTACATTTTTCCAATAAATTCATTAAAACAACATATTAAAAATGTACTACATATGTATATGAATATGTAACGTATGGGGAATTTTTTACCGTCTTACACCACAGCTGCCTACATAGATTTGGGGTAAAATTTTATTTTATATTTTAAAATTTTGTTTCTAAATGCTTTACAAAATTTTGTCTCAATACTATTCTCAAATACAAGTTTATTTAAACAATAAAATAAAATCCTTAAACACGTATAGAAAAGTTGGAAAGTACAAAACAATTTTAGCAAATAGTGAATAACTTCAAATTTTGGATAACAAAATCTGAAATTAGTAGTTACTTAACGAAAGGTTTCTAAAAAATTATATTTAATAAATCCAATGAACAAATAGTAACTAAAATTTCCAATTGTTTTTATGAAAAACTTCTAAACTTGTTCATTCTAATTAAAGTAAAACGATAATTAAACACATATTTAGAAATACATTCTAGAAAAAAAATAATTGTCTAAATAAATAAAGCATAAAATCTGAATGGTTTCGCCATTATTACTCAGAACATTAAAATTTAATTGTTACCAAAACTAGACTGAAACTTTACTGATAAGAAAAAATCATAAAAAAAAACAATCATAATTTTGGAAAATATATTTGTGACTTTAGAATAAGTCAATGGACTTGCCGAATCTTAAGAACATTTCAAGGTCAACAAAAAAAAATTTATATTTTCCAATTTTAAGATTTTGTCAGTTTTTTCTTTTTTTTTTGTTCTAGGTAATTTAAACTTATAAGACGTTCTTAGATGAGATTCTTATACCTTTAATATTGTTTTGTAAAATTTAATACTTTTTTCATCTCTTGCCCGAAAATTCTATGGCAGGCGTTCGAAATTATAATGAAGCCTTATATATGAATCATAAGCTAATGCATAACATCAATGTTTTATGATAACATCTATCAGAATTCCACAATATAGGTGGACTTAGCTAAACGTTTTGAAATTTAAAAGACAAAAATTAAAAATACTCAATAAAAACCTGATGGAAATATTAAAAATAATGATTTCAAAGTTGGGATTTTTTAATAGGATATTTAATTTACATGCGTACATAAACAGCATACTTTTTTCATCGCACCACTTTATAAAATTTTTAGCTACATCTTTCCTCATTAATTTGCTAAGGGTTCATGAATAGAAAATGATTTTTAATATTTTTACCGAAAAAGAAGCAGGAATTGTTTGTTTTCGATTTATGAACTAATATAATTGGTTAAAATAGACAATTAATCCTTTGCAAGCCCTTTATAGAATTTACTATTGTTATTATAATAAAGTAAAATTCTGAGATTAAAATATTTTTTGAGTTTTCTTAGAGCATACTCGTATATAGTATTGATTCTTTGACGAACTCTAACTTTTTGATCTTACAAGTTATTAGATTCATTTGAGATAACAGCAAATTTCCAGTAAGTCGTTTTTGAACTGTAATAGTTTAAATCAAATTAAAATGCAATTTTGATGAAAATAAAAAAAATATCTTAAAATTTATTAACGCTTAGAATTAAAAATGCGTTCGTAAGCAAAAACTTTTACAATATAATTAACTATAATACGTAAATTAGTTATATATGTACGCATTTAAAACCTTTAATAAGACTGATTGCTTTATCAGACATTCTTTTAATGATTAGTTGATAATTTGCTGGGGGTAATTGTACCCATTTAAAAGCAATCACATCTTTTTGAAGAAAACAATATTTGTTTTTTTTTTTTGAAAATATTTCAATTGAAACATGCGTACGTATAAGATTTGAAAAAAAAATTATTATTGTATCGTTGCTAAAGTCAACGAATTATCTTTGGCAATAATTGCTTCTAATTTAAGCTATCAAATATTGGAAAATTCAATAATAAAGATATTATTTTGTTGTAATAATTTTCGTAAGGAATATTCAAATAAATAAAAATTTTCGTAATAAATGAAACAATAAAAAGTAAATCAATCTACTAAATACTAATACATTATTTATTAGAAGAACTGGTAGAACACAAAAATTATAGAAAGTTTAAATGGTTTGTAATATGAAATTAAAATTTTTCTAAAATAACAGAAAAGTTTTGGCAATAAATTTATTGAAATATGATAAAATACAACAATAGATGACTGCCTCATCATTGAATTTTGTTCAAATTTTTATGTGAATGTCCAAAAAAAAAAAATTAAAAATTAAGGGGAATTTAATAAATGGTATACAGTTAACTCTATTTTACATTTATCAAATTTTGAGTGGCTGACTTGTGACTCATTTGAATTTTACTTAAAAATTATTTAATAAGGAAGAATTCCGATTTTTCTATCCCTTCTCAAAATTTAAGACAAAAATGCTCTATTAAGAATAAAATTGCTTTATATTTTTGATTTACTGGATATAATAATTTATTATTTTTATTTTAAAATTTTAGTTATTTTTCAACTGTTGCAAAGTTAACTTCGGCACCATCCAAACTTAAAACTTTACCTAAATTAGCAAAATTTTTATAATAATTTTTAAAAAAAATTTGCTTGTTTTAGTAAAAATAATTTTTCATATCAAATAAATAAGTATATAGTGACTTCATTTGGTAAAATTTCAAAGACAGCATTTTAAATTCCATCAATTGATTTTTTTTTGTGAGTTGCGTATGCTGGACCATTAAAAAAGAAATAATTCTAAAAAGAATTTAAAGAAATAAATTATAACCATGTATAAGGAGGGAGGGCCCAGTCAAAGCTAATAATATTTTTTTATATACAATTAGAAAACAACCATCATTTCAAAATTTAAATTGGCAAATCATTTTTTACAATTTTAATTTTTTACATGTAGTACTAACTAAAACTTCAATGTTACTACATCTAGTCGCTTTGAAATTGTAAGAACAATTTAAATTTTTTTAAAACATGTTTTATAAATTAATATTTATTTTTTTCCACAAAATTTAATTGAAATATACATGCTAAAAATCAACAAAATTGTATAAAAGTGGATAATATTAATTTTTTTCTTTATTGTTAATTCAAATTGTAAAACCAATATTAGATTCACTTAAAGTCGGACTCTTAATTTGGAGGCAACTAAAAATCACTTTTATATTTACTAAATTATTGTTACTATGCCAAATTTCTAAAAAAAAATATATACATGTATGTACGTACGTAAATTTCTAAAATCAAAATTTGCAAAAGAATGTTCAAATATTTACATATATATAATTCACCTATTCATGTACATACATACACACATAAATATTTCTGTAAATACAGTGTATTATGAAAAGTTGATAAAAATAAATTGCAATATATGTAAGTATGTACAAAATATTTTATAATTTATGTTCAGTTAACAAAAGAATATGGAAGAATGTGCAAACCTTATGATAATACAATACTATAAATTAAAATTCTTACGTACATATATAAATACGATTTGAATTATTTAAATAATTTAAAAAATTTTCATTTTAATATAACAGATTATAATAATGGTCTTTAATTATTATTAATTTTTCTTATTCTATTTGTATTTTCTTTTATTAAATCAAAATCATCGAAGACTTTTCTGACCTCTCTTCTGCCTTAAAACGAAAAAAGAAGTATATATATATATGTATATTAATAGAAAAAAATGAAATGAGTTCAAAGATTGCTTTTGAATTTTTTATATATACATATATACATATATATATTTTTATTATGTTTAATATACATACATAAATACAATAATCCATATATTTAATATTTAGTAATTATATCAAGAAGAAAGAGAAATTATCTACCACAGACTTAAGTAAATAAAATAACATTATAAAAAATAAAAAAACAAAATGAAATTTGGAATTTTTTATTTAAAACATAATTTAATTTCTCTCGTATTTATGTAAGTAAAATTATATATTAAGTATATTCTTATACAAGAATTATATATAAGAACCTAAAAGGACTTTGAAACTTCAAATTATTATTTTTTTTTCTAATTTAAGTTATTTTATATGATCAAAAAAATTACAAAAGGAGTTATTATATTAAGGATTTCGAATTGATAAAGAAAAATAAAGAATTTCACTGTGGAAAAGACAAAGACAACATGAAAGACCGGTTGTACTCATTTTGTTTCGTAATTAAACACAATTATTTTTTAAAACAAAATTGAGAAAATAATTTTTTTTTTCTGATTTAAAAGATGGAATTTTTTAAAGATTCTTTTGTTTATGAATAATTTTGAGTAATTTTAGTTCTTGAAAAAATTTCTAATTTAATAAATTTTAAAAATACAAAATTATAAAATTCTAGTTATTTCAAATGCTGTCAAGAGATTATTGAATTCAAGAGATTATTACCAAATTTTGTAATAAAAAAAATTAAATGTGTTTAAGAATATCTAAACATAAAATTTAATAAACATAATTAAAAAAAAAAAAACAATAAGTGACTAAGGTTTTCCTATTATGTATTTAAATTTTACTTATTTAAATGTACTTTCAACACATTAAAGTTATATAATAGGTCAATACACATTTAATTTAATATTAAAAATATTTAATAGAAATGCTTATTAAATAAAAATTAACAAAAATATTATGTTTTTACAAAAATTAATATGAAATTCAATAAGAGTAGTTTTTAAAAATCAAAAAGTTCCAAATTTGAACTTACATTGCCAGATTTTCCCTTGCTTAATCACATTAATTTCCTTATGTTTAATTAATGCTTTAATTTTAAGTTAAGAAATTAAATTGATTAAAATTTAATTTCTTTTCAACCAGCAAACTTGTTATACAATTTAACAAAATTAATTTAAATTTTGAATGTTAAGTTAAAATTCCTCGTTTTCTTTCAACTGCAACAAATTATATTTTTACTATACAAAACATATTCCTCGTTTTTTATATTAAGTAGAACAAAATTATAAAAACTTTTACAATAAATTATTATAAAATTTCTTATTAATTAACAACTTATTAAATTACTTATTATAACTTATGCAAAAAGCGAGTTTGTTATTCACTATCATAAGCCAGGAAAAAGCATCGGAGGAATTTATAGAATTATGAATAAAAGTGATTCTGCTGTACAACATATTATATACATACAGCGTTTTCGAGAAAATCGCATGGTAAATAAAATAAGAATAAATCCAAAAAATATTCGCAAAAATCCCAAATTTGTTTCAAAAAATGTTAAAGGTGAAAATTGTTTTGGGATAAAAGTGTGTGACAAAACAATATGAAAAATTTTGAGGAGGTGATTAAAGAAAAAACAACACAAAAAAAAGCGAGAAGAAAGTCAATCATACATTAGAACTAAAAGCAGTTTTTTGAGAACAACATTATAACAAGGAAAATTTCATTCTGGAGAATTGTAAATTTGTTGATAAGTCAATATTTAACATTTTTGGGTCAGATTGGAGAACTAAAGTATAAAGAAAAAAGAATGGAGAATTTCAACATTTATTTTTCAAATGTAAAGCATGACAGCTGAAGAAATTGGTAACCTGCAATTTATTAAGGATAATCTAAACAGCATGTGTCCGAAAATTTTATAGCATAATCTCCTTCTGACGACTATTCTAAGCACATAAATCATAACAAATAAATCAGATCTCAAGGCGGTTATTCAAGAGGGATAGTTAAAAATACCAGCGGATTACACCCGAAAATTAGACGTCTCGATGCATTCATACCAAATATTAGAGCTATATTATTTTAATTTATATAATTGCTATATATTCCAATTTTTAAACACTTTTATAATAAATTATTATAATTACAGTTTTAAATTAATAAATTTAAAAGCGTGATACAAAAAAAATTTTCACAAAACCAATTAAATAAATTACAAAATTTTATTATTTTGTAAATAAACTTTCAATTATGACCAAAACAGCTTAATTAAGTCCTACTTCTAGTTGATATTAATAAAATTGCAAAATACAAAAGTAAAAATAATAGCTTTGCAATCAATTATTATCATAGGGTTGATATTATTATATGTACTTAATCATAGAATACATAATTTTCATACTTTTCTAATAAATAACTGAATAAATTTTATATGTGGGCCAGAAGTAGATGCATAACTACCCACTAAAATTTTGACACGATACATACATACGTTAATGTAATAAAAAAACTATTAGATCTTTACCGGTACAATAGGAACAAATTTAAGTTTCAAATTGAATAGATAAGCAGATACTAAATCGCAATTAAAATTCATCGGCTGCCGACTTTCTGAATTTTATAAGTGAGCTTTATTAACTAGTATGCAATTTTAGATTACCAAAATTTAATGATTTCACAAAATAAATAACAGAGTATGTATAATCATGGGCATACTTCCTATTATACTATTATACAAATCGTTGTTTTTAAAAATTTTATTGAAACTCATAGGCTAGATACATATCTACACAATATAATATAGATTTTCGTACAATCAAGAATTTTTAAGCTCCTATACAAACAGTTTTTTCTAGAATTTTTAAGAAAAAGTCTGATATCTCTTGTTACTAATATGGCGCTTAAAATTTAAAATAAATTTTTTTCGTTTTTTTTTTCTGTTTCTAATTCAGTAAAATCACATTGAATCTCAAAATTTTGTATGGAAAATAATCTGCTAGCAGTTGTTTATAATCTATATTGCATTTCTAATATTGTATAACTTACTTTCACTCATGTTCTGTACTCGCATCATTTGGGTTGATGGATTATTCACAAAATTACGAGATTTTAAATAATAACCCATCAGGTCAAGTGGTATTCGAGTAACCGAATATGGGTATTTTTTGAGTAATAAAGATTAGTATTAAATTTGATTTTTTGAACTATTCATTCATTCGTTCTGCATAATGTTGATGCATGCATATAGATATTATGTCATACATACATTCATAATTGCATATGCAAAACAGACATACATATGTATGTAACATTGCGTATAATTATTAATAATGTACAGCAGTTATTAAGTATTTTATTGTGCACTGAACTTGATATGTAATTTTGTTTGTATGATTAATTTACATAGGTACATTAAATTACTATTAAAAATTAAAAACATATGTACATATATACATATGTACATGCAGATATGTGTGTACTTGGGTATGTATTTTACTTATATTTTATTATTTTGTATAAGAACATAATATTTACTATTATATTTTAAATCAAATCATATTTTCACTATCAAATAAATGTTTTCATTTTTATAAAGTTAACTATAAACAACCAAATTATTTACTTTAATTATGCATTATAATGAAATTTTTAGGACTTACTCAAAATGTGTTTAATGCAACTGCAACAAAACTTGTTATATTATTAACATAATGAATTTTGTTTACCTTCATATCTTTTCAATTAAATTACTATGACAACGGTTCGCATGACGCTATTAATTTACATATTACATTGTAAATATTCCCAGGTAAAAATACATATATATGTTCATCCATGCAAGTTAGTAAGTTGATCATTCTGTAAATTTACGCGAAATATTTTTATTTTGAAGGGAAAAATTTTTAGATTTAAGCAAAGATCATGAGTCTAGTAGGTAATCCATATCCAATTAATCTGGTATGTAATTTATTTCAACTGATGATTTTTTAAAATTCCTCGTTTTCTTTCAACTGCAACAAATTATATTTTTACTATACAAAACATATTCCTCGTTTTTTATACTAAGTAGAACAAAATTATAAAAACTTTTACAATAAATTATTATGTCTTAACTTTTACAATAAATGTCAACGAATTTGAAATAATATGTAGACATGCGTAAGTATTTTTCATAAATATATTTAAGTCTAGTTGTGTATCTCGCACTTGTTTTTTATTCTCTTTCGAATCAGAATTCTTAATTTTTTAATTGAATACAATTATACGTACTATTTCATTTTTCAAAGAAGAAAAATAATTTTTCCAATTGAATTTTCGCAATTTTTCTCAGAATAATAACTGAACTTGTCACTTTCAAAAATAAAGTGAATGTAGACTAAATTTGGTAAATTTTAGAAAAAAAATATACATACATAAATATGTATGTATGAAGCATATGATACTCATTCGCTTTCTTCTCACTCGGCGAGCAAAATTATCAAGTCAACTATAAAATTAGTCAAGCGTCGGAGAAAATATTACCTGCGACACTTTTATAAATTCCTGTATATATGTATCTGAAAATTAACCACTAAACATTTATTTAAACCAATTGACGTGCAATTATGTAAAATATTTTACTTTGTAATTTAAAATGTTTGTAGAATTACAAAATGTATATTGTTTGTTTTGTAAACTTCCATTTCAGCTGTTACAACGGTCAAAGCACACGAGGGTAGGCGAGTTATGCTTTGTTCATTACCCTTAGCCAAAGACGCATAAGTATATCTATTGAAGAATAAGTCCCGTCTTTACTTTAAAAGAGCATAAAAATAAATAAATTTTGATTATAGTTCGCTTTAAGTACGACGAACTAATGTCTTCAGATTAATTTCCCTCCATAAAAGAAAAATATTACCAGTACAAAACTCAAAAACTCTTGCAGAAACCCGCATTTTGATGACATTCCACTTTCAAGTTTAATAATATTTTTAAATGTCAACTTTTAAAACAGAAAATTTTTATTTGAAAAACTTTCGTTTTTCTGGTTAAATGCGTTTCCGCCTATGGAGAAAAAGAAAAAGTGAATGAAACAGACAAATTCACTTATGTGTAAACCCACGATTGAACTGTATGATTGATTTAAATACCAAACGTCAAAACTAACAAAAAAATAAGGATCCTGGAAACTAAACAAAAGTTAAAAAATAATTTAAGTTGAATTTTAATAAAAAATAATAAGCCTTGAGGCTAATTTTAAATAACTTAATTAAAAATTAACTGAGTTATTATTTGACACCGTCAAAGTCTTATGTTCAAAAATTAATATAATACGTTCCGCCAACATTATTTTCTATTTTAAACTTTACGTTGTATAAGTTGGAAAAAAATTACATCAATTTTAAAATAATCTTGGAATCAAACATGAAAAAATTGTTTACTCTGAAATTATCTGAAAAATTTTCGTTTGGCCACACCAATATTTAATTTATCGCTGGCTTAAGTCAGCGACTAATTTGCAAAATATAAATAAAATAAATATGTGTGTATCTATTATTTTGTAAATACATTTTGACACAACAAAAATTTCATGTCGGGAAATACACACAAAAGTAAGAAAAGATAAGATTTAAAAGCTATACAGTTTACGTGATAAATTCGAAGGGACATTGTAAAACAAATAATTTAACAAATTGGTAATATTATAGTAAAAAGTTAAATTTGCAGTCAACTTATAAAATCGTCTGATTTCCTAACGTTATTTAAAATTATGTGTTCAGAAGATGTTAAACCAATGGAAATTGGTTGGCGTAAAGAAGTGCTTGAACAGGAAACAGACAATAATGCTATAGAGAATAATGCACAAAATAGGAAGGTTAACGAAAAAAATTGTTTGTCCTCTGAAAATAATGAAAAAAAGTCGTCATCGCCAGCCTCATCATCATTCGATCGCAGAAGTAGCAGTAGTTCGTCATCTTCCAGCTCCTCCTCTGAAGATGAAAGAAAAAAGCGTAAAAAAGAAAAACATATAAAACGTCGAGAAGAAAAGAAAAAAAAGAAAGAGGAAAAACGCAAGAGAAAAGCAGAAAGGAAGGAGCTAAAACGTCTTAGAAAAGACAAACATAGAGAAGAAAAAAAATTGAAAAAGATCGCAAAAAGGGATAAAAAAAATAAGGACAACGTTGATGCTTCACAAAATTTAAATGATAATTTTGAAGTACCAATTGGTAAGTAAAGTTTAAACTGTTTGTCAAATAAGAACCAGACTGTTAGAAAAAATATTAATATGGTTTTCTTCTGCTAAATTTAACATGTGAACTTGAGTAGCCACTTGCATATCTACTATTCTGCCGAACTGCATGAATAATATAATATTTTTTAACATCAGTAATTTCTTTTTATATTAAAATTTTTGTTTTTATTAAGAAAATGTTGAGATATTAACATTTTAAAATCTTTTTATGTGAATTTTTAGAATTAATGAATTATAAAGCTAAAGCACCAGAGACTCCAGAAGAATATAAGGCTCGGCAAAGTCAAATAAAACGGGTAGTCGATCCAGAGACGGGACGTACAAGATTAATAAAAGGAGATGGCGAAATTTTGGAAGAAATTGTTAGTCGTGACCGTCATAAGGAAATTAATCGGCAAGCAACTATGGGCGATGGGCAATATTTTCAATCAAAAACTGTTGGATGGAAAAACTGATTTTCATACAAATACAAGATTCAATTTTGTTTTAAATAACTATTATTTTAATTTAAATTTTATTAAGCAATCAAAATATATTCAATTATTTATATATTAATGTAAATAATATAATATCGATAAAGGTTAAGACTATTCAACTACTTAAATAATTATCACGATTTTTCTTTTAATATTATTATAACTAAACAATGTAATTATTTTAAAATTAATAAAATAAGAGTTTTTAACATTGAAAATTCATTTTGGTTGTTTTGGTAATTTAAAAACATAAATCTGTTCTATAGGTAAAATAAAATTAAAACTTGCCTTGTTTTTTTTTAAAATGCATATTATTTTTTTCTTATGAAAATATTGTGAAACTCAGTATAATTGTACAAAAAACGTTGTCGCCCCATCTTGCCAAGATGGATCGTCGGCTACTTTTGCGCGACATAAAGGACAAGTTTGTTCTCTTGTAAACCATGTTCCAACACATAATTCACAAAAAACATGGTTACATTCAAGTATAACTGGAGTATCGAAATTATCATGACAAATGGGACATTGACCAGCAGTCTGCAATTCTTCACGAGTAGGTTCTCTTCCATAGCTCTACAAAAATACAAGCATAAATAAAAAAAACTTTATACAATGTAACCAACTGATTTCTAGTTTTTAAATAATGCTTACGACTTTTTTTTGGAAATTAATGAAGGCTTTCCTGAAGAATTTTCCTCTCTCATATATATCAATCGCCTTTGAAACAATATAAACTGCGGAAAATAGAACTCCCAATGCCTGGAAAAAAATTAATTAAAAAATTTTCATGTACTTATTTATAATTCAACAATTTACCTTTTCCATTCCTGTATAAGAATCTAAAAGAAAAAGCAACCAAAGCTCTATAGGAGCTAATGCTCGATATAATTGAGAAAAGCCTTCAATTAAGGCATATATTCTTCCCTAAAAATTAAAATAGTTGAAATATTTTTGCATAAAATTCTTAAATAATCATTTTACTCGTCTTTTGTATTTTATTATATTTGGTGGTAAAATTGTAATAAAAATTTTAACAACTATGGTTGCTAGTTTTAACAATAAATCGGTTACAGCCACTGAAAATAATAGTGGACTTAGTGATATAGTTTTTTCTATCTGATCAGTTGTCCAATTTAAATTTATCAAAAATAATCCATACAACGTTTGCTCATCCACAAATAAAAAACGAAGTAAAACTATAGCAAATATGTAAAGAAATTCCCTAAGTAACAGAAGTACACTACGTGATGTTTGATTAGCAATTTGGTCACGTAATAGTGAATTAGAATGTAGGAATATTACGGACAAAATAAATAAATCTGTCAAGCCCCTTATATGATCATAGGTTGATTTGGCCAAAAGTATACATACAAATGGTACGTATCGAAGGAGCATGTTCATAGCACGTCTCGCTTCAGGTACTTGTGCGAATATTTCGGCTACAGAATCATCATTTGAATCATCACCTCCACCATTTCTGTCATTATTAGAGCGTTCATTTGGTAATAAATCGGGTGGATCGTTCCGTTGTAAATTAGCTACGCGTTCTTGTAATGCAGTCCTTCTTGGCGGTATTGGTTCTTGAATGTGATGATGATGATGATGCTGCTGCACATTTCCATTTCCTTGCCTATTGTGATTATGATGATGGTGATGATGATGATGATGGGAATGACCTTGGTCTTGTTCTAAAACTTCCGATGAATTGTTTTCACCACTTGCAGATTGATTATTTGTTCTTCCTATCTGAGCTACGTGTGAAACAGGCACATAGCGAAAAGTTACTGGTCTTGGCATCCAAGTTCGTAAATTATGAATTTGCAGTGAAGGTCTTCGCACACCTTGAAATACATTTTGAAAAGATGACCATGGTGTAGTTCGCAGTAATAACGCTGAAAAATTCATATTCGATTGCTCTTGAATTTGTAAATTATTATTTACGATTCCATTATCTGTTATTGGTTGGGCGACTGTCGATGATGACATATCTATTGAAAGTTGTCGCGGACTAGTAGAATTATTTGAATTTCCTGCAATGTTTTCTTCTCTATTAGAACTATTACCACTTACGACTTGAGATGTACTTGCATTACTCTGTGGTGCTGAACCATGTATTTCAATACGAATATCCGAATTTGGTGAACTGACAAAATTATTTACACTCACAACTCTGGTATATGTGTTTAAATCACCCAAGTTATTATTTTGATTAGATGAATCACTCATTATGGAATATTGTTTTAGAATATACAACTTATCTTTCCAATCATATTTAATGTTTTTCCTTGTAATTGTTTCTTATACAACATAAACTGAAAATTATAATATTCAATTTATGTACGCGTATTTAATAAAACTTTACCAAATTATATTTTAGAAAATCGCAAAACTTAAATATGACGTACAAGCAAATATTCATTTTTATACATTTTTTGCGGAAATGACAGCTAAAGTTGAATTATGTCAATATTGAAATTACGACAAGGCAAAAGTAAACAACAAATTCAGCGATTATTTCGTTTTAAATCTGCTGTGAGTTTTGACACTAGAGTTTCACTGGACTACAACCGAGTTCACGTATGTAATTACAAGAACATTAAAGAATTTTACTTTTTGTAAATTTAAAGAAAAATTTTGTGAAAATTTCTCGTGTTGTTTAAAGTACTTTTTACATACACGGCAAAATCTAGTAATAAATTTAAGTTAAAGTCTGCTGCATGTTTATTTGTCAGATTAAAATACTGAAATTATCTTGTGACAGTTATCAAATTTTCAGGCTTATCGTGTATCTCTCTTTTTTATTCACTTTCAAATCAGATTTCTCAGTATGTTCTAATTGATATATCACATTTCCAATAAGATTACTCATTTTTTTAATTTTAATTTTTGCAGTTTTTCTCAAATTATCGATTGACCGTCTTGCTTTCAATAACAAACTGTTGCTTACTTTCCAAAAAAATTCTCGGGTTTTTCTATAATATATACAAAATTTTTCACTTTGTTTTTGAAACTGAAACATTCAGTCGAAAATTTGAGAAAAAATGGAAAAATCTTATTGAAAAAATAAGTAATTTTATTGCAATATCCATTAGAAAAACGGAGAATTATGATTTGAAAGTGAATAAAAAGTGAGAAGAAAAAACTAGAAACACAATTGCGCTGTTTAATCTTACCCAGCATTTACACGCACAAGTTACTTGCAAGAAAGTTGCAATACATACAAAAATTTTACTAACACATTGAAATATTTCTACTTGCTTGTTTACTTGCAGTTCAACTTGCAAGAAAATTTTGCTGCCAGTAATTTGAGCAAGTAATTTGACATATTAAGAAATTCACAAAAAAAAATTTGTTGTTTTGATTTTTTTTTTTTTTTTAATTTAAAATTTTTGAATTTTGTTTTGAAAAAATTAAACTTAGCAAACTTATGGTTTCTAAAATTTATAAACAATTATATATATTGCTAGTTGTTTTCTTCTCAAAGACATTTTCAAAAATTAACTTGCTAAACGCCTACGGCATAATAGCAAGTAATTTGACATTTCGAAAAACTAATTGACAATTAATATTATACAAACTTGCTTGCAAGTAACTTGTATGTGTAAATGCTGGGTTAAGTTCGTTTGCATGTATATACGACAACAGCCATATACATTAATATATGTCGTATGTCAGCATCTACTTTTTGTTATTTATGCGGCAATTATATTATTCTGAAATATCTGTCAAACTTATTACAATTTCTGACTGTTAGACTAGATGACAAACCGTGTTGGATTTCGATCATGAAAGCACTGGAAGCAGATTGTTGAATACATATTATGTTGACTTTTTAACTTAATATAAATAGAGGAAAACGATAAATTTCAAGTATTACATGCTAGTGACAGGTAATTTTGCAAATGCAAATCAGATGGTAATCTGTTCAATTGTGCTTTTTAGAAAATATTCTAAATGAGTTTCTTAAGATCTATTTGTCGAAAGTTTTCCACACTCAATGGAAGTTGTTTCTTGGAAAAGCTTCATCATCGTGATATTATTCGAGTGAGCGGGAATGAAGCTAAGCAATTTCTTCAAGGTTTAACGACAAATGATATGAATCACTTCGAAAGAGGTAGCAAGTCAATATACTCCATGTTTTTGAACAAAAATGGGCGAGTAATGTATGATTCAATTATTTTCAAAGCCGCTGATCCGGATACTTTCTTAATAGAATGTGATAAAGATATATCTCCAGATTTGAATAGGTACTTACGATTATTTCGTGTGCGCAGGAAAATAAACATTGACAGTATAGAAAATGATTTTTCTACCTGGGTGTTGTATGATAAAGAAAAAAATTTCGAATCTTTAGAGATACCAAAAGAAATGAAAGATATACTCATATCAATTGACCCTCGCTTAAAAGCCTTAGGATGTCGTTTAATCGTTCCAAGTTCATTTGAACCACATCAGCTAGAAAATATATTTTTAAATCAATTAAAGCTAGTTTGTAGTATAGACGGAGAGAATGATTACAAATTACATCGTTATAAGCTTGGCATAGGTGAAGGTGTTATTGATCACCCACCAATGAAATGCTTTCCTTTAGAAACCAATTGCGATTATTTGCACGGTGTCAGCTTTCATAAGGGATGCTATGTTGGTCAAGAGCTTACCGCTAGAACTTATCATACTGGCACCATTAGGAAAAGAATAATGCCTGTGATATCTTTAAATGATTTTTCTGATTCTGCAGGACATATACAGTTGTCTAACGGAACAAATGTTGGAACAATTAGAGGTATTAAAGGTAAAGTCGCATTAGCTTTAATTAGAATGGAACAGGCTTTGAAGGCGCCAGAATTGCTTGTAAACAATACCCTAGTTGAAGTTATTAAGCCGGAATGGTGGCCACAATCACAAAATTCCTGAAATTCCAAAAAATGGAATTATGGTTTTTATTAAAACATGAATAAAATTTTTTTCTAGTCAAAATATATAAAATTCCTTTAATATTTATCACTTTTTTTTCTTTTTTCGACTCGGCCTGCTTGGACCGGTTTTTTTAATTGTTTTTTTTTTACATGATAAGGGATTTGGCCCCCTTGGCTTTTTCTTTTTGTTCATAATTTTTGTTACGTTTAGTTCCTTGTTTATACCTTCAATTTCTTTAAAAACTTTGATTTTCTGTTCTGTTTGTTTAGATAAAAGGGATCTCATTTTAATTCTGTTAACAAATTTTTTTGATGCTTTTGAAGGCTGTTCTAATACCGGTGTTGCTTTGTGCAAGTATATTATAGCTTGTCCAGCCAAACGTCGCAGTTTTTCTTGTAAATCCCTGTCCTGAGTTGATATAATATATTTACTTGATTTAACCTAAAAACAAAAGCGCTACATTTTTCGGCTTATATTTTGTTAGCTTTACCATTGAATATATGCACTCTGATGCTGGTACTGGCTTTCCCTCATGACCACATTTATGCACTGCGAATTTTTTTACTATTTGAGTAGCTCCACTCAGGGAAGCTCCTAAGCTTTCAGCTTCTAAAATACAGCAATATGTGGTTAAGAGTTTTAATTCTGATTGGAGATATTTTTTAAGTTGATCATTTATTTGAACTTTATTCTACAAAAAAATGCGCGTCGTATTGTTGTTTTAAATGTATTACAAATGCAGTACCTTTAGAGCTGCTTGACAAAAGGTAGCATCCACAAGAACTTGATACGGTTGATGGTAATTGAAATTTGTTATATAGAATGCCATAGTTTTATGACTTTTTTTTAAACGTTCAATTTTCATTTTTTTATTTTTTTTAGTTTATGTTTTATAATGAAACTTTATTTTAACTTAATCTCACTTTTGTTTTTGCAATTCTGTTTTTAAAGGTTATTTTGACAATTTGAAATAAATATCACTATTAAATTAAGTCTTGCCGACTTTATTTTTGTCGAGTAAAATTACATCATTAATTACCTAATATAATTAATCGTTCAAAATACATTTTCAAAATATTAAGTTTTGTACTATGATTGTAGCAATATTAGGTACTTCGCTAAAACGAAAAGTTTATCACTAGTACACATTGATGTCAGATGTACTGCCCAATGATCTCCTCACAAAAATTTACGCCAATTAATGACTTTTTGCGATGTAACGATTTTTGCAAATACGTTCCAGAATTTTAAATTTTTTAAAAATGAAGAGTTTGAGATAAACTTTAGGCTGATATCTTTAAAAGAATTAAATTTTCATTGAAGAATTTCAATTTATTATAAAGTTTGCGCCATGTGTTTAAAAAACTGAAAGAAAATCTTGTTATTTAGATATTTTCGCCATCAGGCAGAATCTTACGTCAGATCTTGATTAGACAATTTTTCATGTGATGTGTTAAGGACAATTGAAACTATTGCCGATTTAAGAGAATATGATCTACCCTTAAGTTAGGTTTGAACCTATATATTTAGTTTTGTAAATGGTAAACAGTAAATTATAGTGACATTTAAGAAATTTTTGTAAAAGTGCGTTAGCTAGCGTATTTCGCAAAAAATTAGCCTTGAATTAATTATCTGAATTCGCTCCCGTCGAATTTCAAATTTATTTTTTTTTTGGGTAAGTTTATACATCAAATTTGCTTCATCAAAACATATCAGATTTTCATTCAATCAAATTCATGTTTGATTGAATGAAAATCTGATATGTAAACATTTTCAGTTTTTGTTTGAGACATATGAAATTTAATATGGTAATTTCTGTTTTTGAAAGATATGCTCTATTGCTTTTATTTTGAATTTTTGTGCTTTTAACCAGTTTCTTAGAACGTTGCAAGTGATTATTTAGCAAAATAATAAGCTTTACTAGGCACTAATAAAAGTTCAAAAACAAACACAAAAAGAAAAAAAAATGTCAAAAAAGCTGATAGTTTGATTATAAGACGTGTAAACAGAATTTTTTCTCAGACTGTCAAAAAAAAATTGAATGTATAAAGCATTTGACATAACGAAAATATTTCTGTCAGTAAGGCATCTAAAATTTGGAAAATTAGTAAACAAATATACCGTAAATTCATGCGGCTAGAATCAATTGTTGGAAGTTTTGATATAAATTATTATATAAAAATTTATATCAAAGTATAATTAACACTAAAGTGTAATAATAAATGGTAACATTAAATAATGAACTTTAGGTTTGAGTATCCACCTACGTATCTGCAAAGTAGAAATAATCTTGAAATTTTGATTTTCAATTTGTTAAGAAATTTGTTTGAAGATTAGTAGATGAATAAGAGCGGAGATACTAGAAAGTTATCTATTCAATTCAACTTGAAATGTCTGAATCAGAGGAAAAATCTGGAAAGCAAGTTTCAAATGAAAATATTGGGAGTCTAGATAAACTGCATGAAGATTTGAAACCCAAAATACAGTTTTCATGTTATTTATGTGGAATGTTTGAAGAATGCCATTATAAAGGGAAGGAACCACCCTTTGTGAGTGGTAGTGTTAAATTTCGAGAAGAAAGCTATGTCATAAGGGATCCATTTATTGCTCCTCCACCCTTGGGGAAATCTAAAGCCGAATATTTTATAATTATTGGTACACAATGTGTGATTTGTAAAAATTTAGTATGTAAGGGTTTATCTTGCAGTTTTTATTATAATGTTACTTACTGCTTAAGCTGTTTAGAAGAAGTTATGACGAAATTGCCAAAGGAAGTGCAAGTTAGAGCTAAAAAGCAAATTGCAAATTCAAAATAATAAACATTTAGAAGTTAAAAAAATTTAATGAAATTTTATTTATCCTTAGGTGCTATCTTCTTAGCTAAGTCCATGAGATGATTTCGCCTTTTACACTTTTTATTATGCTTAAAATTAATTACTCATTAATTATTAAAAATAAATATACATACATATTATATAAGAATTAACGTACCTTTTTGTTATTAGCTTTTTTTCCTCTATAATTTAATTGCGCAGTGGTCTTCTTTGTTAGTTTTTTTAAATTTTTAGGATTTTCCGTGGCTAAATTATTTTTTGAAAAACTTCTCGAAGGCTGATGAGTTTTGCAACCTAGTTCTTTAGACATTTTCTTCATCATTCTCCTTTCGAATCCTGTAAGAACTTTTTCACTACTTCTTTTTGGTTTTATCAGTTTTTTCTTTTCTGAATATTTTTCAACGTGTATTGGCCTATCATCTAACAAAGTTTTGTCTAGTTCCATAGCTAAACCTACAGAATCCCGTTTTTTGAAACAAATATACGCACATCCTTTACAACCTTTTTCATTGTTAATTGTTCGAACGTATTCGATATCTCCACATGTTGAAAATATATTGTGTAGTTTTTCCTCTGTTGCAGCTGAAATATTATTATTAGATTGTAAATAAATATTTAAAATATTTTGGAATAACAATTACAGTATCTCAAATTTCCAACGAAAATAGTTCTTTTGTTTACATCTTCGTCTAAGGAAAATTTTTTTTCTAGTTTTGTCACTCGTATGTGATGATTTTTAAATTCAGTACCATTCAAAATAAGACAATTTTCTGCATCTTCAATGGATTTCATCACGGCATAAGCAATAATAGTTGAAAAATTTTCTGATTTCATTTTATTTAGAATTTTTTTTCCATTTGGCCTTCGGAATCGACAGTTCTTCATTTCACCATATGGCTTAAGAAATTTCGCCAACTGTTGCTTCTTCGTATTAAATGGTAAATTCCCAATGAAAATTGTTCTTGCATTTCTTTCTTTTTGCTCTATTATAAAATTATAAATAATAATTTGGAAGCGTGAAATACTTTTACAAAGTTTTACGAATAATTTAAAAAAATGAATATAAAACTTTTGTTTTACATTATATTGAATTTTATTCTAAAATCTTTACTAACCATCTTCCGTTAATTTTGTATTGATTGCTGTATCTGCCTTCGTTTCTGTCTTGTCTTCCTCTTCAGTTTTTTGAGATTTCACTTCAGCAAATGTTTTTCCATTTTTTTTTGTTGAAAATGTTTTGTCTGCATTTTTTAGGATATATTATTGATTCTGATAACAATAATGCATATTTCATAGATGTTACCTTTTAAGGTGTTTTTCTTTTTTTTAGATTTTTTTTCAGGGATATCTTTTTTAACTTTCGTCATCTAAATTATGTTAAACAGGCTCCAATGTCTGTAAGTATGCATGTAATAAAAAAGTTAAAATAACCATGTGAGTTTTTGTTTACAAATCGGAACTGTCAAGTTACAAAATTTTCAAATTTATTCATAGAACTGTCGGTTTTATGCTTTTTAATTGATTTAACAATTTCTGCGTTTACACGATGACTCGTGACGTGAGTTATTAGAAACTTTCATAAAATTACAAATAATTGAAATAATTATATGTATCAATTTTTTGCTAAAACCATGGGTATATTATACTATACGGGCAGAGTGTAGCAGGAAATTTTTGAAGCCAACATGAAATATGATTTATGTACAGTAAAACACGGTTAAGTGGATCACGCTTAAGTGGATTTCACGCTTAATTGCATCAAATTTTCGTACTTTTTTCGATTTTTTCATATAAAAAAATTCGTTTAAGTGGAATTCGGATAAGTGGACAACACGCTTTAGTGGACAAAATTTTCTTGGCTGATCGATTTCCACTTAACCGTGTTTTACTGTACATAAATCATATTTCATGTTGGCTTCAAAAATTTCCTGCTACACTCTGCCCGTATAGTATAATATACCCATGGTTTTAGCAAAAAATTGATGTAATTATCAATTTTTTGCTAAAACCATGGTATAATTAATTATCAATAATCTGGTCAGTGTTCACACTTGGGAAAAACAAAATGTATCCAATTTCGAGAAAATAATGTATCCAAAAACCTCTTAAAGTAGAGTTTTTATACTTAGTCTTTTTTTGTTTTGCGATTTCATATTAGCAGCATTTTAACAATTTTGTAATATTTATTTAGTGTTTGAGAAAGAAAAGTATGCATATGTCAGCAAAATGTTCAAGTGTAGTCAATTTCAGCATTTTAGCAGTTTTGAGCATCTTTGTATTCAAGCTAAATTTAAAGCAAAAATGTATCCAAATTTTAGCAGATTTGAGCATCTTTGTATTCAAGCTAAATTTAAAGCAAAAATGAATGGAATTAATGGATACACATCCATAAAAACGACCATAATGGATACACATTCATAAAACGACGTAACCATTTGGATACACATCCTTAAAAACGATTATTTTAAAGAAAATATTCAACCGAAATTTTATAAGCCAACATATAAAATTTCACTTGAAATTTTTTATGTTGGCTTCGCTTGACAGTACGAGAAACCACATTACTTTTGAAAAATTCAGGAGTCAGCTATTGGATCCTTACTACGGGCCAAATTTCCATTTTTGCGCATATAAAGAGAAATATTAAACCAATTTCCTTGAAATATTATATTTGAGTTGAAGATGTGAAAACAATGAACTTATAATTTTTTTTAGGAATATTAGGGCTCGAAAATTTGTACCATATCCAAGAAACTAATTGACGAAATTTTTTTAAAAGTTAATATTTGGGTTTTGTTTGATATCTGGAGCAACTGACGAACTTTTCAAGGAAACCGGGTAGCAAAAACCGAAAGTCTACTAAGAGCCAAATTTACATTTTTCTAGATATGTTCAATAAAAGCTTATTAGCGTCGTTAAAATTTGAAAGAAATGTTTGAAGTAATTTTTATAATCACTTTGCGGTCGGTTATGTGCTGATCACATCAAATTTTGTACTAAGATAACTGAGTTAAAATTTAAATACTTGAAGATATAAAATATGTATAATATGTACAAATACTTGTAATTTCTACATATGTATATAAAATTGTAATGAAAACCCATTGGATTATCAACCCACTCATATAACTTTTTTATAATAGAAATAAAAAATAAAGGATAATAATTCGGAATAAAGGGTTAAATGTATTAAAAAATATAGATATATAATATGTATTGTATTATGTATTTGAAATTTTGCATGTACAATGTTTATAATATTTACACATGTATATAGTATAAATAATTATGTATGCATATGCATACGCAGTTTTGTATATTATTTTGGTTGTTGTTATACAAATATGGCAATAAGAAACAACTGTTCGGCAAAATTAGTTGTTTCGAGTAAAGCATTGAAGTCGTTTTTAGAAAAATTTTAAGAATTCAATCAATAACATAGAATTGATTGAGGTGGTATTCAAAACTAGTTTATGAATTTGGGTTTTTTGCTTGATTTTTATCAGATTTTATTCACACAATCATAACTTTAATCAGATTTTCAATAAATTTCAACAGAATTTCTATTGTAATTTCGTTAGATTACTGAATTTCAAGAAATAAGTTTATCAACTTTTTTGAGGATTTTTTCTTTTACTGACGTTAATTTGAGCACTTTAAAGTTTTCGAATTTGAATTCAAATACATATATTTTGTTACACTAATTTTTTGCTATATTGCTTAAGGAAGTTGTGCGTTATTGCCCCTGATATTTAAAGGGTTAAAATTTTTTTTATACAAAATTTTTTTTCATGGATAATCTTAGTCGTATAATATATGTACATACAATTACATACGTTTGTACACAGTTCTACATAATATATGTATGAAAACAACTTCATATTTAATATTGAATTGTGTATGTTTTAATGTTATACAGGTTCATTGAAAGGGCATTTAAGTTTTTAGATTTTAATTTGCAAAAGTTTTTGATCTTTTATATTTTTCATTTTTCAATGTTTTCCTTTTTTTCCTAATTTATCCGATTAAAAAATGCTACTGACTTTCCTGTGTTATACACATGCATAAAAATATTTTCAATAAAGGATGAAGAAACAAAATTAAAAAAAGGATTACTTGCAAGTTAAATGAATTATACGAGTAACTTAAAATTTTATACAAAAATTCTGTAATACTATATGAAAATTAGTTTTCCATCTCAATATAATATAAAGAATATAATAATTGTTAATTATATCAACGATCTTATTAAACCGTTCTTAATATGAAATAAGATATTTTCATAATAAAACAAATACATCTATCTTTATTACACACTCACCATATTTTATAATAGAGTGAGTCAGTAGTCCGTGCTTAAAGAAATGCTATCGTTTCCGAATCTTTATATCGTAATATGGAGATTCGCAAATTTCTAATTACCCAAGTTTGGTCCAGGAGATATATTAAACAAAACGATTTGAATTTTAAGTTTTTAAAAACTTTGCTATAAACTCACACAATTGTCACTGGAATTCAAAATGGGCAGAGTTCTATTTTAAAAAAATTTGGTTAATTCCATATATTTAATGGTTTTGTATTCTCTTATAATAAATTACAACGAGTATTTTAAATTCAATGGATTTGTTTGGATTCGATGGAGTATTTTAAATTCAATGGATTGTTCTGGCCACTTTAAAATTTATATTAGGAGAGTTGTGTTAGTTTTTCAAATTAGAAACATTGTCTTTATTAATCGGGTCGCTGTTGTGGATCTATAGTTTTAAAACTTTTACATTATATTGCTGTTGGAAGCCATTAGACTTGATTTTCTTTAATTGATTTATTTATGCACAACTGATTACATTATATTTGATGTGAGAAGCATTCAAGACACTAATCGACACAGACACAAATCGTTAAATTTATTGAATTTTTAACACAAGTTTTGTGCTCTTTTAAATGGGGCTATTATGGAATATTTTTCTACAACCTTTTAAATTTTTCTTTTATATTTTTCTCTTCTCTACATTAATTTGTTAAGGTGTAAATATTGTCATCTTAAGGGAATATTTACTTTTTATGCATTAGAGTTCAAAATTTTCAATATGAGTTTTTTTCAATTTTTCTTTTTATTTTTCATTATTTTATTGGCTTCGATGAAAAACACTTTCTCTTATTCAAGAAAATATTAAAATATTTCAAATTTTCAAAATTTGAAATTATGTTTTCTTTGATGGTGATTTTGTTGTGGAAATTTATAAAAGAAAAGATAAGAGAATATCATTTAAATATACACATAATATGTAAGTATATGTAAATATATATATAAGATGTGTAAATTTTATATATGTTTGCTACATAAGTGTATATTGTTCAAGAATACTGTATGAAGCGCATTTAATAAAAGAGAATATTTATAGATCTAAGTTGAGCGAAAGGATATGAACGACGCGCAGTTTTCTATAGAATAAAGGAACTAAAAGGAAAAAAGAAAATTCTCATTGAAAAAATATTAAATTTCACGCACATATATACATATCTATTTCATGTAAATGTTACAATGTGTTTTTGTATGTATGAATGTATTAAATTGGCTTTTAAATAACTCTTATGGGTGATTGAATTTTTCAAGTGAAAAGAAAATATGCAAACAATTGAATTTTTTTTTTAATTTTTTCCATTTTTATAAATTCTACTGATGTTGTTAAAAGTGTTTTCAACTAAACACTCATTTGTTGAATTCGTCCCTAATGTAGCAAATATTCGTATCTATCTTTATTATTGTATAGGCGATAGTATGCAACTACAAAATTTTTTACAATACAAAAATTAGTATATACCTATATAAGTATAGGGCGCTAATGCATAGAATTTGATTTTGTTCGCATAACAGAAACGAAGTATGCAGAAATGCTGTCATACTAGTATACATACATATATACGATATGGTAAATTAACATTAAGAATAGTTATTGTAATGTTAACAATAATAATAATTCTTTATTGTAACCTATTATAATTTTAATGTTTTATGTACACATTATAAACCTGAACATTAACATATACATTGTAATAGAAATTCATATCAAAGTTAAATGAAATAACATGTTACATATTTATAATAAAATAAAAATGTAAGAACAAAACGTATGTGTAGAAAATACAAAATTAAAAAAAAATATTGTTAAAGTTGGTTGTTTTCCAAAAAATAACGAAAAAAACGAAAATATGTTGAAACAAAGCTTTATACAGCGTCTTTTATACAGGGTGTTTAGCATAAGGTGGCAAATAATTTCAAGGATGATTCTTTGATCAATTTCCAGCAAAAATTGTATGGGTAGTAGTGTACTGTGAGAGATAGAGGAAAATGTTATATGGATTAGCTTTTAGATCTCATCATAGCGTATCCAAAAAAAAAAAAAAAAAAAATAATAACAAAAATTTTCGAAAAATTTCGAGTGTCGTAAAAAAATTTCAAAAATATAACCAAAAATTCTGACTTTGAAGAGCTGTATCTCGAAAACCAAGACTCAAATCAAATTAATTGTCAAACTAAAAGTAAAAAATCTGATGTGATCAGCACATAATCGACCGCAATGTGTATTGCCTAGTTAAATGAAAGTGTTACAGAATATTATAAAAATGCCTGTTAAGTATTTCTTTCCAATTTTTGGGCATAGTTAAAATACGTATCAAAATGTAAATTTCACTCTTAGAAGACTTTCACTTTGTGCTACCCGAATTCTCTGAAATGCTCTCCATTTAGTTTCGGTAACAACCAGAACTCAAATATCAAATTTTAAGAAATTTCATCAACCCGTTCCGTAGATATGGTAAAAATTGGCCCTCGGTTTCCTAGCCCTGATCTTTCCAAATAATTTGTATGTTCATTGTTTCAGTACGAAGAATTTATATATTAAATTTCAATGAAATCAGTTGATTATTTTACGTCCAGTTCAGGAAACCTGATTTCTTCCAAAAGTTAGATTTTGCGGACGGTCGAACGAAGCTTATATATGAAATTTCAAGTAAATCTATTCAATATTTTCTTCAAAATAGTCAAAAATTTAAAACAGGCCCGCTAAAAAGTGCAGTTCCCGAGGCCTGTTATATCTCAAAAGATTTAAGATTGAGATCTGTTATATCTCAATTGATCAATCCGTGCCATAGTCGAAATAAACTTACATATAAAATTTCATCAAAATCGGTTTAGCCGAACTTGAGATACACGCTTGCACACATAGAAGACAGGGTGACCAAAAAAGCTTATTTACACTTCCCTACCATGTCACGGTATTATAATGTACAGGTATTACAATGTATTAAAGGTTGTATAAGTATTATATGTATACGTATTATATGTTTATAATATTATATATATATATAAGTTATATAGGCTACGGTAAAGGGGTCTCAATTTTTAAAAGTTTATTTAACTTAATTATTTCTAGGTATTTTTTATAATAACATTTATAATTTTAATTTAATCATTGATTTTTAATAGCTTAAGCTTGATTATTTCAAAAAAAAATTATTGAACACTTATAGGCATAGCATACGTTTAAACATAACTAACTTTGTATCAAATAACGGTAATCATCAAAAAGGCAGTAATTACGGTTATACCGACTTTAATCTACAAAACGGAAATTTAACTGGGCGACTTACTTGAAAAATTTAATAAAGTTGAATCAATAATAAATTTTGCTTTTTTTAAAGACCAACTATGCTATGTCGCGATTCTTTATTTTATAAAGAAAATTTTTTTTAGATATATTTTTCAAATTATGTGTTTCCGCAGTTACAACTATAGCGCAGTCATGCTAAGTTTTTGTTTTACTCAAGATCAACATTTTTAGATCCAACTACCTTAAGATCTACCAACTTAAAAAAATTTAGCTGTTTAAATAATTCAACTTGAAAAAGAATTTTGTTAAATATTTTTGGTTATACGGTGGGACATGAATAGATTTTGATTCAATTTGTGTCGCGGTCGACTTATAGATCACAATCGCTTGGTTTGCTAGGTGTTTTTGATAAGGTTTTATTTCAATTACGAACTTGTCGATATATTTTTAAATAAGTATAACAAATAAAAATATGTACGTGTATAAAAAATTCATCCATAATACTAGTGATTTTTATTGTATATTTTTGGATTCACTAATGGGATTTTAGTTTAGAATTTGAGTGAATACAGATGTAATATGTCTTCATTCAAATTTACCGTAACATTTTGCCTATGAACTGACTATGTGCAAATGGTTCTTATATTTTCAAAAACTTTTTGAACAGGTACAACAGGTAAAAGTTTCACTGACGCAACATTTAGCGCACATTATTTAAAATTTGGAGAAGTTTATTTTTTTTTGCTATAAGTAGAGTTAAAAAAGTTTAATGTTATTAAAGCTTGTGAGTAAATTTCAACATATTAAATATTTTTTTAGGTAATTTCATTGTACAATTTTTACATTTTAATTGAAATTTTTGATATGTACAAAAAGAAAAAAGGCATTTTTCTTTAAACCTTTTTGTAGAGTTTTACAACCTAACATAGAGGTTGTAATATTTTAGATGTTTTATTATTATACAAGTGTATATAACACGGATTGTCAGATTATAATATATATTATTTTCATCAGTTCTATTACTCGGTTGCAGCAGGGTGTTCTTGAGAAATTTATTTTGAATTATTTCAGAAAAACGTGAATATATGTGTTCAATTGCATATCTTTACTACCTTATATACTTTGCAAATGGCAACATAAACGTAGTGCATGTATTTGATATGCTTAGCGTCATTATTCAAATGTAAACTAAATCTATTTTTAGGTTGCCATTTTGTGTATCAAAAAAATTTGTGCAGAAGATTATCTCTGTATATCAAAGGTCAAATAATCGGAATATAACAATTTTTTAGTGAGTTCTAACTGAACAAAGACCTTTTGAAACATAAAATTAAATTTGTTAATTAAATAGTTTTGGTTATAAAAATTTGCAAATGATTCTGTTAAAGTTTTACAACAATAAAATCGAGTGACATCGAATAAAATCAAATAAAATCGAAGTCAATATAGAATTGAATTGATTGTGAATTTAATTTTAATCTACAAGTGATACGAAACAGTGTGGGTGTTAAGAATATTATACAATCGTTGTTGCGATATAACCTAATTTGGGAAAAAGTGTGGTGAGTAAGTGAAAATTTTTTGCTTTGTACTAAAATCATAATAGGAATTGAGTAATTTTTCATTTTGTAATGTATTGATAAAATACATGATGTAATGGTTAATGTATTGAAAAAATTTCATATAGCTTCTACATATACACAAGTGTAATTTTAATTTAATTAATTACTGAAAAAAATTTCCTTTTTTAATTTTAATTTAATACATTTTTGGTAACTTTTAATATGACACTTCGTTTCACTTCTACTTTTCATATAAGAGCACTTTATGTATGTTACGTACAATATCCAATAATATAGAAAATTAAGTAAGGTAAAATATTTTATTCCGTTTCATAAATTCTACATATGGTTATACAAGAATTTTTGTAATTATATAGTCTTATATAACATAGTATTATAATATTAAAAAATATGTTTTTCTGTTTAATAAAAAAACAAACCAAAATCAAAAGAAAAACATTACTTCTTTGTTAGTAGTACTTGTAACATGCGGTGTACATACTCGTATATCCTTTGTAGATATACAATAGATGAATTTAAAAAATATTTTAAGTATGTTAGAAAAATAAAACTTAAGGGTATGTGTATATGGAAGAGGTAATTCTATTCTTTTTCAATCAAAAATTTATTTTGTGTATTCATTCATATATAACATTAAAATGCGATTTTCATTGAAAGTCACTTGTACACATTGCGTTGTGTGGAATACGAGTGTGATTGAATGATAAAAAAAAACTCAAAGGAACAGGTATTATATTATAAAGATGGTTTGTGGAGTGGTTGAAAACAGTTTTCTTCTGTTTAGATTTTATATTTAGCATGCATATATGTACATACATATAGATGTTTATAAAATCATATTTATATCATATAATATGAAGTTTTAAAGGAAAGTAAAGTACTTTTATATTATATTGAATTGAATATATTTTTGAAACATATGCATATACGAGTAACTTATATGTATTTAATGGAATTTAGTTGGTACTAAGGATGCATTAACTACTCATATTCGAGGATCATTTGTTCTTTAAAATTTCTAAATGCTTATAGATATACAAATGATTGTTTGTTTACAATACATGTATATACATATATAAAATATAAAAAAAAACCAATGTTTAGAAATGTAATAGAAAAATTTTGAGAAAATATTTTTACATTTTGTGAATTGAAATATTTTTTAACCACGTACAATAAATTTATGTATATATATTTGTGACAACAATAAAATCAAAAGATTTTACATATATAAAGGAACAATGAAAATATGGTTTTTTTGAGAATAAAATCTAATTATGTTTAATGTAATTTAATTATAATCACCTTGTGTACCTTTTAAATTTTTTCATTCTCTCTACAGTTTATGTATTGTAACTCTAAAATAGCAAAAAAATTTGTCATTTTGTTAAAAATTGAAATGCAGCTATAAAATAAGCTGTCCTTTTACTGTTTCGAATCAATTCCAGCCTTTAAACATAAAGTAAAAAAATTTAAGCAAAGTATACTTAAAATTAATAAAAGTAAATATGGAGAAAAGTAATAACATGGAGAAAAGTAATAATTGAATTCAGTAAAAAATGAAGAGCGGGAGGTGTATATTATTTATGCCCATTTGCTTCCTGCTATAATTAAATATAAAAAAGTTCTCATTATTATAAATAAGTTGCAAAATCATTTGAACGAAAGTTTCCTGAAATAGAACAGCCCTTAATTTATCAAAATGAACAATATTATTTGGTGTTTTTAAGAGAATTCGAAAAAGAGCGGATTTAGACTCTCTTTTAAAAAGAAAGTTACCTGCAGATTCCCCATCGGCTGAGTTTGTTTTTGCTGCCATTAAAGCTTAAATCTATTACATTCATAATGTAAAATTGTTAGTTCCTATATAAATTTCAAAATACAATATCTTACAAAATTGAATTGATAATATGAAATTCGTATTTTCTCACGAACTACAATATTTTAAGTATGACTGAGTGAATTAAAAATTTATAGTCAAACTATACTGTGTTCAAACTCGATCAGCAATTTTAATTAATATATGTATACATATATGTGTAAATAATTTGAATTCCTGATTAAAAATTTATTAACTGAAGACCTGTAAATCAAAATAATAAAAATCTTGATCATGCAATGTATTTTTCATAAAACATTTAATTATAAGGGAATAGATGTTTGATAGACCTGTTTCAGCTTGCTCAATACATATTTCGCAGAATTTTACAAAGAATTTAGAATTTGCCAATTATTCTACATAAATGAATGCATTTTCTACTGTAATTAAATTTTAAATTAATCAGAACTAATTTTTAATGAAAAAAAAATTAATAAATAATTTTAAAACACAATTACTTTTTTTTTTTTTAATTTTCTTATTGTTAAATAAATTAACTTTTCTAATAAAAATAATCTTTTCAGATTAAATTTTTATTCTTTGCTCTATGAAATTGTATTAGAAGAAACCTTTTAAATCTTTTTAACTTTTTTTCTTGTTATTATTAAGGAAACTTGTAAAAATTTGTTTTATTTTTTTTACTTGTTTTGTCCTTTTGAATATCCTCTTAAACTTATTCTTATATCAAAAAAAAAAGAGCAAAGTTTGAACTTTGAACATAGAAGATTTTAAAATTTGATATTCTTATTTTTATATTTATGTACACATATTATATAATAAAAATGAAAAAAAAAAGTTTTCCAAAAAATCAAAAAAAGAACAACAGGAACAGGACTTTTGTGTAAAATTTTTTAGTATGAATACACAAATATTGCGGAAGAAATATGAAAATATTTTTCTTTTCCTTAGATGATGGTTGATATTTTTTTTAACTTTTTAACAGAGAATATTTATTTTAAAAAGAAGTATAAAGGAATTAGGGATAATAAAAATGACAAAAACAAGTACGAGTATAAAAGTTTTAGTTAAAGTTTAAAAGTTAAACTGCATTTAAACTAATTTCGAAGATTATCTTAAAAATTAATTATGAAAGTTTTGTTAAAATTAAAAAATAAATTTTTCTAAAATTGGAAAATAAAATATTTTATAGTAAATATTTATTATAAGTTAAAACTAATTTTATGAAAATTTCACTAGTAAGAGAAAAATGAATTTGTTAAATTATTTTATATTCTTAAATTGAAGTTAGTGTAAGTGCCAATCATAATAAAAAAATTATTGAAAATTTATTGTAAGCTTAAGTATTTAAATTGTTCAAATATATTGAGATAAATTTAGTTAAATTAAGTTCCAAACATTCGTTGTGACTGTTTTGCAAAAGTAATTTCTTTGTTTAACCTTAAAGTGTAGTCGAAAAAGTGGTATTCATAAGACTTGTTTTTTATAATCCAACAATTTTTCATAATGTTGCAATTCAGTCAATAAATTTTATAAACTTTTTGTGAAAGTTAAACGCATTTAAAAATTTAAAAAATATCTCAATAAAATAAATTATAAAAGTAATTTTTTATAATGTCATAGTAAATTTCAATGTTTTTTTACAAACTCCTCAATGCTAATATTTTTTTTTTGTATACATCCCCGTCTTTTTAGCTGTAAGAAATTAGCGTATCTTTTTTGCCTGCTTGACTCTCCTTGGGAGCATAGGTATTTTACAAAGTTTTTCGAACGAACTATTTTAGGGGCATTTCGTATGCCATGTATTTTTGCGTTGTCCAATTTTTTTTTTACCATTCAGGTTCCACTCCAATACCTGCCTTGCAATTGTTTTAGATGGCTGTCGCACAGTGTGTGACTGGTGTAATAGGCTCTTGGTGTGCTTAAGTCCAGAGACCTGTTCAGGATAGTTATACCTCTTTAGTTGACGCACTTTCAAATAAGCGTATTATATTTTAATAAGTTTAATTTAATATTAATAAGATACATTTTTTTAAATATAAATAAGATACAAGATTTTAATATTAATATAAGAATAATATTAATAAGCCTTTTCAAATTTCTATTAAAGCAAAATGCTCCTTAATTTTTTTTTCTCATCCTAAATGTATGCAATAATTTAAAATACATGCATATTTTGGTATATAAAAGAAAACAGTTTAAATATTATTTAAGATTGTTTTTAAAAGTAGTATTTTCCCTTGCTCAAAAGAAATGTTTTCATACTGAATTACTAATAAAAGGTGTAGTTATGTTTAAATAATAAGTATTGTGCCTATTACACTAATAATACTAACTCAATGCAAATTTCTACTGCAGAACTTATGGATGACGTAAAAAAAGGCATGTACAAACTGGTTCAAGTCCAGTACGAGAAGAAAATTTTTTTAATTTTTCTGCCTTTAACTCGCTACATCATCCATCTATTCTACAGTTGTATGAAGCAGTTTCCATTGATTAAAATGTTTTCATACTTGCAGTGATACGATTGATATTTTTGCCACCCTGGCGTAAATAATAGAATATATACGTGAATGAATGCAAATTTAATTAACATTTTAAAAGTTATACAAAATTTAATTAACATTAAAGTTTATAATGAGAAACAGTAAAAATGTTGTTTCTCTCTGAAAGTAAGTTAAAATATCAAGAAAATTAATTAATTTATGAAATTTTTTTCTTTACCCATTACACAATTTGATTTGAGCTTTTAATAAATAAATTTCTGAAATTACTAAAAACTAATTAATCTCAATTTTTGCAAAAAGAAATCACAAAAGATTACTACCACAGAAGCACAGATTCAAGCTTAAATTATTAACGCAATTTCCAAATTTGACATTTATTTTGGATATTCTTCGAATTTTAATAATTTATCTTTTGACTAAACAATAAAAAAAAACAAAAAAGAAAGATTAAAGGAAATTCAAATTTTCTTTAAATTACTTAAGATTAATTTATTCTTGTTCAGGTTACTTAATGGAATTTGATTACCATCGTCAATTTATTTTTATAAAATATTTTATTTAAAAAGGTACAAGCAATAAAAAGAAAAACAAATACGCGCATTTTGTAATGTACATTATTTTTAAATGTAAACATACACATACATACACACAAACATAAGATTGTTGTATTTATGTACTAGTATATATACTCGTATAAAAATATTAAGTGCTAATATGGTCCAATTGCAAATAAAAAACAAAAAACAAAACAGAAAAATAAAAATATTTCCCATGAATTTTTCTCACTTTATTCTTCCATTACAAGCACTTCATTCTAAAAAAAAAAAAAAATAACAAAAAAAAAAGAAGAATAAGCAAAAGGAAATAAAAATTTTTATAAAACAAACTTAAGAAATTTTGACACTCGCATATTAAATGTGTACGTAATGCAGAAGAAAATCGTTCCCTAAGGATATAATTTGAATTTAAAGGGAAACCAATTCATTTTTATGTTTCGTATTATGATTGTCACTTATATAAAAAAATGGTTTTTTTTTTTACTGTTTTTGTTTGTGTAATCTTTGCTTAGCATATATAGTATGGTGTTTCCCTTTCTCACCGCATGCGTTATACTTAAAAAATTTCATTTATTTTGGATATTTGAAGACGTGAAGAGTAGGTATACGCCGATGTCAATTCACAAAAAAAAAAACATAAAAGTTTAAAAAAAAAAAAAAATAAATTTTCTTCTCGTTCTAGCTTTTATAGGAAACAGGTATCAAAATTTTAACAAAACAATAAAATAAAAACAAAGAATAAAATATAAAAAAAAAAGGACGAAAAATGGTTAAAAGCATGAAATTCATAATTTTTTTTTTATACTCATCTGCTAATTTTATCTTTCATTAGCTCCTGTTTGTCATCGTTTTTTTGTTTTTCATGTTTCTGTGTTTTTGTTTTTTTTTTTAAATAGGTTAGAAAATTATTTTAGTGTGATAGATTGAAAATGAAATCGTAATATCGATTGTCAAACAATTTTTTTTTTTTTGGTTCTTAACATTAAAGTTTAAACTTATAGTTAAGCTTTCATTCTTTTATAGAACGAGTTTCAGTACAAAGAAATATTTCATTTTAACTAAATGGAAATTTCTTCATGCAACTGCATAATGGATGACGTAATCAAAGGAACGAGTTAAAGGTAGAAAAATTAATTAAAAAATTTTTCTCAGAACCAGTGACCTACCGCTTTCTAGGCGGATGCTCTACCAACTGAGCTACAGAGGCATGAAGAAATTGCCTTAAAAAAAAAACGTTTCATTTTACAAATTACTCCCAAATGGTCCAGAACAGTAACAGTATATAAAATGAGTATTTCAAGACGTTGGCAATAGCAAAATGTAGTATAACGACTAAGGCAAAAAAAATTATCTTGAAATGGCATTGGACGCCCCTAATAATTAGGGGACCCCAAGTTGTATACTTTTGTTAAGACGTGAATCTCTGAACCCTTCCTAATGGTTATAAGAAAAATTATCTTAAAAATTTAATTGATTTCCATTTTTAGAAATCAGTAAACAGTGAATATTGTAAAATTTATTGTCAAAATTCCAAATCAAAGATTTTCAAAAGCCGTTACTAAATTCGTTATGAAAACTTTTAGACTAGTTATGGGCTTTCTTGGGTTAAGAAATTATAGCACCTGTTCATGTCAAAAAATTATTTATGCTGTAAATTTTAGATCAAATGGGTCAAAATATATTAAGTAAAATTTTTCGAGTATTATAAGAGAAACAGACAAGTCACATAATTCAGTTTTGTTCATTTGTACAAGAACAAAAAAAAAAAACAAAAACAAAAAATAAGTCAAAATTTGAGATGAAAGACATTTTCATCCCTTTTTTTTTCTCCTTTGTTTTTTATAAGAATTTCGTTTTGAAGAAATTTTTTGCTATATACCAAGTAGATTTTATGATGTGAAAATCTTCTCTTTGTAGGATTTATGCACAAAGTGAATAATATATCAGGTAAAAATGGATTTAAGATATTATACATATATAAACATAAGATAAAATTATCATATTTCATATATATAAAAAATAAGATAAAACTCTATAAGTTGGTACACTATAATATGTATACATCTAACATTACATAAAAGATAAAATTGCATAAATATCGTCCTTTTCTACACTTCATATTTATGTTATGTGCTATACTCTTCTACTCTGATTGAAATTTTCCTTTCTAATGTATGAGTGGAATTATGTGATTTTACGTCACAAGTTTAAATTTTTTACTTCTTTTATTATGGTTATGATGATTACGTTGATGAAAATGATGATTATGTTAAAATAATAATGATGATTTTTAATGGTAATTACGATGACGATGATGAAAATTTTTTTTGTTATTTTGGTTATTCTGAAGATTTGATGTTTGCTGTTTAAATATTCATAAATTATAAATAAGAAAGCTGTATAATTTTTAATAAGGTCCTTACATCCCTAATAAATATTAAATATATATATATATACATATAGTACATATATAAAGCATTCCATCGAAATATATACAGCAAAAGTGTTTATATAAACAAATTTTTTTTTAAAATTTCTTCAAAATTTTCTGAAATCCAATAGTAATTTGGATTTCAGTTGAGCTTAGTTTGAAATTTTTTAATCAATCAATTGAATAATGATTTTATTTTAAAGTTTCATGCAATCTTCTTGTACTTTATGCAATTTTCTTACACCAATATCAATTTATTTTGATAGTTTATAATTTTATACGAGATTTTCAATGTCAAATGGGGTAATATTAGATAAAATGTTAGATGGCGATGAACTCTGCTTTTTTTGATTAATAAAGCAGCATTGATTCATATTTTACAGATAATTGAAGTCATTTTAATTTTTTTTTAAGATTTTTAGAAAATCACAACATACAAAGGATATGATATTTATGAAGCGCATTTTCATTTGGAATTCAATTTATTTGATATGCAATTTATTCTCTGGTAATAAAGGTGCCTTAAGAGTAACCCAAAATAGGATAGCAGAGCAGAACAGAAAATCATGCTAATCAATCTGTTTAATGAAAAAAACATACTTTAAAATATTTAGTTCGCAAAAACAGTTTAATAAAAGATGAAACCTGTTACATTGGTGTTAACAAAAGAATAAATTTTAAATTTAGCTGTGCAAGTTTAGTTTTTTACTAACCATATTGCATACAATAAAAGGGGCCGTGTGATGATACCAAATCTCGTATATCGAGTTTTCGACAGAAATGAAAAACATTTCTGTACGATTAATCACTTTAGAAAAGATGATTGCTCTGTTTGCCAGTTTTCCTGCGTACATTCCTGTATTGCCAGTTTAGCTAAACAGTTTCTCCCCAAAATTTATATACTAATTTCAAAATTTTCAATAGAGTATGATTATTCTTACTATATGTAAGAAACTAAAAGACGGAATGGTTGTTAACAAAATTAAATATGAAATTTTGCACTGGAAATCAGTTTACAGAAAATGAATCGCTACTAATACTAAGAACAACATTTTGTTAAACATTTTAACTAAAAGGTCTACTTACGGTTTTTAAATAAATTTTTAAAGGGCATTTCCACAATTTTATGCAACACTTTAGTAACAATAACACAATAATATTAATTTACATGTACGTCCAGATGATTCAAAGGATTGAATATAAAAGCATCATTAAAAAGATCATTCCTTGAAAATTTATAAAAATATGTGACATCATTTGTCTGTACCGTGACAAATAAAACCAAAATTGAAAAAAAAACAGTAAAAATTTTCTATTCTAGTTCAGTTTAAGGTACATTTGATAACATTATGTGTATTCTTTTACTAGAGCGAATTCGATGAGCCCAACTTTCGGTCACTTTATAAAACATCAAGGGTTTTGTCTCATAAATGGAACGTTTATTCGTTTTGGACCGGAACATTTGTTTTTAAAATGTTTTCTCATGTTCTAGAAAATAAGGGTAACGGATTGAGTAAAAAAAGATAAGTGATCGTATACTAAAGGACACAGATAAATCTTCGCAAAATCCATTACGTAAAAGGTAAATTTTTGTCTTAACAACTTAAGTTTCATCAAAAAGATGCTTGCATAAAAATTACCTGGAAAAATATTTGGGTATGTTCATTTAGGGCTAAAAATTTATTAAAAAAAATTGATCTAAATTTTAACCATAGCAAAATCCATAGGAAATAAGAATTTTTAGGAAATATAAAAATTTTTATAGAGAAACTGGGCAAATAAGTAATAGATACACTGTATTTTGATAACGTTTCTTAAAAAAAAGTTTCTTAAAACACAAGATCTTGATTCTTGTGTTTGAAGAAACGTTTCTTGATAACGTTTCTTAAAACACAAGAACCTTATAACGGTGAATAGCAACAAACAAGCTCAAATTGCTTCAAAGATTTTTAAGCGGAAGTTTTATTTCAATTGATTCTGAAATACAATTGGAGAATTTTAATATATGGTCAATTGCCAAAAAAACAAAAACAAAAACTCTTCACCAAATTATGTGCTGCAATTTCTATAATATATCAAGGGTTTATGAATAGAACTTTCTATCCCAAATTTTAAAAATTCGAAATAATTTTGAAAAAATACGAAAATATTATTCCATAACTATTCATTACAAATATGTAGACTGCAAATTAAAAGAAAGTCTTTTATTTTTCAAAATATTGCATTTCTCAAAATTTTTCTTATGTTGGATAGAGGGTTTTTGCCAAAAGCTTTCAATATGGAGAAGATTTTTAGTAGAATAGCTCTTCTATTAGTAAAGATTTTCTATTAGTAGAATGCCTCTTTTTATAAAGTAAAAATTTTCTTTTTATTGAAATATGTGCATGCAGAGTACGTTTTTTATTAATAAGAATACAAACACTTTAGTCATTTCGAAATTGAAAGAGTGTGTACGTAATTAAGTGTAATTGAATTATCCTTTTCTAATTTTTTGATTCCATTAAAAATTATCCTTTTGTTGTTTATCAACTAATTTTATCATCCTAATCTTAATTTTCACTCATGTAATTTTTAACTCTTGAGTAAATTCTGAAAAGTCTTCATCCAAATTGTTTTTTTTCTTGAAAAAATTTATTAAGAAAGGGAGACGGAGAGAGAGAGACATTTTTCTAGTTAATTTAAATGAAAGTAATTTAAATTACCCGTATAGTTTTACCTTGTTTTTTTTTGTTTTTACTTTTTTAAAAAGAGCGATACTGGTTTTGAAATCTGGTTTTTTTTGTATGTATACAATTCAATCACCAAGCGATCAAGCGACATTTTACATCTTTTCCTGAAATATTAGAATGAAGAACAAAAATTTTGTTTTTTTTTTTTAAGTTTATTTAAATTCCATGAAATTCCCTTTATTCAACTTAGTGAGAGAAAAAGATAAAAAATATGTTGGTTTATACGATAGCGTCAGAATTATTTTCAAAAAAAAAAAAAGAAACGCAAAGAAATGAACGCTATTTCAAAATTTTAGAAAACTTTATTTTTCAATGTGATTTTAAGAATGATGATAATAAAATATTTTTACTCATGATATTAAACACAAATTAAGTCCCAAAGCAATAACAATAGTCAATAATATCATGTACGAGTGTTGATGATGATGATAATGATTACATTGATTACTGCACTGAAAAAACAGATCACTATTTTCGTAGCCAAAAAACATAACTACAACTTTATATCTGAAGTTGCTAAAAAAAATAACAAAGTTAACAATATTTCTACCTCCATATTAAATGCATATATATTCTGCAGTGATATACATAGCTGGTTTGTGACATGTAAAATGTAGCTAGATTTTATGACTATATTTTTAATTGACCTTCTGAGATTCTTCATGTGTACATAGCAAACAAAACATTTCTAAAATTACTGCGGAACATTAATAATTTAGCTAAAAATTATGACTGTTTCTGCAATAGAACATATTCAGTTACAACTCTCACTATTTGTTTGTGTAGTAATAAAAAATTGCTGTAATAGCTAAAACATATGCTGACATTTTGGTCTTTTATATAGCTATCTTTTCCTATATGCAAAATCTAGAAAGAAAATGCTATATTAAATTTGAAGTATTATTTATTACAACAACTATTTTCTCATTTTACTGAATTATCATGCGTAAGAAGTGTAGCTCAAATATTTCGATTGGAGTATACGCAAGGAGAAATTAGAAGTGAAAATTAAGGTGAAAAAAAAAATTTTAAATAAAAATTAAAGACAGTAAAAATGGATAATTTTTTAAAAAATATTTTGGAAGAATAGGGACTTAGCTCATTAAAACCTATTTTTGAAGGTAAGTAAATAAAATTTACAAATTTTAATTAAAAAAAAACATATCATTAAACAGAAGGTGAATATGAGTATGGAGTTATTAATTGAACATACTTCAGCTTTAATTACAGCTGAGACAATTATATTTTTTGTGATTCTGTAAAAAACATGGCCGTAAAAGCTAAAATAAAATGCTGGTAATATATTCGATCATTACCATTTGTTCTTTTATCAAATTCTCGATATAAAATGTAACATTCTATTGTAGTGATAAACATGACAGCAATTGTTCAAATTGTTGCAAATACAAGTAAATGTAAATAATCCTGTTCTTTTTTATCCAAAAATATATAAAGGTTAGATCAGATTTTTAGTTTTCATAGAATCAGAAACAAAAGCGGACACGTTTATAGTGCGCAATAACATTTTACTTTTAAAAAATATTAAGAAATTTTAAAATACAAGTATTATTTTTTTTATATAATTTAATTGATGTTTTATAACAGTATAGTGAAAGTTCAACATGGTAATATATTTTTACTATTCCAAAATTACGAAATATACTACGAGTATTAAAAATATTATTTCTTTTTCATAAAAGTGATTCTCTAAATTATTAGAAGAAGAGTTGAACAAAGAAGCTTTCAAGAGCTTGGAATATCAAGGAGTCTTACATTTAATTAAAAAACAAGCAATAAGAGCAACATTCTGGGCTAAGTTCATTTAAAAATATAAAAACATGCAGGTGAAAACAAATATTTCGTTGATTGAATTAAATTTCTTTATAAGTAATTAATTTAAAATGTATATTATGTTTCAGTATCCAACGCCACCAGCAGGAAGATTCGGAAAATACTTACGCAACTGAAATAGTAGAAAGCGTTAGTGTTACAATGTTAAATTTTTTGTCAGCAAATAGTTGCAATATAACTTTGCCCATCAAGAACTTGTGCTCTTGCATGACACATCAACATCATCTTTGCTAATTTTGGATTTATCACTCAGCGCTTTGCGGAAAGTTTTTAAAACACAAACATAATTAAGCAAAACTTTCACTTAAATAGGTAATTCATATTTATAAGGATTATTGTTTAAGAAAAGAATGAAAAATATTAAATAACCAAATAATTTGATTCTGTGAAATGTTTATTTTGTGTATTAATAAAAATTTAATAATAAACCAAAAGTTAATGTTGTAGTTTCACTTCTTTTAGTTATAATAAATTTCAGAGTAGTCCATTTTATTTAAGTAATAGAGCTATATTACATTGCTTTCATAAGGATAATTAATTGTAAAAGTAGTAAAAATTTAACTCTGTATTTGCAAAATTCTCTAATTGAAACATACCTAATAGGTTGCTAAAAGAGCCACATTAGATTGCTATTAATGACTTAAATAATTGTTAATACAACAAAATTTTAATGCTGCATTTGCAATAATCCCTAACTGCAGTATTCATAACATATAGGCATTAGACCCAAATTACATTACCATAAATAAAATAAATAATTATAAGAATTGTAAAATTTTAAATATATAATTGCAAAATCACTAACTGTAACACTAATAATACATATCTGACAGAGTCAAGTTACATAGTCTTGAGTGAAATAAATAAGTGCGAAAACAATAAAATTTTATGCTGCATCGACAATAATAAATGGCTCTCAGTAATGAAAATGACTTGTATTTTTTAGCAGCATCAGATAAAAAAAATAGCAACTAATGTTAATAATTGAGTGCGATAAAATATGGCAGAAAATGCTATTTTTTCGCACTATCCCGATTTCTACCAGTTTTTATCACTAGCAGCATGCAAAACTATAGCAAATGTAGTAATATTTTTTTTTGAGTGTGGCAATAGTTAGTAAATATGTAAGTATAGAGAGCATATAGTATTATTTTTATTATTATATAAGAACAAATGTGTACCTGGACATTTTTTTTTTTTGGTTTTCGTGTGTTTTTTATGTTGGTTTTTGGCTCTTCTTTTGTTTAATTGCCATTCAAATGAAAAACTTTTCCTTTTGAAGTTTTCCTTTTAATCTTTTATTCTTTTTTTGCTTTTTTCTTTTTCTTCTCCTGCAAAAATAAATGAATATGAAGTATACCATCAACAAAAATATCACACAGAATTTAGTGATGGATAATAATGATGGCGATATGGTGTTGAATGCTGATGACGAATTAAATTGACAATGCTTGGTTGTGTTTGTAATAATGATAAGAGAGTACAGAAAGACATAAAAAAAGAGACAAAAGAAAAAAGTTCAAAGATATTCCACGTTCCATCTTTAAAAAAAAATTATCACAATCCAAGGATATCTAAAAGAAAATAAGAAAAAAAAAATTTAAAAAATATGAAAACTAAAAAGAAAAACAGAAAAGCTTTTTCTTCTAATTTGATTTTTACTTGCGATAATCGTTTTTCGAATATAGCTGTATATTTTGTAAAAATATGGGGTTACCATTGCTCTCAAATTAGAGTCAAATTGGAGGAAATCAAGTGAATGAATATTAATTTAAAATTTTGTGTTTAATGTTAAATATTTTTCCAATTTACTTGCATGTATGAGATATTTGAAAACCAAGTACATAATAATACGTTGGGTAAAACTAATTTCGACGCAAATATATGTTTTTTAAAGTAATGGAAGTATAAATTAAATGCGGCAACCTTGATAAACATAATAAGAATTTTTTAAATACAATTACCACTTAAAACGAAACCCTCGTCCTAATTCTTTTACAGTTTAATTTTTATAATTGAAAAATTACAAATTTATTATTTTAATTAATTCAATACGTTTGGTAACCTCATATACTATAAGTGAAATATTAAAATTTATATATGTATATAATTTTACTACATATATATAGATACAAAATACTTATGTATAACTATTACATAATATACACATAATATGCATGTTAAATTTATGTTTATTCAGGATATTTTCCGAGTTTTGCGTCTTGAATAAATGGAAAAAATTTTAAATGAAAAAATAACAAATTAATTTCAATTAACTGAGTTTTTAATACCTGAAGCTGAATTTTTTTTTTGTTCTTCTTCATTTTATATATACATATATATTTTTTTTTTTCGTTTTTTTTTATGAGGGATTCAATTATAAATTTTTTACCTTCTTTCTTCTAATTTTTTTCTGAAAATTTTGGATTTTGAATTGAATTTTGGCAACCATTATGTTGAATTTTAAAATTGAATTTAAAAGTTGTTGATAATAAAACTAAAATAAATTCCTTTATTTTTAGATTTAAACTTGGAAAAAATGTGTGTGAGCCTGTATATTTGTAATAATCTATTATCAAACGGTGCAAATACAATTAGGTTAGAAATTTTTTTAAGTGGTCTTTTAATTTTCAGTAGTTTTTATTTGTTAAATTAAAAAGTTGTTAGCTTCAATTTAGCTTGGATTGGATATTTTTTAAAACTATTTTAGAATGATAATTCGGGAAAAGATCTACTTAATTAATATTAAATATTAAACACAAAGTAGATAGAGCAAAAAGTTTACATAAATAATAGAAAATTAAAAAAGAAACAATTATTTCGAGTAAGAAAATCCAGGTAATGAAAACCTTAATTTTTTATATACAAAATTGATCTCGATATAGATAAAACCATTTCTCATTTAGATAATAGAAAATTCAGCATCGAACAAGTTTGTTTTAGTCTCGTATTTTAACTTGTTTCGTTCACCGGAGAAATGTTTCTGATAGTTTCAATTTATCTGCGCGTCATTTTAAAAAATTTCTATTTTATAAACCGCAAATTAATTTTTAGGAGAAATTGACTTGTCTAGGAGTTTTTAGAGCCTTAATGTTTCTACAATTTATTGCATTTGCAAATATTTTTTTAGCTTTATACAAACGTAGAAATTTAGCGATTTGTTTCTTCTAATGCGGAACAAAATAGGCAAATGTAAGAATGACAAAATGTATGCTGAAGTTAGCGGTTATTAAATCCCTGTTCTTTTTTCAAATTTAAAAAAAAAAACCATAGACTTTTGCAAATTTTTAAATTTTTAAACACATACAGCTTGACTCACATAATTTGCTGTTAAATTTGGCCATTCATTTATTTTTTCCCGAAAAGTATGCAATAAACTTTTAATGTATAATTTAATATTTGGTTTATCTGTTAGAATAGCTGTTTAAGTACAGATTGTTTGTAAAATAAAAAAAAAACATATTTTCACTTTTGCTAGTGATTTCTAAGACGAGTAACAATTATTCTCGGGATACAACATCGAATTTTACCTGGTAAAAAAAATCAATGGTGCAGTTCAAGCAATAATAAAATAAATGTTTAATACCTTCTGACGAATAAACTAAAAATCTTTATTTTTTGACTTGACTTAACAAAAATTCTACAAATTTTTAAGGGTTTTTTCTATTGAATCACTCTTTATGTTGCAACTAATTTTATAAAATTATTTTAAATCCATAGCTTTCAATAAATTTGCTTTGTGCTGAAGTGGTTGTGCTTTTCAATCAATGGGTTTTATAAAATCATAAAACCTTATAAAAACATTCAAACTTTTACAATATGTGACAATTGGAATACAATTATATCTTAAGTGTTGTAAACAAATAGGTTATTATTAATTTCGAATACGTTTGTAACTTTATTTTTGAAATTTTGACTATCAACACGAAAATGCTTACATTTCATGCTCAAGAGGACAATATTATAAGTTGATCCAGCCATGCAAAAAGTATAAACCAATGTTGTTTCCATATAAGTTCTTCCATTTTCCGTTATTATAGATATCTCAGATTTTCCCAAAATTCGACGAAAAATCAATGAGGAAGCCCCATAATTAGAGAAAACTCTTTTCATTCTTATTTCAATTAAAATATTTTTTTTTAATTTGTTTGTATTGAATATTAGTTTTTTTGCATCGATAATGGTAAGTAAGATTAATGCAGATTAAAAACAAACTACAAAATTTCATACCTCGTATTTAGAATTTAAAATAAAACAATTATTCCAATATGTTTGTGTGTGATGTTAAACGTTCAATACAAATATAAATAAAATCAAATTAAAAATTGTATTATGTATAGATTTGCTTTTGTGTAATTTTTTATATTATATTTTTTAATTGTCAAGTTGAGGGTTAAATTTAGTAGGAATTAGGAATATAAAATTAATAATTATTACAAATAAAAGCAAATAGGATTATGAACTATACATTTGACATATTTGACATATGAAAGGAAAATAACGAGTGGGTTATTAAAAAAAATAATTTTCTCTTTAAGTAGCTATTTAGAAAAACTCTTGAAATTATTTTAAAAAATAATCCTTTTAACTTTTGCAGTAATACTCAGATTACATACAGAAATCATAGCAGATTGTTATTTTTTCCGTTCGAATTTTAATTTAGTCGAATTTAAAAGCAAATATTTTAAGTTTTTTCGCATTATATTACATAGCGCTCTAGAATTATTACTTTGAGGTTCTTTTGAGCGATTACTCGTTCTATGCCAATTTATTCTTGACTTTCGTTTCCTGTCTTCTGTATTGTGTTCTAAATCTTATTTAATAATCCTTTCCATTTAATTTTATTAATTTCAATAGAAATTTTCAAATTGGTAGTTTCTCAGAATACACCCATGAAAACTGAATGAATCCGAAGACTGTTCCATTGATTCCTGAATATGTTACACAAATACTGCCCAAAAGGACTAAATTTTTAGGTTCATTCTCAACTTTTTTTGGTTCATCAGGTTCTGATTATTTTTTGGTATAAAGGCAGACAATAAAGTTTTATTTATTACCATAAACAAACAAAGTGTTATCAAAAATGTTATTTGTTTTAAAAACGGAATCTATATTTAAAAATTGATTGAATAGTTCCAACTTGTTGATATGGGAAATACTCTTATAATTCAAATAATTTTTATATTTTAAAATAGGCAACTGTTATACGGTTCAGAAGTTTTTTATATTTCATGCGGACACTGCAATTATCATGAATTTTTATTTTATTTTTTCTTTTTTATAGCTTTTATAATTCTATTTAGAACTTTTGTAAAAAATTTTAATCTTTTAAATCGAACACATCTAATATGTTATTAAATTTAATCGGAATACAATATTGTTATAATGGTGATCTACTGGAATAGAATGAAAATAGGCATTAGAAATATACATATACATATAATTATATATATATACACAGATATGTCATAGCATTCATGTATGTATAAATACATATATACTATCACTGTCATACATGTGCTTTTTAAATAATACAGTCTTGTATGTCAAGGTGTTCTTTATTTAAATCCACACAATACAAATATGTATGTATATATATATGTATGTTTAAAAATATTGTTATTATAAAATAGTTAATTTAGAATTTGATAATAAAATAATAGTTACAAAATATTATGGTGGATAGTTGGGCATTAGTTTTTTATAGGTACACGAATTATGTTTGTTTATTTTTGTTTTACTTTTTATTGTTGTCCTTTAGAAAACAAAGCAATTAAGTGAAATGAATATTTTAGTGGATCAAAGTGGTATATAAACATACAAAAGATTAGCTAATTGGTTTTATGTATTTATCTATATATAATTAATGCATGTATATTATTATGTCTATGTACAAATGTGCATGAAGTATATATGTATATATACGGAGACGGTTATGCCAAATATATAATGAATATTTTATATTTTATAGAAACTAATTACTTAAAAAAGTTTTTTTTTTAATTTAAGTGTTATTGACTAAAATTATTGTTTATTTGTGGTTGATAGGATAAATTAAATTATTGTTATATAGAAATATCTAGTTAGTTATGCATTTAAATTGCAAAAAATTAAAAAAATATGTGAACTCTGGCAACTACTAACAGTACAACTTCGTCAAATATTCAGAGAAAAACATTATGTTTCTAAAGTAGATTCATGGCTTTTATTATTTAGAGTATATTTACAAAAATTATTTCAATTTGAGCTTCGATAGATCTATTTCCATTCCTGTTTAAATCCTCTGTTAAAATTTTTCGCGTATAGATTTTGACTTTGGCCGATAAATGGTGTAAATGAAAAAAAATTAGAATTTTGAAAATTCAAGAAGATAGAAAGCTTTTATTTTATAAACAACTATAATTAGTGTTTGGCAGAAGTTGCCGATGTGAATGGTAATAGAAGATATTTTACAAAAATTGAAATTTTCTTTCAAAATTTAAATGAACAAAATTAAATAAAGAATAATTATTAACAAAAATTATTTGAACAGTGATCGACCGTATTGTATATTTTTCGCACATATTACTAAAATTTTATTGATTACATTTAATGAGAGAGTTTATGACAAAGAAGATTTATCAATTGGTATTCAAAATATGACCTAGGACTTAAATGCAAAATTGGCGTTTACTCAGGATCCAGCTGGTTTTAGGAAAATTGAAATAAAACAAAAAATTCATCGATCATTGTCCTTGTACATGTGTTTAAAAGTGCAATGTAGAATTTTAGCAATGGGGTGTGGTTATTTCAAAAGTTTGTCCGAATTTTTAGAATTACTGCTTAGATTTTATTGAATTTTGTGGTATAATTGTTGAATAAAGTTCTAACTTGATTTTTATTTTACAAAATTATGTTGATGATAAGTTAAATTTTTAGTTTTTGTTTTTAATACTCAAGAGGATGTCAAGAAGAGATTACAAAGATTTTAAAACAAAATTTTTAAATTTTTTTTTCGATTCTTGCGTTTTATGTACTTGTTGTCTATTCTTGCGTTCTATCTATTGTTTTTTAAGATTAAAAATATTTTTCTCTCAATCATTTCTAGAAAGCGAAATTTTATCTTATAACGTACCTTAAATTGTGATCTGACCAAAAATTTCACAATGGTTAGAAAATTTTTAAAAAAGGACTATTTTTTGAGAATTTCTTAAAAGAAAATATGTACCAATTGGTTTTATTCTGTTGAACCATTTGTTCACAAAACTTCTTCCCCGTTTAAGAAAGAAAAAAATAATTGTGCAAACTAAAAGAATAATTTCCCTAGAATAACAATTTTTTCAAAATCACTCCCCCCTTACAGATGAAGCTCGTCTTATTATGTTAATCGTATTATAAATGATGCAATCGCAAAGAAGTCAGAAATTGCTTCTTGTATCACACAAAAATATAAGCTAATATCAGGCTCTGGAATTAACCCTTCAAATTAATCGTTATCTGAAACCGGGTTTTCGCTAATTTTTAGAGCAATTATTCTCCTAAACAGCATCTCGGATCTGTCTCAACAGCAATCTTCCTTTTATCCAAAAAGATACTCTTCTCGATCAACTAAATCAATTACATAATAACAAAATTCCAACTTTAAAGTATAACTTTTCTCAAAATATTTCTTTAAAATTTTTCCAAATCTTATGCAAAATTAAGTGGTACAATGAGAAATTTAATTTAATTAATTTAATGGGCCTGTGGAATTAAATTTTTTAGAATAGTGTTGGTTCCGAACTTATTTTTAGCACTTTTCCAAAAATGTTTTGAAAAAAAGTGCTTATTAGTTTAACGCTGTCCGTCCCTGGACATGTTTACAAAATTTCTACACTCTAGACCCGGGTTGTGGGAGCCTGAAATTTTAGTAGCTTTTAGGCTCTAATTAGTTATAGTTAATTTTGTTGGAAAGAAATTTTTTTCCATCTCTCAAGTTATCGCCTCTTGAAATTTGCAAAATTTGAATTTTTGACGCCTTATATTTTCGAAAACGCAAGCTTTTTCAAATTTTTATAAACGCAAAAAGCTAACGGTAAATTCCATGACATTAAAAAATATTATTATTTTTCTTAACTCACACAATTAACCCTTAAAATCGAAGATTATGTTAACCCCTCTTTATATTAATTTTTGCTTTATTTCAAAGACAGCATAAATCGTTCATTCTAAATATATGCAATCCTAGAAATAGTTTCGTATATGAATGAAAATAATTTTAATAGTGTAGTAGGTATACATAGACTGTATTCAAAAGCAGTATTTTCACTTGTTGAAGGGGAAAGTGCTACAACACAAACCATTGATTTAACCCAACTTTATGTTATTTGTATTTGCAAAATTTGTATATTTTAAAATTTGTTCTTAATTAAGTTACATTTTATTGGGTTTAGCTGTTTAGTAATTTAAATAAAACTAAGAATTTATTGAAAGCATAAAATATATGTATGTATGTAATTGCAAAAGTATATTTTACAAATTATTGTTATTATTGTATTTCTCATTATTTACCGATTTAAATTAGCCATTCCTATCATTATGTTATAGTTGATATTAATTAATTATATTACCCTTATTAATTATAAAAGATTGCATTTATGGCAAAATTTATTGTAACATGGCAAAATATTTCAAAATAGTTATGCAAAGTTTACAAATTAGAATTAATGTTTATTTAGCTCACAAATTGATAAGCAGTTAATTTATATTTAATGCTTATTGTCCTTTGTCAAAAAAAAATTAATTAATTATTATTTTAGTCATTGATGTTGTTTTCTGATTTAAAGTTTACGTTAATTTAAAAAGAAAGTGTTTTGAAAGTACTTTTAATTCTATATTTCGCTAACTTTACATTGGAATAGATGATGTATGCAAAATTTTGATTGGCTTAAGTAAATGAACAATAATCCAAAGTGCATATTTTAATGTGATTTTCAGATTGCTTTTATTATGAACATGACATATTTAATTTATGCTTTTTACAATGTACAAATCTCGGATTTTGAATAAAATTTCAAAGTTCCATACTCATTTAATCAAATTCTTATTAATACACGGACGTTATTTACGTAAAAGCACACGTTTTTATTAAAAAAAAACCAATTCAGAAAACATTTACAATGATTTTTTGTGATTCTTGAACTGAAAATTATTTTTTAAAAGAGGATTTATTTTGAAAGCACCATTAAACTAATTCAAACTAATATCATATAAGAATGGAATCTAAAAAGGATTCATTTTAATTTTCTTTTGTCATAAAGAAAAATTCATTAAAGTTTTAGCAAAAATCTTTTTCTCCCAAAAGTAAAAAAGGCAGTCTATATAGAGGATCAGTGAATGGTAGTAAGTGTATTGAATTTTTTTTGACCCATTGCTTTATTTAACCATAATACTTTAATTTTCCATCTTATCCACAATATTAAGTTTTAGTGTTACACATTCTATTTATCAATACGATATGTATAATTTCAAATAATTGTTACAGTGACTTTCCAATTTGCTGCACTAAATAATATCTGGATTAGATCATAAATATCTGATCTAGAAAAAGGCTATCTAAATAATTATAACTAATATTTTGAAATACTGAATAAAACAAGAATGTCATAATTTTGCAGGAAAATATTAAAGAATTTTTCAAAAATATTATAAAATCTCTTAGAATCAATAGGATTATCGTGTATCGGAGTTGTTTTATTCTTCTAGAGCCGGAATCTCTATTCTTCTGGAGCTTTTAATTTCTTCAAAGAACTTATATATTCGTACTTATAGTACACTATAGACTACTCTCTAAATATTTTAACATTAGAAAGTAAACATTAACATTACAACCTGTTGAAACAATTGTTTTATTTTAACAGGTTGTAGTGTTAATTAGCATATATTTACGAGAAATTATTAGAGTTATTCTTAGAAAAAAATTTATACAAATATGTGTACTCGTATATGTATATAAGTTAAGAAATATTATTTTTGGGTACGAAGACGCTTAGCGTTGTATACATTTTTGCTATTGTATAAAGAAGTTCGATAAAGTTTTTAGTATTAAGAAAATAAGGGATCGAAAATTGAGTTTCATTTCATAAATTATTAACTGCTATTTATGAACTGTTGCAATTTTGAGCGTATTCGAGTTGTTTTGAGCGGTTTGAGATAACACTAAATTATAAGGGTCGCCAACCCAAAATTTGTTTATAGTTTTTTTTAATAGAAACTTGCGATTAAGAATTTACAAATTGTCTTTGTTTGTGAACAAAATGGTCAATTTACAAAATTTTGTGAACGCATGGTAAAACATAGTCAAACTAGTATAGATTTATTTTTTCAAAAATTTCTTGGAAATCTATCAAAGAGCAACAAAATTATATGTAATTATTTGTAAATTTTTTTTTCTCAAAAAAAAAAAACTCTTTGTTCTTGTACGAGTAGTAGGCCCATCATACCTAAATGGTGACATTTCGAAAAGAAATGGTGACATTTCGAAAAGAAATGGTGACATTTCGAGAGGAAAATAATTTTTTATTATAATTTAATTGTCAAATAAATTTATACTTTAAGATTTATTGGAGACTCAAAAAAGTACCATTCTCGGGGAACATTGCTGTGATTATTAATTAGAAAATATGTAAATATTAGAAAAAAATGTAATCATTGAATAATAAATTCAGTTGCCACTAATTGGGGCAAATGTAATTCGGATACTATAGTACGAAATCAGCAATTTTACAAATCACGTCAAATTTTATGATTGAAAATTTAATCTTAAACCGAAATAGGTGTAACAAAATTGTTTCTCTTTTTTGTTATAGACCTTTCCTATTATTCCATAATGTATTTTCCCCTAAATCATTAGTCATTCACTTTCTTTTATTAAATTATATATTTAATATTATATAAGAGAGAATATAATAGAACCACAAATAGCTTACGAAAAAAAAAGTGAACGTATCTGATTAAATTTTTCCTTTCCGCAACTAAAATTCAATAAAAAATATTTGTTCTTGTCGCATTATGATTTTAGATAAAAATTGTAGTTAAAAAGAAGGAAAACAAAAAATTAGAGTAGATTTGATCTGCCTTTTAAAATTCACAAAAATATTAGTAAATGGTAATAAAGTGCGGGATTTTCTTTTATAGGACATTTATTCGTTTATGTTGGTTAAAAATATGGGTATACCATAGATGAGAAAAAACAAAATTGGAAAATGTCAATTTGTGAAAATCTTGTTTAATCCTTTCTGTTCACAATATAATAAAAGGTAAAAATTTGGTAATTTTTTTTTAGAATTGTAAATTGGGTTTTATAAAAAAAAGGGTGCCTTTTTACTTTAGTACAATTTCAAGATAATGAAATAACAGTATTTATGTATAAGATTACATGTGTTTAATAACATGCCTTTTATGTATGTTTTAAGTACGTTAACCCTAATAATTTCTTTTATATATGTAAATCCTATAATATTGGCATTCTTTATTAGCTGTTGTGTACAGGTGGTAAATTAAAATTAAAAAAAATCATCTTACAGGTTAATAATTAATTATATGTGGTATGCATTATATTTAGAAATTTAATATTATAAAGTTTATCTAAAATATTTTTAGAAAATGTAAAGAACTTTATGATATTGATATTGGCCATGAATTCTAGGTTGTACAATTAACTTAGTAGAGCTTTTTGATTTATTTTTATAATTAAAATTTTCAATCAAATATTATTATACGTGGTACGGCTTGAAAAATTTTATTAGAATTCTCTTTTGAAAATGAATTCCATGTGACCTGAAAAATACAAATTTTTTTGCTCTAGTGGCTTTGAAAAGTGTTGCAAGTTCCATTGATGAACTGTTTCAAAAATATGAAACTCTTCTTTCTGTCTTAATTTGTTTTATTTATTTTATACGAAGGACGACGAATTTACTTAGCGTTCGTACTAGTTGCTGTTAAAAATCGCAATTCGTTTGTTCCTTTCTTTCATTATCCGAATAGAATTAATTTAAAATAAATGAAATATATATTATTGAATAAAATAAATATTATTTTTAATTAACTTTCACGCATGTTAGCAAACAAGATTCATAAAACAATACCATTTGTAAAAAAAAAACATCCCCTAGGTAATTTTCGTTTATTTGTTCTTTAGAATTTTAATTTTGCAACACTTTATACAATATTGGAAAATCTCTTTAAAAATTAAAATTTTAATTTGCAAAGTAAACGATGAATTTCTGTATTTCAATACAAATTCGAATTTTCAATTAAGAATTCATAAATTTTTTTTTAAGAATGAATTCTTTATGTAATTTTAATATTTTATTATTTTTTTTTGTAACATGCATTTTACTTTCGTATTAAAAAACATAAAAAATCATTATTGAATTTTTGATGTTCAACACCAATAACCCGATTTCAAAATTAAAAATTATTATTTCCAATTATTTCAAATAAAATTTTGTTTATTGCTCACATTTTTCTCAAATAAACATTTAACATTTAATATTGTGCAAAACATATTTTGTAATTTGCAATATTATGAAAAATAATAACACCGTAATAAAACAAAAATGAAGGCAAATTACATGTTTTATTAATGGCGGCGGAAATAATAACACATTGCAAATAAATTCAAACAATTTGTAGTTCAAATGTTAAAATGGGGGGAAAATGTTATTGTATTTTTACCTTTATTAAAATCATAACTTGAATTTTTTATTTTATGTTTTTCTTTTCGGTTGAATTTTTGACTTTAATATGGCTAATTTTTCCCAAAGGATTTTTGAAATACGAGTATGAATTTTTTTAAATACATACATGAATACATATAAAAATTTTTGAATTTGTTTTGGGTTGCAAAAATTCTTGTATTATAGGCAGCGCTCACTTTTGCTAATTTGTGAAACTAAATCAATTACATTTTGACTTTTAATACGATCTTAATTTGAAGTTTATGTATAAGGGATTTGAAGTTGACATGTTTAATAAATAAATTATAAGCCTGTATAGAAATCAAATCAAATCACAAATTTTTAGAGCACCAGTTAACTCCATAAGATAAAATATTGCCTATTTTTTTTAAGTCATTTTTGGTTGCGGATACTGGATCGGGAGTTGATCGATTTGCTGTAAGATTAATAGTAATTAAGTTATTTGAATTGTTGTTTTTTATACTTCATGCGTTATTAATAATATACAAAAAATTTTCCAAAGTATTTTAAGTTTTGAGAATTTTAAAGTTCGGTATGAAATAAAATTTTCAACTTATGGGAAATTTTAAAAGAATGTGCATGTGGGTTTGTATGAGTACTCGGCTGGGACATGTAAAAATAAATGATCTTATGAAGCACTGGCAAAAAAAAAATATTTATTTATAAAATTTATTTGGAATTTATAGAAATATTCATACATACACAAAATAACTTGTACATATAATTGGATGTGTTTGTATGGTTTCCTTTGCAAATAAAATTTAATTGTAATAAATTCAATTGTTTAATGTTTGGTATAATATTTATATGTGTGTATATTTGCGTGTAAAATAAAATAATAAAAAAAAAATAAATTTGTTTACCAATAATTTGGTTATAATTTCTTTTTTATTGTTTATTTTTTAAATAAATTTACTTGTTTAACAAAAAAACATAATGATAAAAGAAAATTTATTTTGGAATTTATTGTTTTATTCTCCATTTGATCGAAACTTTATTATTATTGGAAACCCATAATTGTATTTAAAATAAAATTTGATATGCACATTTATTAAAATATTTTTAATATTTTATATAAAAATTCGAGCATTTTTTCAACAAATAAAAAAAAATTAAATAAATTACTGCAAAATATTCATTGTCTGGAATGCATCGAGTTTTCTTTAATTTATAGAAAATTTTAGCAAGAGCGTTTCCACTATTTTACAAACAAATCGATAGCACAATAATTGTATGCAATTCTTTATATTGCTCCTTATTCTTTACATTGTTTATGGATTTTGTTTGACCTGATGAAAATTTGGTGAAATTTGTATTGCGTAAACAAAACTATAGAATTTCTTATGGGAAAAAATTGAAGGCTATATTCAATTAATATTAAACAAAATTTATGAATAATGCTATATGGCTTTATAGCATAAAAAAATTTTTTAAATGTTTTGGTGTTTAATAACGGAAGGATTATAAATGAAAATTAAAAGTAATACCAGTAACCCGAAAAAAGTTTAGTAAATAAGAATTACTAAATTGACTGATTAATCCCTAAAAACTAAGAAGCATAACTATCCAATAAAAGCACTAGACAACTTAATTCTATTTCTACTTGTTAAAAGTCATAATTACGGTTGGCATTTTTAAGAAATATTGAAAAGTTATTGTGCGTCTTGATCGACATTTTTTCATTTTTTTCATAGTCAAAAAGGTAAAAAAGCAAACTTTAGGAGCTGGAACAGAATAAAAAATTATTAATTCTTAAATTAAATATGGGACTTACCACCTGATCTTATAAAAATAATTTTCAAATTTTTGAAAAAATTTAAACTCCTTAATAAACGAATATTTTATTTGCTGGTGCACAGATCAGAAACCCCATTAATGTGAAAGAGTATTAATTATGTTTTAATTATTAATTATTAAGTCAGACCATCTGAGAATCCAATCATAGCTTAAATTTTGTCTTGAGTGTTTTGTTGTGACATATATAAAGAATGTGCATAGATTTCTTTGGAAATTTTATACAAAAATTTAATAAAAATTACAGGGAAAAACAGCTCCCAAAATGGACGTGTCCGGAACCTTCGGATTTAACGTTTATAATTTGAATTCGAAACTAATTTGACATAGATCAGATAACAATCAAGTACGAAATAACAAATAATTTCTTGTTTTGTCAAATGCCTTAGCATTATCTATTATTAAAGTTGTATTGTCAAATCAACTGTAGAATCTACGATATACATCGTTACAGAATTCGAATAGAGCACCTTATTTTCACTTGGAAAGGAGATTTTCTCCAATCACGTTAAAATGTTATAAAAACGATCATGATGATTTTAACTTTATAAAATGAATGACGAACACATTCTTATTATTTTGCAAACCTTAAGCGATATTTTAATAATACAATTCTCTTCATTTCAATTTTTGTGTTAAAAAAAAAACAATTTATTTCTAATTTCTTATTTATTATACATTTACCTTTGAAAACTGAATTACACTCCAACTCTCCTTGCGGTTAATATCGCACCACTTCTTTTACTTAAGGAACATATTTGCGATCAATATTGCAAAAAAACATCAGATCGTATTTCTTCTGCTTAAACAAAAAAACCAATTTTCAAAGCGTCCCGATTTTTATGAACACTTATGTGTACTGTACGTGTATGTTTGAACAAATTTAACGTATGCAATAGTATAATGTTTATTTTAAACCGTTAAATGAAGTAAATTAATTAAACATACGAGTACAATAGTCTTAATTTAGCAAGGAAAAACCATCAAAAATTGAGCGTTATGTTAACACTGAATTTGAACGTTATGTTAATATTTCTAGAAATATTTCTCCTTCATCCTAAATGTATGCAATTTTTGAAATATTGTGGTCATGACTGAAATTAGTTTAAAATATATTATTAATAGAATGTTTTTAAAAGCAGTATTTTCACGAAAATACAAGTGAAAAGCACCATTTTACATACTATTGGTTCGACTAAACTTTATTTTACTCTTTAAACGAAATGTTATGCTGCTGAATAAATTGTCGTAATTCGCGATGGAATTAGAATCTAGGACCAGGCTAGTACAAAAACTATTAATTAAAATAAAAAAATTTATTGTGATTTAATAAAACCTTCATTTTTCCTTTAATTTAATTAAATTTTTAAGTTTTATTCAGTTCTTAAGTATTTAGAATCAAAATGGTTTCCCTTCCAATTACCTCAATTAATTGGAAGATTACCGGCTCTAAAAAAGAAAACCAAAATAAAAAACTTAGAAGAGAGTAGATTTCTGTTATTTTTATTCTAGAGGATATTTTGCATATAACGCTATAGTTTTGCCTTAACAATAGCTTCTTCTTCCATAAACCTTTTATAATATTGATAATAAAAATATGAATCTAATTTAAATTTTCTTTTTGTATTAAGAAATACTTATGACACGCAATAATGTTTTGAAATCAAAAACCAAAAAATGATGCAAAATAAAAAAAAAAGAAAGAAAAAAACCCACAGGAATAAAAATAAACCACTAATACCATTAAAAAACACGCAAAAAATTGGCAAAAAAAGAAAAACAAAAATATTAAACGAAAAATTGGAAAAATTTTTTTACAAGTTGGAAAATTCTATTATAAAGTTTTTTACAAACAGCCGTCGGCTTTCGTTTAATTTGTAATACAAACAGTAAAAAGTAAAAAGAAAAAAACAAAAGAATGGAGAAAAATGGGAAAAAAAGTGAAATGCAGAACAAGAAAATAAGAAAAAAAGCACCAATTTCAGGTTTTTTACAGTTATGGATTGGAAAACATAACGGGAAACGCAGAAAATTGCAAAGGGATTTTTTATTTTAATTTGAAAAACAAAAATTACATATTTTCCTTAAAGGATTTTCTTATTTCCTTTTAATTTTTTGATGATGATTTGGATTTTTTTTTGTTAATTTTCGTTGTTGTTGTTCTCGTTATTGTTCTTGTTATTCTGTGCTTACATTCCAGTTATTTTGTATTTATTTTAGTTTTGTTTTGATTGCAGTAACAAAGTATCCCGTGTTTTTTTACATTTTCTTTTTAGATTTTTTAATATTTATTTTAAAGACTAAAAAAGCGATGTTTTAGTAGAAAGAACATTGAAAATTAAAATGAAAATGAAAAATTTTTACTTTTTTTTCTCTCATACTAAAAATGCGGAGCAAGAAAGTATGAACGATCGCACATTTTTTTTTTTTTTACTTTTTTCAAAAATAAATTAAATTTTATAAATGTTTGAGGGCATAAAAATATATAAAAAAAAAGAAAAGAAAAAAGAAGCAACATTTTAATTTACAATTGAAAAACCAAGGGTATATCCTTTTTTCCTTCCTTCCTTCGGTCTTCCTTTTATTTGACTTTTATTTAACAATACCATTCATTTGCTTTGTTTCATTTATTTTTTTTTTATTTTAATTTAATAAACTTATAAAATTGGTTTTCTTAGAATTTACAAGTAAATCTTCATTTACAATTTCTCTCACAATTATTATAAAAATCTTAATTCACTTGTCCATGAAATCAAAGGAAGTCAGAACATAAAATATATTAACCCAAAAACAAGGAAAAAAACCAATTTAAATTTTTTAATTAAATATAAAAATTAAATAAAATTAATTTGAAAAAATGAAAAAAATACATTGAGTTCCCAGAGGCATGAAACGACATTGAATTATTTTTAATTTAATATATACATATATACAGGCAGGGTACTGACTTGTTTAGCGTCCTACGCGGCTTTTAAAAAGTGCATATTTTCCTCTTTGTTTCTTAATTTTAAATAAATTTTTTGAATAATTTTTAAATAGAAAGAGAAATTTTTTTTTAAGAAAAGGCGTAGTGCAAAGAATTTAACTTTATTTTAAAAGCGCCCCTGTTTTCCGGCGCTTATTGCAAATACTTATTTTGCAAATATGGTAGATGCGGTACTGGATATAAACATATAAAATTATTCTCAGATAAATGCATCATACTTAAATACGGTTTCACGTTTTAGTGTGGCGAAAAGCAGAACAAAGTTTTATTGGTGTTAAGTACACAGGTTTTTCGTTTGAATGCGTTGCCCGGTATATACATTTTTCGTCAAAATTATCTTTATTAAGTTAGTTGAAAGACTTAGATGTCTCTTATTTTCATACTAATTTAAATTTAACATCAGAAAATATTGGTAGTCTAAGACTTTTTTTTTAGATAATAAAGCCTTCAAGAAAATTTATTTCCATTTATGCTTAATTATTTCAAAATAAACAAATTTTGAGATTTTTATTTTACATTTTGTATTTCTCTTTAAATTGCTCTAGAATTTTAGAAAATCCGGTGAAGAATTTATCGGGATATGATTGTAAATTGTGAGAACTAATGAAATTTTCAAAAGAGTTGAGCTAGTATTGGGGTGCTTCTGCGATAATATTTTGTAGATTTTATAAAACAACATTTTTTCCAACGATTAATTTAGTAAATTAGTATTTTCAAAAGTGAACATCTTTCATTATTAGGCAATCTCATCTAATTAGGTAAATTAGGTTTGTCATTTATATCTATGTAAGTTCTCAGAAATTTTAGCTGAATGGATAAATTTTTTTCATTGAATTTACATATTGGCAATCAAACTAATTGCTTTTCAAAAAAGAAAAAATTTATAAAAGAGTTAAAATTCTTTTAGAAGAAATAGAAATAAAGTAAAAATAAGCAAATAAAATTCGTGATTAACAGAACACTTGGTTGTCCAAAAAAAAACAAAATACTTAAGCAACTTTCAGATTTTAGTTGAAAGTAAAATCGCAATAAGGGAATTTAAGTAACTAACAAGTAAAGTAATAAACATACAGAATTTTTATTGGCTTTTTAAAGTATTATAAATAAATATTAGATTCTCAATTAATTTATTTTTTCACACAACATATTTGACTTGTGCCTTTTAAATTTTCTCCTGTTTCTTTAAAAGACTTGTGAAACTCATACAAGAGAAAGCAAGAGCTAAGATGTTTTATTAAGCTGTCACTGTTTAATAAATTTAAAAATATATATACATGGTGATTCAAAAAGTTATACAACAACATATACCATAAATTAAAAGATCGAAAACTGATAAAACTTTTGTTCCGGACTAGGTGCCAAAACTCAAGGGTTTCCGATTTTTCTTATCAAATTTTTTTTGATTATAACTTCCGTTCCGACAAAGATAAAAACTTTAAATAAACAGTTCCTGAAAGCCCTAGTAAAGGGCTTAAAATAGCCATGCTGTTTGATTCTGTATTTTATGTACCTTTGGAATACCAAGTATTCGAACTTTACGGAAAATAAAGTTTTTCACTACTTTTGGTTTTTATTGATTTAAAGCTCTGTAACTATCAACTATTATTAATTTTTGATAACAAAAGTCACTCGAAAAAAACAGTTGGCATTTTTGTGAGCCGTTATTTGCGATAAAAAATCTGAATTTTAATGTTTTTATTGAAATGTAACAAATAGTAACAAAATTGAAACGAAATTTGAAACATCAAAAATTGATTTTAAAAAATTTGAAATTTTTGAAAAGAAAAACTAGAATTTTCATTTTGGAAAAACAAAAAAAAAATCTAGTAATCAAAAAATTTTTTTCGAAAGTTTTCTTGATAAAGAAAATTGATAGGTTTTTTATTTTTGCCAATTTTTATAAGAAATGGTACCTATATGGTTTGAAATTTTACATGCATTTTTCTCACATTGGGTGCAATTTAAAAATTTGAAAAAAATATTTTCGAAAACTAGACATCATTTGGAATCTGAAGTTATTAAAATTATCCGGCTGGAACGAATTTTTAAAGACATTTAGAAGATACAAATTTTGACATTTATTTTAATAGACAAAAATTTTTTTATAGGAAAATTTAATTTTTTTGAACAAAATGGAGTTTGTGGTATTTATATTATAAAGATAATAAATAATTAATAAATAATATAATCTAATTAATAAATTTTAAACAAATTTCTACAAAAACTAAAATTGGTGTACAGTTGATGCAACTAAAGAGGTGTTCCATGTAAGCAAATAATTTAAAATATGTGATGAATAGAAATGAAGAAATATGGACTTGATAGAAGAAAAATATAAATATTTGCCGAATTAGGTGAATTTCATAAACAATTTTGGTGTTTGTTTTGAGAAATTTGTAAAATTATTGGTTAAGGAATTCGTATTTTTCCAAATTTTTTGATAAAGGAATATTAAATTGAATTTAATGTTAGTTTTATCAATATCATCTTTTATCAATATTTTTATCATCTGCTTTGATTTTAATTGAATTTGTAGCTCACAATATTTGTGATTTTTTTGCTATATCTTCTGTACTTTCAACTTTTGGTACATATCAGGCCTCGGGAACTGCACTTTTTAGCGGACCTGTTTTACATTTTTGACCATTTTGAATAAAATATTCAACCGATTTATTGAAATTTCAAACATAAGGTTCACTCGACCGTCCGCGAAACCTCCTAATTTTTGGAAGAAATCAGGGATCAGCAAGTGGACGTTTACTACGGGCCAAATATGCATATTTGTGTATATAAAGAGAAATAATAAACCAATTTCATTGAAATTTAATATTTAAATTTTTCGTACTAAAGCAAAGAACATAAACATTTTTTGGTAAGGTCAGGGTTTCGAAAATTGATTTGCGAGCCGATCTTACATTTTTCACTATATCTACGGAACGAATTGATGGAATTTCTTGAAATTTGTTTTCTGGTTGTTACCGAAACTAACTGGCAAGCATTTCAGGGAATTTGGGTAGCACAAAGCGAAACTCAACTAAGAGCCAAATTTACATTTTTCTAGATATGTTAACTATAAGCCTACTAATGTCAGATTTTTTCAATATATGGCGATTAAAAATTTTTTTATGAGTTCTCAACTACTTCAACCGTTTTCTTTGTTTTCTACTTTAAAAGAAAGGCAGCCAATTTCTATTAGATATTTACTAAAATTTGTCAAAAATGGGGTCATCGAGTTTTGGGAGAATTTATTTGAATCGTACTCGTAAAACTAATATTTTTCCACTTTTAAAATTTTCTTCATAAAAATTGGTTTTAGATTGTACAAACTATAGAAAAATTAATGAATTTTATGAATCGATAATAATAACGCTCACATACAAACTTAAATTTATGTAAAAAATCAGTTTCTATAAATATTCAATTGTATTTTTTTTTTTATATTTTTTAATATCTAAGAAAAGAATGTTAAATTTCTATTCGACATTTGGGGTTACACACAAGTATATTAGCGATTTACTCATACAAATTTTATGTTACATAATAAATTATTATTATTATAATTTTTTTTTACCTTTTTACCTTTATTTTATTAATATGTAAGTATAAATATATAAAACGAAAATTCAATTTACCTGAAATAAAGAAGAAAAAAAATTCTTTTTAAATAGAAAGAAAAACTTGGAGCCAAAAGTTGATTCGTTGAATGAACAGGAAAATTATGAAAAGAAAAAAATTATTTTAGTATTTCATTTAAGATTTTGTAAAAGTTGATTTCCTGAATAGAGCAAATTTTCTCGTTTAAAAATTTCGTCATTCTAGTTTGCGAATTCGTAATTCGGAAAACGGGTAGTAGACTTTGAGTAGACGTAAAGCTTTATTCGACATGTGGAGAGACAAAATAAAGAAAAACTTTCCAAACTAAAGAAATTTGTTTCGGCTCTCGAAATTAGCTTTAATATAAAATTTTACTACAAAATGCTCGTAAATCTACTTTTTATTTGCAGATGCCATTTTAATTTATAATTTGAGATCTTTGGAGTTAAAATATAAAAATAGGCAAGAAACAAACAAAAGAGAAATGGAGTTGAAGGTTTTAATGCAATCACATAAAATTTAGAGCTATTTTTCACATTCGCCTTTGTTAATGGCACGCTTTAATTTTATTTATTTTGCATTTTTCACTCTAATTAGAGTTGTACGAAAAGCCTCGATTATGAATGTCTGTTGTGAGTTCTGTGAATTTTTTGCAAAAAAAAAAAAATAATTTCACATATTAAGTCTGTCTTTTTTTTGACTCTTAGAACTTATCAGATTTCTGTGACTATGTCTTTTTCCTACTTTATGTATTTTATTACAAAAAATTTCCATGTTGAGGAAGAGTTTTAATAACAGATAGAAAACTATATTGCCGTTAGGCTTTCAAAATTATGTGTGAAATAAAAAAAGTACGACGTCCGATAAAATTAAAGTGGGTAAATTGAATATTTCAAGTTTTCCATATAGTAATAATTTACGGAGAAGAACCTTTACCCTAATGTCTTTAAATATATTTCAGCAATTACATTTACAAACTTTGTCTAAATGTGTTGTTAAAAGATTTTAATGGTTATTTCTATTATCATTTCATGTCTAAATAGATTTATAGACAACCAGAATAAAATTGATAGCAAAAATGCTAAAAAATCTACATAAATTGAAAAGAGAAGAAAAGGAACGAAAAATGTGAAAATAAAAAATGAATAAAAAAAAAACAAATTTCCATCCTTCTAATACCTTAGAGCAGAATTTTCAATCTTGTATCAAAGTTTCAGTTTTTTTTTTGTTCGTTTTCTACAACATTTTTTTTTCGGTAAAATATACATTTTTTTCTTACAAAACAAAAAATGAAAAAAAAATGAAAAGAGATAATCCGCTTTGTTAAGAAGTCCTTATATTCAACAAGTCCTTATATTCTTGATCCTTTTCTATTATAAATACCATGTATACTTTTATATTTTCGTTCTTGTATCTTCTTATTATTGTTATTATTATTATTATTATTATTTTTATTATTATATTATTATTTTAAATTATTATTTGTGATGTAAACCTCATTCAGAATAATGCATCTTTCTATAATTATATACATGTACAGTCAACAGTTAAACTTACAATGTACATACATACATACACATTATGTTATATGGAAATATATATTTCAGTGTATAGTTGTGTATGTCTGTATTTATTAATATTATTAAATTTATACTGACTTTTTATTTTATTTATTTTTAATTTTTATTTCACCGTTTATTTTTCAATTGTGTGATCATCTTGAGATTTGATTTAAAACACACTACTTTAAAAAATATTGTAATCGATTTTGTGTAATTCGATTTCTATAAAAATTATCTTTGATTTTGCATTATCTCATACTTGATACAGATTATGTTTGAAAGGTTATTATTGAAAATTGTAGTTTGAAATTTATGGAAATTGTTAGTTAAATGCTAAACGATTTATTCACTTTATAAAAATAATATTAAAAAATGATATTTTTGCTTTTTTTTTAAACACCTCGAAGAGAGAATGAGATTTAAATAAATTGTACTTGAAATCAAATTTTATATTATAATTATATTGAAAATATAGAATATATAAAAATATCATATAAATTAAAATGTATGTCATAATATTGAACATAAAATCGATTGTTTTAAAAGGAAGATTAAAGTTGCTCAACCCATTTGTTTTCAGAATTAAACTTGACATCTACAATTTTGTTACTTACAAAATTAATTTAAATTAATTTAAAATATTAGCAAGCAAATAGGAAAGTTTTATATTCGGACTTCATATTTTCAAATTTACACCCAATTTAAAAAAATAAGTCAAATAATTCTGATGCTTTTCCAGCCTCATTAAATGATTTTGCTAGGCTATCTGATAGCTGCATTTTGTGCTTTTAAATGATGATTGTTTTGGCCCGTTCGTGCAATATTAATTCGTCACGATAATTGATGCTTGGCCTAAGCAATTTGTCTGAATTTTTATGTGTTTTGTGCAACATGAAAAAGTAATATTAATTTAGTATTTTGACATAAGTAAATACTCATTATAATTAATAATTGTAGAACAGTGTTCCCTATGTGATTTTTCCTCTCTATCAATTGTCGCCTTCAAAAGTTGTCACTCTCAGGCGACAAAAAATTCATGAGTTAACTGTGATAATGTAGTGGTTTCTGGTATAATACATTAATCACTTAAAGGTGGACTTCCACTTAATGTCCAGACATCAAGGCAAATGGTATTTTTGCTATTCCATTATATTTTTTATTAAATTAGAAAATTCTATTATACGTAAACCAGAACTCGAGACATAACTATTTTTTTTTTTATTAAATAAAAACCGCTCCAGTTTTCAGCTAAAAGTCTGATTTTTTTTAACTTAAAAAAGTGGTTGACAAAACTATTTAACCATTTCAGGTTCCCATATGTTTTAGTAATACAAAAATTTTGATTTGTTAATATTTAAGTGGAAACCAACCACAACCATTTTTAAAAATTGAAAACCCCTTTCTGAAGAAATAACTTTGAAAAAAGTCACACACAATAAATTTGACAACTGATATCACGACAAATGAAAAATTATCTTCCACTATCGTAAAAAGATAGTATCTTTATAGTAGACTTCCATTATCGCTGCTCACGTCAATAAAAACTCGTCAATTGAACTTAGTGTAGAATTGCCATACTCTTTGAATTGTATTTAAATTTTAATAGATACCTTATAGTTTCTATCAATTGATATTATCTGCTATCTTACTTTATTTATCATGCATATAGAAAAAAAATTTCAAAATGAAAATAATTAAAAATAAAAAAAAAAAACAGAAAATTAAAATTCTTTGTTGTACCTATGCTATTTTAACTTTAAATAAGGATAACATTTTGTAATTTTCCTAAAAAGGATAAACTTATGTTTATGCATAACTGGAGTTATCTGTTGTTGGCTTCTGCAAACAATTTTCAAAAGCCAAAAAGGTTAATTTAATTGAATTAAAATTAAAATATTTTTATAAAACTGTTAAAAATTATGAACAAAATTATCATTTTTAATTTTTTTATTTACCTTGGCGTTTTAAATGTGCTTTATGTTTAATTTTTTTTTGTAAAATACTTTTAAACTTATCCTTTATAATTTCATAAAAATTTTGCAATAAAATAACTAAAAAACAATCTTAAAGTTGACTTGTTATAAAAATAAATGTTTCTGAAGCAATTTTAATAGCAGTTGAGTAACTTCAATTCCAAAGAAAACTCACCTTTCTGTTAATCTGGAAGTTCTAGTTGAATAGATTTCCGTTTCGTTAGGTCTCTTCTTTAAGCTTTAGAATTAATTTTTAGACAATGTTGTAGTAAAATCATTGGAGAGAATATTGTTAATGGCGTAAAGAGTTGTTTCAACTTTTACTAACGTATCTGAAGTACAAAAGTGCAAAAAGTAAAAAATATTGTTGATTAAACCCCTAGATTTTGTGAAAGTTTCTACAGCATGTCAGGCTTCTCAGCTCACCGTCATTCTATAGAGACTTTCACAGTTCTAAAAACTTTTAAATAACTAATTTAAAATTATAAAACAAAAAGTTACATACAATATATACATATTATTATTTTATGTACGCACATACAAATCGCTTATTCAGAGAAAAATCGTCGTAAGTGCAAATTTTACTTGTGTTAAAGGTTTAGTTGAAATTTAATAAAGACCTTAGTATTAATTTATTTATAAACTTCATAAACTTTCATGAAACAAAGTCTTTAATGAGTTGGAATAATGTTCCATTTGCTTTTTATTTGTATTGTTATGCCTAATATAAATAATTTAGATAAATATTACAGCTCAATACAAATTGAGTAATGATATCAAAATTTAATTCGTCAGGAATGTAAAAATACCGACATTTTTTAGAAAAAAAATGCTGAAAAATTATAAATGACGCAATAGTAAAATGTCTATATTTCGAAGTATACACTTATTCATGCATTTCACCGGAAACTGCAGGTAATTTTTTATGAACAAGATCAAAATCTTTAAAAAAAACATCTAAACACTAAATTTCGAAAGTAAACTTTCAATAGATTTCAATTTAAATTAAAGAAAATAAAGTTGGGTCAAACCAATGGTTTGTATTGTAGCACTTTTCCCTTCAACTATGTATACGTCTATCACACTATTAAAATTATTTTTATTCATATACAAAACTATTTCTAAGATTGCATATATTTAGGATGAATTATTTATGTAGTCTTTGAAATAAAGCAAAAATTAATAAAAAGTGGGTTTAACATAAAGCTATATTTTTTAATGTCATGGAATTTACCGTTAGCTTTTTGTGTTTATAGAAATTTGAAAAAGCTTGCGGTTTCGGAAATATGTCAAATATTCAAATTTTACAAATTTCAAGAAGCGATAACTTGAGAGGGGGTGGAGATGGAAAAAAATTTTCTAACGAAATGAACTATTTGTTAATGTCTAAAAGCCCCTAAAATTTCAAGCTTCTACAGACTGGGGTCTAGAAGAAAAACAACATCAAAAATTTCTAAAAAAAGGACTTTAGATAATGGTAAATTTGAACGGCCATTTTGTTTTTCTGAAATTTAACTATAGTATACAGCGCTAGGGGAAGTAAGCCACTGCCTTTCTGCGTTTGCAAAATTTCAAAAATGCTTATTTTTTCATTGCACTAAATAGTTAAAAAATGGCATTTTTAGGGTTTCGGGGTGGTATAACTTCTTAAGGGGGGGAGATAGATAAAAATTTTGTTCTACGAAAATAAGTTTCTAGTAAAGATCTATGCAAGTATTAAATTTCAGCTTTCTATCTTCAAGGGTGTAGAAGTTTTGTAAAAAGACCTGTCGGACAGACAGACAGACGGACGGACGAACGGGCAGAGTAAAACTAATAAGCACTTTTTTTCAAAAAATTTTTGGAAAAGTGCTAAAAACAAAAGAAATATCTAAGAAATTTGGAAAAACTTATGAGTTTAGAAAAGTAAAAATTGTCAAAGAAAAAATTATGTTGACCTAATCTTGGTTAGCGAGCTTTTTCATACACCATAAAATCAACTAAATTCAGGAATTGAATTTTTTGAAGGCAAAGTCAAAAATCCAGCTAATTTACAAGATCAGAATTATATATTATGTAAATATCTATATTCTGAGTATAATCAAGGCTCGGCTTAACTTTGTGCAATTGAACCGTGAATTTTAATTTTTAGGTAATGGAATCTATATCCGTATCTATAAAACTTTCGGAAGCAAAAATGAAAAAAATTATTGTAATTGGGTAGTTCAAAACCATTATCCCGGATAACACACTTTAAAATAATAAAAAAAAACATGGTCAAACAGAAATTGACGGCGGAATGTCATTTAAATTCAATAACTCATTCAACTTGTATATTAAACAATTTATATGAATTTAGATTTTTTCCTCTTTGGCAGAAGTTTTTTTTTACCGTTACTTAGTTATGGTCAACTATGTGTCGTTTTGAAAATTTTAGCACGATTTGCCTAATATTTCAGATTTGTCCCCTAGTAACAGAACTTTAACGCGTTCCTTGAAACCATAACAAATTTACTAGCAATCTAAATGAGAATAACGTTCTCCTAAATTTTACATAAAATTTACATAAAACAGAATTTCTGAATAAGTTATTTTTTTGTATTTACAACATTTTTCTTCCAGATGAGCGTAATTTTTTTTCAAAATATTTGTTTTTGAATGCGTTTACTTCTATTGAAAATGATTTAGCTAGGGGGGCTGTAATGTACATTATACAATCATTTTAATTAGCATAATTAATTTTTAAGTGTTGAATAACGTGCATAAAAATAATTGGACATCGTTTTTTTTTATTTTCTTGTTAAAAACATGATTTTTAAAACATTTATTTTTTGAGTGCATAGTAAACAATGATACTTTGGTTGCTCACTTAATTACTATTTTAAATAAAGGACTTTGTTACCTTTGTAATATATCAGGTATCTGCGGTTTGGCTATTATGCGATATACATGCTATATGATTCAAGAAATTTTTTAAATAAAAGTATTGTTCAAAATATTTAGATTTAAATTGAGGAATGAATTTAACATTAAGCTGGAACAGTTTGAGCTGATTTACTCTAAATTTAAGATTGAGCTGGTTTACTCTTAAATTTAGTTTTTTAATTGAAAACTACCATAATTCAGTTGTTTTATAATGCCTTCTAGATCTGTTTATTACAATTTGAATAATTTTAATATTACAATTTCTTACTTGAGGTTTCATGTTATCGATAGAGAAATGATAGCATATTCCTCCGTTACTTTGATCCTTCTCCGATTATTCGAGAAATACAAACAATCTTATACAAATAAAGAATTTATAAGTTTTACGAAAGAACTAAACGGCAAATCATTTATGATTTAAGTTTACAAATTAGAAAGCAAATAATTCTGTCATAAAAGCAAAGAGTGGCCAACAAAAGAATTCAAAAATAAAATTTTAATAAAATTTTATTATGAATTCTTATTACATAAGAAAATATTATTAAAACGCCACCAAAGTGGTACATTGTTTCGGAACTGATTGTTCACAGTTTTTGTCATTCACTTAATTTTATGCTTTAATAAGAAATATACAACAACTATACTACAGCCGCATAAGAGACTACTTGGTTCTGAAATAAAATCTGTTTCTGCAAGTAACAATTACTGGTCTGTTTATGTTGAACATTTCATTATTCTATAAATTTAATTTTATTTTTGGATATGGGTGGACTTCTGCAGTTTCAAAAGAGTTACAAGGATTCTCCAAAAATTAATAATTACACAAATGGCTTTTGAAATTTTTGTTGAGTGATTTACAAAATGAGATGAAATTTGGTTAATTTTGAGAAAGTTACGATGAGAAACCACTTGGCTAATAATTTCATAGGTCTACGTAGCTTATTGTTTTTGTATTGCTACTGTTTTTTATGTTCAAAGTCAAACATTCGAATGTAAAAAATGAAAATCGCTTTCAATACTGAATGTAACAACCTATCTATTCCGTGCGTTATGTTCTTAAAGATTATAAATAATGGAATTTGAAATTCTATAGCACTAATCTAAAGTTTTACAAAATATAATAAAATTTATTTACAATTAATCGAAGTTATACAAATTTGTGCGTTTAAATAAATATTTTTGCAACCAATTTTTTTAAATCGATATTTTGATATTTTCCACCAATTATTACAGAATTTAAACATGACTTGCTTAATAAAAGCTAATAAAAATAAATAAATTTATAAAAGTAAAAAAATAAACACTTGCAAACCGCAAACGCAAGTAAAACTTTTGAAATTATGAGAAAAATGAAACGAAAAATATTAGTGGAAATATGAGAAAAAGAATAGCAAATGAAAAGAAAAAGTGAAAAGTTCTTGCACGCACCTGGTTTCCTGTTTTATTTTTCTTTAATTGTTTTGGTTTTTTGTTGTTGTAATTTTTGTTTTTTATTATTATAACAATTTTATGATAATTTGAGCAGAATACCCATGAAAAACAGTTAAATTGTTCACTTGTTGCTTGCTTTTACTTAGCATTGCAGCCTAGATAAAACTATAATTGTTTTATGCCTGTTTTGAACTTTTTTTTATAAACATTAGTAGGAAAATCAACAGGTTAGTATTTAAAGGTGAAATTACCTTGAAATCATTTGCAAGATGTTTAAGAGTTTAAAATTACCGTTGAAAGACTTGTATTATGGCTTTAAATGTTGCAACATTTTTCCTAATACTAAGGTTAATCAATCCATGTTTCTTATATGTTTCAACAGTGTATTATTTGGATGTTAAGAAATCTGATAAGTTTTTCCTGGCTTTCGTTCCATATATTTTTTTTTAACAAAAGCCAAAAATAAAGGTATCAGCATGTCAGGAGTCTCTATCAGAAGTATTTTTAACCCATATTGAAAAATAATGTAAACGTTACAAGGCTAAGAAAAATTGTCCTGAGAGCGTTAATTATAACAATGAAGGAGGTTCCCTTGTTGTGAATAGTAAATAAACTGTTTTTAGAAAGATGTTTGTCTGTCTGTCAGTTCGCCTCTAGGAACTCATTTTTCTCCATCGAACCGATTTTGATGAAAATTTATATCCGAAATGTTATTAACTAATTTACAGATCCCTGTAATTAGAATTTAATTACGAGCCGCTTTTACATTTTTGCTTATTTTTGAGAAAATAATATGAGAATGAAACTTCCATTTTCGAATATATCTAAGGAAAACCTCAATGGATTTCCTTAAAATTTAATGAAAAAAGCATAAAAGTCAGGGCATAACGAGTGAAACCAATAGGCTTTAAATTTGAAATTACTTATTGATGCTTAAAAATTCAGTATCCCGTCTCTGGTTCCCCAATACTCTTAAGATTCTATGTTCATATTATTTTCACATTATTACTTATTTTTTGTTGTTTTCCTTCTTAGTTAACTGTATTATATCCTTTTTGACTGTTTTTTTTTCCAAAGCAGTTAAATTTTCTCGTGCAAATAGACAATAATAAGTGGTTAGTAAAGAATTCAAGTAGAAATTAAAATCAACAAAAGTTTTTCACTTTTCAAAAAACAAAAAAAAAAAAATACCGCAATAATTATAATAAACATAAAGAGAAAATAAACTTAACACCTGAGCGCTTAATGATAAAGGATTTTTGTTTTTACTTATAAGGGGGAAGTTATCACAATCACAAGTTAAGAAAGAAAAAAATTACTTGGCAAAAAGCAAAAACTTATTTAAATATAAAAATATAGAACAAAAAAAAGTTACTTGGGAATGCGAAAATAATAAGAGTTTTGGGACGCAGGAAAGCGATCTTTTTTTTATAAGGAAAAACGCTTTGAATATTAAAAGTTTTCATTCGTAAAAATATTGTTGTTCTTTGTCTTGCTTTTTCGTTTTCTTATTTTGAAAATAAAAGTTTTAACTTTAAAATTATGTTTTATTTTTGCACTTGGCGAAGAGTGAAAACAGATTTAAATAATTTAAGTAATGAATTTTTAATTATAATTTTTTTCCAAATTATTTTACTTTTTCTTAATAACAGATGCATTTTATAATTCATCGAAATATTTAGTTTATTATAAATTAATATTGTTGTTTTAATTACCCTAAAGTTTTAAAAATAACTTAAGCGATTTTAATGAAATTCTAAAAAAATTATTACATTTTAAATTTTTGGTAGTTGTTGAAGTCTTTTAGTCTGCAATGAATATAACAGTTTATTGTTTCAAAAATATTAAATATTTTAAAATTCTTTCTTAAGTTTCTTAACTCAATTCAGCACCTTCATTTAAGTTTTTATGTAAAAGGTAAAAGACAACACTAATTTCAAGTTTAAATTATTCGATGCTATTAAACAAATTTCACTCTATACAATCTATTGAACAATAAAGGATGTTGCCGAAGTATCATATTATAATGGACAAAAGTTTTGAGTCTAGTAGATGCATTCAACTAAATAAAGGCAAATTTCATATTATTAAATTATTTATTTAACGTTAAGATTTTTTTTTAATAATTTTCAAAATATTTTTTAAGGTTTTGGGAATGAAACTTGTAGAACTCAGTAAGGTCTTTAAATGTTATGATTTTGTCCAGTAAAAATTTTGAACACCCAGTAAATATTTTTTTAAAAAACTTTTTGGAGATTGTATTAACGCAGCATTCTTTTCTAACTAACATTTCGAAAACAAAAGTCTTAGAGATCTTGAAGAGCTTTTCATCGGTATAATATCCAACCATATTCGGGCATTCGGCAACTATAGCTAAAACAGGCTTGAAAAACTTTTTCAAGCAATTTTTGGTTAGGATGTTAGAATTCCTTGGAATTCTCCTAACTCATTTACAGATAATTTTATGGAAAATTTTAATATTATTGAGGTACTGATTGCTACGTATATTTTAATAAAAATTAATTCCAAAATATTAAACGTTTTTAAATAATTGTTCCACTTTATTTTTTTAAATATTTATTCAATTAATTAATATTAAATTAATTATTTAAATTAATTAATATTAAATTCAATTATTTAAATTAATTAATAATTGTTCGAAGTCATCAATAAGAAATTTGTTTTTAGCTAAACTACCAAAAGAAAAATCGTTAACTACAATTATTAAGTTGCAACTGTTCTATCGATATTTGCACTTTTAAATAAATTTTTATTTTTGTAAATCATGAAAGAAATGTTTAATAAAGTTGGGTCAAACCAATGGTTTGTATTGTAGCACTTTTCCCTTCAACAAGTAAAAATTCTGCTTTTAAATACAGTCTATGTGTACCTACCACACTATTAAAACTATTTTCATTCATATTTAACTATTTCTAGGATTGCCTATATTTAGGATGACGCATACGAGTATATGCAGTCTTTGAAATAAATCAAAAATTAATATAAAAAGGGGTTAACATAATGCTCGATTTTAAGGGTTAATTGTGTGAGTTAAGAAAAATAATTATATTTTTTAATTTCATGGAATTTACCGTTAGCTTTTTGCGTTTATAAAAATTTGAAAAAACTTGCGGTTTCGGAAATATGAGGTGTCAAAAATTCAAATTTTACGAATTTCAAGAGGCGATAACTTGAGAGGGGGTGGAGATGGAAAAAAATTTTCTTCCAACGAAATGTCTAAAATGTTTGTTAATGTCTAAAAGCCCCTAAAATTTCAAGCTTCTGCAGACTGAGGTCTAGAAGAAAAACGACATCAAAAATTTGGAAAAAAATAACTGTAGATAACGGTAAATTTGAACGGCCATTTTGTTTTTCTAAAGTTTAACTATAGTATACTGCTCTAGGGGAAGCAAGCCGCTGCCTTTCTGCGTTTGAAAAATTTCAAAAATGCTTATGGTTTCATTGCAACAAATATTTAAAAAAGGCCATTTTTAGGGTTTTGGGGGGGTATAACTTCTAAACGGGGGGAGATAGGTAAAAATTTTGTTCTACGGAAATAAGTTTCTAGTGAAGGTCTATGTACGTATGAAATTTCAGCTTTCTATCTTCAAGGGTGTAGAAGTTTTGTAAACAAAAAAAGTGTCCACGGACGGACGGACGGACGGACGGACGGACGGACGGACGGACGGACGGACAGAGTGAAACTAATAAGCACTTTTTTCAAAAATTTTTTTGGAAAAGTGCTAAAAAAGAACAAAACATGTTCAGTTGTGAGTATTAACTGGAATTAAAGAAAAAACTAAGGATTTTTTGTTTGCTAAGGAGGTGCCAACAGAACTTCAGGGAATATCAAAAAATTTTGGATAAAGGTGGCTATCAGAACTACACTGAAAAAAAAATATGCTGCAGCAGCTATATTTTTGCCATGCTATTTGCAAAAAAAATAGCTCATATCGGGATAGTGGCGTTAAATACTAGATTTTGCTATAATTTATAACTTAAAATTATTTTAAAAATTCCAAGTAGAAAATGTGTTTAATTCTTATATAATATATGAAATTTTGCAACATTTCTTTCAAATGCTGAAATATCTCATATCAAACAGTACCATAAATTACATTAGAAATATTGACATATAAAATATAATATTTTCTTATGTACCAAAACAATATCTGCAAATTTTATATTAAATGTTATCAAGAAAAGTTAAAAAAACTCACAAAGAATATATTAACTTTTCCAATTATTATTGTTAATTTGAACTTTGTAACATCATCAAATTTGCCAAGTGAAATTGCTAGTTTTGCAATGTATTTATATTAAAGCATAAAAAAGCATATAGCTAATTTTCACAAAAAATATATTAAATTTTGCAATAAGAAAGTTTATTATTGTCTTATGTTATATAAAAAAATTTATTAAAAAGAAATGCAATTTTTGCAATGTTGCATTCTAAATTTTGCTATGTCGCAATAGCACTTATTCATATTTTAAATGTGAAACTTTAGTAAGAATTGAAATTGAAGTTGAAAGTTGATTTGAAATTGAAAGTAAAATTTCCAAACATGCTTTCAATTAATATACGAAAATTCACTTGGGGAATACTTAAAATTTCACAGAACTTTTTAATACGCTGAAAAAATAAAATTTCAAATTGAAAGTATGCATATATATTTTTAAATCCATTTATTTTAATATTAATAAAAGGTGTTTATTTTATTTATTACATACAGATCTCAATTATATATTATCAATTAATTATATCTATATCCTTATTTTATTTATGATTCAATCATTTTTAATATAGTAATTTTTTAACTTATTTATTTAGAAATAAAAAAAAGTATTGCTACACAAAATTAAAATTTGTTAAAAAAAGAAAATTTTATAATATTAAATTTTCATTTTTAAATTTAATTAAATTATATAGTTTTATATAACCATTAATTAAACAATTGTTTTTTATTATTGTATGCTCCACTACATAGCAAAATCTGTGACTATCATAATATAGAGTTTCAAATTCCTCAAAAAGGACATACACGTTTTCATAGTTATCAGCTAAAATATGATTAATTTTTCCAAATCGCGGGTACTCTCCATCAGAATCTAAACATTTAAATATCGAATCAATTTTTAATAAAGTTTTATTGAAATTTACCCATTTATAAAATTGTAATTTATTGGAATTTAACTTTAAACAGTATTGTTGAGATATCTCTGGTAATGATAAACTGGATTTGTCTATGCAAAAATCTTCTATTTTTTTTGAAAAATTAATTTTAGTATAACTGTTTTGTTTTTTTAATAAATATCTTTCAAAAATTGTGTGTAAAATGTTTTTTCTTGATCTAGTCGAACGAGCAATCTCTTTGAGGATTTTATGTTTGGCTTCAAATCGCATGCACCAAACATGAACTAATGGTCCAATTATTGACATAATGCGGGGATAATGTATCATAAAATGAGCTTTAGGCTTTAAAGGTCGGTTGTAAAGAAATATAAACAGTTTGTGGTGCTCACTTATTAGTACAGCAAGGTTTTTGATAATATTTGTACTGATACAATCTAGTAAAACAATTTCAATTATTTTTCGTAATATTGAAAACAACTCCCAATGATCATCTTGATATGGAATCATATCACCTATTAAAATACCCAAAAACTTGGAAAGCCATAATGATTCTGATGCTGTATACTTTAATTTTTCTGATTTTAAATGTTCCATTAAAATTTCTTGGGGTTTATTGATATGATCAAAAGTACCATAATTAAAATTTGCGAGTCTTGTGTTTAAATCCTCTAAAGAAAAAAACTTATTTTCAACAAAATAGCGGAGCATTAATGAAACTTCAAAAGGTAAAATACCCTCTAATATATCATGCATTATATCTACAACAGGGTTTTCTGTTGCATGAAAATATTTTAACTGATTAAAAACGCTATCAAAAGCAATACCCGTTTCTCTTACACAATGTCTTTCAACGTCAAGATTATAATTAACAATATTTCTTAAAAGATTTTTATCTTCTTTTACACTTTTTTGCATTATATTTTTATGCATTTTGCAAAAACGGCAGCAATAAAGTGCTACAAAGCATTCAGTGAAACCAAGAATAGAATTTAAACCTTTATTGTCACCCGTGCAAGCAGCTATAGTAAAAAAAAGATGTTTCCCATTAATAAGTATGCCATTTTCTTCAAGATCTCTTATTTCGGAAATAATACTTTGAAAAATTCTTTCACCAAATGTTTTACGGTCAAGAACATTGAAAAGTAATATTGGAAAAATAAATTCCAACATTGATCTGAATTTGGGAGGTATGAACGGAAATGAAACATAAACGGCACCCAAATTTTGTAAACCGGCTCTTGAGCCAAGAGGATTGTTTGTTTCAAATTCATCATAATAAATTATAATTGGGAGAAGAATACCATTCGGATTCTCAAGAAGAAATTTTCTAACTTTTGATTTCCAAAACGATGTTTGTATAAGATTGGATATAATAGATGTTTTTCCTAAAGATTCAATGTAAGAAAATATAATTTCTTGGAAACCGTCTAATTGAAATAATGTTTGAATAGTTGCTTTTAGTGATATGAATCTAGTTGTTACGATTGAGTTTGTCAAAGTCATATTGTTGTTAAATCTCTTAGCATCTAATCTTTCTCCAATAGCAATATTTTCAGAATTAAAATAATTTGTATTATTTTGTTTTAAATACTGAAGTCTTTTATATTCAGTATCAACTACATTCATAGAATTTCGGATAGTTTTAAAAACTTCCATTACAACACAAATTAAATCACCACAAGAATTATTTTTATTCATTGAATTTACAGAATCTATAATGGTTTTTTCTCCTAATATAAATAAATCGCTTTTTAAAAAATTATTAAAGAATTGAAAGTTTGTTTGCACTGCTTTTCGATTTAAATTATGATCATTGTATATAGATCCAACTAAACTTAATACATTATTTTGAGCACTTAGCTTTAAACGTTTTAGCGGACTTTTACTACTGGTTAAATTAAAACTTTGGTTTGTTATATCGAAAGTTAAATTTTGAATTGGGTTTTCTTTATTTATTGACTTAGGACTATCTCCCATTAATTCAACTGAAGCTATTTGTAATTTACTTTTATCAATACAATTATCTAGAAAATGCTTATCTATGTGCTTTTTAAAAGAATTAAATTTTGTAAAGAATCTAGTAGTGGAGCAGTTTTTACATTTTAAAATAGCAGAATCTAACCTATGGACAAGCTTAATATGTCTGATATATAAATCAGAATTTTCAAAAGATTTATTACATATAAAACAGTTCATTTTGAATGTAAAACAAAAAAATTTAAAAAATATCTTAAATAAGTAGTAGAAAAAACTAATACCTCTCCAATTCGTTATATAATGTTAGCACTGTTGAATAGTTTTTATCATGTGGTGTTTCAATCTTATATACGTATTTTTGTAAAAATGTCCAAATTATTTTAGATTCCAATTGGTACTCAAAATTAAGTGAAAATGTTATTTTAAAGCAGGCATCAACAGCTGATTCTACAGAAGTGTACAAATACAAGTTGTCGTCCACCAAAACAAAACATTTACTAATAGTGTCTAAAAAATGAAATAAAAGTAAATGTAAAATTGTAAGTATGTATGTTACTTTTATAACATCAAATATTCAAATACCTACCAAAAAGACTAGCACCAACCACTAGTACTGTAGGTTGCACTGTAGTTTTGTTTTCAAAATTAATATTTTTCAACTTCTTTATATCTTCTACTATTAAATTTTCATCCTGAAACAAAAATTTTACTTTTAGAACTTTCATTTTGAATTTTCAATTCACAGAAACAAAAGTGTATTAAAAACATACAAAGAAATTAACAAAATGCATATTTTGTTTTACTATTTTTTAAATTTAAATATTCAAAAATTTATTAAACTAAATTTACCTTACCGTTATCAATTTTAGAAATGAATTCTCTACTTCTTTTATAGTAAGTTTCTTTCTTTTATTTCCTTCCGTTTTAGAATACGCTGATTTTGCCAAAATATGCGGCAGTAGTATTAATCCTTTAAACTGGCAATTTGATTCTAAGGCAGTTGTTATTTCTGGTTTCCGTAAACCTGCAGCGTAGTTAATTAATTTTGTTTCAATTTTTGGCCAATTTGTAAAAAAATTATTAGTTTTTTCTGGGTAAATTCTGTCAAAATCATTTAAAATGAGCAAAGAACCTTTTTGGGATTTTAATATTGGAAATTTCTTAAAATATTCTGTAATTTTAATTTCTGAATCAAATATTAAAGACTTTCTATATTTAAATGTATCCGCCCAATAGGATTTTATTTTGTCCCAATCATGAACATTTTGTTGAAGATATGAAATTTTCTCGTTTAGATCGCTGCTTAAGTTTTCAGGTAGCTCTGTTTTATTTTCTTTTGTTGAATCTTTTTGTAATTTGTTTAATTTATATTTGAAATGATTATAAGCATCCCATAATTTTCCGGATGAATTGGTTTTTGTTTCCTTATCAAAAGGAAGATAATATAAAGTGTTACAATTTTCCTCTGTTGGAAATTCTGAAACAATTTCACTCCTTAATTGAAGAAATCTTTCAGTTTTAATTTTAAATTTATCAGGATAATTCAATCTCTCGTATTCTTTGTTGATGATTAATCTTGCTAAAGAATTTCTAGTAGAATTATCTAAGGATTTAAATTTTTCATAGTGTAGCAGCAGTAATTTTCCATCAGCACATTTTAAAAATTCTTTGATAGAATTTGATAATACCAAAGAAAGATCATCAGGTAATATAGAGATTCCAGTAATATCCAAAAGATTTTCATTAGTCAAAAACAAATTTTCTTGAAGAGAAGTATCTCTCGGAGCACAATTTTGTAAGGTGGAGGTTTCACTACATTCGCTACGTAAAGTACTGAAATTAGCAGACTCCTACGAAAAATAAAAATAAATGTGATACATAAGTTGTCACAATATTTTACAGATACATAATATTTATTCAAGTATAGCATTAATAGTCATCACTGAAATAACTTACGTCTTCCTCTGTTTTCAAAAAGGTTTCTTTAAATTTTTTCCAAAAAAGGGCTCTTGTGCCTTGCTCTTTAATCACCGAGGAAACACCTAAATAATCTAAGCTCCTAAACGCTTCTTCAGTGAAATTCTCTTCTACAAAATTATGATACTTTAAAAATAAATACATGCATATTTAGTTAAAATTTCGATTTCAAAAGTTTCAATTTAATGTTTAACTTAATTAATATTCAAACTCTGAAATCAACAAATTAAAAAAAAGTTAGTATTATAACGAATTTACAAATTATTATATTTTTATTTCTATATTATAAAAAACGGGTTAATATTATATGAAACCCTCTCGTATGAGAAACACAAAATAAAAAAAGCAGGTACGCATGCGCATTTATATTACCAACATACATGTATATAATACAAGGTTTTCCGGCTAAGGTGGCAAACAATTTCAGGAATGATTCTTTGATCAATTTCCAGCAAAAAATTGTATGTGTGAGTGTAGATATACTCGTTTTCGAGCTACACCTTATTGAAAAAAAAGGAGCAGGACTTTTTCTGCATATAAAGAAATGCTTATAGCTTCTGCATAGGATGCAGCTTGAAAACGGGTATATCTGCACGCACACATACAATTTTTTGCTGGAATTTGTTAAAAAAATCATCCCTGAAAATATTTTCCACCTTATGTGAAACACTCTGTATATTATGTTCTGTTAATTTTTAAAGAAATTATGTATATACCTTTTTACCAAACAAACAAATAACTGTTTACAATTTTAGTGTAGTAATATAAAGAAATCAAATTCATATTTTAAAATTTTTGATTAAATAACTCTGTAGTTAATAGTTTTAAGCACTTTTCCGAAAAAAAATTGAAAAAAATGCGTATATAATTATTAAATACGAGTAACCTTTAAAAAAATAATCTACTAAAAATTTGATTCAATAAATCATATAAATTGTTGAATATATCATTTTCAATATTATAAAACTTTTCTTAATGCTGCTACAAGCAATAGTTTGAATTTTTTAGAAATTATTGAAGCACATACAAACATAGATAAAACATAGCTTACCCAAAAAAACTGGAAGGAGTTTCCCCAAACCCCAACTATTCAATGTTGTTTCCAAAAATGACATGGACCATACGTAAAACCACTTCTCAAAAACAAAACTTAACTGTTTTTATTAAATATAAAAATTATGTTTAAATTGAATTTATTTTAAAACAACTTAATTACTTATAAATTCACGTATTTAATTTAAATATTTTTAAGTTCACTTTGATTTTATTTTTTTTTTCACTTACTTCGAAACTATTTTAATCAACACTTTTTAATAATAAATTCAAAAATTTTTCAAACGTCTATGCGCAATGAATTCTCAAACAAGACTGTTCTTGTCAGCTCTGAATTTAATACCGCAATGCGTTTATACATGTCAAATTTTGCGAAAAATTTATAAGTTGGCTTATTTTACATAGCTGAATGCGCCATGCAATATCACTAAAATTCTATTATGAATTTACAAAATGATGTACATACAAAACTTTGCTATAAAACATTGCTAAAACTGCCATTTTTGCTGCACAGGATTTGCTATTTTATAATAGTAAATATTATCATGTAATTAACTGATCTGCTACTATAAAACATAAGAACATTTGATATTTTAATGTGACAAAATTTACTACGTTGCAATGCACGTTTTGCTTTCGAAATTTGTGAAAATGTTACATGTGGCATGTCATCTATAAATAACACACATTGTGTTACTAAAATGCTGTTGTTGTTATAATTTTTAATAAAATTTACCACAATTTCTAAAAATTTGGTTTTTTAACATAAGTTTTCATAACATAAGTTTTTTTTTTTAACATAAGTTTTAATAAATTTAAGCAACTAAAATTATAATATGAAATACGAATACTACAATCTAAATTCACAAGCAATACGTTACGTTCTTTTTTTATTTGTAGAATTTATCAACGATTTTATGCTATTTTACAATATTCAGCTTTCGGGTGCCTTTATTTGGTTCCCTTAAGCCGACATAAGATCTTTTACCTCGTACAATTTTCGGAATTTCATCGAATATGTTAGTGAATTAAGATGATATTCCTATACGTTATAAATCATATCTTCTGTCAACTTTGTGTCATATTTCTGATATTAAGTTATAAGTGTTATATGACAGAATGTTGATAATATTTTAACATACAATACTTACATTTGACATACTTACTTAAGACTGTTAAGAAAATTTTGAACAGTTTCGATCAGTTAAAATAGCTTCCGAGAATTTTCCAAATTTATTACATCTAAATTCGTAATTAAAAATTTCAATGTCATTTCTTGTTTAAGAAAGAGGTAAACTCCTTGTTCCCACAAAGCGACTTCAAATTAAATCAGAAAAAATAAAAAACCCCAAAAGATAAAATGTAAAAAACCTGGTGTAAGAATCTAGTTTTGCTTTTATTCAATAAAAAATTTATTAATCGCTAAGTAAATGTTTTGTTTTGTAAATCCTACAAAAGATAATAAATTTGTTTACATCAATTATTTAAAATATTATCACTTTAAAAACATTCCGTAGTCACATATGCAGAAGTCTGGTAATCCTACATTCTTGCCTATCCTTCTATCAGGTATTAAAAGATTTTATTTTCCTAACTCCCAGTTTATTGATATAAATTGAAATTATTCATTTTTAATGTAATGCTATTGTTTGTATGTATAATTACATTGTTTGAATATGTAAGTAACTTATACAAAATGACAACGTTAGTAAATCAAATAGGTATAAGAAGAAGCAATAGGGCACATATGTAGGTAATACACAATATAGACAATAACTTCAAGTACCCTACATTTACTTTATTTGCGTGATACATACCTTAGTGTTAAGTTCTGAATCAATTTAGCCATGTCTGTCCGTCCGTCCGTTCGTATAGGTAACTTGAAAAATATCTAGAAAAATAATTGAGCTAAATTTGCCAAATTTTCATGATTGATTAATGGTAATGATTAATTAATTTGTACTTATTTCGATCGTAAACAAGACAAGTGTTGGGGTATTTATTAAACAACCTCAAAAATTGCTTTGTAGCATGTATATGAGCTTATAATTAATATATGTATATATTAACTATATATTTACAATACATTACTGAAATTTTCCTCAAACGTGTATACGCATCATTATTTTTGTCAACCTAAATTGGGACTAAATCACTTCTCATAGTTACTCCCATACAATTACTACTTCAATTGGTTTCATCTTAGAAACTACTGGAAGAAGAGTATCGAAGTTTTACTCAAACCAATAACATGACTATTTTCATCAAAGTTGATAAAATTATACGAGTCGTTATGGTAGTTGCAACAAGGTGTTAAGGCCTATTTGGCCTCAAACAAGAAATTGTTTTGATTACGGTCCCGAAATTTAGTATAAACGTATCTAGTTGTATGGACATTATTGTCATTACAAATGATAACATTGCACGACTTTAAAAGTTGTTTAAAATTGTTGTAAAAATGCTCAAGCTAAAGTACTAAAATATAGAGTAAGCTATTTCAATACCAAAAGTCAGTATTTATAAAAAATTGATGCCATGAACTGTCATTCAACTACTACAATGAGAAATTAATATACATTTATATATTTATATAAATTTTCCCCATGAAAAATGAAAATACAACCTTTTGCTATAAAATATAGCTAAAATTGTTATTTTATCTAGACTGAATCAGCCATTTTCTATTTGTATAAATTACGCTTCGATTAACTGGGATTCTACTACATAAAAACAACAACGCCTTATATTTTACTATGGCAAAATTTGCAATGTTATAAGGGAAATCGTGCTACCAAAACTTATTAAAATGCCATATGTGACATTTCAAGTATAATTAACATAAGTTGCGATTTAAAATTGGTGTTTCAGCTATAATTTTAGTGAAAGTATATATTATTTAATTTCTGAGAAATTGATTATTAATTTCAAATTTTCTTTTAGAAATATTACAAATTTACGTTTTTTTTTTCGGAAAAAATATGATTTTTCTTGTTATACAGTGTCATTATCGTTTTGTAATACATTATATTGCAAGCTAATAAAATATAAAACTCTACATGCTAATATTCTTACAATTTTAGTTTTAAAAACAGTGAAAGAATGTTGTAAACGGATTTGGATTTTTTATTGCAAATTCTGCAAATGATTTTTTTTTCAGTGTAAATCGTCTAAACCAACTCAAAAGCAAATTCCTTGTAAATTTTCTCGTCCTCTATAACAGCTATTTCAAATGCAGATGACTGACTACTGAATATCAAATTAGTAATTTAATTTAATTAGAAAACGAGAAAAAATAGAGTTGACCTTGTCAACTCTGTGATACCCGTACGAATTTGTTATCCTATGTGTGACCAAATTTGGCATAACTGACTATGGGACTTTACCATATTAATTTATGCAAAATTTCAGTACTGTGTTTCTCAAAATACTGTGTGTGCCAAACTACTATTTAAGTTGTGCGGTAGCTACCAGACGAAGCCAAGCAATTTCAATGACTTTTATCAAACACATTGGCCCTACTAATATATTAGCTTGTGTGAAATTTCAATACCATATCTTTTATAGTTTCTGAGATATAGCCAAAAACTTTTGAAGTTGTATGGCAGGTACCAGAAGGAGCTAAGAAATTTCAACGACTTTTATCAAGCACATCGGCCCTGCTAATATATTCACTTGTGTGAAATTTCAATACCACAGTTTTTATAGTTTCTGAGTAATAGCCAAATAAATTTTAAAGTTGTATGGCAGCTACCCGAACCGGTACCCCGATCATACCCAATTTAAATAGGGTTCTGGAACTTACTACAATAAATCACTTGTGAAAATTTGGTGCATTTAGCTCAATTAGTTTTTGAGTTATCGTTCGGACGGACGGACGGACGGACGAACGGACAGACAAAGCTAAATCAACTCAGAATTTGACGCTGATCAAAAACATACACTTGGGTCTATATCTAAGACCGTTATTTCTTAGCGTTACAAACGGTAAGGCAAATTTAGTATACCCTTCGAACATACGTTCCTACGGGTATAAAAACGGTATTTCAATCATTCTACACGTGGACAGTTTTTATAAAATTTACTTTGTTTTTTACAATTCAAATTAATTTTTTCTTCATTATACTTATTTACTTAAATTTTTAAAAATTTAGATATCAATGTGCTACAAATGTCACATAACATCAATTTTTGGAATTTTCAAATTGAGTGTTCTATCATTGCACGTTGATCTCACTTTCATTGATCTCTTATGACTGTCAAGAAATTATCACCAAATAATATGTAATTGTTTGTAAAAGTTGATTTTTCATAAAAACGAAAGCTCCGAACAAAATTCTCTCAAAAGAGCCTTCCAAACAAAAGCAATAAAAAAAATCGTTTGTAAGACGCTACGAAATCAGCGGTAACAAAACAGCATCCGTTCTAGTAAAATTTCCTCTCTCCCTTTATCCCTTCCTCCCTTCTAATAAAATCTGGACGCCTCGAAACCTTCATAAAATCCGAAGTGTTCATCATAATATTTGAATCGTTTCTTCTTCCTCCTCTCAACGGATTATTATATATAAAAATAATAACTTAATAAATAACTACTAATTTATCTTAAAGCGAAAACGGTTGTAATGACTGATGTATAAAAATTTTTAACCCATGTTTTTAAATAAACACTGAATTGAATTTATTTTTTGAAGTTTTTCTTGGGCACATACATATTTCAAAGCAAAAAGCAATGTGCATGTAAAGTATTCTAATCAATGAAAACATACTGGAACTTATACGTAAAATTTTGTACAAGAAAAATAAAATTATCCCAAATATTTTAACATTTCCAGTGAAAATTTCAAAAACTACAAACGTTAGACATAATGAAAATTAAGTGACATTAATATATCCGTATAAAATATCTATGTTAGGCAAACATCTATGTACAAGCCTGTGAACACATACATGTACGTGCACTCATATTGATAATTCCTTATTTGCTAAAACAAGACCTTTAATCTATTTTGATGTCATGGTTAAAAATTACATTATAATTAATTCTAACTTATGTGGCATCACACAAACAAAAAAATAAATATAAGAATAATAAAATGAAAAACAAAAAAGAAAAAAATCTTCCATAAATTTTTATTCGAGCGTAAAATATACGATTACAAAACAATTTATTTATATGCTATCATTCCGATTTTTCCTTTTATATGTTTACTAAGTTTTCCGCCTCATTTTTAAACCCCCTTTCCCACCCTATTTTTTAAATATTAATTTTAACATTATATAATCATAATAAAGTATAAATAAAGAATATGGAAAGAGAATAAAAATTTTAGTTGTGAATGAACCTATAGTTATTTTACCGTAAAATAATCCTGTGGCATGTTGATATCGTTTCATCAACTATGCAAGCAACATAATGAATCATTTAAACCATCGACAATAAGCCTGTAACGAGGAAGGCAACACAATATCATCACTATTATACATTATATAGTATAAAATATACAGAAAATATAAATGATTATTATGATTTTGATATTTCAATAAACTATACATACATGCATACATCCTTATAAAGGACGCATTCATGTTTGCATGCATGTATAAATAGGTTATATACATATAAAAATAAATACCATGTACAAAGATAATGTGCATTCAGATCACGAAATATAATCTCATCCGCATGATTTCCGAATTTTAAAAAGCTATGCAAAAAAAAAATAAAAATAATAAAAAATTATAACAAAAAAAAAAACTTAAAACGGCAGGAATCAGGATTCAAAGCAAAATGAATCTTCTTATGTTTTGTTATTTTATAATTTTCTTTTATTTTTTTGTTTTCATTACTAAATCGAGTAGGTAAGTGATTCATTTCTCTATATTGTATAATACATAAAAAAAAATTATATCCGGGTGGATCCTATGTAAACTAAAGGCACGTGACAACGTTTCTTTTCATCAGATTGTTTAATTTTTTTCTTTTTTTTTTTTTGAAAAAGGTGACAGAAAAATGAGTGGAAAATTATTGACAAAATATGCATACAAAATGTATTATGTATGTATCTTGTTTTAGAGAGAATCATATGTATATATTACGTACGCGTATATGTTAAAGCGCGTGCATTTTAATAATGATAGTTCACACTTACAATAATACCTGTGACAATAAGGCAAAATTAGTTACCTTGACTCAGCTCAAAATCTAAATCAATTTCTTGGGTTTTTGGAAAAATTCGATTTTATTCGGATAATATATGAGTTGTTTAAATTAAAGTGAGAAAAATATCGTTTAATAAATTTAAACAATTAATTAATTATTTTATGGAAATTTCCAGTATGACATTAGAAATTTGGTTTTATGTAAAAAATATTAATAAAAGTTGATGAAAAAAATATTAAAAGTAAGTTCTACAATTTTGGCTTAAAATGGTCTAATTTTAGATTATATTGAAAAAATTTGATTGGTACCTCCGAATTAGATAGTTTTGCCTGATTACCACAGATATGTGCGCCATATACGTTAATGTACAGAAACTCACTCTTATAGAATGTTAGCAAATTTTAAATAAATTAAAGGATACTTAAATAAAGGACATAGAAAAAGAAGACTGGTATAGGTGTCGTCTGAATCCATAAAAAAAGAAATTATAATTAAAATATTATGTCGCTTTTATAAAAAAAATTTTGTATAAATGAACAAAATCTGTTATGCAATGCTGAATGGGCTATCAAGATATTGAGATGACATTATGTTATTAAACAGATCATGTATTATATTTTGTCAGGTTCATATACTGGCGTGTTTTTTTGTGATTTTGTCATTTTATTCTGATAAATTATTACGGATAATGACTTTGAAGGGCGGATGAATTGAATTTAATAAAAAAAATTGTGCCTATTTTTTAATCGCAATTTAAATTATTTTATGAAAATAGAAAAATCGAACGAAAAAATTTTTTGTACATATAGATTTGTATATAACTTTGTATACGTGCATATATTTACTTATATTTACACTTTATATGTAAATTTTCTTAACGCTGCAGTGTAAAAAGTTTGTAAAGGGTTTGCTTTTGCATAGAACTATGTAGAACGAATTTAAAATTAAAATTGCCGAAACAATTTGTATGTGATTTTAACGTTTGGAAATTTCTCTTAAAACATTCTAATTTTATTATGATTTATATTCAAAATACCAAAAAAACAGCAGAAATATGTAGGTTACAGTCTGGAAGTTTATAAAAATACCGCAAATTTTTTTCGAGTGACTAATCTGATTGTTTTTAAGAAATCCTTAAATAATATGGTGGAGGTTTCCCAGATTTTTATAATGCTTTGTAAAATTTAAGCCTTTTTACCACTTTTCCAAAAAAATTTTGAAAAAAAGTGCTTATTAGTTTCACTCTGCCCGTTCGTCCGTCCGTCCGTCTGTCCGTGTGTCTTTTTACAAAACTTCTACACCCTTGAAGATAGAAAGCTGAAATTTAATACGTACATAGATCTTTACTAGAAACTTATTTCCGTAGAGCAAAATTTTTACTTATCTCCCCCCCTCTAGAAGTTATACCCCCCCCCCGAAACCCTACAAATGCCATTTTTTAATTATTTGTTGGAATGAAACCATAAGCATTTTTGAAATGTTGCTAATGCAGAAAGGCAGCGACTTGCTTCCCCTAGCACAGCATACTATAGTTAAACTTTAGAAAAACAAAATGCCCGTTCAAATTTACCGTTATATAAAGTCTTTTTTTCCAAATTTTTGATTTCGTTTTTCTTCTAGACCCCAGCCTGTAATAGCTTAAAATTTTAGGAGATTTTCGACATTAACAAATAGCTCATTTCGTTAGCAGAAAATTTTTTTCCACCTCTACCCCCTCTCAAGTTATAGCCTCTTGAAATTTGTAAAATTTGAATTTTTGACGCCTTATATTTCCGAAACCGTAAGCTTTTTCAAATTTCTATAAACGCAAAAAGCTAACGGTATATTCCATGACATTAAAAAATATAATTATTTTTCTTAACTCACACAATTAACCCTTAAAATCGAGCATTATGTTAACTTCACTTTATATTAATTTTTGCTTTATTTCAAAGACTGCATATATGCATGATCCTAAATATATGCAATCCTAGAAATAGTTTTGTATATGAATGAAAATAATTTTAATAGTGAGATAGGTGTACATAGACTGTATTTAAAAGCAGTATATTCACTAATATTGTTGAAGGGAAAAGTGCTACTATATAAACCATTGGTTTGATCCAACTTTATTTATAATGTACACTAAATTTTTTGACACAAAAATATTTCGAATTAAGCAATCAATAGATAAATTCAAAAGAATTGTAATCGTACTATTTTTCCAATTAAATTAAATTAGACATATTTGAAATTTTTGTTATTTCTTTCTCAGAGCAATCCTTACATTTTTTGAAATTTTTATAAAGTCTAACGCAGAAAATAATGAAACAAATGTAATAAAATTTTTCTTCTTAAATTTGTCTGCAAACATAAATTTTATTTTAAAGTTCTTTTTTAGGGACAATCATATATGTAAAGCTATAATGGTGTTTTATATAAACAACAAGTTAAGCTACTGTGGATGACAGGTAAATATGAGCTTAGAGACAGCTGTGTCAAGTTTAAATATTACGCTTCACTTTAATTGTCTATTTTTAGAAATTCTGAATAGGAAACTCTAATACAAAAGAAAAAAAGATTTCGAAATAATAAACGTGAACAAAATCTAAAATAGTGCAAATTTTAAACTATTTTGAGTGATTGTTCCAGGACTATGTGGTTGAAATGAAAAAAGTATTCAAGTATATTTGGAATTGTTCTTTTGACTATAATTTTTTTATATCTCAATTTGCTTCTCCAAATTGAGTGACTAGGCTCGAAATAAAAGCTTTCGGAAATCATTTAATTTAAATTTTTGAATGGAAATTTTCGACGTTGTAATTTCATATTCGCAGCAATAAAATTAGAGAAAATTTAATGAGAATAACCATGGAAACCTAGAATAGAACACCTACATATATTATTGTTTTACGATTTGATTCTGGGAATCCAGAACATATTAATTTTACTCGTATCATTGTTTTGTGATTTTATAAGAAAATACTTATAATTTTATAGGTATACATTTCGCTTAATATTAGAAACCACTTAACCTACATTATGTAGTTCTCCTTACTATTTGAAAAACAGTATAGTATAGTGATAATTCCTATGTATAATTATGAATTAAAAAATAAATTAAAAATTTCATTTTGATTAAGTCCATAGCCGAACCACGGTTTAAATTACTACTCATGACGAGTGCTAAATGATACGAGGATTTTTTTTTTGGTTTTGATTTTTTGTGATCAAAGTAAAATACGAGTATAATAAATTTTTGTATTACTAATGCAATTAATTGATCCGGTAAATGAAACGTGTAATAATTAAAGCATTTTTAGTATAGGAAGTGATGAAAGTAGCATTTCTGGACTTGTCAAATTGCAACTTTACTGATAATTATTTTGGAATTTTGTGTACAATTTGCATACAACTAAATACAACAATAATTCAAAGCGTTTTTAATTTAAAGGGTTATTTTTGCTCTATGAAATAAACTGAATTGAACTTCCAACAGCTCATATTTGATGAGTCAAATAATTTATTTGTTATAACTACATGAATAAATTATTTACAAAAAGCAATTCTATTTCGAATAATTTATTTTCGCATTATTATTTCGGTTTTATTCTATCTTGTCGTACCTGTTTTGAATATGAATCAAAATTTCTATATTCGAAAAAACCATGGAATTAAGTACATTTTTCTTTAAAAACCACAAAACTTCGCTATTTGATGGCACATTACAAGTTTCGGAGGGGTCTGTGGAAAAATTCGTATATTTGGATTGGAAAATTATGTTGCACTTGCTCGCAATATTTTTTAACGTATATATTTTAAAATATTTCCACAGGCTTTTTGGTTTTTTTTTGGTACACATTTCAATTTCATTAATTATTCTCATTCAATTTAATAACATCTTATGTTAAGGATATTTATTATTATATCCTTTAAATATTTAATAATTAATTCATACATGTACGTATATTTTTTTATTGAATTGAAATTTAAATTAAATAATAGTAAATTCGAAATGGCTTTAAGGGAATATAAAGGAAGAGAATGAGATTATAAAAGGAATCCTTTATGATTCAATTTTTGATATAATATTTCCGTTGACTGACAATAATAATATCCTTTTTTCGTAAAACAATGAAAACAATTATAAATGTCTTTTAATATTATGTGAATACAATATGGTATTCGTAGTTATTTATTTCGATTTTTCACTATTGTGTTTTTGTTTATAAATGATTAAAGGTAAAAAAAAAAGAAGAAAAACAAAAAAAGTAAGAAAAACTGAATATCAAAATGAAAATAAATGAAAGAGATATCGAGTATAATAACTTGTACAATGGAGCCATTTCCGGTGTTTTATATGAAATTTTTTCAGGTGAATAAATTTCTTCCGAAATTGGATTTCATTCTTCATCAATATTTTTGTTTTCTTTGTTTTTTTTTCTTTTTCAGGGGTTCGAATATAGATTCAATTGAATATACTGGCATAGTTGAAGAATTTTTAAAATTTGTATATGAATTTTGTTCCAAAAAATCTTTTCAATTTTCTTTGGTATTTTCAAATACATTTTGGATAATGATTGCCAAAAGAAAATATTGAAAGGTCAATTTTATTTGAAAATTCTCTAGAAAAAATCCTTAAATCAAAAATTTTTAATGTTTATTATGTAAGTGAAATATTAACAATTTTAACCTTTATACAATTTTATAAAAATTGGGGTTCATTTATTACTTGGGGATCACTTAGAGCGCTTGCCTAAATTCAGATCTAAAATGCCCACTTTAATTACTTAGCTATACAACTTTAACAGCTGAGCAAAGTAAATTGAAGATTAATTTGCGTTGAGATAAATTTTTGGCATTTATAACTTGTATTTCGTGTAATAAGCCCTTTAACAACCCTTTTAGTTTGCTAATTTACAGTAGCTTTGTTTAATTTAAATAAATTTCACTTTATTTAATTAAATTTAATTAATTGTGCTTTACAGAAATTAGTTTTATGTTCTTTTAATGATCAAGTGCTCCAACAGCTAAAATTTTATTACAAGTTATTACAATAATTATATGAAGAATATTTTAAGTAAGAATTATTCTAAATATAGTTCAACATTTTTAAGTAAAAGCATTTTAATTTTTTATCAAGTTATTTTTATTTAAATTCTAAAATTTAATCTAAATTTTATTTAGATTAAATTTATATCTGATTTCATTGTAGGTTTGTTCTATTTATTGCAAAATATTTTGTAGTATTAAAAGTTTTCTTGCACCATAAGGACTCTATTTTTTTGAAATTAACAATAAGGGCATTGATTGTTATTCCATATTATGAAAAATGAAAAATCTTAACTGAAAAATAGTTACTTATTGTGAAATAACTCAATACTCTAAGGCAAAATCTCAAAATCAGGTTATGTTCTTGGTCACGGTGCTGTATACGCGAAAAAAGTATTGGTTTTTAATAAATTGCTTTAAAAATAATGTCGTTTCATTTCAACAAATTGAACAATCTCAGGACTATTCATTTTCGTATCATAGACTTAAAGAACCATTTCATATTCCTTGAAATATTACTGTTAAAAAAAAATAAATAGAAAACTGCGTTTTATTTAAAGAACGCTGAACAGATTAAGAGCAAAAACATCATCCTCCATAGTGGAAACAAAATTTCATATGTAAAGTTTGTCATTATTTTTTATTCGATATTTTAATTTTGACGTTAAATCTTCTAATTTTTGGCTTTATTAAGCATTAACTTTAGAAAAATGTCAGACAGTTTGGTCTGATTTATCTACCCATTTTTAATGTATGTAAGTAATTGTTGCTTTTTTTCAATTTATTCAACTTTTGGTTTAAATCATTTTGTTTTCTGTTTTTGTTTAGTTTTTTTTTTGTTTTTTAATTTAGTACAGTTCATTCTAGACATTTATCTTGATTAAAATTTATTCCCTTTGTGTTGTTTTCTTTGCTTTCTCGAAAATAAATGCTCGATTAAATTTAAATTTGCATTAGAAGTCAATTCCTTAATCACTTCTTATTTATTTTGAAAATTTATTGTAGAAACAAAATAAAAAATTCATATTACATTATGTGTGCACATAAAAGATTACTGAAAAGGACTAAGAAGTTTTTAATCTTCAACATTTTTTTTAAAAATACTTGGTATATTTTTTGTGTACATACTAGTTTTAGAAAAAAAAAACAGATTTTAATGTAAAGGAATATTTAAGGACTTTAATGTGTATGTATATGTAACACATGTGTTTGTGTATTTGTGTGCGAAATAAGGAATTTAAGTAGAGAGTATATTATGTGTTTTCATTTTGTGTGCACACGTAAGATTTGATTTGGCTTAAAAAATTTCCTTCGCTCTTTTCTCTTTGTTTTTTTATGCTATTTACGGTACCGTTATATTTCACTTATGTATAATGTGAATCACTTTCTTATTTCCGGGAAAAATGTATAATAATAGGATGGAAAAAAGATTCAGTGATTTTTTTTTTGCTTTAAATCAAGGATGTATTTAAAATCTTTTTGAAGAGTAAGTAAGCAATGACAAAACTAAAAAAAATCTTTTCTTTGGGTTCATTTCCTAAAAATGAATACAAAAACGATATTTTATGGCCATTGATTTTAAAGTTGTTTTGTAAAAGGTGATGAAAAGTTTATCTAACATCGAAAAATCTATTCAATTAGCATAACAATATTTAGTTTAAGAATGTAACTGTTTTCAATTCAATTAATCCTACACGTTAAAGTATATGCGCCGAAACTTTTTTTTCTTTTCTTCGCTCCTCAAATTTTTATTTGTTTAATTTTAAGAATTTTATGATTTTGTATTTTAATCATTCTATATTATTAGAAAACTATCATTCCATTATTTGAGGAAGATAGAAAACCTTATAAGAGCGAGTACAACGTAAATAAATAAAATATTTAATAATTAAGTCAGTGAGAAAGGCCAATATTTTTTTAAATAATTATTTTTTAGCATTGTGCCATTTTCTAGTAATATGTGTATATGTTCGAAATTTCAGGTAAAAAACATCATTTATATTGCATTATAAGCAAGTATTGCAACTAAACTACTCTCCTATCCTAACTTAATATAAAAATGTTAAATGTTATAGACCAATATAACTATAAAATAATGAAAACAAGGGTAAAAGGTACAAGGGCGACCGGATCTATACCTCCAAAATGAGGGGACAACTGAAATGTCTACCTGAATAACTGAAAAATGAATTTTTAAATTTTAAACACAAAAAACTCATAATATCTATACGTTTCTGATATTACGTTGAAAGTGAATCCTTAAAACATACTTAGTAAAATAAACAAAGTTTCAATTTTACATCTTATATAGTTGTGAACTGTAATCGTCATTATTGCTAAGTTTACGACATAATGAGCTTTTGAAATCTTTAGTATTCGTAGTTTAGAAACTTTTTGGTTTAGAGACACAATTCTTTACTGCGTTTAAACGAAATGTGTTTACGAGTTATAAATATTCAATTTCAATGATGATGATAATAATAGAAAGCAAATTTTTTGACATTCTACTTTTCACTAAGCATTTCGGTAAACCAAACTATTTTCATAATTTAAAAAAAAATAAAAGTAATGAAACAAAGCAACATGAGTTTATGTCTCTTTCTTTTTTGTAAAATTCTTAACAAAATTTCTTTAAAAGCTTCTTTTTACATTACTGCTTTTTTGTGAGCATAATTTTGCAAATTGTCAAAATAATGAAGAAGTGTAAAATATTTAACACTACAAAAATCTGAGGAGCTTTGGAATTGCATTTATGTAAAGTAAGCTTTCGAATGAGCTAAAACTATTCTTTTCGTACATAAAATTATTATAAAAACAAAATTGTTTAAAACACAGGGCTCTTAATTTTTAAAATTGGTTGGAACTTGTTAAAATCTTTTTAACCAAAACGAAAATTTTACCCAAATGCCTTATGTACTCCAGTTTTATTTGGACAAAGTTCTAGTGGATTTTCTCAAATTTTGATTTGTTTCTGCCTGGTTTATTATTTAAATGCTTATCGTTTGGGTCCGCTTACCGCTTGAATTTACTATACAAGTAGTGCTATTTCTGTAAAATTCTAAACAACAAAATATTGAATTTTGAATATTTATGTATACATATGTATGTACGGGAATAAAATACATAATACTCTTTGATTATAGAATATTTTTTCCTTAATGTTTTATTAAAAATATAAATGTATGATTGTATACGTTTTGTGAGGAGCCTGACATAATGGTTGAGGCCACCATTTATAAAAAAAATTACATGTTGCACTTTATTTTAAATTTAATATTCTACAATCAAGTTATTATATTTCAATGTAAATAATTGTTAGAGCGCAAAAAATAAAATTTCCTTTGTGTTCGATTTTATAATTAATAATGAGTAATGACATTTTGTCATTCTATGTAAATTTTCCAATAGTTTAATTTATATGTGTGCACCATTTCCTAATAAAAGCTAATTTTTACAGAAAAACAGCACGTTTTATTGATTGTTCTTCTGATTTTGAACAATATTGATTGATTTTTTATCACATAAAAAATTTAAATTTCTCCATTTTTTTAATGTATGTTTGTTCAATATTATAAGGGTTTAATGGTGTTTTAATAGTGGTTTCCTTTTTCTTTTGAAATCAGTAAATTTAATATTCATCCATTACGCTATTAATGCATTTTGCAATTAGGTATACGGACACGGTATATATTGAATGGCTACCTTTCCTTTGATTCATTTTGTTAATTTTGCGTCAATTAAAATAATTATTACCTTTATGTTTTCGTTGTATCTTTTGTGACGTTATGTTTACATGCATATTTAGGTGTGCATAAAATTGAATAGGTTGATAGAAATTTTCATTTAAGAGTATTGACAAACTAGATGAATATAGATTATAGAGTAATAATTAAAGGAAATTAAATGTAAAAAATAACAGTTAGTTAAGAGCATGCAACAGATACACTTTATTTTTTGCAATCGCCTAAAATATATCGGGGTAGTTAGTTACATTGTTTGCATTTCATTAACATGTGCAATCAAACTGTTTATAGTAGTCGAAACTGAGCACAACCACACTACATCGAAAAAATGTGTAGATGATCTAAGTACATCAGTTAGGTTATTTTTTCCGGTAGATGGAAATATTGTTTCTGATTTTCCTTAAATTATTTGATTTTTATTTGAAATTTCAAATATTCCTTAAAATTTATTAAAGCATTAATAAAAAAAAGTGCTGATTTAATTTAGCCTATAGTTTCTCTTGAAGTTCAGTCTAAAGCAGTTTTACTGATTATTACTTCTAAAGAACGGAGACCTTTAAAAATGAGATTTTGGCAATTCAAAAAATTATTTTATTGACATTTCAATAAAATTTCAGACAATTTTTGAAAACAACTGAGATTCTAAGATTTTAAATTAAAGTTCAGTAAAAATTTGAGTTCTGTTTTGAATGGCGTACATACTGGCATTCTAGTTGTATTTCTGGACTTTTCGTATATGCCGCGCTGTTCTAATACATTGTTTTCCTTGTCAGGGGGTGCGTTTTTTAAATTAAAGCAAATATGATATTACTCAAAATATTTTAATCTGATTATTGGTTTATTTCTGATTTTAGTTCGTAAGTCATCGCAGTAACTTGTTAAGTTGGGCAATTCCCACGAAATTATTCTCAAAAACTCTTTTTTTTTTTTTATAAAATAAGATTAAAAAATTATACGTTACAGATCTGTCTTCAGATGGTATGCCAACATAAAATTACTTTCGCATTTTGGAGTGTTTTGAAAAATTTTATTGTTCAGCATCAACTATACAAATTGTGAGGGCGTTTCTTTACAAACTTATTATTAAAAATTTATACGATATATGGAATATTGGTAGTACGTGTGAACATTATTGATAGCGTATCAATTGTTTCTTTTAGTATTTAATAAAATTTCATAAACGATAAAATATGATTTCCATTGTTTTTCTTCATTAAAACTATTTTTCTTTACAGTTAAAGAATAATTTTTAAAAATTATGCAGAAGATAAGGATCAAATAATAGAAAAATAATATTTTGAAAATTTCAATTTGGAAAATTCTACATTTCAAATATGATTTCAAAAGAATAAACAGAATAAATTTATTCTAAGGACAAAAAAAAGAGAGCTGAAATTTTTAACTTTTAAATTGTTAAAAGTTTAAAATTTTCATTTAGTTTGTTTTTTTCTTACAATTTTTGTACATAAACCACTCTGGTACCTTACTACACTTTTGTATATCTTGTGAACAGAAATAAAAAATTTAATAGAAAAATAGTAGTCGTATGAAAACTAAACTAAAAAAAAAGTAAACTGAAGAACATGTACCACCTTTGGGAGTAACTGAATTTTGAATATTTTATAAAAAAAAAATTTTTTTTTTTTGCTTAAAAAAATATGTTCAGGGAATGTTTTTCATATATTTGAATGATTTCATATTGCAACTATGGAAATTCATATGTATGTAAGTTTGTATATTATAGATATGTGTGTTAAATACATTCTTATACATAAAGTTACTAACTATATGAATAATCTAAATAAAAAAAACATAATTTATAATATTTTTTTTTTATTATTTTTGTCAAGGAAATTTTCTATTTCTAAATCCCAGAGCATTTTATTTGGAGTTTTGGACCGAATTTACACTATAAATCTAAAAGTGGAAAATGTTGAAATAATACCGAATTTTTTTCTTATATTTAAGGAATTTTAGAAGCCGAAAATCACAAATGTTATTTGTTTTTTTTTCTTCTCTTAATAATTGAAATAAAATGTATATGAAAAAGAATTATTAATTTTTTTCTAAAAGTTTTTTTTTTTTTACAAAAATATTTTTGTTTTATGATGATCTATCGAGAATTTCCATTAAGAGTTGATATTTTACAGAAATAGACAATTTTAAATTTCTCAATAATTGAGTGCAGAGGGAGTTTTAAGTATAAAAAAATGGAATATTTTATAATATCATGTAGATGTGAGAATTAGTTTCGAAAGTTTTTTTTTAAAATTTAAAATTGATATTCTATAATAGTAATAAAATATTATTGCTGGTATTGTATTACACATTTGAGGCATATTGTCAAATCGAAGACATAAAATATATATTTCAATAAAAGAGATAAATATTGTGATACCTATACATTATTATTGTTCATATAATTTATGTAAGTATATAATGTACATAATTCTCTATATCTATGTACATAAAATGCAATTTGCTAATAATAAACAAATAGCCATCTAATTTTAGCTTTAAATAATTTTGGAATTTATAAAATAAGCATTAAATACCCTTATTTCCAGAACGCAATATGACTGAATATGACCAGATTCTTCGTAATATGACTGAAACGAAAGAGATCTCTCTATTTAGCCTAAAGGACTTAGACAGCACTCCCGTGTCTTTCTTCACGGAATATAAAGACAAAAATACGATAGAGCAAAACTAATAGTTTTTTCAATTTCATAGTGTTATTAAAATGACCTTAGAAATATTTTGGCAAAATTAGGTTCCACAAACTTGTCCTTTGCTCTCCATTTTGGAGAGTTCCCAAAGTCTGCGATAACAAATTAAAAAAATTCTTAATATTTGAAATGTGTATGACTAAATTGTTTTCACTATATAGGTTTGGTATTTTTTGGTATAATTGTTGCCCTTCTCGGAACAAATAAAAACGTTTCAGTCTGCCTAAACCGACTAAATAATATTCAGCACCTCGACAATCAGCAATTATTCGAACTTCTCAGACCAGTCAACAAAAACTTCACGGATATGTCTGACCTATAATTGGATATATGACTGTTGAATCTCATGAACCTAAATTTATTATTTTCCGAATATATAAAATTAGCTTTTGGAGTTAAATGTCAACAGTGCAGCCATTCAGTTGAAATTTTTGGAGGACATGTAAAATGGAATTAGACATACTTATACAAAATTTCATATTTATTTTTATATTAGTTTTTGAAATAATTAAAAAAAGCTCTTTGAGTTATATGGCAGCTATCCGCACCCGTTGGCCGAATTGGTCCAATAACGATAGGGTCCGTTTTTGGAACAAAAGAAGAAACTTGCGAAAATTTGTTCGTATTTGCTTTATTCGCTTTTGAATTATCGTGTGATCGGACGGACCGCTTAATCAACGCAGAATTTGGCGCTAACCAAAAATCCGGTATGGATATACACATGACTGCACACTGATCAAGGAGGTGCAGTATATTTTTTTTTTTTTTCCCCGAGAGGAAGGGTGAAAAATCTCGAAAGACACTGCCAGACGAAAAGCAGTAGTGTGGAACTTTAATCCACTAAAAAACACCCTCCTCAAAATAAACTATAAAACTATATATATAAGTATATATAGTTTTATAGTTTAGCAGTATATAACAAAGAAAATTTGAGTTAAACTTAAAAAGTATATAAAAAATTCTAAGCAAAAATTTTTGTTATTTTCATCAAAATGAAAAATTTAGTCATCAATCATATTTCAAAAGTTTCCATGAACATTTATACTATATTAGTAATAAAATGGACGAAGAAATTATATTTCATTTGTACTAAGTGTTACAAAACCAAAAAACTTTCTCTAAATGCTTAAAAAATCTCTTGCAATTCAAATATGATTTGTTTAAAATTGTATGTGATTTTATTTCTGTAATTTTAAAAGCTCTAAAATTGAAATTAATGTTTCCTTTTTAAAAATAATTTTCATTTATTACAAAAAATTTCTAATAAACTTAATAAAATCCAATAAAAAATAGTTATAAATTAAAGCAAAAAATTCATTAAAATCTTGAAGACGAGTGGCTGAGCACGTTTTGCAACAGGTTTTCACACTTGTTTGACATAATTGCATTTCCTGGACTTTTTATTATTCTTCTTTTAACTCTAATTCACTGTACACTGTAAACCCACAGATTCGAAGTAAAACTAATTTAAATATTTTTTTTTTTGCATAAATATATAAGTCTTCGACTTAATAGACACTCATATATTAGGGTATATTTAAGTATCATGCTATGCAGGAATATAATTGAGAAAGAATTGCGTTTAACCACCGTACAATTTATGCAAGTACATAATATTATAGATAAGATTGAAGGTGGAGAGTAAAACAAAAAAAAAATATATAAAATGTTTTACAACAATGGAAGAAGAAACTCAAAGAAATTATACTATTATAAGAGAAGGGGAGCAGAAATATTGAAAAATTGAAAATCTCATATCGAAAATTTTATTTACGCCGAAGGCAATTTTCAATGAAAAATCATCATTATTCAAGAGTGTGTGTTCTTATCTACACATTACTCGTTTAAAAAAATATTTAACCAAAAATCCTTTTGCAAGAGCCCACTTTTTTTTTAAATTACTTTTACCACAAGCGAGTAGCTTTATCAAACAATCATTGTAGACTCATATATAATAACATATTTTTTGCCACAACATGTATACAAGAACCTACATATGTATGTACGTATATAATTGGTTAGAAATTGTAGTAGCTGGTATATATGGCGTAATATGAATAGAGAAAATTTCGTAGAATTGTATCATGACTGATATAACCTGAACTGGTATTTAAAGATAGTGGAGAAGGGGTGTACTTCTTTAACAATACACCTGAATATAATAAACTTTAGAAATTGGTTTTGAAAAAAAAATATATAATAATAAATTCAATTGAAAAGTTTATTCAAGTTTTTCTTATTTTTATTTTGTTTCTGGTTTTGTTTTTGTTATCCTTTTTCTTATTATTGTATTTTCATACCTTACATTATTATATGGATATTGAGAAAAAATTATCTCTCAGACCTAAATTTAATAATACAGGTACGAACCGTATACGTATTGCAAAAAAAATTTTTATTTTTATATGAGATCCTTTCATAAATTTCTTCCCACCCATATAATTTAAGAATAAAAAAACCGCAAACGTTATTATGGTGTTGTTTTTCTTTTATCTAATATTATAGGTATATTTAAACAAAAAACAAAAAGAAAACAAAAATAAGAAAGCAAAATGGAAAATGTGATTGTTTTTCATTGAAAATTTCCATTTAAAAAAATTTATACAATGGGAATGTTTCTCAGGTTTATGCTTCTATTTTCATTCATACAGATATGCACACATAATATGTACATATATATTGTACAGTTAAGTACAAAATCATATAATGTAAATTCAAATAAAAGAACTATGAGGTAATGTTGACGTATGTATGTATGTATAGTATATGTAGAAATATAAATGAATATACCATAAGTATACACAAGTGGATTTAATTTGTAGCTATAAATGTATTGGAATTATGAATGTTTCACATATATATGAATGGTATAAGAGATATTCAAATGCTTAACTATATAGTTTGTGGTAAATATGTACAATCATTGATATTTTTGATATTATCATTATTATTACCCTTGAGGTATGCAACATTTAAAAATTGAAAATGAAAAAATGAAAATTTGGAAGTAACAAATTTGAGAAAATAATGTTTTTTTTTTCGCAGAAAAACATGTACCTACCCCACATGTAATAAATATTTTTCATAAAAGAATATTGGAATAATATGAGTGTATGTACCTACATTATATACAAATGACGTGAACTTATAGCTCATATAATTTGTGATAGAGAAAAAGTAAATTCAGGCATGTTTACCTAACGTTACAGCTACAGTAACTCACTGGTTAATGAAGATAATTAAATCCGTGATCGATAGTCCTAGAAATTAAAAATTAGATATCTGATATTACAATATTCACAAAGTCGCATAAGAGTGCAGAATCTTAAGCATCGATTGAAATTGTTGTTTTACCTTTACGAGTATAAGATTTCATTAAAAATTTTTTTTTTTTATGAAAATTGTAGACAATTTAATTTATGTCCTATAGATTTTTACCTCAGCCCTAGAATCGTTTTTATGTATTGGCTTTATAAACGCTTCCTTCCAAATACGAATATGACCTATTAAACATGAAAGCCAGGGGGACAGCCAGCCATACGGAGCAATTCTTTAAAATTATCTCGAGGATGACATCCGACCCTGGAAGCAAAGATGAGCCAAGACTATCCAAGTATTTTTTAAGAATACCGGATTCACTACTGAAACCCAGAAACACAGTCCTAGCATAAATACTGAGGTGTTGAAAATTTTAGGATTTACCATGAAAGACGAAGAAGTATATGAATCAGCAAAATGTGTTCGGAAAAATTCACATACCTTACCTGAGTAACTACTAGATATACTGTTAAAATTAAGAAAAGTTGGGTAACTGTCGCACTTCTTTATCTAGAATTTACGAAATTCCAAAAAAGTTTGCCATTACGAAATTTGCGAACAGTATTTCTTACTCTCAACATACGCAAAATAAAATAATATTTCACGATATGGTTTCCTCACCCAAACTGAAGGGAAGGCTTGTTAAGAGAATGAGAAAAAACATAGGGCTCAATTACTTGATAACCAACTGTTAGAAATTTACCTTGATTAATATAATAAAGGGAACCTACTAGTTACAATAAAATAACTTTTAGCTGCCACTGACACCTGCAAAGGTTCTAGTCTAGGAGAAGACAGAATAATTTATTCAATATTACAGGAAGTAGGTCCTGTCTTTTATACAAGACTTCTCCGACTCTAGAATTTTATTCCTACCCAAGGCATGTTGCGCAGAGCATTGCAAAAAACATTTCAATACCTCGTCTTGCTCTACTTAAACGATAATTGAAGACTCTTTTTTCGACGGTCAGTATTTTTTTTGTTTTATGCTTTTATAATCTTTAGTTGGTGGAGAGGCATCTTTGCCAATTTAAAACTGTAGCAAGTTTACACCGTTTACTGTCACGTTTTCAAAATTATTAATGAATTACATTACAACCCTAAAATAAAAACCAAAATTATAATGTATCTTAATTTGTAATTTAAATAATTCACCTTATAACTAAAAAATATGCTGTCTGAGTTTCTTAGGGCTTTAAACATTAAGTGTTTACCATCTATGGCATTTAAGTAGTTGGCAATGTCCAAATACAAGCTAATATATATATTATTTGCAATTTATATCTTTCCGTATTTAGCTCAGGAGGATTTTTAAATTTTCACCAAATCGATTTTGGTGAAAATTTATATCTGACTTAACTTTGAAGAAGGATGATATAGTTTTATCATATTTTAGTATACATATAGTAGTATATAAAATTGAAAATTTTTTAAAATTTTGCACGACCCCCAAAATTAGCAAAAAATTGAAAATTTTTTAAAATTTGGCACGATCCCCGACCTTGGCAAAAAATTGAAAATTTTTTAAAATTTTGCACGACCCTCGACTTCGGCAAAAAATTTAAAATTTTTTAAAATTTTGCACGATCTCCTACCTTGGTAAAAGTAAAAATTTTTCGAAAATTTTTTAAAATTTTGCACGACCCCCGACCTTGGTTAAATATTCAAAATTTTTTGAAATTTTGCACCGACCCCCGACGTTGGCAAAAAATTGAAAATTTTTTAAAATTTTGCACGACCCCCGACCTTGGCAAAAAATGGAAATTTTCTAATGTCACGCCTTTGACATTAGATATCTACTGCTGATTTTACGTATTTTGACAATTTTAAAGAAAATAATTAAAAAAAAAAGCTTACAAATTTATCAGAATTACTTTCCTTAAAATTTTTCTTTGTCTATATTTAATATTCTAGTTTCTTCTTCAATTAAGTTTATTTTCAATTCCACAGGTTCTGGTAAATTGTCTTTAATTTCCGTTGCAATATTAAAATTTTCATCTTCATCTCCTAAACTGTTAAGCATCATAACTGAAACTAATTTTTTAGATATTATAATTCCCATTTGTTCCATCTGATTAATTAAACTTGTAAAATCTCTTAAAGGTTCAGTTTTCGTAGTTTCTGAACCCCTTTTCATTATAAATTATTTCCTATACAGTAGCACACTCTTCGATGGTCCTTTCGATGTATGTATATACTTTTTCCTTTTGTTTAACTGGACAGCACTCTTCCCAGACACTGTATGACCATACCTGTATATAAGGTATTGCTAACTAATTAGTGAATCAAATTATAATCCGAACACATTTTATACAGATGTTTTACCTAAAAATGAGTAAATTTAGTGGTAAATAAAAAAAAATTTCGGGATGAATGAAAAAACATTGTTATAAATAGAAGCGAGATTTTAAATTTATTGATTAACAATCAACTGTTATATGAATTTAGTTGTAAAATTCAAAATTTGTCGTAGCACCTACATCGTTTTCTACTTTAGTGAGAATAAAAGCAAATGTCTGTATAGCAGATTACATTTCCATATCATAAAAAAAAAATATTTCTTATATGCGATTTATAAGCACTGTTCTTTCAACATAAAATGTTAAACTGAATTGAACATTGGAAGGAGTGCATACGTTAAACTTGATTTTCAAATATTTTTAAATGTTGAGAGAAAAATTGCCTGTTGATACAAGTTTTCTAATTTGATGGGTTTTCGTTGTAACTTTCCAGTTTTAAATTGTTGTTGTAACTTAGGAATTACTTATGATTTTGAGTATGTCTAAGAATTACTAATCATTTAGACCTATTATTTTTGTAATATTAGATTTTAATTTAATAAAGGTAGATGTAATGCATACAAATATCTACAATATTTTTTATATGATTTCGCCTTCAATCCCATGAGATCTAATTTAAATTGTTCTATATATTTACAAATCAACATATATATGTCTCAGAATATTATAATTATATATAAAAAATGTGATTACTTAATTATTTAAAAAAAAATTTGTAGATATTTCTCGAAAGTGAGAAATAAATTTCTTATAATAAAATTAACATTTTATTTAATAATATTAATAATATGTTACTATTTCAATTCCCACTCACGTAATCCAAAATTCTTCTCGATTATTAAATTATATTATGGCCCATTAGCAAAAAGAAAATATCATTTTTCATTGTTAGAAAACTGAGTTTTAAATATAATATATGTATATACATATATACATATATATATATAATATATATGTATTTGTGGTCATTATATTTAAAAATAAAAGGGAAATAAAATAAATCCACTTTGATTTCTATTATTACAAAAATTTCCTCTTGTTTGTAACGTTCTTTCTTTTTGTCAGTCATTATTTTTATGTTATTTCTGATTTCATCAATTAATCGATATTTAATTACAATCACATTAAATATTATAATTTTTGATATCTCAAATGACTTTGTTTAAAAAAATATTTTAATAAAGGGAAAAAAGAAAAAAGAAGAAAGAAAAAAATCTGGAAATAAAATTAAGGACCATTACAATATCAGAGACAGTAATTTTATGAAATATTAGGAAGGAAAATTCCCTGAAGCCTATTTGATTGCTTTTGACATCTTACGCATATTTCATATTATTTCATTGAATATTATTATATACGAATAAGGATTGCCATTTGGTCTCAGAATTTAGGCATTTTTTCACTTCAATTGTTTTTTCACAACCAAGTAATTTTAACTCTAATGCAAATTTCTTGAAGAAATGGAATTTAAATAGAGAGAAGATCAATGGAAAAAGAACGCTATTTTTGATTTTTTATTAACAGAAGGTTTATTTCCATTATCTATCAAAAAATCTATTAGTAGGTACCCTAAATTCTAACACTTTTTCAAAAAAAAATTTGAAAAAAAAATGTATATTAGTTTCACTCCGACCGTCCGTCCGTGGACATATTTGAAAAACTTCTACACCCTTGAAAATAGAAAGCTTAAATTTCATATATTAATTAATCTTAACTAGAAACTTTTTTCGGTGAAAGAAACTTTTTTAAAATCATCCCCCTATCAAAGTTATAGTCCCTCAAGGTCTTCAAAATGCAATTTTTTGACTATTTATTGTGACGAATTCACAAACATATTCTGAATTCTGCAAAAGCAAAAAAGTTTTTTCTATCGCGGCATATTATAGTTGAACTTTAAAAAAGCAAAATGGCCGTTAAAATTACCCGTTATATAAAATCCGTTTTTTTTCAAATTCTTGATAATAAATTTTCTTTTAGACGATAACCTGTAGAAGTCTGAAATTTTTGATTGATTTGCCTGAAGAGTAGTTTTTAGATACTAATGAAAAGTTTATTTGAATAGAAGAAATTTTTTTCCACCTCCACCCTCTCTCAATATTCAAATAATATTTTGCTTTAATATTTGAATTGAGTTGGTAAGCCCGAAATGTGTAATCTACGTTATGTAAAATAGCACTGTGTGCAATGGAAACCAATAAATCTATTTATATAAATGTGTTTGTAATTATATACATGTGCATGTAGATTTACATTTAGAAATGTCTTTCGAATGTTAAACAGGGGATAATTGGATCAACTAAATAATTGTTTCAAAACTCCAAAGGGTACACAATTTATTTTTAAGAGATTGTCATTTACAAAGGTATAAATAAGAATATTGTTCTTAATTTAGAAAGGTAAAAGTTTCAAATATGGTGTAATTTTGGAATTAAAAAACAAATTTGTGGAAAATCGCTCATTTTCTTTAGACTTCTAAATTATAGGGATGTAAGAGGATGTATCAGATTTTTGTGGTTATAAATCATTTAGTTAGTGTGACAAAATATTTTTTTTTTATTTTTTACATTTAGGTAATGATGGAAATTAAATTGATTCATCTTAGATACTTATTTACATACTTATACATAAATATGCGTTGTATAAATGAGCAATATAAGGTTTGTAAGATCTATTTATTTATAAAAAATATGTGTATATGTTGTGATAATTAAATACGAGTAATAATATTGTTCTTAAGTACTTTTGTATAGTAATTGTTCTTTGCTATATTGGGATGTATGCTTCACTTAGTTTTGAATGAAAAATCATAATGCTATGAAAGAGATTTAGGTTCGAGTTAAATTATTTGTGTTTTTAATACGAAAACTTTAGATTTAGGCGCCTTTACCGCGTGATCTAAGGTTTGAGCTTATATGTATAAATATTGCTGAATTATTTTTTTTTTTTTCAATATTCATGTAACTGATAACTTGTTAGACCACTGGTCCAATTGTTTAAAAATTTTCATATTTTCCGACTAAATGGCTACGTTTGATAATTTTAAATTTTAAGAACTTGGACGCCTTTTGAATTTGTAAGAAAAATCTTCTAAACAAATTAAGTTTATTAGTTTAATTAAAAATAGTTGATTATAAATTAAATAAAGCTTTTTATACTCGTATACGAAAAATTCTTGAAATTTCTTATGTAGTGCATCTAGATATTATAAAGAATTTTAATATATTCCTTAATAGTTCAGTAAAACACATTCTTCAAATTCTAAATGATAAATTAATGACTTGTGATGAATATAGTTAAAATTTGTGCAAGCACAACTAAATCATACTAAAGCACCTGCTTTGCCAAATTGAAATGTTTTGAAAAAAGGAAGTACACCTATCTAGAAAATACATATAATTATTTTAATATTCATTATAGCTGTTGGTTTAAGAGTTATTGACACGTTTTCGAATTGGCGTGTTTTAAAGGATTTAAGGAAAAGCTTTGACGACTTTCAAATTAAGGTTTTTGAAAAAATTCGAACACATATGACGGATAGATAAATTTATGTATGTATATTATAAATTTATATATATATGTATGTATAATAAAAGCTTTGATTTTGGAGATATACGAAATCTCTCTCATAATTTTCGAACTATACCTAAAGGTAGAAATTATCATTTCATATCGTCAGATATTTTCCTTTTTGGCGAAATTAAATAATATTGTTTTATTTGAAATATTTCGTAATATTTTTGATATTGAATTTAAAATACATAACATATTTGCAAAAAGAAGATTGATAAGTTAATTATTATTATAACTTGATACGAAACAAAAAATTTCAATTATTCTACATATAATATTTAAGATTTACATTACATAATTGAACAATATACTTGTAGTATGTATACGAGTATGTTGGTTTATTAACAAAAATTTGTATTCAATCATTTTAATAACAATGTAAAAATCCCAAAATTTCTAAACCACATCATAAAGCTATCACAGTTACGTTATTATTACGTCAACAAAATGTGAATTAATTTGAAGAATAACTAGAGTATAACAAGATGTACGTGTGTATGTATGTACAAACCTTTATGATTTTTAAAATGAAGAAACACTCAAAAAAAATTTCTGCTTGTAGTTTAAAGTATATGTATAAGAAGAATAAAAGAAAGCTTCAGAGTTAAAGGGTTTTAAAATTCGAATTAAGGTTTCAATATTGAAAATACGATGCAATTTGTTAACTTCACAATTTCCACAATACTTTTTTTTACTTTCATAGTGATTACTGATTCCAGTTATTCGACATTTTCTTCATTCTTTGCTCATTATATAATACATTTCAGTTTATTGTAAGACTTTTAATTTTGCAGAATTAACAAAGCATTTTATAGAACTTATTTTAGGCAGGAAACTTGTAAAAATCGTTAGGATCTTCAATATGTAAATTTAGTCATTTTTGAGGTACCTATAATTGTAGCGGTTTTTAAATAAATAAATTTTCAGTTTTATATTTTCAGGATCGGCAATAATTGATCTACTTTTTGGTCAAATTTCTATTTTTGACATAGATTGTCAATATTATATACATATTTATGTATATGTTGGTACTCATATGAATATTTATACATAATATTGTACTCAAATTTCGGATTTATCTCAAATTTTAATATTCGTTCTAAATATTTTATCTAACTAGAATAAAGTTTCTTTGTAGCACTTCCCGTACTTTGATCATAAGAGATTTACAAAATGTTGTAGGAAAAGTATTCAATTTGAAAATTTTTATAACTCTGCATAGAAAATTTATGAGAAAAATTGCTTTATGGTGTTGATAATTATTGTATCCTTTACGATATATCATTTTGTAAATTTCACAGTGTTTTTAAAATAATTAAATTGACTGTTTTTCAAATTAAAAATCTAAATCCAAAAATTTTTAATCAATTAAAAATCTAAAGACGCAATTTTTAATCAATTGTAACTTAGGTGTTTTGTGGCCTGGCGAACATGTCTTCCATTAGCGTAATTTTAATTATTTTCCATTATTTCATTTGAATAGCAAAACATTTTGCAGTGTATAAAAAATTTGATAAATGAAATGAAAATGAGATTAAGGTATTTATCAGAACTATTGTAAATAAAAGTATCTTTTTTCAAAATTTCTAAAATAAAATGAAATTAAATATTGGATTTTCACCACAAAATTATTGTTTCACAAAATAGGTTTTCGTTTTCTTTTTTATTTGTAAGAGAAATGAAGAAATTTTTAATACATATTCTAAAATTATATGCTTGTATGTATATATACCATAGGTATATTATATAAGTAAATTATGGTAAAATGGAATTTAATTGTTGGAAGCAGCATTAATATGAAATATAGAACTTAATACACTATGGAAATTTAATATATTTTGTTATATACAATAATATACACGTTTGTATATTCTTCTTTAGTTTAGATTTTTGAAAATATTTAGTTTCAAATTCAAAAGATCAATTCTAATTAAAACGGCAACTTGTCAATTAAATAAAATTGGTTATTCATTTTGAAATATTTTTTGAAAAAGTAAAGAATTTTTCAATTAATTTGCTACTATTGTAAAAAAGTATAATTTTAGATTAAAATATTATGGTGAAAATATAAGAAATCTTATACAAATGGACATAAGTAAATGTACATATCTAACTTGTATTGGAATAAGTATTAGAGTATCTAGAAAATTTTCATATTTGCAAGAATTTGTTGAACAAAAATATTTAGAGGCTTCAATTTAAATCTTTTAATTCGCGACACAAATTGAGGGAGGGAGGCCTTTAAATAATGCACTAATACACTGAAATTTTCAGCATTTCAAACATTTTTTCACTAAATGTGTGTCGTGATATGTTGTTGAAAAGATTTATAGTATTAGACCTTGCGACTATAGAGTATCATAATTTTTGTAAAATTGCTATACAAAATATTATTGTATTGGGTAATTTACTTAAATGTTAAGTGTACTATGAAAAATTATAGTTAGATATTTGCTACTCCGCAAGACATAAAAACATATTGAAGTAAAACTGCAAGTTGGTTGAAAGTTAAAAGTTGAAGTTAGATTTATTTCTGAAAAAATATTTTGTTTAATTTAAAATAATAAAGATCAGTAACTTAAATTCTTGCACCAAGTTGTTACTTTGGTACTTTGATACTGAAGAGGTTAAATCCCGCCTAAGAATATTCACCTTTAATAACTCAATAAAAATTTCTTCATACGAACTAAACTCGAATTGAACTCGAATCGGTCACCTACCGCTTTCTAGTCGGATTCTCTTCTAACCGAGCTACAGAGGTATAAAAAAAACTGTGGACAAATTGTTCTTCACATTACCTTATAATCATTGCAATTGTTATTTAAAGCTTTGCTTTGTACTGTTATCAACATTGCACCTGTTTTTAAAGTTTAAAGTTTATTAGAATTTCTACAATTTCACAAAACTGCCATATTTTTAAATGGTATTGCTTCTTATAATAAAGAATATTAATTTTCAGGAACGTTAACTTACTAAAATGGTAGACTAGTTCTAATATTATATAGGTAGACTAATGTATTTCAAAAGAAATCTAACACAAATTGTGTTAATGAACTCACCTAAATATGAGTACTTAAATATACGCCGTTTGAATTGAAATAAAACGAGAAAAAATAGAGTTGACCTTGTCACCTCTGTGATATCCGTACGAATTTGCTATCCTATGTGCGAATAAATATGCCATAACTGATTCTGGGACAGACAATGACTTTAAGTTCTAATAAATTACCATATTAATTTATGGAAAATTTCAGTATAAAGTGTTTTTTCTAAAATACTGTGTGTGCCAAACTACTATTGAAGTTATATGGCAGCTTCCAAAAAGAGCCAAGAAATTTTAACGAATTATATCAATCACATCGGCCCTACTAAAATATTTGCTTGTGTGAAATTTCAATACCACACCTTTTATAGTTTCTGAGATATAGTCAAATAACTTTTTAAGTTGTATGGCAGCTACCCGAACCGGTAACCCGATCATGTCCAATTTAAATAGGGTTCTGGCACTTACTACAATAAATCATTTGTGAAAAATTGGTGAACTTAGCTCAATTAGTTTTTGAGTTATTGTTGGGGCGGACGGACGGACGTACAGACGGACAGACAAAGCTAAATCAACTCTGAATTTGACGCTGATCAAAAACATACACTTGAGTCTATATCTAAGACCGTTATTTCTTAGCGTTACAAACGATGAGGCAAATTTAGTATACCCTTCGAACATACGTTCGTACGGGTATAATAAATGAAGCATTTGATATTAACGTTACCTAGTTGTACGACACTTAATGCTATGGGTGCTTGTCTTTATATAATATATGTAGGATCGTTAATTTGTCAATTTTATTAAAACGAGAACCACCAAATATAAATTTGCTGTTACATTTCAATAAAAAAGAATTTTTTAGCATACTATATTTTGGGCAAAGTGTTTTCCGATATCGTTTTGTTGAAATGCTAATAAAATATTCTAATTTCCCCTAAATTTAAATAAATGTACATATATATGTTTCACCTATATATGGAGAGGATGCTTTAAACATGAAGTTTATGCAAAAAATAAAATATTAATAATTTTGTGAAAATCTTAATTATTTCAATTTAAGAAATCTTGTTCTAATTGGATTATTCGATTATTTTAAAGTTACTTAAAGATCATAAAATGAAAATGTCTTTTATAATTAATTTTTAAATATGCAATGTTTAGAGTAGCTTATTATAAAATCTTTTAAAGTTTAATATGTTAAGTTTAGAATGATTTCAATTTTCCTCTTCTTATTTATTAAGACCCATTTAAAATGAAAAATTCTAATTAAGTACATGTCGAATACTTATTACAAACTTTTGAATAAATTTTCTTCCTTCCATTTTGTACTTATGCTAAACTAAGTTCTCTTGTTTTTTCTTACTTTCTTGTTTCTATTTTGAATTCTTAGATGATTTTTCTATGTAAGATGACAGAATTTTTCATTATCTTTTGGTGTTTCAATTAAAGAACAAAAGAGGGAAATTATTTTTCTTCTTTTAATGAAATCTTGTACAAATTTTTAATTTCATTTTTTAACTATTTTCTTTAATTTTTCATTTGATTAAAAAAAATAATTCTTTTTTCACTTTAAAGTTTTATAAGGTTTTATGTACACTTACTTACAGAAAATTATAGCGAAAAACTTTTACAGTATTTAGGAAAATGGCCAAAGTATTCCATATTTTTTGAATACTTTGGTGTGATGAAAGAATTTCGGTATGATATAGCTGGGTTTCTTTATATTACAGTATTATTGCTAACACTAACTTACACAGTTTCGAAACTTTTTTATTTTTTAAATAAAAAAAAAAATTTATTTTTTTTTGAATAATACTTTATAAGTTTTATTTTTTCCCAGATATGACTTGATTATTTGGAAAGTTATGTAACTACAATCTGTCAGTATATTTATTCGTCCCACTACCAAACTCATTTATGGAAAATTCAGTAATTTTATGCTTTACAGTTATCACGATATGACCCAGTTGTTTTTGAGATATTTGTATATAACATTACACAACAAAACATTATTATATAGGAGGCTTTTCATACGACATAATACAATACAATAGCCATGATAGGCCACTTTCGTTTTACAAGCAATGTATGTATGTTTAATCTAATGTTAATGCTTAGTCTTGTTGCCTATTTACTATACAAATAGCAAATTTCCATTCACAACAAATGCTACCAACAAAATGAAAACACAATATCGTCCTTACGGCGGGATTTACAGTATGACATTGAAAACATTATTAGTAATGTCATGAAAATTTCGAAAAAAAACCAACTAATTTAGCTGTGAATTTAAAAGAAATATATAGCAGCCAAAATGTATCTGACAAAAATTATATAAGGACTTGACTTCAAGGACAATATTATATGTATGTGAATTAATGTACAAGTTATATGAAACTCAATGGCGCTCCCGAATTTAATGGAATAACATAATTTGTTCACAAAATTATACGCGACCATTTTAGCATTTTTTGTCCATTTTTTCGAGTTATTGCCTACTGAACTTTAAAAGTAGTGCTTTGCAAAGGACTCCTTTTTTCACATCCTCATGACTGAGAATAAATTAGTAAACAAAAAAATAAGTTGCTGTAATACTCAACTTCAGTTTTTTGAATTAGTACACATACAAAATTGGAAATTATTGGCTATTTGCTTATACCATATTAGTTTTCCCAGAGATTTTTTTTGTTTAATTTAAGTGAGAGACAATACTATTTAGCAATGTCATTTTGGTTTTTTCCTTATTTTTTTTTTTATCTAAAATTTTATACTTGTTTCTTCCATAAGATGTGAATCTTAAGAAAACAAGCTATTGCAACCTATTTGGACACAAAAGAATAAGCAATTTAAAAAGTTTTTAATTAAAGGAAGCTACAAATCTTATTGTTATACGAGAAAATGTAACTCACCAGGTTATTTTTATATTTTTGTTTCCTTTTCTATAATTTTATTGTTTCTATGTTGCTTGTCTTTTTTTTGTCTTATGTTACTTTATTATTATTTATAATTTTCTTAATTTAATTTCCTTTTTTATTTTCACATTATTTTTTTTTTGTTCGTATTTCTTTCGCGCGCTGAGCTTTATCTATTTCCACTTAAGAAACAAATAAAGAAATTGTTTAAAAAAGAAAGAGAAAAATGTATTGTGAAGTCAAGTCCTTGATGCCTTGAGCTAAAAATTCATAAGCAAATGAATACATGAATAAAGACTATTATACTAAATTTTGAATAAGGACTATTATAGTAAGGGTATATAAGAATGAATAAAAAGAATTTTTGAGGTAAAATGTAAATATGGACACAAGAAATAAACTTCTTGTGGTACTAGTACATAATTATATTCAAAGATGGTGCTTTTGTAAACATTATTATTTTTTGTATATATACATAGTTAGATAATATGGTAAAGTATGTTTGTTTTGCATTACATTAAAGTATATCGCAAAGAAGATTTTGAATGCTTCGGTTAAAAAATTTGTAAACACCAATGTATTCAAAAACGTGCACTTAGATGTTAAAAAGCTTATTTTTAAGCTTAAGTTGATTTGGACCTTACAACACCTTCATTTTCATTTTCAAGACGCTCTCTCAAAACAAAATTACGTTTTAAGTTTATAATTGCATCTTTACTTTTTACCGACAGCAGAATACAATAAGGGAGACAATGTGATGGCAACAAATTTCACAAGTCGAATTTCCATAAAAGCGTTAATTGATTAATTTAGCGAGAAGTTAGTATGTCGGTCTGTGCATGGATCTGTGTATCCCGATTTCTGCTAAACCGATTTTAACGATAGTTTATATCTGAGTTTATTTTAGATATGTCAGAGATTGATCAACCGGAACCTTTTCCGGCGATTTTATCTTTACAACTTGCTTTTTTACATTTTTATGTATATTCAGAGAAATAATCAACCAATTTTTTTGATATGTATTTGTATATGGATGATTTTCTTTATCAGGGCTTCGAAACCGAACTTTCGAAGGAACTAATTCTATTAACTTCAGGAACTAATTATAAAAATTCTTTAAAATTTAATATTTTAATTATGGTTCTTAACGAAATTAATTGGGAAATTTTGCAGGGAAATCGAACGGTGGAATTTAAAACTCTAGTATAAGAACCATTATGTTTTCCTATGTATGGTAACTAGTGTCCTTTAATTTAGAAAGAAATTGTCAAAAGAACTTTTTGTAACAAGAGTTTCACTAAATTAGACAATACACCATGCGGTCGGTTATAATATGTTAACCACATGCGATTTTTTCATTTGGGCATCTTAAATGGTTATATGCTACAGATTTTTAAATTTTTGATTTCAAAATATTTTTTGCAAGAAAAGAGAACGTTAATGATCTCCTTTTATTGCACGTGCATGAACATTGAATACCATGAACGTAGAATAACTCAGACTACTATGCATCAAAATATTGAAGAAAAAAACAAGTTATTTAAATTATAATTCACGAACTGAGCTACACTTTGACACAAGTATGAAAATGTTACTAAAATTATGGCCACAACTAAATCTAAATGTACAGAGGCTAATGAGTGATTTGAATAATAGCAAATTTTTTTTTATTTTAGCCAAAGATGTCACAAGGAAACTCAGGCCCGGTGTACCTTTGGATAAAATTTTAAATATGTTTTTTTATCATTTTTGTTGTCCTTTACTTTTTGATTTTTTATTTATCCAGACAAATTAGTGTAATTTTATTATGATAAGAAGCACCTCAAGGATTTTGAAATGGGAATTTAAAAATAAAATATTTACATCCAAAGAAGTAGGCAAAAACAGTCTTTTTTTCTCATTTTCTAAAAAATAGTGAAACATTAAAGTAGGAGGGAAGAAAAAAAATTATAATTAAAAGGATACAAAATAAGAAAAGATAGTTTAGATTTAAATTATTATTGTGGTTTTATAGCCAAGGTAGAAGAATTGCATAGAAAGTTTACTGCAATTTATCAGTTTTAAATTAATTTAAAGCGAAGATCCAGGAGAAAAATGATATTTTTCTCAAGTTTCATAATAAATTGCTGTGGCAAACCTTAAAGTGCTAAGATTACAAAAAAACTAACAAAAAATTAATTTCTTAGTTGTGAAAGAATTTAGTATGAAGTTGACCACAATTTTTATGAAATTTATTTTCTTAATTTTATTGGATATTATTAATAGCCTAGCAATTTAATTTTAACTCAAAAAGGACTTTCATTATTTTAAGTTAAAAATTCTTGTGTTTTTAAAATTTTGTTTTAATTAAAACGTGTCTACAGGTTTGCCATTAATATTACGGTTAGGTTATGGCATTTTAAAAGTTATGGAAGTTAAGTGACACTTAACTGGTTTATTGTACGAAAATAGTGGAAAAATTATTTTGAAGAATTAATGATTTTAATTAAATTGAATAATTAAATTAAAAGTAATTGAATAATTAAAAAGTTAATGAAAAAATATGACGGCAGTACTTTCAGTTTTCAAATTTATCTAATTAAAGGTTTTACTGAACACTAATGTAGTAATTGAATTCGACGAATTCTTTTCTGATTAAAAAGCACCAACATATTAAAAAAGACAAAACTATAAACCATATCAGTAAGGTTTTTTGATTTTGTACCTTTTTAAGAAGATTGTCGGAATAGGCGAGAATCAGGTGAGAATTCTCACCGGAGTCTTGTCGGGTCACTGCAGGATTAGGGGATACCTAAGTAGACTGGGGCTCAACCACAGTACACCTTCTAGAAGAGTGTGTTGCTATTGTTCGCAGGCGGGTCATACAATGGAGGAGTTGCGATCTTTTGGCCGTATGAAGTTGCTCGAGTTCATCAGGGCGTTTGATCTCGAGCTCAGAGGTGGGTACGGTGCACAATAGCTTTTTATACGTGGTCGCAGTGTACTGTTACCATGGTTTTACAAACCTACAATTTATAATCTACACAGGTTTTTTTATATTTGATTTTATTTGAACAGTTCGCTCGAGATAAGAAAACAACGAAATAATCGGGCATAAATACGTGTATTTAAGATTTTTTCATAAATTAAAATGGCTATTCATAAAATAAATTAAATAAATTATTAAAATGTTAAGAATAACAAAAATCAACATGTTATTGTATTTGTGCCGATTATAATTTTAGAATTTTTATTAGCTTTATATTTAACTGAGTCAAATATAGATTTTAATTTTTAGAATGGACTTGTTTTGTCTCTCTTTTATAAAAAGTGCTAAATAAAGTATAATTCTTAATATTATTAGCTATTCTACAAAGCTATTCTATTCTTATATATTTTTTTTCAACTTGTACACTAGCCCATTGATATGGTGGTCAGTAGTGAATTTCATTATCAGTCGAATAACTTGAATCCGGCAAAATTATTAGAACTAGAATGAGAGGAAATTATTTTGAATACTTCACGCGCTCAGCCAAAAAATGTGATTCCGGACTTGTATGTGTGCGAAACAATTTTAACTCTATTTTAATCGAACTCTAATTATGAAGCTTTAATGAAATTAAACTTACTAAATATATACATCTATTTTATTCCAGCAATTAAAGAAAAAATCGTAGCAATTAAAGCAAAACTAATTTTTATATTTTAGAAATCAAAAGATTGTGAAATTTTTAATTAATTTCGGTTATTAAATGTTTCAATCAAATTGGTTTACCACTTTCAAAAGAAGTTATAAAGTAAAATATATTAGCTTGTAGAATACAATGTACAGCTACATGCAGTCTATAAGTTCATTTTATGAATGTGCCCTTAGAATAATCTAAAATTGACGATACATATTGTATTTATGATTCTTTAATTCCCTTTTATGTTTTTTTACATTATGCTCGCATAAAGGTGTAATCTATCTAAAAGAATGAGTTCCCTATTTTCGTTAATTTCTTTACTTTTAATTTATTAATTTCTCACTTTTATAAATTGTTCTACAGTTTCATATCTTATATAAAATCTTACACAGAGAAAGCGCATAATAAAATTGAAATATAAGTGTGGCATAAGGATATTGTGATCAGTGATATTTAACATGCTGGCCATTCAACAGAAATGTATTTTCTATTTATTGAGAACCGTTAAAAAACTATTCAGAGATATGTCGGCATATCTTTGCACTTCTTTATCTAAGATTTTGGCCGTTTTTGGATAATTAGATTCTGTTTTGAAATTTTAAATATAAGTTTCGTTTAACAACGTTAAAGTAGTGTTTGCTTTTGTGTTTGTCGAATTTGCACATAGAGATACCCATTAATTGAAACAAATAAGAACAACGCCATATCAAATCAAGTATAGGATGTATTCAATTTAAAATGGTATTTACAACCTCAAGAAGAAAAATTGTTTCCACCCAAATAACTATATACTACCTTCTTGTTCAGAACCTAATAATATGAATATTCGTGTGTTACTAAAACGGAATCACCCGTGTGCACAATTAAATGGAGAGAGGCTAAAATTGAGATTTAACCCAGACACTTATTTTCTTTGACCGATTTGATCCAATAAATGATTAAGAAGATCCCATCTTGAAAAATATTAGCAAATATCGGAATTTAACTGTATGTCGGCGAAAAATTTTAAAAATCTCTGAAATTTTTTTTTTCTAAGAATGTGCTTCAAAACTGCTTCCATGAGACTTCACTTTTCAGTTTTTCATTCTAAGAAAATTATTTCAACAAGGAAATCTCATTTAGATGAAACGAATATGCCGACTACTGCCAATAATTTTGTCCTATGTGGAGCAAAAACTGTCGTTTGAAAAAGGCTGGCAGAGTTTGTTTTACCAAATTTATATATTTTTCTAAAATTTGATTTTTAAATAACTTATTCAACTTTAAAACTAAATGGCACCAGCATAGTCGTGATTATTGTATTAAACTAGAATTTCAAATGAAAAAAGAGAGTTGAAATTAAGTACAGATTCAATGAATGGATTTCAAAAATAAAAAAATATATTTTCTATAAGTTTGTACAACTGTATATACCTAAAATGCATATGTATATTTAATAACATGTGAGTCACTATATTATACGAACAAATTATATTTATGTACAATTTTATTAATGTATAAAAGGATAAATTGGCTGGAACGATTTTTTTTACACATTCTACAGGTTTCCTCTTATTCTACAAGTGGGTGGTAATACTAAAGACATTAATAAAATGTACAATATACATAGAGTTCTATTGGATTAAAGATTCATATAAATTATGTATGTGAGTATATGGGAGTGTATGTGCCATAAATAAATAAGAATAATTTTTTTTTCATATTCTTTAATAAAAGTTGATCTGATCTGTCCTTTTATATTATAAGCTATGAAAAATTTTCTTTTAAAGCCTTCTATACAACTCTTATTATTGAGGTTTTTCTTTAAAGATTTTTGAAAATTGGTTTTAAATTTTAATTTAGAGGAAGAATGCTTGTTGATAAATTTGATTTGTCTGTGTATACACTTACAGGTGTACGCATATAATTTAAATGTTTAATGCTTTTTTGATTTATAAATTATTAATGGCAATTTTTTTTTGTAAAAACATTTGACAATAAAACTTCTGTTAGAGTTACTCAGCCCCAGTTACAATTATACAGACTCTATTAGAATATTTTTTTAATAATTGAATTTTGTATGATTTAAGGCCTAATTATGTCTTTTGAGACGGGACAGCATTTTACTTTTCTTAAAATTTAAATTAATTAAAAATAATTAATAACTTCAAAACTGCTTACATACTTTAATAGAAGGAAATAGTCTTTAAAACTTATAGAGTTTCTTATAGTCTTTAATTTTACAGGTTCACTTAAATTGTAAATTCATAAAGTTATTATTTAAGACAGCACTCTTTAAAACGGAAAACTTGTTTTTGAATTCGGTCTGCAGTTTTTTAGTTTCGATCAAGAAGTTATAGTTTAATTATATTTTAGCAAAATCGAAAAATCTCAACTTTGTAATTTTGTAAGTTATTACTTTCTTTAAAAAATGGCTGCGAACGTTTTATTCCAATTTGCTGACATTTGGCATATTGCTAGAACGTTAAGAGGAAGCCTTAATCAGGTTCGATTATTTTGATTGACAATATTCTATCTGATTTTTGATTAAATTTAAATAAAATGTTTTAATATAGTAGCATTATTCATATAGAATACAAAGTGTACATAGCGAACTTAAGCATACTCAATATTCAAACCATGAGTTCTAATGAACTATTAAAATTTTAAAGTGATGTAGACGATATCGAGTACAAATCAAATATTAATCAATGTTATAACAAAGCTTTGAGCATTATTAGTTTTTCGACTGCGTGCGAAAAAAAGCAAATCGTCATATATCACATGCGTCACAAATCGAGGATTAAGTGGATATATATTTTTTAGACAGATTTCAGTATAATCCGTACTGAAGTGAGTTTTGAAATCCAAGTGAGTTTTATTTAAGTTCCATATTATTAATGGATCAACTCTTATATGTTATTAAGGATTTCGTTATTTTAAAATCATAAGAAAAATTATGACCGTTCGAATTTCAATCCTAATTTTACTGAAACTGTATGAAGCTATTCAAAAGTATTTAGAGTTATATTAAAAGAATTTCAAAGTCTAGGAACTTTTTGACTTTTCTTTAGTTGCCTAATTTTTTACTTCCTATATACAGCTAATACTGAATTGCACTAACAAGAAGAATGGCATACCTGCTTTATTCGTTTCTTTACATTCAATTTCTATCTATTATTTCGCAGAAAATTATTTAAGTATAATTTTATTTAGAAAACGAAAAAAAAAAACAAAATTGATAAAAAATGTTTTCCCGAAAATTTTTGTACTTTATAGAATAAAAGAGAAAGAACAATACAAAGGCCCTTTTTAAATATTTTATAGTCCATTTTACGTTAAAGTTATACAATACAACATTAGACCACAATTTAACAAAAAAATTAAACAAGAATCATTAAAATGCCATTAAAATGCCTAATATTGTTGTACAATTTCTCAGTATTTTCATTTTTTATAAAAAATTGGAAATAACGAGAATTTTGTTACAATCTTTAAATATTTCAGTTTCCAACCATTTGAATTCATCCATTTTGAGTAAAAAATTATTTTACATAATAATCTTATATTTCTATAGAAATTATAAATTATTCTTAGATTACATTTGTAACTTGTCGTTTTTTTCTTAGTCGACTCTTTCGCTTAATTTTATTTTAAAAATTTTTTGAATTGTTTGCAAAACTTGAAAGTTGATCAGGATACTGGAAATTAAATTTAAGTAGCATATGAAACAAATTCTTGAATATATGCTAGGAGATCGAAAAGAGATGAGTCGAGTGAGTCCAAGTTCGTTAATTAAAAAAAGGCTTTTGATAAATCAAGCAAGTTGATTTTACTTTTATAAAGTTGAAAGAAATTGCGAGAAATACAATTTGCTTAATTTTTATTTAATTTTTAAAATTCTACGGTTAAACTAAAATTCTAAGTTTAGATTAAAAATCTATTCGGCTTACAATCTGAACGACTTAGTTGTCACAAACTCTAGGTATTAATCATCTTAATTTTAAATTTTAAAATCAAAAAATTTGACACAGTATTGAATGTTTTATTTTTTTTTCACGGGGACCGAGGCCCTTAGGCCCTCCTCACATCGACCCATAGGATCTTTTGTGATTCCCATCCCCACGTACATTAGCTCTATACCTAGACTTCGACAAACCGCAGTATGGCAGTCACATTAAGCTGCGAGATCCTCCCCGGGATCACAAAGTCCCCCCGAAGCATCTCAGTCGCAGGCGAGCAACCGCCTCGCACTCACACAGTAAGTGCTCTATGGTTTTGTCCTCCTCCAGGCATAAACGGCAGACTTCGTCCGCCACTCTGCCCATCCTTTTCAGATGGGCCCTCGTGAGGTGTCCAGTGAGAACCCCCACTAATGTCCCCGAATTTGGGCGACTGAGCATTGTCAGACCCCGCCTCCCCAGTCCCAAAGGGAGGCACAGATTTCTTAGAGTGCGACAGGCCCAGATAGCCATTTCAGTGTTCGATCCTGGCCCGCTCCTCCCACTCACTTAGGGCACGCAAGACCGTTGCCCTGGGCACCCCAAAGCATGGCTCCGACCCAATGAAAGGAGCCGTCGCTCTCTCCCTGATAAGACTATCCACTCTCTCATTCCCGTCCACGCCATAGGGGCCGCAGAATCTAGAACTGCGAGGCGCGGCCAGCGGTACGAGTTTTTGACATGCCTGATCTAAATTATAATTTTGTTTTGTATGCACTTTTATTTATTGTCTCTGTTGTATATTGATTGTATGGAATATGACTCTACTTTTTACTTTAGTTTTATTTTGGCTGCATGCTTGTTTTAAGCATTATCCAGTATCTTGTCCCACTCTCCCGAAATAATCAACTTCCTTAACGCATAATAATGTTATTTTGATCTATGACGGAGGTTTAAGTTATCTTCTAACAATTACTTAAGTTTTTCAATTAATTTTAAATGTCAAGGTACATGATAGCCTCACAAATTATTGACGTTATTTGTTAAATAATAATAATAACTTATATAGCAGATACGTTTACAAGATTTTATCTTAAAATCTAATTGATGACCCCTCGAGTGAGTGCTGAGAGAGTCGATGTCCTTGGGATTTTATTATTATTATAATTAGTGTTTTCACTCTTGGTGCGACAGAAATTTCGCAAAGTAAAAAGTGATTTGTGCCACATGGCTGTGGGCAGTGCTTTAGCAATAAATGGTGTCCATACATATTTTGTTAGAATGTTATAATTAAATTCCATTATATAAGATGGTTTGCTGTAATTTTTTTTAAATTATTTAGTTCATAAATTTTTATTTGGATTTGTTGCTCTAAAAGTTTAATCAAATTATTTGAATGTACCTTAAATATTGATTGATGAAAAAGGAAATTAAATAAATCTATCAAGAACTTCACAACTCAGTATTCGTACATATATAAATCGATGTAAATTTTTATAGCCCTCATTTAAAAAGTCACTTTTTATTACCCATCATATATTTTCCTAATGACGTTCAGAAACTTATGGTCTCTATAGAGTTACTAATAAATTACAGGGATTAAAATGAGAGAAAAAAATTGAAAAAAATAAGTAAACCTTTATACAGTAGGAATGTTTGATACTACATAAATATATGTGTTTGTGTTTGAAAGGCGTTCATGCTTAATTCAAATGAGTTTTATAGAAAAACAAAATTGTATACGTATATTTTTTTATCAAATTGCAAATAATTATGATAGCTACTTATATTAAGACTTTTTAGTGGGAAATCCTCTTGTCTAAATCTGTGTGCCTAACTCATAGGCAATGCGGTTTAAATTTAGGTTGAGAAATTTTAGACAATTTTTTTTTAGTCAAAACGCACACGTACTATTTTCCATTTTTATAGTTTGTTTCCTAACTATTATTCCTAATTGAAAATTTGTTTTATTTTGGATAAAGCTAGCGATTATGTCAGTCAATTCCCTCATACTTACTTAAAGACGGTAGTCTCTTCTAATTGAATAAGTGTGATTAAAGTTACTTTTCCCAAAAATTTGTTCAATTACAAATAAACGATTCGCTGTTTCCGGACATTCTATAATCAATATTATGTGATGTGATGCCGTACACGATTTAATCATTGATTTTTATATTCATTTCACTTCCTTTTCTAACCTGTATTTTTAAAGCGATTTGCATATTTTTTTAAATAGTGTGAAATGGTCATATATAGATAATAATTTACCCCATGCTTCTATATTTTACATTATTTTTCTGCCAACATTAATGCTTCTGAATCAGAAAACTCAAAATAAACGAAAGAAAAATTCTTTCAACAGTTTATGAAAATTAGAGTAATTGTATTTATATGTAGCATTGTATTTTTGTTTCATTACCCGGAAAAATTTATTTCAGAACTATTGTGGATGTGTTTTTTTGTCGAAAGGATAAAGAATTTATGTTGCAAATTTACTAAGCTTTTCTTTTTTATTTGTTTTCTTTATAATAGAGTTCATATTATTGTAATAATTATAGAATAAAATCAAATTGTAATGAGCATATCAAGGATAATAAATATTAGTATAAGTGTAACATTGTTGTGCACTCATGAATAGATTTAGATTATTTTTATGAATTCTTTTAAAAATATTCAATTGAAAAATATTTTCGTTGAAAATTAGAATTTATGAATTTTGACATAACCTTGATATAAAAATATTTTGTATAAGATTTTGCTTGAAATACAAGACTGGAATTTTATTTCTGGTTACAATTTGGTAATTTTGGAATTTTAATTACAAATGAGCAATAGAATTGCATATTATAGGGTTAAGTGAGTTGAAATTCATATTTATTTGGAAATTTTTTTTTTTTAGAAATTTTTTACTTTAGAAAAGAGTTTAGGTCAAATATCTTGGGTATACATAAGCCAATTACATATAAAATGTTTACTTGTCCTTGGGTAAACTATGAAATCTAAAGTTATTAATAATCATCGAGAAACAGGCATCAATATTTTTACAAATAAATCTATGACAACATTAAGTAGGAAAATAGAAGTGCATCATTAAAACCTGCGTTTCTGTATTTATAGAATTTCTGAAAATCTTGCCGTTTCGGAAATATAAAATGCCGAAAATTTAAATTTTACAAATATGAGAGACGATAACCTGGGAGGAGGTGGAGGTGAAAAAAAAATTTCTTCTAGCAAAATAAACAACTTAGTGGTATCAAAAAACTGCTTCAAACTCCCGCAAGTTATTATCTAGAACAAAAACGATATCAAAAATTTGGAAAAAACAATTTTCGAGTTTAGATATCGGGTAATTTTTGCAGCCATTTTATATTTTTAATATTATATTTTTATTACACTATGCCACGATAGGAGAATCCCAACACAACTTTTCTGCACTTGAACTTCAAAAATGCTTATACTTTTGTTAAAATAAATAGTTAAAAAATGAGATTTCTAAGTTTTTGAGGGGCTATACCTTTTAAAGGAGGAGACAAGTTAAGATCTATTTATGTGTAAAATTTCAGCTGCCTATCTTAAAGAGTGTACAAGTCTTTTGAACGGGTAAACGTACGGACGGGCATAGTACACTTTTTCAATGGAACTAGAACTAATAAGCACTGTTTTCCAAAATTGTTTGGAAAAGTGCTGAAAATTGGTCACAATTTTATTTTTGCTGTCAAATTAATCATTATGTTTTTTGTCTATTCCGGAAATTTTTATCTTCATGGGAGTAAAAAACAATATGCGTTAATATTTGGGTAAAATTGATATTTTTAATAAAACAATATTTAACAGTGCGTGTACAAATATAGAAAAATTGTCTCATGATGAGCATTTAGAATTAGGAATTAAACTGAAAAATTATATAACTATAAATTTTTTTCTCAAGCGAATTAATTTCGCTTACAATTTCATTCTAAATAATTTTTTTTTTTTTTTTTCCTTCTTCACTCCTTGGAGGAGTATAGGGCTAGTGCATGATATCTATCATGCCCTAGTTTCTATAGTTAAGAGAGTTAGCTAGGTAGGTGACTAGCCTACCGTAGTTTTTATTCTAAATAATTAGAGGAATGTATTCCGGCTAAAATATATGGAAGTATGGCTGTTTTACAAATAGATATGTTTGAAAAATAGCTTTTGGCAATACTTCATTTAAAATCACATTATTTTTCGTGTAATACATAATTTACGAATTAAAATTTGCTTAAATTTTAAATGCAAATCAGAATAGAAGTGTGTCTTTCTGAGTGGGTAATATCCATTTCAGCTAATTTAGTAGATAATCAGTTCCATGAGTTATTTTTATTTTTAAATTAAAAAATATTCAGGCTTACACATGGTCTATCCACATCAAAAAATGTAGAAACCATATTGTTTTTTTAATAATAGAAAAAACAATTTGACTTTTATTTTATTGCTCTTCTCATAATTTTGTATAAATTTTTTTTACAAAACCAAGTGAAGGATGCTTAAAAAGGATTTTCATATTATGAGAGAAAAAAAAATTAAATTCATTTTATTCATGAAAAGTCACAACAATTACTTAAATTACTTTGTAATTTTCATTAACCATTAATGAATAATTTCAAATTTACCAACAATATTTAAATGTTAAAGCCTACATTTATATTTTATGTTCCTTGAATTTTATTTGAAAATGGTTTTTATTTTAAATAATAAAGATTTTCATATTTACGTGCGTTTTATTACGTCTAAATTGTCAAAAGCAGATTTATGATTTTTAAAATTTTATACATACATACATGTGTATACAATTTTCTTTTTTGTCTTATTTTAATAATAATAAAAATTTTTGATTATTCAGAATTTTTAAGTTAAATTACAAAATTTAAAAAGATAAATTTATTCATAAAGTAAATTATTATTTCTTTTTTTTCTTATTTATGAAGGAAAATGGTGATCCGAAAATGTTAAACATCTTTACATTCATTATATAAAACATATTTTAATGAATAGATAAAAGCTTAGAATAAATTAAGATAAATGGAAAAGGATATTTTATATATCCTTAATTCTAGTATCACATTTGCATTCACAAAAAGTAGATTAATATTAAAATAACAAAAAAAAGAGCAAATTAATAAAATAATATGTTAAAACTTCTAATTGACTTCCTCTATAATACAATTCTCTTGAATCTTGAAAAAGAATAATAATTGTAAGGATAAAGTGATTATAAATAGAAAATGTTGGAAACATTTTGTAAATCCGAAAATATTTAAATTCGTAACCCTAAAAATACGTCACATTTAACTTGAAATAAAGAGTTTTTAAATTATTTTATAATGTTATATGTATAACAATATAATAGTAATATAATAATAATTTATGATTGCTATGTTATTATAAAAACTAGGTATTTAACCCCTTTGAAACCAGGTACATATCTTGTATCCGATGCGTTTTCGATAAAAAAAAGACCTTCTTTAAACGAAGTGTGCAATGATCAAATCAGTATGTCACAAAGCAGTTGTCAAGATTTTTCAAAAGTGATACACATAATAGTGAAATCATCTCGAATTAGTTTCTGCATTGTATATGAAGATATTTTAACTAAAAATAATACAATCAAATTGCACTTATTAAATTTAAAATATGAACTTGATAGTTTTAATAAAGTTTCTTCAGTAACCAGCTTCGACAAAGCGATTTTACATTATTTTTGGGATTTGTTCGCAATACAAAATAATAGAAAAGTATTGGTCACGGAATAGGAATTCAAATATGTACTTGGAAAATTTTCATTTTGACATTTTTTTAAATATTTTACGCCAAAACAAACAAAAAAAAAACATTTGACAACATTTTACAATTTTAATACTATAACCTTTATTTTTAAAAGTGGGTGGTTTTTATACCTAAAAATGAATAAAATGTTCGGGTCGAAAATTCACCAAATCTTTTCACATCTAAATAAAAAACATCATCTTGAAAAAGGATATTTTTAATAAAATTTACTTTCATTATAAAAGTACATAATAATATATGTATTTACATTTATACACTAACATACATACGTACATCTATAGTACATTTTTTTTCTAGGTACTCAACGTACAAATACAAATAACCTTCTCTAACTGTTGTTCTATAATATGTGATTATGTTGATGTTTCATTTTGAAATTTTCCTATTTTTTTCATTTTAAACAATAAAATAAAAAAATAAAAATGTTTTTTTTTTTTTTTGTTTTTGATATTGTTATTAAAAACAATAACAAAAATATTAACTTTAGTTTAACATAAAAGGAAAATAATTTTTCAATTGTACCGTGTATAATGAAGCCTTAAGCAAGGTCCACATGGCATGATATGTGTACGATGTGTATGATTAAATATCCTTTTTATACCCAAAAATGAAATTTTTAACTTAATACTTAATTAATTTGGCTTTTTCGTATATAATATGACATATGAACATGCATCATGATCATATGTCTTAAATAATAACATTTGTTGTTCATGTATCAATTATGGTCCCTTATACTTATACATTTATATATGTATGTAATAATTAGATCAGAAGGATCTTAGATATCAAAAATTTGCCCAAAAATGTTTAACAAGGCTTTAAGGTACACAATAAACAACAAAAGAAAAATTAGAAAAATTAATGTTTGATCAAGTGGTTAATTAAATATCATATAATTTTTTGTTATTATAAAATATAAAATAGAAACTTTTGGGATTGGATAAAACTACAATAAAATTAAGAAAACATTTGTTTTATCAAATAATTATGTATGTTTTTTGGTGTATGTGTAATATATAGTAATAAATTAGTTTTCCTAGAATAAGGGAAATGCATACATAATTTCTATTCGTTGCCTCTGTTGTTGCCTCAAAATGAAGTTTTCGCTAAAGTTAAGAACCTTTATTAAAATTGTTACCAATTTTTCAATTCAATTCTCAAGAGAATTTTTTCACTCATTGATTTTAATAATTTTTCTCTAACTTTCATATTTTTTCTCTAATTTTTTAATTTTATGTGAAATATTTTGAATTTAGAATCGTACATCATTTTCCTATTAAGATTTTTTACCCTTTTAAGCTAGGTTTCTTATTTTTTTCTTAATTTCGATTTAACTTGTTTTCTTAAAAAATTAAAATACTGAGCTTTGCAAGTTCTCATTGATATTTCTGAGAAAATCGAGATGCAAACATTTATCGACTTTGATTTCAGCAGGTAATCAATCGTATAGGATATAGAATGCTACATACAAAACATTTAAGAAAGAACTTGTGAATTAAACTAATGGATACATATAGGTCTCTCAAACCAAATGAAAAAAACTAAAGACATAATGGCGGCATAAATGTTTAAATGAAAAAAATTTTTAATCTTGTCATTTATTACATCATAGGTTTGGTCTCTAACATAATGGAGAAAATCGAAATAAAGCGCAAGTTCAATTAAAGGTAGTATTAATACTGCAGTTCATTTTACACTATTGTATTTATTATATTCTTAGAACTTTTCAGAAACCGAAATTATTTTTTGGAGAACCTCTAAACAAATCATTGAATATTTAAAAAAATTTCAATTTACATATTGTAAAATTTAGAACTCTTATTTATGTTCTTTGTACATTGCTTATTGAGGATAGAGTGTAAGTAATAAGATTTACTGAATTTGGGCATACTATCGACTGCTTGTAATTTAAAGAAATATTTGTTGTTCAATCATGAACAGTAATTAACTTCATTTGTTGTACCACACACGTAAAAGTAATGTGCGTATATTACCGGACTGGCGCATCGATATGATAATAGAGAAGTTCATAAGTAAAATCGTACTGACTATACAAATCACCTCACCGTATTGCAACTATATTTTATATGATTTAATTAATTTTAAAATTAAGTACAAAGTACATACATATAATATCTTTTTCCTTCAAGTAACCGATTGATATACATAAAACTTATTATGGATATTTTAAAATTTTTGTTTTCAGTGATTAGATTATACTAATGGAAAATTTTGCTGTATGGAATTTGTTCACATCTTCCAAAAATTCATGTATGCAAAAATTGTACAAAATGGTGTCTCTTTTCTGTTATGCAAATGTTAAATTTAAAAACAGAATTTCCCTTATATTTGCGTATCAAGGTTTGGTGCTATATACTCAGTATATACCTTCGCTAAAAATACGAGTAATTGTCAGAATAAGATACTGGTTTTGAAGTAGCCTTACATAAATGTTTAACAAATTTAAGACCTTGTTTTTTAAAAACAAAATTTGCATGTAATTTTTTGGAATCGTATTTTTTTATTGGAATCGATAAATCAATCGCTTCAATTTACTTTTTCATGATTGTGCTTCAAATGGTTCAATTAAAAGGTTTTAATTTGAACCCTTTACCGCACATTTTGTTCAACAATTACACTTTCAATGTCATCGATTGAACATATGAGGAGATCACCAATAGTTAATATTAATAAAAAGGTTGGCAGACATGGCACTAAAAGAAAGAGGCGGGAATTAAACGGTTGAAATTCGGTTGTCATTTTTACGTAATTATTGTAAGTAATTTGGAATACGCCATTTTTACCATTTTTAAAAATTGGCTGAATAGGTTTATTTTGTTCATATTTTAAAGAATAATCAATATGTATGCTCCACCTTCTTGAATTGCAATAAAACGCATTTATTTAAAAGTTCATGACTTATTTTAAAGATTTTCAAAATAGAAATGGAGCATCATAGTCCAATTTCAGGAGCATCCAACATCAATTATTTTTTAAAATTTTTAATAAGACATTAAATTTCAATAGATTATATTGGACTATACATATATTGAATTTTGATATTCAAAATGATGTATGTAATTGCATACTTACGAAGTTATGAATATGTGTAGAATGTAGATATCGCAATTATGGACTATAGTTATAATATGTGTACATATATATGCCAAAATATACAATTTTAAAATGTAATAGAAACTTTGAAATTTAGAGGGTCAGAGTTCAAATTTAATTTTTTTTTAGAAAATAATATTTGAAAATAATAAGAAAAGTATTTAAGGGTCTAGTTTATTTTGTATTTAATTTCAGTTATTTTTATTAAAAGTGATTGGAGATCAAAATAAATTCTTGCAATACAAAAATTTTAATAATTAAGAACTTGAAATTCCAGAGAAAGAAGTTTTTAATTAAATTTTTACTTTACTTTTAACCTTTGGCTTTTTAAACAAAACGAGAATAGATACAGTTGACCGTGTCAATTTTGTGATACTCGTACGAATGAATGATTTTAAATATCGGAGCTAATTGGCGTACAGTTTCATACAACACCTTATTTCTTATATATATGTCTAGTGCCATTTTATACACATAATGTGGTAGTTACCTTATAAATCCATACAATCTAAAATTTGTTGTACAAATTTTCAAAACTATACCCTGAATAATTTCTGAGATATGACCAAATAACTTTTCAGAAGGAGCCAAGCAATGTCAAGGACTTTTATAAAATATAATAGTCTTAATAGTATATTCATTTGTGCGGAGTTTCAATATCATAGCTTCTATAATTTCTGTGATATAGTCGAATACATTTCCAAATTGTATGGCAGTTACCCGAACCAGTCATATCTAATTTAAATACGATTCCGGCATTTTCTACTATAAATCATTTGTGAAAATTTGGTGAAATCGATTCGGAATTCAACGCTGATCGAAAACATGTACTTATCTTCTTCGTCATTTAATTCTTTATATCAAAGTTATAGGTACTAAGTTAGAGTTACAAACGATAAGGCAAATTTAGTATATCCTTCGAACATACATTGGTACGGGTATAAAAAAGTAAGTATAAAACTTTAGTAAAAGAACAAATTGGAGAGTTTTGGTGAATTTTTAAATTTCAACTAAAAAATTTTCTGAAATGTTATTGTAGGGTTAAGTTACTTAAAGAGGAAATATATTTTCCATTAATCAATCATAAGATTAGAAATATATTTTTGTGCTTGCACTACAAATAACATTAATTCATTCAATATAGTGTATATAGATTGTTCAGAAGTGGATATTGATATCTGTTTTTTGAAATAAATTATGGATTCAAAGATAAAAAATGTTATCCACAATTTTCAGAATTAAGCATATGCGAGAAAAAAAGAACATTTTAATGCACAGGTATTACATAATCATTTTAATAATTCTGCCTTTTAAGGATTTCAGTAAATTATTTTTAATTCTTGTATTTTTCTATGCACTAAATAGCTGAAAGTCCTCAATATTCACTTGAATTGAACATTATAGTGTAAGATCTCATGTACTAAATGTTTTATTCACTTTATTATTAAATGAAACTATATTTTCTTTTTTTCCTATACTGATTTCATACTATGCCTTTCATTTTGTATTTTTGTTAATTTTTGTACAGATTAAATGTCACGTACCGGAGATATAAAATTTATTAGAGATAGAAATGGTATGATCACTTCATCAGGTGCTCTCATATCAAAGTTACAGGTACTTTTTTTTTTAAGTTGAAAATTATTTTTCCTGGAAATTTTTTTTTATATAGGATAATTTATTGGGGTTATTCTTATATATAATATGTTTATGAAGGTACATAGAGATGTTTGTACGTGTTTGTTGTACATATGGTGTAAATTAGTCTCATTATTCGTATAGGTTTTTTTCTTATACTTCCGACAGGTAGAAAAGGTGCAAATTATGAAAAGAGGCCATTTAAAGGTAGGAAATTAGTAGAGCATCAGATTTATCCTTTGGGTGATTTTTAGAATTATTTGCGAAAATCTTGTTTAAATTCTATAACTGAAATAAATAACGTGTGTATGTGTAGTAAGTTTAATAAGAGATATAAATCGTGCAGAGATAGACAAATTGTGGTAAATAGCCAGATGTTACTTAGATCCTTATTTTGTATATCTTTAATTTTTTTTATTTTTATTTTTGGTTAAATTAATTTTGTTTGTATTTAGAGATTAATTTCGGCAATTTTTTTCTAAAACATAATGTTGATACTCTACAATATAATGTAGCAATTCAGTGGAAAATAATTTTAAAAAGATGATTTTGTGTGTTCCTTATTGTGACAATCTTTTATGCCGACTACATTGCTACATTACTTATGGAAGGTATGTAATGTAACCAAGTTTCACATGTCGAGTTTTCATTAAGAGCTTGTCCGTGATTGAGAAACGTAAAAAGATTATTTTTAGCAAAATGTTTGTTTGTCGGATTGCCATTGTGTGAACTAGTATATCTTAATTTTGGTTGAACTAATTTTAATGTAAGTTTATACCTAAGGTTACTTTAAGCGGTAAGAAATTTTCTGGCGAAATAACGGGTCGGCAAATAGAATTTATTTTTAAAACTAAGGTATGGTAAAAAATAGTTAATATTTGAGTTCCGTTTTTGAGCAGAATTAATTGGCAGGCTTTCCTGGGATATCAGCTTATTTGAAGTGAACTTCCGCTAAGAACTAAATTTACACTTTTTTTTGTACATTTACTCAAGCCTCATTAGCTTATTTAAAACTTAATAAAAGGGCATTTTCGTAAAATTGTGCAACACTTTTGCGAAATCAGAAAATTCACTTTACGGTCGGTAATGTGCTGATCCCAGCGAATTTTTATATATTTGTTAGTACCGTAATGTAACTGGTTAATAATCAAATATACAAGAATTTAATATACATATATGTATATATGTAAGTAGAATGCAGGGGATTTTACGGATTTCATTAACATGAATTAAGCAAAAACAATAATGAATTTCTTAAGAAATTGTTTTTTCTTAATAGGAAATTTTTAATTAAGAATGCTGTGAGAATAAAAGTTCAATGTTGTATATTTGTCTTCAGGTCACAGTTTTTTAATGGCTGTAATGTGACAACAGCTAAACGTAGATAATTGGGTTTCGCAATCTCAGATGCAGCTTCACTTGACGAGACGTTACGTGGGACGACGTGATATAATGTGACGTTACATGATGTAAAGTGGCGTAGCGGTGACGAAGACGTAACAGGAATGATGACAGTTATGTGCACATGATTGTGGGGCCTTTACTTGACGTCTATTTTACACTTGTTCCCAACAATTTTGCAAAAATTAAAATGGAATTTTCATTTTTACTAAACTATTTTCACTATTATTACTATTTTCACAGAAACTTTTAAGATTATTCCGATTTATAAATGAGCACACGACTGTTGAATTATGGGACTATAACTTTTTTAGTTTTTGAAATATTTTAAATAATCCTTTTGAGTTGTATGATAGCTACCGAAACCCACTGTACAAATTGGTCCAATTACAACAACATTTAAACTCAGTATAAAAGACGCAATTTCTGAAAGTTTGTTAATCTTTGCATTCGAATTTTATGAATTAAATATTTAATATTAATAACTTACTTTACATCGAAAGTGGTGTTGACTTTTTATGTTTTTTTATAGCTTCTACAATTCCTACCTTAAGTATTATATTCATATATAAAACGTTTTGTTCCCAACCACTTCCGTCATTAAATAATAGATAAATTCGTAGTGAAAACAACTACGACATCCTAAATTATAAAAATACTTGTGTTTTATTTTATTTGATACTTCAATTATTTTTAAGAGATTAATTCTCATTTACTTCGGAAGGCGTAATAGCTACGCTAAAAATTTTAACTAATTAAATTTAAGGTCACCCTTTCTGCACCTTGAAAATTCTTGGAAAACTGACACATTACGTCGCCAAAAAAAAAATAGCATTAAAAGAAACCGCAAACAAATTCAAATATTAAATTTTTAAACGGTTGAGTTATATAAACCTAAAAGTGCCTTGAAGCTCGTTTCAGGCTTGTTAAATATCCTATTGGGAATATTTAAAAATATTTTTAAATCTAGTACAGCCAAAATTATAGCTTACTTTCTGTTAAGACAGGCAAAACTTTTGTTTGCATTTAAGAGTCTCTACCTCCTAAACCGCAATTTATTTACGTGTTTAAAATGAAATACGCACAGTATTGCTACGTGTTTTTTATTATACTCGTATGGATATAGGCCCATCACGTCCGAATTTTTAACAAAACCCACAATTTAACAAATTTCAAAATTTTTTTAAAATTAACTTAATTTTTTAAATTTAGACTTTTAAATAACTTTTAAACTAAAATGCAGTTTTTATATTGTTGAAAGAAGAAATAATTGAACAGATTTAAACCATCGTAATTTTTCCAAAATTTTTCTTGAAAGTTTACTATAATTTCTCGTAAATCAATTACCTATTCTATAAAATTACGTGTAAATTTATAACAAAGAGGGGATGATTTTAAAAGTCAATAATCTTTTTTTTTTTATCTAGGGATATAAAACGTTTTTAATTGCCACATAAAATTAAAAAAGTTGGTACAAACGTACAAACACACGAGCATTAAAATAAAGATTTTTCTTCTGTCTATAAACAAAGTGAATTTTTCTATTTAAAAATCGTTTATGTGCCTTGTTATATACGTTCGTATATCTATATGTAAATTATTTTTAGTCATGCAGATTTAAAAGGACTTCCATAAAAAAATTTTTTTTTAACGATTTTAGGCCTTTTAAGTACTCGTAAGAAATGTTTATCTTGAAAAATCACCTTTACTTTACGTAGATCTATTGTAGATTTTTTTCTTATAATATTTTTAAATTTTGTTCATTGCTCTTGTCATAAGAATATTTCTCGAACTTTCTGAAGCCCAACGAAATTATGGAAACTTAATTTTTCTTTAATTTGTAAGTATATTTTCTCTAAATATTTAGAATTTTGTGATAATAGCTACAGAACAAAGTGATAACTACTGTTGTCGCTTTATGTAATACTCAAAATTACTTGAAAGCGATTGTATGATTTCCTGAAAGATGTCCTGGTGTCATGTAGATTTTTTTTACACCTGATCAGGAGCGTATGTATTTAGACTTGCTTGAATTTTAAGCATATTTAGATCAAGTTCTTGAGGACTTAACATGACGACATAAAGATTTTTTATGCAAACTGTAAAAACTCCCAAATAGAACATTTTACTCCCTGTAAAGAATTCCTCGTAACATCTACATCTAATGCAAAATTAAAATTTACGATATGAAATCTAAAATATTCAAACAATCGGGAAAATTTTATAATAACGTTGCTTATTTTTATTTTTTTTTGGTAAACTTTTAAATTACGTGGCAGTTTTTAACAATTTCTTTTTCAATTTTCTTTTCTTAATTCAGGATATTTTTTATCTCTTCAAAATTCTTTTGTTACATTTATTCGCGGTATATATACATACATATATATTTTTAATTGGAGGTTTCATATTTTTGCTAAACGTTTTTTTAGTTGAGAACGTATTTTCAAGTTTGCTGTGTTTAACTTTGGTATTGCAGAAAAAAAAAACAATTCTTTTGTATTGTGATATGAAAGATTTGTTAAGAAATGTTTAAGCAGGTTCCCAAAAAAAAAAAATTACGTTTTGTATTAGAGTACATTGTTAGCAAAAACCATACACTACAATATTGAAACGTTAGCAAATACAATTTAGAATAAAATGGCCAATAACAATATTTTCAAACATTTTGATGTACGCAAATGTAGTAAAAAGAAAAGAAAGAAATTGTATGCATTTCTAAGGTACATTCTATCCCTATACAAATGTCAAAATTACGATTTTTTTCCACACTCCCAAAGGTACTTTATGTCTAGGGAAATCTTGTTCTCAAATAAATCTTCATACTGCGCTATTTTTGTTAATTTTTGGATCATAAAGTACCATGACCATATTATTTAAGTGTCTTGTAAAATTTCCTTATCTGCCATTCAATGACATTCACCCAATGAATAGAAAAAGAAAATAACGCATGTAGTGCATTGATTGTATGATTATTTATTTGGTATTTGTCGAATTTTTGTCCTGAATTTCAATAATGTTTTGCACCCAATTTTCAGATTTACTAATTTTTGGATTTAGAATAGACAATAAGTTTATTATAGACAATAAGAAATTGAATTATAATACCCCTTCAAAAATAATATCACCGCAATTTTTGAATAAAAATGTTATTAAAATTATGCCAAATTCCTACTTCAATTCTTCAAGATATAAGAAAAAAAAAACAGCACCTCAGGTGAATTTTTTTGTGCTTTTAAAAGGGATAAGGAAGACAAAAAAATCAGATTTTTTTTGTTTCTTTCTTATTTATAATTGAAATGGAAGTCTTCTGTTAAGTTAATCAAAATATTTAAGGTTCCCCGCACATATTCAAATTTTTTTTCTTAAAACTCTCCAAATAATAACAAGTTGGGTTGGGAGTAAAATTATGTTTAAAAATGGAATTTGAATAATAACATGTGATTTGACTGAAATTTTATTTTTTTGTTTCTTGTTATTATGTCATGATGGAATCACATTTTGATTTCCATTATTTTTTAGCATTATGTACTTTAGGGGAATGAAGTAGCCAAATTTTCTTTTATTTTTGTTTTAATTCTATATGAAGATTACTTAAATTTTGGTTTAAATTTGTTTAAAATATTGAAATTTATTAAAAAATAAAAATAGCAGAACTTTGTGATTTATATTACATTTCTAGTAAATTTTTGATCATTAGAATTATTAAAATGTGATGCATCATCATCCCTTTATTATCGAACGTCAAAAAGAAGAAAATTATTGCTCTGAATCAATTTTAACCAGGGGTTTGTAGCCTTTTTCGAACGACGGACCATTTTTAAAATAAAATTTTTTTATGCGAGCCGCACACTGAAATGTAACTTAAATAGTGCTTTTACCACAGTTTCACAAAAATATTACAGTTCTTAAAAGGGAAAAAGGGAAAATACAACTGCAATTACACACTTATGTATATTGTATATGCAAATATTCAATATAGATTTTAAAATATAAAAACATGAAATTAAGGAAAATATTAAAAAAAATATAAATATTAAGGAAAATAGTTGAGGGGCTCAGAAGCAAAGTGGCCTAATCCTCACTCCTAAAATTTTTACTTTTTTGTTAAAATTGCATAAAAAATTATGTAAAATAAACGAAAACTAAAACTCTTGCTCTTTTCTTCTCGAAAACATCAGATTTTATGGCTATTTTAAGAAAATAAAATATTAAATTTCATTTATTTCGGTAAAAAATTTATGTGATTTAGACTGTTTTACTTGTGAGTTTGATTTGTCAAAATTAATTGCACTCTTTGTTCTTGAATATTGTTCGATAATTCATTTAAGTCCGGTTGGGTTTGGATATATGCCACACAATGCTAAATGAACCGTCGTATTCGCTGAGAAGTGGGGACTAAGTTTGTTCAGAAAATTGCGTGTTGGCACACTTACCGTCTAAACTGATTGATTTTTCCTAAAATAAAATAAAATTAGCGGGCCGCGCAAAAAAATTCAAAGCAACCTCACATTGCCGACTCACGATTGTGAGTCTAATTTGCTAATTTTAAAATTGTTGTTTTTTTACAAGCAAATTTTTCAAAATATCAAATTTTTCGTTATCTTATTTTTCTAATATTGTAATCGAAGTTACTAGATGTAATGAAAACTCTATCAAGGAAAGTAAAAGTGCTGAGCAGTAGTATTGTAAAACAATTTATTTCAATTAATTTGAACTTAATTTGATTAATTAGATCTTGAGGCATGAAAATGTAAACTTCAAACTAAAATTGGTAAAGGGAAATTTGCTATTCTACAAACCATTATGTTTTATGATTAGAAATTGAGAAAAGCTTTACTAAAATAAAGTTATTGAAGAAGATTTTAATAATTTTTACGTTATTCTAAATTTTGGAAAATGCGATTTAAATTCACTAAACTAAGTCTTTTCGACCGAGACGCATATTTTTTAAGTCATTCATGATTTATAAATGAATTTTTAAAAAATACAGTAGATATAGTATTGCCATTGATAGAATATTGTAAAATAGAGTTTACAGTATTGCTCATCAAATTTACTTTTATGAAAATCAAAGAAGTTTTATGCGAGAAGTTGAGTACAAATGATTCGGAAACATGGTGTATTTAACAAGTTATTTGCTTTATAGTGCATGTTAAAAAATCTTATTATGTAACTTTTATTTAAAGTAATTAAACTTAAAAATTGAAAAAAGAAAATATGACGTACGTCTCATGTACAATATTTTATTTTTTATTCCTTTTGTTGCAAAATAATTTTAATTTAATTCAATTTTCATTATTTCCCTAACCGAAAATTGAATTTTTGTTTTTCTTTTTTATTTTTTAATACCACAAGTTATTTTGATATAATTTGAACACACACATACCCACGTGTACATTTTATACAAAGGTGTATCATTTACTATACACAAGTATATTAATTTTCCACTGTCTCAATTCCTTTAAAAGAAAGTTGTATAAGAAAAGAAAGACAAAATTAAATTCATTTTTCATTTTAGAAAGGCACATGGCAGGCTATTAAACAATTAATAAATTTAAATTCATTTTAGAGCCTTCAAGGTATTTTATGAGAAACAATAACTTTTATATAGGTATATGTATGTAAAAATAATGCTAGACGTACGTTAAATGTAAAGGAGCATTCTACTTAAATACTTATACGTACTGATGTACATAGTATATAAAAAACGTACTGATGTGTAAGAATAACTGATGGGATTTTTTTAAATTCTCAAAAATAACAGAAACAGAAAGGGAACGGTATAAGAAACCATTATTTTTTTAACCATTTAATAAAAGTTCTGTGAGAAATGAAATGTAAAATCAACAACTTTTTAAATATTCTTTTAAATGATAATTTTACGAGTATGTTTTTGAAAAACATTTTATTCAATGATGAAATTAATTTTGTTTAACATTTAGAATGTCAAAAATTGTTCGTATGCTATGGTTTTTGTGTGCTAGTTAAACACTAATATTTCTTTTAAGGTGATGATTGGTATGTGGCATTGGTTGTATTCTTACTACCCATATGTACAACAAAAAATTTCTATTATTGTCAATTACACCCATCAAGAATCACATAACATAAAATCATGCTTTATAATAAGAATTTGAACAGCTAAAGTGGTAAGTTAATGATTCGATTATAAAGATTAGTTTTTGATTTTGCAGGAGTTGAATTAAGACCAAGGCGTTTGCTTGAGTATTTGTCGTAGTAAATCTGCTTAAGTATCATTTTCCATAAGGCCGCGAGCATACGCGTATCGGTCTAATACATAAGCCTTTTTTGGCTGAATGTACTACAGTAGCAAACCGTGACTATGTCTCACACTCAGATCCAAATTCTATTAATAATAATAGTGTTGCACCACAAAAAAACTTAAAACTTCAAATATCAAATTTTTCAAGTGGATATTTGTGGATGTGATAAGTGGGAAGTGAAGAGGATATAAAATATTTCCAGGTTGAAATTCAGAAAATTGAAATTTGATGTATTAAAAATTGTTGAAATAGGTCTTATTACTATAAGGACTCAGATGAACATGCAATTTTTAGTTATGCAACTGTTTGATTGATTATTTGTATTCCATAGCTTTATATTCAAGGTAGCACACATGCAACTGTATGATCGTATGCAGTTAAGTAATCAAACAGTTTGTAATTTGTTCCAAAAATATTGGAAAAAAAATCGATTTGAACAGACTAAATAGTTTAGTTAGTTAGTTGTGTGCGCACAACAATTCTAAAATCAAGCAACAATTTCAAAACTCAAAATTAAATGTTTGCTTGAGAACTAATAACCTTAGAGTGCAACTGAGTAACTATAATTTTTCATATTTTGTTTGATTTATACAAAGATTTTTCTTTATACTAACAATTAAATAAAATATTTGAAACGAGAATAAAAATTAAATTGTAAAAAGGATTAAAAAGATGTTATTCTAAATTTCTTTTAAAATTACTTTTTAAACAAAGTAATTTTCGAAAGCACTAAAAATAAAGTTTCAAATGTTTTTCTTAATAAATTCAATTTGCGTTCTTTGAATTGTTATTTTAAGTTCATTTTTTACGAATAAAAAAATTGATGTACAAAAAAGAAATAATTTCAAAGATTTTTCTTATTACAGAAAAAAATGCGTACAAGTCCTAAAAAATATTTTATCTCTGATTGGAAATATTTTGTTGGACCCGAATAAAATATCAATTTATAATTAGTTCTGAATTTGAATGATTTGTTTTTAAACAAACTGTAGGTTATTTTTCAAATAAATGTGGTTTTGCTAATAAACTCGGTGATTTGTAGCGAACCTACTATAATATTTTTGAATACTTTTAGTAATTTTCTGCAATTCAATTAAAATAATAATTCTAATCTAGAACTATTTATGAAAAGAATGGCCTTAACTAACACAATACAGGCAGGTCACACCCAAACGGCCCAAATCGAAAAAGATTGCCTCATCAAACAATTACACGGGTTTGAAAAAACCGATTAAGCATAGCCGGCATTCAAAGCAACTATTTAAAATGAATCTATACTATTATTATTTTGGACGATTATTTATTTTGGACACGAACTGACCATTTTTTGTTTTACTTCATATTATTTTGAAAACAATATCGAGTTACTTCAGGTCATTCGGATATAAACGTATGCTCTTAAAAAGCCTTGATGCTTAAAACCCTTGTTACATAAGAGTTTGAACATAACATGCTAAAGTTTTTAAGTATTGAATATTACTAGTATGAATTTGTAACAATTTAATTTTGTGTTTAAAAGTTTATTAATCATTTGTGAAAAGTACATTTGATGACCTACTAAAAGATGCATTTTCCTAAAGTCGTGATAATGCACGTTTTTGATAAACAACTGTGACAACAAAATATAAATTTTAATGAAAGATCAGTAAAGTTTTATATTTAAGGAAAGATCATAAAATATTAAACGTACATGTTAGACGCTCAATTTAAGCTTTCAAATTAACGGTTTTATGAAACCAGTTTTTCGATAAATGAATTATTTTTCCCTTAATAAATTCTCGCGCTCCCGTGCAAGGAGATTAGCCCTCAAAATGTATAAACTACCAACATTCGTCCCCCTATTTCTGCTATACTATAAGCTTTATCGAATTTGAATAAAAGCCAAAATGTAAATATGATATTCCTCTTACCCAAAAATTACATAATCCCTTAACTATGTAAGTTATATAATAATTGCTCTCTTCTGAACCTCCTTTAAGTTTATGGAGATCTCTAGACTTAATTTGTAAAAATAAAAATGGGCTATTTTACAAATCATGAGTTCCGTCGGTTGCATTTTTCAAAACTACGAACTATGTAAGCTGCAATATACGTTCGCTCCTTTTTTACGTTAATCTATGCAGTAGTTTTGGAAATGAATAAATTCAAAATTAAAACCTTGGTTACAAAAGAAAAGTTCTGAGAAAATTTTTGAATGACAAAATCTTTGTTATTCGCATGAAATCTACAGCATTATTTTTACGAAAATTAATTGAAAACATTCTCTTTCCACTAAAGATGCATAGTGTAAAAAATGGAATTTGTTGGAGCCCCACATATACTTTAGTAGTGTGCTATCAAAAATAGAAAGAAACGAGAATAAATTTGTTAAAGTGTAATATAAAATTTTCTATAGAAGATTTTACTCAATATATAGAAAAAATTCTTTTTATTTAATAAACCGAAATTCACAAAAAACAAAGAACTTTTTAGAGTAAAAAAAAAAATTCTTAATTTTCCTCAATGGTTTTTTTGTTTGCCTTTGTTTTATGGAAAGAATTCAAAGAGAATTTTATATTATGTCGGTTGATTGATACCTTTCAGAGAAGGATTAAGGATCCGATTTTTGTTTTAATTTTTATACTGTACAATATTTTTTTGGTTCGTGTCTTTTTTTTTGTGTTTGATTTTTTAACTAGGTGTTCGTTTATACATGAAATTAAATACCAAATAAGATTTTGTTGTCAAATTTGATCATTTGATGTTAGAGCTTTGTTATTTAATTTTAGGCAAAAATCTATTTTTAATTATGATAGTCAGGATATTTAATTAAAAACCTAAAACAAGGTTTAATTTTATGTAAATAAAGTATTTATGTAGGTGCTAATTAAAAGTGAATTTAATATTTTGTGTATTCAAGACAATAGTCGTAGCTTATGACTTGTTTTTTATCAACAAAAATTTTTAATAAATTTAATTTAAATTCGCGAAAATTACAAATGTAAAAATTAATTTGCATGAAATTTATTATTGATGAGAAAATTTATTATTTTTTAAGCTATTTAACTCTTATCTTTAAGTCTTTGAAATAGAGCCAAAAAAATTTTAAAGAGATGTTAACATAACACTCGATTTTAAGGGTTAATTGCGTGAATTAAGAGTTGTTGAAGACGCAAGCCACTGCTTTGCTGCGTTTGCAAAATTTGAAAATTTAGGGTTTTGGGAAGTTTAACTTTTAGAGGAGAAGAGATAGGTAAAAATTTTTCTTCTACGGACATAAGTTTTTAGTAAAGATCTATGGAATTTTTAGTTTTCTATCTTCAAGGATGTTGAAGTTTTGTAAACGTGTCCACGGACGGACGGACGAACAGAATGAGTGAAAATTTTTTTGGAAAAGTGCTAAAAAATTTCAAATAACTTTTAATAATATTCGAATATTTTAGGTGAAGTAATTAATAATTTTAACATCGCCTTTTTGAATAAGAACTCTAGAGGTCCTATTTAATCTATGTAAGCGTTTAGGATGTGTAATTTTTTAATTGTACACAATTTTTGTACAAAATATTGAAAAATCCAATAATAAATTGCAATAGAAAATCGGGTGGAACTTTGATTTTGAAAATTTTTGTTATTTTCCACATGGAATCTGTTTAGCAAATATGATTAAGTATAAAATTTCTTCGAAACTCTCATTGATCAAAAAAAAGAACTCATAAAATTTTTAATTTAAAATTCTCAACTTTTCCTAATTTTTTTTTTTTTGTCATATAGTATCTACTTATCAAAGAACCTTTAGAAATCAAGGACAAAACTTCCATGCCAATTTATGTAATTCAAAATCAACTGGTTTAGAATTTGAGAAAATCTCATACGGTACTGTACAATTATTTTGCAAATTATTATTAGATACAATATGCTCTTCGAATGGAATGGATTTCAATAGTTAAGTATGTATGTATATATGTATTTATATTAATATAAACATAAATATTTGTTTGTTACCCGGTATTTTTTTATGATAAACCAGAAAAGGTTTACATTTTGTAAGTTTAACTTTAAGATTTACCCTTGTCAATTCTTTGGTACATGTGTTGAAAAACACAATTTTTGACAAATATGAGTTACCATTTCAATTTAAACGAACAATCTTGGCCGCAATTTTTTCAAATAATTCTCATGTTTAATAAAGCTTAAGAAATTTGAATTTTTCTCCAAAATATTTCGAAGAGTTTTTAAAGTGGTATAGCAAAAACAGTGGCTAATAAAATAATGGGTCGACTATTATATAATCGTTTACGCGAAACTAGTACTTTAGACCTTCAATAGTTTCAAACTTGTATTTTCAAAGCTTTTTAAGTTGCAATTGAGTTGTTGTACACTGTGTTGATCACTATGTTGGCATTTCGAGGTTTATAATAATTTTTGCATATTGTTTTCAAATTGATTGTTGAGACACATACATGTATGAGAATACAACTGAGCCAATTAAGGAATCGTGTCTGGTCAACAATATAGTATATGTTTGTGTACTGAGCATTACTAACGGAATTCAAATTTAATAATAAACTTTTCAAACATAGTTCTTATGGGTGTAAAAATATATCGGTTAGTTCCTATATTACAAATAAAAACATGTGTAGGTATGTACGCGGGTAATGTGAAAGTAATGTATGTGTAAAAGCATTTGCAAAATTTTATTGTTTATTGTAGAAACAATAGATGTAAAAGAATTTGAAATTAAAAGTTGTATAAGAATAAAATTTTAGATTTTTATTTTTTATAAACAGTAAAATGAACAACAATAAAATAAAATAAAAGGTTATGATTTTGATATTGAAAATCAAAAGAAAATTTTATTTAATTTTTCCATATCACTGATAATATGTGATTGATGGATTCATTTGGCATTGAGGTACATATATGGAAATTCATTTTATATAAAAAAAATTGTATTTTTGCTTTACATTTACTCATATGTTTGTATGTATGTAAGCAAAAATAGTATTAGAATATCAAAGGTCGTATTGTTTTCTTTTATAAATTTTAAGCATCAGCATGAAAATTTGTTTTTCATTTCATATATTATAGAATTTGTTTACGTAAACATACGCATATACAGTCCAAAATTATGAGTTATGCTCCACATACATATTATATTCCATTGTAATATATATTATAAAATCTAGCTCTTCTCAGGTAAAAAGCCAATAAAATTGGTAAAATATATTTAATTTTTTATTGAGATTTGAAATCATACTTGTATACCAAATGTCAAAAATTAAATATTTCCATTATTCCATTTTTCGAATTGAATTCTCGGAAAATCTAATTGTAAAGCAATTTTTTGATCTTAACTCTAATAGCATGATTAGATGACCTAAAAGTGACCTAAGTCCATTTCAAATAAAAACAAAATATTTGGGTTTAAAATAACCAACGATTTCGTTTAACTGGTTATTTACTTTATAATGTATTTATTTTCGTATTCAACAACACTAGCTTCAATTCCAGCTATTGGCATTATAATTGCTTTAAAAATACAGATTTTTGAAATTGCAAATAGACTTAGTCTTTTTTTAAACAAATCATCCATTTTAGCAGGAGGGTAAATTAATTTCGGACCACCAAATGACGTGAAAACTTCTATATAAGGTATAACAGGTAAGTTTTTGTTTTTCAAAACTAATGGAGCCTTTAATTTGAAGCTTTTAATTTTCTTAGCACGGAAGTTAACCGATTGATTTTCTGCTAGAAGCAATTTTTTGGAAGTTTTCTTAAAATTGCCATATCTTGGAACGCATTCGATATTTCGTTTCAAACAAAAATTTTACATACTTCTGATCTTTTAAAAGTCTACACCATGGTATACAAGTTTGCGAATGGATAACTCTTACTCTGTATACGGTGGGCAAAAAAAGAAGTCTAAAATATGTAGCTTAAGACTTAAATTGTGAATCGATAAAATTATGTTGAGGATGAAAAAAGGAAAGTGTCCTGTACAACTTGCTTGTCCGGATCTATTCTGTCATACTGATTCATAATATCCGACCCTATCTCGCTGATTCGAATCTTGTATAACCTTTAAAGTTGTAAGCTATATGCACAATATAATTTATTTAATAATTTTTACCTTTTTGTTAAATTTTGAAAAAATTTTTGTTCACTTTTTTACAAAGTTTCATAAAGCAAAATGGAAATATGTTTCAGTTTCAATTTTCCTGTCTTTTGAAGCCTTGAAAAATTAAATAAAATCCACTCAATTTTAAATTTAAAATACGGTTCACTTAGTTCTCAAGCTTACAAATCTATCGAAATGAAGTCTTTGTTAAAGCACGAATTCTTAGTTTGTAGGAAATGAGGACCTGGCATTATTCATTTTTTATCGAAACGGTAAAAAACGACAAGAAATTCTTTAATAAATTGAAAACAACATAAATGTATGTATGTACGTAAAAGAGAAAAGAGTAGCACACAATTTGATAAACATTTTTAATTTGACCTGGTCGAATCATTTAAATTGAATTTGATCGAATCTTATCAAATACGCAAAATCCAATGCTTTCACTTTATCGACACAAAACTCTGCACGCGTAACCATTTTTAGTACATAAGAGGCAAGACACATACTCCTCGTTTTCTAAATATATTTTTCATGTTTAGGATTTAATATAATAATAAGTTGACTTCGAACTTCGACAAAATATTTAAATACTTCGACTATTTAAAATATTCAAATAATTTTTTTATTCATATAATTGAGAGAAAAATATACAATTGCCTTATTGTTAGAAAGAAATTAATCACCACGTGGCATTCATTTTTATATCGTCAAAAAAAATGTAATTTATTATTTGTAAACACAAACCAATTTACTCAAATGATTTGTGTCAAAATCATTTAATAATTTACTTCTTGGAATATGCCCCAAATAACCGGGTTTTAGAAATTTTTAAAGTAATATTTTTTTCATCCTTACCGTTTTATCATCCGTGCCTCTTTGGAGCAAAAACAGGAAGAAGATTCTTCAATGGCATTTTAATTAAGGCGATTCAAAAACAGTACGAAAATAACAAATTAAGACTTTAAAATCTAATAGAAAAGGTGTACATTAAATTAAATGTGTGTGTGTGTGAATACCGTTTTGAAATATATCCGATATATAAAAATTAAAGCTTTTTCCACTACAATTTGAAAGAAAAAGTTTAGAGTACCTCTAACATGATTGATCAATAAATTTGCCGGATATACCAATATTTATGTAAACATATTGAAAACACCAGGTAAATAAGCGAACATACTTGCAAGTATTCACAGCCTTCATTTTTTTTTTCAAAATTTTCTGTTTGTATTTGAATTTTTTTTATTTTTACTGCCTGCCATTCGATGTGGGTCGTTCGGTTTTTAGTTTCCCATTTTTAACTTTTTGATATTTTCTTTTTATCCTTTTTTAATAATTCATATTTTTATACAACTATACAAATATATTTATTTAAAAAAAAAAATAAAACAAGAATAATAGAAAAATGTAAAAATTAAAAAGAGAAGGGTGTTGTGCAACGGTAAGGTTGTCTTCTTTTTGTTTTTACTCCGCTCATATCATGATATCGTGTATAATTTTTTGGAAACATGTCAAATGCAATTAACACTTTCATCTGTAATTATTTTATATCCTTATGAATGTTATTTTATTTTATGTACCTTATGTACATTTTTATAGTTTGTTGTTCTTTTTTTTTGTTTTTATTTAATATAAAATTCGAATATCACATCATTATGTTGTCGTCAACATATCAAAAAGTTTTTACATCTTTTTCAAAGTGAATTTTTAATCAGAAAATATTCGTATATCTTTATTTTTATTTAAAAGAATAATAAAGAATTAATGTGAACAAAAAGGAAAAATAAAGAATGAAAAAGTAAAAAATTTAATACAGAAAATAACATTCAAAGTGGCGGATTATTAAAAAAGGAAAAAAATAAAAAATTAAAGGTGGTCAAAGAAAAAGAAATTTTTCAATCTTAAATTCATTTTATTAAAATGGTCTTAGCTAATTAACGGGAATGGTTTAATGAAGTAAAATGAAATTAGTTCGTGTGTAGGCGATGAAAAGATTTTAGTACCATTTATTACGTTCCCGGGAGGACCTTGAATAACAAACGAAATTTTAAGGAATAATTAAAGCTTAAAAAATTTATTCTTTTGGAACTGCAAAAATTTTTATTTTCTCATAATAAAATAAAATATTTTTTTTAATAATAATGAAATGCTATTAGTGATTGCAACTAATTTAATGGATCAATTTTATGACCTAAAATTTTTAGATTATAAATAGTCTTTTATCATATAAGAAATGATTTCTGATCATTTTACGTTTCATACTTTGTAAATTGCTTTTTAGTTTAGACGCAGTTACTTGTAAAAATCTAGCATTTTCACGATTTTAAGAGCTACATACTTATATGCTTGAAGATAAGCTGGGCACGTAAGAGAAAATTTTATTCTAGAGAAATAAATTTTAACTAAAATCTATTTTGTTTGCAAAATTTCAGTGTTTTTATCTTCCTAACAGTTTGAAGTTCTGTAAATAGATGGATAGACGAACAGACAGCGGGAAACTAAAAGGCACATTTTTATTTAAAACTTAATTGAAGTTAAAACTTAATTCAAGTTCTGCTGAACCGATTTTGATGAAATTTTATATGTAAGTTTATTTCCACCAGGACACGGATTGATCAACTTTTGGTATATATCAGGCCTCGGGCACTTTTTAGCGGGCCTGTTTTACATTTTTGAACATTTTGAAGAAAATATTCAACCGATTTACTTGCAATTTTATATATAAGCTCAGCTCGACCGTCCTCGAAAATTCCTATGTTTTGGAAGAAATCAGGCATCGGCAACTAGACGTTTACTACGGGCCAAATATACATTTTTGTGTATATAAACCGATTTCATTGAAATTTAATATATGAATTCCTCGTATTAAAACAATATACATATAAATTTTTTTGGAAAGATCAGGCATCGGCAACTAAACGTTTACTACAAGCAATGAACATATAAATTTTTTGAAAAGATTTTCGCCATTTTGAAGAAAATATTGAACTGATTTACTTGAAATTATATATTTGAGCTTTGCTTGACCGTCCGTGAAAATTCCTAGCTTTTGGAACAAATCAGGCATCAGCAACTGGACGTTTACTACGGGCCAAATATACATTTTTGTGTATATATAGAGAAATAATCAACCGATTTCATTGAAATTTAATATTTGAATTCCTCGTATCAAAACCATGAACATATAAATTTTTTGGAAAGATCAAGGCTTGAAAACTGATCTGCGGGCCGATTTTACATTTTTCACCATATCTACGGAACGAATTGGTGGAATTTCTTGAATTTTGATATTTGAGTTCTGGTTGTTTCCGAAGCTAACTGGCGAGCATTTCAGGGAATTCGGGTAGCACAAAGCGAAACCCTACTAAGAGCCAAATTTACATTTTTCTAGGTATGTTAACTATAAGCTTACTAATGTCCGAAAAATTGGAAAGAAGTATTTAACAGACATTTTTATAATATTCTGTAACACTTTCATTTAACTAGACAATACACAATGCGGTCGGTTATGTGCAGACCACATCAGATTTTTTGTAATTGTAATACTATAAATCTTGTTTAGTTTTAAACTTAGTTTGAGTTTTTCGACGTTTAATTTATGTGAAAAATGTTAGAGAATTATTATGATTATAATTAATAGAAATTTATGCTTGTAGTGAATAGAAAATTATGCTTGTAATAAAATACTAATATTAATTTGGAATTTAGTTTAAAATCTGAAGATATCAATATTGGTTAATTTACTTCAAAGGTATTGTCATTGCATGCAAATATTTCGAACTTAAGCCTGTATAAATTAGCAACTTACGGTTTATAAGTTATAAATATTGCGTTCTAATTAATGAGACTTTCTTAGCTCTTTCCACGAGAAAGAACTAAGGTTTTATTTCAAAAGGTTTAGGTTCACTTCTTTATAGCCCTAGCCGAATCTTACCAAATCTAATTACTTCGTCATATTGTGGTAAATGAAGCCACATTAACGAAGATCTTGTTAAATTAAATAAAATATTAAAATCAAAATTTGTACCTTATATTATAAAATGGACAGCATTCTATTAATGTAGTCTTTTGCATTTGATTTAAAGTTGTTTCGAAGAATTTCATGCTCTTACTTTCCATTTGAATCAACTTCGATGATTTTCAAGTAAATCTTATGCAAGTGTACTTCTATACAAGTAATGTATGCATACACAAATTCAATATAGTCAAAGGCATTTTTTTTATGTATAGACGATACAGCATAGAAACCTTTCACTTCTTCTATAAACGTACAAATGTAGTAAAGTCCCTATGTTAATATCATTTTATGGATTTTTGTTGTAGATTTTTGTAAATTCATTTAGAAATTCATTTAGAATTCAGTAGATTTTCATGTACAAAGCAAAAAAGTGAACTAAGTGAATTTTTTAAAAGTAAAGGATAATGTGATGGATGACGTGTTGATGAGTAAATATTTTTTTAATTATTAATTAATGAAAAAGTCTTAGAGGATAATAATTGAATATTCTTTTTATACATTATAAAATGCTCATAAAATATTCATAAAAAGCTGATGATGCAAGAGTACTTCACATTATTTATATATATATATGTATACATATTTATGTATAAGCATTTTTAAACTTATTAATAATGAATTTTTGTTAATTACAATGGTGTTAAAAGGTCCTTTGAAAATTAATTTTCTAAAATAATTAAACATATTTCATTTCCGTTTCCCCCTTCTCCCACATTTTTAATTTTTTATTATTTTCAAATTTTTATATTTATTTGTTGTTTTTTATCATGGGATTTTTTTTTAAAGTACTTATTAATTAATTTTAATGATAAAAAAATTTTATTTCGAAATTATTTTTTGAAAAATTTAAAAAGAATATTTAAATTATTTATTTTCAGATTAATTTAATTATACTCGAACATAGGATATTAAATGAACTTTAATTTAATAAATTATAATTACATTTTTAATATTATAATAACTTGCAAATTATTTAAGTTATACCGAAAATTAGTATAGAGAGTAAATCATTTGTAAAATGAAATAAATTAAATTTCAAATGAGATTATGCATTAATGAAGTTTAATTTGTTAACTAATTGAATATTCTATTAAATAAATTATAATAATATGGTATTTATTATTAATTAAATGTTGAAAATACTTGACATTATTTTAAAATTTATAGCAATTATACAACTAAAATTAACAAAAAAAATAATACCTTAAATATTTAAAATTAATTTGTATTAAAATAATTTTTATTTAAAATAAGAACACCGGGTGCATAAGTAACGAAATTCACGAAATTATTAATTGAGTAGTTTAAGGTCGTGCAATTACTTTTTATAATTCTTAAGCCAAAACGAGTAACGAGTACCTAGTATTCTTCAAATTTTAGTACTCAAAAAAAATTGAGGTGAGACTCGAAAAATGGAAAAATCTTGAAAAATTTGTCAGCTTTGATATAGCGCACTAAATATATTAGTAAAAATAAAAGTACTTTATTCCGAATAAAAGGAAGTTTTCTTTTCATACACCTAAAAAAAAATGCAATTATAAATTTTTAGGCAGGCCTCTTTAATATTTAACAAACAAATAGAAGCAACAAATTTCTTACTTTAACATAACAATCTTCAATTTTTATTCTTGTATTCACAATTAAATTAAGGTCCTGATTTAGTCTATGAATCTTTTACTTCAAATTTTCGTGTCAATTTGCTTTCAATTTACATAATATTTTTAAAAAAAAATACAACTGATTAGAAATATTTCAATATGTGAATTTGAAAATTCAATTGAAAATTCCTTTAAATGGAGAAGATAACAATGGAAAGTAATAAAAAATGGTAATCGAGTTTACGTGAAAATTCTACTGATGAACTCAAAAGTTATATAGAAGGCTAAAAGCAAAAAAAGCAAGGCCAAAACCTACAAAAATTAAATCTGCATAATATTTTGTTCTTTTCTTTCCATTTTTATGTAGAACTGAAACCAGAAAAGCTGAAAACAACAATTGATAAAAATTAGCTTTCCTTGTTTTCATTGTTTAGATGTGTGAATAAAGAAAAAGTTTTAAAATTCACTTAATTTCTTTTGTTTGAAAATTTTGATTTTACAAAGGAAAAAATCTCATGAAATTGTAAAAAAAAAACTCACAAATAAAACTTAAAATTGGGTAAAGATAGACTTTTTTAACTAGATTTCGGTATGTTTTAGGTATGGCAACACATGAATTTTTTTTTATAGAAATAAAAAATCCGGCTTGTTTAAACAATTATGTGGTATTGTAGTTTGTATGTATATTTGTTGTTTTTGCATGATTTTAAATATAAAATTCTAAATTATCTCCGTGTTTAAGCAAATTAAAAGTCAGTCGGTCATATATAGAATTTTCAGGATTTGTAGAGGCGTTGTTATTATTAGCCTTGATTTTAACACTTGCATTTAATTGAAAAAAATCTCATTAAAATCATATTTGTGAATAGCAATAACAACAAATAAACCACAAATATTGTTGCAACCAGAGTTCATAGATTTAGCAATTAGTAGAATGACCATAGACTTAGCAATTTTTAATCTACATGTCTAAAATTTATTATGGTCAATCATTAATTTAATTTGAAAATGATATTAAAATTTAAATTTTTAGAATTAACTTTTAGAACCAGCGAAAACAAATTAACAAATTTATTCATAAATATTAAATAAATTTGATTGCATTGTTATTAATTCATATAAAATTTTAAAATTTCAAATTTTATTAAAGAAAATTTTTAAACAATCATAGAAATGACACACGACTTGATTACCTTAAAGAATTATTGAATTTCTCCACAACTTAATGGAAATCATATTTTTCTTTATATTTTTAAGATTTTGGAAAATTTTGAAAGTATATTTCAGAATTTCGCTCTGGCAATTCACAGATACTTAAACCTTCTCAAAAATCGAACAAATTGGTATCATACTTTTCGCATCGTTCAAAAGGAATGCTCTTGAATAATTATCGCGTTCAATAATGTTAATAATATCAATTTTATCCTTTAACCTACTAGTTGAAATTTCAATATATTCGTCGAGGCGGTATGGTTGTTATTACACCTCTCTCCAATCCCAATTTCTGCATAACCAAACAAAATTAACACTGAGTAAAAAAGCATAAGAGAACAATATGACGGCACAGAGAATATGAAAATGTGAGAGAACAGTGCAAGTGAACATTTACAAAAGAAAAAGCGAAAGGTGTAAAATTAACTACCACCTAATTAGGTTAAAGGATAATATATAATACACATCATGTACACAAGTAGGTAAGAATCGTCGAAAACAGACAGAAAAACTGGTCGAGATTCTTTTCAACCAAAATAAGTTTTTTTTCACCGGTTTTTGTATTTTCACAAAATTGTACAAAAATAACTCATTATTAAAATAATTTATTTGTGTCTTAAGTGGGAAAATTAATTCTGACGATTAAACTTCTTTAAATGTGAAAAAATCATGACACGATTAGGTGATTTTAAATATAAAATAATTTAAGTAAATTGATAAAAGGAATGGCATGGATGGGTTTCCCTTGTTTTTTTTTTCTTTGACTTGGTTCAGAACATTTACTATTATATTAAAGGCATTTCTTCAAATTTTATAATAGAAAAAAAAATCTCGTCATCAAATTAACTCAATTAAGGATAAAATTAATAAAAAAATGTGAAAAAAAAGAAAATCTAATAAAAGAAAAGTTTGTCGTTTCAACGTCATCTTTAGCAATTGAAAAATTTTTTAAAGTGTATTTACTTAAACTAATTTAAGAGAAATTTCAATAAAGTTATGTAGGAAAAAGTAATGCCAATATCCTTTAACAAACCAAAATGTAAAATGAAAAACGCGAAAGTAATTGAATGTGGAGTACATACGTCAGAGTCCTTATGGTCTCCTTTAAAGAAATCGATCAATTTTTGTGACTTATTTAAGTAACAAAATTGCATAGAGTGTTATTGAAAGCGATTTAAAAGTCGCTCCAAACATCAAACCTTTATTTTTTTGTATACTTTTCTATTGGTTTATTTTTCTTTGCCTTTCAAGTTGATTCTTTTGTTGACTCCCCTGTTCAAGAACTTTAAATTGTAAATTAAGTTTAAAAGTTAACACAGAAGAGTAAGAAAAAAATTCTCACAAAAAGTGTATTTTTAGGTCAATTTTAATTAGGAAGAATAATTTTTTTAAGAATAAGAACTTGAAAACTATTCAATTTATAAATTTTGATGAGTTTTTAAAAGGGAGAGGAAAAATATTTTACCAAATAGGCAAACAATTCAAAAAATTGTAACTTTCCCGTTCAGTTGGCAATTAATTTTACGAGTATTGCAAATTTTTCTTTAAAATAATTACGAATTGTACATGTGCACTTCTTAAAATTAGGTTGCCTTGATTAAAACGAACTCATTAATTGTCTTGAATGATTTGTATTATTTTAGTACATCCTGTGCTTGTTATAGTTTAGCTTCTTCTACGGCGACATACCATACTTTAACTTTAAACAAAATGGCTGTTAAAATTTACCGTTATCTAAAATCTGTTTTTCCAAATTTTTGATTTATCGTTTTTCTTCTAGCAACTTTTTGAAATTTTACCAACTTTTTAACACTATAAAATAGTTGACACCTTATACTTCCCAAACTGCAAGCCTTTCTAAATTTTTATAAAGGCAGTAAGCTAACGGTAAGTGCCATGCCATTAATCCTTAACAATTAACATTAACCCATACAATTAACCCTTAAATTCGAGCACTATATTAACGCGTCCTTAAATTTACATAAATTGCTCATCCCAAATGTATACAATCTTTGAAATATTTTCATACATGAGTGAAAGTAATTATAGTTATAGATACGTAGATTGTTTTTAAAAGCAGTACTTTCACTTGTTGAAGGAAAGCATCTTGCGAGCACATATACTTGCCATATGCAAATTAAATTCAAAAAGCATTTTGTGAAAATCTAAAATAAATTTCGGTACAAAAAAAATCTACAAAAAATATTTTGCGCTGAACATCGATTTGTATTTTTATTAGAGTGATTTTGAAATTACATGATTTTACAAGTACTTACGTACTGAAAAGAAGATTAAAGTTTTATAAATGACAACTTTTTAGAAGAGATATCGAATATACTACACCCTAATCTACTGGTAAAATAGTAATCATTTACTTATTTGTTAATAAGAAAAAATTTTTATTATGATTTCAAAAACGACGCGGTTATAGTTATTGGAGTACTAATAATAGGATTATGACTACTCTTCAATATTTAGATAGATAACAAAAAAATCGTATGCTTTCCCAAGATTTCTTTTGTTTTTTTTTTTTTTATTATTTTACTCGCATCCTTGAATATTTTTATTGAGCAAAAAAATTCAAGTCACGATTTACTTTCAGTTTTATTTCATAACGATAACACGTAATTTTGAATTCAACTCTGGCATCATCATGAGGATGATTTTCTCGTAATAAAGTGTTATCAGATTCACCTATCTTGTTATTATTATTTGCTTCGCAAATTTTAGTTTTATGGAATTTTTATGTTTCAATTATTGAATAAATAAAGGAAAAGCTGAATAACCAAAGGAATTGCATTTTCTTCTTATCTTTTTTAATGATAACCATAACTATTTTTGAACAATGTGTTGTAATAACAACGGAGTCATTTGAAATTATTGAAAACACATTACATAAATTCGCTTTTAATTGCTTTATAGGAATGAAGATTATATTATTATTATTATAGTTTTGAACATTTATAATTTATGTGCATATATACATATAAAATATTATAATTAAATTAAAATTACAAATTCATTTATTATAGTTTTGCTTTACAAATGCGGATTTAATACTTAAGAAATTTCTTTAAAGTATATGGTTGGTATAAGAAATAAGAAAATAATTTAGGAGCGTATTTTAAGCTCAAATAACTCAGGTTTCCAAAAACTGCAAAAATTTTAATTTTTTATATACGTAACGTTTTGTATTTGTTTTAAATATAATTCGCGAGTTTACACAAAAAATATTTTCAAATTTTAAAATAAGAGTTTAGATTTAAATAAGGAACTGACAATATTATGAAAATTTTGTGACAATAAATGACAATTATGACAATTTAAAAAAAATAACGTGGCCAGCACATAACTAGACGAGCATTGTCTAATTTGGCAACAGGGTTGCACAAGATTTTGAAACACTACTTTCAAATTTCAAGCTTTTGGTTAACATACCCCAAAAAATTAAATTTTGGCTCTTAGTAGAGATTCACCTTATGTCATTCGTAAAAGCAAAAAGAACTCAAATATTAAATTTTGAGAAACATTTCGTGGAAAGTTTAACTTCCGTGAAATATATTATTCATATATTTCCAAAAATATATTATTAGTTAAGCCTTCCATATACCTAGTATGTATAATCGAATTTATATATCGCTCGTAACTATTTTTACTCAAAATTCTCAAATGTCAAGAAAATGTGGATAGACTATGCAAAAGAATTTGATTTTTGAGGAAAAAAAAAAATTTTGCTGTGGCTCTATTTATAAAACAACAACTTGAAGTTAAACTATACAACTTATAAAAATGAGTATTATGAATAGTCAGTGACATTATAATGTCAGTGACAGTGAAATATTTGACAATTTAAGTATCAATAAACAGATTTTTCTTTGAAAAGTGCTTCAAATTAAGTAAATTAAGCAATTAATGCTTGGACTCTGAAAATTAAAGAATCGCCATTTTTGAAAAATGTTATGTATCTACTCATATACCTGATATATCCAAAAAACAAAATGTGTCACCTACAGAAAGAACCAAGTAAATAGTGGCAAAAAAATCCCTACAAAATAGACCAAATTAAGAAAGATTCCTCCAATTTTCCATGTACAAAAAATAATGCAATTTTGGAAGAAGAATTTTAAAACGGCAACCCTGGTTCCGATGTTTAATTTTGCTTGACGATGTTCCTATTAGTCAGTGTTATGAAAGTGTGGGATCTAACAACATTTTAATGTATGTGTATGCTATAGAAAATATTTGAGAAGATATTATAAAATATTTAAAATATTCTTAAATAATGAAAGTTTTTTAAGAATATTTCACGCGCACACTGTAAAAAAATTCAAAATAAGAAGAGCACGCTTTAAAGCATTGCGAGCATTAGATGGATAACCGATTTACCAACTTTTTTTTTCATTTTTAAATTATTACTTTTAAACCTTTTGGTTTTTATAATTTCAACCTTAAATAAAACCTCTTGATATAAAATTCTTTTAATACCGAATATTTAAATTAAAATTTGATTGGAATATATTAAATTTAATCACCTTTCTGTGGAGGAAGTATTTTTATATGCCTTTATCTTCAATTATAAAACTAAAATAAATTGATTAAATTAAAGGTTTCTGAAGTAGTATTTGTTTTAAATTCAATCAATTAAATGAAATATTGAATCGTATATGTTTCGTTTTATATATAGAAAATATTGGAGAAAATAAACCCTTTAAATTGGTAACTTAATCAAATATAAATTTCTGTCTTGACGGTCTACAGGCCTATTTTACAAACCATAATAAATTCCTGTGTGCTTAATTAAAATTGAAAATGAATAATAATAAATGAAATGAAAATTTCAAGGATCCCAAGAAGCAGAAAATAAAAAAGGATAATAGATAGAAATAAATTTTCACAATAATAATTATTGGATATAAAATCAATTGAGGATTGATTGAAAGATTACCAAATTTTCCAACACTTAATAAATCTCTTACATAAATGTGTAAGAAAGTTTGTATGTTAGTGAATTTGGTTTGATTTTAACAATTTTCGGTAGTAAGATTTGATCGTTGTTACCCATAAGTTAAAAATTCTATTTGAATGCTAAAATTTCATTAAATTAAGAAAAATTTCAATATATTCCAATTCGTTGTGTAAATAATTGTGATATTTTAAAAAATCTTTGAAGTTGTAAAATCACCTTTTTTCAACTCAGCAATAATTGAGTCCTCGGACTAACATACTTTTGGTAATAATGTTCACAAATCTAATTGATAAAGTTTTAATTCATTTTGATTGGCTTATGTTGTTAAGGAAGTTCATGTGATGGCACTAAATTTCGAATATCAAATTTTCGGTGGAAACGCTTTTCGCCATAGTGTAGGGAAGCTATTTTGAGAGAATTGTCTGTCGATGTGTCGGTTTGCTCGGTTAGTTTGTTTGAAATTATAATGAAAAATAGTCAACCAATTTCCTTGAAATTTAATATTTAAATTTAGAATGTTAAAATAACTTTTTTGGAAATAGATTTCTTGCAATCAAAACTTACCGACGTAGTTTGCGTTTCGAATTCGAACGGATTCAAATAAGAATAAGAATATTCCGAATAAGAACTTAATTTCAATTTTTCTAGGTATGTTAACTAAAAACTAACTAGTGACTTTAAAATTTGGAAATAAGTGTCTAAAAAGCCTGTTCATAATTTTGTGTAACACTTTCGTTGAATTAGGGAATACACCTTGCGGTCGGTTATGCGGTTTTTAATTAGTAATTGATGACTTCTCTCTGATAATGTGAGCTACTATTGTCATCCAAGTGCATGTAATCGGCTTAGGGAAAATCTTATTTTGCTTTAAATTTTTTTTAATTTTAATAATTAACTGCTTGTACAATAAGACATTTGCAACATCAATTATTCAATTATCTATGAATAAAATGCATTAAAATATTAAAATGGAAAAGAAATTTTATATTCCATAAGGAATCGTTTACATTTATTACTATTTTAAATTTAAGTAATTATATTGAAATATTTTCAAATAATTTGAGGATATTATTCTTAATGAAATAACTATACTTACTTACATTTGTGAATGCCAATCTAAATTATTATAATGTTCAAATATTAACAATTTATTATATGTATAGCATTCAAACGTGTTCCATAATAATTGTATCGTACAATAAATTTCAATTTAGAAATCTTTTATTAGAAAATATTTAATTTGTCTTTTGATAATAATAAAATTTTATTTAAATAATATTAAAAAATATAAAATTTATTATACTAAACTTGAATAGAATAATAATTCATATTTTCAAATTATAAATTTTCCTATTATTGTTAAAGAATTCTTTAATCGAATCGAATTAATACAATATACTTAGATATTCAGAATGTGGATGCGCTTTAAATAACAGAAATAATATAGACAATTTCATGTTTTTTACTAAAAATTACAAATTTATTGAATTACAATATTACAGAATCTTATTGTAAAATAAAATAGAATTTTGTAAATAGTTTCTCATTTATTATTCAAATTACTTCATATATATAAAAGATTTTTATTTAATTTGTAAATACCTGATATGTGCCCAAATTTATAACAAGTGTTAAATGTGTGACTAAGTTGTTGAATATGCTGTTTGATATTGACGAATTGGCACTTAATTTAATGGTTCATTTATTTACTATTAAAAAATTAGATACAATTTTTACCTTTTTACTACTATGATACCTTTATACTTTAATTCTTAATCAGAGAATATCAAAACGTTTTTGGTATAGGTAACAATGATGCGTGTCGTTTTATTTACGATTTTTTTGTTTAATGAGCTTTTGTGATAAGTTTTTTCTTTAATTCGATTTTCAATACGTAAGTTAGTATTGTAATCATTAAAATTTTCATGGATCGAAAATTAATGAGTATAGGAAGACGATTGATATAATGTAATTACATATGGAACAATTTAATTTATGATTTTGTATTTTGGTAATTTCATTTAATTGTGTTGTTTTCATTTGCTGGTTTTTTTGTTTTAATAAATATCACCTCGTAAATTTAGATATGATTGCAAAATACAATGAGCAAATTTGTTAATTTATTTAAACACTAAAGTCGGTATACAATACATATAGGTAGGTACGCCTACATACCTACAATATAATTGGTTTTGTTATGGTATGGTGTTAAATCGAAAAATTAATGTAACGGGTTAATGATTTCATTTTTAATTAATTACAAGTTAATAATTTAAGAAATTATAATTTATATTAATGAATGAATATTATTTGCGTATAATAAATTTTTGATTAGGATTCATTAGTGTTATACATACGGAAATATTTAAAATTTTTCCATGGGTGTTCGAAATTATTTTACGTAATCTTATTTATTACCCAGCGGATTGCATACAATAAGGGAAGAACGGGAATTATATTACGATCGAGGTTACACCAAAATCGAGGTTTCGGCGAAAATGCAATTCTCCATGCTAGGGAAATCTGTAAATAAACTATTTTTTAGAGAAATTTTTGTTTGACTATCTGTCTCTCGGTCTGTCTGTTTGCCTGTCTTTCTCAATCTCATTCTCTCCAAGCTTGCTTTGAGAATAGAAGTGTAGAAACCAAAATTTTGGTACTTTAGAAACCAAAATTTTGATAGACAAATTTAAATTTTTGCTCGTATACAGAGAAACAAAAACTCGGATTTCTCTAACGGCCGATTTTATACATTTTATTTTGTCTCAGGAACAATTTGACAGAATCTTTTAAAATTTAATATTTGATTTCTGCTAGTTAACCCCAAACTGAATAGGAATCTTTGCAGGACAATCGGACCACGGAAAATGAACATCTACTGATATCCAAATTTACATTTCTCAAGGTATATTAACTAAAGGCTAATTCCTATCTTTGATAGAATATAAAATAAATGTTTTTAAATCAAATCTTCATATTCTTAATACGCAAAACTTTTACAAAACTTGTGATTTGCAGTGCCAAAGCTTTTTTTTTTATTAAGGCAAAACGTTTAATGAAAGCCTTAATATTGAGGTACATTTTCTCGATTCTGTTTTTCTCAATATATCAATTCTCTTTTCTTTGCTTTTCTTCTGAATTTCAATTGTCTTTTTGAATTTTAATTGTCAAAAATCAAGAGCGTAGAGCCCAAGTGCGTATAAAATGAGCAATGAAAGTATTTGAATCTAAAAAATATTCTTGAAATAATCATTTATTTTATTGGTTATACATATTTATATATTTATATATTAGTTTCTTTATATCATATTAACATGTTGACATAATAAATTACCTTCAGGATGAGAACAAAATTATAAGAGGCTGTGATAAATTGACTGGATTATACGGTTCATTAGGTCATTTTAAATTTATTTTTTAATAAGAAAGGTGAATCCCACAGTTGTCAAGAAATACATTGCCGACATTTGAAATGGTATTATAATGAAAGCATTTTAATTTAGAATTATTTAGGGTTAACTATTATTTTATAATATAAAAGTAATGTAGATTTTATTAAAATAAAAATAATTGTTATGCAAACATTTTAAATTATTTTAAAAATTTAGAACTCTTTCTCATGTTAATTACATGATCCGAAACTATTTTACTCTTTGTCTATAAATATTTTACAACAAAGATTAAACTTTATCATATAGAGATCTCTATTCAGCATTGAATAATAATTACTCCAATTCACAATGGCTAATCATATTTTTTTATTTTTTTATTTTACTGAAAGAAAATATTCTTGTTTTTTCGTAATTTTGAAGAAGAGAAGATTAAAAAGCGTTTATATCCTTCCGGTTTTATAGTTTTAGTTTTATGCAATTACGTCAGTCGTATTTAAATGAACAAGATGTTTCATTGTTTGACGTTTTTATTAAAATTTGCTTTTTGTTTGAAAGTTTGAATTTTTTTATTTGTTAGTAAAAGGCTCACACTATGCATCAACACAGATTTGAGAGCAGAACTTACGAGAAAATAAATTCCGAAACCGAATTGTTTATTTTTTGTGTAGAAGTTATTGGGAGTGCTTGGAAAAAAAATAAATGATATAATAGGAGAATAGTCATGAAAATCGAAGAAAACTTTCTCGTAGGAAAAATATCTATGTAAAGATGTTAAAAAATGCTTATTATGAAAAACAAATTATTATAACATTGGAGAATATTTTAAAATTGCCTGTCGGAATTTTGCTTGTTAGTGAAATAAATTATTGCAAATTAACTAAACAAATACAACAAGAATTTTTAATCCCAAACAATACAAGCAACATATTATTGAAACTACTATTGAACAATAATAGGTGTTTCTATTCGGAAGAGGTTTAAATGTTAATATTTTGATAAAGGTCCAGATACTTACAATATTTCAAGTGCAATACAAAAGTGGAAAAGTGGGGGTAAATACGAACATGTGTGTGATTTGACAATAGTAATGAAAGAATAATTAGAAAAATTACCAGACCAAATCAAATTGGCGAATAGCCATCTATACTTATAGCCATCTTACTTATACACTTATATACATTAATACTTTAAATATTTTAGGCCGAATTACGATCAAATATGAGGCTCACACACACAACCACGAACGTTTTTTGTAACGAATTAAAAAAAAAAAAGAAATTATTAAGAACTTTGAAAATTAATCTTTTTTCTGCGAATAATATTGAAATTAATCAAGCTGAATTTCTTTGAACAAAAGAATTTTTCCTGGTTGTGCCATTGCATACCTTGCGAGTAACATATATATTTTCCATATCTCGTGTTTAATTTCCATATGCATATACATCCAATATACAAATGTACATTTGTATATTAAAATGTCAATTGTTTCTTTTTTTCAAGCTTAATAAATAATAACAAAAAAAGAATGGGGGAAAAAATTGAAATGAAACAAAAGCGAAGACATAAAACGAATCCGTACATCAGTATGGTTCATCGGGGTTGGAGAAAAAGGACGAATTGTACAACATTTATTGTATAGTTAATCTTCTTCATACCTTGCCTCTTCTTTCATAATCTGAATTTTTTTTATATACATCCGTACATACATATGTACATATACTTACAGGACGTGCTTCTGGACGAACGTATGTTAACATTTATTTAAAAATATATTTTCATATATGTCTTTGTGTCGGGAACGTCAATACCATGTATTTATATAAATGAATATACAAAGCATCTGTTATATGTATAATGTTCATGATATAGCTACGTATATATTTTTGTAGAGCATATAATGTACACACGTGAACATTTAATGTATATCTCTATATTAGACCGTTCTGTGAAACCGGTTATCCTGGGTATTCACTTTAAATTTCCAGTCCTGAAATTATGTTGGACAAATGAATTTAAATAAGAATTATTTGATGTACTTAGGTACATATATTTAAATCCCAAAACTCGGATACAATATGTTCGTTTTGGGGTTGGCAATTGTAGCCGCTGAAGGATAATATTTAAATTTTTTTTTTGTATATTAAATTTATCTTTTTTTCTTCTTGTTTTCATTCTTGTTAACATTTTGAGCTTTGATATTTCAAATCTGAATTATTACAATATTGTATACATATAAGTACATCCGGTTGTAAGTACATACATATGTCATATGTGTGTATTCAATTGCATATGTTGAGAAAAAGAAAAATTTTTTTATTCAAATTTGTTTTACATAAATATTTCAAGGGAATGAAAAAAAAAAATTCAAAATGACGGACAATTATGATTTATTTACTATATACAAAAATTATGAAAAGGATGCTATTAAAATGCTAAATGTAAATTTAGTGGTGGAATTCGGTTAAAGTATGAAATATTGTGTCTTAATGCAAATGAGTCTAATTAAGATTATTTTTTTTCTGGTAAGTTTTTTCTCATAATAATTAGTCGACTATTTATGGTTTTTTTCTGTTAATTTAATAACACGATATTTACAATTTGTTAGGTCTAGGAACTGTTTGTGATACTAGTATTGAAAATATGTCAATTGGAGAAATTAAGTATCAAAAAGACCGTAATTAAGGAAGAGATTTGGATTTGGAATACTTTGGAATTTTGTTATGCGACCTATAATAGTATATGTCACTGTAGTGTAATTAAATTCAAAAGAGTATATGTGGGCATATTTACCTATTCACAGTGATTTTAAAAAGAATTTCCGGTCTAGAGCAGTCGGAAAAATATTAAATTATTTGAAATATAGTTTTACACAATGAAAAAAATTTTCACTATGATTTTTTTGCAACGGTAATAGAAGAAAAGAAAAACCCTTTCATATTTTTTGAATTATTCATTGCTTAATATGTCCTGCAAGAAAGCATATGGAAAAACTAAAGCAAACAATCGTTATTTTTATCGAAATTGCAAATTTTCATAAATTATTGAGGAATTTCAACTCATTTTTTTCCACAACGATTTGAATTTCATACACTTTTATGCAACAACATATTCATTCATAATTAAAACTTCGTTTGATACAAGAGGAAACGACAATTAAGTTTATCAAGTAGCCGTAGCAATAGCTAAATTCTTTAATATTGATCCAATTTTAATTCATTCAGTTAGCATCTTACCATCAATTGTTATAAATTGGAAAAAGATTTTCTCAAAAATTTCATCCTTTTGTGCCCCAAATATACTGAATGCGTAATGTAGTCATATGTAGCAACAATAATTTTCAGCCTGTACATTTTATCATAAAAATTTTATTTGGTAAAATTGACAATAATTTAGTGAATTATGTTTTCGCATTATCAGATCTGTGAGCAAATTATCTATAAATAGCTCCTAAACCCCATACTCACTGGATCCTACAATGGGAATTTGAGCTTATATGTGAAGCATTTTTCAATATTAGGAAGATAAATTGAGAACAGTTCTCACATTTTTAAAACAAATAAGATCTTTTATTTTGCCACTTCTGAAAAGGGAAAATTTGCCTATACATTTTATTATATTTCACGACTAGCAGGAAATATAAACAGGTCTAGAGGATCTTAGCGCAAAAATCTAGAAAATAGACTAGGCTGCCATTGTTTTTTATGGAAATGAATACTTTTTGTCTTTTTCATAAAACAGTTATCAATAATAAATTTTGAATGTATTTGGAATACTTCGTGTGATCCATGAAAATTGTGGTTTCCAAAACAGTAAAAATAAAAAATAATATATAAAAATTATTCAATTGTGAAAAAAAATATAATATGTAACCATGTATATAAAATACAAAAACTATAAAATATGAAAAATTCATTTGATTTGTTCATTAAAAAATCAGTTGTTCCTCTCTTTTTATTTTGTTGGTTTTAATAAATTTTTTAACTTTAAAGTATTTTCCCTTCAGGATATGAACTGAATCAATTTGAAGTCCAAACAAAGTCATAAAAAATATTGAAAACGCAAAATAAAAACAATATTTTTAGTACTCGTACAGGAACTCAAAATGTGCTTTTGTGTGCTAAACAAGGAAGAATACATAAATACGAGTATTCATTGCAGAGATTCCTCAGTACATAATGAATGCTTCTTTTAAATTAAGTTTAAATTGTCAAATTGTAAAAGCAATTTTTTAGGAGGCTCTCTTTATGCCATCCAAAATCCTTAAAAAATTCGTGAGTTCGGTTGCCGAACCGTCACACTTTCCAAAAATGTAAATTTGGCCCATAGTAAAACTTTAATTGCTGACACGTTATTTTTTCTATAAATAAGGTAATCGCATTGTCGAGCAAAATTTATGTATAAAATTTCAAGAAAATTTGTCAAATATTGTTTTAAAATTTATTCAAAAATGTGAAATTGACCCCTGAAAAGCTCCTGTTCCCGAGGCATGATATACGGCAAAAGTTGATCACATCGTGACATAGCCAAAATAAATTCATACATAAAATTTCATCAACAAAGGGTTCAGCCGAACAATGCATACCAAAAATTCGATATACAAAATTTATTGCCATCACATAACATCCCTTATTGTATGCAATGCGGTCGATAAAAAGAACAAATCAACTCTAACAAAATTTTTTATCTGGACCCAAAATCGGGTCTTCCAACTTTATAATAATATGAATTAATTGCTGAATTTCCAAGAAATTAAAATATAGATCCGTTATAGTTTTTTTTACAGCTTTGTAGATTATAACTATTGCGCCGGAAATAATATGTTTTTAATTCTGGCATAAGTTTTCCTTCCGTTTATTCTTCATAAAATTAATGTCAGTTAATTTCCGATAAACCTTCTGACCCACTGAATGTTTTCTATGTTCATTATTATTTCTTTCGCCTGGAAGTATTCGGCCACTGATAGGGAAGTTTTATGTTCTTACTACCTAAAATCATTCATAAACCAAATTACATATTCAAAATTTCATTGATTTTTACTTAATTTTTTTTTAAGATTATTGTTTGATCTATGATCTTTCCTCAATAAATTTGAATTTTTCACAATCCAATTTCGCAAGTTCGGCAACTTATTTTTTTTTGTTTTGTTAAACCGTCTGAAATGCGTCGTATTTTAGTTTTTTATATAAACTTTTTGAGCCTTACCTTTAGAAAAAATTAAAAATGTAGTTACATGCGAAATTTCTTACCGTAATTTTGTATTTATTCCACCTTAAAATTTAAAAACGCAACAAGTGCCATTTTGCTTAAATGATCCCCAAAATGAATATATTATTGTTTTAGAGTTAGTACAGGATGTTTGAGACTTAATGGAGCTCTCGAAGCAGGAAAGAATAACTTCGGACGAACAAAAAACACCAAGTGACATTTTCCTTTTTGGTCTCAGAGCTGAATTTACAGTTTATTGATAAGTCGGGAAATATGACAGGTAAGGTCAACTTAGTACACCTATTTTAAAGCTAATGAAATTCTCATTCTTAAGGTATATCAGTAAGACATTTGTACGCTTCATTGCAAAGTCACAATTTTTAAAAAAAATTCCAATCAATTTTCTTGGAAAATTCTTTAATCGTCATTTACTTATAATTACAAATTATACTAACCTACCGGATTTTTAACAGGAAGGAGAGTCTTGTGTTCTGACGCTCATTCTGATATAAAAAAATGTTGCAAAAATCTCAGAAACAATATGTCTATTAGGCAAAGGCCTGGGGTCAAAACATTAAAGAAATAAATAAAACAAACTACGATTCCAAACCAAAACAAATTTTTTAATATTTATTACTCAGATTTATGCACTATTAACAAGTATTTTTTCTTTTCCAAAATAAAAGACACTTGCCTTTCATTACAAGAAACTAACCTTTATTCCTCTACAAAACACTTCCAAAAGTTTCAGGAATATCGTGTCTACGAGAAAAATTTTAAGTCAAATTTATTAAAAAGATAACAAAAAACCAGCTCTTTTGCAACAAATTGGATTATAAACAAAGTTCTGTTGACCTTTCGAACTTCTATGTGTCTTGTAATATTCTGAAAATACATTTGATGATCTTCAGGTATATCTATTATATGGAAAATTTTATTTTCTTCTTATTCACATTATTGAAAAAAACGAAATTTCAGATTTATAAATCCATGTTAAAATGTTATAAATATTGTGGCTCTATTTCTAAACTGTTTCTCGCTAAATTTGAATAATGTAGATTTTGTAAATTCCGAGGAAGACCAAATTGTTATTGAAGTTCTTTTGAAATTTGTTCAGATCATGGGATCCATAAAAATCTTCTTCTTTTTTAAATTTTAATATAGGCGACATCGACTGAATTACTAATCATTTACTTGCATGGCAGCTATTTGAACCAACTGTTTGATCAAATTAAAAAGGCTTTCCTATTCAAGCAATGAACTTACATAATATATAAGTATATATGTCTATATTTTACACGTCCATTTCTCAGAGTTACAAACGGAATGATTATTTTATAATACCTTTCGAACTTTCAGTCCTATTGGTCTAATTATTATCCATATTTGTGCTAAATTAAAAATTCCAGAATTCAAAATGGAAAAGTTGAAAAAGCATTTTTTTGGTTTAATTTCATTTTTATCAATTCAAAATGGACGAAAATTTTTGGTTATTGTTATCCTTTTAAATGTTTTTCATATTGTTTTTGAAATTTGTATTTTTGGAGGAAATATTATGATTGATTTTATTGCTTGTTGTATTTAATTGAAATGAATTGATGAAAGGAACGAAATGAAATTCATAAAAAAAGAGAGAAGAAAAAAGAAAAAGTTCAAAACCTTTAGGCAATTTTATGCCTATTTGTTTGTAAAATAATTTTTATTTTTATATTTTACATTGAAATTTTGAAATTTTGACCACATCCTGTTTCCGGCAATTTCAATTCAATTATTTTTTTTTCAGTTAGTTTATATTTATGTTAATGTGGAATTTGAGCATAACATTATGCATATGGTTTTGGTCAATGCGTTAATAAATCATTTTAGCTTTATGTTACTTTTCAATTGAAAACGTTCAAATACAAAATGGGTATGAATAAATAATAGGGTACAATAACTTTATATTCCTTTTAAAATATTAAATGCATTGTTTTAATGGATTATGCTTTATATTATTGCCACAAGCTTGTGTTCTTCCTATAGCTTCATTGATATTTTTTTGTATTGAAAATTTTCTTTTATACATAAAAAAATCTGAATCTTCGAGGGGCTGAAATATACAATTGCTAAAACAATAGAAATATTTTCTTATCGGCCCAAATATTATATGTTATGCAATTCTTGCGTTCCGAAATTCTGTAGTCCGAACATTTTGATAAAGAACTTCCACAATAAACGCAAGCTAATATTCGTTACATCTTAGTTTAGTGAAAATAAATCAAATCAATTTTCTTGATTATGACTTCGAATTAATCCTTTCCCGTCTACTTTAAGAATGACACAAAAATGCTTATGGTAATTTGAGACCTGGAGCGAAACAAGATAGTTGTATTAGTTTCTTGTAAGAAATTTTAAATTTGTGAAAAATTTTTTTTTTGGTTTATTGACGCAAACTAAAATGTTAAAACAGCTTCCGTTAAAAATTTTAATACATAAACTTTATTTGCTAATTTTCAAAACAAAATCCGGCTGAATTTTTCACTCATGTTTCTATGACAAAGCACGAATTAAAAACTCTGAATGCTGAATTAAAAAATCTGAGTTCACTGCTATTTTTTTTGTAGCATTTCGATTTGATTCTAAGCTGGCTTTAACCTATTGACATTTTATTATTAGACCACATTTTGTAACTAGTAGGTTTAGAAAAAAAAATGAGAAACGGGCTATAATTACGATCAACAAGTCTCGGTAGTTACTATTAGTGGTTACTATTAGTATCAATACACCAAGAAATAGCGTCGTCAAATGTATTCGAAATCCAAGTTCAAGAATAAAATTCTATTTAACAAATAATTAATACCGTTAAAGTTTTCTATAATAAGATTTTATTATCGTCATAATACATACTCAATTCCAAAAGTTCTATATGTTTTGTAGAAGAACAAGTTACCATATTTTTCAAAAAAATCTGAATTCATAATATGTGGGTATTCTAATTTTATTAGAACAAGTTATTTCTATTTTAGATCAAATGAACTATATGATCACTTTCGCAACGATCTGCCAGTATATATCTAAATGCTGTCACATATCAAAGTATTTTTAGGTATTTATTTTTTTCCAATAATTTATTTTTGTTATACAAATTATATGAAGCGTCATCATATTATAATTTGCCCTTTTTTTTTACTTATATGAATTATTTCTATTTGTTATTATGTACCAGAAATTTATTTCAAACATTTGTGAATTAAGTTCACATCATTTAATATTGTTAATTTATAAAATATAATTGATTTAAGGTATATGAATTTTGCTAAAAATTTCAAACCTCAGGTATTTCATTGCAACTACTTTAGAATCGAAATTATTGTAAAAAAAAAAAAAGAGAACAAAAATATTTTGTATTTTTAATTACGAGATTGTTTACGAGATTGTTTTGTTTTAATTTTAAACCACCTGAAGAGATTATAAATTGACGTATAAAAACAGATACCATAGGTACAAATAACAAATTGGTAATCTACACATGTGTGAATATATTTATTTTAATTAAAAATTAGTACATGTTTGTATTATTAAATATTAATTTACAATAGCAAAATATTATTACTAATATTATTGACGTATTAATTTATACATATATGCATACATACGTCAGAGTATACACCGCGTATTACCTATGTGCGAAAGGGTGAATTCGATATATTTAATTGTATTTTATTTTAAAAAATGAATAAATAATTATATAATTCTGTGCACAATACCGTACAAAACCTTATTTTTGTGTTTTTAAATTGGTAATATAAAAAATTAATTAATTATTATAAAATAGCATTAAACAATCATTTTTACTAGTTAGATTTATTTTCTTTTTTATAGAAAACTACGTGGGATTTTTTAATTAAATTTATTTTAATAAAGCTCATCCATAATAAATTGAATTAAAATAATATTGTTACTTTTTATTTCAAAAAGTTTTCTCACAGTTTCTGTATCAAGATTTGAAACACAATGTGCTCTGAATTGTATACAAATTTTGTTTAAAAATGTTGGATTTTCTAAATTGATCAATTTGTTTAATCATATTTTGTACATTCTCCAAAATTATAAAAAAAAGGATAGCTATTCAATTTTTTGGCAATAAATTTTTCAACTTCAACAATTTATTTATCTATATAAATTGCTAGCTTAATTGAATTAAAAAAAATCTGATGTAGTCAGCACATAACCGATTGCAATATATATTATCTAGATTAGTAAAAGTATTCCAGAAAATTATGAAAATAGGTTTTAAACACTTCTTTACAATTTTAAGAACACTATAATAAGCTTTAAATTAACATACCTAAAAAATTGTACATTTGGCTTTTAGGAGAGTTTCATTTTGTGGAGTCCGAATTATACAAAAAGTTCCTCAGTAAATTGTGGTAACAACCAGAGCTCAAATATTAAATTTTAAAAAATTCCATCAATTCGTTCCGTAGAAATGGCAAAAAATGTAAAATCGGCACTCAAATCAGTTTTCGAGCAAATCTTTTCAAAAAATTTATAGATTCATTGTTTTAACACCTAGAATTTAAATATTAAATTTCAATGAAAACGATTGATTATATCTCTTTATATACGCAAAAATGTGTATTTGACATGTAGTAAACGTCTAGTTGCTGACACCTGATTTCTTCCAACGTTCCTACAGAAAACTCGATATGCAAAATTTATTGATATCGCATAACCTACCTTACTGTATACACATTGCGGTCGGTAATAATATTGGTATTTACTTAATGGTAAATTTGTTGCATACTTTTAGGGGACATGTGACATATTTTTCAATTTCTTATATAGTGTTATTCCAATCTAACCATAGATTTAATTTTATCAAAGATTTAACTAAAAACTGAGAGTCAGATTGTACAATCAGTTTGTCAATTAAAAAACTGATTATAAGTATCATAATATACGCATAACATACATCTACTGCAAATCAGGTCAAAATTTATTTTTGTTCCACAATTCTTTCTTTGATATTTACGTATAGATGATTTCTGCGCATAAGTAATATATTGTGTTATACAATACAATTTGCTTTGGTCGTCTTATAAATTTTTAAAATTTCGCACATAAGATTACGAAATGCCGATGATTTTAAATGGGAACAGTGTTCGGAGGGTTTGAAAATGCGAAACTAAATTACATAATAATACGTTTTTTTTATATCCAAATATTTTTAAATTAAGATCACTGTATCCTGAAGTATCTTTCGTATTCTCTGCATTAAATTAGTAAAATTAGAAAATATTGTTGAATAAGAAAAATTCAAATTTCCAGTTGCTTCATATTCAGTTTTGTCAGCAATAAATCAATCTGTGTTTTAGGAGTAAAATACGACCATTTAAATTTATTTTTTCTTGTTGTGATTTAATTTCCAATATTTAGTTTTGTTTCTTGAATTTCAATCAATAAGCGAAAATATTTATTCTTAACCTTCAGGATATTTCATATTACATCCCTAGCTGTATAATCAATGATTTATCTCCATACAATGAAAGCTGTACGCCTCGATAACAAACTCATATTAAAATATTTATTAAACGTTATTTTAAGTATTATATAATCTGAATACAATTTTTTCTGAAAAAAAATTTAAAAATAAAATGTTCTACAGAACGATAGATGTCGCTATACCAAAGATTTTATTTTTTCTCCAAATTTTTAAAAATATTTTTTTTTATCTATTTTCACCTGGGATTTATTTTTAAATATATTACAAAAAATACTTACATTTCTTTTATAAAATTTTCTATATAAATCCATTACGATCTTATGCTCGTAAAAGTATACTGTTATAAAAAGAGAAAATCCATTACGTTGTTTTTTTAAGAAATATACAAATCTCTCAATATTATAATACTCACTCGCTTCAACATTTTATAAATTCAATATTAAATTAGACAGGGAAATCATATTTATCCTATATTTTCGCAAAAACCTACATAATTTGAGTGGGAAAATATTCTGACGTTTATTTTTCTTAAAATTTTCTTTCCATTCTTTATATATACTCGTAATGTAACTAAGTTATGTATAATATTCGAAGTATGACTAATCTGCTAACATATATACGAGTACAAGTACAAGTTATTTTTCCCCAAATATTACGTAAAGGAAAAAAATCATATGGAAATTTATTAGTACCCTTAAAAAAATATAGAGAAAGCTTTCGTGCAACAGTTCTTTTATCCATTTGTTTTCATTCGAAATTTACATAATCTGTAAAATAATGAGTATTTGCGTCAGCTGTAAAATAGTACTCAACTTTTAATACAAATGCAATGCAAAATATCTAATTTACCATTATATACAAAATAAATTTTTTTTGAGAGAAGTTTTATGGAAACAAAAAAGAAAAAACTTTATGTAAAATTAATAATTTCATTTTTAAGTAGAAAATTTCCCCATATTATATAAGTAAAATTACTCAAGGAATTTTACTTATATAAGAGTACAGAATCAAATGTAAGGAGAAAATGTGACAGAGAAAAGAAAGAAAATCCAATTCTAAAATTAAGGAAATTTTTAAGATAAATATGGTTAGAGAAAAGGGCGAGAAGAACAAAAGCATCAATCTATATTTTATATTAGTGAAGATTCACATAAAAGGATAACGAATATAACGAGACTTTTATTATTCTCATGAGAGATTTTTTATTTTATATTTAATATAGTAATAGTACACCTGTTTGTACTGGGCATGCGTTCTTATAAATTTATTATTTGCTTGCTTTTATGTGCTTTATAAGTTTTATGAAGCACTTGTTTTTTTGTTACTATTTACGTGATTTTTTTATATTTATGAAAAATACTCTAAATATAGAACAGTATAATTGAAACACCATTTAGAAGAGTGGTAAATAGAAAGAGAAAGAGAAAGAGAGAATATTCATTTACTCGTACAAGAAATGTTTACTTAAAAAATATCCCATACACTTACAAACTTAAAATTTAACCACTTTCACCCTTGATTTAATGTTTGTTTTTCGATTAAAATCTTAAAATTTCTCAATTGTATTATAGAATGAGCAAAGAAAAATAATAATTTTTATTTTGTGGTGAAAATGGGGAAAATAGTTGAATATTATGTTGTATAATAAAGAGAAACACAAAAGATTTTCAACAAAAAAAAAATAATACGTGAAATGTGTTCGTGTATTGCACTCAACCTATTTTAATTCACTAAATTTCTCTCACTTTCTTCATTTTTTCTCTAATATATAGCTCTATACGTAATGTATATATTAAATTATTAAATAAAACACATTGTATACTCACCCCATATTGTATAACGGCATAAAAATGAATTAAAAATTCATTTCAATTTTTTTTTGGTTTTCTTTTTTTTTTAGTTGTTGTTTTTTAAGGATCTCTTTATTATTTTCCTCTGTAATATTAAATAACAAGGATATTTTTCTTCTCCTCAACTGTTTTAGATTTTTCTAATTTTTTATATTTATTTTCTAATGCATACCATCTAAAATCATAGTATAAAAGTTATTTAAGTATGTGTGTTTGTTTTGACTAAATGCTATGTTCAGTTCAACTTATCCATGACTGTTATAAATATTATGATTTTATTTGTGTGTGCACATTTTGTGTACGTGTATATTATGAAGTAGTATAGGTAAAAAAGAAAGAAAAATAGAAATATTATTTTCTGTTTTTTTTTTGTAAACTGGATTCTTTAGCTGTCAAAAATTCATTCCAAAGAAGTCCTTTTCTACAACTTAGAAAGTGAAGTTTTTTTTTTACAGCCCCGTGTGTTTTTAAGGAGAGATTCTTGTGGCGGCGTAAAAAAAGCACAAAACAGTGAAAGATTTTTGTTTATTAGAAAAGAAAAATTAAAATAAAATTATTTCGCAGTTTCCTGAAGTAAAACATTAAAATATAAATATAAAATTAATTAAATTAAATTTAAAAAATTTCAATAAAAAATTTATTAATTTTGTTTCACATAAAGAAATTCTAAGTGGTTTCACATAACAGCATTTAAAAAATTTTTAAATTATTCAATAGAAAAAGAAAAAATACTAAAAGGAGAAGAAGAAGAAAAAAAAATATTTATGTACATGTGTGTATATACTTATAAATTTATCATTGTGTATTTATCGTATATTATCGTATAGTGAAAATAAAGAAGGAAAAAATTTAAGAAGCAAAATAGTAGAAAGATTTTCCTTAAGAATGAAATTGTATAAGAATAAATTAAAAATATAAATGGAAAATATAACAGTATAGAGTTGACTATGTTATAACAACATTAGAGATTTGAAAGCATATACAGTTATATATACAATTTTACATTCATTTTTTAACATTGTACACATTTATTCTTCTTATATATAGAAAATATTTTAGAACAATTTTATATGAAAGTATAAGAATATTATTATTATTAAAAAAGAATATATTTGTAAAAAAATTTAATAGGATAATAATAAATTTACAAATATGTAATGCACATATAAACAAATAAATAAAGAAAATATTAAAAGATTCAAAAACACACACTTTATAAAAACATTTGAATTTAATTTGATTTTTCTGTTTTCCTAATTTTATTATTTTTATTATTTCTACTTAATGCCACATTAATCTAATATATATTTTTTACATACAAATACATATGTACATATATTTATGGTAATATACGAGGATATTTTTGAATAAAAATCCTGTATATTGTTTGATTCTTCTTTATGTACATAAATGCATACACAATAGTTATGTGTCACATACAAAAGTGAATTTTAGCGCGAATTCAAAACAAAAAATAAATGCAATTTTTTCTATTATATGCTTTTTGAAAACATTGTATATATACATAAAAATATAAGAAATAATATTAAATGGCATGACGTGTACAAATTTTTGTAATATTGAAAATTTAAGATTAAAATAATTGTGTAAAATTGAAAATTAAAAGCAAAATTACTAAAAATTCTTTATTGTATAATATAAGAGTTTTTTAAATATTTGAAAATAATAACAAAATTAATAATTAACTATTATAATAATTAAATTATACACATACATATAAGTATATTTTATTCATTTGGGAAGAGTTTTAATACACCAAATAATCAATGTAAGTCTATTTCTATTTTCTACATAATATTTACATTTTGAAGGGGGTGTTAATAAGTAAAGGAATTTAGTAATATTTAGTAAGATTTTAGAGTAATTGTCTTAAAATATCAATAAAACATATTTTACAAGAAAATGTCCTTTATTTCAATAAAAAATTGTGCCTAAATAAGACTTTTGGTTAAGAATGTCCTTTAACTCCTTTATTCATTTAACCCCCTATTACTCTTGTTTTTTTTTTTAATTTTGTTACATTTTGTTTAAAAAAAAAAATTAAATTTATTCTAAAAATTCAATTGAAATTTATAAAATAATAAAATTTTTTCCTTATTCATAAAAATTCAATTTGAAAACATAAAATTGAGTAGAAAATTGGGAGCAATATGAAATAATCGATTTTAATATTCGATTTATATTAATATCGATAATATTAAATAATAAAAATAATTCGATATTTAATTCATATGTTGCTTTTAAATTGATAATAGTATACTGTTTATGCTAATAATATGATAGATTTAAAAAATATAAAATAATATGAGTATAACAGATTATAATAACTACTTATATATATGACATACATAACATTCATAATAAATAATATAATACATATAATATGTATTATATAATGTGTATCACAAAATTAAAATCTATAAGGTTTATACAATACATACATTATGTATACATTCATACAATTCATTTTTATAAAGATAATATTAATAATTTATATACGAATTGTGTTTTATATCTATACATATACATATAATATACGTATATAATATAATATTATTTTTATTATATAAATTCAATTTCAAATTGTTTTCTATACATTGAATAATATTTTTTTTTCTATAGAAATTTTAATTCATTCCATATATTTTTTTTTTCTATTTTTTTTTTATATTATTATACTAGTGTGTATAAGTATGCATCCAACATAATATAATTTCCTATTAAAATATATTATTATATTCTTATGTATATTTTAATATAGTATAAATTTTCTCAATATACACATATATACATATATATTTACACAGTAAGTATAGTCCTAGTATTTTATACTATTGAACAATTTTTTTTTTTTCTGTAAATCGAAAGTATTTTCCAATATTTCTATGAAAAAAATTGTATTGTATAGGATTATATTTTTTTTAATATACTGTTCTCGTTACATACATTTAAACACATAGTATATATATGGATGTGATATTAATATGTACACGGGACTGTGTATATCTTTCATATACATATAGGAATCGGTAGATCAGTTGAATAGAAAATTGTGAATTTGGCATTACAATTTAATAATTCAAAAATAGACAAAAAAAAAAAATTGCGAAGCAATAGGAAAAAAAATAAATATAGAACAATAGTAAAGATATGAGAGAAGGATAAAAAGCAAAAAAAAAAAAAGATAAAGAAACACAAAAATGCTTTAAGGAATGGAATAAGGATTCCTTTTGCGAAATCTTTATTATTTTTTCCGTCTTTTCTTTTATTTTTGTAATATTTTTATTTTCTTGTTTTGTTTGTTTGTTTTTTTTTTTTGTTGTTTTGAAACCACAATCCTAATGGTACATAGACACATATTTTTCTTATTTTCTATATTTTCTATTTTTTTTTTTTTTGCTCTATTACAGAAGGCAAAGTGCGAAATAATTTTTCTTTTATTCTTTATTTTTTTTTTTGCTTCCTATTTTTTTTTTTGTTGAGTATCATTACACGTAAGTACGTAGGAATGAAAGAACGACCACTTGTTAGAACATATCTATTATTTCTGTGAATGTGTATGTATTCTTGTATATAAAACGCATACTATCTTATGACAATTTTTATTATTATTTATTAAACATACATACATACAAATGCTATACTTTACAGTAGAATGTAGGTTTTATTTTTGCTTTTCTTTTACATACATTTATTATCAAGCTATTAAGGATAGAAATCATTAGATATTTTTATTTTGTATAAGGCAGTTGGTATGTATACATGAATGAATATATGTGTATGTGCACTGAAATGAAATGTAAGACAGGGTATCATCTCTCTATAATATATTCTATAATCTATAGGCGTAATAATATTGAATATATATACATTATACTATAGTATATATGCAAATGTATATGGGAGTATATTTTGATTATTATATCGTTTTGGTACAATTGCAAAATGGGTTTCTGTACAAAAATATTTTCATTTCATTTTCTATATTTTTATCTATTTTTATTTATTTGAAATTTTTGTCTATTTGATATTTTTTTTTTCTATTAAAGAAGCGATGTTGGTTTTTTTTTCTAGGAATACAAGGACTTTACTTATAATAAAAATATCTATTATGTAGGCATACATTCATGTATATACATAAATATTATGTATAAATAGAAGAAAAAGGAGGAAAATGAAAATCTGAAAAATAAAAATTGAAATTTTATTTAAAAAATTTTCCTTAACTTTATTTTGTTTTTATGTTGTTTTTGCCTATTTCTAGGATAAAATACTTTTTAAAAATGTTTATATTTTAGTAATAAATATTTTTTAAGTCCTTTTTTTTAAATTTTTGTTTTGTATTTTTTTCTGCGATTTCCTCTCTTACATACCTATACCTTATTTAATTGCGGAGGTATGCTTTTTCGCTTATGTTTTCAATAGACCAAAATGAAAAACAACAGAAAAATAAGAAAACTGTTTTTCAGTCTTTTAGAATTTTTTTTTTTTTCATATTTTTTCACTTATACTTTTACCTTTGTATATAAATATACTACATTGATACATACATATTGTATGTACGCCAAAAATTTTGATCTAGAGGCATTAAATTATTACGATGATTGTTACAATGTAACGTAGGTTTTGTTTTTTTTTTTGTATATATTATGTACCTATCTATGAAAATAAATAGATGAAAATACCGGGCAAATATAGGTTTACCTAAAGGTGTTTTTCATTTATATATTCCCAAAAATATATGGAATATACAGTTATTGAATACTCACGAATATATCCGTGGGTATAACGATGTTTGTGTCTATGTATGCCTTGAACATATAAAATAAATAATACAATATATACGTATACAATTAAATATATAAATAGATCTAATTATATTGTTATTATAAATATGAAAATGTTAATTTAAATAAGATTGTGTATTTGTTGCGTGTTATTGAGAGCGGCAACAACAAAAAAAACAAAAGAGCAAAGGAAAATATGAATTTTGAACAGGGGAGGTAGGATGGGATGGGAAATAGAAGAAAAAAAATTGTGTATAGATATCAAAATAATAATGAGAGAACATGAATAGAATAAAAAAAAATTTTTTTTTTCTCTTGTGGATTCAATAAAATCCTTATATTTTCATTATAGTGTAACCAGATGTTAAAATTATTAAATACAATATACTTTTAATGTTCGTGTTCGCTGCTTCCTTTTCATTTACGTGTATACAGTCAAATCCCTGTAAGAAGAGCTCTCTAAAAACTAGAGCTCTTAAAAGCTTTCTCTTAATCCTCTTTAACAAGAAGGGGTTGTTGCATAATAAACAAAATTTTTGACTCCCTTTTAACGCGAAAATCCCATATACCGAAAATATTGCTAATATAAAAAATTTAATTTTTTTTTTCTGATAAAAAATGTAAAAAAACACCAATTTATGAAAAAACCTTTTTGCGCTTACAATTGCAGCTCAAAATAAAATACTCATTTGACTGTGTTTCTATAAAAATTAAAAAAAAAAAATTAAATGAATTTAGGCTGTTTCTGAACCTATTGCACTTTACACTGAAATCTAATTTATCGTACTACACAAAGTATTTAATGTACTCGAAGTTTTCGGAAAAAAATTAATATTTCGCACTAAATTTTGTGTAATAATTTAGATAAATTAACTAAATTCGCGTACTGTTCAATGATTCCCAACAAATTAATGACATAGTAGGATTAATTTTTTCTATATGCAGGTTAGATCAGGTAAAGTTGTCGCGGCTCTCCGAAGGGTACACATAGGCCAAAAATAAAAAAGTATTTCGTGTTTTAGCTTAGATCATTATAACTTGCAAGAAACAAGATTGTACCGGAATATAAGAAATGAAGATATATCGGATGTATTAATCGGGTAATTCCAAAAAAAGCAAAAGGTATTTAAGAGTTTTTTTTGCTTATTCAACGCTTAGAAGATTTTCGTGTAAAATAGGTTCAAAAAATTATGGTTGCGATATGGTATTGGAAGCGTTAGTGTTTTTACTTTGGTTAGAAAGTGATTCTTCACAATCAACTCTCTTTAATATTGCGAACAAATTTTTAGAGTTTGTTATGGTAAATGATTCCAAATATAATATTAAATATTCTGATTGTTTCCATAATTGATTCAGGATTTGTAAGTATATTGATCTTTTTAAGAAATATACGCTCAAATGTTCATAATACAAAAAATCAATGATATAAGAGTTTACATATTTTGCATTAAAAAAATATGATTATGACATATGCAATATGACAATATTTATCCAATATTGCCATAACTTTTACAAATGCAACCAAATAATGCTAAAATAGAAAGTTTTTTTCAGAATTCTAGCAATTTTGGATATTTATGTTTGGATATTTATATTTGGATATATGTAACATTTCACAAATCACAAATTTTAAGTCCGGGAAATACTAAGGTGCGGTAAATAGTACTCATTAAAAAGTTTTCGGGAAGCGCAAATGCGAAGTGTTATTCCGATACGTTCGGAAAAAACCTTAATGCAGGATGCTTAAATGTAAAAGAAAGTCAGTATACAGTCTCCATAAAATAAACACCCAAAATCCCAAAAATTTTTGTTCGGAATGTAGCGTTCCAGTAAAATTTAAATGAAATTTTTAGTTTTGCAATAGTCTGATTGTTTGTTTGATTTCTTTCTATGAATTCAAAGTAATACAAAATCTGGTTAAATGAGTACACACATATTGCATTTATTTTTCTATCATTAAAATAATTTGCAATTTCGGCCGTAACATTATTATTGCTTGGAAAATTAAACAATTTTGAAATTGCTAATGGATTTAAGACATTTGCGAATAAATTATCGACCCATATAATATTTTTTGTCATTATTTTATTTTGCTCAGATGTCATTCGGCTACCCTACAATATTTTTTTATTTCTTTTATTTTTTATAATAGTAGAAAGTATAGACTTTACATTAAGCGACATACGAAAATATACTGATTTATATATATTATAACAATGTTATATGTATGTATTCGTTTATTCCTATATTACATCCCTGTATACATACAAATATTTTGCTAGTCAGGAAATTTTAGTAGATATTTATACAGTCTAGAATTCATAGAATTGAAAATACAATGTTAATTTAGTATTGTAATTTTGTAGAATTTTTATTGTCGTTGTTTTTTCGTATCTAATTTATTTATATAAATTATAAATCTATGAACAATTCAATTATTGTTAATAATTCAAAGAAAAATAAAAAGATTTTTTTTTATATGAATAATTTATAATTTTATTTTCTTTAATTGTTTATAATAGCGTATTTTGGGCGATAAAAATTTTACAATAATTTTTCTTCTATTTTTGGCTATTTTGAAAAGTTTAATCGGATAAAAATTGTTTTTAATTGTTAGATTTTAAGGGTGATATAATTGGATCTCGTAATTTTTTATTGAAAATTTTATAATTTTTCTCAATTAAAAATGTTTTTTCTCTGGAATGCTATAAAATTGGTAATTATTATGAAAATTATTTTTAAATTAATGATATTTGCCTCATTATTATTTTAAGTAATATAAAATTTCAATACACTATGGTGAATTAATGTGGAGTGGTTTGTTTTAAATATTAAAATTTCGCAGAGTATCTCAATTGTTTTCTTTAAGAAGATTTTCTTTAAATTTTAGTGATGAAAGACTTTTTTGGCGACACCGCGAATGTCGTAATAAATAACACATTCTCTCTAACGGAATGCTTGTTAAATGTTCCTAAATATACGAGTCAATAATACCAACCAATGCACTCAGTTGTTTCTTATTTTTATATTTTTGCCCACCTTTAAAATATTTTACTTTTTTTTAAATAAAAACATTTTTGTTTTGCTTTAGAGACTTAAAATTCTTTTAACTTAAGGGCCCGTTATTCCAAAAATGTTTTTGCATTTTTCCAATCATCAAAGTTCTCGTAAATTAATAATTTTCGTTTTAACCTTTTAAATTGCATATTGGGAAATTTTCTCCTCATTCTTCTAATTTACTAAAAAATTACTTATTATGGTTTTATTTTTTTAACTCTGATTTAATTTTATTTGTTTCTGGGGGGTTTGAAGTTGTTTACATTTCTAAATTGAGAAAGTAAATAAAAATTATTCTTGTATGACACAAAAGCGGTCTTGCATTTAGCAATGCAGAAAGAGTTTTCTTTTGTAGGGTAGCCAAATTAACAAATACATTTTAAGAGTTATACAGATATGTGCATAATAAACGCGTATAAATTGGAAAATATGTGTTGTATTTTACGGCGATGAAATTAACAATTCAAAATATTTAACTTGAACAGATTATTAATACCTATAGCATTGGACATGTTCGGAAAACTTTAAACTAAATACTTTTTGTGAAAAATTTGTTAAACTTAAAAAACACCTTAATTTAGTCAAGACACAAAAGGATAATTTTTTACAAGCAATTCTTTGAAAGATAGTTTTAACCTTCATTTGCCTTTAGCATATGAAAATACTTCATTATTCTCATTATAATAGCAAAATATTATTTTATGCAGTTAAAAAAACTGTTGCATATTTTTAGGGGAAGAAGTAAAAATTTCAGGAAGCTTTAAACATATGATCCAATTCAATAGTTAATTAGATGGGTTGAGATAAAGCTGAGTAAGCTGTGTATATTATTAAATTGGAAGACATTTACTGTTAGTTTTTTCCTTTTATAAAATTCATTTTTTAAACCGCTTATTGCTATTAACAAGAAGAGACGGTAAAAATTTCGATTATTCAATAACAGTGATTGAATGTTATCACTAAGTCTAAATCAAAATGAAAAGAAGCAGTGATTCCAATCTTCGCTCTTTGTGTATTAATTAAATTTTGATCAAACAAATCTACATATGGTTGATCAGGCAAAAGACTGCTGTTTTCATTTTTGATGCATGACCTCTTTTAAATCACTGTGTCAATTAAGGATGTTACTATTTTTCTACGTTTGCGGAAATAAAAATATATTGACAATTTCGATAAAATAAAAAAACCTTACCTCATTAGAGGTAAAAAAATCTTTAGAAGAAATTTTTACCTCATTCTATAATCGTCTCAATCCTCTCCAATGATTCTCTAAAATCCTCTCAAATGATCTATGAGTACTTATTTAATATTTCCGGGACAGAGTGAAACTTATAAGTATTGTTTTCCAAATTTTATTGGAAAAGTCCTATAAAAGTCTAGAAAAATTCATTTTTCTATATAAAGGATGAAACACATAGTAATTTTTGTACATCTAGCAAAATACTACCCTAATTTTTGACACATAAACAGGGCAAAAGATGAGAAATAATGAAAAAATAAACGATTTCAAATTTTGAGATGAAGGAAATTCGGAAACAGCAGATTATAAATAATGCGTGTAATGTACATTAAAAGATTTAAAATCTTTTTTGCAAATTGCATCAAAGTGTTGAAAAATAATACGTAAAGTTGAATGGATTTTGTTTTTCAACTATATAAAAGGTATTTTGCATGACAGCTAAATACAGCGATTTGTTTTTCATATACAATTTAAAAATGGTGGCCTTTTGGGAAAACAACCACTTAATAATTTTAATATTTTATAAGTTTGTTTTTTTGTAAATGTATCTAATTGAACATGCAATACTTATTATTTGAAATAGTTAATAATAAATGCTTTAGTTAAACTTTATTTTTTCGATAAGTACTATAGAAATTTTCTTGTTATTGCATACAGCAGGCTTTGCTGCAAAGTAAAGACAAATGGGTCAAACGTATTCTTTGGATTTGATAATCTTAAACATGTAGATGTTGAGAGAAGAACGAAAAGTATCGTCATGTGATCAAGATGAATTAAAAAAATTCCAAATACATTTTTATGAAGCCTATTTTTACCCAAACGTCCCATACTTCCGAATATAAAAAAATCCGAAATGATCATCACATAACCGGCCATGTTACACAAGTTCTGAATGATTTAAAAAAATCCCCATTAATTTGCAACCTCTTAGTTAGTGAAAGTTCAAAATTTGAATTTAAATTTTAGTGAAGAGTTTAATTTTTCTGAAAAGTATGTTAGTCGGTGTCGTATAGCCGAATAGAACTCTTATATTAATTTTCAAGGAATTCCCTTTATTATTTTCTTGAAAATAATTGAAAGCAAACAATTGGAATATAGTAAAAATCCAGTTATTAACCCCCGACATACAGTAAAAGAATTAAGTAAACTAGAAGAAATTCAAATATAAACTAAACAGAAATATAAGTTTTCATTTGGATCGGTTCATTTAAGGAACATTTCAATTGAATTTGTCACTGAAAACTCATGCCATTTGAGTTATCCATTGCTACAATTTTTGTAGTTAAAATTGGAAATTTTAAGTAATTTCTTAATTTTCCAAAAGGGCTGAAATTTTTGGATGCGCATTCTGTTGGCTACATTTTCAGTTAACGCTGTTAATGTGTTGTTTATACTTCTACGCCATACCACCAAAATTCTTTAACTTTTGTTCTACCAAAGTCACCCGGTACATTTATCAAATACTTTAGCAATACATACTCTTATACAAAATTAATTTAATTTGAAATTTAACCTGCCCACTTTAGTGCCACCGGTTTTTAGGAGATTTTGTGCATGATTTTTTAGTAAATAATTTTACTGCTTCTTGTTCATATTTGTACTAAATTTTTTTTGCATTCAAAGGTGTGCCAATACAACATTGTCAATAACATCATAATTAATTCTTTTACAAGTAATTTTTAATAAATAATACCACTAGTGAGTAATTGCTTGCAATAAATCATTTTATGAAGGCAAGTTCAATTTGAATTTTAAACATAATACCCTTAGATCTAGGTAATGTTAATATTACAAGAATATTTTTAATTTTACAAGAATTTCACTTAACAGTTCCATAGAAACTTTAGTTTCAGATGATTTTTTAGATTATTAACTTAATTTTTTTGAAGAAGCGCTCATAATTTATTTTTGGTACATATTGTTTTTCTTGCAATTCGTGAGAAATAAGTTTGAACCGTGTTATGATTTTAAACATTTCGCCTTAATGTTGAAAACCAGGAGCTTTAATTGGATTATGTTAGTTGATATGTTAAGTTAATATAGAACCTAATATGTATATTGCATGTGTATGTTTAGCTTCATTATTAAATTATTCATACTTAACATGTGATTCATGCATATCGTACTGGTACTAGAACCAACCAACAATGCATAGAGGGGTGTACTTTGTATTTTTGTTTTAAAACTTAAGTTCATGTTCATTTAAAATCATTACTTATTTGTTTAATATAATCAGCAGTGCGGGTATATGAATGTAATTTTCTATATTTTGCGAGCCAATGACAATCCTCATCTGAGTTTTAATTTTCCTTCCTTTATTAAATGAATTACTAATGTACATGCATTCATATTTTAACACGTTGAGTCTCAATCAATCCCAGTGAGCAAATCTAAAATGCGAAAAATGGTCAACATAACAAAACCTATATTATGCGTTGAATCGTTGCTAAACATACGAACAATTATTGCAACTATAAGTAACGCAGATATAAAATTGATTTCTCACGAAAAAAGGCTAAAATTTTATATATGTCGCACTTTTACCTATACATATACTTAGTTTCTCTAAATTGCCGGATTACCCCTGTGATATAGGGACTTACAATAAATTACCACAGGCAGAAGAATTGTTTTCAAAAATTTGTTAAAAGCCCACTAGGGGCTTTGTAAATTGTTTTCAAACCTAACATACAAATTTTTTGAAAATCCGCTCTTAAAACTTAAAACCTTTATATATTTATAACCGCCCCCAAAAACACAGATGAAACTTAGAGCGATTTCAATTAATGTCCTCGTCATTTCCTTTAGTCTAGTCTAACAGCAGGCTTATATCTATAAATAAAGGATAACATAATTTTTAAGTTCACCAATTTCATATTTTTGTTATTCTTAAATATAAAATTGATTTTGACCAAAAAAATCATTTTGTTTACACCGTTTTCCTGATATTGTAAATCTTCTTGTGTGTGTGTATGTATAAGTGATTATCCTTTACTAGTATATAAATAAGCTGTCATGTCAAAATTAAATTTTATTAATTAACATAATTATATTGCTACTTTATTGTATGAGCTCACATCATGATTATGAAAACTACGAAATATACATGAGCTTTTTAATAAACCCTAAATTATAGTGGGCACAATACTATTTTGATCGTTATGTTAATTTCCCTGTACCTACCCCATCATACCTAACACTATGTAGGCAATTGAAGAAGTAGTTTAAAAAGGAAAAATGGTCATACAATTTTTTTAATTCGAAAAACAAATTTTTAAACCATAAAAAAAAAGTGAAACAAAATTAGGGTAACACAATCATAATTTACTAGAAAAACCCCTCCATCCAGTAAATCTAACAATTACCTATACATATGTAAACAACAATTCAGTTAAAAAAAAAAATCCAAATACACTTACGAAAGTTTTTTTTTTCCATATTTACCCCCAACTCCACCGCAATAAATAAGTATGTAGAAACAAATATGTATATTGTGTTATAAATGTGATATTATCGTTTCTTAAATTGTATAAGAATAAAAAAAAAACACAAAGTTGCTTTACTCGCATGAAGTAAGTTGAGCTATTATTACGTTAAGGCGAGCTGCCGACAAAAAGAATAAATACAATTTCTATTATGTGTTCATTTTCCTTAATTTCTGTTGTTGTTCTTTCTATTTTTCATACCATATTTTAGGCGCCAAGAACATTATAACTTTATTCGGATTGTAATGTAATATTGTATTTAGTTCGTGTTAAATGTTGTTTTAACTATGGTTGCCTTAATGCGTAAAGGTTAATTTTTTTTTTCAAAATGTTTTATAAAAAAAGAAATTAAAATGTTATTTTATCCTACCAACTGTTGCCCCAATAGGAAAATTAATAAAAATTTACTAGTTCACCCTTTTGTAATTAGTAATAACTAGTTAAGAATATAATAGCCTGCCATTATAATAAAGCTTCGTTCGTATGGAAAACAAGCAATTTAACAAAATTTATTAAATGAGTATTAATAAACTCTAGAAACGCATTCTAAATACAGTGGAATCTTCTAAATACTCTGGATAATGAACCTTTCAATTTTTTTAAAAATTTAGTTCATAATACCCAAGGTATCGCAATGTATATATTGCTAAACAAATTATTCAATAAAAATAATTGTTCTTTAGTTTTGCCTCCCGTTACTGTAATACAAATAGTACTGGCAATAACTTGTTACCAAACGCGTGCGAATCAAAATAAAATTTTAATTTCTGAAATTTTTTTTAGTATAAGGTATGTGTTTAGACTATTTCAAGGCTTTGGAATATTTGTTGTACTAAAATAATTGTAATAAAATGATTTCAGTAAAAATCTTTAGAATTAGATTCTTGCTTATTTATACATAATCAAAAACACTTAAAGAACACAGAACGAACATTAATACGGTCGATTTTGCTTGATAAAGGCTGATTTAGTTGAAAATATTGAACAGGCCATTATGAACGGATTTGTGAATTTATTTATTAAGTAATGCTTAAAAATCTGTTGAGAGGAATCAGTCTCGGTTCTTAGCTGTTCGACGCCCTACGCGGTTCTCAAAAAGTTTGGCCTACCGCTTTCCAAACAATGAACAATATGCAATAAACATTTAATATTGCATATAATAAATACGCCCCTATTTTCTGGCGGCCATTGCATATGCTTACTTTGCATATATGACAGATCCGGCGCTGAGAGGAATACTATTTCAAAAATTTTACTTATTTGTAAAAGCTAAGTTAAAAAATACCTTGCTTATTTGTATTTTGGCTGATAATAGTAAAGAAAAATTTTGTGTAGTTTTATCAAGAACGAAAAAGTGAATGAAACTTGCTTAAACTTTAGAAAACAAGTCTTCAGATTTTGGCAGTTTCATTCACGTTAGAATCGCTTTCGTTTAATTTTTTGTCTTGAATCCTTAAAAGAAACAAAAAAACAACTTTTTTTTCCCTTTGTTTTTCTTTTAGTTAAAATGATGACGACAAAACAATAGAAGTTATAACTTCATAAGCTATATAAATTTTTGTATTTACGTGTACCCTTGGCTGCCTATGTGTACATACATTAACGTAAATATTACTGTTTGTGTGTTTGTGAATTCAACATAAACGTTAACCTCATGCTATTTGTATCAATAACTACACCACCACAATTACCACAACGCAATATGAACATAGCATTGCTTTTTTATTTTGTTTTTGTGTGTTTTTTTTTTGTTTTTTGAAATTTAATTTTATATTTTTTATTTTCATTCTTTTGTTTTTATTTTTGAGGCTTTACAAAAGGCACGTTCCATATAATACACCACTTTAATAATAATATGACATATATATGAAAAAAGAAAGCTTTGACTATATGGTTGGCTGCATGACTAGGAGAGCATAGAGAAATAAGAAACACAAGAATATGAAAAAACAAAACAACAAAACAACAATGAAAAAATGTGGAATAGAATCCTTTTTTTTTATATATACATATATATTACATATTGTAGGATTTTTCATTTTTATTTTACGCTGTTCCCTAACTGAATAGCTTGTTGCTTCAATTCAGTTTATTCTTTATGTTACTTTTACTCAATGTACATTACATGATTGTATTTATTTAGTTATACGTATATAGTAATGTCATCCTTGTAACTCATCATACACACATTGTGTTCTGTTGATATAATATTTATCTTTATTTATATTATGATGTTTGTATACAAAATGCATATGTTGTTTTAGGCATAGAAATGTTCAAGAAAAGGACGAGCTACTATATATGAGTAAGAAAAGGAAAAAAAATATGGTTTTGGTTTACATATACATATGTACATTGAATGACAAATAAAAGAAGAATTTATTCGCCATACTTTAGTTTAAGGAATTATGTAAGTAGATATCAACATGTTCTGGTTACTGTAAAGGCTAAAAATATTTTGAATTCGAAAAAAACAAAATTCAAGTTTTTAGAATAAGAATTGCTTTTTTCCTCTTACAAATTTCATTAAAATCGATTAATTAATATCCTAATTTCATTATTACTGCAAGTACTTAGTACGCAATTATAAATTTTATTTAATGGAAAAATTTAAAGAAGGTTGTAAATGGAAATGTTCTTGCACTTACAAACTTCACTTTCAGTGACTAACCTTCACTCTTTGAATTGTTTATGTACTATGTCATGAGGGTGGAAGAATGTTTAACTATTCAATTGATTTACGTTCTTTCAATGCCTTAATTGATGGAGGCATAAATACTTACGAGTCGCTATTTTCATTTTACAACAGATCACAAAACTGCTAGCATACGATAATCATTGTGATGAATAAAAACAAAATTTTCGAATGGGAAATGGTTGATTTTAAACGTATGCCTCTAAAATTGCTGCTGTTAAACACTGTTACTTGTGACGGAAGATGACCACAAACCATTTATACCCATGTTTTATTATTATATAATTGATAGTAAAATTTCTTTCAATTTTTTGTTACATAGATTTTATACAACCTTTCATTTTACTTCAGACTGAAACTGCTATCATTGCTACATAGGGTATTAAATATTAGAATATTTTAAATCGGTTTTCGGGTTTAAATTGTAACACAAATACAAATTTATTTTGTATATTTTATTTTATGACAGTTAGCATAACTTTTGTAAGAAAGAAAAAAAAATCTGACAAAATGAAAAGGATAAAAAGTATAAGAAATTGTTGCTTTTCTGTGCATATGAACATTCACACAAAAGAATTTCCTTTACTACTTCATGAAAGTTTAAAAAAAATATAAAAATAAAACAAGGACAAATGGCAAGAAATCAAAAATTGACTTTTGATAATCTTTTGTGATGAAATAATTTTTCTTTTTTGTTTTGAGGAAAAAAGAGAACAAAGTAGATTTTCTAGGTTATTCGGTTTTTCTGTTTCTTTTTCTTCTTATTTTAGAGTTTTCATCCTCAATGTTTAACTTTTTACGGAAGACTTAGAAGGATGTGTAATTTAATTAACTTTCTTTTGGTTAGCATTAAAAACGTTCTGGGTAAATAATACCTCCTTCGGGAACTCTAGATTTAGAAATGTTTACTGTTCGAAGGCATTTAAACTCTGGATGGATAAATTTTTAAATATATACTTACTGGCTATTACAAATTTTTATTGTAAAAATATTGTTTTCACTCCAAAAATTCTTGGAAAATTTTGGCACTAACTCTAGTGCTTAACCAATTTTTTCATAATATACCTCATTGTCTCACAAATTAACACAGACTTTAAAATTGCATCGAAAAATTAATCGATGCCCCTATAAAATCTGTTTAAATAATTATACACTAAGAAAAATGTGTTAAGAAGGTTCATTTGTCTACTAGTTGACTACTGTTCTATTGTTTGAAATCAAATTATGTTGGAATTTTTCCTATTTGTTAGCATTATTGCTTTCTTTTCTTTCAATGGTCTTGGCATAGCATGGATCCTTTTGTCGTAACAGGACATGTAGTTCTTGTAAACATTTAATATTAAATATAAAAGATGTAAACATTTTATCTCAAACTTCCCCCACTAGATTCAAAATATTTTCAAAAATAACAAATATTACAGCCTCCCTTATACTGTTGTGTACGTTTTCTGAGATAATCAGAAAAGTGTAGGTTTATTTCGCATATAGCAAAGTTTTTTTTTATTGTTGCAAATTTCGTGCGTGTGTTTTTGTATATAAAAATTATTTGGTAAAAATTTCGTTGATAAAATTTGATATTGTAAATTAGTTTATTTTTATTTATAAAAAAATAATAACAATTTTATAAGCATATTAATTGAAATCGATTTCCTTAATGCTCATGAATTGAATTTAGCATATTTCTTCCCCTCCTTAAGCTCATACTGACAATATAATTCATATTTTACGTTTCTTGTTTGAGTATAATATTGTGTTTCAAGTTTCAATAGAATTTAGATTTGTCAAAGCTTTCTAAAATTAGTACATACAAGGAGTTAGTATGAGAAAAGGGATTTTGTATAATTTTTCCTCGAATTTTCAATTTGTCTTCTTTATCACAAATTTTCTTAAAAATTATTGAAACATTGCTACTTATTATGGGATGAAAATAACAAATTGATAGCAATATTTGTGGTAAAAAGTTAACTGCTATCTTCCAAAGGGCAAACAAATTCATTAAGGCAAAAGTTAAACTAATGACGCTAAGTATCACTAACCCTTCGTCATTTGCTGTTCAGAATAAGCATCACCGTCATAGCTTTTACAATGATCGGAAATTATCAACAGATTAGGTTAGGTTAAGTTGCACGGCCCCCCGAAGGGTACACCTAGGCCACCAAGGCCCGTTGTGATACCGCAGATTACCAGATCAACTGATTATCAAATTATAAATGTTTCTTATTGGGATAGGAACGCTGAAAAGCATTTTCATTCTTCAAACCTTAAAAGTTTTGAATCTAGTATGTCGCAATTTTTTTTCTCAAGTTTAAAAAAAAACATGCACAAAAAGAACCCTAGTAGCATTAAAAAAGCAATCAACAAACAAAATATTTATTTGTTTCTTTTAAGTTTGACATTGCTTTATATTCTCGTTTTAAAATTTTGTTTTATCATAAAGCTTTTGGCATTGAGTTCTTGATAAAAAAGAATGAGCGAAATTGCAAAAAAAACAATATGAAATTATAAAGAAAATTTACTTGACTATGCAATTTTTCTGATATAGAAAATGTTTTTGACTTCACCGACTGTAATCAAAATATTGTACGACAAGACTAGCCAGACATGCATGTTGGATATTGTACGTATAAAAGCAATTATGTTATTATTGAAATTATAAGAAAAAATTGGTGGGAGACTTTTTTTATTTTTTCTTATTTTAAGGACAATGACATGGTCTGTAATTAAAAGCATGAGCAAACATTCATATAATTTTCATAGTAAAAAAAAAATATTAATATAAAATTATACAAATGGAATTTTAACCACCTCCAATTATAATTTTAATGTTTTTAGCTGTATAAATAATTATACAGCTAAAAGTTATAATGCTGAACATTTATTTACTACTTTTCTATTTTTTACTGCGAATCAGAAACTACCATACCATATTAATTTTATGTGTTTCTCAAATTGGTTTTAACGTTTATAATATGTTATAGTAAACACTATAAGATGAAGAGAAATTTATTATTGTACATGTGGGGCTTGACATTGGAGAAATATTAAACAGGTTTCTATAAAATCGATTTGATTTTTACAAAATGGTATTAAAAATATAATTTGACATTTACTAATAATAGTGCGTTTTCATTTTGTGTGGTAATGCAAATCTAATAGGTCTGTGCGGAAATTTCGTTCATTCTTCAAATTTCGTGTGTAATTGAATTTTCATTACGTGGGCGGATTGTTTTTACGTAACGTGCCTATATTATATAAACATTAAAACATTTTACTGGTTAGGGTGTTAAGATGCTCGACGGGTTTTCAATATCAATTATCAAGTTGGTTAATTAAAGCCGTAAAATTTATAAAATTTAAATAAATAGAAAGAAATTTTAAATTCCATAGCTTAATACAGAATTTTATGTCAAAATTAACAGTTAAAAAAATACAAAATTTTTTTCATCAAAATAATTCTTTTCTGATATTTTTGTTCATTCTTTCCCTTTACTTTTATATGAAAAATTTATCATCTTGTTTATTAATTTCCATTTCAAATTTATAATTTTTATAGGCATACTATTCCTGTGAGACATTGTATTTGTAAGCCTTCCTTAAATTTTTAGGTCATTTATAACTATTTAAAAGTCATCCGATTTTTTCATGCATAATTTCCTACACAATAGTTTAGAACTAACAGGTTATATAGAAATAATCTTCAATATCAAAAATTGCATACCTTTGGGGACAGTCATGATATATTTCAACAAGTATCTTTCTTCCAACACAACTACATACTTGTTAAAATTGAATTAATTAACAATTTTTTTTTATATCAAACTTCGCTACTATTAACTCTTAGTTCTTGATATAATATTGTTGTCCTATTTCCAAACAAAGAACTCAAAATGTTTGCAATACTGTGCTAATTAATTTACAAAAATTATTTAAATATTTTCTTGTTTCCTTTTGTATTCCATGTACATGCTTCTGAGAATTACACAAATAAAATTTAGTTGTTAATATTTATAAGGAGTTAACGAGAGTTTTCCAATGTTCCATAATTTATAATTCGAGAAGTAAATGTGATTGAATAATTTGTCTTTAATTATACATTTTTCATATTATATAAATTGTTATTCAACTAAAATCAAATATATCTCATTAAACAAACAACTCCAATTGCTTTTCACAGCGATCTCAAGATATATGTAGAACATTCTTGACATTTTGAATTCCGATGCTTTTGGATTTATTTATAATTACCCAATTTTTCACTACTTAATTTTTATTTAGTATGTTTTCAATTAAATCTATACGAAGAATTTACATAAAAAATTATATAGTTTGAAATTTTATTTGCGAAAACAGACACTGCAAAATATGAATTCAAAAATTTGTTTTTGATTAACCAAATCAATTATTTTTTAGTTTTTCCCTGTAATTCGAAATTCTTTCTTTTGGAGGCTAAAAATTGCTGGATTATATGGAATTAGAACATTGAAATATAGCAATTTTCTCGAAACAGACAGTCTCTCACATGAAATCATTTCTATACTGCAAAAAATGCTATGTGAGTGGCCAATATTTCTGATACCACTTTCACACTTTAAGTTACTTTTCTATAAAGATTTTTTGGTTCTAAAAGGTTTAGGTGCAAACCTCATTTCTGATCTCAAAAACGACATTCAACCAAGAATTATTTTATTATCTAAATGAAAATTTCATTTACACAGAAATTTGTTGAGCATACTAAAAGTGCTCTTATTATGACCTAATAGTTTACAGTCAACGTCAGCAACTTTAATTTAATATCTTGCTACTTAATTAACTTATAAAATACCTTTTGAGTTTTTTTCTATCGTATTAAAGTTCTAACTACATAAATATCAATTAAATATTCGAAATTCTCCATAATTTTGAGAAAAATTTCTTGTTGTTTTGCGGGTTCACAAATTTCAAATCACTACTGAGTTGAAAAATATTTTGTTATACTATCCAATAAAAAAGAGTTTTAATTATTTTTAATTAATGAGAGTTTGAAATTATTTTAAGAATTAAATTTAAAATTCAATTTGAGATTGGGTCGAAGAAATTTTTTCTAATCTGCTAATTTAGAGTCTAATCTACTAATTTTTTAATTTTATTTTTATATTTTTAGAAAAAATTTATTTTCTCACGTATACCCCACAGTTTTTAACTATAATAAAATTTTTTTTTCAGTATATTTTTTTTTTTTACAATTTCGTTTCATTATTAAAGGACATTACTTTTATAACGTTTTTCTTTTATATTTTTATTTTATTTTTTTTTTATTTGGCTGACATTCTTTTTTCAATTCAAACAGTAAAATCCTTTTCATATTTTTTTTTCTCATTTTGCAAACATAAAAAATAAAAATAAAAGTTATAAAAACAAAAATTCTTTTCTATTTTTCTCTAAATTATTTTAATCCTAGTAATGAAAAATAATAAAGGAGGGTAAAAATACAACACTTCTAGGAAAAGCACACATAAACATTTAAAAACAGAAGAAAAAGGACAGAAAACAAAAAAGAACACAAATATAAAAAATATATTTGAAATAGTGTAGCCGTTGCATGACATTTTATCTAGGACATTATTATAAAGAATTGAAAGAAAAAAAAAGTCATTTTTTCATGTACAATTTAACATTCAGTCTACGTACGTATAAAGTCATAGTAAATTATAAGGACATTTAATGTGCAATTCCATCGTCCTTCCCTCTAATGCCTCGAACTCCTTTATCAGAGACATCGTATTATATACATAATATGATTTTTCCTCTCTCTATAATTTTTTTTTTATTTTGCTCACAAAATTTATGCATAACCATATATCGTGAATGTTAATGTGTAGATAGAGTATGTTCATATGTATAAATAATAATGAATTCAAAAAAAAAAATTTATTACATACATCTTATATATATCCAGATATATATATATGTATGAACACTAAATATTTTTAAATTTTATTGCAAAATAAATGAGAAAAATTGATGTGGAACAGCTTATGATCGACAATACTTTACGAGTACTATTTTCAAATGATGTTTCTCGAAAACCAAATTAATTCGATTACCATGTCAAAATATGTCATATTCCTTTTTTAATTTGGTTGTCATACAAAATTTTTATTTTGGTACCAAAAATTATTTATATTATTAACCTTAGTATACCATAGATATGACAATCATGCCTTTTTATATCAATCGCTTAAATTTGTAAATGACAATTGCGTTCTGATGCTTTTGAGTTCACAAATTGCAAGCATCTAGAGAAGTTGCCCCATCAGTTGGCAAATATAAAAAGGAATTAATTCAACAAGATTGTTAGTATACAGTTAAGATATTATTCTACAAAGACGCATTATTCATTTGCGAAAATACAATACCGTTATAATTCGGAAACCGTAAGGAAAAATTCTAAATGTGAATTTCCATGTTGATTGGTTCAAATTTTTTCCATATTAATCTAAAGGTTTTCTAATTTTCAAATATTAAAAACTTAACTAGCTTAAAGCCATTTTACAGCTCCTGAAAATAATATCAATAATTCAAATAATACAGAATTCGTTCAGCAAGAAGAAAACTTGCAAGGAAAAAATAATTTCTCTATAAAACTTCATTAACCTTGTGGAAAAAAGTGAAAATTGTAAAAAGAGAAAACTCGCACTAAAACTTTAATAGGATCACATACATATGTGTGAGTTAAATTGTAAATGAGCAAAACTTATAGGTTGCATAACACAAGGGAACAAAATAAACCAAAACATGAAATTATTAAAACTGACGGATTTTAGATTATTCTACCAGTAGACAACATTCATCTGTTAAAATTCATGTACATATAAAAATCTCATTGAAAACAATACCTTCCTTAGCCGCGTATACTATGATGAAAAAAAATGATCAATCTACCTTTGTATTCCTTATTTATAATTTTTAAAATATTGTAAATGGTGTATATGCGCCATCTATTGCCATTATCAATTATGAATTTTACTTTTTTATTGTTTTTTTTTTGTTGTGTGTTGTATACCTAAACTAGCTTAGATTGTTGAAATGTTATTTGAATTTTGTAAAAATGGAATATTAAAAATATATAAACATGGTATTTATTTTTAAACCTTCAAAGGTACTGTAAACGTAGAAAGCCATCAATTTAAAAAAAATAGTTACGTATCCATTTTGTACTGCTTAAAATGGTAAAACATCAAAAATCGCGTTAGAAAGGATTTGTGAATTTTTTTTTTATATTTCTACATTTGAAGAGAATTAATTTATTTAAATTATTTTTGTTTTTTGAAAATAATATTAATAAAAAATAAATGGAAAAGTTTTCAGTTAAAGTTGTGAGCAAAGACACTAAAAAAGTGAGAGTTTTTGAAAAACATTTAGTGTAAATTTTTTCAAAAAAGAGAGTGTGAAGAATATTTTGTGATACTCGTATTAAAATTTTCATTGCAAATTAAAATTTATTAAGGTCTTAAATTTGAGTTCATATACAAATTTTTTGAAATATAAATGTATTGAGTGTTTTATATTGGTTTTATTAATAAAGACTTCTGAACTTAACTGTGGAATGAAGATAAACTCTTATAAATGTAAAATCTTTAATCTTAACAGCAATTTTTTGTAGCAAATGTATGTAAATTAATATTTTTAATTAGATAAAGCTTAATTTGCGAGCTCTATGCTATGCTAAATTCTAAACATGTTGAGTGCTTGTATAAATCAGCAAGGATAACATTCCCTACTTATAAATTTTTTAATTTTATTTATGCTGTCATTGTGATGATATCAATAAATTGTTGGGATTCCTCTTACAGATATTTCCAAATATTTTATGGACGTTCAAGTAAAATTATTGAATTTATTTTAAAACCTTACAACATTATTAAACTTAAGAATTAAAAATAATGATAAGTCAAACAAACCTAACAAGGAACAATATGCGAAAAAACTGTAAATGAAATACTCTAAATACTCTAGTGTCCTCCAAATTAAATTTCCTGATGTTGTGAACCACTAATATAAATTAAAAAACTATTTGAAATTTAAAAAATTCGATTTTTTTTTTAATTTTCACACAAATCGGGAACATTTTTTTAAATTTTGTCTGGTTTTATTAAAATTTGTCTAGAAAAAAATTCATCTTTGTTGATTAAATAATAAAATTATTTCTGAATTTGTTTGCTGATAGTGACCCCTAGTGAACAGGTAATGACAGTGGCAGTAAATTTATTTGTTTATTAGAGGCGTGTAATTTTAATACATACCAAGCAAGTACTTACAGAAAACAACATAGTTCATCTCCCAAATAGCTCTCTATTTAATTTTTCATTCAAAATTTTTAACTACTTTTTAAGAACTTTAAAATAAATACAACATGTGCAAAATTCTTGTTACCATCACTTTCAAATTATCGCTTCAGTGTAGAAAGAACAAAAGGATTTAGAATCAAACGGTTAGATATATTGACTAATCTACTAAAATTCAATCATGTGAGATGAAAAATGTCGGTTCCTTTATATTGCATTCCGGACCCATAGTTCTATGGCGTTAAATATTCAATTGAAATATTACAAATTGAATTTAAATATATTGTACATACCATTTTATTGAAATGCTGCATTGTTTTACGATTTGTAACTAAAATTAAAACTAAAGCGATGACGTAAATGTATTCACGTTTATGTATATACCAATTGAATTTTGTTTATTTAATGTTAAAGCATAAAATCATCAATGTAACATCAAGTGAATTCACCTTGCTCTAAATGCCAAAAGTTCTTTATACTCCAAATTTATGTAGCTACACAAAATGCAGTACCTAGTTTATATTGAATTTGTTTACCAACTTACTGGATCATAGTAAAATATTTACTCTTCGATATATTTTTATATACAAATCTATAAATTAATATACGCATAAATAAATATGAAATTTTTACTTATTTATATTGTACATGTTCGAACATAAATACCTATAAGGATTTAGCGTGTATATTCGCAAATTGAATCGACCAAAATAGAAAATAAAAATTTTCTTTCTTGCTTTTTTTTTCTGAGCACGTATTTAAAAAAAAACGCGATCCTATTTTCATAGTCTTTCATTTTGAATTTCCCAAAGGTAATACTGATACAGTATAGATAAGAATAAAAACAAAAAAAAAACAGCACCACCCTACTAACAGTACTAAGTATTTGTTTTACTCAATAATAACAGAAAAATTAAAGGATAATAAATACAAAATGTTACCTAAACATGAGATTGAAATACTGGCGGGGAGATAAAAAAAATATCACCTAAAAAATTTAAACAAACGCGAGCACAAAAGCAATATGCATGAAAGAGCAGGAAAAATACTTTTTTCAATGCAATTTACAGGGTATTCATAATTTATCTGAATTAAATTGAATGTATTTCTATAATAAAGGAAAATATCGACCTGAAAAATAAATTTTTTGAAAAAAACAAGAAACAGTCAGTAGAATTACAAAGTACAGGGTTGTAGTAAGACGTAACGTATATGAATATATTGAAGTGTTTGTATTTTATGAATGTTGCATCTTAAATGTTTGCCATCGCAAAATTAAGTTATCACTTTTGTCTGATAAACATTGGTACAAAATTGAAAGTTTTCATATACTTAAACTTAGCTGTTTGCGGTTAACAAAAACGGATTTTTAAAAAAATAATTACTACAATTTTCTTAAAAATCAAATCGATAAATTTTTAGCGGAAAGTGTAAAATGATATAAATACAGCAGCATAAATGTTAAAAGGCCATCTAACAAAACAAAAATTCCGATAAATAAATGTGGCTCAAAAGAAGAGGTTAGGAGAAAATCCGTTCAATATTTTCTTAAAAATAGTCGAAAACGTAAAATTGTCTCCATTATAAAATAGCATTGTAGGTCAAACGGCTACGACATGAAATGCGCTAAAATTGGTCCAATCGGTCATAGGCTCGAAGAAAATCCGAAAATTTTCATTGAAATCTATTCATCCGAAATCACACTACACGAGTACAAAAATAGACAGGGTGGGTCACAAAAATACAGACTGACAGATATCTTTAAATATTTCTACATTTTTACCGAAATTTAAATTTCCAGCGAAAACTCGATATTGCAAAATTTAAGTGACATCACATAACCTTCCTTACCGTATGCGGCGCGCAGTCGATAAAAATCTATGAACGTCACAACATTAATGCCGAGTGACTAGACAATGGTTGATAAATAGACGAGAATGTTGAAAATATTAATGCATAAGGTTGCATGTTTTTATTATTCTCAAAATGCGCTTGAACAAAAACTCAAGGAAGAATTTATAATATAAAATTTTTAGAACTTTCGTTTCTCATTTTCTTAGATTCTAAGCAATTACGCAAAATAAGATGGAAATTAGAACTGTTCCTTATTGTTTTCCTTCGTGTGCATCTTTCCGAAATGTCAGATTTTTTTGAAAATACGCTGTGTAAAATGTTTTAATCGCCGATTCATTATTAAAGCCAATTTTGTTATTGATTTATTTCAAACTTATTTTTTGGTAATTACAGTTTATTACGATGTCTTTATGCATGTACAGATGTCTGTACATTTCTGAATTTCCATTTCTGTAATTAGCGTGTTTACACATTCTTTAGCGTGATGAACTTCATTTTAAATTTAATTCCTCAGATTTTCATAATTTTTCAACAACTTGAGTATAAATTTCGGCTAAAAATAAATCTAGACTTTTACATGTGTAATACATACATACATACATATTACCATTTGTTTTATTTTAAGTAAAGTAAGAATCATTGATTTTTCACTTTAATTCAGATTTGTGTTAGAAGTTTTTTACTTATCGAAAATAGACGAAGTTTCAAACTGTGTGATTTTTTTTGAAACATCAAAAATTTGAATAGAATTAAATCAAAACTATAAGAATTTTTTGACAAAAATTACAAACTTTCAATAACATTATAAATATTCCTATAAATAAATAATTAGGAGGTTTGTTTGATGTGTCTACACTTGTAGTTACTTAAAAACCAAATTTCAGATCTATTTGCTCGTCTGTTTACCTTTAATTCTAATTCATGACTTTGTTCACTACGAGAACAATATAAAAAATGTATTCGAAGATAAGAAAATTTCTAGAATGAAAGATCAAAATTTGACGAAAAAATTATTATTCCTGATTTTCGCAGTTTTGGTATGCCAAAAATTTCTTTTAAACAAAAAGATAAGAAATTGATAGGAAAACTCTCAATTGTTCTCTTTTAGTTCAGTTTTAATGAGCATTTTTTTACTGCACTGCATTAGTTTATTTTTTTGCAACAAAAAAAATTTGGATTTGGATTTTAATATGAAAGTCAATTATTTGAAACATAGTTGTGTTATTAGAGTTTTGGAGCCAAACCTACGGTTCACTTTTTGGAAAGATAATTCTGAGATTTTAGAATTAAAGATTTAAGAATAAGCGCAGTGGTAAAATTTTAATGTTCGTTTTTAAAACCATTAAAGGCGGCTTTTCCAAATGGAATTCCGAAAAACATTTTTCGTCTTCTTGAACAACAACTCGATTTTCCAAAATGAATTTAAGATATGCAAATATTGTAGCCAAAGTAATATTTTTACTTCGTAAATTCACATTTTTACTTTTCAATTTAAGCTATTTAAACTTTAAGTTACGTGATTTTAAAGCCAATATTCAACAGTTCCATTTTCCATAATAAAAGTTTACTATTAGACAAAAACAAAACACCGGAGATTTTTTATTTTTTTTATTGTCTCTTTCTCTTTCTTTTCGTTTTTTTTTTTTGGTTTGGTAAATGTTGAGAAAAAGGATACAAGTTGAGTTGATGTTTTATTTCAGCAGAAATTTGACATCACAATCGAAAATGTTATTAAAGGATGAACAGAAGGGGGAGAAGATAGAGAAGGATGCAATGAATATGATTGGAAAATAAAAGAAGAAAAGAGAAAGCAATATTTTGTATTCTTTTTGTTTTGGTTTTATTCTTTTTCTACGGATTAAACTCCTCTGTGTATCTAAATTGAAACTAAATTCAACGTTTTTTTTTTGTGCTTATTCTGTTCTTTCTATCTTTTGGAAAGGAAACAAGAACTTATTCGTAAAAGACAAAATAGAGGATTTTTTTCCAAATAATCAATATGGACAACGGCTTTTATTTTATTTTGGTTTGGTTCTCCTTTTTTTCTTCTTAATTTTTATACTCGCACCAACTTATATTCCAAAGGTATTATGAATTTACCACTTCATTTCGTATTGTTGAAAAAAGAATGGTCTAATATGTTCATTATACAGCCATATCTAGGCGTCCGTCACAACTTTGGTTGGCTAAAACTTTGAAAATTTGTTTAAGAAGTGAAAATTAGTAAATTTTAAAAACGGTTTACCATAGTAAATTCCAGAACTCTATTTGAATTACATGATCAGTGCGAAGGTTAGGGTACCTACCATTCAACTTACAAAGATATTTGGTTATATTTCGAAAACTGTTGAAGCAGCTGTGAAAGGCTATTTAGTGAAAAATACAATATTATCTGAAGAAACGAACTAATTATCGTACAACTTTCATAAAGTCGTTCATTTATTCGGATATCGCAGAGTAAACATGGTCAACTCTACCTTATCTCGTATATTTATTTTTCATTCCTTTTTTATAGTCGTTTTGGAAAATGCAATAGATGGACGTTAACTGGACTTTTCAATGAGTTTTATTCAATACGGTCTGAATATTTTTTTAAGTTTTGTTTTTCCCACAATTTTGTTTTTTCCTTTAACATGTCTAGTTTATGATGCGTTCGATTTTCGTCTGCAGTTTTAGAAACGACATTTTTTTTCCTATACATTTCTTGTTATTTTTGAAGTTAAGAGAGAAAAATTGTAACTTTTTTCTTTTTTATATTGCTTGTTTCCTTTATGTATGCAATAACACTTGGACTTGGAAATTGTAAAAAACACAAAAAAAAAATAAAACTAAACTATAAAAGTTAAGAAAGAAACACGAAAAAGAATGAAATGAATTTTGCCTTTACCTTACATCTTATGACATTTGTATGCATTGTAGTCATTTGATTTGACAACAATACAAAATTGGTGACATTTATTTAATCTACACGTTTACATACGTTTTTTTCAATATTAAATTTTTTATTGGCTCCAGTTGAATTTTTTTTAAAGTGTTTTTAAAGATTTTCTGGATAGATATGAAAAGATGAATAGTGTAATGCCAAAAAAATTTACTAAAATTTACAATAGATAATTAAATAATAGAATTTTTGTTACAATTTGTAAATTGAGAAGGAAAATTGAGAATAAAAACTATCTTCTAAATTGTAGTCAAATTTCTGAGATTAAATGAAAAATGGGAATTAAATTTGAATGAGTTCTTTTGGCTTTCAAATGAAAATATCGGTTTTTTGTATATGGAAAATAATGGAAAAATTAAGGCATGAGCGAAATTAATAAGAAAAGTTTCCTATTAATTTGGCCTCCTATTAAAAAATTGGACTCCAAAAGCTTCCGCATTCGTTTTAACTTCTTATTATTCTTTTAGAAATTTGTGTGATGACACTGAAGTATAAAATTTTCTAATCATACCTTACCCTCAAATTTTTTTGTACAAACAAAATACTTGAGTATTTACTTAGTTCTTTATTAAAACTGATTTTACCTTTTGAAAGCTGTTAGACTACGCTGAAATCATTATTCAAGGAAAAAGAACTACGGATGCAACTATTCTTCTCGGGTGAAATGTAAGAATCCTAATCCACAAATTTTTAAATTTCAAATTATTGAGGGAGACACAGGATTTACACTTTAGTTTAATATTTATTTTCGCTATAGAAATGGGCATAATTAATGGTACCATATATGCTCACTTGCGGGTTGTGTTAATTGTATTACATTTTCGGAAAATTTTGTAAAACAATCAGCTATAATAAAAATGTCATGTTGCCATTCAAAATTAAAATTATTACTCATTTCCATAGTTTTTTTTGGATAGCTAAAAAATAGTTAAAATAATTTTAAAAAAATCATTTGACCTTGTTTTCAACACATTTATACTTCTGCTTTACAATCAATTCTTCCATAAATCTAAAGTATTTACTTTTTTCAATATTTTCCTTTTAAAATGAATAAAACTCAATCACGATTTCTTGTTTCTCAACATTATTAAGCTGGTAAATCTTCTTATTAGAATTTCAAATTTGAGTTTGAAATTGAGTTATTTTGCCGCGTATTTATGATAGCAATTAAATTTGAATTTGATGTAAATATTTTTCTGAAAATAAAATCTTAAAAACCAAAATAGATATTATGCATGTATGTAGTAGACCATGTAAACTCTGTGATACCCGTACATAAACGCTTCTTGGATTTAAAAATAAATCTAATAAAGATATTCATACAACCTACTGTTTTAAAATGGCATATTTGGTTCTTACTATTGACATATTTCGGGTTAAATTTGAAACTGTGGCTTGAATTTTTCTTAAATTTGATTTAACAATTTATTACTGAAGTAATGAAAAAAATGGCCCTATCACTACAAAACTCCAATATAGTATACATTCAACAGTTTTATAGAAATCGAAAATAATTTTTAAAGTTGTATGACTGCTACAATAAGAAGTCATATTATCTCAGCTTCTTTTGATTCTACTTTCCTTTACGCGAGATTTTTGTACCTCACCCTAACAACTAGCAAAATTTTATGCCGGCAACCATGATAATATGTATGTAATCTTAAATTGTAATAAATGAAATAATAGCCATACTACTATACTCGCTTTCGGAACGTTTCAGCACAATACATTTAATAGCTTCCGATATATTAAAAAAACCGAAAAAAAAACATTCATACAATACATATGCATTCTGAGTAAGAATATACATACATGTGAGTATCAGACACCATAATTTCTAAGCGTTACAAACGGGACGATAAATTTATAATACCTTCCGAACGTACGTTATGTCATAATAAATCGGAGTTTTCTTTTCAAATTATTTTCTATTTTTAGCATTTTATTTCGCTTTATATTTTTTGTTATACTTTAGAAACGTTTATACGTTCGTTATCTGCTTTAGTACGTAACATGTAAATGTACCAATAAATAAATTTCCTTAAAAAAAAATCACCGAGTTATAAACTACGTGGCAAAAAGTAAAAGTCCTAGTTAATAATAAGAGAGGAAGAAGGCAGAAATAATAAAAACAAGAGAGACAAAAAAAAACAAAAACAGAAAACAAATCATTGCCACCCCTTTATTGTGTTGTTATAAACCAATTTTTGGTTGCCTTTACTTTTTATCTCAAGTGATGAAATCTGTTATTGTCTGAGAATAAACATAAGGAATGAGAATAATAAAAAATAACAATTTTCTAGCCTAGAATGGAATTTTTCGTTAGCGTTGTTATTGTTTCGTGTTATTTGGCCCAAAAACCACAACTAAACAGAAAAAAGTAATATTAGGGGGCTTACACACAAAATAGCGGTGGGTGATTTTCAATTATTTTTTGATTCTCGTCCTTATCTATTGTTTTGCTTTATAATTTTTTTCTCTACCGTTTTCAATCCATCTTTTCCATTTTCCTTGAGCGAATTTTGTTTTTCATCCTTATTTTCATCATTGATTTTGATGAATTCTGTTTTTATAGTTACATGTGTGATTGGAATTATGTGTATAAAGCTAGAGAAATGAAATTTCTAATAAAATTGAGTTTTTTTTTGAAAATGTTTCGTTTTATTAAAATAAATATGTATGTAAGGTTGTTTTGCATAGATTTTTCAGTAATTTCGATGTTTTCTTGCTATTTATATTTTTAGGTTCTTATTGTTGCACGATAACATTAAGATTCGAAGGTGAGGCTTTTTAATTAATCGAAAGCGTAACATGATAATATTAAGATTCGAAGGCTAGCCCTCTAATTTAATTGGAGAAAGAAGTGTAACTTTGATACAAAAGATGTTATAGATATTTGTTATATGAATTCTGCCAAAATGATTACACTTTGAGTAATCGTAGCCTAAAACCATTTTTGTTCTAAACTTTTGGAAAAACTTGGTTTATAACCAATCGCAATATTCTTTAATATCGAAATCAATTTATACAGAAGTTCGTCTTTATTTCAATTTAAAATTTAAATTGATAATAGAAAATTGTAGTATTCGATTTTTGCTGTTTGGTTGCAAATACAATCTAAGAAATTCTTCATAACTAACCATGCAAATTTTGCATTCAAATTCCATTTTTCGCATTTGCCGAAATTATATACAACGAATAAAACAGGTGTCCCTTGTAGGTGGGGCCTATTCTCCAATCCAATGTATTTTTAAGCAATATATAAGATTTTTCACATACACTAATCATATTTAATTATTTGAATTTAAGTGTAATCTTAAATCATTAAAACTGAATCTACCAGAACTAATTTACTATTAAGAATTCACCATAAATATAGAAGTATAATTTAATTTTGTATTTTTTCAAGCAAATATTTGATTTAATGGACTTTTGTATTATAACGCAATTTTACAGTTTGATTCCGTTAATTTCATGCTCAATTAACGGTGAATGATTTAATTAGAACATTTTATTTCAAGTATCTACAAATTATTTTCAGGAAAATTGTTTATGAATCTTTAATTTTAGTAATTAATGTTAAGTTTACATAGACTGAATACACGTACTATATACGTAAGAAATTAGATTTATTTTTATATTTTTTTAAATAATAATATTAGACTAGCTTTTACCATCTTCTACTTAATTCAGGAAAAATAGAATTAATGATGTCAGTTGGATAATTACAATAGTTCATAGGAAATTTGCTTCAGCAGTCATTTTTAAACAATTTAATTTAGTGAATATATCGCAGAGTACAACATGTACCTAACCGTTTCAAAAACAATTATATTATGTAAGCTGGCACTCGGCAAATACAAGAATTTTTGGACGGTTTTATTCAGCAATTTTCAAGGGTTTTCGAGTTACAGGGATTTTTACGAAATTTCTACTTATCCAAGTTTTTTTTCATTATAACTTCTAAAAAGGATAGGAAGTTCAAACACAAAGTTTTTGAAAGGCCTAGCAAAGGGTTTAAAATAAATATGTTGTTCGATTCTGTATTTTATGTACCTGCGCAATACCAAGCATTCGAACTTTAGAGAAAATCAAGTGAAACACTGATTTATTTTTTCAGTTTTTTCTAACCAGATAATTTCGTAAGGCATTTTTTGAAACCTTGAAATTTTTTTTTATAGAATTTTGCCCATCTGCTTAAACTTTAATTTAATTATGGTACAGAAGATATAGCACAAAAATTAAAAATATTTCGAGCCACGAATTCAATTAAAATCAAAGCAGATGTTGCTAAAACTAAAATTAAATTCAATTTAATATTCTTTTATCAAAAAATTTGAAAAAATACGAATTCCCTATCCAATAATTTTTCAAATTTCTCCTATGTAATTCACCTAATTCGGCTAACATTTATGTTTTTTTTTTTATCCAATCCATTTCTATTCAATCGCATATTTGAAATTATTTGCTTACATGGAACACATCCTTATCAATCGTACAACAATTTTAGTTTTTGTAGAAATGTGTTCAAAAATTTATTAATCGCATTTACAAACTCCATTTTGTACAAAAAAATTAAATTTTCATATAAAAAACAATTTTTTTCTATTAAAATAAATGTCAAAATTTGTATGGCATGTCTTTGAAAATTCGCTCCACCCGGTTAATTTTAATAACTTCAGATGCTAAATGGTGTCTAGATTTCGAAAACATTTTTTTCAAATTTTTAAATTGCACCCAATCTGAGAAAAATGCATTTAAAATTTTCAAACCATATAGGTACCATTTCTTATAAAAATTGGCAAAAATTAAAAACCTATAAATTTTCTTTACCAAGAAAAGTTTCGAAAAAAATTTTTTGATTACTAGATTTTTTTTTGTTTTTCCAAAATGAAAATTCTATTTTTTCTTTTCAAAAATTTCAAATTTTTTAAAATGAATTTTTGTTTTCCAATTAAAAAGTTTGTATAAAATTTCGTTTCAATTTTATTATTATTTGTTACATTTCAATAAAAATATTGAAATTCTGGTTTTTTATCGAAAATAACGGCTCATAAAAATGTCAACTTTCGAGTGACTTTTGTCATCAACAATTAATAATAGTTGATGATTACAGCGTTTAAAATTAATAATAAAAAAAAAAACAGTGAAAAATAGGGCCTTTAAAATCTTGACATCTTTGGCCTTAAAATCTTCAAAAACTTTTAGTACTACAATACTAGTACTTTACAAAATGACCTTAATTAATAACACGGACCCCATTCTCAAAAATGAAGATCTTGTGCTCTAGCTGTAAAATATTCAACTAGCCAAATTCAACACGATAACTACTCTGTATAAAAAACTACTTCTAATTGGGGAATAAATTAAATTCAAATTTACTGTGAAGAAAATTTTTAACATACGAAAAATTAGTGAGGAATTCCAAAGAAAAGATTTCATATTTTTCTAAACTTCACTCTTTAATTTTTTATTCTGTTACTCGTAGCATTGCGAGATATAAAATTATATATTAACCTACATAAATACAGATTAATTTTTTAATTACCATCAAAAAAAAATTTTTTTTATTTACCTTCCTTTTTTCTTTGTATCTACCTTAATTTTTTTAACTAATAAAGTTATTTCTGCAAGATTTATTGCTCATTATGAAAAAGGCAAATTCTATTATAAAGACTAGGTAAAAAAATTATGAAATTTACTTAATCTTTGGTCTCTACTTTTAATACTGGTGTAGAAAGAACAACGTTAAATCTAGGATTTGGAATTAACGGTTCCGCTAATTTTGTTTTTTCTTGCTTTTTAAATTTAATCATTAGCATCAAAATATTTTGAATGCGAAGAAATTGAAATACGGAGAATGGAAGTGAAGAGAAATGGAAAATATATTTTTTTTATTTATGGGTTCAGTTAAAAATCAAAATTAGATAAAGTTTTTCTCAAAGGTCAAAGGATTTTTCCGCGTCTTTTTGTTTTTCATAATTTTCTTGGACAAAAAAAACTTTGCTGTGCATACTTTCATGTTTTTTGTAGAATTTTTATATATTTTACATTTGTATATAATTTAGTGTGGAATTACCAAATTTAATGAATAAAGAAAAACAAAATAAAAATTTTTATGCAAGTATTCGTGGATCTATGCAACTCTTCTAACTAACTATGTAAGGGGAAATTAATTTTTTTAACAAAAACAAGAACTTATCTTGAAGTTCCTCAAATTATAAAAAATCCTCTAATTTATTTCTAATTTATCACAAAAATGGCGAAAATTTCAGACTTGTAGTAGATTCAGAATTCAAAAATTGTAAATGAATTTTATTACAGTTGTTAAGCCATTAACAAATTTAACCTCATGCATTTTAGACCTAAATCTGAACTAATACGATTAATACGTCTATTCTTGTCCCAGAAAATTGAATTTGGTTAATTTTGTTTACAAGGGCTGAATTTTTTGAAAAATAAAAAGAAAGCAGTTTTGAATATCTTTGTTTTACGAAAATTATCGAATTTTATTTGAATTGTCATCACGGGAGTCTCCAAAAAATTAGTGCCATATTCTATTACTCCAAGGACTGAAATAATTGAAAATTGATAAAAGTACCAAAAACAGAATGCTTTAAGGATATTTTCATGTTTGAGTCAAAAGAAAACATTAAATTGAACTTTGGAGACTTTGGAGACAATTTTTTAGAATATCTAAGACTTTCTAAAGCTGTTCGTTTAAGTTTGCAGTGTTAAGAACAGGAATTTTTGACTTTTCAAAACTATTAAATTTTAATATGTGCATCTCATTTAAAAAATTTTAATTTGTTATTGCTGAACGTATTTTTGTTTTACTTTCAATTACTTAGAAATTAGTAGTTAATTAAACTTTAATATTTTGCTTAGTTTTTACTAATAATTTGAAAACTTATGAAATTTGATCACGTTTTTAATTTTCTAATAACAAAAAGCACAATTTTGCTGTGCTGTAACTTACGTTTAAAAAAATATATAATATATAATTTGTATTACACACATCCATATGCGTGTATAAGAGTGTATGTTAATATGTTATACACAATTACATAGTTTAAGAAGAGCATTGTTTTTGTTTTCAAGATTTTTCAATCTTTTATTCAATTCTACAGTTATTTTTAAATCAGAAGCTTATTTAATGTTGCTCGCCAAAAGTTCAATACACATTTTTTAAATAAAAGATTCTAAAGTATATTTAAATTAAATCAGAAGTAAGTAAATGTGTATATAAATTTTCATTTCTTGCATTTGGATTAGTCTAGTTATTCTACTGTGAATAGCTCTTTTAAAGTTAGGTCTTTTGACGCCTTTTTTTCATAAATTTGAACAAAAGGACCAAGAGTGCACAGCGAGTATGAATAAGGATCTACTGTGTACTCTGTAAATGCAAGGCACACCCCTACAGCACCCGCTCACGATGCAATTCATTTAAAAGAAAACTTACTAGGTGCGCTTCGTAAAAACTTTACCAAAATTGATTCATCAAATCATTGTTAATAAAACTGTTCCCTCCATCTTGCTCAAGGAAGTTCTCCTCAGAACTGCTTGGGATGGACTGTAATCGGGTTCTTGCAATTACTGGCTTCTTCACTGGTCACTGTCCGGTGAATTATCACTTGCACAAATAGGTAAAACCCGACTCCCAGGGGGAAATCTCCTAGTATTTTCTTGCAACCGGGCAATAAAAAATAAAAAAAAATGATAATCATATAGTGCATATAGTTACTGCAATTTGAACTTGGAATGTTAAGCTTAAAAATGATTGGAAATGTTAGTTTTGGCAAGCAGAATTTTTCGAAGTATCCTATAGCTTGAGAACACAACCAATTAATATTTTTTTTCCTACTTTTTTCTGAATTAAGCCATAACTTTTCTTAATGAATATTAAAAACAATTTTAATTTATTTTTATTTAGTTTGTTGTTGTTTCTTGCTGTTTTAGGTGTTAAAATATTTTTTTTTTATAATTTTTCCGTTTTTTTTTAACACGTTATTTTTTCTCACTCTATCATTTTCTATTTTATCTGTTTTTGTTTTATTCATTTTTCTTTGTTCTTTTCTTTTTTCACTTTTATTTAGTATTTATAATTTGTTGCTATTTTTAGTGTACCAATCTCCCTTTCTTTGCAATAGCATTTAATTTCTTTTTTCGCATAAATGTGTGTATATTATTTTATACCTATATATGTATATATGAATTAGATGTTGCTCATAATAAACATCATAATATCGCAATCAGTAGCTTCTATATAAAAAGTAAAAAAACACAAATGGGAAAAACAAAAAACAAAAAAACAAAATCATTTAAAAAGGATGTCGTCTTCGACATAATCATTAAGACATCAAGGGATAAATATATTTAGCACAAAAGTAGATGTGAACGAAGTAGAAGTAGAAGAAGATAAAGTATAGAAAAAAAAACACAAAATTAAAGGTATATCCTTTCAAAAAGAAAATTATCCTTATAAAAACGGAATTACATTAAATTTACAATGATGAGGTTATAACATTAGAGATAGGGGTGTGCATATTAAATTTTCTTTGATTAAATTGCTCGTAAACAACATTTTAGTTTATTTTCTTCTTGTATAATTAATGATTTTGAGATGAGTTAAAATTTTAACCTTTTTCTTCTTCTTATGTTTTTTTTGTTGTTCTTTCTCTTAGAGAAAATAACAATTTCGTTGACATTTACCTCAAAAACGAAAGAACGTAGATAAAAAAAATATGAAAATAAAAGAAGAAACTAAAATTAAAAAGTTCGATTATTTAATCAATAGGTAGACTGGTGAGATTTGATGATACTTTCATTTTGTTGTACCAACATGACATTTTCTATGTGTGTACGTAATTAAGTTTTTAAATTTACGAGTATATACATTGGGTGTGATAATTTTATTAAAATTAAATTAATTTTCTAAACTTTATTGATTTTATTTTATAAACTTTCTTAACATAATTAATTCATTATTCACGCAACCAATTATGTACATAAGCATGTAATTAGATATTTATAAGTTAACAAGTAAATAAATTTATAGGTGTTAAATAAAAAGTTTGACTATTTATAAAAAATACAAAATCTTACTAGCAATAATAGTTATAAGCACAGTAATTTTCATCGGACTTCAACACAAAACTAACAAACTTACAACTTATAAGCGACAACTAACTTTTTTTTGCTTAATTAACAAGGACAGGAATCCTCAAATCGAATCTAACAATTACTTTCTGGATGAATTAATAAAAAAAGAGGACGTCTTAAACAAATTTAACTTTGAGACCGAGTCCCGACTGGTACAACGGTGTTCATTACCATAGAGAGTTAAATTACTTAATAATAAAAAAGTGTTAATAGCTGGTAAGAACTGTTCTGTGCACTTTTAATTTTGCTTTTATTTTTTAGCTTCTTAGGAAAACACTTTTTTTGTTATAGTAGGTATAGGCTCATTAATATTTTGACTCTTACTGCAACAGAAACTTAGAAAATTTTTAAATCAAAAAGCCAGTAAACTAGCTTTACACTGTTAAAAATTTTAGTTTACATTTTGAACCAAAATTTAAACAAAAAAAAAAGTTTAATATAGATAAAGTTGTATAAAGTTGGTAGAGTTTGATAAATAATAAAGTTTGATCAAACCAATGACTTGTACAGTAGCACTATTTCCTTGTCTACATGTACATCCTTCAATGTACATATTACTTTTAAAATCAATTTATCACATTATTTAAATTACTTTCATTCATATATTAAAATATTTCCAACGATTGCATACATTTAGGATGAGATATAAAACAATTCAAATTCAAGTGTTAATTGTGTTAGTTAAGATAAATAATAATTATATTTTTTGTTAACATGGCATTCACTATCAGTTTTCTGCATTTATAAAAATTTGGAAAGGCTTGTAGTTTCGGAAATATCAGGTGCCAAAAATTCAAATCTTACAAATTACGAGAGGAGATTTTTTATTAGTGTCTTAGCTACAAAATTTCAGACAACTCTTTATTTAGAAAAAAATCAATTTGTTTTACATAAGGGGCGTTACATAACGGTTGATTTCAACAGCCGTTTTGTCTTTTAAATAACTAATTACGCTGTGACCGCGGTAGAACGAATCAGATATTACTTTTCTACGTTTGCAAAATATAAGAAATGTTTATAAAACAAATAGTCAAATAAAAGTCATTTTTAGGACTTTGAGTGGCTATCCGCGGACGGAGAGTGGGACTAATAAACAATTTTTTCAAAATTTTTTGGAAAAGTGCTAAAAATTAGTAAATATATAAAAATTTTTAAAAATAGTAAGATTTAAGTTTAAAACCCAGGTTTCTAAACCTTAGGAAGTTTCAATTTTAAATTTTGAAGTTTAAAATTGCGGAATTTTAACTTCTCTGGTTCTTTATTTAACCTAAATTATGTAGTTTCCAAAGCCCATAGATCATAAGCTTGTGGTATAAGATATCAGAAACAGACCGTAAAGCTTAGACCATAAAGCTTGTTTAAAGCAAAAATTTAAAAAATTGAAATTTGAATTTTTTACAGTATAGCTGGTGTCGAAGGGTAATCAATAACTATATGAAGTAATTATAAACCAATTGATGTCATTAATTTACATTGAAGAAGTTGATTTCATAAATATTATACGATGTGAAAAAAAGAACCCAAAGTCATTTATTTTATAATTTTTTGAAATTAAATTTCATATATGCACAATATTCTAATGTTATTTTACAATTTCCATTGTTTACAATATGTGTAACAATTGTAAAAAAAAAAGGAAACTATTCCTTTTGTGATTTGAATCCACGCTGCAGGTTATTAATTAAAATCTTCTATTGTTATTAAAGCAAATTTAATACATACATATTTCGACAAATTGGTCGATTGCATTCAATATAAAATTTATAGATTTTTAGTGTGTGTTGTAATTTTTAATTACTAGGTAGATGTATGTGAAGCACAACTAAATTAATGTGTTCTTTGATATAATTATGATTTTTTATGTTATTCCAAATAACTAAAAAGGACTAATTTTAAATACAAACAATTTAGCGCTTTTTTTGCAAATGTACAATTTTTTGGCAATTCGTAATTTGAATTTGAAAATATTTATAAATTATTTTGTTTTCGGATTACTATGAGTATTGTAATTGTTATATGGGTATTACTTTGTGAACAAGAACGGTTTTAATTTCGATTAAAGTTAAAAACTTTAATATATAATTAAAAACTTTTTAAACTTTTATAAAAATAATAATTTACCACTCAACATGCTTATCTGCCTTCTATCCAACATGCACAAAAACTTCGTATTGCACAGTAATTAAATCCGTTGTTAATTCTGAAATACACCATAGAGACAAAGTTCGTGGGGACATAGAGACCTATGGTATGTCCGTCACACTTATTGTAGGAATAAGTACATACGGGTGAGTAGGAATGAGTGTACATATAAATTATTGTTTTCTCTATTCCTCCCAAAAATTGTAAAAATTGTAATTATTATAGTAAAATATTTGGCAGGGGCTTTGATGTACTTGTGAAATAGACTTTAACAGAGAAAGGAGAACTACGCAATGTGTGTATGCATGTATTTTGTTTTAATTTTAATAAATTAATTTTTTTTTACCCGATCATGTAAAAATATTATGCTTTACTTGCCCAAATTCTATGCTTTGAAATTTTTGTTTCATATTATTACTATGTGTACTCTCAATACTTTTTTTGTTCAAATCAATTTCGTTTGCTATTGTAATAATCTGCAAGTGTACATCAAACTTTCATAATGTTTTGGTATGTTTGTGAAACAAAATAATTTTTGTTCCCATTCAATTTAAAAATAAGAGCCTTTAGGATATGGAAAATATTCAACGACCAATATATATATATGGACGAATTTAATTCCCTGAAATTGTTTTATAAAATATGTCCTTAGGGATATGCAAATTGGTTTTTGTATTTTCTGTTATTATTCTATTCTTATATACTAAGGGCCTTCTATGTATGTTATGTAGTTTATTTATTCTGACTTTTTTTTTCTAAAAATTTGTGCGTACACAAAAACCTTGCAATTCAAGCATAAAGAAGATTAATGTTTACGAGTTTCACAGTACACAAATGTAGTTTTATTAAAGGTAAAAATCATTTGGAATCTACTGAAAATTATTTAATTGTATACTTCCTTGTAAAATTTTTTCGAAGTAAGCGCTCGGTTATAAATACATATTTAAAATCTTTACAACTTGAATTATGATAAAGTCACAAAAATGTTGCAACAGCAACATCTAGAACAATCTAGCAATTCACCTTTTGTTAAAATTCAAAGCTTGTTAAATTTGTGCACAATCATCTTGCAGAATAAAATTTGAAAAATTCTTCGTGTTCCTGAAAAAATTTAATTTTTAATTATTTATTTGATTTATTCCATTGATCAACTTATAGCTAATTGGTTCTGTATCAAAAATTTTCAAACAAAAATGTGCCTCTCCGAAAAACGTGCACTTTGTTTAAACTAGCAAAATTTTAATGTTGAAATTCATGCAACAAGTAGTATATTAGTAGTATTGCTTCACATGTTATGTCGAAGATACCATATTATAGTTATAGTACGTGCACTTCATATTATTGCAGTTTTATATTTTGCACTACTTTGTAGCATATGTTGGTCTTTGCAATATTTTTGTCAATGCATTTCAAATTTTCAACAGTATTAATTTCAATGCCACATTTGTTTTTGTATTGTGGTGAAACTCTATTTGAATTATTGAGTATTTTAAAACTTTGTGTTTTATGATTTTCTAGAAACTTTAGAATGCTTTGTTACCCTATAAGTAATATGCATGTGTATAGTATAGAAAAATTATTGCATATTGAGCTTCACTATTTTATTATTCAGATACGAATACTGAGTGCGTATGTGAAGAATTAAAAAATTCAAACCAAGCGAAATAATAATAAAAGGACTTAATTTGTTGTATGCAAATTGTGAGGCTTTAAATTATGAACAACAAAAAAAATTATGTTTCAATCCAATATATTATTGAGTTTGTGTGTATGGCATTTCACATAAATAAATTATAATTTTTATTAAAAATGCGCAATACTATAAAGTAGAGGTTTATTGAAATATTTGATCTATAATGTAATTCGCTTATCTCTTATAACATGAAGATTCTGTTTAATTATTTAATGAAAAGACATAAGGACTCAAAGAAAATTGTATCTATATTTCTGGATCAAGAAGTTTCTTCACCTTTTAAAGTTTTATGATTCTAAATTTTGTATATATATATAGCTCAGTACGAGAATATTATCATATTCATGTAAGAAAGACAATTATAGAGTACTTTAGGAAGGCGAAAAACAATTAAAAATTTGCTTAACTACATCGAACTTAAAATGTAAAACGAACCAAGCGATCGCACTGATATACATTTACTCAATCTAATTGTTCTTTTTTCTCTGTGTATTGATGCTCGGCCCATAAAAGAAATAAATTTTATTTTAAACTATTAATAACGGTTGATTTCGTGTCACAATAATTAATTGAATTATATTTTTTCATGTTACAGATAACAAAGCACCTACCTTTTAATGCTCATAATGATTACTTTCATCCATTAATAAAGAAAATCAGTATATTGGTTATGTACAAAATTTTCTTGTTTTACTTAGTACATATTATATCCTTTAAAAAAAAAATCAGCGTCTATTAAAAATAGGAAATCGACCCTTTCTCGTACTCATTTTATTGTTATTGCGTTTTCCTATCTGACATAGTAGAATAGATCCAATATCTGAAGCGAAGGTGTTAAACATTCTCATTTGTTATCATAAATAAAAATCACGGTCGATTACACAAATCAATGATCTATAACGAGCTTTGTAAAAAACAAAAGATATTTTTTTTTATTTCCACTTTACATAGGCATTGTTGTGTATTGTGTTTAAAAGTTATTTAGAAAGGAATTGATGAAAGAAAGTTATCAAGGAAACATAGGTGAAATATATGGATTTTGTTTTTTATATGATTGTATGTTTATTGCTAAGTATTGTACGATTTGAAGTAGAAAAACTTTATTTGTATACCTAGAAAAATGTAAATTTAGTTCTTAGTAGCGGTTCACTTGTTAGGTTTAAAGCTTGAAGAGTTTATGAAGCAGAAGTCAAATATTAAACTTTTAAAAAATTACGTTAATTAGTTCCTTTGATAAGTCAAATTTAAAATTGATCCTTAATGAAGGTCCGGGGTCCAAGTCTCGATATTCCCAGAAAAAAAAGAGAAATAATAAAGTTGGGACAAATCAATGGTTTGTAATGAAATATTTCAAAGATTGCATACATTTTGGATGAGCAATGTATACACTCTTTGAAATAAAACAAAAAAAAATTTAAAAAGGCGTTACCATAATGCTCTCTTAGGTTAATTACCGGAGTTAAGAAAAACAATTATATTTTAAAATGGCATAGAACTTACCGTTAACTCCATCTATAGAAATTTGGAAAAGCTTGCAATTTCAAAAATATAAGAATGTAAAAAAATTCAAATTTTTCAAATTTCGAGAGGCGATAACAGTATCTAAAATCTGCTTAAATTTCAGACTCTTACAATCTGAGGTCTAGAAGAAAAATTATATAAAAAATTTGTAAAAAACGGTTCTGGTTTTGCTACAATAATTACTAAAAAAATGCCATTGAGGGGCTATAACTTTAATACGGAGGGAGATAGGTTAAAATTTTCTACTATACGAGAGTGGGTTTGTGGTAAAGATCTATGTACATATGAAATCCAGCTTTCCATCTTCAAGGTTGTATAAGTTTTGTAAACATGTCCACGGACGGACAGAGTAAAACTAATAGACGTTTTTTTTTCAAAATTTTTAAGTACTTTGCAGTAATTTTGTCCATGTTTTAATACCCCTACGATCGTATGCTCAAACGATATAAGGCCACGGAAAAAGATAGATCCGATCGTTTATCCATATGAGCTGATGAGTTTCACAAATTTTCACAAATGATTTATTATAGCAAATATTGGAACCCTATGTAAAGTGAAGTGTTGGGCTACCATACTACTTCAAAAGTTTTTTTGCTATATTTCAGACATTAAAAAGCTATACTCTATAGCATTGAAATTGATATTCACAAGCAAAATTTATTATTATAGCTTTAGTGTTTTATGAAAGTCGTTGAAATTGCTTGACTCCTTTTAAATGCCAAAAGTTGTTGGGACGTCATTAGGGTTTTTGATAGCCGATATACAATTACAAAAATTTTTTTGGTTATCTCTCAAAAATTATTGAAACTATGGCATTAAAAATTCGCACCATATATTATTCATCAAATTCGTTGACACAACATCAAAAATTTGGTCATATTTTATGGAGACTGTCACAAGTATAGTGCTGAAATATTGCGGGAGCGAGAATTTTGTAATATGACCAGTATTTTTTTGGTAAAATACTTTGGGATTGTGTCCTGAGCTAAATACAAACTTCAGCAACTTTTTTTGCTTAAACAAAAATTATTCATTTTTCATATCTTAATTAACTTATACTTCTTAAAAGTTAAGAAATTTGTCTAAAATACTTAAATTTTTTATACTTTTTAAAATTTACCTCCTTTTAATCATCACAAACTTCTTTAAAAAAACTTCAGAATAAACTTTCCAAAACCAATTTGTAACTTTAAAGAATTCCCGAATTCTGTGCATCACATTTTTTTTTTGACAACTTCTAAATTTACTATAATATAACTCTAACACATATGTAGGACAAAGAATTCGCAATAAATTTCAAAATAAAATTCAGAAGAAGTAGATCAAATTTATTTCTTCAAAGACCAGATATGTTCAAGAATGAAGAATGCGCTGATTGAATAAAAATTTTGCAGCAAGACTTTACAATATAGAATTTGTGAATTTCAAATTTTGTGTAGTAGAATGAATTTCTTTCAGTAACGTCCATTTTAAAGAAGTTTTTGAAACTCAATTAGGTCATAATTTTATAAACACTATGACGTTCAAATTTTATTTCAATAAAACTTAACACCATTTAAAGCTAAGAATTTAAGGAAATGGGACGTATTGATTTTATTGAGTAGAAAGAGATCATACTGAAAGGAAGTGTTTTGCTTTGTTTAGAAAACAATTGACCACATTTTCATCCATTTATACGTTTAATCTTTGTTGCTGACTTGAGCTATTTTTTGAAAAGATTTTGCTGTTAAGGAGAATCTAAAGAATGGTGTTTTTTCGAGTTTTAAGAGATGAAATCTCTTATCTTTCTCATTTATTTTGGCTATTCCAATAGAAAATTTTCGAAATACCTTACTATTCTACTTTGATATATGTATATGTATGGGATGGATTAAAAAATATTTAAATAAATTATTGAACATTAATTGTTACGTAGTTTTCAAAAAAAAAAAACGACTTGCTACTATATCCAATATTTCACTTAGAATTAGTCATTATGCAACCTTTTCTATCCGTTTATTTTCCTTAACTGAAATTTTTAATTTACTGACGAAATATTGAGCAATTGGTAAACCATTTTGAATAATTTTAAATATTTTAAAACTAACTAAAAATTTATTTTCAAATAAAATTCTTTAAATTTCTTTAAAATTTTCTTTATGGAAGAAATTTTTTTGTCTTGTTTGCAACTCTTTGTTCATTTCATTTTAAAAGTATGAGTATATAGAAATTCCGATTATTGTTCCTTAAAATCCTGTAAGTGGATATCAAGAAATAAGTATATTTATATTTTCAAAGTACTTTTAATTAATTACATTTTGCTTTTAAGAATGCCTTAATATACGATTTTTCAATTTACTAAAACAATGATATTAATATGAAAACAAAAAAAAAATGAATCCTAGTAGACATAAAAACTTCAGGATACTCGCAAATTAAAAGATAAAATTTTCGATGCATTTGTTAAAAGTTTCTTTATTTACACGCATATACATACACGCATTACACGCATATATGTATGTAATATTATTTAATGATTCTATTGTAGGATTTGACTGCAATTGCAGCAAAATGCCAGATTTATGTTCATAAACACAAGTAAAATAAGAAATTTCTTAATTCACTGCTAAAAATATCTTGTAAAATGTCAATGACTCATTTAAATAAAAATGATTACCTTGTACCTCGAGCCATAAAATATACACACACACATGTTTATCGACTTTATCACCTTATTATTTTCGATTGTTCTAAGTTACTATCGCCGATTAAATGCTTTCTTACTGTAAACTAAAAGATAAACACAAAAAAATTGATCTTAACGTTGATTTAATATTGTAATACCAGTCTTTTTAGTTACATGTAGTTCGTGCAGTTTGTTTTTAAAGTAAAACAGAGGAAAATATTAAGGATTTATTATTTTTATTGTACTTTTTCTTTTGGTATTTAGTTTCAATATCATCCAATTTGCAAAATTCTTTTCGACATTTGTACACATGTTGATGTACTCTTATCTATAATAATATGTAGATATATTTGATATGCATATGATACCACATTGATGAATGCACTTAGTTGAGTAATACCTGTATTAAGATATTGTTTCAAGCTAAACAATCGTCTTGTACACAAATCAAAATGCAAGAACACGTATGTAAACTTGTATAGGAAAAAAATTTTCAATATGTGTATAACAGTATAAAAGTATTTAATATACATATATGTATTTGTATATGTATATGTATGAATATATGTACATGATTGTAAATATATTTGCAATTTTTTTTATATTTTTGTGATATTGTAATAAAAAATAAACTGAATTGATTCAATTCTCTTAAAATATACATTCATTTTACTGTTATAATTCATTATGCACAGCTATTAAATATATTAGCATGTAATGCAGATGTACCTTAAGTGATTGGTACAATATTAGGATTGCCATAATGCACATTTTCAGGATACAGGACTTGCTTGATTATTTTTAAATGCTTTGACGGTTTTGCTCCCTTGTACTTTTACTCCGTACTGAAAACAAAGAAATTAGAAAAAATATTATTTTGTAGCTTTTTACAGTTACCCAATTAGTTTAAAAAATTTAAATTTTATCAAATTAATTAAGAGCTGAATGTAAAACAAAGTCATGTAACATTCGAAATGTGCATTCTGGTATACACTAATATTGTTATAAAATTAATAGTTTAATGTAAACAACGTGAGGGGTGTGTAGAATTAGTAGATGTTAATAAAGAAATGGGAAATAGAATCATTTTGGAATTAATGGAAGGAGTGTATGTAAGATCAAGATTAGTTTTCCTATATTGAAAACAACGAAGTCTCTGAATTGTTAAAGAACCGTTCTTATTTCTATAATTCGTTTAAATAATGTTAAATAAATCTTTTTTGTTACTCATGATTTGAAAATAAATGGCAACCTTCTATTTGCAGTAGTAGATCTAAACTTAATCCAGAGAATTTTAAGCTTTGTTTTCCTTAATTTTTTTTTTGTATTTTATTTATTTTTCAATTTTCATTTTTGTTAGGAAGTTGTTTTGGAATTTTTTATTCAGGAAATGATTGAAATTCTATTGGAAATAAATACAATTTCCTATATAGTTATTGTTTAATTAATTTATATTCTTATATATTATAGTAAGAATATTTTGAGTGTTCATACATATTATACTAAAAGATTTGTGAAATATTTTAAATTAAAAATGCAACTCTAGTAAAATTTCAAAATGTGAAATTTCACAATATAGATTAAAGGATAAACACATAAGATTTATTTTACTTAAATTTAAACTTCGAAATTGAAATATTCTTCAAATGTTTTGCAAATATTTCTATCCAATTCATATTTCTTTGTAATAACGATTATTGTATGACTATACATAGTAACAATATCTGAGTATTTATTGAGCCTACTGAATTCCATTAAACTTTTAAATTCTACTACCATAAATTTTTATAGAAATTATTAATTTCTAGTTATCAATATGTTAACTATGCACTACGTGACATCAACAGTTTTTCGAATAATTCACTTACATTAGCGTATGCTTGTCAATTTATTAGTAGCTATTTATAATTTTATAAATTAAAACAAAAGCTTAACTTAAGGTTTTATCGAAAAATATATTTTACAAGATCTAGTATTGTCCTTGATCAACTGTCAACATATCTCACTGAAACATTTAATACTATCAATATAGCATCTCTCCACCATTAATAATTTATAAGTTTAAGCTACAGAATCGAAATTTTTAAAAAACATAGTGAAAATCTTTACAACAATTTTAACATTTAGAATTACTCCTACAAATTATCTTAACATCTATTACCCTATATAGTGTTTTCCTAACACATAACGACTGAAATCTATAGTTAAAATCTTTAATATTCTACCTGAAATTACCATTTTGTTTAAATTTTTTAAAGTATTTCAGTAGTCTCGTAAACGCTTTGCAATCTCCTTACTGATTTTACATTATACATTTTTGACATTAGATGTAGTCAAAGTGCATCGAATAAAAGAATTAAATTACTTAAATTTTACGATCCTTTAAAAGTTAAGAAAGATTTCTTTATAGGAGAATGATTATTCCATTCTTGACTTTATCCTTTTGCAATAGTTTTTACGGAATATTTTTCTTTTTTCAACTTTTGTTTTTTCCTTATAATGCTAGTGACTTTGTGACTCTTTGTTTTAATATTGTTTTTTTCTCCTTTTGTATTTAATTTCAAAATGGCATGCAATTCTTGTTTTCAGATATTTTTTTCTCTTTAACCTTTCTCTATTTTTGCTTAGTTAATTTTAAATTCAAGTTTTCCATTTGTAGTCATTATGCTTTTCTTGAATTTATTTTTAAGTTTTTGAAATTCTTTTCATTTAAATAAAATGGAATAAATAAAGAAAGATGGGATGATTTAGAATTCTTATGTATTGTCATTAAATTTCAAATGCAGTACTTCAACTATATATTAATTGTAATATTACATATAAAGTACTTGTAAGGTAATGTGAGTATTTTTGTCATTTCATATGTCAGAGCAAATAATCTACAGCTCAAGCACCCACTTTATGTTTCTTTTGAAATGAAAGAAATTCCTTAAAACCACATAAATTTTAGTGAAAAATGTTAATTTTCTTCTTGATAATAATTTCCTCTTATATGATTATTAAATGAATTACGAACACTTAGTCAATTAACCTTAACAAGTTTTGACAGGGATGATATTTATAAATTTAAATTAGGATTGGGGTTAAAGAGCAGTTGCCACTTCACCTAATGGTTTGTAAATCTAAACTGCTTTACTAAGAAGGTGTAGTCCGCGTAAATCTTTGTTTTTTTTTAAATAAAAATAGATCCACTTAATTTGATCTTTAATATTTCGACACATTTTGTAATAATTGTTTGTACAAAATCTTAGTTTTTTTATTGGAGAATTAGAACTGTTTGTCTGTTATTCGATCTATTTCATTGCTTCTTTGTGATCATGTTTATAGGGTAATTTTCCCTGTAGCAAGTGATAGAGTATTTTATTTCCGGTCAACCGATAAAATTATATATTTTAAATTTTCTTCGCGATTGCATGTGAATTCTTTCGTCTCTATAATTACCCTATTTCATCTCCTGTTTATCAATTTAATATTTTTTTATACAATTGCATTGTTGAATCGTTCCTTATATTTACAATATTATACAATAGTTTTACTTTATCACCTAAAGCAATTCTTATTCATTTTAAGAATTTTTTTTTATAGAAATAAGAGTTGTGTATTAGATCATGAATTGCAAATTACAAAATCCTCCATTTGGGTATACGTATGCAGACGTAAATATACATGTGTGTCATATATCGATTGGTTTTTTAAACAAATCTTTTTCGACTTTTTAACAGTTTTTAAAAATGAATGATGATTGATTATAATGATTACAGCAATGACGTTTATACTTCGAAATACATTTTCTTGCTTATATTCAAAATAAATAATATTATTGTAATGTATTTTCCAATTTTTAAAATTGTATGACTTGAAACTTTTAAAATTCTACTGCATTAACTCGTACTAGTTTTAAATGAAATCAAAAATTGATTCTATGGAAATTTTAATGTGGCAAAGAGTGCAGAACATTGTATTTGAAACGTAGATTGCAATTTTATAGAAATAAATTATTGTTCCAAAAGTAGACGAGAAAGAAATAGCAATATGAGAGGGATATCTGAAATATTTAAAAATTCTACTCCCTATAAGCGAATTTAATTTGTGCTGCGAAACAAACCCTCTGCATTATTGCATTTGTTGTTGAGATGAACATTTTTTACAATTTCCTTTCCAGAAAATTATATAATTATGAATTAAATTAAGAAATTGCAGCCTTAAGTATACAAAAGGTTTTACTATTTTAAAACTTTCAAAACCACTAAAGCTACAACACACCTACAAATATTTCAACTTCACTATTAAATTGTATTCAATTTATTATTTCCTCTTTGAGTTTTTAGGAACTTAGTCGTAAAACTATTACAGTTTATAAAAGATTTTACAATTTTAAATATGCAGGCTCAACATTATGTTCTTATTTTTTTTCCAAGTCTTGAATTAAGAATGCCAAATACCTTGACTCTACCTGGACAACATTAAATCAAAAGCTAGATTTTTCTCACCACTTTTGGGTAATGTTATTGTACAAATTTCAGATTAGCGATTTTTAAAAGTTGGCAAAATATTTTGTTCCAAAATATTTTGTTTTGTTGGCAAAATATTTTGTTTTTAAAAGTTTGCAAAATATTTTGTTCAAAAAAACTTTAGAACTGATCTTTTTGCAAATCCTTTTGCATATCCATTCACAAATATTATTTTGCTCTTAGAAAAATTATTCGGAACTTTGATGAACATTCACTTTCAAACACAAACTAAAGATGAAAACAACTTATACTCTATTGTATCGAGTTTAAACTTTGCCCATATAGGAATTTAATCCATCTGATACAGAGAATATAAATATTTCATATAATAACCACGTCTTTTACATAAAATGACTGAAAGACCCTTTGGTTTATGCTCGTTTTTTTAGGGCTTTTCAAGTGTATGCTTATTTTCGAGACATTTGATAATATTAAATGGGTCAAGTAAAATTTATGGCCTACTTATGTATCGTTATTGCCTTTGATTGGTTAAGAAATGAAAACTTGTCACATATTTTTCTTTTATTTTTACCAATATTTTGCATTTCTGTCAATTAAATTACGATATACTCGTAAGATTTTCACTTTTTTTTAATTATAAGCAAAATTTTTAGGCTGAAAAATTCTTGTTTTCAATAAAGAAGGTTTCCTCCTAAGAGATTAGAGGCAGATGAGGTTTTCAAACCATAATTCAGGAAACCATAATTTTAAACCAAGACTCACAATATTCAATATTGTTGAATTTTATTGATTAAATATTGTTGAATTAAAATTGTTATAATCTTTTATAAAATTCCATAAGGTTCACATTGGAGGAGATTTTATTGAATTTAAAAATATAGAAATATTTCACCCCAAACTAGAAATATTTTCACCCTTTCAAAATTTTTCATATGTTTAGCATAGCTTCGGTATTCCAAAAGTATATACGTTATGTCTAGTACCGTAAATTAGCAATTTAAAATTCCAATACGTACATATATGTTACGTTATTATATTTATAATTATTATATGTATGTACATATATATGTATGTACATTAATTATTTTAATGAATTTCTAAAAGTCTTATAAAAATATTTTATGTAAAAATTAACTACTATTCTATTTATAAAAGGTTATAGTAGCACATAAGTTGAATCTGCCTATAATCTTGTATGTTTGTATGTATTTAATCATGCATATATTTTTGTCATTAAAATCAAATAAAATATTTCTACAAAACATAATTATGTATGTGTATGTATGTGTAAGATAGTCAATTTCCGGATAAAGAAAATATATTAGGTACTTAAAATAACTGTTCATAAAATTATTACCCAATCTACAAAACTCATCACTGATAATCCTAGATAACATAAATTTCAAAATAATTTAATTTCATTCTTATATAGAGCGAAAAAATACATCACATAATTTTAAACCACTTAAACAAGGACAAAGAATTTATACACATATTTTGTTTTTGTTATTCTACTTTTGGTAATCTACATAAACAAATCTTAACTGCTGTTAAATTAGCAACAAAAACCAACTTTGTCTTACCTACTATAATTTAAGGACTTCCGTTATTTATTTTCAAAATAACAAAACAGTGAAACTCAGATTTATGAAATTTTTATAAACAAGTAAAAATGAAAGCACTTTGATGAATGGAAAATTATAAAGCAATTTTTGAGTTTCAATAAGCAGTTCGGAATTGGCTTAGTTCTATTTTTAGCGCATTAAAATTTTATTGATATGTATAGCAGTAGTTTTGACTATATTATAAGAGTAAAATCCTCAATCAACATTTAATGTTGAAAGTTAATGCTAAGACAATTATAATGTTCCATTAAGGACTATATATAAATTATTAGTAAATAAGGACTGTAAAGTTAAAGTATATTTTATGTTATGTAACCAAAATCAAACATTATGATAATTAGATCAGAATAAATTAGACATAGGGTAAAAATTAATCGCAAACCAAGAAGTATAGATCTATTGTAAGTTAAAACAGAAATTTCCATAGTTATTTACACAACATAGTATACCATTTCAATTGAAATTTTCAGTAACATTTTCCGCCATATTTTAATTTTTATTGTAGGTTTTCCTTTTTTTCTGCAGCATATGTATATGCAATTGAGATAGGAAATTTTAAATTATATTCTCTGATTATGCTTTTTTTGATAGAATATTAACACTCTTGAAGTACATTGGATCGGACGATTGAAAAGACCGTGAAATTACAAAAGTATAAACCACTCACTTTTAAATATTTCTGAACTTTTATTCTTAATAAAGAAACTTACCAATTAAAAAGCACAAACTACAAATATTTATGAAAGTTCATTTTAAAGATATGCCACTGTAACCATTTGTTTTAATATATGCAGTATAATATCTTTGTTCATTAACGCCTTTCGTAATGATTTGTACATGGATTTTGTTTTTACCTATGTATAGTAAACAAAAATATGGAATTTTTAATCAAAACGTTACTGTGATTCTTTTGTTAACACAAAATATAATGGCAAATTGCCCAAAAAATTTTATACACATACCTACTTATGTGTGTATGTAAATGAGAAAAATTTTAAATGATTTTGGAATTTTTATGGCCTATTCTATTATTGTAAAAGCTTTGAAATTTACTACCATCATTTCAAGTGTTACCGTTTAAAATTCTATTATTTTTTTCTCTACTTCTTTGCTTTATTTACATATATCCGGTATATAACTGTTATGAAGTTAAGTTGTTTTAGTGAATTTTTCCTTCTAATTTTGTGTTTGTTGTGTTTTGTTGCTTTTAAATATATTTTTCTAATAAAATTTATTTTTTTCTTTCTCATTTTCTTTACGGTTGTTTTTGTTTTTTGTGTTCATTCTTGTTTTGTATATAGATATTATTGTAGAGAGCATCGTGGGAGACGATGATTAAATTACACCATATCTCTACCCCAAAGTCTTATACTCTTACACCGCCATCTATTATTTTGCTTAAAAGTAAAGTAGAAATGCCCTATTAAAATTGTCTCACAATCATTAAATATTATTACTGTGAATAAGAAGAGAGAAGAAGGGAAATAAGACAAGAAAAAAAAAATTAAAATGAAAAAATGAAGAAAAAAGACTGCAAATAAAATAAAATATAATCGTCCTTGTCTGATATCGCCTGTTGAATACTGAAAATCAACAGGATCTAACTTTACCATTAATAAAACACAAGCGGGGAAAAATTGTTGCTATAAAAATTGTGAAGGGTATATAGTAATGGCGGTGGGTACATATTGGAACGGAAATATTTTTATATTTTTTTTTTTTTTGTTAAGAGAACTCTGTTGTTATTGTTGTTGTTTTTATTGTTCAAGAATGAAACGAAAAGGCGCGATTATGATAGATGGAATGTCATTTACAAAATTATGCTTTTATTATTACACTCTAGCTATTAATATCTAGCTGAGACAAAAAACAACTTAACTATAAAAATAAAAATATAAAATAAATAGAAACAAAAAAAACAATGAATAATAAAAATAAAAAATAATTTCATTGGAAAAAGGATAATGCTAAAAAAAATTATTATTTTTTATTTTTATGCTATTATTATTATTGGTTTTATTGGAAAATTATTTGAAAGCTGTCTTCAGGGAATAATTTTTCTTCAGCTATATTTTAAGTATAAAGTTATAATGATTATTACGTCTTATATTTTACTCACGATGTATTGAAAGCGCGTATAGAGAGGTGGAGAAGTAATTTTTTTAAATGCCATAATTTTCTATGTAATAATTTACTAATTGTAATTATTGTCAAAGGCACAAAAGAAAGGAAGAATTAAATTGATTTTTTAAATAAAATATACAATACATAAATAAGGGAAGTTAGAGGTACACGTTAGCATATCGCAAAATGTATTAACAAAGGGAATGAAAAATAGTTGGTACCTGTTGAATACATTAAAAACTTTATAAAGTCGTTAAGTTAGGAGGTAAATTTTGCATTATTCTTGTACATAAATCGTCATGAATAACCTATTTTCTGTTATACTTATTATTCCTACAAAATCAATAAAAAGTTTTGCCCTACATACTCGTACTTAATTATCTGACGTTCGAATTAATATAGAAGAGGTCGAACAAAAAGAACATTACTCAGAAGTACGATACGAAAATAAGTGACACAAAATTAATATTAGTAATTTTGGAGCTGATTTTGTTAACATTGAGGCTGCAAATAATGAATGAGAGTTTCGTTGAGTTTTTTTTTCAATAATTTTTTATTCAAGAGTAGGCTATTTCCCAGTATGTCAAAGATTTAAAGATCAAGTAAATCGCGTCATTCGCTTGGTCTTACAAATCGCAATTTTTTGCAATTAAGCAACTTTCACAATTCGCATTTAAAAATTTTTTCAATAGAGTTGGAAATTTAAAATTAAAATGTTTTGCTCGTCTTTTATTTTGTTATATATCAAAATCACTTATACACTTATACAATGGAATGCATGACTCGTTGAAATTCATAACTACCGTACCACAATCTCCAGGAGGTGGTAAACCACCAAAAGAGTGTGCATTAGCTGTCAGTATATCGTTTCTTGCAGCATGTAGTGAAAATGTTAAGTATACACTTAATTACAAATAAAACGTTATAACTTCTAGATATGTGATTGAGCTGATTTCTTGTGGACATTTCAGTCATCTCTTATGAGACATACAAACTTTTATTTTCCAATTTCTGCTAAGTCGGTAGTGGTTGCTTTCAAGTGCAAAAAATTATGCAAGATTATAGTTGTTCATATAACATTTTTTTTGTAATTTGTGGGGTTTGGTTAATTGTATTCTGTAAAATATGACATTTAGATTCTTTTAAACATTATAACAATAATAATTGTTTCTACCAAAAGCGATTTTGTTTCAAACACTTACTTTTGAAATCATTTCATTATATTTAGAAATATTATGACCAACTATCGCAGCGAAGTTCGAATTCAAAATAAATAATAATTTTTTCAATTGATAAGTTTTTGAATATAACACTATTGATCTAACAGCAAGGGGCTCCCACATCTTTTATAGTCTGCGTAATATGTTTTCAATAAGACCTAACAATTTAGAATTTTGTATGCTCGACAAAAATTTTCATATTGAAATATAACAACTGAATATACTAATATGATTAACATTTAGGGTACTCCTCTTCCAGGTCAAAATTTTAATTTACATTGCATTTGCATTCTGACGACCAAATTCTAACGTATTCCTTTCCAACTTTACATAGAAAGAATTAACAGATTATTATTAATTTGTTAAACCTTTATTTTTTTGTTTTTAGCACTTTTCCAAAAAAAATTTTGAAAAAAAGTGCTTATTAGTTTCACTCTGTCCGTCCGTCCATTCGTCCGTCTGTCCGTGTGTCTGTTTACAAAACTTCTACACCCTTGAAGATAGAAAGCTGAAATGTACATAGATCTTCACTAGAAACTTATTTCCGTAGAACAAAATTTTTACCTATCTCCCCCCCTCTAGAAGTTATACCCCCCCAAAACCCTAAAAATGGCCTTTTTTAAATATTTGTTGCAATGAAACCATAAGCATTTTTGAAATTTTGCAAACGCAGAAAGGCAGTGGCTTGCTTCCCCTTGCGCGGTATGCTATAGTTAAACTTTAGAAAAACAAAATGGCCGTTCAAATTTACCGTTATCTAAAGTCCTTTTTTTCCAAATTTTTGATGTCGTTTTTCTTCTAGACCCCAGAATGTAGAAGCTTGAAATTTTAGGAGCTTTTAGATATTAACAAATAGTTCATTTTGTTAGAAGAAAATTTTTTTCCATCTCCACCCCCTCTCAAGTTATCACCTCTTGAAATTCGTAAAATTTGAATTTTTGACACCTTATATTTCCGAAACCGCAAGCTTTTCCAAATTTTTATAAACGCAAAAAGCTAACGGTAAATTCCATGAAATTAAAAAATATAATTATTTTTCTTAACTCACACAATTAACCCTTAAAATCGAGCATTGTGTTAACCCCTTTTTATATTAATTTTTGTTTTATTTCAAAAACTGCATGTATGCATCATCCTAAATACATGCAATCCCAGAAATAGTTTTGTATATGAATGAAAATAATTTTAATAGTGTGATAGGTACACATAGACTGTATTTAAAAGCAGAATATTCACTTGTTGAAGGGAAAAGTGCTACAATACAAACCATTAGTTTGACCCAACTTTATTTTCAGGTGTTTTCCTTTTTTAGTATTTTTCTTTTTTAGCAATTTTACCAATAAACTATTATTGACCTTATTCAAGTTAGCAATAGATTTTTTTCATTTTATGTTGAAATTAGCCTTAGTTATAAAGAAGTATTCAGTTTTATTTTTCTAGGACGCAATTATCCTGGGTCAACCTATTTCCAAATAACTTTTTCTAACACATCGTTAATATTGCGAAAAATTTTAGACAGATCTTAATCATGTTGTGCGGAGTGTCTTTAATTTTAAGAGAATTTGTTAACAATTTTCTTCAATATTCTAAAAAGTAAGAATTATGCTTCACTTTCCCCATGTAAGAACCGATATCTCACTAAAAAATATTTTATTTAAAGTTCTGTATTATGCAAATTTACAAATTACACTGCGCTGTAGTTGATAAAGTATTCAGTATCCTTAACAAATTCAGTTACATTAATCGTGTAAATTTTAATTACCATACGTAATTTCGTGCTTAAATATAAAATTTTTATTTTTAATTCAATTTGATATTAGAACAGCTTATTATTCTATTAAGCTCAGCAGGACCATTTGAATTTTTTTTATAATTTCTATAAAAACAGTGCCATGTATTTTTGACATTTTATTGTTTTCTTCGTATTTAATATTCAATACGCATACTGAAATTTAACGCAAAAATTTTCGCCTATTTTTTTTAATTATAATAAAATTAAAGCATTGGAACAAAGCAATTTCGTGTTCTCAAAAATTTAAATCGTACTAAAAAAAGGAGAAACCAAATTTCAAATAAAAACTGTTGCTACTTTTATTGTTAAAGGATGAGAGTGTCACCGTCACGTTTTTAACCAATTCTTTAAACAAGAATCTACCAACAAAATTGTTGTGTATGTATTTAAGAAATAACTTCGTTTGAACATTTTGCATTGATGTGAAGTGTTGCTTGAAACAAAAAATATACGATTTAAATTGCAGATATTTCAGGACAGTGATGAATAATCAAAATTATTGCAAATCGGAAACTACGACTTCACATCCATTTTCAAATTTAAACTGTGTCTTACTTATCATGAGTCTTAAAACATATATAAGGAAACCACTCCAGTTTGAATGCTTTTGTAATAAAATTTTAATTTGTAATCAAATCATTGAGATCTATGCAAGTTATGTATCGATGCACTAAGAAGATTTTACATTTGAAGTATAGGAATATAAAATGTGAAATGCAATAAAATGAAATGGCATAATGTTCGCAAGGGTTATGTAGGTGTTCCTTATCAGAACGAGGAAAAGTTTTATTATGCACTACCAACACTTTGTTTATAAATAATTCTAGTTCTTTTGTGCTCTGACAAGAGCCTTAAAAACAAAAAGTTTTCACTTTATTATCGAAACGAACTTTGAATTATTTTTTTTTTATTTTTTAATGTTTATTTCCGTTTCCAAAAAAGGTTGCACGTCTCTTGTGTACTTTACTGTCCAAATAGTAGAAAAACAAAGAAAAATGAAAATATTTTATTGATGCAGCTCCTTCCACAGTATACCGCCTCAAATAAAAGATGGAGATGATGAATAAATAATTCTAATCGGTCTGGTCTGTTCGATTGTGATTTTGGGTTGCTTTTTGGGTTCTTAGATGATTCAATTTGGTTTTTTCTTAGATTTTCAATTATTTTTTGTATTTTTGTTTTTGCTGGTAAACGACCAATCCACATGATATTTTATGAGGACATTTTTAGAATTGAATTATACCGGATGGAACTGAATGAAAGAAAATTGAATAAAAACAGGAGCATAGATTTTTAAAAATTCTTTTCCAGTTTTTTTCTTTGACAAACAGGTAGTTAAAATGCAAATAAGATATTTTTTTTTAAATCCTGGAAAAACACATTTTTTTTTTACTTAACAGAAAAATTTAAGTTAAAAAAGCAACGATAAGAGCTTTTGAGATTTTGGTAAAAAATTTAAAAGGTTCAAACAGAGCTCAATTTTTTTTGAAAGATAAGATATCGCTTAGGTTCTATCAGAAAATGCATAAATTAAAGCTTTGCTTTGAAATTAAGGCTTTGCTCTAGGATGATTTTTCTAAAAATGTATGTATACTCACGGTAACGTATCTATGAACTTGTGAGCATCTCCAAAATAATCCCACAGTTCTTAAGGGTATGTTTGAAAGGTTCTGTGGTTGCAATTCAGGCCAGTACTGATATGAAAATTATCATGCAGTTTTAGAAATACAAAAAACAAAATCAAATTCTTACGAGTTCTTAAAAAATTAAGCTCCCAAATCGATTTTAAATAATACAAAGTCTTTGCAAAGAGTTTTTAAAACTTAATATTATTTAATTTCAAATAAAGTTATAAAGTGAAATGCTTGAAAACTTACGTGAGTTAAGCAAAAGCAATGAGGCTAAAAATCAAAAACTGATACTTTGAATGAAAACGTGTTAAAAATAAGCAGACTATTGCTGTGAAGTATTTTATTTTAAATTGCACACGTTTACATGTTACTGCCATCAATATACACATCATATATAAGCATAATCTTCTCTTCAAGAACAGTGCTGTTTTTTTTTGAAAAGCTTCAACATACTCTGATAAAATGAGACAACTGTTCTGCAAGCTTCTTTAAGGTATTCTAAGAATTTATTTCAACATTTCTGTACACACTTTTTGTGTGTTGACAAACTGAACAATCGCATCAACCAATTTTCGAATCGAACCGAGCACTTCTATTTATCGTCATTTGGAGATGCTTACATTATTCAAAAACTCTAGATGCTTACATTATTCAAAAACTCTTGCATTGTTATGTTATGTTATTACCAAATTTTTTTGGTAAGAGATTTGGTAAGAATGGTAAATAGTTTCACAACCACTCATCTTTGTCTAGAGACGAAAAACCTTATATTGTCTATTCTAGCATCTTCTGGATTAATATTGAATAGAAATTTAATTATTAATTGCGATTGGGAAAAAATTTAAGCATTATGTATCTAGAAAACAAGTGCAAACGCTCATTGACAGAAAATTTTGCTTCTTGACAGTTTCTCAAATTCTTACATAAATTTTTCGTATTGCTTACATTTTCCAATTTATAAATACACCAAAGACATAATTTTAAATTTTGGAACAATGTATTACATCTTTTATGTTATAAAATATCTAATTTCAATTAAAGAAAGTAAAAGAAGAAAAAAACGAAAAAGTAGTCAACAACAATATTCATTTATTCAACAAAAGAAAAGGAAATCGGAAACAAAATAAGTGTTTCCAGATCTAATTTTATCTTAAAGGTAACAACATTAAGAAAGGTAAAAAAAAAAAATTAAACACATTTTTTTTCTGTTCCTGAATTCCATTCAGGTACACCGAAACGTGACTACTTAAATCCTATCCTTATACAACAGTATAAGAAACATATAATAACGGTCCACAAAGAATTACATACTTGAGAGCTTTTCAAAAAACCAGAATGTTGATATAAAAGAAACGGCTATAAAGAAAGAGTTGGTTAAGTCAAGAGATGAGAATGGAAGATTTCTATACATTAACATTTTACGTTTCATTTGCTCACGTCGTTGGGAGCTTTTCCGTTTTTATTTTAGTTCCACAAAGTTTACTTTATATATTTATTGACTTTATTACATAAAATAAAGGAGGCATCGTCTTCCAACTGAAGTGAACATATTTAAAATTTCATAAAATAAAAAGTTCAAAAAGAAAGATTCTATATGGACTCTAAAGAGAGTTTGTTTTACTTGGCCGAAATCAAAACCTGTCCCATTCGTATTTGAGTTTTTGTTGATTAATAAATTAATCTCATTTTAATTAAAATCTGATAAGTTTAGCGCTGGGAGCGATGACCGAAAGCAGCATTAGCCTATCTTTTATTATTTTTTAAATACATAGATTCTCAACGTTGTTTAAAAAATGGATTATCGGCAAGAAGGTAAAGGAATACATACATATGCAATGTCCGGAGTCTAAAAACAAACCTATTCCATCGTTAAGAATGGAATTTTTGTGGGAATTATTTGATTCTCGTAATATTTTACTTTGTCACTATTAATTTATTATTAAATTTTCCTGTCGATTATGTGGCGTTCACATTAATTTAGATATGCTCATACAATCTACATCGTTTCCTTATATTTTTTAGCAATTCCTCTCCTTTTTCCCATATCTTTACGCAGTTCTAAAGAAAGTAAGAATTCAACGTTTAACGAAAAGGAAGTGAAAAGTGTTGTGTTGTCTTTAAACAAAATTACAAATACCTATCGGATAAGTGTAGTTACAAAAAGGTCGAAGTGTTCGTATATTAGAATTTCCTATATTCATGTTTTAAAATGTTCCTTTAAAGGTATATGAGATACCTAATAGCTGAAGATTAATAATTGTGTAAGAAAGGTAAAGCAAAAATAAAATATACGAGTATGTATTCGCCGTCGAGGTTTGTTTATAAATGGCGTAATTAGGTTTTCGATGCCATTATGAAAAAAAAAACATTTTCAACGAAATCGTTATTCTGGTTGTTATATTAAATTGTTAAGAGGTTTGCTTAATTATAGTAGAACTTTATAATAAAATTACAGAAACTGAAAATAATATGTACATATATCTATTATATTTGGTATGTGTAACTTGGATACAATCATCACATTGGAAGAAGAAATAAGCTTGGTGAATATTATACTAGAGAGCTTCGTTTTCGTTTTCAAGAATTTTATTTAAGTAGCAAAGATTTTTTTTTATTCTGTGGAATTACCTAGATATTTTCGATTAAATTAATTTTCCGTTGAAGTCAAAATCTATATACACAATATAAATATAAAAGATTATGTATAAAATTGTATATATAAAAGGTTATTTGCAACAAGTTTCCTTTTGCGGACCATTTTACTGTGAATTGGGTTTTTATATTATTTATTTTTTATTTTATTTTAAATTATGTTTGGGCAAAACTATTAAACAATTATTTTAAACTAACCGAAGGCCCTTTATAAGCTTCTAAATTAATTTACTGCAGTAACTATTCGATTATTCATAGTTAGTTGAATCCTTTAGATTCATTAGATTATTCATATGAAGTGTATACCATATAAATTTCCTTCAAATGGGTTGAAGACAGCCGGAGTTAGTTCTGAATTTAAAATATGACGAAAAATTAACCTTTGTAAACTAAGAAGAAGGCTACTGATTTCAATGGTCTTAAGAAAAGAATGCACAGTTTTACACTAATTATTAACGCAAATTTTAGGCATCGTGACAGCCGGTCGATTCCAATTATTTCACGATTAAACTTTATGACTGTAACTTCTGTCTTTAGTTTTAAAAAATTTAAAAAGAGTTCATAGAAGTTGATTAAATGCACAAAGTATAATGATTAAGAACTTACTTCGTGCCTGCTAAAGTTGACTACCACTGATTTTTATTATTTTAAATAGAAATACTTCAAAAATTGTTGCTGCCATTATCACATCTTATTATTTGAATACCTGATAACCTGTGGCGATGTTTATAACAAATTTTAACATTTTAAATTTCTAAAATGGTAATTTACGGATGGTTAATTGTAATGAGGCTGTATTGTAAATGTGATGACAATATAAGGATGTTAATGATAGATATTGATAGCGGCTAAAATCGTAAGAAAACAAAAAATTCTTAGAAATTATTTTTATTTTATTTTATTTTTTTTTTTTTGACTTCTCTATTTAACTCTTGGGGTCAGATTTAAATATTTGCTTGCTCATTATTAATATTTTCTTTTTCTATCCTTTATATTTTTCATTCTCTGATTCTTTTCTACCCATACAACTCCTCACCATTTTGAAATCAATCAATTATGGTTTGTTGACTTATTGGAGAACTTTAGATTTTTAACCACAGGGTTTATTTTTGTATTTACCTTTTGATTTATTTTTATTTTTTCCACTGTAATAGTTTTTTTTTTTGGTTTTCGGAAAATATTTCTTATTATTACAAATTTAAGTTGAAGAGTAAGCATGATATTGACAAGGATTTAAAAGTAAATAAAAAAAAAATTTATTTATTTCTGGAAAAGAAGGATAAAAAAAGGTGTATATTATTTGTCTGTTTATGTAAAAAATTTGCGTAGAATTTTTAATTGGAAAATGTGGAATTAAAAAATAAAAACAGCAATAAATTTAAATGCAAATAATGATCCGATTGAAGATTTCTAATGAATGGATCAATTTAGATTATAATCATATTGAGGAGTTCAAAAAATTTTGTGTTTGATGCTATTTTAGAGAAGAATTAATATCAAAAACAGAAGTTTTTATTTTAAAAGCAAAATTGTTTAAGAAATAAATTTCCATTTCTCTTTTCTAGAACAGTAAAAGAATAAATTTGTACAAAAGATTTTGGGGTGTTCAAAAATTGCGGAAAAAAAACGTGTTAAACGAAATGAATGGGTTGAAAATTTAAATAAAAAATTAAAATGTATTTGACTTTAAGTTAGCTAAAGAACTTAGTTATAATTAAGAATTAAAAATATGAAAACTTTTTTAGTAATTTACAACTTTCTTTTTTTTAAAAAAAAATAGGGATTTTTCATCAAAATTTAAACATGAAGCTTTGTTAATAATTTTCTTAAATTGTTCTATTAAAGTAAAGCAAAGCTTTAAAGAGAATAGACTTTATCTGTGTGTAAGTTGTTTATTGTTTTACATATAAAATTGATTAATATTCCAGGCAAGGCACGAGTTTACCTACCCAACTTACGGCAGGCTGCATACTATGACAGCTGTTTAGTAAGTAATTTACCTTATTTTTAAATCTTATTGAAAAAAATTGAAGTGCAAACCAAGGTAATGTTAATTTTATTAAAAACATGTACTAAAATTTAAAAATATTTCTCATATTTCGATATTGAGCAGAGTGAGAGAAGAAATAATGACGATTAATTCCATGTGATTAAGGGTTTATTTCATATGATTGAAACAAGACTTTGGATAAAATTTCGGAAAATTTGAAATTTAAAAAGAAAACTACAAAATTTTGTTGAAGAATGTTCCCAATTTTTTTAGATTAAGAAACATAAGATTATAAGATTTTATTTTCTTTTGTTTAATACTGGCCAATTATAGTAAAGTATGCAAATAGGCTACATAATGGGAATTTTTCACAAAATGTTCATATAAAGAGCAATTAAAAACTTTAAAATGTTAGTCTGCAAAGTATAATTGTTTTAATAACGAAAAGAAGCACATTCGAAATTAACTGTTTTCATAATGCTTATAAATTTTTAAGTATAAGGCTTTCTAAATACTTTTTTCAAAACCGAATTTTGCGAATGGATAATATTATCAGCGATGCTTTAATAGTTTTTAAATTTATCTCTTTTTATATAGTAAAATAGAATTGCAAGTAACGGCAGTGTTTCCAAATGCCAATGAGTTAGTGTTATGTCAATAAGTTGGTATTGTATTAATTCAATGTATAATTTCATGTATTTGTGACACTAACTTTAAAAATATTTTAAATTATTTGGTTGGAACTTCAATCCTTAACGATTAACTTTTAAATGTGGAAATTTTCATATTTGTAAATCTGAAATTGAATTTTTAGTTTAATCTTATAATTGAATTATGAATAAATTAATTTTTTCATTACAAAAATATTAAAATTGAAAAAAATTTGATCTTTTGTTTTATCTAAATGTTAAGGAGGCAGTAAAACAACTTTTAACAAGCAGTACCATATACGTAAAACTAAATAAGCATGAATCCTTAATGTCTTTTTTACAATTTTATAAAATTTTAAATGTTTTACGTTCGTAAGTACGTCAAATCTTGTTATAAAGTAAAAATTTTTTTGTTACAAAAAATTACATGTAAAATTACAAAAAAAATTTTAAAAATAAGTAGGTTTATAAAAATTTCGAAAACTTTTAATAATCCGTTTTTTTGACTAAAAAAATTTCAAAGAAATTGAGATTTTTCCTATTAAAATTAAAAAAGAAAAAATTTACCTACACGTCTTTATGCGTCAAAAAAAGTAAAAACTTTTTAATAAAGACAATGTCGCTGCAACATTTATACGTAAAATACGTTTCCGTAGTAAGAAGCTAAATGCAAAATTTTGCATTTTGCAGAGAAGAAGTTCTCATATAGTTAATAAACTATATAATAGAATAACATGTTTAATGAAATTACATCCTTAAAAATAAAATAAGGTACACAAATGCGAATGCGTGTAAAAGGAAACATTAAAAATCAGAAAAAAAATTGTAATAATAATTGGTTGATTAAAAAATACATACATATGTACATACTATGTATGTGAAATTCAGTAAAATTGAAAGATTTCAAGTCGTTTACAATAATTGAAAAAAAATTTAATGAAGATTGTATACAAAAAAATTTCAAAACTTAATAGTACATATAGGCATTATGTTAGGAAAGACAAGATCCGCATAAACATGGTTAATTTTAGTTTCGATACTTATTGAATTTGACCTTACAAACAAATATTATTAATTATATTTATATAAAGTTCAAACTTCCCAGTAGTAATGGAAAAATTTAATTAAAAATTGTGCAATAATTACTTACAATTAAGCAAAGGAATTTTATTCGCTTTTTGCATTGGTCGAAAGAGAAAGCCAATAGATTTGTGTTTCACTTTTAAGAACTTTTCCAAAAAATTTGCAAAAAAAAGTACTTACTAGTTTCACTCTTTCCTAAAACTTCTACGCCCTTGAAGATAGAAAGCTGAAATTTTCTATAGATAGATATTTACTAGATATTTATTTCCGTAGAAGTATAATAGCCCCCCCAAACCCCAAAAATGTCATCTTTCAACTATTTATTGCAGCGACATCACAAGCAAATTTTCAAATTTTACAACAGCAGAAAAATAGTGGGTGACTGCGGCTATCGCGGCATACCATACTTGAACTTAAAAATAAAGTTGCGGTTAAAATTTACCGTTTTACAATCATAATAATGTTGCCATTAAAAAGGTATAATTATTTTTTTTAACTCACGTAATTAATACTTAAATGTTTGAAACGTTGACGCTTTTTTAAATTTTTCTATTTTATTTCAAAAATTGCATATATTTTTCATCCTAAAGGTATGCAATCTTTGAAACTTATTCGTATATGAATGAAAATAATTTTGATACTGCGGCACTATTTAGAAGCACTATTTTCACTTGTTGAGAGGAAAAGTGCTACATTACAAATCATTGATTAGACTCAGAGCTAAAAGGAAGTTAAAGCTCTCAATCAAAAATGCCCCATTAAAACTTTTTAGTTGAAAACCATACAAACCCAATTCTATAAACTTACTAATTATTTTGAATAGATGATGAACAAAAAATTTGCCAGTTTTTCAGCAATATTTTTTTTTCGCAAATCAATATCAGTGTCTGTCATTCCATGTATTCTTAAAATTTAATTCATTTAGGGCTTGCAAGAATTTGATCTTGAATTTAAAATATCACTATATGGTACTTTGTATACAAGTTATTTGAAAAAAATCTGTTATTATTCTACTTCAAATCTTTGCATTTAAACTAGATCAGTCAAAGAACTCTTCTAACTTGATAGAAATTTTTCCTTTTGCACTAAATCTGAAATTGCCTTATACTTTTAAAACAAATTTCGTTTTTGCATTTTGCAAATATTGTAATGTTTCATAAAAGTTCAAGAAAATTTTGAAGACTAAATATGACACTTCAAAATTTATTAATTTTAATAAAAATAACAAGAACAAAGTATGTAATGTGCGTAATTATAGTTTTATTACATGAAATGCATGCACATGTTACACAAGTTATTAAATGAAAATGGAAAAGTTCTATTAATTATTTATGATAATTTTCATCATTCACTAAAGTATAACAAAAGCAAAATTACTTGAAGCAAAAAATATGTTTTTTAAGTACATAATTTTAACATGTTCTAAAATTGACTGACTTATTTTTCTTTAAGAAAGTCCCATCCAATAAAGGCACTTCTTTCATTTTGAAATTTACTTTTTGGTAGTGTAAAATGTTTTTAGTACTAAAATATAAATTTAACTTTTTACATAAACCCCGTCTATTAGGTTGTAAACATACATACATATACATACATACATTAATATGAAAAATAGGAATTACTTTTAAAAGTTATGAATAATTGATTTGTTGTAAAAGTTTTACCAAAAAGAGATTTAGAATTAATTAAAGTTTCTTTGAAAATTTTCAGTTTTCTTATTGTGTTTCTTATTACAACAAAGCATTAAGCAACAAAGTTAATAATAACAAAATTTATTTAGAACTATAGGATACTTTATTTTATTTATATATAAATAATAATATTATAAAAAGATTGTAACCTTAAATATGCAAACTTAATTGTAATATTATTTTGCTTTCATTTCAAGGACAAGGAATTCTAAAATTAAGTATTTCAATATTAATATTCAAATTATGTAAAATATCTAGTTGGAAAATTACATTATAAATGTTAGATTAAATAAGATTTATTGGGAAATTCTTGTGCTTGCAAATTTTCATTAATTAATTTAAATTATATGTAATTGGAGAGTAATTGAGAAAAATATACTTAATTTATATGTGCCGACCCATTGTTTAAAGTATAAATTTCGAAATTCTTTACCAAAATATTTTGCCATTATGAACACAATTTCTTTATGTTGAAATACGTTTCTAAATATTTAGATGTCTTAACACTTACATGATCTTGAAAGCAAAATTTTCTAGACTTCATCATTATATTTATAAATTTTATTTTAATATAAGGTGAAGATTTATACTTTACATAATTACATTATAAAAATTTCTGTATTTCTTTATTAAACATCATATAAATTCACACAAGTTAAAAATAATTTCCAAAAATTTTGACAGTGAAATTATTAGATATATGTATACTTTAAGAGGTATACAAAGGTATATAATATTATATCAATACCTGTAAATAATAATTATGTATGAAGAAAATTTTTAAAGAAATTTTGTTAAAAACGATCAAAAATTTTAAGATTTTCTAAAACTTTAAAATAATTCTTATTTAATGTTCAATTTATATACATATATACACACACATGTATAAAATAAACATTATAAAATATTGAAATTTTTCTTTATAATTATAATTTATAAATTGAATGATTTGCATTCAATTATAATATGTATGTGTTTGTGTACATATAAATTTTCGATATTTTATATATGTACATTAGATTTCATGCTTAGTCCAGAGAAAAATTAAAAAAGAAATACAAATCAAAAAAAAAAAAAGAAGGAAAAAATATTAAAAATTTATTATAACATCATATGTTTATAATGCCTAAAGGATTAAATATCCTTGTTGCAACAAATTTACATTAGGTTATTTAAAAATTTATAAAAGAATAATACATTTACATACGTATTTAAATATTCATATTTTTTGCTTTCCTGTACTTATATATTATATATGGCAACATTATAGCATTAAATCAAAAATACGAGTATACAGTAAATACAAAAAAATTGTCACTACATATGCAATGCCTTGATGTATTTCAAAAAATGTCATTAAAATATTTTCGATTATCTCGATCGAACTTAATCCAAAGACTTCTGTGGTTTTAAGAAGAAATAAATCGTAAACTGAGAAAAAAATTAAGAACTCCAAAATTCCGATTTAAGCTGTTGTTTGAAAACTAAACTTACATACTTTATTATTTGTGTAAAAATATCGAATATTGAATACACCTGCAATAATCTAGCTTGCTTATGATATTTCATACATGCAAGCTGCTCTTTGTGCTAGGCGCGTTCTTTTATGAAAAACAAATAAATTTACCAGCTCGTTTTGGAAAACGGGTCATAAAAAATTATAAACTAAAAATTAATATATTTAATTTTTAGCTTATGATTGAGGCAAGTGAGCCTACATCGAAGAAACTGTAATTTAAACCAAATTTCATTGGTAAACTTTGAACATTCTAACAAGAGAATTCTAATAAAAGATACAAAACATCCGAAAACATACTGTGAATTTGAAAATTTAGTTGAGTTTAAGAAAATATTGATGGAAAAAGATGACACGGCTGCTAAATCCATAAAAAATAAAATTAAAAAATAAATTTATTAGCTAGTAAATTACTAATCCCATTCGAAAATATTTTAGAAATTTAAACAAAACTGAATTTTCTTTTAAAATTAAATTAAATCATAGCCTAGAGGCTTTTGTTCATTTATATGAGAATTGTCAGATAATTCCCGAGTAAAATTACCATAATCAACTTCATCACCTTACTGACATTATCAGATCAGTTTACTAACAGTTTTCTAATATGTGGCATAATTCGAAGCAAATATTTATATAATAAGTGAAAAATATAAGTTCCACTGTATTACATTTTATATATACATAATTTATTCTAAATAAAACCTACAACTTACAACAAGTAATATGACACTAAAAAATATTGTACCTATAGAAAAACATTACAACAGCACAAAATTCCGGAAAAATGAGATAATTGTAAATTGAAATGCACTCGTTATACTGTTTCATCTTGAGCTATTCAACAAAATTTTACAACTATATTTGTGGATCCTACAAAACGACAACTTCAAGTAGTTTCAATATTTAATTATAATTAGAATAAAAATCCCTAATTATTTTGAACACTGCCCAGTTTTTAACTATCATTTTATACATTTTTTACAAGAAAACGGCTATGCACAATCCAAGGTATAACAGTTTTTATAGAAGGTTTATTTTATGAGTAAAAAGTTGCATTTTTAATTGTGGCAATTTTGAAATTCATTTAAAAAAATGCTTGAAAATTATAATTCAACTAATTGCTAGTTTAATTATTTTAAAACTAGTCCATTATTTTAAAATTAATAAATTTTTTGTATTCTAAACACATCTAACTAACTAAACTATTGCGTCAATTTAACTCCAATGCGTCTAATAAAAATTACAATATGTTTGTAAAGAATTACAAACTGTTTGATTGCTTAATTGCATGTGACCATACAGTTGCATGTGCATGCGCTTGAATATAAATCTATGAAATATAAATAATAAGTCAAACAATTGCAAATCTAAAACTTGTATGTCTATCTGATCCGTTGGAGCTGTAAGAATATTATAGTAATTATTTTACTGGAAAATCTCAAAACTTAAATATTTGACATAACACAATATTATTGTAAACAAACAATAATATGCACAAACTAACACATTACAGAATGCATGCTTTTCCTACATATATCCATAGAACTATGCATAATATTTTATAGAATATTTTAATTTCAGTTACAATTATACAAAAGTGTTAGATTATATTTTACAGTTTATTTATTTTTTATAACAATGTAAAAAATAATAATAACAATAATAATAAAAAAATATGAACATAATAATTTAATATTCAGCAAAATAATAATTGAAATGTAATAAATAATATTAAAATATGTATGAAGGTATAAATGTATGTATAAGTACATTCATACAAAAATATTCAAACGTATTGTTATTATTTTACACATTTATGTGTATGTATGTATTTATGTATGCATTTACTATTAATGTGGATTTGAATTGTACTTTTTACCACTAAATTTAGGTAAATATTATCCATAAATATTTTATTTATGAATTTGCGTTTAATTTATTTGGTTTTATTGTTTCATTTGGGGAGATGACAACCACCGATTATTACGTTTTATTACACATAGGAATACTAAAAAATATAAATGGAATCACATACATTCATATTCGTATTTCATAGTCATACATACTTACATATACGCCAACGCTTATATTGTATAAAAAATTTATTTTATTGTGAAAATTATTTATTCCTAATTATTACAAAAAAAAAAATAATAACAAAATTTACTATAAAAACACACAAAAAAAAACAATCAATTGAAAATTAAAGCATTTTGAAGTTAATATTAAGATTATAGGTAGGACATTATAAAAAAATTAATATATTATGTTTGTACACACATAAGTAAACGTAATTTTGTAAACAAAATACACAACCTATTAGTGTTGCCATTCATTCGGATTTCTTAAAATGCCATTGAATCGGATTGTTGCCATTCATTCGGAGCGTTGGAACTTGTTGTAGTCAAAAATAACATGACTGATCAGTAACAAATATTTATACTGAATTTATACTTTGAAATTAATTTTTCATAAATTTTTGCTTGCAACATAATGAAAGAAATGGTTAGTAAGAAGAGTTTGGAATTAAAAGAATGGTTAGTAAGAAGAGACTGCCCATAGTGTTTAATTAACGTCTTGCTGTTGTTTTGCTACAACAGTCTAACGAAAGCCAGATTGTTGCCATGTGTCTGATAATGATTTGCCTTACTTAAATAAAGTTATGAGTTAAGAAATTTTTCTCAATCCCTAATATTCAATTCAACAATATTTCGTACAATTACGCTGTGTCAGTATAGAAATGGGGGAAGAATAATCTCTTTATGGTCTATCTTCCGGCAGCGTCGACATAACACAGGCAAATATTTTACGAAAATCGCTACCAAAATGATTATATTTTTTCGGGACATTGTTAGCTGTTCTTCATATGTCTTTATAAATAATTTTATTTTTTAGTGCCTTTTCATATTCAAAAGTTTTGTACTAAAACTCATTTCGTTACTCAAATTTCTATATATGACCTTATTAACTTGAATTTGAATTTTCTGTAAAATTTTCTGTAAGATATAAATACAAAAATTAACAATTTTTCTTTTTAATTTTCATTTTAAAATTTTTAACTTAATTGTTGAAAACAAGATTTTTGTGAAAAAAAAAAATTAAAATTTTTTTCGTTTTACTTGATGTTAAGACTCTGCTCTAAATAAAAATGGGAAATATTCAAAACCATATGCAATCGGCTGACAATATGCGACTGAGTTCAATAATAACCATCTGCATTATTATTGGATATAAAATTTGTGCTCTGTTGACTTAATTAAGCACTTTTGCAATTGTTTTTCAGAAATCAGTTTTTAGATGTAAAATATTTTAAAAGGAAATGGGAACTAAGTCAACTTGTCCTTCAATTTTTATTTAACTAACGCGAACTTAACGCGAACTGCTACTTAGAGAGATACTTTTAACTATTCTAGATGTTATTGAACTAAAATATAATTTTATATTACATAACTTAGTAATTTTGCTACAAAACAATTTTCTGTCGTAAGTCGTATTTATAAAATTTATTAAAATATTTTTGTTTCATAAACCCTTTGTTCAATAAATTTTAATTTTTTATAAAATATTTTCCATTCAATGTGACAATTTTAATAAAATATAAAATTCAATCAGAAATGATAAGGTATTTAAAATTAATTTTCATAATGATTAAATATTTAAAATGCTGGAAAATAAATCGGACTTGGACTTATAAAATAATAATAACTACATATATTATGTAAATTATTATTGTTGATTGCAACTGGCACCATTAATAAAACAATTTACTGAAAAAAATTCATGTATATGTGGGCATAATATTGTAATACGTCAAAACAATTAACTATTAAAATAATTTTATAAACAAAACACAATAAAAAACACAATAGAAAATAATAATTGATAAATTTGCTAATATGCTTATACAATAACGACCATATTTACAATAAATTCAGTAACTATTGTTTATTATGGTATTTATATTGTCATAAAACAGTTATAAATTATTTATTATCTTTTATTATAGGAACATACAATTACACATATTATTATAAGCAAATTTTATCAAAATTGTATAATAGAATATTTTGTTGAGGTGAATTAAAAATGCACTCACCAATAATCCTAAATTATTGGGTAAGAAATAAATAGTAGTCTAATAATGAAAGCATGTGTTGCGAATTTTTGAAAAAAATATATGCACGTCAAAGAGATTTGTAGTTATAGTCAATATTTTTATTTATAATTTAATGGAGAACAAATTTACTCATACTTTCTGAGTTTCTTTGCGACAAAATCTTAATTACAAGGAGAGAAAAGGAACTAAAATTTCACTTAAACAGCTGGTAAGTTTTAGTTAAGAAAAAAGTAAAAATGAAACTGAAATTTCTTGAACAGCAAATATAAAATTGCATACTTTTTGGGGCAGTAGCAAAAACGTAACAAATCAGCTAAACACGTTTTGTACGTAAAGTAAACGAAATTCTACTTGTATTTATTTGGGATTCAATGTGTAAGGTATTCAAATTCGTTTAGATTCATTTTTTTTAAGGTGTTAAGATTATTATTGTCTCATCTATTTTATTGATTGTAGCTGTTAACTGAGGCTGAAAACAAGCTAAATTTTATTTTATACGCTTCAATTTTGATTCAATTTTAATACGTCGTTATTAGTTAAAAAAACTATCTGTGTGTTTTTTTTAGTTTCTAAGAAACTGTGTAATGAAAATAAATTTTATAAGCAATTTTAATAAAGTTACTTAATACTAAAATAAACCAACACAGTTATATAACCAGGAACCATTTATTAAAAGCGAACTACTTAAGTGTCGAAATCAGAATAACAATTATTGGCTCCCCGATTGCTGTAGTGCTTATCGAGGATTTATAACTATGAATCACAAATTGCGGATTCAAACTATTTGGCTCTTCATTCTTTCTTTATTATATAATAAATTTAAATTCATTGGTAGACTTTCAATTTAAAAAAATAAAGCAGAATATTACAGAATTCATTTTAGGCTAAAAAAATTGTGAAAATCCATAAGAACTTCAAAATGAAAATTTAATCATCTTGAAGGTTCCTGCTCGATTGTAGATTGTTAGTTATTGAAAAGAGATATGGCTAAACGAATCCGACAATCGCAGCCAGTCATAGCTAATTGTGGCTCCCCCTCCTATATCCCAATTACACTACTCCGGTCTCAAGTAAATAACGGGATATTTCCCTTAGGAAGTTGGACGTAAACCACGCAACACTGAGAGCTCCTTTGACATTTGTAATGTAATTGTTTCAGTTTTTGAATAATTTAGAAATTTATTTACTAATTTTATAAATGGAGGCTGTTATTGTTTAATCAAATTTTCGCTGAGTTTCTATTATTGACATGGAGTGTCAATATTTAATAAAGTTGGGTCAAACCAATGCTTTGTAATTTAAAACTTTTTCCTACAAAAATTGAAAATAGTGCTTTCAAAAACAATCTAGCGATGTATTTCTTCACCATTAAAACTACTTCATTCATATACAAGTAAAATTGCATACCCTTCGGGTGAGCAATGCATTCAGTTTTTGAAAGAAAAAGAGGCGTTAACTTAATGGCCGAATTAAAGGGTTATTTGCGTGGGTTAAGAAACATAATTTTACTTTTTAGTGGCATGGCATTTACCGTTAGCTCTCTGTAATTATAGAAATTTGGAAAAGCTTAAAGTTTCGGAAATATAAAGTGCCAAAAATTCGAATTTTACAAATTTCGAAATCCAATAGCTTGAAGGGGGGTGGAGGTTGAAAAAAATTTTATTCTCATAAAATAAACTATTTATTAGTGTCTAAAACCTGCTAAAATTTCAGGCTCCTACAACTGACGGCCTAGAAGATGAACAATATAAAAAATTCCAAAAAAATGAGTTTTAATAAAGGTAAATTGTTTAACATTTTGTTTTTCTTAAACGCAAATTCGGTATATCGTGGTAGAGCCAATCCGGCGCTACTCTCCTTCGTCTTCAAAATTGTAAAATTTTTATGGTTTTTTTAGAATAAGTAATCGAAAAATGGCATTTTTATTACTGGGTTTTTGAGGGGCTATAACTTTTAGAGGGTGAAGAAAGGTACAAATTTTCTTCTAAAGAAATATGTTTCTAGTAAAAATCAATTGAAGATAGAAAGCTGAAATTTAATAGAAGATAGAAAGTTCGTCAAAACTGAAGATCTGCAAAGAAACTTTGTTTAAGTAAGATTTATGCATGTGTGTTTATATGAGTAAATAGATATAACTCTATTTTTACTTTCCAACGTTTTTCTATTGCTTCGAAAGATTTTGCAAGAATTTATGCAAGAATTGCTTTTTGTGCATAAAGTCTGTACTTGTCATCATACTAAATAGGAAAGAATACTAAATATGGTCAGTTTTACAAAGGAATTCTTCTTAATTTTATTTACATACATTGCTATTTAATTTTACAATCCGATTGATAAACTTAAATTCCTACACATAATTATTTTCCTCTGTTTGAATTATTGCAATAAAACTGTACCATTATCTAAAATGCGTAATTTTTTATTTTTTTATAACAATTTAAATCAATAATTATGCATAATTAGTGTCAATAATTGTATTTCGAGCCATGTCATTAATTCAATTATTGCACGAGGGTGTCAATAATTGTTTATTTTTATATTCACGCAAATGAACTTAAATTTTACTATTTTTAGTTAATATTTGATAAATTTTAGTATGCGATTATGAAAGAGAAATATTCAATATAAATTTTACCGACGCTCAAATTTTTATAATTCTGTATAGAAAAGTTTTATATAAGAAAAACCGCTTAGTCAATAATTGTACCCGTTACGCTGATTCAAAAAAACCTACACATTTGAAAACTTCCAAGAAAATAAGAAAAAGCATTTTTAACAAAATATGTTTCACTTTTTATTCGTTTCGCATTTTGAAATGACTAACATTCTGAAGACTGAAAGGGAAATTCAATTTTCATACAAAATCTATGGTGGAATAATTCTATTGAAACTTGCTAAAAAAAATTTCATCACTTGCAAATTTTTACATTCCTCGAAATTATTAATTTTTTTAAATGCGTATACTCGTATAATACAGTTAAATAATTCTCCATCCAAATATTTATTTAATAATATTTTAAAAATTCAAAAAGTTATTAAAAATGTTGGTTATTTCTGTATACATTTGACTTTACATTCATATACTCTTACATGTACATTGCGTTAAATACAGGTATGTTAAGTGTGTATAACACAATAACATTATAATTTTCAAAAGTTTTCTAAATATAATTAACTTTTTATAGATGTATAACAAAAATATAGATAACAATAATATTGCACTCCTTTTCCCTTAGTTTCTATTAAGGATAACGAATTTAAATTTGTATTTAATTATTCATTTGAAGTTCAATATTTAATTTTTCAGTTAAAAAGTTTATAATGATTTTCTAAAAATACATAATAAAATTAATAAACCCTTTAAATTAGTTTTTACACAACTTTTTAATAATAGCTGTTTTATTATGAAAATGATTACATAATAATTATATATAAAATATTTTCTATAATATATTTAAGCTTTTAATTAATGTAATTATTGTTTTATTCCAGTTTCGCGCCCGTCCATGTGTGCTTATTAGTTTTGATATTATTTTTGTATTTGTATACAAAATTACTCGTATTTCTAAATGCAGTGAAATTTTTAAATACTAATTTATAAATAAAATAATATTCAATTTCCCTTAGCAGTAAAATTTTTATGAAATTAGAAGGCTGGGATTATATTGTTAAGCATGCAATTTTGGTGTGACGTCATTCACGTCATTTGGTAAAGAAATAAATGATAATGCAAAAATTTATATAGAATAATGTGTATTAAGTTTTTCTCTGAAAGTTCATAATACATACATATATATGTACACATTTAATAAATTTTAATATTTTAAAAAAACTTTTGAAATTATTTGAAATTCTGTTTTATAACACGTATATTTATCTAGCCATATTTGTATGTCTATTAGATCACCATTATAATTATTTTACTTCTGAATATTTCGGATTATTATAATTAATTTTTCTTATGTAACTATGCCCCTATGCTTTGATTTCTTTTTCTAAATTACTAAATCAAAAATTTTTCTCTGTAATGCAGTACCTTCCACTTGATAGACATAAAGAGTCTGATGCGTTCAAATTTCCAATTAATTTTTTTTTTTTTTATCCAATTTTCTAGCTAATTTAACATATTCAAATAATATGTGGAATCAGCAAAATTAAAAATATTAGTCAATTTGCTCCGCATAAAAGATTTCCAGCAATCCTTTCAATTTCTTGCATTCTTAAAAAGTTAATTATAATTTACTCCCTGAGCTTCCTCATTTCATAAGAAAACCTTGGTATTTAAATATTTTACATTTACAGGTAACATAAATTGACCATGCTAACAATAGAATTTTTAAAGGAAATTACTGTGAAATCGCATTCGGTAAAGAAATATTTTGAACTTGAATAAGGTGAATTGCAAAATAGGTTAGCAGTTAATGATAGCTAATTTATTGAATTTTGTAAAATTCATTCAAAATATGCATGCAAAATATACAACCTTTTTTCTGAATATTCCTCGATCAAATTGCAGTAACACTGTTTAAAATCAATTTGTAAAGACTTAACTTTTATTAATTTTTAATTTACAGAATTGTGTATACGAGCAGTACATAACATTAAAGCAAATTAAATATAGGAGATTGTTATCAAAAATTAATTTTCTATGTCACTCAGATAATATTGAAACATCAAAAAAATGTGTTTATCTTTAAAAAATAATTTTAAAATTAATGAAACAAGTCTCTGATGGTTAAAATGCAAAAATACGGAGTATTACAGAGAACAGCGACAAATTTATCATATATGCAAAGTAAGAATTTGCAATAAGCGCCGGAAATCGGGGGCGTCACTGAAAACCTAAAAAGAAAACTAAATTTTAGAATAATTAAAATTGTCAATTTTTAACAATTTTTCCATTACATGTTTCCTAACAATTTTTTTTCTTCCTATTTGCAGCGAAATTACCTTGAATTATGTATCTATATACTAACAATGCAAAATAAAAAGCGGAAAGCTTAATTCCAGGCTTTAATTATGTGACTAATCTTGCATTTTTCGTGATAAAGTTACAAGAAAATGAATAAAATACCCTATGCTTAAAGTTCATTTTTATTTTTGCAGTTAAATTATACGTGATGTCGGGTCCGTACTTCTTATAACCAAATTAGAACCGGACCTGACAGAGAATATGTTATTTAACTAATTATAAATTTTAAATTATTTGTAAACTTTAAAGGGCTATTCATTTTGAACTTCAACAATATTACAAAATTCTAGAAGCATTTATTTGAAACAGTTTCAACAACAGGAAACCTATCCATATTTTTCAAATTCAAATATTTTGAAAATGAATGAAAATTAGCTTGAAAGAATTCCAAATTGCCACCAAATTAAGGCTTTTTTTTTTACAAGACAATTACTGTCGAAAATATTCTCGAGAGTTCAATATGCGATTAATCCGCTTAAGTCCAATATGTTCCTTTTGTTAACTAATCTTTTATTAATGAACTCTTATACTAAATATTGAAAACTTTTTTGTAAAATTGAAATAAACTTAAACTTTTTAATTAGACTGGGCTGTGACAATAAAATTTTCCTAATTAAGAGTAAATCATTACAAAATCATTAGTTTTCATAATTGAAGTTTCTCTATAGGCTAAATCTGTCTCTAATTGATCCTTTTTGTTTTTATGCTTTACTTTTTTTTATAAAATAATAATTGTATGTGTGTATTAGAGTTTTTTTATTTACAACTTTGATTTTTTCCCTCTCATCCCATTTTATGTACTTGATATTTAACTATTTATTTTTATTTTGTCAATTCTCCACATGTTACAATAATTTTTAACTGTTAAAATAAAAATTTTATAAATAAAGAAATCAAAGAAATAAAAATGAAGTATGAATAAGGAAAAAATTAGTGGAAAAAAGCTTAAAAAATTGAAGAAGGAGACAACAAGCAATCAAATACATCTTCAGGATATTAAGGATCTGATACAGATGTCAAAAGATAACAAAATAACGGAATAATCCTTGTGAAAATTGAAAACTGATTTTTCGTTTTTTTGTTGTGTGTTACAAATGAATTCAATATTTTTTTTGTCTTGATTCTTTTTTTTTGCTTCTTCTGCTCAATAACTGATATTTTGTTGTTTTCATTTTTGTGTTTCTAACTTGTTGCTTCTATTATTTGTACATTTATATGTTATTTACACATATACACATACATATTATTTGTGTTTTTTATACCTACATATTTAATATTAGAACGCTTGCTTTTAAATTCTCAGAACATACATATACTTTTCTTGTTTCCTAATCTAAATAAAGAAAAAATGAAATATACAATAGGAGAAAGATAAAAATATAAGAGAAAAAACAAAAAGAAAAAGAAAAACAAAAGAAACCCAACATCATTATGCTCCATTGGAAAATAAAGATTTCCAATTTTCGGCCCATTATTGGCTTGACACACAGCAGGAGATAGTGTCATAAGACAAATTGGAGGCAAAAAAATAACAATGTCTAATGAGAACAGAAATGTGAATAAAGATTCGTATGTACACATACATATGTACATGAAAAAAACATAGTGAAAATATACAATTGTAATCTTTTTTTTCTGTCTTGTAATTCTTAAAAAAGATTTCTAATGTTTTACCCAAGTAGCAAAAATTCACTTTGCGCTATTTAATTTAATTCGTACAAAACTTGTGTCAAAATATTAAAAACGTATTTGAAATAGATATTTCGATAATAAGAAAAACCAATTTTGTTTGAGAACATCAACTTAGCAAAAATGCATTAAATTTAAAGAAAATGTAAAAGAAAACTTAAATGGTACGCGAAAAAAATTTAAAATTTCTGGAATATTGAATTACTCCCTCAGCTAAGTAAAATAGCCAACTGAAACAGGTATTCTCTTTTTATAAAAAAAAAGCCCAGCAACATAAGTACAACATCAAGCATCTGCATTCTTACAAAGAGGCGTTAACAGGGTCTTATTGGCTAAAGATTTTGCACTTGTGTTGCGGTATACCCATTGAAATTAAATTAATTTGATCATAAGTTCAACAGAGAGACTTGTAGAGCGTGACCACACATATACATATTCAGCAATATTATTAAGTACTTTTCAACCTTCAAAATATTTTCTAATTTACACCAAATTACTATCTCGAAAATTACAAGTAAAAGAACAAGTACAGCGAGATCCTTCAACAGCGAGACCCATAAATTTTGTTAGGTTTATGGCCTTATACGTAATTGTAAAATATTTTGTTCTATGAAGTGGTTTGCATTTTATTATCACAACAATTGGACACAAAATCTTAATAGGGTTGCTGTTCTCTGTCTACGTTAGTTTTTTTCACTTTCATTCTTTTTGGTATATGTTATCAACTTGTTATGTTCTTAACATACTTTTCTTTTAATTCTCTTTCTTGTTAAGCTTTTTTCGTTTTGTCTTACATACTTTTAACTGCTTTTTGTTTGCCTATTAAAATAATACGATTCTTCTTCTTTAATTCTTCCATTCCCCTACCATTACTTGTAAATGGCTGGGTGTGTCGATTATAAAAGGACTAACGGCAAGGACAATTTACTTAGGAACAACAAAAAAAACCAAAATAAATTTTTTATAAAAAAAAACCATAGGCAAAAAATAAATAGAAAAATTAATGAAAAGAAAATAAGGAGTAGAAGTACAAGAGAAGCAAGAACTCCCATTGGATTTAGAGGAAGCCAAAAAAGAAAAAATTGAAGGAAAAGATACAATAAAATTTTGGCTCCTGATGAAAATTATTGTGGAGTGATATTATTTGTCTAGAATGTAGATAGGCATATGTACATGTTACGCAGGATGTGTTATATTTGTTCCTTAAAAATATTAAATGAGTATTTTTTTTTCTATAAATTAAGTTAGAGCAAAAGTGTCCTTGTGGTATTTGGACCTTTTTTTGTATTTTGCTTTCTCTTTTTTTTCGTCTTGTCTATTTCTAAAATAATATTTACAGGATAGGTTATATAATTAAATTATAATTATAGACATAGATGAGGTAATTAATTAATTAAAAATTGATAAATTAGAAAATTAGAAAATTGTGACTTATATAAAGTGGAACGTACTTTACCGTTGTTATTTTTAATGAATTTCATTAAAAATTCTATTAAAGACAATGGGTTTTTTCTCTAAAAATGATTATTAGTAAAAAATTTACAGTTTCGTTAATTAATTACAAAAATTGTTTGAAAACAAAAACTTTATTTTTTTGTTTTCTTATTGATAAAAGCAAGATAAAGCAATTTTTGTGAGTTCTTAGATTTAGAAGAAGCAAATGGAGGGAAGGTGACTGTTATGGCAGTTAAAATTAACCGTTATCTACAATTTTAACAACTTCATTTTGCTAGACGAAAATTTTTTTCTAACTCGATCCCTTCTTAATCTATCGCCCCCCGAAATTTGTAAAATTCAAATTTTCGGCACCATATATTTCTGAAACTGTGAGCTGTTCACAATTTCTACAAATGCAGAACGCTAACGGTAAATATCACGCTGTTAAAAAGTAAAATTATTTTTCTTAACTCACTTGCTTAACCGTCCAATTCAACCATTAATATATGTTCATTGAATTTTTTTTTTTGCTCCTCCTAAATATATGCAAAAATTTTATATATAATTGGTATATAATGAAAGTAATTTAACTAATTGAAGCAGATTGTTTTTACAAGCAGTATGTTTATTTTTTGAAAGGAAAAGTACTTCCTTGCAAACCATTGGTTTAACCCAACTTTATTTTTATATTAAAATTTGTAGTCATATCTCACTTTTTCTAAATAAACTCCTATTCCATATAATATTAACTTACCCGTGTCCATAGGTTTATTTGTATACAATATTCTAGTTGCCCTAGAAATCTAAAAGACTAGAGAAACAGAATGGGGAAACATAAATTTAGGCTCATGTGCGAGAGTTGTGCGCGAATTCGAATTATTCCTTTAAAATCCTTCCTTTATTCAAAACTTGTCAAGTATGTTTACATGTTAAAAAGTCAATTTAAAAACTGTTCTGGAAATTGAACGCGTTTGTTTCTATCCCAAAAACTATTTCTGAGAGTGAAATGTCTTTAAAAACCTCTTAGTTTTTTGCTTTTATTTATGCTTCTTAAAAATTTCGTCTAAAAGGAGCAATGCAAATATGTTAATTGTATATTTTTATCATCACTGATTTCTCGATAGGAAATTCAATAAAATAATTTAAAATTTCTGAGCTAAAGTCAACGTTATAGGATTATATGATTGCTGAAATAGAAGTTGAAATTAAATTTGAAACAAGAAAAATTACCTAGAGTCAAAGTTGAAATTTCCAGACCTAGAGTCAAAGTTGAAACTTCGCATTTATGAAAGGAAATTTTTTCACATAAGTAGTTATTTAATTAAATATTTAAAATATTTAATGACCCCGATGCCATAAAGAATCAAACTGAAACTAGATATACGAATCCCGTGCTACTAAAGAATTTTCCAAAAGCTTTACTCGAATTAGTTGACGTAAAATCTTTTTTTTTTGGTAGACCCTCGAAGTACTATCTTAGAATTTCAAACACTTCCCTTAATAATTTCTACAATAATTCTTTACATAATTTGCAAACTTTTTCAATCAATTCTAAAATTTTTTAGGGTACAAGTTTACCACATAATTTGTGCAAGAAGGAGTGTGATCTTCTCGTAACGTCTTCTATCATAGAATCTTAAAATATTGTTCTCCGATATTTTTCAGGAATACTTTAATAAAATATTTTATTTATTCATATAAAATAACGTGAGCTATTCAGATTCAATTTTGCCTTCCCATATTTAAGGTTGAATAAATTCTATGAATGCACAATCAACAATCTCAACTTATTTTCTTAGATAAATTCAAGCATGTGCGTGTATGTATATGGTAAGTATGTATATTAAATACATTATTTAAAACGATATTTAAATAGGCAGAAAATCATCGTAAAATAAGCTTCTTCAATTTTTCCATAATATATTTAGTATAGAGTATATTGGGAATTTCTAATGTTAAAAATTCCCTGTCCATACACTTACCTAGAACAAAATAGGAAAAAATATAGAACTTTTATGTTTTTATTTACCTATGTACTTGAGATACTTTTTCGAGTGGTGAAATATATTTCCACATATATATACATATGTATATACATATATCTATGTTTTCATTTCATAAGCAAGCTAATATTTATTCGTATGTGTGTATGAATCTACGCTTCTATGTTTATGCTTATACGAAATATTCGAATGTGAATACACAATTATCTGGATGATACCTTTTCTTTTCCACTGGGTCTTTGAGAAGAATTTTATGTTTAAGTTTACCTTAAGGACTTTCAGGCTTTTTCTCAAATGATTTTACTTATGCATGTGGTTTGATTCGTTGCTTGTGTATTTCATTTGTGTACATATTATGTAAGTATATATAAGCGAAACTTTTGACAATATTATAAAGGCTTAAGTTTCTAGGCATTGTTATGTAGAAAAATTAATAAAAATTATAAATTTTGTACAATAGTAGCACCATTTTTAGAGTTTGAACTTCAAAATTATTAATCCAACCTAAAGTTCACGCAATATTTTGACTAACATTATAAAAATATCAAATTTTAGTTAAACAAGTTCTTGAAAATCAGGACGAAATGAAAAGGTTAAAAATTATAATTAAACCGAAAGCACCAAAATGTCAAATTTCCTTCAAAAACTTCATTCCCAAAAGAAATTCCATACATGGAGAGATCTTTGTCATTTTCAACCTCCTATGACACTGTTTAGAAAAACAGAATAACAAAACAAAAGCTTTTCGTTAAGGGTACACATACCACAATCTAAGCGACGTTTCAAGCCAACTAGAAGAAGAAGCGACGAAAAATCTGCGAAAATCTTAGGTCACGTGACCCATATGTAAAATAGCCAGCTTATGTCATCTTAAAGAGGGTTTAAGCACAAAATTTGTACTCAAAATATAGCTTCAGCAAACTGTATGAATTAGTTATTTAATTAAGATTTAAGAAATTTAATTTATTACAATGATTTGCTTATTTAAAAAGAATTAAATGTTTAGTATGGCAATTACATTGAGTCAAAGATGACATTTCAATTAAAGAAAGATATTTTATTTTTCAGATATTTCAACATCTTAGGCGAAATTGAGATTTTCTTTATTAAAATAATGTCAAATTAAAAAAATTATTACATAACTAGGAAAGGGGATCTTGTAAATAAAGTTTTCGAACGAAAGTTGTAGATATTTACTCAGCCATTCTAACAACCTGTTATATAATTCAATCGCGTTAATTTTGTTTAAGAAATTTTCAGGAACTTGCCTGAAAATATGAAAAAATTTTGATAATTACAAGAAACTTAGTTCTTAAAAGTATTTAATTTAATACAAATAAGCGGCCATTACTAGCCGTAAATGTTTTGTTAAGAATTTATTTCCCTAATATAGAAAATCATTTTAATTTTTAAAATTGAATTCCAAACATTGCAATTTCTGCAAATATTTCCAAATTTTTCCAATTATATGTGAATGTACATATATATATATATATATTTAGGTATTTTTATAATCCAGTTATGAAAATATTTAATCAAACCTGGTCAAAAAAACTTGTAAATATTTCAACTTATTAATATTTCACACATTCAGCTTCAGTGTTCTGCCAATGTTGCTTATATGAATTTCTTATTATACTGTTAAAGAAGTCAAAATGACATAGAAAATAGTTCATCCTTTTTTATCTAGGTGGTACAGCAGTTAACAACTTCCTGAATTATTTAAATTCGAAAATAACAAAATCATCTTGCTTTATGGGCTTGTAATTCTGTTAATTTTAATTTATAAACTTTAAAAACTGCGTTGCGTCGCAAAAATAATTCGACAGCTTATTTATGTCACAGGAAGCGACGAATCCATATTACTGCATCTTATGCTAAATATTAAATTATAAATTTAGAATGAATTTTGGTTTAACAGTAAGTAAAACAAATAGTTCGGTGTGAAGATCAAAACAAACAGAAAGTAAAACATAAAATCGAGGCAAATTAAAAGAACGTGAAAGGAAATTTAAAGGTAATAAAGGAAAGGAAGAAGGAATTTAGACCAAAATAAGAGGAAATAAGGAAACAAATATTTGATTTTCACTTCAGCAGGTGACTTATGTATATAAATCGAATATGCTTCCTGAAAGAAAGGATAAAAGCGACTCAAGGACTTTCTATTTTTTTTATACTACAATTATTTTTGTGTTTAACTGCTTTTTTTCATTATTTTTTTTATCATTACATTTATTATTTTTTCAATCATAGGGCATACTCGACGTTAATTCTATCATGGAATATTATTCGGACGTACAGTTGTAAGGTAAAGAGTATTATGCTGGCTGGGACATAAAGAAATTATTCTTGTTTTTTTTTGTTTAATGTTTTCTCAATACTTTTTCTTAGGGCTTCACGTTACTTTACCTTTCAGTTGTGTACTCTTTATAGTTTATAACATTGCATATAATAAGAAAACGTCTAGAAGTTCAAACTACTTGATATAAGGAATAAAAGATTTAAAAAACAAAAAAAAAACAAAATTTCTAAATTTTATTTTCAAAATTTTTAGTTTTTTTTTTTTCTATTTTTTGTTTTTTTTCTTTTTTCAAATCTCTTAACAAAAGATCTTAAATTTTTTAACTATGCACAATTCCTTTCGGCAATATTAAACCGGGTGATTATCATGAATTTTCGTTTAACAACTTATAGACTGAAATTTTAAATTTATCATTGGAAATATTCTTTTGTCATAAATCCAAAAAAAAAAATTCACAATATTAAAATAAGTAATCAAATTCATAAAACTCATAGAGTTTTAGACAATTAAATTAAAACTTTTCTTGGCACAAGAACCAGGTTTTTTTGATGCCACTTTAGGCAACAAAAACTATACTTCACAAATTAAATTCCAAGCCATTTAAAAGAACAAATTTATATTGAAGACTCGTGCAATGCGTTTTTGACCGCAAATATTCACTCTTTTCCTGGATGTAGTTTATTTTTTTTTTATTTGAATTAAATATGTAAGCTTAAGAGTTTGATTGTATTTACCTAAGCACTAATAATATATCTATTAATTGTGGAATTGAAATTGTACTTATGTTTGTGCTAATGCCATATCAGGTCACCAAGCTGAAATAACATATTTTGCGAAGTATTCCAAAACAAAATACTTAAGTAAAACAATGCTTAATAATTAATATTCCGTATTTCGATTGAAATATTTCTGTTGAAGTTTTGAGTGCATATTATTTCATTTTATGTAGTATCTTTTCAAAAGTAATCTTCAAATCTTTTCAAAAATAATCAAACTTACTAGAAAAATTTTAAATAAAAGATAATTCGCTATAACACTGCAAGTCACCCTGTTTCCTATAATGCTAAATTCTACAACAGAAATTTTCTTATCACATAAAAATTAAACATAAAATGTATTTTTAAGATTTGAAAGACGAAAAATAAGAAAACCAAGTTTTCAAGTGTATTTTAAAGGAAGTAAAATTATAAAATTGGTTCAAAATAAACTGGTTTTGTGAAACTGAAGACTCTAATATATAAAAATAGCAAAAAATAACAAAAAAAAAACAAAAACCTAACGAAAAATATTTATTATTTTAAAGGATAAGAAGGATGAGCTTTCAGAAATAAAAACTGCACACACATTAAGAATGTGATGTAAAAAATGTTAATAGAATTTCCACAAAATAGAGAAAAAGAAAAGTAACCGAAGCAGTCCCTTTTGAGCAACAATTGTTTAACTAATATTTATTTTCATGTTTCATTTTCTGTTAAAACTCTTTCGTGCATGTTAAAGATTATTTCATTTTAAACTTTATTATGATAGTTTCTTCCAGTTAATTTAAAATAAAAATATTTAGATGTGAAATTTCGAGTTGTAAAGAAATGAAAAAAAAACAAGTAGTGTCTTTATCCGAATTTATTTTCCTTAAAAAATGCAATGACATTCAAGGTTTTTGTAAAGTAGCAGAGCAATGTGTAATAATAGAACGAAGTTCTTTTTTACATATGTTTACAAATTTAATTACCTGAAATTTTTACCTGAAATTTAACTTTAGTACGTTTCAGTAAATTTAATTTTGCAAGGCACATATTTTAGAAACGATACTTCAGTTAAACTCTCCTATATTGCCGGTTTTAATTTACAAGCACAATGAAATTTTTCTAAAATAACGAACCCACTTTCTCCAAAAATTCATTCGAACGATTATTAAAATAGCAAAATCTGGTGCTTGTATAAATTTAATAAATTATTTTGAGTTTTTCTTAATTGTATCACAATTGTTTCACAGTATTAGTTCCTATAAGAATAGTAATTAGTAAAATCATTAGTGTGTTTAAAATAGAAAATTGCATTTAGTACCCCAAGTAAACTACATTTAGTAGCATCGCCGGACCTATCATATATTCAAGGTAAGCATATTAAATGAGTGGCGGAAAACAGGGGCTCAATTATTATGTACAAAGTGCAATGTTTATTTTATATTGTTCATTGCTTTATAAGTAGAAGGGCGTACTTTTGGGAAACTGCAAAGGATACCGGAACCGTACGTGCGTAGTAACGTGAAGAACACTTTATCGGGGATTTCTTCATACCTCTGTAGCTCTTAATAGAGCGTCCGCCTAGAAAGCGATTGGTTGCTGGTCCGAGTTGAGTTCAAGGAGCAGAATAGTTTAATAAAATTTGTCGTTCTTTTGATTACGTCATCCGTTAGTTATTCTTAAATAACATATTGTTTTCATTTAAAACATTTCTCGAGTATTTCAGAAAATTTTTTTTTATTATTTGGTCTCTAATTAAACAGCAATAACTGAATTTGAAGCTGGTTTGATTGTTGGTTAAAGTTTTCGTATATTAAATTCACAAGACAAACAAGAAAAATCAACACAAACTTAGAAAATCAGTCCCTACAGGCTTACGGGATCGTATTTAAGGCTTATTTTCGGTGCTATGGGCTATGTTAGCGAAGGTAAAGCTTAATTTAAAACTATGCACTATAATATGCTACTACAAAAATTCAAATAAAGCTATTTGAACATTGAAAGAAAGTTTTTCTTTTAACAAGCATTAAGTTCTATCCCATTCTCTATAAAGGATTAATTTAAGTATTTACCCACAATATTCATCATTCTTGTTAAACCAATTTTTTAAATAATTTACCAAATTCAATTTTTATTTCAGCTTTCTAGAATAACACTTTATGACTTGTTTGCATTACATTTTCCAAACCCAAAATATATTATTAATTAAAAATATAGAAGAATATAATAAAAATAACCTGGCAAATAAATCATAAAAAAGTTTCAGGAAACTTTCATCATATAGTCCATTTAAAATATACTATACAAATAAACAAACTTACACACATACACAATTTCTTAAAGTTTCCTTAATATTTTTACCCCATTTTAACCAATACTAACTCTATTCTGTTCTGTTTATTTTGCTATTTTTAGTTTTTATACTCTAGACTATTTTATTATAATATTAATTTCTTTAAATCTCTACTGTCTTGCAAATTGATATCTTAATTCGTTAAATTCCACACCTTGCTCTGAGTATTAAAAATAAAGGAATACAAGAAAAGAAGAAAAACTAAAGTGCCGGGAAAGTTTTTCTAACTTATAGATTACAAAAAAAAATGTAATCGTATGTACATATTTTATACTTTTTATATATTATTATATCAATATATAAATATCAGATTTATGTACATAGCTGTCATCCACTTTTGATCTAAATGAAATTTGAACGAAGTTTAATTAATATCTCTAGAGATCGCAGTTAAAGAGCAAAGTTTTGCTACTGATTTCTTTTAAATTTAGTTTTCTTTCATAATGCATATCTATATACCCACACAATACATATCAATTTTTTTTTCTCCATCTGTTAAAGTTGTTATCTACATATAAATATTAAGGATAATAAAGACTTTTAAAACTTAAGAATCAAATATCCTTTTACATAGTATAGTGATGGAATACCTTATAATATTGTATGGGATTGTGTGAATAATATTTTACTTGTATATGAATATGTGTATGTGAATAGCTTAGTGAAGTTTATTTTATATTTATAATATGACTAAATTTAAAAAAATATAAAAAATAATAAAATTTGATTTAAGCCCAAAATTTTGTTCGACTAAATAATTATTGTAAACCACAAAAAACAAAGAGTTCAAAGAAATTTTGTGTTAATGAAGTAAAATATTTCTTGATACCCAATAGCTGCCAAAAATTGAGTTGCCATGTAGAGTAAAAACTGATTAAAAAATTGAATTTGATTCTTCAACAATCTTTAAACATTGAGCATTTGCTCGATCAGAACTTTCAAATTATTTTTTATTTGGATTAATTGTCGAAACATTGTAATTTGTCAAAAACTAGTATTTATTCGATTTGTACGAGAACTATAGAGTGTGCTAACACCCACTTTTTGACAAAAGCTCTGTTTAACAATAGATCAATGTTTATAGAAAGTTTTGTAAGTAGCCGAACAGACAGTGCCACTGATAGGCACATCTTCTCCAACATTTTTTTTGAAAAAAAGATTTAAAATTTGTTTTTTAAGAAAATTAAGAATGGTGCGTCGAAATTGGCTCCACATATCTGAAAATTTATTCTTGAAAAAATACAGAGATGATTAAATTTGATGTTGGAAATGAAATCTTTAAAAACCGCTTTAACGTTTCCTTTAGTTCCTTTTGTTTTCTCTTCTTTTAACTGTTTTAAAAATTTTCTATGTTTCATTACATTTGTGCTCTAAATTACTTAAGTTACTTCAAAATTATTATAATTTAAAAATTAAATTATAATCCATTCTCTTATAAGAAAAGCGTTCCACATGCCTTCTTCAACTCTTCAAATTTTCAAAATATTTTTGAAAAAAAGTGCTTCCATTTTTTTTCCAAAAAAGTGCTTCCATTTCCAAAAGTCTGTCCATTTTTTTTCTACCCCGATCCCCTCTTAACTTATTGTAAAATTATTTTCTTTAAGTCATTTACTTAACCGTTCAATTCAACCATTTTTTTGCTTATCCTAAATGTATGCAATAGTTTTATATAATATGTATGTAGATATGAATGAAATTAATTTAAACAATGTAGAAGCAAGCTAGATTGCTTTTCGAAGCAGTATTTTAACTTGTTGAAGAAAAAAAAATCTTCTTTACAAATCATTAGTTTGACCCAACTTTATTCAAATTTTTTTCCAATTAAAATAATTAATAAAGGTTAATCTGGGTAACAAAACTAAAGTCCGAAAGTTAATTAAATTTCACGAGCTTTAAAGAAATGAATACTATTTTGAATTTCAAACCGAGTTTTGAAATTCTGAATAAAAATTCTGTGAAAAATTCTTTTTGAGATTGGATAAAAATGCAAGAATTTGAAACGAAAAAAAAATTTTTTGAAATTATAAAACCAAAATTTTTAATTTTGTTTTGCAAATTAATAAAAATTACCTTCAATATTTTTTAAGTGTATTGTTTCTTTATCGATTAAGAAAAAGATTCAGCTAATTTGACCATGTGCATTGGAATTGCAAATATTATAAACATTTTCAATAAAAATACTATTTTCAAACCAATACTAACACATACAGAGGGCCTTTATCAGATGACAAAATTAATAACATACCTAATTAAAAAAATACTGTCTACAGTCTACACGAAATATCTAAGAGTACCATGCCATATTCCATCTTATACACATACTTATAAATTTAATTAATTTTTAAGTCTACATAAACTTTACTCAATTTCTATAATATGATTTAACTTTTATTCAATTTTGTATGCCTAACAAACACCTCATGGCAATTATTTTAAATTATTTTTTGCTTTATTTATGTACAGGATGATTACGAAATAACTAAAAGTTTTTTTAACTCATAAGTTGTAGCACAATCAATAAGAATTGCATAATGAAATTCAATAAAATTTGTAATTTTATCCCGCCCTGTATTTAATAAATAAGCTGAACAAAGTGTTCAGCTCTGCGCTTTCGAAGGATTTTGAAAAATTTTCGTTTGAAGCTTTTGTCTTACTTAAATTGCAAGGTGTATTAATTTTTAAAAATTTAAAAATTTCTTCTCAAAAGCCATTTGGATTCTACATCAAAGTTTAAAAAAAATTTTCACTTGCTCCGAATTCACCCTTTGTATAAAACCTTCTGATTATATATATACACAAATACATATATATTCATTCAATATTCGAATTCTATATTCGAAATTTTCCACATTTTTCTATAAAATCTTTTGTTCACAGTTCATATTGTGATATTAGTTATTATTTAAAAGATAAAAGCCAAAAATATTGCCTGAAGGATCCATTTCTTTTTTTATTTTTTAATTTCTTCGTCCATGCATTTCATATAATAGTTATGTACAAATGTACTTACATATTACAGTAGCTATACACTAAATGTACACATACATATATACATGCATATAAGTGCCTATATTATATGAAAAGAAAACTCAAGATAGAACAAGGATCCAAAAACAAAATACATAAATTATTTAAATGTTGCTTTGTATGTTTTACGAATTGTGTATTTTAAAGGAAAATTCTTAGTTGAAGGGCAGTTAATGTAGAAAATGAAAATATTTGTGAGGAAAAATGCAACACAATAACAAAGAAACAATGGAAAATATTTTTTTTTTCCTTAACCAATATTTTTTTTCCTGTACAAATACATAAGTATACAGGTATTATATACCTGTAATGTATATTTATATAAAATGTATATACATTTCAGGTAAATAATATTAAAAAAATGTCAGAAAAAATATTTATTTTTTTAAGAAAATATTGACACGCTGTGCAGAAAATCAAAAATTATTACGATAGTCAAAGACAGAAGAGCTTCAGATGCATAAACACATATACAAGTGTCTATTAGAAAATAACTATTATTATAAGTTCATACAGAAGTGCTATAATAAAGATGAAGGTAATAGATAAAAATACTAGAGTTCCCTTAAAGAATGTTAGATCTTAAGAAGAATTTTCATTGTTTAAAGAAAATTATCAGATGCGGTTTTCATATTCTCATTTAATTTTTATTCTGTCATAACCTTAAAATTGATGCACTTTTCTTTCTTTTTCATTTCGAATAATAACACAGTGTCGTCAATAATTAATGCGATGTTGCAATGTTTAACAAATATTTAGAACTCTAACCCATTTTATTGAAAACTTCTTTATCTAAAGAGTTCTTTGACCTGTAATTCGCCTTGAAAGCTAACTTTGAGAAAATATATTTTGGTTACCAGCATTCGTTAGATTTCTGTGAAAATTTCAAGTTAGTAACTAAGGCTATCTAATTTAAGACCCGATCAGATCTTAGGTAGATCGTTAGCGTAGTAGTAATTAAAGGCTAATTGTAATATTTTTAAAATATCACTGGGAAATTAATACTTTTCACAAAGCGTAAATAAATCAGGGATACGGCACTGTAATCATTCTTTGGGCAGGGTTACGGAGTTGACGATAGCATCTAGTATGGTATAAGTAGCTTTTTATTTAATGCGCCGCATTAACATAGAATACAAAAAATGTCGTAATGCAAATAATTAGATTTTAGATTATGAATAAATTCATAATGGATTGATTCCAATGCAGCTTTTCAAAGACGCAGCATAACTCAAGCAGTTTAATATTAAGTACAAATTTTAATTTTCAATGGAAACAAAAGAAAAGGTGTTTTAAAATTAATTAAACAACCATTACATGTAACCATTATATGGGAAACTACTGTCGAAAAAATCAATCGCCACAGGATGAGTCAATATTGAAATATTTTTTCAATTTATTTGTCTTTTATTTTTAATTTTTCTTTAAACAATTTTTCTTGAAAATTCAATTAACTTGTCGGCAATATCATAAAAATATTTAAGGAGAGAATATGAGTGACTTTTTGATTTTTGAAAAATTTTTTAATATTTTCTCCTTCAGTAAGTCTAAGAAATATAAAATTAATTAAATTTAATGTAATACTGGGTATAAAGAATACATCATAAGGTGCAAGAGATGTGGAAAAATATAATAAAGATTAAAAAATATTTTGTTTGAGGTTATAAATGAAAAAATTGCTTTAAATTATCAAGCACAAATGCGACGGATGTCTTAAATGAAAATTTAGCTTTATTTTCTCAGCTTGTATTTTGCTTGCAGCTTGTATTTTTTGTTAGCATTTGTAAATTGAATTTTGTTTGTAGCAATAAATATGTGAACTTGCAAACGTTATTTGATTGAAATTTAAATATCTTAGGGAAAATTCCAATACCCTGGTTGCATTTCACACAAAAACTTTTCTTTAAATCAAAAAAAGGTTCTTGTAAAATGTTTTGCTTTAAAGTGATTGTTAAGCTTTCATAGTATAAGAGAACAATTGAACTATAAATAAGAAAGAACTTGTTAAGAGTTAAAAAAAATTTTACAATCGAAATTTTTGGAGTATCTGAACAACTTCAATGTGCATAAGAAGTTAAATGAAGAGCCAAACTCAACTTGACTTATTCCGGAATACAATTTTATATGTTGATAACTTATGCAAACGTTCCATGAAATATCTTTGAAAATTACTTGTATTAAAAATATATTGCATATATTAAGGGGCGCGAGAACAAAAGTAGATGATAAAAATTTAACAATAAGATGAAAACGTGGCAAAAATTCAAATTTATTATTATGCATCATTAGATTAAAATTATCATGATGCAGATCCGATACAAAAAAAATATTCTCTTACATATAATAACTGTAAAAGCATTTCTTGTAAAAGAAATGATAGTGCGTCCATGAACTTTTCCTCATAATATAATAGTTTTGACGTTGGAAATTCAATGTTGGGCTACGTTATGTAGATCTGCATTAATTTTTTTTTATTTTAGCAGTGTAATCAAATAAAGGTCTTAGTCATAACTCAATGAACTATATGCAATCCAAGTAATGCAAAACTTGCAATATTCGCAAACACTCTATCAATACCATCTCTAAACACTCTACAAAATATAATAAATTTACATTGTGGATTGCATTGTACTCTTAATTCATTTATTTACAAAATTTCAAACATATTTTTACCGACCTACACATATGCACACATATACTCAAAAGGGTCTACATAACAAAAAAAAATTCCCTAAAGGTTCTCATATAATTTTAATTATCTTTATTAATTTTTGCAACCTAATAATAATAATATAAAATATTAATTAACCTTAAATATAATGCATAATTTATTAATCGCCGTAAAACTTTAGAAAAGATCACAACTAAAAATATTGTATAAAAAGTGAAAAACTATCAATCATACACACGTATAGACAGGATACCATACATATAGTAAATTATCCTTTTTTAGAAAACAAAGTAAAAAAAAAAAATTAACATGATGATGCGATAAGAATTTCACATAAATTTGGATCGTTAGAAATTTAAAATATAATTTAATTATTTAATAAAACATTAATATAAAATATTTATTTATGTAGCCTTAGGTTTCCATTATTGGAAGGTAATTTATCTCATCTCACATCTTATATTATTTGCGTTAACAAAAGATGTTCTCATTTTATATCCTTTAGAGTATAAGTATATGCACATACCTATATATATATCGTTTGAAATCTCATAAAACTCAGTAAATTATTAAATAGTTTTTTATTCCCTTTTATTTTATAGAAACCGTGTAACAGAAAACTTTTAAAAATTTTCCTTTTTTTTTTTTTAATAAAATTTCTAACTTTTAAATTTATAATAACATTATAGCCATTTCTATAAAGACTTAAGTTGTGTTCAATCAATCATGTACCCATATATATTAATTAAATATATTCTTGTATATACGCAGATACATATATGAAGGTATATCTATGTTATCGCATTAAAAATCCCCAACTGAAATTAATTAACGCTTTTAAAATTGCTCATTTTATAAGGATACTTTTATTTTCTTCCTTTTAAAAGAAAAAAAGTAGAAAAAGGTTAAACTATTCAAACCAACCAATATTTCTTAAATAAAAGAATTATATGTATGTATATCTATGTATGCAGGTGTATGTTCACTTTATAAAAATTTTAATTCTTCATTTTCCTATACAAAGTTTTTGTGTAGAAGCAAATGAATTCTCCTTGATAAAATTTTCAAATCCAAGAAAATTATTTAAAGTAGTTTTCTTGCATATAAAGAAAATTTCATATTTTCGAAATCACGCATTCAATTTGAACTTGCAAAATTTATTTAATATTTTGTGCTTTTAATGAGAACTTTTAAAATATGGAATTCATAATTACTATGCAATGAAATGTATACATACATACGACATAATAGGTAATGTAACTGTTATAGAAATGCAAAGTGCCAAAATTTTCAATAAATTCATAACACTTTCTAAATAAATTCATAGAGAACATGAAAAGAATTGAATTTTTCATAATTTTAAAAAGAATTTCAAAATTGGCGCCCCTTAATTTTTAATATTCCTATAGTTGTTTATTACAGACCGCATTGGATATAATAAGGAAGATCATGCGACTGCACGTAATTTTGAATGTCGATTTGTCGATATGAACGCACTTTTCCATGGTAGGAAAGCGTAAATAAACTTTTTTTTAGGGCAACGTTGGGCTTCCACCCTGTCTATCTACTTGTCTGTCGATTTGTGTGTGCATGAATGCATCTTAAAATCTGAACCGATTTTGATAAAATTTTATGTGTGATTTTATTTTGGCTATGGCGCGAATCAACCAACTTTTTTGATATATCAGACTTAGGGAACTAGACCTTTTGGAGGGCTAATTTTACATTTTTGTTACGTGTTTGAAAACCGAACTGGAGACCGATTTTAATCAAATTTATATTTTTTTTACATATGTTAACTAAAAGCTTACTTATTCCCTTTGTTCTTGTACGTTCATCTAAACAAATACAATTTTGATAATAAAATGTGATAATTAGGGAATTATTTCAATAAAGCATAGTTTTCATTATTTAACCCTAAAGCTATACAAATAAGGGACATATGTATTTTTAGAAGTCATGCGTTTGATCACATTTAGTATTTATCTTAAAATGGGATTAATATACTAAACATCGTTAAATTTTTTTGCTTTTTTTAAGATTTGCGCACATTGCATAACGTCAAAATGCTAGCAAAGTTAACACAAAGCTATTTTAACCTTTAATTCACAACGCATTTCAAAATATGTGTTGAACTTCTTGTAAATTTTCTAACAAAATTTTTTTTCATACTTTTCCTTTTTGCACTATGCAAAAAAACAAACGCGAAATAGTTTGGAAAATTTAATAGTTTAGTTTGGAAATAAATAGTCTGGAAAATTGAAGTTATGAATATTAATTTTAAAATGTTTTCGTCATCTAAACGCCATGTCAAAGATAAAAATTAGCCAACTTGAGCTTGACGACATAAACACTGCGTTTTAACTTCCTATTGTGAATAACATTAGGTTATTGTGAATTTGGAACTCTGTCTAACTTTAGTCCTTAACATAGTTCTTTACTGACACAAACTCCATGCATATTATTAGTACAATATAGCTTTTAAAATTTCCGTATCTCTTTAGTCAAGTTTCAAACATAATGTTTGTAAATTTAAGCTATTAGTTTAACATAGCGTTACTACATTCAGTTAATATTAATTAATTATTAAAAAATAGGAAACCAAGATATCAAGATATGCAAACATTAATACGTACTGCTGGCAACTTTTAATGAGAAATTATTCAATTAGGGGTTTGACAAAATGAAAACGGTTTTACGGTAATGAACGCATTTTCTTTTATTTATTTTTTTTTTATTTTTTTTTGTCTCTCTCATATACGGCAATGACAATATCCTGCGATAACAATTATGATGTGTGTATATTTAAACATAACTTCCTACTTAAAACGAAGCTAAAAATATAATTTATAGCAATTAGGGAGAGAAATTTAAAACGCGGTAATATTTAATACACGAAAAATTATCGGAATGAATTGAATATGCATGACACATACAAACATACGAGCACACATACATAATATAGAGATTAAATGTGTAACATATGAATATGTAAAGTAATATTATATGGTATAAGGATACCGATTACTTAAGGTATGTAAGAAGAGAAGAAAATCGATAATTAAATTAAAACTGTAACATTTGGTGTTTACCTATGAAAATTACTGACACATGAATATTTTACGTTCGCGATTTGTTTATTTTACCTCATCTTTTTTTCTTCTCGTATATTTTCTTTTCAATTCAGCAAAAATGAAAATTTACTTTTTAAAGGTTAATAATGTTTTGGTGTTATGACGGTAAAAGAACACAAAAAAAAAATTATAACACAAAAATTGTACACGTATAGAAACCAAAAATTAATGGAAATGTAAAATTATTAATGAATATTGAATTAAAATTAATGGAATTTGAATTTTCTTACAAGTAAAATAGAAAAAAAAAATTACATATAAGAATTATGAGACATTAATTTGACATATCATTTATGCATATACCACCACATTAAACATATTAACATACCCCATCTCTCGTTAGACGCCTTAAAATGACGACATTAATTTATTAGCAATAAATTTTCACCTAATTTAAATATCATATTTCTTTAATGTGAATTTAAATTTTGTATATTTTTTGTTGTTCCTCATCAACTTAGTATTTTAAGAGGAACTTAAAATGCGTAGATCAGCATTTTTAATAGGCTATACAAAATTTATTTTACATATTGTTAATCGTTCACATCTTAGGAAATCTTATATGTATTTTATATTAAATATAGATTGTATGGTACAAATATTTTAAAAATTTTATGTTGCGCCATTTTCTACCAAGAATCTGTTTTCTTACATCTACTAATACTTACTTATATACATAATTCTTAATAAACCAAAACGCAACATCAATTTGCTCTGCTTCTTAACTTGTTAACTTATGTAATATATGTATGATATAATCCTGAAATTAGTTTTGTATGACATTTTGAAAATTGTGGTGGTTTTCGAATATTATAGCTTTAGGATTCTGACATCATATGTGTAATCAATACTTCGTAATTGGGTGTTTATATTCTTTATCATAAAAGAGTCCTGATTTCTAAGAAAAAAAAACGAATAATAATTTTATATAAATTTTTGTTTTCGTATAATTATCACAAGATCTTATTATTATAGTTAAATTTTCAAAAGAACGTCAATACCAAAACTTAGAACAGAAAGCCTACGTTATTAATTTAAAATAAGATCAAGGACAATCAAAAGTAACAAATTTTTGTCGCGTTATTAATATTTTATTTTTAGTCTTACTTCACTTTGTCCATGTCACACAATTTTACTTGTTTTGCCATACTTTTTGTCTGTGGCGTTTCGGCATTATTCAGCATGAGATTTAAGCAATTGTGTTTTTTTTTTAAATTTATAAAGTAAATTAAAATTTCTATTTTTGTTAAATTTAAAATTAAGAATATCACGAATTTGTGATGCTCTTGCATTTCATTTGATTATAATAAAAAAAAAACAAATATTCTAGAATATTAAAATGAAACTTTAGGATATGCGAATGACATGTTAGTGCGCAAGATTTGTTACATTTTCATTTGTAAATTCGTGCAAGTGGATTAAACATCGAAATTTGAAATTGGTACCCAAATATAATAATATGAACTCCTTCTCTGGAAAAATTACTGATTAGTTTCAAATGAACTACAGATTAAAGTTCTGAAAATGAAAATTGTGTGTTGTTGTGTTGCGTATTATAATTTAAGAGATGAAGTGCCATATAAGCTAATAATGCATTACTGTATTTGGCATATCTAATATTTTTCATCCTTACAAACTGAAAAATAAATAAACAATATCACAACGGTTTTAATTAAATACAAGAAAAAATATTATGTGGCCTCACAGTTAGTATTTTATTTTCTAATTTTAAATTTACAATATAATTCAATATTATTTTAGAAATTTTTAAAAAATTTCATTACTTCTTTGACAAGATGCCAGAAAATGCACATTTGTTTTTTCTTTTTCTGTTTTTCTTATTTTTATTTTAATATTTTTTGTTTTGTTTTTGCGGTTTTTAATATCTTTTGAATATTTTAAAAGAATTTTACTCTTTAGCATGTAGAGCAAAATTCTTTTTTCCTTTTTCTAAAAATCATTTGTCAAAGATTTTCAATTATTTTGTATTTTATTTCATTTATTAGAAAAGCCATATGAATCAAAGTTCATTACATGGGATGTTGAATTCGAACCAATGATCCCGGACATATTTTGACATGAATTTTATATATTTGATTTTCTTGTCTATTAATTCAAGAGTTTTTTTTTTATATTTACTTGTTTGCTTTTTACATGCATACATATATATATATATATATTGTTAGTATAGCTATTTATATATTTGTATGTATGTATATGTATTTATAAAAATAAAAGAGTAAAGCTATTGAATAAGTTGATGGATTGCAAATTTTATTTTCGAAAACATGAAAAATTCAATTTTAAAAGAATTTATTAAAGTGATTTTCACGAATTTTTGAAAAGTCAGTAAAAATTAATTTTATTTATTTGTATAGGGGATTATTAAAAAGGATATATGAAGATAAATCATATTTCATATAATAACATTTTTGAATCTGTACAAATGTGATTATAAACCAAAAAATTCATTATGATTTTATTGCATAATCAAATATGGTCAGAAAAACTATTTTTTGATGCAGTTGAAATTTATTAATATATTAATAATGCTTATGGTTAAAATCGGCTATAATTTTTAAAAATATCAAATAAATACAGGTTAAAATATCAATACTTTGATTATTAAGGTCCATATACTAAAATTTTTCTTATAAAACTTAAATTTACCTATGGCATATGTTAATATTTACTTTAATTTAGATATCCCGAAACATGTCGATTATATGCATTGCCGATTTTTAGGAGAATTGAAAAGGGGCAAGTGGATATTTCCCTCTTAGCCAACGCTGTCGTTCGAGAGCCATTGTAGCTCGCTGCACTCCCGTCTACGGTGTACTGTTTTAAATAAAAACCTGGTGATATCTTTAAATCAGTTGCACAAAGCTTGGGTAGGTAATATATTAATGGAAATCGGCGCCACGATTCTCTGCTTAAGAACTACGCTTGTCTGCCTGTGTTATCCGGAATAGAGCCAACCTCCTTCGCACGGCCTCATCCGCACCAACTCATCGGTAACTTGACTGTCTCTATATCCAATATAGCCTTGCACCCAAATAAGTTAAAATATGCTTGCTGATGCCAACATTATAAGTTCCACAAGACAAATCCAGATCAATTTAGATATAACCTGAGCCCGTTGGAGTAACATGTAATTTTGAAACAACGAGTTGTCCGGATAACCACTGTATACATCTACATCGACAACCAATTCCTATTTGTATTTGTTAGTGTAGCATTCCCTTAAAACCTTAGTGTATCATACCTGTATCTGTAGTCAAAATTGTGTTATGCCAAAATTGTGTTAAACAGGAATCCGGTATGAAAGTTACTGGGATAGACTGTTCATCCTTCTCACTAAGCAAAACTCAGCACCAGGAGATGACAGTACAATTTTGAGTCCAAGTCTTCACAAATCAATTAATTTTTTTAAGCTGCTTTTAAAATTATCAACAGACATGTTTTAAGACCAGAATTAGAAAAATTTGGTTTATTTGTATAGGGGATTATTATAAAACCAAATATAATTTGTTCCTAAGAGATTTCATTGAACATATGTATGTAGGTTACCCAATGCTTTTAAGGGTACTCTAATTTTGTAAATTCAAAAACTCATCAAAATTATTGAAACTCAATTTTTACAAGATATTCAGAGTTTTGAAAAATCTGCTTATATGCAAATGATTTTTTTAAGTTTATAAAGGTTTTTATTAAATAAAATTAAAAAAAAAGTCCTGCAAACTAGTGAAATTAAAATTATATTATGTAATTCAATAAATTTATAATTGATTTTTTTCTTTTTTTTACAGGCTAAGCGCAGTATTCAAAAATAAGGTATGTAAAGAAATATTTTTTCCTTTATCTTTTATAATTTTGAATTTTTTTTAAAATAATTGTGTTTAATTTAAAAAGTTCATATACGTGACTTGTAAAAAGTTCATTCATAGTACGCGTAAAAGTATAAAAAAGTAATAGTATTTGGCTCACTTAAAATTATTAATCCTAAATATGTTTGAAAGCTCTAAGCAGATTGATTAATAATATTACAGGTATAACGAAATCAATAACGTGAAATTTCGCCTCTCGAAAAAAATGTGGATACCAAAAATGTATGCATAGGTAGAACTTTAAGTAATTCAAGCTAAAGTACATTACTTTGCAATGCCGAAAATCTAAACTAACGAAAATATACGGCTTAATTACCGCTAGGTCATTTTCAATATTAATTTTAGATATGTATATCTAGTATCAATATAATTTCGAATTTGAAACAGCCAAATACTTATTTTTTGCAAAAGAAAATCGAAACAGGCTCATAAAATTCAAAAGTATAATTTAAAATTTTTAATTCGTTCTAAATCTTATTACTCGTATAATGTACACATACTCGTACATTATGTATGTACAGATTGTGTATGCTCCTTATCAATCTACTTTGTATTAAATATATTTTAGAAATTATGTAATATATATACATACGAGTATATACATATATAACTAAGTTCATTTAAGAATTTTTAGTTCTCAATATTTTTCAATTAGAATTTTCATCTTTAATCTTTTAAATATTTTATAGAAATCAAATTTCCTATTGTAAAAAATTTCATTTCCTATATAAATTACTATTATTTTAAAGAATTAAATATATACATAAACATATATATATATCACTTATTTAGAAAATAAATAAATTAGAAATGAAAATTCTAATTTTTGTTTTTTTTTTTGTATTTCAAATTATTTAATTTTGTAGAATAATTTTTGACTTTTGAGCTTTTCTTGATCAATAGTACTAAAGTATCATGTCAATACATATAAAATAATTTCAATAATCAAAAAATTCACATAAAATTTCTAAAATTTTAATATTCGAATTTGATGAAAATCAATTTTTTTGACAGAAAATAGAAATTACAGTAAGAGGATTTAAAAAACCAATTACATTATCGTTATATTATTGAAATTGACCTATTGTAATACTATTTGAACATGACTACAAAAATTTACATACAACACTTTGGTCTTATGTATACATATATATATGTATATATATTAACCTCTATATCACTATATTTGTGTGCGTGTTTTAAGAATAAAGAAAAAAATTAAGGACATTAAATTGATAAAATAATTTGGTATTGTCAAATTAAATTTTTATATGTTTATTATTCTCTATATGTATATACATAATTTATATGTGAATATTTTATACAAATGTTATGCATGAATGTTTTACACATATTGTGTGTTACACTGTGCGTAATTATATTATGGAATTACATTAACAAACAAGTAAAAAAATAAATTTTGGTACTGATTAAAATTGGACTACGCACTTATTTCAAATAAAATTTTTTTATGTAAACAATTTGTTCAAAATAAATGGCTTAATAACTAAAGAACTAAAAACATTTTACAAAAACTGATACTGGAATTGATTTTTCAATATATTTTACTGAAGACAAGATTGAAGGGCTGATTCAATTATAATGCTATAGAATCATATTAACTTCTAAAAACTTTTGAGGAATTAAGAATCTTTCAGGGCAAATTTTCCAAATGATGGTACTCGTAAATTGAAAATTACAGAAAGTTTCATAACCTTGACCGCAAGAATACCGAACAGACATATAAAAAATTAGTTTACTGAGGCTCTTCTCAGTTTATTTTTTTAAGACTTCAGCACGCGGCCGGTTTTTAAAAACACTGTCAAACAAAAATTTGCGACAACTTTTTCAACAAATTAAACATATTAGGTTTTTTTTAGTTTTATCATTACTTTCTTGGAGATCTAAAGTTTTGCAGAATCCTTAAAAAAAAAGTTCTGACAAATTTGTCAAAATTTTTAAATTCCTTGCCAGGAAGTAGTTTAAAAGGTAAAAGTCCCAGTAGTTGGTGTTTTCCAGAACCCATCTCCGAGCAATAAATATAAGTGTCTGTGAGAAATTTCAAATCTATAGTTCTTTCAGTTAACTTAAATAAACGCCACTGAGCCAGAATATATTTATATTTTGTGGGGTATTCAAATATCCCCTACTTAAATTCGTACGTTTACCGGTAAAACAAAAATTCATTAAGATGTAAAATTTTTTGATATAGAAAGAATTTTTCATACAGCTTTTGGTAAAATAAGCCTTTGAATATTAAAATTTTGCGATCTTAGAAGTTCCCAGCACTTCTTCCATATAGAATAGATTTAAGCACTCAAATCTGAATTTATGAAAATTTTTTTTGGAAATTACAAACGCGGAAAATTAACAATTCATTTTGTAAAATTCTTTTTAAATCACGAATCTAAAACCTACCGCTTTCTAGGCGAATATTGTACCAACAGACTTGCAGAAGTATATGAAGAAATAATTAATAAATTTTTCTCCACACATTACTTTTCTGCATTGTATTTTTCTCTCGTAGGTTAGAACATAGCTCATGTGAACTCATACCTAAAAAAGAGAATTATTAAAAATGGAACAAATATAATTACGATGAATTGGAATCTATTACACATATACTCGTATAATATATAATTAGTTCGTATTTTTAGTGCCATCACTATACATACATATGTACATTTAAAGTACATATGTACATATACGAATTCATTGTTAAAATATTCATGTATTGAAAAATTTTCCAAATAAAAGATTGGAATTTCTCAATAATATTTCATCTATCAATTAAATTTCATATATAAATAATTTATTTTATTGACATCCTGTTTTTATTTTATTTAAGAAAGAAGAGAAAATTTTCCGGTATTTACAGGAAATACTATTTAATCTTTTGTTATTAAATTGAAAAAGGAAATGAACATTTTCTATTAAACAATCCTATAAATACAAACATTTATACATATAATTAGCATAGCAAATTTTATCATATATATAATCTTAATATATGTGTAAATATGTATGCAAATATGTACAAAATTACAATAAAATTTGCCTATTATATTAAGAAGTTAATTCTAATTAGAATTTTCAAAATTGAAACATTATTATTAAATTTAAAAGATTTTATAGAAACAAAATAATCAGGAAGTTTTCTTTTAAGAAAATTATTCAAATTCTATATACATACAATTATGTGTATGTATACTGTACATATATACTTATGTATTTAATGTTATACGAGTATAAAAGAAAACTTTTTAATAATAAGATCAAGTTTATTGAATTTTTGAAAAATATCAATTATATGGTAAATAAATATTATGTTTACTTAATAATCTACTTAATTTATTTCCTTTTAAAGAAAATTTTTCATCGCTTCTAATGTTAAATTGGTAATCAATTTGTTGACTTTAATAATAGTAGTAAACAAAGCATCAAATTCAAATGAGTGTAAAATTACTTTTGTTTCCGTTGATTATTTAACAATCTTCTAATTATATTTTAAAAAATGTTTACTTCCTTATTGAATCACATTGGAATCATTAATTTGGGGATCTTAAACCCAAAAAAGACTATTCAAAACAGTTCTCACAGACATATTAAATTAAGATGAAAAAAAGATGCATCTTGCACTTCATAACAATGACAATTCAACAATTTCATTCTCAGTGCTTTACGAAAATAATAATAGCAAAACTTAAAATGTTTTGACGGACTCAGCAAGTATTTTTTGGTAACATTTCAAAAATTTGAACAATAATTGTTGAAATTCTTTCAAGCTTCTTCTTTTTTGTCTATTGATACTAAATTGAAGTTTTCGTTTTAAGAAGAAGCAAGTTTTTATTAACACTATAATTAAAATTTAAGTAAAATTTAAGTTAAGACCCGAATTTTATTTTAATTGAAATTAAAATTTCAAAAGTTGTTTGGTCTTAATATCACTTTTCGAAGTTGCAGCACTGCAGTATTGAACAAAGGAATATGTTGATATAGCCATTATTTCCGTTAAAAGTCTTTGTAATTGTTTAAGATAAAGTGATGACCGCCATAAGTAAAAAACAACTTATGAAGGCATGTGACAATTATCATGTACGAATGAACGCTAAGAAGTATTCATTCGTACAGGTATTACAGAGTGTATCTGCTTATTATTATCTAAAAAATAACTGAACTCCTTGCAACGAACAAGAATCGATCGATTGCAAATATAAATTATCAAGTTGATTCTAGCCCAAATCGAAATGGGTGAGACTGGCAGTTTGAAGTCGTGTAAAAAATAGTTTGTTTTTTTGAAATTTACTTGAAAACTCAACATGTGATAGATTGTAACAGACAGGTTAATTAATTAATTAAACTAGCTTGCTGCTAATTTTTAATCTTTTTGTTGGATATTATTTATTTTTAAGAACATTAAATTTACAAACATTTAATGTAATAAATTTTAAGAATTTTACACGTGATAAGCATAATTTTTAATGTTAAAGGAATTTTTGGTTTAATTTTCATATTTGAAGTGAATCTGCGGTCGTAGATAACATAAAGATAGCTAAAAATGTGTTACAAATTATTAATAAAAAAAATACATAAAAGAAAACATCATCTGACTTTGTCCTTTTTAAAGATATATGGTGTGCCAAACAAAACAAATTATAACACAGAAAACTATAAAAAGAAAATATTTTATTATAAAACAAGAAAAAAGCAAAATTCTTCTTAAAATAGAAATAAAAATCTAATAAATTAAATGTAAGGTGAAGGAAACATAATCCCCTTAAGCTAAGATGATTGATAAACCACTCATGAGGAACATTGGCCAGAAAATTGAAATTATTACACTGTAGAATACGAAAGATTTTGTCTTTTTTATAACATATAATGTTTATTTGTGCACTACTTTTTTTTTATATAGAGATAATAAAAAGTTAGAGGTTATGGCCTCGCTTATTCGTTTTATATTTCTTAATTTTCTATTATTTCTTTTGTTTTTTTCTGTAAAACATTAATAATGGTATGTATGGGAAATCTACACGATGTAAAAGACATGTTACTAGAATATTAATAAAAATATGACCACATTAAAGTTAAAGCCTTAAAGAAAATTCCCTTTAACAATTTAAAAAACTACATACTCACTTTTTTTTGATTTGCTTCAAAGAAATGAAAAACTTGAATGTGCGTTCGATTGTAATGTAGTTATAAGAGTTGCTAATCTTAACTAAACTGTCATCGAAAGTAGTAATAATTATTTTCAGTTATTTAATAATTATACATGTTAAAAATATTTATGTAAATTTTTAATAGACTAAGAAAGACTGAAAAAAATTTAATGATTTCATTCCTGTATGCGAATATTTCAAACAATTTTTAGTTTTTACCAAATTTTGTTGTAATTTCTTTCAAGATGAAAGTCCTAAAGAAAATATTGAGAATTAAAATATTCTTAGCTCCGATCTGCCGAAAACTAAGATGTCTTACAGCAATCTATTTACCTTAACAGTTCTGCACTTCTTTCAGCAACACTTCGAAAATAGATTGAATATAATAACAGGAAGGAATAGAAAAACTGCACTTTTATCTCTAAAATAGAAAATAGCACAAAGTCTACAATATTTTCTAGAAAATATAAAACTATTCAAAGGATTTCAAAGGATAGATATAAAAATCTTTATAAACATTTAGAATAAAACTCTAACCTTAAATATTAGGAACAAACTATTTGTTTAGAATAATTAATGATTAATGCAAAATTTATAATTCAAAATACTTTATTGGGAAACTTAATTGAACTGCAATGTCACCTTCCCGTTTTGTTAATTTTTTCAAAACTACTTCAGTATTGGTAAGGTTTTTAATTTTTAATAGAACTTTTTTTTAATTTTTTCTACATTCCGGCAAAATTTGACCAATAAATCTTGCTTATTTACATATAAAAAACTCAAATCAAAATCAATCAAATTTTCCAAAGTATTTTGCCGTATTATTTTGCCTTATGAGAGCATTTTAAAAACTACCTACTTTTCAATATTATTCTTGTTAATAAAAAAAATATAAATATTGCATACATTTGGGATGAGAACAAAATTAAGAGAACGTTTAAAATATTAAGAGATTTTTGTATATACGATCACTTAAAATATTAATTATATTTTTGGATATGAAGACGTTTAACTTATGGAAATTACATAATATTTGTTGAAACGTTTCAAAGTAATAAGTTGCCGAATTTTAAATTTTGGTGATTTTGATATGAGGAAGATATCGAAAAAAGTTTTGAGGTATTTTATTAAAATTTGAACTTTCTGTCACAAGGATGAACAAGCTTTTAAAAGAGGAATGAAAACTTAAGAATTATTTTGTCGTTTTCGCAGTTTTATTAAAAATACTTCGAAATTATAGAGGGCTAATTCGATATGATTCACCATAATAGAAATTGCTACTACATACTTAAAATTCATTTCTTATCGTACAAAATATCATATCAAATAGCTTTCATATCGTACAAAAAAAAATTAAAGTTTAATTATTTACAAAAAATCCTAATACTCGTAATACATAATTTTTTCCATTTTGATTACATTTTATCAAAACTAATATTGCGTTATTTTTTAATTAATTACTTGGAGGGTTTATAAAGTAAATAATAAATATATAGCACCTACATACATATACGTACACAAAAATCGATAAAATACCATCTATATAATTTGTTGCCATTAAGCCTATTAGAACTTGAATTATCCTAAATGGTAATCTGTCATCATTTAGAAAGGGAATTAAAACGATTCATAGATCTGATGTCCTTATTTTTATTTAATAATAATAATAATGAAATAAAACCAAAATAGCTCTTAAGAGATACAAAAAATTATTAAAGACATTCGTTATTAAAACAATACACAGTATCATAGAAACATAAAAATATCATGCCCATTATGCTTACATTTGAAAATATAAAAGTATTCATATAATTTGAATATTATATACACCTACATTATTATGAACTTAGATTTATATTTAAATGCAAAGTTCAACAGATTTCTAGCAAGAACTTTGTTCCCATTTGAAACACCTTTAGTGAAATATGTTGTAAAATTTACAACATAAATAAATAATAAGAACAATAAATTTGTTATGTAAATGGAAAATTCTCATAAAATAAATTATGACGAAAATGAAACAATAATATTATAATAAATTAAACTAAATGATGAAATAAGACACCATTATAATAATTTAAAAATTAATTTTATTTCATAAAAGAATAAGAAACAATTGAATCAAGCCGCGAATGTCTTGAATGGTACCATATAATAATATAGCAGTAAGTAGATTTTGTATGGAGTCACAGCCGTTCATTTCATTTCTTTTATCTCAGTTATATCTGCTTTCAGTATTAAATCAAAAAAAAAGTACTTATACAAAAAAAAATCATTATATAAATGGTTACAATTATTTAATGACCATTATTTGTGGCACATAAAATTATTTTATTTCATTATAAGCATAATTTTGGCATAATTTAAAGTAAAAGATTTGTTTGTGTGCCTGAATGCAAAATACATCATAAAATGCCTACAAACTTAGAGTAGTGAGTCCTTTTTACTTTATGCTTAATTCTTTTTTACGATAATGATATTTGTGTATTATTATGTATGGTTACTTACTTCTTTATTTGTAGATTTTTTGAATAATTTATTATTTTCCTTTTGTTCAGATAAATTTTATACATTTATATACATATATATATATATATATATATGATTTCTCCTGCCCTGATGGTTAATTTTTTTTTCTTTATAATTATCATATTGAAGAAGATTTATTGCGATTTTTTTTTTTGAGAAATATTTTTGGGCTATTTTTGCGATTTCATCATTTTTTTTGTGTTAATTTTGAAAGCACCCTCCAATTGTCTACTTGTTTTATAAATTTCTACCCAATTTTTATAATACAGGGATGGTTAACCTTGGAGCGAGACTAAGTGACACAGGTAAGAATTTTCACACTCTTAAACGCTTCTAAAATCAAAGTTTTTTAAAATTATAATGTTATTGTAAGTTTAAAATAGTTTACACTTTTTGAAATTGTAAAGCACTGAAATAATTCATTACCATATCCTCAAAATTTTTCAATATATTCTTGAAATAGGTGTTCCTCTCAGTTGAATTCAATTTACAATCAAAAATTAATCATAAAAAATTTGGTTCGCAATATAATTAAAGTTGTTCATACATGTTTTTAACAATCACTAACATTTTTATTGACGATTATATTTTAAAAAGAGACAAAGAGCGCAATAATTACTTAAATTATTAATAAGGTAATAATTTATTTTCACCATATAGTAAATAAAGAGAAAATTTGAATTAAAAGAATAGCAGTAAAAATTGTTTATATAGGAATTCACCATTTTTCTTATTTTTTATATCTAATCCGTAATTGTGCTGATTGCTTGCTTTTGTACATTTTAAGAACAAAATTATAATAAAAAAAAGAACTTATATCTGACCATTTCACTACTTTATAATTTGAACTAATCGATTGAACGAAAAATTCCATCTAGACAAGTAAAGGGGTCTTCTTTGTTAAATAATTACAGTAATGAATTTAATACTTGCGGGAATCAAATAATCGCGAACGGTGGCTTGTAATTAATTTCATTTATAAAAAAAAAAAGATTGATTTTTAGAATTCCTTATTTTTCATTTTGTTTTAAAAAAAATAACAAAAGTAAAGGGTTGCTACAAATTTTTGAATTTGATATTAATTATGGAATTTTATTGCCATTTTCCGTTGCGGAAATTTTAGATAAGGGTTTTCTAAATAATTCAATAATTATATGCTTTTGGATATAAAAACAAAGTTCATTGTTATTTGTATTTGCTTAACAAATAATGTTGAATATAAATTTTTGTATTGTTTTTGAAAAAAATTGGTAATTCTAATTTTATATAATGTTACACAATATTGCACTTAGGTCTCAAAATCTCGTAAGTGTGTCGGACGCAAATGAATGATTTCTGAATGAAACTCGAAAATTTTTTACGTTCTCGCATCAACGTACAGAATATTTTGTGGTTTCTTAGTCCAATATGATAAAAGACTCATGTTTCTTTATCTCTAGAACAGTTGATACTCTTCCAGCACATTTTCCTCCTGCAGAGTGAAGGAAATGCCATGAATAAACAATGATACTATTGGCAAAATTGAACACCACTAAAAATTCAAATTTGAAAATTGAAAACCTGATAAAACTAATTTCTAAATTTCAAATAAACAAATTCTAATAAAGTGAATATTATTATGTGAAATTTCCAAAATTATATATGAAGATGTGTAACTTTCAATAGTATATCATTAATGTGTAATAAGAGATGTACATAAGTATGTGTAACAAGAATTTAAAAGAACAAACACCACTTATGTCATAATAACATAATTAACTGTCATAATACGATAAAACAGATGCTAAAATTTTAATTTTAATTCATTTTAATAATATGGTGTTTGTAGAGACAAACAAAGCGAAAATAATATTCAAACCTACATACATATAGTACACAATACTAGTATTATGTAGATAATATAAGATAAATATGATATAAAAATTCTACATATCTGTCCTACATTTATTTCGTGTTGAGTTAGAGATGCTTTAAAAATATTTAAAAAAAATTTTAAGAAAATAAATTCAAAATTTTCCAAAAATAAACTTTGATGAAAATTTCTTTTATGAAATAAAACAAAAAAAGCAAAAAAGTACAAAAACTAAAATGATAAACAACAATAATATTAATAAACATGACAAAAATTTGACCGTGTCACCATAAGAGTCACCAAGTTAAAGAGTTTTTGATGAAATTTATAAAAATTTAAGCAATTATGTTAATGAATTCACAAAATATTTTTTGTGAATCCACACAAAATAATTCACCCAAAATGAATTCACGCAAAATATATAATATATTTGTGAATGATAAGCTTAAAAATGCTTTTGCACGCATTTATTGTACTTTTTGAAGTTTGTCAATAAACACTTACTTTTTTAAATTTTAATAGAAAGTATTAAACATTAATGAAAACAACTAACTGAGGTTCAAAAAATAAAATTGCTACAATATTGAAGTCTTATTTAAATAAAATTCCCTTCCATTTTAAATAAGAAATACTGAAGTGATTGCATTTCATTTTAAAAACGAAAATCGTGATAAACATTACTTTCGAAAATTCTGGGTTCCTTGACTTGAACATTCGACAATTTGAGAAAGTTTATTTTAAAATTTTTGGATTTCAATACCAAAATTGTAAAATAAATTTCTTCATAACCACGCTTTCCGATTTTTTTGAGTTATTCTTCCTGAAATTATGCAAATTAAAATGCAAACAAAATGAAACAATATAGAAAAATTTCAAATTATTTTCTATGCATTTTCAGAGTAATTTAATGCAAAAAATATAGTTTAAGTTACTGTTATAATAAGTTCCACTAGCATAAAATAAAGAGTTTATTTTTATTTCCAATTCACGAATAGCCCAAAATAAACTTCGCTTAATTTTTCAAAATTTTCGTTTTTAAATATGAATTTTATTTACCTTTTCTTTCAATGTACAAAAATTTAATTCATAACAGATGGCAACCCTACCAATTATAGTTGACATAATATAAAATAATATTAAAAATATAATTTGCTTGTTTTTCTCATAAGAATACAGTTAATTTAGATATTGAACACATTATTAACATTTATTGTGTTGTGTTATTTCTAAAATTATGCAAGTTTACAAACTAATTATTAAATTTTAGAAGAAAATCAAATGTAGGTTGATTAACATTCTGCTAAACTATTAACATTAATTTATTATTTTCTAAATATCTGAAAATTGGCAAAAAAATTGTCTATAAAAACAATAAGACTCACGAAAATGTGAAAATTATTTGTAAAAAATAGGAGGATCTCGAAAAATTTAGACTAATTAACCGTGCGGGATTACCAATACTTGACATTCGACTGTAAAATTTAAAGCGAATTTGTGTAAAAATGTGAAAACTTACGAATTTGAAAGCCATTTTTAACTACTTTTGATCGAAAGGGGAAGAAACTAATTTAATAGTCGAATAAAAGCCACTTTTGTTAAATTCGTAATTACTGTTGAATGAATCTTTCAAATTAAAAAAATATCTCAAAGCGATTTTCCGTTAATATTCGGAGTAAATTTCTCTGTCAAGTTCACAGTTTGTATTTATCGGAAATTATTCAGTATTAATATGGAACAATTATAAGTGATTGCACTTATAATATAAGATTTTTTGGTTTTTAGAATTTTTACTACATTTAATGAAAAACAAAAAGGTGGATTAGTCTTTCATTGTTCGTTGAAACAAAGCCTGCAGAATCCCAGAGCTAAAAATAATGATGGGGACGAATTTGACATAATTTATATAAGTAAGATCCGAAGTACAGGAGTTGAAGTGATTGGTAGTATCTAATACCCCGTTTTGGTAATTTATTGAAGCAAAATTATATAAGCATTACATAAATTGAATGTTTTATTGAATGAATTATGAAACCCCATTAAATAACGTTTTAGCATGTTGTCTTTATTTATTAATATTTATTTTATTAATCTATAGAAAGAAATTTGAAAATTAGTTCCATTAGTAAAAGTTTTACACGTTTTACTATTTTATGTTTATTTGCTTTTCCAAAACCTCTCTGTATTTGTATAAGAGATATCATGATTTTTTTTCCGATTTCTGTTTCAGAATTCTATGAAATTTTTCTACAGCTGTAATTTTTAAACTGTTGTTGCGTCAGTTGAATTCCCTACAAAATATGTCATCGTTATATGGTAAGACTTGTATGGGCAACCACCATTTGGAATGACGTTCAGTCATAAGAAAAATAAAAAAAAATTGTAGGTGGGATTAATATGGATTTTCTAAAAAAAAAACAAATTAAATATTTTTATTTTATTTTGAATGTGTGGGAGGAGCAAATATATTGAAAAATATTAGCAGAAACCATTAAAAATGGAACGGGCGGTCCCGAGATATAATAAATAAATTTGTCTCTTCCTTTAAGTGAGGTACTTACATTTCAAAGGTGCGCTTGTTGGCCGTTTAAAGTTAAGTAAGAATAAAAAGAAGCTGATTAATATAGGTCGAAAGTGCTAGAAGTAGTTCCATAAATTGAAATACTGACAATTAATTTATATCTAATTTCTATAATTTAAAATGCGCATAGTTAATAATTCAAATCATTACTTCATTTTAATGAAATTCTAATAATATTCATAAATATGAATATTTCTTTAAGTTTTGCAATATAACACAACGTTTATTATATAAAATACGATACTTTTGTAAGTTAAAAAAGTTTTGTTAATAAAATGTCCTTGTTTGGATCCTCAAATCTTAAATCTCATGTCATCAAATAAGGATTTCAAATACTTGAAACATAAATGCAATTTACAGAAGTCTATGGAACACAATTTTTAATTGTTAAGATTTTTAAAACCTAATATATTATACTATAAATATGAATGCATAAAGGAATCGGGCCACTTTTTAATGTAAAACTTATTCACTGTTAAAAGTGAGAAAAAAAGAAATACAATACATTTGAGCATATTATATTATTATAGGCATTGAATAATGCTACATAATAACGTATATGTATACATACATTCGGATACTTAATTGCTAATACAGTATTCTTTCAATATTGTATTAAATAATGTAGCTTTAATTTTTCTAAAAAATCTGAGAATGCCAACTGGAGTAATAAGAAATTTGAAAGTTTACTTAAACAAGAATCAATAAACATTCAAATTAAAATAGAATATTAAAAAAAAAAATAATAATTAAGTATATGAAAGAAAAATTTAAATAAAATATTTTCAAAGTAAAAATTTACCAGATGTATACTCCAATTTACAAAGATTAGAATTGAAAATAAGTATATGCGAACATTTTTCCCATAAAGGAATGATTTACGATATTATCTTAATTATTTCGTTGATGTAATTGTAAATTTACATTGAAAGTTACATATTGCATGTGTACACATGTATTTAAAAAATTGCATTCTTTACAAAAAAAAATAAATTTTATTAATATCATAAATTTTTGGAATTAATGAGATATTGAGAAGGTGAATCTGTACATAATATTTTTATACTTTGTCATATTTTTGTGTGTTACTTTCCCGTTTAGTCAAAAATATTTCCAAAATCTGATGCTAATTTTAACAAAATTTCAAAAGCATTTTACTGTCTCTTTTTTATTCAGAATAAGACGAAATTCCGGCTTTTAAAATCTCTATACGTTTTCATCATGTATCCATTAATTTAATTAATATTATTGACAAACCAATTAAAAACACCTAGAACGATCAATTATTGAATATACAAAATAACAAACTAAAAATATTAAATCAAATACAACTGAATCTGAATGGAAAAATAAATTTTTTTATCGAGTCAAAAATCAATTAAATTAACAAGGTATTCCAATTTTAAACATAAATTCCTTTTTGAAGAAATTTCGCCACCAGTTTGTCAATGTTGCAATAGTTAAGTCATACAACACATTTTTGATGATGTCACAAAATTTCAAGTAACATTATTATAAATTCATATATATACTTATGAAACATTAGGACGCAAATAATTTTAGGTATGAAAAAATCGTATGCGAGAAGGGGACTGGGTGCAGGTATACTCATTTTCATTTCCTATTTAAAAAAATTGGGCCAAGATTTTTCCTTTATATAAATAAGTGCTAATAACTTTGGAGACATACAACATCCATTGAACACTTGTTTTAAAGATAATTAATGAATCTTTATTTCTGTTTTTACAATCAATATTTTACCTTTAGTTTATGGGAAGAAGCAACCAAAAGTGAAAATTTTAGATTACTTTTTGAATTGTTTTTTAAAAATCACGAAAATTTTTATTATTTTTTTTTTGTTTGATACACCAACCACAGATCTTTTTTTGGAAATTAATTAGACAATCATTGGAAATTATTTGCAACCTTATGTGACACACCCTGTATACATAAATTTATAAAAATATGCATTTAATATTTCTTCTAATTATCTGCAACTTTAAAAAAAATACGTTGCATAACTTTCTTTATTTTTTAATTACGTCGAACACGGTTTATATCACATAGAAAAATATCCAAGAATTTGTGATTTAAAGTGAGGTTTTAAATTAAGCCATGCTCGGATAAATTCTCATTATGTGAAATTAAGTGGGCTTATAAAATATTTTTACGTATTTCCATTTATAATAGCTGAAAACGTTTTTAAATGACAAAAATATTTAAACAGATAGAAAAATTGAGAGGATTGTCAACCATTAATCGTAACTCACATTCAATAGTTTTGTAAAAAAAAATTACCAATAGATGTCGTACACACAAAGATTTCAACTTTTTGTTTAAAAAAAGTATGAATTTATTGTTCCTCTTTTTTTTTTTGTCAAATTTTAATTTTGTGATTTTAGGCAAGTGATAGAATTTAATTAGATATTTTGATGTCAAAAATTACCGGATTTTAAATTTTGATGAAATTTTATGATTTTAAGGGTGCTTCTATTAAGTGAGTTTGAATATGTATAAGATTTTTTCTAGCCAAAATTTTTGTCAATTTAATTGAGTTGTGATATTATTGATTATTATGATACGGGGATAATATTAAGCGTGTTTGACTGTATCTAGGAAAAATTATATTAAATTATATAGCCAATTTTTAATTTATGACTGAAGTATTGTTCAAAAGAAATGTAAGAGAAATTGATTTTTACAAACCATTGACAGATTACAATAATTTTCATTAAAATTTTATATATATATATATATATATATATATATATATATATACATTGGTAATGCGGCTAAGGTAATAAGGATATACTCGTAATTATACATAGATTAACATATACATTTAGTCTGTACTCGTCTAAGTACTCCGAAAATTCAATAATTAGTACAAGAATTGTAGAGAATACTAAAGAGAATACTATTGAATTGTAGAGTTGTAGAGAATGGGTGGTAAATGCTATTTTTTTCCCTAACCAAAAATTTTCACATTTTTGATAGTTTTGATAAATTAAACATTTTTGTTACTAGAGGCAAGAAAGTAGTTTAATATATTTGTTAAAATCGCGAAACTCACGTAATATTGTTATTCATTTCACTCTTTAATAATAATGGCATCATTATATTTAATTAGAGATTTTCAAAATTTTATTCACAAAATGGTGTAAAATAGATAATGGAAAATTTCTTTTTTAAAACGTAGAAAACGAATACTATGTATAAATAAAATTTTTATAGTTTTAACTAAATGCTTTTCTAAATAAAAGCAGGATAAATTAATTTCTTTTCTATTTATAAAATATCAAAAACATTGTTGTCATAAACTCATTAAATTTATACAATTTACTTGGTACAATTTCAATTTTCTGAAAATCTTTGTTTTTTTTTTTATATTGCAAAGCACATAGTAAATTCGAACACTAAATTTCTAAAAATATTGTTTTGACGCTTAAATGTCACTGTTGCAACTGTTTATGGTACACTTCAGGTATTTCAAAATCATATCTTATTAATTTTAATTCAAAGATTCCGCAGAAGCTTTCAAGAAAATTAAAAACTTATTGAGCTCATAACTCAATAGAAATTTTCTATTACGTCAGAGTCTGATTTTATAATATTTTTGAAAAAAAATTAACAAAAAACTTTGCAAAATAATAAGTAAATTTAGTTTTCAAAGAAATTTTTTGGTAATTAACTAGCGAAATGTTTACGTATTTTTTATGTTCTTTTGCCATTGTTTTATATAAACTACTATAGCATTTTCTCCCTTTAAAGCGTATTAAGAATGACGTTTGCAGTGTCATGCGTCTGGCGTTGTTATTTTGTATTATAGTCTATGATAAATAATAATATATAATAAATGATATATGCAATTATATAAAAAGAGTAATATAAGTTGTTGTACGTGCTATCAACTCCAAAAATTTCAAGCTTATGCGGAAGAATTTTCTAATAACTACTGCGCACGTCGGCCTGGTTTATAGTCGCAATTTACTTTAAACTTTAAATTTACTGAACAGTCATTACTGGCAGAAGGGTAATGACTGTTGTTTTGTGCATTATGCCCCAAATTTTTCTAATTCAATAAATACTTTACTTTATTTTTTTATTTCTCTTTTATGTTCAATAGATATTTCATTACTCGGTTTATATCGCCGCAGTTTTAATCATTTTATACTCTTTTGTTAAAATTGCTTTGTATATCTAGAAAGTATAATTATGCAAAAAATACCCATTCAGTTTCATTTAGTTTTAAATGAAAAAAGTTAATTATTTAGAATTAATTAAATTAGTTATAATTTTGTTCGCATTTACAAAAAAAAATCACTTTTTTTTAACGAAAAATACTAAATAACTTCTCTTGGCAACAGTGAACTAGAAATTTCGACTAAATGAAATATTTCAACAAAAAAATAATAGCAATTTTTCTGCTGCTCTTCAATGTTTTTACTTTAATAGATATTTGAATCCTTAATAATATTTACACGATCGATCAATATGTCGATACTTTTGTGCTGTATTTTCCATCACTGTTTTCGGAAGAATAATAAAACAAAATAAATGAAAACCACAAAACAAGAGGCAAAAAAGAAAAATTTATTTATAAAGTAAATTCTGTACTTTCTAATAATTGGTACAAATAAATTAATTAATTTTTTAAATTAACCTTATTAAAACATATTCTTCCTATGGGAGATATTTTAAATTTAGGAGGAGATATTTTAAATTTAAATGAAATAGTAAAACACGTATACACATTTATATATGTATATCACAAAAATTAAATATATTTAAAATAATAGGTATAAGCTATTAATACTATGGTAGTATAAAACGCCAAAAGAATGCCTTCACGGCACTCATTCTATCTTTCATACCAAAATTCTATTTTGTAATTTAATGTTAAATATTTGTTGATATGAAGCAGGGTAGCGACAACGTGACTCTTTCTTTTTTATATGAAATTTTCAATTTATAAAAACAGGGAGAAACATACATTTCTAGAGTAACCAATTTCTTTTCCATAGTGTAGTCATATATCATGTTTAAAATATTATTTTTAGCATTTTCTTGGTTTTTCCTTTTTTAATCAATGTTTTTGTACCTGATTTGTGTATATTAAATTTATCGTTGGTAAGAAAGCCGGGATAAAATCTGGCTACTCTACCCCAGTGTAGGAAATCAAAACATTCCGTGACTTCAATAATGCACTTACAACGTAAACTTCTCAAAGTATCACATTCCAAAAAGTTTAGTAAAAGCTCTTGACATTGTACACTTTTCCTAAATGCGTTCTATACGTAATGGATACGTAAAATAAAGTAAATTGGTTATCGAAAAAATCGAGCACGCTTTTCTTATACATGTTGCCAGAAATAACCAACTAAATAAACTACTATATATTTTCAGCAATAAAGTACTAGTTATTAAATTTTTTTTCCCAAAATGCAGCAGTTTTTTTTACAATATACAGGCATTGAAGGCTCTGAAGGCACAATTGTATTAATACCGTACTTAAACTTTTTATAAATTATTATTGAAGTCACAGATTTTCATACCCAACGATTTTCCGCTATATATTACAAAACTTTAACTTAATTAGCCGACCACTCATATACTAATAAATTTTTATTTAGTTCAGAAAAGTCTGTTGGTTAAGTTTCTGCAAAGCTTTTATTTGCTTACACATAAACAGTGTGCATAGTTCATTTACGTGCTATGAGCTATGATATTTCTTAAAACTTTTATTTAAACAATTTCTTAAGAAGCCTGCAAATTTTTTTCCTTTATGATAAATAATTTGATTTCTACCATTTTTATAATATTTTTTAAAGAATTGTTGCGGTTTGGTCAGTACATATCCTTGGAGTTACGGGGCATATTATAAAAAAAAACTAACTTTACTTTCTTTATACACACCAAATAATATTACATTGAGTGCTTCCCTTCTTAAACAACTTTTTGTCTCCTCACTGGAATGTAGTCAAATTTTAAGTAGAAGAAGTAGTAAATAACAAAAAAAAAAAACTTTTTTTTTTTGTTTTTTAAGAGCCGGCAACATGATCATGATAACTAACTATCAAAACCGGTTAATTTGTTTACAATACAATATACATATATGTATACAATACACAATATAACACATAAAATTTATACCTGAAAAACGTATTAAAAAGAATTAAAAAAGTACTGCAGTGCAATGAAATGAAAACATCGAAAATGTAATAGATCAAAACATTAACGTTGTACTAGTCATTTCACATTAATGTATATACATCCATACATACGCTTATAAATATTCTCATTCTGTTTACAATGATTTTTTTTAATTCATAAATTTATTGAATTTTATGTGTGAGTTGAGTATATAAGTTCAATGCATTTGTGTTGGTTTGTATAAGATTTAAGAGAAAAATATTAAATAACTTAATTATTAAATTCGATAAAATATCGCGGCAACGATGTTCACTTTTTCACGAATTCTTGATCGCTTTTTTTTTATCACCTACACAATTATATGATGCTATAAATACATGCATACAATGTTTACTTATTTGAATATAAGTATATAATATGTAGGTACATACATATGTTAATAATTTCTTTTATTGAAATTTATTTATAATATCTTTCAAATTTTTATATTACACACATATGTACATAATATATGCATTCATATGGATATTTAAATTGAAATACACAATTGTCAAACATGTAAACAAAATCACATATCTTTGTATGTTAATAAATTGTGGATGCCAGGTACAGTTAATAAAAATATCCCTCACTGTAAAAATTTTTAAATAATTTGGGAAAAACTCGAAAACACTATTGGGCTACACTGTCCATTACAAATATATAAACTGTAAATTAAAAGGAAAATACCTTATTTCCCAATATATTGTAGTACAGTAAAATTCTTTGTTTCACAAAACATTGCAGTACAATTGCCAATAATATGATTTTGGTAGCTTTTTCTATTAATTCCAAATACATTAAATCCAAATATACAATTTCTGCTGAATAAGTAGTTTTCACCACAAGCCCATGATAAGTTTGTTATACGAAATTGGAATTGGTTCGGCTATTCTTATAAAATGACTATCAGCTTTTGTTTTAAATTTTAATGACTTTCATATTTCCATAAGAAAAAATTAAATGGAATTAAATAAAATTAAATCAGGTGAAAAACAACCTGATAATATTACATAATTAATATAAAAGATTCTGTGGATACTAACTTTTGTGGGACATAAACAAAATAATTCTAAATTTGATGAGAAAATTAAAAGTTTCAAGCCTATATGAAGTTATGTGTACAATTTATTACAAAATTCTCATATTTTTCCCCAAAAGTTTTGAAATTCACCTATAAGATATTGATACCTTCGGCGAGTATAAGTATCTTAAAAATTAAGATAAAACAAATAACATGGCATTAATAAATGTACACGAAATTCGCTTATATCGCTCTATAAAATTTAATTTTGTGATATATTCATACCTACATATGTGTGTTTGATATTATTATAAAGATAAACTTTGGGGAACATTATTATGTATGTATATAAGGTATACATACAAGCTACCTTTCCGCTTATATAACAATACTTGATATAAGTTAGCACATACAGTGATCGTCACAAATATATTGTGCTTTGCCAAAATATTTAACAAATATCAAAATTTATTGTCACATACTAATTGCATGGAGATTCATACATTTGTTTCTTAAATTTAAATACCTTTCTCGTAGATTATATGGTTAAATTTTTCTAAATCGTTTGATTATTTTTATGCACTATTTACACCATATTAAAGGGTATACTAACTTTGATAATTAATTTCTAGGCACTTGAAAAAGTCGCTTTTAATATATAAATATGTAAGTATGTATATATTTCTTCGGTCGGCGTAAAATTCTTTGTTTATTAAAACAGGTTCCCCCGTTCGAGCATTTGGCCCCACGTTCACTCAAAAAAAAGCAAACAACATTAAAAAATAAACTCAAAGAATACATATTAATAGTCATTAGTCTCAAAAATAAGTCAAGCGAAGAAACATTTTATCGAAAATTATAGTTTATGTCAGTTACTTTCAGTGAGTAATCTCTTGAGAATACATTGTATTTTATATTTTTAAATAATTCCAAGTTTGTGCACTGAATCGTGAGTATCACTGTTTATTTTTTTACATACTGCACGGACATACATACAAAATATTGTTGTGTATATTTGAGACGAAATTTTGTATGAAAAAATTAAAATTAATTATAAGTGAACATAAATATGATATATAAATTCTTTTTTAAAAAAAAATGTATATCTCTAAATTCTGAACAATTTTATATTTTTTGTTAAGAGACAGATGTTTTAGTATGTGAAATTACATAGAATCGTGCGTAGATACTAAAAAAAAAGAGACAAATTTAAAGAAGAATCGCGAATTTTGCATGTACATACTCGTACCTACTATTTTAAATCAAGAATAACCAAATTATATTCACTTATAAATTGCTAAAGAAATTTGCTTGGACTAAAGAACATAATAGAACAATATTATTAAACAAAAATTTAAAAATTAATTAAAGTGCAATTTCATTTTAAAATATGAGATAAATTAAAAGAACTTGAAAATTACACTTTAAAATCAAGTGAGATCATTACGGTGACTTCAGATAAAAATATCTCATCTAAAATTAATAATGAAAATATAAAAATAATAAAATTAATACCAATAATAATTTTGAGTAAATTGATATTATTAAAGAAATACGATAATATACTGCATGTATGTTTCGATGTGTGTGTGTATGTACATGTTAACTATACAGCAATAAAATCCATTATTTGTAATAAAGCTTTCTTTTATTTTCTTTTTTCTTTATGATTTTTTTTTTGTGTAGGATATTTTAATTAAATTAAGAAGAGCCATATACAAGTAATTCAATTTAAGAAATTTCATATTAACTTGCATATATATGTACATATGTATGTATACAGTTTCTGAATTTTGCTGTTTTAACAGACGTGCGAAATAAAAAAAATATGAAAACTGTTAAGAATTTTATAAAAAATTCGAAGTTTCTGTGATAAAAATGTGTAGGTTACATTCCGTTGTAAAATACGATATAAAAATTTGAAATGGAAACAAAAATTTCATTACAAGAGTTGTACATATTTATATTAATTAATATGAAGTCCTTTCAAATTTTGCATGTACATACAATTAATGCACATACGTAATATGCACATAATTATGTTGAAAATGTTTAGAATAGTTTTTCACGTTTCATTCCAGAATATACTTACATACATTTATTTAATTTTGTGTTCTTTAAATTACTTTTATGGAAATGCTTTATTAAATTTGCAAGAAATTAAAATTTTCTATAATTGTTGCCCCATTAAAATATTATAGTCATATTGGATGAAACAAAATTTCCTTACTTAGTCTGATAGTTTGTTATTTTTAGGATTTGTTCTTTTATTCTCCATTATCACCAATAATTTTGCATTCTTGGCATGATCTCAACCTTTAACTTGCATTAATGTATTATAATCTGTAATTGTATTTCTTGTTTTCAACCGATCATAATACTATTTATCAAATTCTAAGAATGGAAACTAAGAATTCGAGTTATCTTTTGTAAGATGTTTTATTTCCTGTAATGTATGTATATGTATCTACATTTAATGTCTGATGTTTCACTATTATTGAATTAGACTTGTGAATTTATTACATTATTTGACTTTAAAAGAAGAATATATTCATTATGAATCAAATAAGGAACACCCACAATAGTATTTGTATAATATTTTCAGCAATACGGTTTCAAATCAAATGTAAATTGGAAATGCAATTGCAGTTGTCAAGATGATACTTAAAATTATTTTTAAATTTTAAATAAGAGACGACAAACTCTCGCGCGCCTTACTGCATTTTCATTTTCATCAATTTTCCTATTACTACTTGGGAACAAGTTTTCAGAATGATACATACTTTAGATTCCATTGAATTTGTGATATTTTTTTTATAAATGAATAGTACAATGGGTTGTACCATTCAATTATAAAAAACTTTATAAATTTTCTATAATTTTTACAATTTGAAATCTTAGTTTAAAGTTTTTGCTGAATTATTTTGTAAATAATATAAGCATTCTCTGCAATTTTTAAAAATTACATGTTTAACGTTCGCTAGAGAAGCACATTTAAACTATGTAGATACCTACATAAATATGTATAATGTCCATACCTACATATTATAAAGATAACCGTTTCTCTATAACCTGTTATATAACAAAATTTGCATTTCATCAAGAAAATCGCGGAATCAGCTGACAACTTTTAATGATAAAAATGTTATGAAATAAAAAATTTTATAACAAAAACTTACAAACATATTTCGATATACATACATACATACATATATACATATGTATTATGTATGTATATTTATTTTCATTCTTTCTTCTTTTTACCATAATTTTAATTATGTGTTAGAGTGGCTGTATATTTAAACAATTATATTGTTAAAATATTTACCAATGTGTGTGTGTGTGTGCGTTCTATAAAATTAAATTTGAGCATTGCAAAATATTATATTAACGTAATTTTTTCTCTTCTGGACGTAATAATTTTATTTTTATCCAGAAAATAATTTATTATTAAAATATTTGTTTTTGTTTACATTTTGCTATTTTTCTGTTTGTTATTTTTTATTTTTCTCACTTTTGAAGATTTGGGTGAACTGAAACTCTTGAAACGAATATTATTTAATAAAAATAAAGATAAATTCATAATCTGAAAAGTAGGTAAATAGGATGAAAATAGAAAAAATAATATACATACATACATACATAAATACATTTCTGTTATATGTACAGCCTACATATATAAATATTTTTTAAAATATTGTTTTTAAATTGTAAGTTTTATAAATTTGAATAACTTTTCTAGAAAAAAAATTAGAAATACAAAAAATCAAAAAAGTAAAATTAAATATTTTTATTTTATTTACTCAATTTTTTATTTTAAATGTGTGTTCTGTGAATGTGCAATTATAATTCACGCAATAAAAAATATTGAACAATAATAAGAACTTTACAGTTCTCTTTGAAAAAAAAAACAGCTTTTTCTACAGTATTTGTGAAGATTTATTTTACAAAAATATAAGTAAGTCTCAACTACTTTCTACACCGCAACCACAGAAACCATTTTCTTGAACCATATTCCAAATGATAATCCCGAGTCAAATTAATTTCCGATAAAACTTATTATTCCTTCTTAATATTTTTAGTCCGAGCTTAAATTTGAGGTAAAAAATGAACTTTAGTTTTTGTATCTCAAAGTTTATATTTCGAACAAGTCCCAATATTTTTGTCTTTGACTACTTCTGACCTACATATTCAGATTTTATTAACTATTTCTCTACATTTTACTAAGGTAACGCAAATTCAACTTCCAAAAATACAAGAGGAACTCATACGAGAAGAAAATTTTTAATTTATTTTCCGCTTTCATTCTGTTAGAACATTTTGCCTACATTTTATTATACCGATTCATTTGGTTCGTTTATAATACACTAATTGTGCTCATATTCAAATTTACATCTATGACATTATAAAAATTTTCGCATGTATGTATCTACAGAATTAATGTTACAGAAGTCTACTTTTGTATGTTTAAAATTTACATGGATTTCTTGTTTTGGAAAAGTAAGAGAATTTTTATTATTTTTGTTACTTTATTTACTTAAATTTAATTGATTTCCAACATTTGTTTGTTATACTATGTGCAGGTGTATGTTATACTCTACGCATATGGAAGTTATAATTTTTAATTTTTATAGCTATTAAATGCTTCGCCAATTTATTTCCGTTAGAAATTTTTAATTTTAATAAATTGTTAGATTTATTACAACTAGTGTTTATTATTTTTTGGGCATATGCTTAAATTTTTACAACAAATCTCCCCCACGGCATATCATTTCACATAGTATTATAAAAATTTTTATAAAATTATTTTAAATTATAGCAATACTAGAGGTATTTAAAAAGTTCACTAAAAGCAATTATCGAAGTTCTTTTTTAAAGATTCGCATGAGGTTTTTCGAGTCAAATTACGTAACTGGATTTCTTTGACTGACCGCGTTTTTAACGTATGATTCCTTTAATTTTGGTGTTGTTGGGCGAACAACATTCAACATACATACATATATGCATACATATGTATGTATGCATATTTTCCGGGTTTGATTAACAAAAATTTGCGATACCTTTTTTGAAGGAATGTCAAATGAAGAAATGTTTAGAAACAAAAATTCTATAGGTATAACATTTTGTGCGTTTTTGATTGTACATTGTATGATCAAATTGGTTTTGTTTAGTATATAATTACATATAACTTTCATTCTTTACCAAACTTGATATCAAATTTTGTAAAACATTGAGCCACAAACAAACAAGTTATGTTTTTAACTCACTTTTATTTTCGTTCACATACAAATAAAAATTATATTTAATATTACGTTTGCTCAATGCTGTTTTCTCATTTTCTCTAAAGGTAAAAATTACAAAGGTAAAAGTTCTCATAGTATTTTAGTACTTACTTATACATACTTACTTCTGGTCTCAGTATACTTAATATATGTTTGTGTATATTATTTAATTACATAAAAATGTGTGCATGTAGATAAATCACTTTTGATTTTATTTTTTCAATACTAAGATGTGATCTTGGCAGACTGATTCTGGTTACAAACTAAGATTGTTTTATAAATTAAGCTTCTTACTTGAATTAATAACTGAGACTACAATTTTGATTATTCACTTCTCAATAATAAAGTGATAAAAGAAGTAAATTTATATTCTGGACATAGTAATTTTTCAAAAAGATATTAAATATTGTTGAAAATTAAAACCGCTAATAAGCGTTGCCAGATTACGTTAAAGATTGAAAAATATAGGTTTTTTAAATAAAAATCTGATACCTACGAATTTAAAAACTGACATAAATATTAACCATGTGCTTAAAGTGATTATAAGTGTTTATAAAAATTCAAGTTTTTTTATGCTTTATTCAAATTCATAACAAAGTGTTGCAACATAATAATTATGCTCATTTTGAGCACAATTTTAAATATTCATGACAGTTCTTTATCTTAGGTTTTTATCTTGTGTTATTTTCCCATACAGTCTATTTCTCCATCTCTCTCTCTCTCTATAAGTTTACATTACAGCAAAAAGAGTGAAAAACATTACATGGATTTGAAAAAAGTACAATAAAATTAGTCGAAAAATATAATATTTGTCTTTATAAAATGTTGTCAAATTTCAACGGTTTTGTGAGAAACAGTGTCACGAAAATCTTTAAAAACCCCAAACAGTTTTTTACCCAAAACTTCCTTTTCCGTGAAAAATGGTTAAGATGCTTGCGTAATTGCTTCTATTATATAGCACAAAGTAGCACACTTCCATTGAATGCGAATATCCCTCTTAAAAAACAATATTCTACTAAAATTTTTCTCATCAATATTAGATAAAAAATAGTTGTTACATATTTTTATCATTGGAGCAAAAATAATACGAGTATCAAACTAACGACATAATTTAATTCGACGACTATTAAATAAGTTAAAATGTTTTTATAAGTATATTCAATATCTGCCAATAAATGTACATATTTATGTATATACATACATATATTACAAGCCCTTTATGTTTTCCTTTTCTAGAATTTTGGAAGAAGTTATAGTTTATATTGCTTGTCAATTATTTTCTAATCAAAGCCAAAGTGTTAGCAGAAAATACAAGTATTTTAAAGTTAATTTCAAAAAATTGAATTTTTTCTATTTTTTCATTCTTAGAACAACAAAATTTTTGTTACTGGCAACATTTACATACATATGTATGTATGCCTTTATATGACAAATTATTCTCCAAATAATGTGTAAACTAAGTTGCGCTAAACAAAAATGTGTTCATTTTTTTAAAAACTTTAAACACGATAAGTATATGCAGTTTGTATCATACAGCAAAAAGTATATCTTTTATGTACGTATACCTATGTGTATGTATTATTTTTTTTTATAAAGCAAGACAAAAATTATTGCGCATATTCAAGTAAAACAGATGCTCTCAAACTAATGAGATCACACATCATTCATTATCTCTTTCTATCTGTTTACTTTACAGGTATAAACACAACCACATTTACAATTAAATAAATATGAATAGGGTATATTTATTATAAACAAAATATAATTCTTTTGCACACACATATTAAATTTTCAAAAATATAGTGAGTCGGATATTAAATCGAATATAACTGATCTTTCTTTAAATTTTATGATTGTGTTTAATTAAAGAATATTTATTTTTGACATTTAAAAATTTATTAATACAGACTATGTAGGTATGTGTATTTAAAAACAAAAAAAAAAAAAAACAATAAAAATAAAGTTATTCTCCCTAAGTTAAAATTATTTTATTTATATTAATGTTTACAAGTGTGAGTTGATTTAGCGGCACACATCTGCATTCGTTTAAAATTTTATTTTGGTAGTTGTAAATTGCGAGTATTTTCTTTCTGTACTTTGGTTCTCGAAATATAATATTTTGTTGTTATTTTTTTCATTGTATTGTTATTTTAGTAATAATAAGGCTGTCATTTTGATGTCTTTAGAAATATTATAATAATTTTTGAAAATTTTTACAGTTGCTGATGATCATTGTCTGTAGTCACAAAAACAAAGTTGTTTCATAAAATTTTTTGGTGGTAATTTTATTTTTATTTTATTTCTTGTGATATTCTTTAAATTATTTTTTCGATGTTTTAAAATTTTGCGATCTTTTCGTTTTTTTTTGGTTTTTTTTATTTTTAAAGAAAAGAAAAAAGGATTTTTAATTAAAGAATTTAAAAACTGATTAGAACTTTTGTTATACAGTTAAATCCTCTTTTGGAATAAAAACAAAAAGTAAGAATCAAATTAAGAACTTTAAAAAGAACACAAAAAATTTAATTTAAAAATATTTCGCGCTAAAAAGAAAAACAAATCACGTTTAAAATACAAAATTGGTGTTTGATCGCACATTCTAAAATCATAAAGGAAAAAGGAATAGAATATTGTAGACAAGTGTGTATGTATGTACATATACATGAATATATACATAGTATATATGTTTGTAAAAAAATTAATAAAAAATTAATTTAATTTTTATAATTTTGTTAAGTGAATAAATAAAAATTACATGTGAATATTAAATTTATCATAAATAATTATTGGAAAAGTGTTTTATGATTTTAATAAAATAAGAACTTGAAATAAAACATATGTAAATGCGTATATACATACATACCTATACAAAAATTATTATAAAACAAGCATATGCCTATGTACATACATATAAATCATATGAAACATACCTACATACATAACATTTCTCACTAATTTTGCTCAAGAAAAAATTTGTTTTGTGTAACAAGAATTTAAGAATTATTCTGAATTGAACATACTTACATATTCTAAAATATAAATAAATTATACTTATATGATTTTTTTAATTTTAAGGCAATTTTAAATTATAATTACCATTCATTTTAAAAAAAAAATAATTTAGTTCTAACAGTATATTAAATATTTAAAAAAAATTGAATTTTAAGTTGCATATTTAGAGTTATTAAAAAAAGTGTAGATTTAATGTGAAAATATTAAAAATTTGTGTATAAATTAAAAAGATTCATAAGAAAATCTCAAAATTACACTCACTAAATAAAATTCTTTTTATAAATATCATTTTAAATAAATATTTTTATTAAAAACTAAAAAAAAAACAATTTTTCCAAAATCAATACAAAAGAGAAACAGATCTCTAGTCATATTGTAAGTATAAAACATATGTGTATAATAATGCAAAATATAATTTTATTAAATATGTAATTATGGTGAATTCTCGATAATTAAAACTGACTTTAAACATTATCGATTCTGTAACTTCACCTACAGTTACGGAATCAATAATGATTACTAAATGAAAATTATGATTTGATATCCAAATTACCAGTCAAACTCCATCGGTGTTTTAAAAATCAATTAGGTACCTACATACATACATACTTACATATCAAATTAAGAAAATGAAAAGTAACATTTAATTCATTTTCTAATACAATTTCTTAGTCAAATGATTTTGTTTAACCGTTAGCGAACAGCAGTTAAAGTATACATAGGACACACAATGGAAGTAGTTGAATTTTTTAACAACATGTATTATAGTGTGATTTGTTAAAAGATATTCCAAACCAATTGGTATTTTAGTCCCACTTTTTAAATTTGGCGGAAAAGCTAAACTTTTGGGAGAAATAACAGAAGTAAAATTTTTATGAAATGAATAAAGTTTTCTATTTGATTCAAATTATCGAGAATTCACTGTATACATACATATTTATTATAAAGGCCCATAAAATATTCAAATAATATACTTACTTTATATTAAGTAATGCATTAAATATAAATTTGTTTTTGTCATTGTACCTACCTGTGCACTATAAAATAATAATAAAAATAATGTATTTTTTCTACTAAACTAATGATTTTACTTTACTATTTTAACATTTTAAAAGTATTAAAAGTGAAATTAAAAAAATAAAGTAAAAATAACATTTTAGAATATTTTTAAGTGATTTTTTTTACGATACATACATATATGTACATATATAGAAGGCTTTAATTGTACTTGCACAAATGCCTACTTACATAAATTACTAGCATACAAAAATTACCTTTGATATTCTAAAAAGTTATTTTTATTTTTAATCTTGTTGTGTGGCTATTATAATTTTTTAAAAGCTAATATATATTATTATCTTGCATTTTGCATATCTACATTTCTCTTTCAGCAGCACTCTCTTCAGCACATTCCGATGTATACATATGTACCTATAAATACCTAACTATTTTTTGAAAAGAAAATATTACTGATGCTTCTCCTTTTAGACATTTTAAAATTTTTTATTTGCTAATTTACAAATTCTTTATTTTTATTTTTTTTACAGCTTTTCCTATTTTACATTTTGTTTCTTGTCTAGCTTTACTTATTTTTCTTACACTTATTATTAAAAATTATTAAATCACGTTTTACATCTGCATTTTGTTTATTGTTCTGTTATAAAATAATAAAAAAAAATGATGTTATTAAGGGAGAATTTATTAAAAATTTACTTTATTTTTATACATGCATAGGTGAGACGAATAAAAGTGAGGCGAGAATAAATAGTAACTAGTTAGAAAGCTATTTATTTACTCATTTTTATAATTTTAGTGCTAATGTATAGTGTGATATTTAAAATGACTTGGGGTACCTATGTATTTGAGAATAAAGCTTATTTTCAATAGGGCAAATATTTTATTTACATTTGTGCATATTGAAATATTAAATTTCACTTTTACAAAAATAAATATACATAATCATGTATACAGACATCACTTGAAAGAGTGAATATAAATATTTTTACATATTTATTCATAAGTGCCTGTATATACTTTACTTATTGTACGAGTATTTGAACTATGTATCATTACCCTTAGTATTTATTTAATTTATGAAAGGAAAAAGACCCTGATTATGTGTATATGTACGGTAATTTTTCCATTTTTAATGAAATTTTAGAAGAAATTGGAGGATTTTCTTTGAAAATAAATACCGATATGAATGACCTGAAATAATAAAACAGAGAAAAATATTTTAATGCAATTTTAAAAAATTAATTTTAATACGTCTCTTTTACGTTTTATGTGATTAATTTGTTTTAAGCAAAATCCCAAATTCATATACTTAAGTATTTTGCTAACTTATTGCAGTATATGATTGTTATTAGTTATTACATTCAATTGACCATTTTGGCTTCACCACTTTCACCAATATTCGTTATGACTCTTATATAAGAAATTAAGAGCAATGCATTCTTACAAAGGTTCTTCTCAAAATTTGAATTAGAAAATAAAAAAACATTTTTTTTAACCTAATTAAACTAAGTATATTAAAATTAACTCACTTTTTCTAAAATAAATTTATGAACTTAACATTGAAGCAAATCGAATACAAGATAACCATATATGGTGAATAAAGCGACAACATTCAGTTTTAAATATTTGTGCATTCTATCTGTAGCAATGATTCACTGTTTTAAAGAGAATACTGCTTCAAATTGTTCCCGAATACTTAATATTGCAATATTTTTTAATTAACAGCCTAGTAATAAGTTAGACTGGAATAGATTGAATTCATAAGAATACAACAATCGAGAAACTGACTTGACATTATTCTTTATTAATCAAATTATTATAATTATTTTATATATTAATTAAACATTTTGATTGATGTGGTAATGAGTTCGTTAATGATATAAAAATCAATTGATTTCCTTTGATATTCCCATAAATAAATCAATGATAATTTTGTAAGTGTTATTTTGATTTCCTTGTAAGATATTTCTTTATTATTTTAAAAAAGAACAGAAAAAACTTTTCAAAGTCATGTTAATATTTACTAAAACTATTTGTAAGTTTATAAACATACATATATTTATTTAGTTATGTTATGATTTTTAAAACAGATTTAACCTCCAAAATGTTGCACGTCTGAATTAAATATACTTATATACATACATATGTAGGTATCTATATGTAAGTTAGAGCATAAATAAGATTGTGTACACAAACGAAATTTAAATTGTTAATGCAATAAATAAAGCAGTATATACATACATATATAAAAATGTATATATATGTAATTATGTTTCTATTGTATATGCAAGTTATAATTAATTAAGATTAGACTTGTGACTGAATTGAAAATCAAAATTTTCAATTCCCTTTGATAGATTTTAGATATTTTAATTCTTCAATAAACTGATTGATGTTTTAAGTAGCTGTCATGTTTAAAATTTTTTTATGCAATGAATTTTTGTATGAATGGAAATCTTACATATATCTATAAAACATTATTTTGTTTTAAAACACGCATATTCTTAATGTGCTCCAAAAATCCAAATTTAAAATTAAATCAGTTTTCAAAAACAAATTAAAAAATTATTAGAAATTTTTTTAAAAAATTTCATAATTTTCTATGAAAATTCTACGTTAATGATAAAAAATAAATTTGCTATAAAATCAGTTTTAAAAAAAATTGCCCAAGTAAGCAGAAACAATGCAACAATAGTTTTAATGTTTACGTCTGATTTTGAAAAAACTAGTTTTTGTTTGCACAATTGGCCAACTTTATTACATTTTTCTTAATTAATACTTTATAAACCGGTTGTGGTTGAGACTGCCATTTAGTAAGTACCGGCTAAGTCGCGCCCGAATTTACTCCAATACCGGCTAAATTTTCACTACGCATTGTGTTGTGCCTATTCCTTTTGTGTGTTAAAGTAATGGAATTTTATTCATATTTATACTTTATTTTGTATTTTACAAAAGCCGATAAATAGGCTACCGGTCGATAAAGTGTTAACATAAAGTGTTGGTAGAATTATCAACACTTAAATAAAATTTTGGCTCAAAACTTCTTGTATAAGAATATGTTTTGGATATTTTCAATAACAACCGGCCTTTTTTGATATTTATCCCTAATACCTCGACTATATCCTCTAATTATTTTCAAATCGTGCTAAACCCAGCTTACCAAATTGCGTGAAAAATATAGTATGAATTTATGCTTATTTCTTAGCAATGAAAATGGAAGACTTTCAAAATTATCAAAAACTTAACTAAGTACTTATGCTTGCAAACATTTGTATATACGTATGTATATTTAATTGGATAAGTACATGATTTTAAATTAATAGATAATGTACATATGTATGTATGAATTATAAATTTTTTTTATAAAATTTTTATATTAAATAATATTTATTGAAATTCGAATGAGAAAGTTGTAATTTAGTCACTTCCTTTTATTTACGTCAGAACAAAGTGTAATTTACAACAATTTTTCTATATAATTTTAAATTTCCGATTTAAAGGTACAATGGACACGTACATACATAAATGTAAAGGCTATTTATGATATCAATTTCCCGTAATCGAAATCATTATTAATTCTAAGCTCATTTTTCTATCTAGTAGTTAAATAAAATATTTGGTAACAAAAAAAAAAAATAACAAAAGAAAAAATCGCGTATGATTTAAAAATAAAAATTTTTTTTTTCAATTTATTTTTTTTCCATATTTATATTTAAAATTTAACTTCATTATTAACTCTCTTATTTAATTTTTCAAATTGTAATTCTGACTACCTCTTCTTCCTCTTATTTTCTACTTAACAAATTTGAAAATGTTTTTTCCCGTTTTGTCAATGAAAGAACGTTGATCGGGTTGACGGCTAATGAAACGACTTTAAAATATATGTATATGTAATATTATTTCAAATTTAAGTACTTATGAATGACAGACATATATATGTATGCACGTACGCATGTTTATACCTTAAGTACATAATATTAATATAAGTAATAAAGAAAATTGTGAGTGAGAAATTATTTGCAATATATTACAAATCGGCAAATCGTAAAATTTATTTCAAATACTTATTTAAATACTTAAAACTTGTAAATTATTGCTGTCGTCTCAATTTTAATACATATTTAAAACTTAGAACTTTGTACAGTAAATTAGTATGACGAAATTTAGTAAATTAAAACTGGTAAAATAATTAAGCAAATATCAATCGAGAAATTAACGCAATTCAAGTACAAAATCAGTCAGTTTTTTTTTTGCTTATAATTTCACGCATAAAAGTAATTTACGCTTTTAGCTTGTTTTTTTTTATTTACAATGATAATCAACAAATTGTACTATGATACTTACATATATACACATTCATAATGATGTCATAGCATTAGCAATAATAATTAAGAATCTATGAAAATTGGTTTAGGGGGCATGAATATTGTGATGTTTGAAGTTGGAATACAAGACTGCCTTCCAAGTGTAAGGTTTGCGAATGCAAATCCTGTTTTAAATTTACAATGAGATCGAAATAAACGTTCTTTAATACACAAAATTTCCAAATTGTTTTTGAATTTACTAACTATACATAAGCAATACGAGAAAACTATATTTGATGTACTCCCTTAGATGGAAATTTTATTTCGCCAAAACTTGTTATAAAATAACGAACTTAACGCAAGGTGAAATTAATAATTCTTTTTATTCTCTTTTTTGCTGTGTATTGAGCATTTTTTTTTCTTTATAACCTCTAATAATATTACTTTGTGTATTGTTCCACAATTATGTATGTACAGGGAGTCATAAAAGTTTAATCTGTAGAATTTTTGAGCAACTGAAGATACAAAACCATTTTTTTTATATTGATTATTATAGGTTTATGTTTTACTTATTTCAATTTTTGTTCAGTAATTTTTATAAAGTACAAAATTATTGTCAAAAATATGAGTAACTGTATTTTTTCAAACTATTACGCACATCTTGTCAATGTCATACTTTTATGGTATACTATAAATACTATTGTACTTTAATATTCTTTTGTTTGCCCCCTAATCTCCTTTGCAATATTTTATTAAAAATCTGATTATACTTTCGGTAGAATTAAGCATTTTATTAATAAGAAGAGCAATGTTGAATCGGTGATTAGAACCAAGTTCATATATGTATTAATAATCAGATTTATAATGTGGTTCTAAATCTCTTTGACTCAGAGTGACAAGTACTTGGTTGGATTTAAAATATACGAAGTATAGAGAGGAACTTTTTTTACTCAGTGTATAGAATCGTTTAATATCTTATGATTGGTTTGCATGTGTATACTATGATCATTCAATATGCAAAAAATGCGTTGATCACGATCATTCTACTATATGAATTTTGGTACATAACATCAACATCGCTCAGTTAAATGAAGCAAAATGTATTTACAAATGTAGTAAAAACATAATAATAGGTTTTTAAAAATTATTTCCGGATAAATCATTTAAAGGTATACACAACTAACTTATTTACATTTATTTATGCGCGTATGTATGCGTACATTTACGTATTAGATTTAAGAAATTTATTCTTTCTTGCTTACAATAACGTTAATAGTTACACACAGATTACGCAAACTGAAAACCATACATACATATGTACATACAGTGAAGCTCTTAAAAAATAAAGTTTATTGAAATAGTTAAGCTGCGAGAAGTTTTGCGTAATAGTTTTTTTTGTATAAGAATTCCATTGCGCATTAATAGTTTCAAGTAAGTACCTAGGTACATATGAATATATAAATTAATTAATTATTCATACTGAAGTTGATTCGTTTAGGGTATTCTTCTTGTCGTATTTGCAAAAAAATGTTTGACATAATCTGCATATTAGTCTAATTCTGTTTGCCTGTTTTTCTTTCTACAATATTTTCCTAATGTCCGACGTAGAACAATGACAATGTTGTGTCAAAATAGACCTTAGTAAGGGCATTTTTTCTCTGGAATAAAAATTTTCGTGTCCCCTCTCCCCTATAAGTTATATATAGGCGTTCAAAGTTGTGAATTTCCGTCTAGTTGACAAACTAATAAAATCGGGAATTATACGTCTTTTATCATAAGAAATAATAATTAAATGTCAGTATACATCAAATTTTTTCATAAAATTAACCGTTACGCCAAATCAGCATCTTTGCAATTTTCGGAGCGATTTTTTTCCTGCACGGCAACTCGTATACGTATGTCTTAAATTTCAACAATTTATATATATTCATAAATATTACCCCTCCCATTCCTATAATAATAATTTACTGTGTCAAAATTTTGCAAAATGTCAATATTCCATCTTCTATTTTTTCGGCAATACAGTTCTTGTGTAACCCATTAAAAAAGTTCACAAAATCATCTAATCCCATTTTCAAAACACTGCCAAATTTTGCAATAATTGAAGTCTTAGGAGCAAACGAGTAGCTGCATAAAAGTAAACTTTAATATGAACAAGCGAAATTAAGTAAAGATTAAAAAAATTCTTTAGTGTTGTGATATGGTACAACAAAAATGATTTCTTTATCTAGATATGAAATTATTTAAATAAATAAATAAAAGCTGAAAATGAAATAAGCTTAAATTTAATATATTTTTTGTTTCGTAGACGCTGACAAAGCCACATGATTTTAGTATAGGTAGCTTATACAAGGCAACATAGATACAGCATGTACACAATATATAATGTGCCTATTAATTTATTCCTAAGCATGCGGCAAATTCGAATCAGCTAAAAAGAATAAAAAAGTAAATATATTTGTCGTATATTTGTATATTACGTATGTATTCAGTTTATATTCCTATTATGCATGTATGTATTTCTCTATATATAGCGATTTCTTTTTTTATTACGTATGAAAGTGTACTTATGCATATGTGGTACGAGTCATTGCTTCACTCTAAAATTATTCAAATCGGTATATGAAAATTTTATTGAAATAAATTTTATGTATAATTAGATATCGAGTGCTAGCTTATTTATTTTAACAAAGATTCACTTTACTTTTTCAAAAATAAACAGGTAAAAGAATTTTGGTCAATTACCTAACATAACATTGAGGATCCGTATTTTATTGTTCTCATTTTATACGTGATACCTAATGAGTTATCATTTTGATACTTACCTCTGGGGCTGTGGTATTTTAAAAAATATTGTTTACCAAATTATAATTATGGACCGAATTTCTGCATACAATTACAAATGCTACAGAAATATGAACATTTATTTATACTACACATTTCAATAAAGTTGAAGCATTTTAACATGTATGGGCACAAGACAGAGTTCTAAATCAGATCACAAAATATTCAAAATAAAAGGGACAAATTTTTTGATGTGAATTTCAAAAATATTTTAAAAGAATTCTATTTTTAAATATTTTCCAATCACATTACTTTTAATTAATGTTGGAAATAAAAAGTTGCTGTTTAAATATTTAAAAGGTTTTCTTCTTCAGTATAATTTAGTAATTTAAGATTTAAATTTCAAGAATTTATTAAAATGTTCATTTCGAATGTGATTCCAATAGATTATTTTTAGTTCAGTTCATGATAAATTTTTTTCTCCAATGTAGTAAATTTTGGGAAAGCAATTAAATTGTTAGAATTCCTACATACATTAAGCATACGAAATTTATACTTATGAGAACTCAATATTGAATACCTTGAGCAGACAAAATTTCAATTTTATTCACTATTCTCTTGTTTTTAATTTCGTGCCTGTAAGTAATATGTTATTCGATGCAAGGCTTGATTTCAAAGAATTATTGAATTTATAAAATATTTTTGATTTGAAATTAATTTTTCCTGAAATGTTCGAATAATGTAAGAATAATAATCGGTTTTTTATATTATTTATAATAAAATTAAATAATTGAGAAAGATTAGGTTGAAATCAAATTTCTTAAATGAGATACATACATACGTATTTTTGTAGCTTTTGTCGAATTTGCTCAAATTTGTCCACTTGATTCAAAATATTGATAAGAACCGGTCTCTGAAACAAAACCAAACAAAATTTTCTGTGCTATAAACAATTAAAAAAAGACCGATATCGAACTAAGTTTCTAATTTAAATGTTCCAACATATTTTTTTGACAAAATGATTTATTGCAAACGGAAACTAAAAATGGTTTTAAAATGTTTAGTTGGTTAAATTTAATTCTAAATCAAAAAAGAAATACAAATATACAAAAATATATATCTAGTACATACACAAGAATAAAATTTTAGCTGAGCCAAGGAAATCGTTTCAATTTTCATATAGCGAGAACAGTAATACTAATGCCATTATATGTATATAGGTATATAAAACACTATCCACCATTCCACTACCATATTCATTTTTTTTTTTATTGAGCGCTTGTTCAGTATTCATTTTTTTTATTCTATCATCATCTTTGTCTCCCTCTAACACTATTTGTCCTTGTTCTTCCTTTAATTCCTATATCACTCAAAATTGATGAGAACTTTTATACTCGTATATGACCACCAAATTTAAGGTTTAGTTAGAGCATAACATAGGAAAACAAAAAAAACACTACAAAGAATAAAATGGAATTTTGTTTTTATTTAAAGTTTTAACTTTATTCAAGGTTAAAACATTTTAGTAATTTGATCATAGTCGGACATTCAACCCAATTTAATTAATCATCATACACAAAAGAAAGAAAAAATCATTTTGCCTTCGTTTGCTTTAAACTAAAACTCTTGCTTTTTATGATTACGTTAGGTTTTTTTTTCTGAATTGCCAAAATTTAATGAAAACTAGCGAATTTCAGACTCAAAAAAAAAACAAATAAATAAAAGACAAACTAATTTAAGATTAAGTTCAAAGAAGGGAGAAAATCACAAATATAAAATATTTTTGGTACTCGTATAAAAGCACAACGTAGAAGAAATTAAAAAATGGTGATTTAATAAAGTATCAAGTTTATTACCCAGAAAACAGATTAAAGGCTGACTCGAATGTATTGTTTGTTTTATATAAAAAAAAAATACAAAAAAATAGCAGTTTAATTCATTTATACCTTGTCAGTTTGTAATATGACACAAAACAAATGGACATCTCAAAATCAAAGGGAAATTGTTAAACATCTATAAATACATATGTATCTACATACGTATACAAAAGCATGAATAAGTTAACCCGTACCATTTTCATAAAATTAATTAAAATTTTGTAAAATAAACATAATTAATTGTACCAATAGAACAAATAAATCGTAGGTGAATAAAAGAGGAAGAATATGCAACGCTTCCTCTTATTTTTTTTTTTAAAATTGCTTGAAGAAACTATGTTTTTCTCATAGAGTTGGGTTATAATAAAGATTATATCGGGTGTTATATTTTGCGAGTGAAAGAAATGGCTTTCATGGCCTTTGAAAAAGGTAGCAGGCTATTTTAAGTTTTGCTTAATTTCTTTATTTTCGTTTTTAATCGTCCTTAAGAGAAGAAAACGTGGAGTATTTACAGATCTAAAATGACGTAATTTGCCATATATGTACGTATGTCTTCCTATTAGTTACCAATAGTACATGAAAGTTCAAACACATATACATATGTACATATGCCGTATGTGCTTAATAATCTTCTATATTAACATTATTCACTTACTTTGTTGTTATAGTTTGCTATCTATACAAGAGTTGTTTCAAGAAGTTTCAAATGATTTTGTTCATACCTTTTAGTTTTTGGACTCAAATTTCATTTTAGTTGGCAAGAATAAAAACTCTAAATTATTAGTTTAAAAATATTCTACATTGAAAAAAGAAAATGGTAACTATACTTTAAAATCTTATAATTTTGAAGAGGCAAGAACAAAAATAAAATAAATATAAAAAAAAAAACCAGCTTTGGGGCTAAGAAGAAAATGACAAAAAAATAATAAAGGCAATAAAAAGTGAAAAGAAAAACAACTTTTATTTTTTATTCCCAATTTTATTCACTTTCTGTAAAATTTATTTGTTTTAAGTTAAAAAAAAAAATGAAAAAAAAAATATTTGTTTTTAAGTTCTTTATAAAAGAAGCATGTGTCATGCTTACTACACAATCTTTTCTTAAGAAATGTTCTTTACAAACACAGATAAATGGAGTAATCAGGTATTGTGTTGGTGATTCGGTGAGATTAAGATTATTCCGAAAAAGAAAAGCATACTTAATTGAGTCAGGATTAATAACCGATAAAGTTTCTGGTCAAAAATATTAAATAAAAAATTTTAATTTAAAGTTGAATCAAGTGGAAAAGTTTTAAGAATACAATAAATTAATTAAAATTTATCATTTATTAAAAAAATTAAATTATATACAAAAAAAAGAAATATAAATTTCGGTGTTTGAATATTTTGTGCAAGTATTTATTAACTTGAGAATTTTATTCGAATTTTTAATAGCTAACAGCCACATCTTGTTGAAACGTTCTAAAAGTTGTTGCGATAACTTGCTTATTTTTCAAAATTTATATTTATGAAAAATGAAAAGAAAAATTAATATTATAAGCTCTTAATTGACTATGTCTTGATTTTTTGAATTATGTTAAAAAACTTCAATAAATCTATTCTTATACGTAACAGGAACGTACTTCATAATCTGAAAAGACTTGCACAGGAAAACAGGTATAATCTTCTGGTTCATGTGTGAAAATTTCAATATGGCACTTAGTAGAATTTCACTTTCTCCAATTCGGTCTTCCCGAAAAATTTTAAATTTTAGCCCTTTTTTTAGATGTGTTTATGTAATGTATATCAAGGTAAAATCGGCCTCTAACAGAAGTTTTTTTTGCTAACTCTAATGTCGTAAATAAAGTTTTTGATTAATTGTTTGGACAATCATAGTTGAAATATAAAATTTCAAGAAATTCCCTCAAGTATTTCTTTAGATAAGTGATTGTATGATTACATAATCAATTTTATAAGAATGTAAATTTATTTCATTAAAACTTTCATAGTGAATGGCATCTGATTTCTGCGAAAATCTCAATTGCTCCTAATATACGTTGTCAAACAGATCTTATATTATAAATTATATTATAAATTGTAAGAAAAAATTGTTAACTAGCTATTTTTTTTTTAATTTGAAATTTGGTGTGACCAGAATGATTGTTTTATACCTTAATACTTTAATGTAAGCAATTGTAAAACTTTAGCACAGATATTTAAAATGTTTTGCACTCTTGCCGAAAATGTTTAACGGAGACAGCCTATGAATCTCAATTCTCATTACAATATGAAATGTCATAAATAAAATTGGGCACAGAAAGGGTTAAATATGTTCGATGTGAATTTAGAACGCTTACAATGAGGTTTTGAAATTTTTTCAGTATAACAGTATTATGACATATGACTCTGCACATTCATCATAATTTTTTTTTTTTAATTTAAAATGCACACTTATTCAAAAATAAATGTAGGGTTTTTCATTATTAAGCTTTTAATTTATAACGTGATCTAATTTTAATTTTTAAATATATATAATAACGAAACAAAAGTTTCGTTAAAATAGAAATATTCTTTTAATTGACCTTCATTAATAATTATTATTATATTCAGTATAAATTTGTTAATTAAATGAAAATTGAATTTATTGAGATAATTTATTAATAATGAAATATTTTTTTTTTTTGGTTAACCAACGTAACAATTTTTGGAGAGAAAAGGTCACCTTTATTTTTTTTAATTTATGTTAATTTAATTATAATATTTTTGAAAAATGATTTTACTTTCAAAATACTTTGATTAAAATAACTTAAGTGAAGTTAAAATTTATTAATAAAATATATTTTTTGAATGTGGTCTCATTAAAATAGGCATAACTGGTTGTGTATAAATAAACCGGTTACCGGTAAAACATAAAGATAGCATGTCCAAAACAAATACGTAATAGTAGGAAATATAAGTATAGGATTAATCGCCTTTTACGTAAAACAAATATTAACGAAAATGTTAAAACAAGCAACTAAATTGATAAAAAATATTTTAAACCAAGCCTTAAGCAATTCTAAGGAGTACAAACGAAGTTTTTATTTTATTGCAAAAAATATAAACTTATTTTGAATTAAGTAATGTGGGATAGAGTAATCTTTCATCTTATTTATTTTTGTTCCTTAAATTACTTCCTTTTTGCATTGTGTATACAATAAGGTAGGTTATGTGATAGCAACAAATTTTGCATATCGAGTTTTCGGTGAGAACGCACTTCTCCATAGTAGGGAAGTGGAAATAAGCTATTTTTAGCAACCTGTCGGTCTGTTGGTCTGTGTGTGACGCGTTTATCTCAAGTTCGGCTAAACCGATTTTGATGAAATCTTGTATGTAAGTTTACCTCGACTATGTCACGGATCGATGAACTTTTGGGGTATATCAGACTTCGGGAACTGGATATTTTAACGGGTCTGTTTTATATTTTTGATAATTTTGAAGAAAATATTCAACTGATTTACTTGAAATCGTATATAAACTTCATTCGACCCTACGCGAAACTAGACAGAAAGAAATCAGCTGGACGTTTACTACGGACCAAATATATATTTTTCCGTATATAGAGAGAAATATTTAATCAATTTCATTGAAATTTAGTATTTAAATTATTTTTAAATTATAAATTTTTTGGAACGGTCAGGGCTCGGAAACTAATCTGGGGGCCGATTTTACATTTTTTTACCATATCTACGGAGCGAATTGATGGAATTGCTTGAAATTTATTATTTGAGTACTAGTTTTTAGCAGAAGTTTTTGACGAATATTTTTTCGTATAATTCGGACGGTACAAAATTAAACTCTACTAAGAGCCAAATTCACATTTTTCTGGGTGTGTTAACTAAAAACATATTAGTGTCCTTAAAATTATAAATAAGTGTTTAAAACGTATTTCCCTGATCTTCTGGGATAGTTTTACTAATATAGACAATATATATTTGGAGTTACAGGTACCCAAAGTCAATGTCAACTGATTTTTTGCTTTTTGAAATTTTATTTATAAATCCGTGTTTGTTTAAGACAGCGAGTTGTTAAATATAATTGGGAAACCTTAGAATAAAAGCTTTCTCATGAATATCCAGAATAATTTAAATCTGTTCAGATTTCGGAATTACATGACTTTAATTTTCGAAAAATTTTCAATTTTAACTTTTCAATTTAAAAAAAAACGTTAACTTTTAGGTAACGTGACATTGGAACTTTCTTAAAGTTTTATGCAGCTGAAAATCCTGGAAACCCTGATATATGAATCATCATTCCATTTGATCTGGTATGAAAGTTATTGAGAAAAATAAACCAATCTTTTTCCTTCAGTGACTTAAAAATATGTTCAAAATGTTGTCCCTCTTCTGGTATGCAAATATTCAATTTAACAATCGAATTTGTCTTGTATTTGTAAAAATTAACGGACCGGAGAATATCATATGGCGCCTTTTATTGATAAACATATTTCTGAAGTTTCTTTTATTACTTCAAGATCTTCTAAAAATGAGACGTGATTTTAGTGACATAATTATATAAAGAACTTTTATTAACAGCTTTTGAGCTTTTGTACTTGTTTCATACTTTTTACTTTTTGAAAACATTTTTCAAGTGAAAGAATACAAAGTAATAAAGCATGTTATACGTTGCTCTCTAATCCCATTGTTTTTTTTCAAATTTGTTGATTTCGAAGTTTTTAAATTGTAAATAATAGCTACTTAATAAATAAAAGTGTTGAATTGAATATTTTTGCTCATGAATTGCTTTCGCTTAATTACGTTTCTCTCGTGCATATTTTTTTTTCTCTTTTTAAGTATATCTGTCTCTTTTCATATAATTTAGATACTTAGTGTTTTTTTAATTAATATTTACTATAAATTACTAAATTTTATTACAAAATTTTTTAATAGCAAAACAAAATTATGTTTCCTCTTTAGTTTTCACTTCTTGTTTTTTTTTTTAGGAATAAAAATTGAATGAAACTTCTGCAATAAAAAAACACATAAAAAAAATTAATAAGTAATAATTTAAAAAAAAAGTTTGTATTTTTTTATTTAATTTTTTTTAATCTCTCTGTGTTTTCTTTCTTCTTTATATAGAATTTTCTCTTTAAATTAAAACAAAACAAAAAATTATTAATATTAAATCACTTTTTAAAAATAAAATTTTTCAAATTAAAACAAAAAAATTATCACCTTCTAATTTATGTCTGTCGATTTTTGCCTCTCTTTCTCTCTTTATTCTGTTGTTGTTTGTTAAATACATTATTTACCTATTTAAAAATTTATACACCTATATATATATACATACTTATTTTATAATGTAATTTCATTATTAAACATTATTTTTTTTCCAAAAAATCACTATAAAATTCTTGTTTTTTTTTTTTGTATTATTCGTTTTGTTTTTTTTGTATTAAAATTTCATTTCACACAAATAATGTATAAAAATTCAATAATATATTAAAAAAAAAATCAAACATGAATTTTTCCATTTTTCAAACGAATTCTCTCAAATGATTTCAGGTGTCCTCCTTCTCTTCTTGTCAAATCAAATCAAAAAATATAAGAATTATTCAAATGTTATAACATAGTTATGAACAAATCTATAAAAACTGAAATCAATTTAAATAAATATATATATATATAAAAACAAAAAAAAAAAACAATAAAATAAAGTAGATCTGGAAAATTCAACATAACTATATTGTTAGCATCATCCGCCATCGTAATAATTTTAAATTACACCAGTATCACTACTGCTACTAAGCGACATCTTTACACCATCTGTTGACCAAACAAAATATCATCAATTTTCTTTTATATTTGGATAAAAAAAAATTAATAAAAAACGAATTTAAGCTGCAAAAAAATTTAATAATATATAGATGAAATTCACAACTATAAAAAAGAAAGAGATTATATTAATTAAACTAAATTAAAAAACAATTTTAACGCAAAAAAAAAAAAGGAAAATCGTTTTTTGTCCTTGTCACTTAGTTATTTTAATATTAATATTGTATATTTAATAAAAATTCTATACAAAAAGTGCTAATAATTTTTAAAAAGCTTATATAAGTGTTCATTGATAATAAAAATTATAACGTACATAAAAAAATAATTTAAATAAAAAAAGTAAGAATATAAAGTAAAATTTCTAATAAAGAGGTTTGCAAATGAAGAAAGCAAAAAATACCGTAAACAAAGAGAATACGTAAATAAATAAAACAATTTTCACTGAATAAAGTCGAATAAAGAAAGAATAAGCGAAAAAAAACTAAATTGAAAGAATATACAATAAAAGAAAGAGAAGAAAATAATAAAGGAAACTCTATTTATGAAGGAAGGTGAGAAGAAAAAATATGAAGAAGAAATTGAATTAAACATACAAAAAGGAATAGTTGAATGCAATATAAAAAAAACATCTTGTAAATAATGTTAGATGTTAAACAATATAAAATTCAATTAAAGTGAAAAACGTAAAAAAAGATATATATTTAATATAGGTATTGAAAATAAATAAAAAAAAATTGTAAAAGAATTAATAAAAAAAAAATCTATATATATATATATATATATATATATATATATATATAGATTTATACATGTATAATTGTTTACAATACCTTAAATACTAATATTATTCTAGAATATACGAATGAAATAAATTGTTCCCAAATATTTTTATAAAATAAGATATAAAAATAATAAAAATTAAAATATTAAAAAATTAATAATAAAAATTTCACTTTCTTGTGAAAATTTCTAATCCCCTCATTTTCCTACCACTCCCGTCCCTCCCAACCACCTTATCTTAAATGTGTACTTACATTTATGCCCCCATGTAGGGCATATGAGTGTAATAATATTTAATATAAATTTTTGTTCAGTTAATTTTTTTTTGTTGGTTGATTTCGCTGTTGTTTTGTTATCCTTTTATAAAAAAAAGAAAAAAAGACGAAAACAAAATAATAAATAAAGTATTAACGTTCCTTTTTTATTCTTTTTATTATACTTAATGTAAAGGTATAAAGGAACGGCAATAATAATAAAAATAATAACATAATAATAAATAAATAAATAATAAATAAAAGAAAGAAATTATCAAAAGAATAAATAAAAAAAATAAAAATCAAAGTGAATTCTTTATAAGTTTTATTTTCCCTTTCTCTCTCTTTCTCTCCCTCATACATGATTTTTTGTGATTGTTTTGTTTTTTTTTTTTATTTCTTATAATATAGAATTTGAAAATTTTCACATCGTTTTGTTTTTTTTTTTATAGATGAAAAATTTAACAACAGAATAAAGAATAAAAATAATAATAATAAAAATATTAAAAGAAGAAAAGGAAAATTTAATAAAGAAAAAATAATAAAAATAATAAAAGTTACATAAAATATTAATAAAAATAAAAGAGAAAATAGAAAATTCATAAAGAAGAAAGAAGATAGAAAAAAACGCAAAGAAGCAACACAAAAAAAAGAAAGGAAAAGCAAAAAATAAAAGTTACAAATAAAAAACAATTTTTTTTTTTCATTGCAAAAAAATTTCCCGTCTTTTACCATTGGAAAAACAAAAAAAAATTTTTGTTTTTGTTTTTTTTTTCTCGGAAAATTTGCTTTTCTTTTTGATTTTGTTTTTTGCCTTACTTCGATTGTTGCTATTATAGAGAACACATGTGTTCTTTTTAATTTCGGGTGAGTAAACTTTTATTTTTGAAAAAAAAAAAAAACAAATTAAACTTGTTGTTCCTATACTCAAAAGACACAAAAACTTACTTATATATAATTTATATTGTATATACCTACTTATATATATACTTTGACTTACATATTATATTGTGGCTGTGCTCTTTTTTTTTTTTCTTACATACACTCTGTTGCTCCTTGTCTTTTTTATAATAAATGCATAAATATATATATATATATGTATGTATTGAAAATATTCTTATACAATAAATTCTATTCTTCCTTATTATATTTAACATATTTTAGCTACACTATTTGATCTTTGATACGAATTATCCAGCAGAAGTTTTATCATTTAATTTTAAATTTCTAAAAAATATTAATAATTTATAAACGAATATCTAAATTCTAATTTAGAATTGGTATTTTTCAATGGGATTGAATAAAATTATAACAGAACTTTTAGTTTCCTTTTATTATTTTCATTAATTGGGGTTTGTTTTTTAACTAATAATTTAATTATATTGGTTTACTGTTGTTCAACTTTTTCTTACGATAATGTTTATTCTTTTTTTATATTTTATATGAAATTATTTTTCTAATTAAAGAAAAAGTGTTTAAAGTAGGTATTATTAATGTGTATTGTAATGTGAAAAATAATTAAATCTAGTATTTATTCACATACTTTTTGTATAAATTTAAAAAGTACAACTAGTTCTTGTCATGCGAGTTACTATAATTGATTATGTAAATCAATGTTTCAATAAAGGATAAGTAATGTTATAATTTATAAAAATAGTTCATGTGTCAAAAGATGTTTGTATACCATTTTTCGTGCAGAAAAATCGAATTTTTGAAATTTTATTTATTTTTTAAATAACTGCACAGCATACAAAAAATGTCGCTATCAGATTTTTTTTAAGTATACTTTAACTTAATTTATTTTATTATATTCTAATCCAATAAACAATAAAAATATAATATAAGCAAGAAAACAATAAAAATATAAATATATTCAATTACGTTTTTTCTCGGAATAATTTCGAAGAATTTTCCGAATGTTTACTGGAGCTTACAAATTTTACGTAGTTTGTATGTTTATTTGTTTACAACTGCCATATTCGAAAATATAAATTTTCAAATTAGAACTTCGTAAATCAAGTACAGTACAGAATATGAGATATGATCCAATTTTTTTAATTTTAATGTTATTTTATGAGGTTTAAAAAGGTAGAATAGTTAAAATCTATATAATACCCTGCGAACTTGTATTCAGATGTACTTTCTGTTTATACCCGAATTCTATATACTTACATAAATACTTGTTGATGTTATAGCAATATTTTTAGAGAGAAATGTGTCTGTTATAAATTTTTTATTAGCTAAGGTATAATTTTCAGTTATATTATATTTAAGACTTCTGCAAATTACCCTTATCTCCTAAATATTTTTTTGCAAAGGATATTAGGTGTGCTTGAAATGTTTTACCTTCTTTTCTTTAATTTTGATCATTCCCCTTTTTAATGTTAATTTTATATAGTTTTTCTTTTGATTTATTTTCCAGTACTTGTTTATTGGGAAATCTGTTGAGTTGATTTTTTTTTTTATCAACAATTCATATAAGTAAATTGTCTTTTAAATGCAATTTTCTTTCACTTTATATTGATTCAATTCCTATATATGCATTATGTTTATATTTATGGATGTGGGTTTACTGCAGTTATTTGTATTCAGTTGAACATTAAGAGAAATCAAAAATTGGCATGCAAGTTAGGGTTTTAAATTAAAGTGCGTAGCTATAATAATATCTACGAAATCATATTTAAACTGTTCATCTTAATATGCATAACAGATTGTGTGAGTTAAGATAAATATTTAGAGTAGTTGACGAAATTGCATTTGCCGTTACCTTTTCGCTATTATAGAAACTTGGAAAATCTAGCAGTTTCGAAATTACAAGGGGTTGAAAATTGAAATTGTACGAATTTGCCGAGACGATAATTTAAGAGAGAGAAAGAAAAAAGTACTTGCTAGTATCTAAATGCTGCTAAAATTTCAGATTCCTACAATTTACTTTAAAGGAGAAAAACGATATTAAAAATATAAAAAAAAAACGGATTTCAAATGACAATTAATTTTAACGGCTATTATGTCATCATACTCAACTATACTATGCCACGATAGAAAAAGCTTTAGAAAATAAAACTATTTTTACTCGTTTGCTGAATTAAAAGAATTTTTGTGGTTTTGCGACAATAAATAGTAGGGAATTTTTAGGATTTTGAGGGGCTTTAACTTTTGAAGAGGATAGATAAAAATTATCTTCAACGGAAGTAAGTTACTAGTAAAGATCTATTTGTATATAAAATTTTAGTTTCCTATCTTAAACAGTGTAGAAGTTTTGTTAACAGGCACACAGATGGATGAAAAGATAAGTATTTAAAATAATGTTCGCAGAAAATTTATTTATGTCCCACTACAGAGACTTAAAACTATTATTTACCGTTATATCTGTTCAATTACTTGAATTGAAAATCATTATATGAGGAGTACATTATTCGCGTAAAACACTTTTATTGGATTCAGTAAACTATTAAAATGAGTGTTTTATTTAAATACATATGTACATGTATAAGAAATGTAGCTATACTAATAATGACAGATTCAACCGGAAGTAAATATGGTCAAAAATTAAAAAAACTTCACATTTTTAATAAATGTTATTAGCTATGTTTAAAAAAATATTACTAATAATTGAAATATTTGTTGGCACGTACATATGTGGTAATACATACGTATATAGTTAATATATTTAGTTATAACAAAAATGTGGTCAACCTCAGATTAAAATTATGGTTAATTAAATATCAAAACATTGGTAATTTTCAATTAAATTTTCAATGCAAAAAAAAAATTAAAATATTTTTGCTGCTATGACTAGAGCGATTACACTCATTACATACTTACTCATTTCAAATACAAAAACAAAAAAAAAAAATTATTATTTTTTATTGGACAAAAGTTTTTTTTTTTACTGATGGCCATTAAATTATATTTTTATTCTATAAAATATGTATTTATTTTTAAATATTTTTATTAGACAGCTGCTTTTCGCCATACGAAAGTCGTGATAATAAAAATTTTTCATTGAAATAATAAAAAAATAGAAATTAAAAAAGTTTAAAAGAATATTAATTTGGAGGCAATAAAAATTGAAAAGGTCAAAGGACAACGCAAAATTTTAAACGGGCAGTGAATCCTCACTAACTATAAATAACTACCATATTTTTGCTTTTATTTTGTGAAGTTTTTTTCACTTTTGAAAATAATATAAAATGCAAAAGCATTTTGCATTTTGTATTATTTTCCGCAAAAAGTCTTATTACTCTAGTCGAAGAAGTTGACAAACACACTAACATTGTAAAGAATTTTTACTCTAGACTAAAAGACGGGCAAAGGCCAAAAGTAGTTTTCAAAGTCAGGAAAATCGTTATGCTCAGTATTTGAATTAAATCATAGGTCCGATTTGATCAAAATTATCAAAAAATTTAAGAAATTAATTAAACTGGTGTTAACCGTACAAAATTTATGTAAAAATGCATTAAAAAAAAGTTTTAATGACCAAAATCACATTTAATAATTTTTGTTTTATTAAATATATTAATTTGTCAAAAATACCTAATTGCATATATAATAATAGTTAATTTGGAATTAATTTTAAATACAAAATAACCTCAAAATAAATTAAAAATTCCTTAATATAAATTATGTATTTAAAATTTTTTATTTTGTTAAATTGAAAACAACAAAAATAATAAATAAAAATATTTGTGAATAATTTCTTGTATAAAATTTTTTTATTTATTATTTTTAATATTAGGAACAATTAATCTTTTAACTAATAATAAATTTAAAATTACAAAATTTATTAAATTTACAATGATTTAAATTTCGTAGCTGCTCAAATATAAAATTAATGCGAATAATTGTTTAAACGAAAAATACTTACATTTATCAAAACTTTGCCAAAATATTTAAATATATTAATTGCATTAAATAAGTATATATATAACGTACAACATAAAATACATGCACAAAGAATTCAATGTTCAAAGTGTGCATTTTATTTAAATGAATCAAGGCACCGTCGTAATTTAAAATAAAAAAAAAATTAAATATTTAAATAAATAATATAATTTATAGAGAATGATTCATTTTATATTTATTTATCGTATAACAGATACATATATATTGTTATATATACATACACTGTTATATTATATAAAATAAAATATGAAGTGAAAGTTTATGAATGGTTACAATTCAATTATAAAAATAATTTCCTTTTAAAAAAAAAATAAGAAAAAAAAATATAATAAACAAACCGAAATAAACTGTAAATTATATTTTAAATATAAAAATAAATTCATTATTTTTCAAATTTGAAAATTTGTAATTTTTTTCATTTGCTGGCTAGCTAGTTATTTACTTTATTAAAGTTCTTAAATAATTTTTAATTTATAAATTTTAAAAACTACATAAAAATTAATTTTAATTTTGTACATCTTTCACGCCATAGATATGGAAAATAAAAATAATTTGAGATTAACTTAAATAATTATTTATTAGATTATTATATCGTGAGGTTAATGCAATACAACTAGATAACTCGAAAATTTTATATTTTTAGATAATTATCCTAGGTGTCATAAAATCGAATACTCTTTTAACTGCGTGCTTAAAAGGAGTCTTAACTATCTGAAAATGGTAAATACCAAAACTAGATACAGTTCTCCCCGGTTAAATGCACCACGCTTAATTGATTTTCCCCTTTTATTGAACGAAAAACTAAGGCAACTTTAAATCCCTATTAAAATATACATGAATAACATCGTTTAATTGAGTCCCGTTTAATTGAACAACTCGCTTAAATGAATCTCTTTTTTTGGTATTACCTTATAAAAACTGTGAAAAATCCCCCTGTTTATTGACCTGAATTTTTGTTATGTTATGTGATATAAAAATATTATGATTTAAATATTTTGAATTTGAATTCATAGTTACATTACTTAGATGGATTTAAAATAAAGAAAAATTTAAGTTTTAAAATTTTGAAGTAAAAAAAAATTTGAGTTTTAGTATTTCATTAGTGTATCCCCTATTTTAAATATAGCTTTTTACCTAGGATATTTTGATAAGTATATGTAATAGGATATGCTTCCTATTGTTTTTATTAATTTTATGCAGTAGCAGGATCAAATTCGTTTTTGCGCCTGATCTTCAATAGCGAGTATTCGTTTTCATGCGTAAACGATTCAGTTAAAAAAATTCGTTTTATTGCACCAATTGTTCAATTAAACGGGATTTTTTTAATTGATTTACCCGCTTAATTGATACAAAAAGTGTGCAACTTTTCTCGGTTCAATTAACCGGGGAGAACTGTATCTTCATAATAAATTATTTGTTATTGCTAAATCTTTAAAATTCAATATCTCTAAATCAATAATTGCGAGTTATCTAGTTGTAGCATTAACGTCACGATATGAAGCGTCGATGTTAGAATTTAAATTACTCCTTTTTTGAAATCACAAACTATTAAATCCACTTAACTAGACAACACTGATTAAAATGTTGTTAAACGGTGTTTTTCAACTATTAAGAATTTTAGTCAAAATTTGCAAAATTTGTCAACCGTGCTAAGTTGGTTAAAATCGAAATATTCGTACACTACTCGAAAATACAAAGAAAAAAATTTTTCTTTTTCTCCTTAAATTTATTTAATTTTTTTTTTAATTATTTTCTCGTATTTAATTTAATTTAATTCAATAAGGTAAGGATGTTTGTACATATATTATCGAACTGTGTTTGTTTTAATTTCTTTAAAATCAAATTAAAAATTTTCATCATTTTCAATCTCTTGAAAAATATTTAGACAAAATGAAACAACAAATTGTAAAAGTAATTTAAATTAATTTTTTTTAATTTAGGAACTTTGTATATTGTGGCCAAGGCAAATATTTAAAAAAATTTATTTTAATTATTTTATTAGACAAAAAAAAAATTATTATTTTTGGTGCATTAAGATTATGTTTACATGAAGTAATTTTATTGTGAAATGCAACATTGTTTTATATTTTATATTTTTAGTTGTTTATAACATAAAAATTGCATCCCCCTCGATTATAATAATTTTTAATGTTTATTGTTCTAAATATACTTATTTACTATATATAAAATTGTATTATAAAATTGTATATGTGAATATATTACATTATTGTGTAGGTTGTTATGTACAATATTCGATGCACGTAGAAATGCTGAATATCTAGAAATGTGCATACGTAAGTTAGAAAGTACTCATATAGGAAATTTCAAGAAAAATATTAGAATTTTAGTTATTTCCGAATTTTGCTTCAATACGTTTTTAAAGACATCTTCACTTACATAATTTTAGATTTTGAGTTTATTTGAAAAAAAAAAAGCTCAAATAGGCTAAAACTCGCAAAATCAGAATAAGAGCAATGTGTAAGAAAGGCGGACAATTTCTAGGCATATAATTTGTAACAGCTAATCATTCGAAAAAAGCGAGATTATTTATCGTAATCCAAACTAAAAACGAAGATAATTTTTTAAAATACCATAATATTCGAACTGAGCTATCAGTTAAATATTTCTTGTAAAAGTGTATAAACTGCGGTCAATCAAACTTGAAATTTTCGCTGTGACACAAAAATAAAAATGAAATGTTCGAAATCATAAATTTTTACTAAAACTGAAAAAATATATTTTGTGCGCACATACCATAAATATACTTATGTTGTCAAATTTTTTTTTTCTAAGTTAAGTGTACGTATATACATATATATAAATTATTAATATTGTGTGCAATAAAAAGGATAATTAAGTATTATTAACATTATTTATTTTTATTTTAATGAACATTTTTTCATATACTCATTATAGTTGGTTTATGTATGGTTGACAACCTTATTAATACAAGAAGGTCAATAGCTATTTTATTTTAAAATTTTAGGAAAATTTTTTGAGATTTTAATGGAAAATACGAGTATAACATTAGAATTTTTAAAATAAAATTTCCAAACAAAAATTTAACTAAATTGGAAGCTGTTATTAATTAACTCAATAAAAATAAAATTTAAATAACAACAAATGTGAAAAATACAAGAATTTGCTGCTTAATTTCTTAGCACACTTAAGAGGTTCCGTAAATTTTTTCTGTTCATTTTCATATATTATTCAACAAGTGAACTATTGTATGAATTTTTACATCATGAATTATTTCACTGCCATCAAACTTACTGCAATAATAGAGAAATCTTTTTAAAAATGGGTTAATTTTTACACAAATAGGGACTTACTGCATTAGTGAAAGTGGCTAGGTTTCCTTAATAAATTTATAAAATTGATAATTGTTTTATTTGGCTTAGAAATATTTTCTTTTTAAATTTTTACAGTAAACTAAATACTGTAGGGTTTCTTTTAGATTCCATTATGTATTGGTAAAATAACAAGTAATTTAGCAAATGAAAAGAAGAATAAGAAAAATTGGCTTTTTTATTATCTAATTAGACGTCTACGTTTGGATTCATTATTATTCAAATTTTATCTTTTAATTCCATAATTTCCATTCATAATTGGTTAATTATTTAATTTAAATTTTATAATACAATTTGTTTTTTGTATAAGATTTTTTTATTTTTTCTCGTTCCTATTCGTATTCTTTTTGTTTTTTTTAAGAGAAAAAATAATTGTGTACCTATTTAAATTTTTTAAATTATCAAAGAAATTTTCTCTCGCATGTAGATTTTAAAGAACATTTTCGTAAATATCAGAATGCAAATATAAAAATTTTAATACTCAATTATAATTTAAAAATAGCAGCCAATGCACAATTTGATGAGGTTTTATATTTTATTACGAAATAAATTTAGCCATTTATAGAATACTTTACGCATACAGAAGTTTATAAGTAGTTGATAAACAATTTTGAATTTTTTTTTTTTACTTTTTTCGTACGGGTAGTACGAACGAATGTTCGTAGTGTATTATAAATTTACTACTGCATTTGTAACGCTAAAAAATAAAGTGCCGTCTAGTTATTTATGTCCGCCTGTCTATCCGAATGCTCCAGCGATGCTTAAAAATGTCTTGAATTAGGATAACCAAATTTTTACAAAATAATTAACAATAATAAAAATTAATTATTTGTACCTTACATTAATTGAAATTCGAATTATATTTTGGAAGCTATAATTCATACAGCAATCAAACTCTGTAAAAATGTGTTCACTGGTAGGACTCCTATTTCGAAAAAATTTGGTTATAATTGTACAAGCTTTTGCAATAGCTACGATACAGCTCCAAAAATAAGTCGGTAGAATTTTCGAAACTATAAGGGCTTCCGTGTTCATATAGAGCAACAACAAGTTTCGCGACAGTTTTGTTAAACTGTCGACTGTTTGAATTAAATTAAGTTGGGGTTGCAAATTCAATAGCAGCCACAGATCTATGACATCATTTGTCATAATCGTTACATGAATTTCTTAAAGCTCATTTTTTCTTTGTCTAAGGAACTTTATATTTCTATAAAGTTGCAACTCAAATTATTTTGAAATATTTAAATAGTATAGTCAAAATGCTAAAATACTTAAATAGTATTGTTAAAATTTCTGTAAAAATTTTAATTGAATACTTTCTATTACTTTTATACAATTTTTAGCAAGATATTGTCAAGTATTGGCATACTTTCCGGTTGTCTAAATAAGGTACTTGAAAAACACAATTATGTTATTATTACTTAAAGCTTCCGATGCAGTTAAACCGCAATAAAAAAATAACAATTTTATACATCAAGTTTTTTAAAAAAAAATTTTAGTTAAGATGTAAAAAAATGTTGTTATAAAATTATGTTAATTAAGAAATATGGTGTAAGTATTAACCCTAGAACAATCCATCGATTAAAATGACCGTCCATTTGCTTACAAGATTTGATTAGAAATTTTCCGAAATTTAACCATGTTGTCAAATGACGCGTTAAAGTAATATCCACAAAACTAACCGTTTTTGGTAGAGTAAAAGGTATACTTAATTATAATATGCCTATAAGAATGTACGGATTAGCTTAACATTTAAAATTTACTCTTTCAACATTTTGACGAATAATTAATAATTTATATTTTTGGTTTGAATCATCATTTAAAAGAAAAATTTTGATAACTCATTACAAAAAATGAAAACAAATTTACAGCTATTTTACTGACATTATAATAACTAAGCATGACATTATTTTAACAACTTCATTTTACTTTCAAATTCTGGCAATTACTTTGTGATTTACTATGCACATATTCTGCAAAATGTATGCGTATGTTAGTAATGAATTACGTACCATGTACATTTATAACTTTTTTATTTTTTTCTAAGTTCCATTTTATAATTCTTAAAATTATTGCGTAAAATTGACATAATTTAAACAAAATAATGACTGACAATTTTAATATTGATTTACTTATAACTAATGAAGCATTTCGCTAACACAAAACAAATACATTCCGCTAGTACAAAACAAATAGACGAATTCTAAATTAAGCGATAATCACCACAATTAAAAATCCTTTGAAACAAATTAAAAAGCTTCTTTATCTATTCAGAAACCATAATATGAAAATTACACCTTTATGAGAGATTCTTTCTTATACAAAATCAATACAAAAATATTATTGTGTAGATATTGAATTTTTGGCCATAATAGAAAATCAGCTTTGTATGGGTTTGTGTATTCAATATTAAAATTAGTATGTACATAAATATATTGTTCAAAATTATTAGAGAGAAGTGATATTAGAATACAAAAAAGTAAGTAAAAGCAGAAAATTTGTACATATACTTGTACTTAGAAGGATTATGATTTTGTATTGTTAGTCGGAAAATGTCTTAAAGGAAACCACAAAGATGAGGGGATTAATTATTTCTTTCGGATTGTTTCATTATAATAAAATTATATGTATGTATGTGCAACAAATAATAATTTATTTTTCAATGCGGTTTATTAAGACTATACATTTTATATTATTAAATGGTAAATGAACGATTTATTTCAATTACAAAATCCTATACATACATATAAAACCATAAAATCAAAAAAGCAGAAACCAACCATATAAAAACATACATACATACAAAATAGCTTATGGGTTTAAAAGACTTCTATAACCTCCGATATACAAAAAAACAATGTGTATGAAAAATTTAAAATAAAATTTCACATTTTATGAAAATTAATTAGATTTGAATTTTATGTTTTTGCTGTTTGTGTTTTTCATTGCATATTTTGTGGTAAATTATTATGACAAATTTGATGAATTTGAAAATCTTTTAAACTTATTAATTATTGTGTGTAAATTGAAAAATATTTAAAGAATTTTTCATTAATAAAAAGTAAGGAAAATTTATTCGATATTTTTTTTTTGCTTTTGTAACAAAATGCAGTTGCTCATACATACGTAGTGTGCATACGTTGCTTTTGGATTAATAATTTTTAAAGAGGTTTTGTATTGTATGTGCATTTTACTGAGAATGAATCAATAGAATCACATATGTGTAGGAATGTATGCAAAAATCGATTGCTAATAAAATATGGATTCTTATTAGTTTCTTTTATACAATAAAAATAAACTTTATTAATTATAAATTTTGTGAATTTTTTATATAGAATTCTTGAATTCCGGATAGAAATATTACACTTTGATAGACTCAATTTTGAAATCTGGAGAAGTTCTAAGTTCCATAAAAGACATAAAACAACTCTTCAGAATTTTATTAATTATTTAAAGGATATACATAATATAAGTATTTATTAAGACAATTAAAAGAATTTTAGAATAACAGAATTTTGTGATCATAAACACAAACTACTCAACTCCAGATTACTTAAAACTATGTTATGTATGTTACTAAATTCTCAATATCGCGTTCTCTATTCTCACAGAATTCGATTACTCTACAATTATTATAGCAGAAGTTTTTTAGCAAACCGGGTGGGTTTTTATTGCAAATTAAAATTAGTAACAAATTTATCAATTTATGTAAATGTATACAAATTTATATTGTAACCGTCTTAGTCGAGCAAGACTATTATTGCTAAATTAATTTACTTTGTATTGAAATGCTTGAAGCTTGAGGTAAGCGATTTGTGAAAAATAATAATAATGGTAACGCTTACTGCATATAGGTTTTTATATAGCTAGCTAAGTTGTTACAACACTTGAATATGGGAATAAATTGCCAAAACTAAGTCTTTAATGCACTAAATTCACTATGTAGAATGTAATCGAGATTTATAAAATATTATGTTTTACTAGAAAATACATAACAAATTGCTTAAAGTGGTCTGTAAAATACACTTATAAGATATATTAAAACAACATTTTGGAAACGTGACTAGTGCGTTAATATATACATACATGATTTGATCAAATCCTAGAAGTTCGAATTTTAATATTTTACATGAATTGCGTTCATTTACCTAATCCTTTAAAATCACTAAATGGCAGTGCTTTGCTATCGTGTACATAAATATTGCATTATGTAAAGCAAATGTGTACATTACAAAGCAAAATGTACATTACAAAACAAAAGTTTGACTATATGCTATGATGGCAGGTACATACTGCTATCAGGAAATAAAAATTTTTATTTCTCTGGCTAAGTAGTAGCAAGTTTATTTTCACTGAAAACGATGAGCAGTGTCATAATATTTTCTTGAGTAAAATTACTTTTCTTTAGTTTCTTGAATATTCAGTCATTTCTAAGTGCCAAAATATTAAATAGTTTTGTATTCATGTTTGAAAAATAAAAATGTGTAAAATTTCCTAATTTTTTATAATCAAAAAAACAAAATTAAACCACTTACGAGTATTTTAGACATTTTGTATTAAATTTGTTAACAACACACTGAATTTTTTTTAGTAATTTTCCTTTTTGGGATTTGGATTTTTTATAAAGATTGCGGTGGACAAATAATCAAGTTTATGCGTTTTTTATTTATTAAATTTATTAATTAAATGGTAAATGTGCACATGTAAGCTTTCTGTTACTTTTACAATAATCAACTAGTTATTTACGAACAATCGCAAATTTTTTTTTTAGACTTAGTGTTAGAAACATAGTGTTAGTATTGATAAAAACATGTGCAATTAATAATACTACATATTTACATTCCATATATTGAATTTATGTACATATGTATGTACGTATGTTTGTATTTTGAATCATTTTAGGTCTACATAAATATAGTGAATTCAAGGCAGTTGAAGACAGTTTTGGTCTATGTCGGTTTTTTTAATAACGTACAGTATGTTCGCATTATAATTGTAATTTGAGTGAATAAGTCTAAATTATGACATAACTATAATAAAAATAAAAGTCTCCTACCGGTTGTCTATAATATGGCAATATGTTGTTTTTTTTTAAACGCAAATTTAACAAGTATGCGAATTTTTTTTTCAAATTTCACAATTTTTTTTATTTTCCTTTTATGAAATTCTTTATAATATTAGAAACTTTGTTTTTTTTTTGTGTTTAACTTTGAAAACCATTAAAAAATTTTGTTGAAAACCAATGTGATATTAAGGTTACCAGTTTTAAATAATGTTTCTTACCCATAATTATAATCTGTGTAAAAAACTGTCTAAAATAGGATGGAATCGTTAATAAAAAGTAAAAAATAAGACGATTAGTTTTGTTATCTTGATAATGGTGAGCTAAAGAAGTTTTTTTTTTTGATGAATGAGAATGACAAAAGTTTTATATGATTTGGCAATTTGGTAATAGAAAACTAATACTTACGTAGCACATTTTGTTATAATTAAAATATGACTAACAAAGTGGTTTAAACAAAGTAATTAAATTTTAACTTATACATGCCTAGAGTCAGCACAGTGCTTGAGACTTTGAAATCAAAAGTCTTTATCTTTTGTTTATGTATGTATGTACTTATGCATATGTTGTTTTCTCATAGGAATTTAGTCAATGTTACACGAATACAAAATTTAAATGCCTTTAAAGTAAAAACTTTTCTCTTTGCCACGAATCAATTAGGTTAATTGTCAAATAACATCTTCAATCCTTGATATTTGCAATAATATTCTAGTATAACACAATTAAACAATGAGCACTTAGTCTTATATTAAATTAAATACATAGCTGAAATTTTAGTATTATTTTGTAACCAATATTCGTTCAATTACTGATTTTGTTTAAGTATTTGGTTTGCCAAATTAGCCAAATATTATGTATAATATTATGGCAACTCTGAGTAGTATTTGAGCCCGGTAAATATTATTTTCCAAGAATTCTATACTTTAGCAAATAAGCAGAAAAATGAAAGCCACAAACGGCAACAAAATAAATAACATAAAAAAAAGAATATTGAAACCTAATACCTTCTGTCCGGTCTATTTTTACTTTAACTACACATTAGTACGCATTTGTGCATATTTACATATATATTTTCTATACATACATACATGAATATACATACAATGTGATCAAATATGTATTATGTAATATAAATAAATTTTATATGCAGCATTGGGTTGTCATTTTATACAACCAATTAGTTTTAATAGAAATACAAAAATGAAAAAAGAAAAACAATAAAAAAGACGATTCAAATTCAAATTGAGCTGAAAGAATTCATGGAAACGTTTTTAATTCAGTCGCCTCAATATTTAGTGATAGAATGGTGGTTATTTTCAGTTATACATTTTAGGAGTACTAAAATTTGCTTATTTAATATTTTGATTACTGAAATTTTTGATTAATCTGTCATTTATTATGGTCATAATCATGTACAACATTTAACAACAAATGATGAGTAATAATTGCTCCTTAAGTGTTCGTACTTGCACGTTTTGCACGCTCCGCCTATAATCCGTAGAAAATAAATTTTGTCAGCTCTCGTTCTTCAATAAAAATATGCACAAAACTATTTTTAGATGTGATGATTCTTAAGATGTATTAAGGAGATGCCATTGGTAGAAATGTATGTAAATTTCATTGATTTCTCAATAGTGATTTTCCACATTAAACTTTAATTTCTTTATATACATTGTAACTTACTGAACTTTTCTTAAATTGGGTTTCTTCTATATACGTTCATACTATTTTATTTCAAATGGAGAAAAATTCATAAATTATGGAATTCGTCAGTTATATTATAAGTACGCCTATTATAGTTAACAGAGGTTTTACAAATATTATTCTAGACATGTTAATGATTGCCTTATGAATTAATAATTAGGAGTTATGTGAATATTTCTTTTGACATTAATAGATATTGGGCTATTGTATGCACTGTTCTATAATTCGTTATGAAAAATTGATATCCTACAATTGCAGTCGGATCCGCTAACAAGCTTATCGCAATTTTCACAGTTTTCTTTTGCTTATATCTGGGTTTTCTTAAAAACGAATTCAATTATAAGCAAAGTGGCATGAAAAAAATTCGAAGTGACATTTGGCAACATACTTTATGGCAACTCTAATGTCAGATTTGAATTTAAAATTGAATTAGGAAAATATTAAAAGCTTAAAGGTTTTTCTTACTGATCCACTGATTTAACATTATTTAGAATTAGCTTTCAACCCTTAAAATTCCTAAAAAACAAAATACTTGAAAGACTTGTAAAAAATTTAGCTTTTAAAACTAAAATTATTCATTCCCACAAGGGATTAATATTTTGGACAGTTTGGTTAAACGATCATACACGCATATTATGTCTGAATGTATGTATTTTAAAATAAAGAATGATTTATATTATTAATTTTTGACTATTTCATAAAAAGCAACATTCAAATATAATCTAAAAATTAAAATTTCTGAAATTCTTTTTTATTATTATTTTCATCGTATATAAAAATAAAAATCTAAATGAAAAAATTAAAAGAATACACACATATGTACATACATACGTTCCTAAGTATATAAATTTCTATTTCCAATATGATTTATAGTAAAAATTAAAAAAGTTCTCTTAAGTGAGTTTGTTTGCCTCAAATAAATTTTATAAAATATTCTTAATAAGCCATTTAATAATGACGACAGAAATGAAAATTATTACAGTGTGCATGTGTGTTTATTTTAATATAATTTTGATTTTAATAATGATCAGGGTTTAACATAAATATCATTGGGATTTAATAAAAATATACACAAAACATTATATAATTCCATTTAATTTTGCATCTCTTGTGATAAAATTTCGATTTTTTAATGCCCACGCAAATTTAAGTAGAAAAAAAAAAAAAAGAGATCATTTTCTACAAATCTATATGGGCACAACTAAGAGAATTATCTTGAGTGTTATTGATAAAAACACAATGATAAGGTGGATTGGATTATTTAAAATTCGATTAAAATACTCATTTATTGTATTAGAAACAAATTTTTTTTTATTCTGAAATTTTAGTTTCTTTAATGTTTTTGAGAAAATTTCGAAACGCAATAAATATTTCGTTTATATATAAAACTTTTTGCAATAAATATTTCGTAACCTTTCGGATTTTTCTTAATATTATTTTATTTAAATAATTCATGAATTTGAAAATTTTTTCTAAATTCTCAGTCATTTTCGTTATTGAGCCGAATAAATGTACATATAAAGCTTGAGCCGAATTGGAAGGCGGGTTAATACTTTAATATTATCATTTCCTGGTAATACTAAGGCTTTAAGAAAAAATGTTTGCACTATCGAAGTTGCTGAATTGAAACACCATCTTCCTGAGATATTTTTGTTTATTACATTGTAAGAACTGTAGTCACGTATCAGTTGTTTATTTTGGTTTACAAGAAAATCTAATTTAATCATTCTATGATTTGTCAAAGGAAAAATTCCCTTAAAGTTTCTTTAATATTGCAACTTCATTACGTAGAAACTAAAATTTTGCCACTTAAATTTTATTAAAATCAATTTTATTTCACTTAAGCTATATTTGTAATTTACACAATTGTATAGCTTCAGTTAATGTACATTTAAACATACTTACACATAATATTTTTTACATGATTATATATACATACATACTTACATTATGTTTGTAGATGCATTCTCGTATGTATGCATCATTTTAATAAGATAATAATATTATAAAAAGTTACAACAATGAAGATAATCTCCCCAAATTGCAATAAAAATTTAAAGCTAAAAATAAAAGAGAAATTTAATTCTCAAAATCTCCACTGAAATCAATCTTTTTTAACTTTTTGGTGTGACAAATTAATTCAATGTAATTATTATATTTTAAAATTGCTTTTTATGTATTTTTTAAATTATATTTAAAAAACAAATAAACATTAATGAAATTTAATTCCACTAATACAAACATATTATCAAATTCACGGAGTACACATTAATGAAAGTCTCGCAATAATGGTACTAGCTCATTATTGCGAGACTTTACTGAATTGAATATTTGTGGACTATTAAAAATATAATCTAGGGTGAAAATGTAGTTCACAATTAAAAATTCCAGACAAGTAGCGACTGATTGACTAGATTAAAATATGAAGGGAATATTCTCATACCCCGTCTTTTTTTTTTTTTTCGTGTATATTCAATGAAATTATTACACAAGTTACATGCATAAATATGTATGTGTGTTAATGCTTGTAAAATATAAAAATATACATACTCGTACTTACAACTTACAACGATTTAACATTATTGTGTTTTTTTCTTGTTATTTGTATCCTATTTTTTTCTTTATCCTTAACAATTTATATTATGAAAAAGGACACAAAGAATGGACTGAATATTTAATGACCGACATTATTTTTATGATTCCAAATGTGTATACGTTTATGCACCTAAATATGTAAATAATTACATGTCATACATTTAAGCATAATTATTATGTACTTTTGATATACTCTTGTACTATTTATGATGTCACGACGAAATCGTTTGCAAAAATTATAAATTTTAAGATGAAAAATATGTGATAAGGATCAAGGATAGGATGGAATTGGTATTAAAAATGCAAAATATTAGGATTTGTCTGCAAATTTTAAATGAAATTTTTTAAATACTAAAGTAAATTTGTAAGTAGGTATCCTGACTTCAAAATGCAGGTGTAACATAGTGTACAAAACAGCCTATAAGAAATCACAACCTATAGGAAACTGTTACTGAAATGTTAATTAAGTTAGAGTTACGAGTGACTAAATTAAAGATTATTGTTAGAGTTTGAAGAAAATTTGAAAATATTATTAAAAATATCTCCATGAAACGTGCTTTATTACAAATCCGAGTTTTCTTCTTTTTTTATAAGGCATCTATGATCTACGGTTCTGTTGACAAATACTTGGCTTTGCAAAGCTTTTTTTAAAATGTTTACTTTAAGAAGCACTCTTAGCTCGCAATATTTTAAAAAAGCCATCTACAAAATTCCATGGAAGTGTGCAAAGTTCCTACAATGTGCATCAATATCACCTGAATCTTATGTCGAAGGATAATTTCCGAATTTTAATTTCCTTCGACATAAGATTTTATAGTACGAGTATTTCAAATATTAAATTAGCTTAAATGTTCTTAATATTTTTTGACTTGCTTCTTATTTTGTCTATTTGCAGTAATGTACCAAATATTGTTTTAATAGCATAAAAAATAATTTTAATGAGTAAGATTTTAAAAATTTTCGTATTGGGAACCGATGTTAATGATATAGTATAATGATATTGCACGATAATACAAATACATTTCAAATCAATGGTTTTGAAATAACAAGCTTGTATTCATATAAGTAAGTGTAGTAAAAGCTAGCGAAGAAAGAGAGTTTAAAAATCAAAAATTGTGTATCTCTCACAATATTTTCAGTGATTTTTTGTCAAGGATAGTATTGTGAGCGTACACTTTATGCTAAAAGAAAAGTGTTTCACATTCAATTTTCAAATAATTGACATGGACCTTGTCGGTATTTAAAAAATAAAGAAAATATGTTTGAAGATTAAAAATTCAGAATTCAAAATTCTTTAATGAAAAATATTCCAATATTTCGGTTTGCTTTGGTTTATTGAACCTTGATATTAAAAGTTTATATTGCATAAGTGTTAAGTTCATGTATTAGAGATTAGGTGGTTAAAATATATACATACATTCTTATGTAAATATTTGCACTAAGTTGATGTGCTGTTTTGACCAAAATTTTACTTCAATATAAATTTTCTAAATAGTTAATAGAAATCAGAATGTAGAAGACTCATTGGTATCCCGAAAATTAAAAATAATATATGTATATTTAAGTATATAAATGGAATTCAATAATTTGTCTATATACATACATACATATGTGTAGGTAAATTGTATACTGTTGTTTCTAAATATTTGATGATAGACAAAATTGTTTGCTCATCCAATTTGTGCAGAATTTGTGAAAAATTTTATTAAGAGCACACACAAAAGAAATTTCTGAAATTTTTATCACATTTTTGGCAACAAAAAACAAGGGGTTAAAGATGGACGAAGTTTTTTTTCGACAAAATAAACTACATATTTATTAGTTAGTGGAAACTGTTTAAATTTTAGACTTTAAAATTTGCAGGGTTTGGCTATACGGTTTTTGCGGTGTAAAATTCAAAACTTTATTTGTCAGTGTTTGTGGAATTTCCGAATTGTTTGTTTTATATTCAAGGGTGCAGAAGTTTTATGAACAGCCGCATGGGCGAGCGGACGACTTGACGAATGGACAGAATGAAACTAATAACTAATCTTTTTCAATTTGCTTGAAAAAGCGTTGAAAGTCGCTGAACTATAGAGTTGATATTTCACTCAAAGTGACACTCAAAAGTGAAAATGGATTTTTTTTTATACAATGTAGGCAAAGAATTTTCGCGAAATTTTTCCGAAATAGTTTCCCGAACTTCTTAAATAAATTACTTTGTAAAAAAAATAGAATGCATTTTTGAATAATTTTTTTTTAAAGGGAATTGCTATAAAAGTTATAACATTTATTTATAGAGTTTGATTATTACTTGGCTTTTCTTCTGGGTGCAAAAATCAAAATTATCATTTGCATATTTAAAAAATTCAAAATTGATGTTGTTTGAATAAACTGTAAATTACGGTCTGAAGAACCTTAATATTCCCTTATATACGAAAGTTATTAATTTTTATATTATCCAAATAAGTATGTGCTAATTGTAAGATATTATTAATATAACATTAACCTTTCATAACTTAAGTCATTAAAGTCATTCACCTCAATTCTAAATCTTGTTGCTATTTATTTATTTTTTCTAAAATAATCATTAAATAAATCTGATTCCAAAAATAAAATAACCGATGGAATGAACTTTTGTGAATAGTTGAGTTAATACTTAATACGTATACATATTTACGTAGAATATATAGAACATACCCGGGTTAGAATAAATTATTACGTTCTTATAATTTTCATTATTATCTACATAGTAAATTAAAAACAAAAATAAAAACGGGTAGACCTATTTTGGAGAAATTCTGTTCATATAGTGCAAGTAGTCAAAAAATAACCAAAGTATATGAAATACTCTCAAATACTGGATGTTTTTAAAAATTTTTAAATTTTCCATAATCTTATACATATGTGACTTGTGAAATTTAAATCTTATATGTAATTGCATTGACATTTAATTGACAATTGAAGTTGTCTCTGTAAAATTTTCTATTGTATTTATATTATTAAGGAAAGCAGAATTTGCTTATAAATGACACCTCAAATAAGGTTGGCAGGGAGGAAATTTTTTCAATGAGAAAGACGTAGAAAATGTTACATTATTTACTTATTTGTTAGTTAGCGGGTTAAGTACAATTTGTCGAGAAATTTGAATTTTAGAAAATTATATACTATATGTCCTTTGTTTTGTACGTTTTGAATTAAGACCTCCTTGAGAAAGATTAAGAAAGCCTTCTTTTGAATTAATACTTTGCCAATCTTATTATTTTTATCTGACGGTTTTAAGACCTAATCGAATTTTATTAATATGTATAACTGCTTTAAATTCGTCGAATTAAACAACAGTTCAAATTGAAATTACGCATTTCGCATAGAGAAATTAGAGCATTATAATTACGTGTCTTTGCTTTACTTAGACACTTCTTTTATCACGTTCCCTGTCTTGATAAGCACTGATACGTTCCTGATTCATATGTCCGTCAAGGGGTGTATGAAACTTCTAAAGCAAATTATTCGACTGGACTTAACGGAACTGTACAGTTTCTGCACTGGACGTGCTCTTCTATGACTACAAAAAAAAAAAAACAAGTTATTCAAAAAACCCTGTTGGACTTGTCGGTCAATTTTGCATTTTTGTATTGGGACAGGGAACGTGTTAAAGAACTTGGTTTGGTATTATTGCTCTAACATAATTGGAAATATAGAATTAAAGATTTTCCAAATATGATCGATATTCAAGTCGAGATTTTTTTTATTGGAAAAATATTAAAAATTTTCAATATAAAATCCTTAAACTGCTTTTCTAGATCTTTTAATTTTAAGGAATAATTTTTTTAAAGTTTAACAAAACTGTTTCTTGTTTTCTTTTATTTTTGTTTTTTCTATAAAATATTTATACAAATATAATACTCACTTGCATCGTAAACACTGTTGTGTATTAATTACTAAAGAAAAAAATCCTTTTTTAATATCCCGTAGGTTCAAACAATAATTATTCGCCTTGATTATCACAATAATGTTTTTTTTTTGTGTGTTTCTTTATCGTTGTGTGTTTTACCCCTTTTTTTTAAAAAAAAAGAAAACATTGTGCACTCAGTCGGTAATATTAATTTATGCAACAAGTTAAACCAGTTTTTTACTCTATTTCCATACATTTGTATATTTGTGTACAATATTTACATACATACATATAAATTTATGCAAAAAGTTATATACGTAAGAATTACCTTTTTTTAACACGTTGAATGAGAACTCTAGACTTCTGGCGCTATTTAAAAATTCTTTTAATGCATAAGTAAAATGGTAAAAAGGAACATAGAGAATAAGGCTCGATTGTTCATTCCGGGTATTTGTACATAAATATAAATATCTATGCATTTACAATATAAGTATGAACATATTGTGTCTAGTAATGTACGTAAATTCGAATACTTATACATACATGTAAATATAAATATATTATCAATTTGTATAACCAATAATTTTTATTTTATATGTGTTTGTTAAATAAATTATTTCTATATAACAGAATGTACATATGTTAGTAAAGTTTTTTTTTTATCTGCGAACAGCCGGCAATAATAATTAAAATAATCTTCTTTCGCATCGATGAACATTAAATCCAGAGTAAAAACCTATCCCTAGAAAATTTTACTACCATTAAAATAAATTTACCACCATTAAAGAAGTTCTTTTTTTCTGTAACTGAATTTTTGTTATAGTTTGTGTGTATTAACTTATGTTTCAGTATTAAACTAGGATAATATTTTTCAAAATTTATACACTATCAGTTTTAAAACTTTTTTTTTACCTAGTCGATTATTGTGTATATTGCTTTTTGACAAATGTTTGTTATCTCTGACAATACAAATTACAAAAAATAGAAAACGGTTTTCTGTAAGAATTAATGAAGAATTAATTCCATAATTCGTAAGTTTTTGAAAAAATCTAATATAATAGAAGCAACTAGAGCTCTACATATGTGCATACATATACAAGTACATATACAGGGTGATTCAGTAAAGAGTACAATATTATATATCATTAAATTTTTGTTTGGAACTAGTTGCTAAAACCCAATGGTTTCCGAGATATAGCGATTTTAATGAATTTTCACGAAAATTTTACTTGCTCAAAGTTTTTTTACTTGTAATTTTCCTTGCAAAAGCGGTAGAGGTAATTTTTGTTTAACAGTTTTTGAAAGGACTAGTAAATGTCTTGAACGCAACATACTTTTTTTTGAATTCTACATATTTTCGGAATACAAAGCATTCGAACTTTGGAAAAATGTCAATTTTTTTCATTTGTTATTTTTTCAATTTTCTTCATCTCTACAAATTTGTGTAAAAATTTTAGAAAGTTTTAGTTTAATTGTTACAGAATTTTGGTCACTTTATTAAACTTTAATTTAAGTCCTCCAGTGTTAAAAAATCTTTTACGATGTCAAGATATTAAGGGCCCTAATAATCTGTTAAAAATCAAAAAAATTGTTACAATTCCCAAACTTTACTGATTTTAAGTGCTGTAATGATGAACAGCTACTAATTTTTTGTCACAATAGTTACTTTGAAGGTGGTGATATTTGCTTTATTAGTTTTTCATTTATCCTGCGATCGGACGGACGGGCATGTCTAAATCAACGCAAAATTTTACGATGAGAAAGGATATATGCATGTCCATATTGTAGATGACTCCTTCAAGTGGTTACAAACTCCGTACCAAAGTTAATATACCCTTCACGAAGGTGCAAGGCATAAAAATAGTGATAAATCAATAGTCATGTGAAAATGAAATTAAAAACGATGCTTACTTTTAAACATTAATGTCACAAGGAATGCTTATAACCCCTACCTCACCACATATTTCAATACATAGTTTTGTACAGACTATCATGTCATGCAAAGCTGTTGTTTTTTTTTTCAAAAGAAAAGTGACGTTACTCCTTGTACCTTAAAGATTTTCAGGTTGATTGCATTTAACAGGTAAAAAAAGAACTACTAAATATGAATTTTAAATTTATTCAACTTTCTTTTAACTCATTTATAAAAACAAAAGCAAAATTGAAAAACAGGATCAATTAATTTTTATTGTTTTTAGCTTATTTTATTTTGCAACCTAGGAATAAAATAAAAGATAAGAGTAAAATTATGAATTTCTTAGAAGATAAAAATTGAAAGACTAAGAATTACTACAAATTTTAATTAAACACAATGAACAGAGATTACTACTTACTTGTAAGAATTTAAGATGTGCACACAAATAATTTCGCTTGAATCAGTTTGAAATTTCATATAAGTTTAATAGTTTGTGTCAATTAACATAAAGTTTTAGGCGCAATGAAAATTGAAATGTTTCTAAATTTTGGACATGTTTTCATCAATGTTGCACAATGGATAATTGATAAAATATTAAAATTTTGCATTGAGGTTTGTTTTACAATTGTTAGAATGGACGTTTACCAAATTAAAGATTTGACGTCAATTTGACTTTTTTTATTTTTGACAATCTGCTGAATGTAAAATTCATCTTAAGTAATGCTTATTAAAAAAGAATGCAAACTTGACGTCAAAAGGTTTGCACTATCGTAGACGCCCAATTATTAGTATTTAAAGCAGACTGAAATATTTACTGAAATAAAGGCGATGGTGGTTATTGTAATTATTTTTCGAACAAATTAAATTTATGTTGCAGACGTGTATTTACTACATGTTACAATTGATAGAAATGCGACAATCTTTGTTTATAATATTTTTCTAAATTCAAGTTCATAATTGTTTAAGAATTATTTTTATAAGGTGGAATATCTTATCTTAATGGAGTAGAGAGGAGAGGAATCTTAATGGAATATCTGAATTATTTTATATTGCATTGAATTCATTGCAATTCAAATTCAATATGTTAGACTAGGAAATGTCAAAATATTGGCAAATTAATTAAATTTGTCGTGAAAGATTTTTCAAGCCAGTTAGTACATTATTTTTAAAATTAATCAAAATATCATAATATAAAAATTGATAATATTATTTTTAGGCTAAACACTTTTTAATAAAACGTACCTATGCACATTAATTACATAAAACAGATTCAAGTATAATGCCTCCAGAAACAAGATGTTTTCTGTCATAGCCTGTGAATTATATTATGTGAGTACTGGTACTCTTTTCTCAAATATAAAAATTTTTTTATTCATGAAATCATTTCTAAGTGTCTTAATACCATTCCTTTTTTGCTTAATATCCTTTCATTTGCGTAACAAGGACAGGCTTGAAATATAAGTTCAATACTGATAAGAATTGGTTATATATACATTGCATTTACGTATATTGATGGGCTTTATTGTTCTTCATTGAGCAGATATCCATGAGTAAACCTTCAGTTCTTATTCTGAGTCCAGTTACTGTTATTGAATTATCCCTGTTTAATATATATCAATATTTTTTTAATAATAAACATTTAGTTTAATATTCCTTAATTTGTTCATTAAGTTTGTTTATTTGTTCGATTCCCATCATTTCAACTCAGTGAAGTATTCAGTCTTGACTGTGAAAATATCGACTAATGTTATAAGTATTTCGTTCTGCTCCTGCACTAAGTAACTGTGGTATAGCGAATTTTCGCTCTGTTGAATTTTTTATTCCTTCAAGTAAGGATGCATGTTGAGCATTTAATTTCAGATATGATATATTGGTAACAGTATCATGGCTTGTTTGGTAGTTACTGCTCTCTCATCAGAAAATCTCAATTTCGATTGTTCCTTCGTTGTTGTATTATACATTATAAAGAAATAGTTTTCACTGCATATAAAAGTTTTCAAATAATTGTGGAACAGAATATCATGCAGAATTAAAAGGATCGTAACATAAATTTTAGGATTAAAGCGGAGATATTTAACTGAATTGTAGGGGAATATAATAAACAAAAACATATGTACATCGAAAATATTTACTTGTCAGTTTCTATCCACCTACATTTCTAGGAGGCGTAAATAACTTAACAGTTTTTGCAAAGATAAAATTTTTATTTCCGTTCACTTTGTTTTATTTTTGTTTTTTATTTTCACAATGAACTAAAAAACATTGCAAAAAACGTGATATGTACCTCGATTTTTGATAAAAAACAGAAGCCTCTTGTGGTATTTTAAAAGAAAATGTATGCACTTATAGATCAGAGGAAGGAAAAGAAGTAATGTTAGAAAAAAAAATTAAATCCTTGAATATCATAATAAAATATTAAAAAAATTTGTTTGCATTTGTGTTTTGGTAGAATGAGTCAAAAATTTTTGCCTTGAAAAAATCTCTGAGGAAAAATAATGCATCTTCAATTGGAAGTGTTTTTTATACTAAATATCGCTTTATACATAAGTAAATGTCTTTATGAAGTAAGCAGAAAATTACAAGGTATAGAAATGTGTGTATTTTTAATTTGCAATATATACGAGTACACAAAAATATAGATGGTGTAATTTTCATACGGTGTCATGTAGACTTGGAACATTACTTGATTGCTTGTATGCAATTGTCATATAAGCTATAAAGTATGGGCTACTTATAAATTATGTGGTCAAATAGTAAGATGTATTTGTAATTTGAAATTTTCGCAGCATAGCTATCAATCCTTTTTACTTTCACACTTTTCTTACGCTGATAAATCATTAGAATATATCAAATTTTTAATTTCTGAGATCTTCCAATATTATTTCATTTTCACACGCTAAAATTTTGTTTGGTTAGCCTGGTGTATTGTATTCAAGTTTCCTACAGCTCAATTAAATATAAATGATAGACACTTTTGATATATCCAACCAAATATTGTATAGAATTTTTCATTATAGCATCGAATAACAAGAATTTCATAAACGTTTTTGAAATCTAAAAATCCCATACAAAAACTTGTAATTGCCAGGGCGATTTAATAAATAGAGATATAGGGGTTGTGTATCAGAAATTTTTTAAACGTTTTCTGGTTCAATTCGTATTAGAATTCCTGTATCAAATGAAGTTATTATGATATACGTAGGATTAATGATTCTACGGGTTTCATAATTCTTCCCATTTCTTGCATTTTCAGCAGTCGCCTTACTATTTGTTTAGATTTAGTATAATTTATGTTAAAGTAGAACACTGTTCCTTAAGTACTCATGGAATTTGCTCTAAACTCGTTTAGGCATAATTTCTTAAAACTTAAATTTCGTTTAGTTTTCTGTTTACTAAAACTTCTCAATAGTTTCTTACATATGGCGAAACAGCTTCTGGAGTTTTATGTTTATTTTCTATAGGGTTACCTTATAATTTCCTATAGAGTTAAAAATAAAGCTGCAAATTTAAAGTACATTCCAACTTGATTTGTAATTTATACTGGTATAAGAAGAAGAAAATTCTTAACTTAATGTTTTGTTGAATCTTCTTCTGCGTAATTTGCATTTTAAATGTAGCATGGAATTAACTATAGATACCATGTTCCTTTCAAATTGACATCCAAAATTTTGTTCAACAAATTTTTAACTGCGTAAGCTAACACTTAATGCAAGATTTAGTTTTGTTTAAACCTTCGAATTTCACGTTTACCATGTTGGACATCACTGTAGTTCTATTGATTTACTTGTATTTTATGTTTAGTATACATTTCTATTATCTACAGTAACTGCAAACTTATATAAGTATCTCTTTTTTTCTAGAATAAGATCGACACAAAAAATATTCTACAACTTTATAAATAATTTCTGGACTACCATACATAATTTATTGTTTAAGCATAAGTATGTATGTATGTAAATCTAAATATAAAATGTATACATAAAAAGTAAAATTGACTCTTGTGGTTGCTATCTTAAAAAATAAATCATTTTTGGAAGTCACTTGCAATATAAAATTGAATAAATAAAAATGAAGTTTTTTTGATGCACCTGAGAATTTCACTTCAAGAAAAGAGCAAAAAATAAATCAAGAAAATTTTATAATAGACAAATTAAATTTTCTTTATCATTTAATTTTTAATAAATTGAAATTTTTCTTATAATTTTCTTTCTTAAATAAATTACCTTATTTTTTGTTTGTTAGGTGTATGAGATTTTCAAAATAAATTTTAAATATTCTAAGAGGATTTATAAATTTTAATTGAGTTTTCAATTCCCTTTTTTTTTTTTGTTAAATATTGTTAAGGAATTTTAATATTTTTAATATAATAAATTTATATTCAATTATAAATGCAAACTCAAAATGAAATTAATTTTTTTTTTAAATACTTAGATTTTAATTTTATTTTATTTTGCATTCGTTAGATAGTATTAAAAAACTTTAATGGAGGCAGCGATTTAATTGCATTGAATAGATGTTAAGAAAACAAAATTGTTGTAGGAATGATAAGGGAATGGTGAAAATATGAACAATGTATTTGCCGGATTTTTAAACAATGAATTGGGTTCTTAAAATAGAATATTTTTTTGGAGTTCAATTAGTGAAGATAAAAAGCGAAATTTGATGGTTTTTCTCTAGGCTAACTTAAAATTTGTTATGTTTTGGATCCAACTTCTGATAGAACTGCCCTTAACGCACAGTTAACTAAAAGTAAATTAAGAAAAATGTACGTAAATAAAATTTATTCTTTAATTATACACGGTAGATTTGTGAGATAAAGTAGACAAAATATGTACATATATGTTTGAATTTTTTCGCTCTGCTGCTTTTCTTTTCACTTCTACTAGGAGAACAGCCCTAATTTAACATTGACTTGGAATTTAAAATTTTTCGGCATGTTAACTATTAATTGGACCAGGTCGATTTCTGGAATATTCCCGTATTTCTGCTCAGCTACATACATATAGCAATGTGTTAATAAATGATGTTTCACTTGAATTTATTTAATTTTTAATTAAATAAATTTTATTTAACATCTTTTGATTCACAATGTAAATAATGTCAATCTCTTGTTTTCCTATATTCTGTATTAGTTTTAATTGTCATCACCAGATGTCTATATTTTTTTTAGATTTACAATTTTCAATTGGGTGTGCAATAATTTTGAATTACAAGTAATTCTGTAATTTTTTTATTTGAAATGTTCGTATTAAAAATTTATAAAAAATATAAAAAAAAACGTAAACTTTTGTAAAATTTTCATATATAAGCAGGTCAAGTTAAAATTATGACATAAATTAAAATTAATTTTAATTTTGACATTTAAAAGAAAATCTATGTCTTTCACAGTTCTTAAACAAAATTTGCCATAAATTTAATTTTCTAACATTAAAAATTACATAAAAGATATTTGATTAATCATAAAAAGTTTTGCTTTTATAAATAAAACTTTGTTTTTTTCTATTATTATTATTATAATGGGTCATTTTAAGTTCTTATATTAAAAGTTGAAAAATTGTCAAAAAATTTTCTTTTATGATAAAATCTAAAAAAAGAAAATCCATTTTTATAATTTTGAAATTCATGGAAATTTTTTTCTAAATAACTTTGGAAACAATAAATTTTTTTTTTATTAACAATTTTTTAATTCTTTGCTGATAGAATTTTTAGTTGAGTTTTTATTTGAGGCAATGAATTTTCTAATGTTTAATGGTCATATGGAAAGAAAATAATTTTTTTTTTTGTTTTGATTGCACATTATTAAGAACTTTAACAGGAATTTCATTAAAGTCAAATAAAAATAAATAATCTTAAAATAATTTATGAACTGTTCATAACTTCGGAATCAGAATGGTTTATAATTGAGATCAATATTAAAAATATATTATGTATCTATGTGTGTTCTTCGGAAAAATCAGCATGAAAATTTAAATAATGAAAACGGTTAATATGAATTAATCGGTTGCAATAACACGTATGCAATTAACTAGGTGTTTTGATTATTTGATTCAATTTATTTAATTTGGATATTAATATGATCATGAACTAATTTAAATTTTCTCAGCAAAATGTGTCAGCCGTGATTGTTAAAGTTTTCTTAAAAATTGGTTTAAATTAGTATTTTATTTTTAAAGTCATACCATTTTATTAATTTTTAATACTCTAGATTTGTAAAAATGAGGGTAACAGTGCACTGTAACCACGTACAAGGATCTATTGTACCCCCTCGTTTGAGTTCGGGGCATGGCCCTATAGCACCTGCTTGAGTTTAACCGCCCTGATGTACTCGCACAACTTGTGAGTCACGGAAGACCCCAACTTAGCCGCCATTAGAGCAAAGTTCCCAGTATTTCCCTCCTCCTGCGAACGAGAGCCATACATTCTCCCAAAAGATGTCTCCCCATCTTCCCGACAGAACCTGCAAGTGTCTTCATTTACCAGGCCCAGCCTACTGAAGTGCTCACTAAGTCCACAGTGACCAAACAAGACCCCGGTGAGAATTCTCACCTGATTCTCTTATCTGTTCCTATAATTTTCTTAAAATGGTTCTAGTCATAGATATCTAATTTTCTTCTACGCTCATACGAAATGGCATGCAGCACCAAGTGATTCGGTGGTGTTTGCCGAATTGATTGAGTTTCTCAAGACAGGACACTGAATACTGTCGCACAGGACACTGAAAAGAAATTCGGCGCTCCGATGGCAACACATTGATACATACTTATCGCATTAAATTACGACAAATTTATTTGCACAATTGAAAACATTTTTTGTAAATGTTGATGTTTCAGAAAAGTTTGGCAACTCTCAAATAACATTTTCAATCACTTAACTTATTATTAAATAAATTGTAAAGAAACTAATTAGAATCCGAAAATTGAAATGATCGAAAAATGTAAAGAAAATATATTGTTTGGCAATAGTCGACATATAAAAGTTTGAAATGTAACTATATTAGTGTACCTACGTAATATGCTTATACTCGTAGTTTACTTAATAATGTTATACATATGAACATTAAAAACTTAAAAAAAAATGGCTATAAATTTTTTTTACATTTTATTTTTACATTTCGGAAGTAACTTTTTTTTTGTATTCTTCTAAAAAAGCAACATCGGTTCGGTTTTTATGAAGTTCAAATTCTAAAAAAATAACAAAAAAATTTACTTTATGAGCTGTTTTCTAAAATTATTGCTATCTGAATTTAATTTTTATGAAAATTATTTTTTTAAAATATTAAAATTTAATAGCTCGCACAGTATCATTGAAATAATTTAATTATTTTGTTAAAAAAATGCAAAAAAAAAAAAAATTGTTTCATTTTCACTTTGAAGATTGAAAAGTTTTTTTTTGTACTTTATAGCGAAAATTTTATTTCTATAAACAAAACGCGCTTTCTAACGTTAATCACCTACGGTTTTGTTATTATATAACGAATTTTTCCTTTATTTTATGAATTATATGAAGAGGAAATTATAAAATTTTTATTTTATTTATGTATTTAGAATAATCTGTTTTTTTTTTGTAATTTTAAATTAATCAAGGACAATAAATTTTTCAATCATTTTAATTAATTTTCTTTCCGTGGTAAATAGTTTTGAAACTACATGTGCCCTTAATTCTGATGAAATTGTTGTCTTAAATTTTCATTACAATGTAATTTTTGCTCTGCTATTAAATGGAGTTACTCACCAGTTAAAGAGAGGCTGCTAAATTTAAGAATTCATAAAAGAATTTAAGAGTTTTTCTGTTCTCTGGTTATGCGTAAAACTTGTTCTTATTAAATTAATTAAATTATGTATATCAATTTATTGAAAAAAAAAGTTCAAAATCAATTGAAAATTTCTGTGGTAAGGTCAGTTATTAAATATCAGCGCTATCATGCTGACAAAGAAACTAAAACTTTATTAAAAATTATAATTTGAAAACTGAATTTTTAAAATAAAATATTCCAAGTTTTCATATGAATGAATTTTTCATAGTATTTTTATGAATACATTCAACTTTTATTCATCACGCTATCATATACGAGCTGAGTTCATAACTACATATACTTAAAATGTATCTATGTACTGTTCATAAATACTAAAACCAAAAAAAAAAAAGAAGCAAATAATTGCTATCCCCTATTTTTAAATTGATTCATTTTGAAACCGTTCACAAGATTCAATTTTAAAATAAAAATAATTTATTTGTTTTCCCCATTATTCTACAAACATATGATGTTGATGATGTGCTGCACTCGGTTTAAAATAAATTCCGGAATATAAAATGAACAGAATTTTCTGGGATATATAGAGAATCATTAAACTACCAGCATTTTGATTGTTATAAGTATTTCAGTGCCTGTTCTGTCAATGTTGTTGATGTGCAGTTGATTTCATATAGTTTTATTTCTGTGTTTAAGTGTTTATGTGTTCGTTCGTTCATTCGTTCGTTCCCTCAAAAATTGTATATTTTAATAATTTCTTCGATATTTTCTTCTTTGTTTCTTTGGTTTTTTTTTCTCTTTCGCTTTAAATTAAATTTAATTTTATTATTTTTTAATTTATTGTTGTTATTGCTATTTTAGTTTTCCATTATTTTTTTTTTATTTTAATGGTCATGGTCTAGTACCAAAACATTACTGGAAGAAAACACCAAAAAAAAAAGAGAAAAAAGAACAAAGGAAATTGAAATTAATAACATGACAAGGGAAATTGTTGTACACAACAGCTAACAGCACACTTAACTTATTCGAAATAAAAATATGTTTAAGAACAAATTCACACATACTACAAACATATTATAATAGTGCATATAAATGTTGCACATTATTACATTTACAAAACTCTAAGAGTATGTATTTTTGTATGTTTATGAATCAGGGATGCAACGAATAATTCAAAAATGGTACTTGAATAACATTCATGGTTTTTGATAATATTGTGTCGAAGTTTTGAATATGCGGCGTCAACTTTTTTTTTCAAGATGAAACGGCGATCGTGAAATCTTAACTTCTTTGTTCGAACTTATTTCTTTGTTGTGTAGTGCTTCTATATTCTATCATGGGAAGTTTGAAAACCTTGCATCATTCTACATATCAAAAATTCTATTGTCTTAATTAAAAGCTCGTTGCATCCCTGATATGCGCTCTCATAAAATATACATTAATAGAAGCTATATTTCAGTTGTATTTTCTCAAGATTTTAAAGCGATCTAATGACTTTCGTTAAATTTATTATTCAAAAGAATCAGAATATTTGAGAAATTTTTTTTATTGTTGCTTTTCTTTTTAATTGAATTGATGAAATAAATTTAAAAATATGTATGTATGTATGTTGGTGTAAAAAAAAATTGTTGACTTATCATTTTTAGGTTGTAAGTAATGAATTTGTGAATGAGAAGGCTTTGAGAATGAGAAGAGGGGACATAATTTTAAGAAAATTAAAGTTTTTAGGGAAAAATAAATTAAATGTGTTACAGTTTTAGGAACCTTTACTATTTGACCGACATTGGAAATCAGATAATTTATTATGTGACATCAATCACTCTTAAAGAAAATTGTGAAATTTGGAGAAAGAACACCGATGGTCACGGAATCTTTTTTTAAATAAATTCTGAAATTGTAAACAAAAGTAATTGTCAAAGCGAGTTTAAACTTATTTTTGTATTTTTTTTTTTGCGAATTTTTGTTTGTATGTAGGTACTCTTTGTTTTCATATAATATTTCGACACTTGAGTCAAGTTCTCATTTTCGAAAAAAATTAATTTCATTTTTATTTCATCAATATTTTTTTAAATAATAAGAAATTTTTTCAGAATTCGCTTTATTGTCAAATTATTAATGAAATATTTTATTACAATACGAATATTTCCTTACATTCGAATTATGAACATTAATGAAGGCATACGGTGAATTCATAAATACATATGTATATACATATGTATGTATATGTATACCATATGTATGCATATGTAAATATATTCTTATTTCACAAATAAGCATTTAAACGTTGAAATGAATTTTGAACATAATGTTGCTAAGTGCTGAATTAATCAAAAAATCATTTTATGTAAATTCAAGAATGTCATACAAAAAAAATAATTTTTTTTTAAATTTTTCAAGCTCAAAGTAATATAAAAAATATAAAATTCAAAATATTCAATTGGTAAAAACAGACAAAGTATGCCAGTTGAATAATAATTATTATTCGTTTTACGATAATTGTATTTTCAGTTCCAAGTTTGTATTTATGTTTGGTAAGAAGAAGGAACAGAATTACATTTAATTAAGTTCGTAATGGCAACGATATTCATAATGGGGCGGGGGATGACCGAATATGTTGATAATGTAAAGAATTAAAATTAAAGCCGTTTTTAATGTCATTCTACGTTTATGACGGAGATAGTACATTATCTTGAGTACAAACATTTATGCACTGCACCAAGTATACAAAATTCATGTTACTTAATTCTCATCTCTTCCAGTTAGAATTAAAAGTATAGTTAAATTCCCATTTTTACTAATATAGCAAGTACTTACCTTTTGTTTTAGGTTCTCCAACGTCACAAATTATTTATTTTTCATTATATGATTTCTTTTTAATTCATTATATCCTATAGTTAATACGTTCAAACATGTTTTAAATACCTTTCTTCTCTCATTTATAGAAAAAAGGAAATAATTTAAAATATGAGTGTTGTTTCTTTCCAAATTTGTATAGATGTGTGTATGTATATGTATGTATAAGTGCGATTAATATTTCCTGAATTGATTTTTCATCTACACATTTCTTTATAAACGAAGAAGTAAAAATTAAATAAAAGAAGATATTTTTTGTCTTTTGATGATTAATATTTTACACAAGCACCTTTTGGATATTCATCCTCAGTATACGCATTGCGTACCTTATTATTATAAGTTTGTGATATCATATTGTACTCATCAATTCGTAGAGCAATTTTTTGTAAACAAAATGAAAGGATAAAAATAAGTTCCTAGATGCTCATTTGACTCTATTTGCAAGTTAGAAGTGGGATTATGCCTTAAACAAAAAATGAAATGACTTAATAATGATGATATTATATTTGGAAGAAAAGTCTTACTACATAAATAAAATGTCAATGTCTTCAAGCTACCGCTAAATACCACGTCAAAGAATTCAGCCTGTTTTCAATCATTTCTTTTAGATTTAGAAACGTTGTGTCAAAACTGTACCACTATTTGTAAAGTACCACTATTTCCTTGAATAAGGGCAAATTGGTCTTGAAAACAAGTGATTGCTTTTAAAAACAATCTACTGCATTCAAATAACTTTCATTTATATACCAAAATATTTCAAATGATTGCATATATTTAGGATGATTAAAAAAAAAAAAAACGGTGGAAAGAAGCTTTAACATGCTTGAATTCAAGGTTTAATTGCGTGAGTCATTGTTACCTTTTGGCTATTGGTGCAGAAAATTCAAATTTCACAAATTTTGAAATTCGGGATTGAGGTGGAAAAACATTTTCTTCTAATGGAATAAACTATTTATTAGTATCTAAAAGCTGCTAAAATTTCAGACTTCCACATCTTACCGTCAAGAAGAAAAACAATATCAATTTGGGAAAAAACTTTAACAATTAATTTGAACAGCCATTTAGTGATTTCAAAGCTCAACTTCTCTATACCGCCGTGTAAAAATGTTTCGCTACCTTCCTAACTTCGTTACAATAAATAAACAAAAAATGAAATTTTTAGGTATTTGGTTGGTTCTAACTTTCTGAGGTGGGAGATAGGTAAAAACTTTCTGCTACAGGAATACGTTTTTAGTAAAAATCTATAAGATTTAGGTTTTTTATCTTAAAGAGTTTTGCAAACATAAACACACGGATTGATGAACGGACGGACGAACAAAGTAAAATTATTAAACGCATTTTTTTCTAGTGCTATTGTAATATTGACAACTACACTTCAGTGAATCATGCATAAAGTGTGAAAATAAAAAAATTAAATTGCAAAAAAATCACCCTGTATTTTTAAAATTTTTTGATTTGCGTAACAATTTAAGGAAAAAAAATAACAAACCTAAATTTCATAAATGATTTAATTGAAATATTTCTTGTTTTATTTAATATAAATATTAAAGTTTTAAAAATAAATTTGATAGTGAATAATAAATTTACTATATATGTACATACATACACACATATAAATAAGAAAATAATTTTTCAATGCAAAAGAAAAATTATTTGTTTATAATTAATTGTTCATGAATTTCTGTTTATTGTCAGTCATGTTCCAATTTCAATAAAAATCAAAGAATTTTATAAATTTAATTGATTATCTAATATGAATTTTCAGGAATAGCAAGATATGTACATACACATATATTATACGAATATTATATACCTACACACACATGAACGCATACTTACTTCTTTAATATTAAATTGTTAAAATTTATTTAAAAAAAAAAATTACAAAAAAAAAAAAACAGAAAACTTGTTGTTAACTAAATCAAGTCCTAATTAAAAAATTGAAATTTATTTAAGGTTAATTACGTCATTATTAATAAAATCTTCACAATCTTATAAGAAATTTCATAAATAATTGCGCGTTAACGAATACACAAACATATTTCTACATACCCTTGAACATAATAGATTCTTCATATAATTTTTTTTTCCAAATTTCCATGAAGATTAGAGCAATTTGCTTTTTTTTTCTCTTAAGTAATGTAGAAATTATTTAATAAATGATTTTGTTTAATAGCAAAACAATTCTGAAACAATTTAAGTTCGATAAAAAACTAATTTTTCAGTTAATTAAGATTTTTTAATTTTTTTTGGGATTTCGGAGTAACACCATCATTATATTCAAATGAAATCATTTTATCTAATTTTAAAAGTACTTGAAATGATCCAAAATTTATCATTATAATTATATCGTGCTTGAGAAAATTTTAATTCTCTAGAGATCATATAGTAATGACGGCATGTATTATAAATTTTCATTAGTTTTGCAATAATTTTAAAATTAAAATATATGTAGTATTGTTTAAGCACTTTCCAGAAACAAAAAATTGGGAAAATATAGTTATTACTCTGTCCGCTCGTTTGTTATTGTCTATCGGTATGCCTGTTTTATAAATTTTATAGTCAAGTACATCTGTATTAGCAACTAATATCTCTAGGAGGAAATTTTATTCTGTTAAAAATTTATGCCCCCACAAAATCAATCCTAAAACACAGTATAGTCAAACATTACAATGACAAAGTGAGCGTTGACATTAACGGTTATCTAAAACCTCATTTCTATCAAATTTTTTATATGCGTTTTTTTTTAAACGGTAGATTGGGGGACGTTTAAAGTTTAAGCGGCTTTAAAAGACTAAAAATAATTTATTTCTTTGAAAGAAAATTTTTTGTTTCTTCCTCCTGTAACCAGTTGCGGCCTCTCTCAATTGATAAACTGCAAGTTTTCCTAAATTTCTATAAAAGCAAAAATGTTAACGATAAGTACTATGCTATCAAAATATAATTATTTATCTTAAATCACTTATTAGGCCGTCGAATCCGACGGTCCGTTCTTTCAATTGTCTTTTGTTCTCATCCTAAATGAATGCATAAATTTGATAAAATTTGGTAACATTCATAACAAAAAATTAAATAGCTAGTATAAATAGCTTTTTAAAGTATTTTTTCTCATTCAAGAGAAAAATGCTATTTTACAAACCTTTAATTTGGTTTACATTTTTTTATAATAGTTTTCATTTATAAACATAATGTGCATTATTTAAATATATCAATAAAATATGGAAACTTGAATGAATTTCTTTAACCATTTTAAATATATTTAATATGATTATTTATTACAAATAAGAAAAATATGAACAAGTATAAAAATTTATATAAAATTATATCTCAATTTCTTATACACATGGAAGGTGTTAATATATACAGGAATTACATGAAATTCTTGTCACAAAAAGGAATTTTATACTATGTATATCGGTCTTTCAAAAAATTTCCCACTCAACATTTGCGTTTCTGTTGGTTGAATATCAAACATGTAGAGTTGAAAGCCGTCGTTTGCCGTTTAACATTATGAGCATGTTTACTCAAAAGAGAATTTTTTATTTATAATACAGTTGAATTAAAAAAGACACAAAGGTACCCTAATTTCAAAAAAAATACGATCGGTTTCCAAAAGTTGTCTCAAAAATTTCTTTCTATTTCGTAGAAGAAGGATTAGAAGATAGACATTAGTTTATCCTGCTTAAAGAAAAATTAAATGTACCATACAATGTGATCTACTCCAATTTACTACGCTTCTTTATTCTCTTGAAAACCTGGCCAAATTTTTCAGATCTATGGTAAAAAAATAATAATAATTGTTATTTATGATTTTTATTTAGATCAGTAGGATAAAGTAATCAATACTTTCTAACGAGTAAGAACACATAGGGGGGTTCGACCTTTTCAGATTTTAAATATTCAAAAATTTTTTAAATTTGACAAATTATGACAATATAACACTTTTCGTAATTTTTAATTAAAATGTAAGGTATTATTGATTTTTTCTATCGCATAATTCTTTTTATACTTGAAGAGAATTCTAGTATAATTCAACCGAAATTCAAAAGTAATTCAAATTAAAAAGTAATTTAAAATATTTCTTTAATTATAGAATAGATTTGGTGCCATGTGTTTTTAAATATTATTTTTATTATAATTTAATTATGTATAAATCATTTTTAAATATTTGCTCACATAAAAATTTATAATAAATAATATGACAATTTTATGACTTCGAAAATTCTTCAATTTATATATATATGTATACACATAAAAGTTTGACGTACTTATAGTTTTCCAATAATATTAATAAGTTAACACTTAGGTTCATACACACATTTGTACATACATTTAAATATGTATATAATTTTTGTTTTTCGAGACAAGAACACACAAAATATTATATGACTCTATTATATAACACTAAATTATTAAATTTGATATTTGTTTTGAAAATATTTGAGTTTCATTACACGAGCATGTGGAAAATGTCATAAAATAAATGTTTTGATCAAATAATAATTCTATTTTTAATAGTTATTAGTCATTAATAACATATTTAAAGCTATTAATTTATTGACATTAAAAATTATTGGCATGCGATTTAAAATAAAAAATAAAAACAAAAATTTGTCTTCTTGTGTGTGCTCATTGATTTTCAATGATTATTTTTAATAATATTAATTTTCAAATAAAGCGGAAATAATTTTATAAAAATTTTATTTTTTCATATATGTATGTGTATATGTACATAATTGATATTAGCTCGATTTAATAATTATTAGTTTATATAAGAAGTTTGCCAGTACGCATCTTTTATATGAAATTTTTTGTTCTCAGAAATTTTTCCCTTCTTTTACCATATTTCAATCATTAATAGCTTATTTATTAATAATTTACATTTTATTATTAAGTATAAAAGTCGAAATTTATATCTTAAGTCTCAGTTAATTTGACAATTATATTATTTCCAATTCGGTATAAACTTCAAATTACCCAAGTGTTTTACTCAAATTTTGTAAGATCTCTTAAAATAAGAATTTAACTTGCACAAAAATGTCCCAGTAAACAACAACTTATATGTATACCACAATATTTTTAAAATATTTAACACATTTTATAATTAGTTTTAAATTACCTAGACCTATACAATTCAAATGCCCCTCAATAATTGACGTATTCAAAAATTTAATTCATGATTTGAATAATGAATTATTTCATGCTTTCTTGTGAACGATGATATCATGGTCGTTTCTTCTGGATTTTTTTATGAACTTATATTTTGTAATTTTTTATTTAACTGTGCAAGTTTTTGATATGACAGCTGTTTCTTACATTCCTTTTGCTATTAACGGTTTGTCTCTGATATCAAATTCATTAAATAAAATAGTTTTAAAGCTTTTTTATAATTTAATAATGTTATTTAAATCTAGTGGTAAGAGTAGCGAATTTGTTTTAAATACATACATACATACATACATATATACATTTATTTACGAAAAATATTTTTATATTTTTCCATAAGGTGAACGGCTATATTTCGGACCTTTTTTTTTAACCTCTCTAACATGAAATTAACGAATATCTTTAAAGTTTTAAGGATTAAACCCAGCAATGTAGTTTGCTTTCGATCCGCTTTAAAGAAATTTTCATTTAAGATTATTAATTTTTATTAAGATTGTATTTGAAGTATCTAATTCGGCGCGTAAATAAATTTACGTTTTCCTCTTTTGGTCCTATTAGACCTGTAATAAAGTAATGGAAACTTATTATAGGCACGAAAGTTGAAATGGATCATAACAGTATAGTAGTGATTTATTTTACCGGTTGGTTATAATAATTGAAGGGGTAAGTGTACAAAGGGGTTAACTAACATTTTAACTAAAATCAAACTTTTCCGATAGAATATCATTAAATTTCATATATTTTCAACTGTGATTACTCTTATAGCTAGAAACTTATAGAAGACGAGATTGACAGTGCACATAGGATTTAAGTACAACAAAAATTTTAATAGTTTTACAATTTGTTAATTAAAAAATGTGTTAAGATGCAAATATAAGTTAACCCCTTTGTCCACTTACCGTTTCAATTTGTTGAAGCACCAAAATGGGATGTTACGTTTTCAATGTTTATAATTATATTTTCTAACAATTTGATAACATTCTTATTTTTTCTCTATATGTAATTGTTTTTTTTTTAAAAGAAATAACAGTCCTAAAACGGTAATTAGTTTTTTAAATTATTATTTCATAACTATAAGATCGAAAATGGTTTTTCTTTTTTATCACTTTCAAAAGTCTAGTTCACATAAATTTTTAAATAATTTGAAAGTGATCTCTGGACAATTCTGACCTATAGGACCGTATATGAATTACACGCATTTATTTATTGAATAAAAGTGAAAAATATTTTTTCTTAAATTTTAGATTAAATCACAACATTTTCTGAAAAAAAATCGAATTATTTATTTCCCACAAAAACTAAAAATCAAATGAAAATGATTTGAGTAGCGCTTTGAGCTCGAAAACCATCTTAATTATAAAAAATATATTTAAAAATTATATTTTATTTTGATTTTCAGCTTTATGTTGATTTTGTAAGAAGTTATAAGGGCCGAATCATTTCCATAGGCCGAATTATAGCCATTTACCTTACATAGCTAATCATTATTAATAATAAAAAAGAAAATATTTTTTTCATTTAAATAATTTATGTTTTACTACATAGTCGAATATACAACATGTAAAACTTATGTACATGTATGTACTACATATATATTATAGTATATTCTACGAAAATTTCTAGACATGTCTCAGAATAAAATAATTATAAAATATTTTTAAAATGATTAGATTGAAGAAAATTTGTCAACGTAAATATAAAATTTGCCGCATTTCAAATAAAAATATAAAATTTATAGATTCTTATATGTTTGTACTTGTAAAGAATTTTGAAAATATTTTAATTAAAAATATTTGACATGAGGTGAAAATGATTTCTGTTATATACACATATACATATGTGGGTAATGTATGTTAAGGTCAGAAAAAAATTTATCCTGTTCTTCAATTAGTTTCTTGTTGAAACGAATATATAAATTTTAATTTTATTCTTAAAATTTGATAAAATTGTCTTAAAAATTAACTTTTTAGAACTTCTCTTTTGAAGAGAGTGGCAATATTTAATGCCAGGGATCTTTATTTTAATTAGACACATAATTGTAAACACATACACCCATATTTTTTTTTAGTCTTGTCGCTTAACGTCATGGGTTGTTATTTAAATTCTTATAATAATCTGAATAAAATTAATTTCAAAATTTGAAATTCTGTACTGGGAACCAAAATTTTCTCAATAATATCCAATCACCTAGAGAGATAATGTAAATAGAAATATTAATAATTAAAACATAATTTTTCGATATAGTGTGCAAATTATTAAAAAGTCAAAATTTGCTTGTCTCCTCTTGCTTCCTTTTTAATATAATAGTAATGTCTTTATATCTAACAAGTCCCAATACTCAATTTTTTTTACGAAATGTTACGACTTTTTGGCCTCGTTGTTGGTTTTTTCTTTAAATGCCACTGATCGTGTCATATTTTTTATTATTTTTTTCTTTTTTTTACGTAAAAAAGAGATTAATGTTTTAAAAAATCTCAGGATATTATACACATTTTTTAAAAAGCTTCCCATTTAAATTCTATTGCACGAAAAAGAAAGAAAGGTAGGAGGAAAGAAAAAATGAAAAAAAATTTCAAATTCATATTTCAGTATGGTTTCAAATGTTAATGAGGAAGGATGTATGATTTTTTATGCACATTTTGTATTTCCCAATAAGGTAAGTTGAGTAGTGTCGGCTAACAAAAATGTTATTAAAAGTAATATAGGTTGACACATTTCAACAATTTGAATTATCTCATTTCGATTATTCATACGTTACTTATAAAATTGTTTCAAATAATTTCAGTTAGTTTTTAAATTATTAAAAATAAATATGTATGTACCTACTTCCAATAAATTTTTTTTTAAATAATTATTTTAAAACTATTTCAAACATGTTATATTGAGTGCTTCAAAAATTTTGCTGTGCTCTTTTTTCATATTTTATTAGCAGGTAAACAAGAGCAATCTATTTATAAAATGTCCCTGCATGTGTATGTATGACCTATCTCAATTCTAAACGGAAAGAATTTTAAAATACCTGAACAAAAATTTTAAAATACCTGTTATTTTACAGTCGGAATTTTCGAGTTATTTGGTAAAATACCATTTATTTCAAATATAGAAAAATATTCAAATCCGGTCATAAAAATATATGATTGTTTTTTCCAAACATTTTAAAATTTTTTTTTTCTTAGGTAATTGATATAAATGATAGTAAGTTTTTAATATTTTTTCAAATAAAAATAGAGGTAAAATTTTGAAGTTTATATAAAATTTGTATTTAACAAATAATATTTGATTGTATTTTAGATATTATTTTCTAATTCCCTCTTCAAATTTTTTCTTTACTATGTATTTATATCAATATTTAAGAATTATCTTTCATTAATTATATTTTCAACTTGACACCACAGGTACTTCCCATATCTTGCGTTAACTTACCCTATGAGAAAAAAAAGCTGTTCACTTAAAAATAATGAAATGCTTTCAGTAACAAATAAAACGTTGAAGGCGAAGGTTGTGTTTGTTGTTTTTCCGCTTTTTTTTAAATTTTAAAATAATTATCAATGAAAATATTAATATATTTTTTTGATTTTTCAAATATATGTTCTAAATTTTATCTGCTTTATAATAAGTGTGAATTTATTTTAATATTTCTTCTCAAAAAATAGCCACTTCGATTTAAAAAAGGCCATATAAAATAAGGTGTGCTTTCAAGTTTCTCTCTGAGCATTGGGACTTGTTAGATATAAAGACATTAATAATAGTATAACTGAATTTTTCAATTCAACAAGTAGCTTTTTCCTGAAGTTTAATTTAGTAAACAAAAAAAATTTATATATATACAACTTTATTCGTTGACATTGTCCTTGTTAAGTCTGTAAAATGCGAAAAATTATAAAACGATATTAATTTTAAATAATGTTAAGTTTAAAAATTTGTGCTGGCTCCCAAAATTCTTAAACATTTTTCTGTTATAGTTTCCCTAAACTTTTACTGGATTTGTAAACAACGTTTCCAATTTATTTGGAAACGATTAAAAATTGAAGCCTACCTGATTTGAAAAAGGAAGTTGATTCATTTCAAAACTTTTATCAACTCATTGTTTTATTTTGTTATACTTAGACCTACATAACGTATAGATATATGATTAATTATCAAAGAGTTATTGAGGATTTTTAACATTTCGTGCATAGCAGTATCGTGAATTCTTATTTATGTATATAGAGAAACTCAAGAAATCCAAGACATGGCAATATATTATGATTTCACTTGGTATTTCTTAGACAATATTTCGTTGCTACTAAAACATCTACATATGAAATGTACCAAAAATTAAACATGTGCAGTATAGTATTCATCAGTATAGGTACATAAGCAAAATGTCGAGTTGTAAAATGTTCAATTTGATCAGAATTAAGAGGAACAAAATAAAGAAATTAGGCCAAACAAATATGACATAATGAAAACATATCCCAGTGCTTGAAACATTAGTTTTCAAGGTTTTTATGGCATATTTTTAAAAATTCTATTATATAAAATAATTTTACATACATACATAATTTACCCTGCTCATATTTGAAATTAAATATAATTAAGAAATGTGATATAATCGGGTATCAACAAAATAAAAATAATAATTTTTTTAATTGTGTAACATGATTCGTGACATCTCAAACTATTAGAATTTTTAATGTTCAATTTAGATTTTAATTACTTGTATGTATTTATGAGTGATCGTAAAATTCGAGAAAATTCTTGAACCCTGTGAAAATTTGTGTGAACTCAAAATGTTGAAAGAAAAAAATTTTTTGTTTTGTTTTCTTTTTTATAATTAAAATAAAAATATTGGCTTTGAATATTGTAATAAAACATTAGAGTGCAATAAAAACAGAATTTATTTTGTCAACATTGTGGTAATTTACTTTTTGTGTCTTGTATGATGTGAGCATATTTTCTTTCTAAATTTAAAATTAAATTAAAAATAAATATATATGTACTTAGTAAATAAAAATCAAATTAATTGTTATAAAATTCATTGTATACCTACAACAATTCTAGGTCGTGTGATTTGTGTCTTTATGTTCCTCTATTAAAATAATCTTGTCTACTAGTATAATAAAAATTAAAATGTTTAAATTTTTGAAATAAGTGATGCAATAAAAAAATAGAATTATTTTTTTTTTGAAGCGTGCCGAAATTCTTTTATTATAATTATAATTGTAGAAAACGACTTTTAAGGATAATTTAAAAGGCATAAAATTTTTCAATAGAAACCATAGCATTGTAAAAATATTTTTTTTTTTTTATAAAACCTTCGATTTTATAAATTAATAATTAAAAAATATTCAAAATAGCAAATGACCTTAGAGTTAACTAATGCCGAACGTAAGTGTGGTATGTTACAGTTATTAGGTTCAGGACACCAAAAAAAAATAGCTAATTGGATATTGAATGTAATAATGCAATTATATTAAACTTGCATATTACTTTCATTGAAATCTTAATTTTCTACTTATTATTCTCAAATATATTGTAAATTAACAAATTAACAAAACGCAAATATACCACCAACTTGACTTGTTCAACAATACAATTTCATTTGTTAAACTAGTCAAATTTTCACAAAAGGGACACATTCGTTTTATGTACAAGAAAATATTTTTTGCTTGACTTACTCAAGGATTTTAATTGAACCAAAAAATTTTCGAGTTTTATAATTTTTCAATTCAAAATTTATTCAAATATAATGGAAATTTCTAATACCTTTTTTTCTACCACATTCTAATACCTCTAGGTTTTTGATCACAGAATAGCACATACTTTTCCTCTATATTATTTTATGATTTCGAAAAAAAACAAAATGCTGATACAAGAAAACTCTAATCAAAATATCGTAAAATTAATAGCATTTTTAAGAACTGAATTAAAAAAGCACAAAATATTGTCCACTCCTATAAAATTAAATTCATCTTCAAACAAAGAAAATATAAAAATAATAAAAATCAAAAATAAAATTCAAAAATCTCACCTGATGACACAAAAAAAATTGTAAGATTTCTTGTTTTACCTCACAATGAAAAATAAAAAAGGACGTAAATAAAAAAAACTTGTAAAAAAGAAAAACATTTAAGAACTTCCTACTTATGTTATTCTACTTGATGTTCTGCAATATAGAGGATCATACGACCATACTTTTGTATATTGATATTTATTTCTTATATTGGTATATGCATTTATATAGAACAAGCTGTGGCGACAGATACACCATTATCAAAACATTATTTATTTGGAAGATTTCCTTGTATCTTCAATTATTAAGGTAAATTTTGTATCGTATTTTCAATAACCATATTTATCATAGTATGTGTGCTTATCACTTATTATACCTTTATAGTAGAACCTTTATATTAAATTTATGCAACTAGTTTAGTTATGAATTTTAAAATGATTTTATATAATAGTTCGATTAAATCAATACGGTAAGAATAAAAAACTAGATAGCCGCGTCATTGAATGAAATAAAAAATTTTTACTATTTTTTCAAAACATATGACAGACATTTGAATTTTTTTCGTGCACCACATGAGATTCAGACAAATTTGGCGCGACTCTTATTTGGTGAAAATTTTCTGAATTATGTGCATTTTATTTAATTTTACATCAAGTATTCTACTAGTGTTTCGTTATAACTTCGTACTAAAAATCTTTGACGCCAACAGTTGAACAATTTATAAATTTTAAATTTTAATTGTTGTTAATGGAAAACATTTTTCATTCTCATTTAATACAAGTCTGAAAAACGCACTCAATATGTTTTTGTGTAATTGTACGCTTAATAGACTGACAGGTTATTGAAACTTACTGAAAAATGGAATAACTCACCAACAAGAAATCGTTTATAAAATAAAAGGAGCTAAAATTATTGCTGTACCTGTTGTGCGAAAAACCAAATCACCTAACAAAAAAAAAGGAGAAAAAAAAACAACAAATAAAAATATTGAAAGAAAAAAAGTTATTTTTGTTTTTTTTTTTCTATATAGAAAATATTTGAAAGAACCCATCATCATCAACCATTGTGTCTGAAGTTAAATTCTTTTCTATATTATAATAGTATGTAGATGTGTGTATGAATAAGAAAATCCACAAAATGATCTATAAAGAAAAATATTTCTTAATGGTATGAGGGCCGTAAAAAATTAATTCAAGTGCCATTGTTAATAGCTTTAAGGAATTCTGTTTTATTTTTTTTTTAATTTTCATTTTTTGTTTAATTTTTTTTTTTTATATGTATACTATATTCCATCCTCTTTTCTTATTCATTCATAATAGTGGTTATATTCAAGGCATTTTAATACACATTCGGATATAGTTGAAATAACAACGAAGGACATAAGAAGAAAAAAAAACAGCGATGCGTATTGCGTGGCAATTTAACATTATCCTTGAATAGCCTTTTATGAGTTCAATTTTGCATAAAAATTCAAGAAGCTTTTGTTATATTGTACTTAAAAAAAATGACATCAGAGCAGAAAAGAAAAAAGAAATTAAAAAAATAAATAAATAAAACTTTCTATTTTTATGTGTATATGTTGTTCAGGACGATTAAGGATTATAGCAGTTTTGAAACTTGGAACTTTTTAATTATTTCTTTATTATGTAAAGGTTGTTGTTCATAAAAGAATTGTGTGTATGAATAGACTGTAAGAGAAGAAAAAAAAACGAAATGCTTTAAATTTCTTTAAATTACTTTTCTTTTTTATTTTTTAAGCATCTTTAAGAAGAGGAAAAATAAAAAACAAAAATGCTATTTAAAACGGTAACTTATCGATCAACAAGTTTTTTAAACAACATTTTTTTTTAATTCATTAATTGATTTTTTTTTTTACACAAATAATTTTTAAAATTTGTGGCACGAGAATAACTTCCATATTAAAAATAACTTTTGTATGTGTACGTAAAAAAAAAACATTTGAAGACGAGCAAATAAGAGTAAAAATTTGGAAATTTACATCCAGCCTTAAATTATAGATCCATTTGCATGATAATATTTATTAAGGGAGGGTTGGAGGAAATTAAGCTCAATTTTTTTTTTTTGAACGGAAACATTTTTAATTTTACAACTTTTATATTATGTGAATTTTTAATTAATTTTACGTGATTTTACACAATTACAAGAAAACTACTCATGAGATGACAATCTAACTTTTTAACCAATTCCTTTAGATCTTCTTGGACATGGTATATATTTTATATTTTTAATTCTGTTCCTGCTTAGTAAAATTATAATTTGTGAACTAGAAAAACGTGTTGTGAATTTCTGGTTGCAACGTTCGTATGTAACTGAATTTATGTTAGATTTAGGAATATTTTTAATCGTTGATTGAACATAATATTAATTTTACTTATTTTAACAATAATTTTACTCAATATATTAAACAGTAAGTAATTTGTAATGAAATAACAGTAAAACTTTTATTATGCAATGAACATAATGTCAAAAACGCTTAGTATGAACTCTGTTTAATATCATAACGCGGGTATTTACACAATACTTTTGACAAGAAAAAAATCCCATATACTTTTACACATATTGGAATTCGATTAATAGAAACTCCTTAAAACCACGTTATTCTCGACATAAAAATGTCTAATTGAATTTCTAATTGAAATCCAAAGGAACAATTCCTACTTTTACAATAAGTGTCAACCCTTTTGTTTACGGCATTTATTGGGATTTTTTTTTAACAAACTATTGAATGCGAACGAATTCTTGAATTGTTGAAAGATGAATTTTTATTCTTGAAAAATTCTGTGATATCCAAAGGGTGCATTCTTGTACTACGATTTATAGTCAGACAACCATGACGTAGTCAACTATGATTTATGGTTGTCGTTGTTTTCAATTTTTCTATGACTCAGGTACCTATATATTATGAATAAAACAAAATACCCGGATATTTTAAAACTATTTTCGTTTATACTTCAATCTCGCTTAATTTTACAAAATGTGAATTTATCCGAGCATCGCTTAATTTTACAACTCCCAAAAAATCAGAAATTCTTGGACATTTTCCTGTGTGATAATGAACGCCTAATGGGTGGTCGACTATGTAAGCCTCGTTTTTCACTGTTCTGCAATATATAACGTAAACATATTATGTAAATTTATTTGCTTTTTTTTCTTAGATTTTAATCTAAAATTGTGCTTCTCAATAATTTTAATGAGGTATATCTAAAACACCATTATCAAATCTTAAAAAAAAGCATTACTTTCTGATTGTCTTTCTTTTTGTTCGTTTTTAAAATGACGTTTCCAGAAATATCGTAATTTTCAGAAATATCGTTCTGTTTTTGATAATGCTGGTAGTAGTGAAATTCCATCGGATGCTTGCTACAAGGCATCCCATAGCTAGCTTTTTTTCTTTACAAATTTTGGCAAAACATTACATATGTAATAAAAGCTGAGTGAATAATTTAGCAATTTATATGCGTTGTTTTAAAAATATAATTTGATAGACACCGAACAATTTTTTATTATATTTAATGTGAAATTTTAAGGGTCAGCTAATATTCATTTTCGAAATCAAAACACCTGTAATGTGTGTGATGGAGTACAAACAATTAACTATAGCTATAAGATGCTCTTTCCATAGTTCACGCTATTTTTAAAATATATTCTATAGAAATTTTTTATATATAACATATGTTTGCAAATTAAAGTCGGGCATAAATTAGAATAGAAAAACCTTACAAGAATCAAACATTTAAGAGCCTTAAGTCGGTATGGATAGATTTGACCTAAAACAGAGTTTAATTACATGATTTTCATAAATTAAAAAAACATGTTAATTTATAATTTATCTAGGCATATTATTTTGTTTTAATGTATCTATATCCATTTCCCTGTAAGTAGTTCACCAAACACAAATTAACGTTGATAATTAAGAATAAAAATTATCCTACATGTATTTAGATTCTATTGTACATACTCATTCAATTGCTTATCTTACAATTAAATAATTTGTATACAATATTAAATTCATGTTCTTCTATACAAATACCATGTATTATGACAATTACGGTAGCAATATATGTATACTAGTATAAAACATGCGTGTATTCACGTTACATGAATTTCGAAATCTTGAGCTTAAACAATCAATAGAAAAGTTTGAATAGTTTTTAATAAAAATATTATGAGCTCCTTCCCTGTAATATTAAGAAAAATAAATTTTGTAAACACACAAACTTCTGTACTTCAAGTACTATATTGAAATTAACAAGATTTGAAATTCGCTTGCTTTCAACAAAATACAAACTTTTCATTTTATATTTCACAATTATTATTTATCTACATATATACGTATTATGGCTACATTTATTCATCTCTCTCTACCTTATTGTATAATATTCTGTCATTTTGATAGACATCCGGCGGCCATTTAATAATTTAGTTCACTTCAAAGTATAGGAACCAAAAAAAACAAAGAAAAAAGAAATAAAAACAGAGGGAAAGAACAAAATGCTTATTATAAATTAAGAATTATTTTAAAAAATAAACAAATAGAGTCTAAAATTTATTATATTAAAAAAATGTGTTGGCTATGTAGGCTTGTAAATATTTATGATGCACATATTATGTACGAATGTATACAAATATGTATGTGAGTGTACATGTAGAAGATACATTATGTTCATTATTAAATTAGTATATGGGATAGAGAAATATGTAGAAGTATTTTAACAACTAAATTATAAAAAATTCTTTAGAAATTCGTGAATTTCATATTTTATATAAAATAAACATCTTTAATTTTAATAAAAAGCGTTCTTTTTCTTTATAATTTTCTCAGGTATATTCAAATAAATTTACCCAAATGATACATGTATAGTCAATGGTACATTCTGTGACATTTAAATTTGTGTCTAACTTTTGTAAACGGTAGTAGTTTTAGGATTGAAATTGAATTACTTTTTGTAGGTATTCATTAACACATTTCATAATCGTACGACTGGATCAAACCACGAGCTTCCTTATTATATGAAATGGGTTTGCAGTTATATATCTTCCACATATCAGAGTTTCTTTACTTTTCTTTATGAAATACTTCATATATACTGAAATACCGTGCTTCAGTAATTTTAAATTCATTGTCAATCAATTGGCTTCATTAAAACTTATTTTATAGTTAATTCAACAGTTTTCTTACCGGCAATTCATATAGTGATGAAAACATTAAACTACAACATTGTCTAAAACCTATGTACAATTTTATATTTACATAGTCACTCCGTTTTCTGTTTTACGATATTATATATTGAATTTTTGTCCTTTTGTAATTGTTATTGTTCTTTTAACAATAATTGTAAATGCCAAACGGTTATCATAATAAAATGTTGAACACTAGAAAACAAATTTATGTTGCATTGTACATAATGAAAACAACAAACAGAGCATCAACAAACAGAGTAACGCTCATTTGAATGCGAGACTGTTGACGGGTTGGGGCTATTTGAGATTCTTTTCGTTCAGCCCTTCCTATTCTGTGGACCGTCAATTTCTGCCGATAGGTGCAGACTTGGCGAATTGCTGAGGGGCAATCGAATCTTCACTGGAAGGCTCCTGAGGGATTTCATAATTCGAAACTGTTCCTTCGATCTTGCTCAAGGAAGTTCTTCTTAGAACTGCTTGGGATGGACCGAAACCGGGTTTATGTTGCTACTGGTTTCTTCATTAGACATTGTCCGATGAAATATCATCCTCACAAACTGGGAAAATCGGACTCTCTTTTGTGTAGATTCTGCCAACTCCCTGAAGGATTTTTCCGGGTATTTTCTTGCAACTGGGTTATTTTAAGTGGTTATGTGAGTGGCTACAATAGGCCATGGCTGACTGCGGCAATGGGAGGAGAGAAGTTCCTTTGCATTTAGTTCGCTTCAACAATCTACAATCTACAATAATCGTTGATTGAACATATAGACTTCTAAAATATTTTAGCAATTTATTAATTTTTGGTTCTTACTGTATATACAATTTTGAATTTTTGATATTTTATGTATTTGATAGAATTTTTTACTTCATTTTTGATATGAAAACAAAGTGATGCTCCGTTTCAACTCGATTAAGTTAACTAATCATTCTAAATGATAGCCAAAGTGAAATTCAGTTTTTTTCTTCTCTTATGTTCATTTAAAATTGAATTTTTTATAAATTATTTCAACATTTTTCTTATACGGATAAATTATAATATCATCATCTTATTTCATATCGTTATTTTAAAGATAAATTATATTGTTTATAAATGGCAAGATTTCAAATATTTTTATAATAATGCTTTTGCTTTTATACATGAGGTGCAGATACACATAGATATCTCACATAGGTAATTTACATGTTTCATTTAAATTTTCAAAGATGCATTTTAAATTTCAGCTACCGTAATAGAACGAATGAAATTAACAATAAATTTATATATGTACATATGTAAATTTACATATGCATAATATTGTATAAAACTTATGTGCATATGTGGTTGTTTGTATATTTTTGGAAAAAGAAATTAAATCAAATTCGAGAGTTTTGGTATTTTTGAGGAATAACATTGTATTGAAAATAAAATAATGGAAAAAAGTGAAATAAAAATCATGTAAAATAAAAAATTTAGTTGATTAAATAAATTGTTTGTAAATTTGCACATTTCCGATTAAGATTAGAGTTTATCTAATTCTAAGCCTAAATAACAAAAGCAATATTTTATTAAAATAATTCTCTACTAATGTAAAATTGCATACATTTAGGATAAATTCATAAATTAATATTTTTCAAAAAAGTTCTACATATTTTCAATTTTTTTTATTAGTTTATTTAAGTAGGAGCACAATTGGTCCTTGTTTAGATTCCTACTTTTATAAAATTTCGATTGTATAACATTTTGAAATATAAGAATGATCCGAGATCCAGTTTTGGAAAAAAATCACTTCAAAAATAAACGAAAAACCATCGTTACGTAGCTGATAATTTTAATGGTTAGTCCAGTAATCTGACATTTGCCTTTCAGTTATTCTAATAGCAGATATTACTCGTTTCTTAACTTAAAAATTCTGTTCATAAAACGATATAAACTTAAACCGTTAGTCGGACAAATGAAGTGAAATTGAAAGGGACTTTTTCTAAAATTATTTGGAAATATGCCAAAAATTTCACATTTTCAAAAATTTTGAAATGCTAAACACAGAAAAATAATGAAATATTGTGTTCTTTGTATCTGAAAAGTGGTTTTATTTAACTATATTTGTATAGAAACAAAATTTAATATACTAATGTACTCCGTATGATTCAGTCAATGTAGACATCTGGTAACATGCATTTGATTTGCAAATTGAAAATGTATTCCGTTATTATTGTAGTTTTCATCGCCAAGATATTAATATATGTTATCAGTGCTAAAAACAGTCTTATTTTTTGAAATTATCGCAAAATAACATTCGTATAAGACTTGAAATTTAAGTTGAGCCTACGTACATATATGCAATATTATATTCTCAAACTGAATTGATTTTTGTCTGAATGCACTAAATATTGCACTAATTTACATAAGCTATCTTGAATAAAAGTTAAATTTTAATTTTAAGATGAATATGAAAAATATTGCTGCAAGTTGTATATTCTTCGAAAGTAAAAAAAATTCATAAGCTAAAATTATTAATAGAAATGGTAAAATTTATATACTTTGCTTTTTTCTTTATTTTTGCCCGACATTTATCTGTCTGTCTACTTCATAATTATCAAACAAAAAGAAACCAAAAAAACTAAGTCATCTTCTTCATGCAAGTGTGTACGTCTTATTAAGATTTTAATTAGATCAACTATTAGCTATAGCAGAACGAACGCATTTCTCTTAGTACCACAAAAAAAAAAGTGATGTAAGTGCAATTTTTTTTACTTCACATAAAAATATTAGAAAGCAAAATATAAGATGATCACATGAGTGAGGAAAATATTTAAGACTAGAATCACTTCGCTTCTTGTTATATTGCAAATTTTTTTTGCTTTGCTATTTGGAAACTAGCCAACTTGTTGCCTTAGTCACAGAAAATTGGAAAAAAAAAAAACATTTTTTTTATTTTTTGTATTAATTTAAAGGTTAGGAAAACGAAATTTTTTAGTTCTACGTCTTTCTGTTGTCGTTGTCTTTCTATATCTAAAAATTAAACATTGGAAAATTAATAATATTTTTTCTTTTGTTGTACTTATAGTACATCTAAAATTGTACCGGAAGAGTTTTCGAAAAAAAATCAACAAGTTGTTAATTGGATTTGTAATTCTTGTTTTGTGGGGATGATTGCAATGTCTAGTTTATTTTGATTAAAATCTTTATGTTGTATTAAAATTTTGAATGTAAATAATATTTTATAACGTTATGAGTAGTTGAGGAAAGAAATAAGATTTTAATTTTTAAATTTGAAAAGAGGAGAAGCAAATTGTTACATAAAAACTCAAAATTTATACAATATAAAGGAAGAGGTCTACTGAAGATTGCAGTCAATACAAGTTCAAAATTTTCACCTTTGTAAAAAATAACCAACAAGCTTTTGTTACATTGTAAATTTTTTAAGATTCTATTTTCCAATTTTTAAAATAAATTTTGTCCTTTAGTCATAGTGAACAGAAACCGCTTCAGATAAAATGAAGACTTTTAGAACTTTAAAAACTCTGAAGTAACAAGAACAATTTTAGTGTTCCTTCATTTTGGTTGCGAAATTCTAGTTTATGCTATTTTAAATGAAGAATATTATATCATTTTAATGATATTGGTGCGAATCTCTGTTTGTCTGTTATAAATTAATCGCTTGATTGTAACGTTGTCTGTTCTTATTAGCGATAACTTAAAAATTTACAAATGGTTTACCATAGTGAGTATCAGTTCTATTACAATTGCTATCCCAAAACTTTAACATTTGTTTGGTCATAAAAAATATATTGTGCCATTATTCTCAATTAATATGGATGATATTGCATGAGTCGGAAGCTATCCTATAATTTTATTAAATAACCTTTATTTACGAAATGTTCAAAATACAGTGCTATTATTTAACATGAACTATATAGAGCTGTATATTGTAGTGGCTGTTATCGAGTACCTTTGAAAATCATTCGTTGGCACCTGTGCGAAAGTACTTTTATTTTAAAAATTTTTCTTGTATTTAAGATTTCCAATTAGAAAAAAATCTCAAAATAAATATCGAAAAATAATTATGAAATGGCATAGAATTTTTTAAACTCATTATAAAAATTTAGCAAAGTCCTTATTTTACATACTTACAGTTTAGAAAAGCTCTTATTTTACAGTTTACACATTCTATAGGCCATATCACTAGAATTATAATTAAGAAATATAAGAAGATGTAATATTTAAAATGCGGACTACGTTTTGGAGATTCGCCTTTCTTATTAAAATACATTTTAATTTTGTTAAAAAGCATTGAATTGAATAAACAGTCGAATACTATAGATTTACAAATGTACATACATACTTATATGCAAGATATATAGGATTTGTACATAATCATGCTAAGCAATGAACATGACTTAAATTTTTATTTAAAAACCTGCGTTGATATTTTTTTGCAGAAATTTAAAATATGACTAATTATAGCAAATGGCAACTGGAAAAAAGAAAATTAGTTGATCTCATTAATTGTCAAGTGGTTGAAGGTTACTTAGCAACTGCCAAAATTTGGATCTTATTTAAAATATTTTTAAATTTAAAAATGCATACAATAACAATACACAAAATATAATATTTTGTTAAATTTTTAAACAATAATTATTTATTTAAATTTTTTGATTCCCACTTTCATGTGGTTAAGCTTGATGTCGATATTTTATAGTGGCAGAGTGACAGAGACAACAATGTGAAGTAAAAATAACTAGTAACCGGATTTTTTTTTTTTCGTTTCATTCTTATTTTATTTGGCGACAATTTAATTGTTTCAATGCAAAAATAATATTTTCTTTTGCGTTTATTTATTTATTATATTTGAAAAAATTTAATTTATAACCAAAAAAAAAAAAAATTTTTTTTTCTCAGTAAATTTATTCATAAACTTGGACGTGGGTGCACTTTTTTTCTCTGTTCAATTTTTGTGTCTCATATATTTTTTTTGATCTTTATTTGTTTTACTTTAAATATTTTATAAATATTTTTTATAATAATAAGGAAAAAAAACACAATTACATAGAGTGAAAATCTTCTTTTCCTCTATGGTTACGATTTTAAAAATTTATTTTGTAAATTTTTACAATAATTTCATTAAAACAAAACATTTAAGAATGGATGATCAATCACATCAACCTCAATTACTATAAAATTCAATAACCATTAGCGGTGGTCCTTTTATGCTTGTGCGTTTTATTTAATGGCATATAAAATTTCAAAAATATTTCGCTTTATAACTACACACACACAATGTAGTCAAAGTAAAACAATAGCTTTTTGGGCAAGAATCAAAAGTGTTTCGATTCATATAATTGGTTTTAAATCAAGCATTTTAAGATTACAATTTTTTTATATTATTTTTCGAATTTGACATTAATTTTTACGAGTATCTTGGCATTTGTTTATTTGACATGAATTTTTGTTTCAAATAATTATTTTTACTTTTTTCTCGTGCAGAATTGTTCTGTTGAACTTTCTTTGCTCGAAGCGACCATATTGCTGAATTACGTCAAATTTTGCTTTCAGTAACTCAAATTCTAATTACATATATATTGAAATATGAAAAACATGAAGAATTCGTTCTTCCAATTTCACCCTAATATCTTTCTTTCACTTTTTGTAGGTATTCATTAACACATTTCATAATCGTACGACTGGATCAAACCACGAGCTTCCTTATTATATGAAATGGGTTTGCAGTTATATATCTTCCACATATCAGAGTTTCTTTACTTTTCTTTATGAAATACTTCATATATACTGAAATACCGTGCTTCAGTAATTTTAAATTCATTGTCAATCAATTGGCTTCATTAAAACTTATTTTATAGTTAATTCAACAGTTTTCTTACCGGCAATTCATATAGTGATGAAAACATTAAACTACAACATTGTCTAAAACCTATGTACAATTTTATATTTACATAGTCACTCCGTTTTCTGTTTTACGATATTATATATTGAATTTTTGTCCTTTTGTAATTGTTATTGTTCTTTTAACAATAATTGTAAATGCCAAACGGTTATCATAATAAAATGTTGAACACTAGAAAACAAATTTATGTTGCATTGTACATAATGAAAACAACAAACAGAGCATCAACAAACAGAGTAACGCTCATTTGAATGCGAGACTGTTGACGGGTTGGGGCTATTTGAGATTCTTTTCGTTCAGCCCTTCCTATTCTGTGGACCGTCAATTTCTGCCGATAGGTGCAGACTTGGCGAATTGCTGAGGGGCAATCGAATCTTCACTGGAAGGCTCCTGAGGGATTTCATAATTCGAAACTGTTCCTTCGATCTTGCTCAAGGAAGTTCTTCTTAGAACTGCTTGGGATGGACCGAAACCGGGTTTATGTTGCTACTGGTTTCTTCATTAGACATTGTCCGATGAAATATCATCCTCACAAACTGGGAAAATCGGACTCTCTTTTGTGTAGATTCTGCCAACTCCCTGAAGGATTTTTCCGGGTATTTTCTTGCAACTGGGTTATTTTAAGTGGTTATGTGAGTGGCTACAATAGGCCATGGCTGACTGCGGCAATGGGAGGAGAGAAGTTCCTTTGCATTTAGTTCGCTTCAACAATCTACAATCTACAATAATCGTTGATTGAACATATAGACTTCTAAAATATTTTAGCAATTTATTAATTTTTGGTTCTTACTGTATATACAATTTTGAATTTTTGATATTTTATGTATTTGATAGAATTTTTTACTTCATTTTTGATATGAAAACAAAGTGATGCTCCGTTTCAACTCGATTAAGTTAACTAATCATTCTAAATGATAGCCAAAGTGAAATTCAGTTTTTTTCTTCTCTTATGTTCATTTAAAATTGAATTTTTTATAAATTATTTCAACATTTTTCTTATACGGATAAATTATAATATCATCATCTTATTTCATATCGTTATTTTAAAGATAAATTATATTGTTTATAAATGGCAAGATTTCAAATATTTTTATAATAATGCTTTTGCTTTTATACATGAGGTGCAGATACACATAGATATCTCACATAGGTAATTTACATGTTTCATTTAAATTTTCAAAGATGCATTTTAAATTTCAGCTACCGTAATAGAACGAATGAAATTAACAATAAATTTATATATGTACATATGTAAATTTACATATGCATAATATTGTATAAAACTTATGTGCATATGTGGTTGTTTGTATATTTTTGGAAAAAGAAATTAAATCAAATTCGAGAGTTTTGGTATTTTTGAGGAATAACATTGTATTGAAAATAAAATAATGGAAAAAAGTGAAATAAAAATCATGTAAAATAAAAAATTTAGTTGATTAAATAAATTGTTTGTAAATTTGCACATTTCCGATTAAGATTAGAGTTTATCTAATTCTAAGCCTAAATAACAAAAGCAATATTTTATTAAAATAATTCTCTACTAATGTAAAATTGCATACATTTAGGATAAATTCATAAATTAATATTTTTCAAAAAAGTTCTACATATTTTCAATTTTTTTTATTAGTTTATTTAAGTAGGAGCACAATTGGTCCTTGTTTAGATTCCTACTTTTATAAAATTTCGATTGTATAACATTTTGAAATATAAGAATGATCCGAGATCCAGTTTTGGAAAAAAATCACTTCAAAAATAAACGAAAAACCATCGTTACGTAGCTGATAATTTTAATGGTTAGTCCAGTAATCTGACATTTGCCTTTCAGTTATTCTAATAGCAGATATTACTCGTTTCTTAACTTAAAAATTCTGTTCATAAAACGATATAAACTTAAACCGTTAGTCGGACAAATGAAGTGAAATTGAAAGGGACTTTTTCTAAAATTATTTGGAAATATGCCAAAAATTTCACATTTTCAAAAATTTTGAAATGCTAAACACAGAAAAATAATGAAATATTGTGTTCTTTGTATCTGAAAAGTGGTTTTATTTAACTATATTTGTATAGAAACAAAATTTAATATACTAATGTACTCCGTATGATTCAGTCAATGTAGACATCTGGTAACATGCATTTGATTTGCAAATTGAAAATGTATTCCGTTATTATTGTAGTTTTCATCGCCAAGATATTAATATATGTTATCAGTGCTAAAAACAGTCTTATTTTTTGAAATTATCGCAAAATAACATTCGTATAAGACTTGAAATTTAAGTTGAGCCTACGTACATATATGCAATATTATATTCTCAAACTGAATTGATTTTTGTCTGAATGCACTAAATATTGCACTAATTTACATAAGCTATCTTGAATAAAAGTTAAATTTTAATTTTAAGATGAATATGAAAAATATTGCTGCAAGTTGTATATTCTTCGAAAGTAAAAAAAATTCATAAGCTAAAATTATTAATAGAAATGGTAAAATTTATATACTTTGCTTTTTTCTTTATTTTTGCCCGACATTTATCTGTCTGTCTACTTCATAATTATCAAACAAAAAGAAACCAAAAAAACTAAGTCATCTTCTTCATGCAAGTGTGTACGTCTTATTAAGATTTTAATTAGATCAACTATTAGCTATAGCAGAACGAACGCATTTCTCTTAGTACCACAAAAAAAAAAGTGATGTAAGTGCAATTTTTTTTACTTCACATAAAAATATTAGAAAGCAAAATATAAGATGATCACATGAGTGAGGAAAATATTTAAGACTAGAATCACTTCGCTTCTTGTTATATTGCAAATTTTTTTTGCTTTGCTATTTGGAAACTAGCCAACTTGTTGCCTTAGTCACAGAAAATTGGAAAAAAAAAAAACATTTTTTTTATTTTTTGTATTAATTTAAAGGTTAGGAAAACGAAATTTTTTAGTTCTACGTCTTTCTGTTGTCGTTGTCTTTCTATATCTAAAAATTAAACATTGGAAAATTAATAATATTTTTTCTTTTGTTGTACTTATAGTACATCTAAAATTGTACCGGAAGAGTTTTCGAAAAAAAATCAACAAGTTGTTAATTGGATTTGTAATTCTTGTTTTGTGGGGATGATTGCAATGTCTAGTTTATTTTGATTAAAATCTTTATGTTGTATTAAAATTTTGAATGTAAATAATATTTTATAACGTTATGAGTAGTTGAGGAAAGAAATAAGATTTTAATTTTTAAATTTGAAAAGAGGAGAAGCAAATTGTTACATAAAAACTCAAAATTTATACAATATAAAGGAAGAGGTCTACTGAAGATTGCAGTCAATACAAGTTCAAAATTTTCACCTTTGTAAAAAATAACCAACAAGCTTTTGTTACATTGTAAATTTTTTAAGATTCTATTTTCCAATTTTTAAAATAAATTTTGTCCTTTAGTCATAGTGAACAGAAACCGCTTCAGATAAAATGAAGACTTTTAGAACTTTAAAAACTCTGAAGTAACAAGAACAATTTTAGTGTTCCTTCATTTTGGTTGCGAAATTCTAGTTTATGCTATTTTAAATGAAGAATATTATATCATTTTAATGATATTGGTGCGAATCTCTGTTTGTCTGTTATAAATTAATCGCTTGATTGTAACGTTGTCTGTTCTTATTAGCGATAACTTAAAAATTTACAAATGGTTTACCATAGTGAGTATCAGTTCTATTACAATTGCTATCCCAAAACTTTAACATTTGTTTGGTCATAAAAAATATATTGTGCCATTATTCTCAATTAATATGGATGATATTGCATGAGTCGGAAGCTATCCTATAATTTTATTAAATAACCTTTATTTACGAAATGTTCAAAATACAGTGCTATTATTTAACATGAACTATATAGAGCTGTATATTGTAGTGGCTGTTATCGAGTACCTTTGAAAATCATTCGTTGGCACCTGTGCGAAAGTACTTTTATTTTAAAAATTTTTCTTGTATTTAAGATTTCCAATTAGAAAAAAATCTCAAAATAAATATCGAAAAATAATTATGAAATGGCATAGAATTTTTTAAACTCATTATAAAAATTTAGCAAAGTCCTTATTTTACATACTTACAGTTTAGAAAAGCTCTTATTTTACAGTTTACACATTCTATAGGCCATATCACTAGAATTATAATTAAGAAATATAAGAAGATGTAATATTTAAAATGCGGACTACGTTTTGGAGATTCGCCTTTCTTATTAAAATACATTTTAATTTTGTTAAAAAGCATTGAATTGAATAAACAGTCGAATACTATAGATTTACAAATGTACATACATACTTATATGCAAGATATATAGGATTTGTACATAATCATGCTAAGCAATGAACATGACTTAAATTTTTATTTAAAAACCTGCGTTGATATTTTTTTGCAGAAATTTAAAATATGACTAATTATAGCAAATGGCAACTGGAAAAAAGAAAATTAGTTGATCTCATTAATTGTCAAGTGGTTGAAGGTTACTTAGCAACTGCCAAAATTTGGATCTTATTTAAAATATTTTTAAATTTAAAAATGCATACAATAACAATACACAAAATATAATATTTTGTTAAATTTTTAAACAATAATTATTTATTTAAATTTTTTGATTCCCACTTTCATGTGGTTAAGCTTGATGTCGATATTTTATAGTGGCAGAGTGACAGAGACAACAATGTGAAGTAAAAATAACTAGTAACCGGATTTTTTTTTTTTCGTTTCATTCTTATTTTATTTGGCGACAATTTAATTGTTTCAATGCAAAAATAATATTTTCTTTTGCGTTTATTTATTTATTATATTTGAAAAAATTTAATTTATAACCAAAAAAAAAAAAAATTTTTTTTTCTCAGTAAATTTATTCATAAACTTGGACGTGGGTGCACTTTTTTTCTCTGTTCAATTTTTGTGTCTCATATATTTTTTTTGATCTTTATTTGTTTTACTTTAAATATTTTATAAATATTTTTTATAATAATAAGGAAAAAAAACACAATTACATAGAGTGAAAATCTTCTTTTCCTCTATGGTTACGATTTTAAAAATTTATTTTGTAAATTTTTACAATAATTTCATTAAAACAAAACATTTAAGAATGGATGATCAATCACATCAACCTCAATTACTATAAAATTCAATAACCATTAGCGGTGGTCCTTTTATGCTTGTGCGTTTTATTTAATGGCATATAAAATTTCAAAAATATTTCGCTTTATAACTACACACACACAATGTAGTCAAAGTAAAACAATAGCTTTTTGGGCAAGAATCAAAAGTGTTTCGATTCATATAATTGGTTTTAAATCAAGCATTTTAAGATTACAATTTTTTTATATTATTTTTCGAATTTGACATTAATTTTTACGAGTATCTTGGCATTTGTTTATTTGACATGAATTTTTGTTTCAAATAATTATTTTTACTTTTTTCTCGTGCAGAATTGTTCTGTTGAACTTTCTTTGCTCGAAGCGACCATATTGCTGAATTACGTCAAATTTTGCTTTCAGTAACTCAAATTCTAATTACATATATATTGAAATATGAAAAACATGAAGAATTCGTTCTTCCAATTTCACCCTAATATCTACTGCAATTTTCTTATGTAAACTGTTGTAAATTGACGGAATGACAAACTTTTAAGTGAATAATATTGGTAATTCTAAAGAGATTGCACACACGCCTCTTTTAATTTAAGGAGTGGACCGGATTTTCTGAAACACTTTTCCGAAATATAGAGACGAGTTCCGAAAAATCTAATTGGTCTGGGCCCAAAATACTGTATTTTCACAAGGATTTATTTAAAGTTTATAAGTTTAAAACTTTAAATAAATCCTTGTCCAAAACTTAAGTCCAAAACTTTATCGACACGGGACTAATATTATTAATGGTATTGTAAGGGGTTTCAATTTCAACATGTCACATATTTTTTCAGTTACATACATACATTTGTATATTTATATTTATTTAAAGTCGATGGAATAAGTTAACTTGAATATAAAATTAATATTACATCACACATATGACGCGTTATAGCTTAAAATGCCAACTCTTTGCCACAATTTTAAAAATTATATCACCTTGCTTCTTACAATAATAATGAATACACATAATTCTCGCTATATCTACTATATAATACTCGTATATATGCTATTTTAATATTGTTGAAGTATTTATGTATGTATGTATGCACGTGTTTCTAAGAGAAAATTTATGAATGGAAGATTTAATTTTCTGAAAAATACTACATAATTTCTTTTAATATTCGCTATTTAAAATTTGATTTAATTTTCTTCTGTTTTTATTTTTTAAATTTATTTTTATAATTTTTAAAAATAAATTCAAATAATAAAATAATTGTGTTAGTAAGGTGAAGAAATGAAAAGTGTGAAACAATAATAAAAATGATGGAAAATATGTGTAACGTAACAGCAAAATCACATAGGTAAACTTTATAATATTAAAGGTTAAAAATAATTTTAATTTTGTAGAGAAATAAAAAATAGGCAATTTTTTTAATATTTTCCAAAAAATAAAATTTGTTAATTTGATGGTAGCACTTCATTTGTGATTATTTCGTGAGAAAGCTGGAATAAAGTGTTAGCGTGTATTTGAAAATTGACATAGAAAACTTGTTGCTAACAGCAATGGGAAATACTTAAATACTTTGTAATTTTTTTAAATAATTAATGAATACTTTAAATACTTTGCATTTAAAGTATTCATTAATTATTTAAAAATGCGATTAAAATCATCGAATAGGCGCCTAAATAGCAGCACATTTAAATTGTATTTAACCCTAATTATTCCAAAAACAAAAAGAAATTCTAAAATCCAATTTTTTCAATTATGCACGTTCCTAAAATTTGACATATTTAATTATAAATATCTTTATTTTTTAATTTTTAGTTCCTTTGTGTTCTTTCTGCCTAAGATTAACCTTCGTTCACATTTAAAAACATATAAAGTAGATTATAAATATGTTAAACACACCTCATTTCTAATTTCTATTTATAAACTTCAATCAAGAATATTGGTGTATCTATGTATTTAAATTGTTCAAAATAAGCGCCACAATATGAAAACAAAAACGATCGAAATTTAAGAAATTTTAAATCTTTTATCTTAAAATCTTTTTGTCGCCACTCTTTTATTAATTATCAATATAATTGCGCAAATTATAGCCCCTTAAATAAGTGTGTCAAATATCTGTCATCACCAAAATTTTAATTACTATTTAATAAAATAAAAAAAAATATTTTTCTTAAATATTTTTTACATTAATGAAATTCAAATTCCTTTATTTTAGTTGAAAGTTACAAATTTACTGGATTTTTGTAAATTTGAGTGAAGACGTGTGATATGCACGATCTGAATTTTTGAATATCCTTATAACTTGATATTGTACGAGCCCTATGTCTTTGAAATTCGTACAATATTAAATTTGGTAGTAAAAACTTTAAAAAAAAAATTGAATTCTTTAGATTAATTCATACGAAGCTGAACACTCTAATGTGTTGACATTTTACGTGCAAAGAAAATTTAATCTGTTCAGTTTTTATATTGACAGTATGCGGCATTTAATTTATCACCTTACAAAAAAAAGAAAATAACAATTTCGGTAATAAAAATCCTATTTCACGTTTGGTTACTACATAGTGCTAGAAAGATGGAAAAATGAAAAGAAAAATTATAATTTCGGTTTTTGAAAGAAAAATTAAAATAAGGAATAAATTACCTATTCGCACCGGGGTCTTGTCGGGTCAATGAAGACCTCAATCGGCTGTGCTGGAAAGTGGGGGTACACTTGCAGATTTTATTGGGAGAATGGGGGGACTTCGGTCTATCTTCTGGTGGAGTGTAATGCCCTTGTTCATAGGAGGAGGGAGGAGGGGGCGCTTTGTTCTCACGTCGGCGAAGTGTCGGTCATTCGGGCTTCACAAGTTGCTTGAACTCATCAGGAGGGTGGGTCTCGAGCATGTGTTGTAGACGCACAATCAATCCTTATAAGTGGTCGCGGTGCACTGTTGCCCCCGTTGTACAAATCTGCAAAGGAAAGGACCGGTGTCATAACCACTTCATTGGTCGGATATTTGTAAGATTAATGCATATTTACTATAAAATTTATTAGAAAACCAAAGTTTAAGGTAGACTTAAGACAACTTCATATTTCTTTAATAATTTTTTTTGTGCAACGATTCGTTTGAAATGAAAATATTCTTCCTTCTTTTCTTATTAAATCTCTGTTTAAACATTCTCTATTAATTTGAAGTTTTCTTTTATTTTATTTTTAATTATTTTAATTATAGCTTTGGTTTTGTAAATCATAAATTTTAACTAATTTTAAAATTCAATAAAATCTGTTATACATATGTGCATATTTTCTTATTTTTTTTTTATTCTTTTTTGGAATAAAATATGTAATTGCAAATCTCTTCCTAGAATCTTTGATTTAAATATTGTACTTTTTAAAAATCTTTTTACAGTTTACAAGTTTTGCTTGAGTTCTGTGTTGTTATAAGCTAAAATCTTTAAAGAACATCTTGTTGTATAACAAAAACAACAAAATAATTGCAGCTTTTGAAATAACATTTTGAAATCAAATTGTATTGCAGTATTTTATATGAAAGGAAAATATGATAAATGTAAGTTTAATCCTTATATTTGCTAAATAATTATTTATTTTGGTGGAAGATTCTTAAGTTTAAATTCTTAAAACATAAAAGAAAATAATTTTTTTTGAGTAAAATAATTTAATATTTGCATACTTATCTTCTAATTTATCTATTTGTGAATGAATTTTATCGAATTTTACTAGAATATTTTAACTTAGCCGGGCATTTGTGATCCATGTTTGTTATATTCTTATCGAAAATGAGCCAGAAATATTTTTGAATTTTAGCGAGTTTTTAGATTGAGTAAATCAAATATTTAAATTATTTTATGTTGTAAGTTAGCAATTTTAAATAATATGTCATTGATATTGAACTCGTGTTATAAATTATTTGACCTGGACCTTTATGCTATTAAGTTAGTGTTTCATTATTTTAATACAGCACTGTATTTATTATAAAATTAAATAAATTAAACTTTTTAACGTAGTTTACGTTAAAATTTTTACGTCGTACCTACAAACGAAATTCGTTAGATTTTATTTAAAGAATTTTATTATAGCGTGAAAGCAGTTTGATTTTATGATGAAAAATTTTTATATTAATTAAAATATTGATAAAATTAATTTATTTTTAAATTTAGGTTAAATTTTTTGAGCGAATTTCAAAGATGACATATAGCGTTTTATTTGTCCGTTATGTAATTTTTGAAATGTTTTTGAAATGTTCAAATATGCACTTTTGTGAAACGTACGGCCCAATAAATATACGCTTCTATTTTTAAAACTCCTCATGTGATCAGCACATAAGCAACCGCAAAATATATTGTCTAGTTTAGAAAAGTATTATACTGCCCGCCCTTTAATATTGCCAAAACCTTGAGTTTGTATAATAAATTCCAAGGAAATTTGTTCCAATACTAAATTGTGATCAAACATTCACCATTTGATTTTCAGTTAATCGAATAATAATAAATTCGTATCAAATTATTGTTTTATATAGAAGCATTTTTAAGGTTCTGTGAAATAGCACTTAAGAAATGAAAAGTGGAAATGGTTTTGAACGGCCACCTTGTCATTTCAATGTTTAACTTTGCTTTTCCACCATGGAAGAAATAATGTCGCTTTTTCGCATTTGTTTTTTGATGTGGTTTTGATAAAATTGAAAGTTAAAAAATAGCATTTTGGTGACTTTAAGAGGCTATAACTTTTAGAGATAGGTGAAAATTTTCTTCCAGAGCAATAATTTTCTAGTATTTATTTAAAATTTTGTAACAAATTGGCGTATTATTTTAAATGAAGCTTTTTAAACAGACACACGGACAGACGAACGGGCAGAGAAAAAATAAGCACGTTTTTCATAATTTTTCTTGGAAAAGTTCGAAAGCGTTATGGGTAATTTTATATTGATTTAGACTTATTTCCGCTAGATGCATTATAATGTTCACGTGTATGCATCGATTGGCCTCATATTAAAGCATTTTTATCACATTACACTTAAATTGATTCATTAAAAAAGTCATTACTCATAAAATCGTAACCAAGAAGTCATAAATATGAAACAGATGAATGTATAACTAAAAAAATAGTATTATAATAATAACAAGAACAAAAACAACAGCAAATTATAATAAAAAAATCAAAAATATTTAAAATTCATAATAAATTTTCTTTTAATAATTTTTAGCATTCTAATTTCCGTTTCTCTTATTTTAATGTTAATTGTTTTTTTCAATTAGAAACTTTTCTCGATTCTTAAACTACAATTGTACAAACACGTTTATTTTGGAAATATAAACACATATACGAATTATGTGTGTATTTATTTAGTGTCGACTTACATACATATACGTGTAGTAATCTAGTGAGTGTAAAACAGAAGAGTTGCACTTTGAAGAAATGCAGTTTTTTCACATATTTTGAGGGAGATATGCGCTAGTGCAAATGTATCATAAATTGCCGAGAAGAAAATTTATTTTTCGTTTCTCCTCTTGTGCTATAGACTGTAAAATATTTCATCAAACAGGTATTTATCATTGGACAGGCGCCAATTTTATGTATTTATCGTATAATTTCACTTTTGATTCTTTTTTGTGTTTTGATGTTTTTTAATTTAAATTTTTTATTTAATTATTAAGAATTTTTGTAATACCAGGTACACATACATACATATTAAAAAAACTCTTTAGGTTCGTGATGATTTGTTGTTCCTTTTGTGTGCTCATCTAGAAAATATTCAAAAAATATGTAAGAATTAAAATATGAAAATATTTTGTTCTTCAAGAAAAACGTTGATAAATTTTCATCACTTCTTTATTACTAAAAGCAAAATTATTTCTGTTAATAAGTAACTAGAAACTCTAGATATAGGGTGCTTATTTTTTGGGGGAAACGTGTTTCTAATACCTATTATTTTATAATTTTTTCATGTTATGAATACAGTATAAGAAATTTCATTCCAGATAATCTAAACCTGATGACTTAGAGAAAAGGGTGTTTGATGATATTAAGTCAGAAAATGTCCAAATTACAGTTTTATAAATTATGTTCTGCGATTTTTAGGAAAATCGACTCTGAATGTTTCAAGAAAAATTTTAAAAAATATGCATGCGAGATACAAAAGAAAAAAATATCTCAAATATCACTATAACTTCTGTACATGAACATTCTTTTGAATCGATCCTACTTAATCTAAGGCCTTTTAAAGAGTATTGAGAGACTTAAAAAAACAATTTACAAAATATGGTAATACCACCATCTGAGCAAGGATGAAAACTGAAAAGTGTCAAATATATAATAATGTGAAATATTGTCGAAAAGATATTGAAGAACTCTTCAAGTTAATAAGTTCATAAACTTCAAATAATTAGTTCACTAAGGTTCTAGACTGAGGTTCTGAGAAAAATTTTGCAAAATCGATTATGATGATGCGGTCATTCTTTTGTTTTTTTTATTTACTATATATGTATAAAGGCTTATATTTTGTGAACTTTCCAATTGTTTCCGGGAAATTATAAATGTTTTGAAATTTCTACAGAATTAAACTGAATTTACTTCATAAAAGAAGAAGTGAGTACAAATTATTTATGTTTTCTCTCTGATAACAGATATTTGCTTTTTATAAATTCCAAAATTTGAGACTTGGTCAAATTAATTCAAAAGGCACTTTATTTATCATAAATACCTGATATTCCAAATATTGTTCTGAACCGAACTTCAAACACATTATATAACAATAGTTCAGTTATGCATTCAAGCTTTTGTTTCTAAACTATTTATGGCAACTCTTTATCAATCAATCAACACTCTCAGCTTATGACAACTCTATATCAATCAATCAACATTAATTGCCACCGAGAGTTGTTTAGAAAATTTTATTTCTGAGATTTCTTTAATTATTGTACTCAAAATATAAAACACTTGCACTTACACTCACATGTGTATATATATTATAAATATACATTTATTTATTTATTTGTGTTTTGAGGTGCGGTAATTATGTGCATGTGGTATTGTGACAAATTAATGGTGTTAGGAAATTAAATGAAATTGACAATTTTATTTTCATATTTCGGGTTTTGTTTTATTATTATTAATATTTTTTTTGTATAACATTTTAAGAACCGATAATTAAGTTATTACAATCATTATTATTTTATAACATGTGAAATTAAATTTTTAATTAATCAATTAAAAAAACATATTTATATACTTGGAATAATTATTTTTTTAATATGTGTAAATTACGCACACATTAATTATTTTTGTTAATGCACATGTATGTATGAACTTGTGACATTTTAATATTGTGGGGATTACGAGAAAATAAATAGTTTCAATGAAAGTGTCAATAAATTTTAACATAATTTGTAGAAATGTACAAAAAAATATAGCTCGGTTATGTAAAATAAAAGAAAAATAGTATTTTTTTAAACACTTGGCTGTTATGAAGTATTAAAGACTACATAATTCGGAATTCAGAGTTACGAAAAAAATGCTTTTACTGTGAATTTGATCCTAATTTTTTTAATCTATACGAAGTCTTGCAGTTTTATGATTGAAATTAATCTGATTTTTAAATGAGAATTTATAATATCTTTTCCCACTTTATTATTGCTTAATTTAATAAAAAAAAACAAAACTAATGTGTCCCATAATTGATCGTGTTCAGAGTCATTTACAGAAAGAGTTCCACGAAAGTAGAAAATGAATTAATTTGGCATACATTCTTAATTGACTTTAAAAGTTTAAGAACATTCAAGCCTAGAATCTAGAACTTACCTTCCAAAGAAGAAGAATTTACCCCTATAATAAGGGATTCTTATTAAGATCAGCTTTCCATTTTGTTTATTCATTTTCTATGAACCAGTTGACTTTGATTGCATCAATAGTTCCAAAATTCAAAAAAGCATTTTTTGACTGTAAATAATATCGACGATATTTAAGAGCAAAAAGTTGTTTTTCAAAAAAGCTTAAAATTTAGTAATATTTAAAAGATTTAATTTGCTTATGGTTGAGTTGGAAAAATGTTATTGAAAAGTTACTCTGCTCTTATACCAAAAAAATTTTTCCACGAAAGAAAAAGAAATTCACAGCAGCTTTTTTTACTATAGTCAAAACTAATATTAAAGTTACGATTCTTTGGAAATTACAATTTTTTTCACTTTGTTTATTTTTGGAAAACAAATTTAACTAATAACCATTTTTTTTTTAATTTTCAGGTAAGTAAAGGAAGACGAAACAAATGCAAGAGCCAGTAAGTACATAAACACATATTTTTTAAATAGCAAAGTTTAATATTTGAATTTATTTAAATTTTTTGCTAAAAAAGAGAAAGTTAAGAGGCAAATAATTAATGCAATTCAAGAATTTTAAAAAAGGTTTTCTCTATCTTCCCGCAAATGTTTGGAAGTTGAAAGAAATGTTGTTATGCTTTGAAATTTATTCAAAGTACTTGAATTCAGCAAGTTTCTTTGATACAAAAGTACTATAACTTAATTTCATATGTTCAACAAAATAGCGAAAAAGAGCTAAAATTGAACGATTTTTAGTGTTAAAGTTTTATGTAGTAGCACATTTAATTTTTCAACTTTTTAACCATTTCAAACCACTGAAATTTTATACTATGATGGGTTACATTTTAAATATAATAAGGGGAATAAACAAAACAAAAAATAATTTAGAGAGCATAGTTTCGCATTTGTGTTTTAGACGTAAGAGTTTTTATTAGAATGGACGTCAGAATTTTCCTTCTACTAAGTATATTTTCATTAAAAGCTAATTTTGTTGATGACACTGTTAGACAAAAAATTATTTTATTTACTGATGACGAATAAAAAACTTAAAATGAAATAATTTCATATAATATAATTATATTATAAGCACATTAATCTATTCCGCATAGTCTGCATGTGCAAAGCTTGGAAGTCGTTCTGTAAATAACTGTAAATATGCATACAATTGGTCTTTAGAGAACAGGTATATCTGTTGTCTTCAATTGATTTCAAGATTTCTACAGATATGTAGGAATCATTTGATTCTACGTCAAAATTAAAATTAGTTTTTTGATTTAAAATAAATTTTAATTAATAACAAATGTTTCTCAAAGAAGTTAATTATTTGTTCTATATTGAATTAATGTCACCTTTAATAATGAAGTTTTGCAGCTGGCAAAAGAGCTTAGATAAAAGTAATCGAACATTTATACTAGAAATCACATCAAAACTAAAAAAAAATTTCAGACTATATTATACCAAACAGTTGACTTAAGAAGTCTTTAAAATTGGCTACGTCATTTTAATTACCATTTAAAAAATCAACAATGTGGTTGGATTTGATTGCTGATCACATTGACTGCTTTAATTTTTCCTATTCTACCATAAAGTTTCCTTTATGATTATAAATTATGATATGATGTATGTATGTATATAATATAAAATAAAAATTAAATGTTTAATTTTAAAAAAATATGAAAATTATAAATTTTTGCTTTAAAACATCCTTCTTTTAATTATAGAAAGGAAGTACCTCTGAAGTGTATAAAATTTTAGGAAAAAAAAAAAAAATCAAAATTTTGAATGAAATGAGAACTTGAAATTAAAAACAAAAAGTAAATTTAATAATTTAATAAAATATGCGGTATGTACTCGTATATCTTTTGAGGACCTCTTGACTTTATTGTGCATATCATATGAAATTTCTCTGAAAAAAGAATACTATAAAATCATAAAGACAGAAAGTTTTTTATGAGACCTAATAAAAAATTTAAAATAACTTTTTTGTACATATTTACATAGAGATTTAAAAATTCTATTTTATGGTTTAATGTCATAATTGGTGACGTCTTCTTAAGTCACAATGCAATTATAATTTATGGGAATAGTAAACGAAAAGAGTATGAAATTGATATTTTTCATTGGACTGTTTTCTTATTTTTCCCTTTGTAAAGATGGAAGGAGTAATCGGAGCTCTTAAAATATTCAGAGTTTTTTTTTTTAAATGACGCGTATTTGATGATCTTAAAAAATTATAGTTGACTTCAGTTAGATACATATGAATTTCTGTTTAATTTTATTACTCAAGACATACGTCAAGTTAATTTCATATTTATAACAAAGAGTTTTTTTTTAATCTTAGCAGTTTTTTTGATATTTTTTAACTTTTCTTCGTTTTTTTTATTACTCGCTAAATTTGAAAGTTATTTTTTTAACAAACATTTAATTTTTTTTTCTCATGAATTTCGCAATTAATTTGAAATCTTCATAATAACTCTACTTTACATACGATTAAATTAAACTTAAATCAGAAATTTTAAGACTCAGATAATTGCATTTTGTATAGTTCATGGTTATATTAAAAATGCGACATGTCGTAGCTATAAAGAAGACGCAGACATTTTTAATTATTTTTGTATTTATTTTCTCATTTTCGCCAAAAAAAATTTGCTAATTTATTACAAAATGAATTGTAATTTTCGTATATTAAAAGGTTCGTTCAATATTAAAGTGTATTTAAACACTTTTTCATAAAATAACTGCTGTCGTAAATTAACAATATCTTTCTAAATTAATTTATTTAAAATTGCAATGAAATTAAAAACAATTCAAAAATTTACATTTTAGTTTATAAGCGCTTATAAGAAGAGGAAACGAACTGTAATTCACTTATTACAAATCATCGAAAGACAAAGATAGGCGAACTTAAACTGTAGTCAGACCTTTTAATGTAGGAATACAATTTGACAGACGTGCTTAAAGCGGTAGATCGTATTTGTTTAATTGCCGCTACGCGTTATTGTGTTTAAGCCATTATTCTTTACTTGTGAACCATTACTTCAGAAAGCACATTTTTTTGACAAGATATAATTTTGTCAGATGAAGAACAGACGCCATTAAGCTCAGTCAAGTAAAATCCTCAAGTTTATTTATGTAATTTAATAAGATTTGGATTAAGTTTAATATTTTGTAAAATATAATTTTTAATTAAAAAAGAAATTAAAAGCTAAAAGTTTTCTTAAACAAACCGTAAAACGCTAATTCAATAAAGTCATACCACATTAATAGGGGGGGGGGGGGGATTTTAACCCAATCTAAAACGCATCTAAATGGTTATAAACTCTTAAAACTAGTTAAACGTCTAACCATTAGTTTTGCTTTACCGAGTTTTTAGCACTTTTCCAAAAAATTTTTGAAAAAAAGTGCTTATTAGTTTCACTCCGTCCGTCTATCTGTTCGTGTGTCTAACAAAACTTCTACACCCTTGAATATAGAAAGCTGAAATTTTACATGTACATAGATCTTTACAAGAAACTTAGTTCTGTAGAAGAAAATTTTTACTCTAAAACTCTAAAAATGTCATTTTTTAACTATTTATTGCAATGAAACCATAAGCATTTTTCAAATTTTGCAAATGCAGAAAGGCAGCGACTCGCTTCTCCTATCGCGGTATACAAAAGTCAATCTTAAAAAAAAAAAAAAATGGCCGTTTAAATTTACCGTTATCTAAAATCCGTTTTTTCTACATTTTTGATGTCGTTCTTTTAAACCCCAAGTTGTGTGAGCCTGAATTTCAGCAGCTTTTAGACCCCAATAAATATTTTATTTTGATAGAAGAAAATTTTTTTCCATTTCCACCCCCTCTCTAGTTATCGCCTCTGGAAATTTATAAAATTTGAATATTTGATGCCTTATATTTCCAAAACCGTAAACTTTTTCAAATTTCTATAAAAGCAGAAAGGTAACGGTAAATTCCATGACAATAAAAAATATAATTATTTTTCTCACGCAATTAACCCTTAAAATCGAGCATTATGTTAACCCCTCTTTATATTAATTTTTGCTTTATTTATGATGAACGATTTATGCAAAGACTGCATAAATCGTTCATCCTAAATATATGCAATCCTAAAAATAGTTCCGTTTATGAATGGTAATAATTTTAATAGTGGTAGGTGTACATAGACTGTATTTAAAAGCAGTAGTTTCACTTATTTAAGGGAAAAGTGTATTTGAATTTTTCTTTATGACGCCATTCTTCATTGAATTTAAATTTTCTTCCTTGAAACCACTACAAAATGTAAACAATATAATTCAGGCTTATACACTGATAGAGGCTAACATTTCTTCAACCGCAAAATCAGAAAGGGCCAATTTTTCCATAAGTAACCACCAATTTATTCATTAACAAAAATTAACTGCCAAAAATATACGTAATTGCCCTTGTGATTTTATTGTGTCTACATTACGTGAAGGAAGGAACGAGTTACACGTGAAATAGAACAAAAAATTTTCCAATAAAAATTGTTTATTTTGACTATTTCATGAATTTGACAAATAAACGGATTAGCGTCTATTCATTTAAGATAATTTTATAAAATTTTAAGGAATTTGTAATGCACGAGAGTTTTCTAAGACAGAGTGAATGAAAAGAAAAAGCAATGTTTCCTTTTAACTTGAAATGTAGTAGATTCAGATATTGAATTTTATAAAATGTCGGTTAAAATTCTGAATTGTCATATTTACAAAATTTTTTTCTTTCATCAATAAAATATAAAAGTCCTTCTAATAATCGTGAAGAGAATAGTAAAAATAATTCACTAAAACGATAAAATTTAAAAAACTAAGAAAATAAAAAAATTAAAATCAAAATTTATGAAAAAAAAATCATGAAAAAATGTGTGAAGGTGAACACTTGTTGGCATCGCTCAATTTTACTGATCACTGCTTTTGAAAGGTTACAAAATGTTTAACATGACATGGCGGTAATTTTTTTTTCTCTCTATAGAATACACTATATACCATTACAGAATAGAATTAATGAAAAAGAAAAAATGTTACATCAAATACAAATATAGAAATAAGCAAACATCAACTGAGCGTGTTCTAAAGTTAAAGAAGGAAAAATCTATTGTGAATAGATCAGTGTTGAAAACATATAAACAGTCAGTAATAAATGTCATATATTTATTTTCTTTTTATTTTTCATCAACTCTACTCTACAATATACATAAGAGTGATAAAAAATAAATAAATATATTTTCTTAGTATGGTGCTTTCTCACATATTTAAAAGCATTGTATTTGGCAGTTTTTGGTAATATAATGACAAAATAACAAAACTCTATCATGTTAAAAGTCATCCATTTAAAAATTTATATAATTATGAATGTAAATATGTATACAGGGTGAATCAGAAAGGTATACAACAATGTATAAACCTTTTTTATTATATAGCTACAATTATGAGTCAGTGCATACTTTTTATTAAAGTCATTGGAATCTTGAAATTCAAATGGTTTTCTTGTTAAATCTCCTGGGTTACAAATCATTTTTGAAAAATTGATGACTTTGATTTGAGATTGCAGTTATATTGTACACAAAAGTTTTTAACAGCAATAACTTGCACTTTGAAAACTTTGAAATTGTGATTTCGTAATGTGCTCATGTTATTTAGAAAGTAAATTGAAATTTTGAATTCTATATTCTTATGACAAGTTGGTTTAAATAATTTTAATTTAAAGTTTAAATGGTTGGTTATGTCGTAGTTATTGTGTCACTGGACTGGTTACGATTTTGTACATAGTAGCACTGTAGCCAAAATATTAGGTTAATTGATTCATTTTCTTTATTATATTATTTTCTAGTTAGGATCTTTTATTAAAAATTTCTCTCCAAATTTGACGTGATTAATAAAATTTATAATATTTTATTATTAATAAAATAAAATGTTTCGTGATTTTAGCACACCTTGTATTTACTTTCTAACGTTTAATAGAAATTGATTAATAGAGTAGTTTATTGAGCATACGTTTAAAGAAATTTAAGAAAAATGGAAATTTCTTGTTGTACAAAATAATTTGCACGCATTAAAGCGGTTCTTTGGAAAACCATACTTGTGCACCAGCTCTTTGGTGATTGAAGACATTTTGGTAAATTAAAAAATTGACATCATTCATAGCAATTTTTTGTTCGGACGTCTAATACATGTGTTGTTTTAATACTTTTTTAATACTTTTTGGTAACTTTCTTTTCGATTCTAAACGAAGTGGTACACTTTTGATAATAAGCACAATATAGCAAAAATTAAAGGAGTAAAATTACTGAAAATTTATTTTTTTCTCTTTTTTTTAACATGATCGCGTCAAATTTTTTGATTTTATTTAAAACAAAAAATTGTATACATGGAAACACAACAAAAACTATTAAAATGTTTTATTTTATTATGGCAATAAATAAAAAAAAGTGAATTTGAAAATTTCGTTTTTCCTTAACTTAATATGGTAAATACCACCCTGTTTATGACCAATTCAATGTCACATTAATTGAATTTATGAGAGCATTTATGACTTTCTTTTGTACTAACATTGAATATAAAATTTTTTTAACTAATAATCATTTCAGATAAACAATCATAGCTGAAATAAAATTTCTATGCCAAGAAAAAAAATATTTTTTTTTTAATATGATCATTTATTTTTAATATTTTAATAAACATTTACAAATCCGTGAATAAACACCTAATCTCTACATAATTTTTCAATTTATTTTAGCTTTTTAGCGAAACTAAATAAGTTATTCTAAAATCACAAAGTAAAAGGAAACTAAAATAATTTTAAATTAAAGTCTACAATCTCGGAGAAATGGAATTTCAAAAATTTTGTCAGGTTTGGGTTTATGAATGGAGAACAGGTGTGAGTGAATGTCCTATATTCTATAAAGTTATTGTATAACTATGTAGAATAATTTTTAAATTCTTACAATCCAACAATTTTTGAATTCACGATTTTTTCCATATTTGAAAAAAAATTGGTTATTAAAGTTGCAGTTCACTTTTTCTGAGAAAACTATATAATTATTATAAGAACGTTCTAGAATAGTAATTATCTTGAACACGTAGCTTTTTATATACATACGTGCATATGTACGCCCCTAATTTGATTTTGAAAAATTATTAAGCCAGATTGTAATCTGCCAACAATTTTTTAAAATTTTTCTTTCCATTATCAGTTCTTCATTAAATTAATTACAGAAAAATGTTTACTCTGAAATTTCGACAGCACGATACGAATACTCGTAATTTAACAATTAAATAAATCCAAGGGCACTAATTTCAAATTTATGTGACTTCAATTTTTAATTTCATTTTCAATTATCATTCAATTTTCAAAGTGGCAATTGTTGCAGCTGCAATATATAAATTAAGTACAACTCTAATTATTTACCAATATAAGTCGATCCTCCTACTATCTAATTGAATTTGATTAAACTACTGTCTAATTGAATGTGATTCCGATCTTTGTAAAATATTCGAGGGCTGTTGTCTAGTAATGGCTAATTTTGTGACTAAATACTGATTAAATTAAAAATTTTCTTTTGAAATGTAGAATCCATGATATTTTTTTCAACGACATATTCTATATCTCGCACTTATTGACAAGCCGTTGTACAAAATAATTTTTAGAAATTTAAAATAAAAAAGATAATTATAGATTTAAATTTTCTTTCTCCTTTCTCCAAAATTATAAAAATGAAAATTTTGACATTTTTTATGTAATAAAAAAATTTAAATTATTAGATTGTTTTAGAAAACATTTTTTTGACACTTTAAATAGAGAAAAGAAACAAGGAAACAAATTATTTCAATAGGCTCATTTTCTGGAGGAGATCAACTGTGAATCCAATATTTTATACATAACAGTTCTATATTCACAATAGAGCAGCCATGAAAATCCCAATTTTCTTCTGAAAGATATTAAATAAATTTTTTTTTATTATAAATAATAAATATTTAATACTCGAATTTTTTTTTTCTGTTTCAAGAATTTCAAAAAAAATTTTTTTAAATTATAAAAAGAAAAAGAAGAAAAAACATATGAACATCTTTTTCCTTCACTTCCATTAACACGAGCACATACAATATTGTGCTAAACTCTGTCTGAGCATCTTTTAAAAATTTGATAGTTAAAATAAAAATTTATGAAAAGTTATGAAAATGAAAAATTTGTATGAACTAGATTATGTAATTTTCTCGACTCATTTTATGTGCGAATTTTTTTCGTGACACGACTTTAACTTGACCTGTGAGATATTAAAAAATTTGAGAAAACTGATGATTTTGTAAATCAAGAGTAATTCTTCCGGAATTTGTCAATTTTCTAAAGTCCTAGTAAGTCATTCAATTTCAATTTTAATGAAACTTTTTTAATTAGCCACAATTTTTGTTAGAACGCCGTTTTTTTGAAAAATCATATTTGTAGCTCATAAAATTGTTGATGAAATATACGAAATTCATATTTTATAATCTTTAGATGTTAGAACGATACTGGAACCACTTAAGATCATGTTGTACTCCGAATTAGATCATACAACTTAATATACAAAGAGGATATTTGTAAGCCCTTAACCTATCAATTATTATTAATTTTTTAAAGAGTTTTAATTTTTCCTTTGTAAGAAGTTTATGATATCAATAAACTCAAGAATTACTGCCGTTCCTTGTTCCTGGGTTCACACGTCGGGAAACAAATTGATTCTTATTTTCTTGGTTGAAAAATTTTTTAAGAAACAAAAGGGAAAAAAGTAGCAAACAAAGAAAATTTTAAAAAAAAAAGAAATTCACCTTTTTACGGTAATTTGAACATCTTTAATGGTAAGTTTTATTTCAGCTTCTCACAATAGTATTTTTTCTGTACCTACAATATAATCTTAAGATAAAAATACGAAAGTATTGAGTTCTTGAAATTTTAGTTTTCATTGATAATATTCTGGAAAATTTCAGGTTCATCAATGTTAAGATGTGAGCAAATAATTTACGAGTTTTTAAAATATTTTTTTAATAAAATAATTTATGGATTTTAAGAATTTGAAATATTCTATAATAATATTATTTTTATTTTAGTAAAAATAATGAAAACCTTTAATTGAATTTTTTCCAAATATTTTAAATAAATCTGAAGAATTGAGTGATACGCTTGAATCTTTAAATTTTATGGCTACTTTTGAAAATTCAGTTCTTAATCCTGCATCCTACGTATACGTATATGACAATATTGATATATTAATCTATTGGTAAAGAAATCTGTGGGCTGTCATACTAATGAATTAATTTTTTAGTATACTAATATTCGAAGAAAATCTATTGTCCCAAAATAAACTATTCTTTCAAGATTTTATTGAATATGCCTTGTATTTTTTCTTTCATTTTTCAAATTTTCATTTTAAATTTAAATGTCCAAAGGAGAATTTAAAATAGCTGTATTTTCGCTGATTTAATTCTTCTATAACAGAATGAATATTAAATGTGATTCTGCTTTTCGGTTCGTTCAATCTGTCAATATTTTAACACATGAAAGAACAAAAATAATCCATATGAATGATAATAGTTTTTCTTATAAAGTAAAATAAAAACGGAAAAAAAATATTTTAGTTCCAAATTCAAGAATTTAGTATTTGGTGTATTAAATCAGAAGTTCAAAATATTGGTTTATAATATTTCTATAAAGAAATTTTTGATGTTGTTTAACCCTTCAGTTGTCGACAAATTTTATGTAGAAGAGATGCTTAAAATTACGTTGGTAGAAGAAAAAGCTCACATTTGATTACATTTAATTAAAAAATATTAAATATTTTGAATTTAATTGAATTGAATTTTAGAGTTCAATTTGAGATGTCAAAAAAATTTTTGCAGAATAACTCTCTATAGTTTTCTTATTTTAACCATAACGACACATTCAGTGAAAATTTTACTAAATTTGTAACTAGAAATAATTTCATAAAAAAAGTCTGTTGATTTAAGGTTTTCCTCTGTTCCAAGATAATCGTAGTTAACAGCAATACGAAATTTAGTATCAGAGACATTGCAATGTGTTCCGTTTAATAAAACTGCAAAGTAGTTTTCCACTATTTAAAATTACAGTCTAATTGTGTAACCTAGCCTTTTCATTTTTTATTCACTTTAATATTCACCGCTTTTCTAATGCATATTTCATTTTTTTGAACATTTTCTTGCATTATCAACTGAAGGTCTGATTAACAGCTTTTAGACTGAAAATCTAATAATACATAGGATAACTTGTCCACAACAATAATAAGAATAAGGATAAGCTGTCCACCTTCTGAGGAATATGATAGTCGTCCACCATCTTATCGCTCAGTGAGTAAAATATCGGGATTCGCGATCACAGCATTACATAATTTGTTAATTAATTTCCCCAAGAAATGTAAAATATTTGGTTTCATTATTATACCCTGCACTTCGTGAAGGGTATATTAACTTTGGTATGGAGTTTGTAACTACTTGAAGGAGTCATCTGCGGTATGGACATATATATATATTCTTGCTCAGCGTAAAATTCTGCGTCAATTTAGACATGTCCGTCCGTCCGTCCGTCCGTCCGTCCGTCCGTCCGTCCGTCCGTCCGTCCGTCCGTCCGTCCGATCGCACGATAACTCAAAAACGAATAATGCAATCGACACCAAACTTTCACAAGTTTTTTCTTTTGTGCCAAGGACGAACCCTATTGTTATTGGACTAAGTCGGACAACGGGTTTGGGTAGCTGCCATACAACTCCAAGAGTTTATTTTAAATATTTCAAAAACTAATAAAGCTATAAATATAAAATTTGGTATACATGTGTCCAATTATATTCTACACATGCTCTAAAAATTATAATGGGATAGCTGCACCGGTTCGGGTGGCTGCCATACAACTCCAACAGCAAATTTTTTATATTCGGAAAAATAATAAAGTCAGATTCATGAAACTTGGCAGTCATGTGTCCAATTATAGGTAAAATATATTTCCGAAGTTTTGGAGGAATTGCTTGACAGGTTTTGGTACCTGCCATACATTTCCATAAGCTAATTTTAAATATTTGGAAAAATAATAAAGTTAGATTCATGAAACTTGGCAGTTGTGTGTCGAGTTATAGATCAGATATATTTGTGAAGTTTTAGTGGAATTGCTTGACAGGTTCGGGTACTTGCCATACAACCCCAAAAGCTTATTTTAAATATTTGGAAAAATAATAAAGTCAAATTCATGAGACTTGGCAGTCGTGTGTCGAATTATGGGTCAGACATATTTCTTAAGTTTTGATGCGATTGCTTGACAGGTTCGAGTAGCTCCCATACAAGTCTAAAAGCTTATTCTTAATATTTGGAAAAATAATAAAGTCAGATTCATGAAACTTGGCAGTCATGTGTCCAATTATGGGTCAGACATATTTCTGAAGTTGTGGTGGAATTGCTTAACAGGTTCGAGTAGATCCCATACAAGTCTAAAAGCTTATTCTTAATATTTGGAAAAATAATAAAGTCAGATTCATGAAACTTGGCAGTTGTGTGTCCGATTATAGATCAAATATATTTGTGAAGTTTTGATGAAATTGCTTGACAGGTTTAGGTACTTACCATACAACTCCAAAAGCTAATTTTAAATATTTTGAAAAATTATAAGGTCAGATTGATGAAACTTGGCAGTCGGATGTTCAATGATAGGTCAGACATGTCCGTGAAGTTTCTATAGAATGATCTCACAGGTTCGAGTAATTGCTACACAATAACGAAAGGTGCAGGGTATAATTCAATCGGTTTATACCGACTGAAACGTTTTTACTTGTTTTTCAATATTAATTGGTAAAATTTTTAAATATTCTGTGGATGTCTTCAATGAAAAATAACTACGTATTCTGGTTTTCGATTTAAAAATTTTAAAAATTTTAGATTCGGAACTGCACTTAATTGATTTTGTGAATTCAGTGCATTCTCTTGGGACACTTTTTTTTCTTTTCAATGCTTACTTACTTCATTAATACTCCAATTTCTGTTTCTTTTTTTTTCAAATTGAAGATTTATCTGCAACAAATTCAATTGTTCTATCAGAATTTTGTTGATAATAATAATTAAGAATCGCAATAAAATCTAAGTTTATAACTGTTCATGAAAAACTTTACGATTTTTTTCCCCGTTTTTGTCTTACAAAATTTCGTTTATATTTCTCTTCTTAGTTTGGTGTATACTGCAAGATCCTTTTATCAAATAATCTGTAATAATATTGTATAAATATTTTATTTAGTTTAATGTGTTTATATATGTTTATTTTGGTACAATTCCTTTAAGCACCTTTTCTACATTTATTTATATCTATGTCAATATAAATCATACTTATTAGCATAAAAGCAAAATCTTATATTATCATACTACTTATATCTTATGTATTAAAAATTATAATGTTTGTGCTATACATTAACATACAAATATGAAAATTCACTCTCTTAAATTAGATTTTTTTCTATACATACATACATACATATATATTAGTTTAATTTAAATCAGTTACTTTCAACATATGCGGTCTAACATACTACTTATATTTTATGTGATTCTGTTTAACTTTGAGTAAAAGTAGTACATGTAGCTATTTATAAATGGAGTAATGATGTTAAGTAGCCTCCAAATGAGTTACAGCTTTCGATTGAATACATTTTTAATTCAATTCTGAAGACAAGCATAGTTTTAGTTAAAAGGTCAAAGCCTCCTCTTTAATGTTCTTTAACTTAAATGCTTTATGTTTTATAAAATTTTTTCTAAATTGAAAAATTTCGGACTAAAGATGTCGGGAATTCTTTACTGATTCTGAAAATTTTAAATTTGTTTTAAGCCAGTTTCACATTTATATGAAATATGGTTTAACTGTAGCGAATTTTCAAGCTGTAGTTTCGTTCGTTCATACATGAAACATTACGATGTTGAATAAACAATTCTTTTGTTGAACACCACTGATTTAGTTCTTCTGATGATCGCTCTCCGACAAGACAGTATCGAGCGAACCCGGATATATTTATAAAGTATTTAAACCTTAAGAATTTTTCCCTTATAAAAATAAATTTTTGTAAGTGATATTCATATTTATTTCATACGATTGTTATTACGATTGTTATTATTGTTTGTTTTTGTTAAACATTTGTATATGTGTGTATATTTGTCTCTCTTTCTCCTTCTTGTTCTTCTTACTTTTTTTTCTCATTTGATGTCTCAAAATATATAATCTTTCATATTTTTATTTTTGCTGTTCAGGTTATTATTCTATGATGCGTGATATGCATGTCCTTCTTTGTTAAAATAAATTTCTTTTTCCTTTTTCATATTTTATGTTATGTTTGCTTTTACTATTATCCTTTTTTTATACTTTTGTGTTTCTTTATTTGTTTTATTTGCTTTTTGTTTTTTTTTTTCTTTTTTAACTTTTTCATGTTTTCCTCTTAAATTCATTTGGAATAAAGGTGAAATGTATAAATAAATAAATGAAAGAAAAGGAGTCTAAAAATTAAAGGACAATGATATATGTGTACACATGTACAGGCTGTTTGTATAATAATTAGGAAATAAAATATATTAACATTTTATACAGTATGTATGTGAATATCTTAAAGACTATACGAATCTTAAGAATACGGTGTCAAATATAAATTGTATTTGAAAACGTCCGATACTGAAACAATACTAAATTCAGATTTTAATTAAAAACCGAATTCAAAATCTGAAAATTGAGCAGAATGTAGAATGAGTACTTTCTTTTCTAACAGAAATAATATGACATCAAGTAATAAAATCGAAGTATTCTCAGAACATTTGCCTCCTTAAACATTGGAGGCAAAGTAATGCAATCTTGACAAATTACTTATTTCAGTATTAAGCTAAAGTACTTACATTATAGAATATTAAGCTTACATTTTTAAATAGACGCACTATAATATTTCAGAATTTTTAGAGTTACACTACAAGTTTTAATCTTATATTTTTAGTTTTAGGGCAATAAACTCTCATTTTCTAATGCTATTTATAGTTGAAAGTGTGCACTTGTTACATAAATTATTAACTTGGATTTGAAAAAGAAATAATTTTTTCAATGCTATGGTTTGAGTTGTGTTTTTTTTTTTTGCCATTAGCATATACCGAAATAAACTTTCATTTGTTTGGATATTCTCTTTAAAATAAAACGGTCTACGCAATATTTTTTTCTCATTTTAATTACCGCTTACATCTCACATATCTTATACGGTACTCTAATGATGTCATCTACTTTCTGGAAACTCGTTACGTGACATAACATTATTCAACAATAAGTAATTACTATGACTACTAGATTGCTCATCTGTAGCAACCATTTAGAACCTTACAAATTACGCTTTTTTAATTAAGCAAATAAAGATTTCATCTACTCTTTAAAATCAAATATAATTGATGATTATTCACGTTTCACTGATTATTTTACACAAGTAAGAGTTTGAAAAATTTATTGAAATTGAACAGCATAACAATGTCCCTTTGCATGTTCTACACGATTGACCAGTTAATCTCGTTAATAATTGAAGAGAACACCCTGTGTTCTCAGAACAAACTGTATATTTTGTAAATTTTTTTTTCGAGATGAATATAACAATGACAATGCTAGAAATTCTTTTTTAAAGGAATATTACCTTACTTTCTTGTAAAAGCAAAATATAAGAATACAAATATCACAAACAAAAAAAAAATTACTAAAAGAAAAGGTAAAAGGATAACAGATTTTTATATTTTCTGTCTTTTTATTTTAGAAGATAAGTTTGTTTGTATAGAAATATTTATATATACGTAAACATAAATATATAAAAATGACATATTTTTGGAATGTGTACATTACATGTACGTATTTAAAGTCTGAATAAAGAAACATGCATGAAAATTTATTACCATAAAACACGGGCAAATATTTCTTAACATCCTTTTTCTATAAAATTATATATATATATATGTATGCATACATTCATACATTACTTAAAAACTAAAAGTAAAACCTTAAAAGTATAGCATGTTGAAATCATTTTAGATAAATAAGAATTTTTAATGGTGAACATCAAAAGTTCGAATATTGTACGTTATGATATTGTTTGGTAAAAATGAAGGACATTTTGCAAAATTTATCGATTGAATTCTTATACTTTTATAAATTTCAAATTTTATAATTTCATAAATTGCAAATATGTATGCAGTATTGTGTTAAAATTGTGAATTACTTAAATTCAAATTATTTATATGGCAAAAAATTATGAGATTTGCAAAAACTGCGAAACTTTAACTACCACACTTTGAATGTTTCATTAAATCTGTAGAAGAAAATTTAAAAGAATGTTGTAGGTAATACAAGTTTAGGTTTATGCTAAGAAATTTAAAAATTACTTTGGGAAAATTAAATACGAAAACAAGAGGTTAGGTTCAACGAAAATCAAATTACATATTAAGGCCCCTGGTATTCTAAATTTTTATGCGGTAATAAGGTTTATAACAGCAAGTTTAATGAGTTAACAATTTAAAATATCTGTATATATATATATATATAAAATAATGAATACCAGTTTTAGGCATCCCAATAAATTTTTAATGTCGAAAAAAAATGTTCGTTGTGCTCTGTATTTTATATTGATATTTGTTAGTATGAAACTATTAATTATTGCTGAATTAATTATAAGAAAGAAATTTCTTATTTATGATTTAAAATATTCGGCATAAACCCCCGAAGTTTTCAATATGTTTTTATTAATGCAAATTTAATTGAATCGCATATAAAAATCGAATCGTGTTATTGTTGTATACTGAGCTTCAAATATTTGAAGCATTTTCTTCTGTGTTCGCGGAGTGTATTTTACATGCCTCTCTATTCAAACTATTTTACTAAATTTTTTCTCTTTATTTTTAGTAAAATTTATAAAATAATTATGATGTTCTTTACGGTCATTCAAAACGCATCCACCCTACCTTGTTATGTTAATTTTTTTTTGCATTAAACATAATTTTGAAAAACAGAAATGCAATTACATGTAAAAATCATTTCTAGGGCTAGAATCACTAATGTTCCTCAGTTTTACTTTACTTAGAATATTTTTAATAGGCATAAAATTTTTAATGTCATATTTTTTATGTATGTATGCACAAGTTATTGTTGCTAAAAAATAAATAAATTATATACATAATATTTACATATGTGTGTGATTGTTCCTTGTTTATCTAGCCATTATTTTTCCCTTATTATCTAAAATATAAACACTTCAACAATTTTGTTTTCATATTGCATACATTTCGCATATGTACATATTATGTACGTATTATAATGTGCCATAAAGCCAATAAAATAAAATATTTTTAAATAGAATAATGTGAAAAAATATGAAAAAGAAAAAATATTATTTATACATCTGGTATGTTTTGTAGATATGTAAATGTTATTGTAATTTTTAGTATAAAATTATTTTACAAAGAATTGAAATACAACATTTTGAAGCAATTCTCAGGTGAATTCTAACATTATAATGATTTCAATTTGGCACATGACAATAGTTTCTTGCAAAAAGAAAACAAAAAATTTAAAAAATTGCATGTTCAACAAATGTACTTCTTTTTGAATTTCGTTTGCCTATCTGTTGCCGTCTTAACCAGAAAATATTTGATATCGTGAAATTTTAATTTCTTATTCGTATTATTAATTATAGTATCCGAAATATTACATTATGTTAGTTACTCGAAAGTACTGATCCCCATGATCATTTGAACTGACTGCTAGTCCAAACATTTTCGGCTAAATGTTATATTTAATATATACCTATTTCGTCAAGGAATTTCTTTAGAATAACAAGTTAGACGCCAGCTGCATCGAGTTTATCTGGACTTGTGAAAGATCAAATTCAATTTTCCCTCAGCTGCCAGTTTGTGCAATTTGCAATATTGTAATTAGAAATTTATATTTACAAAATATTTTAAAGTAAAATATTCTGTAAAAAATTTGAAATCCAGAATAATGTATTGCATTTTATGAGAAAGACGTTTAGTATATTAAGAATAAGAAAATTGTCTGTATTTAAAATAAATACCATAAGTAATAAAGAATTACTAATGGTATTTAGTAATTAAAATAAATACCATTAGTAATAAAGAATTTTAATATTAAAGAAAAAGTAATACCTTAAGGTAATATTTTAATTTTTGTACATAAAACATTACATATTTTATATTTGATAGATCTCATGCAACAGTTTTGTTGTGGTAATAAAATAAATTATATGATTCAAATAGTAGGTGGGTTCAAAAGAACATCGTCCTTAGCGTTCATATTTGGTACAGTCCTAAGGTATGGAAGTAAAATTTTGTATCTCAAAAAAGTATTGTCTAAATTTGATCTTTAATTCCAATTGTTTCTGAGTAAGGAGTATTGTTTCTTATAAAGTGCTTTTTGAAACTCCTCAATTTTCCACCACACTTATTATAGTTTCATTTTTTGCACTCTTAGATCCTGTTTAGATACTTATTTTGTTCATATGCATATTCTGCAGAAATGTAGAAATTTATTATTCTTTTTGATGTTTCATTTTATGAATAATTTTGCAATATACTTGCAAAATTTTTATAAGTAGAACGCTTTTAGAACAGAACAACTAGAATGTAATTCATGTTTTAGAATCAAAATATTTTTATTCTTTTAAAGCAATTTTTTTCTTATTTACAAATATAAATTATTTATCATAAATAATCATAAAAGCTAATACCTTAAAATGGAAAATAATTTTCCTAATGAAATTCCAATTAAATAAAAACATATTTTAAATTTTTATTGTGTTACCAAAAATATGTACTTAAGACAATTTTTGAAAGTGGTTGAAATAAATAAACAATTTGCTATACAAATTTTTGGGTAAAAAAAAGTATAAAAAGTGTGAGTATAGGCACACGCTATGCATTTTCAATACGCAATAAAGTGTTCTTGCAATGCCATATTAGTCCTAATAAAAGTGTGATTGAAATTACAAGCAACTGAACAAACAATATTAATAATAGGTACTTTTACTATACCATAAGTTTTGGGTAATTTTTAAAAATATTTTTTCTGATTAAGTAGCTTTTATTAGTTAAGATCAAAATGTAGCAGTTAAGGATACCACAAAATGTTTAATAAATATTATTGCTTGTTTGTTAAAATATTGCCAATAATATCCGCCAATAAGTCAATCAAAAACAAATCAATAATCATTTTTTTTTGTTAAATGAAATTAAACTAAAATAATTTGAAAAATTTTTGCATACCCTTGTGCGGCGTGTGCGTCTACAAATTTAAATTTTCCTACATAAAAAACAACAACATAATTTTTATACTATCCGGGTTGCAAAACTAAAAATTTGAGTAAAATATTCTTGTAACATTGTTAGAGCAATGCAATTTTTAACTGAATTTTTTTTTTGCATACCAACCCCCAAAACATATTGTTATCATCGCTTACATTAACATTGTCAACAAGTAGATGATTCTTTTCTGCTCTTTTTTCTAAGTTCTTTTTTTTTAACAAAAATTTCAACATTGGGTCTGGTTAATTTAAATAACAATTTATTTTATTTAAAAATTTATAGATTCTAAATTTAAATAAACCGCAAAATAATTGGCATGTCAACAAATGAAAAATTTTATTATTGGTTGTGCCAATAATTGTTTTGTTTCATTATTATTTTTTTTTTTGTTTTTTTTTTTCGTATATAAAATTTATTGAAAATGTATTGTATTTTTTTTTGAAACCGGATATTTAAAATTCAAAATTAAATTTTTTTTTTTTTTATTTTCAAGTTCATCGGAAAATTTTCTAGAACTAATGATAAAAATGTTTAATTTCATAAATTGCAATACATTGCGTATATTGGAGAAATTGTTAAAATATAGCAATAAAGCAATGCATAATGTATGCAATTATAATTGTGGCACCTACTCAAATGCAAGACAGTAAAAAACATTTAAGTGAAATAATGATGGGAACCTCCTTTAGTTTAGATCCGATAATTAATATGAAAGAATTTTTCTCTTATATTTTTAATTTTCTTAAGTACAAGTTATACAATTGCATTTTTAATTGACAAAAAAAATAAAATCAGTTTTGGTGTCATTCTATTGGAATTTCTAAAAAATAATTGATCATATTTGCAACAAGGTGTTGAATACCATTGTTATTACTTATTTTTTACATATAACTGTAACTAACGCCATATTTCCAATACTGTTATCTTGCGAGAATCACAACACTATGAAATATTGGTCCATTTAACTAATTAGTTAAAATATGTGAATAAGAACCTTTTTTTTTTCTAAAATCGGTGACTGTGTCACGCCACAGAAATATTTTACTTTTTGAATTTTACAAATTATTTTGCAATCTTTTTCGCTAACACATTTTCTTGTTATTGTGAGTTGACCTTCAAGTTCCGAAAATATGTTGCTTTCAACTTAATTTTCATTACTCTTTTTAGCTCATTAATTAACACTTTGTATAGCGTTATGAAGATCTAAATTTTTTTACTGCAGTATCTAAAAATAAATGTATAGTTAAAACTAAAATTAAATATGTTGACTTATTAAAAGTTTTTTTTTATACTTGTAGCTATTCCGTATGAAATCGAGCTAAATAAAGTCTAACAAACAGAATACAAAAAAAAGAAAATGAAAAACAACTGTAGTTTTGTGATCAGTTAATTTATTTAACAATTTGTGTAACAAAATTCCAGTTCCCTGTGTAAACAGCTGCTTTTATAATGCAAAAAAAAATTTTTTATCTCACATTTTTTAACGCTAAGTTTTCCATATGTTTCAACTATTTTTTGCATTTTTTTTTCACAAATGCTTTGTACATACATATAGATTATGTACCCGAGTATATATATGTGAATATATATATATATACATATATTATTTTCCATTCATGCTCTATGAAACAGTTAGCAAACCATGGAACAAAAAATTTACTTAAATAGATTTATTCGATAAATTATTATGTGCAAGCAAAGAAAGCAGTGTAGATTTTTTTTTTATTTTTTTTAATTATGTTGCGGTGTAAACGCGATATTATGATGAAATTCTAAATATATTTAGGAGTCGTACATACAAATTGAAATAGGTTTTAATTTATTAAATTTTTTTTTTTTACTGATAAGCAGAAAAATCAAATATTTTTCCTGTTGGAAGCTTGGTAATGCTAGAAAAAAGTTTTGGAAAATCAAATTTTGTTGCAAATTGTTATATAAAAGTATTTGTTAACCCTCTTTTTTAAGTAGTTTGATACAGTTTATAGCCGGCAAACAAAACAGGAACAGCAATGAAATAATTTTCAGAAAAAACCAACTTGACTTATGTTCAAAATATCGAGCTTACAATGTAATTTTCCCAATGTACTGTCGGTCCGCTTGACATCTCCAATAATTGACCCCAATTAACTTAGAGCTATGTATGTACATAATAGAAAATCTGACATTACCGATGGAAATTACACGTTAGGTAGTACGCAAAAATTTTATGTTTGTGCATTTGATCAAATTAATTTTCATTAAATAGAACCAAAAATGTGTTTATTTAAAAATAGTTTTTAAATAAATTTAATTTTTTTCTATTTTAATTTTAATGTTTGTGTTGTAAACTAGTACGTGCTGTCATCATGAAATTACATTTTTATACCCTGCACTTCGTGAAGGGTATATTAACTTTGGTATGGAGTTTGTAACTACTTGAAGGAGTCATCTGCGGTATGGACATATATATATATTCTTGCTCAGCGTAAAATTCTGCGTCGATTTAGACATGTCCGTCCGTCCGTCCGTCCGTCCGTCCGTCCGATCGCACGATAACTCAAAAACGAATAATGCAATCGACACCAAACTTTCACAAGTTTTTTCTTTTGTGCCAAGGACGAACCCTATTGTTATTGGACTAAGTCGGACAACGGGTTCGGGTAGCTGCCATACAACTCCAAGAGTTTATTTTAAATATTTCAAAAACTAATAAAGCTATAAATATAAAATTTTGTATACATGTGTCCAATTATATTCTACACATGCTCTAAAAATTATAATGGGATAGCTGCACCGGTTCGGGTGGCTGCCATACAACTCCAATAGCAAATTTTTTATATTCGGCAAAATAATAAAGTCAGATTCATGAAACTTGGCAGTCATTTGTCCAATTATGGCTCAAATATATTTCTGAAGTTTTGGTGGAATTGCTTGACAGGTTCGAGTAGCTCCCATACAAGTCTAAAAGCTTATTTTAAATATTTGGAAAAATAATAAAGTCAAATTCATGAGACTTGGCAGTCGTGTGTCCAATTATAGGTCAGACATATTTCTAAAGTTTTGGTGCGATTGCTTGACAGGTTCGAGTAGCTCCCATGCAAGTCTAAAAGCTTATTCTTAATATTTGGAAAAATAATAAAGTCAGATTCATGAAACTTGGCAGTTGTGTGTCCGATTATAGATCAAATATATTTGTGAAGTTTTGATGGAATTACTTGACAGGTTCAGGTACTTGCCATACAACTCCAAAAGCTTATTTTACATATTTGGAAAAATAATAAAGTCAGATACATGAAACTTGGCAGTTGTGTGTCCGATTATAGATCAGATATATTTGTGAAGTTTTGATGGAATTGCTTGGCAGGTTCAGGTACTTACCATACAACTCCAAAAGCTAATTTTAAATATTTGGAAAAATTATAAGGTCAGATTCATGAAACTTGGCAGTCGGATGTCCAATTATAGGTCAGACATGTCTGAGAAGTTTCTATAGAATGATTTCAGAGCTTCGAGTAATTGCTACACAATAACGAAAGGTGCAGGGTATAATTCAATCGGTTTATACCGACTGAAACGTTTTTCTTGTTATACACTATTTTTGTTAACAAAATAGCCTCCTATATAAAAATTATATTTAATTCCCGCGGATAACAGTTTTTCATGTATTCCATCCATATATTTGCAAATACCTGATTACATACTTTTATTTAAGCCAAGACAAGTATACATAATATGTATATCTTTGACAGCGTATATATAACTATAACAATTATTTGTACAAGATATATGTACATACATACATATGTAATTATCTTAATTAATTATTGGTGTAACCTGATTATCGTAATTAAAATGCATTATTTTTGCTTCTCTATTTTTTCAGAATTTTTAACTAAATATTTATTAGTGCATATACATATGTGTAAAAAATTTATATATACATATGTATATATAGTAGATTGCAGGTTTAATGCAGGTGAAAATTTTTCAATGAAATTATTTTTTTTGTTCATGATGAAATTTCAAATTTATTTAGAATTGTGTTATAAACCAAATTTTCTATGTATACATAAAAAATAAAAGATATTTAATTTTAAAAAAATTAATAAAATTTAAAAGAGAAAATTAGAAAAACGTAAAATACGAAAAACCTTGAAGTTATGAAAAAAATTTAAAAATAAAACACAGTAATTGTAAAAAAAAATGTTTGCTATATAAGGACAACTCCATTTGTTGGACTCAAAAGCACTTCTAATTATATGAGTAAAATTCGCATTAAATAAAACAGTGACAACGAAGAAAAGAAATGATAAGCCTTGCATTCCAAAAAATACCTTAGTGATTTTAAAAATTTAATCCAATTTCATTAAACACCTAATGTATATCACTAACACTCTGAAATTTTTAGCACAATTTTTTCAATAACCATTTCTCATTAGATGCGTTTGTAGCATTTAAAAAATTGGTTCGAAATATTGTTACATTTGGTTAAAATAATTGTCTTAAAATATGCTTATTTGACAAATATGCTTAATAGTTGACGCGGCTATCCGAGAATACACTTAGGCCAAGTAAACCCGTTGTGATAATTATTGTTAAAATATTAAAATTTCTTTTCTCAGAACAACTATGTATCAAAAAGTGTTTTGAGGTCGGAAAATTCTGTGGTAAATGTGTGTATGTTTTTCCAACAATGGTTTTCGACATTTTAGTGTACCATAGATGAATCTTTATTTTATCATTAAAATATTGCGTATTACAAAAACAGTAGATGTAAATGGTACCTATTTTTCCCTTTGTTTAAAACTTTAAAAATTTTAAGTCCCGTCGGCATTTTTCTTACGGTGCGAATAAATTCGTTTATTAACATTAAATTAAATTTATATTAAATATCTTATATATTTATTATTTATAATAAATTTAGCGATTCACTCTATAATCTAATGGCTCAACAAGTAAAAGAAAAATATGTCTTAGTTCTCATGAGATTCTAACAATATGACATGAAAATTAAAATGTTAAAAAAAAACTATTTTGTATTTATTTTAATTGAATTTAATTAAGAACTTAAATTAAAAAGTTTCTACAATAAAAATATGTGTATATATATAATTTATGTAAAAATAATTAAATTCAGTAAAAGATTTTAAAATATTATTATTGTTATGTATATAGGTTCATTGCATATCATGTGTATGTATGAGAATGCGTGTATGAAAGAATTTAAATTATTCAAATATAAAGTTCAACATAATTGTATGTACAAAAGTATGTAGAAAAAACTTTAAAAGATAATGACATGTGAATGAATATTTAAGTTAGTTGTATACTAAACTTAAAAGAAAATTTGCATTTTGTCTTTTGAGTACAAGAAAATTTAACGAAAAACTTCCTTTTCTTATGTGGTAAAAAAATCAGAATGGCATATAACAATATTAAATGAAATTATAATTTGTTTGTATTTAGTGTTCCAATGATAAAGAATATTGAAATGGAAATAAGAAATATAATCTTGGTTTGGTTACTGTATAAAATTTTAAACTTAAGCGTATCAATATTCGAAGCAACTCACTAATATTTCAAGCCTACAAAACTTTAAATTGAAAATATTAAAAAAAAAATTCAATGCAAATGAAATTATCCATGTAGGAGAATGGTTTCCGCATTCAGATTCTGAGTGATTTGTTCATATAGAAATAAAATTTATTTTATTTATACATATTATAATTTGCAGTAAACAAATGTTCCTAACTCATGCTGTGATTGTTGTTGTTTAAAATTAATATTAACAATTTAAATTTTGTACGCGGCTTTGTATCAATAGCGGGTATTGATAATTCGATTTGTCACGACATTTATGTGAAACCAAAAAGGAAACACATGTGACAGAATAAAGTATGCACATTTTTGCTCCGAAATGAATTTTAAGACGATATAGTCGAAATATATGACGTGCACGTTTATTTTTGAATTGCTGCTTTGAGAATAAAAAATGATAAGATTCGTAAAGTTTCGCACGTATGTTTATTTTTACTGCGCGATTAGTGACATTTCAATTTAATGTAATTTGACTACTGTAATGGGAACAACTTAAAAACTTTTATGAAAGTGAACAGTCCATACATAAAATAAAGTTGGGTCAAACCAATGGTTTGTATTGCAGCACTTTTCCCTTCAACAAGTGAAAATTCTGTTTTTAAATACAGTCTATGTGTATCTATTAAAATTATTTTCATTCATATACGAAACTATTTCTAAGATTGCATATATTTAGGATGATGCATACATGCAGTTTTTGAAATAAAGCAAAAATTAAGTTAATTGTGTGAGTTAAGAAAAATAATTATATTTTTTAATGTCATGGAATTTACCGTTAGCTTTTTGCGTTTATAAAAATTTGTATAATATAAGGTGTTAAAAATTCAAATTTTACGAAATTCAAGAGGCGATAACTTGAGAGGGGGTGGAGATGGGAAAAAATTTTCTTCTAACGAAATGAACTATTTGTTAATGTCTAAAAGCTCCTAAAATTTCAAAGTTCTACAGTATGGGGTGAAGAAAAACGACATCAAAAATTTGGAAAAAAAGGACTTTAGATAACGGTAAATTTTAACGGCCATTTTGCTTTTCTAAAGTTTAACTATAGTATACCGCGCTAGGGAAAGCAAGCCACTGACTTTCTACGTTTGCAAAATTTCAAAAATGCTTATGGTTTCATTGCAACAAATATTTAAAAAAGCCATTTTTAGGGTTTTGGGGGGTATAACTTCTAGAGGGGGGGAGATAGGTAAAAATTTTGTTCTACGGAAATAAGTTTCTAGTGAAGATCTATGTACGTATGAAATTTCAGCTTTCTATCTTCAAGAGTGTAGAAGTTTTGCAAACAAAAAAAGTGTCCACGGGCGGACGGACGGACAAAGTGAAAATAATAAGCACTTTTTTCAAAATTTTTTTTGGAAAAGTGCTAAAAATCTAGTCATGCATACAATTGAAAAGTGCGTGAAAATCACAATAAATACTGCTTGAACAATTGTAAAAATTTGTAAAAAAATTTAAGCGTTTTTGAGAAACTCTTTTCAGTAGCATACCTATTTGAAAATTGGCTACATGACTCATTGTACTTAAGCCAAAGTTTTGCAGAAAATGTTTTAATAAACTTCATGAAAGGTGGGTTCCTATTTCAATTTCGAAACTTACTTTGCTACTAAAATCTGAAAAGAAATCTAAATATTCCTAGATAAGCACATAATATGTTTTTAGTAAGAAACTAGTATCCCACAAAATAACTTTCATATTTTGTAGTTTTTTACTTGAATTTTCTATTTTATAGCATAGACCGAGTTCAAACAAATGGCCTTGAATTCCCTTTGAAATTTACAGACTGTAATTTTTAAAGCATTTTTTAAAAATTTTTATTAAAAAAATTTAAAATCATGAAAAAGCTTGTGAAATGTGTAATTTTTAATTTTTTATTTTGTTAATTAAAGTAGAGAGCATCAAAATGAAAATTTTTAATTACATTTCTTGTTTTATAATTCGCTTAAGTTTAATGATGATGTCGGCACTTTTCTTTGACAAATTATTAATAGTGTTGTTCCTTTATATTAGTCTCTGTTCACTCTTTTTTTTTTTATTTTTTCTCTTTTTGCTTTGAATTCAATTAAATGTTTATGTAGGAATATAAAAAATGATTTATAAAGAAAATTACACGGTTTTTGTTTTTGTTTTTTTTTTTTTAATAAAAATATTAATTTAAACAGCTTATTATTAATAATCAAGCGACTTGTGATTAGTTGGAAAAATTCTCAACAATTAAAAGATAAAAGTGTATAAACATTTCTCTTTTTCTTTAATTTGATAAATAATTTTTATCCTTTTAAAAAGTGTAACAGAATTTAAGTGCTGCTTTGATAATACAAAAGCATTCTAGGGAATATGATGTTAATTTGTAATGCTTTAAATAATTATGAAACCAGAAACATGTGATTTTAAAAACTAGGGCGAAAATTTTACTTTGCGTTCTTGAAGCTAGAACAAAAGTAATAAATTTTGATGTAGGGAGGCAACAAATCAGAAGCAGTTTAAATCCCCCATTAAAGAAAAACGTAAATTTTTGGAATTTCTAAATTATTTTAGAATACAAAGGTTCTACAAATTTATTTGAAAAGCTTGAAAGCAGCTTGCCAATATTTATTTGAATAATCCCGGAAAACATTTGGTAATCCTCGAATAGTGTCCTATTAATGTTATTAGAAGCTCAATTGCTTCGAGTTTGTTATTTTTTTTTTGTACTCTAAAATTCAAAAGTCCCAATTATCAATTTAAAAATTAAAATAGTAAAATTTTTTGTGTAAAATTAATTTACCTATAAAACTTTGATAATTTCGTCTATTTCTCCATTTATTTATAAGTAAATTTAAACAAAAAAGTTGGGATGATAGCCTATCGATTGCAAATATTGAGGTGATAAAAATTGATTATGAAAACACTTACATGAGATAGCTCACGGTATGATTTTGATGTAGGTCATCAAGGCAAAGTTAACACCATTGAAACTATCACATAATCTACTAGAATAGGACTTGAACGTGGTGGTATCACTAAATGCGATACTTACATGCGATATGACTACCTGAATATGTATGTATATTTAGTTTTTATATGATACATTTAAGAAACCGAAAAGGGATAAAATTAAACACTAAGCTTAAAGTTGAAGTCCACCTAAAATATGTAGTTGTATTCTAAAAGTCTCGTCTTGTCAATAGTACCACTTTCCAGATAATATAATAGAAACTTAAACACCACAATAAAATACTGAAATTTTATAACACTCCTAATTTAGAAATAATTTGAATTCATAAAATTCTTGTAGGCCTCGTTATGTGATTAGATGACAAATGTAAAGACTAATAATTAGTAATTATAATTACATGCATATATTTATAAATAAAAATATGATAGTGATTCATTTTGAAAATACCTACATGCATACATACTTTTACTTAATAAAAATCTAAATTGTAAATTAATTGCTTTTAATTATTTTATAATAACTAAAAATAAATTTTATTTGTGGACAGTTCATTCGCATTCTTACATTTGTATACATACATATTTCACTTTTGTATAATATTTACATACTTATGTAGGTATACGAGTATGCTTTATTTTACTTCTGTATGTACCAATTTACATATGTATTTATTTCCATCCAATAATTTATTTCTTCTATATCATCGTTCTAAAAATAGAAACTTCCAATATTATATTCGAATATATAATAAAATTAAATATATGTATGCACATACTGACATAATGTATGTATGTACTTATATAAATAATGATAATCGATATAGCGTCTATACACACCAATAACAATAAGCACTTAATAATTTTAATCTATGAGTTCAAGGTTAAACAGCATAAGTAACATTTAAAGACTCTCAACAATTTTTTGATGAACATTTTTATAATTAGAACTTTCAAGGATTTTGGATACATATCTACATATGTACATATGTATGTATGTGCACATACATATATTTTGATATTTGTTCAAACAAAGAAATTAAACATTTAACATTAATCCGAGAGATTTCTAAAAAAAACTTCTCTAATTATGATTTTTTCAAACTATTATTCAGATGTTACGGCGTAATCTGAGATTGAACTCACATCAAAACTAAACAAAATTTAAGTGGGAAACCATTTTTTTTTTGCTAATGAGGAAAATAGTCATCATTTGACGATATTATTGTTGTTGCTTTTTTTTTATAAAGGTGAACATGTTGAAAAAAAACTTACACAATTAATTTTAAATTTGTTTGAAACAAAAAATTCGCGTTACGCATCTTTCGCTTCATTCAATTTTGGTTTTTTTATGGCTTTTCTATTGGTACATGTAGGCACATACATACATACACATAAAAATTAACATCATTAAAATAAAAACTTATTGAAAAAATTATTATTATTGAATTTGATAATTAATCACCTAGCGTCCTAGCGTATTATTAAGAACTTTGTAGTTTTTAGTTGCGATTTTATTCAATTATGTGCTTTGAACGAGTAGTTGTTTTTTAGTTATAATTCTTTTTTGCAATTATTTTATTTAAATCTCAAAAATTATACCAAGTTATGCAGGTGATAGCATTGAAACAACAAAGAAATGACTAACAATAGCATACCAACTTTATTATTGAATTTCTTAAAAAAGATACAAATACAAAAATTTTTCTAAATTTATATTCTAGCTAAAAAAATAAATTGAATTTTAAGATTTACTTAATATTTATGTAAAACAAACTGTCTGCCAAGGCTTTATCGGCTTGAAAAAACCAGAAATAGGCTTGAAAAATGAGAACGTAAAATAAATGTCGCGGTTTAAGCTTCGCAATGAAGATCTTTACATGCACAATATTTTGATATGTGTATATGTTTTTAATTATTGGTGTATGTGTATGTTACTTAAATGCAAAACATCTACATAATAGTTTTTTTTTATTTCGCAGCACTGTAAAAACTTGTCAATTATATCATACAGTCAAGTTAATGAATAAGAAAATAAAAAGAAAACGAAAATAAGACAAACAAAAATAAAGTTATTAAACCGGTTTTCCTGTTTCACATATTTGATTCTTCAACAAGTCACAAAATCTTAAAAAATATTTATTTAAATATATTATGTATACTTATGTATATAATATTTGTTATAAATATGATATATGTAGGTATTCAAACTTTTTTGGGCAATCCGATAAAATAATATTGAATTAATATCAGAGATATTCGAGAATTTAAATTTACACTTTTCAAAAGGCTCAGGCAGACATGTAATTTGTAGTTTTACAATTAATGCTTGATTGTAATATCGATGCGCCGACATCTGCGCAACTAAATTATGACATCAATTCAAATCGAGTACTTTAGCAAGAGATTACAATCAGTTTTTTTAAAAAATTACAAACTGTTTGATTGCTTAATTGGATGCGATCACACAGTGGCATGATTGCAAGCTTGAGTATATAAACGAATAGAATACAAATAAGCAGTTGCAAAACTAAAAATTACATGTCTGTCTGTGTCCTAATATTGCTATCTGATATTGCTGTTTTTGAAAATTTGCTAAATTTATTTTTGGTTTGGTTAATATTTGAATACTTTGTTAGCTATTAACCTCCTAATTTAATTTTAACTTTTAGGGTTAAATAAGGTTCGAAGTCGTGTCGTATGGTAAGGCATAAAAATTTATCAAATAGTGAATATTTTGAAATTGAAGGTTTTTACTGTTTTCATAAATAAAAAGCAAACCGTTTCCAAAATAAATATGAGTTTCATGATTTGAAGAACTCCAATTCTTTCAAAGTATTTCACAATATAATTCGTAATTAAATATTGCTAAGTTCATTAGAAAATTGTAGAAAGATACAAATTTAAGCATTTAAGAATTTGAAATCTGTTTTGTTTCTTTTCTATAACTGAAGTGTATCAAAAAATGCTCTTGAGTTAATAATGTGAAAATTTTTCTTTACCAGTCTTGGAAGTACAAACATATATCAAATTCAAAGTGGAGAAAACGTGTAGATGAAGTTAGTTCATTCACTTAAATCTTTCATAAAATCAATTTGAATCTAAACGTAAGAATTCTTTATTTTGTTGACGGATTTATAATACGTTCGCAACGTTAAAGTTGCCGTATTATTAATTTATGCAAAATTTTAGCAGTTTTTAAGATATCACCAAACAGTTATTGAATTTATTTTGTAACTATCAGAAGGAATCAAGAAATTTAAATGACAAAATATTAGCCCTAATATTATATTTAATGCTTGTTCGAAATTTTGATGTTAGAGCTTTAACAATTTTTTAGATATACCCAAATAACTTTAGAAGTTGTAGGACAGCTATCAATTACCTTGATTACATCCAGTTAAAAGAGGATTCCAGCACTTACTTACTTTTATAAATCATTAGAGTTTAGCTCAATTAGTTTTAACGAACTGACAAACAGACAGTTAAATCGGTTCAGAATTCAACGCTGATGATATACTTATGTATGTCTATAGCACATTATATTTTAACGTTTTCAACGTTAAAGCAAATTAACAATACTCTTTGGACATACGTTCGTTCGGTTTCCGAAAAACTTTATCCGATTTAAAATGTTTAAAGAGTTTCGGTTCATTACGTTGCATGAAATTTTAGTATACATACCTAATAATCGAATCATCAATTTTCGAATCACAAATTTGCGCTAGCACTTGTAAGATAGAATATAATAATTATCTTCTTCACAAAAGTATGAAACTAGCAGATTGTCCAAAAAAAAAATAACAGAAAACAGAGAAGGAAAAAGCAAATTAAGAAAATAAAAAAAAATCAATTTGAGTCTCGACATTTTTCAAAGACTACGACCACGTTCAAGGTCAAGCGTGATTTTTTTTAAAAGTATTTTGCATAACTTAACCATTTAAAAACGATACCACTAACACATGTGCGCTATCACTATTTTATTTTGTTTGCCGAAGCATATAATTTTGCGCAAACCATTTTTTTTCCAATGTACATTAGCCACTCATATACGTAAATACATACATATGCATCTACATTGTTCGAACATAAAAATATCGAATGGAAAATATCGAATACAAAGTTGTATGAACGTATTTGTGTTGTTTCAAAAGTGTGTGGTTTAAAAATTCCTTTTGTATTTCTTTGAGTATTCAAAAAAAAAAATCTGTTTCGATTTTTTGAGAGTTCGATGATTTTTTCTTTCCAACACATACATACACATGTACATGTACATGTAAATATTTCTATCTCTAACGAAGAGTATAAAACTTGAGACTTGAACGCGACTATTTTAATAAAAATGGCAATCTAAAGAAATAAGTACTTGCAAATTGTTTCTAAAAAAAGCGGATAAACGCTTATATTTTTCAAAGCGTCTTTTTATTTTACATTCTTATTTTTATTGATACTTTGTAGTGTATTTAAATAAAATACAAAAAACAATGAACTTACCGGGTTTTCATGTGTATGCGCGCTTTTTTGGCTTAATGTGAAACGTGATTTAAAAAAAATTTGCCAATTTTATGAAATAAAATTAATTTTTGAAGGTTAAAATTTAATAATGCTTTTTGTAGGTACAGCGTAATTTTTTTTTACTCTTTACTATTTTACATTGTATAATTTTTATCATAGAGAATTACCGATGTCTTAAACACCTCTTAGTAATGCGAATTGAGGAGAAATCCAACTTTATGTAGCCCTTAAAAAATACTGTGATTACGTTTAAATATGTATAAGACGTGGAGTAAAAAACTTTTATTGTTTCATTATAATCGAGGACGGATGTCTGTGACCATCGATTGCACAACACTGTCAATTGTGTGTCACGTCAGTTGTTGAATCATATTGTTCATTTTGAATATCAAAAATTTGCAAGTGTTTTGAAAAATGCTGGTATGATTTTCATGATTATATAATATTTTCAGCTCTTAAAAGAACTTTTAAAATCTTGAAATTCAATTGGTACTTTTGTAATATCTTTTGAGCTACGATATTTCAACGTAATAGGTATAACTAAACTATGAATTGAAGTTTTAAAAAGTTTCGTGTATAATTATGTGGATGCAGTAAATTATAAAATCGTTTAAACTGCCTGTATCTAGGAAAACATTGAAATTCGACATTTAATTTTAAACGAAAATTCTACTCATTTTCGATATTCTAAAGAATCTGAAGGACTGTATATGTTAAAGCATCATTAATTACTAAGCCAAACTGTATACTTATATCCAAATGCAGTAATACGTACTATTTATTAAAATAATTTTAATGTAACTCTATACATTTATATTCTATTTACCACGCCATGTTTATTTTGTTACCATAATTTCATTTATTTAGTATTTTTTTAATAATTTATGAAAAATTAGCATGAAATTAGCACATTCATTATTACACATTAACAATTCCTATAAAATTTTTCTATTTTTCAAGAAACATGTGACTGTGACTCTATAAAATAAATCTAAGATTTTTGTGGTATTAACTAGTCTTCACCGTTATTAGCATATTTTCAATAAAATTGGCACAAAAAGATTATGGTATCTGCTTATATGATCTTGTGTCTGTTTATACAAAAATTTGTGCGTCCATTAAGATAGACAGTAACATAAGATAAGATTATTTAAACAAATGAGCTTTCGTGGGTAACTTTTCTTCTTTCTAGAAGGTTTTACATTTACCCACTTCCTAGTTCGACTGCCTGCAAAGTCTTAAAATTTCAACCGATTGCAGAAATTAATAAATAATTTATTTTGTCTGAAAAACCCTTTATTCCCGTTTTCTTATATGCTTACATCTGCAAAAATTACCAAAATTTCAGGTTTCGCTTCTTTTCCCGAAAGCTAACTCTTCTATTAAAGCAAAGAACTAACGCTAAATGTGTTTTCATCACAAAATATAATTATTTTCCTTTGATTGAAATCCTTGTTTTTGCTTCTTTTCCTAAAAGTATGCAGTATCTATTTATTGCATAATATATGGTAATTTCAGTATATGAATGAAAAAATGTTAGGGGGAGAAAATTAAATGTGTCACTTCACAAACTACTGGTTCAATCCGAATTTCCTTTTTATTTCACAACAGAGTGCTAAATATTAATTTTTAGTATAATTTTAAAGTTATTCAAAAATCTGACTCATTTGTTTGTAGTGACAGAAGCGAAAATATAATGTTACACATGTTTAATGTTAATGTTGTTAATGTAATTATTAAATGGCAGAGTAATTATTAAAAGCAACTAGTATATATTCGGAAAAATAATAAAGTAAGATTCGGGAAACGTGGCAGTCTTTTGTCTGATTATGGATCAGATATATTGCTGAAGTTTTGGTGGAATTGCTTAACAAGTTCGGGTAGCTGCTATACAACTCAAAAATCTAATTTTAAATTTTTGGAAAAATAATAAAGTCAGATTCATGAAACTTAGCAGTCGTTTGTCCAATTATAGGTCAGACATATCCGTGAAGTTTCTATAGAATGGTTTCACAGGTTCGAGTAATTGCTATACAACAATGAAAGGTGCATTTAATCGGTTCATACCGACTGAAACTTTTTAACTTGTCTTTATATATTTTCTGGAAGCTTACATGTTTTTATATATGTATGTATGTCCATATAAATGTATTTATTTTCTTAGATAGTATAATAAATCCAAAATTTTGCACTCCAATCTGCAAAAAAATCTTTATTTATGGTTTATTTTTCTCAATTTTCAATAAAATTAATTGTGGTTCGCAGTTTTTAGAAATTTATTTCTAATTTAAGAACATAGCTATAATGAAAATAATTTTGATGGCAAACTATTAATAAATACTAACTTCAAACGGTTGGCGTAAATTAAAAAACACTTTCTCCAAGTGTTTTTAATTCTCTAAGAATAAAAAAACTTTGTTACTAAACCAACCATAAAAGACTTTTCGTACATCTACACATGTTAGTATATGTGATTTTGATCAATGTAATTAAGAAGAGAAAGAATGAAAACAATAGAATTTTGCAAATTAGTTTTAATTAAATCACATTTACAACTTAAATAAGGAAAGTGTAAAAATATTAATTTAAAAGGTACTAGAATAGCACTTGTACATCTGCTTTTTATAAAAATTCAAGTTCTGCTAAAATAAATTCTTTTAAATTAAGACAACAAAAAATTAAAAATCGGTTTGATTTGGTGTTGAGTGACTTAGGTTGCCTCAAATCTCGGAAATTTCAAACCTTTAAAATTTGAAGTAGTTACATTTGCTGGCGTATGAATAAATCGAGTTTCCCAACAATTAACGAAAAACTAAATATAAATTGATTAATTTTAAATGAATATTTGGTTGACAAAATAGTCGAAAATTGAAATTGCAATAATTTCGCCCAAGATTTTGTGATATCATTCGCTTTTATAATTTTCGTTCTTATATTCTTTATGAATATAAAAATACCAAAAGATTTTATTTTAATTGTTAATATGTTCGAAGAAATTTAATTAACAATATAAATTGTAATTCTTCAAGTGAAAACCGCCGGACATGTTCTCCTTTTCCTTTTATATTAATTGTGTCTTATTGTAAGACAAAAACATTGTAGTTAATTATGGTGGCTACAAGTGTTGACATCGTATTATATGATTTTTATTTTATGTCTTATCCACACATACATGTAAATACATATATGTATATGTATGTGCATATGTGTCTCTCAAGGGAACCTTGGAATTCCATTTTAGTTAAACTAAAAAAAAAAAAATACGCCTGTCAACATGTTTGATTTTTACGAAAGCATCAGATTTTTTTTAAACAAACCGTATAACTTCAAAAAAAATAGACAAAAAAAAAACGTGGAAACTGTTTTCTAGTTAATTTAAATTAAGCATGTACCTGTCCATCAAATATCTAGTAGAGATTCTGAGACAATATAATAAAATATTCAAGAATATTCTTCCCCATTCCAATAATTCATTAACATAAAAATTTCTTTTGACTCAATTCATTAATTTCAAATACTTTCGAAAGTTTATTTTAATTTTAATTTAGATATTTTGGTATTTTAATAACATTGTTATAAAAGAAAAAAACAATTTTGCTATTTTGTTTTTGTGCTTGGAAATTCGTAAACAAAATTATCGTCACCGCAATATAAAAAAATTGACCTACTCTTTATGCAGAAAATGGCTGTCCTATGACTAATTCTTATACATTTTGATATTAAAATGTGAAACTCTTAATTGAATGCCTTTGATTATGAGGTGGTGTATTTGCTATGTTGGTGGAAATATAGAAATTTCCGTTTAAGGTAAAGGAAAATTCGAAAAATTCAACAAGCTTATTGTTTTTTTTTGTAAGAAATCAACAATTTTTTATTAAACTTCGAGAAAATGTTGTTTCTACATTTAGTTTGTACTTCTAAATTTAACGAAACAATTTAAAAATAATACAAATTTGTGTATGTAGGTATTATGTAAGTGAATCTGCAAGTTATGTGAGCACTGCTTAGAATTTTATTCGTACATACATTTTTTAGTAATGGATATTTTTCACGTTGCTTTTTAGCATTGGAAACTTCAACAGGAATCAAGAAGCTGGAGCTGAAAGCCAATTAAAAATCTTAGTTTTTCCTTTAAATTATTGACATTTCGAGTATAATTTCGAGAACAAGAATTCTCCTGAGTACATTTTAAACAGCTATAATGCTTTCGAATCACATGATTTTAATTAAAAAAGTTTCAGTTCTTACATTATGATATCTAAAATTTTAGCACATCTAGAACTAGACTATAGAGCTCTGCAATTTTAAATACCTCTTACCTGTGCAGCTTCCAACGTTCAAGCTCATGGAAATATAGTAAAACATTTGCAATCTATACTCATTTTATAATAAACCAAAAAATTTTAAAATCTAAGTAATCCTAATAATACAATTAATTCTAAAAAAAAATAAAAAATATTCAGTTTTGGAAAAAATATCAAAAAGTGAAGTTTGAAAATTTTTAATTTAGTTTTATTTTAATAGAATTTCGAAATTATGTGTTGAATTTGTTGAATTTTTTCCGTGAAAAGTTTTAAGAATCAATCGCGTATTTTTTAACATCCTGTAATCGAAGCCAGTTATAAAATCATTTACGATGTATCAACTAAAAAAAGGTAACCTATGTTCATTGATTGTAAAATTTCATCTCTATGAAACCCTTTCACACGGGTGTCTATCGATATTGTGCAAATTTTTTAGGAAATTTTCGTTGTATTGAAATAAGAACGGAATTTATAGCTTAACGGAAAATTGGAATATTGAATTAGCGAATACCTGTGATGGTTGAATTGCGACGAGTTCATATGTTTGCAAATCGCATTCTTATCAAATTCAAGAAATCAATACTGGCATTAATACTCGTATTTCTATTTTTTTTTTTTGTAAATCCCCTATACTATTTTCTATTAAATCATTAATTACACTACTTAATAACAATAGATACGATTTTAATCTTAAAATTTCAATTTGAAACCATTTAAAAGTTTGATTTGTGTTTAGAAGAAGTGCAATTTTATTTTTATGGCAATTGATTATCATATGGCTTTCAGAAATATTATAAAACAAAGACTCGTTTTTAATACAAATTTTTAATTCAATATCAATATAATTTATACACAATTAGTTTAATATTTATTGAAATTCAAATTTTCTCTGTAATTAGCCTAAGGGGTTGTTGAAATAAATGAGAGATCTGATTATTAATGAGACTTACCAAAAGATATTTATTATATATCACAGTAGTAGAATGCTTCAAATAGAAAGTTTATTTAAAACAAAAAAAATATTTGTTTTTATATTAAAAGGATTGCTTTCGTTTTCAATATTAATTTGGGATGAACATAATAAGAGACTCCACTAAATTCGGATTTTTTTTTGCAAATTAAATTATTGTATAAAAAATTTCTTTACATTTCAGAGAGTTTTTGCATTGAAAAATTTGTTGCTTCCTCAAACCCTCGAAAACGAAGAAATTAATGGAATTTTAGAGATATCAAAATAATTCTTGGTATATTGTTCAATTAATGGGCACCGACACAGAATTATGATTTAAAATGTGCATTAGATTACATAAAGAAAAAATAAATAATTTTTTAACACTACACCTTGGCGCTTGGTCAGTCATAAGTGTTTAATAGACATTGCATGCATTCATAACTAAGAGCAAGCTTAACTTATATTTCAAAAATTCTCGGGTCCCGTTGATTTAAATTTCTCAGCCCATCTTAATTGAAATTCAAAATAAATTTATTATTCTTTGGTGTTTTCTACAAAAGCACTTAAAATAATAATAAAGGAACCAAAATATATCATGGGCCCAAGAGAGAAAGTAATTAAAAGTATGTATTCTTTTTTTTTTCAATTCAAATTTATTACCATTATTTTCGAATTTATTTTGGAAATTGTTTTTTTCCTGTAAATTTTTTTTTTTTGGTTATCTGTTCTTCTAGAATAAAATTTAACTTTGATTATTGTTGGTGGGTTGTAGGATTGATTATACTAGACTTTCTAAATTACAATGAAATTTAAATTATATTATTTTTTTTTTGTTTGTATTTGCAGGTAGCGGCCATGATGTCCTGCCCCATTCCTTTACCATTGCCTAGACTTCCATCAACATTACATGGTGATTTTCCACCAGTTCACATAGGAGTTAAGGTATATCTTTTCATGTTGTTGATATTAAAATTCATAAAGATTATAAAAAAAATTACATTGATAATTAAAAATTTAAAATACTAATTAAGAATAATTGATAACTACTGTCACAATTTGACAATATTGTATAAAAAAATTTTAGCTATTTATAAAGTTTATTATAAAAATATTTATTAATCTATGTGATTTGGGAGGAAAAGTAAAGAATAACTTTCGTATACACTCAATATCATTTAACAGCGATATTTTTGGCGAAAAAATTATTTTACGCTAATACTTAATACTTTTACGCTAAAATTTTTACGCGCGTTCTCTTAATTCGGTGTACAGAAATTATTCATCAAATGATTACACAGATTGATGTTTAATGTGGCTTGTCTGTTTCCGCTTGCCTGTTTCAGCGGAATTTTCACAACATATCAAGTAAGATTAACGGTTATGGTAAATCAATTAAGGTGGAGATGACTAATAGCAATGCTGACAGTAGTCTGAAAGCAGCACATTCCTTGATGTAACAGAGCAATACTTTGCACTGTTGCAAAAAACAATTTATTTAATGTTAATTTTATTTCGATCCTAGTTTTATTTTCAAAATTAGTTTTTAAATTAGAAGAGCTTTTCTTTATTGAAAATTTTATTTTAAATTGTAACTTTGGTTTAGAAATTTTTTTTCTACTTATTGCACATTTAGGTCTGGTCTTAGTACATAGGTTTGTCTGTACTAAATATAGGTTTTAGTTGTCTTAATATTTATATGGTACGCTGATAAGTCGAGAGCCTCTTTGCTTCCTGGTGCCGGGTTATTTGGGCCGAGGACTAGGTACTTTTGAGCCAATGATCCACCCCTTGCTTTGCGTTGCATTGTTACCTCATGTCTAATATAATCTAATTGATTCAATAAAAGGTTAACTGTATAAAAATCTATGAATTTTAATTTTTGTTGGGAAACACAGTGAATGTCTGTATTAAATTTGAAAAATCTGTTCTAATTATTCAAAGCTTTAAACTCAAAAAAAATTTAAAAGTCTAAACATAAAACTTTTCGCTGATAAATTTGATTTTCGAATCATTAAAAATGTGAAATAAAATAAAAAAGAAACTTTTATTTTTGACACCTACAATTGAAATGTTCAGAGAACATTGTAAATAAATAAATATCACAATAAAAAATATTCTTTCACACGTTTTTTTGGTTCGAAATCCTTTATTTATAATATATTTTTTTATTATCCTTGATTGACAGTACGCCAATTTAAAATCCTCCCCTGGGGTTCGTATTATTCGCTTCTTAAACTTCTTCACGTTTTAATTCTTTTTTTTTTCGCTAAAAAAAAAAGCCTATATTTTCCTATCATTCTCTGTGTCTTCCCTGTTTCCTTATTCAATCTCTATTCTACTTTTTTTGGATTTGGTTTATATCATTTTTTTTTATGTTTGTATGTCCTTTTCATTTCTGTCTCTTATTCCTTACTTGTTATTCTTCAAGTATTGTTGATATTTCTCATTTTTTGATTTTGCTTCTTTATTTTTTGATCAGCCTCATTTCAATCGAGTTTTCTCTCTTGAATTTAGAATTTTAAATCCTTAGAATATGAAATGTATATGATCTATATATGAAAAGTGGAAAGGGAAAAATTTCATTCATAGACATAAAAAATTTTTCAAGGAATCATTATTAAAGGCGAAATATATTTGAATATCTTATGAATAAAAGATAATTTACATTTATTTTAATTGACGTAGAGAAATACATATATACATATATTTTTATAAAGAAAAAAATTTGAATTGTATGAAGTACTGAGAATATGAAAGTGCCTTAATTGATGAAAGTACCTAAGGATGTATTTAGACGTAAACAACTGCTACATAGTGGTCCAATTAACATAATCATAAAGTGTAAGATTTATCGACCTAGAATTAGGGTAGTTATGGTTTTTACATTTGATGCAATCTTATTAAAGTATTCAAAAATCATTTTTATGCTTCATTACTTTATCATTATACGTTAATCATTAATTTGAGTTCCGAAACAGATTCTAATAGATCGCACTGTATTCCAGGTATTCAATCTGGTAATCGTAATTAAAGTAGCAGTCATACAGTTACCACGCTATTGTTAAGGAAATACATTTTAGAAATCGAATTATTGAATCTTGATTAAAATACATTTTAGTTTTCAGTTGTCTCATTTAATTTTGGAAAATGAGCAATAGTGTTTAAAGAAACCAAATCTTATATGAGTTCCCCTTCCCATTAATTAAAAATTTGTGATTAAAGCCTTAACATTTCAGGTTTTGAAAATTTTTTTGCAAAATAAACTTTTGTATTTTGAGAATAACTAAAAATAGATTAAAAAAGTTTGTTGAATAAGAATTACCGTGTTAACAGAATTAAGAATTACCGTGTTAACAGATTAATAAATTTTTAACACTTTAAACTGTACAAAGCTAATATTATTAGTAAGATTTAATTACATCAGTTCAAGTGATTTTGCTATCGACAAAATTTTTTGGCCAGCATTTTTTTCGTCAATTTTTTTAAATACAATTGTTTCTGTATCATAACAGTAGCATTAGTTATTATTTAACAAAGCTAAGAAATTATAGAATAACTTCTTTTTCCAACTGCTAAAGCCATGTAAATTTTCTTATATTCTTGTAACAAATATTTAGTTTGAGGTTATTCAAGATTAATTATTTATTTCTGGATAAAGACATTATAATTTATAATTTACGTTCAGAGTAGAATTAGAATGTTAATTCAGTCATGTAAATTACATACATAAAAGATAAGAAACTTAAATTATACAAATTTTTTTTTAGTTTTCTTTAGAAGGTGAAAAGAATTTTACAGAAGCTAATAGCTTGCTAGGAATTTTTATTTTTGATTTAAAACCGTGTTTTCCATTGCAATATAGAAAAACCTTAATGTAGAAAAAAAAATCACATAACCCTTTTTCTTTTTTTTTGAAATTTCTTTCTTTCCATTTTACACTTGCGAAAAATAAAGAAGAATTTTATAAAAGACGAAAAAAATATGCTATAAATAATAAGAATATCGACTTTATGACAGGACATAAATTTTACAAGAAAAAATAAAAAAAAAACAATGAAATTTAAAAAAAAGAAAATCTAAAATCTCTCTGAAAGGTTCATCCAATTGTATGAGTAACGCGTCCTTCGTAATATCACAGAACTAGGAAAAACAAAGAAAGAGAGAAAATATAAGCTAAAAAGCAACAAGTCCATTTCATCTCAAGTAATAAAAAACGTTAAAAAAAATATTTATCCTTTGTCAAAATATCAAAATTTACAACAATATGCCATAGCTAGCATAAAAATGAAAAAATAAAAATAAAAATTAAATAAAAAACAATAAAATGAAAAACACAAAAAAGTGTCAAATGTGACGTGTGTTATGTTAAAAGTGTGAAGTTTAAGTGAACTATGGTAAGAGGTGATGCATGTCACTGCTTTAAAGCTTCGCGCCGTAATTCAACGTGAGGAAAATTATATTTATCTGAAGAACGAAAAAAAATAATTTTAATATATAGTAATAGTTGATCCCTTCAACTATAAGTATTATTCAAACAAAATATTTTTATTATAATAATTTTTACTGTTCGTAGAATAAAGTTTTTTAGTGTGCTAGTTGCTAGAGATATGTTAGGGACTCGTGAAGCTCTAACTGTCCTCATTTTAGCAAACCTCTAATTGATACCCGTCACTACCTTACATTATGTAAATTGCTAAGCACAACTTGTTTTCTATTAAGAATTTTTTCATGGCATTGGTACAAAGTGTCTGTTAAAATTTTCTCTTTTATTAATACTATTCATCAGGCGCCGGCAAAGTGTGGCCCATTCAACTTCAAAATGTTGCTCATCATTGCGACTATTAAAATTTTTCAAAAAAAACTTTGAGAATTCGATCATAGATAATAGATGTAGGAACATAAAATTCCATATAAATTCAATATTTGCCAAAACAAAACATTCAATAAAGTCAATTGAAAATGTAATTTTTCTTGTAAGTTGGTAATGTAAGAAACTCGAATGGTCCATACTCCATACTCATACTCACATTGTACACATTTGCCCACAAACCACAAAAGTATGGCGACGGCTGTTATACATTTTTCTAACAAAAGGTTCTTACAAACCATTTCTTTAAACATACGAAGAACAGAAAAAGTAAGCCTCTAAACGCATGTCTTGGCTAATTGCTGAACTTTTGCAGTGTCAAATGCCAGATAATAAACAAATTTGTTTATTTAAGCAAGATGAATTTCTAAATAATTTGTTCTATAATTTTGAAACTTATTTTCGCATTATAAGTGAATTATTGAAATTCTAATAGTATTATTGTTTTTAAAAACAATCGCGAAATAAAAGAAGAAGAACAGAAAATAAGCCTTAAAATCCGCCTATTACTTTTCGTGACTTTTGCTTTCTTATAATTTTTTTACGATAACAATAAAACGAAAATAAATCTATAAAAAAAATATAAGTATTCTTTTTTTTTCCGAAAATCCTTATTTGTTATTACCGTTACATTATATTTACATGCCTATATGATTAGATATTGTATGTATGTATTTATTAATATGAGATAGGCATATTTTATGAAAATGTTTAACGATTTGTTTCCATGTATGTATGAAAATCAAAATTTCTGTTTAGATTTTCTGTAGAGTCTAAATTTTATGTTCATATAAAGGGTGCTTCTTTTTTTAAATTTTATATTCTCATTTGAACTGTCATGCAACTGCTGAATTTCTAAAACAAATTTGACAGAAACTATACTACGTGTACGTCGTTGTTAATATAATTATAAATGAGGTGAATTTTAAGGTCCTGCTATTGCAAAGAGGCTGGTGCGATATATAATCTTGTTTCGGTAATCATCGATTTAATCAAACAAACATTCGAAAAACGAATGATAATCAAAAGAATTCTTAAATTACATGGTGTAATATTTGAACACTACTTTTTACGCGTTTGTGTTTGGGGGGGGGGGGGGATAATTAAAAATAATTGGTTCTTTTCTGATATTTTGAAGACAATATGGAACAAGTTATTAGCCAAGCAAATAACATAAAAGTGCCTGTCAATCAAAATGATTTTGTTATCATTTAAATAATTTTCTCAAAAATTTTTAAATTGTAAAATTCTAGGAAAACACCCAATATACGTATGTACATATCTGTACATAAATATGCACAAATTTTATGCGTTAATACTTGTATGTGTACAAAGCTACCCATGCAAAATTTTAGAAAAACAACAACATGTGTGTATGTACATAGGATTTTATTTCAACATATCTTAGAGCTGGAGAAAAAAATAAAATAAAAGCGAACCCTACAAATAAAAACAAACAAGGAAAAAAAAAATAAAATTTACAATGTAAAAATCAGGATTAGAATTATCGTATGTCAAACAATAAAATAATAAGGATTTGAAATAAAAAAATTATAAAATGTATAACCTATTCAGTGACAAATTTTTAATTTGAACAATAATAAAAACAAAAAATTTAAGATTTCATATTTTATTAATTAGGAATCAATAGAGAATAAAGGAGAAAATAAATCAAAAGTTAGGACAATTTATAAGACTGTCGTCCTTTCATCATCGACCTAATTATGATCGTGAATACATAATAAAGCAATACTAGAGAGCTTGAGTTTTATAAACAAAATATTAGGATAAGATATGTAAACGAAAGAAATAGTAAGAAGGCCAGAACATATTGTCACAAATTCCAACGTCTCATTAGAACAATAATTCCATTTTGCTTTAATTACAATTTTATTCTAAAAGTTTTTGTAGGAATTTAAAATACAACAATATTAAAGTTTAAGTAGTAGGTTCTTTCGTTGAGCATTACTCCAACTGTGTGTAGTGAAATCTTAAATAATTTTGTTTGAATTTTAAGGAAATATAAAATTTTCTTAATGTAGAATTTACAGAAAACAAAACAAAAGTGTAGAATTTACCAAAATACTGTTAAAAATCAAAATGCGCTCGAGTAGGTTTATGAAACCAATTATAAGCTACTACATTAATTATCATAATTTATCAGTACAGTTGATGTAACTTAAAACTTGGTGTTTTTATTGATATTCATTGTCATTTGCCAGTATATGCTTTATCAGTAACGTATGTACATAAATAATATTAATATTTTTTGTACCTTTAACACTGAAATTTTGCAGTAATTAAATCAATCTGTACTTGTAACTCCAATGTCTTTTAAAATATTGAAATTTCGTTTTGTTGTTTCAGCTTAACGTTGAAATCTTGATTGTAGCCTCATTAATTCCTATTAAATAATTAAGCGACCCTCTCCGGAGATTTTCTTTTTTAATCGGGCAACAACTAATCTTATACATTTGCCATCAAATAAAATTAAATTTAACTTGAGTTTCCATTCATAATACTCTTAGTTCTAAGTTATAATCTCTACATACTTACATATTTCTATTACTACAATATTTACTCTTATTTTATATCCTTTTTAGTATACCATAAACAATAACAATTTTTGAATGCTTTATTTTAAAACAAATTTTTTAAATGTTCTTGCTGTAATAATTTTTTCGCTTTATATACACACACATATTGTATTGTTTTCAATAAAAATTTATTACAAAATATTTTTAATCCTTTGACAACAATTTCTGATTTAATGTCCATCAGAGAATTTCAGTATCTTTAATATTATGAACAGCAAAACATTAAAAATAACATTTTTAACATTAAAAGAACAACTTCTTAACAGCCATATTCATTTATTTCAATTTTTCTTTAAACATAAAGAGTGCTTAAGAATCAAAAAATAAAAAAATAAATAAAGAAAATTTCTATGAACATGCTAACATAAAAGTCTAGTCTTACAGTATTCAATATTTGATTACTAATAAATATTATCCACATAAAAAGTGAAGAAGAACTTAACTGTAAAAAAATTCACTTGAAGAAAACATGTTTCTTCTTAAAAATATTTTATGTCCTAATATATTTTGTCATCCCCTATCTCTTTTTATGCCCTTAACTCAATAAAATAGGAAAATAAGAAAAACTCCTCATCACATTGTTCTCGACTACTATTTACATTGCCATAAAAAAAAAGGACTTCATTGCTCTCTGGTTTTCTTTTTTTTTTATTGTTATTGTTGTTGTATTGTATTATCGATATGTTTGTCCTCTCTGTCATATATTCTTTATATTCATTATTGTTATTCTTTTTTTCATATCGTTCTCTCAATAATTGTCTTTATAAATGTACTTGAAAGGATAACCGAACTTTTCTATATATAAGAACGGCCTCCCCTCATTTATTATGTCTTTGTCGTGAGAAGTTTTTATTTTAGTTTTGTTTCATTTTCTTGCTTGATTTTTTTTTTTTATTGTTTATTGTTTTGAATAGAGGATTTTTTTTCGATTGAATATTATAACACAGTGGTGGTGATGGTGCAAGAGAAGAAGGTTAATGGTTTAGAATGACTCTGAAGTATATCATTCAAAATTAACGGAATGAGATGTGTGTAAAATGATGCTAGACGAAAACTGCGAGAAGAACGGTAATTTTACATATCGTTATGAATTTAAAGTAAAGTTGTATAACTGTGAACATTATATGCGTGTATGTATATAAACATTTTGTTATAGAGAGTTGGAGAATTTGAAAGGTTAAGGTATCTTTTTTGTTAGATTTATTTCAAAAACAAATAAAAAGAAAAATATGACAGAAGTACAAATACAAAGTGGTTCATTTAAGGGCGCATATTAAAATGAATTAAATTCAAATTGAATTGTCAATAGAAACTATTTGAAAACTATGAGTTCTCTTGCACATGGGCTTCATGTTTTGGTTGTTTTTTTAATTCCATCATTGTGTTATTAATCGTAGTCTCATGTTAATAGAAATTTAATCTAAATTTTACTATGAAGAAGGTAATATTTTTAATAATGGATTAGCGGTTGTTATTCTAATGGGCAGATGGGCTAGGATCTTATATACGAATAAGAACAATTTATAGAGGAAAAAAATTTAAATTTCTCAATGTTCCTATTATTTATTGCTACTTGTTACAGATGTGTTAAGCATTTCAAATTCTAAAAAAGTTTAAAGTCTATAATAACAAATCGTGTTTTCATTCCGTTACACAATTGTAACAGAATATTTCATATACGAATACGAGAGTAGTTTGACATATAATATAAATTTGTGAGAATTTCCCGCGACGGTTGTTAAGAATTTTGACACGTTCAAACTAACTCTCAAGTACAACAACTTTCGTTATTGTAAGTTTATATGACACATAGTTTTCTAAAGGATTCAACGGTAAAATTATCAAAATAAATTTTTCAAATTCAAAATTTTTTTTTATTATGTCAGAGCAGAAATCTGACTGCACTCTGTGCATATATAAAGGTGAAAACAAAAATGTCCTTATTAAATACACAAGCATATATATATATATATATATATATATATATGCATTTAATAGTGCATGTATATTCACAATGTATTAATGTGGCAGTTTTTATTCACCTGGAAAATTATTGTTTGTACTTGTAAGATTTATGTTTAGCTATAAAACTCAAATAAAAATAAAAAATTGAAGATGGAAACTTTATTTACAGACTTGATTCCCTTCACTAATACAAATAATATAGAAAATAAAACAGAATAAAAATGAAAAGAAAAAAGAATTAGAATAGCTTTGTCATTTCACCTAAATATAGTGACAAACATTACAATAATGGAATGCTATGTATCATGAAATTTAAAAGAGGCCTTTAGAAATTTTAGTTTTTTTAATAGCAGGGAAAAAAATTACTTGAAAAAGCAAAAAATTGAAAAAAAATCTTCTATACTTTTAATTTATATTTTAAAATTTAACATATGTGTTTGTATGTTTGTATTTTGTACAAGAAAATTTAGGGGGAATTTTGTTTAGAATTTAAACAAAAGTTATAAATTTAAAGTTTTATACATCCTTGAATTTGTTATTTCAATGAAACATAGTTTGGAAAATCTTTATGCTTTGACTGATTTGAAATTAAAAAGTGTGGTGGGCGTAATATACTTACGATCAAGGGAATTTTATTTATAATATTAAAATAGCATAATTGGCAGAAATCAAAGATTAATTACTGTTCTAATAATTTTCAGTACAACACAGAATTGTTCTGTAATAATAAAAGACTCTCTTATATAAGAGAAATAGAATATTAAATTGTTCCATACGCACATAGTTTTGAACTCCTAAGAAAATATTTTAGACATAAGTGTTTATCGAATAGAATGTAAGTAAAAATATGAGTTCATAAAAAAATTTAATTTTAATCAATGTGAAATTGTTTAGGTTTTTCTATATCGAAATTGTATCTAGGAAAAACTCGTCAAATTGCACTAGAATGTTAGCTAAATTTGTAAGAAAAACATTAATTCACAGGAAATTTTACATTTTTTGTTTAATATATTAAATATTGTCTCACTCGTTTCAAAAAAAAAAATGTGACAGAAAAACGTTATTCGAATCTGATAATTTCACCTTTTAAATGAAGTCGTGCCTCTAGCTATATCTCTCTGTCTGTCCTTTTGCCCGTTCGTCCTTCCCAACGATAATTGAAGAACAAATTGATTTTAGATCACGGAATTTTCATAAGTCTTTTGTAGTAAATGTCAGCCCCTATTTAAACTGGATGTGATCGATGTGGCAGTTGTTCGGCCATATCTCAAAAACTAATAAAGCTGTTGCAGTGTAATTTGCAGAGACATTTATATACTTTTTGGGCGATTATTTTTGACAAAAATCATGTGTAATGAACGATTGAAATTATAGAATTACTATTTCGTTTAAACAAATATATTATGCAGCTACTATATATTTGACAAAAGTTACTAAAATTTCAAACAGTAAAACTTCAAAAGTTCTTATATGAATTTTGACTACAGAGAGTTTACTTTGAAATTTGATTTTCGCATTTGGAGAAATAGAAAGGCAGTACCATACAAAATGATTGCCTTACAAATTTTCCGAATACAAAAATCGTTTGACGAAAATCGAATTACGTAGTAAGGCTCCACTTCAAAATTGAATTTAAAGATAAAAATAATTAATGGTAATATCACACAATTCTTATAATCAAAGATTCACACGAGTATCAAAGAGTTGGCACGGTCAATTCTACCTATTCTCATTTTGTTTTGTTGTTAATTTTAAATACTGAATGTTATTAAATACAAAATTAAATTAAATGCATGCACGTATGTGTCTCAAGAAATCAGAACAGTGCTAAAATATTCAAACTTATAGGAAAAGTTATATTTTTTACAGATTTCAAGTTCATATTTTACAAAATATATTCTAAACAACCACAGTTTCTTAACCATTTCTGAATTAACACTCGGTCATAACAATTCGTTTGTTGTTATTTAAACAATCACTAAGTCGTTACAAATCATTTAGTGCTTTTTATACCCGCACGAACGTATGTTCGAAGGGTATACTAACTTTGCCTTACCGTTTGAAAGGCTAAGAAATAACAGTCTTATATATAGGCTCAAGTGTATGTTTTTGGTCAACGTCGAATTCTGAGTTGATTTAGCTTTGTCTGTCCGTCCGTCCGTCCCAACGATAGCTCAAAAACTAATTGAGCTTAGTTCACCAAATTTTCACAAACGATTTATTGTAGTAAGTGCCAGAACCCTATTTAAATTGAACATGATCGGGGTACCAGTTCGGGTAGCTGCCATACAACTTCAAAATTTATTTGACTATATTTCAAAAACCATAAAAGCTATGTTATTGAAATTTCACACAAGCGAATATATCGATAGGTCCAATGTGTTTGATAAAAGTCGTTGAAATTTCGTGGCTCCTCCTGGTAGCTCCCATACAACCTCAGCAGTAGTTTGGCCATATCTTATATAACATTGAAAACACAGTACTGAAATTTTACATACATTAATATGGGAATATGACAACTTAAAGTCATAGACAATCCCATAATCAGCTATGATATATTTATTCGCACATAGGATAACAAATTCGTACGGGTATCATAGAGTTGACAAGGTCAACTCTATTTTTTCTCGTTTTTTTTGGCTTTCGAAATTTTGAAAACTCAAATTCTAAACTTAAACTTTTTTTATATAAAGTGAAAAAAATTTAGAGAACTCGAACTGTCTTAATTTTGCAATTTTTCAGTAAAAGCACAAATAAATAAAGATAGAACGAAATAAAAAAGTAAATATGTTGGTAAAATCTTAACATCTTTTTATGTCCCGCTACAATATTTATGAGGTACACATATTCGCATATACATATACAAAGTATGTTGATCTATAAGCATTTTTTAAATGTTATCCCTTGTGAAAACATAGAGAACAAAATAAGTTAAATAAAGAAAAAAAAAATGTAAGAAAAAATTAAAACAAAAAAGGAAAAATCCTTCTTAAATCATTTTTTTCCATTCTTTCATCGGCATTATTTTCTTTCGTTCGTCTTCTTATTTTTTCTCTTTTTTTTCTTTAAGGACCCTAATTTTCTTGATTCTTGTAGTATATGTGAAGAAGCTCTTCTTCGTTACAACATTATTATTGTTATGTTTGTGCATGTGTGAAAGTGTTTGTAGAAAGGATATGAAATCTAATATAATATGTGTTTGGCCTCAGATTATTAGATTGAAATCAGAATATGACTGATGATATTTGTACTACGAATTGTAGAAAGGATATGTGAAAATTGCTATCTATAAATAGAAATTCCTAAATGTATATACAGTAGTCTTTATTATTTCTGAAACAAAAATCTGAATGATGTAAAAAAAATATTTTAAATTCTACATCACGATTTCATATCCAACTTAACTTTATTAATCGAAGAAATATTTCTGTTTCGGAATTTCTTGGAATTTTCTGGACCTTATTAGACATTTCTGATTATATGAAAACATGATACGATTTAAAAAAAAAATTGATTCCATGCTTTCTTCAGCTGCAAAATATTCGGTAAAAAATTTAGTGTGAAAATAGTTGAGTAGATGCATTTATGATATTTATCTAATCATGTTTAATGAATTAAGTAATATCGTTTTTGTTTAAAAATTCAATTCTATTACAGGTTCAGGTTCTAGATTTTAAACACGTTTCCTGTCCCAATGCAAAAATGCAAAATTGACCGACAAGTCCAACAGGGTTTTTTGAATATTTTGTTTTTTTGTAGTCATAGGGTAGCTTTAGTAATAATAATAATTTAAAAAAGAACTGATGTAGGATATTTCTACCTGAAACACATATGGTCCATATATAATAATTTGTGATTTCTGCGTAAAATTAATTTATTATTGTACAAGCACGTCCAGTGCAGAAACTACAGTTCCGTTACGCTCAGTCGAATAATTTGCTTCAGAAGTTTCATATACCCCCTGACGCACATATGGCTCAGGAACGTGCTTATCGAGCGCACGTTTCCTGAACCATATGTGGCTCAGCGGACAGGGAACGTGTTAAATTTTATAGATTTAATTTTAGGTCATTCACTTTGCATTGTATTTGCCCTCTGTAGAAAAGTAATTGCAGAAAATTTTTGAAATATGAATTTGAATAACTTTGATAATAATTACAATAAAAACTTTTATTAGAACTGGTTTTCAAAATCATTGGAACAAACCTTCAGCTGGACAAGTAAAAAATTTAGGTTTGATTCAAATTTAAAATATGATTACAATTTCTATTCTCACACATACTTAACGGATTTTATACAGCAATGTTTATAAGAATGTAATTTTAATTTTATTCGAATACCTTATTAGTCAATTTAAATTTTACCAAATTAGATATTACAAAATTTTATGCAATCATCCATTAATTTTAGCTCGATCCTGTACTCTTTATTCAAATAATATTTAAATAATAATTGTAAATGAATTATAACCGCATATAAAATTCGAAATTGAAAAATAAAAAAAAAAAAAAAAATGTAGTTAACATCGTTTCGTCATTTACTATACCGTAATTCTGTTGTCTAAAATAATGTACATTATTAAAACAATTTTCAAGGGAAATCACGTTAAATATATTATTATATAATCATAACAAGAATAAGAAAATTTTCAATATTTTGATTTCTATATCCCATTTGATATTTTTCATTTTGGTTGGTTCTTCAAATCACAAGAGACATTAATAATAATGAGAATGTATATAAAAATTTACTTTCAGAACTGGCAGAAATTCACAAATTCGAAGTTAATTTCTTTTGTTGTAGTTTTTTTTTTTCTGGTCATTTATTATACATAATATGTGTATGTATATGTATAATACGTATTTGTTAAATCGCGTTTACATTAATAATGGAAAATTTTCTAAGAATTTATTCATTTTATAACAACTCGTAATATTCATTTTGTTACAGTTATGTGTTATATGTTTTTAAATATATATGAGACATTTGCAATCTTATGATGCAAAATGAATAGTATATGAGTTTATAAATCAATATACATATATATACAAAATTTAAAATAATGTTGAAAGTTCTTAAATACAACTATTTTAATCTATATTCTTCTACAGGGTACCAAAACCCTATCAAATAATCCAATAAAATTGTACAATTAAATCTTAATGTGGTGGAATTAAACATTGTTATGAGAATAAAATTACATCGTATAATATTTTAGTGAGAGGACGACCACATTATTTAATATTATAGCGCAGTTACATTTCTAATTTATGTACTGTAATGTATAATATAATTTATAGTTATAAATGAATTAAATAGAATATAGTAAGATTATATTATTATATAAAAGCAAGTAAGAAAAAGTAATATAAAAATGACATAAAAAGACACGAAAAAAACAATGAAAATGAAATTTTTGTTCTTAAAGGCATTGTTGTCTTTATCTAGGTACCTATGATACTGTTAATTTTCTGTTAAAAGAAAAAAAAAATCACTTTTCAATGTCCTCTTAAAAAGAAATCCTTATCGACAAGAGGATATCATATATGTACATGTATATATATACATATATATACCTATATATATGCTTATATCCTTAATATATAAGTGGAATTCTTTTTGCAATATATGAATACTTATAATATATTGTACTTCAACTACAATTGTTTTTAGTAGTGTGCATTAAAGACAAGGATTAACACATTTAATTGTAATTAAACAAAGAATTATTTTAATCTATTTTATGTTTTGTCTTTTTCAAGTACATACACAATCCCATTTAAGAATCCAATGATAATAAAAAGATATTTCAAGAGGATATTAAAGTTAATAATGACTCTTAAGATGATATATGTAAAATGTACTTGTGTATATTAAATGACAAAAATATAAAAATAAGATGAACTAATTATTCGAAAATGAATTAAATTATATTCAAAATGTTAAATTAATCCTATTTTCTTACTTTACGTATATACTTTATGTATTATGTGTGTGTGTCTTTTTTTTTTAGGTATTTGTGTTAATTCTTATAATTGCAATAAAATTTAAGGATATGATCTTAATTATATGGGAACAACGTATAGCTATATAATAATCATATGTGTAGGGATTAAAAAAGATATTTTGGTTTGATGAAATGGGGCGATATATAAAATAGGGGAGTGAAATTAGGATTGTGTTTAATTTAAAAGAGGTTATCTCTGATATTATAAAAAAAACATTATTATCTAAATATGTACAATATATATACATTGGTACGCACATATATTATGTTGTTAAGGTAAGGCGTTTATGTATGTTTATTACGTAATAAATTATATAGCATAGGTTTATTTTAAATCGTATTCAAGAAAACTTTTAAAAAAGAAACTTTAAAATGTAATTTTAAATTGTCAATATAAATTGAAAATACCGTGATATGATAAGTTTTAAAATTTAATTCTACTTCTGTCAGCGCAATTTTAAGCAGAAAATTAAAAAAACTGAAGGAATCAGCTCTACTATTAAAAACAGTTGACAGCTCAACGTACATGAGAGTAACTTTTTGAAACTAAATTTTTGAAATAAAATAATTAAAATATTAATTAGCACAGATTCTTCCATCTTCCCTTTGTAGTTATAGCTATTTATTTGTATTTTTAGGTTATGTCAATTTGTAATGTACTCTCAAATATGAGAGTAGATCTTTCAAAGTTTTTTACACGAGAACGATCTGCTTTTTGCGGTTTTGTCACAAAAAACACACTAAATTTTTAGATCTAAGTAAGATCTGCCAACATGAACTTTAATTGATTCTAATTATATGACAAAGAATAATACGCTTTTAATTATTTGAAAAAGTTAATGTTATTCTGTACGCCTATAAACAAATTTATTTATTTGAATTTTAAAACAAAATCGTGGTTTAATTCCAGTATTAGTGTCAAAAACTTATTGTAGTTGCAATAAAGTTTTTCATGTAGAAATTTATATTTTTAACAATAGTTTTTTAGAGTGTGACGAAATGGAACCGAAATTTTATTCAGAAATTTCCCAAATTAAAAAAATACTGTGATGAAAAAGACTATGACTATATTTAATAAAATTCGGTAAAATTATGGGCGAATTAATTGGAGGGTAATTGAATATAGTAAAGATTTCGGGTTTTTATTTCCATGTACTTTCAGCGAAAACGGGTGTAATTGCATCTTAAAACTATTGTATTATATTTACTATACTGCCGCCAGATTTATTGATGTTTTTGAGATACATAATAAGCCCATAAGTTGAATTTTGTATTTTTTATATTGTAGCTTCACAGAAATTAGTTGGCAAAAATTTTATATATTATTTTGTATTATTGCATCATTTTTGTATATTACATAATTTCACAACTCCTTCTTGTATATAAAGTCAATTATATTTTAAATTTTACGTCATTCATTATGGTTCAATAATTTCAAAAATTTTGATAATGAGAACTAGTCTGGCTGGAAATTTATTATCTACTCTAAAAATTAATAAATAACATACAAATCCCAATTTTGATTTGAATATCTTATAGTTTGTGTTGTTGCCATTAAAATTCTTCATATTTTTGACAAATTCAAAATACGCTTTAATTCCGAGAAAACAACATAAATTTAGTATGTATGTATAGATTATTGTGAAAATATTTAAGAATATGAATGTAAATTTGAACTGTAAATATTGATTTAATTTTACCTTAACGTTATAAATAAATATCAATTGACCCAACAATAACGGAGTATTTGACAATTCCAAAAGTAAACTTGAATCATTCTTAAAAAATAAATATGAAAGTAGGAATAAATATTTCTGTGTACAAGTTTAATAAAGAACATAATGCCATTTATTTATATGTATGTAAATAAATATGCATATTATATTTAGATCAATAAGAATTACCATAAAAAAAGACAAAATTTTAATATTTATATTGATAATATCAATTTTCTTATCAATAAATTGTTTGATATCTTGAATGTTATTGGTACGTACATACATATGTGCATAGCGATATTACGAATATTTGTTGTACGAAAAAACATTAAACGAAAACAGAAAATCAAACCTAACAATTGAAATACACATACAAACTTACATAATCAAATCAAAACGATGTCTCTGTAGAAATGTAAGTGTGTAGTTAAAAGCAACAAATATATTTTAATAAAATTTATTTAGCATGATTTTTGCGTTTGTTGATATACCGCATTTATACTTTATCAGTTATCGCAAATTGATTTGTGGCGGATCGTATATCCCTGTTATGTTTTGGAAAGTAATGTACATAAATAGGAATAAGGCAGGTATGTAATACGGTCGGACCCGTATATAAGCAACTCGCATAAAAACGAAACTGTTATATTAAGAAAAAAAAGTGGATTTTATACATTTTTCTAGAAACTTTTTCAGAAACTTTTTATAAACATGTCCCATTTACATTTTTCTTCTTTTTATTGAGGTCAATCAATGAGAAAAAGAGATTAGCGTAAAAATTTTTTAATTTCATCTAAAACTCACTTGTAACTTTATAGATGCCATAAATTATACTTTTATAGCCTCTTTGAAATTTTTGTCATGCTACTTACATGAATTGAAAAGTTGTGTAAATAGCACCACCAAAATTCGTGCTTATTATTGAATTTGTTAAGTTATAAGTAAAACCAATAAAAAAACGATAATCATGTAATTTTCGATATTGTTATAGTCGAGTGCGACTGTACATCTTAACGCGGTATATTACATGTGACTACTTTGTATAAAAATTAGTTTTATTAGATGCTGAAGTAGAAACAGATTGTTGTGGGAGAATATGGGTTTCAATGCTAATAACCTATTTATACAGTTGGTAACAAATTACTTGTCGCTTGTTAATAACAGGAATAAAATAGCTTTTAAAATGCCATGATATGAAACCATATAACCTTATCAGATAGGAAATATGTATATAATTTTTGTGTCAATTCAAAAAGGTTTGCTACAACTGTTAAAAATATAATCATATTATCTTATCAGCAAGAACTTAATAATTCAACACAATGAGAAAATTAAATTAAATAACGTAAAATTTGAAAATCTCAACTTTATAGAAATTTTCTATAAAAAGAAAATTGGAAAATTAGGTTTACTAATAACATAAGAGACAAAAAGAAAATCGCGCAAAACCTTATTTTATTCACAATATTTATAGCATAATAATAATAAAACAAAAAAAAAAAAACAAAATTTGCAATAAAGAAAAAAAATCACGTATAAACCGTAATTTATTGGTGTGTATTTGTTGTCATAACAAACAAAATCCATAGATAGATGCTAAGAAAGAACAAAAAATTGAGAAAAAAAAATTCAATTCTTACTTACATATATAACAAATGATAATAAAGAACATTTGATCTTTTTATTTCACCTATGCGGAAGGGGGAAAGTCATATTTAAATTGATTCTAAGAAACAGATTGCCCATAAACTACACTGGGAAAAAATCTTTTACAATATAATTTTTATAACATAAATGAGATAGAATTGAAAATTTTTCAAATTATTTAAAATAACGCCGAAGAACGAAATTTGAGCGTTTATTTAACAATTGGTCTAAAATTTTGGTAGACTAATCAGAGGCCGAACAAATACGATTGGCCGACCGTATTATGTGTATACAATAGGTAGGATATGTGATGGCAACAAATTTTGCATATCGAGTTTTCAGTGGGAATGCCTTTCTCCATGGTAGGGAAGTGTAAATAAACTATTTTTAGCAACCTGTCGGTCTGTGTGCATGCGTGTATCTCAAGTTCGGCTGAACCGATTTTGATGAAATTTTATATGTAAGTTTATTTCGACCATGGCACGGATTGATCAACTTTTGGGATATATCAGGTCTCAGGAACTGCACTTTTTAGTGGCCCTGTTTTACATTTTTGACCATTTAGAAGAAAATATTCAAGTGATTTACTTGAAATTTCATATATAAGCTTCAGTCGACCGTCTCGTGAAACTTTTGAAAGAAATCAGGCATCAGCAACTGGACGTTTACTACGGGACAAATATACATTTTTGCGTATATAAAGAGATTTGTTAGAATTCCAGCTATGAAGTTGATGCAGTTATTTCCATGGCATCATAAAGAAACTAATATCCGAACTACCAATCAAAATTATTAATTTTTAACAAACATAAATTGAAAATTCGGTCCATGAGAAATTAATTTCATATTTTAAACCTGTCAATGTAGCCATTGGACAGTGCTATGAGCGCTTCTAAAATATCTTCTTTTTAGTTATGTCAAATCTTTACAATTTCGGCTTTCGGAAAAACATTATTGAACGTCAATATTAAGCGAGGTGTACGAAAAAATTACTCAAAATTACACTCTATTAATGCCCAAGCTGTAACTTTTCTGTGTCATTTTTTAAAATTAGATAAACTGTTTAAAAAATCATTCGGGTCAAATGTATTTTATTAGCCCATATTCCCGTTTTCCGTAATATTAAGAAATTTGTATAAATATTTTGCATTTGCAACATTGAAATATTCAAAATTGAATGCAATAAGTTAGATATTAGCAACGTAATATTATCCGTAGTGTTTTATTATATTATAGAAATCAGTCATGCTAAATAGTGTTTTATATAAAAAAATTGTATAATACTGAAAAAATCATTTGTCATATTTCTTCTTCTTCACATATTACAAATAAAAATTGATATAGGTAGTACAAAATTTTAAAGAGATTTTTATTTTTTATATGGGTACCAATTTTTTCTCTTCATATTATACATATTCTTATATCTATGAATGCATTAATTGGTACCCTCGACTTGAATTGAAAGAGAAAGTATTTAAATTTTGCAAACTATATAAAAATTTTTACTAAAAGTTTATTCCCTCTTAAAATTGGAACCATGAAATAATTCCTTCTAAACACTTATTTCTCATTTCAAGAGAACTAACAAGCTTTCAATTAATATTCTAAGAAAAATGTGGTTGATTTAAAGTAATCCGATTTCCCTGAAATATTCTAGATTTAATTTCATTGGCATACAGGGAACTCACATATTAAATTTCAAGAACATTTCGTTTATCAAATTCTTATCTCATTCGAAAAGTATTTATTTGAGTTTCACTTAAAACGCAGGAACGCTTTCTGTTGAGAACTCGCCTTGTGGAATTTGGTGCCATCAAATAACCTCAGTTATGCAATGCGATCAATTATGCAGATATGATTGGTACCTGATGAGAGTATTATACTATTATCAATACTGAGAGTTCTTGTTGTTTATTTTTGCCTTCTGTGTTGAGATTCTTATTGCGTTCGAACTTCTGTTAGAGTTTATAATGCTACAACTGCCGCTATAAGTTTTTTCCGTCCTCTGTAGCAGGCCTGTTTTATAGACATATTTAATTTCATTAATTTTATTTATCACCGTTGTTATATACACGTACATAATATATCGCTGTGTAACGAACTTGATTTTCAATTTTTATCTTGCCACGGTAATATACATACGATGCATACATATACGAACATATTTTTTTATCGCACATAAATCTTATATTTTTAAATAAAATATAAACATTTACTTTGTCAAAATCTTTAAAAATTTCGCTTCTTTACATATACGTACATATTATGTTAATTTACGTAAGTACATAATGTATGTTTATTTGTAGAAAAATTTTACATACAAAAGGAAGTGAACATAGTATGATGAATATATTTCGTACTAGATATCAAATTTTTGAACTACGTATGTAGGTACGGTGTTTGCTTAGAATCATAAGAATTTATTATTATTTTTGCATACACATTGTTACTCACATATTACAGATACCTATTTAATGTGGATTTCAATATAAAATAATTTTGTTCAAATGAATTACAGGGGTAAAATCAGGTTAAGTGTGGTAGCGCTATTCAGTTATATTTTTTTTTTTTTCAAATGTTATGCATAATTTAGATCAGTAAATCATAGTTATTTTAGGATATATTTTATTTAAACATCATCCCCTTCGTATGAGGTTAGTCGTCATCAAGAGTGTTATACTTACATAATATTTGTGTAACGAACAATGGTATACACACAGTATACATACGTATATTTTATAATGGTCTAGTTATTAGTTATAGTTATAATATTTAATATTCTATACATTCATATTATATTTGATATGACGATATTTTTATTCGATACGAGAAATCACACCCTGTGTTAAGTGACCATCACAGCATTGTTTTTAATTAATGAGGACAAAAAACTGAACAAGACATAAATATTTTTATACCGAAATCCATGACGCTGGCCATGCCGATATTCTAATAAAAATTTTATAAAAATTAAATTCACAAATCTCTTCATAAAGGTTTTGAAATTCAAAGATTCTGAACACTTAATACCCATTCAAAATTCAGAATTCAAGATTCGATTTGATGCAATTCACTGATTAGAAATCAACTAAAAATTATTGTTAACTATTATCAACTAAAAAATGAAAATGAGTTTACGAGTCACAGCGCAAGTCTTGGCGCGGGGTATTACTAAATGACATAATTGTTAAGTCGTTGTTCAGGGCCATTAGTTACACACTTATTGTGTTACGGATTTATTAGAGTTTTATTAAAGAGTGGAAGTTTAAATATTTTTCGCCATTTTTAGCGTTTTTCCAAACAATTTTGAATTTCTGCAAATGAAGAAAGGTAATTGTTAACACTTCTTCGGCCTTGATACAGCATAATCAAATATTACAATATGCGCGTTAAAATTAACAGTTACCCTGAACCCGATTTTTTCAAACTTCTTATATCGTTTTCATTCTAAAAGGTAACATATAGTAGTCTGAAGTTTTAGTGGACACTAAGTACTAAATACTAAAATTATTTACTAGTAAGTACTAAATACTAAGTAGTAAATAATTTATTTCGTTCGAAAAATTTTTTCGTCTCCATCCCTCAATAGGTTATTTTATTAAATTAAATAGATTTTTTTTTTAAATTTTTTCACTTGGTTTAGGGAAAAGTGCTGCTTTACAAGCTGAATTGATTAATTGGTTTGATCCGAATTTATTTTCACTTCAATTAACATATTATAAGAGTCAAAAGTACAAACAAATTACAACTCATTTCTAATTAACAAATAATTATTCGCCTAATGACTCATGCATTTCTCACTAAAAATAATTTAACTGGTCTTAACGACAGTTTTCGTTGCTTCAAAGAAAATTATTTCGAAATTAATTTCAAGAATGCTATGCAATACTCGCTGAATTTGATCACCTTTTTGAAGTTGAAATATCAACATTGTCACATGTCAAAAAGGAACTATACGATTTATGCACCAATTTGAGCAGTTCATATTTCTATTACATTATATTACATACATTAAGCAAATATTTTGTGAAAGTAAAATTATTGTCATTGAAAAGAATTTAAATTTTATTTTTGAAATCTGAGTTTTATGCTTATATTTTTCATTCTTACATATATATCTACACATATGTATATGTCTTATATGTATGTATAGTATTATGCATGTGCTTCAAATGTAAATTTTTATTATTAAGAAAAAATTTAGCAGATTTTTTCAATATTGCTCCATGCATTCTACTCCCAGTGTCGTGCATACATATATTATTCGCTATAAAAAATGGATAATTCAACGCCATTTGTTCTTTTTGAATAGTACCCATGAGTATAACTTTAAGAAGAACAAATGGCTTTTTAATTTGCCTTCAGAAGAAAAAAAAACAAATAAAAACAAGAACAGATAAAAGGAGATGAGACAAAAAATAAAAACACACAAGACAAGGACAATGAAATTTATGTAATAAAAATTGAATAAATGTTCCTAAAAAAAACACGAGAAATAAGTCATATACTTGCACCCTAAAAGACGTGTTCTTTTTTAAATTATGATAAATTCTATATTTTTATATAAAAAAAATTAAAACTAAGTAGCACCAGTTTGAGTTTCACAAAGGAAAATTCTGTTCTACATGCTAAAGAGATAAAAATCTTTGGCGGTTCACCTATAAGTATTACGAATTTTGGGAACCAAAATACAACAAAGAAAAATAAAAAAATAAAACATGCATTATATTATTACCGCTCCCTTTTTTTATTGAAACAGTCTTAAAAAAAACATTTAGTCAATTTTATGAATCCTATGAGGTGACTGTTTTTAATGGATTATCATGTTCGAGGTATAGAGAATATGGAGGGAGATGCCAATTACTTGAGCATAAAAATATAAACATTATTTTTGTGGATATTCATTATAATATCAAAAATTTATATGAATTTATTTTTCTTACCGGATGTTACTATGTATGTTAGATTTATTTCAAAATAGAAATATGGGTTAAGGTAGTGTCAAACCTATATTGCTACAAAAGATTTCACTAAAAGTTTTCCACTCTTAAAAAATATTTATTCATATCTCAGAACCTAAAAACCTCATAGTGCTCAAATTTTGGATAAACAAGAGCGGTGATAGACACAGTATTCCAGTAGCTGCCATCATACAATTAATGCCAAAAATAATTCAGTCATATCTTAGAAACTATAAAGTTGATAATATTAAAATTTATCATACACGGGTGCGACAAGAGGTCCTGCGTTCCTATAAAATTTGATATTAATTGCATAATTTCTTACCACAGTTATCCATCAGTTAACAAATTCAAAAAATAATTTTGTTGTATCCGAAGACTTTTATATTAATTACAATACTGAAACTTCACATAACAAGGTTAATAACAAATTATTTTTTCAATTTTCACATTACTCTTGAAAAACTTTGGAACGATAAAAACCTCACAAGGTTAACTTACTCTATCTTTTCTTGTTTTCAAATTAAATGAATTTTTCATTAATTGTCAAAATTACTTTTAACAAACAAAATGATGTTATAATTTATTAGTTCCATCTCTTAGGGATATTCTTGAATTACTAATCGTTTTATCATACGCAAATAGGATTTCCGAAGCAAAGTGATAAATTTAAAAAAAAATATTAGGACGCATTTTCCCATTCATTTCGAACTGCCATATAGGACTCTAATCCTAACTCAAAGTATAGTCTTCGTGAAGAGTTTTTTACACTTTTCAACATTTTGGAAGTTAAAGAACTATTAAGTTTACGAAATATATAAATAAAGTAAAAATTTTTTTTAATTTTGCACATATTTTATTGTCTGAACTTAAGTTTTACCTATAAGACAATTTGAAATTTGCTTTAATATTGTTAATTCCATTAAGAACGATTAATGATACCAAAATTGATACTTAATACCTCATTTATTTTTTTTTGTTATTTGCAGTTATTTTGCACTCTTATTCTTCTACAGGTTATGTGTTAGATTATTAATTCCATCAAAAATTTCTGTGTCTAATTCTCGCAGTGTTGGAATATTTGGTCGAGTAAATTGTGTTAGATTAGGCAAAATATAATGCAATTTTATAGCAAATTTCAAAAATTTTGTAGTTCAAAGGGGTTTAGTTAAAAAAAAAGCAATTTTTTTACCATTTAACTTATGCTCTTGATGTGTAAATAAATGAAACCATATTTTTAGTTTTAATATTAAAAATGAGAAGTAATAAATTTACAAAATTCGAATCAGTGGCAATTATTGAATAAAATAGATGTGATACATTTAAGGCACAATGAAAGCTGTATACAAAAATGAAACCTTTAGAATTTTTTTTCAAAGATTATGCCAAAAATGAACTTGGTATAATTTTTTGGAAACTCAATGCAAAACTAAAATCAATTCTGCCAAATTTGGCATTAAAAATGCTAATTCAAACACTGTTCGGCAGCTTCTTAAATCCAATATAAATAGTACTTTTCATATAACGAGGTTCCATCTCAAAATACCCGATTTCAATGACAATTTGTCAACACTTTGATAATATGAAATTCACTTTTAATATTATTTGTTGCTTCAAGGAAATTTATTTTTAATTCATTTAAGAAAAAATGAATTTATTCTATGAAAATTTTTAAATTTATTAACAAAATTACTTATTTTATTTTAATTATGAATTACAAATGTGTTTATTTTAACATTACAAATTAAATTAAAATTGTTTTAAATGAAAAATATTTAATATATTTTTTAACAAGTAAAATAATTTTAAACATTTTCTTATTAAATTATTTTAAAATAAATTAGCACTAGTAATTTAAAATTAAAAATGTGTGTATGTATAGAATAAGAAAAAAAGAAAAATTCTATTATGCAAAACTGTGTCTCGAAATCTAATATGAAATTATTTGATATTTCCATAAATTTTCATTTCCTTTTTTAAAATAAAAACACTCCAATGTAAATTTTTTGTTTTGTGAAATAAAACAAAAGAACAAAATGAATTTATAATTTTCTTTTTTTTGGCTATAGAAAATGTTTTATACTTATTTATTATTAAAAATATTTTAAAATTAACAAAATAGAATAGAGATAGTAAAAAAAAAAAGTAAGCATAAAAATTTTAAAAGTACTAAAATATTATTTGGAAATTCTAATGACCAATGAATATTTTATGAACTCTAAAAACAGAAACAGAAAAAGTAAATTTCCAAAAAATTATTTATTAAAAGAGACTTTTTTTTTGTTTTTTTTTTGAGGTGGGAGGAAGAAATGTATGCTTTTGTGTAAAATTAAAAATATTTTCTGTATGAATTTTATATAACTAGACACGTAGTTAAGATTGCCATATGTTCTAAAAGAAAAATTGTGTTTTTATAAAATTGTAGCTCTTATAGCATCTTAGAACTAGTATTCGGATTTAAATGTGTATGTTTTTCATGCACAAATGATTTGTCAGATAACATTTTAGTAATCGTATTCAGAGAAGTTAGGGGTTCATACCCCGGACAGGATCAATTATATTCGATATTATTACAGCTTAATATACAATACTAATAAAAAAATATTAGTATACAATTTTTATATGTCCATAATACTTGATATTAAATAAAGCTGAGAAAAATATACAATAAATATGAATAACCTTAAAGATTCAATATTTAAGGGAAAAAAAATCTACGTCAGGCTCGGCACTTACCTAGTTAAAATATCTATGACGCAATAAAACTGGGGCATGACCATCTATGATATTATTTACTTGCCCTATGCTCCTTGTAGGAGTGAATAAAGGTTAAAAAAAGCTATAATTTGAATTCATGATTTAGTAATGATTCTACAATGTCCAGATAAATAAAAGGTATTAAAATTGTTTATGGCGGAATATTTATCGGTCGGTTCTGTATCTCGACTTTGGGTGAGATTTTTTTTTGAAATTTTTATATCAATAAAATCATTTTATAAATGACATAAAGTACCATCATTTTGGAGCATATCGAATATTAGGAACTGAACTTTACTAGTAGTCTGATTAAATTTTTTTGCATGTATAATAAAATAATAAACAAACATATTTGAAATATTATATTTTAGTTATATTCTTTGGAATATTGTTGTTTCAAAATATTTATATGATAGCAATATCGAATTATCTTAAACTATCGGCTATCAATCTTTATATTTGACGTAAATTCACATTGTTTCCTCTAAATCTTTCGCGAGAGTAATATCAGTAGAATATTATAAAAATAAAAATCATATACGAAAAATAATTTAGAAAATATTTATACAATACTGTCGGTTATTTGCTGATTCCATTACATTTTCTTCATTGGAATTGTGAAACTAAAGCTATTCTAAAATTGAAATTGGAATCTTCTGATTATTTTTCGCAAGATCAGAGATTTATTTTCAAAATTGGATCTTATTTTTTGCGAAAAAAATGGAAGGAAAAGTAATTGATTCAACAATATTTTTTGAAATTATATACCCATGCTTTAATAAATTTCATCTCAATACCAACTAAGATCTTAGATCAGTCAAATGAAACTCAAACCAATGTTTTATTCTTTTACAAACTGTTTACTTTGGTAATCTATTTATACTTAATATTCTATGAAAATTTATTTAAAAAACTTGTTTAAAACAATAGTTGTAATTTATATAATATGCATACATTATTCTGCATTGTCAAAATATTCTTTTTTTACCAAATAAACAAACATTGTTATAATACAACACACATTTGTGGGTACAAACATAAGAAATACAATATGAACTTTTGTACGTATACTAAAATTATGAATAGTTACATTTATAAATTTTTATGTTTATAATATTATTATACATATAAAATACATACATACACATAAGATACGTAACTGTAGATCATTTAATATTTATATGCATATATTTAATTCATTCAACTCACAAAGGTAAACATAATAATCTTTTTATGATTTTGTATTTTTTTTTTTTTCAAATTATATTTTTATATACACTCGATACAATGTACATACATATATACTTGCAAATTGCATATATAAGCATTAATTTTGTGTTTTTGTTTTTAATTTAGCTGAAATATAAAATAAAATTCCATGGAGTTGAATAGTTGTATACAATTATTTATGTGCATGTTATATGTGTGTATAATATAATATTATGTATACATATAAACGTGTTGATATTTATTTAAATAAAAATATAATAATATAGAAAAGGATTTTTGAAAGGTATTAATTTTTCCTTTGTTATTCTACAACAATTAAAGCCAAGAAAAATTTGATTACGTTAACGTTTATGATGGTCGATGACGAGAGAAGTGCATGAAATCTTAAAACAATTAGAACAATAATAAATGAAAATTTTAGACTTCACAAAAAATTATAACGAAAAATTGCTATTTAACTTTTACTAAATATAAAAAAGCTAATAAAAACGGTGTGGAAAACTTGCTTGGCCTAAAATGAATTCGGAGCTCGAAACTGAAATATTAAACTCAAAACTGAGCAAAATCTTTACTTTTAGGCATCATAAGCACAAAAATAAATTTATAATAGCTTATGTCAAACAGTTTGTTCGGTTTGAACGACATCAAAATTGAATCTTTTTTTAATCATTTTGCAGTCTTATTCTTTATGTTGATTGATCGAATTGCATATTTTTAGGGGCATATTTAATTATTATTCATGTTTACAAAATTTAAGGTATTTTTTATATTTTAAATTTTCATTATAAATGGAAAATAATAGTAATAAGTCCTGGTTTTAATATAAAATAGTTGACATTATCTAAATAACAAATTGCAGAGTAAATTGTAAATTTCAATTTTTATTTTTGCAAAGAAAACCACCAATATAATACTTACAAATAATATTCACCATAACATCGTTTAAAATCTGTTCACATGTCAAATTTTGAATTGTATTAAGAATGACAAAAGTTACAGGTACATGCAACAGAATAATACAATTAACTTGCTGCATAAGGAAACCAAACTGGAACATTACTCAAACAAAAAAAGTGTTTCAAAAGTTCTGAAATACATTTTAGCCTTAACTTGTCAAACCAAATGTAAAACAGGTTGTATCTTTTGGGGTTCAAATTTTTTTTTATATTCAAATTTTTAAACCTATGAATTAAAAATTTTTATTTAATAAAATCCCCTTACAGTCTTCATTTTTTTTTCTTTTATTTTTTTGTTGCTAAATTGTATTTTATCCTTTTATTTTGATACAAAATGCATTTGTGCGTAATATTATGAATACATACATGGTGTGCAGGTTCACTAGTCATGATTGATAGGAAAGCGTTTAAAAAAGTTTGTTCAGTTAAAAAAATTGCATAAAGAGAAATATTTAGTTCCTCTAGTCTATGCCATTTCCTTCTTATACCATTCTTATAACTAGTAAATAATAAAATATTATTATTCAATTAATACATACATAAAATTATTATTATAGGATTTAATAGATATCTTAATATTTAGAACAATAATTAAATAAACCCAATTCAATTCAGTTCTGAAATATACGAAACCTATTAAACAAAGTTTTATGAGTTTCATCATTTCATATTTTCATCATAAGAGTTCATAACTTCGTTTTTTTTGTTTTTGCAAAACGTAAACTATAATATTGGAAATTTTGTAAAATCCGATAATATAGAGACAGATAAATAGTGAAATTGATAAATAATAAAGGTGGGTCAAACCAATGTTTTGTATTGTAGCACTTTTCCCTTCAACAAGTGAAAATTCTGCTTTTAAATACAGTCTATGTATACCTATCACACCATTAAAATTATTTTCATTCATATACAAAACTTTTTCTAGCATTGCATATATTTAGGATGACGCATGTATGCAGTCTTTGAAATAAAGCAAAAATTAATATAAAAAGGGGTTAACATAATGCTCGATTTTAAGGGTTAATATTGTGAGTTAAGAAAAATAATTATGTTTTTTAATAGCACTGTATTTGCCGTTAGCTTTCAGCGTTTACACAAATTTGAAAAAGCTTTCGGAAATATAAGGTGTCAAAAATTCAAATTTTACAAATTTCAAGAGGCGATAACTTGAGAGGGGTTGAAGATGAAAAAAAATTTCCTTCTAACGAAATGAACTATTTGTTAATGTCTAAAAGCCCCTAAAATTTCAAGCTTCTACAGGCTGGGGTCTAGAAGAAAAACGACATCAAAAATTTGGAAAAAAAGGACTTTAGATAACGGTAAATTTAAACGACCATTTTGCTTTTTAAGTTTAACTATAGTACGAGTATGTCACGATAGGAGAAGCAAACCACTGCCTTTTTGCGTTTGCAAAATTTCAAAAATGCTTATGGTTTCATTGCAACAAGTAGTTAAAAAAGACCATTTTTAGGGTTTTTGGGGGGTTTTACCTTTTAGAGGGGGGGAGATAGGTAAAAATTTTGTTCTACGGAAATAAGTTTCTAGTGAAGATCTATGTACGTATGAAATTTCAGCTTTCTATCTTCAAGAGTGTAGAAGTTTTGTAAACAAAAAATGTGTCCACGGTTGGACGGATGGACGGGCGGACGGACTGACGGACGGACGGACGGACAGAGTGAAATTAATAAGCACCTTTTTTTCAAAAATTTTTTGGAAAAGTGTTAAATAGTGTACTACCAGAACTTTGAAAAATTTGTTTTAATTAGGGTCGTAAAAATTTTCCAAAAAACTATTTTGTTAGCTAGTTTTGTCTTATCGTTTTCTTGTTTTTTCCAAGTACCTTCACAAATTTTTTAAATTTCGAAAAGACAATTGGATATTCGCCATCTAATTAGCCATCAATATATTTATTAAAAATTTCATTGTGCTTGGCTTTAATTTCTCTAATGTTTGCAAAAACTTTTACTATAATTTGAAAAACAATACGCTGTTCTTTCTAACTTTACTTAATATTTAATTTCAACAATAATATTATTTTTGTGGACACTAGATCTTCATAGCTATTTTCGATAATAACAAATTTGTTTGAATCTTCAAGTTTTTTATAAAGTAAAATTTTCTCTCAATAGCTACTTATTTTGTGTTATTTTATAGTTTTTGCAAATTTTCATGTCGAATAAGATTTGGAATTTTCCATTATTCTGACTGTCTAAATTTTTTTTTGTCCAACATTGTGTCAAACACCACAGTTTTGGATATAATATGGTATTTACCGACTCCATGGCATAAAACAAAGGGTAGGTTGTGTAATGCCACCAAATTTTGCATGTCGAGTTTTCGGCAGAAATTCGTGTTTCAGTGCTTTGCAATTGCAAATAAATTATTTTTAGAAAGATGTCTGTCTATTTGTGGGTCGTTCGAACTGTCAGTTTATCTATCTATCTATATGCATTTTTGTAAATCAAGCTTGGTTAAAGCGATTTTCAGGAAAATTTTTATACTTATGATACTTTGTCTGTGTGAGGATTAATTCCATGGGCCAGTCTGAACTTTTACCACGAGTTTAATTTAAATCTTTGAAATTTAATATTTAAATTCAGAGGGTTAATTAATTTCAGACTGGAAACATAACTTTTACCAGGAGCCTATTTTACATTTTTTTACCAAGTCTAATGAATTAACAGACAGAATTTCTTAAAATTTAATATTTAGAATCTGTTTGCCAACGGAAATAAATAACGAACTTTTTATTGAATTCGAATGGCATAAAGTGAATCTCTACTATAAACCAGGTTTCTATTACTTTAGGCATGATAATTAAAATCTTACTAGCGTTCTAACCGGCCAGAAATCAAAAATACATTTTGCAATTGATTATGTGCTGACCACATCAAATTTTTTTAATATAGGAATACAGAAACATTATTGCAATTTTTTTTTTTTTGAATTTCTTTATTTATTTGTTTATTTATTTATTATATTTATATTTGAAATAAGAAAAACTGTTGATAATAAATATTAAATAAAGGTGAATAAAACATTTGGATTGAATACGAAGAGTAAAAAAGAATGCAAAAAACAAAAACTAAAAGAAAAGCTTTAATAATGGGGATAATAAGAAAATGAGAACAGGAAAATATAGTAAGGGTACAAATTGCAGTTTATGCTGCTTCCATGAATTGAAATTCTTTTTTTTTTTAACAAAACAAAGAGAGGAGAAAAAAGTCGAAAAAAATTCCTCATTTCATCCTTCTTTTAAATTTTGATGATGAAATCAATGAGCGTAATTTTCACAAAGATTTTCAGCAAAAAATTGAAAATTGAATTTTTATAATGCTTACATTAATTTTCTTTTTTATTATCCTTTCTTTTTTACATACATAATATACTATGTATATGTAAGTATAACAGTATGCGTGAATATAATAGATATTACTTTGTGAGAATATATAAATAATAATTGTTAAATTTATATATACATATATGTATATGTATGTAGAGTAAGAGGTGAGAAATTGAAGTTGATTTTAATGAAAAAATAAAAACTTCATTTGGAATTACAAGTAAAAATTGTTATTTAAAAATTACAAAGTAATTTTTAAGAATTGATTATATTTTCTCGTTTATTATGCACAATATGTTCAAAGTATGTATATATGCATATTATATACATACATATATATTCATAAGTACGTGTTTTATTTATAAGGGGATATTAAAAAGGATAATGCTCTTAATGAAACAGATGTCATTGAGAAAAATGAAAAATTTTTAAAATTGCAAAAAATTCGAAAGTAGTAAAGAATAAAATGGGAAAATATAAATTTGTACTTAATAGGTTCCATAAGTTTTTTTTATTATACACGTACATAAAATTTTAAAAGTTTTTCATAATAACCTCTATTAATAAGCTGTTATAATAAAAAACGGGAGAAAAAGGATATTTGAATCAAAAATTGTTACAATGTTTTTTTTTTTCCAAAAAATGAATTTTTGTTATACTTTGAATTTATAGTATACATTGCTTTTATTAAGATTTTAAAGAGCCTCGTTCTCATTTGGATGCAAAGTTAAACTTCTTGTCTATTATAGCCTTGTGAAAGCTTTGATATTGTAAGAAATGTAAACTTTTAATTAAAAAAGTGCATACTCGCTTAAAATGTAAACAATTTTCAAAAGTGGGCATTTAAAATATTATTTTCAAAGACTCTTTTCGTTTTTTTTAAAAGGGCGATGTTGACAAAGCAATTTAAGAAAGAATTGCTTATTCTAGTGAAAGCTTAAAGTGTCACAAATTATGCTCTGATTCATCATAGAAAAATTTTCATACAAATACGGTCAAAATGACGGTACAAAATTTCTTGTTTTCACTTGTTTTATTGTTTTGCCACTGAAGAAGTTTTAATGCCAAAAAAATCGTGTGCCTGATTTAATGCTATTGTATTAAGCATTATTAAATTTTATAATATGAAATCTTCCCCTATTAATTAAGTTATTACAATTTTTCAAAATTGGCCCTCTATTAAAAATAAATTCATTTTATGGCATCTAAACTTATGTTAATACCAATACATTAATTATGTGTGAATAAATTACTAATGTTAACAATGTCTAGCAGGTTGCTTTATTGAAATTCTATACTAATTAAATTAATTTTGTTTCTTTATTTAATTAGCTACGTGACCAGCTTCCTAGTCTATAGTCAAGCCTAATTTTTTTTCAAAATATTGAAAATTTTAGGTATTGGTATCTATTTTTTTATTTTGCTGGTATTTTATGACTAATATTATAATATTTATTAGTTTATTAAGCTATACAATATAGAATATAATTTTTAAAATGACTCCCTCGGAATTTGAATTTAGGATCCTCCTGCCTTAAGCACTGCAACATTAGTCAGGCCATGTATAGTATGTGTGTATATTAGAAAATTTTTATAATTATTAAGGTGGTCCAAAGTTATAATATGAAACAAAAGGTTCGAGTCCAGTTCGAGGAGAAAAATTTTTTTAATGAATTTTTCTGCCTTTAACTCGTTCCTTTGATTACGTCATCCATCTGTTCTGCAGTTGCATGAAGAAATTTCCATTAAGATAAATAATACTGTTATTTCAAAAACAAATTATTTTTCTAATTTTAGAATTAATTATAAAAACAATTCCTTATGCTTTTAAAATATTTTTTTTTTGTATTTTTTACATATTTTTTACTAAATAATTTTTTCTTTTTTATTTTCAGGTGAGTTCTGCCAAAATATAATTCAAAGTTCTTTTAATTTTAATTGGAAATTCGGTAGGTTTTTTTTGCTACTAAATAATCTTAAAAATTACCATTATACTTGGACAAATGATTTACGGTCTGTTTTTTTTGTTGTATAGAAAAGTAGTCTAGAATAAATATGACATGTATATTTTTCAGCAGTTAGCTATAACAACGAGTTCTTTCTGAGGAATTTAATTGAGTAATTATTAATCTATATCTGATTTTTAATATATACAAAACACAAGGCTTCCAAAAATACAAATTCTGTACCAATTAATTATCAATTTTTATCTAATTAAATAAGATAATGGAATTTATAGATTTTTGTAACAATTAAAAGGAAAAAAAACAAATATCAAATATAGACCAATTTATAAAATTAATGGTGAAAACGTGGGATATTTCGTTTTTTTTTTTTGAATTACTATTATCTGCTTAAGGATAATAATTATTAAAGCCAATTATTTATTGAAAAATCCAAAACAATTGAGAAAATCTTGAAAAAACAATTACTTATCGTACGCGTTTTCGTTTGTTTTGCATTTGGTTTAGATCATGATTTTATTTAAAGAATAATTGTATTGGATTAGTATAGATAGACAATATTAATAGAATTTTGTGAAATTTAAATTGAAAAATTTTCCAGTGCAAAAAGTATATTGTAATGAAAAAATTGAATAATGAATTTAATTGAACTTTAAACAGTAAAAATTTCTTGCATTTTCGTTCAAAGATTTTTTTTTGCTTCTCAAAAATCTGGAAATTCAATTTTACTTAAGTAATATAGTATTTTGTCAGACACTAGTCATTTAAATTGTTTAGTTAATAAATTGTACGAAATTATAATTAAAGTATAAGGTCATGCGGTCATCAAATACTGAAGGTCTTAAATTACCATTTTGCTGAAAAATTTTCCCTATTCCTTTAAAATACTAAAAATTGGTACTCATAGTTCACATTCTAAAAATTATTCAATAATCGACCTGAATACTAACATTGCACATATGCTTTCAAAATTTTCTTTAACTTTAGCAAGTACAAAAATTATGTGAAAAATTCAAAGATTCAAAGAAAAGCTCAAATCAAATTTCAATTTTCCGATTTGATATTAATTGAAATTTAATTTATCGTAAAATTTTTACCTGTTTTAATAGTTTTGTAAAGCACCTTTGATTCTAAGTTACACCTTATTTCTATAGAGTTATTTTTTGAATTTGTTGGGCTGATTTTAAATTTCAATATTTGTACTGTTATTATTTTAGATTCATTTTAAACGCTTTCTTTATCAGAATTGTGTTACGTAATGTATTAAGGGTAACTTGCTGAAATGATCAACAATAAATCTAATTTTCACTTTTGCTTGTTTTTTTTTTTCTAATTTTACATTTTCTCTTCGGAAAACTAATTTTTATTTTTTATTTGTTATACGATATATTATGAACGTTAACCACCCAATTGGTTTATACATGAAGGATAAAAATATCAAAAATCAAAAATAATAAACACAAAAAAAAATTCTTATGAGGTACATTTATTGTTCCCTTACTTTACCTTTTAATGCTCCTTCTTCTTTTTTTTATTGGAATCCAATAGTTATAGACTGAAAGCGTTAAAAACGTTCATGTGTACCAAATGAGGAAAAAAAAAGAAGTGAAAATTTTCATTTGTTTAGAAGAAGAAAACAAAAAAAAATGGAAAAGACTAAAAATACAAATTTTCCTCATCAAATATTAATATGAATGGTTGTTTGTGAATAATTTAGGTTCACAATTTGATCGTTTGTTATTTGGTATTATTGTATATTTTTCCTCTCATTTTCCTTACAATTTTTCTTCCTTTTTTCCGTTATTTTTTTTTTTTTTTTTATTGTAATATTTGCCCTTTTGATTTTTTTTTCTTCTATTGTTTGGTTTCTTACCGAAAAAAAAATTGAATTGTTACTTTTATTTGCTATGTATGTGAACTTGTATGTTTGAATTGCATAAGATGTGTGTATACCTATAGCGTTTATTAGGAAATTTTTGTATAGGGGGCTTGAAGAAATATTTCCAGTATTTTTCAATGTTAATTTACAATTCAAATTCGTTATAAAATTGTTATGTAAATTTTGAAATTTTAGAAATTTGACAACGTATTTTTCTATTATTTTAATGTAGGCAAAACAATTTGAATAAACTGAAAATAAGAGTTGCTCACTGTCCATATACTAAAAGTAAGAATTTCGAGTTCTACATTTGAATAGTTCAATGCTACATTCTATAAGAACATGAATCGGTTGACCGCAGTCGATGTGTGCAATTTATTGTTCCTCTCCAATTAAATAATTTCGAAAATTAGGGTTTTAATTTTGAAAATTAACTGTTATCTAGTGAACTAAATACAAAGTTTAGATTGTAATTTTTGAAAGAAAGAGAAAAACTTAATGTTTAAATTTTTATCTGAAATTTGCTGTATTATTAGCAAAATTTTGACCAGATTGAAGAACGAATAATTAGATGAAATTTTGACTAGATTAAGCACTGAAAATTCAGTTTTCGAATAAAATTAAGATTTATATGTGCACTCCTGTTGTGTATAATTAAAATTTTAATAACACTCTTAAATTTTCATCTAACTTTTTTTGTTCTATACAAAGTGTTTCTATTCATGGTGCTTCACTTCATTTTCAAAATTCATATTTGACGCAATTATTTAATTAGAATCTTATTTGATGATGCAATTCAGCTTTAAATTTTCAACAACCAGAATTTAATTTTTTAAAAAATTATTTATTTGAAAATTTCTTCAGATTACCTCGTTTTCTTACAATATGAAATAATCATTTCTATTTCCATCCATGATATTATGGTTGTTCGGTCCATAAGGATATACAAAATGAATACGAATTGTTTGATTTTCATGTAAGAAATCAACTAGTAATTGGTAGGCAATTTTTTTATTTCGCTTTATTTATTTTTCAAGGACCAGTATGAAAATTTAAACCAAAATAACACGTAAGAAAAAATCAAAAAAAAAAAAAAAATTAAAATAAGAAAAAAAAAATAGAAAATAATAAAATCAAATAAGAAGAACAGAAAAAAAAAAACACCAAAAATAAGAATCATGAGTACACCATCAAACCAAACAGAAGCAAAAAAACAAATAAAATAAAAACACAAAAATCTGTCTAAATTGCTTAAAAAGAGAGGAAAAGATTAGACTGAGATAAAGGACGCCATAAAATGTTAATATGGCGTTAAGGGATGAAGGTGTGTGTTGTTTTTTTTCCAAACTTACACATTATTTGTGTCTTTTGCGTTTCTAATTCAGGAAAATATATGGTTAAAGAAAAAACAAACAAAATGTAAAAAAAAAAAAAAAAAAAAAAACAATTTGTTTCTTACTTACAATTTGTTTGTTATTGTAAATGTGTTCTAATTTATTTTTATTGTTTCGAACGTACGTTAAATAAAGAATTATTACACTTAAACTCGACTGGGTATACAAAAAAACCAACAATACCAATTGTATGTGTACTTGCATATATACGAATGTAAATGTGTGTGCACTCTATATACATAGATCAAATGAATTGAAATAAAATTTTGTCTCTTTATTCATCCCTTTTTTTTTTTTTTAACTCATTCCCTTACAATTTACACAAAACAAAAGTAAAATGTTACGCAATTTTTAAATTAGAATTAATTTTTTTTTTTCTTTTTCCTCACAAAAGCAGAACACTTTTTTGTTTCTGTTTGTTTTCAGTATACGCACTTATTATATAAGCATTTTTTTTCATACGAACACTACTTATATATTTATTTTTTTTTTCTCTGGAGCTTCAGTTTATTAAAATTTCATTATTCAAAAATGGAACCTAATTTATTGCTATAATAAAATAACACGCAGCACAAGAAGAAAAAAAAACAATTTCTAATTTTTTTCATTTATCCTCAAATTCTGCATGCTCCTTTTCACTTTTTTTTTTTGTTTTTGTATTAAGAGTAAGATAAGTTTTATTGTTTTAGTGTTATTTAAAATTCATCTTTATTGGCGTAGGTGTATTGTTAGAATCAAAACAAACAAATACAACCAAAAAAAAAAACGAAATTAAAATTACTAATGCTCACTATATACAGTGATGATTTATTCTGGAAAATTTTAATTCAATCATTCAAAATCCCGGCTGATTTGCAAGGAAATAATGAGATTGTTTTTTCTTTATTTTGTTTTCTTAATTTTTAATGTTGATTATATCTAATTTTTCCAGAAGTTGTGGAAAAATAAAAATGATATAATAAATATAATGGGCCTCTTGTCCTTGCATAAAACTGTAAAACAAAAATTATTTGTAAAATGAAGCTAAACAACAATAAGTGCTGAACTTATTTTATACTCGTAAAATAAATTTCGTGTGTGTTAATATAGTGCAAAAATTTTTATAAAATTTATGTATATACATTCTAGCATTAATGTTACCTTAAATTTTTCTTTAGAATAGAAGTATTAAGTGCAGTAAATAATATTATGATAAAACATTAAATGTAATTGCAATAAGGAAAAGTGAAAATGTGCAATCAAAACAAAAAATTCCTTGAAATTTTAGATGTAATGGAAAAGAGGGCACGATTAATAAAAATATTATGAATCTTATATAGGGAACCGGTAATAGTTATATTAGATTTAAATTTTAATTAAAATTTTAAGCTTTTTTTGTCTGCTGTAATGGTTGTTTTGTAAAATTCTATGAAAATGGATAGTAGGCGAACAAAAGTGTTCTTTTCTTTTAACAAATTTTAGCAAGAAATGTCACTATTCCTAAATTATAAGACCTGAGCTAGTAGTTGCTATATTTACGAGTATTTTAATTTAAAACTGTTAGTACCTCACTTACAACTCGCATAGAATAAAATTGCAATAGGCAAAATTTTACTTACAAACCATTTTGTTTTGTTGTTTTTGCCATATTTTTTTTTTTTGAAATTTAAAAAATTTTTAATTAGATTTATACAAAATGAATATATAAACGTAAAATTTTTGCATTTTCTAAATAAGGAAACCTTAAGGGCATTTATTAAATTAATAATAATTAAGTTATAACTTTGTAAATTAGTTGTAATTTTGAGGCTTTGAAATGGAAAATAAAAATTGAATTAAAATTTTAAAATGCCCTCTGGGTTTTAATAAACTAATCATTTACATTTCTTAAATTCTTGTTTAATGCATGACGACAATTTTTGTTTTATCAGACTCTTTTCCTTTTTTACTGAAAATATTATTATATATTCCAATAAATTAATATAATTGCATTACATAAACTAAAAATTTCATCGATTTTTGTGTATAAAGGGAAAAATTGGCATTAATCATGACCTTCTTCAAAAAACTCCTGTGTTTAGATTCAATATTTTTCAGTCCACGATTTTTTCAACAATAATCTATGGAGTTTTTGTTATACGAGTATGCTGTGAAAATTTTATATCTTAAGCCAATCAAAACATTCTTTGTGTTTGTTTATTGGTTATTCTTTTCTTTGAAAAAACTTCAACAGTGGTTGGAAATCTGTACTTCTTTAAAAAAGTTTTTTTTCTTCTTTGGTCATTCTTTCTCTCTTTAAGCCTATTTACCCTATGTACATATATATAATTTTCCTGAAAGCCTTATGTGTTCAATAACAAAATCAAGTAATTTTTAAAACAACACATCGCTCTATATTATATTCCGGCTTTAAATGATTTAAGTGACTCTCTTTTTACACCCCGAAACAGTTTCAATTTTGGCTTTTAAACATTTTCGTCGAATTAATCAATTTATTGGTTAAATTAAATCCTTGATACAAATCCTTGGAAAACGTATCTGAAGGTACCTCACTGTTCTTCACATATTTCAAAATAACTAAAATTATAATCAACAAAATTTCTGCTGAGTAAACTCACAATCCTTTTATAAGGAACAGTAGAGTGTTTTGGTAATAATTTTAAAAATCTAATCTGTTACTGCTCGAATACTTTAGTGAAAATAAGTGCCTAACAATTTTTATAATAAAAAAATTAAATTTTACTTAAAAAACAATTATCATATTTTTAAAAGTGTTAACTTCCAAAAGCTAATATTATATTACAAAATATTATTGAAGTAAATTTAACATATTTTATTACATAAATAAAAAAAAAAAATCTTTCTTTATTTTAGATAGATTTCTTAAAAGGCACTAAAGCTTATCATTGAATAGAATCCTTTTGAATTTTGAACAACTTTGTATAAATTACGAGCACAAAGATGTAGATGCTATATACATATACTTGTATGTATGTATAATCGTATGTATATTTTAAATAAGAGCAAATTAAATATGCTCACTTTAATTTTCAAGTGCAAACAAACTTTCACTTTTTATACTTGATCACATAGATATCATTTATTTTTCTCTTTGTTTTCTTTGTTTTTTGGATGCATATGTAGATGTGTCGTTGTTACCATCCTTAAAAAATTATTCAACTTTAGAAATATTTGCAAAAGGATCCATAGACTTTTATTTATATTATAGAAGAAAAAATTTCAAGTATATGAAACTGAAAATTTACATAAAATTTGTTAATGGGAGTTGCCATATTATTAAAGTTGAATGTTGTACAAAAAATCGATTCATGTCTCGTGACATCATTGCCTGCGTGATGAGACGAAAGATTTTCTTGTCAATAAAAATGTTTGCAATGGTTCTTTACACCTAAAATGTTTTATCGTTCTTTATATCTAATCCCGTATGAACTCTTCGATCTAAATAAATATCAAACGAGATTAGACTAAGAAAGGTTTAAATTTTACCTGTGTTTTGTTTTTGCCATTTACTATTAATGCTATTTTTTAATTTAATTTAAAGCTTGGACCGGCAATTAGAAAAATTTTTCAATACTCTGCGTGTGTGTTAAATAAAAATTCCGTTTATTTTTGTCTGAATTTGTCTGAATTTCTAGATTAACACCACAAGGTTAGTTACTTTATGTAGTTAATCGACTTTATTAAAGTCAACCAGAAAAATAATAAAATTTGATGCTAACTAAACCGAAAAATTAGGCTACCAATAATTTTTATTCCTTTCCTTTTTCATTCTTGTTTTTCTTAATAATTTTTCTTTGATATTTAAGAGACCAAAAAAAAAAGTTTTTCTTTTTTTTTTTTCAACTTTTAAGTATACTTTTATGTTTATGGCAACACAAAAGAGTTTAAGCATTTGTCACCTTATATGCTTGTAAAACCCTAAAGTCGGAAGTGAAAATTTCTTTTATTATTTTGTTTATGATTATTTTTGAAAATTCCATTTATAAAAATGTTATCATTCAGAGGCATATTGAACAAAAGATGTTGTGTAATAATAACAACAGTAAGAGTAGTTGAATGAAGGTCTACAAAATTCGTTCAAATTAAAGTGAATCTGAGAAGAATACAAGAGTTGAGTATTTTTTCTTTATTTTTGTTTTTTTTTATTTTATTCCGCACCTTTTATGCTTTTTTTACTTAATGTTTCCTATTCCACGGTAATTGTAGATTTGATTTCTAAAATTGAATTCTTTAAAGAAAATAAAAGAAAAATTTAAAACTTCATGAATATTTTTAGTTTTACTTTGGAAAATTCTTAAAAAACGAAAAAAAAGGGTAAGGAAACAAGTTCCGTATATGTTTTCCTTTTTATTGTACTTATTGTCATTGAAATGTAATCATGACATTGGTAATATGGGTATGATGAGCTCGAAGAATGCGTTTATATTTTAAATAACGTAAAATATAAAAAAAAGAAGTGGAAATATTTTTTTAATGTGGTATTGTACAAAATGAAAAAAAAAACGATAACAAAAAAATTTTGAATAATAAAAGGAATGAAATCAAAATTCCATTGTCAAGCGTCTTAATTTCATCTTTTGATAGAAAGAGGAAAAATACGAAATTCAATACGAATTGTAACAAATTCGACTGAATATCAAATGAGAAAGGATACACGCGTGTATATACGTGAAAATACAATGAGTCTTTATTTTCATTAGTAACTGAATAGAAATTTTGTTTTATAACTTTTTGCAAATTTTTATTTAAACTTAATTGCAAGTGTGCGTTAGCATATTGATGTTTTTATAATTCTACGGCATTTTAATGATTTTTTGGTAATGTTGCAATTTAGTATCTTAATTTGTCAAACTGTAATGCCTTTGTTAACTCTCAGTTACTATCCATTTGCAAATAGTTTTATGACTGTGGAACATTTTGGAAAAATGAATTTATCTTGTTGTTAAATCTACATTGAATACTGTCTCAAACCGGATTTTCTCGAATTTTTTGAAGTTACTTCACTGCATGTAGAACAAATTTTCTTTGTTCCTCCTCAAAGTAATTCTTGCTCATATATTAAAAAATATAAATTAAGGCTTTCCATTTCTTAGATTATAATAAGCTTTAAAAATACTGTAAGCAAAACAAAATAACTATCAATCTATTGAATTCAATTTATGCTAGTATATTTTTTCTTAATTATTAATATCTCCTAAATGTATGCAAAATTAAATTTATGATTACAAATAAGTTATGTATTTCAATAGAAAATATCGTTTTCATTACTTTATTTTGAAAGTCAATTTAAAGCTAAGTACAAAATACAACTTCTGGGCTCTGTCCACCCTTTAGTTAGTTAATTCAATAATCTTAAAAGTAAAAATATAAACTAAGATGAAATTGGTATCTTATACGTCAGATATATTTCAGAAGTTTTAGTAGAATTGCTTGACAGGGTCAGGTCACATCTCAATGTTGTTAAAATTTTGTTTTTTAAAATTTGACTTTTTGTATTTTATTTAAAAATTTTGATTTTTTGATCTATGCTAAAATTATTTTCTTTCTGAAGAATCATTTCACTAAAAATGCATACATCATAATTACACCCGTACTAATTTATGTTCGAAGGGTATACTAAATTTGCCTTACCGTTTGTAGTGCTAAGAAATAATGGTTTTAAATATTGGCATACGTGTATGTTTTTTATCAGCGTCGAATTCTGATTTGATTCAACCATGTCGGTTTGTCTGTCTCCGTCCCTCTCAACTATAACTCAAAAACTAATTAATTTAAACTCACCAAATTTTCACAAATGATTTATAACGTTAAATGGCGGTACTCTATTTAAATTGAATGTGGTTCGGATAGCTGCAATACAACTTCAACATTTATTTGGTAATATTTTAGAAATCATTTAACGTATAATAGAACTGAAATTTTGTATAAACAGATATCACGTTCATTATTTTCGGTAAAACCTATTGAGATATCATGAGCGCCTATTAGCTGTCATATAACTTCAAAATTTTGTTGACATCTCAGAAATAGTTGAAGCTGTAATATACAATATGCAGTATATTATATTCTCGATTCTTTGTGGTAGCTGTCAAACAACTTTAATAGTTGTTGGGTCATATCTTAGAAACTATTGAAATAGCAGTACTGAAATTTTGCATAAATATAAACCTACAAATCTAAAAAACGATTTAGCAATGTCGGTTAGTCCTAGTGATAATTTAAAAGTCGATAGAGCTAAGATCTATATCATATTTTTAACAAAAGTGTTTACCAAAAATAGTAGAGTTCTGTTTCATACGGACTTGACGGAATTTACAGTTCAACCAGCCTACAACTTCGTACGGTTATCGTCTTTTCTATAAAATAGAAAAGACAAGTCCAATTTTTCTATATGAAAACTATCCAAGTAAAATTTTGGTTCTCATAAAACTTGTCAAAACCTCCTGACCTCATGAATTGAAAAATGTATGGTAATTTTATATTAAAAACAAGTAAAATGGTTTCAGTCGATATAAACCGATCGAATTATACCCTGCACCTTTCGTTGTTGTATAGCAGTTACTGGAACCTGTGAAATCATTCTATAGAAACTTCAAAGAAATGTCTGACCTATAACTGGACACACAACTGCCAAGTTTCATGAATCTGACCCTATTATTTTTCCAAATATTTAAAATTAGCTTTTGGAGTTGTATGGCAACAACCCGAACCGGTGCAGCTATCCCATTAAAATATTTAAAGCATATGTAGAATATAATTGGACAACATTGAGTTGATATAATTGGAATGCAAAATTTTATAGTAATATTTTTGTTAGTTTTCGAAATATTTAAAATAAACTCTTTGAGTTGTATGGAAGCTACCTGAACTCGTTGTCCGAATTAGTCCAATTACAACAGGGTTCGTCCTTGGCACAAAAGAAAATACTTGTGAAAGTTTGGTGTCGATTGCATTACTCGTTTTTGAGTTATCGTGCGTTTTGACGGACGGGCATGTCTAAATCAACGCAGAATTTTACGCTGAGTAAGAATATACACATTAATGCCGCGGATGACTCCATCAACTAGTTACAAACTCCATACCAAAGTTAATATACCCTTCAAGAAGTGCAGAATATAAAAACGTGTTAGATTGGCTTGTACCCTTTTCTATCTTGTATTTCATCTGTTTTGCATACACACACACACCCAACAAACTTCTCCTTTTCTTTACTCTTTTTGGTTATAAATTTATTAATAAAATGATCTGTAATTTCGTGGTAATTTATGTAGATATAATTGTTTTTATTAATTTTCTTCTCTTAAAAGCCTCCTAAATTTTACTTAAGTTGGAAAAATAATTCATCATGCCTAAATATAAGTATAAGAAAAGACTGAACTTTTTTTTGCCTTCTCCTTTAATTTTTGTTTTTAGTTAATGTTGTGAGAAACGTTAAGAAAATTTCCTTAGAGAAAATTTATTACTTTTGATTTTAACCAAAATAAATAACCACAAAAAACTTTCTAATAATGAAAGATACTTTATTACTAAACTTTTTAGTTACTTTAGTATTAAAAAAAAAATAAAGATAAAAAAAAAACAGTTTTTGATGTGGTTACCAGAAAGGGAATACAATTTTTCTTATTATTTCTTGGTATATTTTTTTTACTATCACAAATTAAGAATTGGGAGTAATGATTTTCCACTCTAATTCTCATTACCATTACAATATTTCTTAAAAATCTATATTAAATTTACTTATGTAAAACCTAAAAAAATACCACCATCCATATATGTATGTAATCATAATGAAACCGATTAAGAAAATAGCTGTAAGGTGGCAATATTCGAATGAAAAATATCTGGGAAACAGAAACAGAAACGAAAACACTATTTAGATCTTTTAAAGAAAAATCATATATAACTATTTTGTATTAATCACACTAATAACTTATGTGAAAAAGAATTTTAACTGCTTTATGCAGTTAAAATTCAAACTGAGAACTGCTCTCAGTAGTTAATAAGCTAAAAGTTTGTGTAGAAATTCCGAGTTCCATTTACGTTTTATTCCAAAATAATGAAATGCCTACGTCTTAATGTTAAAATTTTTATTTCTACTTAAAATTAAAGAGATTTAAAATGTTTGAGTTGCAAATCAAAGTTCATGCCTAATATGGAATACCTAAATTTTATTGCTACGTTTATTAAAATAATTTTGCAGCAAAATTAATTGTTTGAATAGCTTCTAACCTTAATCGCAATTAAAATATGCCAGAGTTTCAAAAGAAAGAAAAATTTTATATAAATGCAGACGCCGTAAGGTATGCAATTTTATATGAAACTTCGTATGGCCACAACACAAAATATTTGTTGTATGAACACAAAATATGTACAATTTCCAAGTCAAGCAGGACATTTCAAAAGTTTTTAATGGACCTAATTTAATTTCGAAATTCAAACTAATAGTCACAAATTATCTTGAATAAACAAAAAGTTAAAAATAAATTAAAGCAAAATTTTTACATTAAAAAAGTGATTTAACATACTTGCATAAATAATAGTGTAATATGTAAAATTATATGTAAACGTATGTATACATGATTTCCTAAAAGGATAAAAATTGGTTATAAGAAAGAATAATTCTTTACATATCTACTTAACAAATAATCTTTTTGTCTTAATCCCATCAAACAAATTTTCAGCAGAAAAAAAAAAAACAAAAAAAAAATTTTTTTTTCCTCCTTCTACTATGTCCTTTTATTTTTAATGTATCCTGTTATTTATTATTTAAAAAGAACCAAAAAGAAAAAGCAAAAATCACAATAAGAAAACTGGATAAAACGTAAATTCTTTCAAAGCAACCCAAGTAAAGTATTAACAACTTTAAGTCTCTTACTTATAACTTAAATCTGGATTTTTTTTTGTTAATTTCTGTGTTCATAACTAACCGGATATTCCTTAATAACCCGACGGTTTTTATGTTAATAATATACACAAATATGAATGTAATGAGAATAAGGATTGAACAAATATTTGGTTTTTTTTTTTAAGTATAGTGAAAAAAAATACAGTAGTGGAATTTCATTAATGATAAATATATTTTACTTTGATCTTAAGGATTTTAGTATTGAAATTTACCGACATTTTATAAATTTCTTATAGAAAAATTTATTATGAGGCTGAAACTTAATTCCATAATCAATTGAAAAATCTTAGTAAACCAATATTTTATTATTCTTAAATAAATTATATAAAAAATATTGATTATTTCTTAAGAAATTAAAAAAACTTTTATTAAGATTACAAAATTAATTTCTTAGTTGAATAAGAAATGGCGAGTTGAGAAAAATATTAAACGATTTAGTGTTCGTTTCCTCTATTTAATTCGCAAACCTGGTTCGCAAAGATAATAATAATTTGTATGGATGAAATCCATTAATTACGCAAGACTAAATCTTTTCTTTAATTTCGAGAATTATATGTCCATAGGCGGCGGTATTGTAATAATAAATAAAACATCAAATCGTCGGTTGAAAAGCATAAAGCACTAAGTGCATTTTTTTGAGAATTTCACTTATCCACTTGAATTAAGTCAGAAAAACATAATCTTTCTTATAGCAAAAAATCATACAAGTCTAGAATACAGTTTACAAATTATAGACGTCAATCCAATTGCATTAGTTGCATTAGTTTTAGCTTTACAATTTTACGATGTGTTCAAATTGAATTTACTCAAAACACAGTTTTCTGACTTTTCCGAACCGATAAAATTAAATTTCAAAAACAATATAATTATGTTTTAATATTACTGTATTCAATGACTGCAAATCCATTACCGTATATGAATAATTTTTAAAGCATATGAAATTTTTGACCGCACCACAATAATAACACGCCTTTCCAAATATTATTTAGGTAATTGTGTTTAAAATTTTGAAAGGGATTTACCATATTTTGATTATTAGTATTATTTATAGCTTTAAAATAAAATTTAGATTCTGCATAGAATAAAGCCGGACATTAGGTTTGTAGTTTTAAGAAAAATAAAATTGCTGAACTTCGAAATACGTCTAAAATTAAAGTCTAAAGATTAAACTTAATCTAGCAAAAAAAATCTAAACTTTTACATATTTCTACCTATATATAATTTCGTCAATGAGCTGAGCTCATTGCATAAATTTTGACAAGTAATATAAATTTAACAAATAAAGTTAATTGTATTTTACTTGTAACCACCGAACTATTAAATTATAGATTAAAGCCAAATTAAAGATATAATCAATTTTTTTTATAAATAAGTTATTATTATTTTTGCTTAAAGGGCTTAAATGCTTTTAGCCGGCACTATCTTTTATAGCCGATTTTGGTGTACACATCTAATTGTCCTGTATTGTAAATAAATTGAGTTCTCTATGAATTATTTAAAATGCAGTTTTCAAAAACCTTCTTGTTTTCATGTTACCTTTCCTTATTATGATAATAAAAGTTTTCTATAGAAATTTTCTACTGTAAATATTTAAAAAAAAAATTTTTTTAATGGTTTTATTTTTTTCAACTTTTAAACTATTATAAAATATGATATCATTAAATAAATTATCTATACATGATTAAAAGGATATGATTTATTTTAAAAAAGGATATCAAATCTGAAATGAACATTAATACAGGATACATGATTTATAATTCTTTAATCCTTATTAACCCAAAAAATTTATGAAAAAAATTTATATATGTATAAGTCATATGTATACATCTGTGTATACATAAATATTTCCCCTTTTATGCACAAAAAAGGATAAAAAAAATTATTTTTCAGCAAAAAAAAATTGATAGTAACGAAAAGAATTTTATAGTAGGTACAATAAATTTACAAATCTACTTAAGTATAGGTGTACATACTTACTTACATGCACATACAGAATCATGCCATTTATTTAGGAACGTACATGGCACGGTATGTTTGTTTTTTTTTTTTGTAATAAGAAATGATTGACGAAAGAAAATACGTCATTTTTGTTTTCTTTTGGAGTCATTATTAAAGGTGGAAGACAGAAATGAAAATTTACTTTTTCTTTTATTGTTGTTTTTCTTAGGCTTACGAATTTCTTACAAAATAATAATAAAAAAAAAAATTTAAGATGCTAAAGGATAAAATCAAATATATTGTGATATAGTCTGAGTGTGCATATGTTTGTGCATTTGCCTTATAAATTTTGGTGAAATTATTTAACTTATGTAATAGAAATCGTAAATCCAGACATTTTGATACCCAAAAATAAAAATTAAAAAAAAAAAAAAATTACTTGAATGACGCACTCTTTCTATTTTGGTTAGTTCTGATGGTTTTTCTTATTTTTAGTGCGTTTTTGATAAACTTGTATTCTAACCCTTTTTATGAATTTTTATTTTTGCCAACCCGAATTTTGAACTGATTTCCGTATTTAACCTTATTTTTTTTTCTGTACCAGTAATAACTTTGTTTTATTTTGTTTTTCTGTTTTTGGAAGATCATTATTATTTTAAACCACCGCAACCTAGGAATTAAGGGTAATTCTTTTACTTAAAAAAACAAAAATAAACAAAAAGAAAATTTTTTAAATTTTTTAAAAATTGTTTTTTTTTTTTGTTTATTTTTTTTTTACAACTTTTGGTTTCTTTTCTGTGCGTTTTTCTTCATTTTTTTTATGATTAAATGCAAGCTCATCCTTTTTTCTTTTCACAACTTTGGTTTTTTCTTTTGTTTTGACTCTTTTCGATATTATACTCGTACATATACATATACACTTATACATAATAAAAATAACAACAGCAATGATTGTATGGGTATGTGATTTACCTTAAAAATAATGTTACTTTAAAAGCAAAATTTACTGGAAATGCAGGGTGTGTCCTTTTATAATTGTTCTAGTTATGAATTGAATGTAAATAGTGTAAGTACCTACTAACAATGAGATTTTTTCTATTAACATTATTTAAAACATTTTTGTAACAAACTTAAAACGTAATTAACGTTTCGCCTTATTTAGGGAATTTTTCAAATTCTTTTCGGATTTTGTTTTTTCAAAACGAAATTTGTCAGGAATAATCAAAAGAAACTGTGACAATATCGATTTATTTATTAAACGAGCCTAGGGAGTGGTTTTAAAGCAACCAACTGATGCCAATCAGTTAAAACACTATTAAAAACTAGGCATAAAAATTTCAAAAACCCTGGCAAATTAAATTAAAATGTGTGATTGAATTCAGTAGAATTCTTAATTTTTTGCCATATTCTTGAAATTAAGTTTGTGTACAACTAGTTGGCTAGTCATTTAAAAATCATGAACTATAGATATTGCAATGTGTTATTTTTTTATAACTTATAAGCCAATAACTTGTGGTTATGAAACTCAAAATAATCAAAAGTGTAAAGCTTTTTCAATACATAAGCCTACATTTAAATTTAAGAAATGTCAAAAATAAATTTGTCACCTTACAAGAAATGAAAACAGGTAGAGTTGTCCGTGTCAACTTTCTGATTTCCTTTTTGTCTGTTTTGTCTTATAATTAGTGCCTTTCATAAATGGCATAGATGTATGTTTTCCATGCACAAAGTTAACATTGTAGTCAGAATATGTTTTTAATAATAAGGTTGAAAAGCGACCATCACATTATATTATGTGTGAGGATTTGTGATTCCTTATATATAATATAAGGAGATAAGGATCTTAACGACTCTTAAAGTATTGGTCATAATATATGGTAATCAACTGTGCGAAATTTAAATATTATGGATTCAATAGTTTGATCAATTCAATTTTTAAGATTATTTAACCTGATCGAGCAACTGTTTCAATCACAATCAATTTTAATGGGGTCTCTGGCAATTACATTTAAAAATATTTGAAATAAGTTCATTTTTGAGTTATCGCAACAGCGATGGGCGAATGGGCGGAAGTGTACAGACATGATTAAATTGAATCTCTCTTACGTCTCAGACCTGTTAAGAATGTATTTCTTCGAGTTATGAACGGAGTGGTAAATTTATAATATCATTCGAATAAAAATAGTCGTCCATTAATTTTTTTTAAAACATCTTAAATAGTCACACCCTGTAAATGTGCACTACCACATTTATATAAATATTTATCTTCCTTCTGTTTTTTTTCTTAATTTTTTTATACTATTTTCTCCTGAATGATGATAATAGACCATGAAATCTTTATATTTAAACCTCCATGGATTTTTAACTTTTATTAGATTTTTTAAATTATTTTTTTGTTTTTCTTCCTTTTGCTTTTCCTTTTTTGATTATTATTATTTTCTGGTTGTTTTTCTGTTCCATACAGAAAGAGTTAAGCAAGATGCGATTTCTAATGAGCACGTGTTTGTTGGTAGATGTTTAAGATATGATTTTTTTTTATAGCCAGGATATTTACTTTATTTATTAGTTAGGTTAAATTTAAATCTTTATGAAGAGGAATTAAAATAGATTGAGTTTAAAAATTAAATAATGAAAATGAGAATTTCTAAATACGTACAAAGAACGTACGTTCATGAGTAAGTAATAACATTTTTTGTGGTTAGTAATTTCATAATTTTTATGTTAACCATAAATGTACATAAATAAGTTATGAAAAAATATGTATATATGTATATGTACATAATTATTGTTGTATAGCAGATAAGAAAATATAAAAGTATATGAAAATTTGAGAATTGCTAAAGCACACACCAATATATTTCGAATGTCGTAACAAAATATAATTAAATTTGTTAAAAATAATACTAAATTTCGGCCGTGCTATTCACGTATAGGGAATGTAAATATCTATTATAGGGTCCTGGTTACAAGAAAACATCAATATAGTTGATTTTGTCTTTAACCACCAGAAAAAATCTGATGTTGTCAGCACATAATCGACCGCAATGTGTATTGCCTAGTTAAGTGAAAGTATAACAGAAGATTATGAAAATGCCTTTTGAAAACTTCCTTTCAATTTTAAGAAAATTGGCAAGTTTTTTACTAACATACCTAGAAAAGTGTTTGAATCTTAGTAGAATTTTACTTTGTGCCACCCAAATTCCTTGAAAAAATCACCAGTTGGTTAGTTTCGATAACAACCAGAACTTAAAATGGTCTTTCACCAGAGCTTGAATATGTATATATGGTCTTTCCAAAAAATTTATAGATTCATTGTTTTAACACCCAAAATTTAAGTGTTAAATTTAAAAAAAATTAGTTCATTTATATACGCAATAATATAAAATCGACCTTGAAGAATATCCAGTTCCCGAAGCCTGACATATTCCACAAGTTGAAACATGTAAATTAGTTCAGCCGAACTTGAGATACCCGCGTGCAGACGCAGACCAACAGACCAACGTATCCCTAAAAGTAGTTTATTTGTTGGTATCACATAACGGTCGGTAAAAAAATTCATATTAATTAATTTTTCTTAATTCATATTTTTCTTAAAATTCATATTAATTGTATCTCATCAATATTTTCATTATGAAACTATTTTTCAAATATTTGCTAATAGCACTGAAATAAAGACTAAGTATAGTCTCAAACTCTTAAACCAATTTTTTGTCTTTTATTTTATATGTTTATCTAAGCATCTTTTAAGTATAATTTCGATCATTTTTCTTCTATCACACATAATGTACTTGTATATGCAAATTTATCATATACTTGTTATAATTTCCAAATTTTCTAAATATTTGATTTATGAAATAAGTCACTAGGTGAAGTTAACTTCACCTAAATGTTTGCTACATTACTCCTTGAAAATATTTATTGTAAATACCGAATTTTCTTTGAATGTTAGTAATCAAACTAAAATTTTGTCTTAATAATTCACTCACAAAAGAAAAAAAATTAAATTGAATAACAAAAATTTCAAAATTACAATACATATGCACACCATATATATTCTAAATTATTACATTTTCTTAAAAATAGAAATGATAAAGAGTTGTAAAATGAACCACTTAATATGAATTTCCTCACAATATAGGAAATGAAGATGATCATCATAATCAAGTTTGTTAGTGTTATTAATAAAAATTTCTATAATTTTTAATTAAGACTGCGTATAGGAACGTAAACATGTGATACGATATTTCAGCTTTCTTTAAAATGTGTTTAATTAATATGAACAGAATTTGGAAATTTTCAATTAAAATTGACTTAAGATTAATTAATAATAGAGTTTTTAACCCAATTATAACATTATATGACATCATATTAGGGGATGTTATAGTTTTAATAATGATTTTTGATTGTATTCTTTGATCTTTTCTATATGTGTACACTTTAAATTAATTACAAAATTAATTAATTAACAATAATGAAGTTAAAAATATTTCTAACTAATTAATATGTTAATAATGTTTTTGATTGATGGGACAAATGAGAAGTTTTTTTATTAGAAAATCAATAAATAGAATTTTCATGAAAAAAAATTATTTTCATGATGGGTTTTTTTATGTCTCGTTTGATTAGCTTCAATTTAATGCTTTAATCGAACACAATAATTGTGGGCTTTAATATTGGGCTTCTAAAATTTTTTGTCTTATTGGTTTTGAATCTAAGAACACTTCATATTACACTTCATAAATTTGTGATTATTTATTTAAATTTTAGAAAATTGTTCCCAAAAATATTAAAAATAAAAATTCGGACCACATTTCTAAAATGACTGCAATCATTGATTTTGCCTTATAATTGCAATCTATTTACTCATTCGTATATAGTTCAAATACATAGTAATTTTCTTTGTCTAAAAAGACGACATTGGAATATTAAACTATGTATGTATATATAACATGAAAATCCACCCAAAAAATTAGCCCTAACCAACTTCAAATTTCAACTATTTGATTGTTCTTTTGAAAACTACACTGAAAATGCTGTTGTAAAACGTGTACATTGGAATTTAGCCATGATTTTTACAAATATAAGAAATACCTGAATAGTTTACAAAAATCCTTAGGTTTGCATAAAATCATATTAATTTAAATGGTTCGAAAAGAAGAACGTTCTACTAAAATTATTTTATTCAGATCTTCTTTCTGAATTGCGCGAAGTAAAAACTTTTTTTGTAACGAAGTAAAAAATTTTTTTGAAAAAAATTTGTTAGCATAGCATTTAAAATGGACTGGGTTTTGTCATGAGGTGGTGCAGGGATTAAATGACCCTTATGTCGCGAAACATCTTTTTGTTGCTTTCTTAAGGCACGTTCTAGAGTATACATATCAAGTTTGATCTCGCCTTCATAATGTTGATAAAAATCATATTAAGGCTGTGTAAAGGCGTTTTTTTTTGTTTTGTTCTCCGTGATATGCGTTGATCGGATCCGTTTAGCTAATCCCTTATGAGTGTGGGATTAAGCTTTTGGACTTCAGGTTGCTTCTTTGTCGTTGTGTGGTTTCCGATATAGTTTTCATTCATCAACTTGTGGTGGGAAATGTGGTTGCTTCGGTGTTATTTGGTTGAATTTCTTACAGGGAGAAACCCAGTAACTTACGGTCGGTCGAACTTTTTAAAGTTTCGCGCCATAGTGCGGAACGTTATAGTACGGACTAAGCTAACTTGTAATCGTCTGGTTTTTGTACGAACATAAGTAAGAAAGTGCTTAAGGCCAGACTATGCGGTAGCATTGATTTTATTTAATTTATTCTTTATTTATGTTACGCGTTTCGTTTTGGTTGTTTAATTTTTAATTTGCTTATTAATATTAAATTAAATCTACCAATATTATTTTTGCCTCTTCTTCTCCATTTCCTTTCCCTTTCCATATGTAAATGAAGACGATTTAGTTATAGTTACTGATAGCCACGTTTATTTGCTAAGTGATGTTTATTTCGATATACTTGTATTAAGCAATCGTCTAATATAATAAAGCATACAAAATATATGTTGTTATAAAATACAGTTTTAGGACAAGACCTTAAAGTAGAGACTAAATATAATTTAATTAGATTAAAAATAATAATTAATTCATTGAAATATTTGTATCTTTCAAATTATAACTTTCCCCCTCAAACTTTTCTAATGGAACCAAAAAAATATTTACAAATTCTCTATTACGCGTAAGTGCAAAACCCTTCTGATTCAAGTCCTGAACTTGTTGCTTATATTATTCATTATCGCAAATTAAAAAAAAACTTCTTTTTCTTACTTTGTACTAGAGTCGTATACAAAAAAAGTATCTAGTTTTCAATTTTTTTCATTTTGTTTATAATTATTTTGTTATAAATTATGCGTATGTAGTTGTTTTTACTACGTAATTAAATCTGTAAAATTACGTAATCACGTTCACCTTTGTCACAATTTTTATTATGATTATTTAAATTAAAATTGTACAAGCAAAAAAAAATTTTATTATTCCAAATTATAATTGGAAGTGTTTAAATTTAAAATGTGAAATGCACACATTTTTGAATCTTACGTATAAAATTATTTGAATGTTTGTGTATTTTATTTATTTTGTATAATAAAAATTATAAGACTAGAAAATTTTATATGAAATTTGAAAGGATAGAAAATTTTTTTAAGGATTATTAGGCCCATATTAATCGTTATTATTTTGTGTCCCAAAAAAAAAAATGATTTTATGTGCGTGCAATTATACACTTGTCTATGCTATGTACATAAATCTACAAGAATATATGTATAATAACTGTAGAAATAGTAATGTCTCATTAAAAGATAGAAATGAAAATTAAAACATAAAAAAAAAAGGATAAGGTCCTTAAAATAATTTTTCTTTTTTCATTTTTTGAATTACCCTAAAATGTTTTTTTCATTTTTTTAATGTCCTAGAGGTCTAAAATACCTGTATGAGCATTATTGTGCGTATAACTTTTGTATTTATATAATGTGTGTATATGTGCATTCAAAGTAGTAAAATTAGGGCCTATAAAAATTTTTATAGCATGAATATAAAATATTTTTCACTTCACCATATTTTTTTTCCTCCATCTTTTGATTCAGGAAGTTTGAGGACTAAATCTTTCATTCCTATCTTTTGTTTTTGCTTTCTTTTTATAATTTTGTTTTTTCCTGATTTTTTCTTTTCTTTCATGATTTTCAAGAAAATCCTATCGAACAGATGTTTTCATTTTTATTTCATTATTACGCTACTGTTGCTTATGCTTTCTTTTTACTCCATTTTCTTTTTTTTTTTTTTGATATGATGGTGTTATTCTTTACTGTAATCCTTTTGTTTTCTTTGAAAATCAAACTTTAATCCTTTTCTCGTATATCATATTAGATTTTATGTATAACATATAAATGTACTATTGTATGTGTGTATATGGAAATTGAATATAGGGAAGAAAAGAAGAGACAAGCGAAAAAGCGAGAAAAAAAAATTAAAATAAATAAGAGAAGATTTCTATAATAGAAAAGAAAATGCAAAGATTTACGAGTGTAAGGTGGAAAAAGAAAATTTTATAATTTCTTTGTTTTTTTAGTTTGATTTATTAAAGCACAGTGAAGTAATTTGACGATTAACAAGGGGCCGTACGACATATCCTTGAAAACAATGAAATATACACGATTTTTAAAGGAAAAATGCCATTTAATGCTTTGTTATACATATATTATAAATTTTGTTCAATCAAACGTAACTTACGAGTACATCCTGTTTTGATTTCCCAAACCAATATAATAAGAAATTAGATTGTGCGTTGAATGTTCCTTTGCTGGCTTGAATAGAATGTTGCAAGCTTCACTATATCTAATGAAATGTGTGAAATGTAATATTTCTCTGATTTTTACGTGCAAATGAATGATTTAAAAAAAATGGTGCAGAGCCTTATTGCAGCAACTACCCAACAGAATTCAATTACTTGGTTAACGATACTATGACTTCTGTGTGTGATTTTTTTAGAGTGTAAATTGCTTATATTGCCGATTGGGAAAAGTTTCTTTTTTGGAATTGTAATCAGCGCAATAAACAAACATTACTGCCTTATTGTCGTTCAAAAGTGCTGCAAATAGGTAACAGAGTGTGAAACAATGAAAATTATTTTTATTTTCAGTTACGCTATGGTTATGTATACGTTAACATTACATGTAACATAACATTTGTTTTTCTACCCCATCCCACTTCCAAATTTTTGGTGAACAAAATATACCAAATTTCAATTTTAAGCAACTTATTTTAGCGAAACGGGAATTGCTTTAAAATTTTATAAAAACCAAAGAGTAAAGGTCTCGTTTTCAAATTTCGTTATGTTAGCGAAACCTTTACTTTTTTTCATTCGATATCGCGATTGCGGCCTTTACATAACCATTTTTAAATTTCACATTGATTATATATTTTTACCGACCGTATTGTGTATACAATAGGTAGGTTATGCAACAAATTTTGCATATCGAGTTTTCGGTGGGAACGCACTTTTCCAAGGGAAGTGTAAATAAGCTATTTTTAGGAACCTGTCGGTCTGTCGGTCTGTGTGTGCACGCGTGTATCTCAAGTTCTACTGAACCGATTTTTATGAAATTTTATATGTAAGTTTATTTCCACCATGGCACGGATTGATCAACTTTTGGGATATATCAGGCTTCGGGAACTGCACTTTTTAGCGGGCCTGTTTTACATTTTTGAACATTTTGAAGAAACTATTCAACCGATTTGCTTGAAATTTCATATATAAGCTTCGCTCGACCGGCCCCAAAACCTCCTAACTTTTGGAAGAAATCAGGCGTCAGCAACTAGACGTTTACTACGGGCCAAATATACATTTTTGCGTATATAAAGAAAAATAATCAACCGATTTCATTGAAATTTAATATATGAATTCCTCGTATTAAAACAATGAACATATAAATTTTTTGGAAACATCAGGGCTCGAAAACTAATCTGCGGGCCGATTTTACATTTTTCACCATATCTACGGAACTAATTGATAGAATTTCTTGAAATTTGATATTTGAGTTCTGGTTGTTGCCGAAACTAACGGACGAGCATTTCAGGGAATTCGGGTGGCACAAAGTGAAACTCTATTAAGAGCCAAATTTACATTTTTCTAGGTATGTTAATTATAAGCTTACTAATGTCCTAACAATTGGAAAGAGGTAATTAACAGGCATTTTTATAATATTCTGTAACACTTTCACTTAACTAGACAATGCACAATGCGGTCGGTTATGTGCTGACCACATCAGATTTTTTTTTTATTATTTTATTCAATATACTTTGCATTTGGAAGCTGCTGATTACAATAATCGGAAAAAAATTTGAAAAAGAAATTTAGGTATCTATAAAGAATGCTAATGAAATGTGTATTAAAAATGAATGGATAATTTAAAATCGCTCGTCTACTTAAAAATGAAACGCAACTTTAAAATTATAAAAATTTTTAAAATAAATAAATCGCACATACAAATTATATATATACATATACAAAAATATACACGTATACATACACGATAATGTAAGAAAGAAAAACAAAATTCGAAAGGGGTCACAAAAGAGAAAAAAAAAAAAAGGATTTTGTTAATTAGTTCAAAAGTAAAGAAAACCGTAGCACGGTACACGTCTATGTTTATATGCTCATTACATAATTCATATATATACATACAATATTATACAGTCTTATTATTTTCGTCCTGTCTCTTTTACTAGCATACGATGTATGGTTATTTTTGTAAAAATTATACAAAAAGATTTCAGTTTTGTTATTTAAACAAAGTTATGATGGTTATAAAATGAAAATTCAGTTTATTTTTTTTTTGTTTTGGTATTTTTTATAACCATACCATGCCACGCCATCGCCTTTGGTCCTCACAAATTTAAAAAAAAAAACAAAATAAAAAATAAAAAAACAAGAAAAACCGAAACCCTTTATTAAAGCGAAAACTTTTTATTCTTTGTTTTTTTTTTTTTTTGTGTTTCCATTCTTCCTGCTGCATTATTTAGAGGTGGGTAGCTTTTATATAAAATTATTTATAATCTGCTATGTATATCTAAGCGCACACTTACATAAAATATGTACACTTTTTGTCCTTTTGAATGAGAAAAATAAGAAAAATTACAATCAAACCAACAAAAGTGTGTTAAACGCTATGAAATAAATTTTTATTATCCTTTTATTTTTAATATTTTTATTTATCATGCTTTTTTTTTTTTTTAATTTGAATATAAACAAATTTTGGTCTTTCATACAAAAAAGAGTAAACGCGAGGTTTGCTTTAAACTTGATGGAAAATGCAACAGAATTTCATTTATAAATTCTTACTAATTTTCGGACATTTTTTTTCCCCCTATGTCTAAAAGTTTTTGTATTTGGCTGTGCATTATAAAGCAAATAATAATTCAATTTAAAAGCAGTTTTAGTTGAACAAAATATTTACATTCATAATACTAGAATATTTTTGAAATTTTAATTTGAAAACAATTGTTTTTCAAATACAATGCTTTATTAAATAAGGATTCCACTATATATTTTGGAATTCTTGAAATGGACCATCGATTTAGGAATTTTACCTGTAACTTTTAAAAATTTCAAGTACACAAATATACTGTTCTAGCTAAGGCGAAGTGGTAATTGCAATAATTATTTGTGCAGTTTGAATAAATTACTTAAAATTTTTGCCTATATTTTGCTTAATTCTCATACGTTCTGTGGCTTTAATTCTAATCTGTTATACTTGAATTTAAATTAATTATAAAAATTTTAAATGAGCATTGAAAAACGACAGTTTTAGATCTCATTAGTTACACAAATATTTCGCATAATACCCCTATAAGCCAATAATTGACCCTGTTGGTTTACATATTGTGTAAATTTCTAATATTCAAAAAAGAAATTTTTAAAATATTATCTATTAAACTTTTAAATTTTCTGAGCACCAAGATCGGAACAGTAAAAATATTACCAAATGGTAATTTCGTTTATTGTTTCGGTTTCCTAAACAAACCAAAATCGAATTATTCTTCAATTTTATTCTCTTCTATATTCTCTCTTTGATCCCTCTCTTTTTATTGTTTTATAAAGATTTATGCGCGAATTTTTTTCCTCATTTTTTTTAAGTAAGTGTTAAAATGTTAAATAAAAAAAAATCTAATGTAATTAATTAACACAACAAAAATGAAAAAGAAAAATTTTTTTTAAGAATTTTTTTTTTGGTTTTTTTATGCTACTTAAAATCCATAAAAAAATGAGTAATTACTCCACAAAATAAGAGACATTTATAAAATTCAAGAGAGTCTCTATGGTAGAATGAATAGGTATGTATATATATAAGTTTCTCTTCTAACTGTTTCATATTGGGCCTGACTGTAAGAATAATTCACTCATACTTAATTCAAACTTCAAGGATAATAATTCTTTGTATTTTTTTTTTCGTCTTGCATTTATTTTACTTTACGAAGAAAAATAATATGCTAACAGTAAAATATGGGCTAGGAAATCATTATTTTTTTTTTGGTTTGTTTCCTTACTGTTCCCTCCTATGTATACATATATATATATATATATTTTGTATGTATCCTTATATAGCTGTTTCTTTTTTCACATTTAAATTTAAATTTAAAAAGATGAGTCGTAACTCATTACAAAATATAAGTGGTTATATTAAATTAAATAAAAGGTAATATTAAGATAATTTATTATTATGACTATTAAGATATACTTAACATAATATAGACTCATATATCAGTTATGTACATATAAAAAAAAATATTATTAGGATGTATAAAAGTTAAAATCCACACAAAATTAAAAGGTTCTTAAAAGAGAATGCTTGAGATTTTTGCATTTTACTTTTTAGTAATCTTTAATTGCAGTTCATTAATTGTGAGATTTTGTGAAAGGTTTTTTTTGTTTTTGGGGAAATAAAGTAAATAAACCTGATTTTAAATAATTTTATTAATAATTTCATTCAAAATTTTAAAACTATGTGAAATAATTGAACAAATGTTGCGAAGTGCCATATTAGTAATTTTTATCATAGAACACACTTAAAATTTCGACATTAAATTCTAAACTAGATTGATAATCTTAGTTGTTAAGATATTTCCAATTTTCCTTGAGAGTAAACTTGCCTTCCAAATTAATGTCAGTTTAGAAAAAATAGTGATATTTGTAATTGTGAAAATTGTAAAAATTAAAGTCCAAAAACTATACATATTGGTTGATGAGTCAAGAAATGCACAATGTTTAAAACAAAAGTACAAGGTCAAAGAATTTTAGTTCGCAGATTGCGCAAAAGAACAAATTTTTTTAAGAATTAAGTCATAACCAAAAATTAGAGTGCCTAGAATTGTATGTGTCAACTCTGTGATAACCATACGAATGAATGAGTGTAGGAGTTGTATAATAATTGTTCCAATGCTTCATACGACCTTTTGTTTTTTTTTTGTGTAGTGCTATTTTGCACATATGGCAGTTACAATACAAACCCATACAATATATTAAAATTTTACTGAAAATAATGGCCATATTATCAAATTGGTTTTTGCCAAATTTCAATACTATAGTTTCAATAGTTTGACCTGTTGCAGTTTTATAGCACTGTTGTAAACACTCATTAAATTTCAATAGCTTTTACTAAAATAATGACCATTTATTTATGTCAGTGGCCTCAAACACAAACCGCCTAACTCGAGTTAAGACAAAAATGAGATAACAAACACCAAACTTATAAACTCATTTTAGAAATTACTTTATGTGCTCATTTTTACAATAATGTAACAACTTTGTCTGATCCGTTGCACAATGAAGCCTTTTTGTAATTGAATTACTTTTTGAAATTCTCTTAAGTGGAAAGAGTCGCACCACAGATTTCAAAAAATTGACTTCCAAAAATATTTTACAAGAACAGTTTATACAAAGATTTTTTATATTTTAAGACGAGGTGTTAACTAGTTAGATTTACTTGAAGTTTATTCATTTCTTACCTCAATTTATGTTTTTTATGACAATGATTTGAAAAAAAAAGTGAAAATCAAACAATGTAGAAATAATACATATATTTTTCCCCTTTTCAACATAACTTAAGACACCTAAAACCATATCTTCAGTTTTTCAACAACAACTTAAGTCGACTTAAATTTGACGAAAATGCAAAAGTAATTTTTCACAAATAGTCTAAGTCGAGATATGCTTTGCAAAATGCTTTTTATAAATTTTGTATAACCGCCTATCTCTCTTTTTTCATAATTACGAGAATGCTATTAGTTGTTTTACTTCAGATTGTGAGTTAATCGCTTCCTTTTTTAATTATCTTTCGATCAAAAAAAAAAATTGGTTCAAAAAACTTCATAACTTTTTTCAAAATTTAGTTTAAAGTTTTAAATGCATTTATCTCGAAATCACTAAAACAGACTTAAGTCGTTTGTGCTTGAAGCCACTGATGTAATACGCTAAATATTTGTTTCTACAATTTTTTTTTTGAACAATTTCTAAAATATGCTGTATTAGGCTGATTTTTCGACATCATATTCTAGTCTTGTTTCTTGTTGCATTTTGTTCTGCCGTCTAGATCCTAAAATAGTAAATAATTAATTTATTTCAAATATAAAATAATATCGAATAATTTATTTTGCGTAAAGGCTATGATATAAAAGTTGAAACTTGTTTAAATTTGAATATTTTGAAATATTTTCAAAACTTAGAGGTTAGCTATACTTATAAGCAGATGTATTATATTCCACAAAAATATAATTTCTTTTTTATATTAAAATTTTTAAATAATCAATTTTATTTTTCTTTTTAGGTAAGCCTAAACGATTAAAAGTAATACAACATAAATTTATATGGTCGAATGGCAAAAAAAGAAAAAGAAGATCGTCCTCTTGATTTAAAATTATTCAACGCCTAATTTTATAAGAGCTAACAAGACATCAAAAAACTAGACAGCAGTCGTTCATTTGGAATAATAATCTTTGGCATATTGCCAAAAATTATATATATGTACGTTATTAATATTTTTATATATTACTATAAAAAATTATTCGATTTACAATTTAAATTATTCTCTATTTATCTGCCTTCATCTGCACTTTCTTATTTCATTTTTCTCAGTATACGCTCATATTGTAATTTAATGAACACAGTTTCAAAATTAAATTTAAAAATAATTTATAATACTCGTATGTACAAGTATTCATATAATTGCTCTTTAAATTCAACACAAATTATTCCAATAACATAGGCACAATTATAAAAAAAAATTTTATTAAATACCATGCATGATATTTTTGGAAATAAGTTTCAAATATTAAATATAAAATTCACCTGCTTAGTTGTGGGTTAGGTTTAAAACACACTACCTAAAAATTCTCTAAACTTAAATTAATTTGGATAAATTTATACTTAAGAATCCAACTAAACTGTGTGCTGTTGTCGTCATTTCATTTAACCTATGATACTTTAAGATTACTCTATATAAGTGATCTAAAGTTATCGTGTCACTTTTTCAATAAACATAAAATCCTAACTTTACCCAAATTCAACATCCCACGAGAATTTAACATACATTCGTAAATTTATAATTTTAATTAATTTTTTAATGATTACAAACGATATCGCAAATTTAGAATACCCCAAAAATTATTTTCGTGAAATTAGGTTAAATATTTTTGATTGATAACTACTTTGGAGAAAAGTTATGCGAAAGAATATTTTTGTGTTATAATTCATATAGAAAATAAATTACATACCTACTACATCTTGTCATGTTATGAATATTAAAATATTAGCGTACATACAAAATTTATGGTTGTATTTGAAGTAAATTTATAATTTTTAAAGCACATGATTTACATTTCTTCCAAGTGATTTCTGATTATTTATTATATTGGATTAAAAAACATCGATTTTAACTGAACTATGAGGTATTAAACATATTATACAAATTATGTAGACATTTAATTAAAATATCTATTAGATTTTGAACACATTATCTAGCTAAAAATAATTAAATGAAGTTGATTTTAATTTAAATTCAATTAATTTAATTTTAAAGAAAGAATTTACAAAACTAGCTTTGTTAGAAAGAAAAAAATTAAAGAAAATATCGTCACCAGAACTGTATTCGATTAGAGATCATTCTTATCCTAACTCAAGAAAATAATTTCAGCAAATTCACACCATTACATCCCGGCATAGTTATTGTAGTTATTTTCACCTAAGTTAATATTAATTAACTATTTTTCTATTTAAAATTTATAATTATTTTTCATCACGCTATATAAGATTATGCATATAAGAAATTATATTAAGATAACTAATACTAGAGAAAACTATTATCGAAAATTAGATTCACTGAATCATGCTACATTTTTAATTCTTTTGTAGTCTGCATCATACCCCAATTTTCATTTACAACTTTATATTTGACGTGAAAATATACAAAAATACATTTCTCACCTTTAATTTTATTTCATACCACTGTCAAAAAATATTCATCTCATATCACTATACATTAATTATTATTTGCAGTCAAGTTGAATTGCATGCTTTGTAAGTTGAATGCATGTATGCTGTCGTATTTATGTTGTAAGATTTGGGCAATAATGGCATTGCACTTGCACTTGTAATTTTATTTTGCTCTATTTATATTCCACTTATTTAAGTAAACCTTGTGTATAAAAGTGTGCATGTTTTATAACCAGTTTATTTATTAGCTCATGAAAAAAAAATTACCAGAGTAATGCATTCCGTAAAGATTAAAGAATATGAGAAAAAATAAAAAAAAAATAATAATAAAAACTTTGAAATATTTTGAAATGGTTGGCTGCTTATTTGCATTTCTATAAAATAAAGTTGCCAGATAAACTCTATTTAAAGCAAAAAATTTCTAACAATAAAAATTTTTTTTCATTGTCATTTGATTGAACTTTTGATTATATGGAAACGAATTACTGCTGCCATTTAGTGTATTGCCAAATAGAATGTAAAAATGATAGAAGTACAAACTTTATACTTGAAAAAATATTGTGATTCCACTGTTCTAGTACCTTAAAAATGGTATTCAGCAATATGTTTGCAAGCAACCGCGGCAAACTTTTATGGGTTATGTTCAAATATGTACTATGTGAGTATGAATATAGGCCACTCGCAGTTCTTATATTACCTACTTACAAGGAGAAATAACATTTTCAACTGTGTTTATTGATTGTTTTGTTTCGACAAACAATAAATTTGTATGGAATTTTATATACTTATATAATATCTATGATTCAGTTCTTAAAAATTTTTGAACAAATTTCAGCAGTCGCAATTGAATATTTATTTTCTTGCAAGCAGAATGATGGGTTGCATTTTAAACTTGAATGGGCCCCATTTTACCGACGGTTGTTTTAAAGATTTTTTTAATAAAATTATCAATTTCTTGTATTGTTTTAGATCTCATCGTTTGTTATGACTTCAAAACGGAGAGGTAAAAAAATATTTTACATTTGCTAGATATGCTTTGATTTTTCAAATAATTTTGTATGTGATTTCGTATAATGTTTCCAAAACTAAATGTTGACCAAGTTTCAAAATTTTTTAAAAATTAAATTATCACATTTTTTCTGAAGCATAATAATATAAAGAGCTAAATTTATAGCTATTATAATGAATATCACGATAAAAATATTTTTTGGTTGGTTCATTAACTTCCTATACATACAGTATTATTTTATAACTCATCATTAATTTACGTGCTCATTTTCGAGAATAATATTCTTCAAATTTTTTATATAATTTTATAAAAATATAAAAAAATTGCAACAATATTTGCAGTGTAAAATAAGAAAAGGGGTAACCAATTTTATTTGTAAGACTCTACCAATACGAGTACAATACATCTACATGAGTAACTTGAATTTAATGAAGAGTACATGAAAGAACCACAAATAATATGTAAAAGAAAAAAATTTGAAGTTGAATGAGTATAAGATTCACACAGTAATGATGAAAATTCATAACATTAAAATAGTCATTAAGTTGAAAAATAATTATTTTGAAGGAATAAAAATTGTTCTCTTTCGGATTACTACGTACATACAAAGTATATTTCTTTTTATTGTTACCCTAATAAACGATAAATGGAAGAAGTTTGATTATAAATTTGAAAGAAATTTCTGAATAAAGATAATTTAGGAATTTTAGAGCTTAACGAAAGTTTCATCGAATTAAAAACATAGAATCAGTGGTCGTAAATTTATAATTAGTTAATTGGGGAAGTTGTTTTGAAGGTGGTTGGAGTGTATTTCAATAATTTCTTTATAAAACTTTTAAGTTAAATTATAAAATAGTTATTAATATATAATAATAATAATAGTTAATAATAATCATAGTTACAAAATTCAAATAAGCCAATAATCACCGACATATTCAGATTCTTATTGTATGCTTACATTTCTTTTTAATTTATAAATCCAGTAAAATAACTACTTATAACTTCATTATATAATCATGGAAATATTATTAATAGTGATTTTAAAATTATGTTCAAAAGTATATTTTAATTTCGATGCATTTTAGTTTCAATTTCATAAGAATATTTGTAAGGTAAAACTCTCTAATGAATCAAATCATTCAACCAATATGTTACCGGGTTTATCGTAAGTTTAAAAAATATTTATGTATGTTATTTTTGAGCAATTCTTAAAGAAAAATTAAAAATGTTGAATTATTTTTACTCTTCAATAATTTTTCATTTATACAGAAATCACATGGTTATTTTTTTGCACTGTTAAATATAAAAAATTCTAAATTCTAACATTTTTTTTGCGTGATTTCTGATATTAAATGAATTCAAAAAAGATGATATATGCTTATCACATAATCGACCGCAGTTTTTATTGTTTAATTTGGTTCTTCGGTAATAAAATTGCGCTTTGGCTATTTGAATTTCCTGAAAAGTTGGCCAGTTAGTTTCAGTAACATTCAGAAGGCAAATATTAAATTTCAAGAAATTCCATCAATCCATTACTTAGATTATACCATAAAAAATTTAAAATCGTCCCTTATATAAAATTTCGAGCCGTGGCCATTAGATTCATTATTTATTAATTGAAATATTCAATTTCAAGAAAATTGGTTGATTATTTCCGTTTATATGCGCAAAGGAATTAAAGTTATCACAAAAGTTAATCAATTCGCGTCATAGCTGAGATAAAATTTCATTAAAATTAGCTCCAAAGAACTTAATATACACGCTTGCATATACAAACAGACAGAAACGTCGGTGACCATGAAGGAGAATTGCGTTGCTAGCGAAACATAGAGTAAAACTCATATTTCTTTAAAATTTACATACGAATATGTGTAATAATTGGCCTATTTGATTACATTACAACCCTCTAAATATTTAGGTATTTTCATCATTTCAAAGTTCCTGCAAAAATAAACCATATTGTAATATTTAATCGATTACAGAATGATGTTGAATTTATTTATTTATAACAAACATAACTACATATGTATATACATATTAAGGTGGTCATATTAAATTAACATTCCTCATTTCATGAAGTTAATTTTCATAACAGTACAATTTAAATTTACTGTCGCAACAGTAAAATTTATAACATTACATTTATATTCACCATTCATTATCACAAAGCAAATTTTTTAATACAAAACTTAATTCTTTTTATTCACCACGTTCACAAAAAGATGAACAACAACATTATATTCAACATTAAATTTTTTAAAGGAACAAAACAATAAAACATGTGGCGAATTCGAGAATTTATTTATCTTATAAAATGAATGATGAACTTTATTCATTTTTATTTTTGTACTCTTTAGAATTATTTCCCCTTATTTTAAGAAATTTTTTCTCTTAAATTGAGATACCTAAATTATAAAGAGAATTTTTTTTAAAGTTACTCTAAAAATATAAAATTATATTATGCAAATTATTTTACATAAAAAACTCGTTTGTGCTTCCAGTTTGAAATTATTTAAAATACGTATTCCTAAGGAAATTTTATAAAATACCTACATATGTATGTATGTATGTATATTCCGTGGTGGTTTTTAAATCATACCGTACGATAAACGCGTGAATTATAAATTTTAAACGCGTAATTTTGATATTTGTATTCTTAAATGTACAGTGTATAAATTTATAAAAGGCAGGTGTTTTTTTTACTTCTACACGCATACACACATACATATTTTATAAAAACCGGATGTAAAGAGAAAAATATTTCGAAAAATTTCTCTTAAGAATTATACATTCGAAAAATAAAATGTATGGCATGATTGTATAAATTATACTCTTTTATTTCACACTTACAAATGAGGTTATTTTATTGAAATATACTTATGCATATAAGTATGCAAATATACATAATAACTTTAGTGTGGATAGCCATATATTTACATTTCGAATTACATATTGTGTATATTTTAATGGATATATTGTTGATATGTATTGGAGCATGTATACTATTTTTTTTAGTCTTATGACGCAAGCATTATTCATATTAGAATGTTCGAAAATCCCATGTGGATTTAATATTTTTACTTAGGTATATTGATGTATGAAAGCGTGTATATATAGTATAGTAAAAAATCTTTTTGAACACACTAGTTGCGCCGGTTACACGTTATTAATTTCGTTTCCTTTTTCTTTATCTACTTGATATAATATCTTTTTCTCTTTTTAACGAATAGTAACATTACTAAACAGCACTGTACAGTGTACAAGTACAACAGAAGAGAAAAGAAAAAAAAATATTTACACACCTATGTATATTGCAACATGTACATTTGAATCTATAAAATTTTTAATTTCTGTTTCTGCTATTTTCATCTCATAGTCCATCCACAATAGCCTATGTATGTAAGTATATGGTACTACATACATTATTAGTAACTAAAATTATAGAAAACTGTTGAATATTCTGTTAAGATAGGCATGTAATGATTCCTGTTAAGTAACATTAAAGATTTTTAGTTTTTTTTCTATAGTAAAATGATGACATGTTTGAAGTTCAACCATCATTACCATAACCACTAGTATTCTTATTATTTTTTAATGTATTTTTTTTTCAGTGTTGTCTTTTTTTTTGTTGGTTGAAATATTATGTATGAAATATTATAGAAATTCCATTCAAATGTATTGGATTAGATATTTCTTCGTGTCTGTAAGAAACTATAATAAATTTTTTTTTTAATTCTTACATTATACAATAATAATATAAGTAACCAACCTGTTACGTTGATGGTATGAGGTTTTTGCCCTTGTTTCTATTTTTTATTATATTTTTCTTGTATTTATTTCTTCTTTTTTTTTCTTAGTTTTTGTTCAGATATAGTTGGATACACGTTTCTTTATTTTATGTTTTCTTACCACATATCTACCATTAAAGGTATAAAAGAATTTCTATAATACAAATGAACATATTTTTTTTGTTTTATTTTGTTTTAATTTTTGGGGTCATCAACGGGTAAAACGTTGTATGTATTTTAATAAAATTTTTCTGTAATTATTATTCGAATTTAAAAAAATATTTTTTTTAAATTTCTCAGTCGATTGTCATAATATTTAATCTTTAAATCTTATATTTCGAATTTATGTTTTTGTAATTTGAAGTACTCATTTCTTAGGACTTAGAACTTCCTGATTCTCTTTAAATATATTAGATACGTACTATGTATTTATGTATGCACCTATGTATAAATTTTAATATGGTCAAGAACTTGACATTTTGACAGAATCTTGAAAATTTCACCTTATATAAAATTGAAATATAAATATATGTACGTTATACTCAGTATTTTTCTCTTCACAAAATAAATAGATCGGGCATGCACGAAATGAGTGAGTCTCTTATTTTTTTGGTTTATTACAAAGTTTATCATTTTTACAAGTATAAATTGTCAAATTTATTATAATTCAAACTTCTTCTTGTATTGTGTATTAAAGCTGCTAAATTAATGATAGGGTAGAAACACTAGTTCCCGAACATTTACAAAATTCGATTAGGACACTGTAATTGATAGAGGACATAAAATCGTTTATTAAGTTTGTGCTAGAAATGAAAATGAAATATTGACGGTCCTAATTGATTTTTTGGCAGATGGAAAATTAATTGATCCAATGGTGATGTTTCTACAATTGTTCACAGCTTTTGAATATTCCTTTTTTCAATTTCAATATGAAGTATGATATAAGAAATTTTATACCAATTTGTCTTCTTTTAATTATAAATTTGGTTAAGATATTCGGAAATTATAATTTAAAATAAAAGAAAATGTGTGTGATCGGCTACTAGAATAAAAGTGTTCGGCAACAAAATTTTAGTGTTCGGATACTAGAACAAATCATATTTTAGTTCACAGTTAGAAAATGTGTTAACAGTTCGGCTACTAGCGCCTCTACCCCAATAGAAAATAAAATTTTGTAATTAATTTTCAAATTTAAAAATTAAGATTGCCCATTTCTAGATTTTTTTCTTTTCATTTTTAACCATTCCTTTTGTAACTTTTTTATAAGAAATTTTGTTCTTTTTAATGGTACTAAAGTTAAAAAGCTAAAAAAAAAATTTTTTTTTTAGAAGTTTCTTTAGATTATAAAAGGAGTGTGTGTGTATGTACACATTATATAAAAGAAAAATAAAAAAAAAATTAAATTCCTTTTTTTTTCGTTTTCGAGGTGGAAAATCTTGTTTTTTGAATTAAAAACAAAATACAAAAATAAAATAAGAAAAAAACAACAACAAACAAAACACAAACGCTACATAAAAATTCTTCTTCGTTTTTGCTTTATTCTGAGCGTTTTGAAGTTGATTTAAAAATTTTTAATTTTTATTTTCACATTTAACTCTTTCGTTTTGACTGATGATGTAAAGTTGCGCGTTTTTTTGTTTTTTGTAATTTTTAATAAATATTTTTCTTCAATTTAATTCTAAAAAGTGCATTCTTTATTTATTTTTTTTCTCAAATTTTATTGTAATTATTTGTAAATTGTTGGAAAAATTGAGGAAAAAAAAGACTTTTATAATTTAATTTTCCATAAAATTATCTTTCGAAAAATATTTTTATTATACCTTCATATTAAAAATTTATAAAATATATATATGTAAATATATACATATTCGTATAGACAAAAATTAAGTGCAATAACAATTTTAATTTTAACAAAATTTTTTCGTTTTTATATTTAAAGAAAAATTTTAAAAATCAAAATTAAAAATTAATTTTCTTAATATCAACTAAGTAAAAATTTTTTATTAATTTGTATCATAAATTATTAATGTGTGTGTAACGTATATCAATCATTTAACAATATTTTTTGTTCTTGGTAAAAGAAATAGCTACCATAAGTAAGTAAATATTAAAAATTGTAATTATTTTTGTTAAACGTGGATAACCAACTTCTTTTAAAAAAAAAAGCAATATAAGCAACATAAAAAAACTCCATATTAAGTTACTTGTTATAAGTATATTTAATAAAATATAAAATTAATTAAATAACATTTCAAATTTCTAATAAAATTACAGGTATGTAAAATTAACAAGGTTTTATATAACTTCAAATAATTTTTCATTAAGGAAAAAAAAATTATGAATTTTTGAACTAAATGCATATATAGCCTACCTATTATTTAATGTATAAAATTTTTGAGTTAAAAGTGTGCATACATATGTATATACATGCATACATTGTATAAGTAATCCCCAGAACCGCTTTTTCAAACGCACTGTGCTCGGGAAAGTTGCCAAATAAATTCAATTTGAGTAGCTTAAAGTTGATAAATTGTAATCGTTTTTGTAGCAGTATGTCTTAAACGTATATATGTATGTATGTAAGTATGTAAGTATTTAGGTATTATGTATTTCTAATTTTATTTTTCATATGATTTCTTGAATTATAAATATGAAGTGTCTCCAAAAAAATAATAAAAGAAATAATTTGTTTTTTTTTATTAAAATCACGTTTTGTCTGCTACTTTTATATATATTTTTTTACTGTTCCCTTTGATACCTATACATGTACAAATGTATGTATGAATATAAATTTTTAAATAATCAATGAAATTTTTCATCACTCTAATCACTAATCAGTTAAACTATTTTCAATATTTTTGAAATTATTTTTGAAACAGAAACAAATAATATTGGAAGAGATTCTATATAAAAACATATATATATACATACATACATACATTACAATAAATATATATACGTACTAAGAGGCGAATTTTGTATTTTTAATAGTTTTTACTGTTAAATGACTGTCTACTCTTATAGCGTAGATCGAAATACCATTTATGATTTAAAAAAAAAGAAGAACATCGGAATAAATTTTTCGCCGATTAAAGGATTTTTTTCAGTTTTAAAAATAAATCATATTTGATTCTAAATTAATAACTAATTGTTAGTCAATTTTTTAATTCGAATAGAATATTTTTCATTTAGTGCCCGATTTACATATATTGTTGTAATGTAATAAATAATAAAAAAATTTAATTGTTTTTGAAAAATTCTTAGGCTTAGTTAAATATAAAATCTTTAACTTAATAAATATCTCTATTAACGCTAATTCTTTTCATGCGAAAATTTTTAAAATTTACAATAAGCAGCTAAGGCAACATCATTGCCTAATTGAATATTTGAATTGCGTTAAAAACCCAAGGTTTAGGAACAGCACTCATGGTTTTAGAACGTCCTCTAATCTACATTATATACTTATTTTTTACTGCAGCTAATCTTTTAGTACAAAATTTAAAAAGTATTTTGTACTAAAGTAAAACATTATAAATTACTTATGCATGCATGTAAGCACTATTTATATTATTGATTTTTTATTTAATTCTACATTTCATATTAAAAATTTAATTCAGTTAAAAGAATTCTACATACATACATACATTATGTATATTTAGTTCTAAATAACATTCACGGCAGAATTCTATGTGCCTCGAATATAAAACAGAGAGAAAAAAATTAAAAATAAAATTTATCAATGTACATACATAGTTACCTACATGTATGTACCCAAGTACATATTTTTCCATTTTATCTTTATTCTTCAATATCTTTTAACAATAAATCCTATAAATTGACACCCAAGAATTGAAGTCTCTAATATATGGCACTAATGTTTTATTTTGTACTCATAGACACAAAAAATAAATTATTATTTAATTTTAATATATACTTTTACCTCTATCTTTTTACTACATCTAAATTTTTGTATAGGTTAATAAAGACGACGGTAATGAAGACGACGACCGACCTTTTAAAAAATGGTGGATTACTAATAGAAATATTTCGCTGTTTCGCCTTTCTGTTTTCGTTTTTTTTTTTTTTGTACGTTTTTATTTTTTTGTATTAGAAATGCTAATAAACTCATACACGTTATTATTATAAGATAATGAAATTAAATTATGCAAAAAAAAAAAAAAGAATTTAGTCTATTGTATTGTAAAAGAAAAAGAATGGAAAAATTTCAAAAAAAAATATACATGTGTATGTATGTACATATATATATTTACTACCTATTAAAATAGTTAAGTGGAAATAAGTTACATTATTATAATGACAGTGAAACTATATTAGAAGTTTCTTTATATACAAAAGAATAAACGTAAAAAATTACATTCCAATCTGTTGCTCTTTGTTATGTTTTCGTTACACACATATCCAAGCTTACATAATTACTATATTAGTAAGTATTTTTATATAGGGTATATAAAATATTAGAAAATATATCAGTATAAAATGTAAGTATAGCGAGTGAGCCTTTAAACCCAAGGTCTAATGTTATCATTTCAATATAATTTGCGCATACATACGCACATACATTATGTATATGTATAAAAATACATATTATAAATGTATTAGTGGTGTTTTAGTTGAAAATATTATTGTAATCAGGGATAAAGAAAATTAATTTTTTATTATCATAGTATTATAATTTAATTTGCATGTGCTTCTAACTATGCTAAGTGCCTAGATGTAGAATTGATAAGAAAAAGTAAAAAAAAAAAATTTTTTTTTAATGAAATGATGATAAAAACATAAATGTTAAAATTATAGTCACTTAATGAGTTTTCTTTATTACTTGTAATAATAAAGTGTGTTTTTCCATTTTTATGACGATGGGTACACTATGTTTGAATATAGAAATTATAAATAAAGAATACAGAATTTATTTTAATACATATTCATTATGACATTTTTATAAATAATAGTTTTATGATATGAAACGGGCTTGTAAATTTTCAGGCCTTGAAGAAAATAAATAAAAAGGACTTCATTTTTATTTATGAAACCAATATCGTTGAATCCTAAAGTAGCATCGCTGATTTCTTTTATTAGCACATTTTCCAAAACATTTGTGTCCATTCCATAAAAAATACATCTTGAGAAGATCCTCAAAACTGTAGTTCTATAAGAATTTTGTGAAATATTGTAGAAAAGTTTTCGAGAATCGCTACAACTTTTGCCCAGTGACAATTATAAAAAATTGTTGATGGAATTACAACTCAGTTTTTGAAAAACACGAAATTATTTTGGTAAACAACATTCATTTAGAATAGACTTGCATTTGAACTTTGACAAAAGCAAAAATATCCTTTTTACTTCCTCAAATATTTTTGTACTTAAATAAAGTTAGATCAAACCAATGGTTTGTATTGTAGCACTTTTCCCTTCAACAAGTGAAAATACTGCTTTTAAAACTAATTTATTTATACCTATTGCTCTATTAAAATTATTTTCATTTATATAAGAAACTATTTCTAGGATTGCATATATTTAGGATGAACGATTTATGCAGTCTTTGGAATAAAGCAAAAATAAATTTAAAGAGGGGTTAACTTAATGCTTGATTTAAAGGGTTAATTGTGTGGGTTAAAAAAAATAATTATATTTTTTAATGTCATAGAATTTACTGTTAGCTTTCCGTGTTTATATAAATTTGAAAAAGCTTGCGGTGTTGGTGGGGGGAGATAGGTAAAAATTTTCTTCCGCGGAAATAAGATTCTCGTAAAGATTTATGTGCACATAAAATTTCAGCTTTCTATCTTTAAGGTTGTAGAAGTTTTGTAAACATGTCCACGGGCGGACGATCGGACGGACGGATGGACGGACAGAGTGAAACTAATGAGCACTTTTTTTCCAAAAATTTTTTTTTTTGAAAAGTGTTAAAAATAAAAAAAAAATAATTTACATCAATGGCAATACAATATACAAGACAAATACCAAGTATTAAGCATTGTTTTTGTAAATTTTATTTTGGGAAACAGTGAATTCTTGTTGGCTTGATAAAATATATTGGACAGAATTCGGCTGTTAAATTATCGAAAAATCCTTAAAAAAAACACATATACTTCGATTAGTTGTACATAAGAATTAAATGCTCTGATGGTTTTGCCATTCTGTGCACGATTCAACCTATTGACATTAAAAATAATTTTCTCTCTTACGAAAACAAGAAAAACTTGCAAGTGTTTTTCCTTCTTTATACGGTTGAAAACATTTAAGAACATTGACTTCAATTCGAAAATGTTTGAAGAGGTTTTAAATGCAATTTTTCTAAGAATTCATTTCCTAATGCAAGCTTCATTTTTTTTCTAAATTAACATAATACGTTGTCGCTAGTACGTATATGTACGTGCTTATACAATTTTATATAAAATAAAAGTACATGGAAACTAGACAATGAATATCATAAAAAATTTTTAAAGAGGAATTGAAGTGCAAAAAAAAAAGAAATTTCATAATCTAGAGGAAAATTAATAAAGAAAAATAAATTGTTGTTTTTAATACCACAGTTTGGGTACTTTAATGAGAGTAGAAAAGTTTTTTTTTTAAATTTAAACATGGTTATTTTCTTTTATATTAATTAAATATTCAAACTTATTTAAACACGCATTCTTATGTGTGTATTGTGTATTTATTTTTTCATTTATAAAATTTTTATTAACTATTATAATAATAGGGGAGAAGTGATTTCTTTATAATTATGCATTGCACATGCATGTTAATAAATAACATTAAATTTTGCAAAAACATTTTTGTTTAATTTTCTGTAAAAGAAAAATTAATTCGTCTGGTTTTTGTAATTATTAATTTTCTTAAATGTTAATTATTGATCATAATATGCATGTGACCATAAAAGATGATAAAATACTTCACTTAAGCTCCATACATATGAGGGGGTCAGCACATTATTGGCCTATCAACAATTTTTTCAAAAATTAGTCATTATGCTCTATAGAGCTGTAATGGCCTTAAAAATTCTCATATATTTTCAAAACACTTAGTTTACTCCTTTTTTTACTCTATTTTGACTTAAGTTTGTTTTTACATTTTTATTCGAAATGTCATTTTTGTAAGTAGACCACTAATGTGCTGAGTGACTCATATGTACTTATATGTAAGTAAATGTGGAGTATATTTTGTAAAATTTTTTTAACTGAGTTATTCATGACAAGTTTTTCTAGTCGAATATTTCAACAAATTTATATAAAAAATTATAAAAGTTTTCAATTATAGCATTTACCAATCATAAAAAGTGGTAATATTTTTCAGTTAAACACGATAATTTTAAAACACTACTTCTATTGTTCTAATTTAAAGCAATGATTTTCTTAGGAAACTCCCCGAAACAAAAGCTTCAATTTCATAACCAGTGATTTCAAATTTTGTAAGCATTATGTAATATCTCTTTTACATTTTGAAGAACCTGGTATATTTAATTAGTCGAAATAACCATTATTTCGTTGTTGTACGATCTTAACCACAAATTTTCAATTTAAATTTTTGAATTTAAAATCTTAGTAATTTACAAATGTTCTAATAAACATCTTATTTTATAAAAATGAAATGTAATTCCTTCATTTTTCACAAAATCCTTCTCATTTACGAAGAAATTAAGCCAAAATTAATTTTCTGTTGCTGATTTCTTCGATTTCATGAAATTGAAATGGAAAAAATATATTTTAATGTTTTTACTTACTTATCAATGTAATTCAATCTTTGTGCTAACACAGGTTTTGTTACAAGTACACATTATTGTCAGATTTCTCCTATGCATATGCAACATAAAGCAAGAGAAATATTATTGTTTCAACAAGATGTCGTTTTCATTATTTTAAGCCTTAAGTCATATATGTAATCCAACCTTAATTCCCAATCCAAGTCCAAAGTTTTTCGATCATTTGTGAAACGACAAACGTAAGTTTAAGGTTATATTGGTTTTGTTCAGTATTAAATTATTTTGTTTTTTTTTAATTTTTTTATAATCTTATCGTTAATTTCCTTATAATGTTATCGTTACCAAATTTTATCCTTATCTTTAAATTCACCCACATATAAAGCATGTATAAAGGCATAAATAAAACTTCAGATAACAATAACAATGACAGCGATATTGAAATTTACATAGCTAATAGCAAAGAAAAAGCAGGATAGAAAAATAATATTTTTTTTTTATATTTGGCTTTTGTAAGTTCTTTTTAGAACTTTGACACACTGACAATTCGTATCGCTTTTAATCTACCCATTACTGTGATAAGTTTTCCTCTACTTATAGTTCTGCATACATATTATTATAGTTTAACTATACCCATACATAAACGTGCATTTTATTGAATATTTTTTTTATATAGGAAGAATTTCCTTTTTCCACATTTATATGTACATATGTAAATGAAAGTGTGATCATATAATAAAATATTTTCCCTTTATTATTTTCATTTCACAAATTATATATTGTTTTACTCTTCACACACCTACAAACATTTGTATATATTTGTTTTTGTTAAAATTCTCTTTTTCTCACAAACGGAAAAATTTGCAGTTTTTTTTTTTGTGTATTTTTTGTTTTGTTTTTGAGAGATTAAACAAAAAAAATTGAAGGAAAAAAGACATTTTTTATTACATTAAAATTTTTTGAATTTTCATGTGGTGTATATGCAATTGTATTGGTTTGTATAAGAATGAAAATATTTCAGAGTGTATGTGGGAATTTTGTGAGTTTTTCTTTAATTTCCTTTAAAAATTTGTTTTTGCTATTAAGTATTTAATGTAATTACATTGTAGTCTTTATTCTCACAAAAAAAGAAAAAAAAACTAAGGAAAAACAAAATCATAATAGTGTTGTTTTTGTTGCTCTACATAAATGCCTTGTCCCTAATAAAATATGAGTTAAATTATGAGCTTTTTCTTATATTGTAATGTACAAAAAAAACAAAAACAACATAAATTATTTTTGTATATCCACCATACATATGGTGTATAAGTACGTACAATTCAACATTCTAGGATAGATACGATATTTTTTTTGTGTTTTTTGAATTTAATATCGTTTTGCTTTCTTTGTAAAAATGACAAAATATGTATGAGAAAACAAAAACAATAACTAAGAACAAAACAAGCAAAAAAAAAAAATAATGAGTATAAAAAATTTTTTTTTATTTAAAATTTTCCTCACCTGCTGCCTAGTGGTTTTCTAGCTGACACGATATTATATCCTTTCTAGTGGAAAAAAGGAGGTCATTGTGAAGCATTGTTGCTTTTTGCGGCTTTTAGTTTTTTTTTAAAATTCAATAAAATAATTTAAAATAAATTAAAATCTATATAAGAATATATTTAGAGAAAAGTAAAAATAAAACCGAATAATTTTTCAATTAATATAAAAGCTATTTTCATTTTTCTCTCTTTCATTGTAATTAAATAAATTATTTGGCAGCTAAAGTAGTTCAACCTTATTCTTTTTTTTTCTTGTAAAGAGTGTACAAAAATACTTTGAAATCATATAGAGAAATAAAAGAGAAATAGAAAAAAAAAAACATACAAAATTTGTTTTTTGCACTTTTATAATAGTGATTTTTCAATATAAATGTTTTGTTGCAACTAACTTTCATTTCAGTTGCAACTTTATAACAGTGAATAGTGAAAATTTCTATAATAAATTAAACAAAAAAAGTAGAAAAACGGAAGAAAAAAAAAATAAAGCACAATATTGAATAGAAAGAGGTTGTTAAAAACGAAAAATAATAAAAAAAAAATTTATTATATTTTATAACTAATTTGACAGTTAGATAAACTGTTATATCGGTGACGTCTGTCATTATTATTAATATTATTGTTATTATTACAGTTTGTTTGTATATGTTTTCCAAATATTTATGTATATGAATATATATATATATACATATTTATATCTGTAATATCATAATAGAAAATACATTTTTATTATACTTATGTATACATAATGTGTACATATTATTTGAGTACATTTTTATATATACTCGTATATATAAATATCGACATAAAACTAAATAAATATTATTGTATTTAGTTAAAATTTCCTTTCCTCTACACTTCATACTTTTTTTAAGTGATATGGTTATCGCCTTTTTTCTTCAATATATTTTCCTTTTTTTTTACTCAGATAAAAATTCTCTATATATACCTATTGTATATATATATATGAATGCAAAAAAAATATACTCACATACATAAAGAATTATATATTTCTAACAATTTAGAAAATTGTTCTTTATATGGTAATCAACACACTTGTGTATTTAATTACACTATCCTCGTGTTAATTTTTATTATAAGCATATACAAATAAATAAAAAAATTCAATTTATTTACAATACGAGTCTATATATACATATACCAACAAATATAATATAAATGTGTTTATGGGAATAGGCTCTAATATATATTCTTCTACTTTTTTTTATGATGAATTAGAAATCTAGGTGGAGATTTTGGATGATTTCATAGATAATTAAAATATAAATTTATGTCTTTCCTCTATATTATATATTAAAAATAAAAGTAAATTTAAATGTGATAGAAGTGAATTTTATCAGAAGAAAATTAAAAATACAATAAATTAATTACCAATCATTGAAATTTTAAATTTAACAAAAAAATTTTTAATTTAATCACTATAGTAAAATAAAATTATAATAAAAGTAAAAAAATTTCATTGAAAAATAGTTAAAAAAAAAAATAAAATTTTCCAATTAAATGAATAGTTTAAAAAAGATTGAGATTAAATTTTAAATTTATTTAAATTAATATAAAATTTTTTAATAATCTTAAAGATTGTGGAAAAAATTTTAAATATTGTTGAAAAATTTTTGATATACTAACCAATATACTTTTGTTTTTTTATTAAATACAATTTAAAAAACGAAATATCAAAGAATTGAAAATACTTTAAAGTAGAAAAATTTTATATGAAACTTAATGTTAATAAAATCGGAAAATATTAAAATTATTTAAAAAAAAAATTTAAGTAAAATATAAAATTATCCTTCGGAATTTCGTCAACAACAATATACGTTAAAAATATATTAAAAAAATAATTGTGTATGTATTGGTATTTTTTTCCTTTTCTGAAGTTTTTATTACTCGTATATACAAATTTCTTTTTTTTTGTTTTCTTCAATATTTTTCTGTATGGATTTTTTTTTGTATATAGTAATTGTAAATTTTTCCTTCTTTATCCAAATTTAAATAAGCATATGTATATATAAAACACAAAAAGTTTATCCTCTCTCTTTCTGCAAATCTTATTCTACTTTTATAAATCAATTTATTTTTTTTCTATTAAAATATGATTTTGATTTGATAACGTTTGATTAATTGTAACTTTAATTTTCCGACATTAAATTTTTTTAAGGAAATTGTAATTAGAATGTGGAATGTTTGCCGTGCTATATTAATCATATTATTTTTATAATAATTTAATAAAATATTATTTATTTCTTACCTAATGTGTTCAATGAATTTTATGAAAACAATTAATTTTTATAATAATTTTAAAGCTTAAATGATATTTGAGGCCGTTATTATTAAAATTTTCGTATTTTTTGCATTTTCTTTTATTTTATTTTCATTTTCAAAAGTTATTTTTGTTTTCCTATTCATTAATTTTTGATGATATATATGCCGCAGTTAACAGCGCAGTAGTTTTTCACCTGTAAAAATATGCGCCATTCTTTTTCTATTTCATTTTGTTATTATGTTTTTGTGCTTTTTCTTCTCGTATATCCTTATTTCTCCTTATTCTCCAACCTAAAATAAAATATTATTATATTAAAATTTTTTCTTGCTCTGGGTTTCTGTACGCAAAAACGGAATAAGAAAAAAAAAAAATAATAAGTGAGAATTTTCTAACTCCTTTAAGAAAAGCATTACTAAAGCGAAAACTTCCACTCGTTTTATATGTGTACGTTATATGTATAAATTGATTGCGCTTTCATCTTTTCGTCTCCTATCATCTGTTCTTTAATTTCAAAATTATAATTCTCTTCTTCTTTTTTTCGGATTTTGTTCTTCTTATTTGAAATGTATATATACAATCAAATGAAAATAAACGATGGGGAAAGATGATGTGAAGGATTAACAGGTGTTGGATTCTCTCTATTATAGTATTCATTAAAAGTTTTTGTATATTTATATAAATAAGAATACATATGTAAATGTTTACATAAAATGTATGAGTTGAAATTTGAAATAAATAAAATATATTTAAGTGTATAGGTAATAATTTAAATTATATGAGCAAATATCCTTTTACATTTTAGAAAATTTTACTAATATTGAAAGCAAAAATTTGAGTTTTGCGCACTCCAGTTGCTTTTCTTTTTCTTCTTTTGTTTTTCGTATTTAAGAGAAAATTTTCATACACATGATTTTAAAATTGAAAATTTTTTAAATGAAATTAAACAGTAATGATGACGTTTCCTGCTCCATTTCTCTTATAAGGATATTTTCGTTATAATTTTTGTATAACAGTTAATTTTATATACAAAAAACAAATATAGGTTAAATTTCAATAGAACATTACAAGAGCAGAAAACAATATATTATAAAAGATATTTAAGAAAATATTAAATAAACTGAAAGTAAATAACATTCTTATAGCTACTAATCGAATGATTTTAATATGACAATATGTTTTTACAATACGCGAACATTTTAATTTAACTAAAAGATTTAAATCACAAACTAAACTAAATTAAACAAAAAGTTCTTGTTTAATTTAACTATGTCGGTTCTTACGTCATAACCCAGTGATAGTTCAAACACGTTACGCTTAAAAAATTGGCCTCACAGTACTTATTTAATTTGGAAATTATTTCTTTGAGTATCACAGATTTTCTTATATTAAAATTTCCAATATAAATTCAGCGGTACTCCTTTGATATTCAAGATTTATAAATTATGTATTATATAAATTTCTAGTTCTTTTTCAGCGAAATTAGAAAATAGGGATTTATTAAAGTTTCACATTGCCTTGCCCATCTGCCCCGCAAATAGATCATTGCGAGAAATATATATTTCTTTAGAAGAAAATTTTTACATACCCCGGACACTCTAAAAGTTATGACTAATAAAAGTTCTACAAATATAATTTTTTAACAATTTATTTTATCGAATTCAGCTATTAAATTGTGGAAGTGTGAAGTGTTAAGTATTGACACTTAATTTTACTTGATTGTCAGAAATTTTTTTTATCTCACAAAATAAGCAAAATTTTAGTTTTCGGCTCCTTATATTTCTGAAAGTGCAAACATTTCCAAATAATGTTTTTCTCCGAGAAGTATGCAATATTTTTTTCTTCGCACAAAATATTATATTGTATATTGAAATAATTTGAGTAGACAATTGGTATTTTAATAGATATCGTTTGTTTCAGGGGATATTAAAGTGGTTTTAATAGTAAACCTAATGGAAATAATAATATTATCTTAAAGGTACACTAATACTCACTAATAATAGTGTATTAACTTTGGTGTGGAGTTTGCAAATACTTGAAGTAGTCGTTTGCTCGTTGCCAATTCGGACAACGGGTTCGGGTAGCTCCCATACCTGAAGTTTTTCTATAGAATGATTTTTCAGATTCAAGTAATGATTTGCAGCAATGAAGGGTGTAGGGTATAATTCAATTGGTTTATACCGACTGAAAATTTTTTGTTTGTTTCTAGTAATTTAGTTGGTTTTCATGAAAAGATTAATTAGTTCTCATGAAAGTATAATTTGTTATATAATAATGCAAAAATTGAAAACTGTAATTTGTATTTGCAAAAAGATAAAAACTTAAATTATAATTATTATTCATAAACTACTGTTATTTTTTCAAAATAAAAAAACTCTTTGATTTAATTTTTACAAGAATATTTACATATTCACATTTATCATAATTATACTTATTAACTATGTTGCGTATACCATCCAACATATCTGGGCATGTATGTATGAACAACATAAATTTTCTAAAACATTTTTATTTATTTGTTCCGTTTTCTTAATATTGAAAAAATCTAATCAAATTTACTTCAACAATATTGCAAGAAAATATACAATATGTATTATGTTAAAAGGAATGTAACGATGTTGCTAAAAATTCTTGTAATAACGGTTTACGACTTCAACTATACTCAAGCTGAATTAATTGCGGATTTCAAATATAATTAACATTTAAGAAAAATTTATGCTTTAATTATTATATTTGTTATAGAGAAATTTTAATTGGAAAAGAAAACGAAAAAAGTTTATAAACTCTAATATAACATAAATAATAAATCATTTTAAATAAATTAGATAAATTTAGTGTTTTTTAAAAAGTTCATAAAAGATATTAGACCGGATAATTATTAGCACTTCCTATTTATTGTAGCGAAACCATAAGCATTTTTTAAATTTTGTAACGCAGAAAAGTAGTGGTTTTCTTCTGTTACCGCGCATACCGTATTTGAACTTTAAAGAAACAAAGTGGCCGTTGAAATGTACCGTTATTTAAATTCCGTTTTTCACAAATTTTTAATATCGTTTTTCTTCTATTTATGCCTGCATGAGGTCTTTAGATATTAATAAAAGGTTTATTTCGTTAGAAGAAATTTTTGTTCCACCTCCATCCCTCCTAAACTTATCGCGTCTCGAAATTTGTAAAATTTTAATTTTTAGCACCTTAGCTCATGCAATTAACCCTTGAACTCGAGCATTATGTTAACTTCCTTTTCAAATTTTTTTCTCTCATCCTAAATGTATGCAATCCTTGAAATAGGAATGAAACAAATAAGTTCTTGAATGAAACAAATTTAAAACAACATAATGCATAAATTGTTTTTTAAAGCAGTATTTTCCCTTGGTAAAGGGAAAAGTGCTACATTATAAACGTTTTACAAATAGTTTAAGCTATTATATTCAAAATCTTTATACGTGTATATGTCATAATTTCCCCCTTAAGTAACTTCATATAAAATCAGTAAAATGTAAAAATTTAAAAAATTATTTGTCTTTCTTATATTTGTCGTAGTCACATATACTCATTAATGTAACAGCTACTTAATCTGCTGGCATTTGAAATTATCTTTAAACTAGAAGATTAAACTGTATAAACTACTTTAACTGTGTTTGGACCACGCAAAAATGCAATTTCATTCTTTTTTTTTATACATTATACATTACAGAATTTCAATAATGTTAACGAAACAAGTTTATATACCAGATGTTCTATAAACTTTTCCAACATGCTTAGGATGTTTGATGCTAAATTCGACTTTTTTTTTTAAAAGCCCAACATTTTCCTATATAAAAATATAAAATTTGCGTTTTCAATTATTGCATAATTTTGAGTTCGAAATAATTTTCTAAATTTTTGAATTCTACATTCTTGCAATATTCGAATTTAGACATTTCGAATGTCTAGATTGTTGTCAAATTTGGGAAATTATATGGGAAAACAAATAAATTTTTTTTTTATAAAAATTCTTAAAATTGGAATTCGTATATAAGTTGACCGTGGAAGTTAAAGAAATAAGAATACAAGCCAATATCAATATCATTTAAATCATAGCATTATCATCGGCATCATCACAGAAACTGCATTGCAACAACATTATTGCATTTTGGTTTTTCTATTATATTTTCTTATTCTTTTTATTTTCTCCTATATGCTTGATCTTATTGGTAATTTTTTTCATTTATTCGAAATTCTTTTTTGCAACGATTCTTAAAATAAATTCTTTTAACGTTACCTTTATTAATACTTAAGATCATAAAAGATGGTAAGTTATTTTTATGTGTCTGGTTAAAACTGGATTGCGGCTTGACTGTTTTCTGTTTTTTTTTTTTTGTTTTACTTTCTAGTTTTTCGTGATTTAGATTTATACATACATTTGACATGTATATAAAGCATGTATATGTGTTTTACTTTTTAGATTTTTTTAAATTTTTTTCGTTTTGCTTGTTCGCGCTACAAAAAAATCATAGTAAATAAATATAAAACAATGTAATGATAAATTGGTTTACAGTTTAAAATAAATTATATTTAATGTGTATGAAAAATTATATAAGTTTATGATATAGTGTTTTTGTAAATAGTCCGATACAGAATTTATTGTTCCAAAAGTATAATTATCAGTTCAGCAGGTAGGTATGCATTCATTTTAGAAAACTAAATTTTATTGTAAGTTTTTAGTACAAATTTAAATAGTTTTCTATAATTCATTGGGCCATTTTGTTTGAAAATGATATATATATACTGTTTTTTTGCTTATTAAAGGATAACAGACATAATTTCTATGTTTGGTGTCAGGATCAGTTTAAATTTTTTATTTGTGATACTAGTCTATCCTGAAAATGTATCAAATCAACTCATTTTTGATTTTTAATACTAATATTATCACAAATTTATTTGGTATACAAAAAAAAAATCGTAAAATTGTTCAGTTGAAGCCTAATCTGGAATCTGGTGAGAATTTATATTTTATAAAAAATTGCATAAACTGAAGGGGTTTTCTTCTAAATTCTATAAAAAAATTATTTGATTTAAAGAAATAATTTTAGTAAATACTTGACTTTGAATTTGAAAATAGCTATTTTCTAAAAAATTTTATCAGTTGTCGTACTTCTACTCACTTACTACATAATGTGCAAACATACCTTTAAAAAGTAATAACATTTTTTTTCTACTTTAGAAGCGAGCTATCTTTTCTTCGACATTACGTTGTGTTACATGTTTTAGTACGTATTCGATTCAATGTTATGTATACAATTACCTTTGAGGAATGTTGATTGTTCACTCTTTTAAATGAAAAATTATTTAGATAATAACATAACACACATACATATTACTTCTGAATCGAAAGAGAGTAGATTTGGAGAAGAATCACAGTAGTAAATAAAATAGTAATAAAATAATAATGAGAAATAAAGTTAAATTTTAAATTTGACTTCGACGCATTGTAATTTTCTGTTTTACCTTTTTTTGTCTTTAAATTTTACCTATTACTTTATTTTACAATATTCTTTACTTTTTTTTGTATATGTGTGTTTTATTATTCAATTCATACACATGGATAAGAGTATGCATAATTTTTTTTTTTTTAATTTTACGACTTTAGAGATAGATGATTCGTGTCGGTTATTCGTTTATGTTCGTATTACCTTTTATGAAAAATTCCACGTTTTCGTTATTAACTCGTCAGCAGTTCGCTCATAGAAATTCAGGTTTTTTTTATTATTACAAATTTTATTTTGTTTTTCTGTTTCTTCTATTCCTATGATATACCGCTATGTATGTATGTATCTAGAAATATAAATAAAAAATTGAATATGAAAATTTAGAACACCAACCGAACGATTTGAAATTCTCATCCATCCGATATAAAGAAAATATTTGATTTTCTCTTTTATTTTGTTTTCACCTTTCCCCCAATATTGAATACAATACTAAGTATATGAATTTAGTAGTTACTTTCCAGTTTATTCTCTCAGTCTTTTGCTCTCAATTTTAATATCTCTTGTTGTTATTACTTGTTATGGTACTGTGATAATATAAAATATACTTGCTTGTGCCAATTTTTAACTTGGTAAACAAGAGAGAAAAAGTTTCATGAAAATTGAGAGAAATATTACCTATATTGCAGGAAAATATATGGGTTTTTAAATTCAAAAGAGTTAAAAGAAAACAAAATGTATACGTACATACTTCTTATTACTTTTTTTTTTTTAGCTTTCTCGTCAATATTCTCTAAAAATGAAAAAAAGAGAGTACAAAATTGAAAAGGATAATAATATAAGAAATATTTAAATAGTAACTGCTCCAAAAATTTGTTTTATATTTACGTATACAATAGACATGTAGCTGTGTACATTTAATGTCTAAAAAGAAATTAAGGAGCGGACTATGCATACAATATTTATTTACACATGTGCATATATACAGACATTCTTATGTTATTTTATCTTTTAATGCCGTGTATTTTGAAATTGGAAAATTGTTGAATGTCAGAGAGTTTGAATTTTTTCTTTGGTTTTTTTTTTTAAATTTGAGAGTAGAAAGTTTTTATATGGTTTGGTTTAGTTCATCATATTATTGCATTAGTATTAGTTAGTTTAATTTTTTTTAGAGTTTGGATCATTCGATGGAAAGTTTGGAATTGTTTGTATGTAAATTTAATAAATGTATAAGGTAGATTAAAATTTTTTTTTTTTACTCATCATATTATTATTGTTTTGGGATTTTATGAACTTGTTTTTATACTCTTGCTGAATTGTTGCTAGTATTGTTGTTATATTATATGTTTTCTTGTTGATTTTGTTTTACTACCTTTAACCTAAATATATACGTTACTTATGTACATGTACTTGTGTTTTAAAGTCATGAATAAAATTTAAGTCATGGAATATGAAAAGCATATTGTTAACAGTAACACACTGTACGAGTGAATGAAAAAACAAAAACATAAAATGTTGAAAATAGATGTATAGAAAAAAGAAAATGGAATAAAAAAGAGAAAAAAACAAGAATAATAAAAAAAAAAAAAAAAACAAAATATTTTCAACAGGCATTTAAGGCAACGAGAACTTTTTCTTTTTTTTTTGTTTTTATAGAATTTTTACCTTTATAAGACACAGTAGTATGCTTTATTGAAATATATATGTATGTACGTTGTGCACATGTATAAGTACTTTAATGATATACTTATATAAAAAAATATGTACATTTTGTTTTTGTTTTTGTATATTTTTTTTATATCGTTGAATTGGTTTTAATGCTTTCTTTGCTTTTTTTTATTTTTGTTTGTTTTCATTTTTATTGTTCTTGTTATTATTTCATAAATTTTAACTGAGAGCATAAACTAACCAGTATATTTTTGGTGCTCTTCTTTTCCTCATCATAATATCGGCGTGTATTTTTTTATTTCGAACTATCCTGTTCTTGTCCATTTTCATATATTAAAATTCGAATTACTATATTTCTATGTATATATATATATACGCAGGGTCGCAGGGTGTATATTAATTTAATATATATACATATATATTTATAAACTGTGTGCATTATTTATATCGTCGACGTTTCGTTTTATATATTTTTCGTTTTTTTGAAATTTTTTTTTTATGATTTTGGCTTCCAACTTTTATACTTGATTGTGCTTATTTTTTTATGGTAAAGTTCTACTATATATTATTGCATTTACATACATATATATTAGATACATAATTATATAAACTAAATAATGTACATATGTACATATATATATATAAAAAGAAATTACTGTGTATATAATAATGTGCTTTTTGTACATATGAATGGTGGTGTTCTCAGTGTGCGCTTTTTTATATATATATTTTTTTTATTAAAAAATGTAAAATAATAATAAAAACAGAAGTAAAAAAGAAAAACAAGAGTATAAAAAAAAAAAGAATTTTTTAATTCTACCATACCTTTATATCTACCGAGTTTCATCGCAATATTTAAACCGAAAACACAAAAGGAAAACAAATATAAGAAAAAAAGGAAGAAATAAAAAGAAGTATATTACCTGAGAACACTAGATGATTTTACTTCAGTCTTCGTACAGTCTTTGCTTTAACCCGTTCCAATTCTGTCCGCCGTTCTTAACATTATTAAAATTAATAAAAAAAAATCAAATTAAATAAATCAAAATATAATATAAAAAAAAAATATAATTATATTATAAAAAAAAAATTTATTAAAAATTTTAAGAGCAAAAAAAAAAAAAATTTTTTTTTTCTTAATTAAAAAAAAATATAAAACAAAAAAATAATTTTTTAATTTATTTTTAATTTTGGATTTATTAAAAAAAAAAATAAAAAAAAAAATTATCAGTTTTGAGCGGAAGAATATTTTTTTTATCTTTAATTTTGCTTTAATAAAATTTGCAAAAAATATCGAAAAGTGAGATTTAATAATATTTTCTAAAATAGAATTTTTTATACAAACCAAAAATTAAAAAAAATAAAATTTAACTTTAATTTTTTTTTTAAACTTTTATTGAATTTCTCAAAATAAACTGTTTTTTTTTTTTTTAACATGTTTTTACTATGATTCTCTTAATTACTTTACTTTTGCACTAGTTTATTCAAATATTTTTTCAATATTAATGTAAAAAACAAAAACACCGCATTTTATACAATTTAAAGTATAATTAAAATTTCTTTTACGCTTATGAATTTTTTTACTTAACTTCCCGTAATTCTACATCTTCGTTTTTTTTTGAAGAATTAAATTTAACAAAAATTAAGTAGCTAATAATAAAGAATTTAGAAAACAAGATAATCTATAAGTAATTTTAGAAATTAAAAATTTTTTATTAGATTTTCTCAATATAATTTCTTAACTTTTTCTATGAACTTTACAAAAATTTATTAGAAAGAAAAATGTAAATTAAATTTGCAATTAAATGCGAAATCGAATTTTTTAATTTATGCGAATTGAATGAATTCTTTCTATAGCAATCAATTACAATTTCCTAATTTTAGTCTTATAAAACCAGCGATACCTTACTCACTAATAATGAACAATAACTAAAATCTTATCTTACTTGAATTAATTAGATGATTTCAACTTAAGAAACGCAAAATAAAATATTTTAAATTTTCTCACAATTATAAAATAATATTAAAATTTAATATTCATATTTTTTTTTTATTCCACATTTTTTTTTTCAAATCAGAATAACCCAGATTACATAAATTTATATTAACTAAAATATTTAAATTTTGTATAATAAAAGACCTGTTTTTCCTAAAGCAAAACCCATTTCGGTGGCATAGCTAACACAAAAAAAAAGAATTGAATATTTTTGACATTCAAACATTTTTTACTTGTTATAAAATTTCAAAAAATTCTAAATAATTTTTCATCTTCATAAAAAATTAAGTGTCAAGATCAAAACACAATCAAGGTTTTTTTTTATTAACAACCGAAAGAATTCTTCAACCAGATCATTGCCTTCTAAAAAGCTTTTTAATTATAAAAAAATAATTATTATTTTTTATTTTCATATTAGCCAAATATTCTCTAACATAATTAAAAATTTTGAGAAAGAACAAGAAAAATAAAAACAATAGAGCAAAAAACTGCTCTAAAAGGTAAAAAACTCTTTCATTTTTTTGCTAACAATAGGAGACGAGAGAAAAAAAAAAACCAAACTATTCGCATATAATTAAATTTTTAGAATTGCTTCGAAATCTCATAAGTAGCAAAAGAAATCAAAAGTGTTAACAAACTTTGTTTAAATTTTTTTTGTCGAAAACTTGATTTTAACTTCTTTTTTTTTGCTGCGTATTCTGTTATGAGTAATCGTTTTCATAAATTTAATCTTATAAATTGAGTTTTTTGCAAATAAAATGAAACTACAAATAATTTCATATTCTCTCTCTTTTTTTTCACTTTTATAGTTACTAAGTTATAAATTTATGATTTTGTTTCTCTAACAATATAAAAGAGCAAAAACAAATTTTATTTTGCTATTCAAACTGTATATAACTGCATATATACACTAAAAAAAAAACAAAAATAAACATTTTCAAAACTTTAAATAAATTTCAATTTAAATATTCTAAAAATCTTTACTATACAAAATCGCAATTAATAATGTACAACAAAGTACTTGAGCATATTATATAAAAAAAAAAGTATTTTTTAATAAAAAAAATAATTTAAAATAATTGTGCTACTTAATATAAAAAATAATAATACATAATTATACAAACATTTGCGCTAAAAAGAACAAGTGTCAGAAAAGTTGTGTGTTTGAAAAATCAGTGATACAAGAAAACAAAAACTACTGAAATAAATCAACAATTAAAAACTTTAAAAATTAATTTAAAAAAAAAAAACAAAAATTATTAAAACTCGACGACAAAAATCTCAAAATTCTAATTTATTGAGAGACTTTATTGAAAACAAAGACGACAACTTGCTTGCGACAATTCCTTTCTAACCAATTTCCTTTTTTAATATAAAATAATCCTAAAAATTCCAACATCAAAAAAAAATATTATTTTATTCCTTGAATATTTTTAATAAGATTGGTACGTCAATTCTTTAGTATTACACTTAATTTTCGAAATAATACAATTATTTTTTATTTATACACAGAAAAAAAAAATTTTTTTTTTTAAAAATTAAATATTTGTTTTATATTAAATCTTATATTATTAAAATAATATAAAATTTATATTTATCAATATATTCAAAAATATTATAGTGGAATTTAGTAACAAAGAAAGAAAAAAGTAAAATTTATTGATATTTTTAATAAAACAAAAAGAAAAAGAGGGAATTATATGTAAAAAAAAAATTTAATTATATATTTAGAATCAAAAAAGAAACAAAAATAAATTTGTTATTGCTGTTGTTGTTAAAGTATATGTACGTTTATTACATTCAAAACTTCTAAAATTATTAAACAAAAAATAAATCGAAATAATTAAATTAAAATTATAATATAAATTAAGCATCTTTGTGCATATAAAAGATCTTCGATTTCTCCCTAAAAACAACAAAACAAAAAAATTTCAGATCATTTCTCTTAAATAATTTCGAGCAATTTTTTGAGCTTAAGCCAGAAACTAATAAAAGAAAATACTTCATTTTTATAATTCAAAAAATTTCAATTAAAACAATTTCCAAATATATATATATATTTCCTTTTTATGAAAAAATAATTAAAATTTATGAAGGAACAAGAATTCTGATAATAATATTATTAATCAACTATAAAATTCTGTACGGAAAAATTTCTATCGAACTCTAAATGATTTTGTTCTTTCAAAATCACAAAAAATCAGAATAATTGATTATAAATCATTAAAGTCAGTATTATTTTAATAATTTTCATATAAATTGAAAGAGTAAAAAATTTATTAAAAATACCGGATATTTTTCTAAGAAAAAAGGTAGCAAAAACTAAAAACATTTTTAAATATTTTAAGAAAAAGGTTATTACCTTTTAAACATAATTCAAAAATTAATTATGTTTATATAAAATAAAAGAAAAAATTAAATAGAAAATATCACAGGATTGATCACTTGTTGAGCACTTTATAAAAAGCATTTATATAAATATAATTTTTTTGAAATTAGTTTTAAAAAAATCAAAATTAATATACTTTTATAAATATATATGTATGTTTATATGTATATATACTAAAAGTATATGAAAAGTAAAAAATATAAATAAAAGTACACGGGCGTTGTGATTAGAAAAAAATTATTTTAACTCATACAGAGCAAATTAAGAACCAATTAAATACAAAATATATTTATATATATTAAAAACAAAATAAAGACAAAATAAAACCCATATTAAATATTTAGAAACAAAGAGTGCAATATATAATTTTTTTTCTCAGCATTTTAAAATTTTGAAACATAAAAGAATACCTATATAAATTTAAATTATATAAAATAATTTTAATTAATTTTACAATAAAATATATCAGCGGGGAGATATTGCAATTTTTTTAATTTTAAAAACTTTATTAATTTGTCTCAGTTACTTAATATAAAGTACAAGAGAAATTATAACAAAAAATCGTATATGATTATACAACCAAAGAATTTTTTAAAATTTATATAATTATAAATATTCTTTGCATATTTTAATATTCAAAATTGTATATTTATTATTAAAACAAATATTTAGTTTTCAATTAACTGAATTTTGAGCCGGAAGTTGCGAATAACAATAAAAACAATATTATATATATAATTCGTATAAATTGTATATAATTAATTTCTGATTTATTTTCATATTTTATTTTCAAAATTTTTACGGTGATTGAAACTATTTTTAAAATAATTAATCATATATAAAATAAAACTCATTAAATATCTGATTAAAATAATAAAACTAATAAAAGAGAACTGTGAATATTTATTTAATATATATATATATATATATATATATATATATATTATTAATTAATCCCTACATATCATATTTGTTACAGACTAATAAATTTAAACATAATTATTATATATATATAAATATATTACACATAAAAAGTAAGAGAAACAATTAAGAAATTCGGTGCAATATTTAAAACAAAAAAAAAATTAATTAATTAAATAATAAAAAAATTCTTAATTCAAATACATAATAACATAAAATATATAAAAAAAAAGAAGTATATAATATAAATAAAAAAAATATTAAAATATTTAAAGAAAAAGAAGTCAAATTATTTTTTAGATGCAAATTTTTTTATTGATATTAAAAAAATATTTAGGAAAAAAATAAACAATATATAGAAAGAGAGAAGGTTTAAGAAGAAATCACATTTCAAATATATAAATAACAATTTATTGTTAAATGACTGATTTAATTCAATTTCAATACAATCTTTAAACAAAATACAATCTTTCAAATAATTTTGTTTTCATTCTAATAATATCAAATAATATTTGCAAAAATTAAGAATTTTTGCATAATTATTTCAAAATTGTAGTCAAATTTCGATTTAAAAAAAAATTTAGCTATATTCTTCAAAATATTTTTTCTGTAAATATAAAAATAATCTGTAAATTTTATATTAAAAGAAAATTATTAAATAGAATAAAATTTTATAGTTCAACAAGCAATCAATAATTAAAATTAAATTCAATAAATAATACATAAAAAGTCAATATAAAATTATATAAAAATAAAATAAAATTATATATACAAATTTGACAGGAAAAAAAATATATAATATAATTATATTAAAACAATTAGGGAAATTTAATAAAAACAAAAACATACAAAAAATATTTAAATAGAATTTAGAATAATCGTGTAAAAATTTTGCGTTGAATTTTCATTTAGATCCAAAATATTTTAAATAAATTATTTATTTTAAAAAAGACATTTAAATTGAAAAAAAAACACCTATTTAATATACATTATTTTGTATATTACAAAAAAAAAAATTAATCATACTTAACAATATACTCAAATTTAAAATTAAAATTAATTAATATTAAAAGAAAAATTGTAAAAATAACAAAAAATTTTAATTTAATTTAGATCGTAATAAAACAATTAATTATAAATATAAATGATAGAATAATTATCAAGAAAAAGAAATTTGCGTTTTGACAATCAAAAATTTTAGACTTATTAAAATTTGAAAAAAAGAAAAATCAAATCAATCAATTTCTTGACAATCCTTCTACAAAATCACAAACATTAAATTTAAAAAACACTTTTAAATTTTTCTGCATAAATTTAATATTTAAGTATAAAATTTTTTTTCCTAATTAAAATAAAACCTTTACATTTTTAAAAATCTTTTGAAGAACTTTTTTCTTCACAATCTATATACATATATATATATCTACTCTAATAATTTGTATATATAATATATATACATTTACAATACCAATTTTCAAGCAAAAAAAAATATATATATATATATATATAAAATAAATTTAAATTATATTTCGGCTTTACTCAATTTATACATATTCAATATCGTATCTTATACACTTAAATAATAATTTATCTATACACAATTCTTACAAAAAAAAAACAAGTAATACAATTTAAATTAATAAAAAAAAAATCAATTTCATGACAATCTTCTAATTAGAAAATTTACATATATATATATATATATATACTTAACTATAATTCCTTAAGTGCAGAGACTTCTGCGACATTATCACATATAAAAAAAATAAAAATTTTAATGTAGACTTAATTATTATTAAAATTAATAATCATAATAATAAATATATATAAAAATTTTAAAAAGATTTTCTTCAGTTAATATTAAATATTAAAATAAGCGTGTATAATTGAAAGCAAGCAAAAAATATTATAATTTTCTTATAAATTGCACAAATTTGAAAAAACAAACAAACAAAAAATAACTCTAAATTTATCTAAATTAAAATATAATAAATGTCAAAAACTTTTGTTGTATAAAAATATATTCAATAATTAATTATATATATATATATAGAATAAATTTTAAAAGAACTCAATATATTGTTTAAATAAATTACTAAATTTAATATTTAGCGCAGTAAAAACTTTGAAAACAAAAATATATTTATAATTTTTAGGATTCTTAATTATTACTTACTACATTATTATAAAAACCATAATTCAATTGGTATATATAAATATATATAAATGTTTATAGAGTTGTAAGGTGTCACAATATTTAGCTGTCTATTAAAATACTCAAACTTGCAAATATACAAAAAATATAAAATCAAATAAGGAAATAATAAATTCATTATTATTATTTTTATTATCAGAATAAATGTGAATCTCTGTTTTTAGTTGAAGGTGTCTAAAATACTCAAAATTTAAAAATAAACTTAAATAAAATATTAATTTTTAAATAAATATTCAAAATATAAGATTCCCATTTGTAAAAAGAGAAGATCAATAAAAGAAAAAAATTTATTATAAAAAGGACCGATTTTTTGCTTTAATATATTTCTTTTCATTTTGAGATCAAATCATTTATTATCTCAATATAGTCGAATTCCCGAATCCAAAAGTCAAATCAACAACACAAAAAAAAAGTAAAGAAAAAAAATCAAAAACCATACATTGAAATTTATTTAATTAAATTTTCACAAAAACGTATTTCCCACCGGGCCTCGCTATTTGTCCCCCCTTTTTGGCAGCGGCTGCATTACCTCAACAACAGCAACAACAATTATATGCTGTATCAACAGCAACACAACAATTATTAACGCCAACAAATAATACAAACGATATTGGCGGACCTACTTTATTAAATAATAATAATAATCATTATCATTATCCTTTAACTGCGACAACTGGACTAATTGACGGACAACAATATACAAATTTATTAGAATCTCAATATATACAACAACAACAACAACAAACACAAAACTTACAAGAACAATTGCAACAACAACAAAATCAAACACAAACTATACAATATTGTTTTTGCGGACATTGTTCAGCACAATTAGCAGCAGCAGCAACAGCAGCAGCAGCAGCAAGTGCACAATTTATTAATTCAATACAACCAACATTAATTTTAAGTCGTTATACAGAAATAAATTTGTGCGGTTCAACATCTAATAATAATAATAATAATCATAATAACAATAATAGTAGCCAAAATAATATTAATAATAATTGTAATAATATACAAATAAGTGATACAATACCATCATTTGCAACACATTTACAATCACATCAGCAAATAAATAATAATCATAATAATAATCATAATCAACATTATAATATTAGTCCACAGCAATATCAATTATTACAGCCATCAACAATATTAAATTGTACATTACAAAATAGTGGTATTTCAAATATACAAAATTGTATAAATCCACATATTTTTAATCCAATTGTTAATTGTAATTTTGCAACAACGGCGGCGGCTACAGCAATTCCACATCAACAAACAACAAATCAGCAGACATCACCTGCATCAGCTAATACAACAAATATTAAAGAAATAATGGTGAGAAAAAATATTTCCAAACAAAAACAAAAAAAAAAAAAAAAATAGTTACTTGTTAAATAATAATTTCGTGTTCCGTAGTAACTTTATTTTAATGAGTTAATTATGATTCATCAAAATTTTAACAAGAGTATTATAGTAATGTATAAAAATTAAAACAGTGTTTCTCCTAAATATGCATCGCAAATGTGTTATATAAATACAAAAATATTTATACGAATTCGATTTGTGGCAATGAAATTCCTCTTGAATTCATGACAAAGTATAATTTTTTTTTTTTACTTTTAAAAATATTAAAATAACTTGCAATATAATTATTTCGTTCTGTATATAGTTATAACTAGCGCTTAAATTGCACCTTAATTTTTCACATTACCAATAAAGTATCATTTCCATTCTTTATTGAATGTCTCAAAATGGTTAAATTTCGGCAAATGTAGTTACAAATTTTAGTTCTTTGGGAATTTTAATTGATTTGCAACTAAATTCTATAATGGATAATAGAGTTCCTAAAATTTTCAGTTCTCCTAAAAATTCTATAATTTTCAGTTTAAAGAACTTTCAGTTTTAAAATATGTATTCCAATTTTTAATAGATTTCAATATCGGTAGAATTTTTCTTGCTGTCAATAATAAATGCAACAGAGCTTCTATTTGCCGTTTAATAAAAGCATTACTAGCCAATTCAAAATTACATGAACTCGTTCCTTTTAACTAAAAGGAACTTTAATCAAAATTTGAATGATTTTTCATTGACTTAAATTGTGAGTAATAGATGAATATTATAGTAAGTGTTATTACTCAATGTCTGAATATAAAATGTATAAATCAACATCTATAAAATCAAAAGCGTAGCAGCAAATTTAGAATTCAATTCCGGCAATTTTGTAATATAATTTAAAAATTTTGGTTTTTTATTCATTACTCCGCAGTGATTTATTCCAATTCTTTTTTTAAATACTAAAAACAAAAAGTGTTTTTAAATTCTTTAAATTCGTTCCATTGATATTGATTATTGTGTGAATGTGATAATTTTTTTTTTTGTCAAAGATCATTTATATACCTATACTTATACAATTAATTTTTTATCCTAAAAAATATTTATTTATTTTTCTTATTTTTTTTAATATTACTCTATAAATAGCCATCATTCTTGTAATAATCATTTTATTTAATAATTATATATTATCTTATATTAAAATATTAAATCTCACTACTTTTTAAATTTATTAAATTTTTACTATATATTATTAATATATTAAATATATTATATTATCTATATATCCGTTGAATTATAAAATAAAAATAAATTAAATTATTTTTAGCAACTATTACACCTACATTAATAATAACAGAAAATTAAATGTTTTTATACAATTTTTTTTTTTTTTAAATTATTCAAACAAAAACTATATAAGAATTAACCATTTTGGAAATATGTAAAAATCTCTATTCTTCTATTCTTTTAAATAAAGTAAAAACTAATTTCTATTTTCTATGTAATTAAAATTCTTAAACTAACTATGTATACTCTTATTTTTATTCTAAAGTTTGCTAGTGCCTATATGGTATGTAGTCGTACACTTGATACCATTTCTTAGTTAATTAAAATAAAATTATATTAAAAAAAGTTTGTTTCTAAATTTGAATTCGGCCTGTGCAAGAAAATTTTGTGTACAAAATATGGTTTAAAAAAAAATTATAAAATTTTATATATTTCTTTGTTATTATAAGCCGAGTTTAATCTAATGTTAACTATCTAAAGAAAAAATATTTTTCCACGATAACTAAAATTATTTAAGCTACAATTGAATTAGTTTCTTAAACCGCCATTGTATTAGATTAATTGAGCGTTGCAATTCGTAAAAATTAATTTGGTAGTTCAAGGCGATCCTTAATTTGAATATAAATTAACAAACTATGTAGTTTGCAAGCTGTACAATTTGAAAATTTTCTAAAATTTTTAATTATTTTATAAAGATATTTAACGGGTAAGAACTCAGTAATATTATCCTGTTAAGTATTTTGTATTCAATGTATCCCTTAATACTGAAATTTTCAAAAAAAAATTAAATTAATTATGAAGTTTTATTTCATTATCTATAAGATTTTTAATTTTCAACAAAAACTTTCCTATAGCACTGCAGACATGCATTTTCTATTAGAAAATAAAATTTGATTTCAACTAAAAATCTCTATCAAAGCAAATTATGCACGTTAATTTTTGTATAAAACAAATCGTGTGAATTTAAAGGCATCTGCTTCAAAATTTATGTAGACATTATTATAAACCAACACCAACACTGTTTGATCTCTATGAATTGTCAGCTGTAATTAAAGAATGTACATTATTTTAAAATTTCATGTTACCAAATTATTTGTTACTCTATAGAAATTGTTAAAATTGAGTAATTTATTTTTTCAAAATTTTTTTCTAGTAAAATCGCGTAACAACAAAATTAGTTATCTATGATATAATAACAAAGTATATATATCAAATTTTTGGCATAAAGGCACTGCAAATTTTGTATCTTTCCGATCTTTTTCCTTTTTTATAATTCTAACAACTATACAACTACTGTGTATTCATTTTGTACAAAATTTTTCAAAATCTTTCTTATTCAACAATCAAATTTATAGAAAATTCTCATTACAATTTACTTATTCATAGCATAAATATATTATAAATTAATGAAAAAGTCTGAAATTAATTTTTGAATCTTAATGTGATGTGTGCATTTTCGCTGAATCAATTTGTTGCTAATAATTTAATCGCTTTGAAAATTCTAATAAACTACAAAAAAGAAACAACAAAATATTATAATCTTTAGTTATCCTTATAATCTCGAAAATTAAATCAAACTTTTAGAAGGAATTTAATTTTTTTTTTTTTGTATATTTTCAAATTGAAAAATAAATTCTTAATTATTTAATATAGAAACTTGCGTTATTTTTGGAATTATTATTTTGGTTTTATTTTCTTTACATAGAAAAATAATAATAAACAAAAGCGATATAATTTTTTAAAGTTTTTGGTTAAAATATTATTATTCCATATGTATTTATATATATATATATATATATATATATATATATATATATGTATACCTATGCATATATGTATAAAATATTAACAGCAACCTGTACAGTTTCATCATAGTCAACTTCAATTGCCACATCAAATGTATATACCACAACATCAGCAGCATCATTATCATCAAATTCAATTGCAACATCCATCAATATTAGAGCAGCAGCAACAACAGCAACAGCAGCAACAGCAGCAACAACAACAACAAATGCAACATCGTCATTTAATACCTACAACAATAACACCAATTTCAGCAGCACATATAAATACACCTGTACAACAGCAACAACAGCAACATCAATTAGCAGTTGCAACTGCATTTGCGCAACAATTGCAAATGAATTTACCAACTATTGTCACAACAAATACAACATTAACACCGACAAAACGACATATTACATTAACAAATTACAATAATACTAATAGTAATAGTAATAATAATAGTAGTAATAATAATAACAATAATAATAATAATAGTATTAGTAACAATAATAATACTAATAATAATCAAAAATTGACAAATCATTTTCTTACAATACCAACAAGTCCAACAACAATAACATTATTACCAGCTGGTACATTTGCAACAACAAATACAACAAATGGTTATCATAATAATTTATTAACAACAACAAATAATAATTATCATAATAGTAATGCTATTATCAACAATAATAATAATATTAATTTTAAAAGTTATAATATTGATAATGATGACATTGAAATGAAAAATTGTACAGCATCGGCAGCAACAATATCAGCACCAATATATAATAAAAATAAAATATCAACAACATTAATAAGAAATAATTCATTAAAAAAAATTAATTATATAAATACAACACTAAATAAGAATAATAGTAAAAATATAACTTATTATCCTGATTCTACAACTAATATTAATACTACAATAACTAACAACAACAGTAACAGTAATAATAACACTAATTTAAATAATATTACTAATAATAGTATAATCAGTTCTTCATCTTCTGATTGTTCTGCATCTCCGCATTCTTATTCTTCTTCTAACAGTCACAAGGTACAATTTTTTTTTTTATTTTCTGTTATTTTTATTTTGTTTTTATTTTTTTTTTGGTTTTTTACTTGTTTTTTTTTTTATTTTGAATTTTTAATTTTCTGCGTTTGTATAATTATTATCCTTATTACATACATATATGGGAAATTTTTTTTATATATATGTACAATTATTATTTTTAATATTAATTATTATTTTATTTACTTATTTGTGCATTTGTTTCATTATTTATATTGTATATATGTATGTAATTATGTATTTTAATAAAACTAAGAATTAATATGATCTTTAAATTATTATTTCTTCATACGTGTATGTATGTTGGTTAATTTTTATTGTATATAATGTGCTACATATGTGCTTTATAAATATAACATTATTATATAAACCATTATTATTACCTAATTCTATGTTATATATACACACTAGCTGAATTATCTAAATTAATTTCATTATTGTATTGTTTAGAAAATATAAATTAAATGTATATAATTAGTATAAAATTTCTTTAATTTTACATTTATATTTAATACATGTATAATCATGATATATTTTTTAAATACCGTTACTTATTTACCAAAAATTAATTAAATAAATCAATAATGCTTTAGTATATATATTAGCTTTTTAATTAAATTTAATCGAATAAATATACTATTTGCACAATGATAATATTATAAAATATAATTTATATAATTTTACATTTAATAAATATTTTCATTATAAATAATGTATTTATTTTTCTTATTATATACTTATACGTGTGTAATTGATATCTAATTTATGTATGTATGCATAAAGCCTTATGTTAATGTAATATAAAAGTTTTTTACTTATTCTGAGCGTTTATTTATTGCTTACTTATATACTTATTTCCACTATGTCTTTAATAAAATATCTTTCTTTTCTTAATTTTATTAATGTATATGAAAAATTTCGTAATTAATTATATTGTATTCAAATATTTTAACATTAATATATATATATATACAATAATAATATGCAATACTAGTTTTTATTACAGGATAAAATATATATATATATATAAAATCTTGTGTGACTGTATGCATAATATATACAAATTTTATGTTACTTTAATTTCTCTAATTTTAATTTGCTTGATTATTTGTAATTAAATGTTATAACTTAATTAGTTTTTATGGTCATACAATTAGATTTTGTGCAGAAAAAATTTTGTGTATATGATTGGAGTGTATGGTGCTCGATGTTGTTAATATGTATTTTCTTTCTTTCTTTTTCTAGCATATTTTTGCAAAAACTCCATTTATATATTAAGTAATAATAAATTACATATTTGTGCCGATCATTTATTATATTATATTTATTAAATTTATACTCCATCTAAAATGAATAATATATAAAAGTATATTGTTCTTCATTCATGTACAATATTTTGTTTATGCCCCTAAAATTTGCTTCTCTTTCAAACGCAATTGTATTTTTAGTCTTGTTAGTGCATCAAAAGATAATGATTTGGATGAAGTCAATCATGAACTTAATTATTTTAATGAAAAATGCTCGTTTTAAATCAATTCTCAGTATTATTATATATATCGAGTCTTAATAGTTTCCTATTATATCTATGTATCTAGTAAATAGTTTTAGTTAAATTTAAGTTTAAGTTATCTTAAGTTATCTCAAGTTAGATTTATGTTCAATTTATCTTAATATACGTTTCTAATGTAATATACGCTTATGTTAATTGTTATTATGGATGTTATTATTGTACATATACGTTGCTTGAGTTTTAAAGGATAATTTGTCATTAAACGTATTGTACATGTACAATACAAATTTTATGTAATTTGAATCTGAGTCATGTATCCGATACAGAAATTTACATTAAAAACTTTGTAATTATTGATTGGCGAATATTTGGCGCTTTACTTTAAATTTAAATCAAATTACAAATTATTAAAATTATAATAATTTAAATCAAATTACAATTTACAAATATCTCTCCTCGGTAATAAAAGTGAAAGTGTTGTTGATAAGAAATTGTTCTAAAAGAAAACTATTTAATAATCAGTTTACCCAGCGGTTAGTAGATAAATACTACAAAATTATATTTTTAAGTGGAAACATGCACTGTACGTATGTAAATGTAAAAGATACAAATTTCTGATTAAAACCTTGACATAACAAAAATATCAAGACTTAGACCTTGTATTAAAATTGCGAATGCATTTTTAGCGAAAATAAAATTGCTGAAAATTTTTTTTTCTTTTGTTAGAATAAATGATTTTTGAATATTCATTTCGAGCTATTAAAAAAATTGGCTAGATCATAATAATTTTTATATCAAAACAAATTTTACAGTTTCCTGAGCAACATATATCAAAAATTCTAATTCCAACTTTAAATTCTAATTATAAATTTGACTAATCGTAGTTTCGAGCTTTTTTCACATTTTTTTTGAACCGCCATATGTTAGGCAATATTAATTGTGCGAATTGAGAGATATGCTCACCCACCTTATAATTTAATTATTTAATAATTATAACATCATTAAAACGTTATAATTATTGTAGTCCTTTTAATAATTCATACATTTACGGTTCGAAAATGCACCACTTCTTATATTATATAAAGAAACTTGTGTAAATTTTTAAATTTCTCGACGAGCTTTGATAAGTCAGTTAGTTAGGCTTACTAATCTAGGTTTTGGAAACGAACTCTAGTAAGCTGCCCTTTTTCTTCAACCTTGAGAATAAAAGACAAAAATTAAAATTTCCCAAAGTTTTTAAAATGTGCATTTTAAAAGTACATATTTATATACATATATACCCTTATATATGTATGCATTCTTAGTATGTCAAGAATTTCGAGAAATAACAGAGCATACTAGATGTACATACTTCTCTAAAAATAAATCTGTCTTAAAATAAATTTGTGTCCGTCTTTTTACTTAAAATCCTTCAAAGCTAAATATTCGTGTTCGTTTTTACGATCAGAGAACAATCAAATTGCATTTGACGTGGTCAAAAAAAAATATTCAAATTTCACAGAGCTCATACAGTTCTATTGTGTTCATTTCCGAGTCCGACATAAAATTTTTCATCTGTTAAGAGGCATGCACTGGCAATTTCGAGTTTGATCAGTTTAAACCTGTGAACATAAAAAATGAAAATGTTCAAAGTATGCAAGTCAGACTAAAATTGACAAATGAAACTTCTCTGCAATTTAAACAAATGCTGTATCTGAATTCAGTCTGTTGAGAGATGATGAAATTATCTTCGAAAATTTGGATTCCGAAAATTTTATTTTCAATAGAGACCATTTTGTATTATAATTAATAAATTTTATACATACGTACATACTTATTCATATTAATACAGTCATATTATGCTGTTCACATCAGGTTTTTTCTTCCATTGAATTATTTGAAATATGGTGTAACATTTTTATTACATCTTGCAAAAATATTAAATACATATTATGCATGTGTGTGTATTTATGTTTTGGTGGAAGAAATATGTATAAGAATACAAGAAATGAGTAACATTAACAGAAGAGACGGAATAGAACTAAGACTTTTCATTTTTGTCAAAAATTAATTCTTTATTTTAATGTTTTGTTAAACCTACCTTATTTGAAAGAAATTACGAATTTTCTTTAAACAGTATTATTTATTAATAGTGAAATATATTGTAACGAAAGGGATGGCTTTAATAAAATTGTTTTAACATTATGATAAATGAACGTACAACAAAATTTCTTCAAAAGTTGTGTATCAAAATTTTAATTTTGTTTTTTTTTTGGCTAACGCGTTCCATTCCACGTTTAATTCTTTTTATTAAACATTTTTTCTTTTCTTTTTGTTCCATTTATATTCATTAGTTCGTAAAAGTTGGAAAAAACAATAAAAAGAAAACTAGAAAACCGGCCGGTGAACTGACCGCGACCATCAAAAATATTTTTTTTTTTAATATTTTTGTAAGCACACGATTTATTTGCATGTGTAAGAATACACATACAAACATTTTAATAGGAAAACTTATTATGTATTATGTTATTCGCTCTTTTGTATATTTATTTGCCTCACTATAGTCACTAGTCGCTATACTATACACTAAATTTATACCTAAAACTTACAAGTTTATAAAATACAACTGAAATAATCAGTTCTTTATAAACATGAAACATTTACTCTTTGTAAAACCCTGAATTTGATGAGGGGTATGGGGAGAATTGGGCGAGTATAAGTATCGGATGACGCTCGATGATAATGGGAAAAAATATAATGATCATCAACATAAGCGAAAATAAAAAACAACTTCAAAGTTAATCAAAAACTGGTAAATTAATATAAAACGAGTTATAATATATTGTCGAGTTGTATTTGTTTGTATAATAGTCACTTGAAAAGATATGTAGGAGCAGAAAAAAGGGGGGAAGGGAGTGAGGAAAGAGCGTGGAAAACGAACAATGTGATAATCATATTAAAATGTTGGAAGAAATAAAAAATAGAAAAATAAAGTAATAACAATTATTTTTATTGTTGTATTAAAATATATGTATGTATGCGATATATAATATTAATAAAGTATTTACGCTTTAGATACATGTTGTGTACGTGTGTATTGATGTAATAATGGTAAAGAAAGGTTAGAAAATACATTAAATAAAACAAAATGAAAAAAAAAAGAAGTTTATAGAGGACAAGAACCTTTTCAAACCGCTTCAATGAATAAAAGTTGCTTTTCAAGTTTAAATTTTAGCTAGGTATGTAACGTGTTTTAGAGTTTTTTTCTTATATTTTTTTATTATTCTGATCTTCAATTAAAAAAGAATTTTCTCAACTTTTATGACCAGGCAAATTATTAAATTTTTTTTTGTTATACATATATATGTATGTAAATAGAAAAAATAATTGGCTATAAATATATTTTAGAAATAAATTCTATAGCTGAGAAAATTAGAAAACAAAATGAAAAAATAGCAAATTATTTTGTAATCACTAGTCACCATAAAAATTATTAATTTTAAAGTGTTTATCTAGATAATTTTTAAACTGAAAACTGTAAATATGAAATTTTATTAATTGTGCAGAGGAGTAATAAAAATAGCTTGCATTTTAATTTTTTACCGAGTACGTTTTGTCGTTACACGCGCTATGTATGCAGCGACTGGTAGCATTCATGAAAAGTTTATATAAAAGTTTTACAACTATAATCAATTATAATTTGGTTAGAAAGTTACACAATTTTTATGAAATTTATGCGACAGAGTTAATCCTATCCGATAGACAGTTTTCCATTGTTTCTTCGATAGTGTATATAAACTTATAAACACGAATATATTTCAGATTTATAGAATTCAACCTATGATATAAAAGTTGTAATCGTGAACAACAATCAAAAGTTAATATGAGTACAATCGGATGATTTTACAGTTAAATATTTAAAAAATTTCTAAATATGAAATTTTCTCAAATGTGACAAAGATAATTGTTTACAAAGTGCTTGAATTTTTTATTTTAGCCGGTAACACTAAAAATTACATATTGAAATATTTCTGTTGAATTTTGATGAATAGTTCAACAGTCAATTTTCAACAGTCACACGAATGTTTGTATTTATGTACACTGATATTTATTTAAATGTTAGTTTCGATTTCTGTGGTTTGTGCTAAAGGATTGCTTTTTTTTACGACTTCTTTTAAAACAAGTTGTTGTGAGCAAACAATGAGCGTGAAAAGAAAAAAAACCAGTTGAAACACATACATATATATGTATATATATATATATATATGTATATCTTTTTACGTTTACGTACATAAATTAGTACACACGTATACATAAAGAATGGATGAAATTTTATAAATACAAATAAACAAGTTCATTTTATACTCGGTTAACAAAGTCACCATACATACAAATTTAAATTTCTGGCTGGACAGTATTTGTAACAACTTAAAATGAATTCTTAATATTTCTGAAGCAATCGTAGCTGTAAAGTTATTTATTATTTAGAAATGTCTGGAAGTAAGCGCAGATCATGTACACATAGTACGGATGGATGTAAAAAATGAAAATGAAAATCAAAATCTATTTGAAAAAGAAAAAGGCTATAAGTTATGATGAAGGGCAGTGAATATTGCATTTTTTCGAATTTATTTCTTTTTTTTTTTATCTTCTGCAACAGAATAATTGTAATGGTTGGATATCGGCATTTAGCTACAAGTAAAATAACATTAAGTATAATAAAAGAAATTCAAGTGTAGAATCACTTATAAAAACTGGTTTAAATATGTAGCTGCAAAATTATATAAAACAAAGAGATCAAAAAATTTTATAAAATAATTTTGATATTTCACGAAGAAAAGAGAAATTAACTTTGTTAAATTATAATCGATTAAATATTTTGTGAGTTTTAAATCTGTAAAGGCCTCTGAAGTCAAAAGGAATATTCTGAAATCTCAAACTATTAAAGAATCACTTTACAAATACAGTACAATAAGTGTACAATAAGGTCTTAAGATTGCAATTACTGTCGTCCATTTTGTAAATTTAGAATTTTGCTTTGTAAATAAATTTGGCAATTAGTGCAGAATAATTAACTAAGTAGGGCTCGCCAAATAGTACACAAAATTGAAGTCGTAATAAGAATTTTTTTTGCAACAAAAAACTTTACACAATCTACATTATATTGAAATTCTTGACAACTACTTGTAAGACCTTTATAATAATTTCTAAGATGTTGTTTTTTGATTATCTTAAAATTTTTTTAAGTACAATTCTTAGCTCACCTAAAATTCACAAATTTAATGCAACATCAATAATATTTTAAATTTTTTCAATATGTTTGCCCACTAGCGATTACCTAAAAACTAGTTTTTAGCAACTACTGAAATTTTCACTTCAAAAAAATGAAAATTTACAATAAATTCTTTTTATGTACAATTTATTTGTCTGGTTTTATTTATAAAATAGTATTCAGACAATTATTTTATATGCGATTCGATTACGTACAAACTCTTGCATAAAGCAGATTGACTTCATTCACTTTAATTAGTGATGCAGAACTGAAGGGATTTTAAATTTTTTTTTCCAGTTTTGTTTTTATCTTTATATACCATTTTGATATTTCATCAAAAGAAAAGGAATGCAGCGATTGCACAACAAAACTGAACCTGGAAAAAATGTTGAAATAATCAAGTTTTGCTGCATATATTTTGAATTTCCAAGAATTTAATTTTATGTTTTTAATGAAAATTATACGTTCTTTATCAATACAATTTTATGTACATCGATAAATAAAAAATACCTGTGTTTGTTTGGAGAGCCAAAAAATTTAATATTTAAGTCAAAAAATATTTGATAATAATAATCGATTACGTTTTCTTCCGAATTTCTTTGAATTTTTGTGTCGAACAAATTCTTTTTGGAGATTTTGAGCTAAAAAGAAAATATAGTTGGCCGACTGGCTTAATTATTTGTAAAATAGCACATTTTCCTTATATTTGTAAAGCGATTTATCAATTTCCTTATATTACGGTCATTGATATTAATTTAAAAGAATTGCATACATTTAGGAGAAAGTTAAGAGTTTATTATTTAAAAAACATTGTGCTAAATACCATTCGTTTTATCAATTATAACTATGGTTATAAATTAATTTATTTGAGACATAAGAGCAAATTGTTTAGGTTAGAAGACGTATACTACTACATTATTGTTTTTGTGACGATTCGAATTCGAAAAAATAAAGGAAATATTGATTTTTCATTAAATGTGTAGTGTAATTACTTGTGAAAAAAAAGTAGAGAAAATTTGTTAAGGTTGTGAAAAATATTGCTCATAAAAAGTTAAAATTTGGTGTTTATCAGAGTTGTCATGTAGGAGAAAAATATTTACAAATAGAAAAATCTGTTCTGTATAACCGTTATTTTCAAGGATTAATTTGTCTTCCTAGTATTTGTTGATTTGAAGGTTAGAGGAGACACTTAAGCATTATGTTCTGCAAAAATAACATTTTCACTAAGCCAGACCTACTTTTCTACATTTTCAATGTTTACATTTAGGCGAAAATTTTCCAAAAAAAATTTACTTTTAAATTTTTGGTATTTATTTCTCAAAATATCTACAATAAAAAAATTTATTTTTAAAGTTAATTTTGTAAAAATTCAAATAGGTGGTCATTCATTGTACATCATATTTAAAAATTTGTAAGCGTAAAATAAATTCTAACATTTGATTTAAAAAAAAATTCATTTGAAGAGAAAATATTGAACAAACTTTTTAACTTTCCATGTTTTTTTTTTGTTTTACTTGTTTTTACTACAATTATATAATAACTTCGTTATATCGTTTCAACTATTTTTAAAATCTAGTACAAAGTCCGCATTAAATTGATTAGCTTTTGATTTAAAGCAAAAAAAGTAATAGAGAAAAACCTTTTGCTTTTGAACTTTAAAATGCAATTAACCTAATTGCTTAACCGAAGGTAATTTAAGAGGAAATTTAATCATAAATTATTGTAATGCATACAATAACCAATGTTGTAACTTTGGTTACTTTTGTAATTTTCACAATGGACAAACATTTTTATTTGATTAGTTTGAATGAAAGAATACAAAAAATTTCAAATGTTTTTATTTATTTATTTTTTTTTTTTAAAGAACATGCGGCATAAATTTTTTTCCGATTATTCTGCAGAAAAAAAAAATCAAATTATTAAAGTAATAAGAACAGACAATTCAATACAGACACGCAAACTTTACTGATTGATCTTTAAAATTGGAATGGTGAAACGTTGATTCCTAAACTTTACATTCTTAATAAATTTCCTTTTTATAAAATTTTCGGATGATAACGAGCCCTTTTATGCACGTTCTCTTTTTTATTCTGAATAAATAATTTAAATTTTGTTATAAAAATAAAATGCTCTTGAATTAAAAATACTTACTTTAATTTTTTATGTCAGAAATTATGTTTTGAATTTATTTTTAACTTTGAAACTTTAGAATAATAACAAAATAAATATTTTTAATTCAACCCCTTTTATGTAAATTTGTTTTTATCGTAAAAAAAACTCTATATATATACAAACTTATGCATATAATTAAAATAATGCAAAGAGACTACAAAAAATATTTTGTTTAGTTAACTTGACCGCATCTTTAAGGTGCAATTTTTTGATTTCGTTTAAGAAATAATTTACATTTCATGTTAAATTTACTGTTTAGTTTGTTTAGGTTCATAATAAATAAAAAACTAAATCAAAAATTACTCGAAAGTAGGAGCATTTGAGTAACATTTTATTTGTCGTTAGTGTGTTTTGTAGAAATAAACATATTTTTGCTTTGAAATATTTCAGAAAGTAAGCGCACGATTTTAATGAATTTCTCAGTATAGCATGTGTGCAATGTAAAACTTATTCAATAATATTTTCAAGAAAACTCAAGGAACCCCGTAAACGTATGTAATTGAATATGTTTTATATTTATATTGCTGATTTCATTCACCATATTGCAAACCAATACATAGTTACTTCCTATATAGTTAATAGGTATCAACTAGACTATTCTAGACTAGACTTTTCTAGTGTTCAAAACGGATTTGTAAATTAAATATTCTATTTTACTTGTACAATATCTCTAAATTTATATTAAGAATAAAAATATAGTAGAGTAAAAGGAATAAATGTAAAAAGAAAAACAAAATAAAAAAAAATTAAAAAGAAAATTGAACATAAGAAAAACGTAACGATTTTCACCTGAATTAGCGTTTTTTGTGGCAATTTCCTCTCTCTATTAAATTAATTATACTGGTTACACAAAATTTTACTCAAGTGAACATTGTACACATACCTATAAATATATATATATGTATATTTACATAATATACATTTTTATTTGTCGTCGATGTCGGCAATGCTTTTAAAATTTAGTGTTGATAAAATCACTAATGATAATGATTGTTATAATGATGATGATGATTTTTAAATGATGTTGATATTTTATTAATGCTGTTATACTATTATTATACAGTGTTGGTGATTTTTTTTTCTTGTTGAGAAGAATTTCTTTACATTGATTGTGATTATGAATAATTATTATTATTACAATTTGGCTCTTGTTTGTAATTTTTGTAAAGATCGTCATGTATATGTATAGGTTCACTATATATGTATATATATATAATTAGTATATGAAGCATAAAATATTATGTATATTAGCGTGTATACGAAGTCTGCATAAGCAATATTTAAATTTTAATGTAATGTTCTCATCATAGTTGCGGTAAATTTAACAAGAAGTTTGTAAACAAAATATTTTTAATGTTGCTCTTTTAAATATTACTATACAGATTTGTATTGTCGTTGTTAATATTGTTGTTATTGCTGTTGTTCTTTATACATAACATAATTATAAATTATTCATTCTCCGTTTGATTAAAATTTACCCATATAATATGGAATGCATTGCTAAAGATTATCAGCTTGCATATTAAAAATACAGAATTATACAAAATGTATATGCAAGTGAGAAAATGTGTGGAAAAAGATGGGTACATCTGTGTCATATTTGCAAAATGTAAAAATAAATTTATTTATACATTTATATGTACGTGTGTTAATTTGAGTATAGTAAAAGTAAAAAAAAAATTATCAACGAAAATAATTTTAAATTAACATTCCTTAAATATTATGGGTAGCTTAGAGTGGAAAAGAGTAAAATAAGAAGGAAATAAGGAGTATACAAAAAAAAACTAATACACATTTATACACATAAAATTTTTGCTTCTTTCATTTAAATTTTTAATCCTTTTACAGGATTCTCATTTGCGGTCACTTTTTTTTTTCTTTTTGCTATTAATAATTCGTAAATATTTGTTGTGTTCCGTGTGTTTTTTTTTTTATTACTTCTCTTCTGTTCTGCTTAGTTTTTATTATATTGTTCTTGTTTATTCTGTTTTAACATTTTCATAGAACGGCTAAGTTTACTGATGCAACTAATTAAAAGGACCTCTTGACCAAGTTCTCTCTTGTCTATTTTATTTCTATAGTTTTTCCTCTTTTATTTATACTTTAATTAATAATTTTTATATCGTTATATTTTGTAGCAAAATATATATATAGAAAAATTGTGCTTAGAAATTAAACGTGGAATAAAACAGAAAAAGAAAACTATGAAAATCACAGAAATAAAACAAATTGGAAGATAAAAATATAAATGAAGTTAATAAACTAATTAAAGGACATTTTAATTAAAGTATACTGTAAAAATAAATATAGGGAATATATACGCGTGTGTGTGTATACATACAGAGATCTCAAATATGTCAAGGAATAGAATAAATCTATGTTGAGATTTTAAAGTATATTTTTTTCTACAAAACAAAATAATTTTATTTCAGAATAAATAATAAAGTTTATTAATATATTTTAATTAATTTGAACAGTATAAAAACGACATCTTATAATTATTAAATATGCTTACATTTCTGTTTTGTTAGCGAGACTTAAATTTGTACTTTTTACAATACTAGTCCTTACAAATTTTGCAATTCAAAGTCATTTTTTTCGTTGATTAAAACTTTGAATTAAAAAATTTTATAACAAAATTAATTTGGAAATGGAATAAAAAAATAATTTAAAGTTGAAGAGATTTCGGAATCATCTTTATAATATTAAGGCAGAAAATCTGAGTTTTAAAATAACTTTTTAAATAAAAGATTAAATATTTTAATTGAAAATCTTAATTGTTTTTGTAATAAGACAAGTTGTTACCTACTGACTTTACCGACTTGGCTTTCTGTTCTTATAAAAAAATAATTGTAATTGTGAAAATTTCTCTAAATCTTTTGCGCAGAACTCATTGCACAAAACATTCAGAAAAATCATATATAAAGAATTGCATGCAAAATTGTTAAAAATGTTTGAAAATTTTAATCTTTGATTGTTGTTGCTTTGTGTTGTGACTGAAATCTTTAAGTAACTTTATTTTCTTTTTTCTTTTTCTTAATTTTCAAACGTATTTTATTGAATTTATTTTAAATTGAATACCTTATTATTAATTGTCATATTTTTATTTTTTTTTTCTTTACAGGTAAGCAATAATAAACAGATATTAAATTTTTTTGAAAATTTCTTTTTCCTAGTAAGTATTTTTTATACGCTAAATTTTAAATTTTCATTAAGAAATATAAAATAAATTCACAATCAGTAATTTTACTCACACAATCACAACTATTTCTTCGATATTATTAATAATATTAGTAATAATTTTTTAAAAAAAAATTTTGAAAAAAAATTTTTGACTCTGCCCCGTCCGTCCGTCTGCCCGTGGGAATGTTTACAAAACTTCTACGCCTTTCAAGATAGAAAGTTGAAATTTTATATGTAAATACATGTAAAATAACTTGAAACCTATTTCCGTTAAAGAAAATTTTCACCTATCTACTCCATCAAAGTTCTAAAAATAGTCCATTTTTTGACTATTTATTGAAATAATGAACGAGACTACAAATATTTTGTAAATTCTGCAAGCACAGAAAAATAGTAGTGAGTGCTTTTTACCGCGGCATACTATATTTAAATTTAAACTTAAAAAAAAAAAAAAACAAAAGGACCGTTAAATTTCACCATTATCGAAAATTCATTTCTCCCAAATTTTTGATATTGTTCTTCTTCTAGACCACATGTTCTAGAACTCTGAAGCTGCCTTTAGACAGAAATAAAGAGTTTACTTCGTTAGAGGAAAATTTTCGGCACCTTATGTTTGCGAATTTGCAAGCTTTCCAAATTTCTATAAATGCAGAAAGCCAATGGTAAACTAACAAAATATGCTGTTTAATAATATAATTATTTTTCTTAACTCACACAATTACCCCTAAATTCAAGCATTATGTTAACTTCTTTAATTTTTTTCGGCCTCATCCTAAACGTAAACCATCTTAGAAAATTTTAATGTTTAACATTAGTATTTTCAGTTACCTACATTACAAACCACTGGTTTGACCCAATTTATTATGAATGTTAATGTTAAGAACAAGCATTGTATTGTTAACGATTTTTAATAAAGACATAATGGTCTTAAAATTTTAAGGCACGTGTTTTTTCGTAGACATCAAACCGGTTAATAATAACTTTGTAAGTTTAGATATTTTATAAATAATATGTGTCCTTAAAATATTTTAATTTGACAAAGGGGCTCTGTAAATTTTAAAATTTGTTCAATATCAAAGCGGATTTTAATCAATAATTTATTTTTTAAACTCTGTATCACTAAGGGTCAAAATTTTAGCAAAGACTTATAAATTTTTAGTAAACAGAAAATTATCTTAAATAAAAGCGAAATTATTAGGCATGAAACTTTAAACCTGAGGAAAAACTTACAAATCAAGTAAAATGATCAAAGTTTTTAAATTATTAAAAATTTTTTAAAATACCTAGTGTTTCCCATTCTTAGTTAAAATTAGAACAGGATTTCGATATTATTCTTGACAATGAGGCAACCCAAAAAGAATGAAATGCATATTGGTAAAGAATTTTCATTGTATTAAAATAAAGTACTTGGAAACACAAGAATCTATTATTTTCTGGCCTTAAATCTGTGATCTTATTTACTAATCTGCATTATGATTTCCTGAGTAAAATTTTAAAATTCATGTAATTTTGAAAGAAAGAGATTTTAACTATATTAAATTTAATTTTTTTTAAGAATAAAATTTATTTATTATACACAAGTATGTGCATGCGTGCATATTAGTAGTATAAAATTTAAGATTTATTGAAAAAAATTTAAATTTTATTAGTGATAATTTAATCAATTCATATACTTTTATCTTATTACATAAATTTATTATTTTATTATTAATTAGTTAATATATTCAATTTGAAAAAGGATCACCTGCAATTAAACTCAATGGTATTATACACACTTGCATATTATTATATGTAAAAAAAAATAATATATGTAAAGAAATCCCAATATTAAAAATATTAATTTTAATCCCATTTTGATAGCATTGTACATACATATAATATATTGAATAATAGTAAAGGAAACATAAAATTTAAATATATTTTATATGGTCATATGTTTGTATTTATGTATACCTGTTATGTATATATGTATTTTTTATTGATATAATATATTTCTAAATTTACAAATCTCTTCTTTCAAACATGATAGATTACAATAAAATTTTAACCTTTATTATACTTAATAATATTTTAATCAGTTTTAATCACATTTACAATTTTATATATATACAATATAATATCATAAATAAAATGAATACATAATTTAAAATTTTTATTATATACAAGAGCTTAACTTTAAATTAGTAATTGATAACATTTTCTGTAATACCAATACATATAAACATATATATAAATATTAACATTCATGGTGTAACATGTTTAAAAGTTTACAAAAATATAAAAACATATTATATATACCTTCATATATTTTTTAATCGTATTGTAAAATATTTAAAATCCTTTAAATTCTTATAAGAATAAATAATGAATTTAAATTTATGCGTACTCAACTATGTATAGTAACTTATAAGATACACATTTGTTGTTATTACATAGAAATATAAAATATTCTAGTTACAGTGGGTATATACGTCAAATTAGTAAAAATTAACTCATGTAGTTTTTTAACCTTTTTATTTGATTAAGAATAAAAAGGGTAACTCATATAGGATTGCTTATGATTGCTTCTAATTTTTCAAAGTATTTTATTCGGCACAATTGATAGTTTTTTAAAAAAAATGCAGTATGCCAATATTTAGAGCTCTTTTTGACCATTTAAACGATTTAGAATTAAATATATAAAAATTCATAAATTTTCGTATAAATGTAAATCGCTTTCTCTTCAATTGTGTTGGCGCGAAGTAATTTACTTGTAATAAATTTCATAAATAATTTCTTTATACCTACACACATGTAGATACAATTCTATTGTTATGCAAAAAGTAGCAAGTTTTCTTAATAATTGAAAAGATAAATAGACAAAGGGGTTAACAAACATTTTGACGAAAATCGAGCTGCTCGAATAGAACATCATTAAATTTCATATATACTCTTATAGCTAAGATTATAGAAGATAAGATTGACAGTGCACATAGGACCTTAAGTAACAAAAAAATTAATTAATATTTTTACAATTTGTTAATGAAAAACAGTGTTAAGATGCAAATATAAGTTAACCGCTTTGTCCACTTACCGCTTTAATTATGCGCCGCATCAATATTGTTATTACAATACTAAATAAATAAGTGAACTAAATAAATATCGCATATAAAATTTCAACAAAGAGAGACAAACTCAGAGTTAGAGTCAAACTTACTTCAAAAATTCTTTGCTACAAACACTTTTTTTTAAATTATTCGGGAATAAATGTTTCATTTACATTATATGTGTACGTGCGTATGAATATTTTATAAATTTTTCTAAAAAGAAAAAAAATCATTTTTTATGTATGACACTATGGGTAAACTGTAATGTAAAAATTTAAAGTTATAAACTTTCTTAAAAAATAAAATTAATTTTTTTCTTATATTTTCCCTTTTTTAAAAAATTTTTTTCTAATAATTCTATAGAATATTACAAAAATAATAGAACTTAACCTGTTTTTACACAAAAATAAATTTATATATGTACAAACATATACACGGATATAATTCTTGTGCAACATTTTGCTTTATAACTTTTTGACTCTTTCCAATTGAATAGAGGAAAAACATCAACATTATAATATATGAACTGGGTTTTACTTATTTAAGGATCATTAGGATGAATTAAAATTCTTTGAAAAATCTACTATAGGTATAAATTTATATGTATGTATATACATAATATATGTATTATGTATGCATGATGGTATACAATAATATGTATGTCTTGCAATGCAATATGTTTGAGTAAACAATATACTTACATTTCTTTTATTTTATGTTTGTTTTTTTTACAATTTTTCTTGTTAGTTAATGGTATAAATTTTTAAAGTATCCATAATCTTCTCCTTTCCACAAATATCCGAAAATATAAAACAATGAAAGCAAAAAAAACCGTAAAATTACAAAACGAGGAAAAAAAAACAAAAATTATAATATAAAAAACAAAAAGAAATCCAAATAAGAAATAAAATGAGAAATGAATGGGTTTTAAGCCCTTGATGTCCTTATTATTCTCTTCTTTTTCTGATTGCGTTTTTTCTTTCTACTTTTGATACTATTTTGATACTACTGCTACACTATTTCTGTATTTTCTTCTATTTTGTTATATATATATATATGTATGTGTGCAGTTTTCTGCTTATAATTCAAAGAGACAGAAAAGATATGGTTCTTGTGTTGTGTTTGTGTGCAAACAAAGATATAACAATACCACAAATCCCATTAAGAAAATTTTTTTTTTGTTATTTTTTTATTATCATTTTGTGTATGTTCTTCTTTAATAACGATTTTTCCTCTCTTTCATTACGACCGACATCATCTTTTTCGTCATCATAAGGACGAAAATGTTTTTTTTTTCTTTTTGTTTTTCTTGTTTTCATTCTTTTTATTTTTTTCCACTTACATTGGATTTTCTACCCAATTCCATGTGTGTTATTTATATTCAATGTTTTATTTCTTTTTTACTTGGTTTCTTTACCTATTTTACTATTTAATACACGTATACATATTTACATATAATCATGTATGTACATAATATGTGAATATTGTAGAAATAACAAAAATAACTCTCTGAACTTTCAATTCAAAACGTTATGTAACAATATAAATGAATAACAATATTGTAAAACGTGTACGCACATACGAGTTCTGCCCATGTACAATGTATATATACGTATATGCATAAGCATATAAATATGTGTACATTTATTAGTTCATCCATTTCTATATCCTTTACTGAATAGCTCTCAAGTATATTCATTTTCCTATGTTTTCTTCTTCTTTTATTATTACTTTTTGGCCGCAAATTTTACAACACAAAAATAAGAAATGTAGACAAAAAAAAAAAAAAAACAAAAGTTTTACTTGATGGTTCATTCTGTTCTAAACAGTTTTTTTGTAACTCCAAAAATAGAGTAGAAATATTCAATGTGATCATATACATAATTATACTTAATGGTTTAAATAATATGTATGTATATTATACGTAAGTAGAAGCTAAATAAAACTGATATACAGTGAATTTGTTTTCTGATTATCATTGTTTTTCGAAAATTTCTCGTACTTTGAATTATAAACTGAGACCTGTTGACAAAATGTGGTAGTTTCAATTCGCATATACCAAACATTGCATTACTCAATACCTGTGCATGACAGTTAGCAAAATATAAACTTAAATTTATTGAAATATTAAAAATAAATTACATAATAAAGGATTCGATATCAACCGATTTAACTTCTGCACAATGCCTAAAAATCATTGGTTTTAATTAAATTTTGAAATCTTCCTGTAGTTTCAAGAGTATATTTTACAGGCATTAATATAGAATATTAATGAAGCTATATTTAATGATGGCCAATTTGAATTTGGATGGATTTCATTTTGCATTGCATGTCATAGTTGTAAATACAACATTTTATTATATGTGACTCATGAATTGACTAATTGTTTAATTAAACCAATTTTTCGAATTTTTCGAATTAGAGAAAAACTCTTATGCTATTAATGTAACAAGAATTTTTGCTATCTTAATGTAGAAATATCTGAACAAAATTGTGTCCAAAAAATTATACTCGTACCTTACTGTAGTTCAAAATAGAAATTATCGAGTAGAAAAACAAAAAAAAGTTTTTTTTTTTTTGTAATAATTCCATACGAAAAGATCGAACGGAAAAGATATACGACAAGTTAAAAAAGAATTTTTTTATTTCACTTTTATAACAGGATAATCCTAGCAACTTGTTGAATTTATTAGAATTTTTAGAATTTTTTGCGTTACTTTCGTTCTCTTTTTGTTTTTTGTATTTTTGTTTGTTATAAACGAAAAATACATATAAGTCAGTTATAGAGCACAAGGATAATAGACTACATAGCAAAAACAAAGGAAGTAAAAAAGTAATAAAAAAAAATCATTTTCCTTTTTTCTACAATATTGTAACAGTATTTTTCAGTGTATTCTGGTGTATGGGTAAAGGTTTATCAGATTATTTTCGGTATTATTTCTATTATATGTTTTGGGGCTCCTTTCGTTTCTACTTTAACTCTCAATATTTTAAGGATTATGAATTAATTTAGGCGCATCGAATAAAAACATTTTTGTTTTTCTTTTTTTGCTCTTTTTTCTTGTTATTTCTTGTGTTTTGACATTAACTTTTATAATAAGAATAAAATAATAAAAAAAAAGAAAATTAATATTTTAATTTTTTATTTCATACTGTTCTTTATTACTTTGAATTGATTTATATGTTCTTGTGCCAATGTAAAAACATTTTAAAGAAAAAGCGAAGGATACGAATTGTTTAACACATGTTAAGATTAATCATTACAATAATGAGATAATTAATTTTCTTATTTAATAATAAAAGATTTATAGATGTATTGCAAAACGAACGTGAGTTTAAAGATAATATCAATATTGTTAATGTGTGATTTTGTCTACTAGCTCTAGTAAATATGCAACACTATTCGAAAACTACTTTTTGAATTATTACTTTAGAGTTATGATATCAATATTTTTTGGCAATATTATATATAACGCCTTATAACAAAACGTTGAGTCATCCAGCTTTTCAAAGGAAATAGGTGTCGACAACTGTACTCTTACTATGTCGAATATGCATTTTTCGTGATCTATAGTGAAATAATTAAACGATTTTTTTGAAATATTTTAATTTTGGTTGGAATCAAAAGATATCCATATCGGAGATTAAAAACCAAACTTGCTTCAGGGGCCGATTTCACACTTTTAACCATTTCTAAGGAATTAATTCTAAGCAATAACAGGAAGCTAAACTGTTCTAAGAAATTATATTTTTGTAAAAACTGAAACATGAGTTTAAAGAATTTTTTTGTAATCTTGTGAAACAGTTTTGTCCAACGGGCAACAATACACTAATGCGAATTTCTTAATATTATTCGCAAAATACACATTGCGGTCGGTTGTATGCTATTCAAATCGTATTTTTTAATATTTTTATGCGCTACCTCATTACCTTCAAATTTTTTAATTAATTTAAATTCCTGAGTTCGTGTCATTCTTTACATTTAACTCTTGTTGTCACTACAAAATTTTTTTTGGTAATTTCAAGTTTATTGAGTGCACGAAAATTTTTTTATAAATGCGGTATTTAACAGTTCATTCTCTTTTATTCACAAAATTGAAATAGAAATTAAGAAAAAATGATATCATGAAACTAAAATTAACTTTGTCCACTAAGTACTTCGACATAATATAAACTAAAGTCACATTAGATTTTTGGATTTAATTAACGATGCGTTCAATAAGTGAATAAAGATGTTTAGCAACAACCATAAAGTAGTAGCACATAACAGCTTGAATTAGTTTAAATTTTGCACTGAGTAATCATTTTCCAAGTCACATGTTATTAAATAAACTTCAAATTAAAAACTAATGTATTCAAAACTTAATAATGAAACCCCAATGCTTTCAGTTTTTGCGAGTAAAGTGCAATTTGTTTATAAATGCATTCCAATTATTCATCTAATTCAATTCTAATTTTCTTTAATAATCTAATGAATTTAAAAATGAGTTATTTGTCTTATTTTATTTGATATTCAACATTTTAGATTTCAATCCAATTATACATATACAAGTATATCTATGTATCTATACTTTTATATGTCCATATTTAATTAAATTCTAAAATTTCCATGAAATATTTTGTTTTATTTTCTTGCTTCAATATTTATTGTATAAAAATATATGGGCACAAATATTTACAATATTATTTTAAACTCTCAATGCTTTCTAAATTCAATTAAATATTAAAAATTTTATTAAGCTTTCACAGAAGTAGAGAGTTGTTTACAATAATGTATAGCAATTCCGCTGTACTAAAGAAATATAGACTATTTTATATATGGGTCAAAATTTAAAAGTTTGCACAAATGAATTTTTTTTTTTCCAAATTATTTTTTTAGAATTTTTTATTAAAATAATTTTTTTATAGTTGCCTAATATATAATGTACAATCTCCTCAAGTGGTCCGGAAGTTTTGTAAATATTTTAGAAATTATAACCAAAAAAGTAAGCGCAGGTTTGAATTTAGTTCAACTACGTTACCGATAAAAATATCTTAAATTTTTCGATCTCTTCAATGGAAATTATTATTTTCATATTTTACTCTCATTTGTAATTAAAGTTATAAATAAATTTATTCTGTAATATTGAAAAATCATTTTTATAAAAAAATAAATTATAAGTTATTTCAACTGTGTTACTAATTTTAAATTTAAAGTTTTTATTTTTAAAATAAAACTATTCAATAGTTTTTTTCTTGCAGGAATTTTTACATAACTGCTTTAGAAATGAATTTTTTATTCTAAAAATGTCCATAACAAAAAAATTAAGAGCTTAAATTTGAAGAAAAAAGTTTAAAACAATATTTTTTTTTGATTTTTTTTGTGACAAAACAGTAACGCAGTGGAAAATATAGTAACACTGTTGAAAAATTTGATTCAGTCTTCAGTATATTAACAAAAAAATTAAAACAAAAACAGTAAATTTCATGCTGTTGTTTAATATGCTAAGATATTAACTTTTTTCCTCTCGATGAAGTTGTATATATTCGGTTAAGTTTTTCATTTGCATTTTTAACAATATACATATTTAAAATATAAATAGATAGTGGCATTTTGTATAATAATCAATAAAATATGTTATCGCCTATTTGTATGTAAAATTATTAAGAATTTATTCACCAACTTAGAGTAAACTGCCTTAAAAATCAACTTTCTTACCATGTCTTCAGTAGTGTTACTTAAATTTAGTAACACAGTTGAACAGTAACGCAGTAGAATATTTTAAAATAAAAAGTATATTAACATAAAACTACAACATATTTTTGCATTTTAAAGTATACAGTTGGTTAGTTTACTTGGTTTGCTTAATAATATGCCCCTCTTTTGAATTTTTAAAAAAAATATTTAAACAAAAACCACGTAACACAGTTGAAAAAAGCGTTTTACATTCACGGCAAAAAAAATTCAAACTATCTCCAGCGATGTGTTTGGAACAACATTCACCACTAGCCCGAACAGACTTATTGCGTATTCTTTAAAACAAATAATGATGCCAAAATATTTAAAAAAATGATTAATTTTAAAAAATTTTATGATGTAACATAGTTGAAGTAACGCAGTTGAACAATTCTAGTGACACACTTTTTTTCTGTTAAAATTACATTAAAATAAATTAAAACTTAAAAACTAATTTTTGATTTTTATTTAAAAATAATGAAATAATTTTGCAATGTAATTTAAAATATATCCTTCTGTGGGGGAAGTTCATGAAAATTTAAATTGAAAATTAAAAATGTGGTCTGTGACAAGTTTCATTTATATGAAAACAGAAAACGCGCTCCGACAATTTTCCAAAATTTTCCAAAAATACTTACTTTTGCAATCTAAAAATTTTTTTTATTTAAAATTAAAGATTTTATAATTTTTATTTTATTAATTAAAATTTGATTTATTTTCTAAAAAAGTATTTATTTAAGCTTACTTTTTTGTGACGCAAATGTGCTAACTTTTAAATTTTCACCCATATATTACTCATATGTATTGTGTATATGCATATGTAGGCATATTCTTCCCTACTTTTTGTATGAGCGCAAATATATTTCGAACAATACTATTATTGTTTATTTTCCTTAACTCCGGTCTTGCCATTTTAAATAACTAATTTGCAAATAATATTTTCTATTGAATCTGTTTAGTAAATCTGAGATTATTAATGTAAAAATATGGGTGCTTCTAAAGAAAATTTTTGACAAGAAATTATTCATAGTTTTAATTTTTGAAATTATTTTAAAAAGTTTCTAAATTAATTTGCTTCATCGTTGTATAACAGATTTAAAGTAAGAGATTCTTTGAATAACTTTCAAAGTCTTTCAGGGAACCAATTACTAGCATTGTGTCGGAATAATAAATAGGCAAATAACTTTTACATAGCGTCATAACATTAGCTTCATGACATTATTCAGCGAGGCCTTTTTATAAATTTTGTAATTCTAACTTTAATAAGATGTAAAATTAAATTGTGCAATTTTGGTAGCATTTTTTATTTTTTGAACATAAAACCATTATATTGGTGGAATAACCCGTTCAAATGCATTTCCTTGTAATTTTACTTATATATATATATGAATTTTATTATAATTGCCTATTATATAGAAGTATAACACAAATTCTTATATTGCATGTATGCATGTATGTGTGAATTCCTAATAGCTATTATTTCTAATTAATTTATTTCCTTTATGTGTTTGCCTAAAAATACAATGTTCCTTTTTCAATATAATAGAGAGCAAGTGTTATTATATGAGTTCTTATGATCCTTGTTTTCGTTACAATATGTACTAAATAAAAAAATATGTAGAGAAATGTAATTTAGTACAAGTATACATACATATATACTTTTATGTTAACTTCATACAATTACTTTTTGATTTTAATGAAAGAAAAAATCTGATTGTTGTGGACGAAGGATTTTACATTTAGTTTAAAATTTTTATTGTTTTTATTTTTTTTTAATTTTGCTTTTAAGTTTTGTCTACATATTTTTAAGAAAAAGTTCACTTTAAGATGAACATTACAATTTCGAAAAGAATAAGTTAAATTCATTTTATATTATAGAAGTATTGCTTTATAAAATTAAGTAAAAAGTCATTAAAAATTAAGTTCTTAAGTGCTTCTAATTTCAAAACATATTCGTAATGAGTTCCTAAGTTACGAGGCTATTAAGTAAAACTAGATTTAAATGTCTTTATTTTTTTTCTAGTTTTTTATAAATCTACAATCCTTTATAATAAATTTGTCTGGAAAGATAGTATATGGAACTTTTAAGGCTCTGAAACCTGCTCTTTTCAATTGAATACGTTAATTTCCAGTCGCTGTTTTTTTTTAAAGCGACATCTACTAATTAAATAGTCAGTAATGTTCTCGTATTTTTAAGCAAAATATTGAAAAAAATGTTACGTCTACAGTTTTACTTAACATGCATTGGAACTATTTGTTCGGTTCAATCCTTATATTTTATATAAAACGAATTAAATCTTTGTCAATGTTTATAAATTTATATGTAAAATTCGAGATCTCACTCTCTTTTATATTTTAATATACCGTGCTTACGAAATTATCTAATTATTGGTTGCAATTTTTTTTCATCTGTGGATGTATTCTTTTTGAAATTAATTCTTCAAACCATTCTTAAAACTTCTTTTCGGGTAGCAAAATGAGATATTAATCTCATAAATTTTTAAATAATTTCTAAGAAAATCTGTAATCCAACATTTTGAAAGTCGTTCAACAAGTGCCAGTGTCGTTACTTACTTTCGAAATGCATATTTATAAATATTTGTTTTAATCAGGACATTAAACTAGAAATTTCTTTTTATGTCTGCATGTGTAAATATGCATTTATAGGTAATAGATGATGTGTTGAAGTGTGCGGTTTTAACAAAACAAAAAGATATCGAAAGTTTAACATTAGAAATCTGACATTTATTAATCAAAATAGGAAAAATAAAATGTAAAGTATTTTTATAGAAAATGTTGCATGTCAAATTCAAAAAAAAAATTTTTTTTTAATTTTATTTTTTTTAACAGAAAGAAAAAGGAAACAAAAATTTCTTTACATTTCATTTAGGTCAAATTTTTGCTTTTGGCAGTATACAAACCACATTTAGGATTCTATATGGAATACAAAACCAAAGAGTGTAGTATGCATAAGAGTTTAATGCTCAATCCATTTCCTAGCTTTCTTTGTTTCAGACAGAATTCAGTATATGTGTACAGTATTTGGATATAAGAATTGTACAAAGTGTGAATTGCAATTTTTTAAAGTGTGCTTGATTTTTTCTTTATAATTTTTTTATTATGTGATATGATGTTGGAATGTGAGAAAATTGTGGTATGCACTTAAAATTTTCTTTTTTTTTCTCTCTTTTCTCTTTATAATTTTTCCTTTTCATTTAGATTTAGTAACTGACTTCATTTTTCTATAATTAAAATAAAATAAAATGAAAACTATTTAAAGGAAAATATTCCATTTCGAAGCTTTAAAAGAAATGTGAAGAAAAATTAATAAGAAGAAAATAAAAAATAATTACCCGAATAACATTATTAAATAATATAAATCTATTTATATATATATATGTATATATATATTATGTGAGGGTCTTTTAAAACTTAATTAGTGCTATAAAAACAAGAACAAAATACGGACACCAAGACCAAAGTAAAATGCATTTATATTTTACGTGCATAAAATTACAAAATTACCCTAGAACTAAAATATTACGGTATACATATGAATTGGAATTATGAATGCAGAAATGTGATTTTATAGTAAAAACAGTTAAAAGCTCATAAAATCTAACAATTTGTGGATTTTTAATGACATCTTGACATAAAACTTAAATACTATGTGAATATTGCTATTTTTTAAAAAAATTTAACATTCTAAGGAGCATAATAATGTGTGGAGATGATGTGTTCTAAGCGTAGAATTATATTGTATTTTAAATACATGATTAGAGTTGAGAACATTTATATGACTTTTATCCAATTTAATTAATGAATTAATTGTTTTTTTGGTGTGTATATGGAAATCATTAACGTGATTAAATTCTGTATAGTTTTACTCTATTTTTGAATAAGTTTTTCAATTTTTCGAAATCGGACAGGCAAAGAAATACTGATAATAGCTTTTTGGTGAAAGACACGTTAAGCTTATGCGTACAAATGTGAGTAAGAATCTATAGACGGGGATAATTTTCCCTTATAATTTTTCGTTTAAATTAAATAATTTTTAGTAGGGGGAAATTAGAATATGAAATTAACTTCAAACTGCTTGATATCTAAATGTATAACACACATATAATTTTTTTTACAATACCACGGTGAATGTTGCTTATTTTTACAACTATCATAAAGTATGCCATTTTGACCTTCATTTAAACATATTTTTTTAACTGAAATTTTAATTCTATTCATTTTACAATTCAAAAAAATTTCTTTCTATTAGGAGTTTTGTTACGCATTTCCTATCTTGTCACTATACCCATTAATTTACTATATGGTATAGAAATAACATAAATTTCCAGTACCTTGTAATTTTCCAAAGCTTAACACACATTTCTACCTTAATATTATATAAAATAATTACTCTTATATTTGACTAAAGTCATCGTGAAAAGTTCCAAATGAAAATAGAAATATTTTATCGATTTAAAGAGAATAAAAGGTAAAAACAAACAAGGAAAAAAAAAATATTTTTATCACTTTATTTTTCATTCATTATACTTATGAAAAATCATAAAATTTTATAGTTATTAAAATTTTTAGTTATAAAGCTCATTTGTTTTTTCCTATCTCACATCTGAGACGATTTCTAAATGATTTTTAGATTTTCTCCTGAATTCTATACAAGTGTATTAAGTTATATACTCAACATTCTCCCTATTTTGTCAAACATTTATTTATATATGTATATACAGAGAAAGTTTATCAACTTTATTATTTAGTATTCCCAAAATAGTATTAAAAAAAAATAAAACAATTTTTATCAATTAACTCATTTTCGTGTGTCATATTAAAAACAATATAATAATAAAGAAAGGAAAAAGTTTTATGTACACACTCCTTTTCTTGATAGATCATAAAATTTTTTTTTTTTCAAAAAAAATAATGAAAGAAAAAGGACACATCTGTTCTTTATCCCAAATACAAAATCATTTCAACATATTAATAACTTTGCTTTAATTTTCTTTTATATTTTATGTAAGTAATAAATAATAGTAGTGAAAGTAGTAGAACTTTAGTATATTAAAGATTTTTTTATATTATAGTCATCGTCCATAGTCGTATAATATGAGTGAGCATGTATACAACATAGTAAAATTTTTTAAGAGAAAAAAAAAAAGATAATAATAATTTCTAAGTATGATAAGAAATTTTTACCTACTAAAAAATTTACCAGGGACCGGAAGAAAAAAACCAAAAATTTTATATATTTTAACAATGAAACTAAAAATGATTATTACAAATTTCATATTTTTACTGTATATATGTGAATATGTGCGAGTATATTTATATTATAATATTAACGACTGCTATATACTCATATATTACATAACTACTTATACATCATTGTAATTTTTATAATATGAAGCTATCAAGGATACTTTCCCTGTTTTCTTATTGTTTTTCTTTTTTCTTTTTTCATTATCTTAACTACTTTAAGTATTAAGTTTTTTTAATTTTTTTTTTATAAATTTTTGTTTCTTGATTTCCTGTATTTCTTCTTTACTTTCCTTTAAAAAAAAAAGAAAAGTTTTACGTATATAAGAAAAAAAGAAAACTTTCAACAGAGTAAAAAAAAAAAATTCTAGAAAGAAAGTAAAGTTTTTGAACAAATATTCAAGTATTCGGAGGCAAAAATGTGCAGAATTAAAAAATAAAAGAAAAGAACCGAAAATAAACATACCTATTTTTACTCTACCTTTCCATATTTTTAAGTTTTAAGAATCCTAATAAGAGTAACTAAATTACTTTCAGTCGAAACAATTTTTTTTTTTTCTTAAAATATTCAAAATACAAAATAATAAGAAACAAAAACACGAAGGATTTCAGAATTTGAGAGCTGGATAGCCTCTTATAAAAAAAAAATGTCATTGAATTTTATCGAAAACATTATTTCACTTTTTCTAAATAATACTTAAGTAATTATAAAATCAAAATAATATGAGAACGAAAAGAAGATGATTATTTAAGAAGATCAAATCATTTTCTTTATTTTCATAAATTTATGGTTTAAAGATCAGATTTTCTGTTATAAGGATCCTCATACTCAGAATTGCTTTATTATTTGATTTTTTGAATTAAAGGAGGATAAAGGATATTTTTATTCTATAAATGAAATTTTTAAATTTTTACTGCTATTATTATTCCTGCGAATTAGGAGCAGACACCGTCCAAATCTAGTTTCGTACTCGTTAATTCGAATTACCTTAGCATTTATGTTCATTTATGTATATTCCATTAAAAATTTTTCAATAAACCTCACTCCGTTCTAGAGTTATAAGTAAAAATGTAAAAAGTCTGAAATATTTCGAAAACCAATAAAGCAAATTTTTCTTCAAAGTTACTACACCTTTAATTTTTTTCACATTTTAAAGGAGAAAATCTATATTAAAATTTTAGCCTTCAATTGTTCAATTAACTGATTGATAAACTAAAGAGTTTAATGACATTTTTGTCAAAATTTAAAGCTTATTAAAACACCACGGAGCAAAAATCATATTATTACTTAGCTCCTTTGCTTATCCCTTCAATCCCAAAAAATATAATAAGCAATTCATGTACTGCGTGTACATATAATTTGCTTCCTTAATAATTTCCACGTTATAATCAATATTCTTAACAAAGATAAATATGAACACAATTACACTACTCAACTGAATCCTTAAAAAAAGCTCAAATTTTCAATTTACCTGTCAAATTAACAAACTTGCCTTTAATTTACTCATACTATAATTAAATATAATAATATTTTAGAGCAAAAAATATTATTTAAAGCAAACATTAAATTTTATTCTATGTCCTTAAATATGTAAAAGAAATAATTTTACTACACATTAATACTTAAGATTTCTTCGTATATACACACATTATATATTGACATATAAATTATACATATATAAAAAAAACTGGACCCAATACTTTCATAAATAAAAAAGTAATCCAATGAAAATTTATTTTTGCCATTTAATTTCTGGAATTTTCAAACACTTGAATATATTGAATATAACTTGTAAATTACACATGTAAAATACACACAACAATACATATATAATTTATTAATATTTCATTAATAAGTATGCAATACTTATAAACCACATTAAAAATTCGTTGAATTTTTCTCAAACCAATATCAACATTAAATTAAAGGAAAATATACAAAAGGAGTTTATTGTATAATATATTAAAGTAGAGTTATAGCAAATACCTCAGGTGGTAAAATATGTCAAGACAACAAAAAACTAAACAACAGTCACAATATATAAAGTATACAGGGGAAAAAAGCACAAAAACCCAAGAAAAAAAAACTTAAGCTCATTAAAACCTTTCAAAAGAAAATAATTTTTATGAGCATATGCAAAAAAAAAAATTACCAAAAAAATAATTTCTCCTTCTGTTGGTATGACACTTTTCATACAGAATTGTACCTACACACGCCGTTCTCTATAATTTCCCTGTATAGTTTTCTTGCCGATTCTACTTATACCATAATAATCTTAATATGGTAGAAAAAACGTAGGTGGATGAATGCAGGACTTTCGTACACACACACATATGTATATAACTTTATGCGGTTATTTAATAATTTTCTTATCGTATACTTTTTGTTTACTCTTGTACTTTTTCATTACTTGTTGTTTTGTCTTTTCATTTTAGCCCCTGTCATTTGCAAGTTAATAATAATCAAGTTATTACATACATTCATTTGGGTAGAAAATCATATATAATTTCCTCATACTTACAGTAATGATAGTAATCCTTACATAAAAATAAATGATTTTGACTTGGTCAACTCTCGAATAATTGTAAAATAATCGTAATAACGTATATACCATATGAGACGCCAATGATAAAGAGAAAAAAAATATAATTAAAGCAATTTAAAGTTGTTATACATATAATACAGAAAATTTATTTTTTGCATAAATTTTAGTCTCTTAAAATTTTAACTAACACTTTTATTTGAATAGAGCTTTAAAAATGTAATGGTTGACTATATTTTCCATTGTAATTTTTAAGACTTATTCTTGGATTATTTCTTTGAAATTTTTCAATGTATAAGTTTTTCCATTTGAAAACGAAGCTCTTAATACAAATCGAAAAGCACATAAACTTTCTATTTACAAATTCACACTTGGAACCAAATAATTTTTATTAATTTGGCAACCTTTTGTGTAATAGTGATTTGATCAAAAGCCATCACATTGCATTCAGAATTCAATTATAGAAATTCAATTACATCGAATTTGTAAAACACTATTTCATATACACTATTTAAATATCGTGAAATTGCCGAAAAATGCGAAGTTGCGTTAATTTTTTATTATAATTTTTCAACTATTTTTAATAGGGAATCTAGAATTTTTTGAAAAGAAACACCATCGCATTTTTGAATTTCTACATTTTTGTCTAACATTAAGTAACAACAACCTCCTATCCAAACATAAAAAATTTTCCAACCTGTTAAAAATATTAATAAACTTTGAACTTAAAATTCTCGTAATCAAAATTTTTATGTACGTCAGTGTAATTATAGAGTACGTAGGTGCAATTTGTATTTACTTATGCCTTAATTATTACACAATCAGTAACAAAATTTCAACCACAAATTCTTGTAATTATATCCTTTAAAATTATAGGTGGAAAATAAAAAGTATTGAGTTATTGAAAAATTAATTTTTTAAATAAATATTTAAGTTGAAACATGTAATTTATTTGAAAGCTAATAAACGCACAGTAAAAACAAAATCGAAAATAATTTTGGAAACTCCTGTTGACGTGATTTAAAGAGGAAAAAAAGTACATGCAACGAAAATCTGAACAAAAATTATATTATTATGGAAAACCTCTTAATGAGAAAAAATATATTCTGTAAAAAGATTAAGTCGAAAATCTTTGTTATATCTATGTTCGCACCCTTTTCACACTGAACGTTTTGTTTTCGCGTTCATATTTCTTGTTAGTCTGAGTGATATAATAAGGACGTCAAATGTATTGTAGGAATATTACAAATAGATTTTTTTATTCTCAAATATTTTAATATTGAGGAAATCATAACGATTATTTAAATAGCCGCCAAATTCTAATAAACTTATGTTTTGCTGAAAAGTAGATAGAAGGAGCTCTGAAGGAGATTAATAACACTTTTAATAACTTACATTTCAAACTCGAATCCGAATTCATTTTGGGTATATCCGGCTTTAGTACATTTTACTGCTGTCATTTTTCCTGTAATTGCATTTCTCTTTTACAATTTAACATCAGTCACTACAAGGCTCCTATTTATTTCAATTTACTGCAATTTTCCCTCTGGAAAAAAACTGTTTTTGCTGTTTTGCTTTAATATTATCTTAAAGATGAATTAAACTGGAGAGATCGAATAGTTTTCCGTTATCATTTTCTTTCCATTATAATCATAATTTCATCATATTATAAGGCGAGTGCATAATAAGGCCTGCTGTTTAATATTAATTTTTTGTTATACTAAATAATTCTAATAAAATTTAAAAAATTGTACATATTTACATAATAATGATGTGTTCGTTGGTTTGTTGGCTGACGTGTCAGGTGTAGTAGGTTCATCTTAACCCAATTAGCACAAATGTGCCGTTTTGCTACCACTATCCCGTGACCATTTGATCCTCATTACGAACGTGCGATTACAGGTAGCCTGTCTAAGCCACCCGGTTCTATTGACGAATCTATCCAAATTCCCGGTACTAATCTTCGATATCTCGTCCAGCCTCATCACACATACTTTGCCCCATGTAACCAAATAATGAAGAGAGGTCTCCTTTTTTGCCCACCTTCCGGCAGCTGCGACACATTGTATGGATGGGCAATTGGAAAATTCCAGCCTAGAACAATGAAATGTATTTATGTCTAAATTTTAAAACAATCTGCTATATTATGATACAACCAACTGCGATTTCAATATCCTTGTCACTGCAACACGATAAAATAAAACGGCAGTACTGGTATATTACATATAAGTTTTTTTTCAAGAACAAAGTTAGGACACATTTTTATAAAAGTTGCGCTTTTTTGTTGGCATTTATAAAAAAAAATTACTGTACCAGCGTTGTCTTAAGATTTTATGTTCCGAAGCTAAGCTTTATTTTTTTTCCATTTGATTTTCTCTAATGCATAAACGCTGTTGAAGAAGAAAGACAATCCTTTCTTATTAAATAGCGTATGCATATATTTTCGCCAGACGCGTATTCCATTTAGAGACTGGAAGAGAATTCATATATTTGGACATTTCAAATGTAGAGAACACAAAACAAAATATTCATTCAGTGTTCTAAAAGGGTAAAAGACTTTAAAGACATAAAATAGTTTCATGATTTCAAAAGCAAAGAAAATTATTGAAAAATTTCACAAAAAAATAGGTAAGTAGTTCGAAATTAAAAAAGCATTCTTACGTTAAAGTTTACTATTTCTATATTTTTAACGCAGTTATGTATATACTCGTAGGTATAATTATAACAAATTTGCTAATTAAGTTCTTGCAGACCAGATATCGCTTGGTTTGAATAAAATGCATAAAATAATTAAAACAATGTGCTGCTTAAAATTTTCTTATATAATTTTTTTTCTTTAAAGTATATGGTTTCTTTTGAGTGCAAAACGTCAAAGCTCCTTCGAATATATTTTCTTAATTAAAATATTACAAAATATTGTTGAAAGGCGATGCCCAGTTTTTTTTTTTAATAATAATTCAAAAGATATTATTCATAGACGAAGCTGTCAAAGACAGTTTCTTTGTGACAAAATTCTGTGAATAAAATTTTGTATTTAAAATGAAACCATAAGGTCTTAAAGTTTGCACTTATTTATGATTTAGAAAGTAAAATAATTTGTATAAAAAGTTAAAAATATCTCAGTAAACCTATAATACCTGCATAGCTTAATATGAAACGAGGTACAAAAAAAAAATATTGAAGGAAGAACAAAAAAACTCTTTTTTTTCTTACTTTCATTCTCACATTCGTATTGATGAAAATTTTTACCTCTTTAAAAGTTTTCCAAAAGTAAAAAATAACAAAAACAAATGAAAAACTGAAAAAAAATGTAAGAATGAAAAACAAACAAAGTTAAAAATATGAAAATTAAAGGAATAAATAACACGCTTTGCAGTATACCGTGATTTGGCCCAACTTTGGTAGAATTAATAAAAAAAATTTCTTTTTTTTTTTTAAATTAAAATGGAAAAGAAAAACTTTATGGTAAAATAAATATTTAATATTTATAAGATATGTACACATATTCACATTATGTATTAGGAATATGGTAATATAAAAATGATGCTAAAATATTTTATAAATATAAAATATGAAATTAGTATAGAGAGAACAGTAGAGTTTTAATAACAAGAATCAAATTTTAATTATTAAATAACGAGTACACATGTGAAACTGGGGATGCTTCAGATAATATTGAAATTTTTGTCCATTTGTCAATCGAATTTACGGAATCTCGAGCAATTTTCTATTTAAAAATTTTTTAAATTTAAAAATTTAAGAATTGGGATCGGACATTTATTATACGGCGCAGCCCGATTTTATAGTTTTAACAAAATATTCAAGAAGTTAATTTAAAATTTTTTATATAAGCTTCGTGTGACAGTACAACCCAATCCATTTTAATTTCTGCCTTTAACTCGTTCCTTTGATTACGGCATCCATGTGTTCTGCAGTTGCATGAAGAAATTTCTATTAAGTTAAATTATTAGTGTAATAAGCATATTAATTTCACAACTATGATGTTGTATTAGTAAAATTCATAATATGATTAAAGTAATAGGCACAATCCTATAAATATATATGTTCTTGTTATTGTGTATTTCAATAGTAGATTGTATGTAGCAGTCAATGTAAACAAATACTTATTAATCATGTGGGTTACAGTATAAAGCAATGTAGAGAACATTTCGTCGGCAATTTCTTCATACCTCTGTAGCTCAGTTGGTAGAGCGTCCGCCTAGAAAGCGGTAGGTCACTGGTTCGAGTCCAGTTCGATTAATTAATATCTTAATATATTAATTCAGAGTGTAAAATAATTAGCTTATAAATTATTTTATCAGGGCTCGGAAACCGAATTTTATCTAGGAACCGTTTGAATGACGGTATTTCTTGAAATTTAATATTTGAGTTCTGCTTGTTACCGAAACCAACTGACGATCTGAATTCGAATGGCATAAAGTGAAAGTCTAAGATTATTTTTTATTTGAAAGAAATGTTAAAATGGCATTTTCATAATCTTGTCAACACTACAATTTACAATAAGTGTTACACCTTGCGGTTGCGGTTATCTGCCGACCACATATGATTTTTTGTTTCTGCAACTGCATAAAATACAATATTCGTTAATCGTGAGCCTATCAACTTTAATTTTGATTGTTGAAATTTTACTAAACAAAATTTTTTTTAATATTACTTTTTTGGAGATAATTAGTTGTTTTTTTTCGCTTGCCATAAATTTTAATAATTCGTGTTAAAATTTTTGTAAAAAAAAATAAACACAAAAATTTTTGAACAATTTTTAGCTCTAACGGATCATGTCCATTGCAATCATTTATTTCAGCAAAATATAAAAATTTTCAAATCTATGAATGCAATTAATTATTTTTTTCGGTGATTAATATTTATTTCTCTGTTTTTGAGAAGAATGACTTTCAACTTTTAAATTCTTTAGAAAAGTAAGTCATTTTAAAAAAAAAAAATGAGTTAACCCCTTTGAATATTTTTCAATATCAAATTTTGAATTTTGATAAAACTTACAATTTTAGTAGCTTTAACATTTCAGTATTTGCGCTTAAATTCCGAAAATATTAATTGATAGTTTAATTTTAATCCATTGTAGCAATTTATCATCTTTAATACTGCTTCAATTTAGTGGACAAACCCTTCGAAGTTTATTTCAATAAATTGACTTAATATTATATACCGCTTTTTCAATTATCTGGAATTTACTGTAAGCATCTATCTATAAATTTATGTAAATGAAGAACTTTTTATAGAAAGTATAAGAATAATTTTCTTTTCAGTAATTTTAAAATCAAAAACATTTAATTAAGGTGTCTCTGCTGAATAAATAAATATATGTTTTTAATATACAAAATATTTTGTATATGTGTGTATATATTTCTTATTATATATACTTATACACATATATACATATATGATATGTCAATATAAAATGTAAAAAAAAACTGGCATAAAAAACTAATGATTTTTTCCTCCTTTTCTTTTGGAAAAATGTGGAGTACCTATCTACATTCAAGTGTACACATTATACGAGTATCTAAAAATTTTTTCTGTATATAAAGTAAAGAAAAGTTAAAAATTTTGTTGCAGAAACTGCAATCGCAAAAATGTTTTAACTTTAATATTTTTTTTTTTTTTGTGTGTGTGTTCTTCATTTTATTTTTATTAAAATTATTTCTTTATTTTATTTATTTACGTTTTTTTTTAGAAATTATATTCAAAAAGACCTTTTAAAATCATCATTAATGTTTATTTAATAAGTAAGTATCTCTACATATACAAACACGTATATATGTATATATGTATATATACATATTAAGGAAAGTTTTACAGAATATTATTTAAAAAGAACTTATAAAAGGAAAATAAAAATTCTTATAATATAATTTTAGGCAACTTATTTTTAATTATGATATTATAAATTTAAGAATATACTCGTATATAGGTACTTGAAAAGAAATATATAATATACATTCATGTATAGAGGTATGTATGTACCTATTATATACTACTGCATCTATACATATTATATATTTATTGCAGTTATATAATAAAGGGTATATACATACATAAATGCAAAATATAAAGATAAAAGTTAAGTAATTAATTGTGAAATATTTCAATGTTCACTTTATATACAATTTGACCTAATTTTTAAAAATTTTTTAAATAGTTTTTTCAAATTAAAAATTAAAATTAAATTAAAAAAATTGGAATTGCTAAAAAAATGTTTGTTCTAAAGAATTGAGAATATTTGTAATACCCTCATGTCATACTTATATACAAAAATCAAGTGAAATTTTTCAGTCATAACTAAAATTTTTTACGCAAATAATTTGCGAATTAAAAATGCTATGCAATAAAATAACTTTAGACTAGAATGCAATGAAATAAGGATTAAAATTTCTAATAAATCTATGTATTAAATTCTCTCAAAACAGCTAGATGAATCCATGACCAAATACTTAACAAGAACTTACAAAATTCAATTTTGATTTCAGCTACGAAGAAAACATTTAAATATGATATAATCTTGAGCAATATGTTTAGGTATTCAAACGCAAAAGAAACGCTATTAATTTTTTTCTTGTTTGATTTCAATTCTATATAATTAGAAAAATTAATTAAAATAAATAAATATATATATAAAATTCTAAACACTTATCAAAACTTGCATTTGATTTGCTAACATGTTAATAAAATCGTAATCAAATTGAACAAATCCATGCTAATTAAAGCGTTTTCAAATTGCAAAAATAATTTGCAATAATCTAACAATTTACGTTAAAGAACGTTTGCAATGATCTAACATTTGACTTTACTAGTATTATTATGTTTTAACTAAATTCTATTCTCTAATTAAATTTCTTTTATTGAAATACTCAATATAGAAAATTTTTATTATCAAAAAATATTATAAAATCAAGGTTGTTCCTAAACTACTTATCAACTACTTTAATAATTTGTAGTCAACTTTTTCAATTAATCAAGTCTTTTTTATAAAATTTTAAAGTATCAGATGAACAACATTATAGCAATGCGCATTTTATCTCCCACAAAAAATTCTTATAAAATCTAGCAATTAAAATGGATTGTTAAATTTTTTTAATTTTTTTTTTAATGAATTCATTATATTCTTGTCAAGTTACGGTGTTTAAAACAGTAGGGCAAATTTCTTTTCAAGTATCGTGTTAAAAACAAAATCACATTGTGCCTTCAAATTTTTATACAATGCAGAATTTTCCTATTTTTAAAAACAATTTGTTAAAATTCCATTAATTCTATTGTTTAATACCTTGGATTATTGTTTTAAATTTTAATTGCACGTGTATAGTATATAATAATAATTGCAAAAAAACATGCATTGTTTTAAATAAATATAAAATGAATGGTAAAATTATGAATTGAGAATTTTGATTTACGTTCGGGAGTAGCACAATTTATTTCCATATTTGTATTTGATAACGTTAAGAACAAGAAGTTTGAAATTGTTGCTGCTTAACAACTCCAATTATCATCAATTGGCATTGTAACAAGAATATTGAGAAATTCTCTAATGGTTACTTGGACCAATTGATTCCTACTGCTAACAAATAAACAAAATTTAAATTAAAAAGTAAGCGTTAATTTCGCCATCCATTACTTTCTTCAATATAATTTCAATATTTTGATATTTTATGTCAAATAATTATGCACTTAATCAAATGTAAAATAAAAAAACCAAATATATATTTTACATATAATTTATAACAATATCTGAAAAATCTTACAACAAATCCCTACCATCTTTTTTACGGGATTTAAGTGAAAAAGCAGAAAAAACAATAAGTTTAAGTTGAAAATACCTTTAAATCGGTCATATCCAAAGTATATTTGATAAGGGATGAACAAATATGTATGAAATTTGTTCAAAATACGTAAAAATGGTATGTGTCCTTCTTCCTTCATATTAAAGTTCTGATATACATGAGATATATATAAATGAAAACATATATTCACCTATTTTATGTAGATAGATATTTTAACACCCATTTTCTAGCTGAAGGCATTCACCTCAATAATCAATCTTAACACTTAACATAAGAACATTTTCTCTTTCTTTATTATTCTTAAATTATTATTTTTTTTGTTCTATTTAACTAGAAAATAAAATAGATAGAAAAAAAAATAAAGCAACAAGAATCATTCAAAAACATATCCTTAGAAAATTACTCATTCCATTATTTATTATTACGTAGCAAAAATATAGCAAAGACACACACCCTGTAAATAAATAAACAACAAGACAACAATAAACCAAACAACAGGAAAAAAAAAATAGAAAATATAAATGTACAAACAATAATGATAAGAAAAAATCGAAAACAAAAATAAAAAGAAAAACAAAAATTAGGAACTTTTGCCACTTCAAGTCGAAAAATCCTATCAATAATCCTGTAATTGAATTAATTTCGGTTTTTTGCTCTTTTGAAAAGGTGCAAAAACGAAATAGAAAAGAAAGGAAGAAGAAACAATTTTTTGTATTGCTATTTGATTTTTTTCTATTTTTAACGAGCTATATATTTTACTATTTATATAGATGATTGTGTAGGTGTATGTATGCATGTATGAATAGGCGAATGGTTAGAACTTAAATATCCGTAATCAAAAATCTAAACAAAATTGTTTTCAATTAGGAAAATGTTCTTATAAATCCTAGATTTCGGGTTTAATGTGATCAGGCCATACGCTCGCTTGTTTTCAAATTGAGAAAAATTTTTAAACAACACCATGTTTTAGTTAATGGATGTATTCTGAAGTTTGGATAAATTCGCCATTCTTTAGGTTGGGATACTATAAAACTGAATTGAGGCAATATGGTTGAACAAATATTCTTTTTTCTAATAACTGCAATCAGCATTGAATGATCTATCTATTTCGCATTCAAAATTTTACCAAATGAAATGAACAATTAAAATTAATCAGCTATTACTGTAAGATTTTTGGTATGTTAAAATTGGAATGCTATTGCAAAAATATTTAAGTTTCAAGCTGATTTTGTTTTTAACATTTTTCTTCACAAAATTGATTTTATTACATATTTCTTTTTAAAAAATAAAAATTACCTTTTGCAATTTTGTACTACACAGTCAACAGTAACTTGTGCTAGTTTTTTTTTTTGTAGAGTGTGATTTCTGTTTTAACTTAATGTAATGGTAGATCTATACAATTTTATTCAACAAAATAAATCATATCGTATATTATATTATTATGGATAGAAAAGAATATATTATAATATTAGGATAAATAAATTAAAATATCGATATAGAGATACCAAATATTATATTATGTATATGTACATATGTATAAGTAAATATCTTTACAACAAATTAACCAAAATAGTCTCCTGAGTGTGATAAAATGGAGATGTATGAATTTTCTCGAAATAGGTGAAAATCAATTCTAATATTTTATATATTATTATATATATATGTGTATTTATTTACATAATATATATTTATATATATAATTGAAATAAATAATAAAAGTTATACATATAATAGAAGAAAATCAAATAGTAAAAAATTCTTAGGTTAATATCAGTGTCTGTAATAGAATGTATGAGTGGGCGAATATGTTCTTATATATTATAATCTGTACATGCATGCCAAAGGTTATTTTGAAAAAAAATGTATATATATATATATATGAAAGAAAAATTATTTTTCTGAAAATGGAATAAAACTAAAATAAAATCAAAGGATTTTTTTTTTCAAAAAGCACTTTTAATTTTAACGTCTCAAAAACGTCGAATTTTCCAAGTAAAGTAACTATAAATTTAGAGTCCATCTTGACATAACATAGTGATTAGTGGCATTCTATGAAAAATGACATTACAAAGTATGTGTAAGTATGTGTAAGAAATATGTATAATAGAAGCCCTCGCATGTATTTTCTTTTTTGAAAGAAATGTATTATGGTGACCGTTTCCGTTTCAATAAATTAAACCGAGTACTCAAGGCTCTTTGTTACTCAGTAAGCGAAATAATAAAATTGGTTTAGACGAATAAAAGTCATTAGTGGAGATTTTCTTTTTTTAGTGTCCGTCTTGAGTTAGTACTGTTCAAATAAAAATATTGTAAAAGTTTCAGGAAAAAGAGAATTTCATAAGCTTTGAAATGAATTCACAAAATTTATTCTGGAACTGTAAATCATTTTTCTTGGAATTTCTGCCACACTAACAGAAGATATGAGGATAGACGAACAGATGCAATTTATAATCACGTTTTTTGTTTTCATATTTTTGGGAATATACTAAAAGTAAGGAAAAATATTCGATTGAAGAGATGATATGAGCTTGCAGATTTTTTTTGTATGTACGTTACGTATATGCATTCTATATTTTATTTGTTTGTTTGGTTTTTCTATTGATAGGTAATTGGTTTCTCCGCAATAGAAAATACTTATACGAGTATATATTTTTTATTATTATTATTATTATTTTTTTTTGCCTCTTGGTATTTTCTTTATATTATTCCTAATAAATAAATTCAATTCAACTCGATTATATTCAGTAAATTTTATTATACGTTTATTATATCAGACACATTAGAAGAAACTTTTCTTATACATACATATATGCATTACTGTTTATTTTTTTTATGTATGTACCTAAGTATATTTTGTATATACATATGCAGGTATTAATAGGTATTTATTTATAAAATGTTATAAAGCTTGGTAAAATTTAAACATTAAATCTTACATATATATAAAATTGAATTTATATTTTTTTATTTCTTATTTTTATTTAATATAATGATTTATATAGTTTCAATGTATATATTTGTATATAAAAAAAACCTAAACATTCGGTGTTCAAATTATTGTGTTTAAATATTGAATTATGTACAAAAATATGCATTAAAAACCATAGGTTTTGGGGATTATTATAAACAATCTATATATATATAAATGTACATAAATGTAAATATTATCTGTATATGGATTGTTGAAGTTATATCAAATGAAAATTAATGAGCTCTTACGACATTAACTACTGTTTTGTGAATTATGTACTAATTTAATATTATAATATTCAAGCCGAAAACATGCACATAATCATATATATGTAATGCATGATGTATTTGAGAGAATATGAATTTTTTGAAATTGAATATTTGAAAATGGAAAAGAGAAATAATTTTTTTTTTTAATATAAAATATTGCGAGTGTATAAAAGAAATTACAATTGAATTTCATTTTCATATTTGTTTCGGTTTTTTTTTTATAAATATAAGTGAGCATGAAATATGTAATTTATGTAATAAAATAAAGGATAATACACAAATTTCAATAAAACTATAATAAAAATATTTTTCTTATATCTTTATCCTTTGGGTCCGTTTTGGGTTAAGAACTCTTCTTTGTTTTATATTATTAATGCACACGTATATTATTGTTATTTATGTATAATAGTTTTATATAATGTGTACAGTTGAAAATAAGAAGTCATTTTGTTAAGAAAATAAGAGTGTGTATTAAAAAGTTATTTGTTTAGGTTTTTAACTCTTTTTATGACATACGAAATCTTAAACCTACATAATATTTAGATTTTTATTCTGTTAAATATGAAATTTGTTAATAACTAAAAAGATTGGGAATTTCAAATTAATAATAATAAATTGTTAAATACTACCACCAAGTTAAGGACCTAAAAAAAATTTTTCATATTTGTTTCGATTAACTTTCTAATAAAAATATTTTAAGAATAGCATGTCGAATAAATAGCAGCATGTGTGAGAGTTGTGAGTTCTACTGTTTTAATATCAGACGGCTATCTCATCTTATTTTAATATTATTGTAATTTTTTTAATAATTAATTTGAATATAAAATAAATTCATTAAATTTTAACTTTTAAATTTTCAATATTAATGATTTTAATATTTTCTTTTTTCTTTCAGGTAAGTGTTATATGTGAAACTAATAAATTATTATTTATTTTTCAAGTAAGTGAAACAATTTTTTTAATAAGCAATGTTTTTAAATATAAGAAGTACGTATAGTCCTACAAGCAAATTAAAATATTCGGTTTTTAAATAAATTTTTCAATTCTTATATCAGGACTTGTACAAGTATTTCTTAATAACTTTGAAATTGTAATTTACAATTTTCTATTTAGAATACTGCAGGTTATAGTTTAAGAGAGGATAGATGTGAAAAAAAATTTTCTTACTACGAAATAAATTATTTTATGTCCAAAAGTCGTTTCTGACTTCTGAAACTTAAAATGTAAAAGGAAACAAAATTCTTAATATAAGAAATTAAAAATTTTTAACTCCAGAAATAAGTTTCTAGTAGAGATTTATTTGTGAGTAAAATTTCATTTTTTAATCTTAAAGGGTGTACACTGGATAAACAGACACACGGATAGGCGGGTAAAGTAGTATTAATAAACTATTCTTCCAATTTTTTTTAAAGGACTGGAAATGCATTTCTTTTATTAAATGCTCTTGAAACATTTCACTTTCTGAAGTCTTGATTTATCTTAATGACACCTTAATGATTTTAATTACAAATATTATATGGTAAAAACCCAGAAAATTTTCTGATTTTATTGCCAATAACAATTCAATAATTACCGGCATTTATTTGCTCACTTTAGAGTTCAATAATATCAGACTACAATTTTTCCGTTTAATACTTATTCTACATATTACGTATACACGTATACGTAAAAGCAAAAAAAAAAAATTAAAATCATATTTAAAGAAATCTGCATAGAAGCATTAAATTTAATGTTAACCATAATAAAAGGAAATTCTATTTTTAACCTCATTAAAAATTGCAATGAAATTTCTACTACAATACGCAACTACTCGTACATTTTACATTACGTATGTTGTCATAATTTTAATTTTACTTGTTGTACATTTTATAGATTCAGGGCAGCAACATTTTAATTAAAATTTTCCTAGGATAAATTTCTTGTTGCTTTTTTCTTTATTTTTTCTTTTTTGTATTTTGTTGTTTCTGTTTACCGATTTAAATTATTAAAAGTGTATGACTTTAAAATACAAACGTCTGTATGTACATATTATATTAATCTGGCTATGTAAAGTATGTACGTGTTTGCAAGAATATCATGACCCTTAAAATATGATAATACTTCAGTATATGCACATACCTACTGGTGTATATTTGCGTTTTGTATGTATAAAATAATATGCACCAAATTGAAATTGTACAGAAAAATATGTGTGCAACAGTTATGGGTACTAAGTACATTATGTGCATTCGGTATACACAATGGTTATTCAGATATTATTTGTCTATATTGCGTTCTATTTAAGCTAGGTGAAAATTACAAAAGCAGAAAAATCTGTTCTCCTTCTTGTTGTGTTTTTTGTTTTTATATTTTTAATTCATTTGAAATCCCTTGATATAAATTACAGCTATATTAATTCCATTATATTAAGTTTAATAAGAATATAAACCACATTAAAGGCAATATGCCCAACCGAAAAAATGAAAAGGAAACTATATAAGAAAAATTATAAAACTACAAGCTACCGCCTGCCACTGTCAAAAATAATATTTTTGGGAATAGTTTCAAAAAGAAGGGGAAAAAAATAAATATTTTCTTTGGAAATTTATTTTGGTTCTAAAGGTATCAAAGCATTTTTTTTTTAATTTTTTTTATTATTTTTTATTTTGTAAAAATAAGTAACTTGCTGTGCAGTTTGTTCCTCTTTTAAAGTACACTTACATGTATGTTAATGTAATATACTATACAAACATACATAGATATATGTACAGTTACAATTAATTTTCGAAGCCAAAATACTTTAGTAAATTAAATTTTTTTTTGAACGTGATTGTCTTAGATACTTAGTGGACTTATGGATATTATTCCGATACTTTATTATGATGAACTTGTAAAATGAAAAGTTGTGTATTTTTTATTCCTTTAGAAAATTGTATAAAATTTAGAAACCAACGACACATTAAATTGACTCATAAAATATCGAAACAAAAAGTTTGTACAAGAACCTGAAATTTGATTTTTAGAATTTAGAGTACATATTTCGAATATAAGAACTGATTAGAAAATGAAAATTTGTTTGTTGTCGATGTACTTAAGATTTCTAACACGCTTATGTTTAGGTCAAAAAATATCCTGGCAATACCATTAATATTTTATATAGCATTGCTCTTGTGATATTTAAATATAATGAAGAATTTTGTATGTAGGTAACATTTTGTACGTGCATATAAAAAATTCCTTTTGAAAAATTATCGAGAATTTACTTTTTTTTTCCTCTATTCTCTTTTCTTTTTTTACCATTGTATTTTCTTAATACAGATAAAATATACACATATGTATGTATATATATGAATCCAGAATAAATATTATAAAGGATTCTTTGAAGTGTATAAAAGGGTACTGATATTTCAAAATCTAGTTGAAAACAGTTGTTGCTAGCGGTTGCGGCAATTTTTGTTTTTTGCTTTTTTTACCTTTTAATTTTATATGGAACGTATTATAAAATAGACGCATGCATTGTTATATCCATTATAAATATTAAAGACAACGTAAAAGTATTTAATTCCGATATGCGATTTCAAAGCAAGAGAAAAGGAATTTAATAGAAAAGCTGAAGTGGAAAATTTTTTATGACAAGTGATCATATATGTAAAATGCATATTGTTTTTGATATTTTTTTTTTATAAACATCAAGAATGTACGGAACATCAAGGGTGACAGAAGATGGTTTAATATGTAAAAGAAAAGCTTTAGATTTGCAACGATAATGAATTAAAATAATTGAAGTGCATTTTTAAAAGGTCATGTATAGAATAAAAACTATTTCAGAAAAACAGCAGCAACGAAAATAAAACAAAGAACGCAAATTTTATAATTAGTTTCTTTTTCATTGGTTTTTTAATGTTATAAAATTGATATTATAAACTACTTACAAAAATTTTGAATTTGTTGACTTAATTGAATTTCAGAAGGAAGGCTTTTATAGTCAGTTCCATTCAAGTAATTTTTAATTTTATTTTTTGTTCAATCCTTAAATTGTTAAAGGAAATATGTATGCACATTTTCCAGAAAATAAATATAAACTTTTTGCAAAAATAATTATCTTTGGCCATTATTGCATTTTCTATTCAACAGAGATCTATTACCCTCGATCCGTAAAATTTTTTGAAAATCACTTGCTGACCATCTGTTCACAAAATGTTGACCATTAAAGAGGTTCTATTATTTGATGCAAAAATCATATGTGAGATATAAACAGAAAAATCTTAATATATTCGAGGTTCACTAAGATAAACAATTAAGAAAAATTCCAATTCACAAGAATTCAATTTCTCAAGAATCATATCATGAGTTGGCTTTCAAGCTAAATAGTTTAGAAGACATAAATTTTTTTAATAAGAGAATTATTTTCGACACTATTCAACTTGTATACTACAGCTACCGAAATGGTAAAAATGTATAAGAAGTAGCTGCTTCATTAAATTTGAGCGGAAAAAGAGGAATTACTGTAATATAAAAATGTAAATCGTATTTTAACAAAAATTATCTGCAAGAAATGCAAGAGATGAGAAATTGAAAAAAAAAATCAAAATTGGTTTAAAAAGAAAAATGAGATTATTGCAAAAAAATTCAGAGAGAGCCAAATAAAACCACTAGACGATTCGCAGCAGAGGTGCTAGAGGAATGTGAAGGAAATGTTAGTTACGCAATCATAAGGAATTTGGCAATTTCAAAAACAAAATCGTAAATAGGGGTGACAAATTTGTTTTTTTTTTTTTGTTGGTCGTTATAACTTCCATCAAGATAACGACTCAAAACGCAAATCATGTTTTGCGAGGAAGATGGCTGCTTTAATTTGCCCACAAGTGCTCGATACGCTACAACAATGCTCAAACTTAAATTGGGTGAGAATTTGTTGTACCACTTAAAGTAAAATGTGACAAAAAAATGTCCCTAAAATTTCCTAAATTTTTTATTTTTATGTTGTATTTTCATTAAAACAATTATCTTCCTTAAATAAGTAATAAATTTCAGATTTTACCCAATTTTTCCATTTTGAAAAGATTTTTTTTACAGTTTGTATCTATGCCGATTAATTAATTCTGATTAATTGAATATCACTTCTTGAAAGCATTCCTTTATAAAAGAAAATTTTTCATTTTTATTATTTCTGATAGTTTCTTTTGCATGAATTTAGCTGCAATTATTATAATAAATTTCAGTAACAAATTATTAAAGTGTGCGTTAATGTTATACAAATTTATTAATTATTTTCGAAACATTTCTAAATTTTCAAATCTTTAAAACAAAAAATGGAAAACGCTTTATGTTTGCTAAAAAACAATTGAAAACGCCAAATATTTTTTCTTAAAACGCTTTTTATTTTCAAAGTGAAAATTTACATCAAATTACGTAATAATATAAAGTTACAATAAATGTATATATACATTTAATATTTATTAAGTTATATTAATATTGAATTTTTTGAATGCCTCAAGTTATGCTAAACCATAATTGTATATTAGTATGTCACTTTATAAACCAAAAACAAAAAATAGAAACCAATAAGAAAAACAATAAAAATGTGAAATAAAAAAATAAAAAAAAATTTTTTTTTGTCAACAAAATTCGTTCTGCGATCCTTTTTTGTTTGCATCCTTTTAATTTTTATTGTTTTTGTTTTTTCATTTTTAATCTATTTTTGCTTATTACCATTTCCTTGTTTTTTTACATTTTAAATTGTTAGTACATGCACACATTGTATATGTATATCGTTATGTATGTAGTAATACATTTGTCACCTTTTTGCAAAATCTATAAATGTGTACATATGATTATTTCCCCTACATATTTAGAAATTAATAATATTTTCTATGAACATGTTATTGTTTGTTACTTTTACTACCACTTTTCTCTTTCCATTTCTCTATATCATCAGAATTTTTTTTTTTTGTTTTTAATATCCGCCTAATAAAAGCCTTTGACACGAATTTCTCATAACTTGTCATCATATGCCTAAATAAACATATGTATATATATATATTTTTATACAACATTTATATGAATTATTACACATATTTTGTGGTATATTGTAAATTTAATAGAACTTTTAGAATATTTTGTAAAAAGTTTTAAAAAATATTTGCAAATTTCAATTATGTAATTATGTAGTCCCAGTATTGTGTAAATTCGAAATATTTTATACTTTATATGCAGTTAGTTAAGGCACATGTACAAAATTTTGGCAATTAGTAAATATTTTATAATGTAAAATTAAATTTTTTTGAATTTCTGGAAAGCAGACTGGCCAAATTCATTTTGAACTTCTCGTTATTTCAAATTTTTGACGCAAATAATCTTGCTTTCAAAAGCATAATTTTAAAGAATTTCTCTTTTTATTTGAAAACAGTCTTATGCTTAAATGAGATGTATCATGAAATTTGCTTTAATATTTTCTACAAAAAAAATACTACGTTTTCAATTAAATTTTTTTTTTTCAATAAATTTGAATTACTTTTTCTCAAGGAAATCCTCAAAAAAGTAAAAATTTGCGCAAAAGAGAACAGCAATTACGAACTTGATTTATACTCAATAACTCATGGATTCAATTGGTTACTTTGATAGATCTACATACTTTGTTTTATTATTTAGTACATGAGCATTCAATTGCCACATTTTTGAATTTCTGCAATTTAATTTAAAATTCAGAAAATTATTATGAAAGTGATATAGATTAAATACTTGGCTCAGGATTGATATTTTTGTCAGCTTTTTTTATAAACAAAAACAAATATTCATTTTTGGCACAGTAATTTTGAAGATTAGGAAAAAAAAAACTCATAGTGGATGGCATCGTTCCACATTTATTGTTTTATTTTCATCGCAACCAACCTAACTCATTTTACGGATAATTTTTTTTTATTTTTTTTTTGAATATTTTTAAAAAATTTTTTTTATACTTGTGCCACATCAAATTCGCAACCGTCAGGTAAATTTTTCTATTTACATTTCTTTTTTCTTTATATTTTTTCCTTTTTTTTTTTTATTTTGAATTATATTTTCTTTTTACACAATTTTCGTTCCAAATATACAAAAAAGCAAAAAAAAAAATCAAGATTCACCGCGTCGTTTTTTCGCTATTTACACAGGGCCAATATTTTTTTCTATACACTTCGCTCTCTTAGCCCCCTCTTTTACCATAAATATGTACATTTTGCCAAAAAAAAAAAATTCAAATCGTCTTTTTCTATTCCAAAAGAGGATATTATATTGTATAATAGCAACAAAAACAAAATAAAAAATGAAAAGCGAAAAAAAAGAGACAAAATAAAATTTACTTAGCTGTTAAATGATTTTTAAACATGTCCTTATAGTCCTATAATACATACATATATGTACAAAATGTATATATGTGTGTCGTAGTACAAAATATATGTACAAATTTCGTATTAAATTCCAGTATAGCTATAAGAGGTTTTTTATGTTGTAAATATTATTAAAAGAATATGTACAGATTAAGAATGAGATAGAGATTGTATAGAGAAAAAAAAAGGAGAGAGAAAAAAATAGAAAGTATATCGTCATAGATACAAGTATTAGATAACAGGTATTGTCGACATCATCATATAATCAAATACGTACATATTTACATATTTTTTTTTTCTTTTAAAGCATATGTCTTAAATGTACGTATACTTTTTGAATTTACTATATACAAAGTTTCTTTTGTTGGACCATTTTCACCTTAAACAGGATATTAAAAGAAATTTGTTTAGCTATCAAACAAATGTATCGTTGTCGCGCATCTTTATTTAATATTAAAAACGATAATATTTTGTGTTTGCCTTTAGGGAAATCTTTTTTAATAAGTTTTTGTCTCCACAAAAAAAAAAATAACACAAAAAAAAAAAGACAATAAGTAAAAATATATTCAAGCACATGCACACACGTACATAGGTACGTATAAATTTTCTTGTACATACATTTTTTATAAACACACTTTAAAAAATGAAGTTTAAAAGTAAAGTGGAAAAGCTATTAAGCACGTTGTACATTGACACAAATCTGATACTAATATCACCGCTAACATTACTTGTAATACTATCATATTGTATCTATACATACATGTGTTATAGATGGGTAAATTTACACCCGATCAACATTGCTATCACTATAATTTTCTTGAAAATTTTACTGCAAAAATATCAAATTTGTCTGGGTTTCTTTTTTTTTTTGTAATGTAAACATGTGTACGATATGTATTTACTATCCTTGCAACTACCAATTGGTATCCTAGATAATTTTGTTAATTTATTTTTATTTTGTTCTTACATATTTCCGAAGAGTTTTATTCTATTTATTCTGTATATTTAGTTATTGTTAGTCCAGTCAAGATAATTTTTTTTTATAATGTTCTTTTATACTTTTGTCATTGATCATCTTTAGGTGAGATTGCAAAAATATTAAAAATTTTTAAAACCATATGAAATAATTTCTTGTGATTTTGTAATTTTAAAATTATAAGTAGTAATTTTGTCAGGCAGGAACAATGAATTTTCAACGAGCACGCTTTTCAGAAACAAGTAAGGCTTAAAAATGTGGAAATGTTCAAAAAATTAAACAAAAAGAAAAAAAAGCACGTAATATCCCAGTTAATAGTTGTAAGGGTAGTTAAGGTAGGGATATCGTTTTTTTTAAAATGTAGAATATAAAATTTAAATGGATTTTACGTTCATGACATATGTTTGTTCAATATGGTAAACTAAAGTTAATTGTGATGCATACCTTTCGTCCTTTATTTAATTTTGAGCTAGTTGGGATTTTACGCTAATATTTTTATATATCTAGGCAAAAAATTCTATGTGTTGTTTGAGATTACGGTCAGAATTTTGAATGATGGCAATCTTGATTATTTAGTATAGTGAATTAAAGCCTAATGACGAAATTTGGTAATTATTAAATATTACAAAATTACATTCCGGGAAAATAATAGTAACTTTTGAGTTTTAAACTTGCAGCTTCTTCTTAAGATAAGGTTCGTATAATATATTCATACCTTTTATCAGAATACAGATTTAATTCTCTCTAACTGAACTTATTTAGAATTACAAGTTTAAATTCTATCTAAGGTATGTACATATGTTATGCATGGAGGTGCTTGTATTTAAATAAATTGTCAATTTCGTTGCCTTGTCCTTAAATGGAAAGAAATATTAAAATATCCTTAATTGGAGTTAAAATTTAAAACTCGATATAATATAATATTCAAAATTAAAAAATTTTCAAAAATGATGGGAATTTTATAACAAATTTCTAAAATCCAAGGTATTGCGAAAATTTTTTTGATATACAAAAGAAAGTTGAAAAAAAAATTCCAATGCACTGTTCGGTTATACCGATTATAACATTTTTTTTATTAATTTTTTTTGTACTTTCAGAGAGATTTCATTATATAACGTAATCTGTATTATAACAGCTATTAAATAAAGGTTAATTTTTAAATATTTTTAGTCCTTGGCTGTATTCCTGCGATATGACGCTCAAATTTGTTTTTTTCTTCTTTAATTTATTATTTTCTTCTTGTTATAATTTTTTATTACATAAATATTTTTTTTCTTTATATTTTATAGATTTATTGACATTAAACTTAATTTCAGGATTAATAACAGCTTAAATGTAAATATCATAAAGAAATTTACTATGTGTGTGTATGTGTATATCAAGGGAAAAGTCTAGTGATTCTTTGAATATAATATTAATAGAAGAGACTTTACTTGAGGGAAACTGAAAATTTTCAAATTCAAAGCTATTTTGTAATTGTTCTTTAAATAAGTGTATTATTTGATATTGTAGAAAACTTTATGTAATAAACGAAAGATGGCTCTTTTTTTGTTAAAAGTATTTTTCACATAAAAGATTTTTGCTTATTTAAGCATAAGAAGAGAAAGAAACAAAATAAAATAAAAAAAAAACTTTCATTTTTTTAATATGTATGATTTTGTAATGCGAATTCAACTGTCAGAAATGTTGCAAAAAGAGAATATTTAATTTAATTTAATTCAATTCATACATAGAGTGAAATATATAAGGGCATAAAAAAAAAAAACACAACAAAGAAACTATCAAAGTGAAAATTATCCATTATGATTTTTTTTTGTGTTTTTGTGAAATGAATGTGACATATCAATATTAAAGTTGAATTGAAAATGATTTCAATTTTGATATCAAGTATAATTGACCTATTTACAAAAAAAAAATTTTTATTGTATACTGTACGCAACTTTCATATTGTATAAAGCTAATTAAAATAACATTGATATATATACGAAGTGTAATATACAATCGATATGAATGCCGGTAATTGCAGGTATATGAGTATTATTTTGAAGTGTGATCCTGACAATGATATTTTTTTATAGAAATTATGCTAAAAACATAATAATTCACTTTAAAGGACAATTGTATAGTTATGTACCTTAATTTGTATGGAAACAAGGAAAAAACACCTATGGTATATAGTTTGAAGTGCAATTAATAGGTTCGAACAAACCCAGTTTTATAATTTTTAGATATTTTCGAAGAACTTTAATTTAAACTGTGTATAATTTCAAAAATTTAAGTTAATATTTCTATATTACGATAATTTCATTTTTGTTCGTAATTTGGAAAATTTGTCAAACTTCTTGAGTTTTTCACTTTAATTTGGCTCTAAATTAATTAAGTTTTGTTGGATTACAGATTTGAATGCAATAAATTAAAATTATTGTAATATCTCGAATTTGTGATGAATCGACTTGGGCAATTTTGCACTATTGCCGCAAATTATTTGTACAATATACCTATATTTTACTGTTTTTATGTCTAATGATTTATGCATGAGCACAATATCCTAGTACACATTTATTTATTTATAATTTTCTTTTTTTACTTTATTTTAATTAATTCAACTGAATTTTTTATAATTGTTCTGAAACATTGAAAATGACATGAATTTTTGTCAAGGATAATTATCGCATATGAAAAAAGAAGGATTAAACAAAAAAAATTTTTTTTTATTTGAATTTGTTTTTTACAATTACAATAATATAAAAGAGAAATTTAATATTTACTTTTTTTTTTCAACATTGAATGTGAAGAGTGTGCTAATCAAAATAAGTAGAAAATTTTTATTTCAAAATTTTAATTCAAAACTGATTTATTAAAATTTTCTATATGAGCTACATATATATAGAAAATATAACAATATAAAATTTTCATAAAATATTTACTTATATGTCTAGCAGGAATTGATTTTAAAGCTATATTTGTTATATTGTTAATAATCGACTCGTATATAATATAATTGCAATTTAATAACTATAAAAATTGAAATGATTGCCATTAAAACGTTATTATTATTTAATCATTATTAGCTGGTTAATTGAGTACAGAATTTTAAATTAATCTCTTTTTTATATATTGACATAATTTGAAATGAGAAAATATAAATACTTAATTATTATAAAACTTACATATATGAGTTTAAATACAATATTATATCAAGTGATTTATAAATTTGCACGACCATCTATACTATATAGATTTCATTTCATACAGTGTGAAGTGTAATTAATTTTATAAATATGTATATGTATAATGTGAATGTATGTTGCAATTCAAATAATAAAATTATGAGAATGTTAATAATTATTCGGTTTTATGTGGAGATACGTTAATTTTAAAACATTAAAGAATTTAATGTTGTAAATTGTATTGTTGTAATTGAAATATGCTTATTTCACTTTATTAATAATTTAAATTTAAATTGCTAAGATATTTGTCATATCTTATACATATATTTAAAAACAGATACATTTCTCGCATTTCATAAAATATGGCTTATTGACAGATTGGTTTCCAAGCTAAGTCGAGTTTAAAATACGCTAAATGTAGGACAAAAACAACGTCTCAGTTTTCAACACATATGTTTTCAGTTTTACACTTAAACCTCGGTGTTATCTTAAACAGAAATTCGATAGGGCAAGAGAAATTATTGTTTCCCTCGGTTTTGAAAGAAATTTTCAGGTAAATCATTGCGGTTATATTCGTTTTAACTTTTAATTGTTTTGGAATAAAAACATATTTACATAAAGAACATTTGGTAACTAAATTTTTAAACATTCAAATGCCACAATAATCTTCTAATGAAATTCATTTAGTTATTAAAAAATGTACACGACTAAGAATTTTATTGTAAAGTTTTATTGAAAGATTTATTAAAGATGTTTTATTAAAAATTTTCTAGCAAGCGCTTCGGCAATACGGGTTTTAATGAATTCATACCAAATGAACTTTTTTTTAGTAAACCACTCGGACGAAATCTGATTTTTACGGTAATATTTCCGAATTTTGAAAAATCATTTTAAAAGTCGTAAATTTGTTATATATGCAATTTCTTCGTTTATGGGGAAAACTGCAAAGTTTTGAAATGATATTTGTTACATGTGAAATTTCTACGTTAAAGAGAAAAACTGTAAAGTTTTGGAAGCATATTTGCACATTTTTACTACAGTACAAGTTTACCATTTAAATAAAATGTCATAATAATTATGTAATATATAAAATGACTTGTCTTATTAGCAAGCAGCCAAGGAGGCTTATCAAAATATTTATTATCGGTAAAATATAATAAAATTTAAAAATCTAAAAATTTTACCCAGTGTTGTTCTTATCATTCGTGTCTATATAATTAATAACTTTTTGAATGTCTTTAAATGCCACTCAATTATATTTAAATTTAAAATTTTTAAAGTTTTCACAATTCGAAGACTGAAACAATAATAATTTAATATTGCACAAAACACATATTATTGAGCACTCTAAACTAATTAAATTAAATTGAAAAATCAATTAAATAACAACATTATATTTAGATAAAGTAAAACAGAAAAAATGGAAATATAAAATCCTTATTTAAAATAATTTCATATAATTAAACTAATGCACTTTTATATCTTTTCCTTAATACAAGTATACATACACACATCTGGACATCTTAAGAAAATTTATTTATTTATTAATAATCATTAATTAAAATTTTAATAACAAATTCTTAAATGATATAGCCATTTTAATTAAAATCAAATTTTCAATTATCAATTATTTAATTATAATTAATCAAATTTAATGTCCTAATATTAATTAAATGGAAGTAAATATATATATATATAAAATAATTTATATATATACAATTATATTTTGGATAAGACATAAATTCCTAGAAATTTTTTTAATAAATCTAAAAAACAAAAAATAAAGAAATAAAATTTTAATGAAAATAATAATCACATACACGTATATACAAGTTACATTGTAGCTATTATAGGTTTATAGGCAAGAATTTCTCATATATATATATATATATATATATATTTGTAAATGTAGATATATATATAAATAAAGTCTATTAGTAAACTTTCTAAAACATTTCTTTAGTCCTTTTTTTTATTTTGTTTAAAATGTTTGTGCCCACTATACGTACAATTATTATCTAAGGCTTAAAAGAAATGCAAAACAAGAAAAAAGAAAACAAAAAAACAAAAAAAAAATTAATAATAAATTAATTTGAAAAGGACCTCTTATAGAAAATGTTGAAAAATAAAAAAAAAAGAATTAATATCGTACTTCACATCTTGACGGATTTAGGTAAATAAAGCGCAAAGTGTACGAAATGATAAACGGTTGGCATATTCTTAACCTTTTTTTTTTCTTTTCTTACCGTTTTAAATTTTCTTCTTTTAGGCTGTTTGTCATACCTGCTACTGTTCTTTCTTTTGTCCTTTTATTATTTCTTTTTCCTATTAATAGAAAAACAATTTTTTTTTTTTTTTAATTTATTTAATATATTTTAATTTTCCTATATTCACAGCACAAGTAAAAAAAAAAAAAATAAGCGAATAATAATAATAAACAAAAATTAAAATAAAATAAGCCAGGATATTTTTTAATTTAAGGAGAAAAAAATATATATACACCCTAGGTAGGTAGGCAGGCCTAGATATATAGAACGAATTGCTTTTGTTGATATAACAACAAAAGGTAAAAATGACATTAAAAATATCAAAAGCAAAAAAACAAGAAAAGGTATAGAAAAAACGATAACAAAAAGGAAAAAAAATAATGTTTTATTAATTTTCATTTAATTTATTAAATTAAAGTGAAAAAAAACGAAAACAAAATAAGAATATGACAAAAAAAAAACAAATAATCAACCGACCAATCAACCAGGGATTCAAACCTATAAATAAAATAGTAATAAACAAAAATAAAACAACAAAGTAAGAAAATTAAAACCCCAAAATACGAAAAAGAAATTTTTTTTTTGAATGACCGCTATAACAAAACTGTACAATTCTCTTGGTGTATTTTTTCCCTATGTTGTTTGCTTTTTTTGAAGTTTTGTTGTTATTTTTGTTACTATAATGAATCCTATTTCAATTATTAATGACAAAGATCTATTCAAAATGACCTTCCATTAATAAAATTATTTTATTTCTTTTACATTTGTGTACAAATCCACATACACACACAACCACTTACACGTATATTTAGATTTTGTCATCATCCCTTTTTTACTGCTTGTTCTATATGTATGTATGTATATACGCATAGGTACTTGTATATATTCTTATACTATTATTTTTACAACTTTATTGACTTTTTCCTTGTAACTGTTTTTCTATTATTTTCTTAAATTTGTGTTGATTTTCTTGAGTTTCTTCTTATCCTTTTTTTTCTTTCTTAATTTCTTGTTTTGTTTTCTTAAAATTTACTTCACCATTTCCCAAAATATTAGTGTTTTTCCTCGAATTAAATCCTTAACTAGGATTTTTATAGAATATTTTTTTTTTTTTTTTTTTTTTTCTTTCTATATTGTTTTGCTTTTTGTTTTTTTACTTTATGTGTAGGTCTATAAGTAATTTAAGATATTTTTTTTTTACTCATTTTTGCTTCTTAGAGGTTAACACTAAAAAAAAAATAAAAGAGAGAAAATGAAAATATTAAAAACATTATGAAGATTTTTGTTAATTTGTTTAACTCTAAGGTATGGAAATTTCAAAATTTTGTAAATGTCAAAGCTTTTTCTATAAGGTTCAGCGTCATATTTTAAGTGAAACTTGAAACATGAATTGTTATTGTAAAGAAGTAAAATTTTAGATTATTCGGACAAAATATAGAAAAAAAAAATTCCTCTATACTGCACAAAAAGTAGAATAGAAAGCATATTTCATAAAAGTGATGGTCTAATTTTGTTAGAAATTAAAAAAAAATTTAAGAAATTTTGTTATAAGAGGAGATTTGAGAAATGGTAAATTATTTTTATTAATTTTGATTTTTTTAAAGAGATTTTTAAATAAGAATGAAGAAAATATTTTTGATAAAAGAAAACAACATTATTTTTTTTTCCTCGACGAAGCTATGGCATTTAAACCTCTACAAAAATTTTGTTATGATTTTAACGAATTTTGTAACACGAATATTTGATAGTGCTCTAATCTATAGAAACTGCTAATAAGGGCAATAAATTGAAAAATATTTTCCTTTAACAATTTCTTTTGCTACGAAAGAAGACTCATCAAATTTTGTCAAGGCTCTTATAAATATTGCTTTAATAGGGATGGGAGATAAACTGTAATTTTAATAAATTAAGCTAAAATTTCGAAATAATTTTTTTTGTTATCAAACAATTTCATATTTAAGTTTGTTTTTCTAGTACACTTAAAGTTCTTCATTAAATACAGACGGTTGTACATTAAATTTATTTTTGTTTTTTGAATTATCTATTTCTTGAAGAATCTAAAGAATTTTTTCTTTATTTTTGATTTCTAATCAAAAATCGTGTAAATTTCTGATATGAGATCTAAAAACTTTTCCTGAATTTAATTTAATAAAAATGTTTATTAAATGGAATTGTTGAAAAAAATGTTTTTTTTTCCATTAAAATAGGTTTCTAATTAAAACCTTTTAAATAAAATCAAAGAGTTCATTAAAATTAATTCTCTATATATTTAACAAATTTTAAAGTATTTGATCTATTCTCTTAAACTGTTAGAATTCAATGGAAAAACAACAATAATATTCATATAAATGGGCACAAGGATACACGAAGGAATTTTAATAATATTATTGGTATAAGAAAAATCTCCGAAACTTTACATTTAATCTCCAAAAATCTGATGATGAAATTAAGAGATTAAAAAAATTCAAAGTTCGCTTATTCAAATGAGGTGATTATTCTGAATTTAAAGAGTTACAAATTACTTTAAGAATTTAATAAAATTATAGATATTTAAATAGGTTAAAATTAAAATAGGCCGAAATAGTTTAAAATAGTAGAAAAATTATTCTTTAAGAAGGGATCAGTATTTCTCTACAGTTCAGGTAATTTTTGTTTAAAGTTCCCGTTTAATAAAATTAAAAATAAAAACTCTTTTGAATATCTAGAATATTATTTTTTTTTTGGAATAAAAGAAACGTAAATAGATCATTTAAATTTGGATAAAATAGGTCTTAAAGGATAACAAAAACAACAATATTAAATCCTTTATTTCTTTTTTCTACAATTTTTCAAGTTTTTTCCTCCTTTTCTTTTATGATCCTTTTATTTTTTATTACAAATTTTCTTTTCTTTTAAACTCATCATCGTAATTGGGCGTTACCTTTTTTATTTTTGCTTTTTGATTTTTTTTTCTCATCTTTTTACTTTGTGATCCACTAATTTTCGCATCGTATCGTATTTAATGAGTCGAATCAAGCAAGGAGTACACTTAAGTTCATTTCAAATGATTACGTTGTTGATGAGAAATGTATAAAATATAGATTTATAATAGGCATATTTTTCGTCCTTTTGGGTTTTCAATATTTATTTGAAATTGTTCTATATATTTTATTTATATTCGTTTAAAAAAGAAGAGATGTAAATTGCAAAATAACACGATACTTTGTTATATTTTATTTTGGTCAGGTAAATCAGTGAGTGATTCTTGTTATTCTCTAAAATGTGAAATGTCAATTGTCGATTTGGAATTAATTAATGCTCGTCGATATTAATCGTTACTCTAATATAATTATTTCAAATTTAAAACAATTTATTACGTTAATATGCAAATTACAATTCATTTTCGAAAAAAAATATATTAATCGGTGTCTCCGAATAATTTAGGATTTAATTTCTATATAAACAAACTACATAAACAGTTTGTTGAAATTGCGCGGTAAATATTTTCATTATAACAAAATTGATTAAATAGTCACAATTTATTAACTTATTTTCGGAGTAATAAGATTTCTTCATTTTAAAAATTTTGTTAACCGTCATACAGGGTATACGCAATTTCGCACAAAACACGTCATCTTAATCTTACTTTACGTGAAACTATTACATTTAAAATATTTTGCTTTTTGTAAGACTAAATGCTTTTGTTCGACATTTCTTCCTTCTTGTAATTAATTTTGCATATTCATTGCAAAAACCACCATTCAAAGCTATTTATGAAAATATTTTTATAATAAAATATTAGATTGAAATTTTGTTTAATTTTCATTGAAAATACAACATTGAAATAGATAATTTCACTTTTTTCTGTGTAGGATCATTATAGACCCAGAATTGTAGAAAATAAATTTGTACTTAGAAATAATCTGTTTTAGTTTTTCAGGGTCATATGGTACAGAAATTTGAAATGGGTACAAAAAAAAGGTAGATTTGAAATAATTCAAATAAAAAAACTAATAAGCATTACAATAAGTTTCTAACATTTTTATGCTTACAACCCATCAAATATTTCATAAAATAAAATTTATTTTTATAAACTGATTTTTTTATTTCCCTAGTTTTTTATACAATAAATATAGAAAATAATATATGATTTTATTGCTCTTGTACCCTAAATTTTAATGAGAGGCGTATTAAATATGAAGTTTGTAACTACTTGAGAATTTGTTTGCGCTTCTTTATTCTTGTTCAGCGTAAAATTTTGCGTTAATTTAAGCATATCAGTCATAAACGCATGTCTTCTCTGTAGGCAGTTTTATAATTTAGATATATGTAACATATATTTTTATATAAAAACTTCTCATCTTGCAAAATGTTTAGTTACGTTCAATGCCATATTTTTTTATTCATTTTGAATTTTTGTAAAAATTATTCCAAATTTTATGTAAAGAATTCGATAAGTAAACTGTAATAACAAAACCTTTCAAATTTGAACTTCAAAATAAATATTGTAGGATTTTTCTTTTAAATGGAAGTTATAAAAGTTTGTGAAAATTGCATAAATTGCGGCGAAAATTAAAAAAATTAATTGTAATATTGTTCATATTAAAACTAAATAGATTCTATTAAGTTAACTATGTATAGATGATTTCAAAATTAATTTTATACTTTAGGAATACATATATACCTTAAGCATGGAGCTACTGTTCTTACTTATGCTCACGAGGGTATTCAAATGACCACTTTTACAGGCATTTAAAAAATAAAGAAAAATATTTAATTTTCTCTTTTTTCTAAATTTTTTCTCTTACATATTTAAAGCTATTCTGTGCTATTTGAGTATATGTACTCTACGGAATGAATCTTTACTTAAACAAACATAAAAGGAATAAAAATGTATATATGTATATATGTATACATACTAAAATTTTAACAGGTAAACTATCAAAAAAGACAAAAAAAAATTGTAGTAACACGAAATTTTTCACGAACTTTTTTAAAGTTTTTTTAATACTTTTAGAAATATTTTTGAAAAAGTATCCTTTTTAATTCTTCGTAAGTTAAAAGAAACGAAGCCTTTATATATGTATATATATATATATACGATATATAAGCATAATATTTTTCTGAAATGTTTATGATTCTATGTAGGTTCCATAAATGTACACGAATACAAAATAGATTTTAAACTACTTTTTTTTTTTGCCAAAAATATTGTGTGTTTGTTTCAAAGGGTAACTGAGAGCACTTTGATAGAAATGATTACTACTGTATTTTGTTTTTATATTGTAAGAGTCGAAATTTTGAAAAACTCTCAAAATTCATTTTACTTTTGATAACTTTTAAAATATTGAGAGAGGAAAAGTGTTTGAGTTTTAAGTGTTTCGAGCTTTATAACTTTTTTTTTTGATTCGAAATTTTAGAAAAATTTACAAAATTACGAAGTGTAATTTTAACCTGATTGGAAAACTCAGACTTTTTTTTCATATCGTACAAATAATAAATATTTTGATTGTGACTAAATGTTTTAATTTTAAAATAATTATTTGTTGCTAAATAATTAAAGTATTGGCAGAAAATTAGTTAAGTTTCTAGTGGTTTGTTTTTTATTCAAGTTTGAAGACAGCAAATCATACTTAAGCTCCAAATCGAAAATTATATTGTCTGTTTGAATGTATGTTTCGTATATATAAATAATTTGATTATGTACGATGAACACCCTTTATTTATTAAATTTAAAGAATTTTTTTACATTTGTCGAACAGCCCCCATATTTCTCGCATTTTTATACCCGTACGAACGTATGTTCGAAGAGTATACTAAATTTGCCTTACCGTTTGTAACGCTAAAAAATAATGGCATGAGATATAAGTAGACTCAAGTGTATGTTTTTGATCAGTATCGAGGTCAACTCTATTTTGCCTCGTTTTAAATTATAATTTTTCATACCAGGATATTTTTCTGCGCTTTTCTTTTCTTTTCTTTTCTTTTTGTAATCAATCGGTGACATTTCCATATAATGTACAATTTTATGTGAAATAGTTCAATTAAATGAGTAACAAAATATTTAATTTACTGCACATTAATTTGTAATATTTAAAATCTTATATAATATAAATAAATTATATGTATGTAAACACATTCATACATATATTTTATTTTTTCAATTTTAAACCCACTTGGTAACTTTTTCGCGTTAAATTATGTACAATATTTATACATTTACAAATAGTGGAAAAGAATATTTTTTTTAATATTTTATAATACACAAGAAGCAGACACGTATTTTCTGAAAGTATATATATATAAAATGAAAATCATTATTTTGTATATATGAAAGTAAATTTATATATATGTATATGTATACATTTAGAATATATGTAGAGGTATTGAAGTGTATTATTATTTATAGAAGTATATATAGAAATTCATGAATTCACGATTTTATAAGTACATTTTTTCTTTACAAACATCTCTGTTCCTAATAGTTTATTTAAAATTCAATTACAATTCTGTAAAAAAAGAGAGAGAAAACGCCATGCTTACTAAGCTGATGTTCATTGTCCTTTTTTTTTATTTTTGTGTTTTTTTTTTTGTAGTTTTTTGTTTATTTATTTCCCTTTTTCATCTTTACTTAATAACATATACATATGTATACCTATTAACCTATGTGTGTACTGAAATATACTTTTATAAATTACACAACCAAGATAACAACTTGATAAACATTTTTTTTTTTAAAAGAATTTCACCTTTTTATATAGTTTTTATTTTTTTGGTTGTTGGAAGTTGTAGTTTTTGAAAAATTTTCTTGAAAATGGTTATCACTTAATGATTTTACAAATTTTTAACTGTTTTTATAATCCCAGACTGAAAAAGAAAAACAAAAACGTAATTTCAAAACAATTTCGAATTATTTTTTAAGTAAAATTGAGGATTAGTGTGTACTAGGAAATTGCAAATGCTAAAGAGGTCTTCTTTAAATAAGATTGTTATTTTTTGAAAAAAGTACGAAGGATTATAAGGACGATTATAATATGCTGAGCTCATATATTATTTAAATTAAATTATACTTTTTTTTTTAATAAATTTATAGCAAACATTATACCAGTTGGTTACACGAATAAATTTTGTCTTTAATAAATTTAATTTACATCTTATGAAAACGCATGTCTGGAATGAATTTGATTAGGAAAAAAACCTTTCTCAAACATAATTAGGGTTTTTATATTTGCGTAAGTTTAATTGTAGAATATGACCCCGTTAAAATTAAGTATGTTTTTATGTCAGAGTATTGTTTATGAAAAATTATAGAACAAAATTCAAATTGCATTTTGATTTTAAGAAAAATTGAGATTACTCAAACACTGAACCAGTTTTTTTTCCAACTAATAGAACTAGACTGCTTTCTAAATATAAAATTGGAAAAATTTTCCTTTCGTCCCACCGCTTTTAAATTTTTATAACGTAACCACACAAAGTATTGTATCCAGAGTTTTACAAGATGGAAACTGTAATTTTTGATTTCAAAAAATTTTTTTTATCGCTTTTGCAATTCAATTCCCAATTATCAATTCTGATGTCCAATTTTTTACTCTCAGCAATTTCAAAACGGCAAACTGTATAAGAAATTATTTTATGTACTTGACTTTATCTTATATTTTTCCCTTTTAACTTGATTTTCTTTTTCCTTTTTCTCATTCTTTTTGTTCTATAGGTAAAAATATATTTGCCCAAGAAATCTGTAGGTATTTGTGTTAATATTAACGAAAGCAAATTTCCTGAGAAGGGTCTTTTAGAAAGGGGGTAAAAATAATAGAAAAAAAAAAATAATTGATGAAAATCAAAAAATTTGTAGTTTCAGTCGCCGGTGTGGCAAAGTACTGCAATGCTAATGTTAAAGCTTCAGTTATGTGTAATAAAAATGTTACCAAGGTACATGAAAAAAAAAATTTTAGAACAAAACAAGTAAATATCAACACTTTAGGCTAGACATTGTGAATTACATTTCCCTACTTTTTTTCTGTTTCTTTTTTATGTATTTTAAATTTTTATAAACAGAATTTTCTTTCAATTTTCCCGTTTTTTTTTTCTTTTTTATTTTTTTTATTTTATTGATGTTTTCTTGCATGTTCTGAGTTTTCATTACAATATAAAGGATTTATTTTCGACATGCATGTGACTTCAAGTTTGTAACAAAGTGAGGTTTAGATTACTTCTAGCAGTCTAAACCTCACAAAATTGAAATTCCAAGAAAGTATAATTTACTGACTTTGCAAAACTTGAATTAAAATTTTTTTTTCTTTAACAAATTCGGTGAAGTGTAACCAATACTATTATTAAGTTTCCAAGATTATTCATTATACGGCTTTGCACCACTTTTTTAATTATTAAACTATAAAAACCATAAATCTTTTAATTTATTTCCTTAATCCTACAAGGATGTCTAATTAATACTTCACCATTAAGTTGCTTAATTAAAAAATTGTATAATCGAAGTTCAGAACCGGTTTCTTCAAATTTCAATATGGTAGCAATTTATTTTTAAATCCTTACAAAAAAGACCTTCTGTTTTAATTGAGGGCCAAGCATTTACTTGTTATAGCTAAGCTTGAATAAACTGGACGGATGAAACATTGATTTATTTTTTGTGATAACAAAATTTATTTAATTTACAATTGTGAGAGGAAATTCGCTCCTGAAAATCAGAATGAGCAGAAGTTTATTTTTACTATTTGCAACATTTTCTTATTTACCAAAAATTTTTTTTAAATAGTGGCATTGTAGTGAAATTTTGCCTTTACGATTTTACTCTTAAAATTTAAGTAAACTATTTCAATTCATTAAAAATTCAATTTTAGAACCCACTGTTTTACGAATAACGAAAGCATTACAATGTCGAAGAACATATTACAAAAAATTTTTTCTTTATATGGGCAGACAAGCGTTCTAGAATTAAACCAGTATTTTAATTCAAAATTTTTTTTATTTAAATTTTTTTTTTATTTTGTTTTTTTTTTTTTCATTTTCTTCCCTTGCAATATTAATGTTTTAAAATTGCTTGGAATAACGGCTATGGCATATTTCTTTTTTGAATTTAGCTTTTTTTGTTTGTGCTTTAAATTCAGGCCAGCAACCAATTGTATAATATTAAAGTCTATGGGCATTTGAAATGAAAGGAAAAAAATTTAATATACGTTTTACATTATTCGTGTTTGTTGTTGTTGTTCCTTTTTTTTTTGTTTTTGTCGTGTTACAGCGTACCATTCTAATTTTATTTTTCATCCAACTATTATTCCTACCAATTCGTTTCTCCGTTTTGTAAGCATAATACAAACTGAACTATGTGTGTATTTGTTTACCTTATTCATATCTTCAACTTAATTTTGCTTTATCCCGCTACTTTGTTTTTTATTTTCTTCATTTTATTTGTGTACACCGTTGATTGGTTTGAGTTCTCTAAAGTGCACTCTTGGGCGATTTCATTCTGGAATTATTGTATTATATTGTAATTTTTCTTAGAATTTAGATATCCTTTCTGCATATCTTATTAAAAAATATAAAAAACAAAAAACAAATATATTATAAAAATAAAGAACTTAACAAAAACATATGATAGTAAAAAACGAATATAGAATTTAAGAAGAACAAAACAACAAAATATTTTTTTTCTTAATATTGTACATTATAGAAGAAATTTAAACTTAAGAGAAATACGAGAGAATAAAAATGAAAAGTTTAAGAGAAATTCAAAATTTTTATTGTCCTTTCTTCTTTTTTTTTTTCTTTTCCATTTTCTTAAAGAAAATTTAACATGAAAAATTATATTATGTTAGGAATTTAATATAAAAAAACTTAGATATTATAAAATATATTTTTAAGATAATATCACATGCATTAAATTCTAAGAACATTCTCTTACCTTGATAATATAAGAATTTTGAAGAAAGATGCATTTTTCTAGTATATTTTATGATCCACTATAATTGATTATATCCGCATTATTAAAAGGGAAAAATATAACAAATGCACTTTTAAAATTAAATATATAGAAGCTATAAACGCGCATAGATACGAAAATTTTTAAAATTGGTAGTTTTTGAAAAATAAAGAAAAACATTTTTTTAATAAAACTAGAATTTTATTTTCCATAAATCATGATAAATGGTCCAAAAATAATATTTCAAAGTTTTGAAGTATGAAACTTATATTGTAAGGCTGCCAATAAACCCTAGATTCTTCCTTAGTATATATATTGTCGTTTTAGGTGTTTATAAACGTTTGTTTAGAAGACGTGAACAATTTAGTCAATCAGGCTGGGCGAAGTGATGCAGTACACACCAAATGCATATTCTCACAGGTCATAATTAACAATTATACAAGTTATTAAAATATTTTTAAATACATCAATTTTTTTACAGAATTTTTCAACTAGGGTCTCTTAAACGAGAATACGAAAATACATAGAACTTTCGCTTTGATTTTTAAGAACTATAAATTAAAATAGCTTAAAAGTGTAAATGCTAAATGGGCGAAATCACAAACTTTCAATTTAATTGAAAATTATAGGAAATTTTTGTGGTACGCAAATTAAAATTTATATAAATATTTTACATATGTTGAAAATAAAAATGTTTTTCTATGGATAACCAGAAAGTCTAATTGGGAAATTTCATTTAAAATATTATAGGTAGGTAAATTGGATGGATTTATTCTGCAAGACTTTACTTCTCTTCTATGAAAACTTATGTAATTTAAATGGAGTAGATGAAGAGATTGCAAATTTTTGAAAGGTCCCACAGTTGCATTCAATATTATTTTTAATGAGAAAAAATCATGTCTTCTATGATTTTATTCGGATGTTTGGAATGCTATGGACAACTTTGGTAAAGTTGTCCATAGCAAAGATAAAAGATAAAAATATCAAATTTTAAGGTCTGATCGGCTATCTCGTTAATTTACTAGCAAGTGAGAAGAAAGTGAGTAACTATCATAATATTTGTATAATGTAATTTTCAAGGGAGAAGAATTATTCGGTATATTGCATAATTCGATTTTTTCAAAAAAGTAAACAAAATTTATTCAATTCCTTTTTGAACGTTCAGTCGGTAATTTGAGAAAAAATACGAAAATTCTATTGAAAAATTAAGTAATCTTGTTGGAAAATCATGAAATATCCATTAGAAGAACGAAGTTTTATTCGAAAGTGATTAACAGTGAGTAAAAAGGCGACACGCATGATTGGGCAGTTAATAATATATATAGAATATTTGATTTTTGCGATTCGGATACGGAAAAAAATTAAGAAGTTTCAAAACTGATTTAAACAATTTTTGCTTGTAACCAGCCCACGTGTAGTGTTTATCTATTGGCATTGACTAAATTTTAGAATTAAAACATTTTTGAAATTCTTATCATCATGAAGTTACATCTTAATTGAAAATTCCATTTTTTTTATATGTATGCATATTGTTCATATGTAAGTATATTTATATAACGAGAATAATTCGCTCCGAGTCAAGGTCCACTAAAGTTATTTAAATTCTTTAATAACATCATTAAGTTTTATTGTTTATTCGATTTCTACAAGTAATTCGCACTGTAATAAATTTCAATTTTAAAATAAAAATTCTTTAAATTTTATGTGTTGTGCCTAAATAATAAATATTTTCTTTACTGGTTTACCCATCGCATACATATATGCATATATATGAAACTTATATAGTTTTCATTTAAATAAACACATAAAAGGATAATAATACTTTTCTATAGAATGTGTATGTGGGTATAAAATAGAGATATTTTAAGTTTTATCCAAATTTTTTTATGCTATCCTTTTCAATTTATCTTATGATACACAAACGCACATGTACGAGTATTAATGTTTAAATATACACCTGATATATATAGGATACGTGTATAGTTTTACGAAAAAGTTGACCGAATATTTTTCATATACAATTTTTCTTTTCTCTTTTATTTTCTTTTTTAAATGTAAGTTTTAGATATTTTTTTTTTATAAACGTTTTCATTTTTCCAACATTTTACATTTTATTTATTTCCCATCACCATCAATAATAATAAAAGTAACCATATAATAAGGAAAAAAAATAAAGTTATTTTTGGGTAAAAATATTTATAAAAGTTTACCATTATAAAGTTTATTGCGATCAATAAACTAACAAGTGCCAAACAAGCTGTCAAAATCTATTAAACAGGCATATCAAATATCCATCGTGTTTTTTGTTGTTTTTGTTTTCTTCATTTTGTTTAACTTCCAATTTAAAACTCTTATATATAAGTATATAAAGTTTTTTTTTTTATTATTTGACACCTTATAAAAAAGGATAAAAGTTAAAACTATATGAAACTATAGACGTGTTATATAACGTATTTTTTTTTTAAGTTTGAGAACATTTCATAAGTGAAAGAAAACCTGCTAATACCAGGGGGGTAACATAGTTAAATTCTGGTAGTTACCGCATCTTACTGTAATATTAAATGACATTCAGTAGTAAACGATCAATAAAGTTTTTATTTAAAGCTACACAAATTAAAGTACAAAACACATAGTAGTTATTTTTTAAATTAATATTTATTATTCACAAATAGTTTTTGAGAAAGAGAAAAAATTCCTCTGAAGATTCTATTATACTAAAAATTCCTCTGAAGAAGCTATTATACGTTTTGTGTTCTTCGATATTATAAAAAATTGATTAATTTTTAAAGACCAGTAGTTTGGACTCCTGTACTATATGAATGAGTATACGAGTTGTATAATAAGTATTTTATGTATGGGTATAAAGTTTCTGAATATGATATTCAAACATTATATTTGTATACACACATAATTGTCCTATTTTAATTTCTTCCCATTATATAAGATCAAAAAATAAATATATACGCGATATATTAATTTTATTCGTTCTACATGTTATATGTACATACATACATAATAGTATAGCATAGATGAGGTAATAGAATTGAAGGTTATATACAAAATGGTATAACTTTACCTAAATTTATTTGAAAACAATTTATGTAAAACAAATATATAAATAAATATATAAAAATAAAATAAGAAAAACAAAAAACATTTAAATTGTAACATTGAAATAAATATTATCCTGCATGTATAATACACATAAAAAATGTACACATTAAGGATAATGTATATACGATATGGAATATAAGACTAATAGAAATAAAAGAAAAACGAACAGAAATGATTATTTGAAGCCATTAAAACAATATAAGAAATGGCATAATGTATACAATATAATAAAAAAAAAATAAGAATGTTACCTAAACATAATATTATAATAATATGTTTAAAAGAGTTGCCGCATACAATAAATTTCGAATGTTGAATGAAGTTTTGTATAACAAATACAACTTAAGGAAAATTTTTGGTTCTTTAAAATAATTATAATTAAAAAAATGGGTTTTTGTTTTATTTGTCAGTATGTATGACAAGCTGGTAATCATGAAAGTTAAAGAAAGTAAAGCCTGTTATGAAAATAAAATATTTGCTCTAATATGCAAAAGCTACAATAGGCTAAAATTTATCACTTTGTATTAATCTTACAATTTTTCTAAAAGTTAAGGTATAATTTTCTCCATAGAAAAAACAAAAATAATAAAGCGGAAGAAATCAATTCAGAAATTTTTCCATTTAAAAGTTCATGTAGTAAAGTTAGGAAATGTAGTAAAGTTATTAAGAAATTTATTACCAATAGTTGGTGTAGCAGCAATCCCTCTCTGCAATTAATTATAATATAATAGATAAACGACTACAAGCGTGTATGTATGTCAACAAAAATAATAATATGTCCAACGTAATTTTATAGTTTCGTATGAAAATGTTAATTGATAAATTTTAAACAAAGTTGGAAAAAATGTTCTTATAAAATTTTTATTTGATGCTCGTCTGTTAACAAAGATAGGCAAATGTTATACCATGGGAAAATGACCATTAAAACTAATTCTTACAATGAATGTGTGCAGTAATTTTTATTCTACAATATAATTTTGATGTAATCACAAACTGTAGTATAATAATGTTTTTTAAAGAAAATGTAAGGAAAAATCCTTGTTAAAGGGAAAGAAAATGCTCTTGTTAAAGGGAAAGAAAATGCGCTATTTACATTATAGTTATTGGTTTGATTCGAAATTATTATATTTTATTTTTTTTGTAACCATTTATAGATTTCAATATTATACCAAATCCGTATCATGATTTTTGTTAAAAAATTCTTGAAAATATTGTTTGTCTGGCAATTTAAATCTTTTTCATATAAATTATTAACAATATTTGGCAACACTAACAAAAATACAGTGAAGTAAAAAAAAATATAAAAATATATTGAAATATTAAGAAAGAAAGGTTTACGTAATTTGCATGCATGTTGTTTTAAGGGGAATAAAGAACATAGAAAAAGGGAAGTTATTGTCCTCCTGTATTTGTGAAATCGAAGCTTTAGGTCACACACCAGTTATATAGGCGCTTAAAAAAATAATAAAAAAATGTTTTTATTTTTATTTGCTTAGCAATTTTCACATTTTGAAATTATATATAAAATTTTTTTTGCACTGCCAGAAAAAAAGCTATTGCAAATGTCAAAAAAAAAACTGAAATGTGATATTTTAATTCTAAAGAACATTTTGAATAATCAAAATAAAGCGGCATGTCTACAATATAAAGCTATTTTATTGTGATATTTGTAGAATAGGTCGTTAACGAACTATTATATTGTTATAGATATTTGTAAAGGGCAGAATATCTTAAATTATTATACAATTTTTTTACCCATTAATAGTTTTTTAGCATTTTGCTAATTCCTAACATTAGCCCTGTACCACAAAAATGCAAAATGCAATAGATTTGCTTGAGGATACATGAAAAGCCTAAGTTTTACAGTCTAAAGGTCCTTAATTTTTTTTTTTTTACCTAAAATACTTTTGACGAAAAAAAAAACTCAATTTAAAAATCTTAGTGGCTGATGTTTCATTTGTTATCAACTCTGTACATAAATTATTTTTTTTTTTTGTTTCATCCTAAGTGTATGCAATCATTTGAAACATTTTGGTGTACGAATAAAAGTAATTTGAAATGTCTATTATATTGTTTTTAAGAGTAACAAATATTACTTGTTCAACTCTTAATGGAATGTCTGCAAAACCTTAAACTTCCTATAAATACACGTATAGATCGCAAAATTTCGAAAATTATTTCAAATTTAAGCAATTAAATGAAATTATATACAAAAAAAAATATTTTTTTAAACAGTTTTCATATAATTATTAAGCGTATTTTGTTTATTCATCACACTAATTTGTACTTTTTTTTCTACTTTCAGGTAAGAGTCCAATTCTAAAAATTTAATTGTTGGAATTTGTAAATTGTAAAGGTGAATGAAAACGAATTTTACTTTAATGTATAAATTTATTTTAAGTAAATTAATGACTTATATTTTGCTGTAGAGGATTTAAATAATTTATATACATACCTTATGTGACTTATTAAATTTAAAGTGAAGTGAGATCCTTACAGAGAACTTCTAATTAACAACATATTCTCGTTATTAATTCCTTCTTTAAAAAGACACTTGTATGCATATTCATAAATTTTAAAAATTTTAAATACAAAAGTTTGTTTAAAATAAATTTACGGTTCAAAAATATTTTTAATATTTGAAATTAATTATAGCAGAATTCTAAATTTTCTAAATTCGGCAATGTCCATTATAAAATAATTACTAAGAAAAATGTCATGACATTCAATTTCAGGAAAAATGTTAATAAAATGCAATTCGTGTGGCATATTTATAACCGTACAATGGTATGTTCGAAGGGTATTATGAAATTGTCTTGCCATTTGTAACCTGAAGAAATAACGATCTGAGATATAGAGTTTGATCAGCATCGAATTCCATCATTCTTTTTATTTGTTCTAATGATACCTCAAAAACTATTTCAGCTAAATACACCACATTTTCACAAATGATTTTTTATATTAAATGCCGAGATCGAGATAGTGGTTCAAGTAGCAGCCCTACAATTTCAAAAATTATTTAGCTATACCTCAGAAATTATTAGAGCTATAATTTCAAAATTTCGCAAAAGCAAGTGTTTCATTGGATCTGTTACATTTAATGATACTATTTGAAATTTCTTAACCCTCCATACAACTTCAAAAGTCATTTGATAGTATAATTTTAACTGAAATTTTTAATAAACAATATGATAATATGGCCATTATTTTTAGCAAGAATCTTTAAGGTATAAATTTAAGAGGTAACTAGAATTCATGTGTGTATAAAATAGCATATAAAACACAATGGCAATTACAATACAACTCTTGAAGGCATTCATTCGTACGGGTACCACAAAGTTGATATGAAGTTTAAAATGAATTTTTTTAGTTCTCTTTTTATAATTAATTTTTAAATAAATAGGAAATGCTTTCACTCATCGTCCATAAATTGTTTCTTGTTTCAGATCTGCTAGAAAAACAACGAAAACTTGTGCAAAATAGATTGTTTTTAAAATTGACCATAGCGTATTCAATTTGACCATATACGAACAATTTTTTTTGTTTTTCTCTTAATTTTTACCCATAATCGGTCATTGATTTTGCCAAAATATTTTGATTTTATGAAATCGATAATTTGTATATTCTCATTATTCTAAAATTCCTAATTATGAATGTTTTCATATAATGAACAATGTGTCACACATTACTATTCAGATATCAATGACAATACAATCATACATACTTTATATATACTTATGGTCTTATACTTATATAATCTAAATTTAAATTATATTTATACAAAAATCTTTTTCATCCCTAAAAGAAACCCGTTTTTAATTAGAATTATTCTTTAAAAATCCCATTTTGATTGCTAAACCAAAAACAAAAAATAAATAAAAAAAAAAATGTTTATTTTTTTTTTTTTTTGAATTTTATAAATAAATTAATTTTAATATCCTTTTTTACTCGTTATCTTACTTATTCTATACTAACAACTTAAGAATGAAGAAATTATATGAAAATTTTGTATAATATTATGGTTGTATGTATAACATTATAACAAATTTGTGAATATGGAGTGAACATTCACATTTTATATACTCATAAATACACAAATTTCAATTAATTTTTAAATATTATTTAACGCAGCTTATTTAACACCAAAAAAAAAATTATTTTTATTTTCTTATATATGTATGAAACAAGAAAAAAAAATTTAGTAAATAAATAAATAAATTAAGCATATACACAGATGACATAACACCCCCGTTGAATAGTGTTCAGATATTTTTCAATGTTATAATAAGAAAAGAAAAGTGGCTTCTTGATTCTTTAGATATTATAAATTGTTTTGTAATTATTTTACTTAGATTGTTTAGGCTATTCGTAAGTTGTCGATTTACGATATGACGAAGCCCTAATAAAATCTTATTAAATGCAATTCAAATAGATTTTCTATACCAATAAAAAAATAACTTGACCATTTAAATTGTTCAATTCATATTGAATAATTTTATTTAAATTTAATTAAATTTTCGTGCCAAACTTCACCTGAGGGTCAGTGCTATGTTATACTATAAGTTAAGTACCAATTTGTGTGAAGAAACATGAAAATTATTCGTTTGAATATACAAAATTCACCATTCTATACTTGTGTCTGTCGCTGTCCATTTTTGTAACATAACATACGACACTACAACTGAACTAGTTTTTCAATTAATCACAAATTGCTAAAAAATTGTTGTTTCATTTTTGAAATATGCCATATATGTTTTGTCACAACTACTTTACTGACACACAAAATTTGTGTAGAGAAAATATTAAAATTACTATAGCATAGTTTTGGGGGTGCAATATTACAAACATTTGATATAATAAAGAAGCAGAGAGAAAAAAAACAAAATCAAATTAAAAAAATTTAAAAAAAAACAAGGAAAAAAAAATAAAAGTATAATTCATATTATTAATATTTTAAAATTATACCAAAGTGTACCAAATGTACTATAAAATGTAAAAAGTCATAAAAAGTCATAAAATCAAAGACAGTTAAAAACCCACAGAACAAAAAATAAATAAAAAAATAATTTTTGTTTTTTTTTTTCATTTTTGTTATCCAGCATTAATTTTTACACGCTTCTGCAGAAGAATAAGTGAAGTAAAAATAACAAAACAAAAGAAAAATATGAGATCAGTAATTTCTCCTCAGTAACACCGAAAAAGAAAGCAAAAAAAAAATCTTTTCTACACAATTAGGTTTTTTCCTCATTATAATTTTTTTCCATAATTTTTTTTTTTTAATCCTGTATGTTCTCTAATATAAAACTAGAGTTTGGTTTGGGTTTAGAAATTTTTGTTCGAATTTTCTGCTATAGGTACATAATTTTTTTTGTTTTTGTTCAAAGTTATCCTTATTTCATTGTTGTTGTTTTCTTTTTTTTTGTTACCATATTCATTACCAGATTCTATTAATGTTTTTCATTAAATACATGATGTTTTATTCTAAAATATTTAAAAGGTTAAATTAATCTGTATACACACATATGTACGAAATGTAATGCGTAAAAATAAGTATGTATGTTTGTGAGTATAAATATGTTATATAATTATTATTAAATATATAAATAGAAAGGATACTGTAAGAGTTTTGAGTTTTCGGCTATATGATGTGGAGAGGAATTGAAAATTATGAAAATCTCAGGTATATCACATACGGTTGTTCTTTTACTATATTATATACGGTCGTACATATGCATATATTATTATATATATATGTACATAAATTTTTTGCAATTATTATTTAAAACTCTAAGTCATATACACAAACACGAACGCAGACAACTTTTATAATGTGTGTGATATAAATGAATAAAGAATGTTGATGGTAGAAATTACTTCCCAAGGGATCACTTTAAGGTTGTTTTAATATTATACTTAGTTTATATGTTCTGTTACATTATTTAAAAAAAGAAAAAACAGAGTATTATTATGTTATTTAATACGAATACTAGATGAGTACATGCACGTAGACATTTTACAATATCTAAAATATATTTACATACTATATACATATGAATGTGTATTCATTACAAAAAATTCGTAATTGAACATATACACATTTACTTACACTCACATATATATATTATTAAGTTTGTATTTATTGCAATGAGTTTCATTAAAAATAACAATTTCATAACAAAAAATTAAAAAAGCAAATTAAATAACACCATTTTTCTTCTTTTTGTTTTTATTTTTTGCATTCTTAATTATATAATATACACATATATGTACACATAAGTTATAATATTCTTACTATGGGGTAAGGATCTCTAGAATATTTCTTAAACTTTTTAGATGTAATTTTTGTCTTCCTGATTCCATTAATTTGTTTGTGTTCTCTTCACTTTTTTTATTTTGTTTTAAACAAATAAAATTTTGGTAGGCAAACTTTCACCATATGCAATAATTATATACATATCCATATATATGTTTACGGAAACCATAAGTATGATATGTTATTCATTATATTTATATGTAATACATTCATATGGTAAATATTCATATTGCGTATATTTTTACTTAAATTTTCCATCAGGGGACGAATTTTCCCTTTTAAAAATTATGAAAATTTTTACTTTATTCTTAAGACCAGAAAACAAACCAAAAGAAACAAAAATTGAAAAGAAAATTTTATACTTTGTATGAATCATAGATAAATCTTTTCAAAAACAAAAAATAAATAAAAATTAGAAAGAAAACAAACATGTAAATAAAATATTTTTAATATGTGGTAACAACATTACTGGAAACCAAGTAGCATTTTGCAATTCAGAGTTCTATTAAACTAGAGCAGCGAATGCCGCAACATTTCTTTTATATTTGAATTGAATGAAATGCTCTTTTCACACTTAACACTAAAAATTCTAATTATGAGAGACGCTAAGGAAATAAAATGGGAGGGAAAGCAAACAGGAAGAAATTTAGTTCTGTGTTCTATTGCATTTTAATGTTTTGAAGAGCTTTCACTTTCAGAAAGAAAGAGGCAGTAAAATATTGTTTTTTATAGTTTTCTCTAAAAATTTGCTTTTTTCCGTTATTATAGATAATTGTTGAAAGAGATGAGCAGAAATCAATAGTTTCGATTTTCGCTCTCTTCATTCAAATTTCCGCCAATAAGATAGCGTATTGTCAAGTAAGATACACAAGGACACTCAAATTTTCAGATTGTAAAAAATATTTAATCATTTAAGTAATTTTCCTTAATAATTTTCTAATTTACTACTAGGGTAATCAAAATAATGCAAGTGGGTACATAATTATTTCAAAAAAGAAAAAAAAATCAAAACAAACATAACCTCTAAGAGAAGGAAACAATAAAATAATCTTTTCCTATAAAATTATTTCAATATTTTGATTTTCTGATTTTCTTTTGTTTTGTTTGGTTTTCTGGTTTTCCAATGAACCCATGGTTATGCCAAAAAAAAAAATCCTGTAATGTTTTTCTAAGAAAAGTTGACAACTTTTCATTTGAGTAACATTAAAATTTTCCTTTATTTTCTCTCTCTTTCTTTGTCTTACTTTTAATTTTAATGTTTTTATTTTTATTTTAAAAGAAAAAATCAAAAATTTTTTGTTTTATATCAAAAAAAAAAAGAAAAGAAGAAGAAAACAAATAAGGACAGGGAACATGAAATGTTTTTGTTTTAAAATAAACAAAAAACTTTTCAAGGAATGTAATAATTCTCTATAAGAATAATATTTCTTGTTCTTACAGTTTCTTTTTTTATCTATAATAACCAGGGAATTAAAAAAATGGGAATTTTCCTAATAATATGCATGCATGTGTGTATGTATGTATTCATGGTTTTTTTTTTACTTAAATAATTTATATTTATTCACTTATATTTTGTAAAAATTATCGCATCTTCCCACATATATAAAATATGTAATGTGTAAAAAATCTAAATTGCATATTTCATACTAAAATAAAGAGAGTCCTTTTCATATTCACAAAGGTCCTATTCTGAATATTAGAAGAAAAAAGTAAAAAAGAAAATCAGAAATTTATAAATAATTTATAAAAGAAAAAATATTTTATATTTTTATTTTCTTTTTAACTATTTTTAGATTTTCATAATGCATGAAAATCTAAAAATCATATTAAGTCAAGTAATTTGGTAGGTACTCTTACCGTGCTCAAAGTATCTACATTTGAAAACTTTGAAATTAAGAAAATATGAGAAAATTTTTTATATTTTATGAATTGAAAAAAAAATTTTTTTTTATCTATTATTGTAATAAAAAATGAATTCTTTTCTTTTAAAACATAACAAAACAAAAAAAGAAAATTACTGAAAGGACTCGAAACAAACTTTTCTACTTTTCTCTTATTTTTTGACTGTAACAAGTTTTCCCAAAACTCTTGCCTATGTCAGAAATAGAAAATAAATAGAATTGAAAGAGAATATAATTTTTTTTTGTTTAACAAAATATTGTGATTTTATTAAAAAATCAAAAAAAAAAAAAATAAAAAAGAAAAAAAATTAAACTTTTAACTACGAAGATTTTAAATTCGTCCTTAATTCCCATATACCTTTATTCCTCAACTCGCAATATTTATACATACACACGATGTATATGAACGTATGTGTACGAACAAATGAGTAATTTAAGCAGTTCAACACGTACGAAAACAAAATTTGTTATTCCTTTTTTTTCTTATTTTCAGCTAGGTACAAGAAAGAAATAAAGAATTTTATGAATTTATCCTATGATAGGTTGGTAGCATACCTCTATACATCCTAAATATTGTGGCAAATGTATATACATATATATATATATACACATACATGAACACAAAAATATTTCAAATAATAACGTATGAAATGATAATGATATGATGTTTTTCTATCTAAATTAATGTTAAAAATTAAAAAAAAAAAAAATAAAAGAGAAAAATTCTTTTTCGTTATTTTAGAAAATTATGAAAAAACATTAAAAATAATTAAAATTATGTTCTTTAATGTTTTATATAAAAAGCTTAAAAAGGTAAATATTTCTTTTTCGGTTTGCTTTCTGTTGTTTACCTGTAATTTTTTAATCAGATTTCTTAAAACAATTCGAAAAATTTAATTTTCTAATTTTATTTTTGTATTTGAAAATTTTGTGTCTGGCTCATTAGAAGATCTCATTTAATTTGTATGAAATTTTTCATTTCTAAAGTAATTTAGAAGTAAAAACTGCACTTTTGATGGTGTACTTGAAAAAATAGAAATCAAAGCTTTGTAAAGAAAAAATTTTGCCCTCAAAACCTCATTTAATAATTTATAATTTTTAAACTTATTTTATATAGCTTTCCAATTTTATAAATTATTTTTAATAATCAGACGAATTTAATGTTGCGAAAATTTATATACAGGATTACCCGAGTATAGTGTTCGTAAAATGTTAATGCAATTTGGACATAATCCTGAAACGAGAAATTATAGTATTGCATATTATTTAATTAGTATTTTGTCATCTATTAAAAAGACGTGGTCTGTCAGTGTCTTGAACAACAATAAATATTACAATCTCGTAATAAATAATAATTTTCAAAATTTTTTAATTGCATCGCAAATCAAATGTTCTTTTTATTTCTAATTAAAAATATTTTTTAGGAACGTTATTGGGCTTGGATTAAATATGAATTCTTGCTTTAAAAATAAATAAAATTTTTAATTCTTAGTTAGAAAGTGGAAATTTATAATATGTAATCTTTGTTCGTACTCTTAACGCGCTTCTATCACTACTACTTAAGTTTATTAAATTCGTTTTTCTTAAAAATGGATTGCAGCTCCTACCAAGGTGATACACAAGCAACCTTTTCTTTTGGCATCTGCGTCAATAAGATAATATTCCGTTAGATTATAGCTCCTATCACAGTTCCAATGTCTCAGGCCTGCGGAGCAACGCAGATTCGGCTCTGTTTTTTAATCTATCATTGACTTCTGCGATTACCCTTTATAAAATATAATTTTAATTGATTTTCTACAATAATCTATTTAATTTTATTGTCAATTAATGTATTTAGTCAATTTAAGATTTTTCGAATAACACATTTGATTATAAGTGAGAAATAGAAAGCATTTTAGTCAACTAGTAATGCGGTACGTTAATATTTTTACCTTTTTATGTAAAACAGAAATTTTTTTTATTTTTTCTTTATTTTTGGAGGAAAAATTAACTTTAAGATGTTAGAGATGCTTATATAATATTTTCTAAAATTAAAAGTCTTGTAATATTTTTGCTTTGTTTCTTTCTTTTTCTTATTTCTTGTAATTTGTTTTCCCATTTTTTACTTATAATTTCTTTTTAGGACTAGAAAAGTTCTTTAAATATTTTTTACACATATATGTATATACAGTTATATCTCCAAACACATACATGTTATGTATATGAAAATACAAACATACATGTGTAAATACCCATATGTATTCTATGAAAATACATTAAAAATTATGATGAACAGAGCCCCTTCAGGAATGAATTGTTATGTAAAAATATTAAACAAGAAAAATACAACAACATGACTTTTGACATAATTAAATATTTTTCTATTATTCAAAATAAAAAGCAGAAGAAAAAAAGATTTAATTTTTTTTTTTCATTTTTAATTATAAGGACTATACATGTACGTCTGAAATGTATCCTGTTTTTTATATTTTAATTTTTTTGTTCTTTATTTCGAAAGAAACATTTTAGTTCAAATTACTAGCCCTAAATGTATGTGTGTTACCTATAATTATTGCTATGAGGCTCTTAAAAACGAAAATTATTATATATATATATATTTAATTTTAAAATACAAAAATACGAGGTACAACAGGACATTATTAGCCGTAAAAAAAAATTTAAAAATTATAAAATAAGTACACAAAAATAAAACACAACAATGTAAAAAACAATGACAAACTTTGAAATTTAAAATTGTATGTACGTATGCATAAATATGTTGATTATTATATTAACCATACATTCATACTTTCTACACACGATTGTTTAAATACGTATTATTATACCATGTATATATACACAAACGATAATTATAAAAATTTAATAAGTAGAAAATATTCACGCATTGCAAATTGTAATTCTCTTATTACAAGTCACACTTAATTTAACATTCTCTATACATAATAATTTAATTATATTTCAAACTTTGAAAAGTAAAATGGTGAAGTTTATTATAATTATGCGAAATTTAACAAATGTTGTAAAAAATAAAGAAATTTGCTATATTTCTCATTGCATTTAAAAATTAATGTTGGAAAAAGAGGCCAGATATATTGTATACCTACGTGTATACATATTAATGTTATTAATAATTTTAATATAATAATGGCTCGCGTTATTCCACGTATTTCTTAACATTTAACTGATATTTTGTTTTGAAACAAAATTATAATATTGATGAAGTAATTGGATGTATTATAGGAAAAGTATTTAGACAAGGTAAGAGATTAAATCGAAACTACAAATTTAAGAGTAAGTGTTGTGTATCTTTAAAGAGATCTTGTTCTTGTATCATTAACTGGATATAATTGAAATTGTTGGATATCATTAACTGGATATAATTGATATTATTCGATTTATGAAGAGCTATAATTAAATAATAATCAATTGTTTTATAAATTTAAGGATATATAAAACATCTGATTATCATTGAGTCTTAATGTCCTTTTCTACTATATAGATTTGTGTTTGCCACAATACACTTAATTTAATTTTCTTATATTATAGGTAACTATTAATAGCCCATAGGTTTTGAGAACTTTCAAATATTTAATGAAATAAATTTAAGTAATTCGTGCAAATTAAAGTTTCACTTTGTAACAGCAAGAATTATTAATAAATACGTAAAAATTTCTTTTTTATTTTTTTTTTTTGTCAATTTTTTATACTTATTGATTCAAAAACGCACTTCAAATAAAATTCATAAATTTTCTCCGAAATTTTTTTCAACAAATTCATAAGTTTAACTTTTTTCATATTCATTTGTAAGTGTAATAGAATTCAGAATTTCTTCTATATGGTCTGTTACTCCCATTTGATTACATTATAATTGATTATAACTTATATAATTAACATTATTATTTCTAAAAACATAACTTATCTTTATTTCATATCAAAATACTGAATATTAATTTTTTTTTCTGTTTGAATCTCATTAATCTTCTTTATAACAAAAACAAAAAAAAAAAACAGAAATGAAAAAGTATAATAAGTAAACACTTTAAAAATAATAAGGAAAAAAATTAAATGTAATGTACAAATACACATTCGTTGTTTTACTGTTATATAAGAGACGGTGTTCTAGTGTAAATCAAAATCAAATTGGAGAGAGTCAGAAAAATTCCTCTTTGAGTAATAACATCTGTACTACTACTGTCTATAAAGAGAAACTTTATAGACAGTAGTAGACTGAACCTTTATGAAGGGTTCAAATTTAGCATTTTTGGTTTAGGAATAAACATACAGAATAATAGCTTATGCCAAATAATGTGACGCAACAATTACGATAGAGTATGTCTTTTGCAAAGATAGTCTGATACATAAATATCATTTTGAAAAAATATATAATATCAATTGATTAATTTTGTAATGACTAATGAGGAATGACTATAATGACAAATTTAATAATAGAGTTCTGGGTCTGGGTAATTAAACATCGAAACGATTGCGTCGCAAATATATTATATGGCGAAAATAATGCATGCACATATTCTGACTATATTTTATTAATATTTTTATGAATGTTATTGTCATATCTTAATAATTATTTTTAATTTTTCTCCTGAATTTCATTACATGTATAATTACTTTGATCTCATAACCATGAAAAACAAAGGAATACAACCATTTTGTTTATTAGAAATGTGCTTTCAAATTACCGTTTCTCTTTAAATGGAACACAGTTTACATTAAAATTTTCTTTTGTTTTCTTATAAAAACAATTTTTTTAGGACATTTTCCTAATAATTCAAGCATATAACGTATATAATACAAAATAACTAAGCAATATATAATAAAATAAATCCAATTCATTAAGAAGTTATTTTCTAATTTATTAAATCGATTAATAATATGTCCACATCCATCATTCTAACTAATACAACCCTTTTGAAAAGAACCAGTTGCCTTTGATACAAATTTTTTATGTGTTTTTTTTTTGAGGAATTTTCTTTTCTCTTCTTGTTTCGTTTTCTTTATTGTAATGTTTGCTTTTTAAATAAAAAAAAAAATTATAAATAATGTCGCCATTTTATCAATAAAAAAATTAACAAAGGAATAAATTCGATTTTCCATTAACAAATTATTTTTGATAATTTGAAACGATTAAAAAGTAGAAATTCCGTCTCTATTCTCCCTTTCGCCATTTATAAAAACTCGATTTGGTTTTTTGTTGTTTGTAATTCAAAAAATACTTCAAAGGCGTTTTTTGTTCATTTATACTGTGTAAAAATAAATAGGTACAATAGGTCTATTCTTGAGGGAAAAAATTTTCCGTAAATGGTTTTGATATTTGATTTTTTTTTTGCTCCATATTCACGGCGTTTTTGTTATTTTGATAGTGTATATATGAGAGAATAAATGGAATTAAGAACAAAATTAATTTTCAAATATCATTGAAAATTTTTTAACGTAAAGCCTACTGCCTTTTTTAATGACTTAAAGCTTGATCTTACGTTAAAACCTCCATATCTGTTCCAAATCTGTCATTTAGCACAATTTTGATAATTTAATATTTTGCTTTGTCTTTTAACACATATTGTAAGTTCAAAATTTCGGAATTACTAGTTTTATTTCTTATACATGCTAAATTAGAAAGTTTCCGAAATGGAGCCTTTATATCCTTATACAATTTAACCAGTTTATTGTCATAAAGAGAATTAAAAACTCTCATTTATTTTTTTTTATAATAAAAGCAATTGACGGCGGAAAGGGGGCTTAATTTTCATAGTGGTTATAAATAAACTTACGATAAAAATTACGAAATTTATCGTAGATTTTATTCTCAAATGCAATGTAATTTTGTATTTAGCAAGAAATCTTTATGCTCCTTGCGCCTTATATTTAATTTTTATTTTAACCAACTTTCAGAAAAATAGATACTTGAATATATTTCAGAGATTTGACGACCAATTTACTACGCGAAGATTTTAATTTGTGACTATAAATAAACAAACACAAATAGTTTTCATTGCAATTTTATTTTTGAATTGTATTTGTTAACCAAACCAACGACATAATTCAGCTCTCTTGGAGTTCTAAAAAAGTAACCAAATTAACTATTTTAGTGAAGTACATATATTTAGCTTACAAGCTTCATAATTTCATTGAAATTTAAAGTATAAATGAACCTAAAATATTTGAACAATTTTGTGCAACCCTTTTTCTGTATAAATAGAACTAAGTTTACTGGAATTTGTAATTATATCATGACAATTCAATATGATCGCTTCTATATTATTTGCTGTAAGTCTGAATATTACCAGTTGCTGACATGGAATATCTTTTTCTATAAACTTATTAATTTTTGTATATACTTTGCCAACAGGGCTTTTATTAAAGCTAATCTTAATCGGCAAAAGTAAAAAACCAATTTATAAATCAAGGAACATTATTATGTTTGTGATTATTATAAATGTGAGTAAAATGTAGAGCATAGAATGTTACGAGAAAGAATAAAGGTAAATAAAATATTAAAAAAATTACTTACTTCCTCAACTAAACTTCCTTCTTCATTTACAAACAGAGAAATTTTTAAAGAGCTTCCTCAATATTTTAACTCCTGGACATCATGCATTTATAAAAATTTTAACACTTTTAATTAACTACGACCATTATTAATTAAAATAATTAATTTTTGGTTTCTATTTATTTGTAGAAAACAAAAAATAAAAAATTCATTAACATATTTTTTGCTTTTTTGTTGATTTACGTACGCACTTTTCACAAATATTTAACTTTTTATTTAATTTAACTTTCGAAATTTCTACATAATCACCTTAACAAAAAGAAAAACACGAAAAAAACGAACACCCAGCGCTTCTTTACAATTGTATGGCGGAATTTACCTTTTTGTTTTATTAAGTGTCCTTTTCCTGCTAAATAACGCATATTTACTTTTATTGTGTTATACCAGTTATTTATATAGAAAAATTAAATAAAAATTTATTAGAACCAAAAAAAAAAATTTCATTTGATTTTTTCGCTTTTTTCCATTTTTTATCGTAATTCCAACACACATTTTTAAACAGACACATACAAAAATATCCTTACTATTTAAAATACCGCTATTGCTTTTTTTTTTACAATTGCGTAAGTGTGGTGACATTAATATCGAAGGTAGTATAACACTCAATTGCCACCACATCAAAACAAATTAAATTATGTGAGCAAATACAATATTTTTTTACATAGGAAAAAAATAAGATAGAATTGAAAATGAAAGAAGAAATAAAAAGAAAACAAGTAAAAACGTTTCAGTCGGTATAAACCGATTGAATTATACCCTGCACCTTTCGTTATTATGTAGCAATTACACGAACCCGTGAAGTCATTCTATAGAAACTTCACGGATATGTCTGACCTATAATTGGACATCCGACTGCCAAGTTTCATGAATCTGACTTTATTATTTTTCCAAATATTAAGAAAAAGCTTTTAGGCTTGTATGGTATCTACTCGAACCTGTCAAGCAATTCCACCAAAACTTCAGAAATATATCTGACCTGTAACTCGGCATACAAGTGCCAAGTTTCATGAATCTGACTTTATTATTTTTCCAAATATTTAAAATAAGCTTTTGGAGTTGTATGGCAAGTACCCGAACCTGCCAAGCAATCCCACCAAAACTTTAGAAATATGTCTGACCTATAATTGGACACACGACTGCCAAGTCTCATGAATCTGACTTCATTATTTTTCCAAATATTAAGAATAAACTTTTAGACTTGTATAACTAATAAACTTGTATAATAATAAACTTTTAGACTCCACCAAAACTTCAGAAATATATCTGACCTATAACTCGACATACAACTGCCAAGTTTCATGAATCTGACTTTATTATTTTTCCAAATATTTAAAATAAGCTTTTAGAGTTGTATGGCAAGTACCCGAACCTGTCAAGCAATTCCACTAAAACTTCACAAATATATCTGATCTACAATCGGACACACAACTGCCAAGTTTCATGAATCTCACTTTATTGTTTTTCCAAATATTTAAAATTAGCTTCTGGAGTTGTATGGCAGGTACCCGAACCTGTCAAGCAATTCTTCTAAAACTTCAGAAATACATTTGACCTATAATTGGACACATGACTACCAAGTTTCACGAATCTGACTTTATTATTTTGCCAAATATAAAAAATTTGCTGTTGGAGTTGTATGGCAGCCAACCGAACCGGTGCAGCTATCCCATTATAATTTTTAGAGCATGTGTAGAATATAATTGGACACATGTATACAAAATTTTATATTTATAGCTTTATTAGTTTTCGAAATATTTAAAATAAACTCCTTGAGTTGTATGGCAGCTACCCGAACCCGTTGTCCGAATTAGTCCAATAACAATAGGGTTCGTCCTTGGCACAAAAGAAAAAACTTGTGAAAGTTTGGTGTCGATAGCATTATTCGTTTTTAAGTTATCGTGCGATCGGACGGACGGACGGACGGACGGACGGACGGACATGTCTAAATCAACGCAGAATTTTACGCTGAGCAAGAATATATATATATGTCCATACCGCAGATGACTCCTTCAAGTAGTTACAAACTCCAAACCAAAGTTAATATACCCTTCACGAAGTGCAGGGTATAAAAAGAGAGAAACGAAATTAACCAAAAAATTAGCTACCACCGCGAATTTGGTTAAAAAGTTACAACCCTTTTCCTTTGAATACAAAAAAAAAAAGGAATTTTAATGTAATCAAATTAATTCAAAACCGCTCTTTTTTTATAATTTTTCTTAGAATATTTTTGATTTTGAATACAAGCATGTAGAGGGCAATCCTTATGTGAAATATTGTTAATTGTACATTGAATTAAGATTCAGTTCATAAGTTGATTACATTATTGAAAAGTGTCGAAAAACTATCGTTTTTGAGTCTAGAATATCTATAAAAAAGAATTAAAGAGATTGCATCATTTATATACCTTTCGTTAAAGACACCTATGAATATCATCAACTTGAAGCTAAAAATAACCGATTAACAATTTCTCATAATATTCAAACCTTTTCATTTAATTGTACAATAGTTTTTAAGTCAAAACACACTTGTTCGTACTTTACAATTGAGGCACTTAACGCTATAAGTCGCCTATCCAACATTTTTGCAAAAGTGAGTTATTATGTTCAATATAGCTCAATAATAGAGCTTTAATGGCCTAAAGAACTGTTCTATATTTTCAAAATACTTAGTTAATCTTCTTTTCACTCAACTTTGACATAAGTTTTTTTTTGCCTTTTAAAAATTTTTTAAAAATTTCGAAGTGTCATTTTTGCAACTAGGCCACTAATGCGCTGAACGCCTCAATTGAAGAAACCAAAACATGTTTACAAGTGTGACCCTTACAAAGTAGCCGACGAATTCCATAAAAATGTAGGTTAATTAAAAATTCTTTTACACTGATTAATATTCCATAAACTTTCGAAAATAATCCAAAACTTAGAAATATAATAATATTTTTAAATATGTAAGAAAAATCCTTTCACGAATATATTGTTTTAAGATATATTTTAGTAATAATAAGGTCTTATCTTAACATACAAATCGTTTTAAATATTAAAATTTTATTCAAATTTAATTAAAAACCCAGACACATAAGACTATTTTCCTTTTTTATTTTTTATTGTAATTTTTATGTAATTCTGAATTTCGTTTTTGGGTATGATTAAGTTTTGTTTTTCTCTCTGTGTAATTTTTTTGTTGTTGTTTAATAAAAAAAAAATTATTATTATTGTTTTTATAATTTTTATTCTTGTTGTATTTTTTAACGTTAATTTGTGTGTAAACATCCTTGTAAATCAAAGTACTTGACAACACCAGCAGCAACAAATATTTAACAATAAGAAATAAAGGAATGGAAAATAATTATACAAGATAAAAGAATTTAGAAAATGAAAGTGAAAGTGAAAATATTATAAAATATAAAAATTAAGATATAGCTCTAGATAGCAAAGGAATAAGAGAAGAGGGAAAGTATATAGGAAATAGGAAAAAAGGTATGAAGAAATGAAGTGTAAAAAAACAAAATAATATGAAAAAGAAAATGTGTATATATACATATTTACAAAATACATAGATATTTTTTGTCATACAAACACACACAAATACATATACAGACTACGAAAAAGTTTGGTAATTCTTTAATTTTAAAATCATAAAGGAAAATTTAGAATTTAATGATGATTACCGAGCTTATACCAATAATTTAATTTAGGCATTTTTGAGTTTGATTTTAAATTTTTCTTATTTAACGCTATAAAGAATTGACGCTATAAACGCTATAAACTTAATTGGGCTTTATTTCAAATCTTAAAATAAATTAAATTAAATTAAAAAATATTTGCAATTTATTTAAAATTTAATTTACCTCTAACTAATTCAGAAAATATTATTAAGTAGAAAAAATAAAAGTAGTGTTTAAAAATTTCAAATATTTTAGCATAAAATTCTAAATTATTAGTGATTTTTCAAGTACTTAATTTCATTTCAATTTAAAGTGAGTTGTGCATACACCACCAATATATTATAATTTAATAGATTCTAGCTTAACAATATATTCTAACAATGTATTTTCCCAATAAATTCTACTTTATTAGAAATATTTCTTAACACAACCCTGTTGTGTTTGAGTCTATTCTATTTTTCTCTGGAAGTTTCGAGCTCGTTTGAAAAATTTCAGATTTTTATACAGACTAAAGAACAAGCACTATTTAATCATAAAGAAATGTTTTCTGTAACATATGCTGAAACATTATTTATTGTTAAAGGGTTCTTTGTTTCATAAAAGTGACTGGTTTATAAATATGAAATTTAAATATAAAAAAAAATTGTTCATCAAAAATATTTGTAATTTTAAAATAATATGAATATGACCTTAAATATGAAAGCAATCTCTTAGTCTTACCCTACTATGCTTTTGTTTTTTTCTTTTGTTGGTGCAATCGTCTTCCTTTATTTCATTTTATTTGTTTTTGTTAGCCCCAATTTATTTGTTTTCTATTTCTTATAAATATTTTCATATTTTCTGTGTTATTTGTTTTTGTTGTTATTCTATTTTTGATTAAAATGGAACGAAATTTTCCACTAAATTGGTTTTGAAAAAAAAAAAAAAAAGCTTTCGAAAATTTATTTATTACAATTTTTAACCCTTTTTTGACATTTCAATCTATACAGATATTTAATATAAATGTATATAATGTATGTATATAATATAATACAAAATTATACATAAGAACACAATTATAATTATTATTAGAATTTTTACAAGAAAAAACAGAAAGAAAATTATGTTTTAAATTAAAATTATTTTTTATTCGTTTTTCTCTTGATTTTTCATTTTTCTATTTTTTTTTTTTATTATTTTTCTTATTCTATATTTCCCTAATTTAATAATCTTTTAAAGCTAAAAAAACATTTAAAATTTTTGGCATTTTGTAATATAAAATTTACAAATTCTCAAAGTTTTGGAAAAATTTAACTTCTAAAAAGTCTCATTGTTTATTAATTAACAGATTTAGATGTACAAAAAAGTTTTCTACAAAGGCAAAAATGTGCTTATTAGATTAATTTTATTTCTAAGAATAATTTTCCGAAAAAAGAGACCTATATGAATGATAGGAATTTGTGAAGGGTTTTTTGAAAACTTACAAGTTAACTATTAACAAAAACTAAAACTAAACCTGCAACTTTATGCTTGTACATACACATACATTACATTCTTTATAAAATTATAAAATCATAGGTACTATAAAAGTTTTTTCAAAATTACAAACGAACTCATTATAACACATAATATTTGAATGATTTAAAGGAAAACATATACATTTGGTTATGCCAATAATTTGTCGACTTTAGCACATTTCATTTTTAGAATTTTAAAAGTAAGTACATTAAAAACTGTAAGGTCAAAGGGTGAAAAAAAGAAATGGAAGATAAAGAAGAAGTAATTTCTATTTACAGTAAAATTTTCTTGCATATATTTAGGAGAGCTGTGGGAAATAAGAAATAAATTAAAAAAAAAAATTATACTAACATAACAATTACATTTTTCATCTTAATTTTCTATGAGAGAATATTCTTTGTTATTATATTCTAAAACTGAAACTTAAAACTATTGAAAGACATTCTGAATGAGTGAAATGTAAAGCTTCGGTGAATTTCTAAGATAATAATTGATATTTAATAGCTCTTTAAACTGGCTGCTTGGAAGGAAAATCATGCCAAGTATTAAAAAAAATATTTTATATTCAACAGTTTTAGAAATTTAATGGCTTAAAGAGTGATGTTGGAAACTTTTTATTTAAAACAAAATTTCGTAAAATTTCAGCTTTTTATTCCGAGCTTTTGTAAATGGACAACGTACCAAATGTTGTAAAAAAAATACGAATATAGTATTTAAAAGATCATCACATATTTTCTACAGTTTGTATAGTTTGCATAGTTACGTAATTGCATGAAATTAAAATAAAAACAAAAATCAAGATTTTTTTATGATTAGGACAAGCATAACTTAAAATACTAAACTATAAAGTGAATAACTTTTTCCACATTCTTTTGCTAGTCCAATAAATTAATTATTACTTGTTTACAAACGAGTAATTATATATATAACAATATTTATTTTAACAAAAATATGAAATTTTAATGTTATATTTGTATTACATTCGAAAAAATCGTGTAAATATTTTGTTAATGCATACATAAAGAAGCAATGTTATTAGTTTTGGAGGTTTTGAAGAATTTAGAACTAAACTTAACTGAAATTTTGATTTTTATTTAAATAGAATATAAGTGTCACTCTTTTTTTAAATTAACTATACGAAAACACCTAAGGTTTGTCAGTGTAGTTTTATTTTTAGCACATTTTCAAAAAATTTTTGAAAAAAAAGTGCTTATTAGTTTCACTCACTTACTGTCCGTTCGTCCGTGCGTCCATCCGTCTGTCCGTGTGTCTGTTTACAAAGTACATAGATGGTTTTTCAAAACAGTATTTTCACTTGTTGAAGGGAAAAGTTCTACAATGCAAACCATTGGTTTGATCCAAGTTTATTAATTAAAAGAATTGTTTCGATTTCCAATACAAATCATTGTAGCGTTCATATAAAATATTCAAATAAAATTTTTATCTAAATTGTCAATTTTTGAACTTAATCGCAATTGTTATATTTTGTAATTGCAACGTATTATGAAATAATTAGTTTGAATATTTTCGGTCAAAGAGTTAAAGTCTCTATTTTAATGACAGATCTTATTTTAATGATAGATCTTATAGAATTCATTCAATTTGAATGTCACTCATTTTCATAAATTGAAATCGTAATTTTAACACTTCAATTGGGAACTAATTTTTACCAAAAAACTATTAGAGTTATTTGGAAAGTTTATGTAAGTATAACAAGTATAATTATATAGTGTCATTCATGAAGAATGTTACGTATAATTTATTATACTCGTAAATACACATAACAATTGCAAAATAGACATATATTTCGCACCATAAAATGTGTAATATATATATGTAGGTAGTAATCTCTCTCTCTCTCAATCATTATTATCATGATAATCATCATCGTTATTATCAATATGGTACAATAAAAATGATATCATCATTCATATGGTATGGCGTAATAAGGATGAGAATATGTTGTTAAAATGTCAGGGACGTTTTTTTTATTTTGTTGTTGTTAAAATGTCTGTGCGTTGTTTTATTTTATTTTTTCAAAATTTTTCATTTTTACACTAAATTGTTTATTATTTCATGTGAACAAGTACAAAAATATATATGTGTATATAATTTACATTAACACACCTTAGATTGTTTTTAAAAATTGTCATATGCACATGGTATATGTATATATACAAATCACATTTTATTTCTAAGTATACTCATACATGATATTTGAAATGAGCATAGAGTCTTAGATTAATTCAGAAAATCTATTCGTCAGCTACATTTTCAATTTGCTTATTTTATTGTGTTTGGAACTTTTTAATGAAAACTATAATGCATTTTATGAAACACGCTGTACTCAATGACATAAAATCAGGAACAATCAAAAGAAACACATATATATGCACTCTTTATATATAATAATAATATTAACGGTATATATTCCTTTAATAAAACGTTATACCTTACGCGTTTTTGTTTTTTTTTTTCTCTCTCTTTTTTCTATTGCTTGTACAACATTTTTTTTTTTCATTTTAATCACCAAAAATGCTTTTGATATGCACACCCGAATAAAAACAGAATCTGGAACAGTTCTATATTATATGAGTTTCGAATGTATTATTATTTTGAGTTTATATTTTTATTATTCTTGTTATTTTATTCGTTTATTATTATCACCAAAACTCTTAAGTTCTCAATATTTTAAAATACGAAATAAATGAAAGAAGCCGAAATACAAAGGAGCGCCAACATACATCCATTTATATATATTTGCATACATATATATGTACATATATGTTTATGTGTATCAAATTTATATAAAATTTTGTTTAACACAACACCGTCATATAATATAGTACAAAGGCCATACACTAAGCAAGAAAAATTTCAGAATTAAACAAAAAACAAAAAAGAAAAAAATTATTTAAAAAAAAAAACTGAAAGCAGAAAATAACGAAATTTTCTCTTTTGTTTTTTCAATTTTCTGAAAGGATATGGAAAATTTTCGTTTAAATTCATCACGTCGTAGGGATAAAGTGAAAGTATTAAACAGCAAAAAAAAAAACAACATAAAACAAAACAGAGTACACAAAAAAAAAATATGATTTTATGTCAGCGCTAACTAGCTAAAATCTAGGTATTATAGATCATAGGTAGATAATGTATGAAGCTCTTAAGGGTATGTAATGTATATTTTTAAAACAATATCGTTTGTAAGGATAATTCTATATATCGTATAATATTATGTGCCCATACTTATACGAGTGTGTATAAGTATGTATGGTTGTGTTATGAATGTACATACCATTAAAATTTAATAACAATTTTTTTTTTTTCGACTTTTGTAAAAATGGTGATGTGTTTGATGAAATGCTCATATTTTAATCTTTTCTTCCTTATATAATTTTTAATTTTTATTTCTACGAAATTTTCTTAGCATATTTTGCGATAAAATTTTGTAAAATGTCTACTAATTCTTGCCAATTTGTCTGTTTATTTTGATTGCTTGTACAATTTGAAACGTGGAAGATATTGAAAAATTCAAAATTGAACTTTAAATGTAAAGCTAGATTATTTATTTTGCATTTTAAATTTTTTACTATGTATTTTTTAGAATTAAATCTTCTTAAAATCTATGTCTCACAAAACTAAGTATCTAACTTTATTGTATCTAATATGAAGATTTTAGGCTGAAAGATAAAAATAATTTTTTTTGTCACTCAAAAACCTTGAAACAAAGTGAGACATTACATAACTTTAGTAGGAAGGAGTTGAAATACAATTTTAGAAATTTGTAATTTTCTGTTCTTGAGCAATTCTTTTCATTTTTTAGAACAAGTATTCAAGTTGTTTGATTGATGTTCTTAGAGTTAGAAATTTCTTTAGAAAAATTGACGAATTTTTGAGGTAAATTAAAGCAATTTATAACCTACATAACATAGTTACTGATTATTATCGGTGATTTGTTATACATATTTATTACTTACACTAACCCGGTGTAAAACGAAATGTACTGTTTCACAAATCCTATTTGATGATAGCTTATATTAATTTTTATCAGTATGTAGGTGTTTGTTTGTTTTTAAGAACATAATAAGATGTATGTATATATGATATATCCATACAACTTTATGTATATGCATAAATATGTAATAAAAAGAAATCATATATGGTATTATAAAGAATTTCCTTGATCTATATAATTTTAATAAATTTTGACTAAAGTTATTTTTTAAGATATTTTGTTATTATTTTTAAACTGATTTTTGTATGCATACATATACACATTGCTATACATTAATACATATATTTATATATATAAATATATATGTATATCTATAATAATCACACTCATGTTATATTTGGTAAATAATTTTTCATTTTAGGCTAAAGAATCGAAAAATTAATTTTTACTGATTTAATATTGAGGTTTTTGAACTCATTTTAAATTTTTTATGAATATTATTATTACATTTAAGTAATTTGTGGGTAAAATTACAATCATATATTGTGTATATTATGTAATATATATATATATGTATGTAGATATTTATAAAATTTCTTATATACATATACTTACATAATTCATAAATATATAATTTATATAGAATGTATAGCTATTCAGTTTTCATTTAAATTAGAAATTTTCGTACATATAAAATAATTACTTTTGAATGTTTTTAAAATTTAAAGTAATTTCAAACGAGTACATATGTATGTATTATGCAAATCGAAGCTATACTATACAATAATGTCATGTACATGCCGTGTATGTGTATATACATGCATAAATTATATAATAACAGAATATTTTCAATATGTTAAAAGTAGGAACTTTAATAAGTTAATTAATTTTTATTACTTAGCATATTTTTTTGGGAAAAAATTTTTATTAAATTTTTAAGCATTTTTTTATTTCATTTAAACTTTTAAGAATTTTTAATTAAACATACATTTTTTTTAAATGACAAACCTCAGAAAAGTATTTCGGCTCTTGTTATATGAAACAATGGCATATTTTACGGGATTGATGAACCCACAACTATGTAATATTTGTTAAGAAATCGTTTAGCCCATAAATAAAAAATACGTGTTTTTATCTGCTTATTTGCCGATTTGCAATTATCCAGTTATGTTTCTTTAATGGCCATATTAAAGCCTTGATTTGATCCTGTATAATTTTGTGCTAAAATCTTCAATAAAACATAGTTAGTTTTAGTTTTATAGTACCTTCTCTGATTATATAACTTATTAATTACATTATATAAAGAAAAAAACTTAACATGTTTAAAGATTCATTCATTTTTTTCCTTAGTACATGCCATAATTTAATTGTATTTTAAATAAAAAATTGCACAATTTGCATCTCTCTTTGAATTTCAGCCTCAGAAATTTGTTAATCATATTTTCATAATCTAATATTCCCTTATGTGCATTTATGGATTCGATTTTGTATATTTTAAAATTAGAATTACAATAGATAAATCAAGTAAATGGAAAAAAATTTCACTTCGGCATAAAAAAGTGAGCAGAAAAAATTTCTGTTAATTTTCAAACTTTTTATCTTCAATTTTTTGTTTTTTTTTGTTATTCATTTCACTGAACGTGTTAAAGAACTGGCAAAACCAAATTCGTTGACAGATGAACGAGCGGAAATTTGTTTTCTCTTATAAAAAATCACTTAGTTTTTAGCACTTTTCCAAAAAATTTTTTGAAAAAAGTGCTTATTAGTTTCACTCTGTCCGTCCGTCCGTCCGTCCGTCCGTCCGTCCGTCCGTCCGTCAGTCCGTCCGTCCGTCCGTCCGTCCGTCCGTCCGTCCGTGGACACTTTTTTTGTTTACAAAACTTCTACACCCTTTAAGATAGAAAGCTGAAATTTCATACGTACATAGATCTTCACTAGAAACGTATTTCCGTAGAACGAAATTTTTACCTATCTCCCCCCCTCTAGAAGTTATACCCCCCCAAAACCCTAAAAATGGCCTTTTTTAAATATTTGTTGCAATGAAACCATAAGCATTTTTGAAATTTTGCAAACGCAGAAAGGCAGTGGCTTGCTCCCCTAGGCGCGATATACTATAGTTAAACTTTAGAAAAACAAAATGGCCGTTCAAATTTACCGTTATCTAAAGTCCTTTTTTTCCAAATTTGTGATGTCATTTTTCTTCTAGACCCCAGCCTGTAGAAGCTTGAAATTTTAGGAACTTTTAGACATTAACAAATAGTTCATTTCGTTAGAAGAAAATTTTTTCCCTCTCCACCCCCTCTCAAGTTATCACCTCTTGAAATTCGTAAAATTTGAATTTTTGACACCTTATATTTCCGAAACCGCAAGCTTTTCCAAATTTTTATAAACGCAAAAAGCTAACGGTGAATTCCATGAAATTAAAAAAATATAATTATTTTTCTTAACTCACACAATTAACCCTTAAAATCGAGCATTATGTTAACCCCTTTTTATATTAATTTTTGCTTTATTTCAAACACTGAATATATGCGTCATCCTAAATATATGCAATTCTAGAAATAGTTTTGAATATGAATGAAAATAATTTTAATAGTTTGATAGGTATACATAGACGTTATTTAAAAGCAGATTTTTCACTTGTTGAAGGGAAAAGTGCTACAATACAAACCATTGGTTTGACCCAACTTTATTTTTTTCCTTTGAATAAAAACGAGATTTTTTTTTTTGTAAAACGTTTTAAGAATCTAAGGTCCTTTACTATAACTATCGTTTCATTTATATTTTGTATATACATAGTTAGTATGTATGTACTATCAAAAATTTGTATGTATGTATGTATATGAAAAGAAAAGTTATGAGAACAATGAAATCACTACAATTCTATGAAAAGTAATAACAGTAACTGTAATAAATGAAAGATGAAAACAATATAAATGGGTTATCTTAAAACTGGGCTAGATTTTTCATTTTATTTTTGCCATACTTTTTCGTAATATTTTTCTGAATTTCTACATAGAAAGTTTTTAATGAAAAATGAAAAAAAAAAACAGCAAAAAGCGAATAAGCGCATAATATTAAAAATATTCTTATTTCATTTTGAATGTTTGAACGTCCGTTTATTAAAACTAAATATAGCAAAAAACTGTTATAACTTATTTTAGTCCAAAATAATTGACTATTAAGAGTGGTGTTTTCGAGGACTTCCGAATTGCTTTCAAAATTAGCTATCAAATTCAGTTTATTTGGAGTAAGTTTCGGCTTCAAATTTCATAATTGTCGCCAATTTTTCCATGATTTTAAAAAATACAATTTTTTAATTTAGTTTCATATAAATTTTTGAAAAATAACTTCAACTTTTATCTGAATACCAACACTAGCAGCTAAAAAACCTTAATCCCCTATATTTCGAATTCTGGAAACTGTTTTGTAAAATATTGCGTTATTAAATTTGCAAACGGTTGTAATATTGCCTTTCTATTTCACTTTCTGTAAATTATTTTTGAATTATATTTAATTTTCATTCCGCGTTTGTAATGTCTACAAAAGTGTACATACATATATAATAAAAGCGTTAAATACCAGGTAGGTGCGGAATCGGGTGAATTATATTTTTCCGTTTCTATCGAATGCTTAATGTTTCTGAATGATAATCTTGTGCCAGATTTACATATTATTGAACTTCTATTGAACTTTGTGTAAATAAGGAGCCTGAATGCGAATTTTTTATAATAGTGTGAACTTCATAATTACACATTTCACTCATTCTTATTTGTATCCCTTGAATAATTATATTTTTTATATTTGACATTATATTTACACAATAATGTCAAACCAAAATTTTTATTTCTCTCAAGAATATCCTATAATAGACATATTAAAGCTTTTTATTATATTTTTAAGTTTTATGATTTTTATTTATGTTTGGTTGTCATTTTAACCATAAGGCAAGTACTTCCTTAAAAGCAAACATTTTGCAAAGTGTCAGTGCTACGAAAATAAAAAAAAAAAGAAAGAAAAGAGAATAGAGAAAATTATTTCTTTTTCTTGATTTCTCCCTCAACGAATTTGTTATGAATGTAATCGTTATTATTATACATTGTGAACTAAGGACGTGAGTATATAAATATGGACACATTATGAGTATATAAATGTAAAATATTATATCTGAACTTTTAGTTAAACATATTTTATTTTCAGCTTTTTATAATTTTAATCTTAAAACTTTAAAAAAAAAATACTGCTATTTATTTTCTTAAATTTTTAATATTACTGTAGGCAAATATGTACATATATATGTATTACAAGATTAACAGTGAAGTTCACTTATTATGTATTAGTTTCTAATTTGACATACTTTATTAAAGTAAATCATTTTTTTGAATTTTATGTACATATTTGTTTTTTACAATAATTAACTTACATGTTACGTGTTTTTCCATAGGAGTTATGTCATTCTTCAAATTTTCGCTTTAGACCAAACAAGGCTTAATTCTGCTTAATACATTTCCATTTCTATTAATTATTTTAATAAGGTCCAAAATTTTTTATTAAATTGTATTGTATCTTTTATATTTTGTATAATTTATTAAATCTCAATTTTTTAAAATGTTGCTGAAATTCTGTGTAAAAATTTTGCTCAAGACAAACTTAATGTTTTTGAAAATTAACAAAGAAATCAACTTATGTACGATCTAGTTTACTGTAATTGGCGCTTTATATTACTATTATGAGCAGGTACCCGATAAAATCGATAAAAACATTCAACAGAAAACTTTTTTTTTTTATTTGTATTTTGAACTAAAATATTTATCGGAAACATCGTGTATCGTACAATAATTCTTCCATCAAGGGTAAATAGTTTCAAATTAAAAAACAATTTTCTAAAACTAATAATAAAAATAATTAAAAATATTTTTAATTTACAATAAAAATCAAGTCTTGCTTAGATTACTAATCCTAAACCAAAAAGGTCAAATTAATAAAGTAAATATGGGCTGGTTTTAAGATAGAAAAATGTATTTGGATTGTCTAATTTGAAGGAACTTAAAGAACATCACATTCATATACGTTTATCTTTTGAGCAGGTCTAATGCTATCAATTCTATTGTTTTCAATATTCGTGTTTTGACAATAATCAGCTTCTACTGTGTTTGCTGTGTAAAAGAATTATTGGAACCCGTATGTTTTATATTTAGTTAAAAGCAACAAAGTAACATGCGTTCACCACCATCATATTTTGAAATATTTATATTTTACAGTATTATACATTACATTTATTTATACATACATATTTATTTTAAAAATTTATCCTTTTTTATTAAATATACACACAGAAATATTAAAATGTACAATTATATTGTAGTTTGCCATGTTTATGTATAAAAGTTTTATTTTCTATTGTGACAGAAATCATGATGGTTAAAAATTTCTTAATGAAAATGAAAATGTATAAAAAAAACGAGCAGAAAAATTTGTATAAAACTTTAATTAATAGAAAAGGAAAGGACAGAAGAGCGTTCGTTAAGACAAAAAGAAAATAAGAAGAATGAAAAGAAAGCAATATGGAAACATCTTGTAACTGTATAGTTAAATTTTAGAATGAATGAAAATGTTATAATTTTATTATAATTGTTATTATTTTTGTTATTATGATAACCGTTATTTGTTTCGAATAAAGAATGGATGATTAAATATAGATAGATTATATTTAATTATATTTGTTTTAAAAAAAGAAAGAGAGAGAGTGAATAAGAGTGATGTGGGGGTAATGGAAAAGTAAAGATGAATAGACGAAGATAAATTATATTTGATAGAGTTCGCCTACGTCTGTCATATACAAAAACAAAAATTTATTATATATATATAAAAAATGTGCTTTTAATTAAATTATTCAATGTTTAGAAATGATTTTCATCTCTAAAAACTGTAGAAACTACGATTTAGATTTTTTTCTTGTAACTTTCTGTATTTCTTAGTTTACAGTAGTTTTACTAGAATTTTTGTCAATGTGAATATTTACTACATTTAAAGGTATTATTGGTCCATGTATTCATAAAACGTTAGGAAATTAGTTCAAAAGTGTTATACTCTTAAAAAAACCAAATCTAAATTTATGCAAATTCACTCTTTTGATTTGGAATTCTTAGAACTTCAATTCTCATTTGCTCTATATGTGTCACACATTACAATTATAAAAATCAAGTAAGATTGTCATCTTCTAAAAGAAACTGGTCGAATATATTACTAAGCGATTTTTTTGAATAAAACAATTTCAAAATACATCAATTACTTGAAATCTTTAAACGTAAATGAAATTATAAATTTATATAATTACATTATCAATATTGGCTTTAAAATAAATAACTTTTGGGCTTAAAGAAATTTGCAGTCCTAGTTTAAAAGTGCTTACTTTTCGGAGAATACTCTTGCTATTTCTCAATTTTATCATGAGAAAACAATTAGCCAAAATATAGTTGATTAACTGGTTATACCAAAATGTAGTAAAATCTACTTTATAATTTGATTCTCATAGAATTTTGCATTTTCCATCGTTCATTTTCCAGAGAAATATTTCATTGAAAATGAATAGAATATTTAATTTCAAGAAAAGTTTAATAATACTTATGATGGAATATTATAATTTTTTTTTTTTGTCTCCTTTTTCCTTTTCTTGTAATTTTTCAATTATAATGTCAGAATTTTTTGAATAGCTGTTTTATTAGGAAAATTTCTTTCTAAGAATTTTCATAATGATTATTGATATTATCTTGTCCTTAATTCTCTAGTAATAAATTGTAATTTAATTTAAAAAATATTCTCATTCTTATAAATATTATGGTGTAATCTTGATTTTATTTGAAAACATACAAAAAAAAAAAGGGAATTCACTACAACACGATTTTTTAAAATTATTTGACATTGATTAGTGGGATCGTCTTAGAATTTCTACATTAAAATAAAATTTGATATTTCAAAATGCTAATAAAATGTTAAAATAGAAAAATGTATTTGGTTTTTTAATTTTAATTAAAATTAAAAATACGGAATTCCAAGAAGTAGAAAATTTTAAAATATGGAGCAAGATAAGATAAAATTATTTTAATGAATCGCTGATTTTCTAAGTTTAGAAAAAGAATTCAGTGGAAATCTACTCAACGTTTTAAAAAGTAAACTAACATCCATTTGAGTTTTCATTTAAGGAGATTGCAGTTTTTTTTACTAATTTAAAATATAAGATTGGTTGCTTGTTTATGTAAGGTATTAAAAATTTTACAAGTTCTCAGTTAAAATTTTTACTTTAAATAAAGTTTGAATGAATTTATTTATTGTGGGATCGTTATTATCTGCTGACCACCATATTTCTCAAAAGTAAATCATTGTGTACACAATTACTAACAACCGTTTAGACTAAATCTGATCTGATTCTGATTAGCTTATAATAAGCTTATAAGTCTGATTAGTTTATTTTGGAGTTCTTGCTCTTATTTATACATTTCGAAGCTTATATTAATCGAAGAAATAAATTTTCGCAAAATTTGACAACATTTTCATAATATTTTTTCATTTCTAATAAAAAAGTTCATCCTTTCACAATTAATGAATAATTTCCGGGAAAATTTAAATAACAACTATTAATACGTTTCGTAAAACGTTTACACCATCTCTTCCTTGAAAAACGTGTACAGATACGTATGTATATACTATATGTATTACGAAATATTAATGCAACTATTCTAATTTCCACTACATTGCATCACAATTCACATACATTAAGTCCATGTGTGTTCATGTATAAATTCTTTATCTGCTTCTTTCTTCATTTTTGTTTTGTTTTAAGAATATTATAAACTCTTGACCTGTTCAAGTTTAGCATTTTAATATTATATTTTATTTTGTTTTTTTTTTTGTTTTTTATTCAAATAAAACACAAATTGTCTAACACTTTAAAATCTGTAACAAGGTTTTTCTTAACTACTTTTTTTTTTCTTCTATTAGATAAATAATCCTGCATCCTTTTTTATACATATATAATGTAGTATCCAAACATTATTTTTTCATTTTATATAAGTTAGAGTAACAGAGATACCAGACGAAAATAATTAAATATTTTAAGTTCAGTTTAAACAAGTTAAACCGTATGGCAGTCTATTCTATGGAAATCTGCTTTGAAAATTCTATGAAAGCTATTCGAATCTGTTGGAATAACAGTTTGGCAAATTTTAAATATACGACAACTAAAATTAGACGTATTTTAGACAAGTAAATATTTTATTAGTTTATGAGATACGCAAAAAGTTGTTTGACAATTTATTGCTTTGTTTGACAGCTACTCTGACCTAATAAGATTCACTGATTAAAATTATTCAACGAATTAATGAAGAACATAATTTGATGCAAGTTGAACAAATTACATGAAATTATATTTATTGGATTTTGTAATATTCTAAATTTACTTTGAAAGTTGTTCGAGAACTACCAGAATCTACTCTTCTTCAACTGCATACTAAGCTAAACTGAGATTCATACTGCATACGACTCCTTCAAGTTGTCTCTAAAAAAACAAATTCCATAACAAAGTTCAATAAGAGACTTACCCTTATAGTAAGATATAAAAATAAATTCTACACTTAAGAACTTATGACATAAAGAGTTAAACGAACAAGACCTTTCGATTTAACACAAAATACCAATTTTCTTATGGAAGGTATTTATTTCCTGTACCGAAAAACCCGTTTTATCTGTTCAGAGTTCAGGTGATTTTTTAGGGTAGGAGTCACTCTCCCCCACTGCCGCAGGAAAAAAGGTAAATAGCGCCTCCCTTCTTTGTCTTTCGAGATTTTTCCACCTAGTGGAAAAAAAAAAATTAAAAACCCTTTTTTTGGTTCTTAAGTTCAACATTTAGATAAGTTTAGGTAATTGCATCGAATACTTAAGAATTCTGACTTACAAATTTTGAAATTATAAAGTTAAAATCAGTGACATTAATATTTTCATATCTGTGTGAAAAACCTGATAATCGATAGTACTTGAAAAAAAGTCCAGTTTACAACAGTAGATTTCTATTACTTTTAAAATTATTAAAAATAATTGCAATTTTAAATCACCAATGCAAGAGATAAAATGATGCAAATTAAGTTCCGTTTCGAACTCACTGTTGTTACTTATTGTGCTTAGTTTATAAGGTAATCAAAAAGATAAAAAAAAAAAACCATTCCATTTTTGAACTAAGAATTGATTGCCTCCTCCTCTATATCTTAAATGATTTTGTGTTTTCAGTTATATTTGCATATATATATATATATGTACATATGTATAATGGTTTTACTTGTGTAAATTTATAAACTTAGATCAAATAACCTTTAAATCGTCTTTCAGTTTTGGTATGCAAGTAAAGAACACAAGAAAAGAAAAATAAAATTTAAATTTAATAACAATAAAAGAAAACTTTAGTTTTTCTTATAGTTTCTTATATTTTTTTTTTTTTCTAATTTCTCATTCATATCCTTTCATAGTCCTTTTTTAATTTCCAAACAAACTTATAAAGAGTCTTTCGTTTTAGATATATATACTTTTTATATATACTTTTTATATGTAAGTATACCTTTGTTGTTTTGTTATAGTAAATATTTGCATTACCTCCATTATTTAGTCCCCCATTATATGCATGATACAGCAATATACACAATATACACAATATATATATTTAAACAAAACAGTACTTATGCTTTTTGCACTTGAAGTGAAAGTGCACAGATATATTCCAGAGATATGTATATGTATATAGAGAAGATTTTATTATATGTTATGTCCAACACTTGTAGAAAAGTGAATAAAGAAGTTAACATGCTACAAATTTTTCTCATTTGTTTTCCACTTAGTAACAACACTAAATTGAACAGAATTTTTTCGTAATACAACAAAAAAAAAAAACAAAAAAAAGGACGTAAGGAATGAAACTTTTATTCTTTTTTTTTTTTTTAAATTTAGGAAAAAAATTTCGATTTAAAGTTTTTCGAAAGAAATAAAGCATATTTTTATAGTTAATATTATATTACATATAACAAAGTATGTGTGCTTATGTAATGTAAACATTTTGTTAAATAAAAATTATATTGTAAGTCTTTCCTTTCCATTCAACAGCAAAACACATGATTTCAATCTAATGCGGTCTACAAAAGGATGTTTTATAGTTACCAAAAAAACTTATTTACATATACACACACACAAAAAATAAGTTTTTCTTCAAAAAAAAATAATTATTTTTCCTACATATATGCAAACGTTTACGAATACTAAGTGAGTATACTACTTCCATATACTTAAACTTATTCATCACATACACTTATACTTGAAATATAAACCAAATTTTTATATTCATAAAAGTATGTGTATAGATATGTGTATATATAGTTATTCTTACTCAATGTTTACATAGTGGGTGTGCGGTATTTTATTTTACTTTTATGCCGGTAAAATTAATGTAAAGTAAATTTGAACCACAAAACAGTTTAATGTAAATTTAGGTGAAAAAATTAAGAATAAAGGAAAAACTACACAAAACAAAAAAAAGAAAAACTTTTTGGGTCACATTTCACAATTTCAAAGAAAACCAATGCTAAGGAAAAACAACAACCAGAGGAAAAACAATACAAACAAAACACTTAAACACACAAAACTATATGAGAATGCTTTTTTTATTTTTTTTTGTTTTCTTAAAACAAAACGGAATAAAAGTCTTGTAAACCTTAAAAATTTAATTTTTTTCCTCACTGATTTTTAAACTTTAAGTTTAAAATGAAAGAACAACGGGATAGAAGGAAGTACTGAAGAAGAGAAAACTAAAAATTTGTATTTTATGAATCCAAAAAATGTTTGATCCTTTCGAAAAGATTTTTCATAAAACATGTGTTCTGACAATAAAAAATTTTTTTTTATTTTTCAAAATCTTAAACACCATGTTATACACACATGTATACATTAAAACTACAATGTATTTTAAATTTTGTTTGAAGAAAAGGTGGCAGCTGTTTACATTACTAAGATCTTTTATTTCTTGGTGTTTATATATTGCGAATTTTACATTAGTAAATATGTTCTCTTTGCTATTTTTACTAGAAAGAGTTATTCGACGTACTTAAAAGAATATCTGATTGGATTCAATTCCAAATACAGTTATTAGAGACAGCGTCGAATCTACCATATATGCGAAATAAATACCTGCAAAGGGCGCCGGAAAACATAAATGCTATTGAAAACTTACAAAATAAAAATATTTTTCAATACGTTTCCAGGCTTCAATTTCATGACTAATCATGTATACTCAGCATATTGTTCATTACTTTGAAAAGGTGGTCGGGTGCACTTTTTGGAAATCGCTTGAGGCATCGAGCAAATCAGAACTGGACCTGATTCGACATACTTAAAGGAATAATATGTTACCAGACTTAAAGTTGTATTCTAATTCGTGTTATTATAAGTTCAGGCTCTTTATAACTTTGTTTTGTGCAATTTATTGGGCTTGAATTCTAAAAAAAATAGTTAGGTTTGTTTTTAAAATTTGAATTTAATTGGAATTTATTCCATTTATATACATACATAAATTTCTATTTTAATTAGAAAAGCATTTACATTTCCATGTACAAAGTCTATTATACACAGAAAAAAAAGAGTAGAAAATTTACCTAAAACAATAGTATAAATCACCTAATGAAATGCTTGATTTTCAGCCTCCTAAACTATTTAGCTACATTGCCTAATTTAAATTAGCTGAATTTACTTTTTAATAATTAGGAAAATTAACCAAATAAATTAGCTAATTCATCTACAATACTAGCTAAAACACCTAAACATTTGTCTGGATTTCAACTAAGCAAATAGTTGGTTCACCTAATCTTTTAGTTGAATTATTTTAAAATCTTTTTGGAATTCAATTAAAGAAATTGGAATTTCACCTAAATAAGTAGCTGAAAAATATTCCCTACAATAGATAATATGCCTAATTATTTAGTTATAAGAATCGAAAATATAACTATTTAATTAGATAAGTAAAATAGAGTTTTTACCTATTATATTAGAAAAAGTACCTAAATAAATTCGGCTCTCTTCTAAATTTATTTAGGCTTAATCCTGAAAATAAGAGGATGTTATAAATTAAAAATTAAGTTATGTTTCATTTAATTTTATTCACAACAAAAGAAAAATGTATTATTTTTAAAACATATATAGGTAATCAAAAAAAAACTTATTGGTTTTCAAATCACTAAAAGTAATTACGTTATTAATTTGGTATAAAGTATTGTGGACATATAATTTATTTGTGCAACTTAGTTTTTCAAATTTCAAATTTTTCAGGCTCCAAATGTAATGATTGACTTTCTGAAAGTTTTTAACACTCCTGCGTTTTGGTATTTTTTAGATAAACTGTAATATTTTTCTAGTAATTTACCTCGTTGACCTTTAGCTCCAACGTAAATTTACTAAAAGTAAAACTATATCAAGAATCCAAGTAATTACATTAACGTATAAACAATAAAAAAACAACTACTAACCAAATCGAAAGTTTCGCTTATGCTACTACCTTGCAGCAACGTAGAAGTACTCTGTGTATTTGAAAGCCAATTTCCTACTGTATTAGATGTAGATAATGTATCAGAACCTTGTTTTATTTTTTAAATTTTTTAAAATTAATTTCAATCACTAAAAATTTACTTTACAAAAACAAAACTATGCTTCTTAACTATATCAATATTCACCATGTACTAGCTTCTATTCAAATACTTTAAAAATTAGAATATAAAAAAAACTAGCGGTACTTTGAATTTTCTCTTGATAAAACGAGTGTTTTTATGTGAATTCAGCTAATGTTTTCGATATTTCTACTAATGTTTTAGTTAATTTTTTTTTGGAGCAAAATAAAGTGGCTGAATCACATAAAGTTATAGTTAAGATATCTAGAAAAGTAGTCATTGAAGAAGAAAATTAGCGGTACTTTGGTTTTTTTTTTCTAAATAAAACATTTTGATCTTTTCATAACTCAACTAATGTTTTCGGTAGTTCAGCTAATGTTTTAGTCAATCTTTTGATATAAAATGAAATAGCTGAATCAACTACTGTTGTAGTCAAAATATTTAAAAATGTAGTCATTGATTAGGAATTTATATAAAAACTGTAAATTTATTTTTTGTTTTCTTTTCTAAAATAACCAAATGTTTAGGTGAAATGTCTATTAAAATTAGTTGAATATTTTCAACTACTTATTTTAGATAATACACCTAAAGGATTAGACATATCACCTATTTTTTTTAATATTGCATTCAACTATATCTAAATAGTTGAGCCAGCTAATAATGAATTTTAAAACAGCTAAAGGAGTTGTCAATACTTCTAATTGTTTATAAAAAACACCTAATTTGTGATCAGCTAATTACGATTAGTTGAAAAATCTAATTCATTTTTTTCTGTGTAATTTCTAAAAATATTGTGGTCTAAATACAAATTTCTTTTATTATAAAATACTCTGGACTAATATCTAGCTTTTTAATGAATGAAAATGTCACATTACCTTAATTAAAATAGAGAAATTTCTCTTTTAGTATTTTGGTTATTGTTTTCTATACTTTCTTTTATTTTAAGTAATCGGGTTTAAATGGTTAATAACGAAAACATCATAATGAGGTTTTTTTTTAAATAGGGAAATGTGAAAAATATGTTATTATGTAAGAATTTATAAAGTTTGTTTTTTCTAGAAAATTATTGTGTAACACATACACATTTACCACATACGCAAACGCCATTTAATTGATGTGAAAACTTTATTAAATCTTATTTAATTTTGGATGCAAATTATGCATTTTCCATCTTCAATAACATTTTTAGTACTTGCGTACTTTACCTTTTTCTTATTCAATTGAAAATGCATTTATTAAAATCTAAAATATTTAGTTACTTTTTTGTGTGTCGCTTGTTAAGTTTATATTTTTGACTTTAACGATTAATGTTCAAAAGCAAATACATATACTTGGAATCTTATGTAATTTGAAAATTTGTTCAACATAAACTATGTTATTAGTGGCCCCTCTTCGAATATTCAAGAATTTTTATTCGCCATATAGGTATAAAAAATGAACAGCTAGCTAGAATGTTCCTGTAGTATTAAACATAATATCGAATATTAATTTCGTTTTTTAAATAGAAATCTTATTACATTAGCCATTCTTGACAATTTAATAAATGCAATCTATGTTTATATAGTTAAAATGGTAAAAATGAGTGTATTTTTATAGGTATCAGAAAAATTTAATGATTATAAATGAAAAATGACTAACGGATCTTTAATCAGAGATCAATAATATTTATTTTTAACTCTAATTGAATAATATACGATAAATTGATTATACGGAGTGAATTTAAATTCGAATAAACTCCTTATTCAATACTAAGAAATTTAAAAGTTTATTGAATTAATTTGATTAGTTATTTATTTTTATATCAGTATCATAATTTATTCTAGTCGTATTTTATTTATTTCAAATAAATCAATTTACTTTTCAAATGAATAATTTTCAATTTATTTTATTTTTTTCCTCTTTCAGGTGGGTCTTTTTCTTAACACGTATACTATAAATTTCTTTCGATTTTAGATTACTGTAATTTATAAATGGTAAGATTTTTTTTTATTTTATGATTCCGGAATTTAATATTATTTTGCTTGCTATTAAATTTATTTATTAAAATTTCTTGTGTTTCATAATTTGAAATAATAAACATAGCCTGTTCTTCTGAAAGAGTTGTAGTTTTCGATTGATTGGGTGGTAATTGAACCCTATGTAGTTGTACATATTTAGGTTTTATTAAAGTTCTTTTATAATATTCCAACACTTTCAGCTTAATTTAACGTGAACTCCTATTTGAATTCTCTTACACAACATTTATTTTATTCTGCTCGTATATCCTATAGAAAAAATATATTTAAATTTTAACATTTATCTAAACTACAAATATATTAAGTAAATGAAAAACATTTGAAATATCTGATCGGCTGCTTCCTAAAAAATTTGCAGTATATACATACGTTTGTTAATTAATTCACATCAATCAAATATCTTAGAATTTTCTTGAAATCATTTTCTGTTTATTAAATTATACGTTTTACTTTTGGGACAAGATAACATTGTATTAGTTTTAAAATACATAAACTAATAACTGTCTAACTCAACATATATACCTACATATATGTGTATATAGTATGTAGTATGTATATAGTTACTTTTAATTTATTTACGTTTAAAAAAGTATAGAAAAAGAAGAAAAAGAAAACAAGTTTATAGGAAAAAGCTTTTATGTTTTGTTTGACTTTTCACACCGCATAAGGTAAACAAAATATTTAAGTGAAATTTTAGTTTTTCTTAAATAAAATTTAAAAAAAAAATAAATAAATTTTGCACCATAAATATGTTCACTTTATATATAATATCGTGGATATTATTTTATGTACTAAATTTAAAATATATAAGCAAGTCATAACACATTTTATAAAATGTAACTTTTACTTATCTTAGACTCTCTTAGAAATACAGTGAATTACAAAATTATAAGATTAGTTGCATAAAAGCAGTTGCAATCGACTAAGGTTTATTTTAATTTAAAATCAGAATTCTCCGATTTTTTAATTGATATTTCACTTTTCAAATATGATTATTTGCATTTCTTCTCAAAATATCTACTGAACGTCTCACTTTCAAAAACAAAGTGAATAAATTTTGTATGTATTTCAGAGAAAAACGAGATACACAATAGCAAATTATTCTTCTCACTCGAAAATTGCATTATACAAATATATGATAGTTACTCATTTTCCAAGTAAAATAGAGAGATAGACAATCAGGCTCATAATCTTGCTTTTGAAAATTGAAGCTTTAATACAATTTTTTTTTAATTTTTTTTCTCTTCAAATTTTTTCCTGGAATTTAATTTAGTATTTTTCCGCTCAAAATTTTATATAGAATAATCTCACATTCAAAACAAATCCTTAACTCAAAAAAAAAAATGGACGTATACAATTAATATGTAAGCTCCTTTAATCGTATAAATAAAACTTAATGACTTTTAAAATAATGATACTTCGCTGTATATACGTTGCATATACATATATATATAAGGTTGTAGTTAAATAAAATTGGCGTTGATGCAAATAACTGTTATTCTAGTATACCTTTTTTTCCACCTTTTCACATTAAATCATGTGTTCGTAAAAATTTTATAAAAAAAAAAACAACTTAAAATAAATATCCCAAAACATGTACACGTATACAAGTATACTATGTATGTATGTATTTAAATTTAAATTTAAATGCATCACTACCTTAAAATATTATGAACTTATATTAAAAAGTGTTTTGTATGTATGTATGCATGTTCTCTTAAGTCTATTTTTTTTTCTCATATAGATAAGTTCATTTTGATAAAATTTAGTGAACTCAACTATGAATATTATGCATGCATATACATATACACCTACATATATTATTAGGAGTGAAGTATTTTTAGTAATACAAAATGATTTAAATAATTTTCCACAAATTCTTGCAACATTAAAATATGAACTTAGCGTTCTCATAATATTACGTATATATACATTATATATTATAATATAAATTTTTACATCTACACGTGTTACATTACATTATACAAACGTATATAATTTAAATAAGTGTATTAAAGTGCATATCTGCGATATGATGTATGGTGAGAAAACTTTATTCATCTTCAAATATTTACATTATTTACGTATTCTGCTACAATACTGATACATTTCTCGAGTGATATACATGCATATATGTACATAAATACAAGCATATTAATATAGAAATGTATTAAAAGGCTTCATAAACATATATGTGTGTGTATATGTACATAATGTATTACAAAGTTAACAAAACGCTATGCACTTGAATAATGAGAAAAAAAAAAAATAATGAAAAAAATAATATAAAATTAAAACAGAAATACATGTACCTAGTCCAAATACATTATAATAAGGATGTCGCATTAGATAAAAAAAAAAATAATAAAAAAAAAAGTAGCATTATAGCAACAAAAAGTGGAAGGTTAAAACTAATCAAAATTTTAAGTTCTTACATAAATTTAACATAGATATATAGTGAAACAATAAGTAGATGACTATCAGTGTGCATTGAGAATAGTTTATTAACATTTATAGCTGAAAATAAGTAAGCTGACTATGTAAAAATAGAATATTATAACAATTTGTATCTTTTTAATACCCATGTCATATGTTTTCAGTGTGTTATTTATTTTTTACTTTTTTCCTCTTTTTTTTCCGTACGTGAATAATACCTTTTTACATACCCATATATAGCATTATAATAATATAATATATAAGATAATTTTAGATGATGAACATAGGGTTAAAAAGTAGAAAACGTTTACCATAATATACAAGTATAATATAAAATTTTAATAAGAAAATAAATAGGAAAAATTAGAAAAAAAAAGGGTGGAAAATATGTGGAAAACACTAACCTGTTAAAAAAAAGAAAAACCAGTTAAATTTTGACATATAACTACAATAAATGTGTTGATGACAATGATTAAATTGTATAAACCTAATATGATGGTTGAAAAATAGTGTTCTTATTATGATAAACTAAACAATGTTTAGGTTTTTCTTTTTACATTTATTTTTTTTTTGTAACACAATGTTTGTCTTATGGTATAAAAATTTTTTTAAAATTAAAATTTTAAATGAGTAATTTCATGTAAATGTTTAAGTACTTTCTGCACAATCAATTTTTGTTTTTTGTGTTGTAACATCTGCTCTCAAATTGTTGATTAGAAAATTAAAAATTTCATATAAGATATTTAAAATTTAATGAGAATGGAATGGTTGAACTAGAAAGCAAAATGTCTAAATCAGGTTTCGAAAATGCGTTTATTTGCTACCGATTAACTGAATAATAGTCATATTTGTAGTAATTACATAAGGTTTTGTAAATAAAACTGGTATTATTTACAACCGCATAAATTATTTGTAATAAGAAAAATTCAAGGCACTAACTATATGGAATAACAAGAAAATACGCATCTTGATTCTTCGTTACAAAATAGAATATAGTTCGGTTTTCAAGGAATTTCACAACTAAAGCCAAAAATCAATTTAATGATGACGTTTTAAGTGCCTTTGAGTTTTTCTTTGTATTTTTCCAAAATATTTTGAAATAATTTTAGTGATGACCACTTTTTTACTGCTCTTTTTTGTGAGATTATTAAATGTAGAAAATAGTGGTAGAATATAAGCAAACCAGTATCAACACCATTCGAATTCTGTCAGTGAAGGTTATTTAGTAATTTTAGAGATTTTATTTATAAGTAGTGTGTTAGTTACTACTTTATAAATTATTATAAATTAAATGTTAGAACAAATTTATACAACTGAATAATGATTTCGTGGTAATGGTATGTAACATAAACCAATCAAATGTTTGCCATTTTATATTTTAATTATGGGCAAAAATAAGTATATACACATTCTGTTCGAGTTACTTGGCTCTTTTTGAGTTTATATAATAAATGAGTTTATATACATATATAACTATATTAAAAGTATATCAAATGAAATGCCAAACACGAAAATGATTTACTCAATAAAGTATTTTATATTCAAAATGCTTTTAGTAGAATAAATGCAAATTCTCTATAAGTCATTATTATCGTTGTACTTTGCATGCTTATAAACGTTGTTAAAAATATTTTGATTTTCATATATAATTTTACAAACTAACATTACTGAATTCGTTTATTATTGATTAAAAAAATTTTTATTGTAAAAAAATTTTCAAAAAGGAACCTTCTTTGAATCTATTACGGTTTCATTATAAAAAACATTACAATAACAATGCTGTTAAAAAAAAAACATGATTACCATATAGTACAGAATATTCCTTTCTTTCAATAACTGTTAGAGTGGCGCATGTATTCATAAATTGAACATTTACAATTAATAGTATAACTTTGTATTGAAACTGACAACAGTCTCAAGTCAACTACTAAAATAAATTATTATTTTACATAAATTATTATTACTACCGATAACTTATAGTTTATCACTTTATTTGTGAATAAAGTTATAAATATACTTACGTTATAGAAACACACATTTACACAACAAAAAATGTATTGAAATTTTTTAACAGTAAAGAATTATTTTCATTTTTAAAGGAAACATTTTCATAATTTTATCCCTAAAGGATATTCAATTTTCAATAAACGGAAGTATAAAATAAACATGAAAATGACAATTTTCATTTGATTTAAAATATTATTTTATTTCTAATAATATAAAAATTTATTTAAATTCATTCAAACAATTACTCGTATAATATATTTATGATTGTGTATGTATGCATGTAACAATTTTACATTCATTTTGTACAAATATATTTTATATATATTAAACATAAAACTATTTTATATACCCCAAGGATTTTAAGGACTTTCAATTGCAATGTAAGAAGAATACAAAAAAAAAATAGAAAACAAAAAACAATTGAACGACTAATCTGGTTATTTTATTAAATATTTTTTTATTCAAATTATATAAAATTGTCACAAACAAATAATTTAACTGAATATTAATATTTAATATTTTAATATATATTTGCTGTCATATTGCCAGCATAGCCTTTAATATATAAAATGAGTAATAAGACTTTAAAGTTTAAAGGCAATTTGTGGACCTCTTTGTTAATGTACAATTTTAGTAATATAAATAAATTTTTCTATTAAAGTAAATAGAAAATATAAAATTAATTATTATGGTTCAACAAAATTTTTGGGAATATTATAGGTTTAAGCCGCATACTAACCATAAGCCGAAATTTCAATTCAAAAATCATTTTCAACTATCGAACTAAATTCAATATGATTATTTTAAGTAAATAAGTGGGGTAAAAGAATCACTAATGGAAATTTCTTCATACAACTGCAGTACAAATGGATGACATAATGAACAGAATGAGTCAAGACAGAAAAACTTTATTAAAAAATGTTTGCTCCTCAAACTGTACTCGAACCAATGACCTACTGCTTTCTAGATGACGTTCTGCCAACTGAGCTACAGAAGTATAAAGATATTGTCGGCAAATTGTGCTTTACATTGCGTTATTCTGTAATCTACACCATCACATAAGTGTGGTTTGTATGAGATGCTACATGCAGTCTTTTATTTGAAACACACAATCAGAAAATCATATAAATATGTTTTGTACCTAGGGTAAAAGAATCTTATATTTCTTATATTAAAAAAATATGTACATACATTTATTTTTTTAATTGTTTGTCATTTAATAAAATATTAATAGAACTGCTTATTCATTTAAGTATATTCCAATACTAAAATATTTAACAAATTAGCCCATAATTCCTATTAAATAAAAATATCAAACAACTTTGCACTAAATGGCATAATTCGTGTACAAATTGAATATCTCATTTAAATAAAATGCTTAATAAATTTAAATTTTAAATCTTTGCTAAATCTTTTTGAAGTCATACATAAAAATTACTTTAAATATAGAAAAGAAAATAATTTTCAAATTATAGTCTAAGCATGAAACAGAAAATTGCATCATCTAATAAATTTTTTTGTTTAGGATAATTTTCGTATGTTCACTACTGAATCTCTTTTAATCTAAACGCACCGTCCTATTAAAGAAAATACTTGAGAAGGAAAAATACTTTTTTAAACTTTAAGGATTTGATGATTCCAGATTCATTTTATGAAACATTTAAGAAGATTATTTATTACAATTGTAAAAAATGTAGGTACTTATATTTAAAAACCTAGGTAGTAATTTAATACAGATAGTATTGTAAAACTTATTTCAATTCTATGTGTTCAAATTATTGTGTATAATGTGTTTGAATTAGTATACGTCAATAATTTTCAATTCAAGCCGCCATTAAAATTTAAACCTTGTTTTTTCAGCAACTTTAAATTTTCTTTTTCATTGAAATTGCTTGTATTATTAACCAGTCGGCTGAAGCCATATTTAAATAAATTTATTTAATTTCATTCTGAAATAATTGAAAAACCAACACAATTAAGCCGAAGAAGATATTTTTCATAAATTATAATATTTTTAGAGATTTACATGTGGGCGACTGGAAAACAGACATATTTTTCTAGACTCCTTTTTTCACTTCTTATATATATGTACATAGATAGCTTGCTTTCTTATATAAATATAGTATGTATAATAAATAATGAATTTTAATTTTCAATATTTTAAAGAAATATTGTGTTTGCGCTTGTTCATGATATTATTTGTAGCTGTAAATGTATAAATGTACCTACAAACATTAGATTTCCTGTCAAAAATTTATTTATTTCATTATAAATTTCAAAATAATTTCCTTTTCTTTATATTAGACAACAACGTTATATTATTAATTTTATTTAAACAAGAAGATATAAAAACAAAAAAAAATTTAACTGTCAAAAAACTTTTAAAATTCTTAAAATCAATTTTTCATTTTTTTTTTTTTATTAAGAAATATGAAAATATCAAAAAACACAAAAGAATATTATTAAATTAAAATTAAATAATGTTTTTGTGTGTTTTCTATGGTGAAACAAAAAGGTAGCTGTAGTGGCTTAGCCTCAGGGGAAGTAGTTTAAGTAGATTATGATGATTTGTTTTCCTATTTACTTTATTGTTTAAATTAAATTAAATTTTTCAATTTTAAAGATTTTTTTTTTTGATAATATTTCATTTTTCTTTGTAATGGTATTTGTATTTAAATTTTTTGTTTTAGTCTCGGGACTTTAAAAAATTATTGTTAAAAAATTTTTCAGTCGATTTGAACCGACTAAATAATACCCTGCACTTTGATAGCTTGTTTATGAAATATTTAGAATTAGCTTTGATAGTTGCCAGTGTAGTTATTCAATTAAAATTATACAGAATTTATGAAAAATTTAATCGGACACATGTTTACAAAATTTTGTGTAACTATCTGTATTAGGTTTTGAAATATTTAAAAAATTCTCTTTAAGTTCTATGGCAACTGCTTGAACCTTTAGGTCGAATAAGGCCAATTACAGTTTTTGTCAAAAAAAAAGTAGTTTGTTAATGTTTGGTAGTGTTTGCTTTATGAGTTTATATTAGTGTAATGTTTAAATTAATGCAGGCGACACCTTGATGTGGTTACAAACTCCGTACCAATGTTAATATACCCTTCACGAAGGTGCAGGGTATAAAAAGGAGATTACATTACTGTACTAACTGTTTATTTTCTTTTGTAGTCTTATAATTTTTTTTCGTAAAATTTTAATAAAAATTTGATTTTATGTACGCACGTAATTGTAATTTTTCTTTTACTTGCAATACTCATACATTTACATAAACTTTTGTAAAATATAATATAATTTAACCGACATATGTAAGTGCGTTTGTTTTCTTCGTTTGTGTGAATATTCACATATACATATGTACTTATTTAGTTGATTTGCCTTGAGCAACTTTCAAATCAATTGAATATTAAATTAAGAAGATTCATTCAAAAACAAATTTTAAATTGTAAAATAATTGTTTGAAATTTAATTTTAATTTAAAGTTACTTTTTTGTTTTGTTATTTTTACTTTTATATTTTAATTTGCTTCTATATGTAAAAATGTTATCAAAGGTTACTTTTATTTTAAAGAAACATAAAAAAATGATTAAGAAGATTATTTGCCATTTTAATTAGAATAATAGGCATAATATGTGGATTATTACGTCAAAACACAATTTAATTTCTGTAATTTTTAAAAATTTAAAGTAACTCATAAATTTGAGAAATCTGCTGAAATACATAATTTGTGGTATATCGTTCAATATTGCACAATTTAATTATAATTAAAATTTAATAAAAATTTAATTTAATTTCTAAATGTTTTCAGAACATCTTAAGAAATATTTCATATTTTTGTGAAATTTTGCCTCTCAAATGTTATCAGACAATTTTGTCATATTTTCATTCTAGAATGAATTTTTATATTTTTCGAAGCAGATCACAATTCATTGAATAATTACAAATACTTTTTGAAAATCCTTTATTTCACTCATCAAAAATCTAGGTGCGAAAATCTAGGATGAGAAGCCCATCATTTAATTTAAAACTTTCATTGAATGGTTATTAAATTTACTTTCCTATTCAATTGAAATAATTCCTATACACTCTTCCTTTTTATGTAAAAATGTAAAAACAAGGAATTTGTTCTTAAATTTTAAATCGTTTGCATTTTTTTGTATTCCAATATTTCAAATTTTTTTTATCAGTACAAATACAAAAATATTGATTTCGAATATTTTTAAAACTCTTGAGATAAATTTTTTACTTACAAAAAAAAAAAAAAAATTTAATGGACAAAATAATTTTCAGAGTTGTTTTTACTTAAATTTTTGAAAAGGTTTTCCCCATGAGAAAACCAATTTTCTTCTTTTTCTCTGATTCACTTTTAACAAAAATTTGTTCACATGAATATTTTTTGTGTTTATATACTATGCGTATTTACACATCTATACAAGAAATATTCATGTAAAAATACACATACACATAGATTTATTTTATGACAATTTAAATTTATTTTTTTTTTCTAAAAAAAAAAAAAAATTACAACAAAAAACAAACAATGTGTTGGTAAAAGTATGCAAAACTTCATTTGAACCTTTCAAATTGTGGTTCAATAATTTGTTAATTTACAAAAAACTCGGGCTATATAGGATGAATCAGTTGCGTGGTATATACTACATGGACTATTGAGTCTAAGAAAATTAAAATTAAACTTATTACGATTCTTTTGCAGTGGGAAAATTTGTAATTAAAACATTGCGCTTGAGCGTATGCGTTCCTCCGGTTAAATTCTTTTATTTTACTAAAAATTTGAGTATGAGCATGATTCTTTACTATTATATTCTTCCTAAGGCTTATAACATACATTATATTTAAATATTCGCTATTTTGAATTCTTTTTTTTCCTAAGTGATTTGTTATTTAAAGTTATACTTGCATTTCTATTTGATGTTTTCCAACTATTTAGATTATAATGTTGCCATATCACAAACTTAACATATAGTAAATTGACTATTGAACTTAACAACATTGAATTTATTTAATACTTAAGTAAATTTCACTATTCAATGTGTTACTTTTCAAATTTCTAAGTTCTTTAAGTAATTTTGCCTACTTTCAGGCGAAGGTATCACAGCAAAAACATTTTCACGATAAGTTTTTATTCTTCGTTAGAATCGAAACTATTTTTATCTTTGATTCAGCAAATATTTTATTTCTTAATTTTCACAATCATAAAAATTTTGTACACATATATTATTTTACTAGGCATAAATCTGATATACATATGTATATGTTGACTTATATGTACATACATCACATATAGTATAATGCATATTTGGTATTTAATATCACAAAAATTAATGTAATTTATAATGTCAAATATGATTGATTGCTTTTACTTGTCTAATAACTAAACACATTTACACAATATAATATAAAATCAAATTTATATATATATATATATATATATATATATATATATATATATGTATGAATGTGAGCATGTTCGTATAAATTTGTTATTAAGGTTCATGTAGGTAAAAAACTAAAAAAAAAAATGTAAAAGACATTTGATTTCTATATGGGCAAATATTTTGAACAATAATTCTTCCAGGAATATGGGAAAAGATGAAATAAATATGCAAATCAGTGTTCACAATATTAAACAAAATATTGTCAAAATGACCGATTGTTAATTATATAGAGTTCAAAAGAAGTGTTTTCTTATTATTATTTTGCAAATGTTATTTCACATCGATTTGAATTCTTTTATATTTTGTTTTTCCTTCTTTTAATTTTCCTGTGAAATTTTATCATTATAACTAACAATAATGTTATCTAACCACCAATGCTATTCTAGTATTTATTTATAAATATATTGGAATGTATACACATAATATGTAAATTGTATACACACATACATAACTTAAAATTTATAAGCTGTTTATTTAAGGATCAATAGATTTTTCATATACAGAGAATATAAGTATATAAAATAGCAAGTAAAAAGGTTTCAGTCGAAATTAACTGACTGAGTTATACCCTACACTATAAGTAGACTGTACCGTAATTACCGTAAAACACTGGTTAAGACCAATTGTTATGTTAACATATAATAATTCGATAAGGTATTTTAGCAGTTTCAAAGGTAGTATTTTCCTCATATATTTTAGTTTCCTCTCATTATGGGTTTCTCTTATTTCATTTCCATTATGACCGTAATTTGTATAAATTCTCGTATAAGTCACTTTCAAGGCTCGTCATGTCTCAGTAATACACAAATACTATTATAAATCTACTTATAATTTATTACTATATATATGTAAGAATAATTTTATTACTATATTATTGTATAAAATATTTATTCAATCATTCAATCATTTCTATATTTACTTACTTATATGTTTTTATTTTATTTGTATACATTTATTTATTTTGAAGTTGAATAAGGTGCTTCAATAATTATCACTAAATATTGACGGAAAGTAATTAGCATTTGAACATTAAATTTCCATAATAATAAATATTTTTGTTGATAAAATGACATATTATTATTGAATATGGAATATTTTTCTTACATACCACATACATTTGAATAAATTAATGTTATTAAAAGGATTTTTATATATTTCATACGTATAGAATTACTAATAATATTATAAAATTAGAAATCTGATTTTATATATTTAAAATTTTGTAGTGAACCTTTGTTCTATGTTGCATTCGAAAATTATGTTTTTATTTTTATTCTTTGAATAAATAAATACATACACACATATATAAATAAAATGTTTTTAAAAAGTGTGGAATTTTTTACTCCATTCTCGTACTAGTTCTTGTGTGGAAATGAAATATTTTTGATATTGGAAATGATTGCCTGTTTTAGTTTAATCAGTCTACAAGCACATTTCTTTTTCATGCCCACATATTTTATAATTTAAATCTAATTAAACACTTTAATTTATATTTAAGTAGTTTCAATGATAGTAAAGTCAAATTAGTTTACAAATATTTTTATTAAAGAGAATTAGATTTACAATCAGTTAGGAAATTTTTATTACCTACAAAATATATTTGTGTTTTTATTTTTTTTTATAAAATAATTCCTTCACTATATGTTCAAAGAATCAGACTATTAATGGTGGGACCGGATCATTTTAAATGTAATAATGTTTTTGATTTTACGTTGAGTCAACCATTTTTCTTTTTCGGATGAATAAATTCTTTATTTTTAGATTATGATTAGGCATGTCCAAGAAAATAGACGTAAAATATTAAAATATTTTGAGAAATATAACAATTGTTTTTTTATGTTTTTTAATTATATTAAGATCAAAATCAAAAAAAAAAAAAGAAAATTATTCTAGTCTTTATTCATAATAGAAAATACGAGTATAGAAGCGTTGTAAACCTTTTTTTTACTATTACGAATGGAGTTTTTGTTTTCCAAAAAAACATATTATTATTATTATTATTATTATGATTTTTCTTGTTCCAAAAAATTAATTCTAAGACACGTTAATATCATAAAATTTTTTAATTATCCTTTTATAATTATTAATTTAACACCATAACAAGAATGGAGAATGAAGAGAACAAACGTTATAACATTTTGACAAAAGACTACAGCGTGTTAATTCAACTGATTACTACTGGGAAATATAACCCATATAGAGCACATATATACTATGTAAATTTAATATATTATAAAATAAGAACATATACATATAATATGCATAAGTAATTTTATATACATATTCAAGAGAAGAAGGGGAAAATATTTTTATACATCAAACCCAAGATGATAATAAAATATGAAATCATGTAACTCTTTTTTTATCCGTACAAATTTATTTCTTATGCATACATTATATATATATACGAGTATGAGTAGATATATTAGTTATATGGTGCAGGAAAATTATGATTTTATAGGCAAAGCAGTTTAACTTTTATGTTCAAACCTTATTTTTTAATGGATTCCTGTAAATATGAATATGAATAAAATAAAACAAAATTAAATTTGTAACGTTTATCAAATTATGAGTAAAATATGAACTTTTCTAATATGTATTTGAAAAATTTTATGTATATGTGTGTATAAGTGTATACAAATACGGTTAAAAATATGTTAGAAACCCCTAAAGTATGCAATATTTTGATAAAGTTATCAAAGTTCATATATTATTAATAAGGTAATTTTTTTAAGTGTTGAAATATTTTTAAAAATTTATGGACAATAAATTTCTTAATTAAAAGTAAAAAAAAAAAAAAAAAATTTTTTTTGTGCTATTTAAACATGGAGACTAAGATATGCATAATATATTTATGTAATTATATTTTTTTTAGACAATTTATAATTAATTCACTTGAAAAATAATAATATTATGGAAATTTTCGGTTAAAAATGCATAGCTGGCTGTTTTTTATTTTAAGGTTTATTAGAACGAATGGAATTATTTCTTGGGAGTTTTTAATTTTTAATAATTTCAACTTTTTTTTTTGTGTTTATACGGAGGAAATCAAATTCTTAATTTGACGTCTTATATTGCAACAAAATGTCGATCATAAGTTAAGCGTTAATTTTACTACGACGTCCTAATAAAGAATCAGTATTTTAGTTAAACAATAATTCAGTCAGTGTAGGCCATTTACAAAATTCCGAGCTATACATGTTGCTAAAATTTAATCTTTACTAAAGAAATTCGGAGCCAAAAATTTATCAAATTCCACGAAATTGAAAATTCATTTGAGAATTATAATTTTGTTTTTTCTTTGTAGCAACTTATTGATATTAGGAAATATAAAATAAATTTTAACATTCACAAAAAATGAATGTTATTTTATCTACTTAAACAAATATGTATTAAAAAATTTGATATGTGATACAATAAGGGGCTCCCTTATATCAATTTATCAACATAGTAACATAAGAATCATTACCCTCTGGATTTGACCTCAATTACATTAAATTACACCGTACACAATAAAATACAAGTAAGATACAAGTATTATAAGAATAATATCACATAACTTCGAAGTAACTATACATACCACACTCGAATATTAAGTACGTAAACTGAATGTCCTAAATATTAAAAAAACAGAAAAATTGTACATAAAATAAAAAAAGTAAAACAAATATGCTTTTAACCTACCAGTTTTATACATAATATGCATGTCTGCCTTACCCTAAAAATATTCACATATATTCAATCTCTTGTTAGTTTTATGAGCAAAAATGGGAAAGGTGACAAAAATTTTAAGATTTTAACAGAAGAAAAATGATGCCTAATTTCATAGTAGATGGGAAGTAAAGTAGAATAATACAAAAAATATCATATTTTTGGTCCTTATTTTTTTTTCTTAAAATTTTTTTTGTTTTTGGTACAAAATCTTATTTTTTTTTAACCGCACATACAGCAAACTTATACATTCAATATTGTTTTACGATGTTTCTCATACGGTTAATTTTTTTATTTTTACAAAAAAATAGTTAAGAAAAATTACAAGTCTTTGTTTTTTTTGTTATGAAATATTTTTAGGTAAGAATTTATAAATAGTTAAATTCTTATAAGGGTGACCAGCTGTACAAATTCGTTTTATCGAATTGATGTATCTGGATTCACTTTTTTGTATTCAAACAATTTTTTGAAAATGTTTGATTTGCTTTTGCAATTTTTATTATCGATTTTTGGGAACCTTCCAATATAAAACTTTTTTACATAAAATGGAAATGATTTATACCGAGTACAATATATGCATATTCATTATAAGATACAAAAATTTGAATAAAGGCTGGATTTGAATAGCGGTCAAATTTTGTATGACTGACTTACCTTGATTGTAAAACGTTGGAAAAGAAGTTTTTGTGAATGACCCAAACTCAAAGTATTTTTTAATTCAAAAAAACTAGAAATATACACTTTTCTCGTGGATAGCAAAATTTTTACTCAGTTCTACTCCAAATTATTGCATTTTTTAACACTTTGTTGCCATTACATCTCTTGTATAACATTACAAATAATTGCCTGCCAAAACTAAGTAAGTGACCTAACTAACTTGGATGTATTAAGAACGAAGTAAATATAAATGAAATGTTTGTAAGCACAATGAATGTTTGCATAAATGTGTTCATGTAGCTTGTATGTAAGTTTTATAGAAAGAAATAGAAAATAGAAAGAAATTCCAAAAAATAAAAAGTATACCACATACTTACCTATATACACATATGGTTTATTTTATCTATTTGGTGAATACACACAATTTATATATGAATAGTATGCACGCTAGATTAAAGAAAAAAATAGAAGGATAAAAATTTTAAGCCTACGCTTTTATGTTTTGAACCACATAATAAAAAACGTCAGAAGAAAAAATTTTTTATTTTTTTTTATTCGTTTTGAAAAACTTTTGTTTTTTACTTTTTTGTGTTTTTCACTTTTTCTCATTAGTTAAAGTGAGACATCTATTTTCGGTGATGTCCTTTTACATCACAAAGTAAAAAAAAAACCTTATACATGAAGACTAGAAAAAAGTATTATATAAGATCTCATAATTCGCCCTAAAAAATGTTCTATATAGACTTTTTCATTGAAGACCACCACCTTCAACGAAAGTAATGAAAAAAGAGAAAAAAAAAAAACAATTTTATGAAATAGAAAAGAAAGATAGAGTAAAAGAAAAAAAGAACTTTTGACGGAGGTAATTTTTCAAAAAACGAAAAAAAAAAATTGAAAAGCTATGCTTTAACTTCGAATGAAATTAAAAAACAACAAAATAATAATAAAGAGAAATGTATGTATATTTACGTGATTGTATACAAACACATTCATCATAAAATGTAATTTGAGAAAATTATAAAGAGACATCAACAACAGAATCACAGAACCACGAGGTAACAAAAATAAAAAGAAAAACAAAAGGGAAACAAAGCAAAAACTAAAAGTAAAATAGACGTAACATTAGAGTAAACCATCAGTGAAAAAAAGTGGTCGGTGAGTACTCAAGTAAATAACTCAGGTGAGGAGTCAGTGTTTTTTAATGGTTTGTAGTTTATCATTTGACATAAAAGAGTAAAAAACATTAGAAAAATGTTTTGTTGTTGTCTATTTTTTGGTTTATTTTCTTGTTAGGAAATTCAAACCACTCTAGATCACAAAAGGATATTACGTTATTCTTATTTCTTTTTTTTTTTTCGTAGCTATTAAATACCTTTATCTATTAATTGATCTGTGGTGGGGGTGAAATGTGTTTTTTTTTTTATCTATACATTTATTGTTTAATTTCTCTTTTTTTTTCTACTTTATAAGCAATTTGTTTCCGTTGATTTTTTAAAGTTCATAGTTCATACAATTTTCAGGTCAAATGATAGTTGGCTTAAAATAGAAAATTATTTATTAAAAAACTAAAAGTAAATAAAAAATTATAAAATTGAGCTAAAGAAATATTTTATTCATTTAAGTGTTACCAAATTTTCATTTAAATGAACAAAATTCTATATAAAATTGAATAGCAAAATGTGCATATTTAATGTGGCTCGCATATCTGCCAAAAAATATTTCAAAACTTGAAATATAGAAAATATTTTTGCGTTATTCGTTTGATTATTTTATAATTTTACTTCAGGAATTCTAAGGAGCACCTTCTTAAGTGTGCTTTTAAGCTGAAAATATTCAGTAAAAAACCATTTACACAAACAAAACATGTTTTCGTACAGTTTCTCTCGATATTTCTCTAAATCTAATTGTTGAATTGTTGAAAACGAGTTAAAAGTTAATGGAAGTTATTAAAATTTGTTTAAAATTCAAAGAATTCTAAGAATTTTTAACAATTTTTAATAATAAAACTTCTTAATTTTTATGGAAAATATTAGTTTTTCCGATGGTCAAAATATTTAATCCATGGAACGGAAAATTTAAAAATTCTTCAGTGTCAGAATGACATATTTGAAGATATTCTTACTTCCTTAACTTAAATAAAGACTTAAACTTACCTACCATATCCAATCAATTTTATAATAAATATTTAGGCTTATTATATTAAAATGTCAAAAATAAATTTTGGTCTTTCCCATAAAACTGAAAAATTTATTAAATGGAAATATTTAGTGGAACCTTAGTAAAAATATTGTATTTTTCCTTACTTATTTTAATTGCAATTATAAGTTAAAAAAATTAAATTAATTCAATGTGATTTATTTTCGTAATCAACTGGCACTCTTTCGTTCTACACTAGCTTAAACGTTTTGTGTTACTTCTTCACTAGCTTTCATTGGGTAAAACCTCATAAATTTGTGTTCTAGTTTCAGTTTAGTTATTCTTTTTGAAAATGAAATTTATAAAGAAAAAAAAATTTCTTCAAAGTTACAAACATTTTTGCTAGACTTTACATTTTTAATACAAAACAGCCGACAATATTTTTAAACAAATTTAATTACCCATCTGTTCCCTAACACAAATAAATTACAAATTTTACCCAAAAACTTTGTTTTTGTTTAAAATAACAATCCTTTTAAAAATATTTTTTTAAATTTAGCTGATTTAAAATCTATATAAGAAAAACTATTTTTGCACATATGTTAAAATTACAAAATTTTCACCCTTCTCCTATTGTGCCCATATCTATAACTCTTTTAATTTTTCTCACCATAAAAATATTTACTTTTACCTCTATACACATTTTTATAAGCATTCATCTTTTTCTAATAATTTTTTTTTTAAATAAGGATAAAAAAAAAGAAAAATTAAAATAATTCATCAGAAAAACAAAAAAAAAAAATAAAACTTCCTTTAACTTTCGAAATATTTTTTTTATATTTTAAATGTAGTACGGTACGATAATTTTCCCTTCGATTTATCTTCTAACAATTAATTATTTAAGAACATATTTTGAAAAACCATTCCCTCATCTATTTAATAGGATGTTCAGATATATAAAATGTCCATTAATTATATTATTTGTAAGAAAAAGGCAAAAAAAAAAAAGAAAAATACAATTCGGAAAAATGTTAGTCCTTTTCTTTAAAAAGAAAAAAAAAACACCCCTTTCAAAATTAGTCTTATTTCTCTTATTTATAAAAAAAAAACAAAATCTGGAAGCATAAAGGAAAAAAAAAATTCAAAAGTAAAAAAGCAGCTTTACGCGCCTTAATTTTTCTATATTTTTGTACAGACTGTAGGCTAAGAATATTATAATTTTTTTTTATTTGTTTACTCTCTACAGATATTTTCTCTCACAACGAAGAAAAAAAATAATAAAAAATTACGCTAGAACACCAATTTATACACATACATTATATAATAACTGTTATATAATTTTGTCCTTTTTAATGGCTCTCTATTGCCGTACTCTATATCCGGATAAAATTTTACGTCCGGTTAAATCCTATTTCATGCCTACATAGGCTTTTCACAAAATTTTTGTTATTTATTTATTTTTTTTTTTTGGTTTTGCATTTTACGTAAATTCATTACATATTTATAAAGCATACATCCGTATTACATTCATCTATATTCAAATATGTATATATATACTGTATATGTATACTGTACCTACATTATATTAGACGAACATACTTATATTAAATACATAAAACTTTCCCAAAAGCAGCATATTTTTTACTTAGCATATTTTATGAAAGGCCAGATTTTGTAAAGTATGAAAAAAAAAGAATACGAAAAAAAAAAGCAAAAACCAAAATTATGAATAATACACAACATACAACACACAAACTACAAATAAAACAAAAAATAGAAAAAACAGTTACATGACCAAAATACGTTTTTGTTGTTATTAAAACTTAAAAGCTTTATACCTGTACGGCTATGAATTATAATACCTTTTAAATGGCTTACAAATACATACATAACGTATGTGTGTTTGAATGTGTATAGTTGGAAAAAATCGATTGTAACAAAATATTTCGATATGTTCGCATAAGTATAACAGTAATATAATTATTGTAACTATTATTATAGATGTTATAAAATCCGAGTTAAATCAGAGAGTTGCCAGAAATAGTGTATTTATACATATGGTATATTTTACATAAATGTTATGTGTGTACATATGTAAAATTTGATTTTGTTTAGTTAGAGTTAAAAAGAGTTGATTGGATTCAATAATAAAGTTTTAGTTAATTTTTTCTATAAAATAAAAGTTTTTCAGTATATGCGAAAACACGAAAGTATTATTTTTATTATTTGTATAACAAATTAATTATAATGTTTATACCTTCATATATACATGAACTTTACTTACTTCAAACAAAATTTGGAAACTGATAATTTTAACAACGTTCTTTTTTGCAAGGTCGATTTTTTTTCAGTTCAATTCAATTGCTTCAAAAAAAAAAACAATTATTTTCATTATTTTCACTTTTTCCTGGTAATTTTTGGTGAAGGAAGGGGTGAAAAACCCTCAAATTTTTTTGTACTTTTTATTATTTAATTTGTTATTTTTCCCTGAAATGTAAGAAAATATTAAAACTAACTTCTTTCTATTGGTTCTATTCTTGAAACAAAATATAGCTAGCTTCTGTACTAGATTCTAAAATTTATATTGAAACTGCTTGCATCTAAATTTTATAAAATCATCTGAGTTTAAGAGCTCGTAGGAATTCGATATTTTTAATAGGTCGGATAACATAATCTTCACATAATATTGCAATAGAAATATTTTTAAATCGAAGGTATTTTTTCTATTTTTAAATGTTCTCATTTCATGTAGAAGTCATTGTTTTTTATCATAGATTAATTCAGCTTCTAAAATATATTTACATAATATGTGCATTTACGATTATATTTCAACTTTAATGGCTCTAATCATTAGAATTAGTTTTTCGAAATTTAATTTTCGAAATTTAATTCCAAATTGGATTTTTTTGAAGTTAAAATACTTTTGGCGCAATGTTTTTTATTTTACATTTTAAATAAAAATTCATAATTTTTCCTCGGGCCCGAAAATTTTTCTATTAGACAAATTATTATTACACGAATTTTTATGTTATAGGAGTATATAGTACTAATATTTTTGAATTTTTCGAAATAGTTTCTAATTTTTTGCTACATTATGCTACAAATGGAATGTACTTGAATTGCTGCTCTGTATGTACGTATATAACAATGTTTCATTTAGAATGCTTAAAAAAGCAGCTTTCTATAAAATCCTTTTTTAATTTAAGTTTGATTTAAAAAGATTTATTTTTTTTATTTCTAAAACGAAAACCCTTATATACTCCTAATATACATATATTTATATATATATCGTCTATCTTTAAATATAATTTAAATATGAATTAGTTTAGATATTTTACTAAATACGTGAAATGATTGCGTATTAAACCTATTCATTTTGTTTTCATTAAATATTAAGTAAATAATGGTGGCCGATGTCAATCTGTGATGTTCAATTTATGGACATCATTTTTACGAATATTCTGCTCAATTTCGCATAATATGTATACATATTATGTGCCTACATTTATATATGCCTATATTTATATGTATATTATTTTAATTCTCAACCAAAAATCATATGTAGGATAGAATAACAAACCTATATAAGATTATTCCATTAGCTGACAAATGATGTTTAAATTTGGGTTACATTATATTAGCATATAGAAATATAAAAAATGTTTAAGATAGAAAGGAAGAGAGACAGAGAGAACTATAGAGAAAAAAAAATATTTTTAAGGTTATAGAAAGGACAAAAGTTGATGGTTCAGGGATCGAAATATTATTATTATTATTACCCAAAAGAAGAAAATTAAAAAAATAGTTATATGTTTATATGTATGTTTATTTAGATGAATAGAAATAGATAGGTATAAAGTTTTCGAAAACATATACATTATTATTTTTGCTCATTACTCACCTTACATTTGTTAAGTGGAATTGATTCGGTTTATTGGGTAAATTTTAGTTTTCATTCTCCCTTGTTATTCTTTCCACATTTAGTTCTTTGGTTGGTTGGTTAAAACCTCTTTCTTCTTCCAACAATTTTCCTTGAATTTTTTTTTCCTTTTTCAAAAATAAAAAAAAATGTAAAATCATAGATTTATAAAATATAACATAAGCATTCGAAAATAAATTTTAATGCTTTTCAAATTGTTTTATCACAGAACAACATCTACACATACCCTTATAAAAGAATAATGAATATAATTTTGACGTGATGTAATCAAGGATCACATCAATTTGTCTTTGTTTTGTTTTATAATTTCTTTTTAGAAAATTGTCTTACATATGTACATATATGGGCATTTATACAATATTTCTGCTATAATTTAGATGCTTAAATAAAATGTCTGAGTACGTATTGATATGAAAATAAAATTGTTGAACGAATGATATGAAAAATTTTTAATTTTCGTTAAGTTTCATTTAACTTTCGTTAAGAACCCATGAATCGAAATTTATTAATAATCGGAAAATAACATTTATTCACATATTGTTTTTTAAATATATGATACGCTTGTAAATTTCCAATAAAAACTAAATTTGAAAATATTTGATTAAGTCCAAAATTTAATTGAACCAAATATTAATAGCGTTCACTTTGAATAACATACGAGATTTGAATTAAAAAGGTATTAAAATATTCATACAATTATAAAACTCCACTAGATTTTAAAACTATGACCAGTCCAACTAAATTAGACTTAATTTTAAAAGTTTTGCAATTGTTTGAAAACCTTTCTTAAATAATTTCCATATTGTCATAAGTGATTTTTATCGACCGCATTCCGCAATAAGAGAGTTTATCATATTAGAAACTGTATACCATCGAGTACTCGAAAATGAATAAAATTTTTGTTCGAAAAGAAGTGTTAAATCGAAACTGTTTAAATTCTTTTTCAAAAAAGATTGAAGACTCAAACAAACAGTTTTTGGAAGGTTTTTCCATATTTCTTCGAAAATATAAATATTCGAGCATTAAAAAAATATTTCTTATTTTCTATTTTTCTTCTACTTTTTTTTGTCCCGACAATTTCTCGCAAAATTTTTTTAAAATATTTACCGAATTTCTTAAGCTTTAATCAAACGTTAAGAAATCTTTTATTGTTATATTTAGAGAACAATATAATTTTGGAACAATTTTCTTTGTTATTTAAAATTTTGCCAAAATATTTCTAAGTTTTTAATTTGTTGGTTGCAATTCTCTGTAATTCGCTGGTTTATTAATAGACTTGTTTTAGTAAATTATTTTATTTAATTAGGAATTTGTTACTAATTGAAAAATCATTTTCATAAATAATTTCTTTATTAATTAAAAAAATTATAACCTTTACTCGTGTCTTGTACACGTGTACCATCAAAAATAAATTTAAATAATAAATTAATAATTTTATATTTTCATTTTTCTTTTTTAGGTAAGTTTTATGGTCAACATTGCTTTTGATTTCATACAACCTAGAAAACAATAACTGCGTACATTAAGGTAATTTTATTCATAAATAATAAAGATTAAAGTTTTAATTTGAACGAAGTATGTATAAGCATTTTTATGGGATATGGAAACTTCATAATGATTTAAAATAGATCTCCTTTACGAAAATGTTAATCATTTTCCAAATTTGTTGAAATTATGAAATTATTATCATGTTAAATTTGTTTCATAATTACAAAATATTAATTTTGTTCAAAAATTTTTAAAGATTTAAAGAATTTTTAACACTTTAATATCCAATAAAATGAAATCAATGAGCATTGTTGTCACTAACTTGTCAACTGTCAGTTATTTTATAATTATAAAAATGGTTTATGTTGTTATATAATTATTTATCTTAAATAAATATTCCCATTTCTTTTTATATTTTTTTGTTCGTAATTAAAAAAATATTATTCATATAAGTTATTTCTATATATATATATATATAATATACTTAATCTGTAACTTTGACTAAACTCCAATTATTACTTATTAAAAATGAAATATTAAATAAAGTTTAATCCTTGAACTCCATTAAAATTTTAAAATAGCTAATCATAACTTCTTTTATATAATAATATGTAGTATACGATCTGCCATACATATGCTAAAATACTATAATGAAAAAGGATTAAAATTTTACTCTTTATATACTTTCGTATGCCACAATAATGTACTTTATATGACTTTATAATTTGACTTCTTTTTTTTTTTTTTACAATATAATCATATTTATATATATATATGTAGTTTATAAATACTTTAAAATACAGGATTATATAATACAACTGTATGTATATATATTTAAAAGCATTTTACCACAATAATGACAAAAAATAATACATTTTTGTATATGCATATACGTATACATATAGCATATTAATTGACCCATATATACCCTAAAATCATAATGAATTAAATATATCTTTATTTAAAGAATATCTTTTTTCATATTATTATTAGTTTATCCTTTAAATAAATATAAAATATTTGGACATACACATGTACATATATGCATATAATAAAGTCCACATACAGAGATATTGTGATTTTTATCATCATTATTATTATTATTATATAAATTGTATTATTGTACTTATATATATATATATATATAACTTTATACCGTTATTATGGTTTATAATTTGACATTTATATTCGAATTTAATGTATATACAGGACGAAAAACCGAAATAAAAGGAAAAAAAAACACACAGCTCAAAAGTATACTTTTGGTATTAAAAAGTTTTTCAAAAAATTTATTTATTTTTAGCCTTTATAATATTATTAAATATTAAATAAATATTAAAATTAAAAATAGTAAAACAAAAAATATACAATAACTTTTAATTAAAAGGAAAAATAATAAAAGTTAAACAAAGACTACAACTGATGAAAAACTTATTTTTGTAAATCCATCAAAAATTCATACGAGTAATCGGTTTCTTTTTTTAATAATTTAATTAATTTAAAATTTCTTCTCCCTTTTTTTTTTAAAAAAAAAAGATTCAAAGAGCAAGAGCCATGTATGTATGCGTAAATGTATGAAATTAATGTAATATTATTTTATTACTATCTGTGATTATAATTAATAATTATGTACATATATATTAACACTTATGAATGACAAAGTTTTAATAAAAAACATTTTATTAATGCTTTTTTACACTTTAAATTATTCACCTTATTGTTATAATTACAAAATTAATTAATATTTCTTTTATTCATAAGTTTATTAACAAAAAATAATATGAAAATTATTATCCTTTTTTTTTTAATTATTTTATTTAATATACAAATATCCTTATGAATGCTCAGATTTTCATAAGTTTATATGTGGTTAATGAAATTATAATGGGAAAAAAAATAAATTAGGAAAATATTCAATAATTTATTTAAAGCTTTAAATTTTTATTGCTCTTCTGTTAATTTTTTTTCTTTTTACTTTCATAACAATATTTTCATTCCACAATGATTTTTTCATTCACAATTTCATTCCTATACTTCCATTTTGTTTTTCTTTGTTGTTGTTATTTCAACCTACTTTACTATACCTGTAATATCAAAATAAAAATAAAATTCTTTAATATAAAAATTCTACAATTAGGTCAATAGCACCCTCTTCTTAAAGGTTCAAGAATCAAAGGAAATAAAAAAAAAAATTAGTGAAGGAGCAAAATGAAAAAAAAAAAAAAAATTGTGTGTATGTAAAAAGTCATTTACACTTTGATATCTATTGACCGCAAAATACCGATTTTATCAATTAAATTTGAGTACAGGTGATTGCATCTGATTTAAAAAAAAAAGAAGAGAAAATTGAAATGGTCGTAACATTGTGTTTTAAAAATTTTCTAACAATTTATGCTATACTTTATACTCGCTTTAATGGAAAATTCTGAACAAAAGTTCTGATTTCAAATAAAAGTCTCAATCAAATTTTAATTCTTGCCCTTTTTTTTATCAAATTTTCTCAAAATTATTCAATAAATAAGTAAAAGTGCTTGCACATTTTATATACATACATCCAAATGTCCTTTTTTTATTATTAGTTGGCAATGGTTTTTAAATTTTCACAAGCGAAATAGATCAATAAGCAACAACATTAATAGTGAGTATGAGTAACACATGACGTGTTCCACATTTCGTAAAAAAACTAAATTTCACACCCGCTTTTCTACAATGACTTTTGCAATCTACAAAATTTATTATATGAAAACAATACCTTTCTTATTTATTTATTAACAGTTTGTGGAAAAATGAATTGTGAAAGGAAATGGAAAATTATTTACTTGTAATTATTACCTTTATTGATTTTTGTAAGAGTACGTATACAAGTATGTATGTAAATAAAAAATAAATAAACATAAATATATTTACATAGAATTTTTTTTCCTATAATATTATTTCTCATATTGGCTATTTAAATGTCATTTTCTGTCCATTATTATATAGAAAATATGAAATGAGAAACTTTATAATAACTCTGATTTAAAATCCCATGACGTATGTGACGTAATTTAATTTTATTTTTCAATCGTTATATACATATAAGGCAATATCGTAATATTGTATATATACATATTTAGCACTTATGTATATGCAGATTGATAATTGATATTGTTTTAATTTATATTATTAAATTCAATCCAATTTAATTTATAACTTGAGAGTGGTTATACAGTGTTATGTTTAAGAAAAACAAGAGTAGGAATGGAATCACCCGTGTCAACTCTGTGAGACCCGTACGAAAATGATAATTGTCGCAATGTTTAATAAAACGTTTTGTTTTTTTTAACTTTTAAATAAACATAACACGAGAGTTGCCGCATAAATATTCACAATCTTGAAGACTTTCATCGAAAATACGGGCCATATTAACATATTTGTTCGGGCAACATTGCAGTACTGTAACTTTTATTATAATATTACCCAACATATTCAAATATATGATTGAATAACTTTTAAAAGTTGTGTGTTCATGAAATCTTCTTCTGAAAATAACTGTTTTTGTATTATATTTGCTTTTGCAAATGTACTTTCGATAATAAAGATTCAAGAGCTTTTAAGATTTCTAAGAGAATTGTAAAAGTTTTAATGTTTTGCTTTAAGATAAAATTTACATAAAATAGGCAGGCATTCAATTTTAGCAAAGAGCAAAATAATTCAAAAAAATCAATTAGTTTCAAAATTTTGAATTATTGGGGGTTTTGCAATTATAAGCCTGTTATATATCTTAATAAACCTTATTGTCATATTCTCCGTTTTTTTTTAACTCGCCGAATGAGTGGAAATATTAAATAAGAATTACCTAGTTTAAATAAATTTGTCATATTTACAGCTTAGTGACGGGTATAATTCGGCCGGTTAGGATCGACTGAAACAAATCAAAACTTAAAAGCGTTTACATATACTTAAAAATGTTTATTTACTCACATACAAACTTGTTTTATTTGATAATTTTCAATTTCTTACTTTATTTTTGAGAACAAATAGAATTTTAAAACTGAAAGTGGGCAAATTTTTCGTATACCCGTTCAACTTGATTTAAAATTGTTTTGGTATTAAAGCTATTGATATAAAATTAAATTTTAGTACTTCATAGCTATCACAATTGTAAATTAAATTTGTGTTAGCGAGTTTATAGTAAAGGAAATGTTATTTTAAATTTATTAAAATTGAATATTGTAATATTTTTTTATGTTAATCACATTGATTGCTTTTTGTCAATTACCATTGGAGTTATTAATATAGTTTTAATCCTTTAAAATCGTATTATTTATGACATAAATAAACATACATACTAACATGTTAATGTGTACATCACTGTTTACGCATTTGTTATGTCATTAAGATGGATCACATTTTTAATTGAAAATGTAGTAGTACTCGTATATTACATAAATAATTATTTAATAAAATTGATATTTTATATTCAAAAAATACAAATAAAATAGAGGATAATGTGTGTGTTTGTGTTTCTGCAATATTTCAAAAATACTTAATTTTAAATATAACTCTTCAATAACTTCAAAATATGAAAATTAAAGAATTTTTTGAGTAGATTTCATTTTAATTGTAATTAAAATTAAATTCCCGATAGAAAAATTTAATTTTCAGAAAATATTCAATTTTATATAAATTTTTAAAACTTTTTGAAATCTTCATTTAGTGAGGCAATTAAAAACATTTATTCGAATCGAAATATCAGTTGAGCTATGTATGTTTCTGTACTTCTGTATTAAAATTCTGGGTTATCAAATATTTCAAATAGGCTGCATCTTAAATATAAAAAGTAATGTAGCACTTTAATGCTTTAAATATAGCATAATATAAAAATTGAAAAACAAGCTATTTATCACGGAAAAATCAATTTGGTGTTGTAATTTCAAACTGCAGTCGACACGGCACGCGTATACCCATAGATTTTTTTTCTATTAAAGTTTGAAATCTATGCGTGCATAATTTAACCTTGCATATTCGTAATTTTAATTAATTAAAATTCATGTTAATGTACAATTCATTTAAATATACTAATTATAATTTAAATATACAATAGTCAAGAAAATAAAAAAAAATAAAAAAATTTCAATTTATTTCTCATACTCACCTCTTTTTCCTGTACTTTTTATATTAAAGTGTAAAAGAAAAAAACAATTATAATTAAATTAAGCGCTTAAAATATAAATTATGAAAATTTTTCAATTTAAATTCTTAATCTACCAACTACACATATATAATATTAAAGTGAAAGGATCTCTTAAATTAAAAGCTTTAATTCAAAAGTATTTCTTCAACTAGAACAAGAAAAATGAAAAAAGAAAATCAAAGTGTTCCTTTTCATAAATTTGCTATATTGTTATTGTAATAGTTTTACAATTAATTACAATCAGAAATTTTATTTTATAAAATTTTAAAGAGGGTATAAACTGTTCAGTTGTTTTTTGTGGTATATAAATTTTAAATGTTGAAAATTTTCCACACCCGCATATTTTTGTGTAGAAAATATTAAAAAATATATAAGAAAACTTTTATTATACTCGTACTTGTATATTATAAAAAAAAAAAAATAAAATTTTTTTATTATGTTTTTCCTTAAGAACTATTTAATCCTTTTTAATTGTATTTTAAAAGCCCTCATCTATATATAGAAGCATGTGTATGTATGTATATTATAGAAGGTATATTTGTGTGTATATATTTTACATGTGATATGTCGACTTTGCTTTGATTCATTTTCATTTCATCTTGTATTTTTCTTTGTTCTTTTCTTCTTTTTTTACTATTTTGCTTAATGATATCTCCGGTTATTTTATCCTTTATTTTTACTTTTATTATTCTTGTTTTTCCTTTAAAAGCAAACAAAAAATATTATAGCTATTTAGTAATTTATGGTTTTTTGCATATATTCATGCATATATTCTTAATATTATACATATGAACATTATACACGTTTTATAAAAAAAGAAATTTCAATGAATAACAAAAATAAAGAAAAGAAAAGTTACCATAACCAAAACTAGAAAAACTAAAAATAAATATAACTATACATACATACATATATACATATATGTATATATAAACATACACATATTATTTTTTTGTTTTTATTTTGTATACATTACACCTATAGTTAACTATGGGTGAATTACATATATTTTAAACTATCAAAATCATAAGAATTCAACATCAACTACATTATTTATATAAAGCATATACATACACATATATAGGTATATGTATGTAAAACAAAATTCAACAAAAAGTTTATCATTTGTGAGTGTTGTGTAACCAAACAAATTGCAAGACATAATAATAGTGGTCTGTATTTTTGTTATTTTCTTCTGTATTCACTCCTTTCCCTTTTGTAAATGGAAAATATATTCAATCTTAATTTTAGATATGTAAAGGTAAAAAAGATTTACAGTAAATTAATTATTTAATGTTCAGCTACATGAAAATGTGCTCTAATAAATTTAAAAAGCGATTCAATTGTTTTATACTATAAACAAGTGGTTTAAAAGTATTAATGCGCAGTTTAATAGTTGACGACAAAAAAAAAAAATTGGCGACAGACACAAAACTGATTTTATAGAAAGTTATACGGCAACAATATAGGTATATGTTTCTCAAATAAAAACCCTAACTATATATGGTAAATATAAAAAAAACTGGCTTGCATAGAATTTCGAGAAGTGGTATAAAATAGTATCGGCAAAGTTATACTTTCAAAATTTTTACACTCGCACGAAGGAATTTTCGAAGAGTAATGATAATTTTCCACTCCGTTTATAAACCTAAGAAATAGACATCTGAGATAAAGAATTATTTGTTTGGGATTAGGGTCGAATTCGACTATGATTAGCTATGCCTGTCCGTTTGTCCATCAAAGCGATAACTATAAAACGTACTGATCTAATTGTTCTAACAAATAAATTTCAAAATTTTTACAATTTTTTAAAAATTGGAATCGAAAATGTGAACAATAAATTCAATGTGGGTAAAGTACATTGAGCAAAGCATTTCGAAAAATCAGTTCCCTCTCTCTACATTACAAGGCATTTTAATTCAAACGCTTATCTTTAATTTATCAAATACTTATCATTAACGCTGTCAGGAGAAATAGACATTCTGTTTATCGGTTTTTCAGACTTGAATTTTAGAGTTTGCTTATATGCCTGTAGATTAATATTTACTCAATAATAATATATAATATAGCACTTAATAATTTTTGAAATATTTTTTAGCCAAAACTTTAGAAGACGAACATTGCTCTTTTCTCGAACGTTAATTTCAAAAATCAATACAATCTCGTATAGAACTTATTTCTAGATATTTTACCATAATATGTAAAAAACAATTTAGTTAAAAATTTTGTGTTTTAATATTTTACCTCGAAAATAATGAAATAAAGTTTTTTACTCTTATACCAAAAATTAAACATGTATAACTGAAACTCAGACTCTCTTATAACAACCGACCATGTATTAATTTTACTTGAATGAATTTTTTATAAAGGAAAAAACTTTTTGAGTCAATCTATCCATAACCATCAACACAATGAAGTTGTTACCGCAAACACAAGAATCATAACAATAAAAAAACAAACCATTCAAAAATAAAAGAAAGTCCAGACTTTACAATTCACAAAATATGTAAATCATAATGTAGTGAATACAAGCTGGTTGATAAGAATAATAATGTGAATACATCACACTGACTGACTGATCCGACTGTATATTAAATAACATTATTATATTCTTCATTTCCTTTATATGGAAAATTTTTTTAACAAATATTGCATATTCATAATGTATACAAGATGAACCTACCTGTATATGGTTATATTGTCTAAATTTATATTGAATGTAAAAAAATACATAAATTAAACGATTGCATGTAGGGCTATCTTAAATAAAAAGTTTTGATACTATAATAAAAATTAATCTTAATTTAATTATTTTTCTGTAAACTTAAATTTTTATTGTTTTAACAATGTGAAATTGAATTTCGAGTCATGGTTGTTTTAGGAAATTCTAATAAGGTGTTTAGAGATGAAAATCTAGTATATATGAGAAGTGGTTTGAAAATTTCAGATTAGTGTAAAGTTCATCAATGAGTTATATAAGTAATGCCTATTAAGCTTAATATATTTTCGGCAATTATAGTTAGAAAAAAGCAATAAGTGTTAAGGAAGAAACTGACTAAGTCAATTTTAGTAGTGAAGCTTTTATACCAAGTGAATGTACGATTGACATAAAATTCCAATATACTTGGTATGAAAAAAAAATATTTACAAAATATTTACGATATTATCAAGATTTTTAAATTTATATTATGCGCTCCTAAAGAGAATTAAGTATTTTGGTTCAATTTTTTTTATTCTTAATATCCCTGATCCCAACTTTGAGATTTATTCAATTTTCAATGTATTGTTTGTTGCAGTTCCCATCAAGTTGCTTTCTTAGATCATTTTTGAAATGAGGTTTTTGAATAAATTCTTAATTTTAATTTTTTCAACTTTTGAATTTGCAAGAAACAAAAAAATATTTACATATTTTCATAATGATCGTAGTTTGAATCAAAGGTTAGCATGTTCATTTCAAGTCTAGAATATTTTGTGCTTAAATATCAAAATATGTTCCTCCAATCCAAAAATTTAATTTTTTATTTAAAAACAATTCAAATTTATTGCATTGTTAAACAATGATTTTAGTAAAATTCGTAAAAAAGCACACAATTCTTAAGCACACGATTCATTTTTTTTCGTTTTTTTTTGCATTGAACTATGAAATCGCCCCAATTACAAATATTTATTAACTTACACTTTTTTTTTTAACCTCCACCTGCATGTATGTTTTTTTTTAACCTGAATAATAAATAATGAAATGTAAGTACTATTTGTACATGTGTATGATTTCCTGTTAAAAAAATGGAGAATTTTGATAGTACGAACTACGATAATAAAATACGATTTTGGGTATATTAATGGTTTATAGTGTTTTGCCTTTTTTGATAATGTCTACACATATTTTATGATGAATTCAACTTCCTTTTTGTATATAAAATTTTTATATGAAATCGAAATTCCATTGTGAATTTTAATTTTCTTTCAGAATAAGTTTGTCGAATTTTTGACAAGTTTTTAACAATTAAGAAATTGTGATAATCTTGTATTGTGTATAGTTAGTATAGGAATGCGCCAAAATAGTATTCTTACATTAAAGAGTAGTGAATTTTCTTAATGTAGCTATTTGTTATGCATTTTTATGCCTATAATAACGCTATTATTATACTAGGAAATTTTTTTATGGTCAATTGTCGTAATGCGTTCTTGACCCTACTGTGATCAAGTGAAATGAATTTGTTTTTTTAATACAAAAAGTTCAGGTATATCTAATAGAACATATATTTTAACACGGCGGTCGTCATATGTTCCTGTTTTTCTTTTTGTAAATTTGTGCTCATGTGAGATTAAGGATATTCTTGTACTCATTTTTTTTTGTTCTATGTGTATTACAAAAATTTAAATGAAAATTTAAATCGTTTTTCAGTTGTGTTAGTTGGCACACGCAACAAATTCGTTTTTTTTTTTTCACCTTGTACTTGTTGTTGCTCTGCTTTCCATTAAAACTTTTTTCGTGTAAATTTTTTAAAATTACCATGTTTTTTTTTCCTGAACAGATTTCTGACATTAAAAAAATATAATAATTGAGTACAGAATATTTTTTTTCACACTATATTTTCATTTGGATCGGATTTTAAATCGAGATTTTTAATTCATACAATAGAAATTTATTTTGTAAATTCAAATCTCGAAGTATACTAATTGTATGAATGTAATATATGTATGTACGTTTGTTTATATTAAGTTGTGCAAGGATTCCAAAAAAAAAAAAAAATACAACTAAATTTAATACCAGCTCTTTTTTTCCCTTATTTTTTATTTTTGTAATGAAATTAAATTTTAATTTTGCTATTTCCGGAATTGAGATTGAAAATACTTTGCATTTTTTGATTTTTATTGGTGGTTGTGAAATCATATCCTGTGAAAAATTCTCAAATATATGTTAAAAAAATATTAAAGGTATAAAAATTTTATGTTTAATTGAACACGGTTATAAATATTAATTTATTTAAACACGATGAAAAAATAAAAGGATTAACAAAAAGGGAATAAATTCGATTTTTATAACAATTTGTTCTGTCTTTCGACGCACCTATATTCGAATACACACATGTTATGTTTAAATTTTATATTAGATCTAAATGTATTTGACATGTGTTCAGACACATTTGCATGAATAATAAAAGTGAATTAAATATAAATAAAAAAAAAAAAATTTCATATCATTGTATTTCGAAAGGATATCAAAATTGATTGCACGCTTAAAATTTTCAAAAGTATTATTCTTTTATTAAAGTATTTGATTAAAATTTATTTGAGATTTAAAACTATATTTAAGTGCATGGTATTAATCGAGAATTATTTTGAATTCCGAAAAAAATTCTACAAAACATAATGTCCATATGATTTGATTAAATTTTTAATCTTTCACATTAGTAAATACGAGTAAAAATTGTTACTTTATTGAAATTCAGAAAAAAAAGATATGGCTCGTGTGTGATATGATTATTCGAAATCTTTAAGATAAAAGTTTTAGAATTCGAAGATTTAATCCTTAAAAAATGTTGTATTAATTGCAAATTAAATTCCTATAATAATTGTTTTTGTATAATAAGTGGGTGATAGTGGATAACTGGTGAAGATAAATAAAAGGGTGAAAAGTTGATGACAGATTTTCGATATTTAATAAAAAAAATAATGATTTAATTATAAAATAGTGAAGCAAATTAGTTTTTGATTTAATTAGCTCTAATTAGATTTGAAAAAAATTATTGCTGTCGTGTCAAAAGTAAAAAAAATTAATATTGCTGCGCTCAAATTCTAATTATTTTTCAAACAACATGTATAACAAACCCTGTTTGCCGTGATTGGTTGTTATTCAAAAATTTGGAGTTTTTCAGAATAAAATCAATTTGAAAATTTGAAATTCTTTACTGAAAACCAAAAAACTTTTCAATAATATCCAATCAATTCAATAGATGTGCCTAACAGAATATGGATGATTATGTAATTTTGGTTTTTGTCAACAAATATTGAAAATTATATCGCAATTAAACGCACAAAATTTAGACCTAATATTACTATAAGATTTTGTGCAATATTTAAACTTGCAGCTTGATAAACTTGTTTAAGTACAGTTAAATATTTTTTTGGTTTATCTTATCAGCCAGGAATTATTTGAAAAAAACATAAAAATGTTGAAAATATTTTTAGCATTGATTCATAAAATCCTGAAATTTATATATGTATAGGGTGATTCATTTTGAGGTGTTTTTTTCCAAATGACTTATGTAGAACCGCCAAGTCAGGATTGTCTGGCAAATTATTATGACAAAACTTACACCAATAGACTATTTCAGATCTTGTGACATTACACCTTTAGAATATTTCCTTTGGGACTATGTAAAGTCTCTGGTCTTCAAGGAGAAGCCAAAATTGAACCGTCAAGATGGACCATTAAAAACGTAGTCGCTGTCAATATTTGCATGAAATTACTTTTAAAAATTAAATGCCATACGTTGTTCTTTCGAGTCGTAATAGAACTCATACCATGTTATTTGATATTTTTTTTTGTTTCATTTGAAATTTGAAAAAACACCTCAACATGAATCACCCCTTGTATATACCCAAATAATTTTATAACTTTTAATTGCAATGAAAGTTTTTATTTGTGAATTAATTATTCTTTATTTAGAAATTAAACTTCAAGTTAATGATAAAAAAACTTGCAAACATTAAGATTTTTTGACCAATTAAAAAAAAAAATGTTCATTTTCTGTATAATATTTTGGAAACTTTTAAAATTTTTTTCATTACACAAAAAACAATTTGCAAATTTCTCTTCTTTATTGTACCAACAATTCTTAACTTTCACAATTCAAATAATATTCAATTAAATTAAAATTTTAAAATTACAGTAAATTAATTTTTTATTTTCTTTTTTTCTGCATTTTTTATTTTTTTTATTTTAGGATTAAAGAATGAGAGGACCATTAAAATAAAATAATAATTTTTAAATATCTTTTACAAATTTAATTAGCAGTTATATTTATGTTTTGCAATAAAAAAAAAGTTTTAAAATAGGAAAAAAAATGAAATGCAACAGGTTAAGAGAAAGGAGGAATTAAAGGATTTCTGCACTTATTGCACTTTTTTTTTCGATTTTATTTGTAAAATTTTTACAATTCTTCTCATTAAGTTTTTTTTTGTTGTGATTTTAATATCGTTACTCATCATAACGAAAGAACAAACTTTAATGTTTAAAACTTGCATCTTTGAGTTTTTGTAATTTTCTGCTATCTTTATTTCCCTGCAATTCCACCTTGCGTTCATTCCATTGACATTTATTTGTGGATGTGTGTATGACGGTATACGAAGGTTAAAATAAAAAATGAAAACCAATTTTACAAATGTTTTTTTTTTTTTTTTGTTTTATTTTAGTTCTTATTAAATAACAAAAACAAAAATAATTAAAAAGTTTTCCTTTGTTTCCCTCTTTAAGATCTATGATTTTGAGTTTTGTCAGTGTATTGTGCATTTAAATACAATTTAAACGAAATCATTTGTGCAAACGAATAAATTTTTTTTTTTATAATATTAATTTTGTTCTTGCTCTTTATACCCGTACGAACGTATGTTCGAAGGGTATACTAAATTTGCCTTACCGTTTGTAACGCTAAGAAATAACGGTGTTAGATATAGACTCAAGTGTATGTTTTTGATCAGCGTCAAATTCTGAGTTGATTTAGCTTTGTCTGTCCGTCCGTCCGTCCGTCCGTCCGTCCGTCCCAACGATAACTCAAAAACTAATTGAGCTAAGTTCACCAAATTTTCACAAATGATTTATTGTAGTAAGTGCCAGAACCCTATTTAAATTGGACGTGATCGGGGTACCGGTTCGGGTAGCTGCCATACAACTTCAAAATTTATTTGGCTATATCTCAGAAACTATAAAAGCTGTGGTATTGAAATTTCACACAAACAAATATATTAGTAGGACCAATGTGTCGCATAAAAGTCGTTGAAATTACTTGGCTCCTTCTGGTACCTGCCATATAACTCCAAAAGTTATTTGACTATATTTCAGAAACTATTAAAGCTATGGTATTGAAATTTCACACAAACGAATATATTATTAGGGCCAATGTGTCTCATAAAAGTCGTTGAAATTACTTAGCTCCTTCTGGTACCTGCCATACAACTTCAAAAGTTATTTGACTATATTTCAGAAACTATTAAAGCTATGGTATTGAAATTTCACACGAACGAATATATTAGTAGGGCCAATGGGTCTCATAAAAGTCGTTGAAATTACTTAGCTGCTTCTGGTACCTGCCATACAACTTCAAAAGTTATTTGGCTATATCTCAGAAACTATAAAAGCTGTGATATTGAGATTTCACACAAGTGAATATATCAGTAGGGCCGATGTGCTTGATAAAATTCGCTAAAATTTCTTGGCTCTTTCTGGTAGCTGCCATACAACTTCAATAGTAGTTTGGCACAACCAGTATTTTGAAAAACACATAGTACTGAAACTTTGCATAAATTAATATGGTAATACGGCAACTTAAAGTCATAGTTTGCCCCATAGTTAGTTATGGCACATTAGTTATTCGCACATAGGATAACAAATTCGTACGGGTATCACAGAGTTGACAAAGTCAACTCTACTTTTTTTCTCGTTTTTTTTTTGTTTTATTGTAGAGAAGCGAGTCATAATTTTATTTCCTTAAACTTTTTACTCGTTACATTTTCTTTCTTATATGCGATTATAAAATAAGTTTTCCGCAAAAGAAAATAGGAAAAAAACCAACTGAAACGAAAGAATAATAAAAAAAGATTATATAAAATTAAAAATAAAAAAAAACGAAAAGATTGTATAATAAACTCAAAATATGATTTAATTCAGAAAAAAACAAAAAACATTTATGTCGAACAATTTTTAGCTTATTTTTGCTCATACAATGTTTAGAGTGTTCCTTTAGAAATCATCCTTATATGAAAGTATCCAAATATAGCTAAGCATGTATATAGAAAATTATTCGTACTTCATAATAACGTTTATAACTAGTATAAAACATTATGAATGGCGAAGATGGAATTTTGTTGGAATTGAACAGTTCTGTAGGAATTGAATAAAATGACCATTCTTCAATAAGAACTCATCGTTTAAAAGAGTTTTTTTTTTCAATCAACTAAAAAGTTTTTATTAGTGAATAAAGAAGTGAAAACTATTAATTTTTTCTGAGTGATTGCAATAAAATTATTTTATTTCTTATCATTCAAAATTTGTGCTTTCAAAATTTACTCAATTCGCCCAAAATTTAATGCTTGCAAGACTAGATATTTTGCATATTTGTACCTACACCGGGTTTTCATATTAAAATAATCCATAATATACCATAATAATCATTATATTTGAAGTATACTTGCGCAGACTATTCCGAGAGCTTGAAATATTATTATCCTAAAATTTTTCTTATTATTACTCTCATAAGCGCACATCACGACTTGTGCTTATATCTAGTCTAACTTTCGCTTATATACTATCAACGTTATATATATTATATACATACATCTGCCTGAAGATAAGCTTTACCCTTCAAATCATATAAAATACTAATGGCAGTTTCATCGCTGTACTCACAGAATCTGTCTGTCTAAAATGGAATCAGATCCATTTGGTTTTTGCTGAATATATTTAATTGGATTAGAGCCCTCATTTCTTATTTAAATTACGAAATTATTTTAAAAAGTGCTACAACGATTCATTATGAATAAAATTTAAATCACCAAAATGTCAAAAACGATTATACTTCACTTTATTTCAACAAAGTTTCGCAATATAAAGAAATTTTTGCACCAATTCGCTATTTTTTGCCAATTCAATTCTAAAATTGTGTAAACATAATATTTATACGATCCTTGTGTATACAAAACACAAAAGCATTAAAGTAAGTTTCTTCACTTTTTGCTCCCTTATTTAATTATATATAGTAAAATCCTTTTAATATATCATGAAAATATTTTAGTTGTACTCAGTGTCATACTTATGGAAACCAAACTTCTTCAGTATATATTATAATACACTGGTACAGAACAGTAATCTAAATAATCTTCAAATATAAAATCCGATACTCAGAAATATTGGAATATTTAATAAGACAAGACTTAAAGTAATATAAAAATAAAAACAGGAATTTTACTAAGTTTATATAAAATAATATATATATATTTTTGCTTTATTGCTGTAGTTGAGAAACGCTTATACAATATATTCAATATATACGTGTATAATATGTATGTGTATTTAAATATTGTATATATAGATTGTACAGTACAGTTACAAGAAATAGTAAGCATAATTTCTTTTTTAAGTAAGTGATTTAATGCAATTGTATACGAATAGAAAACATCAACTAAAGACTAAAAACAATTTTACGTTTAAGGATCATGCAAGGATAGTAAAAACAAATCAACAAAAAAAAACATTGAAATAAAATACTAGACTTAAAGAATACATGAAATTTGGACTTATGAGGATTTTATTTTCGTTTCGAAAAGAAAACATAATGTATTTTATTTATTATTGAAAAACAAACAAAAAGCAAAACAAAAAAAAAACACATGCACAAAAAGTAATTGTAATTTTTTATTCTCTTTTATCCTTTATGAATCTCATATACTTTTCTTTGGAATCCTTTAAAAAAAATTGCATACCTACTATTCATTTTTTTTATTATTTTTGTTAAAAAGTACTGAACTGATTTAAGTTTTAATTTGATACTTGTATTTTTTATTCTTGTATTTAGGCAGAAATTCAATATTCTCTTAAGTTCTTTAACTTCCTGTAAGGTATTATTGGTTACAAAGAGAATAACATTTTTATAGACAGACATAAGCTTTACATAAAACTATAAAGTACAAAGAGATGTGTGTAAAATTTTTTATACACACGTGCATATTCGTATGTAAATGATCATGTACAAATATTGATGCGTACATAATACCTTTGCAAAACAAAAAAAAAGAAATATTCCTGAATTCAATAGAATTTACTGTTAATCTCCTATAATAATAAACAAAATTTTATATATATAAATATTTTTATGATACGAATATTTAAATCATACTTCTCTTAATATTATATACGATTTAAATGATTTCAAAGAAAATACCTGTACCTGTAATAGTCTTAAATAAAAAGAGGTATTAAATTTTTGTGTATTGAAAAAAAATTATTCTTTGTAAATCAAATTTCCACGGTCCATACTTTACATATATGTTCATTAAAACTGAATTTGTATTGCAAACAGGATATCAAAGTGTGTAAATCCTTTAAAAGTGTGTAAAACATATAAAAAATAAGTTTTGATTAAAAATATTTTAATTCCATATGAATCGATTTTGTATTAATCAATCATTTTAATTGTAACATGTTAACTAGAACGAAAATTATCAATTCTAATTGGTTTAGATAAGAAAATGTATTGAATTGAAATAGATAATTAACAGTCGAAAAATGTTTATATATTTGAGACAATTATCCTTCATTTTGGGGGATTCTTGATCTTTAAACGCAAATGAGGCTATAATTACAGTTGGTTCAATTATGAAATTGCATTATTACTGGTTATTATTAATTATTATGTATGAGATGAACGGAAATTGTTGTATTTATACCCCTACGAACGTATGATCGAAGGGTATAATAAATTTGCTTTACCTTTTGTAACGCTAAGAAATAATGATTATGGATAAAGTTTTGACTAGCGTCGAATTCTGAGTCGATTTAACGTAGTTTGTTCGTCCGTCCCAGCGACAACCCAAAAGCTAATTGAGCTAGGCTTACCAAATTTTCACCTTACAAATTTCAACCCTACTTAAATCGGTTATGATCGAGATATTGCTTGTGGTAGCTACCATACAATTTTAAAATCTATATGGTTATATTTCAGAAATTATTCAGGGTGTAGTTTCGAAAATTTGTTCAACTAAATATCATATTAGGTTATATTTGATAAAAGCCGTTGAAATTTCTCAACTACTGTCACATAACTTCAAAAATTTTTTAATCATAGCTCAGAAACTATTAAAGTTACAAAGGTGAAATTTTAAATTATTTTCAGTAAAGCTCTTCTAGATTGTACGGGTATATGGTAACTACCATATATATGCATATCAGTAATCAATTATGTATATATGTTAATTATCTCCGACGTTAAAAACATTTATTGATACGAGTGTCACAGAGTTGTCATGATCAACTACATTTCCTTTTGATTAAAATAAAGAGTACTAACAAAACAAACTTACAATATTCAATAAAAGCATGATTCCGCACCATAGAATTCTTCATTCTTCCCCTATAAAATTTATTTTCTAAATTACTTCCATGAACAATGTCGAAATTTAAAAGTAACTTATAAAAATACTTGAATTAAGCTTTAGAATTATTAATATTAAAAAAATAAAATGTTTTACTTCATTTTTAATTGTATAAACTACCGCATATTGAATTTCTTGAATAACTTTAACCCTTTCTCTACTTTGTTCAAAAATATTTTAATTTCTTGCATTTTTTACTGTATTCATTTTCATTTTCATATCTATTATACTAAAATTCTAAATAAATAAAAAAAAGATATTTAAATTAGGGAAAAATAAATTCATTTTTTATGCGTTTAAATATGAATTAAAAAAATAAATAAGTTGTATAAAAAAAAAAAAAAAAAAACTAAATAGACTTCGTGACATTGATCTCTTCTAAGAACATTTTTAATTATCAATTTGTCAACGTTTTTAATTACTTACTTAATTTTTTTTCTTTTTTTTTTTTACGGTTCGGTGTTACACGGATCATAGAAGTAAAAAAATTGAGAAATAAAAAAAAAATAAGTGAAATTATTTTAAAAAGAATAATATTAACTCATACCCAGTCCTGTGAACGAGAAAGTATTTGCAAGAAGTTGATTATAATGAAAAATAAACAGAAAGAGAAAAATATCCTTTCTATCTTAGACAATTTTTTTTTTTTTTTCATTTTGCGGAAGAGAAAACATTGAAAGAGGATCCAGTAATTAGGACGATTTTTTTTTTCATTTTTGTTTAGCTTAATTTTTCTACTTTTTAATACTTTCTTATGTAAAATATTTTAACTGTCACAGTATTACTGATATAAAAACCCTGTATAATACTTATTTTGGTTTACCTTTCGTTGGAATTTAAGGTCTTATGTAAAAACATATTATGCGATCTACACTAAGTAAATTATAGGTATAACATAAGTCTTTAACATTTTAATTAAATTACTTGTAGTTAATCACTTTACATTAATAAATTACTTTCTAAGGGATATTGTATATAGATGCGTGTTTGGTAATTAAATAAGATTATTCAAATTTTCTTCAAACTGTACAGTATTTTTGTTAAGAGACGTTTTAGATCATTTCTAAAATAAGAGAATGCTTTGCAATTAAAACGAGTCGGAGTATAAAGTTAATTCGCAGTAGTCACGTTGATTTTTTTTTAAATTCCTGCATATTTTAAGGAGCTTTTTCTTTAATGTATACATTTCTTTAGTTTCTCAAAAAAAAAAATATTGTACTTATTGGAAGCCTACATCTTAAATGAATTTGTTTTGTTCCAATATCTTTAATTTCGTTTATACAATATTAATGATAACTTACATTAATTTGGTTTGCAAATGTTAACAAATAATATTACTCTTGTTGTAACTGTTTACAATATGGTTGAAAAATCCTGTCAGCCCTTTTGTTTGCAATTATTCCCATTTTAATATATTAGTTTTATTTTCGTCCGTCTGTACAGTAATACATTTTTCTTTTGCCATTGTTTTCAGTCTAATTATTGCAAAAATATTTTAAACAGTTAGCCCAACTACTGTTCAATAATAACTTTTTAATAACTTTTTCTGTAAAGGCAACAAAATTATAAAAACCGTGGATTGTTGCATTTAATTTGTTCTGTAATGTTATAAAAATCAGAATTTAGCGTGGTTTACAGGTCGCCATTCACAATAAAATTTCTCTGTCAAAATCGTTTTGAAATTTTTTTATAAAAATTCCGTTTTATGATTTTGACGTTACCAAAAAATGTGCTTCTTTAAAAACCATTAGTTCCTCTCAAATTTGTTTTATAATTAAATATAAATCAACAGCCAATTTATTTAGATTCTAATGAAAATAATTTTATAACTTGTTAACCACAGAATTTAAATACAAAGGAAAATCATTAGATGTAAAGTAAAACCAGAAATTAACATACATTCTTGTAAATTGTCTAATTCATTCTAATTTGAAATTTGTCTTGATTAAATTCAGTAAAATTAATAAATTAAAAGTAATAGATTTCTCTGAAATTTTATGTTTCCAAATAAATGTGGGTAATTTTTTCTTATAAGTACACCACTATTATTTTACTTGAGTTTATATATATATATATACACATATATAAACACAATTTATTTTAGTTTTATATTTACAATATAATATTTTACATAATATACATATATATTTATCGAATTACCCTCAACCATTTTGTTTTCCATTGAATTCTTATAATGAATCAAGAATTTATAGTTAAACAGGTACATTAAAAACGGTATTTATGAATATATATTATATGTTTCATGTGTGTAAGTACATAATGTCCTCTAGGAAAAAAAATTTCATTTGCAACATTATGTATGTGTGTAAAATTAGATCCAATATTTCAAATAACCAACTAAAACAGGTTATACAGAGATGGAGGTACGCTAGGATATTAAGATTAATTTCAAATTAGTAAATATAATTATCTAGTGAAATTATAATTAATTTTTCTGTAATGTAAAATGTAAAATAAATAATATGTTTTATATAAAATGTAATTTTGTTGTTAACAAAATTATAACAGTTAACCAATCTTATTAACTTCAATAATAGTTTTTTGGTAATCTTTAGGTTCACGCGATAAACAACGAGTTTGTTAAAAACGTTTCGACTTTAATATTTTATTTTATTTTTATATAAATACAGACAAAACTGCAATATTGTAAATTGAAACGTATATGAGAGGGAACAAGTCACTTGTGTTCATTTAACTAAATTTAATTTTAATCAGTTTACTCAACTAGAATATATGGGAAGAAAGAAGATATGATGTGATTTTGGCATGAACACAATAGAGTAGATTCGTATAGTATTACATAATACTACTATTTGAATTGCAAGAATTATTGGAAAAAAGAAAGTTTGTGTAAAAGATACCCGTTCTATTTAGCAGATTTTTCATATTTGCTTTATAAATTTGCGTGCAGCATATAAGAATAAACATCTGCACAAAGTTGATGGGTAAAAAAATTTTTCCTCTGTATATGTTTTTAAACAAATTTAGTTAAACCTTTTGAGCAAATAATTGTTAATTCTCTGAAAAATTCAATAGTATAATGTGGTCAATAGTACAATTCAATAGTATAATGTGGTAAATTCAATTTTTCAAATTTCTGCACATTATAAAGTCTATTATACACAAAATCGTATTCTTTTTCGAGTAGAGTCTCTCCCCAAGCATTTTGTTATATTAAATAAAATGTTAAAAATATTATTTACTTGTGCAAAATTCAATAAGCATGGCTGTTAGAGTACAGAAATGCAAAAATATTGTAAATTATAACTAAATATTTAAAAAAAATTCAACAGAATCTCATTATAGTTTTCATATTCCCCATATTTTAGGGTTTATATTCTCTAACGTAAAATCAACAGGTATTATTAAGGTATTTTTCCATAATTTAAGTCATCAAAATGCAAAAAATTTAAAGTGGTTTTAATTTTTCACTTTCACTAATATTGCTTTTGTGGCTTCCTGCAATTTTAAGTGGAAATAATTATTTCAATTGTCCGTTTTGTACATTTTTAAACATTCTGCCTCAACAATCAAATATTACAGATTTCAAATTAAATTGTTTTACCGTTATTAACAAGAAATTTTGGTAAATTGCGTCTTTTTTTTCATGGCGGTTTTCAAATATTTTTTAAATTTTTAAGTGGTTTATCTTATACTATATATTAAAAACAAAAACAAGATGATTTTTTTTTTAAATCAAAATGGAAATTTTCTATTGAGATAGAAACAGAAAAAGTAAGAAAAAAAAACAAATCCAGCGCAAGGATAATAATTTGCTACTCTAAAAATTTCAATATTATTTTTTTTTATTATAATTTTAATGCAAGTTTTTAACCCTCGTTTCATAATTTTCCCGAACATGAAATATACAGATATGTATGTATGTTTGTCAGGGTATGCATAGGTAAGAAAAATATGGATAAATCAACGTAATGAGAAAATGAGAAACAAAAAAAAAATTAAAACGAGTAAGTTAGAAAGTAAAATAAACTTTTTTCCCGCCTTTTTCTTCAATTAATTTTTCTTCTTACTATAAATTTAATTTTGTTGCGTTTCTTATTTTAAATTTTTTCTTTTTATTTCTTATTTTTAAAAAAGACAACAGCCGTGGATTTGAGTTAAATTACTTATTGATTGCTCTTTTTTAATTTGTCCAAGAAAATTTCATTTAAAACTTTTTCAAAAGTGAACTTTTCCGTCTTTTTATTTTTTTTTTTCGTTTTTCTTTCGCTCGTTTCTTTTTTATTTTTATTTTTTGATTTAATATAAAATAAAATAAAGAGCGTAGATTTAAAATAAAATATAAAAAATTTTTATCCTTCTATATTAATTTCATACCCTAGTTTTAAAATATTTTTTGGTATAAAGATAATTTAATATATTCGTAAAACAATTTTTCAATACAGTGTTGTCGTTTACCTTAATTTTTGTGCATTAAAAATTGTACATATTTGGTTTGAATTAAATTTTCTAAATTCAATGCACGTTATTATTAATTTTAAATATCTCAATTAATAATAAACTTATTCAAATTGCCGAATAATGGAATTATACGATATTCGGCGTCTAAATAATTTTTAATGATTTGTTCAGGAACCCTTTAAGAAAATAACTTAATTTATATTGAAGTTATAAGTACGCATTGAAATTAGGATTTTAATCTTTGGCCAGTTCAATAATCTTAAATTCTAAAATAATTATAGGAATTTCGCTTTTGTTGTTTGAAGTAAATTAAAATTTAATTGGAATGGTAACGGCAACTCTGTTTATTTATACTGCGTTTATTTATACTCGTATCAAAGTGTAGTGCTATATACCATTAAATAGGCCTTCATAAGTAGACAAAACTTTTATATGGAAACGAAGTTCACAGTTAAACCGGTTCGGAGTTACAGGGATTTAAAATTAATCTCGACTGATGTTTTTACTTTTTGAAATTTTGAGTATAATTTCGTGCCTGTGTAAGACAGACGCATAACGCCTAATATTATTTGGAAACCGCAGAATAAGGGCTTTGTCATAAATACCTACATTATATGTGTTCAAATTTCGGAATCATATTACTTTAAAATTCAAAAAACTCATTTTTAAAAATGTTAATTTTCTAGGTGACGTAACATTGGAGATTTCTCGAATGCGGGTCTGTACAATATTATATAGCAGTGCACTGTGATTCGAATTCATACACATACCTAAAAAAATATTAATAAAAATTTTAATTTTATAAATTTAACAAGGAACAATTTTAAAATAATAGATTAATCTAAAAATATTAATGCAATTTTAAATATAACACATTTATAGCACACCATAACACAGAATAATTTTTCTCTTCTTGGTTTTGGCATTCAGACAGTGAACTGTCTAAAAGAAAAAATATGCTAATAAATTGAATTTCATGATATGACATAGAAAATATTTCAAATATATTATTAAAACATTCATTTAAAAATTATTTTTCTTTTTGGTTATTTAACAAAAAAAAAAAAAAGAAATTTAAATTAGAGAAAATAATAAAAATAAAACCAGAAAAATTAATAAAGAAAATAACCAAACTTTATTAGACATGAAGCACGAAACTTTTGCGTTTAATTTATAAGAAAAAAAAAGAAAAAAAAAGGAGAAAAGCAAGTATCGACACAAAAGAATTGTTGTACGTACTCCTTTCCAGTCTTCATTTTCCCCTCAATTACTGTATGATTTAATTCTAGTCCTATACAACTTTGAACTTATGAAAAATTCATGTATATAAATTATTATATTCATACATAAAATATACTTATAAATATAGACGTATAAGTTTATATTCTACCTGTATACATGAACATTATAAGTGAACTAATTCAAAAGCTAAAACCACCATCAAGTTGCCATCATTGGCGTCGTTATTGGATTTTTAAGTAACATAATATTATTATATATGTAGATATTTGTTATACTGCGTCTTATAAAAATGTAAGGAGACGAATATTTTTTTCTATAATGACGATTCAGTCTTTTATTTTTCTTTTAACTTCGCCGTCTGATTTTTTTTTGTAAAAATATATCTATAAATAAATTAGAAATGCGTATGTATGTAAGTATATGTATGCATCAGATCTTATATTGTATCAATTTACGAACACATGTAAAATTAGACTGTATCAGAATATTAGACATATTTGTACTTATTGTTCTATGATCTTTTAAAAATACCGTTAACCATTAGAAAATAAATTATTCGCATCCTGTTTAATGAATTTACATTTTATACATACACATACACATATACATACATAAATTCAACATTGAACACAAAAATTTATTTTTGGTACTTTTGTTTATTTATTCTTGTTTTTTTATGAAAATTATTGTTTTAGTATTTCTAAAAATTCACGTTCCTTTGTCGCTGGTTTTTATCCTTGTCGTTTGTAGGTGTGTATTAATTTTTTTTTTTGCGAGAATTAAAAAAATAAAATTGAAAAGAGACGATAATTTTTTTTTTGGTTTTATTTTTTTTTTGTTCTCCCTTCATCATTCATCTTTAATAATTTTTCTCGGTTCAAGTTAACTTAAGGTTTTTCATCATAGATTTGCTATTTATGTGATTGTGGTTATTGTTACAATTATTTTAAAGTAGTTAAATATAAAATTTTATAGACAAAAAAAAAACCATCACACAAACAAAATATATAATAATATTTTGACAATAAAAGAGAGAAAATAGAAGTTGAAACGAAAATTTTTAAATGAATTTCAACAATGTTTTGAAACCCCTGAATTTGTAGGCTCTCCACTTGTTCATTTAAATTGAAAGTCGAATTTTTGTTTTATTGTTGTAAAAAAATTTTTTTTACGATTACGTACATTCTGGCCCAATATGAATGGGACGTCTCATATGGAAGACTTGTTTTAAAATTTCGGAATGAAACTTTAAAGTTTAAAAGAGTGTTCTGCATATTTATCACAGATGACTTCAATATTTTTATCCAGAAAATGAATAGAACGTTCGATGATGTTGATTGATGTTTATAGCTGTTTGCTCTTTTATGCTTCTAAAGGCAAAATACTATCATTTAAAATATATTCCCAAATACAGTTTTGTTATAATAGGAAAAGAAGAACCCGAAATTTTCATCAATGATTAAACGTTTTTTTCACTATGTCTAAAAACTTTTAAATCATAGTGTAGTTTTTTCTTTCGCTAAATTATGTTTTCCTTACAACTAACAAGGAATTATTTTGTTCTTCCTAAACGATTTCTATGTTCTGCCATTAAAGATACACCACATATTCAATTTTTTTTTGCTCCGTTCTTTGGTTCTATTTTAAAAGAAAAAAAAAAAAATTTTTCTATTTTTCCCATATTTTATTTACATAATATACTTTATTTTTATATCTTTAGATTTTATTTTTTATTTGTTCTTCATAAATCTTGTGCTTCTCCTATATACCTCTCTTCTATATTATATACAAAATTTTCAGACGATTTTAGACGTATTTTGCACTCCACAAAATTTATAGAAAAAATAATTCTACTTTTTTTTTATCTATATTTTCTTAAAATTATGCCGTTCCCAGGTATATTTATAATATGTAGGTTAGGTACACCATACCGTAAATTTTTTTACCTACAGGTATACTCACATAAAGTTGTATATTTTATGAAAATGAACCTTTAAATTCCCTAGAATTTTTTATCTTTCTTTTTTTTTAATGAAAATTATTTCAAAGTCATTTTAGGAAAAGTGTTACCAAAGGTGTAGGATAAATTACATATTGTGTCTAGGTTTTTAAAAGCCATAAGAACCGACAATTATTGATTTGGATAAAATGGTACATTTTTCTAAGCAAATAGTTGCTGTCGATTATTAATTTGCTGTTATGTTGTAATTAAGATAAGCTACTAGAAAATCTCAAACACACCATGAATCTGCAAAAGCTTATGGGTAGAATAATCTTAGCTTTCTCTAATATTAATATTTGTCAAACAAAATTAGTAATAATTTTGACACTTTTACAAAAAAATTCTTAGTTTAAATGCTACATAGCTATGTAATGTTAAAATTGCAAACTACTTGAATTTGTAAATTTTTTTAAACTAAATTTTCATGTTTTCGAGGCCAAACTTTTTAAATGCTGGCAACAATAACTCACCAACAAAAATATACACATTTAAAATATTTTTTTTTGTACAGGAATTCATTTTAAATTCTCTTAATTTAAAATTATTTTCTATTTGGATGCTATTAACCTTGTCATAGCATAATTTTAGGGGTGGCATATTCAACATTTGTTTTATGTGGCATTTATATATGTACGCATGTACCACAAAGTGGAAATACCATAATTTTGATAATTTTCATAATTTTTTTTTTATTTTGCTATTGTTATATAATAAATAATGAATAAATGTTTGCAGGGAACCTAAATGAATTAAATAAGAAGAATGTTATTTATTTAAAATTTTATTAATACAGTAGAATCATTAAAATTAATTTTTGTCAAGCAAATTTTTATTTTGACGGTAGTACATCGTGGCTAGGCTAGAAAGCTACATATTACAAATCGTTGTATTACAAATCGTCATTGCCAGTTCGTTATGATATGTTTTAAACAGTATAGGTATGATTACTATGGTAATTACCAGTGATTAATAGTGTAACGTTGGATAAAGTTCATTTAAGCTCAACAAAGAAATTAAAACTAACTTTACATTAAGTAAGAAATTAAAAATTTTAACGCACATTTTATTCATGCAATAGGTTTTGGTCACTATAGAATAAACTACTTCCATGTTTCTTTGATTGAGTAAGTAAATATCTCACATATAAATAATTTAACAACTAACATTTTAGTTTATAACTACAAGAGTTCACTGTACTTCCTCATTTTCTTCATTTCCTTTATCACCTCATTATTAGAAATATGATATTAACGCAGAGAATAATGACAATTATATGAAAATTCTATATTGGTTTTCTAGAATTTTTAAACAAAATTAGAAAGAAATTTGTGATTTAAAGCGACTTTAAATGTCAATCCAAACAATAATTACCATTACTTCCAATACAAACATTTAAAGGAGGAAATCAGTAGAATGGGTGGAAAAACAATATGAATTTATTTTCATTCTTTTTAAAATGTATTCATAAATGCATATATATATACTTATATGTATTCACAAAATGGAAAGCAATTGAATGGTAAAAAAAAAATATAAAATACTCTAACAAGAAGTGATTCAGATTAATTTGATAATTTGAAATGTAAAAGTTCACAAATCCACAAATATGTTGGCATATGTATGTAAATTACATTTCTTCCTCCATTTTATATTAAATTACAATATTACATATTTCAAATAGATAAGTACGAAAATTTGTCAACATTAATAGAAAAAAAATTTTGAGAATTGAAATTCATGCCTACTTTCATTTCGTTTGAATTATTTTAAGGAAATTCACAAGAAATTCGCATTGAAATGCGTGTGTATTAAAATTTTTGAAGCTGAACGAAAAATTTAAAGCATAGTATTTTCCTAAAATTTTACTTTATGAAAATTATTATAAGATTCAGCAGTAATATAGAATTTAAGGAGTAATTAAATTTTAAAATAATTTTATTTGGAAAGTATAAAACCGTCCCATTTATTTGTGTATCAATTACACATTTTTGGTTAAATTACATAAATAGATAATTCTTAAAATAAGCCTTCTTTTAGAGAGAAATATTTGCACACCTATTAAAAGTTTAATTTTTACATATTTAAATTATAATACAAATTTGTAATGTGTAAAAATTACATTTACATTCGAATTGAATAGAAAGGATTTAATTTCAGAATTAACCTTAAATTCACTGTTTTGTAAATATATTTGAAAATGTACTTATACTTACTATCTATTTAGAGTATACATTATGTTACATAACATAATCTAAGTACATATGCATATTATATAATTACATAATATATATATATATATATATATGTACGGGTTTATGTCTAAATTTCAAACTCTAAAGTAAAAATAGGAAAATATTTTATAGCGACCATCAAAACTCCCACTTACTTATATATTTCCTTTTATATTTGCAATTGAATGAGAGAGAAAAAAATTTCTTTACGATTTCTGACCGTTCGTCTGCTTGTCTTACAGTTTATCGTTCATGTATCCGTTTTGACCATATTTTACCCGTAGAAAAAAGATAAATCTTTATAGAGATATTCTTTCTTCGGAATTTTTGTGACTTTCTTCTTTCAAGCTTAATTGAGCCTTAAGACTTGCCAAGAATCATCTTTTGAATTACCATTGTTTCTTTGAAACTATAAAATTTTCCAAGTTGTTATATAAAAACCGAAGATAATTCTTTGACAAATTTTTAATAATTTGGTTAGTAATTTATAATATTGGTACATAGTTCAATCCATAAAAATATTCTTCGCGAAATATTCTTCTATAAAAAAGAATTGGGCGATGATACAATTTCTAAATTTTTAATTATTTTGAATTTTCAGAGCTTTATCTTTTTGAGTGCATACTTATTTTGTAGAGACGTTGAGTACACACATGTACCACTTTTATCTTTTGTCTTTAAATTTGCAAAAAAAGAGCTTAAATTTTTTATTTTTCAATATCTCTGTGTAATAAAAACATTTACAATTTCTTAAATTCTCAAATTTTTTTGCATTCGCTCTAGAGAGTTGAAAGTGAACTAATTAGATAATTTACAATCGATCTCATTTTTAAAATATTGCTTGACAAAAGTGGAACATTTGTGCCCTCAAAAGTCAAAAAATCAAAGTTACTAATTTCTACTTATTTATCAAAAAATATTAATTACTAATTTCAATTATTAGTTGGAAATGTGCTGTATTGCAAACCGTTGAGTCGATTAAATGACTAAATTTTCATCATGTTTCAATACTTTATATGCTATATATTAGTATTATAAAATTTGTATAAAAAAATACTATAAAAACAAAATCCATAAGAGGGATACGAGTTAGCTCATGGGCAATAAATATATCACCATACACCAAAGATAAATGTTGATATGAAATGTTTATATTCCACCATGAAATTTATTTACAATTTAAATAAAAAGAAAATTTTAATGTTATATACTTTTTTCCTCTTTTCTAAACAGAAATGCAAATATATTTTCAACGTGAGATGTCAAAGTTTCTTTTCTTCTAATATAAAATTATAGAATTATAATTTGCAAAGGTATATTGAAGCAAAGTGATATAGCAACAGTAACGTGGACCTTTAGTTTCTTTAGTTTATTTCAATAGAACGATTGAAGTTAAAAAAAAATTAATGTATAAAAGTTATGCACATGAAAATTAAAGTAATGGTCTGGTTAAAAAATTTCACAAAATTTAACAAATAAAATTAAAAATGTACAAGTTGCATTTTAATGTTGAAATTTACGTAATTGTCTGGGCGAATTGAATTTTAGCGGCAGAACTACAAGATGATGAAAAATCTTGTAATTGTAAAAATGAAAAATAATATTTTTGTTACACATAACAATATATAATTTAAGATGTCTAAAAAATATTATTTGTTGTTTGACTCAGCATTAAAATAAAATAGATTTTTTTTGATTAGCAACCGTTTTTATTTTCGTAATTAAAGTTGGTTGTGTACTAAAAATTTATTTTTTTAGATCTTTTTACTGCAAAAATATCAGCTACTTTTTTGTAATAGCTAATATATGATGCTTCGCGGTACTAATTCGGTATGCTACACCGACAATGAAGCAATTTTGTTTACTGCATGCTACATACACCGCGTATAATTAGGTTGACCACTGGAATGAAAAAAATATTAGATTATCTTTTTATTACTTGAGAAGTTTAAAAACAAAATACGAACAAAAAATTTCAAATCAGAGCAATTGATGATATATGTCTTGTAACATTAGCAAATTTGAAAAAGAATCTATAAAACGGGACACAAAATCTATAAAAAAACACAAATACTGCAATCGACAGGCTTGGTATGAAGTTTACTAAAAATAATTTTCAGATAGCATACAAAAATTTAATAAAAAATCTCAAAAATTTTTAACCAACCCTTGTAAGTTTTACCGGATGAAAATATACTCGCAATAATATACATGGAATAACACCTTATTTATATTAGTAAGGGATTAAACGTGAACAAGGTTATTCCTATTTCATGTTGTTTTCAGTTTTAAAAAGAAAATCCCGTAAATTTACGTTGACAAATATATCTTACTTGTTTTTTTGCTCTTCCGTTTTCCAACACAAAATAAAATAAATTTTAAAATAAAATATAAAAACTTTGAAATGAATTTAAAATCAGTGAAAAAGACTAGCAAAACACACAAAAAAATATAATTTAAATTATTCTTCGATATACTTGCAAGTAGATCAAAAAATTGTTGAGAAATTCTACTTTTATTATTGCATGGCGCAAAGTTGTGGCGATAAGTAGTTTATATTTAATGTTTTAATATTTTAGAGGTTTGTTAGTATTTTATAAAGAATAAAATAGTTTCATTTGGTTATTTAAAATTTAAATACTGGTTAAATTTGTAAGCCAGTAACGACACTTAAGGTAAAGTTGCTATGAAAAATTTTGTTGAGTTTTTACGGTACAAGAGCGTACATTTGAATAACATTTCACCTTACATGAATGTTACGAATATATGGAATATTGTCACGAACTCTTTTACGGTTGAAAAATATCTTTCCAATTTGGGTTTTAGTCCTTCTCCTGGACCAGATGGAGTTCCTGAGATTATTTTAAGCAGGTGCTGCTCTTCTGGCGCCCATCTTAACCGTAATTTTTAATAAGTCTTATTCTTCCGGCATTTTCCCGTCCGTGTGGAAGAAGCTTTCATTAGGCCAATCCATAAAAAAAACAATAAAAATGACGTGTCAAACTATCGTCCTATAGCTAAACTGTCGGTAATTCCTAAGGTTTTTGAGTTGATGGTATATATGACAATATTTATTTCCATTGTATGCCATTCATTACAAATTCTTGGTAGCATTTCATTGTTTATATTCATATTTAATGGAATATAATTACTAATAAATTTTATGTTGAATAATTTTTAAATTTAATTTTTAAGTTAAAAATTTGTTCTGCCTAAAAAAAATATGTATCTGTAAATGCATTCTTTAATTTTAAGTTATATAAAATGTTTGAGCTAAACATAAATAAATAAATAAATAAATAAATATGAGACCGGTATTAAAAAATCATATTAAACTTGGTTTGTAATTAAGCTTTCGAGTTATTTATGTTAAAAAATTTGCAATTGCAAAGCAATCATTCACATTCTGTAAGTCGTATCATTTGACTAGACGGGTTGTTATTCAAATATCTTGTAACTTTCTGAATAATATTAATTTTGATATTTCTATAAATTCAATTCAATGCTATACTTCAAATCAAAATACTTTTCAAAAATAACCCATCACCTCAAATGATGCGAATAACAGAAAATGGGTAAATGTTTCTTGAAGTTTTTTTTTATTTACTCCTATAAGTTAAACGTGCTCTGAGTTGCACATGACTTTTTTAATGTAATTAATAGTATAACTGTCATTTTGCACAATACATTACACGCAACTGGATCTGAATTATTCACGCATCTGAATTGCTATATTAATCCATAAAATATTTATTTTTGTGATGCAGAAGTTGATTATACACAGTAGTTCTCAACACGTAAAATTATAATTAGGAATTACTGAAGCCAAACAGTCAGAAGCTCAACTTATTTGTTTTTACTTTGCTCATCGTACTTCAAAAAGCGGGCGCTAATTTATTTGATCAATTTTTTCTCAACTTGTATGTGAAACAGTAATGGCAGTAGTATGAACAAATTAAATTCAAATTTTTTTATTTTTCAATTTTTTGTAATAAATTGACCTTTGTATAGTTTGAACTCTTGTCACCTTCATTTAAATTCAAGTATCTTATAATCTGTTACTTAAATTTTATGGTTAGCTACCTTTCGATAGAAGAAAGAAAATTTTATCTATATTTATATTTTGATGCCATATGTTCAATTACCATATGAATTACAAAATCTTTCATTATTTTCTATTATATTCAATTTGCATACGCACAGTAAAACCTATTCAGTATAAACTTGATTGAAAATTATTCATACTTCAGAAGAAATTTTCAAGCCAAAAATTTGATTTTCTTTTTTCATTTTACTTGTAACATTTGTCAAAACAAAATATTTTATTACCCAATTCTTCTGGGGTTTTAAATCATTTAAACTCTTTAACTAAGAAGTTGATAGAATTATTTTTTCTTTGACAAATGAAAAGAGAAAAATTGGCATTCGTTTTTACTTTACAGTTCTTTTGTATAACTCTCACCACAGTAGGCAAAAGGCTTAAATCTCAGAAAATTTTTTTGGCAACTCTAAAACAAATTTTAGTTTTCTTTATTTCGGCGTTCTACTGTAAAATGAAACCTTTTTATAAGTGTTCAAAAAACTTTTTTCTGCTTAAATAATCGGTTATGCTCTGGATCGGGTTTCTCTGTCGAAATAATATTTATTTTTAGAAAACTTTAACTGTACACCTACATAACACATAAAATTTATTAAAAGTTTTTTGTGTACTCAGTTTTTCGGTTTTTAACGATGAGGTTGATATTTAAAGAATTAAAGGATATTTCAATTTCGATTAAAATAACAAAATGAAAATAAAATATAAACATTGTGTAAATATTTATCTAAATTGATGTCTCAAGAGATAGTTTTTTTTCTTCCCTTCTTCTTATTTTCTCTTTTTTTTTTTTGGTACTTACTATCTATGCACTTATACAAAAAGTAAATTAGAGAGTATTGGGAAGGAAAGAGAGCTATAAAATATTTTATATATTTTGTAACTAAACTTTCATACATTTATTTTTACCTTAATTTGAAAAAACAGGTTTTTATACATTGTTAGTAAGATAGAGAGTACAAGTACACAAAACAAAAAAAAAAAGAAATTATTTTTTCTTTTCTAACAAGAACAAAATAAAAAACCAAGTTTTCTTTCCAAGAGTTTAGTTAACGGTAAAATTGTAATATACCACTTGGTATTTATTATATTTAATGTAAAGGATATCTTTAAGAAAAAAGATAAATTTAAGAAGAGAGAAAAAAAGGGAAGGATATATTTCATTAAAATTGACACATGAAGTGAATTAAAGCGAAACAATAAATGATTAACGAGAACAAAATGAGGGAAGAAAAAAAAAGAACCCAAAACAAAAAACAAAAGAAAAGCATTAGAACTAAGGAACAAAATAAAAAAAATGTGAAAAGTAATTTTAAAGTTAAAAGTTTTCCTTCTCTAGCAATTGACATTTTCATGGTTGAGTGTGTCAAGTATAAAATAAGAAAACTTTCTTATTCATTTCTTATTTTTTTTTTCTTATTTCAAAAAATACACTTAATTTGAAGCTATTAATTAGCTATTATAAACGATGTTTTGAAGCTAAACAAATATCCTTAATCAGGATAATCAACACCATCATGGGAAACAAATAGTAATTAACGGAAGTCTATATTTTATACGCGATAAAGTCAATAGAATGAATTTTAAAAGATTTTTTAATATTTTTGAATTATAATTAAAAAAATTTGTAAACAAAGTAAAAATATTCAAAATTTTTTCTTCTTCTTTCATCTCATTCAAAATCTCATTCAAATCGATTAATTTTGCTCTATAAATTTTGCCTATACATTCTTAGCCGTAAATAGTTATAATGGGAAAACTATTAATTAAGATCAATACAATATGTATATCACAAAAACAATTGAACAACATTCATGTTACAAACAAAAATACTAAAAATATTTAAATGAATTAACTGATGGCTCCAAATAGAAATATTCTAACTAGACTTACAAATAAAAATTTTCCCTGCTTCAGCGAATGCTCTTGAATAATGCGCGTGTACATATAATTTTTTTTAAATGAAGCTTTAATTGAGATTCCGTGAATATAAAAAAAAACTTGTGTTGCAAGTTGTTCAAAATGCTTTCAAAGATTGTATTTATACTTGTAGGAGGTAAGCTGCTGGAACATTATTTTAAAGTGATTTAAATTAATTGAGTATTATAAAACTAGTATTAGTTTACTCGTATTTATAATGCGTGTTTTAACTAAAGTTGCAATAATAATCACAAAACTTTAAGTTGTTGTAAAGAGAATTACAATATTTTCATACAAGATGCATTTGTTCTAAATCTTCCTATATTTAAAAATATCACTTTTTATAATATGGTATTTATACATACAATAATAAGCATACTGTAATATTTTACAATAAATGTTGCAAATTTATATAAACTAATATCTCACACAGTTTATGGGTCTATATTTTAAGTATCTTGTTCTCTATTGTAAGTATAGGCACACGAAAAATGTAATTGTGAAAAAGAAAATTATTTCCGATATTTTGACTTTTATTTCATTGTGACATCTTTATTTATAACAAAATGTGAAGTTTTTCTGATCTCCTGAATTTATTTGAATTACGTACTAGTCTTAAAAGAACTGAATTCAATAATCTGAAAATTTAACGTTCTAATTGAATTTATTGCTATACTTAAAATCACAAGAATACATTGAAATTATTAAAAAAAAACACACCACAAATATTCTCAATTAACCCAAATATAATTTTGCTAAATTACTGTTTTTGGATTAAAAGTACTCTTTTTGTCCATTAAAATCCAAACAATTTATTACACTTTGCTTAATGACTCTTACTATAATAGCACAAAAATAATGTCATATCATATTATCTCACTTAATTTTGTAACTTATCCAACGTACCTATATTTGATGCTCACACAAATTATATATACTTGATCAAAAGAAAATTCCTAGAAAAACACAAACACACAATGAAAAAACAAAAAAATTCGAAAATAACTTCAATTTTCTTTGATAATCAAAATGATATTGTCATCACAAAGAGAAAAACTTCTTGTTTCTCTCTGGCTCACAGGCAATTTTTTTATATATTGTTGTTGTTACACTGTAAAAGGAAAGTATCAACAAAAATAGAAAATAAACATTGTTAAAGAAAAATTAAAAATTTCAGAAGAAAAAACAGAATAAAATGCAAGAATTTAAACAATTTTGATTCTATGATAATTGAATTTGAAAAGGATGAGTGCATTGTTAATTCTGTGTACACAAATGCACACACACACTTACATACCTGCCCAAAATGTCCTTAATGTTATAATTTCTCTCTGTTTTTTTTTGTTACTTATTTTTCTTGAAAATGACTTTTTTCCTGATACAATAATTTTTAATGTAATTGTAAATTGTGTTGGTTGTCTTCACCGCAAACAAAATAAATTTTTTTTTTAGCCTTAAGGAATCCTTTCTTTTAGATTTTTTTTTTTCTGCTTTTCTTCTTACATACATATATTCTTTTGTATGTATGTGCCTTTTTTTACTTTTTAAAAAATGAACAGATTTTCCTTGTTTCCTTGTTCGTTCTTGCTCTTTATGGTATTTTTTTTTCTAATTTTGTTCATAATATGGGAAAAGGATGTTAAATTTATATGTAATGAGAATGGCAAAAAAAAAAAAGAAATTATTTTTTTTTTTTGTTTTGTAGCCTTAAGCTATGCAATATTATATGATGTGTAGTTAGTAGATAATTTAACATAATATATAATGTTATCATACAACTTTGAGGAGCAAAATAACGTAATTCAATTACTATTACAAACATATAATATAATTATATTATAGATATACATAAATACAATAAATATATTGTTGCAAGTATGTATGTATGTGTCTTTGTAACATAATATTATACCACTAGCAAAATATAAATGTTTTAGACCATTTAAAAAAATTTTCTATTGTCATTTTTATCAATGTTTGATTTTATTAGCAAAATGCCTATAACAATATTTTATATTTAATATCATCATTTCGTACATATATATACACATATATATATATATATATATGTATAAAACTTTGTTTTTTCTTCTTTTGATTTATTGCATTTTTGTTTTATATTTTAACCGAAAATTGAAATTCAAGTGAATGGATGAAATGAAACGAGGCATTTAGAAGGACGGAGAGGACAATAGAGTTATACAGAAATATAATAAATAGGGATAAATAGGGATAAATTTATATGAAAACATACAGAGTGTTGTGTATCAAGTTGTGATGCTTGTCAAAAAGTTGGCGCACATAAAATATTGTTAAAAAAACTTGAATAACAAAAAATTTTAAAATTTTTTTTTCAATATTTTATAATAGTTTATACAGTTGAAATAAAAATCTACATATAATAAATTATAGACTTTGATAATTATCAATATTAGATATTGATTTTTAATTAATAAGATTACGTTGGACTTTTTGTCGAAAAATATTTCGTTCCGATTTCCTGAAATATTGGAAATTTCAATATTCTTAAACAAAATTCTTTTACCTTATATAAAATCGTGATAATTTCTTTTTCTGTATTAAAAAACAAATATGTGGGACAACTTGTATTATATACACATCATATGCTCTTAAAATCGAAAACATCGTTATCTTATAGTGATAAAATGGTAAATTGCAAAGGAGTTTTTGCTCTCATTTCAACAATATTGATGACTGCAAAATTTATACTTTTGATTGTATACGTACATATCTTACATATGTATATACCCGTATATATATAATATGTATGTATATAATACATAAATTTAATAATGGGGATATTGAATGGATTTTCATATACACTCTGTATTATTAAATTGTTATAAATTTTCGATTTACTGCAATATATATACAACCATTCACTTCTGAAATAACAAAATTGATTTTTATGATATAATTTTAGAATTTTGATTTTTCAAATTTTTTTTTTTTTGTTCATCTTGTTTGTTTTCTCTTATATTACTTTAACATCCTTTGATTTTGATATTCTACAATTTTCCACCATTGAGCCATTGAGTTATTGAAATTGGATAATACAAATTTATAGATAACATTTATTATTATATAAATAAGATAATATAAACATTCAAAGAATTAAGGGTTCTTATACTTTATGTTTTTTTTTTCTATATATAAATTTATCTAACAATAACCATAAAAAGGATAAGTACATATATATATATATATATATATATGAAAATAATTTGTAATGTTTAAAGATGTCTGTCATCTGAGATTAGTTAACTTAAAGGAACTTAATATTCCTATTATACGAGTTCTACATGAATTTTAATAAAATTTTGTTTAAACAAAAAAAAATTTATAAATGTTCAATAATTTTTACTAATCATTGCGCTTTTGAACGCCGCTTTTATGGATCTTAAAATGTGATAAATCGAAAATGGTGATAATTTGGAAAATTAATTTAAAGAAATGTAAGATAAATATAAGGGAGTTTTCGTTTATTCAGTTCTAGAATAGTTTTAACTTGTAATACGTTCGAAAATTCACGCTACACACACTAAGAATATAGATTACTTTCGGAAATTACTGGCTGCAATAAAGTGCGTTCGGAAATTCAATCTGCAATTAAGAAATGTTAGAAATGTAGCGCAGACCTCTAGTATATATATTTTGTCGCTGCGTCGTGAAATTTTGATTTAAAATTCAAAAAAAAAATTTAAATTTCAAAATGGCAGATTCAGATTTTGAAGGGTGTTAAAGTAAGATTTTCTTTAAAGTGAATTGGAAGGCGAAAAGTATTGGGATATAATTTCATAACCAATGTCATTTATGTTATTTTCGAATGACAGTTAATTTAGAAGTTTCAGAAATTGTAGATTGCGTAAACAAAAAAAGCTTAGCTAAAGTTTTTGCATACTGTTTAACGCTGCAACTTAGAAATTTTAGTTCTAATGTAGAACTTTCAGCGCAGCGTGCATAAACGAAAACCCCCTAATTGCTAATGAACACAAGTTTCACCAATATTAGCTATGTTAATTCCTAATTTTTTAAGGGTTTATGCAACCATTAAATATACTAATGCTTAAGCGTTCTCATTAAAAATTTAATCTGTTATTGAGAATAATGTAATGTTAATATTTTTAGAATGTAGGCAAAAATTCTAAATGTAGGAATTCCATCATTTCTAAAGCTAATGTATAGGAGAAAGTATAACATTCATTTCCATTTTCTGAATTGTTTTTTTGTTTAAAATGGACTGATTTTAACTCATTATGTCTTAAGTATAAATGTTAAGTAATTTTATTTCACTGAATTGACGTCCATTTGTCTTAAAAGGCAGATTGCACTTAAGTACAATACAATTGATACTAGGAAATTAAGATGTCTACTGGGTTACAAGTACGACAATAAGTTAAAGCTCATTAATTATCTAAAAATAGTGTTTTTTTTTTGAGTGGTTTTGATCACGAGGAATTTTTTCTTTAATTTAAAAAGGGAAATGAAACCCAAATCTTTGATCAGAATTTTGGTTTTCACTCATATTATTTTAAACATGAATTTTTGGAACAATTTGAGATTCAAATTATACATATGATATGTAAATAATATATGAAACAAAATAATAATATAATTTATATAAAAATCATTTCTAATTGTTGAGGGTTATTTGCATAGGGTAGTGATTTGTAAATTTGTAATGTAAGGTTCATTTTTAATTCAATAAAAATTTAAAATTTTATTAATTGAATAATATGCACAATATTCTTAAATAATAAAATCTATTTCTACATTTTTGTTTAATGAATTTTTCAAGTATATTTTTTTTTTGTAAAATAATGAATATTATTTTTATATTTAAGAAACTGGCTATATAAAAAATTTAATGGTGAAAACTATTTTTAAAAATTTATTTCTATAATGTTACTTTTCTTTCAAATATATGATTGCATTTATAGTATAATATATTATATAAATGTTAATATGTACAATATGTACAATAAATATGTACAAATGTGTATTCACATATCAAGTGAAGTAAACTTTTATACATTACTCAAAATAAGCAGCCCAATTGATTAATCCTAATATCGAACTGAAATTGCTTAAAATTCCGAATGAATAATAAAATTACAATATTCAAGGTAATTTGAGTTAACCTTCTAACAGCTGAAATTAGGAAACCCTTAAAATTTTAAATATAAAGGCTAGTACAGTATTGAAATTTAATCAATTTGATCACACGAAAAAAATAAATTAAATAAAATGAACCTTTTGACCATAAGTTGAACGTCGAATATCAAAAGATTTTGCTTAATGTTGGACTTTGTCGACCATCTTTATTATTTATAAACTACATACTGTGTTTGTTGCAAAAGATCATTACCATAGAAATGTGTCTCCAACTTACATTGGAAAATTTTTGTACATTATGGTGGTTGCGTTCTTGTTAACTTTAAGATTAATTCACAGCAATTTTAGGATCAAGTCAGTTCGTTCAGTTATAAGAAATTTTTGGTGTACATTTTAAGTTCATATATGTATATACCTGCAAACATAAATACAATATTATATTTGTCTGTAATGAATATTTTATTTATATTTTATTTTACGATATCCCATCGATCAATTTTTACTTATTTTATTTTTATTCTACATATCGTACCTATAAAATTTTTTTTTTTAATATTTTATTTTTTTCAGTAGACTTTTATGTAAATTTTTTTTCTTTTCTTTATAAAATTTATTATAAAATATTGAATCACAAATATGGTTTCAGTGGGAACATTAAAGAACAAAAATATACACATCTGGTAATGAATATATGGTAAACATGGATGTATGTGTATTGTGTATGTGTGCATACAAATATCATATTTTATATTATCCTTTTTTCGATTTTTGTATCAATTTTTGTTATAGTTGAATGTGAATGCGAGATGAAATCCTTTCATTCATAGAACACTGATAAGTTTTTTTTTGTTTGGTTTGTCCTTATAGATCTGCAAATGTATGCTATTTTTTTTTTTTTTTTTTCAAAAATAAATATTCGATCGTATACATTTATTTTTCTTTTAAAGATTATATGTTTTTTGGTTTTTTTGTGGATTTTATTTTTCTTTCTATAGGTAAAATTTCAATATTTCGGAAACCTTAGGAAAAATATGGTTGAGTCTTTGGTAATAAAAATCTGAAAAGAAAAAACTCCTGCACAAAAACACAAAATAAAAAAAAAAATTGTAAAATGTAAAAAAAAAAAGAAAAAATTTACAAAAACAAAAAAATAAAAATTTTCTTTTGAATTTACATAATACTTTACATTTAATGTTATGTTATAAATATTTTTTATAAAATATATATATGTATGTATGTATGTATGTGAATATTATGTACAGCAAATTATCTAAGAATCTAACGCATAATATTTGAGAAGACAACACGAGATTTACGTAAAATTGTAATTCAAATTTCTATCTGTTAAGAGAAAAACTTCTGGTCTTATTACTATAAAAGTCAACATCAATTAAAAATCTTTAGTTATACGGTTAAATAGCGAATAATTACATCATGACTAACAGCATAAATGGAATTCTTTAGATTCCTTTGATTTTCTGATTATTTTAATTTCAACAATCTTTTCTAATTTAAGTTCAAATAATAACAAAATCCAAAAAATGTAGTTCGGATTTTCTATCTAATTTTGAATTTGTCAATATTATTAAAGTCTTACTGTAAGCACTTATATATTTAGCAAAAAAGGATAGAGAAAATATAAAAAAAAACCCACAAATTTTCGTTGAAGGTTACCTTTTTTATTTGTGCTATTTTCTGTTTTCATTTCTTTTTTTTTTTATTTCTAAATTTTCTAAAAACGAATATAAATGACAATTATGTTTATAGGATTCAATTTCAAATAGACACCGAAGATATCAAATATTCATCTTGGAATATGTTAAAATATATAAAAATAATGTTTGATATGTTAAATGTTAATAACATTTATATAACAAAATGGTATGAACCGTCACCTACTCGTACATTATGTATTATGATTTTTGCCTATGAATTAAGAATAATACGTAAAGTTTAGTTCATGGGAAAAGTTAATGTATTGTACTTATTTAAATGAAATATCGGAATAAAAAGAATAAGACTTAACCATGAAGTATTTTCGTTTATTTTTATAATCAATTTAATAGTTGAAACATGGAACATAAGAAATTTCATTAGCCTGCTAGTTAATTAAAAAGAGGCAGAAAATAAGGCTATTAAATGTGTTTTAATTGGTAATGGCATATAGAGAAATTCGCATATTACAGATACCATAAATTTTTAAATTACGTGTTGTGCCTCAAGTTTTGCAATTGCTTTTGATCTAAAATGAAATAAAATAAAATTTTTTAAAAAAGAATCGTAGACGTACCTTAAGATAATTGTTTATATGAAACAATTAAATCATAATTTTAATGTTAGAAACGTACACATTCATACACTCTCAACTGTTACAATAATTGTTTAGTTTTCATAATGCTTACGTGTAATAGAACAAATGAGACTGCTTAAATATTTTCATATAAATCTATGGAAGTGTAGAAATCTTTTGTTAGGTAAGTTACAATTATTTTCCTAAAAGAATTCAAATTTACAGTGTACATACATAACATGTTGTATACGCATTTTAAGCTAAACTTCTGCTCTTACGCCATTGCTCTTCTTTCCATCATATGATCTTTTCCATTTTAGTTTCACTAATTACTCTTTTGTTTTGAAATTTTTCATATTTTATATAAGTTTTTGTTCTTTTCAGAAAAATATGTTAATATTTTAGTACAGATTTTAAATTACATATATTATTATTCATATAAGTACACCCTCACTTTCTAATCCTTTTTTCATATTTTTCTTTTATTTTTAACCTTTTCTATTATTATATATATATATATATCTGTTTCTCTATTTTTCCCATTTGTTTTATTTTACAATACTTATGTACTATATAAGTATGTATACGTATATGTGAATATGAAAAAATAAGTCAATAATTTCAAGTATCTCATTTAGTTTCATAAAATATCACACATCATTAAGGTTTAAGTACATTAAGAACACTGACGGTAGAGCATTATATACGAAACTTAAACTGGCTGATGAACCATTAACGAAATGAATGAATGATGAATGTACAAGCACAAATACAATGAACACAATATGAACTAAAGAAAGCCAGGATATGAAAGGTCAAAATAACTCATATTTTTTTCTTGTTTTTGAAGTTCCTTAGCCAGCGTGTTATATTAAAATTTACAAAAAATTGTTTTGCACAATTACATGAAGGTACATTAACATATGCATCCATATTATGTAGTTATAAAACTTGTATGTTAAGTAATTAAAGGGTTTGAACATAAAAAGTTGATGGAAAACTATAACAAGTAGAAAGCTGAAAAATAATCTTTGTAAAAGTATAAATACAGTCTTTTTAATTATCGCATTGCCTAAGATAAGGAAGGTAATGTGATGACACCAAATTTCGGATGTTGGGTTTTTTTTAGGGAAATGCATCTTTCATGATGAGGAAACGTAAACAAATTATTTTTGTCTCTAAATTTCGGCTGAACTATTTTCGATGAAAATTCAATTCAGTAGTTCCGAGACCTAAGGTAATCGATGAAATATCTAAGATCTTGGGAACTGGGGTTTTACTACATGCCAATTTTACTACAAGTTTATTTATATAAGTTTCGTTAGACTAGTATTTCAAGGAAATCATTTGCCAGTAACTTGACTTTAAAGATTTAAGTTTGTGCACAAAATAAGGAGAAATAGTAAACCAATATCCATGAAATTTTATAAGTTTTACTCAGACCATTAATAAATTTTTTGGGAATGTATGCTAGTTCGTAAACTGAACTTTCACTAGGAGGTAATTTTATACTTTTTACTATATTTTAAAAATTAATTTATGAATTTTCTTTAATTATAATAATATCTGATTTACCAAAAGTAAGTGAGTAGTCTTTCGGAGAGTTCCAATTGCATAAAGTGAACATTTAAAAGACATTTACATAATATTGTGCAAAATAATTTCGCCAAATCAGCAAACTCTATTTGTTATCAGTAATGCGTTGACCATATTATTTTTTCTCTTAAAGCCGATGGATTTAAGAATCAAATAATAACAGCATGTGCTAAAAATATGTTACTTAATCATTTTAAAATTGCTTAATATAGTTATACCTAAATTTTTATTTAAACACCTAAATCACGTTCAGGTTACAAAATTCGTCGAGCTGATCATCCTATACGATCATCCTATACGGTTGTTAAAGAATTAATTTGTAAATTGGATGCGGAAACAAAAAAAAAAAATTAAGGATATTCGTAATTATTCTAGTTTATTCAAGTTTCAAAAATTTTTTATATTACATTACAAATTTATCTATTCTAATGTCAGTATAGACTTTATGCTCTTTAAATTTTTTTAGAGTGTATTGAATAAGCAAATGAGCCTTTCGAAATCAACTTTTTTTAAACCATTTAAAACAAATTCTTGTACGATTAAAGTACCACTCTTTAAAAATTACCACACGGTTGAACAAAAAAAAGATAACATATACACACACATTTTTCTTTGTTTGTGATTTCTCTCAAGGATTAGAACTCATTAATTTTTCATTGAATATTCTTTAATAAGACAATTTTTTTTCTTATTCTTTCTTTTAAGATAAGAATGAAATATTTGAATGTTTCCAATAGTATGTATATCTGTGAGCCAATAAAGTTGAAATTATTTCCGATGTATTCCGAAGTAACAAAATTTACAAAATCAGGCCAAATTTATTATCCCGAAGCACTCCGATTTCAATATTTTTTTTCAATTTTTAAATATAGCCATTTTATTTTAATTTTTGAGCTTTGTCATTAGTTTCAAGGAAAAAGTATTTATGTATGTATACATTTCGAATATCATTGTCAACTCATTTTTTTTTTTAAAAAGTTGACTTATTCCATTATTACAATATAGTATTGTGTATTGCAGAATTTTCTGCAGGATATTGTGGATTAATAAACTATTTGGAAATATTTATTCAAAAATCCACATATAAAGGTTCTATGTCCGCCAGATTTCAAATTAATTATTAATTAGTCTTTCTTTTTGCACATGATCCCATACTAAGGGAATACAATTTGACGAGTTCTTTTTTTTGCGGCACCAATAACATACTTGTTAATAAAATGTTGTCACTTAAATTTTAAAACACAAATTTAGTTGAATTTTCTTGACAACCTGTTTTTCGACTATTTAAAACTACTTTTCCCTTTACGTAAAAAAAAAATATGAAAGAAAAACAAAAAAACTAAAAATTATTCTCATGACAGTAAAACACTAATAAGCCAGTGAACGTACAAATAAGAAACAGAAAGGAAAAAATAAAACAAAAATTTAGAAAATGAGCGGAAAAATAAGAATCAAAAAAAAATTTCTAATGAATATTTTAAAAGCGTTTTTGTTATTACATTTCTTTTCTTTTTTCTTCTTTTTACTTCTCCTTCTAATACCATCAAAAAATATAAACAAGCATCACATCACAGGAGAACTGTTAGTTTTGTACATACACACTATACACAGATAAATAGAAGCCTGCCTTTACTCTAATATTTTATGACACGAAGAAATTTTCGTATTGCCGCGCTGAATCTCACTCAATGTGTTAATGAATCCCAACAACAATTCACAAAAAAATAAAAACAAAACCTTCGAATGAAATGAAGCAAAATAATAACTGTAAAACAAAGAAACACGAAAGTTTATTATCTTTTCTTATAGACTAGCATTACCATGTACATACGTATGTATGCAAGTACTTCTAAGAACATAACGTAAGTACAAGTAAACAGAAATGTATACACACATATTAACACACACATATCACGTAAATGTAAACTTGCATGCAACTAAAATTTTTAATATTGCAACGCTCATTCTTAAAATTGAGTACATACGGAAGACTCTACTTACCATACCCAAAAATTTCAAATAAAATAAATGTTGAAATAGTTGCAATATAAAGGAGAAAGCTGAAAGAGAAAGATAATAAGAACAACATGAGAATAAATTTTAGACTTAAAGGAACATAATCATCTCCAAAATCTATTCAGCATCATAGTAAATCATCCTTAATAATTTATTACATTCATTTGAAGAGAAAAAACTTAAAGATACAAACAAAAAAGGAAAATTAGGAAATAAAAAATAATATGTAGTACGAAAATTTAGAACAAAAAATGTTATTTTCATTTTATTTCTTTCTTACATACATACATGCACCTTGTAACCAACATAGAGTAAAACTAAAATAAGATTGCTACTAGTACAGTTCAAAAAATATTTTCCATAGATTTTTTTTCGTTTTAAGAATGAAAAGAAGAATTATAAATTTTGTAACACTTTTTTTCCACCTTTATGAGAGGACAGAACTTTCTACTAACTTATGTATGTGCATTCATGAAGATATACATATAGTATGTGCCTTATAACTATCATACTGTTAAAATTATGTACACATCAGTAGTAACGCCATGTTACGAGTATACATATTCATACACACATGTAATATATCTTACACAAAATAATAACCAGTTTTTCTTTTAGGAAAAAAGCAAACAGAAATCACAGCTTATTTTTTAGCAAAAAAAAAAAAGAAAACAACAAAAAATCAAATGAAATATATTTATCTCATTCTCTATCCTCATCTCATCCTTTTTCTAATTTTTCTTCATATTTTTCACTGAGGTATTTATTTTCACTCTAAAATGTAATGACCTAGATTTCCCATGAGAAGAGGGTTAAAACTATACCAGTGTTACCTTCCATTTAGCTTCACTTTTTTTTTTCTTTTTTTCTATTCAACATCAGTCTAGCATATATCTAGAAAATAATTTCTATTTTCTTGACAGGTTTTTATGATAAACACCAGTGGGCATTAAAATAGGATCAAAATTAGAAAGAAAAATAAAAAAAGGAAAACATGGAGAAGGAAAAACAAACAATTTTTGTTTTTTCATTTTTTTTGAAAAAAAAAATGAAATTCTTAAAATCTTGAGCCACAGGAACAACATGGAGTTTAGTAATTTTCTTTGTATTTTCTAAGTACGTTCCGTACTTGTACATAGGTACAAAACAAACGTCTCATAGTTGGTGTTTCTGGTGTTTTTCTTTTATTTTAAGATAAAAAAAAATTCTTAGTTATTATTCTAAAGTTCTAAGGTGAAAGAGACTATAACAATACTAGTTTTCTTCTTTATTATTCTCTTGATGATGAATTGTAAGATTTTTGTTTAGATCCAAAATAGAAATTTCCAGTTGTAGTAGACAGTCAGTGTGTGCAATCTTTTTAATAGCATTTTATTTTCTCTTTTTTTTCTCGTTTTTTATTGTTTAAAAAAGAATTTGAATGAATAAAATGCCAAATTTTAAATTATTTATACAATTCCATAGAGAGCTAGTTTATAGAATTTAATTTTTATTTCCTATAATAAATTGCTTAAAATTAATAGGTTTATGGATTTTATTATATAAGATTTTTTTTTTTTTTAAATAAAATATTCTGTATTGCATAAACTGAGAATAATATTCGTTTAATTTAAGATCATTTTAGTTTTACCTTATACATACATTATTTATAATATTGTGAAGATTAAATGAAATTTTAAATTTTGCATATTTTTAGGATGAATGGTGATCTGGTAGTGTTTTGTTTTTTATTATTGAAATTAATCTAGTTTTTCATTTTTAAACTTTCGTTTTCGTCCTTAGAAAATATAAAAAATTATATTGAAAATTTTTTATTTAAGTTTTTCATTTTCAATCCATCAGTTAGTTGCTCTTTTTCAGAAATCAAATCTTAATTATGTTATAAAAATCAATTGATAAAAATTGTTATTATTGAATTAATAATGAAAAGGAAGATGAAATAAAATTTATTCATTAAATTTGTAAAACAATTTAATATGAAAAAATGCATAAAATTCAATTTTTATAATTGAATTTTAAATGAAAACTTCACTCATTATACTTTGTGTATTAACAGAAGTGCGAGCGTATATAGCAAATGCATATATGTGTGTATATTTTCAGCACATATAACGGTATATCAATACAGAGTCCTACATAATTTGTGAGTCATATTAATTATATCGGCAGAGTGTACGAATTTCTCTAAAAATAAAAATTCAAATTTCATTCAATATTTTGTACGGCCATATGAATTTGTATTTGCGAGTTTGTATATAAGGAAATATTGTTTTTATGGTATGTACTTATATTATTGTAAATATGAGTATTTATGTTATAATAAATATTTACTAATTTGTAGCTGTACTTATTTTTTAATTAAAACGAAACGTTAATGTATATTAGTATATGTATATTGATAAAATGTATAGATGTATTGAGAAGTACATACAAATAAATTCATAAAGCTCATAGGTAATTGTGAAAGATTCAAAAATTCATATTTTTTACAAAAACAACTTCTAGTAAATATTAAAATATTCAACTAAATTCAATAAATCAAACGACTAAAAATTTGTTATTGGAATGTAACTTCATTTGCTAATTTATTAGAAGTTTAGTACTTTATTGACATGACTTTAGTGAGGTTTTGTCACAAAAAAAAAAATATTCTGAAATTTGCTGACTCCTTGTCAGAATTAATACCATTTTAAATAAAAAGTTTATTTTTTAAATAAACAGCTGCGTTACAAAATTTCTGAAAACATTGCTATGAGCACTGATATGGTTGACGTTGCAAATACTCGAATTATTGAAATCGACATTTTTTAAATTCATAGAGTGCTTGTTCACAGCCATTCACTATTAAAAATTGCAATTGCTTAATGTCGAAAGCTTCAAATTTAGTCTATGTTGATCTTATCGCACTTTTCATAATTTTATAAATATACATGTATGTATAATTCGACTAAGTACGTTAATATTATGAGTTTTACAAAATTTTTTTTACTCATTATACTCACGTATATAATCAGTACACATAAAAAAATGCATCTTATACTATAATAGCATTTTATGAAAAAAATTGGGTAACCAACAACATTTTATTTTCATCATTTTAATATTTCACAAATTTTCCGTTATTAATAAATTAACGGCATCATCATTACCATTATAAATATTTAATTGCTCAAGTAAAACTTTTTTTCCACGCAATTTTCTTTATTTTATTTACACAATCTGATTCCAAATTTAATATAATTTTATCCTCTTATCCTTGAAAACTCAACATGCATATATTATTATTAAATATAAATATAAATATATTCACATATATATATACATATCTACCTTATATTAAAGTAAATAATAATTTTAATTAATTTAATAACGTTTGTTTTTAACAGTCTTTGAAATATGTGAATATTATGTAATATACACATATAAAAATATTCAGAGAAATTATTAAGTACTTACCGATTTTTTTTTTTATATTTACAAATTGTTGTTGTAGCATGGTGTTTTATGCTGGAACGTACATTTACGTATACATATAGGTACACCGTACAGAGCTCCTTATTTTAAAGCAATATTGCAATTAAAGATGGGGAAAAAAAATCAACTGTTAAGACAAATCAATTGTTAATTTAATTGCTTATTACATCTATGTTTTTACATTTATTAGCTTATATTAAATGATATATAATTTACTTTTATTAAATGTATCAAACATTATTCTATCATTACCAATAGTTTCGTTCTCATTCTCATGATAATAATGATAATTTGAAAATGACTGATGGCCTTTGCAACTCTTTAATCCCTCAGGTTTTTTGAAGCATGTAATATGTTCACATTTCATTCCAAAGATTGTAAAAATATCCTGTTTATCTTTTTCCAAATAAGATATGTGTAATATAATCATAGAGTATAATCTAAGTAAATGCGTTTAAAAAACAATCTACTTATAAGGAATTTGTTATACATTCATACAAAATTCACAATAGTTAACTTTCAAAGAAAAATTTTAAATTGAATATTTATAATTACTTGAATCGAACAAGTCCAATCGATCTTTGCTTTTTCCTGCGCTTAAATGGTAATGTTTAATGAATATAACTCGAAACTTTCTTTAAAATGAACTGAAACAGAATATGGAACACGGATTTCGAACAGAAATTATATATTATGTAAGATGCACACTTCCAAGTTGTGATTAAAATTTATTTTACTTAAGTTTTTTATACTGTTCAGAGTAGATTTTTTAAAACAAATTACCCAATATAGTAAAGGATTTAAAAATTTTATTTCATACACAATTTTTATACATTAATATATTTATAACTTTGAATTGCTAATGAAAATTAAGACATTATCACCCAAAAAACATTTTAGGCAACGATAACAAATAAAATGTTCAAAATTACAAGCGAAACTTTTTAAAAATATCCAAGTATGTACCCCCAATCTATATTATTCGATACATAAACGTATAATTAAAAATACAAAAATACATGCATACATACATACAATTAAAAAAGTTTTAAAAATTAAAACTAAAAGCCATACAGAAAAAAAATATTGAAACACAAAGAAGTGGTTTTTTTTTTATTCTATTAATTAATAAACTTATATAAAAATTAATTTGCTGAAAAAGTTAAAAAACTTTAATCCTATTGAACTTATTTTGGAAAAATGAAAAATGAAGAAAATAAATATACATACATATCTGCTTGGCATCACATATACATTTATAATGGTTTATTAGAGCAAAAAAAATAAAAATTCTTAAAATTTATAATTTTTTTTTTATTTTCGACTATTTTTGACATATAAAATTTTAACAACCTGCCGGCTAGCAATCTTATTTCAGTAAATTGTTTTGTGTTTAATCTAAGATTAAACGTATGACGCAGCCTAATCTCTTTCCACACTACACTAAAATTATCTCATAAAGCTTAGACTTTAAGTCTAAATTTAACAATTTGCTACAAAAATTATAAACAAAATGAAAACCAGCTGGTCGCTTTTCAAAACTCTCGCAAGAAAATAATTGCCGTCATTTTATTTTAAAAAATTTGACAATTATAAATCTGATGAGGATAGAGTAATTTATATTATTTTTCGCAAGGCATAGCTTGATGTTAAGAAATATTTACATAAATGCGAATTTTATCAGACTAAGATTGAATCTTCGATTTTGTCGCATTATTGTAAACAACGTCTTAGAATTCTATTATAATTTTATAAATACTAGAATAATTAATATTTAACTTTATAAAACAGGAATCTTTAAATTTATAGCAAATAGTTCACTAAATTTTTTTTATTAAATTCATTTATTTATGAAAATATTTTTCTTTATTTTTGCAGAGAGGTTCTGACGAGTTATTAAGTCAAGCAGCAGTTATGGCACCAGCATCGGACAATAATAATCAAGATTTGGCAACAAAAAAAGTTAAATTGGAAACAAATACAGTTTTAGGTGGTGGTGTCGGTAAGTTTTTGAATATACCATTTAAATGAATGCGTTTACATCTACTTGTAATTATTTATGATTTATCTTGAAAAGTTTTAAATAAGTTTGGAATTTGAATAATAAAATACAATTTGTGTTACACAAACAATTTATAAAATAAGACGAAAATAAATTACTATTAAATGTTATGCTTTCATCTTTATTGCTTTTGCGGCAATATGAAGGCATTTTTTGTTTATATTGAAGCATAAAAGAAGCATAAAAGAAAGTGAGAATTTAGGAGAATAGAAAACTAGTTATATAAGTTCTGTTGATAAAATATGCACAGAATTACTCATAGAGCTGAATTATAATTTGAGAGAAACAGAACGTCATCAATTTCGCGCCAACTTCTATATGTACAATAAATCAAGTGTTTGAACCCTCGATTTCAATTCTCGCTTTCTATTCTAAAAATATAATTTTTTTTTTTTTATTGAATTTGATCTACTATAGATAATTGTTTAAAAAAAATTATGTGGAGTTTTATTATTACAAAAGTTTATTATCTTTTTGAGAGCTCAAGGACTTTTAGAACATTCTGACCCATCATTTGATGCTACCTGTAGCATGTGTTTTAATTAAAAAGTTTTGAATTTAAAAATCCTAGAAAAAAAAAACTATATTGCAAATTCTGTTACCTCCTTCAATTATTGAATTTGTACGTTCTTACATACATTTACAATTTTTTTAGAAAACAATTTATAAAGATTTATTCTTACTGATATAAAATGTAGGTTACTTGTATGTTCTATGGATATTATGTACCAATTTAAACTCTACGCTCCTACATACTCAAATCATTTAACCCTTGCAGTTTTATTCAGTTTATGTTTTTTTTTTCATACATAAATTTATTATTTACCGCACTATTCAATATTTTCTTTTTTTTTTAGTTTTGTATTTAACTTCTATTTTTTATTTATTAATTTATTATTTTTTATAATATCATAAAAGATACTAAGATACACTCACACATCTATACAAATTAAATTTACTCACGTAAACTTTTATGTGTTCATATATCGTATATTTTTTATTATAGCTATAAACATAATTCTTATATTATTATTTTCCATTTAACATTCATTTCCGGAAAATTTCAAACTAATCAAAAAGTGTAATTTCCGAGTATAAACTATTCATTCAGGTAGAATAGCGAAAAAGAGAAAGATAAAAATGTTGTACATTTGTTTTAGTGTTACCAATGAATTTGTGAATGAATAATGTTTTACATTTACATTTTTTTTTCAAACATATTTGCTCAGAAATGTTAAGAATATTAAAAAATGGAGATTTGTGCAAATGCTCGGAATTTTTTAAGATGTAATTGTCTTGTAATACTGCAGTTTTAAAAATGCCATTTCGTTTTTATTCTATTAGAATTTTGTAAAGTAGTGTCAGATCAAATTCTAATATTACCTCAGAAAAACCGAACTTTTATGATAAGAAAAAAAGAAATTGTTTAAAATTTCATTTTCATTTGCCACTACAATCACAATTAACCACAATAATTGCCTGTTATCATCAAATGTAAAAACGACGCTTGTCATGCCTTCTACAAAAATTATACCTCTTGGCGACCCTTTTTCATATGCATGTGTATGTATATCCTTACAAAATATATTTGTAAAAATAATAAATTATGTGTGTATATTGGAATAAGTCATAGAAAGAAACAACAAACAAAACAAAAAATATGGCAGGCAAAATAAATGAAAAACAATCTATCGAGGTCAGTAAAGGGCTTAAAAAAACTTGTGCATAAAATGCATTTAATAGGCTTATAAAATAATACAGTTGTACATTTACAAGCATCTATATACTTGCATGTTTGAATGGACTTCATATATGACTAAATTATGCTATTAATTTAATATTATTCTTTTCATATCAAATACAAATTAAGATACAAAAATATGAAAGTTCATCCTTGAGAGCTCTTTGAAGTGATTCTAAAGAATTTATTTAAAATTTTATCAGAAAAGAAGTTTTAAATGGAAGTTGAAACTTTTATACGTAATTTACGTACTTGGCAATTAAAATCAATTCAAATGGACATAGTAAAATTTTGAATTTTACTAAGATTTTGTCAAAGTTGTAAGAAAAGGAAATTGTGGCATTCAATTTATAAATTTATTAAACATTTGATATTTCAAAATTTCCTTGGAGACTTTCTTGTAGTTTCTTATTTTTCACAATTTTTCAATAAATTTGAAATTACTGGCTGATAAAATTCCAGAACCTCAACACATATGTAAATATTACTTACTTGAATAGTCAATTTCAAAATTAATTTAATTCTGTAAGCTGATAGATAAAGAAAATAAAAAAATTTCAAATTTATACTTTAAATTATTTTTAAGTTTTAAGTTCTTTACAGAATTCATTTTGCATATTTTTTAAATTGTAATACTCGAATCATATATCAAGCATCTGTTGGTAAAATCATAAGCTATCAAGTTTTTCATTTAGGATCACCGCCGGATCACTCCTTTTTCGCCCCTCATTTGAACCCGCCAGAATTCTTTACAAATCGGCCAAGATCCCTAATATTTATATCCGGTAAGTCCGCAGCGTAACCGAAGAAGTAAGACCCAAGAAATGTCTGCCTAGAGTTCGCCAGTGCCGGACATGAGCACAGAAGGTGGGTCACCGTTTCCTCCTCTCCCTAGTCAAAACAGCTCTTACAGAGATTGTTTGCGGAGCGGCCAATCCTTGTCGCATATTCGCCAACCAGACAATGGCCTGTCAGAACTCCTATATCACATCACTAATATTCCCCCAACGAAGAGATATCAGGTCTCATTTAAACATTTAAAATCGTTTAGCCTTTCTTAACTTTAAATATGAAGGCAAAATATTTCTTGTTTAAAATTTTAATTTTCTGTAATTAATTGTCGTGCTATAAGATTTTCGAGTTTATATTTTGCATTTCTAATGATTAAATTTTTTGTTCCTTAATGCTACGACAAATCCAAATAAAATGTTTGATATTGCCTACACAGAACCATTTTTAGTTACTTTTATCTTGATTGTATTTTCAAAGATATATTCAATAAGTTCTGAGATCTTTTTTGCTATACTGAAACTTAAAATTCAAATTTGAAAGCGATTTTCGACAAATTTAGAAAATAGTTTTGGGAAATAGTTTTGTTTGTTAAAAGTTGATGTAACAATTCTAATTTTTGGTTAAATCAAAAAACTTGTTTTCGAGTCATTTAATGAATCCTCGTGAATTCTAGAATAGGTGGAATTTTTCATTCTTCTAAAGTATTACCTAGTATAGTAATGACGAAACTTAATATCCAAAATTTTAGTTTCAGTTATTTTCTTAAAATTTCTTATAGCCATTCATAAGTATAAGAGTCTTATCTTATCTATAGTAGGACATGGTAATGATAATATACAGGATTACATCTGAGAGATCTACCTCACTATAATTCTATTTTAATACATAGTTGGTAATTAGATGAATATTCCTTTCATAACGTATCAAATGTTTTTCCATGAATACTTTTTTGTTCAAGTATACGTTTGTACATGTGGGTAGAGATTTAAGTTAGTTGCATTTTAATTTTCATTAGTTTCCTATTTTTAGAAGAGTCTTTTATGTTCCAGTTTTTTTTTCTGTAAATTACAAAAACTTTTTTTTTATTTTGTTTCGTTTTTTTTCGCTTGTTTTTTTTTTTTTTGTAATTCCTGTAAAAGGACAGCAACACTATTGAAGTTCCCTACTTTTCTTTTTCGTATATAAGTAACATACGTACGTAGTAATACCGATAAAAAGAAATTGCAAAACTAATTGAAAAACGATATGAAAAGGTAAATTTTTTTTCCTCATGAAATTAACGGATATTTTGATAAAAAGAAGAAAATACAAAAAAAAATCAAATATTGAAAAAGTTTTTCTTAAATGTTTGTTGGTGTATGTGTTGCCTCTATATGGTATGAAGGTACTAGAACATGGATGGCAATTAAAGGGCACGCGTGCCAAACTTGGCACGGAAAAAAAATGTGATGGCACGTTATAGTTGTGCCTCGACAAATTTTTATATAGATTTTTTTTCTAATAAAAAATCTAAAAACTCGTTGAAAAATTTATTGAATGAAAAATTTCCTAAAAATGATAATTTCCTAATAGCGAAATGACAAATATTCAAAACCAAACATATTCAAATGTTATATTCTTTTTATTTTTGTTTTTTTTTCGCTTCACTAAGTAAAGTATTGAAAAAAAATTGAAAACGAAAAAAAATTCAAACCGCTTTGAAAATGCATTGAGTATTCAAAATTTCAAAAAAGAAAAAACATAGTAAACTTTGAAGTTTTCTTTTTAAAACAAAAAAGTTGTGGTTTTTAGGGTATGAAAAATTATCCATATTTCATTTGGAGCGAAGTTAGCAAGAGTGAATGTCATAATTGTTTTTCTGAGTTTACACAACACGTGTCGTGTTTAGTTTTTTACCGTTATTTTTAATTGAAAATACTTCTAATAGAAAGTGAATGAAAAACATCGACCAATTTCTAATGCTAAATATTTTTACAGCTGTAAACTTGATTTCGGTAATGAACTAATTTAACAAATAAACATTATTTAAATATATATAATTTTTATCGTGTAATTTTAGATTTAATTATTTACCCCATTAACATGTCACCAATAAAAAAACAAAAACTACAGGATGTTCGCAGTTTTTTACCATCTTGGACAATTGATTACGGCTTTATTAAACATGGAGATAAGAGTAGTTGTGGTCTGTGTTCCGAAGTTATTGTATGTCGAACATCTTCTATTAAACGACATTTTGAAACTAATCACAGGGAAATTTCTGAAAAAAATATTGCCGAAAGAAGAGAATTAATATTACAACGATTAAAAGATGTTGAAAAACAATCAAATTTGTTTTCAAGATTTGTGAAAACTCCTAATAATATAACAGAAGCGAGTTTTGAAATTTCTTATTTGATTGCTAAACACTCGAAACCATTTTCTGACGGAACGTTTATAAAAACACTTATGTTAAAAGCTGCTTCCAGTTTGTTCCAAGATTTCAATAATAAGGAAAAAATTCTCCAAAGAATACAAGAATTACAGATGAGTAGAAATACTCTTAAACAAATAATTTTAAAAATGAGCATTAATATTTCCGAACAACTTCAAACCGATATTAATAGTTGCGATTTCTTCTCAATTTGTTTGGATGAAACAACTGACATAAACTCGTCTGCCCGATTAGCAATTTTTGCACGTTATTCAAAAGGGAATGAAATACGCGAGGAGCTGTTGAAATTAGCAAATATACCGGAAAGAACAAGAGGTGCAGATATTTGTGAAGTTGTTGTTAATGAATTAAAAAGCCTTAATCTCAATTTAAAAAAAATTGTTTCTATTACAACGGATGGAGCACCTAATATGACTGGTCCGGCAACAGGGTTTGTTAATTTATTTCAAGAACATGTTGGACATCCGATTATAAGATTTCATTGCATCATTCACCAGCAAATGCTTTGTGCAAAAGTAGGTACTAGCGATTTAAAAGAAGTTTCAGAAAAAGTTAATAAAATTATAAACTTTATTGTTGCACGTGATATGCACAAAAGACAATTTAAATTAATGTGCAATAACGTGCGTTGGCTGAGCCGGGCCATATCGTTAGAAAGATTTGTGAGCTGCTTGGATGAAATACGTCTGTTTTTGCGTGAAAACAATAGGGTCGATTTTAAAGAACTTGATGACATAGAATGGCTAACAAAATTAATGTTTTCCACTGATTTAACATTACATTTAAACTCTCTAAATAAAAAATTGCAAGGGCGTGGAAAGACGATTGAAGTTATGTTTGGACTTATAAAGGGGTTTGAAGTTAAACTAGATATTTTCATTAGAGATATCGAATCTGGAAAATTTGAATATTTCCGAAAACTAAAAGTTTTTTTTGATGAAATACACATTTTTGAAAAAACTAATTGGAATTTCACCTATGAATTTACAAATATTCTTGTTTCTATTAAGCAACAGTTTGCACAAAGATTTCTCGATTTTAAAAGGATCGAAAATATTTTAAAAATTATTAATTACCCAGATTTATTTGATATGCAAGATTGTGACAATAACCTCCTTAATTGGATGCGATTAGATAATTTAGAAATGCAAATTATTGATCTGCAATCCAATCCAATTTGGGTAAATAAATTTGTGAATATGCGGAAGCTTGTTGAAGATTTAGAAAGCCATCAATCCCAAAATGTGGAATCAGAATGTTTCATGGAAAGTAAAATTTTAGAAGCTTGGAATAGTATGCCAGATACCTTTTATTCTGTCAAAAAATTAGCAATCTCGTTGTTAACGATTTTCTCTTCCACTTACTCTTGCGAAAGTCTTTTTTCCGTTTTGAATCATGTACATTCAAAGACTAGAAACAGATTAACAGAGGAAGATTCGGCAGCATGTATTACTCTGCAGTCAACAATGTACCAGCCCGACATAAAAACTCTTGCAAGTAATATGAAACAAAAAGTTTCTGATAAAAAATTAAATTAATATTTTTTCTATCTGTATTTATTAATTTTTATACCTTGAACTATAATATGTATAAATAAATATTATTACAACTTGTCATAATATTGTATTTACCTAACCATACCTGTACTTGGTACTGTGCTGGCACGGGAAAAAGTGTGACAATAAATTTCCCCAAATTTTGGCACTTTGATCAAACCCTATTTGCCATCCCTGTACTAGAACACAACAAAAATCAAAAATCAGAAGAGAACACGAAAAATTCGATTTTGTAATTGGAGCATACACACACTTAGAGTTTTTCGTATATTTTCTTCATATATATGCAAATGTGTTGGTAGGCGAATGTGTCCACATACATGCATGCATATACCAAATGGCATAATTAAAAAAAAATTGTTTTCAGTTGTACTTATAAGAAAATTTTCAACTTATTTTTATATTTTGCATTTGCATTTCGAAATTTATGTGTCTTAAAACTCGAAAACTAGTGCCTTTCACTTTAATATTTCCAAAACTTTAAAATTTAAAATTTCAACTTTTAATTTATAAATTTCAAATAGAAAATCTTAATTAGAGATTGCATAGGTACTAATAAATTGTTGTTATTTTGAAAAGTACTTATTCTTCAATCTTGACCTTTGCGTCATTTAACAACGTCTTTATTTTATTTGCTCTAATTTTAAAAATTTATTTATCACGTATGTAAGCCAATTAAGTTTGAAAATTTTTACATGAAAAATGTGTGTTGAACTAATTTAATAATAATAATTTAAGTTTGTTGGAAAATCCTTCTAAGAGTCAGTAATTTTAAGAAAAGCGAAAATTAAAATAGCAGAATTTTTTCGAGGATTGTAACTTCAATATTTTTCTATAAAAAATTTTCAAATTCCTTTTACATTTTTCAAAGGAAATGCTTAATTTAACAAAAATTTTAATAAAATATCGAACAGACCCAAAAAATACATAAAATTTAATTGTTCTTCACACTACTTTCTACAGTTATGCAAAACTATTTTCAAATATTCTTGTATTTTCTTAAAAAAATGCGTATTAAAGAAATTATAATTGCATTTTCTTTAAATATTTTAAGTTTTATAGAAAAATGAAACCCTCATATTTCAAAACGAATCCAAGTCTAATTGAAGGGTTCAAGTTATTTACATAACCCTTATGAAATATAAATTTTATTTTTCATTTTACAAAATCGTTTCCGACTGAATTTCAAAATTTTCACATTATGAAATTAAAAACAATTAAATTCATTTTTATAAAATATATACAAACATTCATAATCAATAAATTTTTCCTTTATTAAATTTTTTGATCTTAATTTGCTCTAATTGAAAAGCAATTGAAACGTAGCAATTATATCACAAAGTATCCTGAGGATCATCAAAATGAATTGCTTTTAATCTCTGATATTATTATAGTATACATAACATTTTATATATGTATCTATATATAGAAAACATGTTCCCTATGGTTTGTACTTTAATTTTATTGTGGTATTTTAAAAATATTTTTGTAGTATTGTTTATCCTTTACCGCGAGACACAGCTTTTTGCGATTGGCTTTGATAGTCTTTTAATTAAAATATAAAATATTTTTTTTTTTTGAAATTTATTTTTGTTTCATCATTGGATTAAATTTTTTTTTTTTTATTTTTGCAAGCCATATAAGATTTGTTTTTCGTTTGCGATGCTACGCCGCTACCTTATTAAATTTTTCTTTCATTGTGCTACAATTGATTGTACATGCTAATTTTACTCTATATTCTCTTTTACATAATATTCTTCATAATGTTTGAAGAATAACACTATTAAATTTATTGGTTAATAACACTACTTCATTTTAATTGGCCCCCATTAATTGATTAAACAATATTTAATCGGTTATTTTCAAAAATAAGGTGATGGATTTGGAATTTCGTTTTACTATATTGAGTTGATTTAATAGAAAATTCCAAGCCTAGTCAATTTCTTCTTTATTCCTTAATTTTTCTAGTTAAGCTCTAATTTATTATTGCTAGTACAATAAAATGTTAACTGTAATTAATTGTATCTTAAAATGAGATTAAAAAAACAACGATTTGCTATTCGTGTAAATTTTTTTGGCAATATTTCTCAGTTCAATTATTTTTGATCAATGTCCTCACAATTTTTGTGTATTATTAATAACCTATAGTAGGATAAGTTAATAATCCATTTTAATATTTTCTTCTCAGACAAAAGGATATTCGAATATTATGAGCAGTTAACAGTATTCGTTTGTGCTCAAACGTATTACGACGAATGAATGTACATAGTTTTTTCTTTTAATAAACATATTAAACTTTTCATAGTTTTCTGCGGTTATTTTTTCTTCTTGTTTTTTGTTTTTTATTCAAAGAGTGCATTGAAAATTTTCCAATAGCAATGAAAATTAATTTTTTTTTTCTTGTATACGTTATCAATTGATTACGCGTGTGTCTGTGTGTGTGTGTATTCCATTTCATATCGAATTTTTGTATGCAAAGTTTTAGTTATCCTTTTTTTACTATTTTATTTTGTTTTATATTTTATCTGTTTTCTTTTATGAATTTAACATTCCGATTTAATTTCGTTTGGCCACTACAAGTCCAGATGAATTTGTTTTTGTAATAGTAATAAAAATTTCACAAAACAAAACGAAGAAAAGAAAAAAATTTCGAAGTGAAAAAGTATTTAAATATGAATTGCCATTTCATGTGTCCTTTGATTTTTTTTTTTTGTGTTTTGTCTCTTCAATTGTTGTTTCTGATGTCCCTTTTTTCATTCATTTTAACAGAATTTTTTTACTTTTAGGTTTTTTTTTGTGTTCATTTTGTTTTGGCACTTTCACAGTTAACTTATTCTAAGAACTTTATTTAAAAATATTTTCATCCTTTTTATGCATCAATGTTAAATTCTTTTATGGTTTGGTTTTTTTTTTTTTGTTCGGAATTATAAATTCTCAATGTTCTTTTGCTAAAACAAAAAAATAGAAAGAGAAATTCTTTTATTACGTTTCATGTCATTTTTGTTCCGAATCATAAGGTCGGTTTAATGTATGCATTGTACAATTTTTGCAATATTTTAGAAAGTAATAAACGTAGTATGGTTAACACAAGAACACATTATAGATGGTTTAGAGTAGTGTTTAATAGAAATTGAAATAGAATGGTGTGAATAAAATTAAAAAAAAAAAATTGGAAAAATGACGAAAGAGGCAAACAAATTAAAAAGTTGGAGTAAGTTTGGTGATAATTCAACGCCCTTTCACTATATTTTTCTTTTTTGTTATTTTTATACCCTTTTTTTTAAGTTTGACTTTTTTTTTCTACAACTATGATTATATATGTAGATATGTGTGTAAACCAACTATAGTCAAAATGTTTACATTGAAGCTAACATAAAAAATTATTTCTTTTTTCTTTTTCTATTTTTATCATAGAAAATGTTAAGGAACCCAAAAAAGAAAAAGTACAAAATGAATATTCCACGTAAAACAAAATTATATTTTTGCAACAGATGTCCTTTCACAGGCGAATAAATGAATTTACTTAAGGTTTTTTCATTTGGGACATTAAAAAAGGATTGTTATGAAAGTAAAGTTTTATTTTCCTTTTTCTATTGTCCTCTTCACATTATTTTAGTCTTTTTTTTTTGTGCTACTATTCAAGTAATATTACTTTAAAAAAAAAAGTACTAAACTGTAATAAAAGAAAAAGCAAAAATTGAAAATTAGCAAAAATTTTCTTCAATAAAAAAAATTTTTTTTGAAAATGATTACAAACGATTGCACCTAAAAGCAGATTTAATTTGAATTAAAGAGAAAGGATCAAATGTAATTTTTTAAGGCTTCAATTAATTTATAGATGGAAAATTTTTTTCATAACGTGAAGATTAGATTGTAATAATAAAAAAAATGATGATTTTTATCAACTTTTGTTCCATGAAAACGTTTACAGTATTTGGAAATTTGCTAGTTTTCTTTGATTTTTTCTTTATTTCGAACTACGAAGTAAAACCCACCAATATTTGAATTGTATTATGCTATCATATTATTCGGGCTTCAATTCTAGTTACTTAGATTTTATTTAACTTCTTACATTTAAAATTGTAACATAGTTACAAAAGAAAAATTCCAATTCTGAATTATTCTTTGATGAATTTATAGACGCAATAAATTTTTCAGAGATGAATGATTAAAGTAAGAATTATTCTTTTTAGTTAAGGAATTTAGATTACGGTAACTTTACTTAACCCTAAATTTTCGGCGTAGTCTTACACTTGTTTACCTTTTCATTGCTCTTGTTTTAATCTTCTTTTTCTTACATTTTCATCCTTTCCCTGTTCGAATCGTAATAAAGAGCTTGTGTGTACTTATATGTATGTAAATTTTTGTTTTTGATTTACTCTAAAATTAAAAAATTGGAATATATTTTAAATGAAACCTATTAGAACATTTTATTATACAATTCGAGTTGTTAATTTGTGATAAATAATAAAAGCTTGTTTAAATAAATTAAAGAACAAAAATTTAAATTCATTTTTTTGATTCCAATTGTTTGATTTTTTTTTTAAAAAAAACTTGGAAATTATATCAGCCCAGCATCAATGTTCTCAAGAATAAGTGATTCCGAAACAACAAGTAATTTTTTTTTATAAAAACACCATGTCAATTTAATTGGATTAAAAACACCATTTTCTGTTCTAATAATTGATTTCATGCCATTGAACTTTAATTTACATTCAAGAATAAGAAAATTTCTAACAATAATAAATTATTTCTAAAGCACACTGTACTATAATAAAAATCATAAATTTTTCTAGACAAAATTAACAGTAAAAAGAAAAATTTTCAAAAATTAGCTTAACATTTGTTACCTATTTTAATAGGTAAAAATCATAATTTATTTTAACTTAAAAAAAAAAAATAAAAAGTTTGAAATTACGACGAAATAGCGAAAAAATAGAAAATGAACACCCATAAAAAAGGTATGAAAAAGGAATAAAAAAAATGAAAATCAAGCAAAAGGATAATGGGAATAAACCCTTCGAATGGTACAATAATCGTGGAAGAAAAAAAAAATATATTGTTTGAAAATTATTACAATAATTTTATTAAATAATTTGTTTTAAATTTATACAATAATAAATACGTATACGAGTATAAAAATAAAACTGCAAGAAATTCAATGAAATCCAATTGAAATACATACTGAAGGAACAAATGGAAAATATAACAGTTATAAGAACAGGAGAAAAATTGAATTTTGATGAAAACTTAAATAGTATCAACACAGTTATAGTTTTACTCCTACTTAATTATACAAAGTATGAATAAAATTATAAAAACTTTTGCATTTCACTCTCTACTTTTATACTTATTTCATTTAGAAACGCATTGATTCCTTCTATTTCCCATCCCCGCTGACTGTCTTTTGAAAAGAAAGAAAACTTTTCAAATTTTGAGTCCAAGATAAATTTAAAATTCTTCTTTTTTTTTTGTCTTTCGTTTTACATATTTTTATTATTATTATTGTTGTTGTTACATTTTCTGCTTCTAAAGGATGTCCTAGCATTATTTTTAAAACTTTTTCAATTTGTTTTACTTTTGCAATCAAAATTTTTTCTACAATGATTCTACAATGTTGCAACATTGTAAAAAAAAAAAGACTATGTAAATTTTTATAAAAAAAAATTTAGTTTTAAAAAAAAAATTATTTTTTCCTTACTTATAATAGACTTATCGTTAAGGCATTAAAGTATTTTCAATAGGAAATATGAAAAATAAATTGTAAGAAAAATTAAATTAGGCAGAAATAGTTACGCATTAAAAAATTTTATAAATATTTTATAAAAGATTTTCATATTTTTTGGTTTTAGTTTTTGTTTTTGATTCCTAAATTTATTCAATTTAATAATTTTAAATTCTATGTGTTGATTATGTTTTATCATTTTAAATTTTTTGAATTTAATGCAAAATGTTTTTAAATTTGATATTGTAAACGAGCCCATTTAAAACACCACAACATAGATAAAATTAAATTAACATGATATATTTAGTATATTTGTATGTCTGTACATAAAATGTATGTAATATGTAATCAAATATTTTTAATCCTTTAAGATTGTTAAAACCTTCACCTATACGAATTTTTGGAAAAAATATTAATTATGAGGTGAAATTTCGATAATTTTGTTATTGTTTATTTTAAAGGTTAAAGGAAGCTGTATTACAAAATATAATTTTATTGTTACAAATATATATATGTATATATATAATCAAACATCTTCTTGGTGGAGAGTTAATATGATAGTTAGAAATTTGTTTATCGCACTGTCAAAATATAACATTCGAATTAAACGATTGTGTCAACTGCTCATTAGACTTCCATATATACCTAATTATAAATTCTGAAAAGTAAGTTTTCTGACAAATTAGTAACTATTTTTATATTTACAGTTCGGGTGTTAAATCAATTATCAGTTGACTATAATTTGTGTTTATATATATTATATAGAGGGTGACCAATGACATAACATCATTGTCGGGTATCAAAAATGTATAAAATTTTCGTTCAGAAGTAGTTGTCAAATCTCAAAGGTTTCCAAGATTTTTTACTTGTAAAGGTGAAAACTTGATTTTTGTTAAAATTAAAATCCTTGATATTCCAGAAATACTTAAAATACAAATATAGGCAATATGTTGCTATAAACCTCTATAGTAGCCCTTTCAAAAAGTGTTTATTTGAAGCTTGTACCTTTTTCGGAAGAAAAGTTATAAACCAAAATACTTGGGCAACTAAAATTTCGTGAAAATTTTTCATAATCTTTTTACCTCGGAAAACATTGAGATTTAACACCTTGTTCTGAACAAAAATTATATTTATTTTTGATGCCCTCAGTAATGATGTATATTATGTCCTGATATACTCAATCACCTCGTACAACTTTCCTTTTAAAATGTTTATCAAGATTTTATTTTATAATGTGGGTCTACAATAATCAATTACTTATTTCATCAAGTCAACCACCTTTTTCATACTTGTTTTGTTTTGAATTTTTCATCAATCCCAATAAAATTCACTATTATAAAGTGTAATATTTCAGTATCATATTATGTAAATAATGGGAAGTTTTTTTTTTACTTAAAATTATAACAATATAAATTATAAATTTTTAATATAATAATAATAACGTAAGAATTTTAATGTCAAAAATCAAATATTAATTTTTAATTAAAATTCAAATTTATTTAAAAAATGAAAAAAAAAAAATGTTTTCATCCAAAATATAATTATATTTTATAATAAAATCCCAGGTATTAAAAAGTACACATATATAATATTAAAACACACACAATGGAAAATTAAATTATAATTAAAAAATAAAACAAAAACAGAAAAAAAAATACAAACCAAAATTTTCCACCTAATTTTCTATTCATGATTAAGTGATTAGCATTCTATATAATAATTAGATACTTAAAAGCTTATGTTTTAAAAAAATAAAAAATAAAAACTGAAATTTATCATTCCATTTCATATGTATTTCATCCATATTGAAAATTTTCTCATTTATTTTCCCTTATTTTGTTTTGTGTTTTTTTTTTTCATATATAATTGGAGGTGGAAAAAAAATCGTCCTAAAACGTTTATTTATTTTACAAACATATATATGTATGTATATGTAAGAGTACTTTAACTTTATTTATCTATTTATTTAGGATTCATTGGAAAACATTGTACATATATTGTATATCAAAATCATATATGTACATACACACTAAATTATATTTAGATTTATAAGCAAAAATCGAAAAATAAAATGAGAAAAAATTGAAAAAAATAAAATTCAAATATTGTTTTTAATTATAAAATGCATGACTTCAATTTATAACAAGTGATTAAATAAAAAATTAATCCGTTCTTCTGTAAAATTACCTCAATTCTAACCAAATATATGCATTGTAAGGATATTTACATCGAAAAAAAAAATGTATATATGTATGTACATGTATAATAATATAAAATTTACGATTTTTAATATAATAAACAAAAAGTTCATGTTTATATATATTAATATGAATATATATTATATATATATATATATATATATATATATATACATATATATATTCATATTATGAATTTTATGCAAGTGATGTTCAGTCTTTGATCCAATTTTTAAAATAAACAAAAGTATATTGTATACATATACATATATTTATATATGTATGTATATTATAAAAACCTATTCAACCATCTAATTAATTTCATTGCCGTAATTAGTTATTATTATAATCAACAAGAAAAGGATAATAATAATAATAAAATAAAACAAAAAGGATACTGAAAAAAAAATTTTGCTGAAATTCACAAAAAAAAAATCAATAAAAAATTTTCAATTATTATTGTTATCATTTTTTACTTTATTATACACTTTTGAGCAATTAAAATAGAATATATACATACGGGGTATTTTGCATAAGTTAATGATTTCAGGGATGATTCCTTGATTTCATTATTAATCGAACAGTCAATTTGGTTGGAGCCATAGTGTTCGACATAAAGCTCATTAAATTTTGTTTTAAAAACTCGATATTTCTAAAAAAATAAGTGTTATTATGCTTTTTGCTTTTTTCGATGCGTTATAATAAAAGCTAAACAAAAGTTAATTCATATAACATTTTCCTCTGTTTCTAATAGTTTTGCCAATAATACGCAAAAAATGCATATTTCATAAATTTCATATACAAACATTAACATACACTAAATATTAAAGTTTAGTATGTATAATAAGGAATTGATTTTATACAATATTATTTAACCATTAACCCATAAAATTGTTTGCTGGAAATTGGTCAGAGAATCATCCCGGAAATTATTTACCGCCTTATGCGAGACACCTTGTTGAGTACATTCAATTTAAGAGTGTATAAATATGCATATTAAAACACATTATAGGTTATTCTGGACAATATATTACATAATAATATAAAATTATTTATTTAAATTTCATATAGACAATGACGACAACCAAATAAGTAAACATGCAGCTATAATAAAAATATGCATTTAAAATTAAAATTGATGATTTTAAAATTTATATGAAATTTTGCTTAATGCTAGCTATCCACATTTTCTGTACATAATAAAAAAATATTGAAAAAAAAACTGTTTTTCTAAATAAAAATAAAAAAAAATATATTTAAATTTTTGAATATTGACTTGTCAAATTTTGGGATCTCTAGTGAATTTTGTTCCATTTTTGTTTTTGCTCCTATTCAATAAAATTATGTGCTTGCTCTTGTTCAATTTAATTAAATATGAACAGTTAGTGTGTCATTCCAAATTTTATTATGCTATATGCTAGTATAATATTATCTTGGAAATTAATTGATATAGAATTTTGAAATAATTATGTAAATGAAAAAAATTTTACTTCATATATATATATAAGTTGTGTACACATTATACAAATTTTAGGCATATAAAATACAAGGTGATACCTAACACGTAATATTTAAATATATGTGTGTACCTTTCTACATAAAATTATATTGAATGACCTCTATAAGTAACATTTAATACAATATGTCAAATAATATTAAAATCTAATAAAAATTATTTGAGACCAATGTTTGTTGGACATTGATAAAATATTTCGACCAATTTATTGTATCCATTATGTGCGAACATAAACAAAGCATGTCTGGACTTATTCTTATTAAACACAAAAATTCCACTATATAGTAATAATTGGTTTTAATTAATTTAGATAATTAGAAATTTAAAGTAAGACAGCAATTTTTTATTTAGATGAAGAAGAAAATATTTTCTTATTGTGGGACCAGGCTATTTTTGGCGCTCATAAAAGAAGAACTATGTTTCATTCTAAAATTTTAAATTGCTTGAATAATAATACCTTGTGAAAAATTTTGTAGTTAACTTTTCTCGCAAAAATTCGATTCATATTTTTTGGCAATTATAAAAAACTTTAATAGGGCAAAAAGTTTTTTGATCTAATATTTTTCGCGATAAGCATTCTCAAGCTTTGAAGACGGAAAGTCAAAAATAAAACTTGGTCTTTCATATACTTTGTATATCGTTATTTACCGTAATGAAATTTTTAAGTTTTCAACGAAGAATCAATTAAAACCTGAAGTTTAATTTGTAGAGCAACAATTGTTTTGCCTCCAAAAATAACTCCAGGAACAAAAATATTTTTTTGCTTATTTAAATAATCCTATTTTCCACCTATAAATTAGTGAGTCACAATCCATACATATCTCCTCAGATTTAGGTAATATAGATATTTTTATTTTTAATTTCTGAACATGATGTACGCATTTTCTTCTCACACCTTTTCCATTTTATAATAATGAAACTTTTTTATGACTCATTTGATTTCTATACTTTATCGTTTTCACGCGCTTTTGATATTGCCCGTCCCCAATTTATTTTTTGCTTTTTTAAAAATATCAATTCAGTTAAAAATTTAATTAATTATTAATTAATTTCAAATTAATTAATTAAAAATATGTGTACATAAAGCATTTTTCAAACAAATCTTTATTTATCTCGTGATATGTTTTTCAATTAAAATAATTAACCATATATCTATATTGTGTAATGTGTGTAATATGTGTATGTATATTGCAAATAAAATGAACATTATTAAATTAATATTTTAATTATTAATCTATTCAAAATTTTTGAACACTATAAACATTTAAAAATTTCATAATTTTCCTTTCATTACAGCTACTTATTTCATTAACTGTAGTATATAGAACCTTTTAAAAATTAAATGTTAAAACACGGAAAATGGAAACTTTTTAAAAGAGTTTTATTTCAATATTAATACCTTAAACAGTGAAAAAAAAAAGAATTTTTTAATTGAAATTTTCAAATTATAACAATGAAAATTGAATTTAAATAATTTATTGAATTAAATAATTTAGTAGTTCTTTAAAAAATTTATGCATTAAAGCACTAATTCTAATACAAATAAACAGATTTTAACCCTTCATTGCCGGAGAATAGAAATAGACGTAAACTGTTGCTAAACTGAATTTAGGAATCCGAATCGTAATTCGTTACAATATCGTAATTCGTTACAATATCGTAATTCTTCCTTAAACTAATAAAAACAAAGTATGCAAATCTTTAAGTTATACAAATTAGATAAAAAAAAAAGAACAAAAACAAAAAATTAGTGGAATTACCTTTGTGTTTTTTTTCCTCGTTTTACAACATTGACCGGTTACACTTAAACCGAGGCACAAAAAAACCGAGATCAAATACGCAAAATAATGAAATACTTTAAAGTATCATCAGTTAAAAACTGAAATATAAGGTATGATTACGAGTTTTAAACGATTCCAAATTGGTGATACTCAAAAGTAGCGTCAATCAATAAAGGGTTAAAATATCAATAAAAATTTCTTATAAAGAAATTATGGTTGTCATTCATTTTGTTTGAATATTATGATTTTATAGAATTTCCCAGAAAATTAAGAAATTGCGAAAAAAATAGTTACAAAAAAAAAATACATTCTGCTGAAATCATTTGAGAGGAGCAAAGTTAAGGATCAAACTTGAAACCTATGAAAAGATCAAAATTCAAACTTGTTAATTCAAAAACTTACTTTATACTTATAGAATATTCTAAATTCTATTAAATTTGAAATCGAAATGTTGTGTATACTTCTTTCGGATAAACTTAAATGTGTAAATTTTGAATTAGATTACGTGCCCTTCAAATTCGTTATCGAAAAATCTTAAAAATTTTGCGAAAATTCAAAGAATTTTTAAAAAATTTAAATCATTTTCACCTTTATTTTCCAATATTATTCGGTTCTGACCACAAAATTTCTATAAACTGTAACTCTGTATTTTATTTATTATAAAATAAATTTTATTATTTGAATTTAAATATAAATTTGATCGCACATCATTTGGTTCGTTTAAACTACAATTTATTCTGATGATTTTAATAATATTCATGCATTATTAATATTTTTCTTTAATTTTTTGTTTTTTTAATAAATATTCACATTTTTTCATTAATTATTTATAATTATCCTATAATTACCATAAAATATCGTGTTCAATTATATTTATAATATATTTTTTTGTTCTGCACCTTAATATTAGAGTTTTCATAATTTTCACCTATACAAATTCATTTTTATTTTTTCTCTATATACATTTACATACATACATATATTTAATACATACATATATTTAATTATAATTTATTTTAATTTAAATAATAATTTTAAACCTTATAGTGTTATTAATTATATGATCATATTAAAATAATTATTTAATTAAATTGAACTTTAATATTATCATAATTTATTCTTTGTTTGGTCTCAATGTAAAAAATAACAATATAATTATAATTGTAAAATATACTTATACAACATATGTGTATGTCCTTACGTATATATGTTATAATATATATGTATGTAGATATAAAACGCATTATATGAAAATGTGGATATATGAGAAGAAAATGTTGCATAAAACCCAAGTTTTTCATTTAATTAGCCCATGGTTTATTTAATAATCATGTTATATGCTTTTTTTTTGTTCTTCTTCGGACCATAAAATATGTAAGTATGTGTATTGTTATTTTGCAACTTGAGTGATATTTTAATTAGGCATATTAAATAAACATGTAATTTATTCAATTTATATTTTGCTGTTACTTTTATTTTTATTATTATTACTATTATACTTATAAAAGTAATGAAATTGTTGCTATTTTCCCTTAACATAGTCTTTATTACCCCCAGCTATTCATTTGTTTTCGTATTTATTCATGTGGGCTATACAATACATGTTACTCTACAATATGCATGTTTTATATTTTTAGGATACATTTTACAACTAATGTATATAGTGTAAGGAGCAAATAATAGGAAAATGTAAAGTTATTGATTTAGTAAATCTTGTTGGGGTGACCGCATAAATTTGATTTAAGCAATATTAGAAGAGATTCTTAGAAATGATTTCTTCGCAATTTTTTTAATATGTCATCATAGAGACTTCAAAATTTCACAATTGTGTTATTCTTTAAATCTTTAGTCTATCAAGGAAATAAGCGAAAATATGTCGTATAAACTATTTGTTTAATAAAGGATTGATTTTGTATAAAAGAATTCTAATTTTAGTAGTGTAATTCCTTATTTAGAATTTTGCTATAGTTAAAAATTCAAGAATTTTCATGTCCAAAGTTATACTTTTATATTTCAAATCAAATTTCTAGAATATTGAAAATAGAATGTAGTTAAAATGATAAATTAACAACACAACTTAAAGTACTTAATTTTAAGCAACGAAAATAATCTACAGAGTTATTAAATATTCCTTATTTGTGGATGTGTTACAAATCGAATGATAGATTTATAATTCAATACTAAATAATTTTGTAATAATTTCTTTTCATGAAAATTGTATTATACGAAAATAAATTTTTTTATATTAAAAAATTTGAATAGAAATAAATTAGTTTTACGCAAATTCACCCTTTTTTAAAATTTGATCCACTATCAACGACACACACAATAATGGTAATATTTTTATTCAGCATTGTGTGTATATTTTGAACCCGAGTTGTGGCTCTTATATTTGTGTTCTTAAGGTATTTTTTTCATAATTTAAATATTCCTGTTAATAGATATATGCACATTGTATATGGCGAACGTAATAATATACACATTTATGTATATAACACATCCCTATGTATGTGTATTTAAAACTTTTATTATAAAATGTGTAAACTGAAAGTATTCATCAGAAAACAAAAGAAAACAAGAACTGTTAACCCTTTTATACAATGCATAATGTCACCTCAGGAGATAAAATTTTGAAACAATTCAAAATTATTTCAATAACTGTTATATTTTCGATTTATTCATTTTATATATTTATTAAATAACTTCAAAACGGAAAAAATTTTTGTTTTTTATAGGATGTAGTTCTATTTAACCTATTTGAAATGAATTGGTGTGGACTGTAAAAGTATATCAAAAATTCACTTAATTTTTGCTCTTATTTAAAATTCTATTGAGTTCGAGCTATTGCGTTATAATTTGAATTTCTTTATTAATAAATAATAATGAATAAAAAATTAGATTGAAGTAAGGAATTTCAAGTTTATTGAAAATAATTTATAAAACTGATTAAAATTTATTTTATCAAATGAGTTTTTATTCCTTTCGATTTAAAATAAATTAATATTATTTTGAGAACTAAATATTGCATATATTTAGGCTCCACGCGCACGTCCTTTTATAATAAAAATATTATGCATGTAAGTAATTAATTATCTGAGATCAATAGTTTTCAATTCGGTTATACCGACTATTCGAAAATGAGTTGATATAATGTCTATGCAAATTTACTTCCATGTGCTTATGATCCCCGGTTAATTGCATCACGAATAATGCAATTAAATTGCCCACGTAGCCAAGCGATAGTTTTTTCAATACTATGTTTACGTTCATACTCCTACATTTTCCCGGTTAATTGATTTTCCAATTTAGTTGCTTTACTGTCTTTTCCAAAGAAATTATTAAAAGGCTACCATTTTACACGTGAAGTTGGACTAGGTTTTAGATTATTTGTAGTAATCAATGTGCATACCTAGAAAAAATTTAATTTATTTAATTCATTACAATACTGTGAAAAAAATAATTATAATTGTTTTAGTTCGGTTTTATTGCTTTTTGAAAATGTCTTGAAATTAGTTGACTCGATAATGCAATTAAGCGGAATTTCGATAAGTCAATTCGTCCTTTAATTTGACATAAAATCGTAATATATTGTCAGTCTTTTTATATCTAAAAATACTTATTTTCTTACAAATTGTTTCGTATACAATACTTTTTTAGAGCACTAAACAGGGTGAAAATTAATAAGACAAATTATACGTTGCACAACTAAAAGTTTTATTAAACAATTTTAAGATTTTTATAATTACAAATAATTCACTGAATAATTTGGTAAAACTTAGAATATTTTATTAAAGAACCTCAAAAATATTTTAATTAATTAAATTTTCAGTAATGAAGATTTATTTAATTCAAAGTCTTTTGTCTAAAGTACATGATTTGAACTACAGCTAAAACCGTGCATATACACAACTAAGATAAACCTTTTATAACTATGGTATATTTTCAAAAAATTATTTATTATATTTATAAATTTACTTAAAACTTTGCATTTTATTAGAGTTATTTTAAAAATGAATTGTCTTATCTTGTATATTGAACTTTATAGATTTTATATTTTCTTTGCTTTTCACCTATGTATTAAATTCATATAAATTTTAATTACAGGTAAACCATCTAAAGTAATTCATCTAAGGAACATTCCAAATGAATCAAGTGAATCAGAAATAATCCAATTGGGGGTACCATTTGGGCGTGTTACCAATGTACTTGTATTAAAGGGTAAAAATCAAGCATTTTTAGAAATGGCTGATGAATTATCAGCTACTCAAATGGTAACATGTTTTACTAGTACACCACCACAATTACGCGGTCGAATAGTATATGTTCAGTATTCAAATCATCGTGAATTAAAAACAGATCAAAGTCATTCAGTTGCGGTAAGTGTTTTACTAAATTACACATATTCAGATACATACATTTCTACACATTATTAACAAAACATGAATATATTAAAAGATGGATTATAAATAAATCACGTCTACTTCAGATATATTATAAAATAGGGATAAATATAAACAAAAAGTTTAATCAAGTGCATAAATATGTTATTTAAACATTGTCAGAAGGATTAATGTAATATTGACTTCACTAAAAATACCGAAATTAAATCAAAATAAAATTTTTTAAAAGTTCCTAACTTTTGCTATTTAAATTATGCCTTATTCCCAAAATGACGTTTAAATATAAACCTATTTCACATTCTTTAAATGTAGTTTTCATTAACTGTAACTCACATAAATGAATATTTATAAATTCTAAATGCGTATAATGCAATTAATTGACATTCTACACATTCCATATTTATTAAATGTCTTAAATTAGTATACTCTTTTAATTCACTAGTAATTGTTTACTCAATTTTTTTGATTGTGATGTTAAAAGAAATCCATAAATTTAGTTTTTACGTATTTATGCATAACAAATACATATTTAAACGAGAAAAAATAGAGTTGAACGTATCAACTCTGTGATAGCGGTACGAATTTGTCATAGTATGTGCGAATAAATTTTCCATAGCTAATTATAAAACAGACTATGACCTGATGTTGTCGTATTACCATTTTAATTTATGCAAAATTTCAATACTGTGTTTCCAATATTTTCTAAGATATGGCCAAACTATGTACTATTGAAGCCAGAAAGAACCAAGCAATTTCAACGACTTTTATCAAACACATTGGTCCTACTGATATATTCGTTTGTGTAAAATTTCAATACTACAGCTTTTATAGTTTTTAAGATATAGCCAAATAAATTTTGAAGTTGTATGGGAGTTACCCGAACCTGTACCCCAATAATATATAATTTAAATAGGGTTATGTCATTTACTATAATAAATAATTTGTAAAAGTTTGGTAAACTTAACTCAATTAGCTTTTGAGTTATCGTTGGGACGACGGACAGACTAATCTAGATCGACTCAGAATTCGATGCTGACCAAAAACATGCACCTGAGTCTATATCACAGACCATTATTTCTTAACGCAAATTTAGTTATTATTAATTATTTCTTAAAGGCAAATTTAGTATACCGTTCCAGCATACATTCGTACGGATATAAAAATCATAAAATTAATAAACGCTCCTTCCAAATGTCTATTTTAAAGGACATTTTTTTTAAATATTTTTTTCTATGAAAATCTCTTAAAAAATGCATTATTATATTTTATAAAAAATTAATTATTAATAATTAACTTTTATTTTTAATTGAATTATGAATTTCAATTTCACTTTTTCTTCCTCATATTGAATCACTATAGTTTTTCAATAAATTATTGAAATTATCTTTAATATTTAACATGAAATTTCAACTTTTTGTTCTTTTTTTTTTTTATTGGAAAAATATTAAACATTTATTTACTGAAAAAAAGGGAAAAAATTCTGTTGTTTTATTAATTACCTTTCACATCATTTAATAATAAAATAATTAATGATATCGTTTTCAATAAATACCCGCTTAAAATAAAAAAATTTTATTGAAAAATAGCCAAAAATAAAATATTGGTCACTGGTTAGAATAAAATTATTTTATTAATATTTAATTGTTGAATTTTTTAGCAGGAGAGGTATTGTTTTCATTTTTTTTGCATTCCTCAAATAATATGGGACTCTTCGCTTTATTATTTTCATAATTGTTGGGCAACGGTTTGGTCAATTTAATAATATTTTTATTTCGAACCAAACTGCAATATATTCTTTAAGGAACAATTTTTGTTCACTCAATTTCTAAATGATGGTTATCCAATCAGCTTCGAATTTTATTAAAAAATAATATTTTCGTAAAATTTCATAGAAAAAATTTCGAAAAGGGCATTAAATGAAATTTCATTTCGATCGAAAATTCATAAGTACGTTAGCATTCACATGTTAATTGAAAGTTTTCGGAAAATATTATTTAATGTGTCTATAAACAAATTAATCCGCTTATGAAACAAAAAAAGTTAACAAAGCAAATTAATATTTTTATATTGATATGGAAAGTATAATTAAGTTACCTATTAGTGTGCTAATTTTGCAAATGATGTACGAAAACTCACCCACTACTATAACATTTAAATCAATTGAATTCAAATCCTTATTAATATTTTTATAATTGAAAGCAGGAAGCTAAATTTGTATGACAAACCTCTTTAATATTTAATAGCATAGTATTTTAATAAGATTAGTTGGATTTTTTTTTTCATACATATGAGTAGCCAGAATTAAGTAGCCAGTTATACAATTTTAAATAAAATTTCATTTCCAAATGTTTTACGCTTTCAGTATTGCTCGTATTCGAAAAAAAATTTCATTATGTTATGTGTTTGCTCTTGCGGAATTTTCAATAATACGATAAATGTGATTCAAAATAAAGGGCGAAACTATTCATTATTTTATTTTCACATTGATATCATTTTATTTAAATATTAATAGTTCTCTAGAGAAATTTCAAGTAGGTATATAATTTACATTACACATTTGTATTCGTAATTTAATTAATATTATTTAAACTTGTATTAATAAGGATGAGCAATTTTACAAATTGTTCATAAATTCAGAACTTATATTATTGAAATATTAAAATATGTAAAAAATAATTAATCAAGTAAAATAAATATTTATTCAAGAATTAAAAAATTATAAACCATTTTAGCAATCTAAAATTTTTGCTAGAAATTTTTATTACAAGTTCAACATCACAATTTTATTATGTGTATTTTTCATACTTTCATACATTCTACCACAGCAATGGTCATGTTTTCATGAATTCATCTTCTTATTTAAATCTCGTGTTTCATTTAATTTCTTTAAAAACATTACAATCTCTTAAAGGCAAATAGACTGTTTGGATTCATAACCATTTTTATGTCTACAAACAATAAAAAACACAAAATCAATTTTAAAAGATAGCACAATTTATTGACTCTAGAATAAATTTTTTTTTTGATTTTCCATTGCTCTCTTCCATTTCTTAAAATTATCCTTGTTGTATTTTTGTTTTTATACGAATATGAAATTCATTTATATTACAGAAACAGAAATTCGATTCTACCGTAATTACAAATTTTTGATTATTTTTGTTTTCCAATCAATTCAGTACTTTAGACTAAATTTCACAGCGAAACAAAATTGCTAAAATAAATCACAAATCCAGATTGTCTATATAAATCATAATTAATTTCGAATTTTCCGTAACTATGTTATAAATGATGAATGTGGTTTTTTTTTGTTGCAAAATCAAAAATGGAATAATCATCATTAATGACAAGAACACAGCAGGTAATATATGGATCAAAACAGCAACAAACTGTCAAAAAGTGTACTTTCAATGATTTAAGTTGAATTTCTTTTGCTTTTATTTACTTTCTTCATTTTTTTTTAATTAATTTAGGAGATTTATTTAACCTTGGAAGTCATTTTTGTAAAAAAAAAAAATTTTCTATTTTCTTTTATGCAAATATAAGAATTCAGAGAATTTTTTATTTTACTAAATAGGCAAATAAGAACATTTATTAAAAATGTATGTACCGCACACGCTACACTGAAATTGCTAATATTTTTTAATGTTTCTTCTGCTTCATAATATTTTTCAATTATATCTCACATGTATACCTATTTTGGGGAAATTTTATGAAATTTAAACTGGCAAAGAATAATATAAATTTGCCCTTCAAGTATAAAAAGAGAAACAAATCAAAGATTTTTATATTTTTATTCTAGAAAATTATTTTAATTTAAAAATAATTAAAAAATTATTTTTGAAAAAGAATTTTTAAGTGTTTTCTTTCAAGAAAAATGAAAAAAAAATTTATTCTTTTTTTTTTTTTATCTAGGATGTATAAGAAAACATCATCCCCATTCAAGAAGAAAAAGAATAATTTCAATGAAAATCTGTAATTGAAATTTTCCTGCTAAATTTTAAATATTTGAATTTTACTTTATTAAAATTCAACTATTATGGAGACTATTTTTGTTTTTGATAAATAAAAAAGGTCAAATAATGCTGAAATTTTATATAGACACAGATTAATATTAACTTACCTATTTCCCGAAATATTTGATTTTAAAATATGATATTAATATTTGTATTTCATTCCTTAGTAACTTTGTGTTAAACATCCCTTGCGATAATCTATGTAAAAAGGAAAAAGAGAAAAATTATATAAAAGCCAATCTATTATTTAAATAAAGCCAATAGATTTAAGTCTGGACGGAATTTTCCAGTTCCTTTTTGAAATTTCAATTTTCCACTCAACTTTACAATATTATGATTCTTTTTTTAAGCACAGGAGCCAAAAATATTTCCATGAACTTGTAATTGTGTAATTTTTTCTTTCATTAATTTTGGTGGAATATTCGACTACAAAATTTTGAATGCCAATTAAGTTTACTTTTTATTAAAGACAATTACGGGTTTCAAATAATTTTAATATGTTCATGTGAATTAATAATTGTTACTTCAAATTAAAATGTTCCTATTCCTAAAAGTATGCAATTTTTTCTATAATTATCTGATGATTGTTTCCGATGTCAGCATGAAAAACAATTTAAATCTGAAAAAAAAAGAATGATTAATTTTCACTCTTTCCATATTTTTTAAATGCGGTTAACTTAGTTTTAATATTAAATTTAAAAATATTTAATATTCAAAAAGGATTTTTTTTTTGTTTGCATATATTTTTTATTTACAAAACAAAACTGAAAAAAAAACTCCTTTTTTTTAATTTTTTTTTTTTCAATTTGTCTATTTATTTTTACATTTATTTAATTTTCAATTTTTTATTTCAAAAATTTTATATTTAATTATTGGCTTTTTATTTTCTTATGTTATATGTGAAACACTTGTGTGAATAAACGTTATATTTGTTTAACAATATATTTGTATATTTTACTTCTTTTTTTCCTATTCACAGTGGTTTTATATTATATTTTCACTTTTCATTTAATTTGAATTTTTACGTGAATTTTTATTTTATTTGGTTAAAAAAAATGGAATTTTATATATATATAACATATATGTATGTATATACGGTTGTACTATATTTATTTTATGAAAATCTACATACATATGTACATATAATTTTTTTCAACATAACAATAAACGGAAAACAAATAAAACTCATTGTTTTATTTGAATTGTTTGGGTAATAAAATATAAAAAAAAAAAATGAAAGAAAATTTAATTTTTTCATCATGTTTGTTATACCATTGTTGTAATTATATTTGGTTATTAAGAATAATGGAGAAAAAAAAAATGGAAAAAAAGTGAAACAAAAATTTTGTAAAAAATTACAAAAATTACTAGAAATTGTCATATTTACCAACAAGAAAACAAAAAAAAAACAGAATAAACAAAAAAAAATTAATAAATTTGAAAAGTTTTCAAAAATTTGAGAGTAAAAAATAAAGTTTTCAGACAAACTTTTCATAAAATTTATTCAAAGAGCTCAAACATAAGCTTGTGCGTTGTTTTTTTTTTTCAAACCAACGAAAGTTCCAAAAATCTAAGATGTGCGTTTTTTTTAGCTAAAAAAATAAAAAATGATTCCGTTTTATTAAAAATAATATTTGAACTCATTACTTTTACATGCTTTTTAAATAATTATTAGAAAAATGTAATTATTTTGTAATTGAAGTTTTCAGTGAAATTATTTTTTATTGTCTGCAACCTGAAAATAATTTTAAAAAATTTATAATTGAGAACTTTGTTTAAAGCTCGAATTTTCTAAAGATTTTTCTTAAATTTCCGATTTGAAAGTCACCTAAATTCTTTGTTGCAATTCCATAGTCGGTTGCACACTTATACAATCTTGACACACTCAATATATATGTATGTATAAATATACCCATTTTGTTTCAAGTGCAATAAAACTGGAAACATTTTCAAAATGAGGCTATATAAAATTAAATAGAATACCTGCTATCAAATAATAACTACTTTGAAAAGTGAAGAAAAAAAACTGTTATACGGTGAAAAATTAAATAAATTATGGGTCCATATGAAGTTGACATGTCACTTCCTGCAAACTCAGAATATATTCTAAAATTTTCTATTTAGTAATCATATTTAAATTTTTTTTAGAATTTAGTGACTTCTATAATTTATAAAAGTTCTGGTTCAGTTCAATTAATTTTTAATAGTTTGAAATATTACAGTACGCGTTTTGGTCTTACGACTTAGATATACATACGATTTTTACCTTTGCAACTATTTGATTGCTTATTTGTATTCAATAGATTTATGTTCAAGCGCGCATACATACAAATATATGGTCGCATGCAATTAGACATACAAACTAATTTCAATTTTTATTTAATGCATTCCATTTGAATTAACGCAATACTTCAGTTGGTCAGATGTACTCACAACAATTCTACAATCAAGCCGCAATTGGAAAACAAAAAATTGCATGTCTGTCTGAACCCTTATCTTTTGAATTCTGAATTTCCACGAGTTTTTTCAAATTGAAAGACTATACCAGAAAATATATTGATAAGATTAGTAACAAAAACTATTTTGCAATGGATTAAAGATATTTTAAATTTTCCTTTTGTTGCTGCATTTTAACCTCTGATACTTTCAAAAAAATGAGTATTCATTTCATTACTGATTAAAAATTCTCTACTTTCGGAGTAACTTCCAATAGAGGTTTTTTTCTTAAAAATGGTCAAAGGGTGTGTAAAAAATTATGGAAAAATTAAAACGCCCCGAATTTTAAACTTTTTAAAATTTATCTTCTATATTAAATTTTTAAAATAAATAAAAAATGCAACATTAAAGTAAAAATTTCCTAAAAATGAATCTTAAGTGTATAGAAATCTGAAATAAAATGCATACTATGAAAGTAGTTTAAATTTTTATTAAACTACTAATGTACAAAAATACTTACATATGTACTTATGTAATAATATTTAAATCATAATAACGGAAGTATAAAAAATTTCAAGTATACAAAGTTAATTTTATTCTTCTTTTTCATTTTAAGAATGACTTGCAAACTTACATGTTGTTTTTACTTTTAATTCCATTTACATTTATTTAAAATTTTTTGTATAACCACAATTTGTAGTTACTGAGTTTTCTTTTATTTTTACTCTATAATATTCATGTGCTTGGAAAACCTAAAGCTGAAATGAAATAAAAAAAAAATTTTTTAAATAACAGAATAAAATCCAATGAAGTATAAGCTATTCAATGAAACCAAGTTTTAAATTTTTAAATTTATGCAATAGAAAAGAAAAAGTAGAAAAAAAAACCAAAATTGCAAAAGTATATACACAACACTACATTGCAAAAAAAACATCATTTGAAAAGAAAATATAAATGCACACACATGTACAGCATCGTTTTTATAGTAAAAATAAAAAAAGAAAATGGCAAGAAACGACAACACAATTTTTTTCTTTGATTTTTTCCTTTTTACGTTATCCTTTTTTTTTCTGAAAGAAAAGGTTTTTAAAAAATAAAACAATATTTAAATTTTCTTGTTTTCTTTTTCAACTTCTTTTAATTTTTTTTGCTTTAATCCTTGTTGTAAACCACATTAAAGTTACTCAAAAAAAATCGGAAAAAAAAACAAGTAGAATTTCACATAAATGCAGTTAACAATAAGTCTAGTATTTTATAAATACATATATAAAGAAAAACTTGAATGTTAACATTAACCCTCTTTATAAATTATTACAAATTAATGTTGATTCTTAAAATTTAATACCAACACATTTAAGTGTAAACCAACATAGAGTTCAAAGTGACATTTTTAAAGCAAAAATGTTGAATTTCAACCACACTCTAATAGCGCATATGTTAAGGAGAGCACTATGCGATTGCCATTACAAATATTATAGAAAGTAGTAAATAACAAAGGCCTGAAATTCACAAGATCTTCTGCTATAATAACGATTTAAATTTCGTAAATTTTATAATTTTTATTTCTATACCTGCTTTTTTCAACATCCATGACAATGCGATCACAAAAATAGGCAGGCCAATAATTTTGTGACCGCCTCTTGTTTGATTTTAAAATTATTACATTCATTTAAAATTTTTTTTTTATAATTATACATACATACTATGAAAAAGCTGTGCAAGTACTGCTTACATTAATTAACCATTAAAACTAAAATAGTTAGTTTAAATTTATTCTATTAGAATGTAAATTGTAGATCTATTGCGGCCCCCAACCATGAGCGCCCAGTCAAGGCATGCCCACCAGCCAGGATTCGCCTAAGCTGTCCCTTTTCTTATGGATAAATGCTCAACACTCATTGAGAAGGTGCATCGAAGTTTTCTCCATAGTACCTGCAAGAACCGTCAGGCTCAATTTGCTTAGGTGTTTTCTAAGAATGCAGTATTCTGTCAGGAAATCCATGAGAATTCTCACATAATTCTTTGGTTTAAGGAACATTATTTGATCAAATTATCTTCTGTTCTACTTCTATCGAATTAGCTAAACTAAAAATTAATTTTAATTTTTCATTATCGCGTCATCATATTTCTACTTCCACTGATCATAACCACAAATGTTGCCTTCTCGTGTTTGAGAATAGCTATTCTATACCACCACATATATTTTCAATCGATATTTTTAGTAAAATTCAATAAATTATATACACGTATTAATAAATATTGTTGATTTTTGCTTAATCGATGTCCAGATGATCAGTTTGAACATTTTATTTTTCCGCTTTATAATGATTTAGTTCTGACGCGATATCAAACTACAAGATCTCATCACTTATCCCTCTCCTATAATGTTTTGATTTTAAATACCATTTTGAAGCTTATTAACATGAAAAAAATTTTTTGGTTTTTTTAAATTGCTTATTGCAATTGTTGCATATTGCAAATAAAATTTTACTAACGAAATCTGTAACTATTCTGTATTAAGAATTTGCTCCCAAAAATTAATTTAAAAAATTTTTATGTATACCTTAAGAAATTCTTAGTAGTTTTCTTCTAATTAATTTTGTTTATAATCTTGAATCACCTTATACTTGACTTGATAGGTTTTAACTAATATTATATAAAAAAAAAATTAAGTTATCTTAACAAAAAACTAAAAATGGAAATCAAATCAACTTGAAGTTTATAAATTTTCATTTTCTTTTCTAAGTGCAAAAAATTTTGCAAATACATGCATATTTACTTACACATACATAATACTTTATTCTTCATATTATAGGAAAAGTGTACTTCAATAAAATTTATAAATTTATGACTATAGTTAACCTTAAAAATTACTTTTATACTTTTACTAGATACATACATATATAAATTAAAAATATCCCATTTGCTTAAAAAAAATAAAAGAGCCAAGAGATAAAACTTAAATCTTCTGTTTGATGTGGTTTTAATTTAAAAAAAAATAACAAGAAACAAACACCAAAAACAAAAATTACAATTTTTTCTTAGAAATTTTTATAAATTTTTTTTTTAAATGAATAAAACTTAATATTTTGCATTCCAAGTTCAGTTTTTCATAGTAATTTCAAATTTGTTAAAAACCTAAATCTATTAAAAACTTTGATTTAATAATGAAAATGGTTTCTTACTTTTTAACGCAAGAATAGTTACAAATATTTCAGGTTTCTTTTGTATTAAATTCGATTTATGGATCTTAAATCTTTTATCTTAAAAATTATTTGAAGAAGAAAAGAACGTTTCCCATTAGTTCACAAAATAGAATCATTTAAATCATTGAATTGAAGATTTTGTCATCTAAAACTTTTACTTAACCACTTTTGAAATAAGTATACATATAAAAATTCAATTTTAATTGATAAATGGGTAATTTACAGTTAACTGTATTACAGTATTTAATTAATACATAATAATAAAATTATAAATTGAAAAAGGACAAATTTTGGAAATTCAAATAGGCAAAAACTTAATTGGTTTATTAAATGCTACTATACTACATTTGTCTTAAGTTTGAGTTGGTGAATATATAAAATTCATTTAATATTTTGATACAATATTGAACAATAGAAATGAAATACAAAATCATGTATGATTTATACGAGTATAAGGATGATATGTATTTGATTGAATTAACACAAAATTACAAATGAAGGTTTCGTAAATCTCTAATTGAATTTTTATAAAATTTAAATTCAATATTTTTAATAGAATCTGAATTAGTATTTAGTAAAGTTAGGTCAAACTAATGATTTCTAATGTAGCACTTGTCTCTTTAATAATTGAAAATATTACTTTTAACCACAATCTAGCAATGTACTACATTATTAAAATTACTTTCATTCACTTACGAAAAAATTTAAAATATTGCATATATTTAGGAGGAGTAATCTATGCAACCTTTGAAATAAAACAAAAATAATTTTTCTTCTAACGGAATGAACTATTTATTAGTGTCTTAAAGCTAAATTTCCGATTCCTACAAGCTGCGATCTAGAAAAAAATTATGCCGAAAATTTGAAAAAAACGGATTTTAGATAACTGCAAATTAAAACGGCCAAATTTTGTTTTCTTAAAGTTCAAATAAAGTATGGCCCGGTAGAAGGAGCCAGCCAATAAATATTTTTCTGTGTTTGCAGAATTTAAAAAAATGTTTCTGGTTTTACTATACCAATTACTTAAAAAGTGGAATTTTTTAGGACTTTGAGGGGCTATAATTTTTAGAGGAGTGAAGATACATAAAAATTTTCTTCTACGGAAATAAGTATCTGGTGGAGATTTATGTAAATCTTTAAGGGTCTAGAAGTATTGTAAACTTGTTCACAGACGGACGGACAGAGTGAAAGTAATAAACGCTCTGTTTCAAATTTTTTTCTTGACTTTTAATTAAGGTACAATTTAAATCGCTATTTCAGATTTTAAGTTTGTAAGATTTTTTAAATATCAGCAAATTTTCAACTTTCCACTGACTTCCTTTAATCTATAACTCGTTAAAATAATGTTTTTTTTTCACTGTGCTAGAAAAAAAAAATTTAAAATATTAGAAAAGAATCCAAAAATTTAAAAAAATATTTATTTTTATTTTCTCTCATCTTCATTTTGTGTGTACTCGCAAATATCCTAATCGGATTTTTTTCACAAGGATAATCTGGAAAAAGCAAAAATGCATAAAAAAACACACAGCATACAAACATATTTTCATCATTTTATTCTTCTTGTTTTTTTTTTTTTATTTTCACACCTTTTCTCACCTGAGATTTTTTGGAATTATTTATTAGCTATTGCTTTTGTTTTTTTTTTTTCGAAAAAAGCGTATTTTGTTTGTTATTTTGTTTTAGATTTATTAAAAAGTGAAAATTCTACCAAAAAGGATTAAGCTCTTAGACAAACATTTATGACTAAAAGGCTTTACCTTTCTTAACTTTTTTCTACACGTTTTTTTTTCTTCTATTTTTACTTGATATTTTTCGATTTATTTTATTGTCAACCAATGTTTATTTAGAATAATAAAAAGAAACAAGAAAGAAAGTATGAAAATACAAATTCTTAAATAAAAAAAAAATTTGTACCAGGTGGTAAAATTAAATTATTAAAGTATGAAATTTCACGTTGAACAAATGAAATTTCTATTTGTCAATAAAATCACAATAGAAAAAATATTATACGAGTAATTTAATTAATAAACAGCCAATAATTGTTTTATTTCAACTAGTATTTTTGTATTATTATAAACTAAAATTATTGATTGCTAAAACTGCTAATTTAATCTAGAAAATATTCGAAATTAAAATTTACAGCTTAAAGATTTAAAAGAAATTCTAATTATTTAAATTTGAGAATGAGAGAAACTAAAAAAAATTTATTATAAATTATAATTGGAAAAGAAATCAAAAAAATAAATAATAATTTACAATTAATTTTTTATTATAAACGATATTTGAAATTTTACATAAAAATTACGAATATCTATGATGAATCAATTAAATCTATTGTGTTTTATAATTTATTAACACTCCCAGTATAGTGGTGACTTCTTCTTAAAACTGTATTTTCAAAACAAATTCTTATATATGAACTGATTATGGGTTTTATCTATGGTTTTGGTTAATTAAATTTACTATTAAATACAAATTATTACTAAACTTAATATTCGCTGTATATTCTGCGTATACTCCATACAACAAAATCAAAGACACTTTTAACTTTATTATACCGAAACATTGTAAAATTTTTTTTGAAATACAATATTAAAATTATATATTAGGGACTTACTATATGCAATTTGATTTTCGTGAACGGAAAAATGATAAAATAGCACCAATTAATTTGTATAATATTACCTTTCTCTTTTTACAAATACGAAAATGATCGAATTACATAGTAGGAACCCGGTTTACATAAAATTATTAATCGAAAACCTCCCAGAATTAATATAAAATCACAAATTTCAAAAAATTAGAAATATTCAACGAAAATATATTAAAATTTCAGAGTAAATTTTATTTTAATTTAAAAATAAAAATGCAAGGATAAAACTCTAAAGAAAAATAAATTCATCCAAAATGAAAAAAAAAAATGAAAGTTAAATAAAAAATCTGATTAAAAACTTATCAATCTCCCTATTAATTTTCTACTTTCCTTACATCCTTACAACAATAAAACAATTTTTATTTCACTCTATTGTGTTTTTTTTTCCTATTTTCTTTCTTCATCAAATCTTCAATCACCTGTAAATAAAATGTAATCCAATTTTATATCTTTTTTACTGATTTCTTTTCAATTTCTCTTTTAAAGTAAGTTCTTCTTTTTTTTTCAAAGAAAAATGTAAGAAAAATAAAAAATTTAAAATAATTTTTTTTTTTTAATTTAAAAAATGTTCCAGATGCATGAACTCAAATTTACACGAATTTTTTGTTCTTGTTTTTATTCAACTCTTATTTAATGTCCTGTCTGCAGCAAAATGCATCAAAACCACTTGAAGAAAGGATGTCTAACTTTTGATTACACCAAAAATATAAAATAACAAAAAAAGAAAATAACTACGAAATTAGAACGCAACGAAAAAATTGAATAAAAAAAAATTTAAAAGTTAAAAAAGGATAAAATACAAATCTAAGAACATGTTCTTTCCTTTTTCTATTGTGTGCTTATTTTTATGCTCCTTTTTTTTACATTGTTCCTTTAAAGAACATGTAAAAAAAATCCTCTATAAAAATTTACTAAATGTATACAAATTGCGCGAAATGCTTACCATTTTTTTTTTTTATTATTTTGTTCAAGTTTATTTTGTGTTTTGTGTGTTTGTACATATTGTGTATATATATGTGCCCATTTAAATATTTTTAACATATAAAATTTTCGGTCTATATAGAACATATTGTTCATGTACACGTGTACATTTATGTACTTTTACATATGCATATAAAATATACAAGAAAAAAAAATAAGAATTTGTTTTCGTAAATTTTCTTTTCCCTATAACAAATATAAAGATTTTTATATCTCTATTAGGAAACTTTCGTTCTAGCAAAAAAAAAAAAAAAAAATCGGTATAAAAAGCTATTCCGTTACTTTAAGAATATTTTAAGAATAAATTTGTTTTTCTTTTTTTTTTCAAACACCTTCTAGTTCTGTTTTTACGATAATAACAATGTCATAATTCTCTTTATATCGATCAGTAAACCTTTATTAGAATCGTAATTTTATGTATTTGATCTACGGACCATAAAAAATTTGAGAATGTTATGAATTTATGTAAAAATTTTGTTAAATACAATGTTGCTAACTTATATACAACAAAATTGCACTGATTAATCTGTTAGAAATTTTCATAGGTTTTTAAGTTTCAGTATTAAATTCAAATAATAAGGAACTCAATTATATTACAATTATATTACATTGTTTGCACTATATAAACTCTAAACCTTAAGGTAGTGATTCTCAAAGTGGTCTATATAGACCACTAGGGGTCTATGAAGACCCGCTAGAGGTCTACGAAAAAATCTGAATTTATTTAACTTTCTCACATCATAAATGTACCTTGCTACTAAATTAGCATGGGGTCTTATCAAAAATTGAAAAACACGACAAGGGGTCTACGAGAGAAATAAGTTTGGAAACCTCTGCCTTAAGGTATTGAAATTTTCTCTCTTGCGCTAATTTAAAGAATTAAAATTTTATTTGGTTCGCTTCAAAAATTTCCAAAATGAAATTGAAATTTACAGTCATTATGCAAAACATTAAAGAAACATTTATGAAAAACCAGAGTACGAATTTGCAATTTTTTTTATAACCTTTCATACTTAGATTACTACCTGAATTATTCGTACCCAATATATGCTACGTTTAGCAAGTCAAGCAACAAAATATTATTTCTCCTTGAATTTTCTACTCTCTAGTGGCATGCCATTTCAACTTCTTAATTAATTCATATTAGAGAAAGAGCGGTTATGCAGAAACATTTGAACACAAAATAATAGCAAAACAAACCTCAAACTAAAAATCATTTTTATAAAAATCATTTAATTTGAAAAAACAATTGGCTTTTTTGTAATACAGTCAAATTCTCTGGCATCAAAAAATATAAATTTTAAACATTAATGTTTGATTTTGTTTGTTTTAACGGAATCTTTCAAGCACCAATTTTAGAACTGTAATTTCTTCTCACATTTATACACATAGGTACTTTTTATACGAATAATATAGGAACCCTATTTCTATGAATTGCTTTAAATCAAATTTCAATCCATAAATTTAGCAAATGCTCATAACTCAAATTCTTGAAATTTTTTTCGACTTTAATCTTCTTTTGTTATTCTATTAAGGATTTCGAATTTTTTAACGTGTGTATGCTCAATCCCCATGGTTGTCTTGAAAATTATATATAGGGTAGGTAAAAAGGGGGAAATTTTTCTTAGTATTTCAATTCTCGACAATAAGTTTCTTGTTTTTTTTTGTATTTTTGGTATTTTTATTTTTTGTTTCGTTTATAATTTTTTTATTTTATTTTATTGCAGTGCAATTTAAATGTTTCATGAGATTTTGTTATTTTTGTATCGTTAAGCTCAAGCTAAAGTTTCCACAATCTTCTTACTTTTCACTTTGCATTTTCCACTTTACTTTTATTTTTTATTTTGTTTTAGAACAATTTTTTTTTTATTTTTTTTTACACTTTCTATGTTAATATTTTGCTTTCTTGTAGTAAAGACATTGTTCGTGTAGGAGAAAATCTTCAAGGATACAGTCGAATTATAGACGAAATAAAGTAATAAGAAATGTAAAAAAAAAATAAAGAAAATTTTTTTTCTTCTGCTGTGCAACAAAACAATAAAGACGAAAGAAAGAATAGACTTAATAAAAAAATTTTATATTTACCTTTTTTTTCTGTGTTACTTTAAACTTAACTTTTTTTCCATATATAAATAGATTAACATATACTCGTAACTGAAGGAAAAGAATTACATTTGGTTTTGTTGCTTTTCTCTGTTTATTTTCCTCCCTTCTTTTTATTTATTTTGGACATCACTTTTAAAACAATGGAAAAAAAACTGAGTACTTCCAAATTATCATGTCGCTGCAACATTACTGAAATTGAAATTTTTAAATATTTTAAAGTTTTATTTTTTAATAGTAATCACCGAAATGTACGAACGCACATGTGGAGGAAGCCTGAAAAATAAAACGATTCAATAGTATACCTTATTTTCGACTAGCCCTAGTAAAAGTAATCAAAGTAATGACTTTGATTTCGCTTATAGTGCTATAACAGCAAGAGAGTACGTAAAAATAATTGTTAAAATTAGATTTGAAACCAAACAAATAAAGAACTAATTATTGTATATACCAAAAAATTCAAAAATACTCGATTACCCTACTTACACTTGAACCAATTTGAGAGAATACTTATCTTTTAAACCAGAGTGCTTTTAAATCGTACTTAAATTTTATGTTTATATAATCTACATGCTTAACCCGTTATTTCAATATTAAAAAATAATTATTTAATTTTTTTGTAAATTTTTTAGAACGCATCAGCTGCATTACAGAATCAAGATTTTCAAATACAATCACCAGCTTCTGGTTCACCGTTACCGGTTAGCGGTGGTGCGGATGCAACACAAAATGCAGTTACACAAAATAATACACAAGTTGGTGTTGGTGGACCAAATACAGTTCTAAGAGTAATTGTAGAATCGCTTTTATATCCAGTTTCATTGGACATACTACATCAAATATTTCAACGTTTCGGCAAAGTATTGAAAATTGTAACATTTACTAAAAACAATTCATTCCAAGTAAGTAAAATTAAACTATATACTTTAATAATAAATTTATTATTTCATTTAATTAAAATTTAAAAAAAATATATATTTTTAAGGCTCTTATACAATATCCGGATGCTCAAGCTGCCCAACATGCTAAAGCTATATTGGATGGACAAAATATTTATAATGGTTGTTGTACATTACGTATTGACAATAGCAAATTAACAGCATTAAATGTTAAATATAATAATGATAAATCAAGAGATTTTACAAATCCATCTTTACCGCCGGGTGAACCAGGTGCTGATGTTATACCAGGAGCTGGGGGTTTGGTTAATACAAATGATTTATTATTGATAGCAGCCAGGCAAGCTAGACCTGCTCTTACAGGTGATAAATTAGGTAACCTTATCATTTTTTTCATTTTTATTTTCTTAACGCGTATAAAAACCCTACTAATATTGACCTGTTATCTCAACCGGTTACTTCATGTACATAATATACATGGGCTAATTCAATATAAATGTAGGCTAATATTTATTATTGCCTTGAAAATTTTACATTCATAATAAATTTTAATTATTAAAACTAATATAAAACTGAAAAAAAAAATTGGAGTCTTGAAACAGATAACTGAACGTTTGTAAAAATCATTTTTCTCAATTTGAATATTAAAATTTTAATGTCCGATATTCGAAAAAGAGCATTAACAAAATGTTATTCAACACTGAGGTATGTTACTTTACAAAATAATGTTTGTGTTTCCTGTAAACACATTTATGAACATTTTTTTATTTTTGATTTATTTTTTTTTTTGTGTTTTTCGAAAATCAACTCGTTTATTAAAGAAATCTTCAAAAATTTTTTCCGAAAATTTATAATTCCGAAAACTTTTAAACTATTGCTTTCTTCTCAAATCTATTTACATTTTTGGTTTTTTTCAATGTTTACTTTTTTTTTAAGTTTTTAAATAATTTTAATTTTTTATATCAAACAAATTTATTACATGTAAAAATTTTGTAGTCACCCGTGTTCTATATTCTACATCGGATAAAATATGAATTTCATTTGGAAATTATTTTTATAACATCTGTGGTGTTCACCTGAAGACGAATTCTTTTAAAAATTTGAACATTGGCAATTGTTATGGTATTAACATTTGTAAGAGGTTCAAGTAACATTTTAAGGCTTAAGCAGACCAGTATTTTCGTTGATATTGAAGATTAATTTAACTAAATTTATTTGAAATTACACCAAGGTGCTTACAAAAACTTGAACCTTTTCTTCACCTCTAATTAATTCTAATAAAGGAAGCAGGCCTTAAACATGACTTTTTTTTTTAATTATCTTAACATTTTAGAGAAGGCTAAATATTTTTTCAAAAGTAATTGATATAAAGTAAAATGATTTCAAAATTCACAATGCGTCTAATTTTAAAAACAAAGTCATTTTCTTTACGTATTTAAAATTTACCAACAATCTTCAATTCGATTGAAATATAGAACATAGAAGTGCTTGTTTTCAAAATTAATTAAATTACAATATTTAATTTTAAAAAACTTGTTTTAACATTATTTTGAAATTCAATTGTATTTAAATTTATCTACTTATATTTACAAATAATAAAATTTCTGAATGTAATAAATTTGTTATTGTAAAATATTTATTTTGAATTTATAATATACATTTATTAATAGATATTAATTATTTTCTATCCCGTTTAGCTATTAATGGGTTAGCTGCACCCGGAGTTTTACCACCATTTCCATTAGGTATCGGTACACCATTAACTGGTGCATATAATAGTGGTTTACCAAGTTTAAATGCATTTGCATTAGCTGCCAATACTGGTGCTTTAGGTGTGGCATCACCGGCCGCTCTAAGAGGTTTTTCAAACGTTTTACTTGTATCAAATCTAAATGAAGAGGTAAGTTATACAATAAATTAATATATTTTTATGTCATCTGCTTTAAATTTTATTTCTTGTATAAAATTACATAAATTAAAATCTATTTAATATGTATAATAATTAAGAACAAAAATATATATATATTAAAAATAATTTACACAAAATATGGCTATAGAATATTTTTTTTTAATAACATACGCAAATAGTTTTCAATCCTATTTCAATAATATAATTAATATATAAATATGTAATACGTAAGTAGGAAAAAATTATTGTTTTAAATTTTATGCAATTCATAATATCAACTTCTTCTATAATAATAATAAATAAGAATTATTTGTATTTGGTCATAATTTACATTATTTTATGAAATTTTTTTTCATTTATGTAAATTTATGTGTTTCTCCTATTAATTTTTTACATAAATTTAGTTTCTTCTAAATTTATTTACTTTAGATAAAATAACGCTTTATAAGTAATTATAAAATTTACAACTCCTTTTCCCATAGAGTTCATAAAAAACTGTATACGAAGTTTCTTCTACAATCTTTCCCGTTGTATGTTTGTTATTCTTTCCCTATTAATTTTTACATGAAATTATTTTTAATATTTAAATTAGCAATTAGTGTATGATTTTCTATTTGAGTGAGACTTTCGATTTGCCAAATCTTTTAAAAATTTTCATTAAAATCACATTACAATAATTATTTGAAATCTAATCTCTCAACTGAATGTTCTGCCTTTTTTTGTAAAAATAAAATCTTAATTTGGTAATTTAACTATGTTTTTTTCTAAGCAATAAATTATAAAATTTATTAACAAAATATTAAATATTCAGTAATAAATTATTCCGAACCAAATATGCATAACAAATTTCGAGGTTTTATCTTTATCTGTTGTTACATTTTTGTCACCAAATGAATTCTATCAAAATAAGTTGTAGAATCCGTTAAGAAGAAGGCTATAGAGACCAATATTACAGTTCTTAAGCAGAGAAAATTAAGTAAAAAATCGTCATTAACATAAAAACTGTAATATTAAGTACATATCCGTAATTCAATCAAGCTAATAATTTTCATTAAGGGTTTCATTCATATTGAAATTTATGAAAGTATTCGTAGAAATAATTCAATTCATATGAGTTCATTCTTAGGGAATTATTTAATAAAACTCAAAATACGCATGAAAGGAAAAGTCTGTCTTACTCTTTACAGTTAAACTATTTAGTTTTTTTTTCCTGAATTTTTCTATCACATTATTTTTATGAAGTTATACAATTTATTAGAATATACCACCTTATAAATTGTCTTGTTTTAAATTAAGAAACCACCAGTTCAGAGAAAATAAAAATTCAAAACACAAAAATTCAAATCAAAATTTTTTTACTTCCTACTTTTTACAATTCTTTTGTTTTTTTTTATGAAAAATGACGAAACCTTGAAAAATGCCACTTAAAAATAGCCTAAAAAATTTCGTTAATGTTGAGCAGCATAAAAATTTCAACAAGTAACAATGTATGTATTCTTAGTAAGAATGTATGAGTAATTTAAGGGTACCTTCGTTAAATTTTCTTTTATGCTTTAATTTTTCTTAATTTATGAACGTCCTTAAGAACAAAAACAAAAACTTTGTTATTTTATTCTTATCAATTTACCCTTTTCCTTATTTATAAGAGAGAAAAAAAAAACAAAGTTAAGAGCGGTAATAAAAATCGCATTTTTTTTAGCTATTTTTAATTTTTTTAAAGTACTTAACTAGAAAAAAAAAATCTTCTGCGAAGCCGGTAAGAGCCTAGAAAATCCTAGAAAAACAAAGAGATCAAAATTTTTTATTTTGTCATTATATATTTATATGTATGTAAATATGTATATGAAGTAAATACGAAATTATTTTTTTATTTTTTTAAATTTTCTTTCACAAAATAATTTTAATGTTCAGTAATTTTTTTTTTTTGTTTCTTCCGTGAAAATTTTTCTTTTGTTTAAAAGAGTTTTTCATTATATGATTTTTCTTAGATAAAAAAAGAAAATCTATTGTAGGTTTATTTGAAAGAAATTTTTGGGCTGAAATTTATATCGCTCTTCTTTATCAAAAAATTAATACACATAAACGTATGTATTGTGTATTTTATTAAAAATTAAATATAGCAAAATAAATATAATTTAAAATTTAAACTAAAGTCTTTAAGGTCAATTCAGTATTTTTATTAAAATCGATAACTAAATTTTTTTGAAATAATTTGTTTTTAGTCACGTAATTAAGTAAAGTTTTTTTTAGTCACGTTTATAAGAAATAAGCCGATAGAATATAACAATTAAAGTCAAGTTTGTTTAACAAATATTGTTAACCTGCATTTCCTTCAACTTAATAGTTATACCCTTTCGTTATAGTGTAATTAAAATTTTGGAAGTCGTCTACTGCTTTAATTACACGTTTTATATTCTGACTCTGTTACAAGTATAAGTATATAATATATATACTTACGTTTGATATGTTACATGAGCATAACATATACTCCATTTTTTTAATCCATATAATGGGTACATTCCTTGATATATTGCACTCTAAACATATAACACACGTAATTACATCATTCTATATATTTTCATATGCTAAAAATTAATATTGCATTGTACATATATAATATTTATTAATTCTTTGAATAAGTTTATTACGAAAATTACTCAAATATTGAATTTAATTATAATAATGCCCCTAAATATTGAAATAATCGTAAATTTAATTTTCAAACCTCAATGAGCTATTCAATTACAATATATTTCTTGTCGAAATATTGAATAATAGAAAATTCAAATTATCTGTTTTTTTTATCTTAAAAATATATTTTTTATGTAAAAGTACATTTATTAATATTAATCAAGAATGTTTATTAAAACTAAGGAAGGTAAAATTTTATAAATTATTTCCAAATATTTATTTTATAGAATGCCTATATTCTTATTTATTATATAATTACATCATATGCACATATTTATTTATTAACTAAAATATTAATATCCTGTATTTACATTATAACTAAGTGTATTATAGTCAGATAACTTACTTAGATTCATATTTATTCAAGTTGAAAAATTCAAATGCAAATTAAAAGTTTTAATTAAATAGTTTGTATTACATAAGTATGTAATACAAACTATTAAAACACATGTTAACAAAAGATATGCCACTGTGCATTAAGAGTAAGTTACGGAATTTATTAATACATAATATTCATATATGCATTTAAGATTTACAAGATTACTCTTAATAATTCAATTTTAATTAATTATCTGAAAATTGATGAATAATATATACGTTATATGTACTTTTGTATATGTAAAAATATTGTAAAAATTGTGTTAGAAATGAAGAAATTCTTTTGAGTAAAAATAAATAATTATATTCAGCTTCGTTTGCACCTAATTATTCACTCCATATGCAGAATATTTTTAATTCATTGAAAAAAAAATTAATTTATTAAATATAAAAGCCTATCACATTGAAAATTCATAGTATATTTTTATCAGTTTACACAATACAAACAGCGAAATATGTAAAACAAATAGTGAAGACTAGTAACTGTAAAATGTTAGCTATTGGTTAACATGTTGTAATTTTTTTGTCTCAGCATTATTGTATAATTAATTGCAGAGTTTTGCAGCTATATCAAACTTTCTTTATTACATGATTTAAGTATAAAGCCCTAAAACAAAAAATAATTTAAAAATGACTCAATTTTCGTAGAGTAAACTACGCCACCACGTTACCCAATTAATCGCCACGTTACAATACCCAATTTTATTATTAAAATTAATTTAGCGAAAGAAGATCCAAACATTCTGGTTGAAAATTACATGCTTTCGTTGGAATTTTAAAATATTTCAGAGAATTGGAAACAAAATTTAGTTATCGAAACAAAACATCTATATTGATTTGAAAATTAGAATTTGTATTATATTGTTGGCCTTTCAGATTTTATAACTGTATTTCAAAAAAGTGATATAAATTTCCAGAGTCAAAGTAAGCTTTCTTAGAATCTACTTTTGCTAGATTTTTAAACCTTTAATTTTAATCTTTTTTATTATTTTTGTTTAATAATTTTGTGAAAATTTTATTTTTAAGAATATTTTTTTTTTAATATTTGTTATATTTTAAGTACTTGTGTGCGTCTTTGTCTTGTTTTTTTCTTTTTTTTTTTTTTGCATTATTTTCCATTTTATTTTTCCCTAAATTAAACTTTTATTTTCCAAATTTTGTAAATTAGAAAAATTCTCTTTCAGAAACAAAAACATTTCTAAAATTGAAACTTTTCCTCTTTATATTCTTTAATATTTTAATTAATATCATTAAAATTTAATTGAATTAAATAAAATGAAAAATGGAAAGAAAACAACAAAAAAGACAAAATTCACCATATTTTAAATTTGAATCATAAAATTTGCTAAGAAATCGTTAAAATACAAAAATCAGAAATAAAATAATTAAAAAATTTGATGATTAATCTAAAATAATCAAAAACTAAATTAATTTTAAAATTAATGAAAATTGTGGGAACCAGAAACTATGAGTTTTTATTTAAATATTTCATTCAAATAAAAATTGGAAAATTAATTTCTAGCAAAATTAAAAGTGCGACAAAATTATTCAATTAATATTGTAATTAGTATACGAGATGGTAATTATTAAATAATTCAGTTTTTAAATAAAATCATAGAAAACAAGTTAAAATTTAATTCGTATATAGGCCGAACAACACCGGCCTATGCGATATTTTAATAAAATCTGCATTTGATCTTATTTTTTTGCCATAAAATTAGAGATAGAATTCATTTTTTTTATTGGAAAATTGTGTTGACTAAGTAAGTAGATTTTATGAAAACAGTATTGCCATTTCCTATAACATTTAAAAATTAATTTCGTATAATTTTGTAAATTATATTTAATAGAAAAATAAGACAAAATGCTTAAACCTATTTTTGAAATAAAGTCATAAATCTATATTTGACGATTTATGATTTTACATTATTTATTTTCTTTCATTCCATTAAGAAAATTCTAATAGCCTGATTACTTTTTTATTCACTTTCAAATCAGAATTCTCAGTACTTTCTAATGGATATTTCACATTTCCAATAAGATTACTCAATTTTTCAATTGGATTTTTGCTTTTTTTCTCAAATTATCGATTATACGTCTCACTTTCAAAAACAAAGTAAATAAATTTGGTAGGCATTCTAGAAAAAAACGAGATACGTAATACCAAATAATTCTTCTCACTTGAAATTTACAATATACAAGTATGTAAATGATATATACTCAATTTCCGAGTAAAATTACGAGTTAAACGATCAGGCCCTAATAGTATTGAAACTGATGAGAAAGTGATGATAATATGATGATTTAGAAATGACATTTTAAGTAAGAGAAGAATATATTCAAATTTTTAAATAAATTTTAATAGTTACCATTATTACGAATATACAAAATCAGGATTGTGCCATTTTAAATCTAAAATGTCGAATACCATTATTTTTAATCTCGCATTAAATTTCTTAATATTATTGTCATATTAAAATTGCTAAATTTGAGATTTTTTTTAAAACAAAATTAATGAAATATTTGAATGAGTGTTGACTGATTATTCATACGCTTATACAAACAAAATATTATTAATTTTTATTAAGAAATACGTGTACGAATACAAGAAAGACTAATCACTTTAGAGTGAGTTTTTTTTAATTCAAATAACGAGTCATCAATTATATATTTATATATTAATTTATAAATTCATTTTTAGCATTCTCGTTTCAAATAACTTTGAACGATCAAATTTTTTATATATTTACTATAATTTTATATATATATATACATTATATACATATATAACATTTTATTTTTATTTTATCTTATGTAATTTATTTATTTAATAAAAAAAACTATAATAATTAAATCAAAAAAATAAAAATAATAATAATTAAATCATCTTGAAAATGATAATAAATTAAAAAAAAGAAAAAACAAACAAAAAAAAAAATAATATTTAATTTATTACTCTGCTAATTTTTTATACTGATCTACTATTTTCTCTTTTTTTTCTGTAGATGGTCACGCCTGATGCTCTATTTACCCTCTTTGGTACGTCTGCACACATATTTTAATACTATTTTTTAAATTTATTTAATTTTTATTTAATTTATTTAATTTAATATAAAATATTTCAAAAATAATAATTTTTACAATTTAGATTATTGTTTTTGTTGTTTTTTTTTTAATAATATTTATTTTTCATCTTACTATTTATGCATTTTTTTTTAAATACTTTCTAAAATGATAAATGAATTTATATTATAAAAAATATACATTAAAATATATATAGTGTAGGATTCTTCGCTTATGTACAAAATATACAAAATATTATTAGTATAAAAGATAATTTAATATAAACAATATAAAAAAAAATACATGATTGTGTATGTTTTTTTTTAATAATCATTTTTTCTACACTTTTTTTCTGTGTGTGTTATTTTTAATCTATACAATATTTTCAATTATATATTTTTTTTCATTTGATTTTTAATTTAGACTAAGATATTTTTATTATTTAAAATGAAATTGAAATTATTGAATTATTTTTCAAATTACTAAACAATTTTTTATAAAATATAATAAAAATAAAATATAAAAACAAAATGTTAAAAAAAAAAATTTCAGAAAAATGTTACGGGAAAATGAATAAATTATGCTTTCTTTTAAGCAATTCACAAAAAATCAATCTCTTTAGAACGCACATATTCAATGTTTTGTGTTTAAATTTAAGATTAGGAATCAACAATCAATTTTGTCTTTAATTAGATTTTTATACAATAGTTTTTGATTTGTAAGAAATCAGAACTTAAAAATTAACATAAATTTTGTTTAAATACCGACTGGGTCTTAACTAATTTATGACAGGTAGAAATGTTGAATTCGTACTTGATACGAGTAATTGAATTTAATTGAACTACATAACAATGTTTAGTAAAACATTGATATGTAGGTATGGATGATATAACCATTATTGAAGTTCTCTAATCTTATATAATATACTCGTAAATAATTAAATTTTGCCCATTTTGCAACATTTTTGATTATACAATATAAAAATTAAAGTTTAAGTAAAATTTAAATGCAAAAATTTTCTGCAGTACGACTACCAACCCTTATTACAAGATTGTCTTTTGTGTTGTAACAATATTTACATGTCCTGTTATAAATTTTTATTTGATATAGAATATTATTTTGCTAATATAGAATTATTTCATATGATTATTTAGGATCTGCCTTTTTAGTAAAATGGATAGAACACTTCTTAAAATTACTTCTTTTCTTAAATTCTTCCTTCTCAATGACGAGGTAAAAATTGCCAAAAAAATTCCTAGTTTCAGCACAAGGGGCACCATGCTTGCTTGTATAACATGCATCCTCATAACAATCTCAACATATTTAACAATTTTTAAGCAGTGAAAAGAAATTAAATAAACACTTTTTGCAAATTTTTTTCCAGTGCAGCAAATAACACAAAAAAAAACCCATTTTAAATAAAAATTCTTTCGTCATTTCAAAATATCAAATAAATATTTATTGAAACAATTTCCAATCAGGTTAATTCCATTATGTGCAAAATTAAATTTAAAGTTTTATTTAAAAAAAAAAAAAAAATAAAAAAAATATATGCATATTTTTATATTTGAAATGACCATTGAAATAATCCCTAAGCCAATTTAATAATAAACTTTTTTTTTCGAATCGAAAACTCAAAAAAAAAAAAATGTTGGGGTTATAAATGCCCTTGCATGGTGATTTTATACCACCCAAATTTAGGCTACATTTACATTACAATTTTACGAATATTTTTATAGTCTGTTTTTTTTTATACTTAACACCGATTATTATTTAATTTTATTTATTTATAAATAAAAAAAATACCGGAATGAACATTTTTATTTCCGTATTTTTCATTTGTATACGTATATTTTTTATTTAATTTTCTAGAATTTTCTCATAAACAATTTGTGTTTTTCAATTAAACAATACAAAAATTCAAATTTAGTTTATGACTAAATTAAATTTATTAAAAAACAAGAAGTTTTACATTTCAAAAATACGAAAATAAAATTTGTGTCTTACTTTATTCATGTATTTTTACTTCAAATTATTTTAAATGTACGATATGCGATAATTACTTTGAACTTAGCAATACCAGGCATTATAGTTACACGACCGAATACATTTAGGATATGACAATCTTTAAAAGCATTTTACTTTCTCAGTTCGAATATTTTGTTAAGATTTTTAAAATTAATTTTAAAAATAAATGCAGTCTTTATTTGCTCATAAACGCAAATAAAATATCTAATCTAATAACAATTAAATATAAACTAGCTACAGACATATGATAAATGAGCCGAATTTGTACAGGCTTAATAAAAATGTGAAGTCAGTTGCTTGGGTTTACCCATTGTTGACGTAATAACAATAAAAGACATTATAATTTTTGTGATCTTCGGAATCAAAAACTAGATATTATAATCTGTCGAAATTCAAAATTTTAGATATCAAACACCCAAAAATTGAAACTTAGTCCGTATAGACAAAATTTGAAATATTTTAAATGCATAAATTAATTATTTAATCATTTGATTATTTTTTATAATTCATTGAATATCCTTGTATAGATTTAATAAGCAAAAACAAAAAAAACCAATAATAAATAAATAAATAAATAAATATTATTTTAAATAATAAAAAAATCAATCGTATATGTTAATTAATTTATATAAAAGCAAATATTTGAATTCATAAATTTTTAAAATAAATAAATAAATATTAATAAAAGGAACTGTGAACACCTGTTATGTCAACAGAAAACCAGAAAAAAAGCAATAATATTAATAATTAATAAATAGTTTTTGAAATGACGTTTTACATTTTATATTTTACGGCATAAAATTTGTTATACACGCATTATAATTATGACATTTTATGTTCATTACATATTTATTATCATTTTTATTTTTAAACACATGTTGAATTCCCACAACATTTCGCGAAAAAAAAAGAAACAAACACGAAAATAATATTAAATGGAATTTATGCCAAAAAATTATTACAACAGCTACATTTTTAATAATTAATTTTATAAATACATATGTATATTAATTATATACAATAATTGCCTCACATAATAATGTATAAACAAATATTATGAAATTATACTTTCATATCCTCTATTAAGCTATCAATAATCTCTTTATTATAGACAGAATGATATTGTAAATACATAAATGCATACATAATTTGCAATATGAAAAATAATGAAATATGCATCAGGTAGAAAACAAGGATCTTAGTTAATTGGTGCACCGTATTTTTTTTATTAATATCAGCATTATTATTAATATCAGCAGCAGCATATATGTATAAGTAATATGTAAAATGAAGAAATATATTCATACTTGCGGAACTTAAATAAATTGAATAAATGCATGGAAAATATACTGGAAAATATTCATAGAGTTCTTAATTGTTTGCACATGTAAAAAAAGACATGAAACTTTATTTTTCAAAGTATATTTTATTTTTGATTTTGAATATTCTTATTCATTTTATAAGCAGACCAATAAATATGGTAGAATTTAATTAATTAATTTTTTTTATAATTTTATTTCATAAAGGCTAGTTTATTAAAGCTGAGAAAGCTGAATGAAAATATTCATTTGCTACTACTTTTTATTAAAATATAAAATTTTGCATATATTAAGGGGTTATCCAAATATTCAAAATTTTTAAAATTTGCTAATTTGAAATACTATGTACTTAATTACATTATCTTTGTGTAATGTGTAAATTTTTCAGTAAATAAAATTTACAAAATAATTGATTGAATTGGTGGTAATGTGAGTTCTGCGAGTCATAAAATTCCTTATCAATATTGTTACCAATTCATGTTGGTTATCACTTTTATAACCTCAAAGCCATTAAACTAATGAACAAAATGTTTGTCAAATTAATGACATCTTTATATAAACTTGATTGTAGGTGTGTTATATTTAATTAGTATGTCTTTTGTGTGGTTTTAAACTTTGAAATGTAATTATTATTTTTATTAATATTTTTTAAGATTAAAAATATTTAATGTTTCAATAAAATAAATTTTTCCATTTCGTGGTATCTACGAATAAAAATTAGAGAAAATTTTTTAATAAGTAAATTTATAAAATTCTTAGTAAAATGGGTGAATACATGAAACGTCAATTAGAGTCAATAATTTTTAAGTTGGCTGCTATATAACAGAAAATCTCACTAAATTATTTTTTCGTTTTGACTTTTACATTTAACTGCCACTTTCTTAATTAACTTACAAATTATAATTTTAATTTACATCACAAGTAAAATAACTACAATGCGAAAATTTTTTTATAGTTTCCAAAGTACTGTCAATATTATTAATGCATACACAGTAATATTCTACAATTGCACGAATTTATATAATTGTGTACATGAATATGTAAATAATTATGACTTAATTGTAATTTATTTAATTATGTATATATACATAATTATATGTTATATTATATTTATTATACTAAGTAAATTTTGTGGAAAATTACCTTTGAGCAGTTAAATATGAATATAAGTAAATTTTAATCTCAATTTCTAGTTCAAGCGAAAAACATGGCTATTAAATATTCATAAAAGGTAGGCATATTAAAATATAGTTATACATAATGTATAATAGTAATAATAATATAAGGATAACGATAATAATGACAATAATAATAATAAATTAGTTATTCCTTTTTTATTATATTATTTCACTGTTGTAATTTTGCAAATCAAATTTGTTTCTTTAATTTCCCTTACTTCGTTTATTTGTCAAAATAATTCTACATATAATGTTACGGGTATTTTATTAATATTATATAATACCTTTATACACTTACATATATGTGCATATTATATGTATATGTGTATTACGCTTTTATTATTTGTAATAAATAAAAAAAAAAATATTTTCTTTTTTATTTTTCTTAAGAAAAGTATAGTCCAAAAGATACAAAAGTCATCATTTTCTTTATTATCTTTATAAAATAAACTATAGATATAATAAAAAAAAATTTACATCAAATATTCGTGTATGAGAATATACACACTTACATTGTAATATGATATGCTTTTGATAATATATAATAGGTTACTGTTAATTCTTAACCCAAAAAAGATTACACGCAGTTAGTTGCTATATAAAATGTAAATAACATATAAATATTAGTGTGAGTGTGAATGTACATTATGAAAATTGATTTTTCCTATCATCATAATATTTATTCTTCGATTGTCTTATAATATTATAAAATTCATTATATCTATCAACGGAATTATATCCTTAAAGGAGATTTTCATTTTCTTATCGTGGAAAAAAAAATTAATGTATAAAAGTTTTATTTAGCAATTTCTATACAAAATATTTTAACTTTTAAAAATTTATGATACAGAAAAATGTTGTCTGTTCCACTTTTTGTAAATTTGTACAAAATCAAGAATAAAAATCGAGATGATTGAAAACGTACTTAAGAATTCTGCGCATGGCAAAATTTTATCTTGATTTAAAAAGAATTGATTCCGGTTTTCAAAGCTTTCAGTTCTATTTTCTATATATAATAGCCTCAATTAAACAATATAATATTATTGAAGAGATAATTACTTACTTCAGTGCTTTGAGTTACTAATTGAGGAAAATAAACTAAATATTGTGCCATTTACTCTCAATAAAATTAAAATTGCCATTATTGCTTTTCCAGCTGACAAAATTAACAGAATTTCCAATTGAGAGACATTGAGAATTTTAATTGAATTACCAATTTCATTTACCACAGTTGTTCGTAGAACCGTCTGAAAATTTTAAGCTCTTTGAATATATGTAAAGTTGGAAACAACATTTCCTTACGCAGTCGCATTTAGCGGTTCGAATAAAAATATAAAAAAACTATGATTTTAATTTTTTTATAATCATTTAATTTTTATGTTAAAATTTCAGTATAAGGTGCTAATGCAGAACGGAAATATTATTGGCTACCAAAATTGTGTTATGATTTTATTTCATTCCTCCAATAATAAAAAAAAATTCTTTTATTCATTTTTGTTTTGGCTCTTTAGGGATATTGTAATACCTAGACCTTTTTTTTTCGTTTTTTTCTGTTCGTCGTCTTGTAAAAAGACAGAAGGAGAAATGGAAAAATAGGATTTTTATTGGCTGCATCACTCCATAAATATTTATTAGATTTTTTTTTTTCTTTATTCATTCTTAGCTCTAATATCACTTTACTTCAATTCTAAATGTAGATAAAATAGTCGTTAAGGATGAGCTTTGATCAATTTTTATATGGTTTTTTTGTTTTTTTTTTATTCTATTCGGGATTTAACATTTTTTCTTAAGTTATTGTTCTATATAGTTGTTTCTATTATTGTTACTGTTGTTTTCTCAATCATGACAATAAAAAAGTTAATATTGAAACAATCTAATATTATTATTGTTATTGTATTTTTTATTTGTTTTATATTTTCTTTATATTTAACTGGCCTATATATATATATACAAATATATTGCATAATAGAATCTCATCTCTCAAAATGACTGTTATTTTTCTTGTATATATACAAGATGTGTATGCGTATATGTATACATTACATTTTTTTCCTTTTATTGTTTTATTTTTTTTTTTTGCAATTTAATAAGAATAATAGAAGGTGAATGATGAGGATTATTGGTATGTAAAGGATATGCTATATTTAATACAATACAATATTCATACACATGTAATATAATATAAAATAATGTAGACAAAGGTTATGAAAAATTATTGTCAGACTGAGAAAAGAAAGCAAAAAAAATAAATATAATGAATATGAAACGAATGATTACATAAAATTGGAATTATAGTATTATTTATTAGGATTATTTTATTAATAATTTTTTTTTTTTGTTTGGTAAAAATTTTCTGAATCAAAATTAAAAATAAATAATTATTTTGATTGTTATACAATATGTCACGAGATTTCTTAACATTGTTGAGGGAATGTTATACTAATTAATATACAGAATGAGGATATAAGGGAATAATAAAAGACAATGCATAAACTACATTTCTTTTAATGTAAAAAAAAATGTTATAATTGACAACATTCAAACTTGAATTAAAAATATTTAAACTTGATAAAATGTAGTTGACACATTTTCCACCAACTATCTATGGTTTGGCTGAGAATATGGCATTTAAAAATATTAGAAAATTAAAGATCTTATAGTGTTACAAATTGTCAAAAAAAGAATTTGCTCTTTAAAATTAATTTAAAAGATTCGAAAATTTATTCAGGACAATTGTAAAAATATTACGTACCATATTATACATCCGTGAAACAATCCTGAAAAGTATTTAGCATTTACTATAATTAAATGTAATTTACACATAATGTACACCTATACCCAAACATCTAAAAAGTTAATATGATCCAAGCAATTTTTCTGTGGAAACCATAATCAAATACTCATCATAAGTCAAAAATAATGTGTTAACTTATTTTTAAGCTTACCGTTTATAGTTTGCTTTAAAACACAAACAACTTCATTGTAATTATAGAAATATTTAGAATACAAAGTTAATAAAGTTTACTGAGAATGAGAGGCATTTATATGGTTAAATCGATAAATTTTTATCGAAGCGTTTAATCTTATATTGAATGTTAATCAATATTCAGATTAAACGCTTCAGATTTTTATATTAAATATTATTATTATAGACATGCTAGTTTCCCTTTTACTTTTATAAGAATTAACCTTCTTCTTCAAGATTTCGAAATTATGCTTTTCATAAGTGATTCGAAATAACTTTAAATAACCAGATACCAAAGCTCACATTTCCTTTCAATATTTTTAATTATATACGATCCCATAAAATATTGCAAATAAACATATGTGTATGTATGTAAATAAATATATACATAATTCTACTCGTATAATTTCAAATATATTTTACTAAATCCCTTTCGATTTAAGGTGTAAAAAAAAAAATTAAAAACATTGACCCGAAAAAATCGAATGAAATTTTGAAAAATAATTAAGGTTAAGAAATCTATTAACAAATTCAAAGTTCAATTTATATGCATACGTAAATTATATATATATATATAATTATTCTAAAAATTTATTAATAATTTTGTATATTTATTTTTTCATATGTTTTTATATTTTACCCTAACCGAAATACACCCATTTTAAATGCTTCATTAACGTTGAAAATTTTTGATAAAAATGCACTCATATTTGGTTAGCTGAAAAATTTTAATTTAAATTTTATTTGCATTTTGCAAATACCAACAAAACGTATTTTCAGCTTAATTTCAAAAAATTTTAAAAATGTTGCATAAATACTTTTATTAAACAGTCACCGTGTAGTCGTATTTAATTAAAATTTTAAACTATCTCGCCAGAAATAAATGGGGTAATAATACAAGAACATTAAAATTTACTGTTATTAATTCAATCTCGACGAAACAAAAGAATTGAGTCTAGACCTTTTCATAAATATGTAAATATTTTTATCAAATATATACTTTCATATCATTAAAAATTATGTCAGCCAAGCACCTCAGACAATTATTTTTAGTTCTATAATTTTGCATTATTGTACCCATAATTAGCATAGATTAACAAATTCATAATATTATGCACGTAATTTACACAATTGTATAATGCTCTAAAAAATTCGTCAAATGTGAAAGCTCTTCTCCTGTTAAATCTAAATATGTATATATATGAATAAATACACATTACTCAAAAAATATAAAGGAAATGTTGTACATATCTTAAAACTTAAAAAAAATTATTAATATTAAAAATGTATAGCAAAAAAATATTACTGCAATTTCATTTTGTCCTTAAAAATATTATATATAATATGAATGAATGTATAATGTATATATGTATATATAAAACACATCAATAAATAAATACAATAGCAAATAAAATGTAAAAATAATAAAATAACATACAAAAATAATGATAGAAATCTTTAGTTAAATAGAAAGTATTCAAGAACTTATTTTATCAAGGAAAAAAAATGTTTATATGTGTATGTATGTAGAATGTACTTTAAGGTACAATTACAATATTAAGATTACTTACTTGGTTTTAGAAATGGGTGCATCTTGATTTCTTATTTGTAATCTGACAGATTACCTATTCTATTCTTTATAAAGAATTCATAGAAGCAAAAGTGCGAGTAACTCAAATACTAATTTTCTAATTAAATTATTTAAGAATGAATATATAAGTAATACTGTAATAGCAATATGACGAAATATGCTAACAGCATGGAAATTTTCTATACGTAAAAATTACTATACATACAATGTTTAAAGAAACTTCAATAATCAAAGCAATGTACAGCTTTATTGCAAATATTTAAACTAAATTACACCAATGACAAATTTGCAACTGCTTAAGCAAGAAGACAAAATATTTTAACTCTTTTGGTCTGATATCTATTGTATACATTTGAGCAGATTTACTTCCAGCTCTAGTGGTATCATAACTACTGATATACAAAGTTTGAAATAAGGAAAGAAATATTTAAAAATTTCGCTTTCGTTGAAAATAATCAATGTCCCTAAATATTTTCTGTCAAACATAAATATCTAAATGTCGCCCCGACAAAATTTGTATGTTAGTTAAGATTACAAAATGAATTAAATTTTAAATCTTCATTGTGATTACGTTATTTGCAAATGAACCACTCTGTAAAAAATTCAGAATTTTTTTTTTTCTAATTTCATAAATTTCCTTTTTCATCTTATATGTTTTTCCGTTTTTGTTTTTGCTTTCTCTATATACCTATGATGGATGCATATATATATATTTTTTTTATTATTATTATTATTTCTTATGTGAACAACCCTTTCAGATTTTAAGTACATGTTTTCCATCATAATCTTTACCTATTTTTTTTTTTATAGATACAATTTTTTGTTGTTTTTCTTTTTATAATATTTATTGTTGTTGTTTTTTGCTTTCTTTTCATTTCTTCTTACTTTTTTTGCAAATATTTTATCCTTAAAGGAAATGGATGGCATCTATCCATCTATCCATTCATCGGAAACACATAGCAGCAGTAGCAACAGCCAGTATATAAAAAATATAAAAAGAGTGAAAAAAAAACAGAAAAATTATTTCTCATAAATCTGCATGAGAGAAAACGGAAGGATATCTATTTAGAGTCCTTGTTGCGTATTTATTCTTTTTTTTTTCTAAAATCTTTAATATTTTCTTTATATATTTATACATACAATGTCTAAATTTATGTTCATATGTGTATGTTTGAATATTAGGAAGATTTAATGTAACTGTATTTGACGATGATGATGATTTCTTTGTATTTTTTCTATGTTTGTTGCTTTTTTTTTTGTGTCGTTCATTTTTAAGTTCACTTTTGTTGCTAGTATGTTGAAGTTAAGGAGATGAAATGTGAAAAATGTTTTCATGTTTATGATATTGATGAAGACTAAAATGTCAGTTAACTGAGAACAATACCAAAAGAAACAAAAAGCAAAAAAAAAAAAAACAAATTTATAGCTTAGAAAAATGGTAAAATTGAATAGAAAAATTAAACAAAAAACAAGAAAAAAAGAAAGAAAATAAATAATAGAGAAATGATAAAAATCGAAAATAAACAAAAGTTTACATGAAAATTTATTGTACATTTTATATACACACGCACACACACGATATGTACAAATGTGTACTTTGGTATATGTTTGGATATAAACGCAGATAGGAAAAGAATTGACCTAGATTATTTTTAGAGCTTTTGTTATCTTCTAGACCTAAAGTAGGCATATCGATTTACAATTAAATTGAAACCTTTTGTCATATGCAATTTGTCCTTTTGTTTTATTTTTTTTTTTGTTGTACTTGTCTTTGTATAATCATTTTAAGGAAATCACTTAAATATACATATTAAATTAGTTTCAATATTCGATACACTTAAAATTTCGAACATACTTTTAAATAATTTTAATGTAGCATTAAAATAAATTTACTCATATATGATTATTGTGTTCTATATAATAAAGATTTTTGAATTTGTAAGTCTTATATAATATTTCTTGACTGTTTCTTATTCAAAAAATTCAATTAATTAAAATCCAATCAAATAACATTTCCCTAATGGTATTTAATTTGAAATCTATGCAGATTTTATGATTTTAATTATTTTTATTGTATGTGCTTAGATACACATATGAATTTGGAAAAGAATACAGAAATTTTAAGAAATAATTATTTTGTTTGTACAACAATATTTTTTCAGTTCACTTCTGTGTTACCTAGTTCTTTTTGTAAATTCACCCACCCAATGTATACTTATGAGGTGTAAGAAGATTTAAAAAGAATTTTTAAATTGAATTTTAATTGAATTTTAAAATGCAAGACTCACATACTTACTAGAATGAAAATGCAATTACACATAACAAAATCATAATTAATGTTTCAATAAAAATTAAAGAAAGTTTAAGTCTTCGAAATTGTGCGTTTTAAGAAATTGTGTAAGGATTCACCACTAACATGAATTGTACCAAATTTTTCACTTTTCAATTTAATGTCCGCTTGTGATAAATATCAAACGAAACTAATTTTCTATTTGAAATACTTAAAAATAAATTTTAATTGATATTTTTAAATTTTAATAACTTAAAAATTACTGCCTTTAATTCTTCATTTAAAATTCCAATTCATATGTACTTAGATGCTACATTATATAATGTACATTTGATATTGACATTATTTGTTGTATATATAAGTCCAATATAAACCGAGTAAGATATTAAATTACATATTGTAAATGAATGAAAATTCTTAATTATCATTTGCCCAAAAATATAAGTATTTGTTACAAATTTTCATGTACATAGTACATGAAGTACATTACGTGCAACACAAAACAAATTTCAATTAGATCAAAATATTGTTCGAAATACATACTCGTATGTACCAAATTTCCTTCTTAAATAATAATTAAAATTTCATTGTAAAAGAATTCTTTCTTCTAATTTAATGAAGTATCTATTGAACTATTGATAGCTCTTGTTAATATTATGAGCTCAACTGAATTCTTTTATGAAAAAAATCCTTTTTAATTTTGCAATTATTTTAAATTGTACTTAAATGCATTTTGTAATTAATTACACATAAAGAAACATTTTGCTCATTTTTGTTTCAATTAAAAAAAAAAAATTTCAATGCTTGCAACTGACATTCTAAATTTTAGGCTGAACTTAAACGATTTTTTTCACTATCAGGAATTTTCAGCAATATTCATTTTCAAATACATATACGAATTTTGAAGGAAAAACCTAAGCAAAGAAAAATACAAATTAATGTCCTTTTAGTAGTAGGCAATTAAAATTCATGTCTTTGTCCTTAACAAACTTAATGGTTTTAATAGTTGAAAGAGAAAATACTCATATAATATTTTAAAAATTTTGTACACACCTTGAGTTGGATCCTTGAGCTACAAATTAAGCGCAATATAATTAAAATTATTTTTAAGAAAAAGGTTTCTAGTTGAAATATGTTTCTTTTCAAAAAGGTATTACTTACCTTATTTTATAATCAAGTAAAAGACGACAGAAGAAAAATGAGAAATTTTTTTAATAATTTCCATATTTTAAATCGAAATATGATTATAAAAATGACATTGGATTCCTCTAGTAAAGACACAATTGTGGAATAAATTTAAAGTGCAAGCAAAACTATGATATCTCTATCTCTATTGTACATATTTCATATCTAAATTTGTTTTAGGTTACATATATTCTGACATATAATAGATGGAACCGAAGAAAAATTGATCCCATTGAGGAGCAAAATTCTCAGATATTCTTTCATTCTATACCAATTGACTAGAGTGGAATACATTTTTTTCCTTCATAAACATGGTTTTTTGTTTGAAATCTATTGAAATTTTTAATTGGTGACATTGCGGTCTGTCTTCAGAGCTCAACTCAGAATATTAACCCATGAGTATTATATACGAGATAGTCTATTTACAAAACAATATTAGTAAAAATTTTATACTGCATAAATTGCATCTGAATATGTTCATCTTACCAAGATTTTTCTACATAATAATGAAATAATTTGTTCAGAATAACTCAATTTTTTCATATGTCAGAATAAGAATTTCAATTATTGAGAATTGTAGTTACAAAATTGTATTAATCAAATTTACAAATCTCACTCATGTATATACAATATAAGAAATCTATAAGAAATATACAGATAAAGTTATTATTGGTAATAATATTTTTATATTTGTCACCAAATCATAAAAAAATTCTTTATATAATAACAATGTTAAACAAAAGAATATACCCTCTAAATCTTATATTTATGTATATACCCTTGAAATTGATAGCTACCACTTTATTTTTACTGACAGTTTTATGTTTAACGATTAATCAAATTGATCATTATATGATATACATCAAGTTTTATGAATAGAAAAAAGGATAATAATTTCAGAGTTTTAGCCTATCTAAAAGTTAAGACTCCAACATATTTAATCTTGTTTATTTTTCTTAATATTTTTATAACAATAAATTTGTGATTTACAATAGATTGAGAAATTAAGATAAAACACATACATAGTTGAAAATTTTATGTTTTCTAGGAGTTTTCTATGGAAAATTTCACGAGAAAAAAGATATTCGATTTTAGAACGTGTAACGATAATATTGTGTGGCATATGAAATTGTAGTAAACTCATAGGTTCAAAAATTCTAATAAATTTGTTCATAGATTTCGCGCCTACTTTCACTTCTTTTAAAAATAATGAAAAATTGGACTGTTTTTGACGCATTCTGTTCATTGAATTTAAAAAAAACATTCAATAACATTCTCTAATAGCGTAAGTCTTCACTTGCACTTCATAATTTTCATAAAATTTTCTTTAAGAAACGTTTCATTCAACTGACATTAATTACTTAATTTTGATAATATTGTTGTAAAAGATTACAGCAGCAAAATTTACGATTGCTTAAAATTTGTTTTTATTAGAAAATGTAGATTGGAACTCTGTGCCCTATATGCATAAATTGTTGAGCTTTGGGTTATGAAAAATCTACTCTTTTAAATTCTAACTCTAATTCTTCTTCTAAATTCGGTATTTCGCTATACCCAGATTTCCATTAGTATTTTGTAACAATAACTGTTCTCGAATCCTACACAGAAATATATAAAAAGCTTCACATTTCGCATAGTTTGCAAATTTTTCATAAATGTTTATTGATTATTTATTTTTTCTTTTATTTTTACTCAAACGATCTGTACACAAAAATTACACTTGAAAAATAATTTATTTTTTTTTTTATTTTCCAAAATTATTTTTATTTGAGTGCAAATTTTCTTCTCTAATTTTATGACTCTTAAATTTTATTTTCTTTTTTTAAGTTTTTCAAGTTTTTCATAATTTTCTGTTTTTTATTTTATTACTTCTACAATACAATTCTTTGCTAACAACAAAATTATTTTCTTATATGTACATAAAAAAAAAATATAAATATGTAATAGACTTCCTTAAAATGTATGTAATAATCCTCTGGTACACATGTACACACAAGTAATTTTTTTAGAAATATACGAAAATAATAAAAAGTGAAAAACATTTAAATAATGCCATAGACTCAAAAAAAAGAAAAAATAAACCTAATCTTTTTAACAGGTAGGAATGTTGTATCCTTAACATATCCTTCAAAGAAACAAAAAAAAAAAAACAGATAAAAAAAGGAAAAGCGACATGAAAGCAAAATAAAATAAAAAAAAAATTTCTCAAAAGTTTATGATCATATAACAATCAGAATATTCGCAGTCAATTTGACTGCTATATGACTGCCACTTACATACTTAGTCATCCATACTGATATTATGTGTATATTTGTAATTTTTCATGTACATACATATAATGTGAACGCTTATTCCAAATGAATGTGTATATTCATATAAATGATACCATTTTATCATAATTTCTCTAAGTAGAATATGTTAAAATGAATCCTAGAAAATTGAAAAAAAAAAATAAAAAGTAAAATGAAATGGTGTGTTACTATTATTCTTATATTATATGTATACCCACATTCATTTCGGAAATTCATGCATTACAAACATTTATACAATATTATGTACAAGTCTATGTGAACTAAATTGTACAAAAAAAAACAAAAATACAGAAAAAGAGCACATATTCTTCAATTCACAGCATGATGTAGATTTACATATTATGGAACCCTAGGGAATTTTAAATCGATATCTATACATAGAGAAAGAAAAAGAAAATAAAATATAAGAAAAATAATATTGCAAAAAGAAGAAGAAAAAAAAAATATATATTATGTGTGTGTATATTGCTTAAAAATATTATTTTAAAGATCATATATAAAAAATAATAATCATAAAGAGAAAATAAAAAATAATAAAAGAAAATATTCAATTTTCACAGTAAATACTAAAAAAAAATATTTTAAAAATAAATTCCAGAGAAATGGACTTCAAATTCTAAAACCCCAAAAAATAACAAATTTTCTTTCATTTGCAAACATCTACACATACGTTAATGTCTACTTATATGAGATTTTCTCATAATATGTTTATTACTTTATACATTTTAGGAAAATTTAAAAAATTTCCTTTATCATTCATGCATATATTTTTAGGTATATGTTTATTTGCTTAACTATTTACCGAATGTTACGTGACTAAGTGGCAATTGTATTAGAAATAATTGAGGTGATCTTGCAAATTCAAAAAAAAAAAATATTTTTAAGATTAAGTTTACTTTTAACCATTCCACTTTATTATGGAAATTTTAAAATTATTTCATTTTTACATTTAAGTACGGTGATTTATTTATTCTTTTTTATAAACCTAAAATATTTATTTTATATTTGTAAATTCATATAATGAAAATTTATGATAAAAACATAAATTCAATTAAAAAGTATATTAAGTGTGGTTTCGTGCAATGTAAGGAATGGCAATATTTGCCAAAGAAAAGCTGTTTTAAATCTACCATTTTAACTTGTTTCATATTACATTGTAGATTCTATAAGACATCTAATCCATGTCCCAATTGCATACACTATTTTTGTGTACGCCTCAAATTTTATCATGTGTAATAAGATGCTTAATTTTTTACACAATAAAAATAAATTCAGTAAAACCATGTGGGCGTAATATGAAAATATTCAAAAATTTTAAAAAATTCGGTATTTGTTAAGTTGACCGAATATTATAAAATTGTGTTTATATATACAAAAAATTATATTATATCGAAAACACTTATCAAGTATAAATATCAGTAAATACCCAAATTTCGTTTTATATTTTATAATAATGTAAAGGTGTTCGTACAACTTCTTTTTCAATTTATCAGAACTGTCTCAAATAATGCAATTTGAGAAAATCTTCAGCGAATTTTCACATAACTCTACATGAATATTTTAGCCTTCAGTTTCAATATTTTTAGGAAATTTTTTAAATTAACAAAATAATATTAAAAAAAAAATTATTTAAAATTGTGCTGCTATACATGAAATATTTAACTTCAAACAATTGACTTTTCCCTGATCCTGGATAAAGTAATATAAATAGAAGAAAATTTCTAACTAAAATAAAATTAGGCATATTTTGCAACACATAGCTTGTGACATATAAGATTTTCAAAACTTAATTAGAATTATAAATACACAAAGTAAAGTAATTTAACCATTAACAGAAACAATTAACAAAAATAAGAACAGCAAGAATATTTTTAAAGTTTTTAGTTTGACTTATTAAAATATTCAAAATCTTATGAGTGTTGGTACGTTTACCAAAATTTTTATTAATAATTTAAAAAAGAACCACTTAAATATTCACAATATAACGAAAAATCTAGATAGTCAGATAAATAATCGAACTTATTCAGGAATATTGTCAATATAATCAAAATATATTTTTACAAATTTTAATGTAGTGATTTTTCAAAACTTTTGATAAAAACAAATCGAAAACTTCCAATCTTTCTTTTAAAATTTCTTACAAAATTTATTTTCCTTTTAACAGTAAATTTTTGTAATGAAAATTTTCATTTGATTTTACTTACATTTCTTTTATTTTAATATTCTTTTCTCGTAAAACTTATGATTTCGTTTGAGAAAAAGAAACTATATTTGCCCATAAAAAGTATTGCTAAAGAAATTTTAATTTTATAATCGATTTTGATTCAAAAATTTCATCAAATTTTATGAAGCGTAATGAATTTTTCATTTTTTATTTTTTAAGTTTTCTTTCTAACCAAAACTTTTAAAAAATTTTAATCTTACTATCAATTCAATTGCATCTTACAATTCATCTTTCTTTTTGAATATAAATTAAAATTAAAATTTTGTTTGTATAAAAAAGCGAAGTGAAATCGCCAATAAAACATTACCAAAATTATGATAATGGTTTTTTTTTATAGGCCTTAATCAAATTGCAAATATTGTCAACAAAGCCGATAATACTTTTCGTGATTTAAATCAATTGTCTTACCTTGATACTAGCTAACACCCTGATTTTTGATTAAACACAAAAATTTTATGAAAATTATATTAAAAAAATTCATTTATAGTCGACATTATAAGGTGTCCTGAGAACAATAAAAATTAAAATTAAAACTTTTAAATTTAATCACAAAATTTTCATTCGTTTATTTAAAGTTCTTACGTTTTTTACGGCCTTCCATATTTTTCTTTACAATTTTCTTATCACCATACTAGTAGTGTGGGTTTATTCAATTTCATATTAATAATTTTTTGTTTGCTATAGGAACGTAGCACTACACTTTTACTTGAACATTCATTCCTATAAATATGTAGTATCCGTATATTTTATTATATAGAATATTAAATTGCATATTTTAAAGCGCAAATCGTACAAAAAAAAAAATTGTCTTTAAAATTAATTTATTTTTAAAATTATTCTAAAAAATCTTTTGGAAAAAAATATTATTTTTTTTTTTGTATTATTATAAAAAATAAACCACTGTTGTCATATGAACGTTAAGAATACTTTTATTTAAAATATTACTCATGATTATAAATCTCTGATAACAGTACCAGATATACACATAGAACAAAATTGTAAATATCCCCACAATTGCTGTCTTCTTTAGTAAAAATAGACTACTTGAATTGCTTATGGAATAGATTTGAATTTATTCATTTTTTTTTTTATTTTATATTTTAGTGTTCTTCTCCTGTTTTCTTTTTTTTTTTTTTTGATGTTGTATAATACCTTGTATATTGAGCACATAGAAAGAAAATAGATACCGGCAGCTTTTAATATAACATACATTTATACCAATATACGTATGTATGGTAGAATAAAATTTTGTGTATTTATTTAATATTACATTACAATATATTAATAAATAACATATGAAAATAAAATATATTTATAATAATGTTTGTACAATATGCATATTTCCTTGAAATCCTCGTTTCTATTTTTCTACGATTAATTCTTAGCAAACGAACTTTGAGGAAACGAAGAGGAGAAAAAGAAAATATTTTTTTTTCCTTCAATTTCCTTTTTCTTTTGAACCATGAATGAATTTTCTGTTTTTTTTTTCTATTTTTATTGTATAGTCCTTTTACATTGCTTCTAGCTTAGATTAACAAGAAACTTATTCAAATGAATTATTGATCATAACGAAAAAAAGAAAAAAGAAAAACACAATTTTATTTTTTTATTCTTAAATTTTCTTTTACTTTTCCCTGATCTATCTTGAAGTTTTGAATGAACTGAAGATCTCATAGAAAAGCAACCAAAAGAAATTTATATTAGAAAAATTTAATATTATTTATATATATGTATATATTTTCTTTAAATTGTTATTATTATTCTATTTCGTTTTGTTTTCTTTTTTTACATAAATATTTTTTGTACATCAATATTTACATAACAATAATTTCTTAGAAATTATTTAAAGTTGAATTTAATAAAAATTTTCCCTAATAATATTCGAAAAGGAAATATGCAATTATTATAATTTTTACTCAATTTTATTAAAAATTTCCGATTTCTTTATAAAGAGCATTGTTATAATTTTATTGTCAAAATACAAAAATGCTCTCACATTAATTATAATAAAACATAATTAAATTTTTTTTTAACAACTTATATTTATAATTTATTTAATAAAATTAGTACCGTATGAAAGAATGTGTGCCAAATTTGTACTATATAGTAAATGTTGGGTTTTTTGCTTTCTTATAATGCACTCATCTACCTTATCTTCATATTAGAAAAAAAAACAAGGGAAACTATTGTTCCTAAAATGGTTTAATTAGTTTTTCAATATACGGTTTATCTTAAAATTATGCACGGTTTTTGATTTGAGATAATACTGTAGCTTGAAAAGCAATATATCTGCATTCCTCACCCCATCCATATGATTTTTTGCTGGAAATTGATCAAAGAATCGTTCCTTAATTCATTTGCCACCTTATGCAAAGAACCCTGAGTTAACTACATGTTTTGTTACTGAATTTCACATTATAAACGAATAAATTTTTTATGGAAAATTGATTTTGTGTAGATACTTTTAAGAAACTGAAATAAAACAAATTTGGCTCAGAAACTAATTTTTTTTTTTAATTTTGGGAGTAAAATGACGTTTGAATGCAATTCTTGCAATCTCACAATTACCTACTTAATTATCACATTATGTTATTAATAATATAAAGTAGTACCCTTATCTTGTTTATACAATTTCGATTTAGTTTGATTGCTATTGAAGTGCTCTGAATGTTGTTAGTAATTGTTGATCATTACAGCACTTAAAATCAGTAAAATTTGGAAATAGTGACAATTTTTTGATTTTAAACATATTATTAGGGCCCTTAGGGACATAGAAATAGTGTTTGTTCTATATCTCCTGCATCGTAAAAGATTTTTTAACGTTTCTTAAATTAATGCATAATAAAGTGACCAAAATTCTGTAATAAAAAAACTTAAAGTTTCTATTAATTTTTACACAAAATTGTGGCGTTGAAGAAAATTGAAAAAATACAAGATTAAAAAAATTTGTGTTTTTCCAAAGTTCGAATACTTAGTATTCTGAAAGTATGTAGAATACAAAATCAAAAAGTATGTTGCTTTCAAGTTCTTTACTAGTCCTTTCAAAAACTATTAGCCTCTACCATTTTTACAAGGGAAGTTACAAGCAAAAAAGCTTGGGCACGTAAAATTTTCATGAAAATTCGTTAAAGTCTCTGTATCTCCGAAATCGTTGAGTTTTGACAAATAGTTCCAAACAAACATTTTACCCATTTTTGATGCCCTTAACAATGATATATAATATTGTTCTCTTTACTGAATCACCCTGTATATGTATATTTGTAATGAAAAATTTATTCGAATATTAAATTAAACAGAATCAAATTGTAAGAGTGAGATATTGTTCAGAAGTACAATAACATAACATGTTGAGTAGCAAATAATTGTAATAGAAATATTGAGGGAAAAATAATTCAAGCTTTATAGTTCACATTTACTGGTCATTTAATTCAAATGGGACTTTCATAATTCAGTAATCAGTCAAGGAATAAATCTACTTACAATTTATCTTCTGTATCTTCTGAATTATAATTAAAAACAAATATTTCTTGTTTTACGATTACCTATATATATATTTATGCAAATTTTTAAATCTATAAATAAATCATGACAAAAAATTTTACATATTACAAAGAGTCCATAAAAAATATTAGGGGTAGAAGAGTTACTAATATAAAAAATGCACATATTTGTATGCACAGGTCCGTTTAGAATAGTGTATGTATGTGCATATCAAACGTATACCTACATATCTACATGTATGGGAGGATTACTATTTTCTAATAAAATGATTAAAAATAAAAAATATATAAAAAATAAAAGTTAGCATAAAAAAAACTCATATATTCAATTTATTTTTTATGAACATTAAAAAAACATTACATACGTTTTGCATTCTCAATGTAAAATAAAATATGTTTTAATCGAAAGAAAGCTGATTTGAAAAACTTTATGGTCAGCACAAAATGTATTTAAGTTTATTTTTCAATTAGTTTAACAAAAAAAAAAGAAAAGAAAAATTTTATTCTGATTCCCAGATTAGTTGCAATGCATATGTAATTGTCATGTGGAAATTTATTTCCGATATAGTTAACAAGAATTTGCAAGTAAAAGTAATTGGACTTACAGCTTAATGTAAATAAGTTCATTTTTGATACGCAAGCTCAGTCATTCTTACAATTTTCCTTCGTTTAGTTAAAAATTTTGCGGACACAAATGCTTAAATCGAGTTATTAAAAATCAACGTTGAACGAGTGTATATAGGCATAGTTAGCATATATGTAAGTTACAAGTGGGATGGAAGAATTTATAATACCTTACGAATAATCGTTATGTAAAACATGGACAATGTGATAAAAGTTATTCAAAACATACACAATGTGATGGATTATGTGTCCAGTATATCAATATTTTCTTTCAGTATACGTGCACAGTCTTTTAGCATGCAATTTTAAGAAATTTCTTTTTTAAAATTATGAAGAATACACTTTTATACTAATATATTATTTATACAAAATGCAGTTTATGAATTATGATTGTTAAATTTTAAAGTAATCACTTCAATTTTGAAGTCATTGTACTTATCTTACAAAAAAAAACCCAATTACAAATCAAAAATATTATTCAATTAAAATAATTTTTGTTTTTATCAGATTTAGGATTAGATGCCAAATCTTTATGATATTAAATCATTTAATATACTTAATAATAAAATTAAGATTATTAATTTTTGAATGAAAATAACAGTGACAATATTTTTAATATAGACAATATTATAAAATCTAGGGGACGACATATTATTATGTTTTTTCAAGAATGTTCCAGCTTAAATTAATTTTCCATAGAATAATTTTAATAGAGTCATAAAGTTAAGACCAAGAACAGCAAGCCTTCACATTTCAATTAAAAAATTATTGTTCTTTGAAACCGTTCTAAATTATATTTTAGATAAATGACAAACAAACGAATAGATTTTTATCGTTACAAACGACAAGCACAGGAAACCAGCGTTCTACAGAGAGTTAATCATAACATTTTTCCGATACATTTTTTTGAAACATGATAAAAATGTTACTTTTTCAAATTATTTTATTTTTTAATTTGAAAATTAATTAAAAAAAAAAATAATTTTACTAATAACCAAAAAAATTTTTTTTGCTAAATTTCTAAACTCTTCTCTTTTTTTTTTTTAGATGAAATATTTTAAGTTTATTTTTTTTTTTATATTAGTAAAGCATGTTTTAAATTTAAAAAATTTTTAAAAATTGAATTACATGCATCAAATATTTTATTTATATACGTTATTTAATTTTCTAAAATAATTTTTTATAACATGTGCATATTTCTTTTTTTTTTGTTTCAAAAATTCTAGGTGTTTACGGAGATGTGCAACGTGTAAAAATTTTATACAACAAAAAAGATTCGGCTTTAATACAAATGGCAGAACCACAACAAGCTTATTTAGGTGAGTACATTATGTTTTTTAGTTTAGAAGAACGTATTATATAAATTCGTAATTTTCATTGTTGAAGTGAAAATAACAAATTTTCAGATTTACATAGGTTTCTGATTTTATTTTATTTCGGAAAATTATTTTCGGGCGCCTCTTACTTCTTTTTCAATTGATCTGCGCCATGTTTCTTTGGGTCTGCCTACTCTCCTTTTACTCTGCGAATTCCTTTCAAGAACTTTTCGTGGAATGTTATTTACTGGCCTTCGGAGAGTGTGACCAATCCAGCTCCATTTCTTGTTTCTGATCTGGCCGTATACTGGTATATGCCCTGTTAATTCCCACATATCTTTATCACTAGTGGTTCTTGGCCAGAATATTCCGCATATTATTCATAGGAATTTATTTATGAAGCTTTAGCTCTTTTTTATTAGCCACGTTTCACTGCTATGTAGGGGCACCGATTTGACGCACGCCTCGAAGATTTTTATTTTGGTGCCTTTGCCAGATGATGATGCTTCCAAACCGCCTATAGTCTTCCGAATGCCATTCTAGCAAGCCTGAGTCTCTTTTCTCTGTCAACACAAATGTTTTGGCCAGACCGAAAATACTTTAAAAGTGATGAAACTATGATTTTTATTTCAAAAAAATATATAATTTTAGGAAAAATGAAGTTTCTGACTATTGACTATTTGAGAAATAGTTATTTCAGAAAAGTTTACACATTAAAGTATGAGGGCTTTCTTACAAAAATTTTTAACAAATTTATTGTTGGTCCTTTTCCCGTACTTTAGTAGTACATCAATTGTTCATCAAAAATTAAATTATAATAATTTTTCATCATTTAATTTTTTTCGAATTCATCATTTTTGATCATCAAATAATGAAAATTGAATTCATCAATTGTTCTGCTTTAGTTTCTTTTCTCTATGCTTATCAAAAGGGTTTGGAAAGATAATACACAATCGTTTCTTAAAGAACGGCAACGTTTGCCATAAGAAACTTTGATTTCATTTGCACTATGATTTTTTTTAAATTTCTTAATTTTTTGGATCATTTAAATCTTACTTAACATTCTCGTTTTTGCGTTTTTATTCATTTATTTTAAAAATTTTAGTGGCTTAGTGCAAAAGTTAAATCAAACTGCCTTATCCTTTTTGGGCAGTTTCTAAGCAAAGCAAGATAAATGTAAATACTGCATCATATTGAGGGAGATTACGACTGATATTTAAAAAAAAATCCGGCCCTCTCACACTTAAAATTCAAACAAATATTCTCCGTAAAGGAGGGAAAATTAAAGTAACAAAACTGCTTCTCATAATGTATGAAAAACCGTTTTTAAGCAGTTATATCACTTTTGCCTATACCCCAACTTATATGTATATATGCATACAATAATCCTTAAAAACAAAATAGGGTATTTTAGGTTTTTTTTCCTCTTTCATCTTTATCTTCTTATAATATTTTCTTGTTGTTACTAAATTTGTATAATGCCTGAAAAAACTAATTTCTAAACGGGTTACGTAAATAATATTACAGAAACACATAATAATTATGTACTAAGTATTCATATAAGCGAGAGTAAAAGCAAAAAAAAAATTAAATATTTTTAAATAACAAAAAGAAAAACAAAGAAAAAAAAGGAATATCTTTTTATTATACCAAAATGCATTACCACAATAAAGGATGAAAAACTGTAACAACACCATTTAAAAGAGAAAATAAGCATTAAATGCGGAAGTATTAAATTCATTGTAATGTGCAACCCCATAAGAATTATACTTACATTTTTTTAATTTTTATTTTTGTTGCTGTTTTTATATTTATTTATTTAAATTATTAATAATGAACCCTTCCGTTGTAACTGTTTAAAAAAAAATAATAATTTTTTTGTTTTTCGTCCTTTTTGCTTCTATTTTTGGTTTTTTTGAAATGTTCATAATTTTTAAAACCTTTATAAACTTTAACCGTAGAGGAAATACTGTAAAAACAAAAGAAGAGAAGCGAAAACTTAACCCTTTTTCATGTATTCCCCAGAGTTAATTTGTTTTTACTTTTTTAACTGGTTTTTCCAAATCACTCTTTTTAAAAATCAAAAAAAAAAAAAAATATATATTTTCATTTTTAAATTTTATTCGCGAATTTCAAAAAAAAAAAAAACAAAAAAAATATACAAATATCCTTTCATACTTGCCATAATATTATTATGTTCACGTATGTACTTGGTATGTACTTGTATAAATAGACATACAAAAATATACCGGTATTATCATTATTTTTTATCGTTTTCATATAATTACTATGATGAAAATTATTTTCGTTACGTTATTTATCGCCATACCACACATCTTTAACACTGGCATCACTTTATTTTTTTTTGTTTTTTTATCATTAACACAACATCACTATTACAATCAATGCCATGAGGCAATACCGGAAATTAAAAATAAATATTCGTCTGTTTTTTATTGTTTTTTTCTTGCTGTTTTCCTTTTGCTTTTTTTTTTCATTTGACGGTGAATTTTAAATAAAAATAATTCTTGTTATACACATTTATTTTGTTTTTTTTTTTTAAATAAAAAAAAATAGGTATTTTGAATGAGTAAATTAATTTTTAGTTGTAAAGTAAAGATATTAACAATTAAAGTGGGGCGACCGAATATGGAGCATATTATAATATAAGTAGCATTATTTTGACTTAGAATTTATTGATGTGCTTCAGAGAAAGAACGTATATTATGTAGGAAATATTATAGTAGTTCCAAAAATTAGAAAGTAAATTTATACCCTTATAATAAAATAGGGTTTCGCTCGCATATCGATTTTAATTGAATAAGATGGAATTTTTGACAAATTACCTTCTTCTATGGCAATCGAAATATGAAGAAACAAAATTTACAAGTACTTGTAGTAATCTTAATCTATTAGTAGTAAAATTTGCAATTAATTATGTCCTATAATACATAATCTATTAGTTTTAAAACGTACGTTCTTCGTAATGGCATATAATCTACATAAACCAAATTTCTTATATGCAATTTGTAATTTAATACAAAATTGCAATACAAAAAATATACTACTAAAAATTACATGGTACCCTACAAATTTTGAAAATTATAAAAAAAAAATCATTTCCTATTAACTTTTAATACTTCCTCTGATCTTGTAATAACAAAGAAATTTATTATTAATTTCCATACTATTGTATGGAATTTAATAATGTATAAAATCTTTTTATTTTGATTTTATTGCACCCAAAAAACAAAATGCTGACTTTATAAAGTTGGTTTCTGGATAAATACCAAACCACAAAAAAAATCTTGTGAATTAAATACAAAAACATTGTTTACAACATGGGTTTTGTTAAAAACAAAACAAGTATTCCATAGTGTACAATAACAATTCCAAAAATCAAACCTTAAGCAATAATAAAAAACATTAATTAATTAATATGTTATAAACGTTTAATGAATTCATATAAAAATTAAATGTTTCAAACGTTTACCTAAAAATGCCAAAAATTTATACCAGGAACCAACAAAATTTTTTAACGCTTAAGACAAATAAAAATAATCAGAAATTTGCTATTAAAAATAATTTTTGATAGAATAGCCAATATCTCTAAATGTGTTTTTGTCCACAATATACCGAATCCGTTCTGTATATATCAATAGCTTTAATCTAACCTATAGTGTTAATATTGATTTCAGTAATCTGTTATCATGCAACTATTGATTTAAGTCAGTTTTTTCAGTATGTTCAAGCAAATTTGTTAAACAAAAAATTGGCATTTTTAAAATTCAAATATCCTAAAATTTTGTTCTTTAAAATGTCTATAAGTGAAAAGTCATTAAGTGAAATCGGCTCCCAAAAATTACTAATTGAAAAAATTTTATATTAAAACTGTGATGTTCCTGTAACTCTATTCTAATTTTGATTTTTCGGCCTTCATGTTAATCTATTTTTCGAAGAATTGAATTTTATATTTTAGTTCCTTTATCATGTCTTATGCGACATTATGAAGAGACTAAAGCTTTGAGCATAAGCTTGTTTATTTTTTCTGAAATGTTTACTTAAAATTTCAATTTTAGTTTAAGTTCATTGCTAAAATACATTTGAACTTAAATTTCAATAAAACTATAGGCTACAATTAATCGACAAGTCTTTCACTATACAAAAAAAATCACTACTCTTATACAAAAAAAGTCTAAAAAAATTAAATTTTTTATAGTTAAGGTCTCAATTTTTCCATTAAAAAAATTGTTTTCCTCTGGTTCCAACTTGGTTTTACGTAATAATATGCAAATATGCAATACTATTGTGTATGCTTTGTGATTTTATAAAAGTTATTTAAAATAATAATTTATGCTCACAGTAGTTTTCAGATGAAAATTACTTTTCAACGTAACAAATTATTTTTCGCATTATTTATATTCAATTTTAATTTTTAATTCATGGAAAAAAAAATTAATAAAATAATATGATGCGAGTAATTTTTTAATTAATTATTTATTAAAAAAATTTAATTTTTTTTTGCGAAATGGTAAGCTTTGCGTATTATATTTTAAAGTGAAATATTGTTAGTATTACGAATATGTAAATTTTGCATAAACTCACAGTAAATTCTCAGTAAAATATAAGGGATAAAATTAATATAAATCATGTAAATTTTAAAATAGACGCGAGTAATTAAAATCTAGTTATTTTTGATAGTTGATTGTACAAATAATTTTATTTTTAATATAAAAATTTACAAGAGAATTTTTCAATTCAAATTAGATAGAAACTACATTTATTCGGATAAATTAAATATGATGTTGAATTACCCATGGTGAAAATTCATTAGTATTTAGCTTTGCCTTTCACTACAACAAATTGAAAATTCTTTATTTAAATAACAAGTTCATCACCAATTTATAATGCCATAAATGGCAGTTCTATATAATGAGATCAAACTGTATTTAAACAATAAAAATTTTAATATTTTAATGAAAACATTGGATAAAAGTTAAAACCATCTACAGAAAAAAAGAATTTTTAGCAAAACCACAATAATTATTTTTTAAAAATATCATGAATAAATATAAGAAATTTTTATGAATTAATTTATTCTTAACCACCTTTTATTTTATGTTCTTTTCAAATATAATTTTTATTTCCTGTAAAAAAAATTTAATGCACTTTAAAATAAATTAAGAACTACAGCATGCATCAATAAAAAAAAATCTTTTTAAAACTCAAAGATAAATTTAATGTTTTTAACTATAACGCTGTAGAAACGTATTTCAAAATGATAATTAATTTTAGATCACCGTAACTTTAACGATATGAACCCCGCATTATAGACGAACGTAACGTTAACAATTCTTGAACACTATTGAATATTAATAAATATAGAAATGATTATTTTGCATTAATAACAAATTTTGATATGATTTTATAATATTAAAAGCATAAATTTTATTTTAACCGGGTTTACAATTCGCAAACATTTTCTTACAACATTAAAACTACTGTACGCTCACAAAATTTTATATTTAGAATAAAGTACATTTAAATTACATAACGTTAATTGTGGAAAAAAATTCGACTCACTAACAGCGTTACCATATTGATTTCACAGAAAAAATCTGAAAAATTTCATAAAACTTGAAAAATTTGGTAAGATTTTTTTTTCCCAGAATCCGTGAGACCAGCCTCCGAAGAGTGTGGATCTTCCAGATTTATTGGATTACCACCTGGGGTATAAAATCCTTTTGTTTTGTTCATTACATTGATTTACTTTTATTTCGGAGTTTACTTCTCCTAGCCTTTTGCAATAAATATCTCGTGCAAGGCAGTACACCAAATTTCTGCCGTCCCTCAGGAATCAGTCGCAGACCAGACAGCCATCCATTCTGGATCAGACGCTTTTGGATTTGTACTGGATTTTAGTGGACTCTTACAACAAGCATTCCTATTGCGGGTATTTCGCATCCCCACCCGCCGGGAAACTCAAATTTTTAAAACAAAGCTCACTTCATTTTTTAACCAATTCTTCATTTTAATGTTAGCTATCAGCACAAAATTGCATTTAAAATGAAGCTTAACTTGTATGTCCAAAATAAAACTTACCTTACGAACAATATCAAAATATGAAAATCAGTATTCGGAAAGTCAAGTAGCCAGTTGCTCTCTATCAAAATTCACAATGATATAATTATTATCGAGTTGTAGCGCCATCTAGTGTCTATTCATTAAAAATAAATTTTTTTATATGTATATATTGATCTTTGAAATACTGGATTACCGTTTGAGCAATAATAATTCACAAAACAAGAAATTTAGAGTGATAAGCCAGATTTTGCCCAAGTGAATATAAATATCATACTATTAAAAATGTAATCATTTATAATACTTAATACAATCATTTATAATACTGTAATAATTAACTTGCATAAATTTTGTTTTCATCCTGAAGACATGTTTCTGCAGTAATTATGGTATATTGTCGTATATTGACTGAAAAATTAATATTTACTTATTGAAGGAGATTGCCCTACTTTATAATCCATTAGTTTTATCTGAAGGTACTTTCTTGTTTTGTAATCGTCATATAAAAACCAACCATGTAAAGGTCAGACAATGCTGGCTAAAATGGAAACCTAAAAATTCTTTTAATTTCTAAAACCTCAAATATTCTTAAACTTGAAACTGCACAAATGAGTTACCAGCGCGAAACTAAATACAATCAAAACCAAAAATGTTTAGTTTTTAAATTTTCTTTTTCGACATTTAAAAATGAATAAAAAAGCATAAATTTTCATTAAATCACATTTGCACTACACTTTCCATTAACGGATCTTTGTTTCCTTTTAAAATATTTTCCAATTTTTACATTTATTTCAATTTAGCGAATTATTATTTATTTTATAATACGAGTAGTCAATCGGATTACTTTAAAATTTTAAATTTCAAAATATTGTGCTTCAAATGAACTGAAACAAAAGAAATAGCAAAAATATAATGAAAAAAAATCATAAAAATTAACAATAAATTTTTTTCTCCAAATATCCTTAATTAATTATCGTTTAAAAGCTACTCTACATTACATTTTATTTTGTATATGCTTTTAATTTTAAAATTTTTTCTAATTAATATTTAAAATTTTCATATTGATTACTTTTATAATAGAATCACAAATTTTCACCTGTACTCATTTTTAGTAAATTCTCTACTTTTGAATTTCAGATGTATAGATGTGTAAATGAATAAACCATAGTGAGTTAGATTAAAAGTGGACCATGTTAAAATTCATAAAGTTATTTGTTTTTTTTTCTGCTTTTATTGTGTTCTAATTGAACAACTCACCTACTTTTTAATATTTTGATAATCAAGTTTTGAGTTAAACAATACAATTTATCGAATACTTTTTCTAAATTAAAATTTTTAACAATCTACTGTGAAAAATTTTCTATTTTACTCAATAATCCTATGCATATACACTTTATAATTTTCGTTCCAATTAAAAATTCAATAAATTCGATAGTATGATTTGAAAGGATTTTCAATATAATGAATAAATGATTTGAAAAACATTAAAGGTTTTTCTAAAATATTTTGTGTTAACATTAAAATTTCAATAATTTTCAATTTGTTTTTAAAAATACAAAAAAAAAAAAAATAAAAACATTAAGGACTTAAACAAAAATTTTACCAAAATTTGAAAGTAATCTTCTTAATTATCATTTAAAAGGATTATTAGATAGATTTTAAATTTTTTATTTATTTATTAAAAATCAAATTAAATGTCATTTTTCGGAAATTTTTTCATAAAAATTTTATAATCTCATAAAAGTTCAATTATTTATCAGGTTTAGGATTTAAATAATTATTATTGTGTTGCTGTTTTTTATACTTGGACTTAAAATGTTTGCTATTTAAAATATTTCAATATGAAAATACTTTTTTTTTAACCCTATAACACCCGATGTTTTCATAAACTGATGAACTCTTTTTTATTTACTGCTTGTGAAGATTGTTTTGTTACCGAAGTTGTTGTTCGCATGTACAATTTAATTTTATTATTATTCGAATAATGTGATTTGAATGAAACAAAATAACGAGATTCGAAAAATTTTAAAATGTTCCAAAATCAACACCTCATTTAACTGGACAAAAGAAATACTATGTAATAAATGACGAAATTGTTTTTACAATTAATATTGATAGGTGAAGCTCTTAACACTATGTTAGCATTCAAAACTAATCTTCTACTTCATTAAGAAATCTTTTGATTTTCTGAACAAACGAAACTGTAGTTGGAGTTACTCAAAAATTTCAACAATCTTTTAAAAACCTTGAAAAAGTATTCACAATCATTCTATAATAACCATAAATTTTTTCGTATTATCTCGTATAAGTTACCCAAATTACTATGGAATTGACTGTATTCTCAATAAAATGACGTCAAATTGTTTTAGCAGATTTCTTATAAATTTTAATATCAATTAAATTTTTATATTTGAATAGCAATAAAATAAATTAAAACCATTGCCTTTTTAAAAGAGAAAATTTTATTTGAGCATATACAACCATCTATACCATTTGAAATTTTCAAAAATTTTGTCGAAAATTTCATAAAATTTCTATTATTGAAAAAGAAGCACAAAGCGAAAACTAGAAAATAATACGGTTTTCATTTTTACTTTTATGATTCCACATTTTACTTTTCGGTTCATATAAAATATAGAAGAACATAAAAAAAATACACATACATTTACAAAAGGGCATATTAATTTCAAGACCTATTTTTAAAGGATTCAAATGTAATAAAATTCAAAAATAATATTTTTTTTTTTTCAATTTTTACCTTCGCTCAACCGCATATTATTGAGTCGAACAAATAAAATTTAATATATAAAATTTTCGTCTATTATTCAATTTTCGTATAATATAAAATATACACATTCCGTTATTGAGAAAATAATACATATGAGAAACGTATACCAAAAAATTTTTAAATTTTTATATCGAAAAACTTGAATTATTTTCAACTTAGGCAAAATAAATTTAAACTTAAATTCCAAGGGTTTCTGCATAATAGAGAGAATTAATAGGAAGTTATTTCTAAGATGAAATTTTTTCAAAAGAAATTATTGCTATTAATAACCCCTAATTCAGATATTTAAAGTTTGTTAATTTTTTTTTTGAAAATAAGTATTGAATTTTGAATTGTTCGCAAAACAAATTTTCCAAATAAAATTTCACCGACGGAATTCAGAATGCTTATATAATTCTAATTTTGTTTTTGCCAAGTACACATCCCTTTTGATTTTGATTTAATATTTTTTATACCATCAACTAATTCAGAATATTAAATTCGAGTACGTGTTTTTCTGATAATATTATTTAAATTTTAATGAGTTGGAATAATAAGTTGTCCGCATAACGTGTATTCTCCTAAACGTAAAACTCAAAACTCAAATTTTGTGGCACTTTAATTATCAACATGATTGAGTTTTCATTGAAAAAAACTTAATCAAAGACTCTCATGGTTATCACAGCGCTTCAAAAAGTGTCAATTTACAACTTGGAACTAATGGCGATATTTATTGGTTTATGTCTAAAATAAGAAATTGAAGGTAATATAAATTTTAACTTCATTTTTCACTACTATACTGTAAATACGTAATGTATAACATTTGTTCCCAACTATATTTTAATTTCCAGTTATTCAACCATACCCTTTTTTCTATTCAACATTTCATAATGTATTTAAGTAAATAGCGAATTTATCAAGAAATCTAAACATGGTGATATTAACCTTCCGTATAATTATACAAAAAATTTGGAAATCATTCATTTACCCCAAGTACTTATGTTGTTCTAATATCTAAAGAATTCTAAGGAATGAACCGAAACAAAAACAGATCCATGAATAGATAAAAAATTGTACGAAATATAAAAAGATGAAAATAAAATTACAAAATTAACGCAAAAACATGAAAATCTGAATTTTTAAACCAATTTGCGAGCAATTTTTGTTTTCATTTCTGTTTTCATAAATTTCATAACAGTTAAATATTGTTCAAATAAGGATTAACTCCTACTATTGTATCAAATGGGAACAACCCTTCTAAATCTAATTTTTAATAAAAAGAAGTAAAGAAATCTAAATGATTTGCAATTGTTCTCCACAATTTTTCTTCTTTAACTCTGAAATATTTACAACAATTTTTTAATTTCGCTTCCGATTTATTTTCTGTGTCACAAACTACACATACTTCAAAACACAATTTCTGATTGCGATCGGTATTTCAAACTAATTCCAACTAGATAACTCGCAATTATTGGTTTAGACAAAATGTAGAAATAACAAATAATTTATCATGAAGATTATCATTTTCAGATACTTAAGAACACTTTTAAGCTTAGATATTGGTCGCAGATAAAAGAACATTCGATTTTATGACGCCTAGGTTAATTATCTAGAAATATAAAATTTTCGAGTTGCAACATTGCCCTCACGATATATGAGTTAACAAAATAAATTCCTATAAGAAGACAGGATTATAATATAGAGTTGGGAATTAAGCAAAAACTTTCTAAAAAACTTCTGAAATCATCCGTTTTTAAAGCTCATAAAATTTTTTGTAAATTAAAATTTTTTGTAATCTTTTCAATTAGATTTCGGTATGTCGGAAGCCTATTCTAAACGGTGTTGCAATACATTCTCTTTGAAAAAATAATATGAAAATAAAATATAGGACCCAAGGGCGATTTCGTTATGTGAAAATTTTGCATAAAAACATAAATATTGTGAAATAAAAACAAAATGAGACTAAATAACCGTAATAATGTTTGTTTTGTTAAAAAAATTATAAAAATATCGTAACATTTTTCCACATTTTGTTTACACTTTTAAGGTTAATTAAAATTATTGCACATTGTTTTTTCCATATTTCAGTTATTTCCAAAATCCCTATTTCGTTATTTCCTTTTAATTTCTTTTTGATTAAATATTTTAGGATTAATTTAATAATCAGCAAATAAAACCAAATTTAAATAAAGGATGTTGCTTTTCTGTTTGTTAATAATAATTTATTTTAATGATTTCAAAAAGGGGGAAAGAGTTTGACTAATATTTTTAAAAATTCATCAAGACATTCTTGCTTTACTTGTTCAATATATTTTGTATTGGAAGTAAGGCCAAATTGACGATACATAATGTTAACACTCTTTAGCATAAATCGTTTTCAAAGCAAACACTTGAATTTTCGAATAATAAATAAGTTCAAATCAGTGGTTTGTAAAACAGCAACTTCTCCTTGCATAAGTGAAATATTTCTAGAAAAAAGTCAAAAGAATCCTCAACATAGTAATAGAATTCAACAGTTTCTTTAGAATTCAAGTGAGTTAATGTAAATAATTATATTTTTTGATTAGCTTTTTGCTTTTATAGAAGAAAAAACTTTTCAGTTTCAGAAATATAAGACTCAAAAAATTGTAATTGTACTATGCATTATTATTGTATTAGCCAATCGATTGTTCTTTATTTTTGGGCATAGCTTTTTTTATTTTTCCAGATAGATCTAGTCAAAACAAGAATTTTTTGTTTTTTTTTAGAATTTTGTTTTAAAAAATTCGAAATTTCTTGAAAATTTCTGTTATTTGTTTTTTTGTTTTTTCGATGCGCTACGATGCTCATATAACATTTTACTATCCTCTATAGTAAAATGTGTTAAATGTGTGTAAAAAACATGGGAAAAGTATGCAAATTTCATACATTATAAAATAAATAAATTAGAAGTAATTTATAGGCATAATTTTTGGAGGGTTTTCACAAGACTACTCTTTCAAGAATGGTCTTTGTGTGACGTCGCATAATATGTTTCAAATGATTGAAAGAATTCTCCAAACTGTTCATCTTGTTCTCCAATATAATTTATTGAAATTTTATTCAATAAATTTTTATATACTATAATTACATTTAACTAAAATGTACTTAAAAATTTTCTATTAATTGTTTGATAAATCTATATGAAAAACTTATTTTCGTCGCTTCTGTTTGTTGAAAGAATTCAAATTTGATATTTTAAAATTTTTTGTTAAATATTTTCCGAATTTGTCTTGTATTAAAAAGTAAAGGAATATTCCCGTAGGTAGACAAACTTAAGTCCGAAACAAAAAAAAACCGAATGTAAAGGAAAAATTTCAATTTTTTTTTTTATTAATTTTTGTTTTATTAATTTTTTGGCCCTCTTTCTTATACTAAATTGTTAGACATTCATCTTAAAAATTTTCATGTTCGTCCCTCTACCGGGCTTTTAACTGCTTTTTATAGCATTTCATTTCTATTATTTTTCATTTGGCTTATCGGTAAAGGTAGAAAGACAAAAGAAAACCTTTATTTATTTTGAATATCCTTTTAGTGTCTTGATTTTTTCAAATTTCTCACCCATAAGTTTGAATTTGTTTTTATTTTTTTCTCCCATATATTGGCCATTTTTATTCATTTTGTTTTTTTCTTTTCTTGTTTTTAAGGATACTTCAGCCTAATAAAATATTTACGAAATAAATATTGTTTTTTTTTTCTTCTTCTTACAATACATATATTTTCTTTTTTTTCATTTTTTCCTTTCAAATGTCTATATAAGAAAATCATCATAAAAAATAGAAACTAGAAGAAAAAAAAATAAATATTACAAATTACAATAATTGTACGTGTGTGAGTTAACATGTGTGTATAACTTAAATTGACATATAAGTAAATAATGGGCAGAAAAAAAAAAAAACGAAAAACGGTAAAATATTACGTATTGCGTAAATATCGAAATGTATGTTTGCAAACTTAGTAACATATTATGTGTTTAGATCTAAGTATATACGCAAAGGTATAAATCTAGAAAAGTACTCGAAAAAAGAAAAATGAATGTCCTTTTTCAATATTTCCCCATATACGTTATATTATTAAAAAGTAAATTTGAGAACAAAAACAAAGAAGAAGCAAAAAAAAATGAAAAGTCGAAAAGGTTTCATAATAAGATAATAAAGAAATGAATGCAAACTAAAATGATAATTTGTTAAAAGGACGAGACAAACTCTTAAAGAATTAATGTTTCTCTCTTCAATTTCTTTTTTTATTTTAAGTAGATAAATATGTATAATTTTAAACACAGATGCCAATCACAAAACTTATCGCTATAGGAACTAATGTGTACTAAATGCGATACTTTATTTTTTTTTTTTTTTGGATTTCTCACAAATTATTTAAAATTATTTCTATTTTTAACAAAATATCATAATTGTTTCGAAAATAATCTTTTCAAATTGGATCGAATTGGATCGTTAACGAATATTTTTTAGCAAAGATTGAAAAATTCTCTGAAAAATTATTTAAAAGTAATGAACTTAATAAGATATTTATTTTCCTAAAAAATAATGTCAACTCTCCTTCAATTTGAATTGCAACTTCTAAGTCTTAGTACCATTTTGTGACAACAGCCGTTAAGTATATTGTAAAAATTTGAAAGTCAAAAGTAATGTTATTTTTATAATGCCATTATATTTTTGCTTCGCATTATAGAAAAAATGAATACATATTATATGAATATCCCCTAAAAGTATGCAACATGGCATTAATGATTAACTTCATAATAAATAATTAATTGTAATTAGCACGTAACATCGTTATGCCTTCCACTAATGTTTTAATTCTTAAAATTTTCCTACAGTTTCATTTTCCATATTGTAAGCCAGAAAAATTTATATTTTATATTGTAAATTGAAAACCTTTTCAAATTTGAATATGCAAGTGACTCGAATATGTAAGGCACTTCTGTAACCCCATCATAACATATTCCGAGATATTAACTGCTACGTGTGGTAGTCTCGTATTTTCTGCATTTTCTTAAAATAAACCCTCTTTAGTTTTACTAAATTGGGCATTTCATGGGCCCAATTAGTATATTGTTTATATTCAAAAAAATTTTGAATAAAATCCTGCGTCTCTTTAATAAACTCGTAAAATACTAGTTTCAACAACTCTAATAGGTTTTGAAAAAGATTATTATACAAATAATTACTTGTTTACTGAAATTTTAAAAATATTTTTAATTTTTCTTTTGTTTTTAGCAATGAATCATTTGGACAAAATACGTTTATGGGGTAAATCAATACGTGTAATGCCAAGCAAACATCAAGCTGTACAATTGCCAAAAGAAGGACAACCGGATGCTGGTTTAACACGTGATTATTCACAAAATCCATTGCATCGATTTAAAAAACCCGGAAGTAAAAACTATCAAAACATTTATCCACCATCGGCAACACTGCATTTAAGTAACATTCCGTAAGTACAAACTCATATACAATTAAACAATTTTAAATATGTTAATATCTTCATACAAGTATTTTTTTACATATTGTACACATACTCGTATTGCATAGCGTGCTTCCAATAATCGTTGTCAAAAGGTAAAAAAATTTGATTAATTTTTGTCAAGTTAGTTGAAGTTTCTTTTAAACTGGAATAGTCTTACTTCAACTAAAATTATTTGAGAATCAATAAGCTGCAGAATTGAAAATAAATTTAAAAAAGAAAAATTTTGTTTTCTGGAACTGTAGTAACATATCGTTTAAAATTTACAGAAAAAGTAATGCTTATTAAAATTTGTCTCCAGAAATCATGCTTAGCTTAAATCGATGTTCAAAATAAAAATTTCTACACAAAAGCTCTTTACGAGGAAACGCACTTTATCAGAACAAAATTCTTAATAATTTCTTAGTTACACACTCATTAACAAATATTCATCAATTTGTCATTTGATCTTCATAACATAAGCGTAGTACTCGTAAGTTTTCTTTACCCATTTCAGATATTTTACATTGACATTCCTTGATTTGTTGTTTTCTAACAGTTTATTAAAAAATTGGGAATTTGGCAGAAAACTTAAAAAAAATTTCAACTTAAGTAAAAAATTCCTTGATTCCGAAAGACTGGTTACCAAGAATAATAAATCTGATTGAAATCTTAAAAAACAATTATTCACATTTTTTCTCTGTTGTTATAGTTTTCCTCAAGTAATCTGATGGTGTTTACAAAAATGAAAATTTAGAAAGAACTGAAAAGAATAATAAACATTTTTTCGCTGTCGTTCTTTTTGTCTGTAATCCTGCTGCGCTGAAGATTAAATTAATTGTGAAAAAAATGAACAAAATTTTTTTTTATAAATTTCAAATTCAGGATAATAAAGCAATTGCATTTTCTTCATACTCTTATTTTTGAAAATATTTTCAAATTTATTTTTAATACAACACAATTAAAACTCTTTAATTCAGAAGAAATTGAAAATTCTACTGAAAAATATTAAATTTTATACTCATTTCTTTCTCTCCTACAATCTGGATATCTCCAATTTTTCTTGTCTATACACACTTTTTCCTCTTTGTATGTACGAGTACATAGTTATACTAATATTATATATGTAGCATTGTAGCAACATAAATAAAAATGAAAAGCAAAATAACATTCAAAACTTAGCGGGAGTTAGAATTTTTCTCATTCTTAAAATTTTATTATTTTGATCTCAGCAATGATTATTTAAATGCTGGAACCATAATAACATTCAATGTACATATTATGTGATCGCTGTCATGTTAACATTGCAGTAGAAATTTTTTGGCTTTTTCTGTGCAACGAAATATAAAAGGGGCTATTTAATATTTCTATTTTTAACGTTAGTGTTCAATACGTATTGCATTTTTCCTGTATATGCTAAATTAGAGTGACCTTATCAGTTCGCCTTCTTGTAATTACTTGGTTCCTTCAAAGTTTGCGACAAAATAGCAATAAAATCTGATAGAGTGTTTATCAAGGTACTTTCGCAATTTTACAAAATTTTCAAAATTTTACACAAATTAATTAGAAATAATCAACGGAATTATACCTATTATATAATATAATATAGGAGGTACCCTATAAGTGTACTGCTTTGTTTTTTAATTTAAATTGTGAAAAGCACTTAATGGTATGTAATATTATCTAGCAGTTTTTTTTTTTATCTTGCATTACAATGATATTAGACAATATCAGCATTGATTGAAAATGCCACCTTTTTACTTACAGTTTCCTCTTCTTTATATTTTATTATATTCCTGTTATAAATTTATTATTATCGTTATGAATACAAAATTAATAGTACCAAAGTAGAATAGAAAATAGAAACCATTCAAGTTTTTTTTTTTTTTTTTTTGTAATTCAATAATAGCACAATTTAATAAAGGAAGAAAAAATATGGATTTTATTTTCTGAATAAGTACAAAAATATATAAATATACCAATACACATATATTACTCAAAGATATACTAAGATACACCAATACATTAATAATATTTAAAAATATATACACACATACACATGAACATACCTTGTACATTTAAAAAAAATCCTAATGTAAAGGCGGTTTTCCTTATTTTTATATAAACATGATGGACTAGTATTGATTTTGAATAGGTGGTATTCAATAGAAAAATAGAATGATTAATAATATAAAAGGTGAATTATAAAGAGATCAAAATGAATAAGGAATTATTTAAAGTAGGAAAATTATGGTATGTATTTCAATTCTCTTCAATATATCATAAAGAAGACCATATTTATGAATGAAATATGAAATGGATTTTCAAATGAATATAAAAGATTGGTAAATGATCTTGATATAAGTATTTCGAAGAATTCCTATTGGCCTCCTATTGAATTTTGTTCATTTTATATTACAAATTAAATATAATAAAGTCTTGAATTATGATTCATTTGACCATTTAATTTATTAGCAATAACCTTTAATATACGATATGACCTATGAATTTCAGCAATAGCTATTTTATCATTTAATTATTCAAGCAAAATATAAGGTTATTTTTATTTATTTAAAGATTTTGATGTATTTTAAGAAAATTTAAAATTTGTTTAATATTTAAATTAATCTAATTATAATAATAGAACCAAAACTGTACATATTCTTTGATTTTAAAAAAGTATAGGACGTTAAAGAAAACAACAACTTTTCAAAATAATATATGCCCAGTTAGGAATTTGAGGAGCTTATTTCTGATTAAAACACAAAACAACAAAAAAATAAATTTGGTCGATTCAATTAAATGGGGTTGAAGTCGCTATTGGAATTGAAGATTTAAAAAAACTTGAATATGCAAGTCCCGCACGAATAGTTAAAATATATTTTTTTATTATTTTATATTTAATAATTTAAACATTTATAATATTTCACAATTTAATAATGTAGAATTTCAATTTATTATCTAGTCCTTCCTGTTTATTTAATTTTGCTTGTTAAACAGTATTTACGCGAATGTGATTTAATATTCAAATTAACAATATGTAATTTGCTAATCGACGATTTTAAATAATATCAATAAATTGGAATTTTCACATAATTATAGACAAGGGTTGATAAATCTAACAATGCTTTTTTTAAATGGGTTCATACATCAAGTTTCAATAAATTAATAAATATAAATTGTAAGGCCAAATGAAGTTGATATTTTAAAACATTCTAACTTATGAATTTTTGATAAATTTCAATAGCAATTTTTTAAAATTATCGGTAATTTTTACTAATAACAGAATTATATTGGTTAACGTTAATAAAACATTCTTGATTATTAATGCAATAATAATTTTTCAAATTGGATATTTTAAATTTTTTTTTCTATACGTTGTAATCTACTCTGTTTATTTTGTATAAAATGTGTATTTTACGTATTATCCTTAACATTTTAACTAGTTAAAGGTCTTTCGAAAACAATTATTATAAAATTTCTTTTTGTTACAGTTTATGACAATGCATACATAATAATAACTCTACATAAAAAAAAAATTCACGAAGGAAATAGGGAAAACTTTATAAAAATATAAAATAGAAAATATAGAATTATGAAGAGCAAAGGGTTTTCAAGAAAATTATTTTAAATATTTGCTTTATCATAAAAGAAATGCAAACATGTTTCACTCTATTTGTTAGATATACAAAAAATTATATTTTATATTAAAGCTTCATTCCCGTCAACTATTATGCAAATATAAATTAAAATATAAAAAGAATTGAAAAATAAACCGAGAAAAACTCATTGGCTGTTAGTAGCACAAACAAAAGTTTGCTAGTCTTGTCTATGCTACAAAAATTATCGATGTACTCGTCCTTACTTTAGGTATGAAAAAACAAAAAAAAAACAGTGAAATTGATTGGTTTGTACTTATGACTTATCAGTCAAACAGTTCTACTTTTTTTGTTATTTCGCGATTTTAGTTAACATTTTGCCAAGTTCCAATAGTAAAATTTAAAAATTAGACAACTCAAATGCACTAAACTTTTTGCATTTAATGGTATTTTTTGTGACATTAGCTTTTCCCTTACATAATATAAAGAAAAAGGAATAAAAGAGGATTTTTGGGATACATAAAATAAAACTCGGTACATAACACAAATAACAGTTAATAATAATGTTAATCATTCAGAATTTTTTAATAAAATTTAATAATTATATTCTATTAAAGAATTAGAGAGCTCAAATTCTTTCTTGCAATATCTCAAAGAGTACAGAATCTTACAAATTTTGAAAATATAACATTAATGCTGCATAAGTATACATAATTTTCCGAAAATTTATTTGAGAAAAATGTAAATGATAGTACAGTTTGTAAGATATAAGTTGTTTATACAGAAACTTTATCAATTTTTATTCTACAACGTGATATATTAGTAGGGGAAGCAAGTAAATAAAAATTTTCTAAACCATGTCGCAAAAAAATTTGAGATGATGGTTAATTTTAAGAATCATGGTTATCTTAATTAGATTTCTCCTTAAAAAAACTAAATCGAATTTTTTCTACATTTATGGAATTTCAAAATTATTTAGCTGTTTAGACAAAATGAGCTTGAAGCAAATTGAGTTATTAGGGATAAGTTTTGAAATTACACTACTTTTAAATTTTTTCTTTTTATTTTAAAACGTTTACGAGTTTCGTAAACAGACTATAATGGACGGACGAACAAATTGCTCTTGTATCCAGGGATTAACTAATAAGCACTTTTTTTGCAATATTGCTACAAATATCTTAAAAATTTCTTAATATTAAATAATAATTTTAATTATTTTTCATTCTATTTACAGAGGATCATGTACTGAGGAAGATATCAAAGAAGCTTTTACAAAAAATGGTTTTGAAGTGAAAGGCTTTAAATTCTTCCCGTAAGTATTTTTTATTTTAATTCTATTTGATCTTAATTACATGTGAAAATTTTAGATTTTATAACCATAAACACCAAATCTATATTACAAATAACTGTGTAAATAAAGTTTTATATTTAATATACCTTTTTTAAATACATATATGTAAAGGACATGTGATATACAAATTTCTCATGAACAGAATAATCCCTGTTATAATGACTTCTTTATATATAACGCAATTCTCTCTTTTGAGAACAATTTTTTTGACAGGGAAGCCAAGTCCTGGTTTTAAGATTTCATACTATTACAAAATTTTTGAATTCACTTTATAGTCCAATCCAAATTCATAATTTTTTTGACAAAATATTTAATTTCTGCACTTAAACGCACTCACCACAATTTTGACAAGAACGCAATTTTTATATAAAAATCAATATATTAAGATTAAGTACATGCAAGCCAAATTACTCGATTTGATGAATTATATAACAGAAACATGACATTCAAGTGAGTTTGCTGTCATATTTAAGTGACTGCCAGAATAAAACCCCAATATTGTAATTTTTATATCATTTTATACTTATGCTAATGTTTTTTTTTTTATTTTCAATTGCAGAAAAGATCGTAAAATGGCTTTACTTCAATTAGTATCCGTGGACGAAGCTGTTTTAGCACTAATTAAAATGCACAATCATCAACTATCCGAATCAAATCATTTACGAGTTAGTTTCTCAAAATCAAATATTTAAGGATATATTTTACTAAGGACATTTTATTAGCGATTTAAAATTTAAGAAAACACACTACAAATTAAGAATTCAAACATATAGAAGAAAAAAAAGAAGAATATTAATTTAAAAGTAAAAAACAAAAAACAAAAAAAAAACTCAAGTAAAATAGAAGTGAAAAAAGGAAAGTAAAATACTATTTTATAAATAGAAAAATTAAAAAAACTAAAATTTACCGTAAAAATCTCAAAATTAACCTTCTTCTATTTTTAATCAAATTGTTAAAAAAAAAAGAAATGTAAAACAATTTTTGTTCTTTTATTTTTCAAATTAATTATATTGATATATGCATACTTATATAAAAACATACATATATGTATATATATATATATATAGAGGAACTTTTTATTGTCGGTTTAAAATATCAAAATAAAGTGAGAACAATCCCATATTTAAAATTATGTAATTTTTAATCTTATTAAAAAAAAAAATTAAGAGTGATAAAATAATCTAAAATTTATAGGTCGTATATTAAGAATACAAAAGCATGAAATGATTATTGTGGATCAACACACACACGAACACAATCAAAATTAATCAATTATAAAATTGGGAAACAAAAATAACTAACACACACATTGATATTCGTTTTACACGCAATATTTATACATACATACGTATATACATGTATATATGTATATATAAATTTTTGGAATTTAAAAAAAACAAAAATTTTGAATTTATAATTATGACTCAAAAAACAAAAATTGTTATTTAAAAGAAATGAAAATACTGTAAAAATTGAACAAAAAAGTTATAAAATCATGAACAAATGTAATTGAAAAAAAATTAAGAAAAAGCAAAGAACACATAAACAAAATATAAATACAACTTAACAACTTAAAATTAAACTCAAGAGAGTTGAGAATATTAAAGAAAAAAATTAGAAGAAAAAACTCATACAAAAGAGATTTAGATTATAGATGAACGTATATAAAATGGTAAATTGAAACGGTAAACAAAAATTAAAAATATGTAAAATAAATAAATAAAACAAAATTAAAATATATCTATATGTATACATTCTCATTTTACGTCACAAAATAATTTTATTAAATTTAAAAATAACATAAACCACACACACAATTATTAATAACTGAAAAATTTATAAATGCAATTTATAATAAGAAATTGACTTTTTTTTTTTTTAAAAAACAATTAAAATAAAATAAAAATAAATTTAAAGAAACTGATAATTTTTTGATAATTTTTACAAATTTTGAAGAAAAAAAAAAGTAACATGTTTTAAAATATATTCATATATATATATATATATACATAAAACAAATGTAAAAAAGAAACTATAGGTATATACATATAAATATGTATTAAAAATAACAACATATTAAAAACAAAAACAAAACAAATAAATGATTTGTAACAAGAAATTAATTATTATAAAAATCAAATATTAATTGAACCTATAAAAGTCACTAAAAAAAACAAATAAACAGCAAAAACTTTTTAGAATAATTATATACACCCTTACATTATTTAAATAATTAATATAAAAGAAAAATTTCTAAAGATTTAAAATATTAAACAAAAAAGAAAACCTATAATAATAAAACTCGAATGTATAGAACAACAATGCAATATATAAAAACTTCAAATTCAAAAAAAAAACAAAAACAAATCACAAAACAAAACAAAAGGAACAAGAAACAAAAGAATAAACAACCCATCGAAAACAATATTTTCACATACAAAAAATTCTATGTTTTCTCTTTTCTAAATACATAAGATATAAATACAAATATATAATATTTCATATTAATTCAATAAATTATTATTTATTAAATATTATTTAATTTAAAAGGAATATAAAAAATATTAAGTTTCATTTTTCATAATTTTTCTCATTTTTCAAAGGAAAGAACAAACACTTAATATTTTAAAATTGCAATACTATTAAATTTTTATATATGAAATATTATATCTCTTATTTATATTTATATAAACATCATTAATAAATTAATTATCAACTAATTAAACATAAGTACATTTATTATATATTGTATAATTGAGCAAACAGTGAAAATATATATAAAATGAAAATCTCAATAAAATATAAATAATAATATTGCAAGTATATAATTAAAAATTATTATTTAATATAAGTTATAAATTAATTATATATACATATATATATATATATATAAAATACATATATTTCGTATTTCGAAATAATTAATTTCGAATATTAAATTTCTATTTTTCGGAGAACTTCGTATTTAACAAAACAAACACAAAAAATATATATATATATATAAATAAATAAATAAACAGTTTTTTGCTGTAGGTTTCTTCTCTTTATTATACATATTATAATAATTATAATATAGTTACATGCATATTATTATATTTATACATATATTATATATATATATATATATATAGAAAAAGGGAAATTGTGTGCTCGCCATTAAAGAGTAAATTTAATTTATATAATATTTATTTATAAATATTTTATATTATGTGTATAAAATATTAATATGTATGTAAATGTAATATTCAACATAACTATTACTACGATGAATTAATAAAAACAAAAAAAAAATATAATATATCTATAGAAAAAACAATAAACAAAAAATATTTCAAAGAAAACTTTTATTAATTGCATAATCAAAGTTATTTTTGCAAAAAAAAAAAACACACATAATTTTTAATTAAATAATAATAAGAATCCCAGATTTTGCTTTTAAGTATAACTATAACAAAACTATAATATTAAAAAAAAAATTAAAAAAAAAATTACATAAAAAAATTCTTAAAGTTGAAAAAAAAAACCTAAAAAAATTTTACATTTTTATTACTGATTTTTTTTTTTTTTTATTAATTAATGGTATCTAAGCTAGAACAATCTATATATACATAATTATACATATATATATATACAATTATATATATAAATGTATATTAATATTATCCTTCATAATTAATATTAAAAATATAAAAGAAAACAAAAAAAAAAAAAAAAGAATTTTTTTTTTGAATCTTAAAAACAAAAAAATTTTCGATAAAATTTATTAATTAACTATAAAAATTGATCAAAGTATTACGAAAATTATTTTAAACATTAATATAATAAATTTAGATTGAGAGAAAATATTATTATTATATTAAATCATAATATATATATATATATTTATATATATATCTTATATTTTTTTACACATACACTTTTATATTTTTAAATTTTATTCAGTAATGTTATGCATAATTTCTACTTTCAAATAAATAAATTAAAAATAAAAATTTATTATACACCATTTATAAATTTTTTTAATACGTAATTATTTACTTATAATCAAACATATGAATGCATAAATATATATATATTATAAATATATATATAGACAATGATAAAATAATGATTTAATTAATTTTAAATGATTTATTGCTATTCTTAGTTATAATTTATTTGTTTGAATATAATTTTTATCATGTATTTCTATTCCTTATAATTTTTTTTTATTATATAACAGTAAAATATAATATCTACTTATATAATATATTATACATTCTTATATAAACGGTTTTTTTTTCTTACTTTTAATCAATTTCTTTCTTTTTTTTTTTGATTTAATTTAATTGTTAAGTAACATTTAACAATTGAATATCAAAAATTATTCTTAATTGTTTTAGATTTCTAAGTAAAAAAAAAACAAAGCAATGAAAAATTTGTAAACGAACAAAATGTTATTTTAATAAAAACTAATTTTAAATAATAAATTAATAGAAATGAATTATAAAACATATAAAAAATAGAAAATCATATTAATCAAAATGCAATAAATATTCCTAAATCGAACAAATATATATTTTTTTTTTGTAAAACATTTAACAAATAAAAAATAAGAATCTTCATTTCTTAAATCTCAATTTTTTTAAAATAAAAACAAATATTTGATTACAACTACTTTATATTAAATTTCGTTATTGTTTTTCTTTGTTAGTAAAAAAAAAATGATTGAATTTATTAAATGCCTATTAATCGTAATTTTATTATAAATTTCTGTTTTCGTTATTAATTCAAGCTACTTTTGTGTTTTGTTCTTATTCAATTTATGTCGTCAATTTTACTTTAAAATGTTTTTAATTGTAATATGAAGTTTCGTTAAAATAACAAATAAAATCTTGTTAAATATTTAAAATTTTTATGTATTTCAAATAATTTTTTAAAAATATTATAATTATAATCTCTCCAAAATTTATTGTTTTCATTAAAAATCAAAATTATTATAAAATATAATTGAAGCAAGCAACTTTTCAATATTATTTTTAATATTCTTATATTTTTCGATTATATTAACTAAAATTTCGAAATTTAAAAATTTTGAATCATAAAAATATATTCAACTATAAATAAAAATACAAATATTAATGAAAATTTCTGTTCAATCGTAATATTTATTAATAATTTATAATATGATTAAGTTATTGAAAACGTTTTACAAAATCTAAACAACGATTTAATATTAACTGGATTTATAATGTTAAGTTTACAACTAGATCTTTAATATTATTAAAATGTGTATCTTACTTTTATTAAGCATATTTTAATTTATTTTAAATCAGATTGTAATGCTTAGAAAAAGGAAACCTTACAAACGATCAAATCTACTTGAAGTTTAATACAAACAATATTTTATTATCCAGTAAGAAAAATTTATTTTTTATAAAATAAAATTTAAAATTATCCAGTTAATATAATTTTATTTAATTAGTATACATAAATATAATTTACTTTTGTATTTAAATAATTCAAATATTGTTTAATTTTAAAAAAAAAAAATATCTTTTTATTTTTGTATTTTTATTATTCTCTTATAGTTAATATACATTAAATATATTTTTTATCTTCTTAATAATTATTATTTAATTACTGCACCTTTATGCATATCTATATTATATATATATAAAAATAATTGTATTTTTGAAATTTCATAATGTTTAATTTTAATTTGTATTTATTTTAAGGCAGCTTATTTTCTTACTTTTTTTTTTTTTTTTGAGTATGTAATTTTTTTTTTAATCTCAACCATGTCTAAAAATAAAAAAATGAAAAACTGTCGCGGCTAATTTAAAATTCTTGATTTTTGTCTTTATGATTTATTTTTTCAAATATCAACCAGTAAATATAAAAAAAAAAAATAAAAAACCAAATTATGTTTCAAATAATAAAGTAAATTTAAAAAAAAAAGTAGGAAATAAATAATTTTTAGTTAAGTTTAAAAAACAAATATAATTTCAATTTTTAATGTTAAAACAAGAGAAAAGAATTAATTTTTAAGAATTAATTTTTAGTGGTTAAGAGTATATTAGAAAAAAAAATTAAAAATGAAATTATGAATGTTGTAAGAACGAGCTTAAAAGTTTAAGTGATTTAATGAGTTTTTTTTTTTATTTTTAATTTTTTTTTTCAATATTTTACAAAATTTATTAATTAAAAATAAAAGAAAAGTTTAAAAAAAAAGATTTAATTGTTTTGTTTGTTTTTTTTTTTATTATAATTTTCTTTTGTTTTCAGTTTTCTTTCAGTTTTCTTCTGTTTTTAATATTAAAATATTTTATTTTAGATTTTAATTTTTTCTAAATTATTAATTATTGTTTTAGAATGTTGACCGAAGAGGTAAGGAAGATAAGAACGTACAAACAATGGACAAAGAATATTGCAAGAAAATTATAATATTCATGAAAAAAATTCAAGTTTTATGAAGATGAAAATTAGAACAATTACAATACTGGATCATTTTAGATCATATTACACTGTTTTTACAGAAATGATCAAGAAGACTCAAATATGGAAATCATACTTTCAAAAACTATTAACAATTAATAAGCATTTCAGAAATAAAACAAATACCTATAATTCTTTTAGTGGTTTGTAATTACAACATGAATTTAAGAAGTTATTATTATAAAGAATTGATACAAAACATTTATACATAGGCAAGTAAATTTATATGAATGATAAATAAAATTACAACTTTTTGAGGGCTACTCATAAATAAAAAAAAATTAATTTCAAAAGAAAAGGGACCATTGATTTAAATCAAACATATTTAAAATCTGTTAATATTCTGCATTTACTAAAAAATTCAAATGAGAAAATTGCCTACATTCTATAATGCCAATTATGAAAATATAATATTTCCGAAAAAAATTGTTATTTGAGCAGTTTAATTTGCAATTCAAATGCTCAAAACTCTGTAAAATAGGCAAAAACTGTAATGCTATAATAAGTTTAAGAACTTTGAAATATAATCTTAAAATATATCAGTTTATTTGAACTATTATAATAAAATATTCAATGAACTAAATGGAAGGACGATATTGTTTTTTTAGGCATATAAATTCGTATTATATTTTTAATAATAATTATATTTTATAACCATGTATATTTGTCATTGTCATAACCTTATAATTTCTATCGCTTTATATTAAATGTTCAGTGCAGTGCACCTAAACTTATTCGAAAATTTATTAAAAAATAAGAATCTCTCAATTTATTCAAAACCAAAATTTTATTATTTTAAAATTTTTACAATAATAATAATAATAAATGTATCTAAAAATTTTTAATCGATTTTATTGAAAAATTATAAGACAAACAAGCAAATGAACAATCACATCTGTCAAACAGATTTGTAAATCAAACATTACGCTATATACCTTTATACACACATTTAAAAATATTTCTATATATAGAAAATCAATAACTATAATTATTATTCTTACATGTATTGAAAACATGTATTATAATTCATATTGATTAACAACAACATACAAATTTGTTAAGAAAAGAATGAAAAATAAAATCAGTTTCTTTTAAATAAAAAAAAAATTTTTTCTTTTTCACAATTTCTTGCAAAAATAACTAAAATTATTAATTTTTTTTACTAACAAAACACAAATATCGTAAAAAAAAAAATTAGAAATGTGAAAATTCTGTATTAGAAATTTATTAAAACAAAAAACAAAACAGATACAAAAACATTCCTAAAATTATAAAAATAATTTATAGAGTAAATATATATGAAATATAAAGTGAAACAAACATGTTGCAAGTGATTTCAAACATGTTAATTCAAATATATATACAAGTAAAATATTAGCATAAAGAGAATAACATATTATAATTATACAAATCAAACTAAAAGAAAGAAAAAAATTTATTTTTTTGTGTACCTATTGCAAAAGACAGGTAACAAGAATGGGAATCAAAAAAACATTAATTAAAACTAATATTAATATATAATTTTAGTGAAATTAAATAAATTTAAAATAAAAAAATTAAAAATTCAAAAAAAAAATATGTAAATTTACTACTTTATATAGTAAAAATTGAATTTCAAATTTAAAAAAAAAAAATTAGAGAAATTAAAAGAAAACATTATTTATAGTAAAAAAATATAAATACAAAAAGTATTTGTTTTTATTGTATTTTTTTTTTGTTATTAGTTTTTAGGTATTTAATAAAAATTTAAAAAAATAAAATGTATAAAAATAAAAATAATTTATATTATTTATAAAATAATATAAATTATTTTTTTTTTAATTTTTCCCAAATTTATTTCTTTACTTATAACACAAATTTTAAATTTAAAATCTTTTCTATCTAAAAATTTTAAGAATGTATGAACAAACTACATATACAAAAATATTATATAATTTATTCTTTACATACTCTTATACAACTCTATGTCTTTAATCATACATATACAAAAAATATCAGATAAATATTTTATAATAAATTTAAAAATTAACTAAATTAAAAATGCACATCACTAAAATTTATCAAAACAAGAAAAAAAAAAAAATAAACGTAAAAACAATAAATAAAATTTAAAAGAAAAAAAAATATTGTGTAGTAAAAAATTTAAAATATTTCTGTAAGTTTCTCTACAAAAAATAAAAAAAAAGCAAAAAAAATCATAAATTCTCCATGTCTTTCAAATCTTAAACTAAATATATACTATTTATACTTACTATTATATAAATGTACATATATACATACATAAACGTATACATATGACTATTCTCTATTATATATATAAGTAATTATATTATACACAATCAATGTCCCCCTTTTATTCTTATAATATTTTAAAACTATAAAAAAAAAAAAAACATTTTTAGCGTACATAATAATTTTCTTTTACTATTTAAAAACTAATATTTAATTTTATAATAAAAAAAAAAATTAACTAGTATAATTTCCAAGAAAAAAAAATCAATGTATTGTAACATAAATTAATATTAATAACAATAATACATACATATAATGTAACAAATAAATTAAACACAAAAATAAAAAAAATCATAAACTTTAATCTATAAAATTCTTTCAATATACATACATACATACACAATATACAATATTTTACTTTAAATGTACCTATATTTTTTGTAAACGTATTTTATGAAATGAAAATGAAAAAATAAAAACAAAACCTGGATCAAGTTATAATAAAACAATCTACACATATTTAAAAAAAAAAAAAACATATTATATATGTATAGATATGTATACAATATTTAAGTAAAAATAAATACGTACATATGTATATACATATATTGTAATTAACTGATTTATATAAAATAAAATAAAAAAAAAAAACTATAAAAAACGTGAACCTAAATAATTCAATCATATCCTTTAAAAATATATCATCAAAGAATGTACAAGAAATACAGTTAATCTGAACGATTAGAAGTATTTATATAGATAAAAGAATCTATGAGAAAAGAAAAAATTTCGAATTTATTATATAAAATACATACATATGACAATTATTTTTTTCTATTCGATAATATTGTCTCTTTCTTAAAAAATATATGTATATCTTTGTATAATATTTATTTATATATACATACTTCTTTATATATAATTATGTGTATATTAAAAACTAACTATGTTATACAATATAATAATTTGCTAATAACAACATAGTAAATTTGATCAATTTGCAACTACATTCTTACACTTTGCTGTACCGGATACATTTCCAAAAATTTAAATTGCAGTTGCATTTTATAAATAATTTTACCCCGTAAAACTTAAAATTTTGATAATTTAAGTCAAATTCTGATTTCATGTCATGTATTTAAAAAATTATGTACATGAAATTTTCCTTATATAGGACGAATCTTCGTCCTTTATATTGAATATAACAAATGAATATACGTAGACTTACAAATGTACTCAAACTGATGTTTTATTAGAAAAATAATATTTTTTGATATTTGTTTCAATTTGCGGAATCGACTGCAATCATATTGCAGAACATAATCCTACAACGTTAGTGACGTGAAAACTTTTGAGTTTTCAGCTTATGCAAATTTTATATGAATTTCGTAATTATTATATTTTTTCTGTTATTATTAAATTTAAATAAATTTTTAATTGTCTATATTTATTTTCAATTAATTTATCATTATAATGATAATGAAATAAAGATGATTTTACGAAATTATTATTATACAATTTTCATTATGGACAAACTTTTAACAGAATCTTTGTGTTAAGTCATAAATATTAACAAGAGAATTTCTCTTATTTTACTCTTTTTGCTTATAATTTTTTATGTAATTTGCAATTTTTACTCGGATGTCTTCTATATATGTATATAAATTTTTTTATACATACATTATCATGAATAATTAAGTAAATCTTATTCACTTCATTTTTTACACAGTTTATAAAATTATACACATACACACTTGCATGTAATCGTTGACCAATATCTATATATTAATTGTATAAAAAAAAAAAAACTAAATTACATTTTTTAAATATTCACATAAAATAAGAATTACAAGTAAAAAAGTATGAATTTATAAATAAATGTGAAACAATTAAAAAATAAAATTACTTATATAAAAATATTCTATAAAAAATTACAAGATACCCACAAATAAATTTTCGCTTGACACTATTTTGCTAGACAATCAAAACCTTTTTACAATTTTTCTATTTCTCCTTACTTTTAATTAATTTTATTTATTTTACTTTATTTTATAAAAAATTATATTCAAAAACATTGATTTTTTTTACTTTTGAAACAAAAAATAATTAACAGGAATTGCATTCATAAAATATTGTACATATTATAAAAAAATTTAATAAAAATAATAAATTATCAATTTAATTCAAAATAAAACAAAAACAAAATGTTAAATAAATAAATAATTTTTCAACAGTCTTAAAAAATTCTGTCGTCAAAACTATTTACAATATTTACAAATAAAATAAATGAAAATACAGAAAAAAAAAATAGATTTAATTAAAATAAATTTAAAATTATAGCAAAAGAAAAAAAACAAAACAACACAAAAACAAAAGGAACAACCAAAATGTGCATCAATAAAACTATATAAAATATGGGTATATACATACATACATACCTGCTATTATAAATATTAAAATAAATATTTTAAATTCAAAATTCACCTCAGTGTTTTCTTTTTACATTCAAAATTTGTTTTCCATCTTCTTAGAAATGATTCGAAACAAACAAATACAAAAAATTTTTTTTAAATTACACATTTTTACTAAAAATAACTATGAACATTTACGTATTTAAAAAAATTATATATGTATGTATATAAATATATAAAAATATTTCTAAAAGAACAATTTTCCAGCACAATTTTATTCGATTGAAATCTTTCATAAATTATCAAAAATGTCAAATATTCTTGAACAACTTATAAACTTAATTTTTTCTACTCTTATTGTTTTTTCCACAAAATTTGATTTTCCTAATGTTTATGTTAAAAATAAATCAAAAAAACGCAAAAAAAAAAATAAATAATAAAATTAACACAAAAAAAAAATAAAATCATAAAAAATAGAAAAAAAAAAACTTTTACAAAAATTATTTTTGTCTAAAATATTTTTGTGATGTAATTGTATTTTATTATCATTATTAATTATTAATTATTATTATTAATTGTTATAATTATGTTAAAAATTATTAATTAATATTAAAACAAAAAAAAAAGAAAAAAAGTGAAAGTTTTTAGCTCAAAATATTTTTAATTAGACAAAAATTGTAATTTAATTATAAGAGAATGAAAAAAAAAAACAAAAAACAAAAAACTTATAAATTGAAATTGAAGAACCGTGAAATCAAGAAAATTATTACATAAATACATACATACATATATGTATACATTAATATTAACATTTATGTATATATTATATAAACTATGAAAGAAAAGAATACCTGTACGTAAAAATATTTAAATATAAATGTAAACATTATAAAAAAAAAATATATTAAAAAGAAAAAAAAAACCAAACGGCCAAAAAATATTTAAATTATTTGTTTATATGAATTTTTAAAACAAAAAAGAAAAAAAAAATGAAAAAAAAAAAATTAACAAAATTTTTTGATATGTAGTTTTTTGATTTAAAGAAAAAAATTTTTAAAATATAAATATAAAAATATTTCAATTTATATATACATATGTATACATATTTAAATGTAACATAATTAAAAAAAAAAAACTAATAAACTATAATTACTGTATTATATGTAAATTAATTGTAAAATTACAAATGCATTAATAGAAATTGAAATAACCCGCACCCCATTTATCAGCCCCCCTCAGTTCTCATGCATAAAAAATTTAAATCTACAATTACTAACTATTAGCAATCCTTGTATTAGATAATTTTTTATTAATATTTTAAATGTTATTAAAGGATTTGATAAACAGAAAAATATAACTATACTTACTAAATATACATGTATATATATTTATGTAATGTATATACATATATCGGTATGTATATTGTACAATAGATATATGTACATAATCAATAACAATAAAATTGACGCATTTTGTGTAAAGGAATAAATTCAAATAATAAATATATAATTATAAAAATAAATATTAAAGACAATCAAAGTCACAATAAAAAAATAAAATATAAAATAAGTAAAAAAAAAAAAAAATATTAAAAAAAAAAATTAAAAATCAATATGTGTAATTATTATACATATTTACTGCATTATATACAATCCACCATGAATTTGCTTATTTAGGGAATATTTAAAAAAAAAAAAACAAATAATATAAAACCATAAAATTATAATAAAATTTTTATTGAAAAAAAAAAATAATATACAAATACATATTATACTTATAATAATTATATTAAAATTATGAAATAAAATTTAATTCAAATTTTGTATAACAATAATGTAGTATACATAAACAACATCCACTTCAAATAAAAATTTTGATTTACAATATTTATTCTGAATTAATTTACTTTAGAATTATACATCGTATTAATTTTCAAATTCTAATTTATTTAATTATAAAATAATTAATTTTATGACATGTTACAAGCATGTGTACATGTTTCGAATTAATTCCAATAATTTCGAATTAATTTCCAATTTAAAAAAAAATTTCAATTGTAAACGTGCATAATTAATTGAATTCCAACAGTGGTATTTGTAGGAAAAAAAATCACCATTATTTTTATACATCAAAATATTGAAAAATTATCAATTAAAATTACAACTACATTTCAATAGCTTTGATTAGTTCGATTCTTACCTCTGTATACCAGTTGTGATTACCAAATAAAATCAAATTAAAAACAAGTTCAATATGAGCTATAAATTAAAATTGAATTTAATTAAATAATATTTGATCAAACAGCATCAAAGATATATGTACACAATTTGGGTATACAAATATATACAAATTCAAATTATGTAGGTGCAATAATAAACGGGTATATTTTGCAAAATAAATGTATATACCTACTGCATGATCATTTTCTCACATACTGGTATAGTATATATAGAATGTACATACATACTACAAAATTCGTAGACTAGATTTCGACATAATATGTACATATGTGTATATAACGAAAAAAAAATGCTTAATGAATATTGAAAACAAGTCAGAATTTAAAATAATTCTTGGCTAAATTAATAAATAATTTTCATTTGAAAATTAAGTATAAATAAAAATTTGGTGTATTTGGTTTACCAGAAATTTTTTAACTCAATTTGAAAATTAAGGTATGTGAACATATTATATGTGCAATATAATATGTAAATTATATTTGCTACAAAACTTGGACAAAACTTTTAAAATATTGTTACACAATATACAAAACCCAACCATTCTATTAAAATTTTTGTCAAATCTTCTATTAATGCATTTGAAAATAAATAAACTAAATATATTCTATAATATTTAAATTTACATAAATATATTATATAAATTGTATTAAACTAATATAAAATATACATGTGTATATAAATATATTATATTCAAATATAAAAACCTAAAAATGAAAAACTTAAAAAACGTTTTTAAATGTTATCTGACGATATATTCCATCAGTGATGGGCACAATCAGTAAATTTATTATTATATACATACATATTTTAACATTTAAAAAAAAAAACAGATATTAATTATATAAATAAAACCAATTATTTTTAAATAAAAAAAAAATCATACAAAATTAAAAAGAAAAGAAAATATAAATAGAGTTCTAATGAAACAAAACAAAAACTGAACATATACATACATTACCACATATATCATAGTATATACATGCATATATATATATATATATATATATATATAGGAATTATATGCAAATATGAATTATATGAAATATGTATATACATTATATGTGTTTAAATCATTCCAAACATTTATTTAGCAAAATATAATTATTGTTTAATTGATTTCTAAATATACCTACCTTGATATATATACATACATACATTCATATTTAAATATATTCCAAAAAAAAGGAATAAAATAAACAAACTTCAAAGTAAAGAACTAACAAAAATTTATAGGATTATAAAAATACTAAATACTAAAATGAAAATACCTACATAGAAACAAAAACAAAAGAAAAAAAAAATTAAATAAAAACTCTAAAATAATTACTTATGTGAAGAAAAAAAAAAAACAAAAAATGTTTTTTTCAGACAATCCCCGAAGAATTTTTATTAAAATTATAATTGTAATTATAAGCAAAAAGAACAAAAACTGATATAGAAAGAAAAACTATGAAATAAATAAAAAAAAATAATACTGCAGATAACATACAAGACAGACAGCACAGTTAAAAAACATAACATGGGAATATTAAAATATACAAAAAGTAAATGAATATATGCATACATATACATTATATATAGGTAAATATAATATATACAAACATAAAAAATTAACAATTAATTAAAATAAAAAGAAAAAATCAATCATTTTGAAGAGAAAAAAAATATGAAGAAAAAAAATTAATAAAAACAAAAATCGTTTAGTGGATAGAAAATTAACAAGAAAAAAAAGAAAAAAAAATTAAAAAATATTTAAAATCTAAAAAAAAAAAATTAAAATGTCATATGCTATTATTATGTAAATTGCTATAATAGAAAAATGGAGAAATAAAAATTACAGTTAAAAAAAGGATCAAGTTTTAATTAAATTCGCCCATTAACACTAATACTCGTATGAAAGCTTTAAACTTCATTTTCTAATCACACCAAATGTCATGTTAACTTATAGAGAAAGAGAAAACTTGATGTAGAAACGATTTCTGTCAAAATTATTTTGTATTACTTCAACACAAGAGTCATATTTCATGCCCAGTACACCTTCTACATTTTATGTATTCCCTTTTTGTTTTTTGCTAACACAACGCTATGTATTATTAGTTATTATCCATCGCATTGCATTGCAAGCAATAAAGGAGGTTAGATGATGGCTCCAAATTTCACATGTCGAGAAAAAAATTTTTTTTTAAGAAAAGAATCAGCTGATTTTCTTTAAATTTTATATACATATTTAAGCTTCATTTGACAATACAACAAGTTCCCTTTTTAAGGGAATCAGGTCTTAGTAAGTTAACTTTTGTTGCATTTTACATTTTTGCTCATATACCTATAGATATAATCAAGTAGTAAGTTTTAATCTTGGGGGGTTTTCGTTTATGCGCGCTGCGCTGAAAGTTCTACATTAGAAATAAAATTTCTAAGTTGCAGCGTTAAACAGTATGCATAAACTTTGACGACTTAAAGAAAATTTGAAGAATTAAAGAAAACTTACTTTAACACCCTTCGATATCTGAATCTGCCATTTTAAAATTTAATTTTTTTTTTGAATTTTAAATTAGAAAAGAAAAAAAAATTTCATGAGGCAGCGACAAAATTTATACTTTTTTTTTTTTTTTTTTATTTTTTTTTTTTTTTATTTATTTGCGCTACATTTTTAACGATCTATATTTTTAGTGTGTGTAGTGTGAATTTTCGAACGTACTACGAGTTAGAACTAAACCCAAACAAGTTTTTGTAATAAAAATTTTAGGTTAATTACTCCTACTTAGATCAATTATTTTATGGCTGAAGAAAATTGAATGTCAAATATTTATGGCTGAATTCATATAAATTTTTATATTTGATTCTACACCGCATTCCTGAAATATATTGCCCAGCTTTACTAAAAATTCTTTCGGATTCAAAAATATTTTTTACAAGTTTAATTTAATTGTTTTTTCAAACACAACATTAGTTTTTCTTTTAAGTTTAATACTTGAAATGCATTGTTTTGATCTCGAAATTCTACTAGAATAATTAAAAATTCAATCAAAATACGAGTTAAACTACTAATTAAATCTTATTAAAAAATATTTATTTCGTCTAAATAATTAAAAGAAAACACTTACTTTTTTGAATCTTGGATCCTACAATGTTGCTATTCTTGAAATTGACGTTGGCTCTTACGGAAATAATTGCTTTGCTAGCTTTGCACAGAAATTTCTTTTTGTACGTTATAATTAAAGACTCTTAAGATTCATATTAACTTATTTGAGACCCTACTAGTAGTATTACCCTACTAGAGTAATATTTTAAGGAGAATGGTTTACTTCTTCTTCAAGAAGTTTTGTACATAAAACTAAAGAATTTAGTTTGTAATTTTTATACTCGTACGGACGTATAGACCCGTAAGCGTCTGAGATATAAACTATAGAGATTTTATACCCGTAAGCGTCTGAGATATAGACTCAAGTGTAGGCTTTTGATCAGCGTCGAATTCTGAATCGATTTAGCTGTCTGTCCGTCCCAAAGATAACTCAAAAACTAATTGAGCTAAGTTCAACAATTTTTCACAAACGATTTATTATAGTAAATGCCAGAATCCTTTTTAAATTGGATATGATCGGGGTTCTGGTAGGTACTAGTTCGGGTAGACAGGTTGTCCGTATGAATTTTGTATGCAAATATTTTCGTGCAATCAAATTTTGGTCAACTTATATGTTAAATTTATAAGGGTGGTCAACTTGAAAGATTTCACTGTCATACATGCCCATTGACGAGATTTGCCGTTTATTTGACGATAATATTATATCAACTTTAAAATCATTGATAAGTTCGATAGTGCGATCAGTAGTTCTTCATCTTTTTGTAATTATTTCTAATTTTGTAGAAAAAACCAAATTTATAAGTAGTTTTTCATTTTATTCAAACTAAGAAGTTCCATATCTGCCGGCAAGAAATCGAAGGTTTAAAATATCTTCGAAAAAACTTTTTCACACAAGGATTTTCCTTTTTGATTTCATTTGCTAAAAATTCTGCTAAAACGTTGTTGCATTTTCAAAAATATTTTTTTGATAGTTCGTACAGTCTTAATTATCAAATTTACTGTAAATTAAATAATAGAATAGAACTGAATTATCAAAACTAACTTACGTATTATTGAATTGAGACAGTGTGATTTAAAGTCTAATGGGAATTTTAGAAGGTTAAAATGAATATTTTTAAATTTATTTTATTTTCAAAGTGTTTTGAACAGGTGCTTTAGTCTAGTTTAGGAGAGCAAACCCAAAGAGGTTGAAAACAGGGTTATGACTCACGAAAAAATTAATGGGCCAAATTTTCAAAAAAAAGGGCCAAAATTGATATTTTCAGAAATAAAGCAATTATCTGCAGTTTAATACAACTAATTACGAAAAAAAATTGGCAGTTGGGCCAAAATGATTTTAAACAAGAAAAATGCGCCGCGTTTAACCTATTTTGGACAAAGTGGCAACATTAGTTGAGAAATATTGCAATAGACATATGATAACATAAATAAACTAAAACGCAAAATTTTAAATTTTATATGTAACATCGTTTATTATTTTTATTATTTTTTTATACCTTTTTTTTTATTTATATATATATATATATATTTAATTTCGCCCAAAGAACTATTTAATATATAAATATTATGTGTATTTATGTGCATATATACATGTATATAGAGTACTTACATACAAATATATGCAACACATTAAGCAATTATATAAGTATATATACACATATTCATATTCATATATATTTAAATACACATGTATATATATAGCACATATAATACTATATATATATGAGCATATATATATATATGTACATACATTCATTTACTTTTTTTTTTTTAAATATAATCTGTTATAATATACCGTTATTATATATTGTGGCAGTGGTAAAATCAGAGTATTTGTCCATGACATTTTACATAATTATATAAGGTTTTTTTTTTGTTACTTTTGTTTTTTATATAATATATTTTCTTTAATTTAATAAATTAGAAATATATTTCGTAATTATGTTCTTCAGTTTAGTTTTTGTTTTTTTTTTTAGTTTTTTTTTATATATTTTTTTTTTGTTTTTTTTTTATTTTTAAATGTTATGTAATTGTTTTCTTTTAACTCAAGTTTATTGATAATAAATGTTGTTATTTTCTTTTTGATGTTATATAATATATAATTAGTATGTATATAATAATAGCGGAAAATTTGAATTTAATTATTTTTTTGAATTATCAATATAATAATGTAGATTTGTTGTTAAAAAGTAAATATGTACTTCTTTTTTATTTTTGGTTGTTTTGTTTTTATTTTATTTTCTTCCAAAATACATAAGATTTTTACCATTGTAAACAATAAATAATAATTAAATTCAATTTATTTTATTACTTTAGTTTAATAATTATTATTTATGAATATTTCTTTTTTTTTTCTTATTATACAATATTTTATTTTTGGATTTAGTATAAAATGAAATTTTCTACTTTTAAAATTTCAGCAATTTTACAAATCATACAAATATTTTATACAACATAGGAAAACTTACAAAAAAAAAACAACGAAAATCCAATTTGATTATCTTGGAAAACCTCAGTAGTCAGTAGTAAATATAAATTTAAATGATATGAATTTCGAGTTGAAATAAATTATTTTAGATGAAATTGCAAAAATGTTTCTAGTTTAATGTCAGACATTGAAAAAACCATGTTATGTACCATATTAATTATGTACATTATACCTCTTCAATAATATAAAAGAAACGATTAAGTAAAATGTACTGTAGCTACTAATGGAATATAACACATAAATGTATGTCCGTAATATAACTATCGTTCACGCTATAATTTGTAAAGGGCATAGAAATATTTGTTAGAATATTAATATGAAGAAAAAAAATAATAGTCTTCTGTCTTTTGATTCTGTTAATAGAGAGGAGATTATAATTAATTGAATAATCGCTAATAATATTTAATCTGATTATTTCTACAAATATTCCATTCTTAAGTGATTTGACCTTATAATAGTTTGACGAATCTCTACGGCTATATAGAATATTTTTCTGCGTATTTTCTGCGAGACACACTTTGCAATATACAAAACAATACAAATGACTGGAGCTTGCTCTTTCTATGCATAACATTTATTAATTTTAATAGTAACATTTTTAAATTAAAATTGCTTTGTCGCTTTTTATCGGTCGACTTAAACATTTAATTAAAATTTCAATATAAAATGAATTATTTATACGCGAGCTTTAAAAATGAGTTTTAAAATTTTGACACATTATTTGAGTTGTAGAAAAATCGCCAAATTGATGACAATAATATTAATAATTAATAATGATGTTAATAATGAAAAATAAGTTAGAATTATGCTGGATACCATGCAGATCTAAATGTTCTTACGCTAAAAGCTAGAGCGTGTACTCAAACCAAGTTCTATAAATATTTTTTGGAAATATACGTTTTTTGAACAAAGGAAAAGATGAAAATCAAAAAAGATATATAAACTTTTAAAATTAAGACAAGTTGAACTAACGATTTTTGGAAAGCTACTATGTATTTGTGTCTCTCCTTTGGAAACCGAAATAGTTGCATTGTTAGTCGCATCACTTGATATGATTGGTTGCTATTTAAAAACTTGTAATTTTCTGAATAAAATCAATATCGAAATTCGAAATTTTTTTATTGAAAAACCAAATTTTTTTAATAATATCCCATCACTCCAAGTGATGCGACTAACAGAATATAAGTGATTATTTATGAAATTATATTTTATTAGAAAATGCTCATAAAATTCCGGCCATATATAAACGTACTCCGTACATAAGACTTAGATAAAAATTAACCCCACAGTTAATTTTATTTGATATTGCAAATAAAATACAACGCTGTAGTATTTGCACATTTTGCCAATGTAAGAATTTTATTCCATTAAGAAAATATCATAAATCATGAGTGAAGGGGATAGCAAAACTTTCCAATTTATAATTACAATTAACTTAGAATATGTTAGGAAATTTGTATGGTAGCTGAATGAGTAAGACTTTGTACTAGAAATTTTTGCAATTTTCAATCTTTAAAGTTTTAATTTTAAATAATTAAATGAAGATTACCAAAAAAGAAAATTTTAAACAGAAATTTTTAACAGATTATTTTTTTTTTTTTCATTCATTTTTAATAATAATTTTCATCATTTTAATTTTCATTACTTATCATCTACTATAAATTAATTCTTATATAATTCAGGATTGTACAAATATTGTTTAAATGTACATTTTACAACAAATTATCTAATATAATAAATATTTTCTTTTAGTTTTTTTCTATTTATTTTTATATTCATTTTTGTTTTATGTTTTTTTTTTTATTTTATAATATATTTTTCAATTAGTAAATAATTATAATATTTAATATTAAATTTTATATCTTGGTTTTTGCTATCCTTTGTTTTTTTCTTTTTTTTTTTTGTGTTTTTTGCTTTTGTATATTTATAAAATTATTTAACATTAAATTTAAACGATTTTTTTATTATTTAATTAATAAGAAAATAAATGAAATGCTTAATATGTTTTTGTTTTTTAATAATGTTTTAATTTATTGAGGAATTTCAAACTCTTTATTTATTTTTTTTTTTTTTAATAATTTTTTAGTTACATTCTATTTTATTTGAAGCTAAGTTGCTTAGCTATATAGAGATATAGAATAACAAATAGCCGAAAAAAACACACTGTTTGAATTTTATTAAGTGTTATGGTTCGATTTGATGGTTGTTGTTTTGCTACAATTTTTTTTTTCATAATTTTTTGATTTTTTTTTTTTAGTAAAATTTTTTAGCTAAAATTTTAATGGTGGTATGATGGCTCAAAAATAATTTTAATATTAATTTAATCAATTGCTGTTTTTGTTGATTTTATGAAGAAGTTTTTGTATATATGTTTTGATTTATGAATTAAATGTAAGTATGTATGACGATTAGTAATAAATTTAATTTATTCATAATTAATTGGTATATAGTTTTCAGTTATCAAAAAGTGATATCTTACAAGAGTTTTTTTTTTGTTCGTTTGTTTTTTTTTTTTGTTTAATTTCAATTCATATTTATAATTTTATATTTCCCTTTTTTTTATTATACATACTTAGAAAATAATCTTAAATGTATAATTATACGTTTTTTTTTAATTTTTAGTTTTTATATAAAGCTCTTTGCGTATTATATTATGAAATATATACATATATCAAGATATATATTTATATACATATAATAACAAATCAACATACATATTTTTTTAACTTATAATATATAAAAATAATGAATCTTCCTGAATAGCTGGAAATAATGAATGAATTGTTTATAAAATGTGTATTTAATTACCTCATATGGACATAAATAAAATATTTCGTCTGATGAGAAATGAAACAATGTGTACTTTGTACACGTTATATACACTGTTTCAGTTCCAACAAACGATTTATTAGTTCTAATAATAAAAGTTTTCAATTTTATTGCTTCAAAAATTGAGGCAGATCGTTATATTTTGAAAGACGTTTAAATTATTTTGCAAAAACATACGAATTGAAAACAGATCTGGGTATATATTGTGAGTTTTCGTATTGTAAAATTAATAATCTCAAACAATCGGTTAAATTACATTCCAATAGGTAATTTTAAATATTTTTTATTTTTAAGGATTCGTTAATTAATTTCGAATTTCATAGTTTCGTCTATTGAAATTTTTGAATTGAAAGTAATTTACTATAATTAAATATTGCAATTAAAAAGAATAATTCGACAAATTTATACATACACCTGAAGGGATTTTTCCCGAATACACTTTTAATGTAAGTGATTTGAGTTTGATTATGTGCTTATTTTCATATGAATATCTAATTTATATGTACACATACGTGTATGTACATTTAATTGTATTTATTTATTTGTACACTAATTTGTGTAATAATATAGCATATTATATTATTATATGTATAATGTATGTATCAATAATAATTGATCTAAGTTTCTACATAATGAAAAATCTAAAGGAGTTTCAATCGGTAAGCATATAAAGAAGATTTGAATGAGTTTAAGAAAAAGAGAATAGCATAATAAAATTTGAAGCACGAGAATTCATTTACATTTATAGTTATATATACATATACACACAATTATATACGTATACAATAGAAAAAAAAAAATATAAAATGCTGCAAAATAATATGAAATTTCCGTATTTTAAATAGAAGTATGGCTACATAGATAAGTAAGTATATTATTTTATATTTTTGTAATGGTAAGGAAAAAGTGATCCGAATTTAAACCTCAAAAATTTTGAATATTTTTAATATGTAAGTATGTATATTTAATATTTTATTAAATATATATTATTAAAAATGCGTTTTTAAAGTCATTGTAATTTTTTTTTTCATTTATTTTTTTTTTTAATTTTTATCGAAACTTACTAAAGAATGATACTTGAAATGGGAGAAAAAAGGTTATTATGTATGTATGTATATATTATGATAATATGAAATATGTTATTTTTTTTTCAAATTTTCATTTGTGGATGTTGAAGCGACTTGTATTTTTGTTTTTGTAGTTATGTAAGTAATTTAAATTTATAATGAAAGTTTAATAATTTATCTATAATTTGAAGATTTAGTGTAGCCTTCTAAATTTGGAATTTGTAGGAAATTTTATTTTCCTTAAATAAGTACATATAACTATATCTTCAATAGAATTTAAGATATACTTACATATATATGGTTTAAGAGGAACTGGGTTTAGTAGACCCAAACAAATTCAATACAGTATGAAAGCTTCACTTTAATTATATTTCTAATTTTAATAAATACGCGTATGATTAAAATTATTAATTTGGTTTTTAATTCAGTAATTCGTGGCAAGTTTATAAGTAGGCTTATTAATTTTTAAAAAATTAGGCTTCTAATGATTAGCAGTATTATGTAAATTTTCCTAATATACAGATTTAGTGATGGTCATTTATATTCGTTTCATCTTACGGATTAATGTACTTATATAAAATAAACAGAAATCTTATAATTTTATTTTCTCAACTCTTGTTATTTTGTTATTTTATAGAAAATATACACATTTTAAAAAGTTTTATATTATCATAAGTATAAGTCGCTTGATTAGAAGTGTTATAGTCTTTTATTAAAAAAATTTTGTTTCTTTGTTTTTTTTTGTTTCTTTTTTTTTGTAGGATTTCTTAATTGTATTTGTTTTTGTGGAGCAATTTTATTTTATATTTTGTAACCAGAATACTCGTATAAATCAATTAATTTAGTATAAAGTTTTGCAGGAGATGCTAAGAAACTTATCATTGCAATCAGTTAATTTTAAACTTATCATTGCGAAGTTGTTTTATGAAATTGTATGTTATTTTGCATCATCTGTTTGGTTTCTTGGATTCTTTTTTAACTGACAGATCTAAATAAAATATTGCAAATAAAATAGGTAAAAATGTAATGATTTTGTAAAGTAAGTAATTATATTGAGCTTGCTTTTAAAATCGAAAGGAGAAATTCTGACATATTAAATGTGACTGCATATGTTTATGATGTAAAAGTAAGAAGTGGTGAAAACTGTAAAAAACTCCACTTTCACAAGTCGAGTTTTATACAGTTCTCGAGTGACAGAGAAACTTAAATAAATAAATTTTTTAAATGTAAATAAACTGTTTTTTTATGAGAAATAATCAATCATTATTCTCGAAATTTACTTTTGAAGACTTTTAAATTGTTTTGAAGTATAATTTTTTTGGAAGTATCAGACCGCAGAAAGCGTTAATTTTTTACCATAATATAAATAAGGAATTTCTTGAAATTTAATATTTGAGTTTTCATATGCCAATAAAACTAACTGACGATTGTGAATCTGGAAAGTGAGCACCTATACCAAGAACCAAATTTCAGTCAATTGTTTAAAGCACCTTTTCCTAACCATTTAATAATAATGTTTACTTTGTGGTTGTTTATGTGTTGCTAACATCAGATTTTTTGTAATAGAACAATATTCAAGCGAAATTAATCACTTGTATTGTTATACTATTAAAAAGAATATTTTTTTGAAGCTTACAAATAATTTTCAAAAATTAAAGAATTTTCAAAATTTTAGGCTAAATAATTACTGTAATCAATTAAAAATTTTTTGATTTTATGGAAATTTCTTGAAAAAATAAAAAATATATTCTGGTTACTAACACCTTCAAGATGAAAATAAAATTATGTTTTAATAATTATATAAAAATTATTTATATTTTATAATTTAAATCTTATTTGAATTTAATTTGGAAATTCTATTGATTTTGCTAAAATTTTGTCTCGGTTCTTTTCTTCTCTATTAAAAAATTTGTATTTTTATGTCACTTAAGTTTCGTTTTTTAATATAATAATATTATGTCGCTTTTCTTTATATATGTGTATAATAATTTTTTTTCTTATTTTTATTTCTAAAAAGCCGTAAAAAATCTACAATATATACTCTTATTTCATTTTTGTTAATTTTAGTATATAATATTATGTATATAATTAAAAAGCAAGAAATAAATATTTTTAAAAATGTAGTAAAAAGAATATTAGTGTCACCACAAAAAAAAAATTAACTAATTAATGCAATATACAATAATATTTTAATTTTAATCGAATCAAATTTGCTATAAAAATGATTGAATTACACAAATTGTAGTATACTCTTATGTTCTTACTTAAATAGCGGATAAGATTTCTATTTTTAAAAATTAAAAAAACACAAAAATTGTTATAAGGAAAAAAAATTTCAAATGAGTGATTTAGAGCATTTCATTTAATTTCGGAAAAGAAAAAAATTCATTCACTTGTCAATTTAAATTGTTGTAAGAAAAAAATACAAAGGTTATTTTATACATAAATGGGATATTTTTCTCTCAAAATTTACTTATAACACAAGTATCCATTAAAATACGTTCTTCATTATTATATCGAAAATTTTAATATTGTTGTATTTTATTCCATTAAAATACGTTCTTCATTATTATATCGAAAATTTTAATATTGTTGCCAATAAATTCAAATTATTAAATAAGTTAGTTAATTAAAATCTAATATGGAATATTAAATGGTATCGAATAGCAAAATGTTAGACATTGAACTATTACCTACTCACAATCTATTTTCGTGACAGATTTTTACTCACAAATCTACATTGTGACGTCATAATATGTGATGTTTCAACATTTTCTTTTTGTATTTTTAGCAATAATCACTCAAAGTTTTCTTGTTGTTACGTAGTTTTTGAGCTATTAGGATTTGTTTTTGTTCTTTTCTATTAAAATATCAGCAAAAATACAAAAAAGAAAATTTCTTATTCCATCTTAAAATTACAAAATCAAAAAGTATGTGAATCGATTCCAAATTAAATTTAATTATACATTGTATAATTTAATTTAAATTATAAAATAATTCACAATTTATCAAGAAGAGTTAATCATTTATTTCAGACCACCAAGCTCAGAGAGCAAAATAAATTTCAAATTGATATGGAGCTTAAATGGAAGGTGTATCGGAATTTATTTGTGTGAAGGAAATTGATCAATATTTTTGGCTCTACTGATTCTAAAATTTAAATTTAAAATTTCAAAAAAATCGATTGGTAAATTCCATCTGAAAAATGCATTTAAAAAAAAAAAAGACAACCTTTCTTGTCTTCAATATGGAAGGGTACTTAATTACAGAGTAAAATTTTTGAATAAGAAATAAAATTTCAAAAGATATTGAAAAAAAAAAGCAAAAAAATAATTATAATAATCTACATGGCTTTTAAAACTATATTAAATAAAATGAGATTCACAAAGAATACTCAAAAATTTCACAAAAAAAAAATAAAAAATATTTTAATCGGCGAAACTTCGAAAACATAAAACATTAAGAATTGTTTTTGTATTTTTTTCCGATTCAAAATTAAATTCGAAAATATTTTCAGCTTGGAGGCCTCACAGATATATACATATGTCATTGATTTATTCCTTTACTTTGGTTATAGTTTTTCGTATATAAAATGAAAAAATTAAAAATATTTAATGGATACTTTAGAATAATTTACTTTTAATGTATGAAATTTTATTATAAATTTTGTAATTAATTTGATAACTAGTTTCTTAAAATTTATACAATGTCTTAACAAAAAACAAAAGGCTAAAAAATTTTTAGACAACAAAACAAATATTCAAGGCTAAAATAGCAAATTTTTATAATTTTATAAATGCCAAATTTTAATATTTTTGCAAACCTTTAACAAAATACAAAATTTCAGAGACCTTTTTTAACATAAAAGGATCTTTCTTTAAAAAAAAACAAACAGAACAAATTTGTGAGTAAGGAGAAACGACAGCCAATTAACAATAATAAAATAAAATAAAAAAAAAAAGGAATTTTCATGAGGAAAATTTTATTTTCCATGTTTTGGTTGAAATTTTTCAATAAATTTAAATATGCTTTCCATTATTTACTAAATAGTATGTATATACATATATGTATGTAGTAGTATATAATATAATAAAAGAATTTACATTTACTGTTAATTAAATAATTTTTATTCTTTTATTACTCATTCGGTTGTCTAATTTTTAATACATTTTTTGTTTTTGTTTTCTATTAATTTAAATTATTTTTTTTCTTTCAGAATTTTTGAATTTTTTCCTTCTTTATTTTTCAATAATAAAATATTGTGCACATTCAACTAATTGTCTTTCCATAATGTTTCAACTTTTATTTTTTTTAAGAATTTTAAATTTTTTTCTATTTTTTTTTATTTTGTTTTTTAAACAAATATATATGTATGTGTATATATATATATTCATACATAATTATTTAAATCTATATTTTTTTATAAGCTATAATTTTTAAATTAAAAATTAGTTAATTATTTTATTTTTTTAATATATTCATGAATTTTTCTTAATTTCCAATAATTATAATTATATTTATTTATTTATTTTTTTTTTTGATTTAATTATTCATATTTAATTATTTGTTTTCTTTTTTTTTTATTTCGATATGAAACTTTGATATTGAAGTAAGCCCAGATCACTTAATAACAAAACACAAAATATTTAAATAGCATTTTTTTTTTGTATAATTTAAACAATATAATCGAACATAAGTACTTTCTTTCTAAAATCTATAATAAACAGAGCGCTTGAATTTTTAGTATAAAGAAAAAGCACTACATACATTGCTATTATATATTAATAATAGTTATTAAAATTACGTAACACATTTTACAAACAACTGGTACAAAAATTGTTTTTTTTTTTTTTGTTTTCTATTTTTTTAATAATGTTAATTTTTTTAAATGCCAACATATTCTGTTTTTTGCTTTTTGTTTCAATACTCATGTTGGGTATTGATTTCTTTCTTTTCAGTAAAAGAAATACAAAATTTAAAATAAAAATAAATTATTAACAAATTTTAAAAAAATTTTTGTTTAAAAATTTATGCATTTTTTATATACAAATTGTGAAACAATTCATTTATTCTTTAAAATATTCAACATTAATTTTAGTTTTAAATATTTTTCTATACACCATACATTCTATTTTATCATCTCTTTTGGAAAACAAAAACCCTCATAATAATATGAATTCGTTTTTTAATCAGAAATGTGATTTAAAACCGTAGCTAATGGATATGTTTTCAACGTAAGTAAAGGTACATTTTAATTGTAATAGTAGTAATATAGTAGTAGTTATAACATCAATATTTTTTACATGTTCATCATGAGCCGTTTCTGCGTTTCTTTATAATTTTATGGAGAAATAATCTATAATAAATTCAGTTTTACTATAATAATTTTTATTTATAAAAGAATAACTTAAAATTTAAGAAAATTTAAAGTAAAGAACAATAATAATCAAAACAAATATACAAATTAAAATTTCTTATGATTATTCATATGAAGTTTCTTGAAATAGAGGAAGATCTAAAAAAGCATAATTTTGGACGAGTAATTTGCGTTATTCCTAATTTACAATGTTGTCTTAACAGCATAAAAATATTAAATAGGCATTACTTTTTAAATAGGCATTAAATTAAATTGAGAAGAATGAGACTAAAAAAATAATTGAAACATGACTGGAATCTCATTTTTCCAAAATAAATTACTGATTTCACAGAAGCAATATTAAAGTTAATGTGAACTTGTCTAGCTTGCATTTATTCTATTTATTTCCAATTAATTATGGAATTTAAAGATTGTTTAAGTTTTTATATATTTTTGTTTAACTTTATTGTATATAACAAATTCTAAAGTTTAAATTCAATATAACAATAATATCAATTTTAAAAAATTTTTTAATAAAATCATCAAAATATTTAAAGTATATAAATTATAGAATTATAAGTGTAATATTGAAAATTAATTTTTGAAAAATATAATGGAAACTTTTTTAAGAACATCAAAAAATCAAAATTGACGGCTATACACTTTGAAAACGACTAAAATTGATTGACCGAAGACTAAAAATTTCTACTATAATTATTTTGATAAAAAATTTAATTTAACAATGAACTTTTATATTTCAATTTTTTTTAATTTTTTAAAATATTCTATTTCTATTGTATTTAAATTTCTTTACTCCTTTGTTTTGTTTTGTATTTAAACTTAGGAAATTTAATAACAATTCTGGTTTTTTCTTTAATAATTTTACCTATATATATATTATCTTATATTCCATCTCAAAATCTAAAATATTATAAATATACTCAAAAATTGGTTTCAAATTAAAAAAGAAATTACAGCTATATTTTATTTTATTGATTTCATATACAGAGAGCAGCACTCAGAAAATGGTAATTATATTTTTTCATTTAATTTTAAAAATTAATTTACAATTCATCATATTTTTATATAAATTGACATAGACAAATATCAACTAATTTTAAAAAGGTTCTTGGTATTTTATTTATAAAAATTTGTAATTTTACATTATACAATTATGCTATAAATAAAAAGAACTCCAATTTTAATATAGATAACTTATTTGTAATATGAATTTTTTCCCAATATAAAATAACAGACGACCATACTGGAGGGGTTAAAATCTTTCTTATTTTTTGGTGGTACTTTTGGTTATTAAACATATTCATAAAACACAATATTAATTTTTACGATTAATGTAGTTTTGTAAAAATTGTGAATATGTTTGTCAGAGAAGCAACCAGAAAGAAGCAAAGAACTCAAAGAATCGATTTTTATGTTGCACTTTTAGTACGAATTTAATAATGATTCGAAGATTTTTTTTTCCTAAATGGTTTTATAACGTTAATAGAGCCCAACAGCATTAATAAAATTTTTAATTTAAAAAAAAAAAAATATTATTGAAAATTGAAATAAAAACAAAAAATTCTTTAACTAATTAATTACTTAACTTAAGTTATTGGAAAAATATAAATAATTTTCACATATTAACAACACATTCTAAATTTTAATTAGTTTTATAATTATTACATCTTTCGAATGCAAAATTCATAAATTTGTTTTTCCTAAAATCATAAATTTTATTTTATTTAACAAACACACAGTATTTTTTTTTTTTGTTTTTTTATTATTAATATTATTTTTAATTCTAATATTTTTTCATTTATATTATATAAAATTGCTATAAGAACTCAACATTATTTAATAATGTGTATATATCATATTTAATTTAGTATATAGTAAATATATATATATATATGTGTATATAGATATTATATATATGTATTTATTAACATGCATTCCTCGTTTTAATTATTATATGTTACATAATTATTTAAATTATCGTTTGTTTTTAGTAATTTCAGCTTTTTAATTTTGTTAATTCTATTAATTATAGTTTTTAGTTTAATGCTCACTTTTGTTTGAATTTGTTTTAAACACATACTTGTACATGGATTGAAAGGGAATTAATTTAATTAATTTTTGTTTTTTTTTTCTCATATTAAACAATTATTAAGCTTTTATTTTTTTGTCATATTTTAAAGTTCACATACAATATTTCAGCTAATAAAAAGCACCTATTTTGTTTTTTTTTTTTAATTTATATTTTTATACTTTTTTCCTTCTGCATTATATATTTAATATATTCGTATATAATATATACTTTGTATGTATATATATGTATACGTTAATTTAGAAATAATATATTAAAATTTTTTTGAATTTTAAAAATGAATGCATGAATCGATAGTTTTTGAAGTTAAAAATGGGTTTTTTACTTAATTTTTAACAATTTTTTTTTTGTTTTCTTTTAATTTTTTGGTAAGTAAGGTATTTAGTATACAATTTGACTAGCAATAATTAAGATTTCCTATTTTTATTTCAAATGAAAGCGTTGAAAAGGGTTTAATTAATTTTTTTATACAATATCATTTTTTTTTATTTTTCGTTTTTTTTTTTTGTTTGTATAATAGTTTATTTTATTCCGTTGGAAAAATTTGATTTAGATCATAGAAATAACATCAATATAACAAGAAAGATTTCTGTTATTTTCAACATTTATAAATGTTTCTTTATTAAATTTTATTTGAAAATTATTTAAAAATAATTAAAATGATAAAATCTTTTGAAGATCAAAACTTAGTTTTAAAATTATATTAATGTTATATTATAATAATATTATAAAAATTGTAATTTAACAATATTTATTTTTTAATTATAATTTGCGAAATTTTCAAAAGTAATCAAGGCAAAATAAATTTTTAATTTATATACAGAATTGTTTTAGGAGGGGTGGGGGGGGGAGGGAAGTATAACTACATATATATTATTATAATTAATTAGCTATATGTGTTATCAAATATTTTATTTATATTTTTCACATACCTATGTATGTATGTGTACTTCGTTATTGATTATATAATTATTTAATTAGTTATTTATGTATAATATATTACTAAAGGCAAAGCATTGATTTTTTATTTTCAATATATAGTGTTATATAATTACATAATATCTATAGTCTTTTTCAATATAATTACGTTAAAAATATTTTTGTTTTTTTTTGTTTTGCTTATATTTTATCCTAAATACATACTTTATTTATTTCTATGATGATTAACATAGCTTAGTATTTTAAACGGAACTTAGAATTTTTCATTTTTAATTTACAATGTTAATATTAAATAAAAATAGTTTATTATATACTTATATGCATATATATATATATATATATATATATAATTATTAATTACATTATATATTAAATTATTTTTTAAACATAATTTTAACGATCGAATTTAATCTTTCATATTATATAATGTAAAGACACTTGTATATACATATATAAAAAAGGATGATTAAAAACACAAGTATGGTTTTCAAGAAAATTAAATGAATTTTTAACAATCGTATTATAAATTGAATTTAAATTCTTAAAAATCCAATTGGATCAGATTTTTAATTTGAAATTTCATAAATTAATCATAATTTGAATTAATAAAGAAAATTACAATAAAATTACAACTATTGTTAGTCAAAATTTAGACTATCAAATTTTGTTCATGAATTTGGCTTCCCGCAAAAATTAGAATGCCATCCAATATTTTGATGATAAAATAAAATTAATGAACAATATTTGGTCTCTAAAGTCTGACTTAAACTTCAATAGTAATATCCAAGAATATTAGAACTAAAAAAAAAATTTATTTATTTCTTTTTTTGGTTTTTATGTAAAATCTTATGAGCTTTTGTTGTCGGTTATGCCATTAATGAATTCTGAATTTTTATTTTTTTTTATATCAAATACTAAAAAACTTGTCTAGAATAGTATATAAGTATAAGGTATAAAATTGTATAAATTTCATATTATTTTAAATGTTAATATTAAAGATAAGGTAGGTTAGGTAGGTTTTGTTTCTTTATGTTTTTAATTTCATTTTTTTTTCTGCTTTTAAGTATAATATACGATTGATAAATTTAGATTGGGGTTTTGTGCTCGAAACATAAAATTTTTATAAAAAGAAAATCTTAATTTTATAAGAATTTGTAATTTAGTTCCCAAGTAATTTTCCTTTTGTTTTTTATTCTGTATAAAATTATTTAATAAAAAACAAATTTCCAACTCAATTGAAAACGATTATATTACTGAGACGAATAATATTTTTGTTATTGCTTTTTTATATATTTTGTATAAGTCAAAAAATGGATATAAAAAAATGAGTTTTTGAAAAATGTGCAAGATTTGTAAGTATAAATTTTCAAATATATTTTTTTTTATTTTATAAATTCGAGAAATATTTAAATATAGTAAGTGTTGGTACAAGTAATGTAATTAGGTATAGTGGAAAATTTTTTTTGAATATATTTTCATATTTTTTCTAATACATTTACGTAAATATAGAAGCTTTTATAAAATTTATATTTGAAATAAAAAGGACAACAAAATGAAAAGTTTTAAAACTTTTGTCGAATTTTAAGTGTTTAACAAACTGCGTATAAAATTTAGTTTGAAGAAATGACGTGAAATTAATCTAAGATTTAATTTTTTAATATGCTATTTTGGAAAATTTTATGAAATATAGGACAACTAAAATTCAACTATGTTGAAATTTTAATTTTTAATATTCAATAAATATTAATTTCAGAGACCTTGTCAATGCCTTCAATAAAAAATTGAAGGCAATAACATACAAGGATTTTTTTGTACAAAAAAATAGTTTCAATAATAAATTTTATTAATTTATACCTTAAATTTTTACTTTAATATTATGAGGAATTTAATTTTTTTTTTTAAGAATTAAAGTAGAAAAGTTTTGTTTTTTTCATTTTAAATATTGATTATAAGGTTAAATGTTTTGAGTAGCATCATGTAATTTAAATTCTTAAAAAACTTTTTTTAATGTATCTATGCATATTTTTTGTTTTAAAATTTAAAATAAATTTTTGATATTGACAACAAAAAAAAAATTCAATATTAATAATTTTAACTTTAGGTTTTTAATGAAAGTAAAAAAAAAATTTCAATTTTTATTACAAATGTTGTATATTTTATATTTATGTTAATATATTTTTAATATTATGTATATGCATTTATATAATTTTTGCTTTGTTTTATTGCAATTAAATATATCGTCAGTCTATAACTTCATGTAACAGCATCTTTTATAAAACAATTAAAATAGTTGAAATTTTATGCAGTTTTTCTTTTTGTATTATTTTTTTAAATTTTTTTAAATTTATTTCAATGAAAATATGTAATGGATCTTTAATTATTATGTTAATATATTTCACTCTAATTTACACACGTGTATGAGAATTTAATTAAAAAAAAAAATTAACTAGAAGAGTTTATTAAATTTTTGTATCTGACTTACAGCCAAATAGTGTATCTCGCCTTTTTATTCACCTTCAAATCAGAATTTTTCGTTTTTCTAATGATTGTTTCATTTTTCCAATTAGATTACTCATTCTTTTAATTGAATTTTTGCATTTTTTCTTAAATTATCGACTGAACATCGCACTTTCAAGAGCAAAGTGAATAAATTTCATATATATTTAAAAAAAAAACGACATACGTAATACCGAACAATTTTTCCGATTTGAAAATTGCATTATGCAAATATATGATAGTTACTCATTTTCTTCTCACTTGCCGATTAAAATACGATCAGACTGTTAGTATTTTTTTGTGCCTGACAAATGATGACAATATTTGCAATAACAGCTTGTATACATTTTTAATTCTACTTCTCCAAGAACTATCATATTTACTCAAATTTATATATGAGAATTGTATATACTTCGATTTGCAAGTAGGCTATTATTAGTGTCAACGAAAGTCTCTGACTTCAAAATTTCAGCAATACGGTGTTAATACAACAATTCCGCTAATGAATTTTAAAATTCTTGTTTAATACAGTATTACATTTGTTTTGAAGTCATAGTGAGTGAAATATATTTACATATAATTTTAGAAAATATTTCTGCTTAATTACTTGTTGTGAATTGTTGTTGTACGATGATAATTTTTTAATACAGTTTAATAAATAGTAAATATGGTAAATGTAAATTCAGTTTTTATATAATTTTTTGTTAAACTATTTTATTATACTTATCAAAAATGTGTTTTTTTTTTTTTGCGGTTTTTATATTGAAATCAGAACTTTATACTGAAAATGAGTTCTTTTATTTTACTACTATATAAAGTCCACTATATAATTTTAATATTTTAATTATAAAAATAATAAAATAAAAAACTCCAAAATAAGTATAAAAGAAATATTTAAAATTTAAAAATTTTTTGTTTTGTATTTATATGTATATAATATAAATGTAGTAATTAATTTTTAATTTAATATACGAGTATAAATGTATACATTTGTTTAGTATTTATGAAACTTGTTATATACTTGTAAATTTTTGTTATAGTTGATTTTTCTAAAGAAAAACATTTTCTTCTATTAAATTTAACTTTTATTTAGTCATTTTTTGTTTTGCTATTATTTCCGTCAAATTTCTTGTATACTGTAAAAATTATATATGTATAATATATATTGTATGTATATGAATGTAAAAAAGAGCAAAAAACGTAATGTTTTGAATAACATTTAATAAATTTATAAATATGTATTATATAAAATTTTTATTTAACGATATATATATTATGTATATTTGTAGGTTTTTCCTATTTCATTTGTTTCTGTTTTATTAATTAATTATTATACAAATTTTTTTATTTTATATCTGTTCAAATAAATAAAATTCTAAGTACAAACACACAAGTAAATGCTTATTTTCCCCACAACCAACACAAAAATGTACAAAATGTATAAAATAATTTTTGAAAAGAAAATAATTGTTTCTCTAAACTGCAATAAAATTGAAAAGAAAAAATAAATTTATTTAATATAAAAGAAACTTTTATAATTTATAATATTTGAGATGCAGAATATGTTCTTGAATTTGTGTTTAAACTGATAATCAAATTTGAGAACTTTATCATTGCAATATGGACCTCAAGGTACATAATATGTATCTTGTAGCTCATAATATATGAGTTTTCTTTAAATTTTTTTAATTCTATACTATTCCAATCTCTATCTCTTTTGTTTTGTTATCTCGTTTTTCTTTGATTTTGTAATTTTACAATTTCTATTTAATCATGTCTATATTATGTACCATTTAATTTGGAATTTTTAATACATTCATACTGTATGTATCTTAATAACTAAACAGGTATATTCAACAGAAGCATGTACGTGTTTGTTCAATACTAATTGTAAAATTGTATAATAATTTAACAGTATGATTTTATTTAATTTGGAAATAATATGTAATAAATAGAAGAAAGTAAAAGAACATGATCCCTTCACATAATATATTACATAATATGCGTTTTAGGATTGCAATCGTATTGTATTGGTTTATAATCGTCTGTAATCGTATTGTATTTGTTTTATAAAATGTTTTCATATATGTGTATATACCTCGAATTAGTAATATTGCAGTTTTTTTTTTGTTTTTGAAACTTTAAAATTTCGTTTTTAATTTTTGTATAAATGAATCTGTATAATGTGTAAATAATTTATAACAATATTAATAATTAATTTATATTTATAACAAATAATAATGACAATACAAAATCAAATTATTAATTATAATAATGAAATTCAAATTAAATTTTTTGCTTATTTAGTTTTTCTAAAGTCTGTTTGCATAGTATTCTTTTTTACACTTTACTTTTTTTAGTATATATAGGTTAAGTAGTATACAAGTAAATTTTTCACGTAATGTATAAATATTTAAATACATACATATATGTATATTATATATTAATTAGTAATGTATATATGTATAAATTAGCATTATTAAATCTTACTTTGTTTTTATATTTGCTTGTTTTAAATGGTGTTTTAGTTTGATATTGTGCGCAATTTATATTAAACCACGTTCATAAATAAAATTCGGTAAAAATTGATTAAATAATATTAGAAAATGAAAGTCTGATTAATTCAAACGAATTAATAGAACTATGAACTAACGTTATATATAAAGCTTTTATAACTCTCTAGTGAAATTTAATTAAAAAGGAATAAAATTCTTAATTTTTTGAAAACCTTAGCAAAATTAATTGTTTTTTCTTACGAGTATGTCGTTCATCAGATTGAATTGAATTATTATTGAAACAGTTTTGAAATAAGAATATTTAATTAGTACATTAATTTCGATAATCAAAAAATTTTTAAAATTTAATATAAGCTGAGCTTTTCTAAGAGGAAAAATATAATTTTTAAATCATTCACAAGACATACATTTTAAATATTCAAATATTATTTTAGGAAGCATAAAAACATAGGGTTTTACAGGAAAATAATGATATCACAAGGATATCTAAGGTGTCTGCTTAACGAGATTTTTTATGTAAAAAAAAAACAATGTAATCATACAATTAATGCGCATTCTGTAATGTTAAGAATGTTAACATTCTCTTTCTTTTTGTTTGTTTTTATAATATAATTTAGAATAAATTGTATTGACTTTTTATCTATCTTTTTTGTATATTTTTTTATAATTCTACATTTACAGATATCTATATTTAGTATAATTTTCTTTTCTTTTTTGTAATTTAATTATGTACTTTTAAAGAATTTTGCATTCGTGTCACACATGATTCAATGTAAATTTTTATAATATTATTTTTAAATAATAAATTTAATTTTGTTTAATTTTCTATTTTAAATCATTTTCAGTACTGTACTGATCTCGAACTGAATTTAATGCGGTCGAAGATGATCTTTTGCTACCATTTCCGTTACCATTACCATGATTACCATTATTTCCATTTCCAGGTTCAAATATATCTAGAAATGGATTCGTTGCTGTATACTGTACTCTATATGAACCTAATGTATGATAGTTACCACCACTACCATTTAAACTTGTGCTACCTAAACTATATTGTCTACTAGAATTCATATAATAATCATAACTGGTTGTTGAACCAGCCATTGAACTAACACCACTTGTAGTATCAGAACTACCGCCCCCAGATGATAAATATGAAGATGTTGATGATAGCATTGCTGCTGAACTAATAGTTTTTGGTAATGTTCCATAAATATTATAATGGCCATTACCTGAACTACCATTACCAGAACCTAATATACCTGTACCGTTTGTACTACCAATACCACTACCATTACCAGTAATACCAGCACCGTATGCACTTTGAGATAATGAAGCTGATGAACCTAACTTATCAAAATTTATGAAAGATGTATTAAATGGATCTGGACTTACTGGATAATTATTAAAATTATTAAATTGTTTTTCATCAATTATTAAATTTTTATTGTTAGTTAAATAATTATTCGAGTCTGAAGCCGATGATATTGATGCTGATGAATCTGTAGATGATGATGACTGTGTTTTTGTTTGAAATAATGATACATTTCTAGCTACAACTGATGATGAATTTGCTGATGACGTTACAACATTACTATCATGTAATTCAGATCTTATTGGTGATGATGAAGTTTGTCTTCCAGTTGTATCTGTTGTTGAGGAACTTTGTTTATGTATAATATTTTTCTTTTCATAATCATCGATTGCAGTTGATATCGTTGATCCAGAAAAGGCAGAAGTGCCCCCTGTTGCTGTAGTTGTTGTTGATGGTGCTGATGATGATTTCATATTACCAGATGGGAAAATATACGAACTGCTGCTACTTAAATGAGTTTTAATAGTATTAAATAAATTACTAGTAGGATCTTCTGCTTCTCCTAAAGATTGCGATGTGGGCTTATCATATTTAGATGTGGCTGATTGTGATGCTGCGCATATATCACGTATAGATGAAGATAATGATGACATAATTGGCGGGCACGGTGATTCCGTTAATGTCATTGAAACAAGTGGTTCACGTTTTAAATACTTTGACATTAATTGTGTTGTTGTCATTGCTTGTGATTGCTCTAATAATGGATTGGGCGTTCTGCACCTCGATTCTGAATCTGAATCAGAATCTTCGAAACGGGTACGAGAACGTGATCGTATTTTTTGTTGAATTCTAGCAATGTTACTACTAATTGATGATGTTGATGAAGATATAGATGATGATGTAAGTACTGAAGACGATTTAACGGATGCAGATGCTAATGGAGATATTGATGCATTCGATGATATCGTTGTTATTGAATTATTTATTATTGTGCTACCATTATCTTTATCAATATCATATCCTGATAATGATTTAGTATAACTTGGTCCATAGCTATTTGTGCTGCTACTAATTACGCCATTATTACTTTCCTTAAGATTTTTCATAAAGCGATTTTTATCATTATTGCTTATATCCTTATTATCCTTATTTATCTTATTACTAGAATTTGTATATAAATTTGATGATGTACTAGTAAAATCGTTTTGTTGCATTTGTTCATTTTGTTGTTGTTGCTGTTGCTGTTGTTGGTGATTATTATATTGTGATAGTTTTACGGTTGCAGTTGATGAATTTGAATTACTTATAGATAATGAACTAGATGATTCGTGAATTTTTACATGTTTTACAGACGATGGTGATGCACCACGTTTTACAGTATCAGTTCCTAAAATAAAAGATCACAATTAAATCGTAGATATCATTGAGAAGTTATTTTAAAATATTTAATTTTTGTTAAAAATTTAATTAAAATACATACACTACTACCATCTTTTCTATTAAAAGTTTCATTTCATTTCAAACTTGATTATATACGAGTTAGCGATAATAATTTAATTTTGGAGCACACTGAAGATTCGTGAAGCGTTCACAATAAAACAAAAGTTTTACGTTCTAGATTTATTTCCAGTTTCTGAAATAATATTTAACACAAAACCAGCCCTTAATTAAAGTTTTTATTCAAATATTATGTAACACAGATAAACCACGAAAACATGAAGTAAAATATTCTATGAAAATTTTGTACAACACGTTTACAAAACTTTGTATAACATGTGTACAAAATTTTGGGATCTATAGCGTAACATATTGACAATCAGTTGCAGTTTCTTCTGCAAACGCAAAAGCATAGTTTCTAGCGCGGCATAGGAATTTCGAGCTTGGAAATGACAAAATGCCCGAGAAATTAACTTTTATCTAAAACCAGTTTTCTATGGATATCATTTTTTTCTTCTAGACGATAAGTTGTAGGAATCTGAAATTTTAGGAGCTTTTAGGTACTTATTATTACTTATTTCGTTAGCAGAAAAATTTTTTTTCGACCTACATCTTCTCCCAAATTACTGCATCACGAAATTTGTAAAATTTTAATTTAAATGTGCCGAGCCTTATACAAATTTAGAATTTTATACCTCCTAAATATATGCAATTTAACATGATGACGTCGCGACAACTTTTTTAGAAATTGCTCTTTCATTATTATGATAATATTAGTTACCAAGCAAGCTCTCTTACAATTTGTACAAACTACGTACTGCAAACAATTTGCGTAGTACACTCCTTATTATATAATACGTGTATATATTATACAGAATTTTGAACTTTTCACGCAAATCTTTTATAAAACTACTTGAATTATCTTAATAAGAGTTAAGTCATACTTTAGTTGTCATTGATTTATATAACAATTAAATATTTTGTATAGATTTATCAACCTCACCAAACAAAAGTATAATTTTATTGTCTTTTACCGAAGGCTTTTATTTCAGAATAAACTAAAAATTAAATTTTCCAAAATATACTGAATTTGGGCAATAAGTTTTGTAGAAATATGTATATGTACATTTGTACGTTATTTGTTTCAGAAGTTGTACAGAAAAAAATTTCAGTGTTCGTTCTACTAAATATTATTTTACTTGAATACTTTTGGTGAAAAGAACCTATTCTTTAACCTTTTTATATAATTTGAATTAAAGGTGTATGTCTCTTTTACAAGGAAATTTTTAAAAATAAAATGCAAATAAAAATGTTTTTCCAAATTCGAATTAAAGAAAAGAGTGTTGTGTCTATAGCATACACATTTATAAAATGGAATAAAACTTACCTGACCCAGAACCTGAACCCGATGTTGAACTACTGCCTGGGGAGGGTGTGCCTGGCAGTAGCGATTGGTCTTGCGTTACCGAGCCCGCTGAGGCCTCCGATTGAAGGTGCTGTAATTTTTTAAAATTATTTTATTATACAACATTTTAGTTCTGGTTATTATTTAAATTATAACAGTTTTTCATAAATTAATTAATAATTTTATTCAGCAATCAGCATGTGTTTTAAATTGAATTCTAGAATATGAACATAACGTATGATATTAATACATATTATGTGATTAATAAAGAATGAATTTGAATTTGATCTGATTTTGTTTAATTTTTTTTTTTAAATTTTGAATTTGTTTTTTATCAAAATATAATTAGACAACATTAAGATGTTTTAAAAAAAAATTAAAAAGATTCAATTTGGAATGTAATAAAAAGCAAGCTATTATTAGAATTTATATAGCTGAGGTGAACATGCTTCCTATTAAAAGGCATGGTGAAAATTTTATTTCAGAAATTGAGTTTAAAATTAAATTTTTCTAAAGTTTGTGAGCAATTTCATTTGTACGGTATATAAAAAATTTAAAATCAAATATAATAAAAAGAAAGAAAAAAAGAAGAAAAAAAAGATGAGTAATGAAGTATACATAATGTGTTTTATGAAATCATTTGTTTTATAATCTTAACAAAAGCCTGAAACAATCATATAATGACCATGTAAATGACCAATATGCGATATTAAATAATTGTAAATATGTCCTAAATATTTTGTAATTAAAGTTAATGGAATTAAATATCGTGAATATTAACACATGATTTTGTATTCTTAACTTAAAAACTACAAGCGGCTCAAATTTTTTTCTTATTTTTATTGATTAGAAAAAATTATTAAAACAAATACCAATTAATCATTAAAACCTTCAAAATTCTAACATTTTTAACATTTTTGTTTCTAATTTATTTTTTAATAATTATTTCTTTTTCTGACCATTAAAATTAAAAGAAATCTTTTGGGAGGTTCTGTTTTAAAATAGCTGATGAAATCTACAATTCTATTTATTTATAAATTGTGTTTAAATATGTTAAATGGGTCTCTCTATAAACACCTAAATCTTACTTCATTTCTCTCGATCTATAATATTTATAACATTATTTAATTGATTATCAACATTTTTTTTTGTGATTTGATTTGCATAAAAGAAATGGTCATCAACAACTTAAATCTAATTTGTATACTATGATTTACAATAACAAAAAGAAGGTTATGATGTGCCTGTTACCAATATTTAATTTTGTAAATCTATAATGGTTATATATAAGATTACAAGTTAATAGTGTTTATGTTAAATGTTTTAATTAAAAGTCTGAGATAAAATCATATTTTTTTTATCTGGATTGAACAAACTGTTGAAAGAGAGTTCATTAAATGTTAATTTACAACAGTTTTTCTAGTGACCATCACATTTATTTCCATTACAAGAACAATTTTCAGTAATAACTATAAATTTTAAGAAAAATTATAAATTAACTTTAAAACATAATGGATCACGATAATTTTATCTCTGAATTTCAACGATTGCTTTCAGTGGATGAAAATCCTGAACCGTGTTGCTTAGAATGAAAGCATGTATGCAAATATGCATAATATACAAGTTATAAACTTTGTAATCAACAAAATTTAAAAAAAAGGGAGATTTTAATTTCAAAACAATTTTGAAAAATTTTCCCTACCACAATGTTTTAACTGATAATTGAACAAATTGCAATCATAAGAAATCAACAGCTGCTTTTGAAAATTTAGACAAACAATTTATTAGCTTAATTATCTAATTAGTTTAATTTATCTAATAGATTTTCATAAATTTTTTAGTAATTTTTAGTTTATCATTTATTATAATTCTTTATTCTATGCAATTATCCGTATATGAGAAGCAACCATTGTAGATTTAGAAAAAAATACACACATAACCTAAGAACGAATGAGTTGATACTTTATTTCTGGTGCGTAAAAGTATTGAAACTAGCATAAAACAAACTAGGAATATAAAAAACAATAATAGTAAATTAAAGTTTACATTAAATAATAAAATTTAAAATTAAAAATAAAACAATTAATAAAGAAACTGTTGGAAAATGAAAGGCAAAAGGCGGTGTTTGTTTTTTTCACTTTGTAAATTTCATATCTAAATTTCATAAATTTTCATTTATATTTGCGTACGTTTTTCTGTGAAGATCAGTCTTCTTAGTTTTTTCTATATAATTTGAGATTTTCATATATTGTATAAGGAAGTTTTCAAAAAAGAGAAACGACATTTATTTTTATATATTTTTCCAACAAGAGAAAAAATAAAAAAAAAAATAAAATAATTTGCATTAGTATATAAAATTGTTAATTAAAATTAATTTAAATATTAAATATTAAAATTGTTTATTTAATATTTTTTTATCTTAAAATTTAATATTAAAAATTTTCATTTATTTTAAACATATTTATATGTATACATAAATTATAATTTCCTTTAATATTAACAAAAAAAGATTTTTATTTTTCTCTAAATAAAAAAATTCAAATTCACCTGTTGGGCCACTTGTTGCGAGACTCGATGCAATTGAACTGACTGAGCCGCTACTGATTGAAACTGAGGAATGTTGGCTGTGCTGACTGTGGCTAAGGGATGATGTTGGCCTTGGGAGAGTACCATGTTGGCTGCCTGCTGCTGTAATCCCATACCCATGATGTGCTGCAGCTGCCGCTGTTGCAGAAGTTGTCTGTCCACTTGCGACGCACTGACTTTGTTTCCACGCTGCCCTGTTGGCTCGCCGCGCCGACCTGTCTACATAGGACTCTGTATTAACCATATAGGATGTAATGGAAGGAAGTGTTTTTTTGATTTTAATTATTAGAGACATGAGACATGTTTTACGATTTTTTTTTTTGGGTAAAAAAAAATATATTTTTTTCTTTTAGTTCTGTTAAACTAATTTACGCACGTTTATTAAAATATACGTCATCATTTTTTCGTACGTATTTCTATAGTTAAACAAGAAATCTTTGTTATTTTTTTATTTTTTCTATTTTTAAATAACTCAATTAGTTTTTATAACAATCATACATAGTTTTCAATAACAAATAATCGATATTTATATTGATTCTTAATTAATTAAATTTTTTTACTTTGCTTATATAGTGAATGTATATTTATATATATATATATATAATATATATGTAAACATATATAACATATGTATTATTTATATGAAGGAAATACATCCAATCATGCAGTGAGAAGAACATCAGATTATCAATGGAATTTCAAAAGTAAGGTCGTAGTGGAAAGTGAAGGAGAAGTATAAATAAATAAAATCAAACAAAACACAAACACCTTAGCAACATTTTTTTGTTTTATACTTTCTTTTATAATTTGTGAAAAGTTTTAATTAAAAAAAAATTAATTATTTTAAAAATTGCATTAAAAAAGAGAAAAATTGAAAAAAATTTGTAATAAAGTTGTAAAAATTATTGCATAATGAATGATTAATCATGTAATTAAAAAGGTTGCTAAGATAATGTTATTTTTTTTAAATGTTAGTAGAATAAATATGTTGTTTTATTTTGAATTCAATATTTTGATTACGTTACCTGAGGCAGTACTTGTTACAGACTGTGGTTGAGGCCATATTTGTAATAAATATTTTAGTACCGCAATAGGTTGAGCATGATCGATATCAGAACCTGGTTGTGCGTTAGATGAATGTAACATTAACGGTGGTCCCATAACAGTTGCTAATGCTTGCGCAGACATTTTATTTCGTTCTGATGCAGATACCACTAAGGATAAATGGTCAAGTAGAAAAACAAGTGTTGCCTACAATCAAAAAAAAAATCAAAAACAACATAATATAAAACGATCTTTAATGTGTTTTGCTTATTAGAAATAATTACTCTATTCGCTCTCGGTAAACAATCTAATATACTGAGCATTAATTTCGCATTTCCTTCTGGGTCATCAGGCAAGCACACCGCTTATTGGTACAGAAAATAATTAACATAAATATTATAATTACAATGAAATAGCAGATTATTTACCTAAAGCATCTACTGTCATTTGGAAAAGACACCTTGTAAATAAAGGCTCAGGAAGTTCTCTGAGGTAATCCTTTAGTACACCTGTTATTACATTGATATCAGGAACATGTTCCGGGCTAAGCTCAACAGCACGACTATTTCTTTCAAAAGCCTCTCTCAATAAACGTTTTTTTGTTGCTGAACCACACAATCGATATAAACCGATAATATCGAGACCACGTCGTTCTACTTCTTCAACACAACGTCTCAATACAATTGGAACTGGTGCACTTCCTGGAGCTCCTTTTGATTCCCTATTTACAACCGTCTCAAGATCAGCTCCGAATAATTGTGGATATCCAGCTCGCAAACTTGGTAAGCCACGCCGTTTATATAACGTTATTGGATCTGTATGCCTCAATCGAATGTAAATAGTCCCTCTAGGTTCAACTTTAAGTGCTAATTGATGTAATGGTGACTGGCGAAGAATTGATGCTAACGATATTGCACCACGGTAGCATAATTTATGCCGATGTTGTGGATCCCATGAGTAAACTAAAACGTCTAATTGTTTATTGCATACCAAATCTAGTTCAAATGATTCATCCCAATCGAATTGCAAATCACCAGAACGAACTACTGTTCTAGCTTTATGAACCCGATCACATTCTAATACGCAATAAAGATCACGAGTTAATGGCTGTTGCGGTTGCAAGGGATTTCCAGGAGGAACTTCTGGTTGAGATCGTAAGCCACGTCCAGCTAATAAATGAATCCACAACATTCCAGATATTCCACCTACTTCCATTACAGGTTTGTCTAACTTATACTTTACAAATTCAGCTGGATTTATATCAATTTGTCTGTGCGATCTAGGAAGTGTTGCACTGGGTGTGGGAGCTGGACTCTGATGCCCGGCACTAATTATACTACCACTGGGACTGTTAGGTCCGACAACTCCTGGTCCCCCAGTAGAGAGTTCTAATAATTGTCTCATCCTTCGAATACTAGGGCTTCTAATGGATGATGCTGTACCAATATGCTGTGATGACATGGAACGAACTGGTAGCGCAGAGAGTCCAGCTCTGGGTGCACCTGCCAATCCCGCAGCACCCATATGTCTATCTAAAGTGCCAGCCATAACGCCAGTGCGACTACTATAAATGCTTTCAGTCTAAAAAAAATTTATATTGGAAAAAGTTAAAATTTCAAAAATTTCGAACAAAAACTCCAATGCTTACATTTCTTAATGCATCATGAATATTTTCTGCACTACAAGAGAATCGATAACTTCGTGGTTGTGCTAAAAGATCTCTTGACATTCTCATTTGGTCACAAATCGCTGAACTGCTTGGTGCTCTTCGTAACCATGCGCGATATTCGTCAGACGTAAATATCGAAGGACTGGCTGTAATTTTCGCTCTCAACAAGTCACGCTCTCTTCTCAATGAAGATTCAGGAGCTGATAAATTTCCGTCTGTTTCATCTAATAGTCGATCACCAATTCTTGGCCTTATTCCACCCAATCTTACTCCAGGTCTATCACGTGGTAATGAATTAAATTTAGCTAAGTCGGGGCCGCCACCTAATACACTTGCAGCCCCTGCTCGTGAGGGAATAGCACTTGCTATTGCAGGTCTATTGTAATAATAGTAACTAGGTCGTGGTTGTCCTATTGTAGCTTCAGTGTCGCTTGAATAATCTAAGTTAGGTCGTGATCTGCGCGTTAATGAACTAGGTCCGCTTGGAGGTGTACCATATTTCGCAGTTCTAGAAGGTTCATAACGGCCATATCGACCTAACGTACCTCCAGCTGTCGCTATAGGCGCACCAGTTTTCAAACTTGATCGTAAAAGTGAATGCCGTCCCAGTGAAGTAGCGTAGTCTGAATATTCAACGCGAGGTAAATGCTGATCCGATCCACTGCGAGGAAATCGTGCATGTGCTTGATTAATAGTTACGCCAGCTGTAGGACCTGTTCCAGCAGACATTCTTCTTCCAGGACCACCTGGATAAAATGAATGCACTTTTTCAGCTAAGCTTTCTAAAGTACCAGCGTTCTGATAATATGCATGAGATGGAGCAAAATGATGACCTTTAGGTTGCTCCGTAATAACAGAAGGTGGGGGAGGCGGTGGCTTATAACCCCAACTAGGTGGTTCATTTATAACATTCGATGGACGACTATTATAATATAAATCTAATTGTTCGCTTTGTGGGCTGTAATTATTTAGGCCTAGGCCTAACCTCGATCGAGATTCTGTCATTTCCCGTCCATCACCTGATTTATGTGAATTATAGTTGTTTTGAATGAAAAAAAAAATATTTTTGTTAATAATATAGGATTTTATAATTAATTAATAATACCTGTACGTCTTTCTCGTGATGATCGAGATCTAGGCAATCGATCCGGTTCATCTAAGTCTTCATCTCTTAAATCTCTTTTTATTACTACAACTGGGGGTGGTTTTTGCTCTGGCCGTGAAAGTTGTGCGGCGCCTGGTGAACTAGCTCCGCCCCTATTTCCACGCCTTTGTCTTATTGCTAACACCAAACGACGCGGAATTGACATAATAATAACGACGTCATCCAATGACATATGTGTTACATCCACCAGATTAACAGCCAAAATTTCATCACCAACCTTGATATGAAAAATATTTTAAACATCGGTTTGATAAACCATTTGTTTTTATCTTACTCTAAGACATCCGCTGTTATAAACAGCAGATTCTAAAGCTATCCTTGATATGAATACACCATCTGTTCTATCTGCTCCATTACCTTCTCTTATGTAAAGTCCAAGGGTTTGTCCTGGTCGTTTAACGATCTCAACTAATTGGACTGTATGTCTAGCATCACCTTTTGTCAATAATCTCTGAGCAGCTTCGACAGCATGCTTTCCACCTATATTTCGGGCTTCCAATATCCTTACTATCATCTCACCGCGGCGCTCAACAGCCTTAAAATTAGAACATCAAAATTCGATTAAATTGTGTAAGAAATAGAGTTCAATGAAATAAACTTTAATAAAATCAAAATAGTTATCAGTCAATTAAATTATTTATGTTTGAATTTAAGGAAATTATTTTGTAAGCTACAAAATTGTAATTTTGTATTTTACAAAAACAAAATGACGTAGGATTGAGAATGTCATTATTCTTAATTTTTTAATTCCCTATCTATCTGATTACCCTCCTGGTCTCTCTTTATTACAGCTTTTGAGATATTTTTGCCAAACTTTGTTATATATGGCGAAACATCTGATATTCATTAATAAAATTTTCATTTTAATGTAACTCTTTATTTTAACTCTACACATATTTTTACATCTAGAAGGTAATTAAAAAATCTGTTTAATAATTAAGCCAAAAAAACAAAAAGTATTTTAATTTTTTTGGTTTGATTATTGAATTTCTCATTTTTTTTTCAATTTTGAATCTCAATCTACGTTTTTGAACTTGGAGAATGTCCAATACTTTCTTTCTCAAATGTTATAAAAAAAATTATGTACTTGGCTTTAATATGTTATATAGGAATGCATATATGTGTCTGTATGTATATTGTAATTAAAAACAAAATGAACATACTTCAAGAGCTGCTGCCGTATTCGGATCATGATCATTTTCTACCGCTTCTATCTGCCGAAAAACATCTGAACTAATTCCCGATACTTTTCGGAAATCACCCTGTAGTATAGGTTCTTTGACTCCACCAGTTGATGGTTGTCTTTGGTTTGACATGTGTTGCATTTGGTTTGGCAGTGGTCCGGGAGGGGCTCTTCCCGGACTAGCTGTAACATCAGGAACTGATCTTCCATTTTCCTAAAAGAAAATAAATAAATTTTGAAATTAAATGTTGTGGAAAAAGTTCAAGGATAACTTAGTAATTAATCAAATCTAAAATTACATGTAAATTAATGTAAGTACTCATGCAATTTTGATATTATGCCTATTCAAATTTGTAAATTAAAAGTTATTTTTTTTACTGATAGCACATAATTAATTTTCTTATGTTTGTATAGTCTTAATAACATTTCCTTCTCGTTAAATTTCTATTAAATAAAGTATAATTACTAAATGAAAATCAACTTTAATAAATCTTACGTAGACTGTTTACTATGCCTATTCGATTATAAGTTTTTGTATGTGTACCATTCATATTTAATTGGAAAAACTATTTTTCTTGTTTACGAAATTTTTAATATTTTATTATAATTATTGTATACTTTCTGTTTTGTTTAAGTTTCCGCTCTTGAAACGCTTTCAACATATTTCATATTTGATATTGTCACGCACTATTGTAAATTAATGTTTAATCGACTTAAGATAATAAACAGCAGTTTTGAAAATGTTTTCTGTAATCAGTGTCTAATATCTTGTTAAGCTCATCTTTACTCACTCTACTTTTAAACCAATTATCAACTAAATTTTAGTTTTACTAAATATGCAAGTTTCTGTATTAGAGCGTTTCCCCATGAATACCATAATGTTCTTGAATACGTAAATGTTAGAGATCAGTTTTCTATATCTGTTAATTTAATGTTAATATTAGGTGAGTATTATATTTTATAATCAAAAAATAAATCTCAAATTTTCTCATTCAACTAATCTCTTCATAAAGTTATTAAATAAGAGCTTGAGATTTCAGATTTATACATTTTTTTCATTAATATTTAAAAACAAGAATAAAAAAATTTAAGAACAATTCAAGCGGGATTATTTTTTGCGTAATTTCAGATTATTATTCAACAAAATTATTAAGAAGAATTCATAAGATATTAAGAAAAAATTTCTATACAGCGTATTTCATTAAAGTTTGGAAACCGCTCGTACATTTTTTCCAATTATTAAAAAAATATTTGACTTTCATAAAATAAAATTACAATAAACCTCTGACATAAAAAGGTGGATGTATTTTAAATAAATCTAATTCAATTTTTAGTGATTTTTATGAAGTATTGAAAAACTTTTGTTTCAGTAAAAATAAATAAAATTTGTAAATTACCTATAAACCTTACATACTCACATAAATAACGTTAATATATTTTATATTAATGTTAAAAAATAACAACAGAACTAAATTGAAATAAAATATAGAAATCGATCATTTACCTACATATATGTATATAAAAAAAAAACAATTGTACAGAAAAAGTAGCATGTTGGAAAAAAAAGGCAAAAGGTAAAAATAAAACTAGGGAAAATAAGTCCATTTATTTTCAGGTTCAACTATTTTCATCTTGCATTTATTTTCAACTCAACGTAAACGTATTAGAGTTGCCATGTCAACTCAAATACGTGCCATGAAAAAAGAACATGTAAGAAAATCTATGAAATTTGAAAATTTATGAAGCCCAAATGATACATGTATTAAAGAATGCAAATTATGGTTCTTCAGTTCCAAAATTGTGTCTTCAGTGACAAATAAAATGAAAATTAAATATCGGTAATTTTCATTTTCATTTTCCACTAATGTTAACGGTAAATTATTGTATGAATTGCTTAATTGTACTACAAATAGGTTTGGTAAAATATAGTCTTCAATTAATAACGCATAATTTATTTACTTCATAAAATTGTTAACTCCGAATAATTATGCTATTCAAAAATTATATTCGATCAATTTCTTTATATTGTGCTTCCCTCTTTACTAATTTATAAAAATATGCCTAAAACTAATTCGGCATACTCCTTAATATGAACGCTCGAATATTCCCACCTTTAATCTCGTGAAATTAACCACCTTTTAAGAAATTGATTAAATGTCTCAATTCAATGTCTGTTGCAATTCAATCAAAGAACCTATTCTTTAATTTGTTGAATTTTATTAATTTGATCTCAATTAATTTTACTACGAAATATTCAAATTTAATAAAGATTTTTTTGAAAAATATTCATTTTAAGTTCAATGAGATGTTAACTCTAAAAAAAATTATATATGAATATTACATAATTTATGTATACATAAATATGTATATAAAGCATTACTGAAATAAGAATAACAGCACAACAAAAAAAAAAAAACAAAAAACCAGCATAAAAACAGAATAAGAAAAACTGGCCATAGTAAGTAAATGTTAGTTAGTTGTAATGTTAAAGTTGATAAATAATATTTGAGCTTGCGTACACGCTGCTGGCCGTACAAAATCATCCATAAATATATTACAATATCTACTTAGAAATAAATATATTATACATACATATATTATTTTTAAAGTTTCGTACTCTATACATTAAGGAACAAGAGCTCTTCTTAATTATTCAGGTATTTTTTTTTTTTTTCATTATTTTTACACATTTTTATGTTTGTTGTTTTCGTTATGTTTTTAATTTCATGAGTGTTGTATTTGTTAATAAAATATAAAAATACATTTAGGTATAGAAATGGTAAAGGAAAAGTTTTCCAGAAAAATTTTTTTTTACAATGCTACACACATCCTTGTATATACAATTTTATAAAGATATAATAAAACTTCTGCAAAAAAAAGGAAAAAACATGATAAAACCTACAATTAGATTTTATTTCAAAATTTCTCCACAAAATGTACAAAAAAAAAATAATAATAATTTCATAATGGCTTTTCATAATTAAATTTTCAGGTGTTTTTAGAATTTTTCTTTGAATTTCGTATATAACGCATAGCAGTCTTATGATGGTAATATGAAAATTTATAATGTATAAAATTATATTAATTATAGCTTTATTTGAAAAAATAAAATATTTTTACTTATATTTCGAAGACGAACTAAAATAATAAATTTTAATTTTATTTTTTTTTTTAATTCGATTGAATGTTTAACAAAATTTTTTTAGAGCATCTCACAACTTCATAAATTTGTTATACTTAATAATTGTCTCCTCTTTTAACACAAATTAATTTGAATAAAATGAATTTTTTCTATTTTTGCATTGATATACATAAATTATACATATGTATGTATATGCAACATTCATGTATGTATGTATATTGAATATTTGACAAATTAAAAGTTTAAAATCTCAAAAAAAAAATTTCCTATTCGTTTTTTATGGCATTATGGCTTTGTTTTTATGTTTTTCTTTTTGTTTTACTTCAGAAACGTTTTTTGCTCGATAATTTTTGTTTTTTCCTTTAATTTGGAAAATTTTATAAAACAAAAATAATTATAAAAGTTTTTAAAACATTTTGAAAAGATCTCTTAAATGTTGTAGGAAAATTTTTGATAATAATTTTATTTTGAACAATTACAGAACTTAACCAATTATATATTTAATAGTTTACTTCACATTTCTTTTTATAATTGGTCCAACAAATTTAAAAATGGATTTTAATTCAAATTTAATTTTAATATGAATTTAATATTTAATCGGAAAATATTATGTAGACCTTTGAATAATATTGAGCAATGAATTTTTGTCCATTATAGGAATATTATAAAAATTGGAAGTCTTTAACAGGTCTCAGTGAAACGCAAATCAATAAAAAAAATGCGATTTTAAAAGGGCAACATTTTCATTTTTAGTTCAGATTTCAGCAATATATATAAAAAGGAATGACAAAACTTGTTCATGAAGAAATTTAATATTTCTAATTTTAATCGGGATTTTACTATATTTTTTAAGCAATTTCTGAAAATTTGCTGGACTCATATATATATATACTTGTATCGTAAGTAATACTTCACTACTTCTGCATAAATTTTAGTTAGAGGAACCACATATATATATCCATCATTGACAAGAATTAAAATCTATAGCTGAATTACTATAATTTTGACTAGAATATACCTCAACAGAAATCACAGTAGTACTACATAGAAATGTGTAATTCAGGTACTTTGTGGTGGTCATTAACATTCGTTACTTCATTGATCAATACCCGTTACTTTTTACTCGTTGCTAGGTACTCTAAATTTTGCTTTTTTGACATATTCAAATTATTGCAAGTGGAGATGGGAAAAGACTACGATTTTTCAATTGCAGTACCAGTTCAAACTACAGTGAAAAAGAAGAGTGATTCCAATGACTGCTCCTTTCGTCCTAATTTAATTATAATGATGAAACAAACCTACATGATCAATGAGAGAAATGTGATCAATCATATTGGTAATGAATACCTATACAAGGCTCAGTAATGAAGCTCTATATCTTGAGAACCAGAAGTTGGAAAAGCGGCATTTAGAAAAACATATTCCTGGACATCAATTTGTGAAAAAAAGTTTGAAAAGTAAACCCGCTCGACTTTGCCAAAAAAGTGAGGTCCAAAAAGAATTGTGACAATTTTGCAATTTTTTTTTTTTCATTGTTTTTTTAGCTTCTATTACAGGACCGAGGAGTACGCTTTTTGAATTAAGTGTGATAGAAGATGTGGTTTCAAGGATATCAAAATATTTTTAATGATATCATATTGAAGTTCTTTCTAATTTTTACGCTATTCCAACTAAATTTTAAATTTTATTTTTGATACATACATATTAAATAATTGACAGTATTTAATACGAGTATCGTATGTATGTACAAAAGTACAATATTTTAATGTAATAAACCTCACCTATACAAAAACAAACAACACATGAAAAAACTCTAATACGAATCCGTAACATTCTAATCATCCCATTAAAATGTTAGGTACTTGATATTACAATATGAAAAATTATGTGTGATAATTGAGAAACCAGTATTCTTGTTCTATGAAGAACCAGTTACTTAGAATCCTCGAAGTATCGAGTAGCGCTGAGTTAGTATTAGCACACGTCACCATTATTACAAGATTAATTAACAAAACCTACTAAGTGTGAAAAAAATATGATGGTTTTAAAATAAATGGATATTAAAAACTTTTCCCACTTATGTTATAATTCTTTATTTTGTTATTTTTTCAAATTAATCGCAGCATAAACCTATTCAAACTTAAAATAAAAATAAAAATGAATAAAGCCTTTAACTAGAAAGTTTAAAATTATACGAAAGACCTACTATATTCTATTGTGCAACATAAAAAGGCTGCATATTCGCTTACAATGAAACCCAAATAAATAGTTACAGAAACAAGTAAGAACTTTTCTTGTCTTTTGTTTTTTTTGAAAACCAATAATGACACATTGATATCTTACTAATCAGGACAAAACTTTCAACAGCATGATTTAAAAATAGGACAAGAAAAACATTTTATATAAGGTATGTGAAAAGTTTACCATAGTTTGCAGAAAAAATCCTTTCTCCTATATACTTATTTGTTTGCTCTTCTAATATTCCTTTTGGTTTTTGTTCTTTACCTTACTTAAAGAAAAGTATAAAATTCTCAAATTCTTTGTAACTTTGGTAAATTTTTCTTTGTTTTTTCATAATAATCTCAAAAAACTATTTAGTTTTAGTAAAAAATATTTTGTTTTGTGAAGTGGCAATTTTTTACATAGCAATATACTTTGGATAAAATTTTATGGGATTTTAAATACAAAAAAAAAAATTTCAACAAAGGAAATCATTTACCGCATACCACAAAAATGTCCTTTTTAATTTTATAATTCATTGTTTTCTTATTTTACGAAATGTTGTTAAGTATGAAAAATTCATATAAAAAGAGAAAAAATTAATAAAACTTTATGCATACTTATAAGACGTAAAACCTTTAAAATTCATATTTTATAAATTTTATGCTTAATAATTAGAAAAAGGATTTTCATAAAAAAAAAAATGAACATAAAATTAACGTACGTTTTAAAATTAAAGTTGTCCACGGGCTTCACATGAAAAACGTAATTTTTCTCTCAATTAAATTTTATTTTATTTGCAAGAGATTTTAGAAGTGTTTATTAGCTATTATAGTACTTTTACATTTTATGTTTTCAAAATTTCAACACTTTCAAAATTTTTCATAATAAAGGATTGAAAAATTCACAAAATTTCTTTGCACGTACCCTTTGTTACTCTGGTTTGAGAAACAATCAATGGACGAATATCGCAATACAAATCCGTTGGAGAAAAAGATCAAAAGAAAAGTGACTGCAGCAGACTGATGAATGAGTCAGTTAATTAGGTCATTTTAATTTATTTTCTGATAAAAAAATATTTATGAGAGCAGTTTAAAGGTATCAGCTGCCTAAAATAGAAATTTTTGTAATTTTTAAAGGCCTATTACTTCATATTAGCAACTTCGTTTAGAGTTAACTTCTAAGCCTCTTGGTATACAAAGTAAAAATGACACAGTAAAAATTAACACAGTTATTATTACACAGGGAGGACTCAAATTTCAAGATTGTTGTTGTTTCGAAACCTTTACTTGTTTTAGTTATTGATTTTTAAAATTTATTTTAAAATTATTAATTTATCCAGCATTATCTGGCAACTCTTTCTTTCAATAAAGTATTGTGTTCATTATCAAAACTTGAATTGAAAATGTGCTATCTTTTATACAAATAAACTTTATGAGATATGGAAACTGCTTATTGGGATTAAAATGTGTCATTGTTTGTCGCGATTAATTAGCTATACAGTTTAGCAAAATATTACTTCAGTATTCGCTTTGCATTTTCTACAGGATTTCATTTATTTTGCCCGCTACTCATATTTTTAAAATTTGTAACTTTTATGCAACAAGCTCCTATCTCTAATATTAGAGACTAAGTTGCCTCATTGAGTTGAACAAATTTGTATACAAAATACAGGACAAAAAATTCACTTAAAAACTGTACGCTTTTCAAAATTTCTATAAATAGGAAAAATTAACGTTAAATTATTTTAATCGAAAAATGCAATTATTTGTCTTAATTCGCTAAAATAACCGTTACTTTCGACCATTACACCAATGCTTTTTTTTGTTAATATTTCATCTCATCCTGAATGTATGCAATTTTTTTTAACTTTTTTAAGATTTGTTTTATTGAATAATATTAACGTATATTCTTTGTACATAATGAGAAAAATTTGAGATTTTGTTTTTAAGAAAAAATTAAAAAAAAAATATTTTTACTCGTTAGCTCCTAAATTATAAAATTTACTTAGAAAAGAAAAAAAAATTTAACTTTTTTTAAGTAATTTCTAACCTAGTGATAATTTTTTTAAATTGATTTCTCTAATCTTTTTAAAAACTTACATTTGAGAAAGTCTTAAAAATAAATGCAATAAAAATTTGTAACTAAAAAAAATTAAAAAAATTTTAAAATTTGCAGTTTTTACAACGTTTTCTTTTAATTTCTTTTATTCTAATATTTGCAGTCTCCTTGCCATCATTCTCCCTTGCTATAACAAGTTTTAATATTTCGATGTTTAAAATAGATATTAAGAGCAAACGAAATAAAAAGAACAAAAACAGGAGCAAAACAAATGTGAATTAGTCATGTACTGCTAAATAATAAGAGTGCGAGAACGCAAATAGGAAAAACGCAACTCTATGGCAAATATACAACTGAACTTTAATTTAGGATAAAACACACAAAAAAAAGCAATTCAACTTTTTAACTTGTCTTTCTTTTTTTTTTGCCTATTCGGTTTTGTACGGTTTAATTTCTTTTTTCACTTTTTCCTATTTTTGTAATGATGTTTTATTTGTATGCTTTCATCTCGCATATTCTCGTTGCAATGAAATTACAAATCTTGCAACATAATAATTGTGTTGTTTTCTTATTTTTGATGCTTTTTTCTTCATTTTGTTATTGTGCTATAAAAATAAGGTTAAAGTTCATTGAAACAAAAGTCAGGAAGATTTTTAGTATGATTTTGTGTTCAAAATTCTGATGAAACAACACAAATAGAAGCAAAAAACTATTTTCCCGAGAATTTGAATTGGATTTTTGTTTTTATTAATACCCACAAAATTAAGAGTTTATTTACAAGAAATATGAAAATATAGTTAATGTGCTTACAATAAATTCAGCAGAAAAAAAATTAGAATCATTAAAACTAGTCTTAAAAATAATCTCTTTGAAAGTTAAAAAAAAAAATCAAATTTCAAATCTTTAGGTTGTTATAGTGCATATAGAGCAAATGTTTTGGTAATAATAATGTCGACATAAAAACCTTGATATTTTCAAAAGGGAGAGCTAGTGTTTGCAAATTGACATTTCTTTAATGAAATGTAAGAAATTAAAGGACTTTGTTATAAAATTACTCATGAATTTTTCATACATAATATGTATTTAAAAATAATTAATCAGTACATCAGTTTGCGTATGTAAGGACTCGGCAATCGAAAATTCCCTGGCGACTGATTTCACAACTTTTACCAACAGAATTTTCTTGGAATTCAATATTTGAGTTCTGTTTACTAATGGGAATAACTAATGAATTTTTCAGGTAAATCAAGGAAAGTGACCCTTTAACAAAAACTAAATTTGGGTTTTGTAATGTTGAGAAATAGACGTCTAAAAATAATCATAAGTATATATTTTTGGTCAGTATCAAATTCCATGTCGACTTAACCATGTATTTGATTCTATCTATCCGATAAGTCAAAAGATAATTATGTTATATTCGAAACCTTTAAGAAATGGTTAACAATAATAAAAGCGAGAATCATGTTTAATTTTGGGCTAACGATTTACCAAGCTGCCGTTGTTTACCTATATCTTATTCAAAATATTTAAAATCTTTTTTTTTAGTTGCATATATATCGCAACTATTCGAATCTGTTGTTTGAATTAATTTAATTACAGCAGCACTGCTCCATGACAGAAAAAAAAAAAAACATTTTGCGAAAGTATAGTATTTTTTGCTGTTTTAAGCTTGCATAAAGAACTTGCATGTAACACTTGTACTGTAAATTGTTTTCGGAACAAATTTGAAAATAAGGCGGGAAAGCGAAAATGTAACAGGAAAAAGTAAATTCATATTATTTTGCTTAGTTTTTTTTTTCAAAAATTTAATGCAACTGCAAATGAATATGTCAACTAACTAACAAAATTAATTGTTAGCACATTCCCAACAAAATTAAAAATTCCAGTTACAACCCATACCCGATCTTTCGTTCATATACGTCTTTTTACGAAATTTCTACAACCTTTAAGATATAAAGAGCTATAATTATATCTGCATATCAAATTGGCCACATTTTGCAATAATATTTATAATTTACTACACCTGCTACGCAAAAGTTTAAGTTCCTAATATATTTTATATAATAATTTTGTGAACGCCACGTTATCGCCACACTTCTAGCAAAATAATCACTTTTTTTTTTACTTTCTGGACATTTAAATATGTATACATTTTTATTTGTTTATATGCATTTCTAAAACTAAGACGTCAGCATTTTAAAAAATTGTTCATATACAATGCACTTAAATCTACATTATAATATTTTCTATACTTGCGTAAGCATTCATATATTTACGCTTTTCATTTAATAAAAAACTTTCAAAATTTTAAAGGAAACATCTTTACATTTATGGTATCTGTATATGTGTACATAATATTATTGTATTATACTTTACATTGTATTTTATAGTAAACAAAACTCGCAGATTTATTTGAACAAAAACAATATTATTATGTATTATTATATTTGAACAAGTTTATTGTACCGCTGCAATATAACATAACATATTGTGTATACCTACTTATATGTATATGTGTATATAAGTCTTTATTTATAATATAAGAAACTATGAAATGAATTGTAATAATAGACTAGTAGATTTCAACACTATGAATAAAAGTTTACTGAACTGAAATATTATTATATTGAGAAAACAAAAAATAAAAAACCTACACCACATAACATGTGTAATATTTTATAAGTGTCTGTAAATATATTCATGTACGTTAAAGCACATGTACTTATATACATTATATATAATATTATAATATTTGTTCATAATTACATAGAATACGTAATTAATTTCTTACAAACATTCATACAATGTTCTTCTTTATGCAACATATTTATGTATGAGTATAAAAGCTCACACATATTACACAATACTCGTATATTCAAAAAAAAATTTGAAGGATTCATTAATAATTATTTTCATTTTAACGCGACTTTTAAACACTTCAAAATATACTCTCATATTTTGTATGACATTATCGAATATTGAATACGCCGCCCATAAGTATGCAAGATTTTATTTGTATAATAACCCATAAAATTGTTCGAATTATCAAAATGCTATGTAGCAATGAATGTTAATAATGCAAACGCTAGTCTTGTTATTTCATATAACAAGGATAATAAATTCATAAAAAAAGTGATTTATCTGATTTGTTTAAGGGTTGTAGAATGCATAGTACTCGACATATTTTTGACACTTTACCAATGATTATGACAGCATTTCTATATCACAATCACTGACACCTAAAAATGTTTCAGAAACCTGAATATTTGGTCAGCAGTTTGAATCTAGCCTATATTCTAGATATATGATTGTAGATTGTAGATTTGTACAACGAGAACAACAATGCACCGCGACCACGTATAAGGATCTATAGTGCGCCCCCATCCAGTGCGGGGCATGCCCTACAACATACGCTCGAGACTAACCCTCCTGATGAACTCGAGCAACTTGTGAGGACCAGAAGACCGTAACTCCGCCACCGTTAGAGCAAAGTGGATATATGATAATCTGAAGCTTTATTTTAACATTTTAAGTTTACAAATTAAGTTTTTCATCTTGAGTTCATACTGGATTTTCACACCATATTTTCTCGCTAATAATTGCTCTATAATAAATGTTAAATTTTCGATAATAGACGCCCGATTGTTTGCATTTTGATTCACAAATTTTTCATTATTTTATTTTATTAACCTTCTTATACTTTATATGATATCCTATTGTTGTTATAAGCTTAACTCATATTTTACTTAAATCCCTAAGAAAAAAACAAAAAAATTTTGTCTCAAATACTTTTGTTTAAGGACATTCCTATTTATAAGATGCCTTTTTATGCCAAGTCTATATATTATAACAGTCTGTACTCTTATGAGTTTTTTTTTTGAATTTTTATTCTTTAAAAACAAATTTGTTGTAAATATATTTGTTTAGTTTAGTTGGCAAAGATCGCAACTTTAAATTTTCTTATTTTGTATAACTTGAACGGGTTAAAAATAATGAAGAGGCTTATAACTTTACTTTGAATTTTTAAAGTTTGATGTCATCTTATTCATTTTAAATTGTTTGTTGAAATTTTCCTAATTAAATATTAATAAAATTGCAACATAAGTAAAATGTAATTTTATAGTTTCTCTAACATATTTGCACCTCTAACATTTTGACCTGATCAATTGGTATCAGTTACCTAAGTTCCAACGATTTTCCAAACTCAAGAGGATCAAAGCTAAATAATAGTCAAGCGGCTATTAGTTTGCCTAGCAAAACCGTCATCATTTAGTCGGGAAGCAAATGGAAATGGTGAGCTAGTAAGTGTTAGCATGAGAGACACAAAAAATTTCCTACGATAATCCGTACTGTGATAACGAATATTGAAAAACTTTACCAATTTCAAGTTGTTTGAATCAACCTAAACCACACAATGCCATAACCATAATATAAAAAACCATAATTTTTATAATAGTATTTAAATATTCAATAATTTACTAAAATCACCTAATCATTTTGCACCAAAAAAAAATTGCAAACATTTTTTTTTAATTGAAGAATTATTTTACCAAATATGACAATTTGGTAAAGTTTTGAAAATTATTGCCGAAAATCAGGGCCCTATTATTTTGTTAAATGAGAAACAAATAGTGGCGTATTCAATAGATAAAGGCGACGACTCTGTTTTCCAAAAAACATTAATTTCATTGCTTTTCTTTAGGGGAATAAATTTATGTTCATGTGAAACATAAACAAAAAATCAATGATAATCTCACCCGATTATGTAACAAAGAAAAAGGAAAAAAAAACAAAAGAATAAACAATCCGAAAAATTTTTACGATTAATTTTTCTTTTTTGTTCTTCTTCTTTTTTTTCGTTCTTTGGTTTTCCTTTGTTTTCATTTTTGTTATATTTTTTTTTGCCTCTCTTTTTTTGTTAGTTTTTTTTGTCTCTTTTTATCACTTCATAATTTTTGATGCTAAACATAGGAAAATTTTGAAAATCCTTTTCCTTTTTGACTTTATCCAAATAAAATTTTTCTAAACACCTAAAAACAAAACCAAAGAAAATTTTTTTTTTTTACATTTCTCATACTCTCACATAACATTAACTGAGTTCCTGATATTTTTGTGATAAATATTTTCTTATCATAATTTGAGAACGTTATAATCTTATGAAATATAACTCCTGTTTTCAGCATAATAACAAAACAAAAAAATGTTTATACACACACTCGTATAAAAAAAATCAGTTATAGCAACATACTTAAAAACTAAATATACACACATTAAATGAAAAAGAAAACACAAAAGAACAAAAAACACGAATTATACGGACATAGAAACAAAAAAAAAATTATTCATACGGTTGTATGAAAGTGGCATGGTAGCATACGCAACGAGTAATTCAGGAGTCAAAACGAAGCGAAACGAAAAAATTTCTACTTCCTTTCATCAGGTAAAGAAAAAAAAAATATTGGTAAATTTTCTTCGTTATTTTGTTTTTTTTTTTATTGTTGTATAACGGTAAATAATATATTAATGTACAAGTGTACATGTATGCCTGTTTGTTGTATGGCAAGTGTGTGAGTGATCAAGTTGTCGTTTTGTTCGAAATTCTTTAGCTTTGTTAGTTGATTTTTTGTTGTTTTCCTCACTCGTTCCCTTTCAGAATTTCTGAAGTGGCAATACAGTATTAACATTTCCTTATCAATATTTCAAAATGGTAAATTGAAAATTATGTATTTGCGTCACTTTTACATGCAAACCCAGAGCTTTTTTTCCTGTTTGGATTTCTTTTATTTTCAATAGAAATGTGCAAGAAGGAGAGGCATAGAGGAAAGAGAAGAATAACTGCTGTCAAGAGGTTGTTTTTTTTTTTTTGCTTATATTTTTATTTTTTCTTTTTAATATTGTTTGGCATTTTGGCATATTTCTTTATTATAACAATATTTTCATGTCTCACATTGATCTTATATGATCATCTGTCGTTTTTCACTTCTACTTAAAATTCATTTTATATAATTAAAGATTTTTATTTTTTAATTTTAGTTAATTCGATCGAATTGATTAGACTTTTAAAAATTTTACTCAAAATAAATTTCTTAAATTGTTTGACATTTTTAAGTATTGAAATATAGGAATGAATCAACTTCGAGAATATTCGGCTAATATAATATTGCAATATTATGATGAAGATTACAATTTCGAGTATTGCACTATACATACTCTATTCATTTGTATGAACAGTACGCATAGCGCCATCAAAACTGTTATACAAAATTATTTTGAATAAAATACATGGAATTCTTCTTATGAAAGCATTTTGATAATATTTGAAATGAATTCAATTTCAAACCGGTTGGAATTTTATAATATAATTTCAAGTTCTTGACAAAACATATATAGAACTTATATACATATATATATATAAATTATAAACCAGCTATACAACCTATAGTCTTCTTTTCAACAAAAATATAAAAATTTTTTATTAAGTCATAGACTCTGCGACTATAGATATTATCTTTGCTTTCATTAAAATAAAGAAATTATATAAAACATCTTAATATTATTGGAATATATAAAATATTTATAGACAAACTGTTTGTAATAAAATAATAACAAAATTTTATGGATCTAAGTTTGTTCATCTGGAAAAGTAATAATTATTAAATGAACCTTAAATAATTCTATAGACCAATGAAATCTTATTAAATAACCAACAATCTGATTAAGAAAATTAACTCAAGAGTTATGCAATATATTTCGATAAAAATGTATGTGACCATGTATGAACATAACACTATAGATAAAATAAAATCAATGGTTGTAGTAAAATTTATTTCTCTGTATTTTATAGATATTGGGCTAATAATGTTGTAATTATTGGTTTGGTATAAGATCGATTAAGTGTCTATTAAATTTAAGAAAACTTCTGTTTAAAATAAAAAAACCCTTATTAATGAAATTTTATGAAATAATTCAATAAACTCAAAATTTTAATATGGAGAAAAAATTCTGTAGTAATCTTGCTATAATATGACTACCAAATTCGCGATTCTCCCTATAGTTCAAATTTCTGTAGTTCAATAATTAATAATTTGAGCCTTTTTATGTAAAAATAATTTGGCATTATAAAGATTCCTCCATTTTAATCTTAATAATAATATGATATAAGAAATTTTCTAATTATATGATACATTGAGAATTAATACAGAAAAAGAAAGTAATAATTTTAAAAACTAATTTTTAAAGCCTCAACCAATATGTATGTGTATGTGTATGAAAATATTTATGTTAAAAAATTAAAATTCTAATTTCATCTTCAATTGCTATAGAAGTTTTAAATCTCATTGTTAATGTTTTCCGCTAACAAGATGCTTAATGTATTCTTATCAAATTTATTTTCTAAATATAGAATTTATGCAAAAATATTTATATATAAAATCATAGAATTCTAATAAAATAAGAAATTAGAAACAATTTATTTTTCTTGTCAGTTTTAGTATACCCCCTTGAAGTAGACATATAAGCTTCAAATTTATTATTGAAAAAACTTTTATAACAATAGGAGACGCAGAAACCGTGAATTTAATGTTTTAAACATGAATAAAGTATTTGGTTCCTTCCCAATGGGTGCCCATACTTTTGTAATACATCAAAAAAAAATTCTAACTTTTATTTTTGATTCTATAAAAATATTTCAATTTCTATAAATTAAAAGTAAAATAAAATGGAATTGCCACATTCAAAAATTTAACTAAGATAATTAAAACTCTGATTGAACTCATTTAGTCTAAATTTATGATATTTAAATAGTCATAAATAATTTATTAGCAACTCAACTATGGTTATAATTACGCACATTCTTATATAGTTAAACATTGTATAGTCTTTAGTGCGAACATGGTAATTAAAACAAAACTTTGTTGATTTTTTATTAGTTTATATAGTATTTTACTGTGGCAAAAAAAAAATTATAACTTTAGTAGGGTTTGTATAACACAATCGAGTTTAAATAAAAGCAGAAATTTAGATGCAATAATAATTAAAATGTTCCTGTGATTGTGTATTTCAAATAGAAGATTGCATGCAGCATGTCATATGAAAAATACTTAGTAATCATGTAGATTATCGTAAAAAGCAATGTGAAGGACAATTTTCCAGAAATTTATTCCTCTGTACCTCTTTAACCCAGTTGGTAGGGAATCCGCCTAGAAAGCCGTAGGTCATTGGTTTGAATCCAGTTCGGGGAGAAAAACTATTAATTCTTTCTGCGTTTTACTCGTTCCTTTGATTAAGTGATCCATCTGTTTTGCAGTGGTGTGAAGAAATTTCCATTAGTTTCTCTTATAAGAATTAATTTTAAATATAAACAAATGTACACATTCTATTTATAATTAGTTCTACCATGAAGAGAAATTTAGTTTTCTCAATAGATGTTCTATATATAGTGTTGAACACCATCTAAATTTATTCTTAAAATTTGTTTTAATTTTTATATCATATCAACAGATACTTGATTCGTTTTTCAATTTTTTATTTTAATTAAATCTTGGAAGGGTTTTCCAACAAAAACCACATTAAAACAAAATCAAGATTCAGTACATCTTTTAGATCAATAGTAGCTGATCTAGAAACAATGATCTTGACATTAAACATGACAAATGCAATATCCAACACCAATTTCAACTCAAAACATAAAACAATTTTGTTCATCAACCAGAATTTTATAATTTTAATATTCGTACAATTCTTTTAAATAATTCGGTTTAAATAATTATTGGCTAATGTACGATAAATACGTTTGCCTGATATTAAAAGAAAGTCATTGGTTCTCTCTCCTCAATCTTATTGCTATAAAGTAAAAAAAAATAGCATAATTTTAGGCAATTCGGATAACAATACTTTTACTAACATTTTGATTTCGTCATTTACCATAACTTTCATGTTTTTTTTTTTTTTTTGAATACATACTTTTGGTTAGTATCAAAAAAATTTAAAATTCAATGGAGGCTGTTGGAAAAACTTTTTCAGTTTTTGTGTTTGGTTTTTTTTTTCTGCTTTTTTGTTTTTGTTTTGTCCTATGTATTGTTGTATACCAAAAACTTCTATTCTCATGTTTTGTCTTCTTGCAAATGGAATCGAAATTGGAATATTATTATTAAGTTTGTATCTTATTAAGAATTTAAAATAAATGAGAAAAATTTGCAACAAAGAAATAAAAAACAAGAAGAAAAAAAAATAAATATTAGAAAAAATAGAAAGAAAGAAAAGAAATGAAAGGGAAAAGAGGATGAGGTGAAATTGGAAAAGAAAACATTGGGGGTGGGATAAACAAGAAAAAAAACATAAAGACAAACAAATCAGAAAAAAAAAATGATAACGATAAATACAGAATTATAACTAAATTATCTATCATGTCGAATAGATTTAAAACAAAATGTGTAAATGTGTATACACATACACACGTATTAACCACATATTTCTATATTTATATATTTGTTTATATGTACATAGGGAATTTCAATTTAAAGCTAAATCCTACGATGATTAAATTTATGAAAATTTCATCATTTCATTTCGATAAATTTTCTTTTTTCTTTCTGCTTTTTTTTTTTTGTATTTTGAACTCTTGACACGTTCTCGCAAAATCAAAAATAATATTTATACATTAAGGAAAAAAAAAATTACAATATCAACAACAAAAGAATTAGAATTTTAAGATTTAATCTACCGAATTTTTGTAAAAAAATTTTCTATTTTTATATCTGCCATCGCCTTCCCACCTCCTCTACCATTTATTTTGCTTAGAATTTAAGGATTGATTATTAAAATCCAAAAATTTCTTTCTATTCTTGCAAAGAAATCAAAATTTATTGTTTTAATTTTAAGAAATAATTTAAATTAAGAATTTCTAATTTAAAGATTTAAAAATATAAAAAGGATCATTGTTGGTCTGTAGTTGAAAAATTTCTTTGTTTTATTTAAAATTTGAATTTTAAACTTTTAATCGTAATCTCCACAATTGTTTTCCACAATTTTTCTTTCTTTGGTTCTTAAAAAGTTTAATAATAATTTCAATTTCTTTTATAGTAGTTGTTAAAGGAATTGCTTAAGTTGCTTTGATTAAATTAACTTTTCAAAGTATTGCAAATTGTTAAGATTTAAAGAATCTTTTGTCTGACATAATGGTCGCTAGTAAATTAACGAATAGAAATTCAGGTTTGGACTATTGTGATTATGGTATAGATTTAAAACAAATAAAATTTATATTCCAATATTTGTGCATCTCACATTGGAACCAAATTATAGCAACCTAAAATTTTGCTTTCATAAACAACCTATACCTATGAAGTAACGTAAAAAATCACCTTCAATAATACGTAATTAAAATTAATAAAGATTAAATGATTGCCTAATTAAACGGATGCGAAATGTATAGTTAAGTGAAAAAACTTTGAATGGATTTCACGATTAAATACACCAAGTTTTCGCATTTGAAAAAATCGTCGGTTCCTTAAAAACATTTTACTGCTAATCGTTGCTTTCTGCATATACTTAATGAGGCAGGAATGTTATCTAAATATGTTTTTGTTTCTTCGAAAATTAAAAACAAAATTCAAAGATTTCTCTGAAATTCGTAATTAAAATAAAGTTTTTTTTTAATAAACCAATCTCTACATAATTATAAGAAATTTTCAAATTAAATTCGTACAATTCAACAACACACTCGGACAAAAATGTTTTATTATACACTCAAAAAAAAATATTACTACATTTGCTAAAGTTTTGCATGCTCCTAGTTATAAAAACTGGTAGAAATCGGGATAGTGCGAAAAAATAGCATTTTCTGTCATGTTTTATTGCACTGAATTATTAACATTAGTTGATATTTTTTTATCTGATGCTGCTAAAAAATACAAGCCGTTTTCGTTACTGAGAGCCATATATTTTTGTCGATACAGCATAAAATTTTATTGTTTTCGGACTTATTTATTTCACTCAAGACTACGCAACTTGACTCTGTCAGATATGTATTATTAGTGTTACAGTCAGTGATTTTGCATATATATAATTAAAATTTTACAGTTCTTATAGTTATTTATTTTATTGATAGCGATGTAATTTGGCTCTGTGTCTATATATTATGTATACTGCAGTTAGGGATTATTGCAAATGCAGCATTAAAATTTGATTGTATTAACAAATATTTAAATCATTAATACCAATTTAATGTGGCACTTTTTGCAACCTATTACCTCTGTTTCAATTGGGGATTTTTGCAAACACAGATCTAAATTTTTACTACTTTTACAATTATTTATCCCTATAAAAGCAATGTAATATAACTCTATTACTTAAATAAAATGGACTATTCTGACATTTATTATAACTAAAAGAAGTGAAACTAACAATAACCTTTGGTTTATCATTAAATTTTTATTGGTACACAAAATAGACATTTCACAGAATCAAATTATTTGGTTGTTTAATATTTTTCATATACTAAGTTTTACATTCTTTTCTTTTAAACAATAATCCTTATAAATATGAATTACCTATTTAAATGAGAGTTTTGCTTAATAACGTTTGTGTTTTAAAAACTTTTCGCAAAGTGCTGAGCTTGAAAGATGACGTTCATGTGTCTTGCAAGAACACAAGTTCTTGATTAGGTGAAGATATATTACCACTATTTTCCGATGAAAAATCTGATATTGTAGCACTGCCGCTTTCCACGATTTCAGTTGCATAAGTATTTTCCGAAATACTTCTTGCTGATGGCGTTGGATACTGAAACATAATATGCATTTTAAATTAATTACTTATAAAGAATCAACGAAATATTTGTTTTCACCTGCATATTTTTATATTTTTCAACGAACTTAGCCCAAAATATTGCTCTTATTCCTTGTTTTTTAATTAAATTTAAAACTCCATGATATTCCAAGCTCTCAAAAGCTTCTTGGTTCAGCTCTTCCTCTAATAATTTTTATTAGAAGCATTTTTATGAAAAAGAAATAATATTGTTAATAGTATATATTACGTAATTTTGTAATCGCAATAATATATTACGATGTTTAACTTTCACTATATTATTATAAAACTTAATTGATGTTTTATATAAAAAGAAATAATACTTACATTTTAAAAATTTTTGATATTTTTTAACAGCACAATATTATTGCGCACTATAAACGCGTCCGCTCATGTTTCTGATTCTATGAAAACTAAAAATCTGATGTAACCTTTTATGTATTTTTGGATAAAAAAAGAACGGGATTATTAACATTTACTTGTATTTGCAACAATTTGAACAATTGCTGTCATGTTTATCAATACAATGAAATGTTACATTTTATTTTGGGAATTTTATAAAAGAACAAATGGTAATGAGCGAATATATTACCAGTATTTTATTTTAGCCTTTACAATCATGTTTTTTACAGCATCACAAAAAATATAACTGTCACAGCTATAATTAAAGCTGCAATATTGTTAGTTACCCATGTAAAGTTTCAATATTAATAAACTAATTTTAACACATTTTATTATAGCTAAAGCAGGTATGTTTTTTTGTAAGGATGCAGAAAAACATGGACATAACAGCCAAAATAAAATACTGATATGATAAGAACATATACATATATCTTACACACACATATATATGCTCAATTAATAACTCCATATTCATATTCAACTTCCGATTAATGATATGTTCTTTTTTAATTAAAATTTGTAAATTTTATTTACTTACCTTCAAAAATAGGTTTTAATGAACTATTCTTCCAATTATTTTTTAAAAAATTATCCATTTTTACTGTCTTTAATTTTTATTTAAAAATTTTTTTTCACCTTAATTTTCACTTTTAACTTCTATTTGCATATACTCCAATCGAAATATTTGAACTACTTCTTACGCATGATAATTCAGTAAAATGACAAAATAGTTATTGTAATAAATAATACTGCAAATTTAATATAGCATTTTCTTTCTAGATTTTGCATATAGGAAAAGATAGCTATATAACTGACCAAAATGTCGGCATATGTTTTAGCTATTATAGCAATTTTTTATTACTACAAAAACAAATAGTGAGACTTGTAAGTAAATATGTTCTATTGCAGAAACAGTCATAATTTTTAGCTAAATTTTCAATGTTCCGCAGTAATTTTAGAAATGTCTTGTTTGCCATGTACACATGAAGAATCTCATAGGGGCAGTTAAAAATGTAGTCCTAAAATCTAGCTACATTTTACATGTCTTAAATCAGCTATGTATATCACTACAGAATAAATATGTATTCCATATGGAGGCAGAAATATTGTTAATTTTGTTATTTTTTTTAGCAACTTCAGATATAAAGTTGTAGTTATGTTTTTTGGCTACGAAAATAGTGATCATTTTTTTCAGTGTACACTGAAAAAAAAATCATTTGCAGAATTTGCAATAAAAAATCCAAATCCGTTTACAACATTCTTTCACTGTTTTTAAAACTAAAATTGTAAGAATAATAGCATGTAGAGTTTTATATTTTATTAGCTTGCAATATAATGTAGTACAAAACGATAATGACACTGTATAACAAGAAAAATCATATTTTTTCCGAAAAAAAAAACGTAAATTTGTAATATTTCTAAAAGAAAATTTGAAATTAATAATCAATTTCTCAGAAATTAAATAATATATACTTTCACTAAAATTATAGCTGAAACACCAATTTTAAATCGCAACTTATGTTAATTATACTTGAAATGTCACATATGGCATTTTAATAAGTTTTGGTAGCACGATTTCCCTTATAACATTGCAAATTTTGCCATAGTAAAATATAAGGCGTTGTTGTCTTTATGTAGTAGAATCCCAGTTAATCGAAGCGTAATTTATACAAATAGAAAATGGCTGATTCAGTCTAGATAAAATAACAATTTTAGCTATATTTTATAGCAAAAGGTTGTATTTTCATTTTTCATGGGGAAAATTTATATAAATATATAAGTAAATGTATATTAATTTCTCATTGTAGTAGTTGAATGACAGTTCATGGCATCAATTTTTTATAAATACTGACTTTTGGTATTGAAATAGCTTACTCTATATTTTAGTACTTTAGCTTGAGCATTTTTACAACAATTTTAAACAACTTTTAAAGTCGTGCAATGTTATCCATTTGTAATGAAAATAATGTCCATACAACTAGATACGTTTATACTAAATTTCGGGACCGTAATCAAAACAATTTCTTGTTTGAGGCCAAATAGGCCTTAACACCTTGTTCCAAGTACCATAACGACTCGTATAATTTTATCAACTTTGATGAAAATAGTCATGTTATTGGTTTGAGTAAAACTTCGATACTCTTCTTCCAGTAGTTTCTAAGATGAAACCAATTGAAGTAGTAATTGTATGGGAGTAACTATGAGAAGTGATTTAGTCGCAATTTAGGTTGACAAAAATAATGATGCGTATACACGTTTGAGGAAAATTTCAGTAATGTATTGTAAATATATAGTTAATATTTAATTATAAGCTCATATACATGCTACAAAGCAATTTTTGAGGTTGTTTAATAAATACCCCAACACTTGTCTTGTTTACGATCGAAATAAGTACAAATTAATTAATCATTACCATTAATCAATCATGAAAATTTGGCAAATTTAGCTCAATTATTTTTCTAGATATTTTTCAAGTTACCTATACGAACGGACGGACGGACAGACATGGCTAAATTGATTCAAAACTTAACACTAAGGTATGTATCACGCAAATAAAGTAAATGTAGGGTACTTGAAGTTATTGTCTATATTGTGTATTACCTACATATGTGCTCTATTGCTTCTTCTTATACCTATTTGATTTACTAACGTTGTCATTTTGTATAAGTTACTTACATATTCAAACAATGTAATTATACATACAAACAATAGCATTACGTTAAAAATGAATGATTTCAATTTATATCAATAAACTGGGAGTTAGGAAAATAAAATCTTTTAATACCTGATAGAAGGATAGGCAAGAATGTAGGATTACCAGACTTCTGCATATGTGACTACGGAATGTTTTTAAAGTGATAATATTTTAAATAATTGATGTAAACAAATTTATTACCTTTTGTAGGATTTACAACACAAAACAGTTACTTAGCGATTAATAAATTTTTTATTGAGTAAAAGCAAAACTAGATTCTTACACCAGGTTTTTTACATTTTATCTTTTGGGGTTTTTTATTTTTTCTGATTTAATTTGAAGTCGCTTTGTGGGAACAAGGAGTTTACCTCTTTCTTAAACAAGAAATGACATTGAAATTTTTAATTACGAATTTAGATGTAATAAATTTGGAAAATTCTCGGAAGCTATTTTAACTGATCGAAACTGTTCAAAATTTTCTTAACAGTCTTAAGTAAGTATGTCAAATGTAAGTATTGTATGTTAAAATATTATCAACATTCTGTCATATAACACTTATAACTTAATATCAGAAATATGACACAAAGTTGACAGAAGATATGATTTATAACGTATAGGAATATCATCTTAATTCACTAACATATTCGATGAAATTCCGAAAATTGTACGAGGTAAAAGATCTTATGTCGGCTTAAGGGAACCAAATAAAGGCACCCGAAAGCTGAATATTGTAAAATAGCATAAAATCGTTGATAAATTCTACAAATAAAAAAAGAACGTAACGTATTGCTTGTGAATTTAGATTGTAGTGTTCGTATTTCATATTATAATTTTAGTTGCTTAAATTTATTAAAACTTATGTTAAAAAAAAAAACTTATGTTATGAAAACTTATGTTAAAAAACCAAATTTTTAGAAATTGTGGTAAATTTTATTAAAAATTATAACAACAACAGCATTTTAGTAACACAATGTGTGTTATTTATAGATGACATGCCACATGTAACATTTTCACAAATTTCGAAAGCAAAACGTGCATTGCAACGTAGTAAATTTTGTCACATTAAAATATCAAGTGTTCTTATGTTTTATAGTAGCAGATCAGTTAATTACATGATAATATTTACTATTATAAAATAGCAAATCCTGTGCAGCAAAAATGGCAGTTTTCGCAATGTTTTATAGCAAAGTTTTGTATGTACATCATTTTGTAAATTCATAATAGAATTTTAGTGATATTGCATGGCGCATTCAGCTATGTAAAATAAGCCAACTTATAAATTTTTCGCAAAATTTGACATGTATAAACGCAGTGCGGTATTAAATTCAGAGCTGACAAGAACAGTCTTGTTCGAGAATTCATTGCGCATAGACGTTTGAAAAATTTTTGAATTTATTATTAAAAAGTGTTGATTAAAATAGTTTCGAAGTAAGTGAAAAAAAAAATAAAATCAAAGTGAACTTAAAAATATTTAAATTAAATACGTGAATTTATAAGTAATTAAGTTGTTTTAAAATAAATTCAATTTAAACATAATTTTTATATTTAATAAAAACAGTTAAGTTTTGTTTTTGAGAAGTGGTTTTACGTACGGTCCATGTCATTTTTGGAAACAACATTGAATAGTTGGGGTTTGGGGAAACTCCTTCCAGTTTTTTTGGGTAAGCTATGTTTTATCTATGTTTGTATGTGCTTCAATAATTCCTAAAAAATTCAAACTGTTGCTTGTAGCAGCATTAAGAAAAGTTTTATAATATTGAAAATGATATATTCAACAATTTATATGATTTATTGAATCAAATTTTTAGTATATTATTTTTTTAAAGGTTATTTAATAATTATATACGCATTTTTTTCAATTTTTTTTCGGAAAAGTGCTTAAAACTATTAACTACAGAGTTATTTAATCAAAAATTTTAAAATATGAATTTGATTTCTTTATATTACTACACTAAAATTGTAAACAGTTATTTGCTTGTTTGGTAAAAAGGTATATACATAATTTCTTTAAAAATTAACAGAACATAATATACAGGGTGTTTCACATAAGGTGGAAAATATTTTCAGGGATGATTTTTTTAACAAATTCCAGCAAAAAATTGTATGTGTGGGTGCAGATATACCCGTTTTCGAGCTGCATCCTATGCAGAAGCTATAAGCATTTCTTTATATGCAGAAAAAGTCCTGCTCCTTTTTTTTCAATAAGGTGTAGCTCGAAAACGAGTATATCTACACTCACACATACAATTTTTTGCTGGAAATTGATCAAAGAATCATTCCTGAAATTGATGGCCACCTTAACCGGAACACCTTGTATTGTATACATGTATGTTGGTAATATAAATACGCATGCGTACCTGCTTTTTTTATTTTGTGTTTCTCATACGAGAGGGTTTCATATAATATTAACCCGTTTTTTATAATATACTCGTAGAAATAAAAATATAATAATTTGTAAATTCGTTATAATACTAACTTTTTTTTAATTTGTTGATTTCAGAGTTTGAATATTAATTAAGTTAAACATTAAATTGAAACTTTTGAAATCGAAATTTTAACTAAATATGCATGTATTTATTTTTAAAGTATCATAATTTTGTAGAAGAGAATTTCACTGAAGAAGCGTTTAGGAGCTTAGATTATTTAGGTGTTTCCTCGCTGATTAAAGAGCAAGGCACAAGAGCCCTTTTTTGGAAAAAATTTAAAGAAACCTTTTTGAAAACAGAGGAAGACGTAAGTTATTTCAATGATGACTATTAATGCTATACTTGAATAAATATTATGTATCTGTAAAATATTGTGACAACTTATGTATCACATTTATTTTTATTTTTCGTAGGAGTCTGCTAATTTCAGTACTTTACGTAGCGAATGTAGTGAAACCTCCACCTTACAAAATTGTGCTCCGAGAGATACTTCTCTTCAAGAAAATTTGTTTTTGACTAATGAAAATCTTTTGGATATTACTGGAATCTCTATATTACCTGATGATCTTTCTTTGGTATTATCAAATTCTATCAAAGAATTTTTAAAATGTGCTGATGGAAAATTACTGCTGCTACACTATGAAAAATTTAAATCCTTAGATAATTCTACTAGAAATTCTTTAGCAAGATTAATCATCAACAAAGAATACGAGAGATTGAATTATCCTGATAAATTTAAAATTAAAACTGAAAGATTTCTTCAATTAAGGAGTGAAATTGTTTCAGAATTTCCAACAGAGGAAAATTGTAACACTTTATATTATCTTCCTTTTGATAAGGAAACAAAAACCAATTCATCCGGAAAATTATGGGATGCTTATAATCATTTCAAATATAAATTAAACAAATTACAAAAAGATTCAACAAAAGAAAATAAAACAGAGCTACCTGAAAACTTAAGCAGCGATCTAAACGAGAAAATTTCATATCTTCAACAAAATGTTCATGATTGGGACAAAATAAAATCCTATTGGGCGGATACATTTAAATATAGAAAGTCTTTAGTATTTGATTCAGAAATTAAAATTACAGAATATTTTAAGAAATTTCCAATATTAAAATCCCAAAAAGGTTCTTTGCTCATTTTAAATGATTTTGACAGAATTTACCCAGAAAAAACTAATAATTTTTTTACAAATTGGCCAAAAATTGAAACAAAATTAATTAACTACGCTGCAGGTTTACGGAAACCAGAAATAACAACTGCCTTAGAATCAAATTGCCAGTTTAAAGGATTAATACTACTGCCGCATATTTTGGCAAAATCAGCGTATTCTAAAACGGAAGGAAATAAAAGAAAGAAACTTACTGTAAAAGAAGTAGAGAATTCATTTCTTAAATTGATAACGGTAAGGTATATTTAGTTTAATAAATTTTTGAATATTTAAATTTAAAAAATAGTAAAACAAAATATGCATTTTGTTAATTTTTTTGTATGTTTTTAATACACTTTTGTTTCTATGAATTGAAAATTCAAAATGAAAGTTCTAAAAGTAAAATTTTTGTTTCAGGATGAAAATTTAATAGTAGAAGATATAAAGAAGTTGAAAAATATTAATTTTGAAAACAAAACTACAGTGCAACCTACAGTACTAGTGGTTGGTGCTAGTCTTTTTGGTAGGTATTTGAATATTTGATGTTATAAAAGTAACATACATACTTACAATTTTACTTTTACTTTTATTTCATTTTTTAGACACTATTAGTAAATGTTTTGTTTTGGTGGACGACAACTTGTATTTGTACACTTCTGTAGAATCAGCTGTTGATGCCTGCTTTAAAATAACATTTTCACTAAATTTTGAGTACCAATTGGAATCTAAAATAATTTGGACATTTTTACAAAAATACGTATACAAGATTGAAACACCACATGATAAAAACTATTCAACAGTGCTAACATTATATAACGAATTGGAGAGGTATTAGTTTTTTCTACTACTTATTTAAGATATTTTTTAAATTTTTTTGTTTTACATTCAAAATGAACTGTTTTATATGTAATAAATCTTTTGAATATTCTGATTTATATATCAGACATATTAAGCTTGTCCATAGGTTAGATTCTGCTATTTTAAAATGTAAAAACTGCTCCACTACTAGATTCTTTACAAAATTTAATTCTTTTAAAAAGCACATAGATAAGCATTTTCTAGATAATTGTATTGATAAAAGTAAATTACAAATAGCTTCAGTTGAATTAATGGGAGATAGTCCTAAGTCAATAAATAAAGAAAACCCAATTTTTGATAGCAAAAATAACATTCAAAATTTAACTTTCGATATAACAAACCAAAGTTTTAATTTAACCAGTAGTAAAAGTCCGCTAAAACGTTTAAAGCTAAGTGCTCAAAATAATGTATTAAGTTTAGTTGGATCTATATACAATGATCATAATTTAAATCGAAAAGCAGTGCAAACAAACTTTCAATTCTTTAATAATTTTTTAAAAAGCGATTTATTTATATTAGGAGAAAAAACCATTATAGATTCTGTAAATTCAATGAATAAAAATAATTCTTGTGGTGATTTAATTTGTGTTGTAATGGAAGTTTTTAAAACTATCCGAAATTCTATGAATGTAGTTGATACTGAATATAAAAGACTTCAGTATTTAAAACAAAATAATACAAATTATTTTAATTCTGAAAATATTGCTATTGGAGAAAGATTAGATGCTAAGAGATTTAACAACAATATGACTTTGACAAACTCAATCGTAACAACTAGATTCATATCACTAAAGGCAACTATTCAAACATTATTTCAATTAGACGGTTTCCAAGAAATTATATTTTCTTACATTGAATCTTTAGGAAAAACATCTATTATATCCAATCTTATACAAACATCGTTTTGGAAATCAAAAGTTAGAAAATTTCTTCTTGAGAATCCGAATGGTATTCTTCTCCCAATTATAATTTATTATGATGAATTTGAAACAAACAATCCTCTTGGCTCAAGAGCCGGTTTACAAAATTTGGGTGCCGTTTATGTTTCATTTCCGTTCATACCTCCCAAATTCAGATCCATGTTGGAATTTATTTTTCCAATATTACTTTTCAATGTTCTTGACCGTAAAACATTTGGTGAAAGAATTTTTCAAAGTATTATTTCCGAAATAAGAGATCTTGAAGAAAATGGCATACTTATTAATGGGAAACATCTTTTTTTTACTATAGCTGCTTGCACGGGTGACAATAAAGGTTTAAATTCTATTCTTGGTTTCACTGAATGCTTTGTAGCACTTTATTGCTGCCGTTTTTGCAAAATGCATAAAAATATAATGCAAAAAAGTGTAAAAGAAGATAAAAATCTTTTAAGAAATATTGTTAATTATAATCTTGACGTTGAAAGACATTGTGTAAGAGAAACGGGTATTGCTTTTGATAGCGTTTTTAATCAGTTAAAATATTTTCATGCAACAGAAAACCCTGTTGTAGATATAATGCATGATATATTAGAGGGTATTTTACCTTTTGAAGTTTCATTAATGCTCCGCTATTTTGTTGAAAATAAGTTTTTTTCTTTAGAGGATTTAAACACAAGACTCGCAAATTTTAATTATGGTACTTTTGATCATATCAATAAACCCCAAGAAATTTTAATGGAACATTTAAAATCAGAAAAATTAAAGTATACAGCATCAGAATCATTATGGCTTTCCAAGTTTTTGGGTATTTTAATAGGTGATATGATTCCATATCAAGATGATCATTGGGAGTTGTTTTCAATATTACGAAAAATAATTGAAATTGTTTTACTAGATTGTATCAGTACAAATATTATCAAAAACCTTGCTGTACTAATAAGTGAGCACCACAAACTGTTTATATTTCTTTACAACCGACCTTTAAAGCCTAAAGCTCATTTTATGATACATTATCCCCGCATTATGTCAATAATTGGACCATTAGTTCATGTTTGGTGCATGCGATTTGAAGCCAAACATAAAATCCTCAAAGAGATTGCTCGTTCGACTAGATCAAGAAAAAACATTTTACACACAATTTTTGAAAGATATTTATTAAAAAAACAAAACAGTTATACTAAAATTAATTTTTCAAAAAAAATAGAAGATTTTTGCATAGACAAATCCAATTTATCATTACCAGAGATATCTCAACAATACTGTTTAAAATTAAATTCCAATAAATTACAATTTTATAAATGGGTAAATTTCAATAAAACTTTATTAAAAATTGGTTCGATATTTAAATGTTTAGATTCTGATGGAGAGTACCCGCGATTTGGAAAAATTAATCATATTTTAGCTGATAACTATGAAAACGTGTATGTCCTTTTTGAGGAATTTGAAACTCTATATTATGATAGTCACAGATTTTGCTATGTAGTGGAGCATACAATAATAAAAAACAATTGTTTAATTAATGGTTATATAAAACTATATAATTTAATTAAATTTAAAAATGAAAATTTAATATTATAAAATTTTCTTTTTTTAACAAATTTTAATTTTGTGTAGCAATACTTTTTTTTATTTCTAAATAAATAAGTTAAAAAATTACTATATTAAAAATGATTGAATCATAAATAAAATAAGGATATAGATATAATTAATTGATAATATATAATTGAGATCTGTATGTAATAAATAAAATAAACACCTTTTATTAATATTAAAATAAATGGATTTAAAAATATATATGCATACTTTCAATTTGAAATTTTATTTTTTCAGCGTATTAAAAAGTTCTGTGAAATTTTAAGTATTCCCCAAGTGAATTTTCGTATATTAATTGAAAGCATGTTTGGAAATTTTACTTTCAATTTCAAATCAACTTTCAACTTCAATTTCAATTCTTACTAAAATTTCACATTTAAAATATGAATAAGTGCTATTGCGACATAGCAAAATTTAGAATAAAACATTGCAAAAATTGCATTTCTTTTTAATAAATTTCTTTATATAACATAAGACAATAATAAACTTTCTTATTGCAAAATTTAATATATTTTTTGTGAAAATTAGCTATATGCTTTTTTATGCTTTAATATAAATACATTGCAAAACTAGCAATTTCACTTGGCAAATTTGATGATGTTATAAAGTTCAAATTAACAATAATAATTGGAAAAGTTAATATATTCTTTGTAAGTTTTTTTAACTTTTCTTGATAACATTTAATATAAAATTTGCAGATATTGTTTTGGTACATAAGAAAATATTATATTTTATATGTCAATATTTCTAATGTAATTTATGGTACTGTTTGATATGAGATATTTCAGCATTTGAAAGAAATGTTGCAAAATTTCATATATTATATGAGAATTAAACACATTTTCTACTTGGAATTTTTAAAATAATTTTAAGTTATAAATTATAGCAAAATCTAGTATTTAACGCCACTATCCCGATATGAGCTATTTTTTTTGCAAATAGCATGGCAAAAATATAGCTGCTGCAGCATATTTTTTTTTCAGTGTATAGACAAGAGTCTATATGGCAATCTTTCGCTATAATGTAAGCCCAAATTTATGAAATTTTGTTACAATTTAAACTGTGATATTTTTAATTCAGATGTAAAATTTATTTATCATTAAGAAATAAAAATTCTGTGGTTTAACGAATAGGTAACTGAAGACATTTGCTTCCTTGCCAACCAACGTCTGTAGGCATTCTCCGATCTAATTTTTATCTAGTTTGGTAGGGTATGAACCAAACGGCCAAGTTACCGTCAGACTTTTTATGAAAATTGCAAAAACTATCCGGCTATCTCTGTATAATACTAACGTATTTAATTCAAAGATTCCGTTGTATAGACAGATATAAAGCGTAAATCTCCATCTGACAAACAACCAGGAACGTACCCAAATATTTTGCGTAAAAATCAATTTTTAATAAAAACTTATTAAATTTTTGGCCGATTACTTGTTATTTTTCACAGTAATTTATACGGAAACAGTTTTCGTGCATGCAACTCACAAGTGAATAACAAAAATTTTCATTGCCTTATAATTGAGAAATCTTGAAAATATGTTCGAACATAAAAAACAAATATTTTCCATTTGATTACTTTATTAATTTACTTTAACAACTTTTCAAAAACCCACAAGTACTTCTGAAAGTAACCAAATCTGAAAGGAACATAAAGTTCTTCGAAATGAGAGAGAATAATTAAAAAACGTTTTTATTATTAAAACAATTTGATTACTTTTAAATTCTTTTGAAAACGGAATGAATTTTTTGTTTCGTCTAGCCAGAGGCGTTTCAATACGCTTAAAGTTAATTTTTAATATTTTTATTTCATATTTTTTTTTCTTGTCATAGAACTTTTGTTTGCCTTTTTTGTTCCTTTTTTCTTGTTTGATACCTTTTCAGCCCCCTGACATTAAATTAACACACATAATATAAATATGTATATACAAACCGACATGTATAAATACAAATACATACATTTTACGTGTATTTGGAATCGATAAGAAATCGAACAATTTTATATCCAAACATGGGAAAAGAAACAAATATCCTTAATGGCTCACTTCATTCTAATTTTTTTGTTTTAGTCTCTTTTTCTATTTTTATTATCGATATAACGGAAGGACACAATTTTTAGGTGAAGGGAGGAAAATGAGAGAAATAAAAAATGAATCGATAAATAATTTTTCATAAGCTCTTTCAATCAAATGAATAATAATTTACATGACCATTCATTCCATAACCATAAAATTAGAAAAGTGTAGTTGAAGAGACATGGTAGGAAACGGAAATTGCATTCGTTGTCGTATGTTCGGCTGTAAAAGGAAAATTTTATTATTTTCAATTTTAATGATTAAATGCTTTTTAATTGGGAATTTAATACCGATATAAGAACGAATTCTTTTTTTATTTACCCATTCGATTTTGTTCTTTTCTTTAGTTAGCTGTTAAATATTTATTTTTGATCAAAAAATTTATTTTTTGAGTATCGGTTTGAATTTTAAGTAAAATATCTCGTTCAATGTGTTCTCATGTCTAAAATGTTTTTTATTTTTTTATTCCTACTTCGCTTTTAGGAGAAGCATAGGGCTGGTGCACGATATTGTAGATAACTATAAACACCAGTTTCTTACGTTATTTGGTAATACTAGGTAGGTGACGAGCCTACCGTAGTTTTATATTAAATATTTAAGGTTATTGATATTTGCTATTTATTTTGCTGGTATTTTTTAATATTGGATATTATTGAAATATGGCAACTAGTTAATATGTTTAACACTATGTGTATAGATCTATATAATATTAAATATAATTTTTATAGTTACCTGACTGGGCTTTAAACCCAAGCCCCTTCTGTTAAAGGACCAGTACAATATGACCTAACCACTGCACCATTGATCAGGTCATATCTAAAAGTAATGGGACAGAAATTATTGATACAGTTGATTTAATCAAAAAAATCGTAGTAAGCTACGATAAAATTATAGTTTTCATTCTTGATGCTTGAATCAATATTAACTTTTTGATCTTATTTTTCTATGGTTACATCAAATACTAAAAATAACATCAGTAATTATTAAATAAGACCTAACTATCATAAACTAGAATTTATGAAATTCTCGTTTTAAGTCGAAAAATTTCAGGAAAAACAGACTATTCTAAAGATTATATATGAAAATTTTAAATTAATCTGCACTGAAACTTTTCAATTTTTTTTAATTGTACTGATTTCGGGGTGAACAATGGCATTATACACTAACAAAATGAGTGTACAAAGCACTTATCTTATTTACAAGATATTGCACAGAGAAGACATCCTGAATTTCCTGAATTTGATTTAATTTGTAAAATTGACTAATAAACAAATTTGTTGTTTATTTGCAGTTATTTGTAAGTTTTGCAAAAACAAAACAAAATTAAGCAAAATCAAAATGAATTGACGACATTTCGTCATCGTAAACAAACGGAAATGATAATTTGCGTGACTAACAATTTTCATGTTGTGATGAAAAAAAAATTTTTTTTTTTCGTTGTCGTTTTTTGTAATTTTTATGCTTTCCTTTTTTAATCATCTTTTTTTAACCAAAAAAAAAAAAAAATGGGTTTTAATTTTTTTTTAATTTTTTTCTAAAACTGCTAATGGACTAACATTTTTTTTTTATTTCTATATCCTGTTTTGATAATTTTTGACGCGTCATGTTAACCATTTCTAGAATTTTTTTTTTTTAAAATATTTATACTTCTTTTTTTGTTATACGATTTAAGAATCAAATTCAATTTAGAAATCTCCTTTTTTCTAAAGTTAAATTGAATTTGCACATTATAAAATAGAAGAGGTTATGCAAAAAAATATATTAAAAATTACACTAAAAGGGTGAAAGTTTTTGGATTTAATTGACACTCAATTTTTAAGTAGAATCGATTGAAAATTGTGGGAGCTTAAAAACCGTGGTTACCAACACCGAGAATTAAAATTTATTTTAAAAAGTACTGAAAAACTCGAATAAATCCAATGCGAATGTAATTTCTTCAGTCACTTTACCTGTTTTCACATAATTTTGAGCACATAATTTGGTTTGACCAGAAATGTTTGAAAAAGCCAAAAGCAATGTTATTTTTCGAGAAAAATTGTTGCTTCACATTTAAAAATTTTGACTGAGAGATGGTTGAAATAAATGTTGTCCAACTACCCTTCAAGATTTTTAATAGAACTAGATCATTTTAAAAAAAATTCGGAACATTCAAACCAATTTCCTTAAATACATATGTAATAAAAGAGTTAAAAGAATCTTGAATATATTTCTTATTTTAAAATCAAAATATTTCTTTCGGTTTCATCATACTCAAATATTCTGATATATTTTTCTTATCTTAATCTTTATAACTTTTCTAAAATTTTTCAATTATTATTTAACTTTTTATATATCAGTTAAATTTATACATACTCATATTTTTAATAATTTAACAATAAAAATGACATAACCAAACTTTCAAATATTAAATTTATCTTAAGATTATAGTAATCTCCCACAACTATACATACATCCATCCATGCGTAGGCGATTAACATACAAAGTATACAGTCATCTTCTACTTATTTACAAGAAAGAGTTTTCTTCTTCCGCAAATTCAAGTGTATGTTCAAGAAAATTCAAGGAAAATAAATTTTATTACAAAGATTTAAAAAGATATTTGACGCCTTTTTCATACTGTCTCCACCGAAAGGAATAGAAAAAAATTTTATCATTCTTCAAATAAAAAGAAAATTTAATGTGCACTTAAAAAACGGAGTGTTAATAAATGGATTTTTAATGGAAATTTTTTAAAAGCGTTTTCAATGAAATAAAATTTAATAGATTTAGAATTATTATTAGAAATGTTTATATGAATATTGTGATTACAGAAATGAAAAGTACAATACATGCAGAAATGTGTAACATACACAAACTAAACATTAAATGTCACAGCTGCACATGCCAGGATTTATTAATTTAATCTGTATTATATTCAGTTGGGTCTGAATGATATTAAATTGGTTAACATCTCTATTTTATTAGACGTGTTATAACGTGGTTATGAGCTATTATAAAAGCAATTTGAAATTTAAGTATTTCAATGTATTGAAAAATTTTTATTGCAATTAAAAATTTCACTTAAAACATCTAAGAAATTAGATCAAACGTTAACATTATAAATTTTTAGTTTAAGTAAATGGATTTCAAAGCAAACTGTAAAGATCAAGCTTTTGAAAATACACTTATTAATAATAGAGTGGAAAAATTGTCTCAAAACTCTTGACTATACTTAATAAAAAATCTTAACCTGCATAAATTAGAGTATGTCCATGACTTTCAAATATTTGCCCCCAATTTTTCAATAATATTTTGTCCATTTGCCTTTAAAAAAATGGTTACTATAGTTTTACACAAGTTGCATTCTATGAATAACTTATAATAGAATTCAACTATAATGACCATTCTGATCATTCTGCGCATATTAAGTGCCTACAATTGAAATTAAATGAGTTATAGTATTTAAATCACAAAAGATTAAAAACAAATTTGCAACATAAAATTATGCAACAATTCGATTATTTTGCTCTAATATTGCCTTAGTCATTGCGAATATTTATTTAGAAACCGAAGAGTAAACAAAATTTGTTAAAAGTACTTTTTTTTTTGTAAAAGTAACCACGAGATTTGAACTTTAGAATGTTCCAATTCCAAGACAATGAATGAGTGGGTTCAATATTTTTTTTACATTTTGGTTCGATAACAAAATTTTGCGATAATTGCAATTGATTTGGATTCTAATTAAAATAACCCTCAAGGGAATGGAATTAATAATTTAGAAAAAATCTGATTGGTTCAAAAGTTATTGAAATACAAGTGTTAAATTCCCTTCAAATACGAATTAAGTTCCATTGAATAATCGTCATTTCACTTTAATAGGCACTTGGCTCACAGTGGAGATCTCAATACGTTTACATAAGAATTATTGAATTTTTTTTAAAACATGTAGAATGGTAATGGACGAAAAGCATATTTTTGAAATTCTGTAATGAAAGAATCTAAACTAAGTATACATATTTTAGTTTGTTATTTAAGTTCTTTGTAAATTATTGAAAATTTTAATTAAAATAACCAAATTTTATTTTTTTTTTTAAAACAACAAAATCAAATTTTAATACCAACGAATTTAGCAAATTAAAAAATTGTTCAATGAATTGATTGAAAAGTATTAAAAATCAATCAATTAAATTTAAAGAACTCCGACAAAATTGAAATTTTAATAAGCTATACAAATTTTGCCTAAATATTTTGACATTTTATAAAATGTAAGTGTGCAAGATGACAATAATAACACAATAAATTTTAAAAAGCCACCTGGGACATTTGAACGTGCTGTTAAGAGAGCCCGCAAATGCTAAGCCATACAAATGTATTGTCTAGGTATGCATATGAACATATATAAAAAAACCAAGTAGCCAAAAATTTAAAAAACATTCTAATCTAAATTCTAATTCTAAGAATTTTTAAAACAAATTTAATCATCTACTTCATGTAAATGTGCCTCAAATGTCCTATTAATGTTTGAATAGCAGGATGTTTAATTTCAATTTCAGTCTCCTGAGGCATTGACATTTGATTAGTGTCAATTTATTAACACTAACATTGATTAGTCCTAACTAACCATTTTTACCAAATACCGCCTTAGTAGAGTAGTACCGCCTTAAAGTTCATAAATTAATAATTTAATAATTTATGTTTAAAACCAGTCGGATCTTCGAATAACACAATATTCGATGTTAAAGCCTAGCACTATAAATTCTTTATGTGAAAACCTTTACGTGTTTAAGGTGCCGATCCCAAATTTCATTCAATTTAACAAATTATGAATTGAAATTTTGAATTATGAATTGAAATTTCGGCAATATATTGATTGATATACCATTAAACCTTTTTCTAATAACATTGAAAATTCTTTGAACAACAAATTTTCAAGATTAAGAATTTTACTTGAATATTGTATAATGTTGAAAATTTCTTAACTGTTTAAGAATTTACTTAATGTTATTTAATATAATTTACTTAAAATTCAAAAAAAAAAACATTTTAAAAACTAATATTTATAAAAAAAATTACAACAAAAATTTTGTTAATATACAATTAAACATTCTGTCTACGATTTCATATACAATATCCTTTATATTTAAGAAAAAAATTTACATTGTTCTTAACATGTGTATTTGCCATATACGCAATTAAATTGCTATGTTAATTTTTACAAAAATGTATGAAATTTGTTCATTATGTGTGTAACACAACCACAGCCAGCTGTAACACATACACATGTAGAAATATTATAGTCAAATTTTTTCCTAATATAATTTATTTAATTACGTATTTTGTTTACTGCAACATTGACATAACTCAAAATTTCCATATTTGAGAAAATCGTATTTTGAAATTTTGGATTTAATATATTATGTACTTTTTTCCTCCGTTATTTTATTATTTATTTCAAGCTAGAGAAATGGCGATTTAGAACAAGAAAAAAATTTTCATGTACTTATTCCTGTATAAATAACTCAGAGATGGTAGTTTTTGATTTGTGTCACTGTTGCCCATAATTTTCCATACTCTATTTTTGCTGTTATAATTTTAATTCATTTATTTTTATATAATAACATTATTTTATGTTAATGAATAAATAATTTACTAAATTCATGAGGTATATTTTTTCTTTTATTAAATTATATTAAAACGAAAATAGATAGAATTGACCACGTGAACTCTGTGATACCCGTAAGAACGAAAAGTTGTAAATATTTTTATATTCAGATATTTTTATCAAATATAACAACCCCAATAATATATTTGTTTATGCGAAATTTCTATATTATTGCTTCAATAATTTCTAAGATATTGTCAAATAACAATTAAAGTTGTAGGGCAGCACAACTTGAACCACAACCTCGATGACATTGGTGAGTTTAATTATTTTTTGAGTTATTGCTGAGACGGACAGATCTACAGACGGACAGACGAACAGATAAATCGCCTCAGAATTCAGCGCTGATCAAAATCCTATACTTATGTCTATTTCTCAGACCATTATTTCCTAGTATTACAAACGAACAAACGTGCCCACGGGTATACCAAAACCGAGAGCAAAACAAACAAGAATTAAAGATGAGTTTTGTTATAGAGTGCGTTGTTACGTATCTATTATAATAGTGTCATTTCATTTAAGGGTAAAGTGTTATACTCTAAATGAATAACACGTAAAAAAAGTTAGAGGAGTTTGGTATATTTATTCCGGTCAACGGCCGTTTTTCAAATGAAGAATCAATATTAAAATTTTAATATTTAAATTCATAGAATTCAGAATACATACAAGAATTTGATGCAAAATAGCATTCCACTTAAAAAATTACACCCAACTCCATCCAGAGTATCTTGGAGCGTTGTAATTGGAGCATTGCAATTTTTTTGCGATTGCTCCAATTCCAAGGAATGCGTTCTCTGTTTTGTTTATGTATATAAATATATGTATACATATGTACATACATGCATATATATAAGTATATAATTGTGCCCATGTATTTATTATGACTATATGCGTATATGTTAATAAATTTACCTTTGCACCACCGCTTATTGAAAAGCAACCTGTATTTGTACTATCACACATCAAATTTCAAGGATAAATTTAATTTATTAAATATTTTTTATGAATTCTTAAATTATTTTTATATTCTTATGAATATCCATATAACAATATATGAATATTATGGCCATGGATACATAAGTATGTAAAAGTATTAATGTCTATTACTTCAGAGTATTTAAAAACAGAAATTATTTTTGAGTGGATAACAAGAATGGCGGGAGAATTTTCTGAATTTCTGTTTTTTTTTTTCTAATTCTCCATTTTGGATAACAATAATTTTTAATTTGAATTTCGTTTTCTTTATTAAAATATTTAATTATAATTTTTCATTAAATTTTAAATTTACACTTTTCAATTTAATTTACACTTTCTTTCAAATGTGATTAATAACAGTTAGATAAATAATTACATAGTATTTAAATTGTTTTTTGTTTTTTCTTAAAGCACACATAAAAAATAACATAATAATAATTAATCTTGTCTGGCCTCAGTTTATCAATGCATAATTAGATCAGGTTAACATAACAAGGTTGTGACTTAAATGAATTTTCTCATGTTAAATTTCTCCAATTTTTTAATTTTCTCCTCCGAAAATATCTTTTCCTTTCGTCGTCTATTTAATTAAAATATGCTTAAGTGAGACATTTTTATGTATGCATATACATACATACATAATGTAATATTGTTTTTGCAGATTTTTATTTCTTTTCTTAATTTATTTATTATATTAATTTATTTTTATATAATTATTTTCACTTTAATATCTTTACACAAAATGTTATACTATTAATTTCCATGTATAATTTTTTTTTTTAATTTATAATTTTAATTTTTTCCCAAATATTTTTTTTTAATAAAATATTACCTAACATATTTTTTATAACAGTTCTTGTAAACATAACAGAAAATTCCATAAATATTATTAAATTCAAGTTCAATCCGTTATACGTAAATGTTATCCTTAAATGTTTTACATAATTTTTTATTTTTACATAATATTTTATTATATAAATTTTATAACAATATGTGTAATTGCATGTTATTTTTCCTTTTATCTGTAATTATTATATTAACAGAGTAATATAGAAGTTTTTTTTTTGCTGTAAAAATATTTGTTATTATAATAAGTGTATACAATGTACATATATTGGTAGATGTATATGTACAAATATAATGTAGTGATGATGAGAGAAAAACAAGAGAAAATACTGTATAATAATATTTTCTTAAAGAATATAAAAATTGTTACAAGATTACTGTATAATTTTATGATTACATTATAAGAAATACAATGAACTATATATGTAGGTATAAAATTTTATGTACAGTTTACATGTATTTTATTATAATTTCTTGTACCGTTATACTTTGAATATTTTAATATATTTTTTTTCTTGTCTTATTTTAAAAATTATATTTTGTTTTTATATACGAGTATTAGAATATGAAACCGAAACAAAAAAAAAAGAAAAGAAAAATATTTTTTTTTGTTGTTGTTTTAGTGTGGTATAAATTTTTTTTTGTTTTACTTTTATTTTACAGCTACCATTATTAAATTTTCTTTTTGGTTTTTTTTTTCTTTACATTTTAAGCTTTTCTTTTCGATTAACAAATTTACGTTTTTGTTGTTATTCTTTTATTATAATGTGTTCTTTTTTATCACTCACACATTCGCACATCTTTATAAATATTATAGGTATTATACATACGTATATTTTGATTAAAATAAATGTGGGTACATATTGTGTAATACATAAGCGTATTTTTGTTTTTTTTTTTTTTTTTTTGGTATTAATATCTAATATAGTACATATAGATGTGTATTTATTCTTTTTTCTATATAGATTTACTTATGACTAACTGATGACTCCTTGAGTAAGTTGGTACAATAAAACAAAAAAAAAAACACACAAATTACAAACCGAACTAAGAAAAGAAGAAGAAGAAGAAGAGAAAAACAGAAATGTTTTATTTATTTTTTCGTTTTTCTTATATGTATATATATGTACATGTATGAATGTGCACATATATTTTTCTTGTTTTCTGACGTCTCAAGAAGGTTATTATTATGTGGAAAGCTGGGTAGGTGGGAGGTTAATGATTATATTATTATATTCCACTATATTTCGTTACATTTTATATTGGATTTTCTTTCTCTTTCTTCATTTTAATTTTTTTTTCTCTCTCTTTTAATATTATGTATATTGCTATTTTTGTTAGTTTAAATAGATAAAAATAATATAATAATTTTATTTCGTTTGATTTCGTTCTCTAATATTCATTATATTTATGTATATATGAATGTACATTTTCAAATATATTTATCAAATAATAAATTTATATTATTAAAATATTACTTTGATTATTCAAAATTATGTAAAAAAAAATATGAAATTTAAAATTTATTTACATGTGCTTTAAGCATTTAAAATTCATTAATATTATATATACGTATGTATATATATATATATATATGTCTTTCATTATTTTGAATTGAAAACTCCAATCAATATTCAGTAATAATGAAGTTTTTAAATTAATTAATAAAATGTTAATAGTAAAATATTTTTTTTTTTGAATAATTTCAAAGATTTTGTAAAAAGTAATTTGTGTTCCTTTTCTATTTGAATTTTAATATTAATTTAATTTTTATATATTTTTAATTTTGTATATAGATTATATTAATATACATGTATACTAAATTATCGATTATAATAATAATAAACTTAATGAGAATTCTATATTAAAAATTTAAAAAAAAATTTAACGAAATTTAGAATTTCATTCGCATTTTATTACACAAATCCTTTTTTTTTTTTCAAATTTCCCATTTCTATCTATAGAAAAAAAATAAAAATCACATTAAAAATATCACTGAATCGAAACGAGAATGTGAAATTTTCCTTTTTTTAATTTTTGCTTATTTCAACGTTAATATTTTAATATTAATGTGAAAAAATAAATAAATAAATTTCTTTAATTGTAGATTTTATTGGACATTAATTACGAGAAATACAAAAAAAAAAAAATAAATTAATCCTAATTTTTTTTTCTTCTCTTCTTATAATGTCCTTTTTTATTTTCACACTTAAAAGAATTCGCTTTTTATTAGAATAACATACAAGTTATAACTGAAGTGTAGTTATAACCACGCATATAAAAAAAAAAACGCTTTTCTTTTCGCTCGTTTTTTTTTTTTCAAATTTGCTTGATTTTTTTTAAAAACTGAAATTATTAAGAATCGAAAAAGGACTAAAAACAAAAAATAACAGAAGAGAGAAAAAATACACAGCACTCCTGACACAATAATATGTTTTTTTTTTTTGTTGTTGTTGTTATTTTGTTGCTTTTTTACTTTTCGGCACCAAAAAAACGACTAGTCAACTAGACTATGTATAATGATATTTGTTATAAGGAAGATATATATATATATACTTACATATATATATTTACAAACATACATGTGTACAAATATATGTACGTTATTGATATTAGAAAAAAAAAATTTATGTAATGTTTTTTTAAGCTGAATTCATTCCTTAGTTTGTCTTTATTTTTTTTTTGTGTTACACACATATATATATATATATACATTAACATACACTAACATCTTCTATAATATTATAATGTTATAAATGTACAATACATAATATATAAAGTTAAAAAAGGAATAACAAAACAAAAAAGAAATGAAAACAAACACATAAATATTAGAATCTCCTCCGCAGGATCCTTGAATACGGCGCCCCTCTATTTACTTCATATCTAATAAATGTATCGGAGTATATTTAATTTAAAAGTAAATAACAAAATTTATATTCTAAGAGTGAATACAAATGTATGCGTGTGTGAATGCTTGTATGCTCCTTTTTGTTTTTTTATTTTTTTTATTTACTAATCAAAAACAAAAAAAAAAAAAGTAAGTATCTGTTATTTTAAAAATATAAGGTTTTAACTGTGTTTAACAGTTATTTGAACAGACAAGAAAACGAAAAAAGAAAAAAAAAAGTTTGCCGTTCGTTTACATTTTTGTTGTTATTGTTTCATTTTTTTTATTTTAGTTTTCAAAGTATCCTTTTTGACATATTCTTCGTCCTTATGCATATTCATATATAAATACTATGTGTATATAAGTATGTATGTTTATATGTATATATTTGCAAAAATAACTAAAAACTTATTTGGGAAGATTTACAAACGCTTTGACATTCATACAATAATATGTAACGTGTGTTATTGTACTCGTACCCCCATTTATGTATGTACATAATGTGTATATACAAGTGCATGAACAAGTTCCAACTTTCATAAGTTTTACATTTTTTTTTTTTATTTGTTAATTCTTTCTTTGATGTTTCTTTAATTTTATTTTATATATGAAAAAAAAAGGAAAATAGCGCGAGGATTTTATTAACACACATAAGTACACAAACCTTATAAAATATTCATGCACATACATATGTACCGTATAAGTTCATTATTTTTTTCTTATTTTATTTTTCTTGTTTTTTTTTTTTTGTGTTCTGTATTTTGTGTGACTTTTAATAAAGGTTACCATATATATTGGGTTATTGACTTCTTTCGTAATCCTAATTGTGTCAAATTCGGAGATTTCAAGACCACGAAATGACACGTCATATACAATCAAAAATATATATACATATATTATATTTAAAAAATTATGAATGAACTAGAAAAAAAGAAAATTGACCAAATTGATTAAATTTTTGTGCCATTCAAAAAAATGTATGAGTGTACTGTTATACTGCATAAGTATTTTGAACAAATGGAAGTAATTTTTTTATAGTTACACAAAAACCGAAGGTAGATAGAGTCTTAAATATAGGTCTAAAGATAGGTCTTAATAGAGATAAAGATAGGTCTTAACTTTGTTCCATGATGTTACAGGAAAAAGAAAATTTACATAATTTTTCTTGAACTAATTGTGTTGACCAAAAAGGAATAAACAGTTTTCAATATTGTTTTGAAAATTAACGCAACGATTCGTAATATGCAATCTCTATGCATAAGTATCGATATTTTTTTACAAAATATACTCAGTCAATTGTTTGTCTAGAATTTATTTCGGAATTGTGTGCTTAAAATATAGCACTTGAAATAAATGTTTATTGAGATAGAAAAGCCCGTATGTTATTAACGAATTATTTACTTGATCAAATCTATTAGTACCACTTTAATTCATAAAATGTTCCTCATAAGCACTAGTAAAGTTCTCAATTGAAATTAGAATAACTTTTCTTTATTTTAAAGTAATCTGTATTTGAAATTAATTTAATGTCATATTTATATAAAAGAATGAGTTTTTCTTTTTAAAATTATAAAGTCAAATTTATTTCGAAACGCAGTTTTTAAGACGGGAAGCGGTTCAAATATAAGTTGAATAAATTTTTTTCCTCAATATTATTTCTGCTCAATATTCCAAATCCAAAGTTGAAATTCAAATAAAATTTTATTTTGAATTTTAATCTTTCAATTTTTGACAAAAAATAACATTCTATTTTAATCCTAAAAATCAAATCAAATAAACTATAGAGGGTTCCAAATCCATAAGGACTTCCAATAATTTTTTTGAATTAATTTTCGAATTTTTAAGAATGAATAAAGTATTAATGGACTAATATGTTTAAGGCTTCGATCTTTGAGTTTTATAGATGGAAGGTGAAATATTTTTAAAGCAGAAATAGACCATGAAAATATCTTTACAAAAAACTTATTTCTGTAAAAGAAAATTCCTATCTCTAAAAGTGACAAGCCCTTGGTTCCTGAAAATTCGAAACATACAAATATTTCTGAAATTCCACGAACGCAGATAGTAAGCGACACGCTTCTTGCTTTATACTTTTTTCAAATTGTTAGTATGGCATTTCTTCTAGAAGGTATGTTGTAGAAGTTTAATATTTTAAAAACTTTTAGACCGTAATAAATAAAAAATATTTGGATATAATTCAAATTGTTACTAACTACATCCTTTTACTATTTTTATGTTTTACAAATTTTCAAATTTATAAAATTTGAATATTGGACAACAGTTATTTATAAAATGTGGCACCGAATCTTAAATTCTGTGCAATTGAGAAATCTTAATTTATTTATTAACTCCTTTACTTAAACGTTGAAAGGACCATACATTTAACACATCTTGAGATTTTTTTTATTTTCCTAAATGTATGCAATAATTTGTAATATATTGGTATTTTAATGCAAGTAATTTCTAGATTGTTTAATAAACATATGACAGATTGTTAAAATACCTAATAGATTATTTCATAAAAAAAAAAAGCATTTTGACTTGCTCAAAGGAAAAGTGCTACTTTACAAACCTTTGATTTGCTTCGAATTAATAAAAACTTGAAAATTTTATTGCATTTACTTAAAAATACACCGCCAACAATATTTGTGATATGAGAAAGTGAAATTTGACAGCAGATATTTTTTGACATTATTATACCGTAATTGTATAAATAATTGTGATAATGCGCCGCCACATCGTTTGATGATCGAAAATTTTTGGTTTAAATATCAAACAAAACTTTTCACTGTTCAATTGGTAACTCTAATTAATGAAAACGTTAAAATAAAGGTACCCAAAATCTTATTACTGTGATAAAATCTAAAACAGAAAAAAAAAGAAATAACAAGAAATTGGAAAGCTTTTCTTTTCTTTTCTTCATGTGCGGTACCGTCAGAAAGTTTTTCTTATAATTTCTATATTCATATACATAAAGGCAAACATATATATACGGGTACATAATATTTTTCAAGTGTTTGTAACACTGTTATCCTGCGTTTTTATTTTCTTCACTTTCTTTTGGTTTCTTTTTCAACTGTTCTGATTTTGTTACAGAGTTCCTTTCTTTCATATACTTTAGTTTACTTTAAAAGTTCTTCTAGTGTTGTTACTTTTCTTCTTTTAATAATCTACAGCCACTTTTCTTCACTTTGTATACACACAACTAAGCTGACGTGTAAATTTATATATATACACACAAAAATGTGCATATATATAAATTTGTATACTGAATCTACATACATACGTACTTATTTATTCCTTTGAAACATAGGTTTTACTATAATGTGATTAAATTGTCCTCTTTTAATTATTTGGTATGGTTGATGATATTAATTCTCTGTAATTAAGTCTTTTGAAAAAACAAAAAAAAAAAAAAACGAAAACAAAAAAAGAAATTTTTATAGACATTTTCTTTCCATATACATTAAGGACAATCGAAACTCGGAGAATGAAATATAAAGAAATCCAATTTGCTTTGAGTTACTTAGAAATTTTTTTAATAATACAAAGGAAAAACAAAACTATCTAAATCATTTATCACAATACCACACACATCCTTACCTATTTAAATAGATATTTTTACATATATGTACTATATGTGTGTATATATATGAATATAACAGAACCTTTGATTATAGAAGAATTTTTACAAAAAAATTATCACTATACAATAAGGAAAATTTACATTCTTATACGTAGGAATTAATTTATAAATAATTGGTAACAAATTGTAAGATTACGCAATTAAGCAGTATTTAAAGAACGGTAAGAGGAATAGTGTGCACAAAAAATGGCAAAAAACTTGTGTTTTATAATATTTTTGTAAAATACAGAAAACGATCTTTTAAGAAGCTGCTGTGACGAAGGGGAGGAGTAAACGGTGATTCACCTTTTATGCTCATGTCCGTCGCTAGCGGGCTGCATGCAGAGATTTCTTGGGCCTTATTTCTTCAGACGCGCTGCGGACTTAGCGAATGTAAGCGTTAAGGGTGTGAATCGATGACAATATTTTACAAAATGATGCTTAATTTATTTTATTTTATAACCGCCGGGATCAATAACTTACATTTTCCAAGTTTAAGTTTTACTTAACTTTAAATTTGACAATTTTTTCGTGGCTTTAAATATGTGATAGCTTAGCAGACATACGCAATTCTGCAATATATGTAAATACAATCCATTTATTTAACTTGCGATATAAGACATTTTGCAATGTTTACTAGCACACTGGTCTATGAGACAACTGTATGTTAGAATAAGTAAATCCCAAATTAAGACCGACGTGTCATATCAAATATATTTCAATCTGTTATACAGACCTTTTTCAGATCGTTTTCTGTTCATTACAGGTACAACACTTGTACAGAAATTTATATTCAATACTCTATATTAAAGTATTAAATGCATGAGTCGTACCCACATACTTTTGAAATTATGGAAAATGTATCTTCAAATATTTTCTGCCTCTCTAAAATTGTAATGCAAATTACAAGATATTGTTAAATGATAATTTTGTACAATCAAGTAATATTTTCAATATTCTGCAACTTAACAATACCACCCAAGAAATTCTATGTGATATTGTGAGAATAATTGAGAATTCGATTAAAAACAAATGAGACAAAAAATTCCAATTATACCATACTTTAAAAAATAATATGACAATTTTCTAATAAAGCAAAAACAAAAAGAAACTTTTCAAATTATTGAAAAACTTTCCCTATATTCCAAACTCTTAGGCAAAATCAATTTCCTTTACAGAAAATTTTCTTTTCTCCCCTGCCTCTTATGCCTCTTCATTATTCAACTATAAAATCTCTTTGTCTTTAATTAATTAATATGAAAAAATAAGTTATAAATCTTAATCATGAATCATCATAAAATTTTCAATTTAGTAAAAAAAATAATTATAAAATAAACTTTTATATACGAAAAAAAAAGATGTTCTCATAAATCAATTTAGATTTTGTGACGTCATATTCTGTGATAGAATCAAGAGACTTTGCCCAAGAAGTTATGGTAATGGACATTTTAATTGAACCAAAAAGTTTTTCAAAATTAAGTTTTGAAATTTTTAACAATTTTTTGAACCCAACGATGTAATTAATGTCTAAAAACGATATTTTTGTATAGGTTTACATACACAGCTCTATATCTAGTGTACTATACATGCTACTGTAAATATTTTTAGTACAATTTCGCATTTACCATTTCGTTAACCCCTTACGTAATTACTGAAAAACAATCTAAATTTTAGGTTTCTGAAAATTCTTTCCGTTCAATTAGTAGACAGAGTGTTTGCAAAACTCTAGAACAAGAATATATTCTTCATTTTTTTTATGTTGTGACGTGAAAAAATATGAAACCAAAACTTTTATTATAAAATCTCCTAAAATTTCAAAATTTTCTGAAAATTAATATTATGATTTTCATAACAAGAAAAACATCAACGACCTTGGCATTCAGCATAAGCAGATTAGAAGATTTTAAAATTTTGTAGTATCTCAAGTATGTATATACATAAATAAATTAAATATTCAATATCTCCATATCAAAATTAAATTAGTTATTTTCAAAAATTTTTTTATAATTAAACAACCTTGGAGAAATTATTTAATCTCAATATTGGGTACAAAATTAATGTAAAAGAAGATTTCATTGTTTTGTTTTCCTTTTTTTTCTTAGAGAACAAAAAGATATGGTACTGATCTTATTTCAAATTCTCAGAAAAATTATTGTTCAAATACTAATGTAGAATTAGATAAAGCGGAGTAGAATACCCGCAATTATAATAGTCATTTTTTATAACATTATGTAGTTAAAAATGATTCTCACATACTTCTTAATCTATCAGTTGCATCATAATGGAAATATTTCGGTGCGTTAAATATATTCGACACAAAATTCAACTCCAGGTACTAAGAATTTCTGAATACAGAATTGTTTAACACAGTTATTTAAATATATGAATCAAAATTTGAGAAGTTCTCAAAGCATATGCGAGTTATATTGTTAGATATTAAGATAAAATGTTAAGTTTAGGAAACCCTGAGTGACATAATCCAGTAATTTGTTTTATAAAATTTCAATCTAGACATTTATATTTGTAAGTTGAGTAATTTACATTTGAACGGAATCGTACTGAAATGAACGTATATTATTGGAATGGACGAGTTCATGTAAAAAAATTCTGTTTTCCTTAACCTATAAGTATTCTACTTGACAAGAAAATTTAAAATTAATTTGCAAATTAAAATATTCATTATAGAAAAAAAGAAATAAAACAAATGTAAAAATCTAATATTATTAAGGACACCAACTGCTTAATATAATAAAATTAAACTTCTTTAATTTCCCGTCCTAATTAAATTTATATATAAATAAAATGACAAGTTTGCAACACTCCTCACGTCTTATATACTTTTAAAAAATTCTTTTAAACATCTGGATTATTTCTTAAATATTTATTTTTCATATAAATTAAATTAAAATTACAAAAAAATTTTAATTAACAATATTAACATTTAAATTAATTCTAATTACTTTAAAAATAATTTCCTTTTAAATAATACTTATACATACATACACATATAATTTGTATTATAGAATAATAAAGGAATCCTTTAAATATAAAATCCAATTTATAAATTATACCTTTATATTAACCGTAACCTAATAATTATCCTTAAATATGACGGTAAAAACAAACATTCATACATACATATTACTTTTATATACATTATTTTCCACTTACAGTAAGAAACTAAATAAAACCAAAAAAAAAAATTCTTTCGGTTTAACTAGGATACTGAAAGAAACCTTTACCTAACTTAACTATTATTATTCTTTTGTTAATTATGATAATGATTGGTAGTGGTTTGTAATTTGATTTCTATTTTAATATTAAGTAAATGATATTATGTACAAGGCTGAAAAAAAAACAAAATCTAAGACATATTCTATTCTATGAGTCCCTCCGATAAGGGTTTATGTAAAAACCCAACAAAAAAAAAAACAGAATGAAAAAACAGGTAGAATAGCAGAGAAAAGAAAAAGAGGCAAAATAATGCCATTTTTTTTTTCTTACTTCTTAAAAAGACAACTTGTGAAATGAAAATTTATTTCGAAAAAATTTTATTTTAACTGGCGTTCAATGGCAAAAACAAATAAAAGAAAATAAGTGCAAAAAAAGAAGAACAGAAAGCTCGGAAAAGTAAAAATGTTTTCCAATCCTCAAACGCACAACGAAAGCACAAAAATCAAATACAAAAAAGCCTTTTTTTTTCCTTCTTCTTTGTTATCCTTTTTTCATGTTTTTCTTCTTATTTTATAATATAAAAATGTTTGTATCGCGCAAGTCCCAACAAAATATAAAAATTTAATATGTAATATGAGTATAGGGTATCTAATCTATTTGATACTAAAAAAAAAAAGATTCCAAAAATAAGAGGGAAAAAAGTGATACAAAAAATGTGCTTACATTTTTCTTTTTTTGCTTTGTTCTATCATTTATTCATTTTTGTATCCTTTATATTCTTTTTCTAATATACACATACATATATTTATATATACATATCTTCTATACGCAAGGTGTTACCTAATAGGAGTTATGCTACTAATATTAATTTAATTACATGCCTACCTACATTTATTATAACAAACACATACAAGTTGATTCCTAATGATTTTAATTACAAATTAATATGAAAATATGCTAAACTATTTGCTTTATTGGTTATCAAATAAATTTAAGAAAAAGACAATCAAACGAATAATGAAACCACTATGATTATAAATTATGAAATTAAGAGAAGGAGAAAAATTCTAAGTACCAAAAAATTAAAATGATATCAACAAATTTAAAACTAATCGAACTTGTAAAATAAAAATATTTCTAATTTACAACATGTTTGATTAAGTAAAAGATGGTTGCAGACAGACATGGAAATTTCAATTTTGCAATTACTGCTTGATTGTAGAATCTTTGTGCGCACATTCAACTAACTATACTATTGTGGCAATTTAAATCGGATGCGTTAAATAAAAATTGCAATCAGTTTGTAAAAAATTCCAAATTGTTTGATTGAATAATTGCATGCGACCATACCTATGGAATACAAATAAGCAATGAAACAATTGCAAAACTAAAAACTGCATGCCCATCTGAGTTGTACAAGTAAACAGTTATGAAAACTTTGATTGCATATAGATTATACATATATGTATATACGCATTCTTTGCGGCCTTGGATCAGAGGCACAATTTTGACTATTTTCAAGAGAGGGTTTTAATATTTTTTAACATTGATAATACTAAAAAGCAATTAAAAAAAAATAGTTTAGATCTAACTTTGCCTACTAAGTCTATAGTAGACCAGTTCTCATCCACAATACTGACACATGTTCGTTCACATTTGTGCATTTGTATATTTACGGAGAATTATTGCTACCCCGAAGGAGAATCATTGTATACAGAAGAAGTTTTTTTTTGCTAAATTTTTTAGTTTTCTCACTCAACTTGCATGACTTCAAAAGCCTAGACTATTTGTTTGTATTTTTCTTAATTGGAAGTTGCAATAGCTTTTTTAATTTGCAACATTCTAAAAAATTTCTGTCTCTATATCAGTACCTTTTATTTGGGAGAGTGGAAAGGTCGAATGTAGTCAAATTTTTAATTAATTTTGTTTTTAAATGCATTTTAAAAGCAAATTAATTAACTCATTATACCCGAACGAACGTATTTTCGAAGGGTATACCAAATTTGCCTTACCGTGTGTAACGCCAAGAAATAATGGTCTTAGATGTAGACTCCAGCGTTTGTTTTTGATCGGCGTCGAATTCTGAGTCGATTTAGCTTTGTCTGTTCGTCCGTCCGTGCCAACGATAACTCAAAAACTAATTGATGATTTATTATGGTAAATGCCAGAACCCTATTTACGAGTAAATTGGATATGATCGGGGTACTGGTTCGGGTTCCAATAATAACACAAATTCTATGAGCTTAGTGGCCCATTAGATATATTCAGCATTAATTTTTTCATTTAGAAGAATAAATTGTATTAAAAACTTTTTTTAATTATAATTATAATAAGTAGCAGTTATTTCAAGGCAAGTTTCACTGCCTATCCTTAGTAAAATGGCAAAGGATATTTTATTTTTCATGTCTGATGTAAATCTTAATAAAAATTTTTCAAATTTTTTGCAAATTTCGAAAACACTATTTAACAAACACGAACATTAATGCGTGACCTAACAAAATCTAGTTTTTCTCATACTTGTGTATTAGTAATTGAATCTACTTTTTATGTAGCCGGAACGCTCAGTATATAATGGAATAGGTTTGCCTAATACTATTTATAATTGAATCCATTGATTTACATCAAATCTCTTCCAAAGAATTTAATTTCTTTATTTTACTTCTTGATAACACTATCTGCCCACATTTATTGGTTTAAAAGGTGAGAACACTCTGTAAATACAATGTAGATACACACATACGTTTTTTTTTCTGTGCATTTTACTTCAAAGCAAACTCTAAATAACAGCTTTTTTTGCTCTGTTTAGAAATAATATTATATATAATATATATGTACAATATATATATACAATAATATTGGAGCATATATATATATTTTATATATTTTATAACTGTAATACATATATAACCGTAATATACTTCATTTATATTGGTATATAGATGTCATGAATGAAATTAAAGTTCACTTTATTGTCAATCAAGAAATGATTAAATTGTAAGATTATATATTTGAACACAAAAAATATACATTAATGTAAATATATATATACATATATACAAATATATAAACATATTTGTACAATGCATACACTATGTGCATACACACATAAAAATACATAATATTTAAAACTACTTATGTGTGTATGTAATTGAATATGTAAATAACCGTACATATGTATACAATTTAATGATATACATACATATGTATACACTTTTGTTTAATTTTAAGATTAAAGTAAACTTGAGAGAAACAAAATAAAAAATCCTTAAAGTGGTTTAATATTTTTTACACCGTTACATTATTTCCTTTGTAAATGAATATATTAAAAGTGTAAAAAAATTTTTATAAATTTATAGTTATGGATAAGTAGCAATTCAAAAAAGAAAAATTAAAACAGAAAAGAAAAATTTCGATGAAAGGAAAAATTGTAGATGAATCGAAAACAATTCAATAATTACACGCACTATGGCACAAAAGGGATTTTTAAAATGTGGATGGAAAATTTTAACATTTTATTCTTAAGAACTGCCTGTAAAATGTTATCTTTCAACAAGGACAATTCCAATGATACAGTTCTAGTAATTTGGAATTTTTTAATAATGTTCTTTCCGGAATCGTAATTATGTACGCAATAAAATGTAATCTGTAAAATATAAAATTTTAGGGGCTTTTAGACACTAATAAAGGCTTCATTTCGTTAGAAGAAAATTTTTTTCCCTCTCCACCTCTCTCAAGTTATCGCCTCTTGAAATTTGTAAAATTTGAATTTTTGACACCTTATATTTCCGAAATCGAAAGTTTTTTCAAATTTCTATAAACGCAAAAAGCTAACGGTAAATTCCATGACATTAAAAAATATAATTATTTTCCTTAACTCACACAATTAACCCTTAAAATCGAGCATTATGTTAACCCCTCTTTATATTAATTTTTGCTTTATTTCAAAGGCAGCATAAATCTTTCATCCTAAATATATGCAATCCTAGAAATAGTTTCGTTTATGAATGAAAATAATTTAAATAGTGTGGTGGATATACATAGACTGTATTTAAAAGCAGAATTTTCACTACAGGAATAAAATAACATCAGCGTATCTCAATTCTACGCTTAAAAACTTGAAAACCATAAAAACAATTGAAAATAAAAACTTAAAATATGAATATAACATTATACTAAATACAGTTAATATAGCAAAATTATAACTCTTATAATTTTATGATATTTTATAAAATATAACATCATTGCATACTTTTCGGAGCCGAAAACCTAAATTTTGCTCATTTTCTCAAGTTACAACTTGGAAGGGTAGAAAAATAAAAGAAAACAATTACTTCGACAAAATAAATCATTTATTTCTACAAGAAGTTGACGTTTTCAACTCCTTTGCAATAATTATCCTTTGCATTTCTTAAGGCAAACAACAATCTTAGAAATTAAAGAAAAGCTCCTTGGTTGATTTTAACACATAAATTTCATATTTGCCTCTGTAGAGACAATCAAAATTAATATCGCAATTCTTTAAGTTCATTTAAAATAATGGTTCATTAGAGACCAGGATTTTTTTTTTGTCCTAGAAAATTTTTAATTTTTAAATTCCAATTAAAGATTCTTAAATAGTTGACTTTAGAAATTTTTGACTTCCAAACTGATTTTGTTTTTACTTTCTTTTTCATAATAATTTAATATTTTCCAAGTCCAAGTATCAAAATCTAAACAAATATTATGGTTCTAAATCAATGAAATAAATTTTTGTTACGGTAATTACTCAATAACGTAAAACAAAACAAAACACTTGCATTAGACTTTTAATCACTTAATTATCCATATGATAACATTTAATTCAAATGAATTCCCAATTAACCGCAAATTATTTCGGTAAATAAAAGTTAAATCCTTTGAATAATTAAAAATAGAAATTCTATTGAAAACTAAATACATTGTAATTACTTACTCATTATAACCACAACAACACGTTTCATATACATATTATGTACTTGAAAGCTTCGAATACCTTTTCTATTTCTAAATCGGTTTAAAATGTGTGTACTTTCTTTCAACATGATAGCAAAATTTTCTAGGTCAGTTACAAATCTAATGAATTGTCTAAGAATCCAAACTAAGTCAAGGATAAATTTTACAATCGGTTGTTTTTTTAAGCTTGTATATATAAAGAGAAAAAGAACATAAATATAATTACTTTATTTTAAATAGAAGCTATTCACAAGTGTTTGTAACACTTTCATACCATACCACATAACCATAGTTTTCATCTGTAGCTATCTTATAATGTTATTTGGTAAGGTTATGCGAAAACCGAATAACTCATAAATTATCATTATTTTCAAATAAATTTCAATTAATTAAAGCAACGCAAATGTAATAAATGCAAGCATAAAGTTCGATTAAGAAAAAAAGGCATATATTCTGAGAATCCGATATTATTCGTTGTCAATGTGACACACACTCGTATTTCAGTAATTGACAAGCTTCGGCAAGTTATTTTCTAAACAAACAATTTCACTCAATGCTCAATCCTGACAAAAATTATGAAATACCTGTGGAGCTTTAAAAAAATGAGTTTCTTTACATTTGTAAAAAATAAAAAATATATTTCAAAATGGAGTTGTCACTTTTTACTAACCGACAACAAATAAAGTGTTCTAACAATATTTATGTGCATATAACTATAGGTGTTTGTATTCATCCGATTTTTTTTTTCTATACACATCTGTTCATTTTCTGATTGTTAACCTTTGAAAAAGATTATATCTTCATTATGTTTGTAAGTTTAATTCCATATTTTCATATATTACTTATTATATCACACACAAACATATTATATGTATAAAAGAAAAAATCAGAAATAAAATACCCACCTGCATAATATACACATAATTTTTGTAACACTTTTTCAGCTTATAATCTAAACGTCCTCACTGTGTCAATATGTTAAGGTATACATGAACTTAATTATTTAAGAAAAGCATAAATTCATATTTTTTATGAAATGTTTAGAAAGCACAAAGAGAAAAAAAAATTATGCAATTTTCGTAATGAAACCATTTTAGATAATGCAATGGTAACGGAAAATATATTGTAAAACTCACTAGAAAACTTTTACCTCTTCATAATGTCGTACACAACTTGACTGTGATGAGACCTGGTTAATTTACATAAATCAAATGAAGCTGGTTTATTATTAAATTAAAATTAGAAATTAGAAAATTTAAAGCGTAGCCATTGTATGTTATTAAAAATTTCAGTTGCTGAAATGTTCGAGGGCATCTAAATAAAATTCGTATTTAATGTCTATCAAAATTTAAAATTACATTATGCATTTATGTTGAAAAATTAGTGTTCAATTGACTTTGATATTTAAATTTTTATTTGAGCGGCAGAGAGAGAATCAGTAAATTGTTTAAAATCATTATTTAATATCGTCAATAGTTGGTGCACTATAACTTAACTCAATAGGTTGTATAGATTTGCAAATCTTTTCTATTTAAAATGGTAATGTCTTTCTATTCTTTCAATTTCAAATTAAAACGCAGAAAAAAGTAGCCACCATATTGAATATTCATTTTAAAATAAACTCAATTTATTTTGAATATTTAATTTATCTTGGTTATTAATTAATTGCTTTTCATTGACATATTAATTTAATTTGTAGATTTAATTTTTTTAAACATATTATCTTTAATTTTGGCCAGTTGATTCTCCCACTAAATATAAAAGTATTGAGATCGTCAACATATTCAATGAAATTTTTAGATAAAATTAGGTCAAAAGTGAAAATACAATCTAGCTATTAATATTTTAGATAAAAGCAATCTAGCTGTTACGTTATTGACGTTAATTTGATTCATATACTGAAGTATTTCAAAGTTTGCATACATTTAGGATGAGGTAAGAAAAAAATTTAAACTGAAATTGAAATTTCAAGAGGCGATAACTTGAAGAGGTGGAAAAATTTTTTTTTTCGAAAATAAAACGAAATAAACTATTTATTGGCATCTAGACGCTGCTAAGCAGACCCCGGTCTAGATGGAAAACGATATCAAAAATTGGAAAAAAGGGGGTTTTTTAATAACGATCAATTTTAACAGCCATTTTGTTTGTCCAAAGTTCAAACATGGTATAAATAAATCAAGTTTCTAGTAAATCTTTGTACGTATGAAATTTTAGCTTTCTATCTTTAAGATTGTAGAAGTTTTGTAAACCGGTCCACGGACGGATGGCGATAGTAAAACTAATAAGCTAATAAGATATCTCATAAAATTTATTTAATTTTAAATTTTTTAGCTTATTCTAAATTTATTCTTATTTTATTAAAGATAATTCCATTAAAACATCCCAATAATAATTTTACTTAAATAAAAAATTTCAATTTTAAATTGGCAGTCATTAATCGCACACAAACATGTAAATAGTCGCACACGAACCCATTTATTAAAACATAAATTCAATAAATTCAATATTTATCTTTTATTTTTCTGTATAGAAAAATCAAATTTGAATTAAACAAATGGCTAAGATAATTAATAACCAAATAATATATTTATACAACTCCAATAGCAACACACTAAAAATCGTATGAATTACGCGATATTTTATGCTAAATATACAAACCTACACACTTGCACACACACGCATCCATACTTATCTATTACAGCTTAATTTCACCTTTAAGTAGCGTAGCAGTAATTAAGAAAACGTGTACATTTACTTCAGTTTTTTTATATTTTTTTCTATTCTCAATTTTACTTCTTGTATATAAGAAGACTGTCAGTCATAAATCACGTAATTTTGTTTTTACTAAAATTTATAAGTAAGTATCCAATTGAATACAAATATTGTGTATATTTGAAAGAATAAATTATTGTTTAATAAAAATAGGTCAACATGTAAGTATACATACAAATTTTGTATGTGAGTTTAGAGTTGGAGATTCTTATTAATGAAATAGAGTAAAATTCATTATCATTTCTTTGCTACGAAATTTTACGTATTATTTAATACCAAACAGTGTGGCAATGTGAAGTAGTCTGGAAATTTTCATACAATTCTCAAAATAATTGATGCGTATGAGTGTCAAAAAATTGAACCGGGGTCAACTCTATACTACGAATTCTAATTAAATTTCAAATTACTCAGTAAGTTCATACAACTTTTCAGGAAGGTTTTTAAAGATTTGGCCATTATTTTTGATCATTTTTTATTTTAAGTAATTTTGAAAAATTTATTAAAATTTGTTTACTTTACCAATACTAAAAATAGATTTATAAAAGCAGAAGCAAAATAAATTCTAATTTACCTGTACAAAATATTTAAATATTTAAGGTATACACAATTTAAAAAAAAAAAAACAAAATTTTTCACCACATTTCTCTCAATAAATTATATATGTGTATATATGTGTATACATATGTACGCGCATATTAAATAAATAATTGAATACACCTACATACATTAAACTATTTTTTTCTTATTTCAATTTTAAACAACGAAAAATTTTACAGATTATTATACCCGGACGAACGTATGTTCGAAGGGTATACTAAATTTGCCTTACCGTTTGTAACACTAAGAAATAACGGTGTTAGATATAGACTCAAGTGTATGTTTTTGATCAGCGTCAAATTCTGAGTTGATTTAGCTTTGTCTGTCCGTCCGTCCGTCCGTCCGTCCGTCCGTCCGTCCGTCCGTCCGAACGATAACTCAAAAACTAATTGAGCTAAGTTCACCAAATTTGCACAGATGATTTATTGTAGTAAGTGCCAGAACCCTATTTAAATTGGACATGATCAGGGTACCGGTTCGGGTAGCTGCCATACAACTTCAAAATTCATTTGGCTATATCTCAGAAACTATAAAAGTTGTGGTATTGAAATTTCACACAAACGAAGATATTAGTAGGGCCAATGTGTCTCATAAAAGTCGTTAAAATTACTTGGCTCCTTCTGGTACCTGCCATACAACTTCAAAAGTTATTTGACTATATTTCAGAAACTATAAAAGCTGTGGAATTGAAATTTTACACAAACGAATATATTAGTAGGGCCAATGTGTCTCATAAAAGTCGTTGAAATTACTTGGCTCCTTCTGGTACCTGCCATACAACTTCAAAAGTTATTTGGCTATATCTCAGAAACTATAAAAGCTGTGATATTGAGATTTCACACAAGTGAATATATTAGCAGGGCCGATGTGCTTGATAAAATTCGCTAAAATTTCTTGGCTCTTTCTGGTAGCTGCCATACAACTTCAATAGTAGTTTGGGACAACCAGTATTTTGAAAAACACATAGCAGTGAAATTTTGCATAAATTAATATGGTAATACGGAAACTTAAAGTCATAGTCTGTCCCATAGTCAGTTATGGCATCTTTATTCGCACATAGGATTACAAATTCGTACGGGTATCACAGAGTTGACAAGGTCAACTCTATTTTTTTTCTCGTTTTTTTTCAATATTTAAAATTAAAATTCAATTTTTATATATTTATAAAATTCATTGAATATATTAAAATACTTTAGCGGACGATAACCTTTATTTCTTGTTATTGCATACACAATTATAGGGTAGTACACATATATCCACATTTGCGTATGTAATATGTGTAAATTTTAATGACAGTATACTATGCATTTATCTACATACTATGCATGATTTCAATATGTATGCATATATCCATGTATATATACCAATTATATAGATATGTATATATGAGGAAAACACTGCACCACATTTTAATTTCCTATTATATTGGAATATGGCACATATTTTTTTATACTACGCATATTACACACTCTTCATATCAATCCTGATCAATAGATATAAAAGTTGAAAATAGAAAAGGATAAACATACATACATACAAATAAAATAGTAAAAGTAGAACGAAAATTGCAAAATAAATTAACCAAAAAGTCATATTTTTTTTTTGACAAACAAAATTTAAAAAGTAAATCAAATTTCAAAAATATATAAGTATATCGAAAATATATGGAAATGTTCAATCCCACATACGAAACAGAATACGGTAATCAATGCCGGGTAAAAGTGAACAAAATTTTCACTTTTCTCCAACATATTTACTATGAATTTCACATACATTATACATAGGTACAAATAATAAATGTTATACACATATAGTACAAACATGTTTTATCGATTTATCAATTAAAAAAATAAAATAATTTGATTCAATTATGGAAAAAAGAAGTGCATATAGGGAACATTAAATTTCCCTATGCAAAAAAAAAAAAAAAAAAACCTTATGTTTAAAGAAATTTTAAACCAATTATAAATCAAATTTTCCGATTGAATTTGTCAAACGAATATTTTCTGTATACCTAACACAATTTTTTTGAATTTTCATTGGCATACAAATAAAATTTTATATATTTTTCAATCCTTCATTCAATACATACAATTTTCCGAAAAATGTAATTCATCAAAAGCAAAATAAAAACATCAAAGAAAAATTCGATTGCATTCTATAACGGCATAATAAAAATAATAGTAATGTGCATCAATGGTAGTTGTGTTAATGCCGTAATAGTTGTGTAGTAGTTGTAGAAAATATGACCTAAATATTTATGGTTATACTATCCTTCTATTATGAAAAGGATAATAACTTTTGATTTGTATTTTTTTTGCTTTTTTTGTTTTTATATTTCTTCATTTTTGCTTCTATTCGTTATTCTATTCGTTTTTTTTTGTTTTCATTTTCTGGTGTGATTTTTATCGTAATTATTATGTATATATGTATTTATGTACGTTCATAGGTACTCTAAATCTCATACTAATAAAATGTTAGTATGCAAACTGAACTATTTAGATTTTTTTTTCTATATAAGAGCCTTAAAAAATTTGTTAGCATAAAATTGTATGGAATAATTTTTGTTTTAAAAAAAATTAACTAAAACGAGCAAAATAAATTTATTTCTGAAACTTTTTTCCAAAACGGTAAACTTATAAAATTCCAGTTACCCTCGTAGAAACTGCAGTTGTCTTTTAGTTTTCCAAGATTTCAAATTTAATTGAATTACTAATCCAAGATTTTCTTGGTCACTTTCATGATTTTTATAAGCAAATTTTAATATTACATATTGAAATGTGTATGTATGTCAAACAAAAATGTTATATATACATATGTATGTAAGCATGTTCAAGTATAATATATAAGTATGTAGGTAACTAAAAGTTAAAGTATAACAATAGAATTACAAAAATTCAAAACATTAAATATTAAAAAAACAATTGCGAAAAGAAATTTTTATTACGAAAAAAAACACAATTTTTTTTTTAAATCATGTACAGGGATTGAAATTGATATCTCATGAGAATTTTTGACACATGAAATAATATAAAAAAAAATAAAAACAAAAACATCAAAACAAAAACAAATATTTCTCTATTGCCTTCTAAGAAATTTTCTGTATTCATTGGATACACTTCAAATAAAATGGGTACTTTATACAAAAAGAAAATAGAGAAAACAAAAAAACATAGAAAAAATAGAAAAAAATACCATTTCAAATTTTTCTATAATGAAACATGCTTTTACTATTAAAAATACACAATATTTTAATAGTAGTAATTTTAAGCGTTGCATCAAAAGCGCAAGGCTACAATAATTTTACTCAAACACGCAAAAATTTTTGTCTGTAATAAAATAATGCATACACATGCATATACATATACACACACACAATCAATTCCATTTTATTATTAAAAGTATATTTTATTCATTTTATTTCTATTTCTTTTACTCTTACATTTTTTTCTGCATCTTTAATAGTCATACATATAAAAAATTTTACGTACACTTTTTTTTTCTTTTCTAAGCTATACCATATATGTTATACCAAAAATGTGTAAATATGGATGTATATATATAATGTGTATATGTATTGGTTTCCCTCTTCATATATATATATATATATATATATATATATGTATATATATTTTCAGAGTTCTGTTTAATTTTGTTATTTAGTTCTTAATTATTGTTATTATTTTTCTGTTTCTTAATGGTACGTAATATTAAATTTATATAAGAACATACACATATACTTTTCATACTTTATGCTACCCCATAAACGTGCATATATGTATATATGTGTATACTATATTAGTTAAAGAGCATTTCGAACTGCCTTTTTAACCTCATTTCATTTTATTCGATATTTTTGATTATTTGTTGTCATTCAGTTTTATTTTTCTGTGTGATTCATTTGCGTTAGCTCAATTCTAAATCTAAATGTACACCCTGTAAAAGTATATTGAATTGCTTTGCCATATTGAATGTGTATAACATACGCATATGTATGTATAATACTCATACAATACATACTTTTTCTCTATACGCATTTAATATTTATTAAAAAATTCTTTTCTTCCACTTCATAAAATAAATTTTATATTCTATAATTTTTCGTTGTTTTCTATATTTTATTTAATTTTTTATTGGAAAAATGTTCCCATATATTATACACACAAACATATCTAAATGATAAAGAAACCGTTATGTATATTGTAATGTTAATGTCATATTCATAAATGAAAACCACCCCAAAACCCAATCCATATTTTTGCCCTCTTTTTGGTTTCTTTGCCTTTTTCACATTTTCTCTCATTTCGTCTTATAAAATTTAAAAAAATCAAAACAATAAAATAATAACACTTAGCACAAACACCAAAAAAATGTTTTTAACAAATATTGGGGAATAATATTAAAGTTTCGACAAATTTTCGTCATTATATAAAATATTTTTGTTTCGTCAAACATTTTCTAAATAATATGGTTGTTTCCCATATTAAAGGGTAATCCATAGAAAGTGATATAAAGGGACTTTCTTTTTTCTCATTTATGATCTAGTACTGAAATAGTATTTGTGAGATAAGAAAAATATGACCTGCGCTTTACTCGTAATATTCAAAATACCCCTGTTTTTTCAATTTGAGCATTAAGTGTAAACACAAAATTTATCGAAAATTTCGCCGAAAAATTTTCTAAGCGAATTTCTCAAAAAAGAATTTTCATTGTCATTAAAATATTGTAGATACTATAAAAATGTTTGGAGGGGAATTTAATTTGTTATTTTAACTGTTTTAATGTTTTATGTTGTTATAAATGTAGCGTAAAATTACCAAAGTATTGCATATATCCACAATAATATTCGTAAATAAATACATACATATGTGTATGTATACTCGAATACTCTAAATAACGAAAACACACTGACATGTACAAGTGTATAGAGTGTTATAAGTTTTAAGTACGTATGCCTTTTGCCTAAATTATGCTGAAAGTTCACTGTTCAACATAATTTTTTTTTGTGTACGAATATTTTTTTGTATGCACATACCATAAATTTTCACATAAATTCAATGTTGCCAATTTTCATCATTTATGATTTTAATAGTGTAATTTTAAGATTTTTTTTATATTTTATTGAGAAATTCTTGTTTTGTTTGTTTTTGCTGATTTTTTTTTATTCTATTGAAAAATACACCAATTTCCTTTGAACTTTTTTTTAAAATATAGAAATTTGAGGGAAAAATAATATTTCTGACAATATTTTTTGTGTGCTTTCTTTCAAAAATGTGGAAAAGAAAAAGAATTTCTGATTCATGGAAAAATTTTATTTTTAATCTGGCCAAAGAAATACGAAAATTTCAATGGAATTTTAACGAAAAAGAAAATTTATACATAATTTTAGAAAAAATAAAAATATTAAGGATTCTTAATGACAGCTATGAATAGAAAAACTCTTAACCAATTTTATCGTGTATATTTGTAGTTTTTTATAAAAAATATTTTGAAAATTCAGCATTATTCGGTATGTGCTACAAATGAAATGTAATGAAATATTTTGAGGCTAATTTTAAATATTAAATATTTTATAGGTTTGTTTCAAATTTCGACTCCCTTTGTGTAAGTATAAAGAACGACTTTACGCACTTGAATACACACTTCCACTCAATAGTCACAATTTCTTGAAAATTTCAACTTTTAATAGCAAAAAACTTTCAACTTTCGAAAATAAAAATAATTTTTGCTTCTAAAAATTCTAAATAAATACTTACATAAGTACGAAAACATTTTTAAATGAATTTAAAAGTGTTTCGCCAATACATTAATTTCGCCAAAAGTCGTTAGGAATTCATTTTATAATTTAAAAATATTTCCAAGCTACAGTGCTAAAATTGTATAATAACAGTTTTAAATTTATGACGTCAATTTTACATGGTAAAATATAACAGAGGACAAGCAATTTTCACTCGCGTAGATACTTCAAAGTTGACACGATGAACTTTGTACACAGATACATCAACATCTACTAATAATTCCACGCAAAATAAAAGTTTTTTAAAACTTAACACGCTTGAAACAAAATGTGTGGAAAAATCACGAAATTTGCTTATTTCAAAAAGGATTTACATATAATTAAAAAAATCTAATTTCTTCTCATAAAGTCACATAACTCCATTAAATTTCTCTTCGTTTCAAACGTTAACAATATGTTCTATATTTAAAATTTTGTATAACAGTTTCTAAATTTTAAGCAAAAACGAAATGAATGTTACAAGAGTCTAGAGTTTTAATGACATTTTACTCTTCATCCATTAGTTGGCATAGACGAAAACCAATTAAAAACAACAAATTTAATTATTCAACATTTTAGTTGGAATAAAATGAAGAACCAAACCTTGACACTAAAGAAGAATAAGTTTTTTCTTTTTGGTTTACTTGATTTGAATGGATTTTTAATTTTGTTTGCAAACTAGAAACTTAAGTAATGAGTAATCACGCTATTCTAAAATTAAAGCTTGCAAAATATTATTATTAATGTGATAAAAATGAAGACAATGAAATAAAGACTAAAAATTAGTGCACAACTTTAACTTATGTTTTGTGTTCTATTTTGAAAGTCTCAAATAATTTCTATAAAAGAAAATTACACAGGAAAAAATGAAAATTAAAATTTTGAAAATAAACTAGCACAATCAAAAATAATTATTTAAAATGAAAATATTAAATTTGTGCTTTGTAAAAGGTTCGAATCTTTTAAGTCATTTAAATATAAAACTATTGTTATAATTGTATATTACAGTTATCCGTATTAAAATCAGATTTCATTAGAAAAAGAAAATACCAGCAAACCCTAAAATCTGTAGTTGGACTTGAGTTGATTTTAGGTAATGTTGAAATTAGCTATGCAAATTAATCAAACTTAAAATCAAATTTTAAAATAAGGTTAAAACAGAACCCATTAGCGCACCAGATAAAAGATCGAAATATAACACATGGTTTTTAAAGTTCCCAGACTAAGAACAAAAATATGGGTATGTTTCAATAAGAGTGAATAAATTTTGAAATAGATTTGAAATGATAATAAACTGACGGGCCGAAAGCAATGATAAAATTTGGATAAAATATAAAACAAGATGCCCTCTGAAGATTTAGATAGGAGCAGAAATGTAGTTCAAATAAAAAAATTATGAATTGAAAAAAACAACAGATTTTTGTTACTAAAAATTTTTTAATTTATAATTAGAAAATATTTCAAGAAATACTTTTAAGACAATCTCACTCAATTACATAAAAATAAACGTTTTCTATTATTATACATGGGGATTCAGTAAAGAGTGCAATATCATTTTGTTTAGGGCATCAAAATGGCTGAAATTTCTGTTTGGAAAAACTCAACGGTTTCCGAGATACAGGGATTTTAACGAATTTTCACGAAATTTTTACTTGCCCAAATTTTTTTTCTTATAACTTCCCATCCGAAAAAAATAAAGTTTTCAAATGAACAGTTTCTGAAAGGAGTAGTAAAAGTCTTGAAAGCAAAATATTGCGTGATTTTGTATTTTACATACTTTCGGAATACCAAGCATTCAAACTTTAGAGAAACACCAATTTTTTCCCATTTTGTATTTCTTCAATTTTGTTCATTCCCACAATTTTGTGTAAAAATTTTAGAAACTTTAAATTTTTTTTTTACAGAATATTTTCCACTTTCTTCAGTTTTAATTTGCATGTATGTCAAGATTTTATGAGATCTAATAAAATATAAAAAATCAAGAAGTGGTCACTATTTTCTATTTTTATTGATTTTAAGTGCTGTATTTATCAACTATTAGTAATTTTTGATCACAATAGCCACTCTGAATTAAGAATTTGATTACGTTAGGTGCTTAGGAAATAAATCTAAATCGAACCGAGAAAATCAAATCGGTATATGGAAATTGATTCGTACCATTTATTTTCTATGTACGCAATGATTTTAAAATTTTACTGTGAATATTTTGATCTTATATATAAACAATTAAAAATCCCCAAATTCTGAATTTACAAAATGAAAACAAAATTACGAAATATCAAAATTTAATTAAAAGAATAAATTTAAATTTTATATTGAATTGGCTTTCGAAAAAACTGCCTAATAATTTACTTTGTTTGATCAACTTTCAATATAACAGCAACAGAATCAATAATTTATGCCATAAAATAGCTTTAATCTTGCAAGCAAATTAAGAAATTTATTTGCTTACGAAATTGTAATTGTAATCCTTTTTTTTTCCACTATTATTTTCTCTCATAACTATTATATTTTGTACTTTTCCAGCTCATTTTCAGTTCATCTTGATGTTAAACTATTAAAAAACATTCCCTATTTATTTTCATTTTTTTTTTTAAGAATTACAAGGATTTGTAATTTTTTTTTTTATTTTTTCCTATATTGTTTCTTAAGAATGAGGTCAAGTCACTCGAAATTTTTGTAATATACACAAAATAAAAAAAGCAAAAAAAAAATAATAATATAAAGGATAACATAAGAAAAAAATCATTCTTTGTTCAAAGTTTAATAAACACAAAAAAAAATATCCCTGTATACTTGAACAATACCATATATATTTAATTTTGTAATCCTTTTTCGTATCCTCAAAAATGAAAACGATCAAAAAAGTTAAAAAAAAATCAAAAACCAACAAAACAACCAGAAAAAAGCGTTGAATCAAATAGGAACAATTTTATTTCTTTTGCGAAACTTCACATGCACACATGAAATTTATATTGCTATAAAAAGGACATGCTGAACCTAACTGAATTAAACTAGAAACCAAAAAAAATCATATAGAACAAGAAAAAACAAAACTACAAAATTAAGATGTCGAAACTTATCATATGAAAATTATTCAATTTAAAATGAGGTCGAATATTATAAACCATTCATTTATCGTCTGAGAAGTTAAAGGATACAAGGAATCATACATATTATGTATGTATATAATATGAAAACTTGTTATTAACAAGAACAAAGAGAAAACAGAGGAAAAGGGAAGCAGTAAAGTGAAAGATCGAAATAAACTATCTGTTACCCGCATCTAATCGATTCAATTTCATAAAGGGAAGCAAGAAAAAAAAATTATTTTTAGGTTAAATTGAAAAGTTAACGTAATCTTTATATAAAAGGATAAAATCAATATTTAACTTAAATATCATTTCATTATTTGAAAAAGATACAAACAAACTAACTATATAAAAAGAAGAAAAAATAAATAAATAAAAAATTAACTTCATTTATTTTTTAATGAAATAAAAATTTATATAAGAAGAGAAAATTGATTTGAACTTTAAAATGGTTTTCTTAAATGAAGAATTTTTAAACGAAGGTTTTGCACGGAGGTTTTCAAAATATGTTTTAGTTTTCTTAAAAAAAAAAAACAATGAAAAACTCTGATTTTTATTAAAAAACAAAATTGTTAGATACAAGAATTATGAAAATTTTCTAGTAATTCTTAAAAAAAATTTTAAAATTCACGGCAAATGGTCAACTGGGAACATACTAAATGAGAAATTGCGGAAAATATTTTCATTCTATAATGGTGTTTAAGCTTAAATACAGGAAATTCAGATTAATTTGGGCCGACCACAGATTTAACTGCAGCCTTGCAGAATTAAGTGAATAACGTCGCATGAGAATTAAATATCTTGAAATTTCCATTTTCAACTCTCATCAACAATACCAGCGAAGAATAACAGTACTAAAACTGAGAAATATCAAAAGAGCAATATGACTAATTTTGACAAAGATGCTCATTTGATTTTAAATAAGTAAAATTAACCCTGTATTTTCGAAATTGAAATGCCAAACAAAAAATTTTTGATAACTTATTAATAGTCCAATTAAACAATCTTTTAAAATGAGAAGTTTTTTTAATCCAAATTAAACGGTAAGGAGAGCGCTATAAGCATGGTAGCATTTGATCTATGAATATTATTTGAAAGTAATTTAATAAAAATTTTGCACTTTTTTCTAATTGTTCATCTTTTCATAAATGACAAAAGTTTCTTGACAAATGAAATTTCTATGTGTGATTTTAATAATTGCTCTTTAGTCGAAAAAATCAAAAAAATTTTAAAAATAATTTTGGATGAATTTTACAAACCAATTGTTTGTAAGGAAGCACTTTTCCCCTTATGTTTATCGAAACACTCTTCATCAAATAAAAACTACAAAATATTTAAATTATTTTCATTGAAAAAACAAATTATATCAAATTATTGCATATATTTAGGATGAGACAAAAAATATTTAAAGAAACGTTAATATAATAGAATTCAAGGGTTAATTGCGTTCAAGATAAACGCATTATGACATGGAATTTATCACTAGCTTTCTGCATTTATAGATATTTGGAAAAGTTTACAGAAATATAAGGCGCCAAAGGTTCAAAGTTTACAAATTTCGAAAGGCGATGACTTGAGAAGGAATGAGACTTCTACAAGTTTACGTCAAAGACAAAAATGATATAAAAATTTTAATTAGAGCTTGTTTTAGGTAAAGGTTAATTTGGAGGACAATTGCGTTATTGTAATTTCTGAAATCTTGTAAAATTTAAAAAATATTTGTAGTTCCGATACAATAAGTATAGTCGAAAAATTTTTAAAACTTTGGGTGATTACAACGTTTAGAGAGGGCGAAACAGATAAAACTTGTCTTTTATACAGAAAAACGTTTCCATTAAAAATGCATTTGTGTATAAAATTTCACCTTTCAATCTGAAAGGGCGCCGAAGTTTTGTAACAGATTGTTTTGGACAAGGGGCCGAAAAGCCATAAAATGCAAATGGCTTCTCTATTATATCTTCTATAAAATTTTTTAACGTTCAATGGCATAAACTAAATCCTAGAAAACTAGCCAAAATTCTGTAACAAAAATTTAAACTTCTAAAAATTTCATATGAAAATTAAAAAAGTACAAAATGGACAAAATTTGGAATTTTTTCTAAAGTTCGCCATGCTTGTGTTTTCAAAAATACATGAAATATAAAAAAAAATGTTTGTTTGTAGCTCCAATTTTTTCCTAACGGAAGTTACGAAAAGCAGCAAGTAAAAATTACGCAAACATTCGTTAAAATCGCTGTATGCTCGAAACCCTTGAAATTTGGCAATTTGGGACAAAAGCCTTTCTGAATTACCTTATACAAATGGGAAAATTATGCTAAATATTTTCCGTTTCTAACTTGACATATTAAAAAAATTCTTTTTGTTAACGTTTCTTAAGATTATTAATAATTTCTTTTCCTTTCCTATATTGTTTTCCTATTACTGTGTTTCATGTAAGTATGTATGTGTATTGAATAACTATATAATTATCATTTAAAAGAACTCATATTAGTTCCACATTAACTATCAACTAAATGTGAACATTACAAGTGTACATATATTTCATAACTTCAACACAGTGTTTACTTGTATATTGTGCGCAAGGCAGCCAGATAAAAATACGTAAAAATTATAAAAGAATTCTTATAGTCATAAAAATATTTCTATAGATATTCAAAACACATAAGTATTTACTAATATTAAAAAAAAATTAAAATATTCTAAAAAGAAATATGCAAATTTAAGTATTCTACATTATAGAAGAATCTAAAAATTCATGTAATTTTAAAGTCCTTACTTGACTCTATTTACAAAAACAATTCTTTCATTAAAATACAAATTGTTTTTGAATTTTTCCAAATTAATTATTATTATTTTTGATATTATTATTAAAACAAATTGAATTAAATTCCTTCTTCTACTTACTTCCCAACATTATAACTATACTATAAAAGGAGGAAAAAATAAATAGGAAAGGAAAAGAAAAAACTATAATAGCATCCTTAATTAAAATTCAGCATCGTCATAACTATAAAATCTTATCGAATATTTTAACCGCATCACTACTGGAATTTTGTTTCGAAATTTTATTTTTTTGTGTGTTGCTAGTTCGTAGTAAGTACATTTCCTCCAAAAATACTTCTATTTGAAAAGAATTTAACGAAAGTTTAAATATGCTTAGCAACAGAAAAAGAATTTGTCTTTAATGAGATTACAGAAGAACAAGCAGAAAATTACAGAACCGGAAAAGAAAAAACAATTTGCTCGATCTTACAACATTCTCAGAATTTTAAAAATTCCACAAATAACACGATTATGAAGTATTGAATTTATTACAAAAATATTCAAGACCTGCAAGAAATTTTAATTTTTCCTCGTAAAATACACGATTCAAGAATCTTAGAATAGTTTTATCAACCATTCGGTTAATGTAGCTTATGGAGCAGTTTTTTGGAATTTATGGTCATCCCTCTGTAGGCTTTGATGGTCAAATTTGTCAAACAAATCCACAAGTTTTATACACAAAGTAAAAATGATAATTTAGTATGGCGTAATTGTTAGTTCTTGTACCTTAAAAACAAGTTACCTTTAGTAACTCTTATTTTAATATTTATAACTACTTTAATAACAAAAGCTCAGCGCTATTTTTTGTGAATTTGACCAATATCTCATTAAATCCACAAAATCCATGCCAGTGTCGATATAACTTGGAAAATTTTAATTTTTTCTATTTATTTTTAAAAGAGTTTGAAATTTTAAGTAAAACTCAATTAGAAAGCATAAATCCATCAGAACGGCAAGATTTTTATAATAAACAGACATGTTAAGCATCTGTCCAACACTAATTCTTACAATCGGAAATTTCCCGAGATTTTAATGCTTAAGACATGCTTATATTCCCGATCAACGTACAAACGATACGATCAGCACTAAAATTACGTAAAATATTTATTAATTGTGTAACAATTACACACACGTTTCAATAATAAATTAATGTGTATATTGCTGGCACAAGCTATAAACTATTCAAGAGTACCGAGTCAAGAATTAATTTCCAATTTGAAAAATGAAAATTTAGCATTTTCTGCAGTTACGATCACTCATACGAAAAACCTTTATAAGTTAAAAGTTATAAAATATTATGCAATTTATAAAAAAAGTTCATAAAAAATATTCCAACATATTTTCAAGCTCTAATTGACTATAATGCAATTTATATATGAGATCACATTTGTTATTGAAATTTGGATAGCTTTTCTTCTTGTTTTTGTTTTTCTCTTTCTCTTGTTACCTCAATAAGTTTTCCATATAGAAAACTCATACATTTTAAGCCTCACATAATAAAAACAATTTTTCTTCTATTATCCCATATTTTTGTGTATGTCCTTAGAGAAATTAATAATTTATCTAACTTTAATAACATTACAGTTATATTAAAAAATAAAAAATCTTACTAACAAATGGTCACAAAAATCATTTATAAAAAAATAATTTTAATTTTGTTTTTCTATTTTCTAAATTTAGTTTGGAAAATCTATGATAAAAACTCCATCTTGTATTATGTGAAAAGAAATTCTTTAGAGTTTTATTTTTTTTTTTTTTGTATAAATAAAATTCAGAAATAGGAAAATTATAATATATTAATATATATACATATGTACATATATTGCGTATATATGTATGTGCTTACTTACATATAAAATATAAAAATATACGATTATTTGTTCAACCTTCCCTTATAGTTATAAAATGTATAAGCCTTCACACAAAAGGAACTAAAATCATATAAATATTATGTATGATTGTAGGTAAGTACATGTAATATATAATTTTTGGCTTGGATATTTTAAAGGTTTAAAGGACTTCAACAGGCTATTTATTTATTTTTATATATAATATGTATATAAATATAATTAAATATACATACATATGTACATGCAGATTGTAAATAACAATAATTTTTTAAGTGACGCAATGCGGTGTTACCCTTTAAGTACTATCCATTTTTGTATCCAAATTGCAAAAACATCTGCACGTATTGTATAAAATCAGAATATATCGGCAATACTTGAAAAGGATATTTTACATCCAAAAGCGAAAAATTTCATATTTTCATTAAAAAAGCAAAAAATAGAAATTTTTCCTATTGTTTTTAATTTTTTTTCCAAAATTAAAGAAAAAAAAATGGAAAAAACTAAAATGAAACTACAAAACAAAAGTTAAGAAACCAACAAAGTATAAAGTGAGAGAAAAAAAAATTTTTTTGGTGTAAAAATTAATTGTATTTTTTTTTTCTTATCCTTTTCACATCTTTCCTACATTTAAAAGAAAAAAAAATAATTCGGAAAATTCTTCTTCTTTTTTCCTAAATAAAATAATTTTTAATAGCATTTTTTTTTTGTGCACAACACCTAATAAGTTCGTTTTTCTAATTGGTTTTTATAAAAAAATATTTTCTTATTATCCTTATACACTCTCGAAAACATCCTTATCAGAAAAGTAATAGAATTTTTATATAATTTTTTTTACAGTTAATATTTAAATAAAACAAAAAATTGCTTTAAAAATATCCAAAGAAGCGTTATAAAAAAAAATGTTTTTCTTTTCTTTTTATTCAAAAACCTTATTCTAAATTATGGGCAGGATAATAATGCTTACAGAGAGTTTTTCTTAATAATTACGATAGTAAGTAATAACCTGATTTTTCTTGAATTTTAAAGCATACAAATTACTTTATATTATCTTATACTTTATAATTATTGAATGTTGGAAAAAAATAGGATTCAGAACAAGCGATACACAATTTCTGTTGGATTTTACCATGGTACTTTAAAAATTTTGGAAAATATTTTTAACTACAACTCGTAAGCAATTTATTACTGTATTTTACTATTCAAAATTTTAAAAATAAAATTAGTTCATGATTTTAGAAAATGGACTAAGAGAAATTCGAGTTCAGACAAGTGCAAAATTGGTACTTTGATATTCATTAGTTTTTTTCAATTCGTTTATTACAAAAATTATGATTTGACGGAACTATTTTAAATAAAAATTTAATTTGAAAGCTAAAAATACGTTTTAGTATAGTTTTCAAACTCAAGTCGAATTTGACAAAAGATATGACCTACTTGCACTTTACATATAAAATTATAAAACACAAATACTCAGTTATAATTTTTATAACAGCAAAAGCATGACAATTGAATTAATTGTGTATATTGTAAAATTTATAAAATAGTTGCAAAATCAAAAATTGTACAAAATGAAAAATTGTATAGGAAGGACAATTGTACTAATTACCTAGATGCAATAACAATATTATAAAGTTTTTTAGTATATAAGGACGACTACCAAAACCCTTATGAATATTGGTACAATTCGCAGAAATTAAAATTCAATTCAGTATCAGTACAAAAATGTAAAATAAAATCCAAGTTAACTCGATAAACATTTGAAGAATGACGAATTTTTAGTATGCGCCTCAACTTAGTCTAAAAGAACAAAATTATGTTAAAAATTTTTGTTTTTTAAAATTATTGATTTTTGAATTTTTTATTGCTTATTAAAATCTAAGACAAAATTAAATTCTAACTTAAGAAAATAATTTTGTTAGCCAGAAGTGGTTAGTAGATCGTTGAATGTAAGCTCGATATCAAAAAGTTTTCATTTTGGTGGGCGTCCTAATTAATGTTAAATAGTCCAATTAAATATTTAATTTAAAAAATTTGCAGTTTTCTGCGTTTGAACAAAACTCCATAATGAAGTTTTAATCACTTGGTAGTGAATTGTGATATCAAAAAATGTTTAGGCTGTAGAATAGCCAGGTTAACGGCTGTACAACATGCAATTTAATATAAATCAAACGAGGTATAATTACAAGACTTTTGTGCAAATATTTCCTACTAATAAAATTTGTCGTAAGCGAATTTTCATTAAAGTTTCGATTGAAAATAAGAGTGTGAAAGTACGGAAATCATTTTAGCAGCATAATTAACGTGGAAATGGTTACTAACAGAAGTAAAATTTTGAAATTCTTTAGAAAACAAATTTTCAGTACGATCAAGCAAGAGTGTGAAATTTATTTGAATCCATCATTTGGAGTCCAATTAATTAAAAATTGTTTTATACACAAAGAGAAAAACAAAATGGTTCAATGAATACATTCATCGCCATATATTAGGAGGCAACGAAATAAAATTTCGGACTCTAAAGTTTTAAAAATTAATCAGTGCTGTCAATGTATTAATCTGTTATAATTCACCAAAAAAATATTGAATAGAAAAATATGTAAGTAAAAAAAAAATTGAAAAAATTTTTTATTTAAAAAAATAAAACACTTACCTTTCTTCTTCCACAACAAAGCATTCTTCGCGCACGCGAATGTCCAGTAGCTGCCTTTAATCGAGTCAGTTTCTTCCACTGCATCTAGTACTTTAATGCAGACGGAAGTTTTTCTTTTGGGGGGCTCTCTTTATAATGGCCCTTCCAAGGAATTTGCTTTCTTCTTTTTAATGATAAAAACTTTTTCAATACATTTATATTTGAATTTAATGGAAGTTGAAATACATTTGAATGGTGACTACCACCTGGAGTGGTACAACACCATTTAAAATTAAATCGATGATCAATTGATGACAACATTCAAGCGATGTATTTTATTTTTTTGTTTCATTTCGGTTTTGTTATTGTTTTTAATTTTGTCTTACTTAGTTCCCTTTCTTCTTTAATGTTATTTTGCTAGGATGATTTCTTGTATTTTACATTTAGTAAATTTGTTGAGAAAAGTTGATGATTTCCTTAAGCTCTTCTTTCTAGGATTTCTTGAATATTCGTTGATTTCTTAATGTTTAATTAATTTTTTTTGTTTCATAAGACCAATCTTATGCAATTAATTTTTAATGTAAAATTTATTCTAGTTTTCATTGATATTTTATTACTGTATGTATGAAAAAGCGCTGGACATTATTAAATTTTCTATTTTTCTTATTAAATTTTCAATGAAATATTTTTTTTATTCTTTAAATATTTTTCTAGTTGCTTCTTTTTAAATTCAAAATTTTAAAATGAAAAAAAAAAAATTTTTTTATGATTGATTTTATGCTTCTTATTATTTAAGCTTACTTAGAAAAAAAATTTTGTTTTTCTATTACTCAGTCCATAAATGTTGAAAATTTTCTGAAAAAAAGAATTAAAAATAATATTAATTAGATAAGATTACAAGTATAATTAATAATATGTTTGTAAGTATGAATTAAAATAAAAATTCTTATATCTAAGTAGAGAAATGTGGAGAAAAACGATAAATTTTTAACCTATCCTTGAATGGTTAATCTTTGAATATTAAACAATTTGATATGGTCAGTAAATAACCGACCGCAAAGTGTACATTTTGGTTTGATAAAAATGAATTTGGTCCTTAATTAGTTAGTAGATGTTCATTCTACGCGATCCAATTTCCCATAAAAGTTTGTTAGTTAGTTTAGAAGATGATAAAGAAAGCTCAAATATTAAATTTCAAGAGGTTTTCTTTATTACTTTCTTAAATATATGAAGTTAAAAATTCAAATTCGACTCTTAGTGAAAATTCGCTTTGTGAACCCTGGTATTTCCTAAACCAAAACTGATTTATGAAACTTAAAAGAAATTTTTAACTTCGTCAATCCTTTGTGAAACAAAGCCTATATATGAAATTTCATGAAAATGCGTTTAATATGTTTTTTAAATCATCAAAAATGTAAAATCGAGCCGCGGTAAAGATTCAGTTTTCGCCACCTGACATATTCCAGAAGGCGAATCCGTGATGAATCGACTATATCATTAAATTCAATTCGAATATATTTACATTCCCATATTACATTCCGCCGAAATTGAAATACACACACACAGACAAAGCGACATCTCACCAAAAAATATTATTTACGTTTCTCTATCACGGAGAAATACATTCTTGTTGAAAACTCAGCAAGTGAAATTTAGCACTATTACATAACCTTCCTATAGTGCGCTGACCGCATTATGTAAAAACAGTATGTTGTTGTGATGTGAGTTTGAAAACCATTAAAAACACAAAATATTATTTATAAGGTTTTTAGTTCAATTTAACTGATAGATTCTATCTCAAATCCGCTTTTGTAATTAGAATTCTTGGAAAACTTTAATTTTAAATTCTTGTTTTAAATGCCTTATTGACTAAAAATAAAATTTTGAGCGGTTTATGTCGACGCTCAACTATATTTTGTATATTTTGTATGATGACCATATTTTACACAACTTAAACTCTTAACAGTTTTCAGCCAATATTCGACAGAATACAATATCCTAAGTTTTAGTTAAAGATTACATGTTTTTAAGTTATCCTTTTTTTTAGCATTTTGTAAAGCTTCAATTTATAAATTAAACAGCATACATCCAGTATTTGAGTTACCGTATATATTCAAGGGTTTGCTCGAATAAAATATTTTTTTAATAAAATTAATGAAAATAAATCATTTTTCTTAATTGGTCACTTATGTTCTGCTCGCTTAAATATTTATTTTTCTATTTTTTTTGCTTTTAAGAAAATTTTCTTTAAAATAATTACTTTAAATAATATTATGCATCTTAAGTTTTATTTGAAACTATAAGTTGAAAATTTTATTAAAATAATTTTAAAATGGAAATAAGAAATCTGTGAGTAGTTTAAGAATATAAAATTGATTGAATAATCACACAACAGAGAAAAGCACTCTAAATAATTAAAATATGAGTGAAGAGAGAAAGAGAGATAGAGTGGAAAAAATTTTCATTATAGTTTTTAGTTGAAAATTAAGAACGCATATAAAATGAAGTCTAATTTTCCTTTTTTGCGTTTTTATGATGTTCTTACGTAAAGTTTAAGGTGATAAACTGTAGAAATGCAATTCCATGGTAAATAAGAAAGTTGCAACAATGAAAATAGTAGAAAATCTTTTGAATAATTTGAAAAGAAAATTTTTAGATTCATTAAAAAATTTTAGTGGCATCAACACTTTTGCAAAAGAAGAGGAAATTCAATATTGATTAAACAAATTATTGATTAAACGATAATGCAAATTTTTTCTAAACCAATTCTCTAAAGCTAATAAACCATTTCATACTTTAATTCGATTCCACTGTGTCTGATACAATGAAAAAGTAAAATGCTTTGTCAAAAATAATAGCCATTTAAGTGAAATAGTAGCTTTTTCTCACATTACTCAAAAGTGGACAGAATTAATTAGATAACCTGAAAAAATTTGAAGTGAACATAGTTCTTAATCTTTAAATTGATAAGAGTTATCCAAATTAAATATACAGAAGGAGTTATTCAAATTTTATTGTTTTTTAAAAGTATTTGGTTTGCTTTAACTCTTTAAGAACAGTGTGACACTAACAAACGCATACAAAAACTTATGATAAATACAAGTTATAGTTAACAATATTTTGAAAAGTTACAGATGATCGTAGCATATGTTACATAGCACCCGTCCTCAAGGCACCTCTTGAAAAAATAACAATGCCATAAACGACCATTTATTTTTAAAAGCCAAAGTTCAAATGGAATCATAAGGAAAAAAAAGGAACTTTACACAAATCATTGTTTAATTCTTTATACAGAAAGAAGGGGCCATACTTTCAAATTTTCAGTAATCTTATATGGAAACAAAAAATTTTTATAAGGAGCTAATAATAGTAATTCGAATATGTAGAATTATGTGTAGGATTGCAAAATTTGTAAACATCAAAATGATTTTAATTTAACTTTAAAAGTATAGTATTAATATCAAAGGAAGTAAATTCAAATGAAACAAAAGGTTTTTGAAGTAGCACATTACCTACCAAGTGAAAATGAGTACTTTTGTTGAAAAGCCATATTAAATTATTGCATAATTTTGGGATGAAAAAAGAATTAATAAAAGAAATTGTTAAGATAATGATCGGATTAGAATAAAATTTTTTAATTCTGATATTAAGCTTATCAAACTAATAGCTTTGTAAGTATAACGAACCGAAATTATTGATTTCGTTAGTTTTGAGAGGTGACAACTTGAAAGAAGAAAGAATTGAAAAAATTTGCTTCCGCCTAAAAACAACATTTCATAATTTTGAAAAATTTATTAAAATCAAAGAATTGTACCGGTTTCTAAGAGTAACGAAATCAAAAACATTTCGAATATTACTCGAATAATTTTTTGAAATTATTATTTCGAATGTATCGAACTGTAAATTGTCTGAATTTTTAGCACCTTGAGAGACTATAACTTTACGAATGGCAAAAATATCGATAGAATCCTTTTACTAGAGGAATAGGATTTTAAAATTAGAAAACCTTCTATCTAGTTTCTATCTTTGAGGATGTAGAAGCTTGGTGAACAGATGTCTGAACGAACGGACAGAGTGTAGTAATAAAAATCTTGTTTTCTTTATTTTTTTTAAAAATGTGCTAAAGAGTAAATTTCCAAGAAATCTTACAATAAACTTACCCGTACTTTGTTTTCTTTAGAACCCCATTAAGAATTTTGGAAAATGAATGACTAAAAATAATCTTATAAAAATTTTTTGATTTATTGTATTTGATAATGTGAACATTTTGCGTGGAACTTACATCATTTCATTTATATATTTTTATATAATATTGGTAACATATATGTCCCAAGATATATGTACGAATGTAGAAGATATACATATTTAATTATCAGGAAAAAAAGCATACAATATTTTACAATAATAACGGTTATAATCCGAAAATGAATTTAGTCAAAATTTTATGTAATATTTTCTCCTTAGCAGTTCCAAAAACCTACACAAATTTCATTTAAATTAAAAGTGAATATTAAATTGTACCTTATTTAGAAATAAATTCATAGGTTTGGTTCGTGAGTAAAGGATAATAATTATTTTAAATAGGAATAATGTTTAAAGATATTTCACTAAAAACAGTTGACAATGATATCCGAACTCATGTGTTTCAAAACCTAACATTTTTTAGAATGGTCCAATTACTAAATTTGGTATTTGGTAATTGGTAAATTTGTTTTGCGTACATATTGTAATTTGTATGAGTTCGATACACATAATTTTTAAATTTGTATGACAGCTTTTGCAAGAATTTTTTAACCCCAACCAAATTTCACTGAAATGATACTATCCTTTATCATACGAAATTTTGATACTGTTACATTTACAATTCATGAAATATGACTAAATTTTTCTCAGGCAACAACACGAATTTGCGGTTTGATTAAATCTATAAATTGAATAGGGTTGTCGCTGCAAAAACTTCTAGGAACATGTAAACACTTGATTGGCCCAGCTTTATGTATTTTTGAGTTATTGTTGAGACAGACTGGTGGACGGATAACTCAGAACTTCACGCTAACCAAAATTATATATTTGTGTCTTTTTCTCAGGCCATTATTTCCTAGAGTCAAAAATATAACTGCAATTTAATAATAAATGTTCAATAACGGATTATTGAATTGTTCGTACGGGTTGTACAAGAATATTTCTTCTCTCAAATATTATATTAACTTAAAAATTATTCTTTTCGAAATTAATTTTTTTACAAAACTTCCGAATTCTCATCAGAATGTTGTTCCAAACCATCATCACAAACCACATAAAACTGCACAAAATTTTTGATTTATTAAAGCCACGAAAGAAAATTTTCATTAATGAGTGTAAGTAAATTTAAGACCAAATTCCAAAATCTGAAACCTACATATGACTCTAAGCAACTGCTCCAGAAATTTTATTGATAACTTTTGAAATTACCTTTTTGAAATTGCCTACAACTTATTCACACTAAATATAAAGACATTCCAAGAAAATCAATTTAAATTTTAATTGGAAGTACCTACTTAAAAGTAAAAAAATAATTTGAAAATGTTAAACCCTAATAACTTGTGAGGGTAATATTCACAATACACTTAGTTTTCTATTTATATTAAATTACAAAATGTTAATCGATATTTTTTTTCCACAAACTTAAATTCAACTTCTAGTATGCAATTTCTTTGGTTTATTTTCTCACTTATTGTAACAATTCTAGACGCTATTCAAAACTCATAAATAATACAACTGTAGTATTATTCTTAATTCTCCTATTTTTCTCTTCCTTTATCTTTATGCTCATCTATAAAATAAAGAAACAAAAAAAATTGTTTTTATAAAGTTTTAAAATGCACATTCATTTATCACACGAGGTCTATAAAACTTAATTGAGTTCATTGTTACTCATTCCATATTGTATTCTATAATACATACTCATGTTTAGAACTTTAAGTATATAAGCTTATATATACATAACCATGTATAATAAATTTTTATGTTATACAAAGTGAACCAAACTCATGAATTTTTTTTTTTTGAACAACTTGGACAATAAAAAGTTTTTGAATTTTAATTCTGTTTAGTAGAAAATCAGTTGATTTCCTCAGCACATTTTTGGTATTTCCATTCGTATATATAAGGAAAATATAAGAGTTTAATACCGGAGCTTCTAAAGAAAATATGAAAATTCTTTGTATTTGAAGGTTATTTGATATTCTGCTCAAATTAATCACAATAGTTCCCCATCATTGATTAAAAAGTCAGCAATACGATAAGATATTTTACAGCACTGACACAAATACAAAAAATAAAAATTGTTTTTCAAATTAAGTGTCGTAAAAATTTTTTCAATAAAATTTACATAAAAAAAAATTGCATTATAAATAAGCACTAATTTTGGGCTATTAGAAACAATTCTCAATTACCGTCGAATTAAAATCATAAATTTAAGGGCTTGTAAAAGAAATTGTTACTTTAAAAAACGACATTGCCAGTTACATGCATAATATTAGAATTACGATATACCTAGATATAATGGCATAACAGTTGAGATTTATAAAAGTAATAATATGCAAATAATGCAAACAATGCACAAATAAAAATTTAGACAGTCAAATAAGACTTATGAGTCACGATAAATACGAAAATCGCTCTTTCGAAACTAATGAAACTTACATTTAAAGTGTTTATAGAAATTTAATACTAAAAACAGTTTCATAAGGAACTAAAATTTGAGATCAAATAATGCAGAATCAATTAAATCTATAGTTTGTAGATCAGCTCATGTCATTCCAATAATTTGAAAGGCAAAACTGAAATTTTGGGAACTAACTTACAATCAAATCCTATAACATACACTTAAGAGGCATATTTGCAGTAATAACTTCAAACCCAAAATTCTTGCACCATAACAGTTACTCTAAAAAAAACATTAACCAATTTGTGTCAGAATTAATTTATTTTGGGGGCGAACATACTCGAAATTGTAATAAAATTGAAAACTATATCGAATTATCGAAAGTCATAAACAGATATGATTTTTTTTTCCTATCAGATAATTCTAGATTGTACCATCTTTAAAAAAAAGTACTTAGCACAATTACATAGCTGAGATGAGATCTTTTATAAGTCAAATGAAAACTTTAATACTCATAACATAAGATTAGGGTCACAACACCCTGTACTTTTATTATAGATTTATGTGTATAAATAAAAATGATAATAACATAAAAAAGTCGAAAATTTTAAATAATTGTAAATTTTAGTGTTAAACATTTAGTATAACGTATAACAACAAAAAATATCATTAATCTACACGCCCTTACCCTTCCTCTTTCTGCATAATCTACTACTGTGGCCACATACATTTAATATTTTAGGTATATTGTTATACATATATATATATATATATAAACAAGGATGTACTGGAAACAATAATATATTTAAATAATTGTGTACTAAAACTTTTTTTTTTTTAAGTATACTCTTTTCTTGATGATGCTATTTCATGTTGTTGCTTTGTTTCTTGTGTTGTTTCATTACATGCTTTTGAATTTTCAATAAATGTATGTATATAAAAATATAAGTATATAACACTTTTTTTAAGGATACTACTACTTTAAAGATAATAAAATTCAAAACCGTTTTTCTACTTATTTATTGCCTTTAACTATAAAGATAGAAAAAAAAGAATAAAACAACAAAACATGAGAACAACATAAAGACAAAAAAAAATTTTAGAAAAAAAAAAAAGAGTTTATAAGAAAATATCCTTTAAGAATTACATAAAAATAATATACTGATATTAGTGTAACTCCAGACGATATTATCTTCCTATTGTGATGATAATCGACACACATTCATTCCAACGTATATGCATAAATAAATACGAATAGAAATAAACAATATGCAATTATATTTAAGGAAAAGAGATGGGTGAATTAAATCTATATATATATATGATATATTTAGTATATATACATATATATCATTTATACTACATTATTTGTACATAAAAGCATATTTTTGCATTTATGACCGTTTATATAACAAAATTCTTTTTCACATAATATTATTAAATTTTCGAAATCAACTAATATAAAAAAGTAAAATAATCATTCGCCATTTACATCTTCTATATATCAATGTAATAGTATTATAATAATATTCACAAATATCTAAATACATATATAATAATCAGTGTTTGTTCTTATACATATATTCTTATTAGGTTAAATATCACATAATCTCTCATCTTTCTTCTTAATATCACGCAAAATATATATACACAGACATAGTGTACATATATATATATATATATTTAATAACCACCATATTTCTTATTAAAATTAAATTTATATGCCACAACAACATTCATTCTTTTCTCTGTTTCACTCTTTCCCTTCCCTTCTTTCTATAAAATAGCATATCATCCCGGCTTTAACTATACTTACTAGAAACGAAAAAAAAAAAACGTATAAAATATTAAAACAAAAAAAAAAGAGAAAAAATAAGATCTATAGCTTTGAGCTTCGTCAACATCCTGCGGATTTTTTTTTATTTTATATAATGTTATATGAATGTATAGTAGCATACATATACATGTATAAAAGTAGGTATTTATATAGCTTCGGATTTTTTCGTTTAACCTACATAAATTATTCCAATGCGATGCAAAAGCAAGCAAGTAAAGAAAAAAAAAAATATTATAATACAACTCTTAAAAATAAATAGCAACAAAAACAGAAGAAAAACAAAAACAGAATTTAAAATAAATAAAAGAAATGTCCTTTTTGTGCTAGGCATGTTCCAAATGAAAATTTTCTGCATATTTGACACAAATTTTGCTTATTTTTTACTCTGTTTCTGTTTTTTCTTCTCTTTTTATTGTGTTTCCTTATTTTATTTTTCTACTTCATTTTCTAGCTGCTTATTTTTTATTTCGTTTTCTTCTTTTTGTTTATGTTTTTGTTGTTTTTCAAAAAGTATTGAATTTTTTCCCATTTTGAAAAGCGTTGATGAATTTTTATCATGTTTACATGAGCTTTATATGTAAAAGTTTTAATTTGAATGGTAAGTTGAAGAAATTTTTTTTGGAATAATTTTGAAGATTTTATAGAAAAATTCTTCATATTTAATTATCATCTGTTCATTATTTAAAATTTACCTCTATTGTAAGTAGGTAGAACCATGGAAATCTTTGATTTAAGTATAAATGAAAATAAAAAGAAACGGAGAAATCAATTGAAATTTAAACAAAAAATATTGGCCGAAATTTCAACCAATTTTTTTTTTTAAATTTGTTTGAACTAAAATTTCATTGAATTGTTCATGGTTTTTGTTTTCTACATAATATAGGGATTTTAACATAGCTTTTACAATGAATATTAAGTTAAATTTTTTAATCAGTAAAAATCGAATTACCCTACAGTAAATTCAACCCTCCTCACAATATATTTGGTCTACAATATAGAAACACTCTTGACAATACGTCAAATTAATATTAGTGAAATGAACTAATAAATAATCACCAACAAAAATAGACTTCGGTACATCAATTTTTAATTGAAGATTTTTCTAACATTAAACTCAAATGATATTAATTTCATAAACAGATTTGTATATATATGCATATGAATAAACATGGAAACGAAAATATTTCACATTCTCATAACACTCAAACTAATGTAGAGGAAAAAATGTTGTCATACATTTATGTATATATATATTTATGTGTATACAAAAAGTAGAGAAACCTTCAACCATTAATAATTTATTTCATATAAATGTGTGTATGCTATATACGCTCTTAGAAGGAAAGAGCATTATGTTTAAATTACTGTGTGATTACTATGCATTAAAATGAATTGATAATAAACATTGACACAAAATGAGCAAAAAAAAAATTATTGTTTACTTTTTTTATTCAAGGATTTTAAAAATAAATTATTATAAATGGTAGCTAGTAATTATAATAGAAAATATTATATAAATATTAATATATACATAAAAATTTGCATATTTTTAGGCCATATTTTTTATATTCAATTTTTGCCGAATTTTTGGGAAAATATCTGAGTAAAACTTTTAAAATCAAATCAAATTAGAATAAATTCCCTAAAATTTGCTACCTTTCTTAAAAATAATTAAAGAATTAAATTAATAAATTGGAAATTTTTAATATTGCAGGAAATTTGTTTGATTCTGTAAATATAATTTGACAAAATTTAGTAAAAAAATTTTATTAAATTTGTTAACTAAGCCAAAAATTTAAAGTTACTTTGATTTAGGACTAATTTGATATTAAGCAATTAGATTAATTCTGATTTTTGCAAGAAACTTTTTAAAATAAAGAAAAAATTTTTATAATTCAAAAAAGGTATTTTATTCTGTTAAGAAAATAAGGTTTAACAAAATGCGTATATATTTTGCGTGAAACATTTATGAGCACAAACAAATTGTATTTTTCGATTTAAAGCAAATTTTTCTTTATTTTCAAGATTTTTTTTTTAAAAATTTAAAATTCCGAAAATTATTAATTCATTTTATAAAATTGTTGTTGTGGTGACTTCATATTTAGTAATGAAATTTCTTAACCACGGCAACTGTAGAATTTTAACGCCAAATATTTCTGAATAAGCTGCAAAATCAAGGAATAAATTGGCACGTTATTATAAAAAAAAAACAAATACCGGAATACAAATTAGAACAATAAATGCATTCAACCATTCCTTCGCCATCTTCTTTTCATTTTTCTTAATGAGTTTTCTTATCATGCAATTTATCGTGTAATTTATATTTAAAATAATAAAGTTTGTGAAAAGTAGTAGCGTTATGATAGTAACGTTACTACTTTTCACAAACATAGTAACGTTATGTAAACGCGTTCCTGAAACATGTTATCAAAGTTACAAATAAAACCCTTGAAATTATTTAAATTTTATTAAAATAAATGCACATTTAATGTCATCATGTGAAATCAAGCAAATGCTTTGAATAAATACTAAAAATTTTGATTAATTTGAAAAATCTTTAAATTAAATTATTTATTTTTTTGTTATTTTAATTATACGGGTTTAAAAATAAACCAGAAAAATTGAAATTATAAAAAATTTTAAAATTTTATTTTTAATAAAAAATTTCACTTCAAGCACCACTATAATTGAATATTTAAATTTAAAAACTTTATGTTAAACTTTTAAAATGAAAAAAAATTAAAATTTTTAATTGAATGAAATGCGATAAAAAAGTGTATATGGAAAAGAATTTGAAAATGTTCTTGAATTTCTGCATTTTCTCTCTAAAAAATTTTATGCTATAAGTTGAATGACCTAAAATGAACTTACTATAATGTACGAATGCACAATGAAACTAAATTTTTATTCCCTTTAAAATTATTTAAATAAGAAATCACTAAATTTAAAATTTTTGTTTAAAAACAGATTATTGGACCTTTTTTTTTGATAGATTAGAGTAAAAGTTAAAAATTTCAAATATACAGAGTCTGCATCTTAATTTTAATGGAACCATAAAGCTCTTATTTTATACATTGTCTTACAGAAATTTATTTAAAACCCAAGCATCTAATGGACGTTATTTAATAACAAAATTACGGTTGACTAATCGAGATCAATCAACTAAATGATTCAAAGATCAATCATTTAGTTGGTTATATAGCAGACAGACAATAAGACTAGCTAAGGTATGCTATACCTCGATTAACTCAAGGCAGGGAATAATTTTGAAGACCTGTAATTCGTATGAAAATATTTTTTTAAATAATTCTCAAAAATTAGAACTAAAATTATTTTATTCATTTAGGTTTCAACAGGGCTATAGAAATAAAATTCCGTCTAATATTTGGAATCCTTCCTTTTATTAATTTTTAATTCAACATGCAATTAATATTGGGATTACTTAGATAAATTTTTTCGACATTCATTATTTTTCGACAGAATTATTCACAATTAAAAATAAAATAATCTGACCTGCAGTGCTTATTGCACTGGTCCTTTAATTGAAGGATCTCGAGTTCAAAATCCAATCAGGTTACTATAAAAATTATATTCAATATTATATAGCTTAATACCCTTTACATATATAAAACAAAAAACTAATACTGACTAATTGCCATATTTCAATAATATCCAATACGTTTTAAAAAAAAAAAATACCAGAAAATAAAACAATAAATATCGATAACCTTAAATATTTAATAAAAAAAAAATTCGGTAGGCTCGTCACGTACCTAGTGAACTCAATGACGTAAGAAGTTTGTTCACGGTTATCTACAATACCACGCACCAGCCCTATACTCCTCCCAGGAGCGAAGTAGGTTAACAAAAAAGAAATAAAATAAAATAGTCGACAATTTTATTCGCTCATCAAAATTAAAGGAAAAGTACAAATTACCTTCAATTTCAGAGTTAATAAACTTTCGTAATATCAAAATTTCTTGGAGATTTTAAAATTTAAAAATTATATTTCATAAAAATTAATTATTCTCCATAAAAAATTCATGATAATTATGAAAAATTCTTGAAAGAAAAATTTTAATTCAACTAAATGTTTTCTATTAAAATATAATAAAAAATCGAAATGTCAGATTAAAACGTGGGAGGAAACAATTGATTCCTCATATTATACATAAATCCGTACAAAAGTACAAAAATATATAGAAACTTTTCATATATAACACGATTTGAAAATTAAAATTCTTTAGAGGACAGAAAAAAAAGTAAAACAAAAAGTAGAACTAAATAAGGATGTCCTAAATACTCTCGAGTTAATAATGGCAAACTAAGCATCGGAAAAAATCAACTTATATTCCACACATTATTAAAAAAGGACAATTTCTTACATCTCTACATATGAATATACGATATATATATATAAAAGAACAACTTATGTGCAGTAATTTAAAATAAAAAATGTGATTTTACAATTCCAATATAAAATTCCAAAGCAGACATAAATTAATTTTAAAACATTTTATAAAACAACCTATTTTTTACTGAGTGTTCCTGCGCTTTCCTATATAGATTCAAACGATGAAAAATAATTCTGTTCCATTATTGATAATATATAAAATTTTATGATTTGCTTCTACTCAAAGTTAATAAATAATTCATGAAAAAATCCAGCATTTTTTGAGTTTTCACATAAAATAGAAAATCTATGAACTACAATCCTATACAATTCTATTAGAAACCATTGCGTACAAATTCTCTATGCAAGATTTGTAATTATACCTCTTAAATTTAATTAATAAATAAATTTTTAAGTATTAAACATTGTCATTGGCACGACGCTGAAAAATAACCGAATTAATTATAATCGGATGTTTGAGTCATCTTATGAGTCATCGGATCGGAACACTCTTTTCAGTCTAAAATCATATATTCACTAATACTATGTGTATATATATATATATTAAAAACCGGATCTTTAGAAACGTGTAGAATTTTAATAAATTTTTTCAATTGCTAAAGAAAAAAAAATAATTTTCCTTCTTACTCTCACATCGCATCAGATGACATCATGGAATTTTCTCATAAAATGTTGAGAGAAAAAAACAGAAAAAAACAAGAGAAAAGAAAAAAGTTAAAGAGGCAAGAAAATTTCTATAAATTAAAAAATATTTTTTTTATATTTTATTTCGGCCTACATTTTTAATTCCAAAAGAATAATTTTTTGAAAATTATCGAGCTTCTTATGCACATATTTAATTAATTCTTGTTTTTTTCTTATCCTTGAAACATCAAATTGTTTATTAAACTTTTTATTAGATTCTTATTGGAATTCTTATTTTTAAATGATTGATTTCTCAATCCTGCTTTTTTTTAACGAAAGGGTGGACGTTTTTCACAAGTACATTTAACAAAATTAAGTCTTACAGTAACGAATTTATTATTGAATTTAATTAAACTTTTAAATAAACAAATTTATTGAAAATTTTCGTAATAAGGGAAATTTCAGATATACCCACACAATATTTTTTACAATGTATTGGGTCCGTAGAAGTTCTCTCTTATTTTGTAAATTTACCCTTAATACAGTTTTAATGTGGGTGTATTTGATAAAGTTCAACAAATAATTATTATATATGTTAATAATATTTGATACCAAAGTAGAATATTCATGTAGGCACATATACATAATACATAAATATAGTGGGAAATCAAATAACAGGCGTACAGATTTCAAATTATTTTATAATTTCCATGTAATGGGCAAAATTTAGTCATCATATTCTTTCGCATAATTTGCGAATATGTAAAAAATATGTATATGTAAATTTATATTTATCTATATAGAAAATCGTAATAGCGAATTCCAGCGATAAAACATGTGAATTCCAGTGATTAAACAATATCTTTTTTGATAAAATTTTATTAATCGTTAACTATACTAAATTGTCATATAAATATGAGTAAGCAAATTCGTACGAAAAATTTTATGTTATTGTAAACAATTCACCTTATAATTACCCTTAAAATAATAAGTGCCGCGATATTATTCCGAAATAGGAAAGAATTTTAATAATCTTTTAAATACCATCCAACTCATTTCGTCTAATTTTTACATTTCTACTCATCTCCTGCTAATACACTTAATATATAAATGTAAAATTTTAGAAAAAGAGTTCAAATATTTTAGTATCCGATTTATATTCAAATATCTGTATTTCCGAAAATGTAATGAAGAATTTTAAGCAGACTAAAAATAAACCTAACTAACAACTAAAAATAAACTTCTTTTGAAAAATTTTCATAATTCATTTTTTAATTCTGCTTTTCAATTGAGAAAAATTTGAATATTAAATTTTATTAAATTTAAAATTTGCTCTGAAAAATATTTTTTATTTAATTTTTTTAAATGAATTATGTTACACATAAGACCAGCAGTACTATACCAGATCAAACAAATTCAAAAAGAATATGCAATTCGCTGAAAGGGGGTCATTAATATTAAAACAAAATTCAAAATATAATCTTGATTTTTTTGATTTTTTTGTTAATACAAAATATTTCTTTCCAATATTTTGTTGGGAATTTCAGTAGGATGTACTCCTATTAATGTTCATCATCATTTTTCAATATTTTAGTCTTTTGGGTATACAACCAAAAGAAAGTTGAAACGGTATACTTGTGTATAATGACACGGAATTGAACTGCTTTGTAATAGAATATTCAATTATCTTGTAGAGAAGTAAAGAGAATCTCTGTTAAAATAACAATCAACAATGAATTTGATTTATTGTTTAAAATTTCTGGCCCAATTTATGGAATTTTCTTATATTTACACGCAAACATTAAAAATGACGGCTCTTAAACTACCTCAAGGATTCCAAAAAATTTTTATATCCAAAAAAATTAAAAAAGGAATTCTTCTTCAAATTAAATAAGATCGAATGACTGTATATCCTCTTCAAAACTATATAATTACAAAAAACATCTTAAAAAATCGAATATTTTGAAAATTTTTTAAAACTCTCATTTTCATCACAAACAAATAACTTTCAACGTCATGTGAAGTAGAACAGAACTGAAATTTCATTTTTAATTCGTTTATATTTAAACAAAATTCTTTTTATAAAGTTTAAAATATAAATATTTGCGCAATGTACCTTAGGCAAATGATGGAAAAGTATGCAAAATTTCCAAGAAAATGTTCCAAATTTATCTAGAACGCACATGTATAAAAAAACAAAATGGTATATTAAAAGATTATTAAAATTTTATTAATAATATTAAAAAATTTTTAATATAATTACAATAATTAAGAAAATAAAGCAAACAAAAATTTAAAATTTCTTGAATTTAAAATTTAAATTCCAGGATTTTATGTTGCTTAAAAAAAGTAAAACTTAAGGCAGAATTTTATAAATGAATCTTAGTTTACCACCAATATAAATCCCATGTGAAGTAGAAACCTCATAATTCTCTATTTACAGCAAACATTTTCTCTATTTTACAGCAATGGTGGCAGTCCGTCCAATGCAAAGAAGTCGATCAAACCAACTTGGTTCTAAAACTATAATAATATTAAAAATGATATGTTAAAAATTGAAACACTAAATTTTTCATGATTTTCACGATGATCTGTTAAAAAGATTAAATATCAATGAACGGTTTCCTATTCTTCTCTCAATTATTAATCAATCAGCCTTAATCTATCGTCATACGGTTGAAGTCTCATTGGATCAACCCGGTTAAGTTTCGCAATGCAAATTAAAGAAATTTTTTTTGCACCACCTCAATCATATTAATATTTATCACATAAAATGGAGACCAAACTTGACTATTTTTAACCATAAACCAAACTAGATCTCCCAAGATAAGAAATCTGCAAAATGTATGGGTAAATGATTTCTTTTGATCATCGCTTAATTAAACCAAGCATTTAATTCGCCTTGTTTAACATATTATTAAAGTGATACTTAACGTTAAGTTGAGAATTATATAAGCGCCCAAGCCCTTAATTTATATAGATTTTCTCAATATGTCATCAATAGTTTACTTTGATGCATTTGTGTTGATTCTGTTTTAAATTCGAAAAGATTTTGCTAATTCAATTAAGTAAGTAAAATTTCCAGAATATTAAATAAAAAACTATTGAAAAAATCTCCAATGTCAAGTTAAATTTTTTCAAAATAAAATCCCTAAAAGTATGCAATTTTATACTTATCCCTTATTTTCATTTGTATGTAGTAGCTAAATTATATTAGAAAGTTAACAAATTTGAGCTTGTGTGCATTTTGTGCGCATGTTTTCAAAATTTCTATAGCATATTAGATAGAAAATTAAAATTTAATCTTTACTATACCCAGAGAATAGTTAAAAATGTTAATTTTTAACTGCTTATTGCGACTTAAACCACAAATATTTTTTAGATTCTGCAATCGAAGAAAAGTGTTGACTTGTTTCTTTTATCCATCTTACCGCCCTCCCCCCCCCCCCCCCCCCCCTCCCCTTTCCAACTTGTCTCCTCTCCAAAATAATAGAATTTCATTTTTCGGTACCTTATACTTTCAAAACAAGATGCTAATACATTGCCAACAAAATGTATAGCTTTTAGGTAAATTTTTATTGGCCTAATTAGTCAAATTCGGCAATTGTATTTTTTAATTTTTCATATTTCTCCGAAAAGTATGCAATTCTTATCTACTTCATAAAACAATTTTGGTGCGGCTATGAAATATTATTGGGAATAATCGTAAGTTCAAGTTGCTAACTAATTCTTAACAAATAAATTTTCATTGCTTCAAAGAAAAAGCGCTACTGTACAATTCTTTTGATTTGATCCAAATTTATTTCAATGCCACTCGTTTATCACATTTTAATCACATTTTTCTTCATCTTAATTAATAACGTTTATAATGTTTTTTTTTGTAATCTATATTAATTTAGGTTTAAAAATAAACTCTCATTTTACCAAACAAATATCAATAACAATTATAATGAATTTTGAATGGATTCTCAATTATAAAAACACCAAATTTTTTTTCTTTTACTCATTTTTATAACCGCAGAAACACAACATATTGACATGACATATTTGTAAATTAATTATAAATATATTTAAAAGGATATTAATAAAAAAAATACCAAAAGATTCAAGGTACATGATATATACTCACACATATATATATAGGAGTACAAGAAAAACACAAAAACAAGATCAAAATTAAAAAAAAAAAGCAAGTAGAAAAATAAAATAATGCTGTCTAGCCAATTTTAACTAAAAATACTCAATTTTTTTTCGCAACAAAATATTTGGCTTACATCTACTTATAAACACATGTTATACAATAATGAGGCATTAGTTTCATATACACCATTATTTAATTAAAGTCATACACATATATTTACACGTATGTAATTATGTATATACATAAATGTACCGAAAGCAATTTAGTCGCATTCTATAAGAGTTTCAAGTAAATTATTTTGTGTGCGTGTATGTCATATTTTTTTTTAATTAAATAAAAAAATAAGTTTCATAATAATTATTGTATATTAAGTCTATTTATATAATAGCATACAAAATTATAACAGATTTATGTAATTAAAAAAAAAAATACTCTGAGTTACCAACCTATTTAAAATTCAAAAATTCACGAAATGTATGTCTTGATTTAAAATTGAATTTTATCATTTTCTTTTCAATAAAGCAATTAATTTTTGAAAAGTGTTGAGTTCCATCTTTCGGGTGTAGATTTTTCATATCAATCAAACAAAATTCCAACGATATATAGCTATTTTTACCATGTACTTCATAAACAACTCCGAAAACTCTAATTTTTAAGTTCTACCTAGAGCTTCGAATGAATGGTATTTAATGTTTATTAACTAATTGTATCTCTATTAAATTTTCATAAGAAAGTACAATTTCTTGATTCATTCGTAGAATACTAAAATTTTAATTTACTTTTAAAAGTTCCAATTTATCACAAAATCAATAATATAAAATTGTAATCTCACAGCATCGGAATACTTAATTAATGGTACCAAATCCAGAACCTAAAAAGTTGACTATTAAAGAGAATATTTTATAATCTCATCTATTAGAAAACTTAATAATGTCTTATCCAATTAAAAGAAAAATTAAAGAATAAGAGTGATTAACACACTTATGCGCTTATAGAAATTTATTATCTTGTATAACTGTGTGTATGTGTATATGTATATGGAAATACATTATACAAATAATCTACTGCAAAAATACTGCAAACTTTTTCTCTAATTCAAGTACTTTTCAAACTTTTTAAATATTATTCTTTGTCTTTAGTTTAGATTTCATAAAGAAATTAAGAACTCTTCTGGCAATATTCAATTTTCATATATATAATTATATAATAATGTAAATTAAATTTCAAAAGTAGCCTCTTAATAAATTATAAAATATTTAACATACATTTAACATCAAATTTGCGTAAAAGTTTCTTCAGTTTTTATGCTAGTTTTTATTTGATTTCGTTGATAACTTTTATAACTGTTACGATTTTTATCTCCTATTGCTTTGAATGGAAGGCCATTTCAAAAAAACTGGTTACTTGTTTTAATAATCGAACTCGTTTCGATTCCATTAATAAATTGTTGTTGTTAAACAAACAATTGAAAATGTATGTAAACGCCATTTTAATTGTCATTGTATTTTCATAGCATGTTGTTCTGCCATTATACTTCAACATTACTAGTTGAAAGTACCAGTGGTGTTTGGTTTTGTATTGCGCGTTCCTAAATTTTAAAGCACTATGGCACTTTGCGAAGTCATTTATTATGTGACTAATATCAATATAATTTTTAAATTATAAGAAAATTACAAAAGTATGTTGTGATTTGTAAATTATAACAATTGAACAAGGTCTTAAGACTAAACCTGTGTATTTTAAAAGAGTTCATAATTTTGGCTTTATTTGGCATTTTTAAATGGATATTTTGGTGCTCTTCAAATGGTAAAATAAAGTGTTAAGAAAAACTTTTATTTTTAAAAACTTGTTATGTTATTCAAAACGCACTCTGCGTTTCTCACTTCTTTCCCAATTTTAATAATACCGTATAATCTATCATATCGTATACATTCACAGCAATATACTTTAAAGAAACATTCTACCGTATGCGATTAAATGTATAACGATTATTGATACGTTATAGTTTATTAATACCAACACCATATTTTTACAATAATTATGGAAAATTCGTAAACTTTAAAGGTCTGGCAATCCTCAAATGTGCTTATATTATAAAATTTTTATGTTTGTTATACCATATTCATAATATCTTACGAATACGAATGCGTCTTACACCAAAATATTTATGTACAAAAAAATCTAAAATTTTTTGAGAAAATTTTTTATGATTCATAAAATAATTCATAAATATTTGCGCATATACATTTATATCATAGTTATAATTATAGTTGTGAATCAAATTATCTCAAAATTTCAAAATGAAAGTAAAAGCAAAAATATATCAAGATGAATATGCAATTATTAGACTATTAAAGCTGTAATAAAAATTAATTGGCTAGAATTTTAAACTTTATTTAATATAGACATAACAAATCAGGATTACGTACACATAAACATATCAGTTTTTTAAGTATACAAGTACAACTGATTCCATAAAAAATTTAAGGATTTTTTTTTTTATTCCATTAATACTGGAAGAAGATAAAAGACGTTCATAATACCAGAATTACAAAATTAATGCTCATACAATAATTCTCTAGATGTTACTTTAAATATTTGCTTTTCAAAATACTTTTCTAAAAACAGTTTTCTAGCTAAATGAATACCGAAATTATATTATAAAGAAAAATGATTGCATACTTTTTGGATAAAAAACAAAACTTAAAAGAAACGTTAACATAATGGTCGAATTTTTCAGTTCAATTAACTAAAATAGAAATTCTGCTAATTTTTCTCTTTTATAGAAATTTGGAAAAACTTGTAAATTCGGAAAACTAAGTTCGGATATTTGTGGTTTGGATACAATAAATTTTTAAAAAGAAGTATTTTTAGGAGTTGAAGGAGTTAAGGGAGAGTAAAACTAATTTTTTTATATAGAAATAAATTTTTCACAAAATATTTTTTTTGATATACAAATTCTCAGCTTACTATCTCAAATGATATATAAGTTATTTCAAATAAAAAGACGAATTAAAATAATTGTCTTACATGCAGAAAAAAACTTTTAATTTTTTTTTCATATCCAATATTTTAAAACAAGCAAAAAATTCAGAATCTTATTTAATTTTTAGTGTGGTCCAAACAATGATTCAATTATGGTTTCGACACAGTAGTTGCGCCATACTTTAATAGTAATTTCATCAAATCTCAAATAGTATTCAGGCTATCCTGATAAAATTCAAATTACATTTAGAATATATGAAAGACAACTGTAATTGTGACTTTATAAATTAAACTCGAAAGCGTACGAAAAAGATAACAGAGTCAACTCGATTTGTTCTCGTTTTTTTTTTGTCAAAGCAAATATTGACGTAAGAGATCTTCTTGCAATGTGTGCTCTAACTATATAAAACTCTAATTTCTAATTTAATTCAAAAGTTCAAGAAATATATTTAAATTGATTTTTCAAAGTATTGTTTATTATGTACAAAATCAATTTAACCATTGTATTATAGTGCTGTAGAGAGGACAAGTTTTATAATCACTCAACAGAATTACATTTTCATTAGTTTTGTGTTAAATTAAAAAACTTAACACTCACTAGCGACCCTCAAATGAGTTCCTTGCTTTGTAATTACAAAAATTGTCTTCTGTACATACCTTTTATATTAGAGAAGAATTTCATTGAAAATTTTACTTTGCATATTTTTAGGATTCATAATAAATATTTACGCACATGCAATATTAATTAATATTAATTCAAACAATTTAAATGAAATTAAATTACGATTATATGAACAAAATATAAATATTATAATTAGAAAAACACATAAACACTCACACACACGATACGCTTTAATACACTAGATAGTTAAGTTCTTAAAAATATATTTTTAAGGCAATAACAATAAAATAATAGAACAGCGTTATAATTAATTGCCATTTAAATAAAATATTACAGGTTTGTTAACAGATTGATTTATAAAAAAAATAAACAAGAATTTTCATGTTATGTTATTTTTACTTTTATATGAGCTTAAATAAAAGAAAAAAAAAAGTTTCCTTTGAACGTGTTTCTTTCCTTCTCTCCTTTTAAAGAACAAAAATCATGGCCTTGATTTTTATTTTGTTGTAGAAAAAAAAAATTCCATAACATTTTCCATTTCATTGTAATTTATTAATGAACTCCAAATATACATAATACCAGTGTTGTCATGCTATGAGAATTATTCTAGTAAACGAGAAATTATTCTATTGTTAGAAAAAAGAGAGCAGTATTAAGAGAATGGTAGTAATTTTTATAAATTATGAATTCAAACTTTCTCTACTACTCTAAAATAAAATTGATAAAAACATAATACGAGTATTTGTGTACAATGATTTTTGCAAAAATTTATTCAAATGGGTGCCACAGTGTTTTAAAATGAAGAACTTATAATCTGAAAAGAAGATAAGGGCCATTGCACTAAAATATTGCATCACAAGAAAATTGAACTATGATATTTGTACAGAATTAAAAACTATAAAAAAAAAGTACAAAAAAAAATATAAAACAAAATTAATTTTAATAAAATGTAAAATTAGACCCTTACATAATTGATGTTTCTATTCATTTCATACATTACGAAAGAATCTTAATTCCGCCTCCATAGTGACTCAAGGTAAAATGTTTTGGTAATATACTTAATCTCCAATTCTCTAGATAAATTATTAGCATAAATAATGGAATCCTTAACTTACATTGATTGCCCTCAGCGATCTCTTAATAAATTCAGTTTTTGTTGAGAAATTTTCGGAATAAATTTGGATAAATTTCCAAAAAAGAAAAAAAGCAAAATTAAAATTGTTCAAGGTGACAACACTGTACGCAATAATACAACCAAAAAATAAAGGAATAACAATAATGTTATTTCAATTAACTTTATGTAGGTGGTGAATAAAAATCCATTTACTTTTATTTATTCATTTATTCACTTTATCTTTCTTCTTCTTTCTTCGTATTCTGGTCGGAACATTATCAGCAGAAGGAAATTTTTTTTTGTTCGTTGCTTAATTCTGTTCTTAGAAATAATTAAACAGGTAGGTATATTCACCTTTGTCATTTATAAAATATTTAATATGGAATGAAAAAACCAAGTGACATGATAGAATAATGTTTTGTAATAAAAATTATTTAATTCTGTCAGAAACATTCGAAAATCTCAACAATTAGAAAACAATAATTAATTTTCATGTTAAAAATTGCATGTATACAAAAAGTCAAAGTTTACTAAAGACTTATATTTTGTCGTTGAATTTTATTTGTTACCAACTCTCTCTCATACCATTATGTAATTTTGGTGCACCAACATTTATTATGTTAAATAAATCCAAGATTTTTTAATTAAAAAAAAATTATGTATGTGTGTATGTATGTGTACTCAATACCTTTACATTATGAGCGTGTGGCAGTTGGAAATATTCAGAAAAATTAAAATTTTTTGTTTCTGAAAAAAGAGAGCTATATTTTTCATATGTGTTTGAGATTTAAGTAATAAAACTTGCAGGTTTTATATTTCTTCGATTAAAAATAACAATATGTAATTGTATTTAATATTTCTAATGTATTTGTGTTTAATATTTCGATTCTACAGCAATATTGACGGAAACTAAACTCATATCAACAAGATTGGTAAAGTTAGGAATATTTATGATAAATTTATCAAAAATTATGAAAACTTTTACCACATTAACATACATCAGAAACTTGTGTTCAATAGTAGTTCTCCCTCACTTATATAAGAGTTCCAAAAAAAAGAAAGCAAAATTATTTTCCTTTAACTGATGAACAACCGAAAGAAATTGTCGATTTAAAATTGTAAAAAATTTAGAATCAAATGAGTTTTCTTTTGTAATTTGGAAGTATTTACGAAAACTTTTTTTCTTATTCACAAATTGGCATTCAATAGACACACACCAAAAAAAAATTAAATTATTTTTTAAAACAACAAAAAAAAACATTTTTTGAAATGTCATTTTTAAAATTTTTCTCGATAAAAGAACATTTTACACTAGGGTTTTTTGGCAAAAATATGCGTTAGTAATAGATGCGCAAAATTTTGCTCTGATACATCAGTACGTCGAAATACGACCTTTTGCTCTAACCAATGAAGACCTTTAATAATTTAGAGAATTAATGTATGCGTTCCTTTGATATAAATGAATTATTAGATATACAGTCGAACACGCTTATTTGGAACACGTATAAACGAAACTCTTTCATACGCGTTAAATATTTTGCCCACACGTAATTCTTCATAATATTTGTAACCCTTAACTGCAACTCGCTTAATAGCAAAAAACTTTTAAAAGTACATAAGTTTTTGATAGTTTTGTACGTACAAAATCTTTTGACAACATTATTTATAGAAAAAAAATTGGTGAGCCATCTGGCGCGAAATATAAGAATTATCAAACATTTATAATATTGTTCTCTTTCCGAAAAACCGTTATTACAAAATTGACATCAAAATGCAAATACAAAACGGATCACCGAGCATGTACAAAAAAATTTTGCCCGAAAGAGTGTGCCTATAACTGTGTTCGATTTACACACGAAAGACTTTAAACACTTCTTCCAAAGTAGCTGATTATTTTAGAAATAGACAACCTTTCAGTATGAAAATTCCATTTTGCAGTTGTAAAAACTAACCTATTACTTTAAATATCAAACGTTTGACATTTCTTTTCCGTATCAAAATATCAAGTCATGTAAGTAAAACTCTTCATCTTAAATATTTCCTTCCATTGGTTGACGCTGTTAAAAAGATCATACCCTTAGAAAGGAGGCATCCAATAAGTGAAATTTTGAAAATAATAAGATGAAATTGATCATTTGAAAACTTTTCAGTCTAATCAATCACTTTTGACAAAAAACAAAATAAAACCAAAAGATTGCATGACAAAGCTTTTATATTTGATTTCAGAAGAAAACATATTGGATGGCAGGGATTTAGATGAACAGAAAACCAACTCTAACAACAATTACAAAAATATTTTTCTCCTACTGAAAAACAAACACATTAAAAATGAAAAAAAAACTGAAACATTTTCACGAAAAACATACAAGCACACATGCACATTTTGTACAAAAACGTTAAAATTTTTCTTTATTTTTTTTTAAATTTTTTTTTTGTACCACAAAGTTCTTTTATTTTTGATCTGCTCGAATTGATACTGTAAGATAATAAATTTTCATTGTTATCAAATTACAAATAGGCGTACTTTTACACACCTACTTTGGAATACATGCTAAATCAGTAAAAGTTAAAAAAAATATTTTAAAAAAAAGTACGTACACACATTTAGATATACGTTTATTTTTAAATATTTGCATATATGTGTGTAATCAGTTTATCATAAACATTCCAGATTTACTGTATATGCAACAAAACTACTTCGCTACCCTAGATTTGGAGTTGTAAACAAATTTGATTAATAAATAGATTTTTACTGACAACTTAAGTCCTCAAAAGAAAATTTTTACTTATCTCTCGTCCTCTAAAAGCTATAACCTCTAGAAGAACTAAAAACGTTATTTTAAAGAAATCATAGATAGACTTCAAATTTTGCGAACGGAAAAGTGTTACGCCAAAATCGTCTTTAAAATTAACCAATGTCAAAAATCCGTTTTTGACAAATTTTTAAAATCGTTTTTCTTCTCTTAGATGCTAATAAATAATTCATTTGGCTACAAGAAATTTTTTTTCCACCTCCATCTCCTCTCAAGCTATTGCCTCTCGAAATTTGTAAAAATTAAATTTTCAGCAACATATATTTCCGAAATCACGAGCTAATTAATATTAAACTGCAGTATAATTAATTTTCTTAGCTCACGCAATTAACCCTTAAATTCGTGCATTACGTTAACGCCTCTTTCCTTTTTTTTTGACTAATCCTAAATATATGCAATCTGTGAAATATTTTGGTATTTGAATGGTTCTTTTTAAAGGCAATATTACAAACCATTGATTTGACCCAATTTTATTTATTAACCTTTAATGCAATTTATATGAAGTATGAGTTACTAACTTTAATTCTGTAGCAATACCATTTTATAATATATGAAAAACAATTACAAGAATTTAACAGTAAAACAATTTTCCTTCACCTTCTAACTAGAATTTTAGCTAGTTTTTATTGCGCTGGTAATATTAATCTGCCATATTAAATTTAGAAAATGCGTATTGCTGATTTTATACTACATTTTAAAAGAAACCAGCTGCAGCATTGGTCATCCTCTTAAGAATAACAAAAATACAATATAAAATAATTCACAATATTATCGTTATACAATTCTGATATGGTACAGGGTGGAATTGTTTGGAAAATATTTCGATATGAAAAAAAAAAAAAATTTATTGTTATTTTCTCCTGTTATGGTTTTTTTTCTCTTTAAAAAGCCCGTCAGCTAAACGCTATTATACAATGTAATAATATATACTTACATTATATATATATACATAAATGCACACATATTACGCTGAAATTTAACATAAACAAAAATTTCAAAATGAATTATAATAACCTTGAGAGAATATGGTTTAAAAAAAAAAATTTAAAAATAAAATAAACTTTGAAATTTTTCCTAAAGGTACAGAAAATAAGCAAAAAATTTCGAAAATTCCTCAATATTTTCCAATATCAAAAAATTTCCAATAATTTTAATAATCGAATTTTTTTAAAATTTAGTAATAATCGAACAATGATTACATCGTTCATGGAAAAACTACCTACACCATACCATAATTTTGTTGTCATTTTTCTTTTATATGAAAAATAAAATTAAAATTTTTATAGCTGTGTGTATAACAGAAAAGATAAAGTTTTAGTAGTAATTTTCTTTTATTTTCTATTTTTTTTTTAGTTTAAATTTTCAATGTTATTTTGACACCAACTGAGAAAGGACCTCTTAAGTTCTTTCAACTTATTATGAATTGTTCAAAAGCAAAAACTTTTGAAAGTATTTTTTTTTTAATATATAATAACATACATACATATATTTGACACTACAAATCAGTTTAGTAGAGTAGTTACTCATATTTATTCCGAGAGATGGCTTAATATTTTTAAATATAAGATAAGCATCAAATTCCCAATATAAGTCAGGTTTAATCCTTATTATAATAATATGCCTTACAAAACAACGTTCTATTTACAAACCACACTAAACTACTTCGGAATGTTTTGAATTATTGTTTGTTTAAAAGGAACGCACCTATGACTTCCCTATATGCTAACTTGTCGAATTCTCTTGAGCTAGTAAATTCACTGGTATGACGAATAAATTTATTTGCCAATTTTTGTCGATACTGTCACAATGACAGTATCGTACAATATTAGCACAATATTAGAGTTAGCTTCCATAATTAAGTTCTTTATACTTTTAACAAATTCGTGTATACTTTTGACATCATAATTTCATTTCCCTAAATGATTTGTGGAATTTCTCATTTATAATGAGCCTATTAAAAAAAAATTTTTGTAAAACTGATTAAACATTTAATAATAAATTTTAACTGGGCCCTACTGCATTACAAACTTTTTAGGTTTTTTGAATCAATTAATCAAAAAATATTGCAAAGTTTCTGTGCAATCAAGAGAAATCAAGAGAATCAAGAGAAAATATTAATGAAGTGTACTAATAAAAAGTGCATACTACTTCTAAAACTTTAAAAACTCAAAGCAAAAGTAAAAATGTTTGGTTCAAAAGGGCCTAACTTAACTTTTATTTAAAAATTATATATTTCTTTTAAGTAGAAACTTAAGCCTTTTATAACTAATTTAAATGACTTTTTACCAGTATAGTACACTTTATTAATTTTACGACCAATCTGAAACGCTCTAAAAACAATTAAAATTATTACAAAAATTTATAAGCAACTTTATTAGAGAAACTAAACAAGAGGATGACTTAAGCAATGTAGAACTTAAACAAAAGCATATCATATGAAAATTTCTCCGATAATTTAAACAAGAGCGAAAATTTTCCATGAAAAGGGTGATGAGTTAGAATATACATATTCTCCTTTCTTACCACCGGTATCATGATTTCCCAAAAATATTTTGAAGTTTTACAATATAGAAAACGATGATTTTTCAAACTTTGAAGGAGGGCTTTTAAAAAACTACATTTGAGTATTTTTAAAATAAATTTAAAGGTATTCTCTGGAATAAACTAAAGTCTTCTGCCTTTGATTTGTCTATGGTAAAATAATGGAAAAAATTTCAAAAGAAGCAATAAAATAAAATTAGAATTTAAGATGAATTATAACAAATTGGTCATAATTCGTTTCTAAAAATTGATGGCCAATAATTTAATTTACAAATCTAAAATTCCTAACTTTTGTTTCAGTCCTTAGGTCATACAATCTTTTAAATATTTGCAATTGAATAAGAAAATTCTCACATAAATAAGCAGTAAAATTTTTTATGTATTCTTAAAATTTCATAATTTCATTCTAATGGAAAATTATCGATAAAATCCTTAAATAAAAATTTAAAAATGTCAGCAAAATAATTTTTTCTTTTTTTTTTTTGAATAATAAAATTCATTTAGAGAAAAAATTTTCAAATACACAATAAAAAAACGAAAAGTTTAAATTTCTAATCATATTTTAGAATTTATTATAAAAATTGCATATAAGTGTGTATGTATGCTTTTGTTCATTCGTTCTTTTTATTTTCAACAGACTTAAAATTTCATGTCATCTCAGACATCATAAATTCCACTTTTGTATACCACTTAAATTTTTATCTAAGTACTTACCTTACCATCTTTCAAATCTATTCTCATATTATTCTCTTTTAACCACAGATTCGAAAAAGTGAAAAGTATAAAAAAAATTCTTGAATTCTGCTGGTATTTAAAAAACAAAAATTACCCAAAGATTTTCTTCTTTTCTATACCATTTTAGATTATCAGAACCAAAAAAACAAAAAAAAAACCTAAACGCATTTAACCTTTTTTTTTCAAATTTTTTTGAAATCCAAAATGTTAAACCCAAGCTGAAAGTAGGTATATATATATATGTATGTACACAGTTTTACTCAAAAAAGAAAATAAATATAAAAAAAAACAATCAGTAAAAAGTAGATTTGTGCAGACTTGTGAAAATATTTACCAAAGACTTAAATATTCTATTTAAATATGAGTGTAAAATATGTATTAGGTAAGATTATATATATATATATAAATATAAATTTTAGGTATACTTAAAACAATTTATGTTATTATATTGTAACGAGAAAAGCAAAAAAGCAAAAACAAAGTGAACGCTAAAAATAGAAAGAACTGAAACAACCTTTAACCATCCACATATATTTTAAGGTCCTTATTATTTTTTTCCTTGTTCTTCTTATTATTTCAGATCTCTACCTCTCTATCTATCTTCTCATTTTTACATTATTATTAAATACCCACCCACAAACCATCTCATTTTTCATGTTTTGTTGTATATTCACTTGAAGAACATCTTTGAATTTTATGCCTTCTGATTTTTTTATATGGTCTTTTGAGTGAAAAAAAAAAAGTAAATGAAAAGGAACAAAAAAAAATAAATATTAAAACGATTTTTTTTCTCAAAGTAACAGAATCCTTTTACACAATAAATAATGGTAATATACAAACGCACGCACACACACACACACATCCATTATAACTCCAAATATTAATATGAAAGTACACACAAAGCTCAATATTGTATATAAAAAAAAAGTGTAACTTATGAGAATTTATTATAAAGTATGCCCAGAATTATGTATGACAAACTATGTATCTATGTATGCCTATTTAATATTATAAGATATGTATGTACATATATATTATATATAGGTTTGTAACAAAGTTTATCAAAATATGGGTGAAATATGAGGGAATAGAATTTATTTTTATTCCTTTTTCTTTTCTTTCCATTTCTGTTTAATGAAAAATAAATGTGCCTATAACCGATTTCTTTAAATTTAAAATGAATGAAAATGGACAAAAAAGAAGAAGAACGCGGCGAAAATAATTAAATGCAGCGAAAATTTGTACACAAACCAATAATTTTTGTTTTCTTTTTTTCTCTCTCTTTTTACCTTTCTTTTTGGTGTTGTTGCGTTTGCTTTAAAAATTTTTTGAATTTGTTTTTTTTTTTTTGACCGAAAACTGTGTCTTATCTCTGATCTAATTTTTTTTATTTTTGTTTTTTTATATCTTAAGGGGAAATTTGCTCATAATCAAAAAAGAAAGAATTTTTTTATTTTGTTTAATTTTTATATACATATTTTGGTAACTTTGGTAAGTCTCTAGAGAGAAAGAAAGAAAAAGCGTGAGAGAGACAGAGAGAGAGAGAGAGAGAGAGAGGAAGAGACTAGTTGTCAACTTTTTAAAATTAAATTTACTTATTCTTATTATCATTCTGTTTATTTAGTAGTTTTTATTATTATGTTTTTACTTTTTTTTTTTTAATTCAACTACTTTTTAAATTTAGTAAATTTACTTGGGCAAAAAAATTACAAGGGGGAAATTTTTTTTCTCAATTTTTTTGTTTGTTTGTTTGCTTATATAAAATTTAAACTAAACCTTTATTTTACGCCTAAATTTATGTAAAGTTCAACGAAATTTCTGTTTTTCTTGGCTTATTCGAAAAATTTGTACTCTGAATTTTTAATGCTTATAAAAAGAAACTGAAAACAAAAAGAAAATAATTTTGCTTTTATTGTCGTATGAATGTATGTAATCCGAAACAGATTTTTATTTGCAGGATTCTAAATAAATGTCCTTTTAATGTTTAAATTTTTCTATTTTGCAATGCAACAAAAAAAAAATTCTGTTGTTTTTTTTTTTTTTGAAAATTGATTTTTTATTTTCCTTTCTTCCTTTTTTTAATTTTTTTATTTGTGGTTTTTGCATTTCCTATTGTTTTTTTTGTTTCGTTTGTACATACAAACTATATTCTTATACAAACACATACATACAAATGTCAACATTATTGTAAATTTGCGCTACTTTCTATATTTGATTTTTACTTTGTTTTGTGTTTTCTGCTTTTATTCTTTTCTTTTTGTCTTTTTATTTTTAAATTAAATTTTGTAATTGAAATAATATTATCAAAGGTCATGTATTTTCGAATGATGTCCTTTTTATTTTTAGATTTTTAGATGTCCTTTTTGTGCTTTTGGTTGTTTTTTATTTCTTTTTTGGTATTTGTTTTTTGGGTTTTGTTAGAAAAATTACATTTTGTTAAAATTTTTTATTTTGTTGTTGATTTTATTTAGATTTTCATATTTCATAACAAATACTTAAAATCACGTATAACAATAAATAATTGTGAGTAAACATTAAATAATCTCCTCATTTGTAAAAGGGATTTTTATAATAAATCCAAATGACATAAATGGATTCTAGTACATTTGAACGAAATTATGATTTAAACACATCAGATTTTTTATTCTGGTTAATGTTGTACTTTCGGATAAGAAAGTTAAAAAAATCTCATTATAGATTAAAATTATATAAAATATAAATTTTAGGAATTTACTGTAGCCGAATGAATTGTATATAATATGCTTCTATTTTGGCTCACACCTATTGAATTAATCAAAAAGAAAATTTTTGAGAAAAATGTAAAGATGATGATCAGTTTTATTGCTCATATTAATAGGAATATGTAATAACTATTTTAAATAGAAACCTAAACTTGATTCTAAGTCGCATAGCAAATTACCCCCAAGATTTTCTAATGGTTCATACCTTTTTGACATTCCTGCTTATTTTCTTACTGTAACATGTCATTATTTATTAACATTCAGTTGAAAAATAAATTTTGAATGCATTTGATTACATATAATTCTACATATACATATACATATTTCATTGAGCATGCGATAAAAATTTCATTTTCCTTATAGATGATTATGATTTAAAGTAAAAATGAATGCAGGCACATTATAAAAAATTTTCAAAGGTAATCGCTAATTACAAAATCTACTATTATAGTAAATTATAAGAAAAATGTATTCATAATTAAAGAAAATATATGATTTGTAAGGGTTGTCAGACCAAACGAGTTTTTAAATTAATATTGTGTCAGCTTACAAATTGTGTTAAACATTATTTAAAGCTCTAACGTTCTTTATCGCAGAATTAAACTCTGAGATCTGAATTCTGAATTGACACAGTAATATTAATAATATATTTACTCAAAAATGCAAATACTAAGCAATTAACTAGAGAAGCTAAGATATATAACAAAATATTTTAAAATGCTAAATAAACATAAATAATTAACAATTAGAGAAGTTTGACAGTATAAAGAGAAAGAGACAGTATTTCTGAAGCAAACAAATATCTTAATGCATGTAGCAAAAATTTAATGGAAAGTTTTCCAAAATAATTTTTATTGCATACATCTAGGAGAAGAGTAACAAAAAATAGAATAAAATTATTATAAAATAATTTATATGAATTACAAAAATTCTTAGAATAAAAGAATCAAAAGAGCGGCTCCAACTTAAAAAAAAAATTTATTTTAATCAAACTTTTTTTTTACTTTTTTTTTCCTTTTAGGAGGAACATGGAGCTAGTGCATGACATCATAGATAATCATGCCCCAGTTTCATTGCGTCACAGAGTTTTACCTAGGTAGGTGTCTAGCCTGCCGTAGAATTCGATAAATTATGGAATTCTAATTAATGAGCTTTAATTTTATAAAATTAAAATATTTTAATAATAAAACTCAATGTTGTATAATATTTTAGTTTTTTATCATTAATGATACAAGAGTTCTGTATATAACCAGACGCTCAGGCCAACACATATTCCGAGAATAATTTAAATTTTAATTTTCTCTTCATTTTTCCATAACATTTCATTATTATTTAATATTTTTCATGAGCTTGCCCACTGCTCCCTTCTAGTAAATTATTTTCTCACTAAATTTATTAATCACAATATTTTTTTACAAAATATTTTTTTTTAATAAAATAACATAAAATTCTATAAATTGCCTAGACATAAATAAAACCACACATATAAGTCTACTTACATATATGTATAACTAGAATTAAATCGCATAACGAAAGGTCATTTTCCTCCAAATTGAAATTTTTACACAAAACTTGTCTGTATGTATGCCATCCTTGTTTAAATACAATAAAAAAACTACATATAATATTATTTCATGTACACGATATTAACATATTTAATTTTATTCTTTTTTATTTTTAAATGAATGCATACATGTAGTTATGTATGTACAAATTTATTTATACATATGCACTTAAAATTCCATATAGAAAGGATTTAATGATCCTCACTTTACATGATTGTAGGTTAAAAATAAAGAGACAAAAAAAAAATCATATATTTTTTTTTTTTTAATTTTGTTTTCTGCTCCTCAACCGAATATCCTTTTTGATTAAAATAAATTTATAAAACAAACATTTGACCGGCAACAACATAGTAATTATGGAATAATAATAAAAAATAACACCAAAATAAAAAATAATATTCGAATTGTATAAAAAATTGGACGAAAAACCAAATATCAAATGAAAAAAAAAATTTTGTATTTTTATCGGAATGAAAACTCACACAACATTACAAACATACTCATATATACCACATATGTATATATGTTTGTAGAAATGTATGTGCTTAACATAAATATGATTTTCTTTTATGGAAAATAAAACAAAAAATCAAAGAAATTGAAATAATTTCATGTGACATCATAACCCTTTATTTTCTATATGCTTACACACATACATACATATATGTGTATAATAATATAATTAAATATACCATTTATCTGTTTTAAGTATCTAGTGATTCTATAGAATTTATTAAGAAAACAAAAACAACAATATAGAAAATTATTCGCCCTAAAAATGATTTCTTTTTTATTTAAAGCTATTGTTCAGTTACAAAAAAATTTCGTTAATTCGCTTTTTTTACAAAGCAGTATTATGTTTATGTATATACATTCATTCATACAAATATACATATAAATCAGTATAATATATGAGTGACACATTAATATTAAACCACCACAAACATTCATTCATATTATTTATTATACGAATTATATACTCGCACCGTTATGAGAATAAAAATAAATGCATGTTTATATACTTATGAAACATAAATTTATAACGGGTCATTATAATAAATAATTTATTCCTTTTATTTTTATTTGTTTGGCTTATATGATTTTTTTCTTCCATTTATTTTTCTCTTATTATATAAAATATCCTTTAAAATCTCACTCTTTTAAGTGAGAATAATATTCTCAACAAATTCCATTTCTCATTATTTAAAGGCATTTAAATTTCATTTTTTATATATACTTATACTTATATAGATGTATGTGCATATTTATAGTGTGTGTGTGTGTGTGTATTAAATTAGCCAAAATATTCATGTTAATTTTTCTTCTTTTCTCTTTTCTTTTGTTTCTTTACTAAGAAGCATAGTATATCGTATACAGTAATTTCTATGTCACTCCTTTTTCTTCCTTCAATGTATTTGTATTTCAAATATAAAAAAAAAATATGAATGTACTTTAATGTGTATACATATACACATACAAAAATTTTATTATCTATAAAATATTAAGTGTACATATACTTAAATATATTCAAAAGTAGTTTGTACTTATTCTGGCATATTATTTATGGATTGGTCTGTATACCGATTTTATAAAACAAGAAAAAAATTCCAGGACATGACGTTTATTTAATGCTCCCATTTTCAGCCAATTTTTATATATTTTATGTTATGTACAAATTTGTGTATGTTCTGGCTCTCTTAAAATTTTATTTTTATATTTTTTTGTAGTTCTTACTAAAATTTCGTTCTTGTATACACCCTCGTTAAATTGAAATAGAATAAAAATTTTTCAAAGTTTTATGAAAATTATGAAATTGAAATAATTTCGATGCCATAAAATTTGTATTTTATTTGAAATTCAATAGAATCGAATTATTGAAATCAATATTTTTTGAGTCATGACTCAAACTAACTCTCGTCTTTAAAAATCTATGGCGTTCACATTTTTGTAATTAATAATAATGCACGTTATAATCCTTATAATATAAAATCTTTAAGCATAATTTAGAATTTAAGTAAATATTTTTCACACACATTAACAAATACAACAACTTAAAAAAAAAACTACCACCCCTGACTATAAGACTTTAAAAAAAAAAATTTTTTATATAGGGAAGAAAAAATTTTTTTATTTTTTTTTTGTTATCATTTTTACATATGCGATAAGAATACAAGATTTTTGTAGAAAACAAAAAGGAACAAAAAATATAAAAACTTTGAACATTAAAATATTGGGAGAGTAAAAAAAATATAAGATAAAGAACAACAACAAAATAAACAATTGCAAAAATGTTATACAAAACAAAAAACAAAAAAACACTCACATACATTAATTTTATGTAATTGTATTTTTCTACACTGAAACAACGTTGTATAAGCAAAAAGAAAAATATATTTTCATTCGTTCGTAAATCGGAAGTTTTCGTAAGTTTTAAAATATCGATCGATTTTCCCTCATTTTTAAAATACACACATTTTAGAGTTGTAACATGCAATATAAAGATTTGTAGTAAAAAAATTTTTTATAATGAACGAATGTATACCTACAAATGTGTATTTATGTATTTTATATACATAGTATTATGTACACGAAGGATAATTATAATTAAAATTGTGCAAGTATAACACTAACAGAGCAAAATATTTCTATATTATATTTTATGAAATATATATACAAAATAAGTATTTAATAATTTATTTAATGTTCGTATTCTTTTAAAATTTTAAACTTTTAATAAAGTTGTGTCTATAATTCAACCTCCATTTCATTAACCTTTGTTAAAAATTGATATCACAAATTTTATAAGTTAGTTATGCATTCTATTTGTATAATTTTCTGTATTTTTTTTTTCAAATGTGTTAAAATTGATATTGCTGCCACGGCAAAAAAAAATCGTCTCGTTTTTCTAAAATTTACTAGTAGAAAGTGAATAGTTTTTGCTAGAATATGCTATTTATGACATACTCAATCCATTTTGATAAAGCGATAAGAACTATACGCAATCAAATTCTGGAACTAAAAGTTTATTATAAAAACCGAAAGTGACAATTACTCAAAACACATGTCATTTGGAAGAGAATTTCTTTAATATTATACAGCTATCTTACACCTTAAATGAACAAAAGAAACAATTTAATAAATTCAGAAACAACATATGAGTAGGAATATTCTTCTTAAATTTTAAAAAAATAAAAAATTACAAGAAATTAAAATTAAAAATAATTTCCAATAAACGTGGAGCATTTCCAATTTTTATATTAAGAATATAAAAAGGAATATTAAGAAGTAGAGATGTATATGAGTTTTTATAGAATTAAAGAGTTCTTAGATTTACAAAAAACATGTGATGAAAGCGAAACATTTACAATTTTCACCCGCAACGCAGACATTTTTTTACTGAATTGAGTTTCTGAAGAGAAATGGAAAAAATTCTAAGTACATGTTTGTTTATTTAAATAGATTTCTCAAGAGAACCGGGTGGCTAAGATAGGCCACATGTAATCGTACACCTAAGCAAATTGGCACATTTGTGCTAATTTGTGCATATATGTATATAAAATTTTATATAATCTATACATATTTTTTTTGAAAGAAATTAATTAAAAATAATTTTGATTTTTTAATTTAATAAATAATTTTAAGTTAACAATCGTCAATCAAAGCTATTATACAATGACCTCCCACCCCCCCCCCCCTTTTAATTAATGAAGTGAAGCATATTTAACTGAGTTTATGCCATCATGGATAATGTTGGTAGCTATTACTATCAAATGTAAGAGTAAAATTTGAAATTATTTCGGTATTTGTAATAAACATTGGTTTCAAACAAATTTTATTTAGAAAATGTATAATCTGCTTTACATTCAATATTATTTCAAGTTTAAATTTATAAAATTGAATTTGTTATATTACCTTATATATACAGTATTGCATATCACTGCATTTTAAACCCCTATAAAATATTTTTATAAAATATTTTAGCATTATACTAGGGTTTGAGTCATTTTAAATCATCAAAATTGACATAAACATGAACATATATGGAAATAGGTTACAAATGCATAAGATGTAAACGTATATTAAATACACATAACACACACAAATATAAAATATATTTATACATTTAAATGTATTTGATATAAATGTAGGTATATTGACTACAAGTAGTTCATCAATTATATGTAGTTAAAATACTACAATTTGTATAATAATTATATAAGTTTACAACCCTATTATAAAAATGAGTATTAAATTTTCTTATAATATATTATACGTATATAAATATATAATATATGTATAATATTTAATATATATAATATATATATACATACATAAATATTAATGAAAATTTAAAAAGAAAATAAAAATCGTTTTACTTCCTTTTTTAATTAATGGATACAAGGAAAAACAAAAAAAAAATAAAATTAAAATATCATAACAAAACATAAAAAATTAATGTGTAAGTGTATGTATATAAATATTTTAAATATATATATATTATATTTGACATATATAAATATTTTTGTATGCATGTATACAATATACATTTTTTTTCCTGTATATATAATGGAGTTTTTTGATCTCTTATAAGAAAAAAAAAATTTTATTCATTCTAGAATATAAAAAAAAATAACCATTATACACACTCATAGACACACACACATGAACATTTTTATGCACATAATATATACGATATACTATCTGTCTATTTTATTTTTCTTTTCCTCCAAATTAATTTAAAATAATTCAATATCCTCCTAGAGCTTTCAATATTTTTAAAAAAAATTAAAATAAAATTTATTTATTTTAATTGCAATTATTCCAATATAACAATGAATTTTAACACTTTTATAATACCCCTCTATATATAAAAGGGTCCAAATATAGATATAGGGTGTTTGGAAAATATATGTATATTCAACAACATATAGGAGTATAGAAGTAGGGGAGGGGGGGCAGTGGGTGGCTAGAGAAGAGGTTAAATTTTAAGTACCTATTTTTAGAAAGAAATTTTCGTTCAATGAACTCATTTTAAAAAAAAAATACTATTTTTTTTTATTCTTTTATAAATTTCAAATTTTTTTTTTAAATTAATTTAAATTAATTTTTTATACATGTATGTACGTAGCTATATTTAAATTTTAAAATTTACAAAAAAAGATTTTATTTTATTATTGAAAATTATTTTTTAAATATTAAAATTATGAAAAATGGCAAACCTTATTTTTCCAATTTGATTTTTTTGTAGTAATTTTCTTCAATTTGTTGTTGTTGTTTTTTAATTAAATTATTTACTTATTTTTATATAAATTTTCATTTATAATTTTTTGAATTTTTTTTTCAAACACTGGTCCCAGGAAATAAATTTAATAGAAAAGTTTTATCGGTGGTCATTTTTATTTTTAATTAAAGTACATATATACTCTTGTATATATGCATGTATGTATGTATGGATGTATAATACTATTCTATATTTTGTTTTTGTTGTATTTTTTAATATTTCTTATAGTTGTTTGTATTATTTTTTTTTTTTCTTTAATTATATTTAACTAAATATTATTTACATTTTCATTTTTTAAATTCATTTAAATTAATTTTTTTTTTTTAATATTATAAACATTTTTTTTTTTCAGTGTACATACATATACATATAATTTGATGTAAAATAATCGTATATTAGATTATGAGGATTTTAAATTTTTCAATGAAAATTTATTTAATTGTTATTGATTTATGAATTATTTTTAAAAATTTTTAAAAATTAAATTAAAAATTAATTTAGCGGAAAATTAAAATTTTTCAAATTTTTTATTTTATGTACAGTTTTTTGTTTTTTTTATTAATTGTTAACGCAGTTCGTTTTCTCTTTTTAGTAAAAATTTCTTCCACAAAAAATCAACTGCATATGTACTTGAGAATTATAAAAAAAAAAGAAGAAAAAAATCAAAATTAAATTAGAATAATTAAGAATTTAAAAAAAAAAAGAAGAAGAGAAGAAGAAAATTTAAATGAAAAACTTTTAAGATTTTTATTCTATTTTTTTTTATTTTTTCTTTTTTTCTTAAAGTCTTTTTAATTTTCCATTTTATTTATGTGTGTATATATATTTAGGAAATATGCTTGTATATATATATATGTATATGTGACATATAATTTATTATTTATTCATATACGTTGTAGGTAAAGTACATGTGTATGTTTTGTGTATAGCTTTCCTGCTTTTCAAAGTATTTATTTCAAAAAAAAAAAAAAGAAAAAATTGAAAAAAAACATGAATGAAATTAAAAAAAAATTAGTATTTCCTCCTTTCTCGTAATTTTTCGTTATTTTTTTTTCACTACTTTTTGTTTTATTTTATAAAAATTTAAGCATTCAATTTCAAATAGAAGTAAAAGGATTTCTTTTTTATTCAATTTCTTTTTTAATTATTTTTTAATTTAATTTGAAAATTTTTTTGGAATATTTATTAATTGTTATCTATATGGATTCTTTCCATATAGTGTGTACCAATGGTAATTGTACCAGAAGAATTAAAGTAGAATTTTTTTTTCTGTGTAACTCAAAACTTTGCCCTCTTTTTTTTTTTTTTTTCGTTTTTAAAGCATATAAAGTTTTTTTTCTTCTTATTATAAAAATTTTTTTTCCTCAGTTGGAAAATTTATTTATTTTAATAAAAAAAATTTGTTTTATTTATTTATATTTTTATAAATTAATTTTTTATTTCTCTGTGTTCTAGTATTCGTACGTACTTTGAATTTTGTAGTTTAATTTTATTTTATTTTTTTTAATTAATTTTTTAATTATTAATTTTAATTTTTTTATGCTTATCGTTTTATTTTTGTTTGTTTTTTTTTTTATTAATTTTTTTTTTGTTTTTTTTTTTAAGAAAATTTCTTACTAATATAAGCACTTTCTTCACTACTCGAGATGCGACGGCGAATTGTTTTTAGAGAAAATTTTTCATTTTTAAAGCGCCTTCATTCTCAGTACAGAAAAAATTTTTTTTTTTCTATTCTTCTTTCTTTTTATTTTATTTTTATTCTTTTATACTTAAAATGTTGGAAGGGGAATTCTTTTTTTTTTTCATATAATGTTTACGTGTGTGTATATGCAAGTGAAAATATTTGAAAGAAATAAAATAATAATAAAAATAATTTAAAAAAAAAAAGAGAATATGAAAAAATATAGAAAAGGGAAATAAAAACTTCCCCACATCAAAGTTATAGAATTCAAGAAAAAAGAAAAAATAGTACAAAATGTATTAAAATTTACCATTATACAAACATGACAACAAAAATGATTAAGAGAAGATGAAAATGAATAAAGTATAAAATATCCTTTTTTTTTTGCTCACAGCGCACGTTATTTGTTTTTTTTTTTCTCTTGTTTTCTTCCTGATAAAAATTCAACTGCAATTTATTCCCGATAAAAGAACAAATATTAAAAAAAATATTTTTATTGGCACCCTGTAAAAATAAAAAAAAAATTATCTTGTACTCATACATACCCTCATGGTTTTGTGACAAAGGAGAAAAAATTGGCCCAAGAAAAATAAAATTTTAATTTTTCGCCGCATTGAGTGATTTTAACAAAAAAAAAAATTGAAAAATTATCAGTTAACAAAGTACTTGTACTTGAATAACAATTATGAATTTTCGGTATTTTCTGTATTTGTTAATGATTTTGATTTCTATCAAAAGCTTCAACTTAAATTGTTCGAATAAAATTTTTCGTTAAATTTAACAAAAATATTTCTTTTATCTTGATTCGCCGCAAATTCTTTATATTTTTACGTTCGATATGGCATTTCCGATGTTTTGTAACGTTCAGTAACAGTAATTCTCATTTCTATTAATTCATAATTTCCATAGTTTAGTAATGCATCTCAATTAGTTCGACAATATTATCGACCAATATTATTTAACAATAAAAACAGAGCCTTAAGATTTAATTTGCTTTTCAACATTTTCTAAACTTGGTTTTTACAACATTTTCGGGGTATTGAAAAAAAATACACATTTCTTTGTTTTCAATAACTTTTTTCTTTTAATAAGCGTCTACAATAATTAAAAATAACACGTTTTTAGACGTGTTAGTGTATTTGACTTGGAAAAAAGCAACTCTAATTTTATGATCGTTTTAAATCTACCGAATTCTTTCCTTCTTTAAAATTAAAATTTTCATTTGTTAAGAAAACATTTAATTATTTTTGAAACAAAATATAAAAAAATGACTTCCAAATGTAAGAAACCATAAAAAAATTAAAAGCTTTGCTACTCTAACAATTTTCTTATTTCTTTAATTTTTTCTTAAAGTGGATTTTATTATTATCTTTTTATTCTATGAGTATCCAACAAATTGAAAATTTTTACATAATATATGTATATATATTTGTAAAAATTTGTTTATATTGTTTATTTTAAATAGAAGAGAAACTAATTAATTAATTAATTATGTACTTCGAGTTAAAATTTATCTGAAAATTTAATTTGTTCAGTCTAACACAGAAAAAAACAATATTTTCTAATTTATTATAAAATTTTATTAAGAACTAGATCATACCAGTTATGGTTGATTATTTTTTAAGAAATGAAAGGCAAAATATTTTTTATATTTTCGAAATGTTTAATTTAAAAAAATGTAAAATGTTTAAATTAAAAAACAAAATTTTATATGATCAGCTCATAATCGACCGAAAGGTTACCCTATTTTGGCGTAATGTCGAGTTACCGACATGTCTAGTATAGGCAAAAAGTTGCACAACATTATAAAAATAACATTGAAACAATTCTTTTACATTTTAGGGACGCTAGTAAGCTTTAAGTTAACATACCTAGAAAAATGTAAATAATACTAGTAAATGTAAATAAGACTCTCGGTAGAGTTTCGCTTTGTACCATTCAAATAATGTGAAAAACTTTTACTAATATATTTATATATTAACTAATGAATTTTTAGTTAATTGTTTTAACACCCTAAATTAAATTTCACGGATGATTATTTCTTTGCATTTGGGAAAACAATTTGCGCACACAGACTGATAGACCGACATCTCTCTAAAAATAGTTTATTTACGCTTCCCTATCATGGTGAAGTGCGTTCCCACTGAAAACTGGATATCCGAAATTTGGTATCATTATACGTAACCTCCCTTATTGTACGGAATGCGGTTGGTAAAAATAAGAAATAAAAATTATAAATTATTTGTGATCCTTGAGCCAAAAATATGAAAAACGGGAAAAGGAAGGGCTATAAATGTAAATTATGTACAAATATCGAAAATTAAATTTATTCAAAGATGACAAAACATAATTATGAATAAAAAATAATGCCTTTTTATATAAATTTATTTCTAGTAAAAAATGTTGAATGTCTCCAGATCTAAGAAGATTTTTAGTTTTTGAAAACTGTTCAAAAAATCTAAGTATTTATTCGAAAGGAAGAATAAACTGATGAATTTACTCTGAATCATATATATTATAAATAACAAAGTCTATAAGTCTATAGTTATGATATAAAAAGACTTCACACTGTAAGTGTATAATAAAAAACCAAAAATATATATTTTTTGTTTGCTTAAAAAACCAGCTCTGCAAAGATTTCTTCTACACCTAGTTGTTCTCTCACATAGATTGAATATCGTACATATTTTAAATATTCCCATACACCAATAATGGAAATTAATTACATATTTTTAATCATTTGCAATTTTTAATAATAATTTAGAAACTTAAATAGCAAAATCAAAAATTTTTTTTTTAATTTGTATGTATGTATATATGTATATGAATTTTATTCGCGATCCACTTGAAAATTTATTCATATACACATATGTATGTGTATGAGTGAATGTTATGTGTTCTTTTATTGTTCTAATTATAATTTTCCATTTACGTATTTGTTTTAAAGAAGTCCAGAAACAAATGTTTACATTTAATTCTCCTTTAGCCATAGCACAAAATACATACTCACAAAAAAAAAAATTTGCAGGGTATTATAAATTATAATATTTATATAAATATTTTGCACCTTAATATCTATGAAATTTATTGTAAGAATCAACTAACTTAAAAAAGATTTCTAATTGGAAAATTTTGATTAGTTTGAATTTGTGATTTTTTGATTGCCAAAATTAATTTACGATACCAATATACATACGACAATATGTAAACAAATAAAGAACTTAGAAATGTATAATGAATGAATTCTTTACAAATTTCTTAATTAAAAATTTTTGGAGGAAATTACTTCAAAAAATGGAATTGTGTGCATTGTTACACCTTACTGTAAGCATTACACGTAAGTATTACGTTAAATAGTGGATTACCGCATTTTATAAATTATAAAATGCATGCATACTATTACACGAAGATCTCGAGATACAACATTTTTGGTTCCAAAAATTTTTTATTGCAACTCATATGTTTGTTTTTTAAAAGGTAACAAAGGTTGATACAAAGGAACGAAAAAACAATAATATATAATACCGAACCTAAAAAATCGAATTTTTTAACTAAAATTAAAATGTATATCACTTCGATTCGTATTTTTAACTATACTGACAAATTAGTCTCTAACTAAAAAGTATTCACTTTTAAAATTTGTATTGCCGTTTAACTAAATTCGATTTTATTTTAAACCCCGTACAATCTGCAATTATAAAAAAAAAATTTTAAATTTTCAATGTTGTATCAGGAATAATCTCACAAGTCGAATACAAATTTGCCAATTTCTTATCGTGTCAATAATGTATCAATAATGTATAAAAATTATACATTTATTAACAATATTATATATTTTTTGGAAATCTATATACATAATAATTAATATTGCATACTATACTTTATTTATAGGCGAATGGATAAAGTTTAATTCAGGAACTTTTCAAAAAAAAATGTTTATTTTTACAATATCAAAAAAAGATACTTGAAATTATTTGAATTTAGTTATATACATATGTATGTATGTACATATAAGAGATTACTAATATATTAACAAAAAGTTTAAAAACACAAATAGTTTAAAAACACAAAAAATACTTATGAAAATCAAAAATTACTTTACAGATCCTATTCTATTCACCTTTTTCTATTATTCTTCATATATAAAATTCAAATTGAGATCAAAAAATATTTTATGAGATTGCAAGTTTCCCAACAACCAAAAAATATCTCCCAAAATTGTTTTAAAACAATATTTTACTTAAATAATTCCCTTTGCAGTATGTAGACATGATACAACATTGTCAACATATTAAAATTTTTTAGCAATAAATAAAATTTGCATATATTTTGGATGAAAATAAAAATTTAAAAAAACGTTAACATAACTCATTGACAGCTTTGATGAACTCATGATTTAATTAGGAATTAAAATAAATACAAAATTTGAACTTATTTATTTATTGTTTATTTTCAATAAATTATTTTCAATAAATTTTGAACAAATATTCCATAAATTTCAAAACAAGTAGATTTAACTTAAAAATTTCAATGGACATTTTATGAATACAATTTTTGCATATTATGATGCTTCTTCATTGTGTAGACAGTTTCCAGGACCATATTGAGTATTATGAGAGTTTCTCGCATACTTACACGTACTTACTTCTTTTTTTTTTGGTAGAGAGAAATGCAATAAGAACACAAGAAACCATAGACAAGAAAATAACAAAAAATTAAGATATAATAGGATGTAAATTGTGATTAATATAAAATTTTTATTCAAATTAATCTTCACAATTCAGAATTTGGTGTCTTTTCAAAGAGTGCATAACATGAAGAGGTTTCGTTTTCAAAATCTAAATGGTTTGTTTAACTTAATATGAAAATTACAAAATTAAATTTATATTATGATTTATTTCCATTTAAAAAATTAACTTAACTAAAACAATATAATATATGTGTATGTATATATACATACATTTTTTTTCTTCTGAATTTATTTGTACATAAATAAAATTTGATTTTCCATTTTTATTTTAATCATAATTCATTTATGAGTTTACAAATAAGTTGTAGCAACTTTTTAATTTTGCTTTTAATTTTTTATTTTTTTTTTCAATGTATATATGCATATATACATTAATTAGTATTTAAATATATATATATATATATGTTTTAATACATCTTTTATGCACAGCTTTGCATAGATATATGAGAAAAGGTTTCCATGTTAAGTAACATAACACTATTACATTTGATTTTTTTTTTGTTTTTTTGCTTTTGTTTCTCTAATTTAAACTTTTCCACATTATTTACGATTTTCAAACAATATTTTTGACCAGATATTCACTGATTACATATGAATATATATACATGTATAATGCAAATATATTATATATATATATACCTATATATATATATATATATATATATAAGTAAATTATTAAAACAAAATACTTTGTTCACTTAAAAAATTTAAGAAAATTAATATTATGTCTGAAACAAGAAAAAACTCGCATTTTATTTAAACAAAATTATTTTCAATATTAAAAATTGAAATTAAAATTACGAATTTAAAAATATATGTGTTAGTTTTTTTAAGAAAACATTTCATTTTACAATTAATTTTTATTTTTATATTTTGTTGTTAATGTTATAATTTAAAGCGATATATATATATATATATATATATACATATATATATGTATATATATATATATATAAATTATACATGTATATATGTATAAATATTTTCTTCTCAAACAATTAAATATTTTATAACTATATATATATTTTTTTTGCTATATTTAGTGTAGCAGTTACTTATCACCATTAAATATGATAATAGATGATTTCTACTTTTTAATTTCTTATATAAAAAGAAATTCAATTTCAAATCTTAATATATAAATATTAATCATAAGAAAATTTTATTTTTTTAAAACACTTAAATTCAAAATTTTAAAACAATGTATTTGGGAATGATTTGAAAATTATAATATTGTTTATTAATTTTCAACAATTAATTTTTCAAAAGATTCTTCCAATTTAATATTTTAAATTGAAAGTGTAAACATTTGAATTTTAATTTACCAAAAATTAAAATTTGGTTTTTTTCTTTTTTATTTTTATTTTAAATATCGAAAAATTTATAATCAACAAATTTATTTAATTCAATGTTTTTTTGTTTTGTTTTTAAATAATGACGACTTTTTAAGAGAACTACAACATATTAAAACAGATATAGTATGAAATTTTCATTACTTTATTTTTAGCTTACAAAATATTTTATTTATAAGCAGAAACAATTTTGTAAAATTTGAACACTTTTTCGCAATGTAACAAAATATATGTAGATTACTACAAACTATATGTACATACATTGATGAATTGCGGATTATTTTGTAAAAAATTTTTATTTTCATACTTAATTAAATCAAAATTTTATTTTTTTTTATAGAAACGGAAAATTTTAAATCAAATAAAAAAATTTAATTTAAATTTTGAAATATACACATATATTTTCTTTAATATTAATTTAATTTTCCTTAATATTAATCATTTTTCCCTTAATAATTTTGTTAGTTTCCCGTTGAAATTTTAGTAAATTTTAAATATGCATTTAATATTTCCTTTTCAAATTTATTATTTAGTAAACATGTTTACATTTTATTTAGTTTAGTGATATTGTTCATTATTTAAATTTCAGCTCTAATTGTAGTTTATAAATTTTTAATAAAAAATAAAAAAACTTTAAAATATAATTTTTTTTTTTGTTTATTTTCATTTAATACATATAAATTTTAAAAATCGTACACATTATTTTCATTATTTATACTTTATTCAATTCATTCATTCAGAAAATTGGAATTCATTTATATAATTTCTTTATAAAATTTAAGTGTATTTTTAGTATTATTTAATTTAATTAATTCATTTTTTGTATTCCTTTGATAAATTCATTTTTTTACAGCATATTTTATTTAAATATGGATAGGTGGGCAAATTAAAGCTTTTAAAAAAGCTCATGTAAATACATACTATATTTCGAAAAAAAAATATGTAATTATGTAATTTTTTTTTTTTGTAAGGGGTGTTGTTTTCAGGTTTTGGTAATAATTTTTATAAAATAGAAAAATTTTTCTAAGAGGGATAGGATAAAGGATAGGATAAAATAATTTTAAATGCCGAAATCATAATTTTTTCTTTTAATATTTTGCAATATAAAATTGAACAAAAACTTCTATAGATTTTAAAATTTTGATATTAATTTTGTATTTATTTATTATGCACACTACAAATAGAAAATTTCCAGAAAATAATATGATTTTTAAAAGAAAATATATACTTACATATATGTATATATGAATATATCGAAAAATAAAATTTTATCAAAAATATTTTCAAAATTCCCTTCTTATTTAAATTTTAGAACTATGTATGTATTAAAGTTGTTAAAAATATTAGGTAAAGGAAATGTATATCTCTTCAATATATGTATAATTATGAAATGGTAGAGTTGATTGTTGTTAACAATTATTGATTAATTGTATTTATAAATTGTATAAATATATTTTATTGTAAAATATTAAAAATTATAATTATTAACAAATTTTATTAATTATTTTTTTTATTTTAATTTCTAAAAAACAAAAAGAACTTAATTTCTTATATATCAGAACTATGAAATTGAAAAAAATGAAATTAAAATTAAAAATGGAAATATTGTGCATTAAAAAAAAACAAATGGTGATTCATAACGCAAGAATGAAAAAATTGATTACAAAATAAAGCAACAAATGTAAATTCAGAATATCTTCCATATTAAAAAAATTCGCAAAATCATTTCATAATTAAATTCATGTTCATAGGGAACAAGATACAAATTAAAAACAAAATAATTTATTCTGCTTTTCCGATAAATTTTACTTGTACGGATCTGATTTGATAGCAATACAAATTTAAATATGGAAAATTAAAATCAATGTAATTTTTTGTATTATATATAAATAGGATTTATTTTTTATTTTAATTGTATTTTTTAATGAGTTACTTTGTTTATGTTTTGATTATAAATTTACTATAAGATTAAACACTTATTCAAGTTAAGTTAACTTTGGTAATATGTGTACCCCTCTATGACATATTATTCATATTTATTTTGAGAAACGAAATTTATTGTAATATTGCAACCCCTTTTTCCATTAAGGTGTAGACAATTTTAAGCATTTTTTGTTTTCTTTTTTTGCTTATAATCTATTTTACTTCTATTACTTTTTAGTGACAATAGTTTCTGCAATCCGATTTCAAAAAAGTTTAATCACGATAGGGTATAATATGTAAATCTAGTAACAATGCAATCTTACATTTCATAACACGAATATAAATCCCTTCTAATTAGTGGCAGTACATTATTTTATATTTTACTAATTATGATCTGTGGTACTCTTACATAACATCAGTGCATTTCATCTAAATTACTATCGTAAAGCTTAATTAATTTATTTTGCTTATAGAACAAACATTAGAATATAATAATGAAAATAATAAGTAAAATCTGTAATTTGATTTAAATCAATAAATAATTTTATTAAAGCTGTAATTCAATATGTTCAGTTTAATACAGAAAAAACTCGGGCATTATGTAAATATCATGATTTGTAAAAATACCACAAATATATATAACAAAAATTTTGTTATTGAATCGAATGCAAATATTAATTTCTCTTACATATTCAATTTAACACAATTAAATAATCTAACATTTCGTTAGCATTTATTAAAATAAATCAGTGTGTTTGTAGTTGTATAAATATTTATACACATTTGAAATTGTAAGATAAATTAATTAATTATACATGACCTTTTGAAAATAATAAATTAACTCTACAAAACTTATTAATAGGAATCAAGCGTGAATAGAATGTTTATTTCCAAGTTTGTACATATTTTAAAAACATCTTTTTATTAGAATAAAATCGAAAATAAACATACATATTTTCATAATAATTTGTGATAAAAATGAAATCAACAAAACAAATGGTTTTCAAAACGTTTGATTCAATTTAAATGGAATAAAAACAGATAAATTTACTTTAATTGTTCCAGTTAATAGTGTTTAAATTGAAGCAAATAAAGCATAAATGTATAAACCGGCCATGCTTTGCTTCCAAAAATTAAGACAACTCATTTGTAAATTTGTTGACAAATATCCAATTTTTCTATTCATTATCATTAAAATATTGTTATTTATCTATAGATTACGATGTTATCAAGGATGTTTTAAATAAAATTGATTTGGAGAAAAAATTTTTAATTAGTTATCTATTTCACTTTCTTTCTAGTTGAAATTTTTTACTATTGAGCTTTTAAAAATTTGTTGTAATCAAATAATTCAATATTTTATTGTAAAATAATTAAAGATTTTCAAAAAATCCCAGTAAAATCAATTGAATTGTTGATCATTTATTCAAAATATTTTAAAACTTTCAAGTTTGTAAAAGTATAGTAAAAGGACTGTTTTAAAAAATTTATATTTTAATGTTTAATGTAAAATAACTAAATATGTTTCAAATTATTGAAATAATTTAAATGCTAAATATTAATAGGTTATTTTATGAGCACAATAATTTAACAAGTATGCAATATTGTACAAGTTTATATTGCCGTTTTCATATTGGTAGAATTTTAGAGCTTTTATTTTCCTCTAATTAATTTTTTTTGGAAATTTGTCACCAATTTAAAAATATTTTATTATCTGTACATCTAAAAATATTTTACCATTTTTTTGTTTTTCCTTATTTTTCAATTCTAATATTTTTAGTGAACGAAGTTTTATAATTAAAAAATCCAAGTTTTTAATTTATTGTTAATAAATATTTTATATTTTTATTTCTTATTATTTAAATCTTAAATCTACCCAACTAAAATACAAGAATTTAAATTTTATCATTTTCTCTTTTCTACTAGTTTTCATATTAATTTTTTTTTTGTTTATTTCATTGTGTATATGTTTTTATTATAATTACACTTATAAAATATCAACATAGGTTTTACAGTAACAGCAATTTTTAATTCGACTTAAAGGCATTGTATAATTTGTTATTTTTAAAACCTTATTTTGCTTTTTTAAATTTAAATTTTCATATTATTTACAAATCTTTATTTTTTCTAACAATTTTTGAACCTTTATATAATATGAACATTTAAAAAAAAATAAACTTTAAAACAGAAATCTTATTTTATATTTTTAGTAATCAAGTTATGGACTTACATATTAGATAAAATTTCTAAGGAAAGCAAGAAATTCTAGAGCAAAAAACACATTGCTCAAAAAATAAGGTAAGCTGATTTTTTTGATTCTTTTTTTCTTTTATATTTTTTAATATTATAGTTTTAGTTTAATTTTTCAACTATACTACAACAATGACAACTTTTTAAGTATTTTAGTAGTAATTAATTTGTTCATATAAGTTATAATATTATTATTAAAATTTTATAAAATAGCTTTTTCCCTAAATAACAAAAATACAATTAAATCAAGATGCAAAACAAGAAATAATATTTCTTCAAAAATATATTACATATATGAAATAAAAAATATAAGATAATAAAAATTATAAAATTTTCTTTTGAAAATAAAAAGAAACGTATTGTTTGTTTATTTCAATAAAGCTACTAGATTTCTCTTCATCTTAATTTAAAAACAATTTTTTTTTTTAAAGAATAAACTTGCATTTTCAACAGATTAAAATTTAATATTGAGACTGATGGATCTTGAGTATTTTTATACACAAAATATTTATTGTATGATATATGATTACTTGAAACTTTTTAAGAGCTTGTAAAATTTAACTTACTTAATATAAATTTTCTTCTATGAAATGGTAAGTTTTTCCATTATAAAATGATTTTTTGTTATTAAAATAAACATTTGGTGTGTGTGTGTAATACGTATAACTTTTAAATTTGAAATAAATGTATCGTTCAAATATTTTCGTTATGAAAGAAAAACTTATTCCTGCATAATAATTTGAATATTAAACAAATGTGCGTTAGTAATGATTACAACTTAAAAAAACGAAAACGTACATTTAAAACAATAAACACAAATTTTTACCAAAGATATATTTGAATATTATTCTTAATCGTAAAATTGCAAAATAAATTTAAAAAAAATTGTAGATCTAGTCAAATTAATAAAGATATATATTGTAATTTAAAAAGAAGTTAATATTAAATTGTTAAATAATAATCCAAAAAAAAGTAGTGCTTAATTTTTCAAGTTATTTTTGAGCTTATATAACATCTTATATTTTACAAGAATATGTAAAACAAAGACTTCACATTAAAAAAAATCTTGATTAGAATACTTAAAAAATTTGTTTCCTTCAAAAATTACATTAAACTACCTTTATACACAATCATAATAACAATTTTAAATGCTAACTTGTTTCATTAAATTCATACATGCAATTTTTTATATTATGTTAAAGATGTGAGCGTCCCTAGTCAACATTTTACAATTAACTAAAAACATAATATAGTCTAAAAAATAAACTATTTAGAAATGTACAAATGCTTTTTGTATTTTTAAATGTAGTTGGCAATTAAAAAAACGAGTAATAATACTTGAATTTAAATTTAAGTTGACTTTCGGTTTACTTACTTTCAAGCAAGCCTAATTGCATTAATTAATGTATAAAAGCAAAAAAAAATTGAAAAATAAATTTTGAATGCTTCTTTTGCGCTGAATGTTTTTCCTATATATTTCATTTTGTTTTTAATTTTAAAAATTCTTACAAATATAATAATTTTTGTAATATTACACCTCTTGTTGTATTTTTTTATTTTGCCTCATTATTAGTTCAATTTTTAACTCTTTTGTATTCCAAACAATTTTCTTAGTTTTCAATTTATATTCGTACTGTCATTTCAAAGAAATTTACTTGTATTTTAATTTATTTTGTTCTTAAAATAGTAGAAAAATATATAAGAAGTTTGATTTTAAATTTTCTTCAATTTGTTCATTAAACAAATGTAAGAACAAAATACATAAGTATGTATATGTATTTTAAATTAATTATTTTTTTTTATTTCTCTTTTTTTTCTCTTTTCCCTAAAAATTACAAAAACATTTTTAACAAAAGATATCTAATTAATAAAATGTTATTTGATTGATCTATGATGTAATTCATTATTAGTTTCACTACTAAAACTATTTGAATAACCATTAAGATGACCATTTTCATGACCTCCATTATTTATTATATGACCATTAGTTGCAAATCCATTTGCATGACCATTTGTGTGACTATTTGTTTTGGACATTGCAATATCAGAATCATCTTGACAGTATTCTTCTTCTTGATCTAGAAGCTAAAATTAAATTAAAATTAAATCGATTTAAATATTGGAAAATATATGAATAATAAATAAATAATTTTTTTGATAAAAAGTTAATGTTATTGTTCAATTTAATTCATTGTAGAAATTAAGATGAAAACATTAAAGATAAATAATTATTTTAGCTTAGTTCTTCTTGTAAATATAGAAGACTTTTATTATAAAACACCATATGATTGATTGATATTATAAAAAAATTTCAAGATATGATTTTTTACTTTGGAAAAATAAAGTATTTTATAGATAAAAAAATATTCAGAATTTGTGTGACAAAGTAAAAAATATTTAAAGTGAATAGACAAGCTTATGGCTGTGAGGAAAAATTCAAATGGGCAAAAAATAGTAGACTACAAAAATAAAAATACGATGGAGTGCAAAAATATTATTATGACGGAGCAAATTAGATTCATAAATAAAGAAATTATTAAGAAATTTTATATCCGGTAACACATCTAAGTGACTTCCTTGAATAAATCTTTTTGCGCAATAATTATGTATATATTTGCACTTTTATTTAACATTCATTATAGAATATAAAATTTACTTTTTTTTTTAGTATGTAATCACGTTTTTTGTTGGGTGTCAATCAGAAAAATCTTAAACCAAAATAGCTATTGCTTAATTGTAAAAAATAAATAAATAAACAATTATTTAAACTTTAAAATCAATTAACGATATTATTTATATAAATGTAACAAATATTTGCTTAGCTCATTCAGCATTTAAGCTTAAATTTTTTTTGTTCTATACTTATATTTCAAATAAATAAGTTCTTAATAATTTTCATAATTTCTAATAATTTTTTAATAAGATATTTGCTTTGTTTAGAGAAGTAAAATATTTATTTTGCCTTTAATTTCTTTTTCTAAAAGTACAAAGATCAAATACATATTACAAATATTTAGTCAACGTGAAAAACTATTTACAGCTGAGCTTATCTAAATTTTAAGTTCATTATATAAATATAACATACTCAAACTTTTGTTCGTAATAAAAAAAAAATTAATTTAAATGACAATTTAGAAACTTTTTGCATAATGCAATTATATTATTTAATTAATTGGAATTTTTCCAAGGAAATAAAAATTAAGATTATATTTGGCAATAGTTTGCTATTCAAATAACTAGGATTCGATAAAATATTAAAGCTATTTATATATCAATTACGTATTATAATTTATTATATTCTAATGTACTTACCATACAAGGTAATTGAAATTTACTTAAAATGTGACCAGTACGACGTATTGCTTTTAGATATCTACTTGTTGCACTTTCTTTGACATGACCATTGACATGACCATTTGCATGTCCATTTGCATGGCCATTTGAATGTCCATTAGCTTGAACATTTGTGTGGCCATTTGATAATAACTTCTCTTTTGGTTTATCATCATCATCTTTCTTTTTTTTATTTTTATCTGTATATTTGGCTTTATAAAAATCTGAGAACAGAAATAGGAACATGATTCCATGAAAACTGATCCAAACAACGAATCCTTTTGGATAATCGCATTCTCTGAATAATAATTGTAATTGGTGGGTAAATATAGCAACAAATTGAACCTAAAAATAAATAAATTTTATAATCCTCAATGGTCAAAAGCTATCATTTAAATTTAAAATGATATACCATTTGGAATGTAGTTAAATACTTTTTCCACCAAATATATTTTTGGTATTTTGGACCCATCGCAGCTATCATATAATAGAAATACATAACAATATGTACAAATGAATTCAACAAAGCAAAGAATGTACTATGTCCACCTAAAAGAAAACAACAAATACCGTGATTAAATTAAAATTTATTTAGTTTGAGTTAAATCGATAAAAAGAAAAAGAATTATTTAAATTTATGTACCTGGAGCAAATTTCATTCCCATCCATACTGAAAATGGCATGCAACCATGATGTATAACATGTAATGTAGATACATGCTCATTTTTCTTACGCAAAAGGAAAAATAATGTATCGAAAAATTCTGTAAATTTAGATATGTAATACCACCAACATGTTGCAGCCATCTGAAAATTATAAAATAAAAAATTATTAATATAAATATTACCATCAAAACAAAAAATTAATATAGATATACAAATCTACTATAAATTTTTGTAAAATTGTGTAAAATTTTTTTTACATACCCTCATTGCTAATGGGTTATTTGAATAATCTACAGGTTGACATTTAAAGCTATAATGACCCCACCATCCACTCATTAAATACTAAAATTTATCAGAAAAAAAAAAACATTTTTGTTTTTTAAATTATTTAGATTATTTAAACAAACAAATTTACTTCATAACATATCCATGCACTGAACACTGTTTGGAATAAATTATAATAGACTAAAACTTTTCTAAGATCCATTGGTTTTCTATGTTCCATTAACTTTGGTGCTAACGATTTACTAAAATAAGCGTAAAATATACATAATGCAAGCGTTGGAAATGGTGAAGACATCATTGGCCAATCTTTGACTCTAGGATCTAAACAACAAAAAATTAATATTGAATTTTAGTAATGTTTAATATATTTTAAATTTTAAATTTTTTTTTTTTAATCTTACCACTCCTATTATCAATTAGATCTCTGTACCAATCATATATATCATGTAAATACTCCATCTTTTACTGTTATGTATTTTATCCAACGTTTATCTGTAAAAAAAAAAAAATTTTTTTTAAATTTATAAAACCTTTTCATTAAAAAAAATAAACAAAATATAACATGTATTTTAATTTTCTACTTTTCAAATGTATTTACAAAAAAAAAAAAAAAAAAAAAAAAGAAATTGTTTGCCGAAACCCGGGATTGAACCGGGGACCTTTAGATCTTCAGTCTAACGCTCTCCCAACTGAGCTATTTCGGCATATATTAAATAAATCACATTCATCTTACTTTAACATTAATAATATTTTATCTTTTTCTTTTTTGTTATAACATACGATGATACTCTTTTTAAAATTTCAAACCAAAAAAGTAAATAAACAAGGTAAAATTACGATAACAATACATAGTACATTTGTTCCCGCATATAAATATAAGAAAAATTTTAAATATGTATATTTTTGACAAATAAAAATCACGCGACAATTAATAGTTAAAATTAAATGCTAGCAGATGAACAGATTTCAATGAATGCCTTATAATTATAACATTAGCATATTGTAGTAACAAAATCATAATTAAATTTTGGTAAGCAATAAGTTTTTTTAATGGGAATTCACAATAATAGGTATACCGTACAAAATATATGTATAGGCACACATATACAATGTACTTATTTTTATACTCTCATTTCTATTTCCTACTTATTTTATTAAAATCAAGCTTCTTTTCATTGTATATTTGCTCCAAAATCCTAAATAACCAAATTTTTATTACTACCGTTCAGTCAACGTGTTGGAATGCAACTTTTATTCCAATAAAAAGAAAAAAATTGTAAAATATGTATGTAGAAAAGAATCGTCTTCAATTCTTTCGTCACTTCATTTTAAAATTTCATGAATAAAATACCTACATAAAAATTTTAAAAATTTGCTGTTTACATGACGTGTTCTTCACTATGCACATATAATCAATTTTATATCGCAATTCAAAATTTTAAATATTTTTGACTATAACGTTATAGGTATGTACAATTTTAAATATTTTTGGTGCTGGAAAGTACAATATTCAAAGTGTATGAAAACTTTTAGACCGACTGTATGTATGTCTATACAAGTAATGATAAATAATTGGTAATATAATATAGAAATTTAAGAAAAAAAAAAGCGAATAATAGGCACGGAAGATCAACATAATTATAAAAATAAATGTTTAATACTGGACTTGCCTACAATATCATTATTAGCATAGAGTATGAATATGTCATAAAGTATGTGTGTATGTACTACATAAATATGTATGTAGGTACGTAAAATCAAATACAAAATAAGTATTTGGAAGAATTTTTTATATGATTATCGAAAAATTTTGAAATTTTCTATTACGTGTTGTACGTGTTGAAAAAATATTATTCAATATTTATTTAATCATCAATTCTTTTTTTTTAATATTAAATTCAGGCGCGAACTAATCCGTTCGTATCATAACTACATGCATAATAATATATAATTTTAGAACAATTTAAAATCTATCATTGATATGTTAGACATAAATTTAGTTACTTTGCTACTAAGTGAGACGGTACATAATTGAGTATGCATACAAAAAAAAACAATGTTACCAATCTAATTTACTTATTAAAGGAATTTACAAGAGCATGAGAAATTTTGAAACTTACACAAGTGCATTTGTCAAATATATTACTAAAGACGCAAAAATCTATAATATTCTTGTATTTTATATAATATTTTATATTATAAGTATGCGTCCGGATTACTTATAAATAATACAACAAATAAAATGAAATTTGTCCAATCAGAAATATGATTTCAACAAATACCTACTCGTTTTAAGTAATTATCAGCATGAAATATGTTTTAAAAAACATGCATTTTGAAATTATAAATAAAAATACTGAAATACATATATACATATATGAGATAATAATAATTTTGACAATCAATATTGATTTTCACAAACAAAATGTCATATATTTATAATTATATAATATGATATTGTGTCAAAAATTACGCTGCATAATGTCAATAAATAAAATGTTATCAATCAATTTCATTAATAAATAATCTTAACTTTTCAACTATAGTTTGAAATAAATAGTTGTCAATAAATAGTTTTTATGACTAAGAAGAGAGTTAAGTCATTACATATATATGTATTTTGTCAAAAACATATTGGAAGACTAACGAGTTATTTTAATTTGCTGAATTATTCTCATACAAAATCTCACAATAATGATATTGATCAATTTGCTTATTATACTTAGCATTATCTACTTTCACATATTATGGTAACTTTATGCTATGTATACCTATTTTAAAGGCATCACTGATATAAAACTTATACTGTATTTAAACAGTAACTATTACGAACGTACGCAGATATTTTTAAAAGAAAATCTTACGATTTTTTTTTGAAATATTGAGATGTTAATAACTTGACTCAATATATTATAGAATAGAAAAATTATAATGAAAAATAAATATAAAAATTATTAAAAAATGGAGAAAAAATAAAAGTGTAAAAATTTGCAAAATCCCGGAACCATAATTTTAATTCTTTTTTTTTTTGTTAAGAGAACATGTAAACGCACATACATATTAAAATTTTATGTACATACATTGTATATGAATTATAACATTAATCATTAAATCTACTTGCAAGATTAGCAGAATTTCAAGGGCCGAAGATACTTTTTTCTAAGACTCATCAAGTCGTTAATATTTTAGGTTTAATAAGTGATTTTAAAAGCTAATCCCGTATACTGCGACTTTACATGTAGGACTACAAATAGTTTCATACTTCAAAATAGCATGTTGAAGAAGTGGTACTCCTCACTGAAATTCAACTGAAACAATGTTTGCATTTCTACTGTATTTTGTAAAGTGAAACTCATAAGTGTGTAGTGGAAATACACAGATTAAATACAACATTGCTTCTACCCTTTTTGATTATCATTTTGCAAAACATTTTTTAACCTAAAATATGCGAAAAAAAAAAGATAAAGTTCTAAAATTTTAAAAAAAAATCCATCTGCTTTGCAATGAAATCTTGATCAAAAATTTGAAGCCATGCCTTATTTTATTAGAAAACTGTTTACTTTTTAAACTTTTAGACAACTGAAAACGCCCGGAAATTAGCTATAGATACTTTGGCTATAGGTCCCAATGATTCTTTTACTTTTTAATTAACAAAACGAACCTAATTTGATAAAATCCACTTTTAAAAGAACTACTGTTTTTGAAATTGTTAACACTTACTCCATATATATAACACTTTCACATTGCATATACTATATACATTTAAAAGCAAAGGTGCAACTAAATGTATACAATTTTATTATAATGGCAAACATATGCAAATACATTACTAAAACATTTGTTACTATAAGCAATAAATAGAATTGCAAATTTCAAAAGTTCAAAATTTTAAATAAAAAGTTTGAGGGCATATTCTAATATTCTTTTATTTATTTCTTTTTTAAATAATATTTGCATTAACACTATATACCATTTATTATATTAAAAAATTCACTATACCAATTGTTTTAATGCGAAAAACATGAACAAACAAAAATGTACATGTTTGTATTAAAAGGAAGACATAGAATTAATTAATAGTGACTAAAACAATAAAAAAAAACATTATCTGCTCTATTCAATACAATATCAAATCGTACAAAAAAAATTATTTAATTATACAATAAATAGCTTGAGTTTGAAATGTCACAGCTCAAAAAAATTTTAATGATTAAAATGGAAAATTGCTTGTTTAAATTTTAATTTTTTGCAATAATTTAAAAACGAAACGCAGAGAGGCAGAGCTTTGCTCGATCGTCCGCGAAAATTCCTAACTTTTGGAAGAAATCAGGCATCAGCAACTGGACGTTTACTACGGGCCAAATGTTTAGAACTGATCACATAGACTTTTATAATATGTACTTAGTAAGTAAATTAAATAGATTTTAAATCTTATTTTCAACAAAATTTATAAAAACATTTAATTTTATATGTTTCAGTGTATTTTACATATTTTTATAAATTAACGTACAATATCGAGACAATAAAGGAAAATTATACAATTTAAACATTACTAGAAAAAATTGCAATTTTTTTAAACTTAATTCAAGTGTTAAAATTGTAATAATAACAAACGTTTTTTAACCTTAACTTACCGGCAAACCGGTTCTTAACTTATAAATTATACATTTTTTAAATTAAAATTTTATTCAGTAAATATGTAGAATAATAAGCGTTTGAATAATATTATATAAGAAAATATTAATTACATAGTTTCTATATTAATTTAATTCTATTAACTTTTTCAAATGAAAATTGGAGTTATCCTTCACATATGACTCATAAATATTTAGAACCTTATTCATTTTACGAGTAATAAAAGTATTATGCTTAGAAAGTTGCAGTACAATCTTATAGCACAAATTATGTATATAATTATGTACATATACATATGTATGTACAAAATATGTATAATATTCAAAAACCTATCATTATTTAATTTGTTGCTTAAACTTTCTATGTATATTATTAATAAACAACTGCATGTATTTAAAAAAAAAATTAAAAATAAAATTAGAATTTAATTCAACATATTAAAAAAATATTTGATATTATTAATTACTGAGGTAAATTATCAAATGTAGTCGTTTTCTATTTTCATACTTTACCGTTATAATTAAAGCAAACAAGGCTCTTTTTATGAGGACAAATAGTTCAAGTGAATTGTTAGCGTTTGAAATCATTTACCTGCATTCTAACCCGTTTACCTATAGTTCTATTGATCATATTCCCTAACTTTACATGCTTAGAAATGTTAAAAAATTCTATATGTGTAATTGTTGAAATTATAAACATGATGAATTAAAAATGCTAATATTTAATTGATTTTGTATTAAAATTCCTGTTCTAATTGCGAATAAAAAACTGGTAAAAAATTGTTGTTTTAAGTTTTTATGAATGACGTTATTACTTAATAAATTAATTATATAAAAACAAATAATGAACTAGTTTTTGCTGTTTATCGCATATTTGCAACATTTTAAATTTCAAAAATGTTATATTGCTTAAATAATGAGAATTTAAAATTATTTATAAAAAAATTAATGTGCATTTATTTAATATTTAATTTTAATTTATTGAAAAAGGAAAAAATAAAATAGAAAACAAATTAAGTTCAATAAATTTTAAAAATTGAACTTTAACTCTTGCTACTTTGTTTTATATCGAATTTATTCAAAATTTGATATTTACTCCTTTTTTTTGAAATTTGGTTTTAAGGTCTGCTGGGCAGTGACCAAAAAAGAAGATATTTACTTGTATTTAATTACAATAAAAAATTCTGCAAAAAACTTTAAACATATGAGAACAATTGAGGCCTATCCAACATTTTCGTAAAAATTAGTTATTATGTTCTTAGAAATAAAGAGCCGTAATGGCCTAAAGAATTGTTCTATATTTTCAAAATACTTAGTTTACTCCGCCTTTCACTTTATTTTAACATAAGTTTGTTTTTGCTCTTTAAAAATATTCTTAAAAATTAAATATTTAACATTTAGAGCAATAGAAAACAATTTAAAAAAAAAAAAAAATTAAAAAAAATTGTAGACATTTGTATTTGCGTAATATTCAAAGATAAACTTCTCAAACTTCAAATTATAATCTATAATGCTTATAATTTGCACTTTATAGAATATGACGATTGTGAAATGGAAGTTTCATACACCAAAAGAATTAAAAGTCAATGAAATCTCTGAACTATTTCCCTTGATAAGCTTTAAAAAAATTTCCATTTTTTTTTAAAATTTCCATTTATTTCAAAAATTATTAGAAGTTTAAATCAGATATAAATGTTTTTGAAAAAAACCAGTTTAGTCAAATTTCATTTCAACAACTATACAAATGCTTATACAAATTTTGAACCTACACAAACAAAATATGGACATCAACAGTTGAAATTTGAATTTTGTTGCGATTACAAGAGTTTTATTTATTATTGGATGCGATGCCATTAGTAAAAATTCATTAGACATTCTTACATCTCAAATCGCACTATTTTCTTCTCAACATTTAAATGCGGTCTTCTTACTTCTTCTTCTATTATTTTCTAGCTGAATTAAATTAACGCTATCGATCATTAGGTCACTTCAAGAAACTGAGATAAGCTCAGAACTTATCAGATATTAACCTATGAAGGATCTATGAAGGTTCGTTACAAAAAGTTAGAATTAACTCAACAAAAAATTCATAATCTCAAATTCAAACAAATCAAAGTGATGAACATAAACTACATTCGACAAAAAATCAGCACGGGATTAGTTAATTTTCTTTGAAGAAAATTTTTAATTTTTTTTTTATATAATTTTTTATACCGATAAAAGGTCCTTGCTGTATTAGCTTCTAGTTTCACTCTTTTTTTCTCACTTTAATTTTATTTTCACTGATTCCCATACACTTCAATTTGCGTTTTGATTTAATGTACAATTTTTTTTTTGTAAATTTCAATTAAATTAAGGTTTTTACTATTTTCTATAACGCATGGAAGTCATTTAAAACCATAATTTAGTTGTTAGACTATAAAACCAAGTAAATAAACAAAGTCGGTAAAATTTTTTATTTCCGGTTCATTGTCTTTTTAATCACACAATGATAATTACTTTTATAAAAAAAAATTCTAATATTCTAATTTGGCAAACAGAAGTGTAAAAAAAAAAAATTTGAATGAAAATTTAAATTTTAAATTGTATAGTTAGAGAAACTTGTCAAAACCACATATTATTCAATTCATACAATAATATTTAAAAATATAAAATTTTTTAGCTTTTACAATAATCACCTAAAATTAAAAACTGCTTTAAAAAAAAAAAAATTATTATGTGCAAACAAATTTGATATTTACATATGAGAAATAAATGTATATGATAAATTGAAAATAAATAATTCAATTTTTCCACTTATAAGAACTCTAGGTACTTTTCACTTTGAAATTCTAGCACGAACTGAATTTAATTAGAATTTAAATGGGCAGTTTTTAGTTAATTTAACAGCGATAGCATGCTTTTTTATCATTTCGATTTTTTGTTTTTTTTTTTTTCTGTTTTAATTTGCTTGTCTGTTTTAATTTCCTCTTTTGCGTATAGAACTTTAAAGTCATTTATTGTTTTTAAATTTATTTTATATTTTTTATTTACATTTGTTTTACATGTGTTATCTTCTTTTACCTTTACTTGTTCTATAACTTTTTAAACTTTTAAAAAATGCAATAAGTATTGGGCTTTTTTGTTTTTTCTTTTTAATTTATACAATACATAATAAAATATATTTGAAATAAACATGAATGTAAATAATTTTAAAAATTTTTTGTTTTATGTGACCTCAAGCAATACAAAAATAAATAAAATAAAAAAAAAAATTATATTGAAAAAACAAGAAAATATCAATGATTGATAAACAATTTGAAAACATAACCTTAAAAAAAATCAAAATTTAAGAATATTGTGTCGTATGCGTAAATGAGCAGTTAGGTATTGTTTACATTTGCAAAATTTTTACTTACTAATTGAATAATTTATATTTATTCACCGCATGTACACTTTGCATTGTATTGCCTATATTTTAAACATTCTAAATTTGAAAGGATTTTTTATTAAATTTTGTGTTACAAAGGGTTTACCATTTATAATGAAATCATGTATTGTGTTCACTTATTGTTTTTCAATAAATTAATTTTAATATTAATTTTTAGCCGCCGGTTTCGGTTCAGTCGCAGATTTTTGAAAGTCAATAGCAAATATTTTAATGTTTTTTTTTTAATCATTGTCTCACTGTCAAAAAATTTATATAATAAAATTATACTTGTACTTTTACCGACACCAGTTGTTTCTCTTTAAACAATATTTTCATAGTGCGATATTATCAACATTGTATAATTTTACAAACACTTTAACTACAAATTCTTCCTTTCAAAATAAATAAAAATTTTATTTTACAATATGTAATCGAATTCATATATAAATTTATCTTATATTAAAAAAATCAACTGTACATTGAGATCATTTTATTATAATAGAATTCTTAATAAGTTTATTAAAATTAAAATTTTATTTTTAAATATTTAATAATTATGCAATTCATACTTATATCGACAGCTACATTTCGTTAAAATAACTATCATTTTTATACTGACGTAAATATACCGGTTATTACATTCATTATATTTATTATATAAAATTGAAACTACAAATGAATTTTTATAATAAATTTTAAAAAAATAATTATATATTATGACAATATTTAAAATATGAAATTTGTATTTTTACAAAACCGGTTTTATTCAACTAAATTGATAATTTTTATTTTAATTACCTTAATATTAATATCTAATAAATTATGTTTTTATTAACAATGCGTAAATTTACAGGGTTTCTTATAAGAAGTTCAATGGTAATTGCACACTTATGTAAGTATAAGTATGTATGTACATATGTATGTATTTTTTAACGAAATTGAAATAAATAATATTTTTGAATAATTTTTGAGTTTAACATTAAATTTTTTAATAATTTTAAGACATTGTGGAAAAACTAAATTTCAAAACTATAAGAGACTTGTGAATGACATTAATTTTTACTAAAATTCTAAATTTTCGAAATAGCCATAAGACAGTAATAAATAAGGAAAGGTTTAATTTATTGTAAAGAAGGATTTACTTATGTTTACGTTCTTTATACAAATTAATTAAGCCAACTCAGTCTAAAAATTCCTTAAAGTTGCGTACAAATTCATGTACATACGTACATATTTGCCTATAAATCTATGTACATATGTATAGTGTACATTATTACTACGCTTATGAACTAACATTGTATGATGTACATTTTTTCTACGCTTAACGTCTAACCTTATGGTCATCTACATCATGGATGGCAATTAAAGGGCACGCGTGCCAAACTTGGCACGGAAAAAAAATTTGATGGCACGTTATAGTTGTGCCTCGACAAATTTTTATATAGATTTTTTTTCTAATAAAAAATCTAAAAACTCGTTGAAAAATTGATTGAATGAAAAATTTCCTAAAAATGATAATTTCCTAATAGCGAAATGACAAATATTCAAAACCAAACATATTCAAATGTTATATTCTTTTTATTTTTGTTTTTTTTGATGAAATACACATTTTTGAAAAAACTAATTGGAATTTCACCTATGAATTTACAAATATTCTTGTTTCTATTAAGCAACAGTTTGCACAAAGATTTCTCGATTTTAAAAGGATCGAAAATATTTTAAAAATTATTAATTACCCAGATTTATTTGATATGCAAGATTGTGACAATAACCTCCTTAATTGGATGCGATTAGATAATTTAGAAATGCAAATTATTGATCTGCAATCCAATCCAATTTGGGTAAATAAATTTGTGAATATGCGGAAGCTTGTTGAAGATTTAGAAAGCCATCGATCCCAAAATGTGGAATCAGAATGTTTCATGGAAAGTAAAATTTTAGAAGCTTGGAATAGTATGCCAGATACCTTTTATTCAGTCAAAAAATTAGCAATCTCGTTGTTAACGATTTTCTCTTCCACTTACTCTTGCGAAAGTCTTTTTTCCGTTTTGAATCATGTACATTCAAAGACTAGAAACAGATTAACAGAGGAAGATTCGGCAGCATGTATTACTCTGCAGTCAACAATGTACCAGCCCGACATAAAAACTCTTGCAAGTAATATGAAACAAAAAGTTTCTGATAAAAAATTAAATTAATATTTTTTCTATCTGTATTTATTAATTTTTATACCTTGAACTATAATATGTATAAATAAATATTATTACAACTTGTCATAATATTGTATTTACCTAACCATACCTGTACTTGGTACTGTGCTGGCACGGGAAAAAGTGTGACAATAAATTTCCCCAAATTTTGGCACTTTGATCAAACCCTATTTGCCATCCCTGATCTACATAATTTAGTTTTCTTCAGAAAATTTGAATGCGTAGGTACTTTATACATAATTACAACAAATGCGTTCATATACATAAATATATATGCATGTATGTATAAATGTTTATTCGAAGAAAAAAATCTTCCTGAATTTTTGATTTTTACAAAATAAACCCATAAATATTTACATATATACACACATTCATAAATAGTTACATTACAGTCTAACAATCTGTTATAAAACTCTTAATTGACATTTTTAACAGTTACATTATGTCATTCTAAATAAATTAGTAAATTTCAATACACCGTTATAACTTCGTTTATATGGCTTATAAAATAATAGCAGTTCGGTTTCAAAGTATGTACAAAGAATAAACAACTCTTGATTTTTGCCTTCGTAGAAAATAAATGTGGGAAACAACAAAAAAAAAAAAAAACTTAACTTGAAAGGTGAAAAGTTGTTTCACGTTTGAAAAGCTTTTTTTTTGTTATAGAAATTCACCACGATTGCTTATTTCTATTTACTTATCTCCTTTTTATATTTTAAATGCAATGTATAGAAATAATCATTTAAACAAGTTAAGTTATATGCCCGGGTAGCTCAGTCGGTAGAGCATTGGACTTTTAATCCAAGGGTCCAGGGTTCAAGTCCCTGCTCGGGCGAATTTTTTTTTATGAGAATATTGTTTTTTTTTTTTTTTTTTTGTTAAAATCTGTTCAGAAAATTTATAAGCATTTATAAAACAATAAAAAAAAAAAATTATCACATAAGAAAGAGAAAAACTGTATGCATCTGATTTCTATCAACATTATTGATGAACAATTTAATTATGTTAATACCAATTTATTCTCATCTCAAGTTGTCAACTAAATAAAGTTCTCGCGGAATAAATAAATTTTTGGAAAAAAAAATAAATTTTATAAATATGATTTTATTGAAAAAAAAAAATTATCGCCCGAGCAGGGACTTGAACCCTGGACCCTTGGATTAAAAGTCCAATGCTCTACCGACTGAGCTACCCGGGCACATATTTTAATACCGCAAATATAAAACTAAACTAGCATATACCTTTTTTTATTTTTTTCTGTATTATCGTATAAAATTATTAATGTAGGGATCTCTATCTATTCGCACTCTAATCAGATTGGAACATCTACTTATAACTATATACACATTTGTACGTAAATGATTATATTATTTCTTTTGAATTTACTTTAATTTTTGCCTTTTTTATAACAGCAATTAAGTATTTTGCACAAGAAGTTGTAAAGTAAAATGACACTTCATTGAATTTCATTTATATTAAATTAAGCTAAAAAAGATTAAACACAAATTTATCAGCAAAAACTTTTTCAACAATTGGTGTTTCAATAATACCAGGAAAAAACTTTCCGTCTTAAAACCAAACAACCTGCATTAAATTTTTTCTCAGGAAAAATTTTGAAGTAAGGACACTTCGAAAACTTATTGAAAATAAGAAAGAAAAAGAGAAAAAAAATTTTATATCTTTTGGGTAAAATTCAGAAGAAAATTAAGTCAAATGTACAACTTTTTTATAAATAAACCATTAATGTTAATAATAAAAAAAAAAAATCAAATAAATTAAAAGTTAAAATAACTTTTTTAATTAAAAAAAAAAAAGTTACCGCCCGAGCAGGGACTTGAACCCTGGACCCTTGGATTAAAAGTCCAATGCTCTACCGACTGAGCTACCCAGGCTATATGCACCACCATGTCAATTTAACAGCTATATCTCCATATTGAATTAAAAATTTATTGAGAATATGCGGTATGCCATAATGCACAAAAGCGAACACGTGTTTGCAACAGAATTTTTTAAAACCAAAAAAAAAAAAAAAATACTAACACCACTCCACACTATAAATATCTACTATACTGTGCACTACATAATGTATATTACATGTGTTGCACGTTGTATAGTATAATAAAAACTGAAGCTGTATGAAGCGGCTTCATACAGCTCAGTTCTTTCGTTATATAAAAAACTCTCCGTCGTTTTTATTGTTTAAAAATTTATACGTACCAATAACGATACAAAATCAATGTCCTGTTTTAACGGCCTTTAGTATGCTTATTTTTTTTGTTTTAATATTATATTTATAAATTTTTGTTTAGTTTAAATATTTTCCAAGTTTTGAACTTTGCAGTAGATCCACGGTAACAGAATTTGTTTCAAATCTGAAAAATTAAAATTGCACTGTTATATTAATAAAGTAAACAGAAAAATAAATATATGTATATTGCATTAAATGCTTTTGTATGTCTAAAATTAAATAAAAAAACTGATTCTTATTTATATACTGATTTATATTTGTACATGCACATGGGTATCTGGTGCAAATACCAGTCTATATCTGGTAACATACTATCTGGTAGATACACTAGTAGCCAACTAGTGCACTTTTTAAAAATTAAAACAGGAAATTTTACTGTTTACCACCGTGCTAAAGAGTAGAGTTGGTTGCAAGACTCATTTTTCCGGCAACAAACGTAGCATTTACCGTTGCTACAGACTCTATTAAACTTACTTTCATCAGTCTATAACATATTTTTCCATTACAAAAGTGGGTTTTCTTTGTGAATTTTTGAAAATTCAAAGCAGCGTTTTATATTTTTTTAAGACACAAGAGGTTTGTTCTTGGTTACACACCCTCTGAGTCCTGTACCTAATAAACGTCATGTAGCAGCTCTCGCAGACACTTCTAAATTTAAATCTTCTTTCGGTTGTTGCTGAATCTTGGTAAAAGAGTAAGAAAAGAATGTTGTTTGCTTAAACATACTGTAGTTCTATCTTTTTTGACCGTTGGTTTTTTTGATTTAAGCTTTATAACTTTTCCAAAAACAGTTGGTTTCGTACAAAACCACAAGATCTTCCTACCAGGGTCGAAATTTGGTTCTTACTGGTACCTTTTTCAAACATACTCCAACTTAACCGCCTTTCATTTGGAGTTCAGTGTTTTCCTCTCCCCATTTTACTATTTTATGAATACTTCCACCATATTTCTTAGCAACATTTATTTCTTTTTAATATAGAAGCTTTAAAACTCAATAATTGTTAGCTTTTATTTCAAAAATTACTAAAATAATTGCTACTTTTGCACTCTGTCTTATTTAAATGTCCACAGTATAATTAAACCAGTACATTTAAGGCGTTTGTTATATCGAAAACAAAAACTCACGTTATCTGTAAAACTTTTTTTAAATTCTGTAAGCTAACATCAAAAAAATATACAACCAATGTTATTAAAATTCTGAGAGAGGAAGGCAGGTATGTCTCAAAATATTAATATTAGCTAGGGTGTCTTATTAAGCTGGCCTCCAGTGTAAGTAAATCCTCATTAGTCAATTAGATTTGTTTTTAATATCAAGAAAAAGAATGAAGTTAAATTCTGTCTAGGAAAAGAACAAGAATACCAAATGTTCACAAATTTAAAATAAAATTATATTTAAAGAGGAGCATTTTTTATTGCGTCAGAAAATAAAATAATCAAAGCTTGAATAAAAATTAGAAATTACCCTAAAGATGCCAGACGCAATTAACTAATTATGGAAATTGAAACAGAAAAGTAGAAAAAACTGGAAAATTAACAAATTTTATTTTATCTAATTAGATTTGAAGTTCATATTGACTTGTATTATCTATACAACTGAAATTCGAATTGAAAAATATATAATAAACACAAACATTTTTTATATAGAAAAAAATAATTTTAAAAATAGTTTTAAAATGTCAACATTTAGACATGTGCTATGAATTTTTAAGAGTTGAAATTTTAAAGGTAATTAAATCAAAATTATACAAAATTTTAAAGACAAAAATAGACAATTTATTATTCCAACAATTTAAAAATTTTTCACATATCAGTCTTTTTCATTCATATTTTAATAAAATCACAAGACTATAGGAATATTTAGCTTATTTTCAAAGCTTCGTAATGTAGAATCTGCGACAACTAAATATTGCAAAATTCTTTCATTTTAAGTATAAGTATTTGGTATTAAAATACAAATGTAAATGCGTATTTCTACAACATTAATTATTTAGTGCTCAAGTTACCTAAGAATAAATAACATACATAGATATAGTAACATAAAAGTACATACATAAAAGTACACACAAATCTAAAACACACGAAAGTTACATCAAATAATGACAAGGCCAAAATTTTTGTTATTTCAGCACTTTGCGCAAAAGCACATTTTAATGTAGAACAATCCAAACGGCATAAAAACTTTATTGGCATAAAGTTATGAAAATTCTTTATAGACAGACTTTTACAAATTTTAATAAATTTTTAGTATAAAACAAGTACAGCTGCATTTTTTGGAAATATTTTAGAATTTTTTTTAAATTTGTGAGATAAGATAAAAAAATTCTTTTTTGTGTTTTCGGAAGAATGAAATTTTTAGAATACTTTTACTTTAAAAAGAATTGATTTGAAACGATATGCTTATATCTTTTGCTTATATTTTATAGAGAAAATACGAAATGATTGAATGAAAGTCTAAAAAATTTTTTAATATAACATTCACTTTTACCGCCTGATTTTTTATATTACACCCAGCGTTGCCATATTGATTTTACAGAAAATCTAGAAAATTCCGTTAAAAAATCTAAAAAATCTGGCAACATGAAAAAAAAAAAAAAACTGAGATTCTAATAAAAAATTAGACTTTTATATTTAATTTAAGCACATTAAACAACACAACATAAAAAAATCATTTCAGTTTTAAAAACGCTTAATATAGCTTATGTTTACCAAAAACTTTTCTTGTTATAAATAAATTTTCAAAAATGCTTTCTTTGCAAAAAAAATATAGCTAAAAATTATTAAGTTAACTTTTTGTACACTCTTGAATTGTTTATTTAGTATATTTTTTATTAATTAAGTATAAAATTATAACAGGTATGTATATTAGTTTATCATTTTAAATTATTATATAACAATATTGGATTTAATATGTTTGTTAAGAGTTTGCTCTTGTTTGGTTTTATTGAAAAAGTTCGTTCTTAATTGGCTGGCTACAATGGCAACGAAAGACGAAATAGGATAAACAATTTCAAAAAACATAAGCATAATTTTGATTCCAGGTGAGTCGAAAAATCTGGTAAACTTCAAAAATTCTGGTATTTTGGGTCATTTTAAAAAATCTGAAAAATCAGATAAATCTAACAATATGGTAACGCTGATCTTACCTTGTCATTAACCGGATGGAAACGAAATGAGTTAATATCACGCATTCGTAAAATAAAATTTTTAACCCAAAGACATCAAAACTAGTAATGTTCATTCGCTTTATTTTTAAAACTGGCCTGTTTTGTAAATATTTTGAGAAAGAACGGGAATTGAAAAAAAAAAGTTAATCTTATTAGAAGAATGATAATATCTAATTAAAATAAATGAGAATTTTGATTTCAAAGTGACTGAAAAGAGTGTGACTGTACAGAAGAGGTACACAGTTTACATATGTATAACAATTTTACATATGTTTTGAGTCAAATTTAATTGCAGGGAAAATAACGTGAAAGGACACAAAAAACCACAAGATATACGCCACCATATCATTAGCAGCTTCGGTTTTATTTTAAAAGAAATAATTGAGGCAATACAATAAATAAATTAAATATTAGAATTAAAATTATTAAAGAATTAAAAATTCTTTTTTTTCACTATCCTGCTGTTATATGCAAGATAGTGAAAAAAAAGAAAAGGACAGAAATGTTAGTGATTTCTTATAAATGTTCTCTTTTATCCTTTCAGACTTCATATTATTTGTAAAATTTAACGTCATATATATCGGAAATAATTTCACCGGAACAAACAGAAAAATAATGATTCCAATTTGGCAGTTATTTAATCAATTACTGAAATTCGCAATCTAAAATTTTAAATCACAATAACACTATCATAACACGAATCGTGGCAAAAATATTTTTTGAAAATAATAAATTTAATTTTACAGGTCATTTTTATTTTACACAACATGAGCGATCGTAATTAAACTATTGTAAATATTGTTGAGGCGTATCCAAATCTTTTTATTATGAAATTGCAAACCAATGCGGATCTATCAATAGTCATATTGAATTACGCATAAAAAGGGCGTTATTTATATAAAATATTTATGTACATTTTAAAATATGTAGATATATGCATGTGTTTTGGCGCAAAGTCTCAAAAAATGTTGTAATAGTACCCATGAACAAAAATTCTGCCATTAAATGAATGTTATACACATCATTCTAGATTCCTATATTATTCATATTATATTTATTTATATATTTCTATGCACATTGTATAATTAATTTTCATTGATTAATAATAAAACATAATAGTGCATAATCCACACGTGAATGTACGCAATTTGAAGTAATAAAAATTTGGTAACAATATCATGTTAATAAGCAATGTATATATACATATGTACATAAACACACAAGCTGAGATACACAATTGCACACGCTAAAGTACACAAACACGCACACGTACTTAAATATATTTCACATATTATTCATTATAACGGAATTTTCGCTTTTATTTATTATTTCACTTTGTTTTGCTTCGGTTTTTATCTTTCTTTTTTATTTTTTTTTGCATAACCTACACTTATGCAGGTGCATTTGCACTATGCGTAACTGTTTTGTTTACTTAAAATTGAAATATTTACTGGTTTTTTTATAAATGTAGAGAAGAAAGAAAATTAAAAAGTTAAATAAAAAAAAATGTCATTATGTAACAGATGATTCTGCGTTTTACATACTTAAATAAAAATTAAACATAAAGAGCATTTTTAAAGTGAAACTATGTGCAAATAAAGTATTGAAGAAAAAAAAGAAATAAACAAAAGCAAATTAATTTTTTAAATACTTAGTCCGAAGCTTTTTTATATTATCATTGTACATATACATTTTACGTACATATGTATGTATGCGCATATTTTTATTAAAAATAACCAAAATTCCTATAGAAATTATGGAAGGCAGACAGCAAATAATTGTTGGGGGAATACCAAAAAAATAACAATAACAAAAAATGTAATGACCAGAAAAATTATTTTAATTGCTTTAAAATTAAAGCATAGCAAAAACAAAACGAAAATTCCCCGAAAACTGATTCAATTGATTTTTCTGTATTTTTCTCGTTATTGTAGTGCAACCTTTTCTAGTTGTTAGGACAACTAATGTTATGCTGATTAAAATAAATATGTAAGACTAAGAATTAGTGCTCTGCTTTTATAAACTATCGAAACATGACAAAAAGACATATTGCATAATCTACAAGGCACCTTAAGGTTACATGAAAAATAATTAGAAAATGATGTACCACAACTGAAATAAAATTTTAACTGGGATTACTAGAGCTTAATAATCACGCAACGCATGGTCGCATTATAAAGGTATTTTCGTTTTTTTAGCACAGAGGCTGAATTGTTAGTGCACGCCTCAGATGATAAAAAATTTGTAACATGATAGATCTTATTTTAAAACGAACACGTTAGAGCCTTGTTTGTCATTTATAATTTTTCCAATTTGAAATCAAATTTTCTCCAATTTAAAGATTTGAGAAATCTGATTTTTTTTTTTTTGATTTTTTTGACTCTAATCGTAAATAATAAAGTACGAATTTTTATATTTTTTTTTTTTGGAGATATTAGAATTTATTCAGAATAAAAGGGAGTTTTCTTTTCATACATTGAAAAAAAAAAATTTTATATTTCGGAAAAATTATCAACCATTGAAGAATTTTTTTTTTACTTTTGAACTCTCTAAGGTAAAAATATGCAGACGAATCTATTGTCTGACACATCTGAATGTCTGACACATCAGAATGTTAATTCTGATGTAAGAAACCTGATGAAATCGCCCTGAAGTTATATTTAACCTATGTACATACATCATGTATTATTTTTTATTTAAAAAATTCAAATTAAGTGTTAAAAAAGATTTTTTCCAAATTCTCCAGATTAAACCGAATGAAAACATTTTCGAATTAAGTTTTAATTATTGGTTAGAAATAGCTTATTTCAAAAAGCAAAATAGAGCTGAATTTGCTTTTTACTCATGTAGCAATAATTTGACACAAATTGACTTATGTATGTATGTAAATTTATAATCATTTCCAAAAAATTTTGAATTAGAGTCATTCTTTCTACTTTTTTACTTTAAAATTTAAAAACTTAAAAAGTCACAGGGAATACTATATGTTCAAGTGTCATCTGCCACTATTTTTTGACTGTTATCACATATTAATTAAAAGGAATTTTCGCTTATGACACACTGATAAAAAATTTCTATACAATACAAGGTATGCTTGAAGATGCATACTTCTATATAGAATTCATATTTCATAATATATCACATGTATGTATGTATGTCGTTTCTTAGAATTCTCATTCAGTATATTCAAAGAAATTCAATATACATAGTATAAATAAGATTTATTAATTCATTTTTTAAAAATGTTCATTTCACATTTACAACATTGCTGTATGGCACACAAGTAAATAATAATTTCTATTAAATTTATTAACATAATAAAATATCTTTAAAGAAAAAATTATATTTGTATGTACATATTTTATTGATTTAATAAGTAATTAAAAATAATTGAATTCAATCAAAAAGTTTTCATTTAATTACTTCAATATACATACATATTATACATATGAATGTACATACATACTTACAAGGTAATGAAAACCCAAAACGAAAATATTTTTTGAAATACTCATGTGCCCATAATTCATGTACATATCAAAATATAAAAAAAATACATACGTATGTATGTATGTGATATATGTATGTTAACAAAATATCCATAAATTTCACAAATATTTATTATATTAAATACATACAAATGTACATAAATATAGAAAAAAAATATTAATTATGTCACTAAAAAATGGGTTAAATAAACAATAAAATTCAATGATGGAAGAAAAAAAGTATTGCAATTTTGAACAACAGTTTCTCCAAAAAATTTAATTAACATTAACTTTAAAGTGATAACGATACCAACACCCACTTTATTTTTATAGTATGTACAGTCAGCCATACATTCCTACTTATAAATATTGATAAGTATCTTAAAATAAAATATTTAATTATAAATTTCACTAATGAATCATAAAAGTTTTTAACTACAATACATACATACATACATATATAGACAAATATTTATTAATAATATTGTAATTAAAAATTATTACTGTCGAAACTATGTATAAATAAGTACATATGTATGTATAGATACTTATGTACATTTATGATTATAAATGAAAACTTTTACTATCATTTACCACTTTTATTATATTTTTTTTTCTTTCATTTTATTGTTGTTATTTTTATTATAATTGTTTTTGTTATTTAATTTAAATATTATCAAAAAATTTAAATTTTAATAAAATAAAAAAAAAATTATACATATGTGTGTTTGTATGTATGTAAGTACATAATGAATAGAGTGACCATATGTACTTTATTTTTATAAAGTGTTTTCCGTACGTAATTTTTTTTTGTTTCCAATATAACGAATACCCAATAAAACAAACGTTCCAATATAACTAACTGCTAAATTTTTTGAATTAACTTCTCTATTTAAAACTCTATTTATATAACAAACAGGAAAAATTTTTGTTGTTCTTTTTCTATGATTATCTAGCAATATTCTTGTTACATTATCCGTTATTAACTTTATTATAGATATAAATTCATTTTTTATTCATACCTATTTTGATATTTTTTGATCAGTTTTATTCTTTTTTTCCGCGATCTGCCGCGTTTTTGTGAAAAGCATCTATGTATACTTAATGGCAAATAGAAAGCGTCTGAATATAAAAGTAAAACTGATAATTTTCAAAAATTAATGGACATTAATTTTTTCTTACATACCTAAACATTTGAATTAAAAATGAACACAGTTTTCAATTGAATTTAGTACACATGTATATTTTTCCTTCAGATGTATTCGAACGATCTCGAGATAACGAATTACCCGGACTTTATATTAAAACATAAGCGTATCTAAGAAACTTAACAGAAATTCTTTAAAAAATTCTTAAAATTTCTTCTAATAAAATTTTCATAAATTCATAAATTCAACATTTTAATTGACTCACAATTTTAATTGACTTTCTCCCATTTTTATTATTAAGACTGAATTGCAAGTGTCATTTTGATTTATTTAATGTGTAGCTGTTACATCAATTATGACATATACATCTACATAAATGTAATTAATATAGTGACATATTAAGTATGTATGTAAATGCATGTTAAGAATTTAAGACAAAACGAGAAAAAATAGAGTTGACCTTGTCAACTCTGTGATACTGTGTTCGTACGAGTATAAAAATTATGTATATAAAAATATTTTAAATATATTATATTTAGAGCTCGATTACAAACTATATTATATTAATTTGGTATTTAATATTGAGTTTTTATATAAGAAATGTCCTATATTTTGCTCACCAAAATATGGTTACCTTAATAGTAAATAAAACACACATATGAATGCCATACATATACATATGTACATAATGCTATATGTTTATATATACATATTTATGTACATGTATAAGCACATTTTATGCATATAATTAAGTAATTTATACAAACTTATAAATAAAATCTGTATAAGCAATATGTGCATACGTATGTACCTCTTACATTTATTTAAAATGTAAAATCTATAAAATCAAATGAATCAACAAAAAATCAAAAGACGAGAAAAAAATTTTTTTTTAAATAACAATCAAAAGTGATTTTTTTATTTTAATTTTTTTATTACCGTTATTATTCTTATTATTATTATAAAATTTGGATTTTTTGTTAACGAAACCCAAACAAGTGAAAGTTTTAAATGTTTTTTTTTTTAAACAAAAAATATAATAAAAAGAAAAACTAAAAATAAAAATTAAATAAAAATTTTACAAATATTTCAAATTTTTAGAGAAAAACAAAAAAAAATTTCTAAAAACATATATTTTTATTTTAACAGTTATTCAATTTTAATACTAAATTTTTACTTTAAAAACACTTTATTTTTCTTTTTCGTAAATCTTCGAAAATTTGCTTTATTTAAATAAATTTTTTTATTCAAAATAAAACTTATTGTTAGAAAATTTTTTGAGTTATCCTTAAAAATAATTCAAAATCAATTTGATTTTTAATATTTTTTTAATTAAATTTAATTGAATTTTTATTCCTTTTTTTAATAAATTTAAATTAATGTAATCCCCCCACACACTGTTGAACGTATTGAAAATATTAATTCAGATTTTTATTTTAGAATTTTCTTTTTCGAAATTATTCTGAAAATTTTAAATTTTATAATTATCATAGAGAAAATAATAACATAAGAGAAAACATATTCCATTTAATACATACATACATATGTAAGTATTCCATAAAGGTCAAAGTTGTCATTTGATTTTTTGAATTGCATGCCAAAACATTCAAAAAAATTGTCAAATTCAAAGAAGTAAATTGTTGTCAAATTATAATTGAAACCATTGTCAAAATACAATCTGCATTTGTTGCCATTGTCGCATTTTTATATAAGGTATACATACATACATACACAGAAGAAAAACAATAAACAATTTTTGCCAAAATTTTATATTACACAGAGTTTTTTTTTAATCAGAAATAGTCATCCAAATTTCTTTTTAAATAATCATATAGATTTCCTATTAGTCCCTTTTTTCTTTTTTTGTAAATCGGTGAAAAAGGGGATGTAACACAAATTTTAAAATTGATAGGTACTTTTATCCAATTGGAAGCAAACAGTAGCCCAGTATACAATTCTTTTTTTTCTCATTAAAATACTATAAATATTTTTTCGAATATAGTGGATTGAGCAATATGAAACATCGTCCTTATAATTCAAAAACCACTTCAGTTCACTTTATCAAACCTAAATAAATTTAACATTAAATAGAGTTGTAGCTAAATTAAATCAAAAACGGAAAAATCCAAAACGTTTTTATGTACTGTAGTGTTCAGTAAGAAAATCATTTATTATTTTTACTTTATAGTTGCAATAAAAATTCTAATAAGATTACTTATAGATAATTTTGTTATTTATTTATTTAACATTTTAAACTTTAATTTTATTTTTTCTAAATTAAATTAATTTCTTTGAGATTATATAATCAAATAATATACCTAGTATATTTTATTTTATTTTGGAAACTTATTTTTATTTCAATTTATTTATTAAATTGTAATAAATTTTTTTTTAAATTTTTCAAATACAAATATTGTTGAAATTTCACTTAAGATTTTTTTCAAAAAACAACAAATGCTTTCAATTTATATTTAACAGGATTTGTTAAATTAATTAACAAACAAATTTTTTAATTAAATTCTTTAAATAAAAAAAATTTTCATTAATTATTATTAAATTTCGTTTTTATTTTATCACTATAAAAAATTTTATTTAATTATTAAAATTTTTATAAAATAATTTATTTACATTTTTTTATAGCAGCCGTAGATTTTTTTTTTTTGATGAAAACTTTTCCAAAAAAAATTTGAAACTGGAAAATTCAAATTTGTGTAATCCAAATATAATTGCATAGAATCGCAAAATAAATCGATTCTTTTGTCTTATTTTTATCTATAATCGATTAATTCTTAAACGTTATAACGTAAATAAAGTTTATTAATATTTTCGTATTTATTTACAAATTTTTTTTTATTTAAAAAATATTTTTTCAGGGAAAATAATAAACAAGAAATAAAAACAAAAAAAAAGGAAAAGAGGAAAAAAAAAACCAAAATTAAAGATGACACACACGCCAAATTTAACAATTTTTTTTTATTTTTGTTTTTTTCGTTGTTTTCTAAGAAAGCGCGTAATATCGCGTAAATTTTTTTTAACAATTAACCATGCCACTATAAAAGTCTGATGATAACTGAATTGACGTTTTTTTTTCAACAATTTGAAGCTTCAGTTTTAGTTCAATTTTTTTTTTCTTTTCGTATCTTTTATTCTTGTTTTAATTTTTGAGTTTTCTTTTTCTTTGATAATTTCGTTGGTTTTGTCTGGCATTGTTGTTGAACAAGTTATGGCAGTTATGTATAGAGCTCTCACTTAAAGTAAAGCTGAAGCGCTGAAGCTTACAATATTTTAACATTTTTATATTCTTTTTTGAGCTTATTTTAGTTTTGTTTCGTTCTTGTCTTTTTATTTTTTAGAGAGACTGACTGAATAATACACCATTTTCTTCAATTTCATGAATTTTTTTATAAATTTTATTATAAATTGCGTTTTTTTTTTTGCTGTTTTTTTTTTTTGGATTCATTCAAAATCGAAAACATAATTTCTGACCTACTTTTTTTGTTTTTGAGTGATACAATATAATGGGTATTACCGTATAAAGTGGACTTTTTCCTCATGAATATTTTTTTTTTTTTGTTTTTATTGTACATTTTAATAGTATGTATTTCATATGCATAAATATGTTTGGGTATATATGTACACATACTTATGTATGTACATGTAGAAAATTGTGAATTAAGTTTTAATTAAAGTATTCAATATAAAAAATTATGTTAAAAGCTCTAAATGGGTGATTCCATTCAACAATTGTTTTATAATAAACGAAGATGAGTAATAAATAACTTAGTTGAAAATTTTGATTTAAACTTAAAAGAATGAGAAGAGATTTTCGCTGAGTATAAAAGTATTAAAACTAAAGTATCCTGCTCATGACTAAACTAAGAATCAATTGCTCATGACTCTTCGACCAGCATTATTGCTTGATTTTAAATCCCGTACTCGTTCAGACTATCTATAGATTACAAAACCCTTAGAAGAGATCGATCATTTGCTTGACGCCTAATTGAAAAAGAGAACAGTAGGGCGAACAGCGGACGATTTCCGTAATTCAGTATTTTGCATATAATGGTACGCATGGTAAATATACATATGTTATACAAATATTATATACTTATTATATAATATTTATGTATACGCAAGCGTTAAAATACGATTTTAGAGTGTCTTCGTTAAATTTATGGCCATGATTTCGCTTCATTTTGGGCAGTTCAAGTTATATATGTATGTATGTATGTGCATTCTATATGAATATTGAAATATTGTAGCGGAAAATCGCTCTTATTCTGTTTTCAACTTAATATCGACAACTTCTATCTGATTGTCTGAAATCCTTAAGCCATTCAAAATATAAATATTATTCTTTGTCGAATGAACGATAAATGAATTTTGAATTTTCTGAAAATAAACCGCATAACTTTGTAAATGAATATGTTTACTTAAGAAACTGAATAGGAAAGCAAAAAAAAAAAGAAAATATAATTTTGTTGAAGATTTATTGAAGAAAGAATTCTTATAATGCTAAATCGAATAATGATGAAGCAATAAATTAAGGATCTCAAGTGTATTTAGTAATTTTCAAAAAAAAAAAAAATTTATGTGGTCAGCATATAATCGACCACAATGAATATTGTAGAGTTAAGTGAAAATATTACAATATATTATATAGGTTTCGCCTTGTGCCATTCAAATTCTCTGAAAAGAAGTCTTCCAGCACTCCAATTCGGCAACATCCTGAACTCAAATAATAAATTTCAAAATACTCCATTAATTTGTTCCGTAGATAAGATAAAATATGTAAAATCGACTATTAGTTAGATTTCCTATTCCAAATCTTTCCAAAAAAATTTATAGGTTCATGTTTTAGCACCCTGTAATTTGAGTACTAAATATCAAATAAATTGGTTGATGATTTCTCTATATGTGTTCAAAAAATGTAAAGTCGGCTCGCAAAAAATCCACTTCCAAAGGCCTGATATACCCCAAAAGTTAATCGATCCGTTGTATAGCCGAAATAAACTCGCACATATAAAATTTTACCAAAATCGGTTCAGCGGAACTTTAGATGTACCCCTACACACACAGACAGACAGACCGAACTAACCTTACAAACTCTTTACTATCCTTTAAATAATGACGATTCCTCATTAATTAATGACGATTTTGCTAGGCAATTTGATAGTCGCTCTTTTGTGCTCTTTTGTCGCTCTTTTGTGCAAAATGATTGTTTTGGCTTTGAATATAAATTCGCATTATGCTGGCCTAAGCAATTCGTTAGAGATAAAAAAGAATGGTTTATTTACGCTTTCCTGCTACGGAGAAGTGAAAATTCTACAATCCGAAACTTAGTACCATCACATGACCTTCCTTATTGTATACAATGCGGTTGGTAAAAAGAAGAATGTAAAATAAAATTAAAAGAAAGAAAAAAAAGTTTTAGGGTATTGTACACACAAGTTGCTTTTAGAATTTCATTGACGAAAAATTTTTAAATTTGGAAAAGTTTGCAAATTCGTTTGTCAAAGAAAAACAAAATTTAAAACTTATTAAAGAATTATCGTATGCATAACTATCTAGGGACTTTTGCATAATTTTTAATTATTAAATTTCGACATTTGTAATTCGCTTAACTTTTGCAAAAATAAACAAATCTTTCATTATGACCATAGATTTTTCAACATCTTATTAATAAATAATTTATTCACTATAAATCATATTACGTTATATATGAGTTTGTGAATAAATTCCTATAATTGGCAACTTTTTCTTAAGGAAGTCAATGAAAAATTGACAAAATTTTAAAGATAACCTTCAACTCTTTGATGAAAGTTTTTAATTTATTATTCAAATGAATATTAGAAAAGGAAATTTACATAAATGTATCACCACAATAATATATTTATAACTTAATATTATTCATTAATTTCTGATTACTATTGTATCTTATTAATTTCTGATTATAATATTGAAACTAAAATAAATTTCAGAAATTTTTGCAAAATTAAAAATACAAAACGTTAAAATATTGTGTAATGAATTAAAGAAATATAGGCGCGGTGTTTAGGGTTAATTACGTTAAATATAAGAGCTTGGAATGCGGACACAATATATAGGGTCGACAATATACGTACGTATGTTTTAAATATTGTCTTGTTAACATTAATGAACCATAGTGGGAACTAGTTAACCAACGGTTAAAATTCATTAATAATTTCGACATAGAGCTAAAAGTTTTTTGTCCAATACTTTCTCATAGTATGAAAAATAGTTACTTTAAATAACCTGCCACAGTTAATATTGTACGTTAATTTAATTTTCCTTTGCTTTTATTTTTCACGAAACTAAGTGACCTAACCCAATAATTAAAGTTTTTAAGTCTTATTTACTGGTGATTCTTGATAAATTTTAAGTACATTTTTAATATTGACATAAAAATTTACTATTGAATTGACATTTAATCTGCCAAACTTATGTAATATACTTAGGTCTTCTATGTTGAAATGTTGAAATTGGAAATAAAAATATTTGAATTTTTTTATTATTATTTTTTATGATGCTAAAAAGTTTTTTTGGTTTAATTTGTGTATACTTCCATATTTCGCCAATACAAAAGCTAAGTGGGTGTTCTAAAGTATTTAAATATGAAAATAAATATTTTTACAAAACGTGCAACTGTATTTTTAGGAATAGCACACGTACAAATAAATTGCGAAATTAGGCTAAAACAAAAATTCAATTTTTCACTTCTTCTGCATTAAATCACGTGGGACTTTTAATAGCTTTGATGATTTTGGAAATTAATTAGAAAGAAAATGTTAAAATTGTAGCCGAATGTGCAGTTTTTAATCTTAAACTATTAATCGAAGATGCATGACAATTCAAAGATACAATGCTCGGTTACATTCCCACTTAAATGGTTTCCACAAAATTATACTTTTCGTTTTATTGTGACAACAATTTTGCCACAATATTTTGTAAGTAGTGTTTTATAAGCACGAAATCGTTTACTATAATGTAGAAAAACTAATTTTCCATATTAAACCCATCACCTATTTATACATTGTTTTCACTTTTGAAGTCTGTTGAATTCTTGTGTTACACTTCATGGGAAAAGTGAAAAGATGTGAACAAAAATATAAAAAGTTTAATAATAGTTAAATGTTTCAGATTCATATTAAAAATAAATAATTATTACCAAATAATAAACTCTAAATTAGTATTAAATTACATAACATGTATGTATGTATATTCAAATTGTGTAATGATCGGAAACACTTGGATAATCATAAACTTATTAAATTTATTGTTTATTCACTGTCTATTACGTGTTCATTTAACAAGGCTTCGGTAAAACGATAACTTCTTTGAGACGCTACAATTTAGACAGACCCATGAAGTTAGGTTGGGGCTGGTTGATGGATGGAAATTGTTAAAGAAGTTGAGCATTATTATTAAATTTAATTTCCTCTATAAGTATCTTATAAAATTTAAGACTCAAATTTGTCATTTATTTTTTTTTACAAGCAATCATAGTTAGGAATTGCCTATTTTAGTTATTTTCATTGTTGATCATCATTGTGTAATACAATATTATCCCATTACTTAAATTACCTTATTCCATAAAAATCATAATGTGCTTTTAAAATGAATTATCAAAACTATTCTTAATCGATAGTGCAGTGTTTTGCTTATAATGAGAGCATACATTCAAAGACACGTACACTCAAAACCAATTATAGACACATGTACATATAGTATGAAAGAAAACTGATCAATAAAAGAGATACTCACGTGGTATGAAGATAAAAATCATAAACGCTTAATATTTTAAATACACAATATTTAATATTTAATCTAGAAAAATATTATGTAATTTAGTTGGATGAAAAGTTTTAAAATAACATTATGCAACAAGTTTCCCGTACAGTTTATAAACATTTTTATTTAATTACTTTTTAGACATTATCTACCAATTTAAATTGACTTGCAATTCTATTTAATATTTAAAAAGCCGTACAGTATTTTGATTTAGAAAATATTATTTCAAAGCAGGGGTGTTATCCCAAAAAAATTTCACGACCCAAACTTTTTAGAATACAACAAGCGAAACAAAAAGGTCGAAAACTTGACGTAGAATTTTTATAAGAGCAAAATATAAAGAAAGTGCAAAATAGAATGAGCCTTAAGATAATTTAAAATTCCAAAACGTATCTGGTTTATTTCGTTTGAACCAAAGTGGCAACACTATTTCTGAACTAAATAAAAAAATAAAAAGAAAATTTAATGGATTATATAACGAAAATATTTTAAAAATTAATAGGCAAAAATTTAAGGAATGCAGTGAGCAACGCACAAAGAAAATAATTAAGAAATTTTAATGGCAAATTAAAAAAAAAATAATAATAATAAAAAACATAATTATTGAAGCGAATTTAAAATTAATTGTTATTTAACTGAGAAACTTAAAAGAAGATACATTTAGCCGAAGAATCCTACAATATAGGAAAACTGTTGGCAATTTCTAAAATTTTTACGAAAAAAAAAACTGAAACAATTTGAAAATAATGGAAAATTCTCAAAAATATTCGCTTAAAAAATATCGAAATCGGTTATACACGTTACATCTATATATTTGACTATGTTTTAATTAACATACATATACGATTAATGGCTAACTATGAATTATTATACAAATTTCAAGTTATTTTTAAAAATTTAAGAATAATTTTACTCAATATCAATTTTATCGTCCCATTTATATACTTAAATAGTTATTAGCTGAACTTAAATTTCACATGTCGCTTCTATATCTATGGCAATAGAAATAGACTTAGATTTTAAACCTAATGCATTAATAGCAAGAAAATTTATTAAAAATTTTAATTACATACTCTTACAAAAGTAATGAGGCGTCAAACGATAACCTAAAAATTGAAGGAAAAAAAAGCGCGAAAAGCAAAATCGGTTAATAAATTTTAAGACAACAAAAACTACCTTCAAATCATACCCATACAAGCACAAAAGAAAACCATAAAATTATTTAATGTATAATACAAAATGATATTTGCATGCAAGTGTTTACATGCATGAATAAATGTGCATAACATTATGAGCAATGTTTAAAATTTTTTATGGCTGAATTGGAATCAAAGGCTAATCAACAATTAAAATTAAACGTTTATACTAAATACGGAAAGTTCATTTAATGTTCTAACAATCGAATATTCTAGCAAAATTCGAATGAATCATAAAAAAGTTATAGAAGAATAAGTTAATCAATGAAATATCCTAAAAGATTTTATGCATTATGTATTCCAAAAAGTCAATCAAATGAGGTGAATCCAAGCAGTGAGATTCTCAATATCTTTTCTTTTGGTTTTTAATAAATACAATTCTATCGTTCCAGTATAGAATTTTAAGAATTTTAAACAAATTCTACATATTTTTTAATGCTATTTAATCTTTCAATTTCATGACTAAATAAAATCGAAGCCAATTACTCGTAATTTATTGTTTTATAACATTTACAAATTCTTCTTAATTTATTTTTAAATGAAAATGATAAAATAATTTCTGAGCGACCAGAACGTTTATAATGTATTTTTCAGCCTTGTCACACCATTGTGGATCAAAACAAAATATTGTATTGATTTAACTGACGATCTGCTAGATGTTACTTAATTTATGTTGAATAAACAAATTATAAAGACGATTCTACAATTCTTAATATAACATAAAGATAACAGTTGTAAAAAATACTCAACCTATAACAATGTACACTTGCAATTAAATTGCTGGCTCTATAAAACTAAAATAAAAAATAAAATAAAATTATTATAAAATTTATATGTCATCATTATTAAAATTACACACACACTATACTAGGGCAATATCCCACAAAATGTCTACTAAAAAATAATAAGAAGGAAGTAAAATGAAACATTTGACAAATCAAAGGCATTCGATTTAATATTTCCCCCAGTATTTTATCCTAAGAAAAGTTGATTCAAATCAAAAAACTGTTTTGATTTAGGTTCCCATTTGCTCGCTTTGCGAGTTTCCAGAAATTTGTGGAATGGCGTTTTAGGGACCATCAAAAAGCAAAAAAATTATTAGCATTTTCTTCCTAAACTTTTGCCATATATTCAAAAAATTAATAAATTAATGTAGTAAAACTACTTTAAATATAATTAATTCTAATCCAATTACACATAAAGTGTGCCAAGTCCTTAAGTGCATATATAATTTAATGTGTGATCAAACCGAATATAATTACTTTAATCACCGGTATGTTGTTACGCTATTATGTGTTTTTTTTCAAATCAATTTCAGTTTAAAACTTGCTTCTTAGTACTTTACTGCTTTTTATAGTTAATTAATTATATTTTAAGTTTTTCATGAATGAAAGCAATTATGAATTTACAAAAAATAAAAGCATGTATAGATACTTTTCTTTCTAAATTGTCACGAAACATTTCAGTTATGTGTAGAAACATACATTGTATGAACATACTTATGTCCAATTTATAATTTAATTACATTTCCGATTAGTCATCAAGTATATACAAATGTATATCCACATATTTCTCTGTATGCATACAAACACATTTACGAATTTAGAACATTTTAAAAAAATAATTGACTTTTAATAAATTTTTGGTTGGTTCGCCGAAAAACAACAAAGTTTCAATTACTTTAAATTTTGTAGAATTGTTCGTATATAAAATTCAAATCCCAATAAAATATTTCTAATATACCATCGCAATTATAAACAATGACATGAGAAATGTAAAAATTTTTAAGCCGAGTGTAATATTTTTTTGTGTTTTTTTCGCACTGTGTCTGAAATAGCAGTCGATAGGATTTTCATATAGACAGCATAAAACATACCGTATTTTTAAGATGTCAAGAAATTTTTGGATTGATAAATTGACCAGGGTTGCAAAAACGAGTCGCAAATACTTTGTAAAATCTATTGTAATCTTTTGATTTTTTCTTATCAAATTTCTGATCTTTTTTTTTTTGTTTCCTCAATTTTTTTGCTAATAAGAAAATATTTTGCTCTGTTATATCAATAATCGAAATGCATCAAATTTGCATCAAACTGTGAAAGTCTATATTGTCCTAAAATTCATTACTTCAAAATAATCTTTGAACGAACATTGATCAGTTTAATTAAAAAACAAAAATTAAATTTATGACATCTGGTGAAGAAATTATTCACATTACTTGATTTGATACTGTTACATTGCGTTAATTAACAACATTTCTCGCTACCTCCAAAAATACAAGCGAAAAAAACTTTCTAGTAAAACTTATTTTTAAAATTTTGAAAATATTCAAATACGAATTTATTAAAAATAAATGATTACCTATGGAAAACAGAAATATTTACGACAATATTAGGTCAGTGCTATTACACAAAAAAAAAATAATGCGAATAAAATTTTAAAATGAAAATTTTAAAAGTTCTTAACATTAAAACAGTCAGTCATTATCACAAAACTTGTTTACCTTATTGTACAGTAATAGTTGTGAAATAATAAAAATGACAAAAAAATTAATAATAACAGTTCATATTTCAAAGACTATCTCTTATAAATCAATTAAATTTAATTACAGTAATTTCAAAATTAATATTAAAATTTTAAAGATCTAATTAGAAATAAATCTAGAAGTATGTTACTCGTATTAGTCTTGCATTTTAATCTAATAAATTAAAGTGATAATAAAAGTTTTAAAAGAAACCTTTAGAAGCAAGATTGGCTTTAAAGTTACACGAGTTCGCAATAAGTCACATCCAATAGCGACTATGAGACATAAACGATTTTTTAATCGTTTGTTATTGGAATACAAGTGTAAGAAAATTCTGATAAGTCTTTTGAAAAATAAATCAAAGGTTTCTTAGATCAATATAACTTGTAAAGAAAATCGTAAAACCGTAAGATTTAATGTTTCTTATGATCATTTTCACAAATATGCTACAATTCTGTCATGCGTCAAATCAGAAAACAATTAATAAAATAAGAATATACAAATGTTCGACTTTATATGTTTGACTTTAACATTTCTTATTATACAAATTGTATATTGGTCAATCAAATAGAAAAATTTGGTACTCTTAATCTTAATTTAAAAATTTTTAATAAGCATTAATTTATGATTTTTCATAAGCATTAATTCTAAAGTTTCAAACACTTAGTTTCAGAATATAATTTAGATTTTTGCAACTTCAAAATATGTTCTTTTTTTTTTATTCTTCGAAAACTTTTGTTAAGTAAAAAGTTTAAAAACAAAACAAAAATTTAGTTAATGTTAATAAATTGGAAAAAAACCATAAATTTCATTAACACCATAAATTTAAAAATTCATAATTTATAATTTGAAAAGTACATGCCAACACGATTCCAGAGGGTTCAAGCTTGAAGGAGTTTAGAGTAAAAATGAAAACTAATCAGAAAATATTGAAGAAATAAATTTTTTCTGGGTCATGAGGGTTTTTATACCCGTACGAACGTATGTTCGAAGGGTATACTAAATTTGCCTTACCGTTTGTAACGCTAAGAAATAACGGTGTTAGATATTGACTCAAGTGTATGTTTTTGATCAGCGTCAAATTCTGAGTTGATTTAGCTTTGTCTGTCCGTCCGTCCGTCCGTCCGTCCGAACGATAACTCAAAAACTAATTGAGCTAAGTTCACCAAATTTTCACAAATGATTTATTGTAGTAAGTGCCAGAACCCTATTTAAATTGGACATGATCGGGGTACCGGTTCGGGTAGATGCCATACAACTTCAAAATTTATTTGGCTATATCTCAGAAACTATAAAAGTTATGGTATTGAAATTTCACAAAAACGGATATATTAGTAGGGCTAATATGCCATATAAAAGTCGTTGAAATTACTTGGCTCCTTCTGGTACCTGCCATACAACTTCAAAAGTTATTGGACTATATTTCAGAAACTATTAAAGCTATGGTATTGAAATTTCACACAAACGAATATATTAGTAGAGCCAATGTGTCTCATAAAAGTCGTTGAAATTACTTGGCTCCTTCTGGTACCTGCCATACAACTTCAAAAGTTATTTGACTATATCTCAAAAACTATAAAAGCTGTGATATTGAGATTTCACACATGTGAATATATTAGTAGGGCCGATGTGCTTGATAAAATTCGCTAAAATTTCTTGGCTCTTTCTGGTAGCTGCCATGCAACTTCAATAGTAGTTTGGCACACACAGTATTTTGAAAAACACTGTACTGAAATTTTGCATAAATTAATATGGTAATACGGCAACTTAAAGTCATAGTCTGCCCCATAGTTAGTTATGGCACATTAGTTATTCGCACATAGGATAACAAATTCGTACGGGTATCACAGAGTTGACAAGGTCAACTCTATTTTTTTTCTCGTTAATATTTAAAACTTTTTTGTTGGACCCCAATAAACCATTTACTTAAAGTTTTATAATTGTGGAACTAAATAAAAATTTTAACGCAATCTTGCATATGGTACTTACAGATTTCGCATATTAAATGTTGTCTATATAAAAGTTTGATTGCGACTTACCTGAAAGAGAATATTAAAAAAAATTATTATTAGTAAAACTTAAATTAAATTAAAAAATCAAATAAATTTATTTTAAATTTATCACATAATAAAAAATACTGAATTGCCATGGAAAAATCAGAATTATTTTTAAAAAAAATTTATGAAATTTTTTGCAGAATCAAATTATAATTTGGAATGAAATTATTACAGTGATCGCTAAGCTTTAAACAAAAAATATGAGTCAAAAATAAAATGTTGGGTAAGGCTTGGCAAAAGGGGTGAAATTATAAAATCCAGAAAAATGCAATCATAAAGGACCACCTGTGAAGAATTTCGTATATAAAATTTGTGCAAAATCTAATTAAGTAATTTTCAAACTCCAATTTCTATCATCATTTGAGAAAATGAAAAAGAAATTTGGACTGTATTTGGGACGACTTTGAGGTTCGTACAAAACCTAAAAATATTTTTGTTACTCTTTATTTATATGTATAATTGGCAGAATTTTGTTCCGCATTTTGCATAGAAAATTTTTTATTTTTAGTATATTTTATTGCCTCATATATTCTGTTTGATGCCATGCTCAAATTATTTAAAACGGCAGTCGTTTAAGTTAATGTTAAGGAACCCTAAATATCATTAAAGGATGTCAAAAAAAACTTAGTCATTCTGGGGTTAAAATACAACAATTCAATCAAAACATAGGAAATGCTAAATGAATTAAAACACGTATTATATACACAAATAAAAATTAATGTTTAACACCCATGAAAATAAAAATTGTAGCCTGTAACAGCAGAGATACAACGTTTTTGGTTTCATTTTAAAAGTATCAGTATTTGAAAAACTATACGAGTGAATGAAAACAATTTGTTAATGAACAATGGGAGTTTCTACACAAGTCGACAAAAAAATGCAGAAGATATCTCTAATAAGTTAAGGTATATGGCAACCCCGCTTTTACGGGCATCTTAACATACTTTTATGCATGTGATTTTGTTTCATACACAAAATAGAAATAAAAACTAGAAATAGAAACGAGAAATGAAAAGGAGATTCGCAGCAGTATCCTTAGAAGCAATAAACCTCGAGAAGTAGTCCATATTCTGTCTTCAAAAAAAACCTATATAAACTCTACTATAGTGCAGAATTGTTTCCATTGTACTTTTATCCTACATCTTTCTCATTGTGCGTAAAAAAATAAATCAACGTCCTCAAAAGCTGACGTGAATAAAGGCAATCAATGATGGTCTCCCATCAAATTTACTATGCACATTTACGGCAACCGTTAAAGAGTTCTTTTACTTCAAATAAAATAAAGATTAGAATATTTTTTGAGCTTCAATTAACCTTAACTTATATATTAAACGTGTTGATCTCTTATATTATGTAACATTAGAGATCATTAGAGCTTTCTTAAAATATTTCTTAAAATTATAGAGTTGCCAGTTTTTTATTTCCTTTGATTAATTTTCTAGAATTACATACATAACACTGTTATTACTTTAATTTTTTATTTAAAACAAAATACAAACATAGTAATATAATTTGATTGTCAAATTCAAAAGTTGTACCACAAAGTCAATGTGTATGTGTGAATGTGCCTTTGAAATTATTTTACCGGCATGAACTTTGGACATAAAACTATAAACAAACAAGAAAGAAAAAAACACTTTATTTTCATCCATCTGCTAAGTGAAAAATTTATCTTTAAAGATTTTTTTTTTGTTTTCCTACAGCATTACCTTGTTAAATGCCATGTAAGAAAAAAGAATTTATTTCTTTTGGTTTTTTCACTTGACTTTTATTCATATTTACTTAAGTAGGCATACAAGTTTATTCCATCTTGAATACTTTTTTTCTCGCCATTTTTTCTTTCTTTTGATCTGTCTTTTTTTTTTTTGTAGAAATGCTTCTCTTTTGAATATCTTTTTTATTTCTTTCTTAAAAAACGAAAGTTTTTTATGCTCTACCATTATGATTAGTACACAATTGAGTCTTGAAGAAGTTCATTTTGATGCCTTTAGTTGAGGCACACACACAGACGAATGAGAAGAGTAAAAACAGACGAATGGTAAAAAAAAAAAATAAAAAAAAATCTAAAAATTATTATACAATACTGTTTTTATTGGTTTTATTTTAGGGGAAAATATTAAACACTGTAGAAATACAGTGAATACCAGTAAATTAAGGCAAGTATTATACAAGTATATTATTGAATACAAATTAATTTCAAAACATAGCGCAATCACTTAATTTTCTTTTCAACTTATAATCTCATTAGAGTTGGCATCACTAATAGTGTCAACCAGTATTCATTTGACTTCCACAAAATCAACTAATTAAAGTGAAGCTAACCCATATTTACAATTTACTGAAAAAAATTTCGTATATTTTTATAATGCCTATAAACTCTTCATATTTATAGTGACGATTCCAATGATATTATGCTTTTATTACCGAACGCATTGCATAAAATAAGGTTATGTGATGGCACCAAATTTCGGATGTCAAATGTTCGGTGAGAACGCACTTCTCGATAGTAAGGAAGGGAAAAAACTATTTTTAAAGAGATGTCGGTTTGTCTGTCTGTGTCCACAGGTGTATCTCAAGTTTAGTTGAACCGATTTTCATGAAATTTTGTATGTGAATTTACTTCGGCTACGTTGAAGATTGATAAACTTTTGGGATATGGTTTCAATAAAAGAATCTAAATAGAAATTAGGATTTTTAATTTGATTTTAAAAATATTAATTTTATAAATAAATTACAATTTCTTTAAAACTTCCCTACAAAATTAATTTTGTTTTTAAGCCTTGCGCTTTTCCTAAAACTGAGTTTGAATTATTTTGACTTGACTGTAGAGTAAGTAACATTAAGCGGAACATTTTTATTGCATTCCAACGATATTGTTATTTAGAAATCAGAAAAATAACAAAAATTCTCAAGTTACTGACTTTAAAAGCTTTCATATTTAAAGCTACACTTAAAACCTGAATAACTCACATCTTTAAAAGTCAATCAGCCGGTTTTTTTTTATGTTGTACTTGAATTTTTAACAACAGTAAAAAAACTATAAAAGAAAAATCAAAGAAACTGATTACTTCGTTGTCAAATTATTAAATCGTCAGAAAACGGTTCCTGATATTTCTATATATATATATATATATATACTGAATATTAAGTACACAATATTTAAGTGTTCATAGTTATTATAAAAATGAAAATATGTTGGTAGTCTATTAGAAGTCTTTAAATTCCCTGTTTAATGTGCCTTAAATTATACCAATTTTACCGATCCATTATATAATATCTCACAAATCATAGTCAAAAACTGGAGCTTTTATCAATACCGAGTTTTGTGAATTATGTAAACTTAGGTAATAACTAATACTAACTAATAACAGCAGAGTACTTTTCCTAAATTTAAAACTTTATATACCGATTTAATGCACATTGCAAAACGTAAATGAGAGAATTAAGTGAAAAACTATTTTGATATATTCATGTGACATTTAATTGACACATGAAAATACCAAAATAAATTAAAATCAAACGCTTAGTATTAAAAAACATTACCTTTAATTTCTCATATTTTTATAATCTTTTCATCTTCAATAATTAACTTATTTTTTTTTAATCTAAAACCTTTTTTAAATTACTTCATATTTTAAAATACCGCCACCACCGTATATAATAAAAAACATTAAAAGCCAAAATCATTACCCAAAAATTTTACGATTTATTTTAGTTTTTTTAATTTTTTTAATTTTAGCACACCTCATTACTTCACATGCTTACAATTTCATTATTTTATACTTATTTTGATCCGTATTTAATCCTAATAATGAGTAAATTAACGACCAAAAAGAAAATTTTCGTTATACTTAATTAGAAGCTCGCAAACTTTTATACTTACACAGCCAGAAAAAAAAACTGGCTATAATTTTTATTGAGTTCAACATTAATTTATTTTGTATGACATAAATTAGTATACGCTGTATTTATAACTTGATAAGAATTAATTTTCAAACGCATCATTCCATAGACAATCTTTAAATTAAGATCTCAACTATCGATTTTACAGAAAGTACCAACTTTTTATGTCAAATTATTGCTTTTGAAACCACCAATTTTTGATTGTTAAAATCAAATATACTTTTTGTACACTTTTTCAAAAAAGCTTGGGGAAGGTAATTTCAATTTACGAGGGACTTGTTCAATTTTATTCGATTAGAAGTGTAGAATTAAAAATACGAATGATATTTATCAATGTTAATTCATGTTAATTGCCGTATGGCAACAAACATTCTAAGATTAATAACATTATTTTTTCATTGAAATGTGTATACAAAACTTCAGCTTTATATCCTAAAAGTTATAAGTTAAAGTTATGTAAACAGATGTGTGAATTAGCATGAATCTAATAAACATATTTTTTCGTATTCTGTTAGAAATGTGCTAAAATATAGGTTTTATTTGTGTTATTTAATAAACACTAGAGAAATTGAATTTAATTAGAGACAACATAAATGTTAATTAAGTATGTATTTCTCTCTTTTTAATAGAAGATTAAGAGAAATTAATGTTCTCGTTTTTTTTGGGAAACCGCAAACTATTACAACACAAATTTATGTAATATTGCACCTATACAATTTACCCGTATTCTATTAGTCGAATCACTTGCGGAGATGGGATATTATTGAAAGAATTTTGTTCTTCAGTATAGAATTTCGAATTTTGGAATTGATTTTATTTAGAAAATTACAATATTTTTGCATAAGAACCCATGACGTCAAGTGATGTGACTAACATAATATGGTTGTATATTTCAAAAAATAATTTTCTTAATTTTTGAATATAGAAATTATATTGGAATTTTAAGTAATGAATTTGTCAATCATGGTACTAGTCAAAAAAATTTCAGAATGTTTAACAAAAATACGTCTATGTTATGTATTCAAGCTAAGTTTTTAAGGAATGTGTTGCTTATAGCAAATCGTTTTCGTAGCACCTAGTTAAGAAAAAAATTAAAATTTCTGCTGTTCAATTCTCCATGAAAATCTATCTGACTCTTGCAATCTACAAGTTGCAAACCATTTTAAATTAGTCGTTTTGCAATTCTAAAACTCTTACCTGACAAAACTGTCCTTATTAAATTCAAAAACATTTTTGATTTGCAATTATAATTATAGTAATGATTTTTAACCTATTAGAAAATTTTTCTAGCTGACCATGAAAATAAAAAACCCAAATTTTCTTGCGAAAAGTTTTTCTCAAAATAAATTTTTACCAAAAAAAATCACCTGGCAAGTATTTTGATATTGTTTTGTTTTGGTTTTCGTTTTTATTTTTCATCTTTAAAAATTAACGAAGGCTTGTTTTTGATGACTATCGAAAAAAAAGTTGAACTTGTCTTCCGAAAAAAGTGAAAGTTTATATACAAAATTTGATTTTTTTTTTTGTTGTCTTTCTTGAAAAACGTTAAAAAAAAATTTAGCACTTTTTTTTAACATTCCACTTTTTAAGTGTATTTGTGAGTATGGGAATCGTAGACGTATAAATTTTGGAATTCGCATACATCGCATCGCAAGTGCTATGATGATGTTTTCGGTCTCGTTTTCGTTTGTATCCGTAAAGAATCACGTATTTTATTTTGTTTTTTTTTATATTCTTTTTTGTTGCTCCTTTTAGTTAATCAATATTTATGAATTATTAATTTTGGGACAATTTCTTTTTTATTTGTTTCTGTTTTCGTTTATTTTTATTTTAATATTTTGCAAAGCAGACTTTTGTGGGTTAATAAATATGGTTGACGTTATACTTTCATTCGTGAAATTTTTTTAAAATTATAATTCGGATGCTTATGATGTTTTGTGCTTTTAATATTTATTGATATTATTATAATAATTTTTCATGAATTTTAAAATAATCATCTGATATAAGAGAAAAGGTAAAAAAATTTTTTCAAATTCATATGTAAACTTTATTGGATTATAGATTTTTTTGGTTGAATGAATGGTTTTATTATGATAATGAAAAAAATTTTTCTATAAATGACTAAAAAACAAAAAATTTTCATTTCTTTCAAGTTTTGTGGAAACAAGTAAATTCCGACAATAATTAAATAAATTAAATGTTATCAGAATGAAGGTATTTGACAGTTTTCCAACATGACAAATATCCAAAAATGATGACTTTTCTGTTATGCTAAATGCTCCAATCGCTTTGAAATTTTAAAATTCATTAAGCAATTTTTGTGTGCTTCACTTACATCATCAGTCATTCAAAAAGCTTCTTAAATTAATGAAGTCTTAAAAATCATATAAATAAACTTGAGCCAAACCAATGTTTGTAAATTATCGCATTCCCTTTCAACAAGTGAAAATATGGCTTTTAAAAACATTCTACTACATTATTTAAATTAATTTCTTTCATAAGCACTCTGGAACAAATTAAATTGATGGAAACTTCTAACATAATGCTTGAATTCAAGGGTTAATTGCGTGAGTTAAGAAAAATAATTATATTTTTTGATAACATGACATTTACAGTCAGCCTTCTGCATCTCGAATAGCTCGCAGTTTCGCAAATATAAGGTGGTAAGAATTCAAACTCGAAGAAGCCCACTCTTACTTTTCTGTGTTTACAGAATTTGAAAAACGTTACAATAAAGAGACAAATCGTGGGATTTTTAAAACTTTGAGGGGCTATAACTTTTAGAAGGGGAGAGAGATGTAAAAAATTTCTTCTACAGAAGTAAGTTTCTAGTAGAGATCTATTCATATGTAAAGATTTATTTCAGTTACCTATCTCAAAGTATATAGAAATGTTCACGAAAGAACGGACGGACGGACAGAGAGAGTAGTTTCACTATTTTTTTTGGAAAAGTGCTAAAAAGGAAATTATTCGAACGGAAAATATTTTTTTTTAATTTTGCTCATCTTCCTTCTACACCAAATTAACCTACAAGTAAGAGATATCTTAATTTTGTTTTTATTATTTTTCACTTGGAAACGACAGACAGTCCTAACTAAACACCAGAATGCAATTTTTAAACTTTTCGCAATTAATTCATTTGAACTTTATAGTGTTTATTTTTTTTTGTAATTCAATAATTTTAACTTAAGAAATCTATTAAGAATAAGAATTTTCAATTGTGCTGCGAGCTGGAGTGATTAGAATTCAAAATACGATCACACACGCAACATGCAAAATTTTTTTCTCCATACTGGAAAAAAAATGTCTTTTACTTTATATCAGTTGTTACCAAAAAAAAAAATTATCAAAATCATAAAAAATGTAAACTTGTACTTATAATAAAAAAAATATGTAAAACAAAGACTCATGTAGTATTTTTATAAAGAATTTATAAACATACAAACATTCGTACACGCAAATAAATTTTGCGAAACGAATCAAGGATAGCACGAACTTTGAGGAGTCAGTCACCCTATTATATAGTTTTATAATAATATACTGCAATCATAAAAGTTTTCCCTTAGTACAACGACTCTAAAAAGGAATAGGTCAAAATTCTTAAAAAAAAAAGAAAAAAATTAGCCTGAAATCAATAACCTTACTTGTAAGAAGGGTTCTAGGCGAATAAACAAAAGAATACATAGGTTCACTTTATATAGAATAAAATTATTACTATTTATACAACTTACACCTACCTTCCTTTAACAACTACATAAATATAGTAAACAGTTATGAATTCTAAATATTCTGTTAAGTCGTTAAATTGTTGTTTAAACTTTCAGAATAATTTTTCATAAATTCATTAAAGCGTATTAAGGATCTCTATATTCAACAATTTCAACAGGTGTGAAATAGAAAATTTATTGGACATGAATAATAAGAATGGAAATATTATTAGGGCATAATTGCAATTATTCATAAAGAATTTTTAATAAAAAAAAAATTCCACACAGAATAGTATAAAAATGTACTTACTTAAAATGTGAAGAAAAAAAGCAATAGACCATTTTTCAAAAAGAATTGCCGGATTAAAAATTATTGGTGCGACCAAAAGCGTGCCACATTCGACTAATCATTGCCAACTTCATTCACTGAAGTTAACAGTTTTATCAAGACAAAATGTTCGACTCAACAATTTTTAAAAGTAATTAAATTATTTTATCAAAATAAACGTTCGGTTATCGGAACTTATAAAGCAACTATTGCCAATTTACTTGTATGGAATAAGATTATTTTCTGCAATATTAAAAACAAAATCGAATGAAAATTTTATTAGGGCACTGTCAAATATACAATATTTGAAGTATATACAATTCATAATTGGCAATTTGGGTAAGAACAAAATCACAAACGTTTTATTTTACTCTAAATAAAAAAGTCTATCGATTTGTGAATCATTAAAAATTCATTTCAGACAAGAAATATTGATTTGACAGTCTAAAATCTACAATTGAAAGAAAACTATCCGAGACGCAACTATTTTTAATATTGTCAAATTAATCCACTTTCATACATATATTGCTAAGTTTAAAATATTGACATTTCTGATTACAGCTACTTATATAGTCATTGAATAATGTAAAATATACAAATATAGTTTTTGATTCATGCTGTTAATAATAACACTATGGGTATTTCATTTACAAATTATGAATAATAAAACACTAAAATTGATTAGAAACGTTTTGGGGGAAAAAAAAATATTCTCATTTATTATTCACTTTTATTTTTTATTATAATAAACCAATTTATCAGTTCATTTGATTAAATGTGAGCCACACGCAGTAGAATTTTTGAAACTAAAACATTTTTCTTAATTTTCACTATAATGTATATGTGTATGTATATTATAATGTTAGTATGCGTGCATTTAATGGAACAAGAGTAAAGTTAAGGCTATTAATGAACAAGGTACACAAATCTAAGGCGTATACACATACATAAATATATGCATGTAATAAAATTTAATAAGTACGTTTTTCATTTCACGCTGCAAATGTGTTACTATACGAAAAATCGAAATCAGATTTTGTTGTAAATTTGTTAATTAATTGTGCTTCATTAAAAAATATGTACCAATATTTTCGTGAAAATGTACTATGAGTTAAATCGTTAAATATTATAAAGAAATTCTACATTTTTACGAACAGCAAAGAGCTCAAAAGAGTATAAGCACATTTTACGCCAAATATTATATTCATTCATGACATAGGAAGCAAAACACGTACTCTTTCTTTAGTGAAAATTTTAAAACTGAATTTCTATCTCAATTTGGGAGTGCTCAATCAAGAATAAATGAACACTCCTGAAATGTCAGACGGAATATTTACTATCACTAACAATATGTTATCAATTGTTTTATTTCAGGAAAAAAAATCCCAGTGTTAAAATTAGAACTCTTTTAAATTTTCAATCAAATTTAAAATTTTTTTATACAGAATTTATCTTGCACCAACAACACAATTTTATACAACTAATAAAATTCATATTTGCCATATGCAATGTGTTAAATTAAAAATTTTTAATTTCTTTTGGAAGTCTAAACAAACAATAACAATGCAAAACGTCCTCTTATATTAATATTAAAGTAAATTATTGGTTTTTACAGTTCAATATAGGCTGATGTTAAAATTTAATTTTCTAAGTTGTTAAGATCTGATTATTAGCCCTTATAATCAATTTAGAATTCAATTTTATAATTAAACTCTGAACATATTATTCAATATGTTCAGAATAAATATTATTCAATATTTTATTTCTTATTTATATGGCATTGTAATTCTCTGCATCAACAAATAATAAAAAATCAAATCAATTCCAAACCACATCAGACATTTTTTTATTTTATACTCGTATAGTAGGTATAAGTATAAAATATGAGTATAAACTATTGATTGATTTTTCGAGAAATATAATTGCCGTTCCAAGTACACTATTTTAAATATAGACTAAAGTATTTTAGTGAATTTCTAAAGTAAAATAATAAGACTATGTAATTCAGACAAAAATCTAAAGTGCTTATATATTATTTTAAATAATCTTTGAATACTTTACAGATAGAACACATAGAATAGAAGGAATACACAACAGAAGTGTTATGTTTATTATTACCATCATACACTTGCATTGGATATGTAAATGTAACAAATAATTAAAGCAATTCAATAAAAGTGTAACCTTAAGGTTTTTATAGCAAAATTATTAATGGCAACTATTATCGCAAATTATTATTGTTCAATTTAATAACAGGTTAATTTTATTAATTATTTGTAAATACTATTATTAGCTTTAAGGGAGACTCTAAAAATTATTCTGGGATTTTCGCACTACAATACTTGTATAATTGTAATAAATACTTGTTGCAAGTTCATTCAACAAATTGCATAAACTAATTTTATTATAACGTATAATACAAAAATACATACATATTAAAAAATTATATAATAATATATTATTATATAAAACTTTTTAATATTTGTTAATTAAAATTTATTATTATACAGTAAAACAATGTTGCATGAACATTGACCGGACAAGCCTCTTTCATCTATCTATAGCGTATTCTTATACAAATTTTTACGAAAAAATGTAATAATTCTTATGTTAAAATTTTGAAACTTTATTTCAAATTTAATAAGAACTAAAAACTTGCCCATAATAGACTAATTCGGAATCGCTGATTTCATTTCTTTTTAGTAAGATATATGTATGTATATGTACAGACTATAATTATATACATATTTACTTGCATAATCATAATTTTAATACAAATTCATGAAATGACACTAAAATGCTGGAATTATTTTGATAACTACTCGTAAATAAACCAAAAATAATTTACATATGTGGTTAAGGTATTGCTAAAACAGTTGTTAACCGATTGTACATATATATCGTCGTTTAAGAAGCCGAAAGCATTAAGTCAGGAAACTGTGTTTTGAGTAAATTCAATTTGAAAATATCGTAAAACTGTAAAACTAATCAATTAGTGCAATGGGATTGGTTTCATTAATTTCTGGATTTATAAACTATATTCTGGATTTACATGATTTTTTGCCACAACAAAGATTTTATTATTCTGATTTAATTCATCTATGAAATCCGAATTCTCAAAAAATGCACTTAGTGCGTTCTGCCTTTTAGCCGACGATATGCAAAAGTCGTATACGAAAGTTGATACGAAAAAACTTTTTAGCATAAATTCTTGATTGCTAGTGGATCAACCGGCATTTGATTAATATTTTGTAGGAACACATAGCATTATATGGGCAAATATCCAAGCCAATCCATACATAAAGGGATGCGCGAGGCGTAAAAGTTCAGGCGTATTTCAGCGTAAATCAATAACATTTGAATAAACTGAAAACAATGAAATCCGATTAGCTTTGATCGTTAATGGAAGATCAGTTCCAAGGAAATTTTCTCAAAGTTGACAAAGTATTTCCACTTAAAAATCAAGATTTTCAAATTTTTTTACTAAACCATTAGCAATCAAAATACATCAAGAGTACATCATATTTTAGTAATTAGTTTATATGACACATCTTGCAAAAAAAACTCTTATCTAGACTTTGCCATGGTTTATGTCAAAGATTTACGTTACCGTCATTATAGCAAAGAAAATCTTGAAAACAATTTCCATAATTATAATGTTATTGTTGAATTTACCGTTTGCCAATTACGTTTATTTCATAATTTATTTATTTATGATTTAATTTTTAAATAAAAATATTTATTCGAAAATTTGTTACATTTGATTTGTGAATTCTTATTGTTGAAAATTTGTTCCTTGACCAGTTTGACTGACGATGACATTTGATTTTTTTATACTGTTAATTTATTTATTTTTATTTTTTTTTGTTTTGGTTTACTAACACAATTACCAACATTTTTACATTTTAATAATTTATATCACATTTTATTGTTACAATATTTCAATATTCCAATTCTGTCAATTGTCCAGCTTTTTGGATTTCAGTATTGCATATTCATTTTTCTATGTTTGAATATTACGCGAACTGAATTTTGAATAAGTGACTACTCTGGAAAAGTTATTTAGTTATTCATGCGTTACATTTTTGCTTTGATTAATTTTACTTTGCTTTTTGTTGATTTAAAGTCTATTATTTTAATGATTATTCTACTATTGTGTAAAGTGCCTGATAATTTTGTTTTCACTTTTTTTTTGTGTTTAAAATTGCCCCATTTTGCAATTTTGCCCCTATTCGTTATTTTCTATATCGCTTGTTATTTGTTTATCGCGAATTTTATTCTACCCTTTTAAATATTTAAAAGTAAAGCTGTTAAATAATACAAGTATTATTTAATAGTGCTAAAATATTTATTTATATATTTAAAAGAAATAATTAATTCCGATGTAACTAATAAGATATTTAAACAGACATTTTACAGTTAAAACTTGGTATACTACAGTAGTGTTAAAAAATGCCATATTATCGTGAGGAAGAATTTTCTGCAAGAATTATTTAAAATGCATTTGAAATTTATGACATCATGGCAGTTTTATTTTTCTGGTTGTGTTTCTGGATATAAGCTTTTATTTTTCATTAAATTTGCACTTTAATTTTCTAATAATTAATTTTTTTAATAGTTAGAGATTTTGAGAGGCAAGACTTTTGAATAAAAAAAACAAAACCGTCTGAATTTTACCCTGCACCTTGACTATCTGAGCATGAAAACTTGTTTTTAAAATGTCTAAAATTAGCTTTCATGGTTGTATGGCTGTAATTCGAACCGGTAAAACCATTCAATAAAATATTCAAGGATATGTTTGGGAAATAATTGGACATAAGAATGCCGAATCTCATGAATCTAATTTTATTATTTTTCTGAATATTTAAATTATCTTTAATAATTATATGGCAGCTACCTGAGCCAATGCGGTCATTTTAATAAAATTTTCAGAATATAATGTAAAATCCTATTGAACAAAATTTCATATTAATATCTTTATTAGTTTTTAACATATTTAAAATAATCTCTTAAATTGTATGGTAGCTACACGAATCGGTTCTCTGAATTGTTCCTTCGCAGAAAAGAAAAAATTTGTGAGAGTAAGGTGATATTTCCTATATTCACTATTGATTTGTCGGACGAATTGGATGAACGGACCGCTGACACCTCCATCAAGTGTTTACAAACTCCATACTAAAGTAAACATACATTTCACAAATAAAATCTATCAAACCCAATTCGAAAATGAAAAAGAATTGCATTATAAAAAATAAAGAAAAGTGTTACACAAAAAATTGTTTGCTGAAGAATAAAAAAAAATTTCCAAATGATTAATAGACAACCCTTTTTCAAGCAACTTAAGTTTTCTAATGTTATTCATATTTTCCCACTATGTTTTCTAATTTCCAACTTCTGAGTAAATGTTGTCAAAAAATTTAACACGTTAGATAGTAAAGAAGATCTTATATATAAGTCTATACTCCTTATATAAGAAAATTTTAATTATATTACATAATATTATTATCATTAAGTTAAAAAATTTATAAAATAATTAATCATAAAAGTTATAAAACAAATAAGTTTAAATGATAAAAGTATTTTATTATTTTGAATAATGTACGGCCTAAAATGTTTATTATCTAGATTGCAGACGATTGTAATTGTAGACTGCAAACTTTTGTATGGTAAAAAATTCAACATAATAAAAGCTAAAAATATGAATTATACTAAACCATACAGTTTTTAATAAAACTGGATTGTATACTGGATTAAATTACAAACCCGAGAAAGAAACTCAGTTAGGGATATATTAAATTCACATATTACTGTAATTTGAGAATTCTTATTAATAATTTTAATATTATTAATTATTGTTATTAAATAAATTAATAAGTACAATTTTAAAAAACCGTCATGTTCCACTACATTTGACATGTATGAAATCACATAAATATTTTTATTTGGAATAATTTTAAATGAACTTTTTGACGAAAAGTTGTAGAAGAATTTTTGAAATAATATTTATGCCTTATTACGATTGTTTATATAAAATGTTCACATACATTGTATCTTGAAATTTACTCCAATTAATACCATTTTAAAAGGAAAATTTTCTAATAAATTGCATATACATACATATATGTATGTAAAGTTAGCTTTTTATATATCACATAAACATAAACTTTATCACCTGTTTGCTTCTGCGTGAATTTCTTAGTAAACACATACATACACTTACATATGGACAATTTTACTTAAAAGAAATCAGTATACGCTCATATTATCAAAACGAGTTTGCAATGAAAATTATAAAAATTATTTTAATACAAGTTACAGCATACAGTAACGTGAATTTCAAGTAAAAATTGCATAAGTTTTCTTCTCCACATTATGCACAAAGCATTTAAGTATGAAATTTAAAATTTGTTATAATGTAATTTGATTGCAATGAAATTTTACATGGGTGTGTGTGTGTGTGTGTGTGCATTACGGGTTTGTATTTAATATTTAAACGGTAAAAGTATAACATAATAATATGTAACTATGTATTACATAAACGTTAAAATTATTTTTTATATTAAAAAGATATTAAATAAAATAAATTATTAATTTATGCTTATTAAAATAAACAAAAATTTAAAATGTTTTAAAGGCGATAAAATAAATAAATTATATTTAATTAACGACTTTACAAAAAAATTAGTAAGCTATAGCAAAATTTATGGTACTCGCCAAATAAAAAATCTGATGTGGTCAACGTATAACCGGCCCCAATGTATTTTGTCTAGTTTAGTGAAAGTGCTACGCAGATAATTATGAATTAGTTATTGATTAAAAGATTATGATTACGCCCCAAATTTAAATATTAAATTTCAAGGAAATTAGTTGAATATTTCTCTTTATATGTGCAAAAAATTAGTTGAATATTTCTTTTTATATGCGCAAAAAATTTAAAATCGACCCGCGAAAAAAGTCCAGTTCTCGAGACCTGGCACAGCCAAAATAAACTCACATATAAAATTTTATTAAAACCGGTTCAGAATCAAATAAATAACGTGCAGGCACAAGCAGACAGACTGAATAAGTTTATTTATGCTTTCCCATTATGGAGAAGCTCGCTCCCACCGAAAACACGACATCCAAAATTTGGTGTCATCACATCATCGCCCTTATTATCTACAATGCGGTCAGTAACAATTAAATAATTGATTTTATGGTTGTTTTTTAATTACAACACTTAAATCATAAAAAATGATTAGAATGACAATGAGAAGTTAGAAAAAATTAGTCACAATAAATATTCAATAAAAGAAATTTCGGTAGGAATTTGTAAAATATATGATATATGTATGTAAGTTTTGGTTCAAAGCTTTATGTGAATACAACAAAGCATGCTAATAATTAAAAATTCAAAAGCCTAATATTAAAACAGGGAAAACTTCCGAATGTTTGTTTAAATTCAGAGTGTAGATTAATAGAATAAGACTCTTAAACTAACAGAAAGGGACCGCATTGCGAAAATTAATGGAAAAAATTAAAAACTGTAAACAAAAATATACATATGTGTATGTGTACTGTACAAATTTACATACTATACATAACCATGTATAGTTCTAAAATGTCAACCTTATTACCTATTTTGCTCAATTATTATGAAAAAAGGTTCAAAAGAATAGCTAGAACAATAGAAAATTTGTCTGAGCGAGACAAAGAAAAGTAAAAAAAACAAAAAATTGGAAAAATTGGAATTTTTCTTAAGTTCGAATGCTAATCTTCCCGAAAGCGCATGAGTAAAAAAATAAATTGATACCTTATTTTTAAGCCGTCTATTTGGCTTTTCAAAAACGGTTATTTATTTGAAGCTTAAACATTTTCTGGAACGAAAGTTAAGATTTGGCATTCACTACAGAATAAAAGTTTTACCACTTTCGATTATATAGCAAATTGGTGTTGTTACATACTCTTCCAAATCATCCAGCAAAGCAAAATAAAACAATACGTCACCCTCTACTAAATGCGTACTAATAAAAATTCTTTAAAATTAAATCTATATAACAACTTTTCCAACCTTAAGTTCAAGTTTATTTTAACTTATAAATTGCATTTATCTATTAAATTGCAATGTCATTTTTTTAACAACAATATTAAAAATTTTATATACATGTTATAATTATTGTAATATGTTAATGAAAAAATAAAACCAGTCGGTTAAAACTATCATAATATAGCAACCAAATTACTATATTTATAGAAAATTCATTAAAAAAAATAAATAATTTTTAAATTTAAACTGCACTTGAACCAAAAAGTAAAAATTCTTAATGAAATCCTAGCTACATACTAAAAATAATTATTTAAACAAGATTACTTATACGTTTCCGTGCCGGCAATACCAGTTTAAATGCAATGTCAAAGTAAAAATAACAAAAAATTTAGAATATTTTTATGCAATTGAATTGCCTAGATTTGCACCGGTCAAGTCTAGTGTCCTACTTTTAAAATTCATCTTTTTCTTGGGGGTATTATAAAACCATTTTTTAGTTTATATTATGCATAATGTTTTATACAGAGTTTGCACAGTTTTTCACTTATATTGCCTGCATCTAACATCATCAAAACTTTATCACTATATTCAAGCTAAGAAAAATCATCTGCAGAATATGACAAACAAAATATAATGGGAAAAACCCAATTTGCGAGGTCTAAAGGAGCAACGATTTTATTTTTAAAACTATTACATGATTATTACACTCCACAAATTTTTTATTTCATAAATTTTATCTCTTATTCAATTTTAATTCAATTTTATTTTATGAAAATTTACAGAGAATTTCAAATATTTTGTATTTTTCAATAACCGTGCGAGTTTATAGTACAATATTTTTGTGGCGAAATTATAAAAACTTTAAATATACTTCACATTTTTGCCCTGCAGAAATTGCTAATTATTTATTGAAATGAGTAATATTGTTATTATAGATTTTTAATACTAATATTTGCTTTATGAATCTTATGATTTTCCGAATCAATTTTAGTGTCTCAGTTCATTTTTTCATTTATTTCTTTTTTTATTGCTATAAATTTCAATATGATATTAGCAATTACTTTATGACACTACTTTTGAATTTGCCTTCAATGTTATTACGAGCATTAAATACATATGTAAATATAGACATACATAAATACATTTAACAATGTTTAGAGATTGTCGAGAAATATAGGGATAAATTCATAGGGAATACATACATATGAACGTTAATTTAGTTCATATAAAGTTCTTATATTGTAATTAAAATTTCAATGTTTTCAATCTTTGAAAAGAACTTGCATCCACTTTAGGCTCAATGAAATCAAAAAAAATTTTAAATATTTCAAAGTTTTTAATTGCACAATTAACAAAATTTCTAGATCTAATTAAATCTCTTACACTTTGAAATTATTTAAGATAAGCTACACTGCAAGGCTTAAATTTCAGTCACTTGCAATGCGAGTGCACAATTAAAGTGTGAATTTCATGAAATTTACAAAAACAAAACTTAAATAAATACTAGAGAAATTCAATAATATTAAATTAATAAATGTGCAATTTGAAAACTTTCTGTAAGTTTCAATTAAAAATCCCAACATCAAGCAGGTCAATATTGTCTACATTTGCTTTTTCAAACAAATTTTCAAGCAAATTTTGTAAAGTAAAAACTTTATAATTGAACACAATCCAAGTTTTATTCAGAAAAATGTTTATTCAATTCTGTTGTGTTTCAACATTCTATAATATGGTTTCATTCATGCTCCATTACACACATATATATATATATATATATATATATATATATATATATATATATATATATATAAATATTTACACAACTAACTAATTTATTATATTATAAGAAATACGAGTATATACACGCAATATAAAAAATTCCAAATCAAGTACCTACACTAACTGACCAGGTTCGTAATAGTAAATTTACTCATCTAAATAATAATTTTTCTTTTATTATCTCATATTTTGTTATGCTATCATTATTTCAAAATAAAATGTCAAATCATCGACCGTTCATATCTGCTAGCATTAGGCATATTAATGGGTTATGGTTGGCGTTATTACTCTTGTCTTAATTTTTCTTCTTTATTTTAATACACTCACATTCCGCAAATGCTCGCATGAATATGATATGTGTCTAGCACAGATGGACGTTCATAAGCGAATACACAAAAATAAATTATTTGTTATAAACTATACTATAAGATAATTAGTTTAATTGAGTTCCGAAAATCTTATTAAAGAATTAGTTATATGAAGGTGATCACTTTAAAAATTAATGTAGTAACATAGATCACAAGATGCATTATTAAATTTAGGAAAAATGTTGCATAATATTTTGAAATTTCCCTCTAAACACTTCTTCCAAGGACGCTAGTAAGCTTCTTATTAATATACCTGAATGACGTAACTTTAGTCCTTAGTAGGAACTTACTTTCTGAATCTAAATTTCATGAAAAGTTCGTCAGCTACTTCCGGTAGCCAACAGAACTCAAATACTTAATTTCAAAAATTCGCGTCAAGTAGTTCTTTAGATATGGTACAAAATCTGAAATCTGCCCCTAGTTCGATTTCCGAGTCCTAAAATATATAATTTCCCAAAGAAACATATAACTTCATTTTTTAACACTCTGAATTTAAATATTAAATTTCAAGGAAATTGGTTGATTATTTCTCTAGATATGCGAAAAAAATTCATTTTGGTTCAGAGTAAAAGCCCAATTGCCGGCACGTGATTACCTCGAAAAGGCAGTTTCTCATACTTGTGTGAAATTTTAATTTAATCTGTTGAATATTTTCATAAAAATAATTAAAAATCAATTCTTAAAAAAATACATGTGCCGAGATCTGACACTTACCAAAAATTGATCAATGAAAGTGCGTGTCATCACATCACCTCTCTTATTGTACGCAATGCTGTCAGTAAAGAAATACGATAAATGATTCTTTTCATCTGATTCTTCTGAAGGAAAGTGCCTTGGTAAGTAAATTTTGATCTATTTTTAACATAAGAATCTTTATGCATTCAAAAGTAATTATTTATTTCTTACACTTTAGAAACTACAATTAGAAATTGAACTAGCCGTTCTACTACGATTTAACAAAACGTTCTGGTCGCTTGCCATTTTATAATTTCTTATTTATTTAAAAAAACCCTAAACTATTTAACATTATTTTAAGGTAATCATTCATATAGATTCATACTATAGATCATACTATAAGATATCATAAACGACATTTCGTACTATAGATTTATATTATGAAATGCCGTTTTCAATGATATTCGAAAATTCACCCTTATAGTATTATAAATGGTTCCACAAATTTTTTATGCTCTCTACACTTAATATTCGTGGACATAAAAATAATCAATGATTTTCTTTCAACTTAATTTTAAATGATCTCATGATATGTAGAAACAGAATACATTATAGTATGTACGGCTCGTTTATTTAAATATAAAAAAATGTTAAACAATATGGGTAACTACCAAATTAAACAATAACAATATACCTTGACAGATAAAAGATTGCCAAATTTCCGATTAATTTTGTTTTCATAAAAAACAAATAATTCTTAGTGCTAACATTTATTATTGTGAGTTCTTTTAACCGTACACATTATAATTCGTATAGAGTCGTCATATTGGTGCAAATGTATTATAAGTGTTTTAGTTCTAAAGAATGATTTTTTATGAGCTTTCCAATGTTAAGAAAACTCCATATATTACAAAAACAGGTCTCTTTTTCTCAAATCAAACGGTATAAGGTAATACCAAATAGGAAAACGTGATTGAAACGTGCTTCATCTCAAAAACTTTGACTCAAATCTAATTGATTATAAGAATGAAAATAAAGAGCAATCAATCGCATGGTTCTAAAATTATCAGAATTTATTTATATGCAGGAAAAGTTTGGTACCTTTTTTTTAACAAAAGACTGTAGCTCGAAAATAAATACATCTGCACCACTCCCCCTACAATGTTTCGCTGGAAATAACTAGGCCATGTACGCTTTCAAGAAAATCAAGACTTTTACTATTGTGGGACATATTAGGCCATATTAAATTGAAATTTAATTTCAAATTGAAATTTAATATTGTCAAATCACTTGTTAACACAACGAACTAGAAACTGACATTACATTTTTTTGACATAGTTAAGCTAATTAATGGAATTCTTAAAAATTTTAATTTTTTAGTTCTGTTTGCCTACTAAACAATTTGAAAAATTTTCCAGAGAAATCGGACCACAGAACATTATTTTACTAGAAACCAAACTTACATTTTCAATGTGTATTACATTGAAGGCTAATAACTCCTCTTAAAATTATAAATAAGTGTTTAAATGGCATTGCGATCAGTTATGTGCTGGCCACATTAGATTTTTTCTTTGCTTTACTTGTATCTAGTAATAACGATTAAAATAAAATTCGGTGTCAATTTTAAAAAAAAATAATTGTTTTCATAACTATTAAACTTTAAGTTGAAAATTTTATGTGTGCAATAACTTATTAAAGATCAACAACTTAAAAAATACTCTATAATAAGGTTATGTATTCATCTATACATGTATAAGAAAAATAACTACAGAGATATAATTTTGAGAATGCGACAACCTTAATAGCTTCAAAAAGTTTTGTTAAATTTTTAATATTTTTTTTTCTTTTGAAAAAGATAATAAAAATATGAATTAAAAAGTATAACTACTCATTGAATAAGATTTATTTATTTTACCTACTTTGCGGACGCTAAATCTATAAGTATATATTTGCACAACCGCGTATGGCTATTATTTGTAATATAACCATACAATCAAATAAGAAAATCAATTGTAACCTCAAGTAGACAGATGGGCAATCTTTATTATTTTTAGAAAATTTGAATTTTCAATATTAAGTTCATATTAGATTATAGTTTAAATTTTAATTTTTAAACTTAGTATAGATAATACAAAATCAAGTATTCGAAGAAATATGCATTATTTTTAGAGTGTCTTTTAAATATGGGTAGACAATGTACCACTGTGCCGCCTAATTACTATTACAGAGTTATCCATAATATTGATTATTATATATTTTTGATTATTTATTACAACTAACGATATTTTACTTAAAACACAAGTTCTAGAAATTCTTGACGTCAACTCTCAAAACTCCGTATGCAACCATTTTTGAAACACATCAAATTATAAGGAAGAACAAGGCAATAGTTTAGTAATATTTTCTAAAGGCACGTATATAACATGATTAAATGATTACCCATACCAAAAACTTTATAAAATATTAAATTATAAGTCGGAAGAGTATTTCAAAAAGACGAAGACAAATATGTGCTTTTTTATAGGAAAATATAAATAAATTAAAAGTGATGAGGTGCGGCGCGAAAAAATGCGTTTATTATTTTTAAAAAAGGAACAGAACAAAACCAAAAAAAAAAAAGAAATGTAATCTAAAAAAATGGTTGTCTAGTTGAATTCGCCATAATATTCATCAAAATGTTAACTACATATACCGGGTGGTCCAGAGAAATAACTCATATTATGAAACAAATTCTAGTTAAAACTTTTCAAGAGTCATTTTAAATTACCAACAAACTCATTACGATTATACGTGTGTAATTTTATTTATATCCGATAGTACAATAGCACAAGTACAACACAAGGAACTACAACTATCTGAATATATTTAAAAGTGTATATTTCAAACTCATATGCGAAAAAGAATTAAAATCTGTAAGATTATAGGAGCATCAAAGTTCCTGACGGTATTACCTTTATGCACATAATTCGAGTTAAATATTTTTCTGTTTGCTAATGAATAGTAAAATTATAGTAACAGGATAACTTGGCTTATGAAACACCTTTTCCATTACCTTATCATGCGTATTTTTTACTTTCAATTTATTGTAGTTAAACATTCATACTTCAAACCATATAGTAAAAACATCTCATGTAACACAACCACTGTTATAAAAGTGTACGTCATTTTAGTTTACTAACAATAACAGATTTAGAAAAAAAAAGAGTTCAGTTAATTTTTAAACATACTTATTTATTATTTTAACAAAGGTATATGATTATGAAATATTTAACTTTTGCGAATTTTTTCCTTTGTTACATTCAAATTCAAAATACTTTACTAAATTTTAAAATATTTCAAATTAAACAATATTTGTAATCATTACAAAACATTTGCACATGTGTTTTACGAGAAATTGTGCTAACTATGAAAAATACTAAACATGTAGTAACTAAGACGGAAACTATGAAATTATTTTATAAATTACAAAAATGTGCACACATAACCTACACGATCTATATTTCACCCCAACAATGTAAAGTTAAATATGGGGTGTGCAATAATTATCAGATAGAGCTTATTATATACTCACACGTTTGTGAATAAAAAAGGTCTCTCTAAAATTATTTATGATATATATTTATGTGTTTGTGTAATAAATTCGGGACTAATTTTTTTAAAACAAATAAGATTGGGTTAAAGGAATGGTTGTAAAAAAGCACTTTTCCCTTCAACCAACTTCTATATTATTTAAATTATATTTTCATTCTAATACTAAATATTTAAAGTTATTGCATACATTTAGGATGAACAAGCATACATTTAGGAAAAACAAGCATGAGTTAAGTCAAGAACCACAACTATAAGTATTGTTCGATAGCACGGCATTTATCGTTAGTTTTTCATTTTTATGGAAATCTAGAAAAGCAGTCTCGAATATATCAGGTTCCAAAAACTCAAATTTTACAAATTTCTAGAGGCGATAGTTTGAGAGTTCAAATGACGGTGGAATAAAACCTTCTTCTACCGAAATAAATTTTTTATTAGTATCCAAAAGATGTACAAATTTCAAACTTCTACAACTTCCCGTCTATAAGAAAATTGCTTTTTTACGAGTATAATGTTAACTTAAGCTGTGTCGCTGTTGAAGAAGTTACGGAATTTAAAATTTGTTAGTGCTTTCGTTACAAAAAAATAGTTAAAAAATGGCATTTTTAGAATTTTAAAAAATATTAGAAAACTATAACTTTTGGTGGCAAGGAGATAGGTTCAAATTTTTTTCAACATATATTTTTTTTTTTAAATTAAAAAAAAAAGTTTTCACTAAAAATCTATTTTAGTACAAAATTTCAGCGTTCTATTTTATGTGGATGCAGAAGGCATCTTTTGTAAAAACTAACGACTAACGAATGGATGAAATAAAATAAAACAGTATTTTGATACCTAGACCAACCGCAATAAATTTTAAGATAGTATTTTTTTGAAAATACACTGTAGTAGAGTAAAGTTAATTACACATTAATCGGGCATCCAGCTAATGTGTAATTAGATCAGCTTTATATAAGATATTCGCTCAAATGCACAAATTGCACAGTTAAGCAATCCCAGCTCTTATATTTATTAAAAAATTAATAAATAATTATTATGTAGAGTTCAATTATGAAAGTTGTACTCAATCGATTCATTCTAAATATTAAGTTCATATTAGTTATTAATTATTCAAACTTATTATTAATCTTTTTTTATTATTAATTATTCAAACTTATTTTTAATCTTTTTTTATTTGCAAATTATTAATAAAATTCTACGCTAATTGAATCTTCTAAAAGAAAAATAAAATTTTACGGTGCATTAAAATGTATGTTAGCAATTAAGAACATCAATTTTTGTTTTGAAATTTGTTTCTTGTGGTCCTAAAATCGACTTTCATAACTGAGTCCGTAATTTAATTATGCTTACAATGTATGTATATATAATTTGAATATTGCCTTATTTTTATTTGGAAGTTGTTGAAAATAGCAAATTTTTACAAGGAAATATCATAGAAATATTTTAATTTTATATGCGCAAATTTTACATTGGTAATTTACAGATATGTTTAATGACTTACAGAATAACTATTAACATTTAATAACAGCTAACACACTTTTAACTAAAAAATAACAGAATAATATCAACTTCTAATATCTTTTAATATTTTTTCTACAAATTAAAAACCACGCTGGTATTTCACGCTGGAAAAAAGTCGAAAATTTTTTTTTAAACATTTAATTACTGTCATATTAATTATTGAAAATTTTCCATGTTTAAATTACATGTAAAAAATTAGATTCTATTCTTTTCATAAAACTATTCAATTGAATAAGTTTAACCTTAACATTTAAATTTTCATTTTATGGTTACAAATTAAACTGTTGCAAATTTCAAGAGTTTTGACACAAATATTTAAAATTTTAGCAAAACTTATTTATTTCAAGTTCAGAAGTGCCAGGCGAAACAAGAATATTGCGACTAAGAAATTTTTGGAAAATTATCAAGAAAAATTTCGATTATTGATTTTTTCTTCATCAAAAAAAATTCAATAAGAAATTATAATAGAAAACTGTGCAATACAAATACTTATATGTTTTTAATCAGCATCGAATTCTGAGTTGATTTAGCCATGACTGTTCATTCGCTCGCCCACGCCAGCGATATCAAAATTCGAATTGTTGTTGTAACGTTCTAAAAATAATTTGCAATGTTAAAGTTTCGCGAAAATTAATAAAATAACTGGGCTACTATTCAATTTTATTTTTATTGAACTGTTATCAACAATTTTAGTATCGAGGTTTTTTGTTAAGGTGTCAAATAGCTTTTGAAAAGTCACCTACATTTCTTTTTCGGAATGTATATTTCTTAAAGCGGTCACTCTTATAGTAGATGCGATAAACTTATAATTGGTCGCATATATATGTAGTCGAATCACACGATAAAAATAATATATGTATGTGCGCTAAATAATTTCATGAAATGTACCGAAAATTATCATCTAAAATTTCCTGCTTGATATAAGAATTAATTCAACTTTTAGATTGAAAATATAAGAATTACTTTTAGGAATAGATTATAATAAATTAGATTATATAAATTAGAGTAGAATAAATTCAATTGTTAAAATAGTAGATAAATTAATTCAGGAAACAAGAAAATTCTAAGCCAGTAGAACAAGTAGACAAAAATTTTAAGTAATCAAAATTCAAATCAATCCTAACTCCAGTATAGATCTAAATTCAATAACGAGTTTATTAAATATGAAAATAATAAAAGTGAAAGTAATAATTCTTTTCTTTCATAATTTCAAGGACTTGAACTTGCGATTTTTTTTTACACTTTAATTTCTAAATAAATTTTAAGCATTAACAATTTAAAACAGCTTTTTTAAAATGTTGTGTAACGCTTACCGGTTAATAATGCGGAAATAAAGAGATAATAATAAATTTTGGTTATATCATTTATCGCGTAGCGAAATTTTTCTGATATAACGGTCTTCTATGAATTATGTAACATTTGTTATTCTTATAAGTTTTAACCAGTTCAAGAGATTATATAGTCAATTTGAACAAAATGGTCTTGAAAGAGGATCATAAATTTTTTAATTTTCATAACCTTTCACTCTTGAAATTATTTAATAATGCAAATTAGCAGTGTCCCATGTATATATTATAAATAATATTACTAAAACTGTTTTTTCCTTGAACTTCATATTATATTAATTACAGAAAACTGTTTTAGAGTGAAAATCTAATAATTGTAATTATTTTATAATTATTATTATTTTATAATTATAATTATTCTAATACAGGTATTTATTCAAATATATGTTTACAATAATTTTTTAATTTACCTAGCAGCTATATTTTACCTAGTAGTGTATGAAATAATAACAGCAAAAATCTGATGTGATTAGCACATAACCGACTGTAATGTACTTATATTGTCTAGTTAAATGAAAGTTTTCCAGAAGATTATGAAAATGTGCTTTAAACACTTCTTTACATTTTTAAGGACACTAATAAACTTTTAGTTAACATAGCCAGGGAAATGTGAATTTGGCTCTTAGGAAAGTTTCATTTTATGCCGCCCGAATTATGCGAAAAGATCGCCAGTTAATTTCGGTAACAACCAGAGCTCAGATTTCAAATTTAAAGAAATTGCATCAATTCGTCCCGTAGATATGGAAAAAAATGAAAATCGGCCCCAGATCATTTTCCGAACCCTGATCTTTCCAAAAAATTTATAGATTCATTACTTTATAATACCTCGAATTTAAATATTAAATTTAAATGAAATCGGTTGATTATTTCTCTTTATATACGCAAAAATGTATATTTGACCCGTAGTAGACGTCCAGTTGCTGACGCCTGATTTCTTTCAAAAGTTAGGAGTTTTCGCGGACGGTCGAAAGAAACTTATGCATGAAATTTCAAGAAAAGTGATGAATACTTTCTCCAAAATGATCAAATATGTAAAACAGGCTCGCAAAAAAGTCCAGTTCCCAAGGCGTGATATATTCCAAAAGTTGATCAATCCGTGCCATAGTCGAAATAAACTTACTATAAAATTTCGTCAAAGTCGATTAAGCCAAACTTGAGATATACACATGCACACACAGATCGGCAGGTTGTTAAAAGTAGTTTATTTATACTTCCCAATCGTGGAGAAGTGGGTTCCCACCAAAAACTCGATATGCAAAATTTATTGCCATCACATAACCTACCTTATTGTAAATATGTATAATTTTAGTTAACATTTAAACTAAAGCGGTTACGTTACACGCAAAAATATACGAAATTTTAATTGAAATAAAATTTTATCAATTTATCTAATATACTAAAATTATATAGTTATTCAAATGTGAAATACACATAGTAATTATAAATATTTATAATTTTAATTACTGTACTTATTTAAAATGAAAACAAGTAAAAACGTTTCGGTTGTTATAAACCGACAGAATAACAACCTGCGCTTTGGCAATCTGAACTTAAAAATTTGTTTTTGAAATATCTAGCAATTGCACGAAATAGTCCATTTCATTAAAATTTTCAGAATATATTCAAGATATATGTAGATATATGTATAGACACACCAAAATTTTATATTAATATCTCTAATAATTTTTTAAATATTTAAGAAAAGCTCTTGGAGTTGACCCGAACCCGTTATCGGAATTGGTCGAATTACAATACCGTCCCTAGCACAAAAGAAACAACTTGTGGAAATTGGCTGTCGATTGCATTACTTGTTTTTGAGTTATCGTGCGATCGAAAAGGTAATATGCCCTTCACGAACGTGCAGGTTATAAAAATAGATAATTGTTATGTATTATTTAATCGATTTTAATTTTACACTGATTTTACATTTCCATATATGAAAGATATACCAAGTAATTGAACCCTGTTAGAAAAACATACCGAATACTTATTAAATATAAAAAATACAAGACGAGATCAAAATTATGAGAGACGAAATATTCTCTTATAAACAGAAATACAACAATACATAGCTTAATTTATGTAGTAAAATTGTAACCGAAAATAATTATTTAGTCAAATTTAAGTCAATTTTTTCAAGTCAAAAAAATATAGCTATTTATATAGCACATTTTCAAAAAAAAAAATTGAAAGAACTGTTCTTTCTAGTTCCGTCTATCCGCCTGTGCGTCTCTCTTTACAAAATATTTTTACTTATTGTCTTATACTTAGACAAACTCATTTCATTAGGAGAAAATTTTACCTACCTCCCCCAAACTAAAAATGAAAAATTTAAAAATGTCATGTTTAAACAATTTACACATAAAAATGAAGAATTCCTTCTTCTATAGCGGGACGGTATACGCTAACTTTGTATAATGATAAAATAGTCGCTTGAATAAACTTAAATCTTAAACCAACCCATTTTTTTAATTTTTTTAAAGGCAGGCTCCCTTATTGGGAATCTTAAATTTTAATAGATTCTAGACGCTAATTAGTCATTACTTTTATTAGCAAGAAGATTTTCTTTCAGCACTTTCCCTTAAATTATTGCCTTATTAAAATTATTGCCAAATTGAATTTTTGAAACCTAGTTTTCGTAAGCTTTTCTAAATTTCTATTAGCGTCTTCATATTAGGAAATATAATTTAATGGTTTTGGCAGCCCAATTAACCATTTTAATGAACAATGTAAAAACGTTTGTACCATCGGTTTAAATTTTTTACTTGAGAATACGGCACCTTATAAGTCATTGACTCCAATCTTCTATAAAAGAGATCAAAGCAATTAATTAACAAATTCGCGTCATAATTTCTTTATTCAAATCGTTAAATTCAAACTATTTTTTAAAATTGATGTAATTAATTGTTTTATCAAATAGCATCGAAAACAATCCTAACAATTATTAACAAAAATAATTAACAAGAAGAATATTTAAAAAATACAACGATTTGAACCTGGTAAATCTTAAAGGTATTTGCTAAATATTTTAATACATGTAACATATACATAAGTACATAACGTTTATTAAAATATTTCTTTATATTCTATACACATTAGTGAATTGGGTATTTCAACTTTGAACTTGCTAGAAGCAGTCATCCGCTGCATTAATGTGTATATTCTTGTTCCGCGTTTGCATTGATTTAGACTTGTTCTCTCGTCCATCATATTGCACAATGATTCAAAAACCAATAAAGCAAACATCACTAAAGTTAAGAGAAATGAGTAAGAAATGAATTCGCTGCCAAGGACGGCTACTTTATCAATTGAACCGATTCAAAAAACAGATTTGGACAGTTGCTATGCACCTATAAAATCTTATTTTTTTTACATTTCAAAAAATTATAAAATTCGGCAGTGATGTGGCTAATTACAATTTAGCAAGTATATAGCCTTTTAAATAACGTACAGTCCTAAAACCTAATTTTAAATATATCAAAAAATGGTTTACAGTCAGATTATTAAGGTGTAGAGTGTGATTCAGTCTTAATCGACTGATACGTTTTTACCTGTTGTAATTTAATTAAAAATAGATTCCTATCCAATATTTTATATTCGAGTGTGTATTATGAATGTAATATATGGCGCATAGACTTGAAATATTATGTAATAATAATAAGTATAAGAAGTTTTGCTTGTTTGTATTTCTTCTTCCAACCTTACTTCCTGTAAGACTGACACAACAATATTAAACGGGGAAGTTTTTGAAACAAATAAAAAAAAAAACAAAATATGGTAGTGTTACATCAAATATAATTTCTTGTTTTTTCTAAAAATACATTTTAGTTGCTTCATATGCGCAATTGTACATATAAACATCCATATGTACATGCATGTTCGCCTATTTACCTATTGGAAAAACCACATATAAATATAAAAAAAATATACGTACGGACATATTTCAGATATAAATTCTCTCTAAAAGTAAAAACTACCAAATATTATAGCATTTCATGTACATATATGCATGTATGTATAAATATTTTATATAATTAATAATTACCATTATAAAATCATTTCAGTAAAAAAATTCTAGTTTAATAAAAAAGGAAAAACCATAATATTATAGATAAACATGCAATAGATATTAGAACTATTAGAACGATCACTGAAATATTGTAAACATGCTTCAAATAATGTAAGGGGTGTCCCAAAATTCACGTAAGATTTGAATTTGTCGCCATTGGTACGGTTGTCATCCAAAAAAACGCATTTTTATTGTTGAGCAATATTTTGTATGTCTTCGAACAAAATCGTCTTCGACAAAATTGTCGCACTTGGAGCTCAGAAAATCCGCAAGTAATTTTTGAGAAACCAATGCATCCACAACGGGCGAATTTTGGGTTGGAGGCATAATCGGACTATACTTCCACTACCACTCACGCTTTGAAGGCGAAAATTGAGCGCTGTATCACTGAAATTCAGCCATATTTATGCAAAATAATCATGGAAAATTTCAACAAAAAAGTGCTAATTGCAAGCAAAATCGCGGAGACATTTACCCGGTATACTATTATATTCATAACTCTATACTGTATACCATATAAATCAATAAAAAAATTTACAATTTTTAATTATAAATCTGTGTTTTCTATCAAAATTACTTCTTGTGTGAATTTTGAGACACCCTTTATAATATCATGTATATACGCATACATAGTACGTATACATATGTATATATGAATATTCAATCACTATTTTATTATCTTACATTTACACGGAATTCAAATAAATACACGATTTTATTCTAATAATAACCATTTGAAGCTTATATGAAAAATTCAATTCTAAATAATTGTTAAAAAAAATTATTCATAAAATCATTCATTAAAAAGTTTTTCGAACTTAAAAATTAAAACAAAAAAAATTAAAAAAATTTTTTGTTTCGAAGTTTCGTAGAAGCAATAAAATTAGTTGCAGCACCTCATATTTTTAATGAATTTCAAACTTTAAAATGTATTTTATAACATTTGAGGATAGACTTGTAGTTCTCGATTTGGGTTCAACTTCATAACAATTGAACTTGAACTTTATAACAATTTATTTGAAAATGTCAAGTATGTAAGCAATAAGTTAAGCTCTTTACTTTAGTGGCATACGAACGTGTTCCCACAAAGTAAACAATCATAATTGCAAGAGTACGTTTTTGTCATAAAATGAACAGAAAAAAGTAGGCCATTCTCGCAATAATTAATTCATCAAAAATTTTACTGTTGGATCACTCATATGTGCAAACATGAGCGATACACATATTAAAACTAATATGTGCAAAAACCGCATAAGAGCTGAAAGTTTCAAATTTTCGTTTTACACTCAATATGCCGTATTGCCGCAATGGATAAGAGCAAAGCGTATAAGAATACCATTCGAATTGATTAACGTTGATCAATATTTTTAAACGGATTGAAATGCAATATTTTATATCATAAAATACATGCACATACGTTACATATCTCAAGAAACAGTTTAATTGATAAACCGATTTTAGACGAGAAATTTTGTTCATAAATAGTTCAAAGCATTCAAATTAACTCCTAATTCTAATCTTTTTACAATTCAATTTGAAATTACGTATAATTTAAGTCAACACTGAATAACACAAAATACTGTGGTTGCAGTTCAATATCATATTCACAATATCATATTTTGTGGCAGCACATTTTTCATTGTACTTGAACATTTTAGTTAAAATTTTTGTTATGAAAGCATTAAATACGCATTAACTTATTTTCAAATGAAAAATTCAAAAATAATTTAAATATTTAGAAATTTAATAAAAATTATAAAATATTTTTAATTAAATAAAATAAAAATTGTATTAAGTATTTACCAGAAAATTAGCCGCAGACCGAGATTTAGTCAATAATATCTCACATGTTAAAAAACTCAAAAACTATATAACCTTTCTCTATTTTTACTTATTTTATACCCTTCTATATATATTTAATCAATATACTTAATACTATTCTATTAAATTTCTTATATACATACTTATATTAAATTTTTTCAAGCGTATTAAAGTTCGCACACAATGAAACTCATAGTATGAAACAATATCAGAATTTTGACTCAAGATTTATAAAATAATTTAGTAAAGATACATAATATTAAAATAAACGAAACTGTTACGGTCATTGCCAGTTGTCCAAAAAGATAAACTATAAAAGAATTCTCTTAAATAGAAATAAAAAAGAAAACACAATAAACTGGAAAAATAAAACTTGATTTCATGTCTCAAAAACTGTTAAAATTCATTTCTTTCACCCTAGTCTCATAGATAATTCACTTTACGTAATCAACCGCGTGAATCAACTTTAATCGTGCATCTTAGAATATATTAATATGTTCGTCGTTAATATGAAATTCATAAATAATTAATAAGTTTTTAAACTTGTTCTTATACTTTAAATTATCACGTGAATTTACAACTTGCTGCTTTGAAAGTTCAAAAGAAGCGAAAGCAAAACATTCGAAAACTGAATGAGTTATTTGAAACCATGAAAAAGCTAATTTGAATTTAAAATTTTTTTATAGCACATTAGCGAGAAAAAGTACTAAATTTTATATTTTGTGTATTAATAAATATATGTACATGTGTATATTTTAACTTCAGCAGAATTCTCAAATCAATTTGAAGCAACAATAGTAATTTGGTTCTTAATAAAGATTCAGTTACTAGAATTAAATTCCCCTGAAAACTTTTGTAATTACATATTGTCATTGGCCAATGGAACTCGAATATTAAACTTTGAAAAATTATGTTCATTGATTTCTCATACATTGTCAAAAATGTCAAATCTATAGAGAATGTTCAGTTTTCGTAATTTGATATTCCTAAATAATCAAAATTAAAGTTTGAATTCAAGGAAATCAGTTGCTTATTCAGGAAATCAGTTGAAGAATAAATTCTTAAATAAAAACTCAATTGCTGTAAGGTAGATCTTATTACACCAGCCATACTTTTTTCTAACACTTATTAAAAGAATATTATTTTTATCAACAAAGTTGATTCTTGATGAAAATTTGAAATTAGACCTTGATTTACCAAAAACTTTGTTGGCTCGTTGTATTGTCAGGCAGAGCAATTCATATGATATGACATTTAAAGAAGACATGAAAATTATCTTCTTTAAAATTGAAAATATAAAATCGGTCCATAGTAAAGATTCAGGGTCCGAGATCTGATACACCCTAAAAGTTTATCAATTTATCACCAAAGTAAATATAAATTTTAAGGCAAATCAATATTTCAGTATTGAGAATCAGAAATGCACAAATAGATCAGCAGTAACACAGACCCACAAACATACAAATCCACACTTATATAAAAAACTTTATTTAAATTTCTCTAACATGGAGACCGTTATTAATTCTAGAAAATTTCTGTTTAAAACTTGATATATAAAATTGGGTTTGATATAACAATACTCTCATCTTGTATGCAACGACGTCTGTAATTTAATTCAAACAAAATAAAAAAGGAAGTTGGAAATATTACTCGTACTTAAGAACTTAATAAACTTAAACCTTGGTAAGCTTCTACAAAAGTAAACCTAATATAAAACACGTTTTCAAAAACTTTTAGCTGCTATTAAAAATAATAAGTGTGTCAAATAAAAATGCTTTTTCGGTTCTGTTACATAACTATTTCTTGTTATAGAAATTCTACTTTTCAAAATAAAATAGCAAAAAAATAAGCGGCAATAAACAACAAAACAATAAGTTAGCAAGAAAATAATAATTAATTATTTAAATTTTCTAAATTTTTATACAAATTAAATTTGCAGATCAACTTTCGAGAATAGTTTAAATATTATATAAAATGAAAATTGAAAAAAAAGGTTGAATTTGCAAAATATTAAAAACACGTTTATTATAAAATTATAAAATTTCGGAAATAAAACTAAACGTGTGAATTTTGTACACTCAAACAGCCCAATTTATTTGTCTAAAAAGTAATAACTAAGTATTGAAAATTTTGACATGAGGAAATAATTACCCTGTGCTGTAATATAAACTGACTTCCTTAATAGCCTAATATTTTATTTACTTATTATGCTGCTCGTTCTTTAGTAGAATTAACAGTACATTCTGCTTTTTTTATTTGAAGTGAAAGTCTTATATGTATAGATAAAAACTACAGAATGTCTGATAAGCCGAAGCGAAAAGCGGCCGTAAAACATTTTTTTAATCAACAGGAACTTTAATGTAGACACAGTTATATAGTTTACCCAAACAAAAATGAAGTTTTAAAATTATTAAATTTGAAATGCGTTTGAAACGTTCAAAGCTTTCAAATGATTGAATTTTAATATTCTTATACAAAAAAAATTAATGAACATGCAATTATTGTTCGGATTGAAAACCGTACACTAACCTGTAATATGTGATTTCCCTACAAATAAATTTATTTTTCGTTGTACCACTTTAAAATTATAGTCGGTACCCTTTCATAATTATAATTGAATATTCCTTAATTGATTTCATAATGACAAGAACCAACAATCAAAGTTCTCATAATAAGTGGGTATTTCATTACAAAAACTTCTTGTAACGTTTTCCAAATTTTAAGAGTTTATTGCACAGAACTTACCTAAAAAGAAAGAGAAAAAGTTATTATTAAATTTTGAAGCCGTAAAGTATACATGTTTACATTAGTTTATTTGTATGTATGTATGTTTGTATAAGATTTGTTTGTGTAGTGGCACTATACATACATATACGTGTATATATTTTATTTAAAACATTTTAAATACAATGCTTTATTATAAAGCATAATAATTGAATCAATCCATTCAATTTAATTAGTGAGTTAAATATATATTTTCCTTCAAACTCACTAACTAAATGATTTACACGTAAAAATTCAACCAAATGAAATCAAAAGTTCAAGAATATTTCAGAAATTTCGTTCACCAAACTTCCAAAAATTGTTTCTTTTCTGATAAATACGACTTCTGTGGTAAATGGACCAATTTAAGCAACTGTTTCGGGTAGTTGCCATAAAATTCAAACAGATTATTCCAAATATCTTCAAATCCAATAAAATTTCAATGTGAAATATCGTAAACGTGTGTGAAATCATATCTGCCATTTACATATGTACATCCTAAAAGATCAAATGCTAGTATACTGATTCGGTTTCCAGTTCCATACAACCTTCAAGCTAATTTTAAATACATATGTACATATGTATTTAGAAAAATATGTAATAAAGCCAATTACAGTTCAGTCACATAAATATCCCTGCAGTTTTTTTGGAATGGCTTGACAGGTTCGGTTTAGATGAAATGATATGCAACATTTAAAATTATTATTTTTCTTATCAATCAACTTTAAAAAAAATTCTTCAGATTTAAAATATGTTTTCTGAACAAGGCTGATCAGCTTAAATTTTAATAAAATTTCCTAAATAGAATTTCGTTTTCAAATAAAATTTTGATGAAATTTTTATGGTTGCTATAATTAATTTTAGTAAAATTTAAATTTTTTACAAAATTTAAATTTTTTCTCATTTTTCATATTTGTTTCTCAATTTTTTACACAAGTCTAAGCATACAAGCCACAACCATGTATGCAAGTATTTAAACGCGTGCTTAAGTTACATTTTTTAGTTCCCTTTTAACTTTTTTGTTTTACAGTACATAAAATAAATTTTCGTTGATGTGTGACTTATTAAAAATTTTCAATTTGTATCTTTCACTATAACTTTATAGTATGCCACAGATATGATATTTGGACATTAGGTTATACATACATTTTATGTAATCCTTAAATGAGACAAACTCGTATATATGCCGATACTCCTGCTACCAATGATATGAAAATTGTTTGAAAAATTGTTAATAAGAAGGCTGATGCGGATAATAAAATATAACGAATTAATTTCAGACCCTAACTTCGGCTTTAATACGATGCACGCAGCAATTGATTAAGCGCACAGAATAACTATAATATTGCAGAAAACGCATTCCAAGAAAAGCAAATATTTTCGACAATATTTCATTCTGAGCGGCTGGGTTTTGATAAGACTTGGTACAAAAGTTACTTAGTTACACTTAAAAGATAGACACTTTTACAATTTGTGAAGTTAGTTCGTGACTTTTTCAGATTAAACGAGACGAAACACTCTACACTTAGAGAAATTAGAGCAGGTGTGCCTCCAGCCAGTATTCTGGGTCCTATACTTTACCTATATTATACAAACTATTCACCAGAATCAAAGACACTATCTGTGGCTTCATTTGCCGACGATACAGCAATATTGACAGTACAAAAATTTAGTATTTAACTCATGATTTAATAAATGAAACACAATTTATTAAATATACATTAATTTTTAGAATAAAAAATTTTAGAATAAAAAATGTAGATTATAGATTCTGAATATCACGTCTTAATTTTATTAGAGAGAAAAAAGTTATATTAGGAACAAAAGACAATTCGAGAGCATCTCTTTCACATTCATCACGAAATGTTGAATCAAGTTTTTTCCAAATAAATTTAATAAAAACCAAAGATCATCTTAAAATTGAAAAATTTTCAAAGTTAATTTCTGACAATATTAGAAAATGGTATAATTTGAACTCTAGAAGCCTACTCAGACCAAGAAGCTGAAAGTGCAAAACCCAGATTTACCTATCTAACAACTGAGAGTGCTTAAGTGCTTCCAAGAATGCCATATGAAATATTCATCTGTGAGACTGGAAATGTATATACATATGTTTTGCCTATTTTTATGTATTTTTCTTTATATAAGCTGTAAAGCTATTATTTTATTTTAATAAAAAAAATAAAGAAAACAAAAAACTAGTACGTAATTAAAAACTTTAACAAAACTTACATTTACTTCATTTTGCAATATATTGCAAATTGGAAGTTCTTTTTACAAGTGGCCTCCAAATAGTACATTTGTACTAGGTGCATATCTACAGGTATGTAAATATTAGGATGATGACCGGAATTTTGACGTTCCTTGCATTAATTTGTTAAAGAAAGAATATTTCAAAATTTTTTGTGAGCTCCAAAGTCTTCGAATTCCGCAAGGAGTTAAAAACTTCATATTACTGTATAAATTCTAAAGTTCGTGTTTAAGTCAATCACTTGTATATTTTTACATAGCAAATTTATAAATTCGTGTTTATTTGAGATTTAATTGTGAACAACAGAGGACAATCAGAATTAACCGCTTGTTATTACAAGAGTAATAAATGCTTACGGTACTGAAGACGAAATTGCAATTACTGAAGACAATTACTAAAATTATAGAAGAAGTTCTGATTAGTGGGGGGGAAAAAGCAAAATACTACACGTCTCTTGTAATTAATTCTACACGTCTCTATAAAAAAAATGTGCCTTAAACACATTGTGCGAATTTATAGACATTGCCTTGTAATTATGTAAGTTTTTCATAGTTCTCATAATATGTGAAAAATAATGTTTACTTTTAGGAATTCCAATTAGAACTAATTTTGATTTTTTCTTATGACTAAAATTATAATTTTTAATGGAATTATTTTTCCTCTAAAATTATGCGCAAAATATTTAATCTTTTTACAAAAATTCTATATTTAACTTAACTTTTTTGTAAACAAATATGATCGCAAACAAATGTTGTTTTTACACACACACACATAAAAACACACAAAAAAGGTATTTACATGGAGAATAAATTTCCAGTTTTTTGGATATAAAAAAAAACTAAAAACAAACTGATTTTAATTAAAAATTAAAAATTTAATAGGTGACCAAAACGATTTTATGCCATTCACTTATATGGCACATCTTATTTTTCATTTAAACAAAAATATTTTTCACTCTTTTCGTATGCTAATTAAAAAAATTATTTTTAAACTTTGAAAAGCAATTCAAAATTATTTAAAACTCAATATAAGAATATTCCAAAATAAATTCATGAATTTAAAAAAATTTTAAAATTTAAAATAAGAAAATTCTGTAAAGTAATGATGACACTTTAGTTTTGCAATTGAAAGATAATAATTATTTGACCTATTCGATATTTCATTCATAATTTTTTTTTTAAATATTATTGTACAAATATTAGAACTGGTTTGAACCAACTTTTTCGAAATTGAATATGTATTAGTATTCTTTTAATTAATTTTTATTTCGACGATATCTTTTGAAGTCTGTTAAAAATTAAAACTGGATTTGGAATATTAATTATAAAATACTATAACAGTATATATCTACATTATTAGCACTATAACTTCTAGCACATTTATAGAAAAAAATTTTGAAAATCATGTGATTATTAAATCCCCTTTACAAAGTTCTTAAAATTTCCACTTCTTGACAAAATATTATGACGAAACCAAAAGCATTTTGTAAGCTTTTAAAAAAACAAGACAAGAATTCCAAGTGTCAAAGCTAAAAATTAACAGTAAATATCTTCTTATTAAACCTGATCTGACATATATTTTTCCTTCACTGAGGTATTTAAAAAAATCTGAAGTGGTCAGCACATAACCGACCGCATTGTGTATTGTCTAGTTAAATGAAAGTGTTACGGAATATTATAAAAATGTCTGTTAAATACTTCTTTCGAATTTTTAGGGCATTAGTACGCTTATAGTTAACATACCTAGAAAAATGTAAATTTGGCTCTTAGTAGAGTTTCGCTTTGTGCTACCCGAATTCTCTGAAATGGTCGCCAGTTATTTTCGGTAACAACCAGAATTCAAATATCAAATTTCAAGAAATTTAATAAATTCGTTCCGTAGATATGGTGAAAAATGTAAAATCAGCCCACAAATCAGTTTTCGAGCCCTGATCTTTTCAAAAAATTTATATGTTCATTGCTTTAAAACGAGGAATTCAAATATTAAATTTCAATGAAATCGGTTGATTATTTCTCTTTATATAAGCAAAAATTTGGCTCGTAGTGAACCTCTAGTTGCCGACGCCTGATTTCTTCCAAAAGTTAGGAGGTTTCGCTGACCGTCGAGCGAAGCTTATATATGAAATTTCAAGCAAATCGGTTGAATACTTTCTTTAAAATATTCAAAAATGTAAAACAGGCCCGCTAAAAAGTGCAGTTCCCGAGGCCTGATATATACCGAAAGTTGATCAATCCGTGCCACGGTGCAAATAAACTTACATATAAAATTTCATCAAAATCGGTTCAGCCGAACTTGAGATACACGCGTGCACACACAGACCGACAGACCGACAGACCGACGGACCGACAGGTTGCTAAAAATAGTTTACTTACACTTCCCTACTATGGAGAAATGCATTCCCACCGAAAACCCGATATGCAAAATTTGCCACGACATAACCTACCTATTGTATACACAATACGGTCGGTAAAAATAATGGTATAACAACCGTATCTTTTAGAAGAATAATGTATGTACATAGTATAAATCATTAGGATTCAAGTTTTAAAAAATTCATCATACCTGAAAGATTAGCATACCTTTTTGAACACTATACTCGTATGCATAAATTTTTTCTTTCTTAAAAATTACAAACCTCATAGTAAAGCAATGGGTGATTCTGGAAATTTTCGAACAATATAAATTTGTAGTGCTACAGCAGTAAATATTTACACCCTTACTAAGTAAGAACAGAGTGTATCGTATCTTAGTGCACTACCATATACCATTGAATTGACCATCATGAGTAGAAAAATATTTTGTATAGAGACGATCTTCACAGCTTAACAGGTTCCGATTTACAGTGGTTTAAAGTCACTTAAAACTGTTCTTTTTCCTTTTTTCAATATTCAGCTATAACACCACTTCTGGTGTCAGTTAAAGGCATGATTATGATGTGGAAACCTCAGAGCAAGAGCTTTCTCATGAACCACATTAGTTGTAAACTTTTCAGATTCCGGAATCACTTGACTTTAAATTTTTTAGGTTACATAACATTGCAACTTTCTCTAATTTTAGCACGACTGGAAACTTTGAACTTTCATTTGTTATAATGAGTCACCTTCCTACCTGTTATGATTAGAAATTATTGAGTAAAAATAAAGTACTGCAAATGTTTTTTATACCAAATTTTTTTCTACAATAACTTAAAAAAATTTACAACAATCCTTCAAAATGGTGTCTCTCTTTTGTTATGCAAATATTCAACTTAAATTATTAGCTCGGATATCAAATGACGTCTAAAACTGTATATCAAATATTGTTTACCAAATTAATTAACATAGTTGTCAAAGTAAAATTAAAAAATGTATGTTTGGACATAGCATTGTTAAAAAAAAAATAGTGCATAACAGTCCTCACATTTTTTCATGTTAAAATAAAGTTTCATAATTCTTCAAAGAATTCTACACAGAGTGTTGGCAAGACAGTTTACATTATTTTAAAAAACAAGAAAAAAGAAAGAAAAAAAAAATAGGAAAGAACTGTTACCTACTTTTTTAAAGGATGTAATTACTGTGAAATGAATTCGAGATGAAATTAAACACGTACCTTATATACTTATATGTAAATCCAAATTATAATTTGAAATCATTTAACTGTTCTATACTCTGATTGTTATTCTGATAATATTGATTGTTAAAAAGTACAAAATATATAAGAAAACACGTGCATAATATACATACATATGTACATATACATTTTCCACTCATATAGTTATATTGAGTTCTATTTTTTATAACACTCAATACAACTATTATATATTATAAAGATACATATATTTATACATATATGTACATTATGTATAAATACATTTACCAAAATAAATAAAGCTCCCAGTAAATTTGTATTGATTTTCTAATACCACCTTCATTATCTTTGTTGCTATCAACGACACAATCATCACCATTTACTTCAATATATCATCGTTCTCAAAGATATCACAATTATCGTTTTATATGTGTGTCTATACATACATACATACTCTCAATATATCCTTTTCAAAATATACATACATATATAATAGTATCTACTTTATTACAACATTTTCATTAGTTTTATATTTTTACTTTATACTTATTGATTCTATACAATTATATTGGGTGGGCCATTTACTATTTTCTTAATTTTTTTTTTTCAAACTTTGTGATTATCCAACTGATTAAATGGACATGACTCTCAAATCAACTTTGTGGAAAATTTTTCTAAATGCCAACAAAGAATAGCATCTAAAACGAACGCGTCGGATTGCAAATTGAATGTGCCAAAACAAAGAAATGAGTTCAATCATAATAGATGCTCAACCATCAAAAAAGCTAATAAATTCCTTAAGACTTTTGTATGAAGAGTCAAAGCGCGTCAATACATTTTCATTTATAGTGAAAAGTATTTTACAAAAACAAAAATATATAAAAGCATTATGTTACCAGACAGTAAGGTTTAGCTACTAGACGAAAGAATGAAATTTTGATTTAAGAAATCATTTTTCAAGTATGAAAAATTAGTATTCGAACTTATTTTCAAAATAAATTCCAAAAAATTTAATATTTCTCATATTAATGAACTTAGCTTCACTCAAATTATAACTTATTTCAAAAGTAAACGATCCACCCCTCTTGTACATATTTTTAACACAGATATTATACAGGGTGATTATATTATTAAGTTCATTGAGATAAACAAAACTATGTACATGTTTTCCAATTTCAGATTATTGTTTTCTCTTGCAAGTAATTCAGAAAAACATTCTATAAGTGAACAGAAAGTAATGAACTAAAAAAAATAGTTAAATAGTTTTAATTTCAAGCAATGAATCGCGCGAATATGTGGTGAATCTAATTTTAAAACCGATTGAAAATGAGATAATACTAAAGTCACAGTTAGTTCTTACTAAGTACTTAAATATATATAAGAAATTAGTTAACAATTAATTTTATTTCTTAAACATAAACTAAATACTAACTTGCATTTTCAATTGTACGTCCGATTCTTACAGTTGAAGTAATAGCTTTAATACATAATGTGACTGCATCAAACAACAGTAATTGAGAAAAGAAAACTTTCAAGAAATCAAACAAAATGTTTAAGATTTTTTAAAAAAAGTAAATGTAAAGAAAAGTAAATCGTGCATCCACATCCAAAAAATTCTGAAAGCTTAAGTATTACTAGTATCTGTCAATTAATAGTTAAAATGACATTGGGCAAATTTGTGGTTTTTCGTGTTGACTTTGAAGTTTAGTCAATTAACAAATTATTTGTCAATTTAAGAAGAAATTTCAACGTCAAAAAATCAAATTTATATCCTGCAATTTAAAAACAAAACATTGTTCTGATTTGACAATGCAGTTTTGAATTTAAATATTGTTTAAAAGCGGTTTTAAAACCATTTGGTTTTTGATATATGGAATACTGCCCAAGTAAGCAGTGCCCATTTTTTGAGGTATTTATAGAAAAATATTTATTGCGTTTTAAAAAGGGAATTTCCCCTCCTTTTGGTATATAATTATTTTATAAAATTTTTCTTACATTTTAGTCGGCCAAATGCCTCTATTATATTTAACCTCTATTTTATATTAATATACTCCTTTTTAAATTTCATAAATTTCAGTGTTTTACATAATTTACGAGTACAATTAATTAATACAATTAATACATAATTTAAAATTTTTAAATTTTAATATTTAAATATTTATTTTAAATGCAAACTTTGTTCTTGATTGGATTTCTTTTAATAATCAGTAAATAATTTTTTAATATTTGTTTTCTCTCAAGCAATTTTAATCTTAAAGATCTCGAAATTATATTATATTTTTACGGTATGTATACACGAATATTAATGTACGTTACCTTTTCACTGAGTTATCATATCGCAATAATTTTTACTTAAATAAAATTCAGTATTTCCCAAAACCAAATTTTGTAATGAAATTTATAAAAATTACCAAAAGAATGTACACGGTTTGAATAAATAAATTTTGATTATGATTTCATATAATATTGACAGGGTTATTCAGAAATTAATTTACCGAAACACATATATTTTGGTAAAATACATAGGTCCTTGTATGAATTCTGATGTTAAAGTAATTGTTAATTGCGAAAAATTAAAGTAACATAACAAATAATAAGAAGATAAAAATATTCTTGCGTGTCTTGCCCATCTTTTTGAATTGAAAAATTTGAAGGATCTGGGAATTTAAATAACTTTGAAAATTTATTTAGATTAAAATACTTAAGACAATTGCATGACTAATTATAACTGGAATACAATATTTAATTAAATAGAATAATTATTCACAAAATAAAATTTGACAATACAATGATGGGAAATGAAAGAACCTATTTTCTACAATTTGTTAAAAAAATCCTCCTTTAACTAAATCTAGATTCTAATTCTAATGCTTGTTAATGATTGAATTGAAATCTAGATTTTCTATATTTTGTTTTCGTAAGTCAACTTGGTTTTGAAAATCAACACTGCTATTTTATTGTATTTTGCAATAATTTTCACTTTATTTTGCTCAAAAAATAATGTCAACATAAAAATCAGAAAATTAACTGTATATGTATAAATGTATATATACTTAATATTCACATAACAAACAAACACCCAGTATTTATTAAAGTATATTTTTATTAGGACATAAGTAAATGAATATACACATGAACATATACGTACCCATTTTACATACTGTACAAGTAACGTTGGTAAAATGTATGTAAGTAAGCCTATACACTCTTGTATTTCATATACAATTATGTATAAGCATAACAAAGAGAAAAAACAAGTGGAAACTGTATCGAATTCTTTTATATTTATTGATTTATTAAATCGTTTAAAAATAATAAAATAATTTTTATGAAATAAAGAAATACAATATGTAAAAAATTATGAAATACAGAATAAACTATAATAGTTGTGGAAATGGAAAACCTATTTAAATATTGTGTACATTTATAAAATAAGCGAAACAAAAAAAACAGTAGAAAATAAGAGAAAATTAGGATCTGCATTAACTAGGATTACTAAAACGCTTATTGTATTCTCAGAGTTGGTGTAATTGGAAATGAAATGACAACAATTATTGAACCATAGTTAAAGCAATAGCAATGTAAGTAGTTTTCCTGTTCTGCCTAGTTCAAGAAAATCCCTACTGTATGACTCTCGGTTATACAACAAAATGTGTGTGGCATTGTTGCGTGGCAATCTTATTCTAAAGATAATTTAAATTTGATCAAAATCTAAGAAACTATTGATTTTATCGTCATTAGTTATCGTAAGTTCATTTTTAATTAATACATTTATGATTTATACTCAGTTTATGTTATCACATTAATAATTAGATCATTTATTTAGAAAAATATGATATCAAAATCGCAATAAATAAAACATATTGAAGGGAATTAATTTAATAAATAAACATACCCTAATGAAGTATATTTAAAAATAGATAAATTGATAATACGAGGTCTTGTCGAAAAATCTTTAAATTTTTTTTAAAATTCATCAAAAATTTTTCACATAATTTTTCTTTCAACATTTTTCATTGACAATTCGCTTTTTTGAAACTATAATATGAAACTATAAATTATTTTAAACATTTTTAATCATATGGCCTATACATAATTTAATTGATTTAATGTTCGATAGGTTCTAATGAAGTAGGTTAATGTTAGACCACTTTGTATGACGACAGCTGAGTGAAATGGACTCAATATACTGTTTCAACAAGACGGTTCGATAACTTTATTGCGGCAAAAGGTTACTGAATTGATTGTTTCGCTTAATTCAATAGAATTGACCACTTAAAAACTGTAATTTAACAACACTTGTTTCTTTTTTGCGGGATTATTTAAAATCATTGTTATTGAAAAAATCCTTAATGTGACACCTAATCAGATACGGTAAGTATGCATGCATACTCTGAACACATCCCAATGAAAAAACATGCAGATATGATTTTGACCAATAAAATTCTAAAAACCTTATCATAAAAAAAGCAATAGAAACAAAAATTTATTCTATTTCAAAATTACTTGTTCCATACTATAGAATTAGAATATTACAAACAAAATCGCTTTAAAACGATCGCCAAAATAAGCAGAAAATATTTTTAGAATACTGATGGATTCTCCTTGTATACGTTTAACGAATAACTAAGAAAAATCTTTACAGGGACGAATGGATCATGTAGCTCAGTTTGGGCGAACTCTCGCTGGTGAATACCTCCTTTGTGGTATGTCTCGGAAAATATACTCTGATACATTAAAAACGCTGATCAGAGGCTCCAAAGAAGACACTATAGAAATTTAGAGGATCACAATAAATCGTTGCTCTAGTGATCAATCTATCACTTTTGTTAGTGTACAATAGGAAGTTGATACACAAATATAAACTTTTAAAATACCCTGCGTAAACGATTAAATTTTCCCGATACATACATAAGTACATTCACAGATTATTTTTCGAATCTTCTCTTTCAATTAGTAATAAATATACTTTTAAGACACTAATAGAACAAAAACTACACATGAATTTAAAAATACAACAATACCTAATCAAAATTAACAATAAAATTCTAAAAACAATAAAAGTTATACACATATCTATCTATATATTTTCTTGCGACGTAGATACATTTATCCATATGTAATCTTAACATGTACATAAAATTGTACTACACATACATTATAAGTACATAAAAATATCAATATAAATAAAATAAACACAATAATAGTAAAAATAAATATATAAATGCTGTTGAATGGTACAGGGTGTGGACGAGAATTGTGTAAATCATCAAAAATATTTGTAAATGAACGTTTATTAAAATATTCAAAGTTTTTTTCGTTTTCCAAAATTATAAAATCGAAATTAATGGACGCTTATCTCATGCGATGATGAGGCAGGACTCGCGATTTCAATACATGAGAGCTTATTGCTATACTTAAGGTTTGTAATAAATCAATTTGTGGTCAGTACAGATCTATAACTACCACTCCTATCTAATCGATTTTTAAATTTTAGAGTAACTTGAATAAATGTATTGTTCATTTATAAATTTGTTTAAATGTTTCAAGCAAAAAAATTTTCAAACACTTGCAATAACGAGATTTTTGCAATTAAAACTATTCAATAAAAGGAATTGTACTCAATTCGGAAATATTACCCAAGTAAGATGGTTTTTGTTTTCATATTTAATTTTTTTCTCCTAAATTCAAATTCAAGTTTTCGTTATACTATTAAAGCCCCTCTTACCTTTGCTAATACAATTAAATTTATGTACTTAGTGTATTTAAGAAGAAATAAATAAACAAATAATGTAAGTGGCCGCGAAAAATTTCTGTTATTAAAATTCGTGACAAGAAAAAGGTTAAAGATCACTGGTTTAAAGTATTATTTTTAGATGTTTGTTTTATTGAATGCATTTTTAATTAACAGCACTGTTTCAATAAACTATTCACATTTTTGCTGTAATATGTTCCGTTTATTGCAGAAATAAATTTTTAATGAAAATTATTCTGATTATAAAAAATTATGACTACACTAAATGCTTTGAGCCTTTAATTTAAATCTGTTAAAAATATGGAGTTATCTACTTTTCATATAATAATATTCATATATGTAACATATATTGTACCCACTTTATTTGCAAAGTAACGTGCTTACTAATAAATTTCTCATTTGTATGTCACGAGTAACATTCTCAAAAGTTTTATAAACACATGTTCTCCAATAATGACCAACTAATTTAAAGCAAATAATTGTTGAAAATAAAAAATATTTTCTACTCCAATAAAAACGGAGAGAACAAATTTCATTTAAAATTAAAAAAATCTGATGTGGTCAGCACATAACTGACCGCGATGTTCATTGTCTAGTTAAGTGAAAGTGTTACAGAATATTATAAAAATGTCTGTTAAATACTTCTTTCCAATTTTTAGAACATTAGTAAGCTTAGAGTTAACATGTCTAGAGAAATGTAAATTTGGCTCTTAGTAGAGTTTCGCTTTGTGCTACCCGAATTCATTGAAATGCTCGCCATTTAGTTTCGGTAACAACAAGAACTCAAATATTGAATTTCAAGAAATTCCATCGATTCGTTCCGTAGATATGGTGAAAAATGTAAAATCGGCCCGCAGATCAGTCTTCGAGCCCTGATCTTTTCAAAAAATTTATATGTTCATTTTTTTAATACGAAGAATTTAAATATTAAATTTCAAGTAAATCGGTTGAATATTTTCCTCAAAATGTTCAAAAATGTAAAACAGGCCCGCTAAAAGTCCTGATATCTACCAAAAGTTGATCAATCCGTGCCATGGTGGAAATAAACTTACATATAAAATTTGCACACACAGACCGACAGACCGGCAGGTTACTAAAAACAATTTATTTACACTTTTCTACTATGGAGAAGTGCATTCCAACCGAAAACTCGATATGCAAAATTTGTTGCCATCACATAACCTACCTATTGTTTACACAATACGTTCGGTAAAAAGAGAGTGTTAATTTCATATTTTAGGGAATTTGCTTTAATAAATTGAGTAGACATCATGGAAAATAATTAAATTCGATCGATTAAATAAAAATCGTAGCAACAATATTACAAAAAAAAGACCTTTTAACAATTCGAAGGCACAAAAGTAAGAGTAATGTGTTGTAAGCATACAGTGTTTAGATGTACATACATACATACATGTTCCATTTGTAATACATAATAATTTTATTATTAACATAATAAACATAAATTAAAATAATTTATTACTTACAAATTAAATATTCTGTACACATCTATTTTTCTGTTTACATATACAAATTTATCTGTACATAATCATGTATGTTAATTATTTAAAATTAATTCTAATTGCAACAGATCCATAGTGTATATAAATATTAAGTTGATAATGTCAAAGTTGTGAAGATTGTTTATTATGAATTAATTTATGATTTAAATAAATTTTTTTACTTTAATTAATGCACTTGAATCATGTAAATGAATTAAATTAATAATAGTACAACTAATTGAATTAAATTCAATGCAAATATAAGATATTTGGGTTATTAATCAAGTCTCCACTTCATCAAGATGTCGCACCATTTTATTCTAGGCGAGGCAAATAAATATCTTAAACATGATTACATTCAAATAAAAAAAAAATTCAGAAGAATTGATACAATAATCAAAATAAGGTGTTTCGAAACAATACTTTTTCTGAATCTTATACATATATTATAAATATGCAATTGGCCTGTTATATTTGCTAACGGAAATGTTATATAAAAATACTCGAGCCGAACTGTTTTTGACAAATGCCCGAGAATTATTACTAAATACATTTGTAATGTATCGATAATTTATTAATATCAATAAATAAAAAATATATAGTTTAAAAATAAAAATATATACTATGTAGGTACACACAAACATATATTCAATAAACAACTGCTATAATCCACCGGATTATAACATTATTACAATTCGAATAGATATAGGCAAACCAATAATATAATACTATATACATACATATACGGGCATTATTGATCTGCTGAAGAATCGAAAACGTACATTTCTTTTGAATACATGACACAGCGTTAAAATTATAAGGAATTTTAAATAAATTCAAAAATAAACTCGTATGTTTTTTTTCTACATGTTATAATTATAAGGTATATGTACATACTACGATACCACTTCATAACACTATTATCGGAATGATTATAAACTTCTATTATCTATATTAACTATAGTAACTTTAATAGTATTTACGTTGTCTGCACTTGAAACTTTTTGTTCAACATGTGATTAAAAATTAAATAATAATTAGTCATACTTGATTCAAACGTAATCACATACGTAAAATTGTATATAAAATGGTTTTCTTTCTCTAAAACATTGTATGATTAATATTTCTTCAGAATGTTCGAATTATATTTTTTTATTGCTTTTAATATTTTTAGAAAAATTTTTTAATTATCTAATAAGTTTTTAAACTCTTATATTATTAAATATGACATATTATTCTAGAGTTCTTAAAAAATGATTCCAAAAAATTTTTTCACTTCAATTATATCGTGAGTCCAAATCCAATATTAGTAATCGTGCACAGATTACCGCAATTTTCCTGTATATTAAATAAATGCTTATAACTTCGGAGCCATATATATTATAGAGTTTTCATTAGGAACTTGTTTTACAGGTGATTGTTTTTTATTTCTGATCTTACAATTAATTTGATCTGAGGCCTGAGCCATAGTTTTCGGGATACAGCTCGTCAAAGTCAGATTTTTTTTTTTTAAATTTTTTTTACAAAACTCAAAATTTCTCGAAAATTTGTCATAATTTATTTTTTTCGATGCGCTACAATGAGATCTAAATGTTAACATTTTTCTCTGTCTCTAACAGTTTTGCCAGTAAAACGTGTTAAATGCGTTCAAAAAACATGAGAAAAATGCATATTTCATATATTTGTTGATTATAAAAATTGTCTTCTGTGTATCACCATAATGATATGAAGGGTTTTGGAATTTTAGATTATATCATATCCATTAAGAAAAAGCCATTACAAGAATTGTTCTTCTCAAATAACTAATAAACTTTTATACAAATTCTTCATTATGTTTCGCAAGTCTGTAATAAGAGGGGCTCTTACTTACGAGTTATATATTCTGTTACATAAACACGAACATTTAAATTTCATCCTCGATTATAAATTTCAAAAATTAAAATTTAAAACAATTAAATTTTACACTTTCAACACATAATTCAGTTGATTATATTTATTTTGCTGTAGAATTCCGACATTTTCTTTCGACTTTTGCAGAAAATTTGGTTAAGCAAATGTACCGTAGAAACATGTACCGTAGCACAAAATTATATTAGGAGTAATTTTGTGTTTGAACTAGATTAATCTTTTCGTTAATTTAAAAAAAAAATAAGTAAAGAAAGTTTGCTGATTTAGAATATGAGGAAACATTTAACTTTCGAATACGAGTATAAAAAAAATTATAATACAAAATCAACAAACTATAAAACCGAACATGATTTTAAATAAAGATAAAAAAACCTTAATCGAACTGAAATTTTTTTGCTGATAAGATTTTATTCGTTTTACAATTTAAGAATAAATTTATGATAAGAAAATATTTTACAAAACCAAACATTAGATAATAATTACGCATTTAAGATTCAATTAAGTTATGAATAAAAAAAACTTGCTTTTTTTTTGTCATTGGCGGTGAGTTTTAGCAGTGGGGAGTAAAGTCTACTGTTTACAGTTTTAAACTAATGTTTTACAAATTTAATACGAGAAACATGACAAATATTACAGTAATCCCTCGTTTAAAATCGTTTTCGGGATCAAAAATTTTTTGGGTGCAAATAAAATAGAGCGAGTTTTCTATCTGATTTTAATAGAAAAACAAATCAACTCTCCAATTTTGGGCTATTTATAAAATAAAAACCTGACTTTTAACGAAATTAGTATGACTTAAAGTGAGGAAATGACTTTATTTCCTCACTTGGTTACTGTATTTGGCAGGTGGTTACTGTAAACAGATTCCTGAATTTTCTCAAACCTTTCATTGAAAATTTAAGAAATGATTCGAACATTGTAAACAAAGTTTTAAAACAATTTAACAGTAATTAAGAGCTGCTAAAAAAAAATAGTTAAGATATTCATTTACTTTTATGTAGCAGACTGTACTTTTTCAATTCTATCTAAAATAATCATAACGTATAGGTATCGTACTTTTTAATATAAAAATGAAATTAATCACGCACATACTTTACATTCATAGTTATGTATGTATATACATTCTGTGTCGACGAGAAATTTTCGAACTACAATCATAACACAATATTAATTTTATTATTTACCTTTAAGGTCATGAAACATTGTACCCACTCGCTAAAAAAGCTAAAGATAATTCGCGATGCATTACATAATTGTTTTTTAGTCGGACGCAGGCAGGATTTTTTTTAAACCTTCGAATATAATGAATTTTCTTTTAAGCTTTCAAAGAAAAAAATTATTTATGGATTCAGAATTATTTGTAATTAATCAATTCTTTTAAAATTTTTAGAAGAAAAAAAAAATAAAGTCTAAAATAGCAACTCTGAAATTAGGGTGCTTATCTATAAGATGCATTTAGATTTAATTATCTATTTGAAGCAAAACGAAAACAAAAGTTTTGCTTATTAATTAGCAATTGATCTATGAAAAATTAGATTTGTTTAACAATTACAAAAAAAAGTCAACTACAAAAAAAAAAAATAAAACTCATATAAAGAATAAAATCAAGCGAAATTTGTGATATTGTTGTTTACAGAAAAAAATTCTTGTTTACAAAATAAATCCTGGTGAAAAATCAATTATTGGCATTAAATCAGAGTTGATTAGTGAAAAAGCTTACCCAATAACATTTTAAATTTTTCAAATCTCGTAAATATAATGGACGAGAAACAATTTAAATATTTATTGACTTCCTCCTTCAATTTTTCCTCGATTGTATTTCAGTTAAGTACACACATTTTTAGCTTATTAAGAAAAACTTTCACTTTCCGAATTTTTGTTGTCCTTTTTGAGATGTTAAAAATCATAAAATTTATATCAATATTTAATTTGACGCAATGGCAAATGCAAAAAAAGTTTATTAATTAATAGTACATACTATTATAGATTTCGAGTTTTTTGAAATTATAAGAACCACAAAATTGCATAATCATTCTCATGCTAAAGTTTCTGCGATAACTTTGGCTTATACATAAAATCTACATAATTAAAATCATAAATTTCTGCAGTATATTCCTTTGTTAATGGGAACAGGAGCTAAAGATATTCATGTGTAATTTGCTAAAGAGACAACTCGTACTATGACTTTGATTCTTGAATTTTATGCGAACATTGTGCTACAACGAAGAAATATAGAAGAAATATAATGATATTTTCTAAAAAAAACTTTACAGGTAAAATAACATCAAAATACATTGAGTTTACATAGTTAAAAAAAAAGTAGGAAGCGGGAAAATTACCTTTTCGATAAAATATAAATTATTTGACTAGAAAATGTTTTACTGACATTTCTGCGTCTAGAAAGCAAAATTAAGATTCAATTATGAAAGTCAACTGTAGTTAAACCCACTCGTCTACAATAAGTCAATTCGAAAAATTCATCGGACATAATAGGTTCTAAATTCTACTACTTTAATGCATGGCAGTCGATTTTCAATGTCGACCATTTTGATAAGTATAACACTATAAGAGAAAATTTTATTAGCAATTATGGACTTAAATCGATTTGAAGAGTAAAAAATAAAAATTGTTTTATTGAGCTTATTTGCATTAGATGTTAAAAAAATAAAACTAGAATTAATTTTACCAATTAACTCTAAGAACAGTTCAGTTATGCATAATTAAATAAATTGTTAATTAAGTAAGTGTTAAAAATAGCAATATAAATAATTTTTCTGTGTAGCTTTGTACCTAATTAGAATTACACATAGATCTTTCACAGACAAACCATTAAAGTGGTATTCAGACTTCTTACAGACATTCTTAAATATAAATATAAAATTCTTTTATTTTTTCACTACTTTTTTTTGTAAATAAAATTTTAGTATTAAAAATGTCATGTTAAACAAAAAAAAACCGGTAGAGTTGTTTACAACAACGTGCATTTGATCAAAAACTGATAAATGCAAAAATGACCTTCATGATATACAAAAGCTAAATAACTCAGAGCTTCTTGCTATTTGTTTTTTTTTGTTTATTATGTGATTATAAAATATCTCGATAATTACTTCCTTCCCTGCACAATCACGCTAAATAATAACTATTCATGTTATTCAATTTGAACTTGATTTTCTAGATAATATATAAATTTATTTCTTTAATAAATATATGTTAGATATGCAATTCTGATAATAACAATATATTTTCAATTATTTACAACTTAACTACAACTTGATTTATTGATAATTTTAAAATGTATACAAACAGATAGAACGCTGTACAAACAGATAGAACATACTAGCTTAAAACTTTGAAAAAATCAGAAGATGTTAGTTAGTAAGTAACATTCAAATTTTCTGAAAATTGATTATTACCCTGTTACTTATCATGCTAATAAATATTTTTAATCTTCATAATGACTCACATTAAACGCGAATAATTGAATGAATATTGCGGGCTTTTTAACTACCAGCTAATATAACACAGTTTTTTAATTTCACTAATCAATTTCTTAATAAATTTTTTACATAATATAATTAAGATTAGTAAAGTAGTTAATAGCCATGATTATAAATTTTTAAATCAAAAATTATTCTAATAAGTACTTATAATAATCAGTTAATCATAAGCCTAGTTAATTAATTACACTATTACAAATTTGTTAAAGTCAGTGATCTTTGATTGTTCTGCGATAACCTAAATACTCAATAAATCAAAGAAAAAAATCTAAAACAATTATATACCATTGTAGACAATAGAAATCATACATAATTAATTAATATAAATTATTATTATTTAATTGAATAAAATAAATTTTATTAGAGTGAAATTTAATTTTATATATACACTGATAATAATTTCATAGTTTAATAAAAAATTATATAGAATCCAGTTATAAACCAGTATATTTCTTTTCCTACATCATTAGTTATTTAAATTGAATTAAAAAAAAAATATTATGTACGTAGGGTTGTTAATTGTAACGCTTCTTTTAATTCTAAACAATTGATATCAGATATAAAAATAGTTTTAGATATTCTGAAAAAAATTTTCATTTAATTGAATTTATTCTTCAATTTGTTTCTCATGACTTCTTGTTCCAGTTTCATAATAAATATAAAATAAAGAAAATAGTGTTTGAGTGTACAGAATAAATTTAGGTTCCTTAATGAAAAATGTAAAGTTCATCAAAATTCTATTGATTAAATTGAAAACTACTTATATTATTTAAATGTGTATGTATGTATGTAGTATACTAAATGCGATACAGTAGTGAGTTATACGCGACATCTTTTAGAAAATTCTTGTATTACTTTTAAAAATTTATTTTTATAATTGACCAAAATTTCAAAACCAGAAATTAATAACAAAACTTTTTTAATTACGACTTTTTCATTGATTTTAATTGGTTTTACAATTTAAGTCAAGAAAAATAAATAATAAATTCACATTTCCATTTACATACATCCATACAAATTTTTATTTTTTACCTATTCCCACAACACGGTTCCATTTACCAATTAATTTGATGCCAATTCAGATTTAAAAATAATAACTACCATACGACTGAATCGGGCAAAGTGAAATTTAAAATATTTGACTACATTATCGAAACAATTTTTCAAACTCTGTCATTAATAGCCCCAATGAAATTCTTGTTATAAGTGTGGTTTAATGATTACATGTTCTGTTGGCAATTCACTGTTTCGTTTTCTTAAATGCGTTTATCAAATTCAATTTTAAAAAAATCATAAGTTACGGATCGATGCCACCTTTTTGCAGTACCCCGTATGTAGCAAAACCAAAATTTAAAGTGAATTAACTGATCTTTCTAACTAACATTAAAATCAAAACTACCCTGTGCATACACACTATACCGTCTTAAAATACAATAATTTTTGAAAGAACAATTTTTATACAAATAATTTTTATTTTAAGGCGACAGCAATAAATTATAATTACTTAAAAAAATGAATAAAATAAGAAAAATTTACAATTAGTATAAAAATAATTTAACTAAATTTATACATATTCATTAATTTTCATATAGCATAAAAGAAATTACTTTAAATTAATTCAGGAATTCAGAAGTAGTTAAACATAATTTTGATATATAGAAAGCTTATAGGACAATGAATATTTATTTGAAATCTTCGAATGCAATTTATTTGTTCAATGACTACTCATAATACAATAGTTTTCAGGTTAAATAAAACAAGTAAATATTATTGAGATCGTTTTCATATTGAAAAGGTTTCTTTCTATATTGGAACTTTATTTTTTTGTGTATACAAAAACATTTGCAAATATTTATGTCTGTAAAATCTGAATAAAATGATTTAGCATAAACTTATATGTTTATACCCATAAGCTATACGCATTTAAAACCCAATTATTTAAATGATCAAATCTAATGAATCCGTAGTTCTTTCAATTGTAATATTGTGTTATAGAGTGCGGAAGGGTGTGATTATAACTAACTCTTAGTTAAGAGAGATAGTTAACACTTAGTTAACACTTAGTTAAGAATTGTAAGAGAGAGTTTGAAAGAAAAAACAACAGTGCCCAAGAAACAAAAATAAAAGTACCTGAAAAAGTAAATAAATGAATAATCAGTGAATAATCTCAACATGACGATACTTCATGTGACATGATTTTTACATCTTCTCGGTAACACAACATCATATCGAGTATATATAATTTAACAGTTATAAAAATTTCTTACATTTTCCCTAAGAAAAAGCCATTGTTACAATAAAGAAGAGATGATGACCAACAATACAATAAATATGATGTCAGCAATGATTTAACATTGCCGGTAAATATGCAAGTCAATGAGCATCAATCTAGCCTTATAGGTATGTAGATTTCAACCTAACTTATGTAAAATACGGATTGTAAAACTTTTTTTCAACAAATTCAACATACAGGAATTCTAGAAACTGTATTGTAAATTTAAAAATAAATATAATTAACGTTATATTTATTTATTATTCAAAATCAAATCAAATTAATTACCATATTGCTCAAAAATTTGATTTGTTATTTTTTAGTCAATATTTTATGGTGTTCCAAACCAAAAATTTTAATACACAAGTTTCTATGTACGTATGTATGTAATTTCTATATTTGTAAGTATTCAATTTATATAAAAATATGTAAGTTTGTATGTATATTTTTACTTGTTATGTTCAAGAAAATGAATGAAATCATCAAAAATAATTCAATAAATATAATTTTTGTTTTTTTCTCTCTCTCTTTCTCTCTTTTCAGAGTTCAAGGCTTTGTTTTTTTTTTTGAATATTGTACAACAAACCAAATATGACGCCTCTTTATTTGAAAAAAAACGATTAATTTTAATATTGTTAGAATTTTTCATATAATCAACTATCCCTATACTTCGTATATTTGTACTTACATACATATTATATGTATACCTAATTTATTTCTATAAATGCCGTCGAGTTTATGTACAAGTATTTTTTATATTAAAAATTACAAAAATTTGCATTGGATTAATGAAAAATTGTCTCCGATATCATTTTTACACTTAATTTCCTATTTTATGAGTTTATTATGGCACCAAAAATTAATTTCCTAATTCTAAATTTAAAATTATCTTTGCTTCCAGACAATTCCTATTACAATGTAATTTAAAAAAAAAAAATCATAAATAAAAAATTTTCTAGCACTTTTTTATGTTTTCTTCTTATTTATATAAATTTTATATAATTACGTACATAAGTATGTACATTGAATTTTTGTAGTTAGATAGTTGAATGTTGTGTCTAGAATATCATGGAGCTTTATGATAATTTCAACTAAGGCATAATGAACTTTTAAATTAAATATGTATATGAAACGAATATTTAAATTAAATTTGAATACCAGATCAGGTTATGCATGTGAATACGAAAAATATTATATACCTATATACATTATGTATATATAAAATTATGTATATTTACTTACACGTGTAAGTATGTATGTGTATTTCAGATAAATATTCTCACGAATGTTTGAATCAATATAATAAAAGTTCAGTAATGTAAAAATGCTACAGTAAATTAGAAATAAAATCAAATTTATTAAAAAGAAAAATTAAAAGTGTGAACATTTAAAGTAAAACTGGAATATTCAATTATGAATTAATTAGTCATCTTCATCTTTAGAAAAAGTCACATGGAGCAACTATTACGAAAACAGTTTGAAAACAAGCTTAAAATTGCTATTTCATTTTTATGAGATTCCTTTATTCAGTATAAAAAATAATTTTACAATACATGACTCTGAACTTAATTTCGAAATTGGATATTCTTAAACTTTAACCTAACTATAACTTTATAGCTCCAAATATAATATGAAATTCGGAGATTTCTCGATTTCTTAGGTTTTGGCTTATTTTATTTGATAATTATATATCTCAACTTAAAAACTTACCGTTGTGTCAAATTAATTGTTTGTAAAGTAGTGCTTTTGAAAATTGGAAAATACTCCCTTTAAAAACAATGTAGGTATTCGTACTATACATTACTTGAGTGGGGATCGACGCCAAAAAAAAATTTCTTCTAGCAAAATAAATTATTTGTTAGTATGTAATAGCTGCCAAAATTTCAGACTTCTACAAATTGTTAAAATAAATTTCTAGTAAAGGTCTATGTTTGTATGAAATTTCAGCTTTCTATCTTTAACAGTATAGAAATTTTGTGAAGAGACACAGGGAAAGGTAATGTAACTTCTCCATATTAGAGAAACAAACTATCTTTTTCAAAATATTGGTTTACATTTTCATATGTATCTCAATTTTAATTTGTGTATACTTTGCTCGTATCAATTCGTATATTGATGAATTTTTCAAGTACGTCAGGTCCCAGCAAAAGGATTTTCACTACAAAATATATTCTATATTTTTATGCTTTCAAAGAAATTATCAACATTATACTTATATTCATTAAAATTTAAAGCTATTTCTTTTTGTAGTTAAATTTCTAAATGTTAACATTAAATGTCAGTCTATCAGTTTGATATATAAACATCAGACTTTATCGTAGATTTAATTTTAGATTTTGTCTCATATGTCTATTTGGTCTTAAATATATATTACCGGTACCTTATAATGTGCATATTTTAGAATTTTAATTTCAATGTTTTGGAATTTTTTAAATATTTTAACGAGCGCTAAGAGAATATTACAAAAATCTTAAACTTTCAAAGGACATAATGTTCCTTTGTGTCCTAATAATCTAATATTTCGTTTTAACTTATTGTCTTTTGGTTTAAAATTTTTTTTATAACTCACTCAATAAATTAATTAATAAAAAAATAAAATGAATAAATAAATTAATACTCATTAAATTCAAAATAATTGCTTTCTTTCACTTTAGTTACGCACGTTTTTTTAAACTTATAATTTTAATTGAAATATGAAATATCAAAAATTTTTTAATTGGTAAATCACCTTATATGATTTCCTTTGTCTCTTCTCGTTGCAACAACAATGGTTTTTTCTTTATACCGACCGCATTTCATACAATAATGTGATGTGATAGTATCAAATTTCACATGTCGTTTTTTTTCGCGGAAATGTGTTCCTCTATGCTAAGGAAGCATAAATAAACTATTAGTATGTCATTTTGTCTGTCTGCATATCTGTCTGTTTGTCTATCTATGTAGATCATCTACATAGATAGACAAACTATTTATGTTTGTCTATCTATGTATCTAAACTTTGCTGATTCAGTCAGGTCTTTGGAAATGGATCTTTTCTACGAGCCGATTTTATATTTTTTCTCGTATACAGAGAAATAGTTTCTTTGTTGCAAATAGAAACTTTCACGAAAAGCCGATTTTATACCTTTGACCATACCTCAAAAACTAATCATCGTAATTTTTTAAAATTTAATATTCAAGTTCAGGTTGTTAATGAAACTAACTGTGAAACATTGCAGCGAAAACGGGTCACGGAAAATGAACTTCTATTAAAAACCAAATTTACATTTTTTAAATTTACATTTACTAAAACTCACACTCTATAACTTAAAATTTAAAATATAAAATTTTAAACAAATACGAGTATTTAAATGAAATTTTCATAAACTTTTGCAACACTTTAATAATGAAGTCGGTTATGTGCTGCTCACATCATATTTTTTTTATATCGAAAATTTCAAAAATTTCTGGAAAAATTTTTATTATTAAATACTTATATTTTTTTTCGAGAACCCTTATAAAGTAGCCCAAAGCTTATATATATACGTACATAAGGGTAACTCCGGCCTTGAATGTTTTCTAATTGTTATATAATATTCCATACTAAAATTCCTTTTATTTCGTTATTTGAAATTTCTATTTCTCATAAGCACATGAGTAATTGACTTAGTCATTCATGAGGAACCCAGTTTTTTTAAATGTTTTTATAAAATATTAAAAATATTTTTAAAAAACCTGGGTCAAATTTTATTATTACAGGAAAATATTGGACAAATTAAAATTACAAATTTTTACCTGAATGATAATAAAAAGAGAAAAAATTGTCATAAATTAAATTATTTTTCTAGATTTGATTGAATTCATGCTTTAAATTTTGTAGAGTTTGATTTTTATTAAATACAAGAATGTAGAGGAAATTAAACATTCCTAAAACAAATTTAAGAATTTGCCTTAAAGTAAATTAAACATTCCGCTTTCGAGTAACATTCTATTTGTGCATCTATTTCCGCAAATATTTGGAATTCCCGAATTCTAAATTTAGTTTAACAAGGAAATTAGTTATAACATCCGTTTTAGTGATCTAATAATGTTGTTGAAATATTATTTTTATTTAAATACAAATCTCACTTAAATTTTGGAATATTTAAACTTGAAACTTTAAAACTTGATTTTCAACTATGAGAAATTTAGTTTAAAAATTCAAATTAAAATTTAGTCAATTTTGTAGTTAAAAGAATCATTATATTTGAATGTATAAAGGCATTTCTATATAAAATATTACAACCAAAGTATATTTTTGCATTCCAGAATCTAGTTACTTTTCATTTGGTAAACGTTTGAGAAGATGATATGAGTTTTATATGCACGAATAGATTTAAAAGTGAGTAGATTTACATACATAACACCGGCTGAACACTGATTTGCCAACATAATTCTTTCTACTCTAATTATAAATTCTTTCTACTAGACTTACGCCATTACCATTTTATACAATATTTTTAATGTTTTGTAGCCTTCAAATGATTTTTAAGGCATTTCAAACTTTTTATAGTGGACTCTTAAGTATTCAGCCGGGGATAATTTCTTTGCACCGAATATTTAGTTTTAATTTCTCTTTATTTAAATTTTAATAGCTTCTCCAATTGCCATTAACTATTAAAATTATCTAAGCCATCTTTAAGACTTGTGTACTTTCTGACTTCTAAATTATAAATTAAGCGTGAAGTTTCGAAGAAACATAAGTTAAGCGTTTTCATTTAATTAAGCGTTTAGTGAAGAAAATGAAGGTTTTTTTACATTTTGTAACTTTTGCATAAGTTTTAAATAATTAAATTAATATAAAAAATAAACATAAAAATGCAAAAATAATTAATAAAAAAAAATAAAGTATGTATTTTTTGTCAGGGGTGAATGTATTCATTTAATAAGGGTTTTTTTATTGCAAATTTCTGAAATATAATTGATTGACCGACTTTTCTTCCTCAAGTAAAAAATTACAATTGTTAGTTAAACAACTTTTTCAAAACTATTGCATTTTTTCTTCAGTTTAACGATATTTCCAGAAAAACACCAGCTTCTGGGTGCTGTAGTTTTTACAAAACAAACAAAAACTTCCGAAGTTATATACGAAGGATCTGCAAATATTTTATCAAGAAAACAATAAAAAAATATAAAAATTTTAGAAAAAATTAAGTAAAATATTCTTGTATCAAGTAAAAGTAGCCATATCTTTTACATTTTCTTATTTGAATCAAATTAGAAATATTTTTTCTCTATAAACATTATCCTTAATATTCAATTGTTAATTAATGGATTTCCTTTTTCCCTTTTATATTGTAAAAGAACTACATAACTATATTTATACACTTGAACAAAGCTCTCATTCTCTAATTGTTAGTATCTTAGCAACGACTGATAATTCACCTTGAATTGTTCATAAACTTTTATTTTTTGCAATGCATAATGAAAAAAAAAAATTAAATTTTTTTTCCAACAAAAATTTAGTAACTACATACATATTTTAATTTTTTATAAAAAGGAAAATTTCCAGTACAACAAAGGTACAAGGTATACAAAAATACTTAGCTATTCACATTATAGATATTTATTTATACATTATACTCGTATACAAAAATACAATAACTAAGTACTTATTCTAATGTATTTTAATTGATAAGGATTTCTACCGCAAAATATTAAAAGAACACAGAATTTTTTTTATATAATAAGAATGAAAATAAAAATAAGTTTTTTTCATTTTACATTTTATTTAGAATATTCTTATATGAGCTGTTTACAATATGAACACACTGTCATAATAACTAAAGTAGGTAGGTAGGTACATTAATAATAATATACTTCCCATTGTTAAAATCCTTGAAACAGGTGAAGGACAATACGTTCACATTTTTATATTTTGTGCTTATTTATCTGAATGTAAGTATATGTTAGATATATGTAGGTAGATATCTCGATTAGAATAATATGTTTATGTTACAAATGAGATTTTTTTAATTTTTCAAAAATTTGACGTATTATATCGATTTTAAACTTTTATTTCATTTACCAAACGTTCTAGTGAAATATAATAATTTTTGGCCTTGTAATGAATTTATCAAAAATTTGTTATACATACTTCATGATATTGTGTTTCTATTAAAGCAAATATTTTATGTAATAAAATAAATAATACAATTAGAATGGTAGGTAAATTAAATTACCTGAAATAATTAAAAAGATATTTAATACGATGGAATTAAAATATAAATCTGGATGTTATCCACAAAAACAAAATTGAATTCTTAAAGCGATTTAGTTTTAACACAAAACTCCTGAAATAGATATGTGTACATATATAAAATTTTATATAATCAAGTTAAATAAAATTATTTCTAAATTGATTTATTTTTTTATGTAAATAGTTAGGTACCTTCTTAGGTAACTTAATTTTTTATTATATAAGTACCTAAATAAAAATTTTACATTTCATTTCATTAAATAATCTATTTGCTTGCCTTGAGTTAGTTTATTGTTTTATAAAAGAAAAAATAATTTAAATTTCGCTTTAATTTTCGCTAATAATTAACACTATGTATGAAAAAGAGCACGATTTGAAAAAAAAATCTTAAGTTCATTTAAACCAATATAAGAAACGATTCAAAAACATAAAAAACTCGAATTTCAAAAATTATAAAAAGCAAAATATTTATTTCCTACCCAAACTCTAACAGGTTTGTTTACACTTAATTAATATAGTTATAGGTATATTCCTTCTGCATACAACAAAATAAATCTAAGAAAATATGTTTTTTTCTGTTTATATTCCTTCAAAGCGATGTAAAATTGTAAAATATACATATGTATATATAAAAATATGCACATAGGTATACCTATAATACTCAATTTCATATATACATGGATGTACATAAAATTTTGAGCCAATGAACTTGTACTGGTTACGTCAATCGTTTAGAAATTTTATGGGTAAATAAGAAATTTATATAAATTACTTAATATTATTACAAAAATATATAAGCACCTTCCGTTTTATTTAAAATTATTTTACCTATTCTATACAAAATTTTCCCAAAATCAAACTACATACATACGTACATAAATAGTAGGATGGGTTCCTACCTACTTAATTTATATTCTTCCTATTTTGAACTGATAAGGAAAGTTTTTATGCATATATTATTAATTGTTGAATATGTCGCAAATGCAAGGACATTTAGAACAAAAAAAATAGGATTCTTATCAAGGTTTCTGTTTTAAGGGCCGGAAAACATCGTGAAGCTCATAAAAATATGTAAGTTGGTATGCATGTAGGCAGGTACATTTCTACCTTGTATTTTTTTTTTATATTTTATAGAAAAAGTGCCTTTTAAAACAAAATTCCTTTACCCCGCAATGTTTTTGGTAACTTTTCAATAAATCTTTTAACTAACTAAAGAGAAATTAATTTGAATTAAAATTTCATAATACTTGAATAATGTAAAAATATTTTACTATCATTTTTATCTTTAAAAATACCAAAATTCTTTTTCTGACTCACCAAATATCACTTGCGCTTGTCACTTTTTTTTATCCAAAATTGGAATTTTTATTACTTGAAATGGCTGTATGAATGAAAACTTTTTTTTCTGTTTGTAATTTTCTTTTTTTTTTCTTGATAATGAATATTTTATTCTATTTTTTTTTTGTAGAATCGCTTCTTCAAGTTTTCGTGTTTTCTTTCTTAAATGAATTTTTAAATATTATTATTATATTATTGAATTTAAAACAAATAATTATTGTTGAACTATATGTTAAAATTTTAAATTTGAAATTAATGTATTAAGGAATTTTAAAAATAAGAAGTTGAACTATTTTTTTAATTATCAACCGCAAAATTTTTATTTATTCTGTATAAAAAAAAATAAAACTTAAAATAATGTCAAACGCTCTTTCTGTCAACCGTGCATCAACTAACCCAATTTCAGAAATTTTAAATTTTTATAATTTTTTAGTGAAAGTAGATATTGCCAAGATAAATGGGATTTTTTTAGCAGGAATTTCTCTGATGACACACTAAAATAATGCTCAATTTTCAGGTTAAAGTTCAAATTGCGACATACAATATAAAAAGTAAATGAAATATGTACAAAACTTATGAATTAATGCATTTATATTTTACAATTATTTATATAATTAATATTATTTTTATTCATATAAAAAAATTATTAAATCAAACTAGTTCAAAATAATAATCATGAAAACCCCGTTAAAATTATAAGTTGTATAAAATGAAACTATGAAATCTTTTTAGTAATGAAATCACATCATTCAATATCAGTTAATAACGGATTCTTCCTTTTTTTTGTGTCAAATTTGTATATGAAAGCAGAACATAGTTTCAACAAAGAATTTTTGTTTTTTTTTTTTTAAATTAATTTAATCAAAAATACATTTCCTATAATAATGTATTTGCATAGCGTCAAATCTAAAATATTTTAAAAATAGGTGATAACACTAATTATCGATATTTTCAATGACAGTTTTTAAATTTTTCGATACTAGTTTTTATAGTATTACCACCTTGTTAATACAAGAAACGAATGTAGCTATATGAATTTGACCAAATATTGCGCAAATAAAAAGAAATCGATCTTCCTTGGATTTCAAATCTATACACTAATAAAGAACAAAATAATATCCATTACTCTTTATCTAAAAAATATCTACTACCTAACCAAAATCAATTTTTGGACAACGGAAAAATGGAAGAGCATAACCCGCTTCCTCATAAGATTCACAATAAAGACTGAAAACTGAAACAAGTTTTTTCAAATATTTGATATAAATATGTATGTACATATATGTGAGATTATAGATCTTACAGCAGTATTCTCCATCAAATCAAATTAAGCATCAGTAATCTCCAACAAATTCTTTCTCCAAAAATTTTTCATTAAAAAATGTACGAATTTTCTTAGAGCAAGCATATATGTATGTACATAATATGTACATACAAGTACGTTAGTGTTAGATTTAAGTATATCATCATAATATCAAACCTCTTTAATTTATTCCCTTTTTCTAAATTTTACTCAAATTCTCATCAATGTGTTCATCAAGTCAATGTGTTGTTGATTCTAAATTTTAAATATTTAAATATTGAAGTTTATTAAAAAAAAACCAGATTTTAGGCAAATTCATTAGCGTTTCAATAGAAATACAATATAAAAACTTTAAGTGTTAATAAATATTCTTTAAAAATGCATTTATTACTACCACATTCCGAAGAGATGCAGTATTTCACGACCCAAGCCTATATTTTTGTAAGCTAAATTTTGAAAGTTGACTCAAATTTAAATATTTTATTATGTTAAATATACGTACACAAATATATATATGTATTACATACCCTTATATAAATTCAAAGAAATATAGCGCCTATGGCAAATAAATTGGCATAGTGCAGGCACATTCTAAATCTTTATGTGTAAAATTGCGTTGGTACACGATTAAATGATGAACATTATTAAAAAATAATTAATGGTTGAATGCTAATCTCATTCACTAGTAGGTTATTCGCCAAGCTCTCCAATGAGATATAGATTTAAAATAAATTTTTGAACAGTCTCGTAATTATATGTGTAATTATTTATATTTCATCAAATAGGTCGTTTATACGATAACAATTTGTTGTGGTCATAATAAATATGAATCAAATCATACATGTATGCAAAAAAGAATAGTAAATTATCATATTGGCCGTTGTACGGAGCGTATTCACTTCTATCATCAGTTTCAACATTTTGTATTAATTCTACATTTTTGAAAAAATTATCACATATTTCAAGATTATTAAGTCCTTTATATTGACTATTTAATCCCCACGCAATACAATGCACTTCCAAGAGAAATTGGTGTATAGCCTCTACTGTGGACAAAAACCATCGTGGGCTACCTCTCTGATGTCTCCAAAACTGTGAAATTCGATTCTGTAAAACAACTGTTTTCATGGATGAAATATTTGGATCTTTGAAAATTCCCCTACTTTGATTCCAAGTACTATCGATGAAAACTGCCTTTTTAATGGGTAGATTATTCTTTGTGTATTTTTTCCTATTCAGTATTTTTGTTACATTATCATGAGAATAATTAGATAATTCATTAACTCGTGTTCTTAATAGAGTTCCCATGTTAAAACCTTTTGGCATACCAAAGTTTTCTTTTACTTCTAATTCAATACTTTCATCAAAAAGTTGAGCTACAGTTGAACTTGTCAAGCCAGGAAAGATTAACACAACACCATCCTCTTTTGAATAATCCGGTATATTCGGATATGTGTAAACTTTCACATCTTCAGGGGCAATAACTAAAATTAATTTTATGAACATTGATAACGTTTTTACATTAGCTCTTATAAAACTTACTTGGTGCATGGGCCGAAGTGCTTTTTCCATCGATTTCATGTTTATGCTTAATTATATCAATTTTAATTGGAAGTTTAACGTTTGGTAGTTTTTCACTAATATTATTCAGAGGAATATAACAGCTGTAACAATAAAATTTTCTAGACTTTCCACATTTTATACAAGGATTTCTACCATTAAGTTGATTTAAAAAAGTATTGTCCGCAATTTCCATGTATTCAAAGGGGTATTTCCGAGTTTCTGAATTCGATCCTTTAAATCGTGTATTTTCCAGAAGTTCGTTAATTACAGAAACATTTGAACCTGACATTGTTTTAATATATTTTCAATTTAGCAATGTCTGTTTGTTTTAATAATAAAAAGTAATTTAAATTTGGATTAGATTTACAAATTTTTACTTAACACACGTACATAGTACATATATTCACAATTTGCTATTTATTTTGAAATGTTTTGACTTTTTGAGTTTTGAGTTTTGACAACATTATCCAAAGGTACAAACTTTGACAAAATTTTATATACTATTAATGAGTGAAGCTATAACTAGTGATGGATATTTTAAAAAAATAATCGATTTTCGATACATATAACTTGCCAAATTAATAATTGATTAATAATTCAACGATAGATGCACAAAACACAGCTTGTTATTTTTCAATACTCTAAAGTACACAAAGACTCTAAAATCTGGTTGGCAAATATTAGTTTTTGTTGCTGAGTGAGTTCTGTGATTCTTGTTTTTTTGGAATTCATCAGAGAATTAGAATTTCACTTTTAGAATATTTGCTACACACATTTCCATACACAAATCCTGTTATTTCCTTTTCATATATACTTACTCTTAGGTTTTTGCTCTCGCCAAAAATCACTTTATGTTCAATTTGTGCGTGGACCTTTTTTTATTTGTATTTTAATATATTTAAATTTATAAAATTCAAATTACTTAACTCTGTTTTCTTTCTTATCCATCTTCTTTGATTTCATATTTCTAACTATTTTACTAACTTTAAAAATAAAATTTTGTTCTTAAACCGATTTTGGATTGATTATTTTTCAAGATTTAAGAATACATTTTAGTTACTTAATCGATATTGTGTAAAAATTTGTAAGAAGTTCAAAATCTACAACATATTAAGAAAAATCAGTCTGCATACATTAACTAACATTTCACTAATTACAACTCTTATATTTCTCAAACTTCTTTATAGTTAAATACTTCATGTAATAAAAAATAAAACTTCAAATTTAAATTACAAAATGAACCATTTTTTCTATTGTTCAAATGTCAAATTAGAAAAAAAAACTATATATTTCATGTATTGCCAAAATATGAGATCCATCTGTTGCAAATAAAAAATACTAGGTCTGTCTGGTATAAGAAAGATTTTAAAACCTTTATAAAATGAGATAATATGATGACGTTTTCATTTCCTCAATTTTTAAACTTTAAAGTTTTTTCAAGTTTTGTAAAGTAAAGTTTAGTGTTTTAAAAACTTTTAAAATCTTACAGTTGTCGAAACAAATGTTTTCCTTGGTTATGTCAGTAGGTTTTATTTTTCATCAACAATAATTTTTATTCAAAACTATTTAATTAAAAATACATAAAATAAACTGAATAAAATGAATGAAATTTTCTCAATTCCAATATCTATTCGATAAGTGAGTCATTTGCCACCATAATTTTTTACTAGATTTAGGGTTCTCCAACTTTAGCTTTCATAAACGTTAATCTAAAATTGAAATTATAAAATCTTCAAAAGAAATGTATGTATGTATGTACATTGTACAAGCAATTTTTGACATTACAAAATATAGAAATTAAAAAAGTAGCTTAAAAGTATTCTGCAAGCAATGAACAAATTTTGTACCCCACTTTAGGTGAACAAGTTTCCATTTCCGTTAACAGTGTTCATATACATATGTAATATGACCAATATGTGACGACTTACATACATACATACATATGTATTTAAATTACACCAATGTAAGTGAAAAATTGCCTAAGATAGCGTTTTATTCGTATTAACAGTTAAAGTATTAACATAATAATTAATAATTATATGGGAAGAAAACATAATTCTTTGTAAGTTTTTTTTATTTAATCTAAATAATTATTAAACATACATATACACATATGTATATTCATAAAAAGTTATTTGGAATTTCTATATAACTAAGAGCGTTCAATCAAAGAGGAACAAATTTGTATTCTTTGTTTTAACAAGCACAAGTTCAACAATACTGCAATCTATCAATTCAAAACAATGTAACACACTCTCAGCCGCATAAACAAATAATAAACTGTAATAGATTAAATAAATTTTTATCATATGGAAAATTATTTGAGTGTCTCATACTTATATATGTACATACATACAATTGGTTTAACACCCAATTTATTCTTTCCAAACAAAACACATTAAATAAAATGCCTAACTAACATTTTTGTGAGAAATACTGTACCCAAATTAATTAAACACCACATAAGATTAAAATTAGTAATATTTTCGGATTTTTATTCATACTAAACCAAAACAATAATGTAAATAAGTAATACAAGCAGATTAAAAATAAAGTAGCTAATATACAAAAGATATTTATGCGATTTAAAATTTGGTAAGTTGATTATTGCATCTACTTAGGTTCCATTCCTGGCAACTTAAACGGCATCATTCCTAAACCAGGCGGTAACTTTGGTTTAGCTTTTGGTTGAGATCTTTCAACAATTTTTGGATGAAATTCTTCAGTAAGTGATTCTTCCGTTACTTCATTTCCACTACCAATCTCTAACTAAACAATAATTAACATATTATACTAATATTTGAAAAGATAACAAAATCAAATATACCTTTTTGGCAATTTGTATCCCATTTGAAGTTAAAAATTCAACGAATGGCGCTTTACAGCTTGAATACAACATTCGTTCCTTAACCGATACTCTCGCATAATCTGGCATTGAATAAATAAATATATATGGTTCTTGAGTGATTCCCTCATGTACATGTTTAAAGAGAAAAACATGATACCTCGGATGATCTCTTGGTATTTGCCTCCTTAATTGATCGGTATTTATTGTTTCAGATTTTGTTAAGTTTATTTGTTCATCCTGATGGAATACTTGAATATGACTAACTAAACTAATATTCAACTAAACATTTCATAATTTCATACTACTTTGATGTACCTACCTTTATTATAATTTCAAATTGTAAATAATTGTGTTGGCCTTTCACCATTTCTTCTATTGCTGTTTTAGCTTCCTCAGTCAATGGAAAACACACTCCTTTGAGTGTTTGTGACAGAGCACTGACACAAGCTTCTTGTACTTCTGCAGCGTTGATTAATTTTTTTTCTTCTTCAAAATTCGTTAATGGTGCTGGAGCAGCTTCTAATTTTTTAGCTTTTTTATAACCATTAAACGTTGCTTCGGGATATTTGGTAGCATGAATTTCTTCAGTGATATGTGTTGAACCACCAAATTCAAGTTTTAAAGTGGCTTTTGTCGACGCATGGACCATTTTCTGACGAACATTTGAAGAATCGGGAACCCAATTAATAAGTAACCATTGAAAACCGGAATTTGTTTTACTATCCAAACGATAAAGAATGTAACATGGTATTTCCGTATCAATAAATGGTTTAACTGCATCATCATAATCTTCTTCCCAATTACCTTTTAATGCATATGTAGAAGTGCATGTTAGTTCATCATTTTCAATGGAAATTTTTAAAGCTCGAATATTTCCATCGTCACTTTTAGCTTCACTGAAGATTTTCAAAAGGTTTTGATTGGCTTTTAGTTTAAGATTAAATTTAATATAGAAAAGTTTTTTTTGTTGTTTTGTATTTACAGGGATAATAAAAAACTTATTTCTAAATAATATCAATATATTTATGTATGTATATATGTATGTATGTTTTTTGCCACAAGGATTTGAAATTTATGTTAATACGAGATGACAAAGTATTTGTTTTAATGTTTCAAAAGGGACAACTTTTACGTTCAGCTTTTTCGAAATAAAACAGAGTACGGAGAAAGCAGTGGATTAAATAAATATAGACAGCATTTAGGCACATAAATGCGTTATGTGTATACATATATGTGATTATGTAAATTTAAAAAAATTTCGTTTAAAAAAACAGCGCATGCAGTTATGTAGGAAAATAAGAATTAAATTAACGTTGTTTATTTTTATACAATTTAAAGCGAATTTTTTAAATTAAAGTTCCTTGTGGCCTTAATTTTGTCTAAAAACAAAAAAAAAAATGTGCTTACCCCTTATTCCAGTTTGACAAGACATAATTGTATCTTAATCTTCTTGATTCAATTCAATTTGTTCGAGTAGCTTGGTCGATTGATTCTTAATTTTTTAGAGATCTGCAAAATATTTGAAAAGACAAAAACTTTTAATATAGTATACGTAGGTATCAATAATAATGTCAAATAATATCGAAAACACAAATTTTCTTTTAATATATAAAATTTATTCATAAAATTCTAATCGTTATCTACCTAAATAATTTTGTCAAAATGCAAAATAAGTAATGTTGTATACCTATGGTCATAATGAAACTATTCAGTAAATTAACGGTTTACATTAGTTCTTTTATTTCATTTGTATAAAAGTGTAGAAAATTTTGTACATTGGATTTGCTTTTGTAATTCTTTTTATATGGAATGTACCGTTCTCAGCTTTAATGTACCGTTCTCAGCTAAAGAACGGAATAAAAAATTTCTTGATTAAAAAAAATTCAAATTTATCTGAATTATTTTTTAATTTTTATCTTGTGAAAGGACTCAATAATTACTTATTTAAGCAGTACATAGCAAGTACCATCTTTCATTATTAATATATATGTACATACATACGTACATAATTATGAATGTTTGTTAATGATCGAAAATATAACCTTGTATAACGAATTTTGAAAATTCATTTGTTCGGAAAATCGTTCAAATTCTATATGTATTAAAAAAGTAATATTTATATATAATAAATCTATGTACACATATATACATATATGCACACAAGCTTGAACAAACAAAATACACACTGTTTACATAAGTGACTTTGTAAGTCACGAATGAATGAAGTTTTTAAACTAAGATCGGCATCAATTGAAGCTGAAGTAAAAACGAATTCTGTAATTTTAATCTTCATTAAATTTTAGTTACCATAGCTTGGCCATAAGCAACAATTTTTTTTCACTTAATTCAAAATTTCTGATTTCTTATTTATTGTTGAATAAATAAAGGCTTAACATATATTCACTTAGTGTGCGTAAATATCCAAATTTAATCAAAATCCAATCTAGCATTTACCCACTTTATTTTAAAAATTTTAATCAATTCGATATTTAATCCATTTATTTTATTTTCTATTATTTTAAATACTTAATATTTTTTAAAAAGGAAAAATATTTTCTAAATAATTTAACCTTAGCATAATTTTGTAATAAACACATGCTATTTTTAAAAATATATAATATATGTACACACAAATATAAATATGTATGTAAAAGGAATTAATTAGATATTTTTTAATATTCGGTAATAATTATTTTTTGTTCACGTGTAAGCGTAAAATAAGTTTAAAATCAATTCATAAATAATTATTCATAATATTATTTATATAGTTCCTTCCGGTAACAATCTGATATTATTTCCCATTTATTAATACATTTATATATATATTATATGTACATACATATATAAGTATATCAAATTTTTATTTAAAATATCATTCATTATGCACAAACATTTGAAATCATGAATAATAAATTTTTAAAAATTGTGTGTGGTGTTTTTTTTTCGTTTCTATTTTTAAATTTTTTTTTTAATAATAATATTATAAATAAAAGTTTTAGAGAATTTCGAAAAAATTCGTTTTTCGAAATTATGATAGGTAATATGTATACTAAACGGTAAATGTACATACATACATAAGTACAATATACATGATTTACAATATGTAGATATTTGTAGCGAGCTTTTATTTTTTGATTTGGCTGAATACAAAAAAAAAATATTTTTAAAAATTTTCTACCTGTCATCCCTGTCACATTGCATGTTTTATATTTTAATTTTTGCTTTAGAATACTGTTATACTTAAGTTGTATCTTTTATTGCAAAACGGCTTTTTATCGTTCATTTTCAATATAAATAAACTCGTATATCATTAATTCGATATCTTAGAATAAATTTTTAATTAAGCTTCATAAAATTAAGTAATTTTTTATATAAATAATTTTTTCAAATATTGTACTTGTTTGTTGTATTACAAATAAAAAAATTAAATAAATCACTAAATTAAATTTCAATGAAAATCATTCAACGTTACAAAATTGAATTAATTAATATGATTTTATTTTAATAATTAATAATTATCAATCTATTTTAAAATCATTTTTGTTATTAAATTTTATAAATTACAAAAGAATATGCATAACTACGTTTGCCTATTTTAGAAAATATATAATTATATAGGTTATATAGGTCTTAACATGAATTATTGGGCGTAACTCGAAGAATGAGCGAATTTTAACTTTTAAATACTTAATCTAATTGTTCATAATTTTTTAAAATTATATAAATTTTTCTTTTAAATAATAAATTAATTACGTTTTATTGTAACGTAAGAATAATAGTAATTATGTTCATAACTGTTTATTTCAATTGCTTATTTGCTAAAATAATTATGAATTATGTATATATTTATCGAAAATCAAAAACTATAGCATGTGAGAATAACTTTTATTTAAATATTAATTTTCACAAATTTCATAAGTTATTATATCACTTTTAAAACACAATATAATTATATAAATTCAATTTTAATAAATGGAAATATTTACTTTGTTTATACGTGAAAAAATAATTAGTCCACTTGTATTATATAATATTTTTATATCCTTTAAAAATACGTACATATATAATAGAAATTAAATATATTTAAAATTTTTTGTGAGCTCGATGAAAACTTATATTATATTTTATTAAGCCTTTGAATATGTATATGTATGTGTCTCTATGAATGTATGTATTTGATTATATTTTTATAATTTGAGTAGGTTATTTTCCGAACTTTATAAGGTCAAATTTAAAAAAAAAGGAAAAATTGTAATAACAGAAACTTTTTGTTTTTTATAAATTAATTATTTAATATTTTTCAGCTCTTTTCTTTTTAATTTTATAAAATACATATATGATGTATTTATGTATATACATATGTATATACATATATTACATTCTCAAATATTTTATTATCTACTCATATTATTTTTATTTTTACACAAATTTTTTTTTTGAAAATGATTTTTTTTTTAATTTAAAATATTCATTATTAATATATATATATATATATATATATATTTTTTGTTTCTTTTTTTACTTCTTAAATATTTAAATATTATACATGAAAAACTAATAATTTCTATAAATGAACAAACCTGCTGATGAACAGCCAAAAATAAAATGAAATATAAATTTCGAAAATTTAACAGCTCCCCCACTAACAAATTTGATGCTTTTAAATATTAAAATTAAATCTGTATGTACATATAGTATACATTTATATATACATATCGTTATGTACTTGTATTTAATTTTTGTTACAAATATCAATATGTATACATACCTACATATATTTATATAAAATATAATTATAGAAAATATTAACCATTAAATTCGAATGGTTTTTGTTTTTCTGAAACAAGAATCTTTTAATAGTATAGAAAATCTACATAACGGCATATAAAAACAAATTATTTGCATATTATTAAATTGTTCTGTAAAATAAAAAGAACCAAAAAAAAAATATTTAATAAAATCGCTACATATAATTTTTCTTAAAATATTCATTATATGAGCGTTAAAAAGCGAATGAATCGCTTTACGTCTGAAAGTTAAGAATATTCGCAGAAAGCATTCATGTACTGAAATTTTTCATATTATATGAATTTATATTTTCATTATCTAATTTTGCCTATACATACATATGTACATATATATAAATAAAATTCTAGATTTATTTAAATTTAAATAGTGCGAGATGATATTATACGGGTTGGGGTACAAGTGATTAAAGTTTTAAAAACGAATGTTTTTTTTTTTCGGTACACGAAATTTTTTGTTCTAAATTTTTTTTGTTATACGTTATATTACGAGAATTTCTAATATTGTTTATCGAAATATAGTCTCTACCAAGAATAAACACCTTTTATTATGCACATTCATATATGCATATATACATACATATGTATATATATATACTTATATATGATTATCACATATATACATGAAAAATTAAAGATGATATGAATAATTTTTAAAATTTGGCAAATATTCTAGGATACCTATATATATTATATATATATATATATATGCATATATATATATATATATATACATATACATATATATATACGTATATATATTTACTCATATGATAGGTACACTTAATATTTAGTATTTTATTTTATTTTTAAAATATGAATATTTTTATGTGTGTATGTACATATTTGTAAATATTATATTTAAAATTATAATTATATATTGGGAGCGAGAATAGATAGCATATATACTATCTGTAAGAAAAAGTATTTTTGGCTTTTGTTTAATTTCTTTTATATTATAACATTATTTATATAAAATATCTACAAAATTTTATAAACTCTTATATAAATAAATAAAACTACATATATGTAAAAAATAAATAATTTAATTCGAATAGAAAAGAAAAACTATCCTTGATTACATTATAATTTGGCATTAAAATTAAATTAATTTATACAAGATTTTAATACTAGCTAATTTAACACTTTAGATTCGCATATTTAGTTTTTAATATCTTCAAAATAATTATGTATATATATATATAGAAAAATATAGTAATAATGTAACATTATATATGTATATATATATATATATATATATATATATATAATACATACATACACATGTACAAATAATCATTTAATATTCATTCTTTTCGACATTGAATTGTATATATATTTCGATATAAAATTAGATTTTATATCGAAATGTACATAATATAGATATGTATATAGATATATATCTATATATGTATAGATCTATAAATATATAGATATATGTATAGATATTCATCTATATATTTACATATATCTATATACAAATCTATATGCATATATAGATATATATGTATAGATATATACATATTTAAAGAATTCAATATTTTTCTTTTTGAGAAAATACCATAAATAGACTCTTAATATTAAGTTTTCCAATATGTAGGTATTTGTGTTTATTAAAAAAAAAAAGAAAAAAAATTTTTTTGTATTTTGAAAAGCAAAAGTTTTTTCGATAAAAATGGAGGAACTTAGTTTTCTTTAATTGAAATTCAATGAATTTTTTATGTTTTACCTTATCCCTGATTAATATTGCAAATAAAATTAAAATAAATAGGAAGAAAATATTTCAAATTGAGCGAATTTTTTTTTAAGTGCGCATGGTTACAATATTTAAGTAAGTGTAGGCGGGCACGTGCATTAATATACCTGTTTCATTAAAAATCTCAAAAAAAAAAAAAATTAAGTAAAATAAACCTTGAATTTTTAACTACATTTTTTACTTGTATTTTTCAATATGTTTTGATTTTATTAAGTAAAGTTTTGCTTCTTAAAATAAAGATAAAAAATGTAAACGTACAGCTACATTATGCATATACATATGTATGTATGTATGTATTTTTTTAGTCCTTTAAAAATGAATATTTACATAATTCATGTATATGTATTGTATATTTGAATGTATGTATATTTTATTGTGATTCATGTAAGATTTCCGTTTCACCTTTTACAGGTATTATAGATTCTGTTCGTCATACTTTAGACTTTTGCATTATTCTCAGCAACTAAATTGGCGAACTCGATTTCCTCACTTCAACATAATTTTTAATAGTAAAAAAGCAAATTAAATAGTTTGTATTTCCGCATATTATAATGAATAGTTTCAATTTTTTATTAATTATACGTCATTTTTATACTTAAATTAAGGCCCAGCAAAATATAAACATTGTTTATTTTACGACGTTTTGAAACTTCATAGTAAACATCCCTACTCTTTGGGAATAGATAGAGAAAGGAAAATGGGTTGCAAATCTTATACATAGGATTTAATTTCAAATTTTCTTAAAGATTTTAAAGAACATTGTTTAACTTATGTTTTCATAATTAATATTTTATACTTTACTAAGAACAAACAAAGCAATGACGATCTTTTAAGTCGGATTTTATAAAATCATTTCAAATGGACTGCTCATTTCACCATTTTTAAAAGCATATTTGTATGCCGTAGTAAATATTTTTTAATGCTGTTTCTCCTTTACTCTTTCATATTGCTACGCTATATTGTGTTAAAATCTACATACCTAATATACAATACTACCTAATATACAATAATATACAAAGCCTGAAATTAATTAATGAACACATGCAAGAACTACTTATTTATAGCTTTATCGTTAATATATTTACAATAGAGTCTAAATAGCTAAGTTCGAGCAAATAGCTAATGTACTCAAGGAATAACGAATAAAAATGACTAAAATCTAAAAGAGTTAAAAATATGAGTAAAAACTTAAATTAACTTCTAAAACAATTTTGAAAAAGCGTACAAAGTTTTTTTTTTAACAGCAGTTTGGATTACAAAGCTACAAAGCAATTTGAATTGTGTAAAATAGACAAAAAAAGATTCACAATCATAGTCGAAATTTTCTCAGCAGTCTAACAAGCAGCTTTTGATCCCTAATCTCAATATCAGTTCAAAATATAACTTGACGACGACAAAGATAAAATTATGAAAGTTTTTCTTTTTGCTTTCTACAATTATTCCTTTTTCTCACGCATGTATGGTTAGTTTCGCTGCACAAAATTATGTAATTGTATGGCTGACTTATTTCACCGAGACATAATATTGTTGAGCATGGAAATGACATAAAATGCCCCCTATATTTAACCTTTTTCTTTTTCAAATTTTTGATATCGTTTTTCTTCTAAACAATAAATTGGAGGAGTTTGAAATTTTACCAAATTAAATTTTCAGTTAAAATTAATAAATTGTTTATTTCGTTAGAGGAAATTTTTTTTCCGTCTCCATCTGCTCTCAAGTTATCATCTTCCGAAATTTGTAAAATTATATTCCAAATTTATTTAAAATCAGAAAGCAAACACCGTACTCTCAGGAAATATAATTATTTTTCTTAGCTCACGGAATTAGCTTTTAAATTTTTTTTGTCTTATCTTAAATATATTAGAAATATTTTCATATCATTAGAAATCATTAGAAATATTTTCATACATGAAAGAACTAATTTAAACAATATAATAAAGATTGTGTCAAATTACTTTAATCCCGTAATATGGGCATAATATTTAGTTTTTGGTATCACCCAATATTTGCATTATTTAGTTAGTAACTTGTCAAAACTCTATAATCCTGTTTTAATTCACTCTATAGTCCGATTTTAATCAAGAATTGAAATTGACTACAAATTGTATGAAAACTAACGAATATGAAAATTTTCTATTACTAAAACAAAGACGTTGTTACGAGTATAAGTATTCGAACTATTTCAAAATCGTCAGACTACCATACTGGAAACCCACAACTTTGGAGATACCGTATTTTACATATTAGGCGTGTAAATACTTTACGCCTTTCATCAAATATGGAGCACTCAATTCGTTTTTTGACACATTCTATTTCCCTCTAGTTTTCTAGCAACAACGCTTAATACGTGTTGAATATTTAGAAAAAAGGTCTCATTACAAAAACAAAAAATAATTTATTTTTAAGGTTCCAGTTTAATGATTTTCATTCATTTATGAAAAGCAACTTGTATTAAATATCAAACCAAAAAAGAAAAACAAAATAATTAAAAAAAAATTAAATGCACACGACAGCTTGTTAACATTTTTTTTTTTAATTTATCAAGAAGGGTGAAATTTTAGTAATTCCTAAAATTTTTCTTTAAATATGTTGGCGCTTATTTGTCAACAAATTTAAAATACATTAGCAAGTATATATATAGTACACATATATATACATACATTTAGGTTATTTGCATAAAACCTTTATACTAAGTTTTTGCAATTAGGAAAAATATCTTAGCCAATTTTCGCACTTAATTTATTTTAAAATAAAATTAAATTTTAGCAAAAAGAAAATCAGAAAAAAAGCAAGTACATACTTTTAATTTAAAGACGCAAAGATGGGATGGCATGTAACGTATAAGTAGAAGTATGTACTTTTAGTATGAATTAAATTTAATTTTTTTCTAATATAGGGTGTAACACTTTATTTACAGGGTGTTATATGAAATTGTCAAATTTAAATTAAAAAAAAATTAAAGGTTTTATAAAATTTTGCAATAAATTCAAGGTCTCCTATTTTGTTTTTTGTATATGTGTTTTCTTTTTTTGAACTTACCGATATGTCCGTCCTTTGGAACATTTTCGTTCTTCTATGCAAAAAAAAATATTGATAACCTCGATTATGTGCACCAAATCTAATTTTGATTTCCAAATAAGCTGTTAAATATCATGTAATATTTTTTTTTTATTTACGTACATATACGTATGACAGTTTTTAAATTTAAAACAATTTGTTATATGCATCCATACAGCAGAAAATTATTTACAGTCACTTAACAACCTGTATGATCTTTAGTAATTTAAAATTTTCATTTAATTTTCTCCACAAATACATTTACATATTTCATGTACATAATGAATTTAAATGTGTATACAAAAATAATAATATTAAGTGAGTTCTAAAATTGAAATAAGTGATTTATATCTAGTATTTTGTTCTTATAATTACAAAACATTCTTCAACATAATTAATCTAAAATGCAATTAAAGAATATGGTTATACTTTAAAAACACATTTTTATAATACAATGAAATTAATTAAATATTATGCGATGTTCATTTAAAAACAAAAAAAAAAAAAAACAAAACATATAAAATTAAGCAAAAAAACTAATTAATTTAACGCTACTTTGTGAGTTCAGAAAAGACAAATGGCAAAACGCAAAAAATTTACAATTGCTTTAATTTTTTATTTCGGAACCAAATAAATGAAACACAATGTTTTCTGCCAAATTTTATTGTCTTTCTATATAAAATATAAAAATTGCATCTAATAAATTTATTGTTTTATTTTAATGAACAGAGTTTACAACTTTCCAAAATTTAAATTAGAAAACTAAGTGTTTGAGCCAAATTTAAAAATTTCTTGAAATTTTAAAGAAATAAGTTAATTTAATCCAAGACTTCATAAGCTAATCTAAATTGGTATTCTAAATATTTTATTTCTCATCTTATTAATGTTGATATTTTACGCAGACAGGGGCAATATCTCCAATTTGTTTAAGTTACATAGGTAGATAATTGCATGAAATACTACAGTAGTTTGTTATTTTAAATGTTTCGAATGCCAAAAATTTTTAACCAATTGATAATTGATTACTTAAATACAAAATTCTAAGACCCCAAAAATAATATTTAAAATCTTTGGGTATATGAATTTATTTATTCACTTAATTTTTCACTTAAATTCACTGAAATTAATTATATATGTTTAAGTATTAAATATCGCCTGAAGTTGCGTCTAAACTAGTTCTGGTTTTTTGAGGAAAACATTTTGTATACAATTAAATATACAAATTTTATTATATTCACATATTATTGTATATAACATTTTTAAAATCAATTCAATAAATCTGTATTTATTATTATAGATTGTTTTGAATTAAACTAATTGGTTAATTGGTGTAATTGTCAAAAAATCGATTAATTGGACACTACTAAAAATAAATTTGACATCTCAACAGAAATCGCAAGATGATGATGATAATCAAATCAGTTAGTTTAATATATCTATTGAATATTTATATTTTAACAACAACTCTAATTCAATTCCAATTGAACAAATGCCTTTGGTCAAACTTAAATGTTTTACATATGTGTGAATTTTCAGTTTATAATTCAATTATTTTTCTACGTTATTATAAGTTAATAAACTTTAATATATGAAGTATATTAAAATAAAAAGTATAAAGTTCTTATTTTAATATACTTCATATCCCAAATATACTTCATATCCGAACCCTAACATTAATTTAAACTGTGTCTAGTGATTAATTATATGGTGAATTATTTTAGCCACAAAACAAAATAAAGAAGTATTGGCATAAGAGCAAAAAAATTAATTTTTTATTTAATAAAATTTTAGAATAACTAAAAATTGTAGGTAATTAATTTTATTTCAACGAAAAAATGATAAATAACCATAAAAAATACCAAAATAAATGCAAATTAAAATGAGAAGAAAAAAAATAATTGCACTGTTTATCATTTTGTTCTTATGAATTGGCACACGTTTTCATGGTATTTGATGCCTTGCACTTAAAAATTTTTTAAATTTTGTTTTTTATTTGTAATGTAGTTGCAATTATTTTAAAAAAATAATAGAAATCTTTATTCAATATGTCTTAGATCTAGAAAGCAGAAATTGTACTACTCATTCGAGAGTTTCTCCTTTCGTAGATATTTGATTTTACATTATTATAAAAATTTTAAGTTTCAAGTAATTTATTAACACCATACATATACATATACATCATAATACAAGTAAACAAACAAACAATGTGTGTGTGTATTTAATTTTATTAATTATTAAGTCATTTATAACGCATTAAATAGTGGTTGATATTTTTACAATATTAGACGTGATGCCCAATTATAAATGCATGGTATACGTTGGATACAATAAATGGAAAATGTACATAAATTTGCAATAAATTTAAAAAAAAAATGTAAATTAAAGATAAAAATAAAATAATATTAAGTTATTTTAATTAAATTGATTAATTTTTAATTGTTTTTTATGTTAAAATTTGAGTACAGTTATTAATTCTTTAAAACGTGAGAACTCATTACAATTTTTCTCAATATTAATAACTAAAATTTTTTTTAATCATTGGTAAATTGATCAAATTTTTAAGTGTTAAAAGTGCGTCAAATGTGTCATGTATCAAATTATGATTTATTTTTTAAAGTAAATTTTGATTACAAGATACTTTAATTCAAGATATCGATTGTGCTTTTTAATTTGACAATAATTAAAAGTGCCTATTTTAGCATTTTTCAAAAAAGAAAATTTCGGAAGAAGAAAAAAGAAATGAAGGTTGAAATTTTAAACACAAACAGATCTTTACTAGAAACTTATTTCTGTGAAAGGAAATTTTTAAACTTCCCGCGCACAAAAATTATAGCTCCTCAAAGTCCTAAAAATGCCATTTTTTGACTATGTTATTTGTAATTAAACAACAAAAATTTTTTGAATTTTGCAAATTATTTGTTTCTTCTATCACCGACCCGTTAAGCATTCTGTTAACATGTTTTTGCTAATTTCTGATATCGTTTTTCTTTTAGACGGGAAGAAGGTGGAGGTTTGAAATATCAGAAGCTTTTGGATATTAGTAAATTTTGTTTGGAAACTTCCATCTCCTCTCAAGTTATATATATAAATTTTCCCATCCTCTATTTGAGAAACTGGAAGTTTTTTTAAAATTTCTATAAATGCAGATAGTTAACGTCAGGCCATCAAAAAATGTAATTATTTTCTTACCCCACCCAATTATAACCCTTGAATTCAGCATTTTGTTCATTTTCCGTATTTTTTTTTTTTTTGCCTCATCCTAATTGTATGCAATAATTTGAAATATTTTTGTTTAAATATATGGATCAAAGTAATTTAAATAATGTAGATTGTTGTTAAAAACAGTATTTTCACTTGTTCAAGAAAAAATTTATACTTCACTCGTATATTTACTAATTTATTCTCGTATATCATATGATTATTAAAAATCGTATGATTTTTAATTTGTTCTCGTATATTAACTAATTTACAAATATTTATTTAAACCAATTTTAAATTTTTTAATATTTTTATTACAAATAGACGTTTTTTTAATTAATTACTCTCATATATTCTTTCGCACACAATCATAATTAAGAAAGCTTAAAAATTCTTGCTGAAATGGATTGCATTTTTATTATAATAAAAAGTAAATTTTTAAATATTCTTGTTTAACAAAATTAGATATGTATATCACTTAATGTTCTTGTGTTTTTCAAAATAAAACCAAAAATTCTTCTATAACCGAACAAAGTTTTATATTTTTTGACAATTTCCGCATAAGGATCTAGTAGAATTTCCTTATGTGAATCATTCTAACCCTTTGGATATGCAAATGTGTACTAATTTTAAATTGTCAGTACCGAAGTAAAGAGAATGTTAGAGTAGCTCTTAATAAAATATGTAAAACGAACAAAATCGTAGAAAATAATTTTCAATAAAAATAATCCAAGAGAAAGTTGTAAAACGAATAACTAAGAATTTATTTAGATCTATAATGGTATATGCAAAACATCTTGATTTTTAAATGAAATTTAGTTTTGGTCAAATTGAACGAATTTGACCAATCGGAACGATAGATCAGTTATACACTTAAAGTTCTAGCTTAAATCTTAAAATTTTTTTTTGCATTATTGCAAAAATACAGTACCTAACTAGTTTACCCTTTCTACTAGTTTAGAATTTTAATTTCTTACATTTTTCTATATGTTTTTATTCAAACTTAAAATATTTTTGACGCGAATCTAAAAAAAATTTTTAAAAATGCTTCAGAATTTTAAAGGATGCTACAATTTACGAACATGTTCTATTGCAGTAAAGATTTTTCAAAAAAATTGCTATATTTGAAAATCGAACATGCTTTGTATTAAGAAATTAGTTAGAACTATAAATTTTTGAAAATTCCCTAACTTCATATTAATAATAGTGTACAAGTATTTTAGAGGTTTTTTAGAGGAGTGAATATACAATTAGAATACATACATGTTTAACTATATAATATATATAGTACTAGAAATTTAAAAATTTCAAAAAAATAAAACATTTTCTAAAAATAATTATTTTAAAATTTTAAAAGCTTTTACCGCGTACATACATTTGTATTCAAATTTGAATTAATGTGCTAATATTTTTTGTGTCATATAGAAATATTGGTACATACACACATACATACACATGTATATGTACATTCACAGCCGTTTTTTTAGAAATATATAATTAAATTATATACTTTATTTTTTTTTTCATATAAAATCAAAATTTACTCATGATGAATAGACTTCTTAAATTTCTAATTTTAGAACGATGATTTCCAAAAGACCCAAAAATTTTATTATATACGCAGACGGCTATAAATATACATATGTATATATACATGTAAATGAAAAATATATAAAAAAAATATTTAAAATAATATTTTGTAGAATACAAAATGAATTTTTTATATATTAATCAGAAATAAGAAGCGTCATTTATGGTAAAATTTTATTTGCATATTTTTAAGAAGAAATGGCAACACAATGTTTCACCATTCTTTTTATTTGCTATTTTATTATTTTATTTTAGCTTTATGACGATCCACACACACACACACACATACATAATACAAACATTTAATGTACATAATATTTTTTTTTGCTTCTTTAGACGCAAGATTTTTCAAAATATAGCAATTTTTTTTTTCCTTAAATTTTTAACAGGAACGCATCGAAATTTAATTTAAGTGTAATATAAAGATAACGGTATTGTATATATTAAGAATATTTTCATATCAGCACAATTTAAGTATAGCGCCAAAAAATTTTTTAAGTTAAAAAATGAAATTGTATTTGTAAGAAAATCTGTTTTTGTTTTTGTGTATTTTTTATCGGGGGAAATTGAAAAGCTCTTTAGTATTATAAAGTTTGTTGCAACAGAGGTGTGTGTATATATGTATGTACGTACACTGGACATTTATGGAAACACAATACCCAAATTTAGACAGACACAACATTTTATTATTATTATAACCTTGCAAAAGAGGAAAAAAAAAGACAAAATTCACAAGCTAGAGGAAGATGAAAAATTAAAAGCAAAAACATTGTGACGTAACTTTTTTTTAAAATTCTGTTTCTGAATTCGTCACAAATATTGGGTCCTTTTTATTTTTATTTTTTGTTTTTGTTATTTATCATTGTAGTTCTTTAATTATTTTTAAAGTATGTTGTTTACGTAGTTATATGATTTCGACAAATTAATGAATTTTTATGTAATGTTTTTTATTTTAATTTATAATTTGCTTTAGTATTTGTACAATAAAGAAAAGTATTTATTAATTTTTTTTTTTATATTATAATAAATTTTTTATTTTTATTTCAAATGAATAAATATTTTGTAAATTAAATTCTTCTACACAATGCTTTATAAATTATTTTAAATATAATTTTAGATTTTTGATGCAATTTAAAAATTATCATTCAAACATGAAATTTTTTTTATTAAAAATACATTATTGTACACCATTCGTTTATAACACTTTCAATAAAATTCATAATATAGACTAGAGTGTGTATGTGTGTGTTGAATATAAATTTTTCAAATGTTAATAATAAATTGTGCTTATTTGGATCTGAAATTAATTATAGTTTTTTTTTGTTTGTTTTTTTTTCTCCTATTTCTTTTTCTGTATTAAAAATAGAATTATGAAAAATGAAGAAAAAAAAAGTATTTATTCAATATGCATTTTATGATACCATAATTTCGTATTAGTGTTTTTAAAAAATACTATTAATAAAATACTGATGAATACATTCTCACCTTTCTTTGACGTAAATACGAAGCACTGATTAATTGTATACCTGTTATTTTAAAAATAAATTTATATTTAGATTAATTGAACTCGATTTAAAAATAAAATTGCATGGTTTATTTCTATTTTTTTTTTTCGAGTGGATTTTATATGTGAATATTATATTTTTTTATATTTAAAAAACATTATGAATTTTATTAGATTTCAAACTAAAATTTTTATATCAACAACAATAAAACAGTCTAAAACAGCAAAATGAATGAAGAATTGTTTTTTAATGAACATAGCGATTATTGGCTGTTCTCAGATCTCAGAAGGATGCTCCAGGAAATAGATTTGGATCGAATGAAGAGGTCATCGCCGAAGCTGAAGCATATTTTGAAGGAAAAGATAAATCGTTCTACAAACATTATATCGAAAAGTTAGAGAAGCACTGGAATGACTGTATCGTCTTAAAAGGAGACTATGTTAAAATTATGTTAAAATGTTGTTGTTTTATTATTAGTTTAATGGCTTATTGAGCGTTGCGTTAACTCAAGTAATTTTATAAAATGTTGTTTTGACATTATAGGACTCGGAGGAATAATATTTTGAATCCTTAAACCCAGATTTTGTTTTATTTACATACAATTTTTTTTTCAAATCCGATTATAACAATACGTTTTTTTTGGACCGGACTTAATTTAAATTTTATTTCACTTGATGAACTTGTAAATTAGTTCGCATTTTCTATTGAAAGTTTTCTAAAAATCTTAACGTTAATTTTTTCAGAAAAATTTTTATAATCAGTTGCCCAGCAAGCAAAACGCCGGGAAAAATACTCGAACAGAAGTTCTTAACTATAAATTTTCATCAATACAGATGACCATATTTGCCAATTTTAAAAACAACAGTCAGGATCCCCTATTTAAGTGTAACTAACTCGATAGTCTGTTTTTTGTTTTAAGTTCCAAGCTTAACAAGAAACGCTATAGTGTAGAAAAGATACCAAATGATTACTTTAAAATAAATAAATAAAGCCTTCTCTCGTATTGTCTGAATTAAATCTCAATTCCGTTGAGATAAAATTCAGATTATTGACTAATGTGGAAATCCTTTAATAAATCGTGACACTTTAAATAACACATTATATTCTGAGCGTAGCAAAACTGTCAACACAAATCTAAATTTTATATATTGAACAGCAAATTAGAAGAATTTGAAAGGTACAGTAATTAGCAAAATTAATTATAATTAGTTAAAACTCTATTTTACTAATTATTTTATATTCTTATATATTAGCACCATTAGGTAGGCTAATGGTGAAATGAAATGAAATAAAATAAGCAGTCAATAAAATTTGGATAATTTAATGTGATTAAAAAATTTATGTTCACAATATTCCTGAAAAAATATTTGGAAGCAAAATGAAATTGAGCAAATTTCTGTCATTTCGGAAGGTCAGTTTTGAGTAACATAGTTTAAATAATTTTGTTTTTGTTCTGAAAATAAATAATTTATTCTAGTAATTTTTTGTAATGTTTTGACATCTGGTTTTCGAGTAACAATACATTATTCCCGAGATTTTTTGAAGATTATACTAAAATGAATGTCAGAATACCAAACATCAATTCTCCTAAAAAGGTTTTATAAGTACAAGTATAACTATAGATTAATAATATCTAATTAAAAGTAAATGACCATTTGGAAAAAATTCTTAAAAATTTGCTTTTCGCAAACTAAAAAAAGTCTTTGGACACCAATGACACATAGCTAGAAATAAAATTCCGTGAGCTAACGTAAAAATATTCATCACTTTTGAATGTCATGTTTTCCAAGTTATTAAAATAAATGTAAAAATGGGACGGTTTATACGTACGCACATATGTAATTTTTTTTACATATGAAATTTTTGTTCATGTGCAATGTGGTTTTTATATAATTTTGGCATATTATATAATTTTGTTTTGTATAATATTATTGTCTATTATTTTTTATTATATATTTTTATTGTATACTATTTTTTAAAGTTTAACCAATAGTTTAATCTCAAAAACGGAGAATTAACCAACTCTTACTTTAGATTAAGTTCAAAGTTACGATTTAATTTAAGAAAAAAATTCTTCGCATTTTGTACTTTTAATTAATGCTTAAGCTGGACTCAAGGTCACAATTATGAATTTCTATTTATTCTAAATAGAGAAATTTCACTCGTAACCAAATTAAGAGCAAAATTTTATACTGATTGAATTTTCTATTTGAAAATAAAATACCGCCACGTATTAATTATCTGAGAACATAAATTTTTGCTTTTAAATTAATTTTTTGTGGTCATAATCTATAGAATTGGAATATTTCTGTTTAGTACAAATTAAGTTTAATATTTTGTGTTTTAGGTATGGAAAACCCTAATTTGTTTTGTTTTTTTTAAATTAAGACGCTTAAGTTAGTATTAAGAAATTTTTATTTATGATTGAAATAAAAATAAGTTCACAGTAATCAGTTAGAAAAGTATTATTTATGCAGACTCATATTCCGACGGAAGATATAAACCTGTTTATTTTTACATATGCCCGAAGGCGATTCTAACGAAGATGAAAAAATATCAGCCAGTTATGAGCCATTTATAGCATATGTATAGAGATAAAATTTTTTTAACAAAATTTATTTACAATTTTTACTTATGCCTGATCACATGTGATGAGTTCTAGTGCGACCGGTTATTAAAAAACTTCCCAGAAAAACTTATAGCAACATGTAACATCCTTTCGACGATATATCGTATGATTATTATTCCATTAATTTTTTTTTCAAATCCCCCAGAGTCTTTTATTAAACCTTGGAGCTGGAAGAAAAGATTTTGAAAAATTTTGCCGATGAAAAGTTTTTTTTAAACTCTTATTGACCTTTCGTCTGAATTTCCCTTATTGAATTTCATATGGTGCACTAGTGAAATTACATTTTCACTAGAGCGTCCTATGACCGTATTTAGTGAGCTTAAACAGGAGCTTGGCAGAAGAGAACTATCCGAGACCCAAAAAGATTCAATAACAATGTTTTTTGAGCTCTTCTCACTAAAGCTTTTTGAATGCCCTTCATATAGGTCCCTAGCTAGCAAATCTAAAAGTACCTGAATTTTTCTTACGAAAAAATTAGTTTTCGTAAGAAAGAACTCGTTTCAAACACAATTCAATAGTTCAATAGTTTTTCACAAACGGTAATTAAAAAACAAACTCTTACTTCCTAGTAGTTACAATCCAAACAACCAATTTTGCAGAAAATCCATTTTCCTCTTAAGTCAGGGATATGAATATGATTCTATATACATATTATAATATAACCCAAAGTGTTTCCTCAGACTCACGATTTATACAAGTACATATTTGAATTAATTTAACAGGTTCTTCCTATAACTACTTTTTGAACTTTATCTTAGATTTATTGACGCAAAAGTTAAAGGTGTCTGTTCCCAAAATTAATGCACTTTATTGGCGCAAATCTTTTCTTATAAAACATTTAATGTTGATTTTAGATGCCTTCTGGAGTATACATACATATGTACGTGTATGTACGAACATGTATATGTATACTGTGTTGAATGAATGAATAAGGTATATTGAAATTACCATAAGTTTTTCTTAAGTGATTCATAATGATTTATATTTATATTTCAAAAATAAATTAAAAATGAGAAAAAAATGTATTTTTCACGAAGACCATTTTTAAACCAACAAAAAATATAACTTACATACCCACTTTATATTATATAAATAGTGTTAGTGTATATGAATAAGCTATGGTACGAGATTTCATGTACTCATAAAACTCTCTATAATTACATTAAATATTTCTTCTTTTTTTTCAATTCTATTTTAAAACTGAAAAACAAAAATCATAATTTTATTTAATTTTTTTTTTTAAACTCATTGTATGTACGTATGTACTCCTTATGCATAAAGATTTCTCTTTCTTAGAACATGTGCAAACTACTGATGGTGCTGATAATTCATTCCATCAATATAATAAACAGAAAAACCAAAATCAAAAGCAAAAAAATAAAAGAAAAATAAATAAGAACCATAAATGTAAAGCGCATCTTTTACAGTACACAAAAAAAAAAACATGAACGTATTTTTAAAAATAAAAAAAAAAAATATTAAAAATAAATTTTTAAAAATAAAAATTCGAAATATGTCATATGCGAGTATATTTGTATGTAAAATACTACAAAGATACTACAATAATTATTACTTAACATACTACGAGTATTACGGTCAAAGGAATTCTTCTCCTTTTTCACATAACATATTTAAAACAGTTCACAATAGCAAAACAGAACAAAATCTTAAGACTTATATGAAATTTGTCTATTTATTAGCCACAACTACGAGTAAATATACATTACACCTACACACACATGCAAAAAAAAAAAGTATGACAATTTTGTCATCGTTATTGTCTTTATTGAGAAATAAATGAAAAGAACAAAACAACAATTTTTTTAAAATTTTAAAGCATTGAGAAAAAAATTTACTTTTTTTTTTAAGAAATTTTTCAAAAAATCAAAATGAAATTTACTACCACTATTATGTGGAATTTAGAAAAGAAAAAAAAATTAAAAAAAAAAAAATAAGGAAAATCTAAAAATACGAATTTTACCATTTCTCCTGATTTAATATTTTTTTCCTTTTGCTTTTCAACTACACTCTAACCGTCCATACTACAAAACATATCAACTCAAGAGCTCTTATGAACTAAGGAAATTTGGTTCGCGCTTCAGATCTGCGTCTGTTATTTTTTTTAGTTTTATGTTTATTAATTTTTTTTCTTCATTTTTGTTATTATTTTTTTTATTTTATTCTCCTCTCTGAACTGATTTTTTTAAGTAGATTTTTTTCCGAACTCTTTTTATACACAAAAATATTTTTTATTTTTATTTTTTTATAAAATGCGATTTTTCATAACCAAATAAAGTCAAAAAATTGTATTCAATGAAATTTACCCTATTTATGGTTACCATTACTATGGAAATTTATAAAAAGTATGTTTTTCCAAAAAAAAAAAAAAAAAATAAACGGAACCGAACAAAAACAAAAAAGAAAAATCTAAAAAAACAATGAAAGAAAATCAGAAATGAAAAAAATTTAAAGTTTAAAAAAGAAAAACCTATCATGAGAATTTAATGATGCATGAAACTACTCCAATTAATGACCTCAAAATTGAAAATCAAAAAAACGGCAAGAAATTAAATAAATAGAAATAAAATTTAAATATATATGTTGGTAAAATTGTATACTGCGTATATTCAAATATGTAAGTGTATGTGAGCAAAATATATGTAAAAATTAGTGCAGGTATGGTTTGTCATTTTTACAGTATAGCTTAAAGGTTTGTCTAGTATCTTACGATTTTACTTGCATTTTGATTTTTGGCATTTACACATAATTAGATACGTACTGTATTTGTATTTTGCTATATACATATATATATGTATATGTAAGTTACGCAGAGCACTAATTCCCATTTCCACTGTCAGCAACTGTAGAAAGAATTTAATAAATATTCTGTTCATCCCTTCATACTTATATAAATCGTTCAAATTATGTTACTACTCGAAATAGCCTTAATTGTTATAATTTTTGCTTATTTTCATGAAAATGAATTGAAACTCCGTTTTCTTATAAAAGTTTAAATAATTGCTCACATATACATAATAAACATACACATCTCATATTATACATACCAATTATACATTTAAAGTAAAAACATTTGTAAAAAAAGAATGGGAAGTTATTTTTAAGGTTCTTTTTAAGTCTGTAAAATCAAACTTAAATTTATAAATAATTTTTTATGAAAATTTTTATTTTTTTTTAATATTTTTAAAATTTATGGGCATCTAACTTATACATACTTATGTATATATATGAATGCGGACCTTACGTCAACTTCGATCTTATTCAACTATTCTGTTTTATTTACTGCACAAGTCAATTTGCCGTTAGATCTGCGTTTTTGTAGGCATCCCATGTATGTATGAAAATTTATTTATAGGACGAAATTAGGAAAACGTTTTGCTGAGACCTGTAGTCCTGGAAAAGCAATAAGAATTTGTGGTATATATTATATAGGAAATAGAATTTCATTCATATTTCTAAAACAGATACAATGAGTTGCATTCAAAAAGCCAACTAAAATTTTTATTAATGATTTAAAACACAATATTAGTAAACACAGAACCGAGCATTTACATTCGTAATAAATTTCTATAATTAAAACATAATATTCAGGACAATTTTCTTAATAAAATTTTTCTAAATTTCTCAAAACAATTTAAGGGTTTTTTAATATTTTCTTATAAAAAGAACGGTTTTCAAGATGCATTAGAGAGAAGAGGTTTCCGATAAAAATAAATTTTCAAATTTTTCTACCTTAGGTCTAAATTTAATTTAAATTTATTTATCAATTTTATCTTTTCTTCCCTTAATGGCCTAAAATATTAATGGGCTGAATTTCACATATAAAAATTTTTATATGCGCATAATATTTTTGTACTATTGAATGTTTTTAAAGTCTTGGAATAGATTTTTTAACTAATCATCTATTTTTTTTTTCTGTCGCGAAGGTGGGGCTATAATATTTCTTTTCAAATTGACAAAATTGCTGAGTGCTGGAAATATGCTGGATGCTGGAAATTTTGAAACTGATTTTGCTTATATCAATATAATTCGAGTACGGCTTTCAAAGTTAAAATTTTTTTTTATGTTAAAAAAACCATTTCAGGCTACTTGCCTTAATTGATCGTAATATTTTGTTAACCCAAAACTAATCTGAAATAATAAAATAATTAAAAATGATGAAGCAATGTCCCTTTTAATTTTTGTAATTTTTATGTGTACATAGAATTTTTTTATTAAATTGGAGAATTTAAAAGAAGTTCAATAAAATAAAAAATCTAAAATAATCGCTCACATAAAATCACCTCTTTAGAAAAATTTGATACGAGTTATTGAAATTTCTTAAATCATTTCTTCGCTTTAAGTCATTGAAACCTTGCTAAAAGTAGTATTTCTTTAGTATTCAAAATTTAATTTTTCTGACATAAATTTCAGGTAAAATGACTTTATAAGAGACAAACACATGTCCTATATCGTTAATGTTTTATGTTATCTGAAAAATTTTTGGAATTTTTAATTTATACCCTTGATAAAATTCAGTTTATCAGTTGCAAATTGCTGAATTGTGTATCAATGCAGTAATATTGAAATTCTGAGGTCACGGTTATACATATAACGTTCAAATTATTTTGGAAATTCTAATAAAAACATACCACAATTTCTAATTTGATATACCACAAAATTGTAAATTTAATTCTCAATGTCCCCTTTCTGCAGCCCTTTAATTAGTTAGTGTTGTTTCCAAGCAAAATTCAAATAAGAAACTTATGCAAATAATTTGCTATTATTATTGTCTTAGAAACTGGAGTTAATAAAATATAAGATTCTAAAAACGAGCCGCAGATCGCCATAATTATTTTAGAATTTTGTTTATTTACGTTTCTTTGACATGTTAAAAATTCAAAGGAATGCCTCGACTATAGCGTAAATGAGAATCAGAACGAACCTCTTGAAAGGAATAACTAATTTTACAACAAAAACCTTCCTAAAAACCGACTCTGTTCTTAGTATACCAACTTTTAAAATTAAAAAAAAAAAGCATAAAGGTCACAACAATTATTGTTTTTCTCTATTTGTTTGAATATTGCCTTATTTTATTATACTTGTGTTTTGTTATTTTTTTGTTTTTGTTTTTTAAAGAGGGGAAATTAATCAATCATTTTACAAAAGAATTTATTTATATTTGCTTCTAAATTAAGTGAACAATGCGAATTAAATCATCATCATCGTCTCATATGGGAAAAATTCTTTACATTGTAAAAATTGTAATGAGTAACTTAAAATAAAACAAAATTTATTATGAATGAAAAATCTATTTTTTTTTCTGTTTTTCAATTTTTTGAATTTTCCTCTCTTTATTTTTCTTCTTTTTTACGATCATATATGGTAACGATTGTGAAAAATGTGTACGAAACAAAGTCAGAACAAAAAGTTAAACAAAAAAAAAAAGTATAATAAAAAAATAATTTTCGCATATTATGCACGGTAACAGATTTTTCTCATTAGAACACACAAAATCATTTTCTTGAATCTTTTTAAAAAATTTGTTTAAAAAAAAAAGAATAACAAAACAAAAATTCCTTCTGATGTTTTTAACCCAATCCATGTATGGATGGGATAGCCAAAAACTTTAATGTATGTAGATTTTTTTCTTCTTTTTTTTTTTTAATTTCATAGTCAAAATTATTCAAACAAATTGGAATAGAGAAATTCCACTCCCGCGCAGACAAAATTTTATGATTTTCCTATTATTTAACTCCTTATACCGTTGTTCTTCTTTATTAAATTGTTGTACTTAATTACTAACACAATCACATTTATTCTTGTAAACACAAGAGATGCGATTTGCTTATTTTTTTAATGTTTTTCCACAATATTATTAAATTTTTTATTTGAAAATTGTATCTGTGTTTGTGGTTGAATTTTCATTTTACCTTTTATTTTTTTATTTTATTTTTTTTGCCTTATGAAATTATTAGTAAAAACAAAAAAAAGAAAATTAAAAATCTATTTTCGTTTTAAAAGTATGGAGAAATATTTATGTTAAACCGTTGTTTGCAAATACAAATTATAATTTTTCGTATATTCAAATAAAAAATATTAGAATATGATCTTCGTTTTTTACTTCGTGCTCCTCGATGAAAAATTTCAATGTATTTGTTTACATTTTATTCCCATAATTTATAATCATAATTTGAGAATTTTTTCTTTTTTTAGATGTGTTAGTTGTAAACGACGATGATGGAGGAGAAAATACGACGCCTTCATGAATTTTTATTTCGGGAAATCGGATTTTGGGAATTTTGAAAAAATACAAAAAAATACGAAGAGACTCGTCCGTATAAATAATAGAACAAACGAGAATTGTGGATCACTCGCAGTTCTACAGCGAAAGTGTTGCTTAGACTTTAGTTTCTTATTAACGGTTAGTTTAAAAAAAAATTAAAATAATTAAAAAAAAAAATTAATTTAATTAAAATATTTTGGAAAAATAAAATTGAAACCACTATTGTTTTTTTGGATACCAGTGAAAAAGAAAAAAAAAACAATAATCAGCAAATTAAGAAAAAAGGATTTCTATTTTTATTTTTTTTTTAATTCAACATTTTTTCCTACTTGAAATTTGAAGAATCATAAATAATGGAATAAAAAGTGCTTTTCTTTCTGTTTTTCAAAAATTAATTCCAAATTTTATCAAAAATATATTAAATTTTTTCTGAGTGCATAAAATTTATTTTTTCGCCGTCATAACGGTAGTTTCTATTTAATAAAATTTAAGAATAAAATATATACGTATTTTTTATTTAAAAATAGCACAATTCTCAATAAAATTTTTTTTTTTTTTAAATAAAATTGCCTAGATATTTTATAACAGAAAATTTAAATTAACAGCTGCAAAAGTTTCAAAATGGGATTACGGCAACTGGAACTTAAAATAAATGGATTACACTATGATCTTATAATTTATTACTGGAAAAACTTCAAAATATAATTAAATTAAAATCAAATATCGACATTCGGTTCTAAGAAATTAAAGTTCGAAAATTTTAGTATCAATGGTTTTAAACTTGAAAGTTTATTTTGAAACGAAAAAATTCAGAAAGCACATTTTTTGTCCTAATCAAATTTGCTGATTATTTTAGATAATTTTTTCACTGTATTTCATAATTATACAAAAATTAAGAAGAAAATAATTACAAGAACTGTGGGAAATTCGTTTTTTCTTTTACGTTATATCAAAAAATATTAGTAACGTATTTTGGAGCAATATAAATTATAGTATAATATCGGAGAATTCGGAAAATTCTATCTATTCAATAGCTATATTATATAATATTTTTAAAAAGATACTGAAAACGATCGAAAGGAGAAAACTTTTAGAAACTATCGGATTTTTAAATATCAATATCAATAACAATAACAAAGAAAATAAAAATATTTAAAGATTTTCATTCAAAAGTTCTGATTTAACGTATATTAAACGTATATTGTATTAATGTTTTCAAGTCGTTCAATTTTGCGTTACGTTACGTTATATTTCATATAGATCATTCAAAAAACGTTTCAGAAAATTTTTCTAGTGCAAAAAATTGAAATAACATAAAAATTTTTGTAAGAACGCCTAAAGAATCCAAAACGACAACATAAAGATTTTCTTATAATTTTTTTCTTCTTTTAATTCTTACGTAAATTTTAAAATTGTGTAACCACACCCGCGTTCTAAAAATAAATATTTCCAAAAATATAAATTTTAATGAAAATATCTACGCAGAGTTTTTCATAATTTTTCTAATTGACGAATTTCGTTCGTTTTTTATTTATTTTCATATTTATTGATGGACGTGCGTTATTCATTTAATGGCATTTTTCTTTCAAACATATGAAATTGTAATCTGACGTACAAAAATTACCAATTATTAGAGGAGTAAACAAATAAAAACTAATTCAACATGTGTGACGATGATGTTGCTGCTTTAGTCGTTGACAACGGTTCTGGTATGTGCAAGGCTGGTTTCGCTGGTGATGATGCACCACGTGCCGTCTTCCCATCCATTGTCGGTCGCCCAAGACATCAAGGTGTCATGGTCGGTATGGGTCAAAAAGATTCATATGTTGGTGATGAAGCTCAATCCAAAAGAGGTATCCTCACCTTAAAATACCCAATTGAACACGGTATCATCACCAATTGGGATGATATGGAAAAAATCTGGCATCACACTTTCTACAATGAATTGCGTGTCGCCCCAGAAGAACACCCAGTTCTTTTGACAGAGGCCCCATTGAATCCAAAAGCTAACCGTGAAAAGATGACACAAATTATGTTTGAAACATTCAACGCCCCAGCTATGTATGTTGCCATCCAAGCTGTACTCTCATTGTATGCTTCTGGTCGTACAACTGGTATTGTATTGGACTCTGGTGATGGTGTATCACACACAGTACCAATCTATGAAGGTTATGCTTTGCCACATGCCATCCTCCGTTTGGACTTGGCTGGTCGCGATTTGACCGATTACTTAATGAAGATCTTGACTGAACGTGGTTATTCATTCACAACCACAGCTGAACGTGAAATTGTCCGTGATATTAAAGAAAAATTGTGCTATGTTGCATTGGACTTCGAACAAGAAATGGCCACCGCCGCCGCTTCCACATCATTGGAAAAATCATATGAATTGCCTGATGGTCAAGTTATCACCATTGGTAATGAACGTTTCCGTTGCCCAGAATCATTATTCCAACCTTCATTCTTGGGTATGGAATCCTGTGGTATTCATGAAACCGTATACAATTCAATCATGAAGTGCGATGTCGATATCCGTAAGGACTTGTATGCTAACATTGTCATGTCTGGTGGCACCACAATGTACCCAGGTATTGCTGATCGTATGCAAAAGGAAATCACTGCTTTGGCTCCATCAACCATCAAAATCAAAATCATTGCCCCACCAGAACGTAAATACTCCGTATGGATCGGTGGTTCCATCTTGGCTTCATTGTCCACTTTCCAACAAATGTGGATCTCCAAACAAGAATACGACGAATCCGGCCCAGGCATTGTCCACCGCAAATGCTTCTAAGCATTTACTGCCTAACCTTCTTATATTTTTCTATTTTAATTTTTATTTAAAAATTTTAATTATAACAATTTATTATAAAATTATATAAAAAAAATAATTATGAGATTAAAAAAGATGAATTTTTAAGATACATAAATTTAATTTTCATTTCTTTAAAAAGATCTTTTTAGAAAAATGATCACCTTTTGTTTTGTATATAAAATTTTTAAAATAAAAACAAATTTATATTAAATTAAAAAAAGAGGTTATAGAATAATAATACAAAGTATATTTTATATTATAACAAACAATATTTATTAAGACTGTTATTTTTCCTATTTACCCCTTGCTTTCATAACAATATAAAGTGATCAAGAGAAAAACTGTTTCGAAAATATCAGCTGAAGAGAAATTGTTATTCATGTGAATTCTTTAAAATTTAACGATTTGATGGAAAAGATGTTGAGAAAAACTAAAAAATTCAATGAATTTTTATTCAAATACCAATCTTATGTGGGAAAGGGTTATAATATGCAAAATTTTTTAATATTTTCAGTAAATTTTCAGAACAAAAACTCTCTATTAACCTTTGAGTACTTGCGGTGATTCCAAAGCGGAAAACTCAAGAAACAAGCATTGTATGTATGCACAGAGAGAGATATCTACACATATAATCGATTTGTCAATGTAAAATTTTTCATAGGAATAAGAAAATTTAAAAATGATGAGTTTTGGAATTGGTATTTTAAGGAATGACCTAATTAAGCATAAAATTTTTAGAAATATGTTGATAGTTTTAAAAAATACGCAGTGTGTAACGTCACTTTTTATCTAAAATTAAAAATAATTTAAACGAAATTTTGATTGCTTGTTATTTTAGCAACTAAGCTTCTGGTTCTATTCGGGAATAACGAATTGAATAATTTTTATTTTTTTATTTTCTATTCTAATAAGAATTTGTAGATTTTTAAATGTTTTAAGAATTCAAATTCAATTGAAGAACGGAAATATCTAAATGGCACCTTTGGAATTTTTCATATTTCGAGAGCATCGAATCAACTAAATGAAATTTGATTCTTGCTCATTGTTCATTTTTCGTTGTAGATTATTTTGTTTATAACTCGGTGATGTTCGGTGTTTATACACACATAATATGTAATTTGTTTACTCAACTAGTGGTAAGTAATATTATTCTTTTAAGAAATTTATTTTTGGCAGTAGGTAAACCCACTCGAAGTTTATTAGAATTAGATAAACATACTTCTATGTACATATGTGTACATATGTTTAACAATTATTTAGGATATAGAAAAAAAACTAATATTTTATTCTCACAATTCCATATTTTTTCTGGATAAAATTTTTTTCATTTTTGATTCACATACAAATACAATATTTTTTTAATAGTATAGAAAAAATTACGTAAAATTCTTCTCAAATATTAAGATTAAATTAATGAAATTTTGTTTAAAAAAATTTTGCAATTTGAAGGGATAAGAAATAAAATATTTTTTTTGTAATTCATTTAAGCGCAAAAATTTATTGCATTTCATTTTTAATCATATATTTTTATTATTAATATAATATTTAGGAATGTTTTTTTTATTATTTTTAAATATTTTAGGTTTAAGTAGTTTATATAAAATAAGGCCAATGTTTACATAGTTCCTTTTATTTTTGATTACTTCAGTTTAATTATTTCTTTACAAAACTACCAAAATTAAATAAAAATTTCTCATTATCTTCATTCAACTATAGAGACTTGTTTAATACAATAATTAATTAAATTTATATAGAAATAAAATATTATTAAATATAATATTATGGATATTATATCTTAAGTACATAAAATACTGCTTATAGCTTTTTATTAAACGTATTGCAAATGGAAATGTACATGTTATATTCGCATTTTTATAAATTATTTATATATGTTATGTATATCAAAATATAGATACATACATATATTAAATTAAGTTAGAAATTAATTAAAAAAAAATTAGATAATTGTTTAAAGTTGAGTCGTTATAACAGATTTACGTAGTATTGTTGGTTCTTTGTTTTTAGGAGCTGCAACTACTTCTGATGATACCAACCATGGTGATAACATTTCACTTGAAGGATTAATATGATTTTTATTATTCTGAAATAAAATAATAATAGTTTGTATTGTTAATTGTGATAATAGTTTGATAGCAATTAAAAACATTGTTATTATCATTTTGTTTAAAGTGTAAAAGAATAAATCAGGCAAAAAAACTTGTTTTTTGCAAACTTTGTTCAACAAGTAAATTCAAATAATGTTTTCATTAAAGTCTATTAAGAAAATTGTAGATGACTCTTGCAAGAGAAAAAGATTTTTTATGATTTGATGATTTTCTGCCATCATAGAAACTTTAATGTACTAATTTCAATTTAAGAAGCAAAGTTAAATCAAGATATTTTGTATTTCTAGTAGCTATAAGACACAAGCTTGTTATATTAGTTCTGGTACGTTGAAAGTTTCGTTTGTACGTCTAAAAATAAGCAAAAGTGAATTGACACATAGAATGATTAAATAAAATTAAACAGACAAAATATAAGTGAACAGTTAAGTGTATAATGTTAATGTACAAAAGTGTAAGTATGTACGTAGAGATCTTGAAATCTTGACTAACAATAGAATAATAAAATGATAAAAATTATAAAAATAAACAAAAAAAAAGAAAAGAAAAATGGAGGAAAAAAGTAAAATTATGAAAAAAATATAAAAAAGTAAATAGACAAAAAGAAGTTTGAGAAAGTCCGATAATTAACAAAAAATTTAGACCGAAATCATCTTACCTTTTTCTCACAAACAACATCGTTATTGTTGCTAAAATTCTTAATATCTTTCTTTGCATTCACTTGGAGAATATCGTTATGTTTTTCATCATTATTATTTTTACTGATAGTATCTGTAGCTGTCGTGTTTAGGATTGTAGTTGATTTTGTCGATACTTTTGTAATGGCATCTAAATATGATGATGATAATGTATCTATTGTATCTAATGAACTAACTACATGTGAATTTGAAATTGTGGGTTGTTTTGATACAGGATTTAAATTATTGGATGTTGTAGTAACAGTTCCAACTGTTAGAGTTTTCGTAGATGTCGGTGTTGTTAATGTTATGGAGCTATTATTATTTATGTAATCGTTATGATTTATAATATTCGTACTGACGTTATTAACGTTATTTATAATATGGTCACTATTATTCATTGTAATAGAAGAAGTTGTAACATTGTTTGCTGTATTTTTGTTATTGTCATTACAATTTATTGTTGTTATTGAAGAAAGAATCGATGATTCTGTAGGCAATGACATTGGCGAGTTCAAAAATGGTTTCTGTTCAGATATATTCAAAGTTAGCTTGTCACCGCCCTTAAATTTCCATTGATGACGATCAATGCATAAACGGAAAATAAAAACAACAAAAAAACAAAAAACACAACACAAAAAATAACCAACAAGCGGTGCAATAGTTATGAAATGAATATTTTGGATAACATAAAATAAAAAATTGTTATTAATAAAAAAAACGTTAAAACTATAATGTATGTATGTGAATTAAAAAAATTAAAACGAACTATTTTTTTACATCTGTGTAATTAAATAACGTTACTTACAACTGATATATAGGTAGCATTAAGAGAATCTGGACCATCGCAGTTATTAATAATGCCAACTGATGGAAATATATTGGTCAACTTCGCATTGGCAGCAGTTTCTAATTCTTCTTCCACACGAGCTAAAATTTTTTTTTTGTTAGATAGTAAAATTATTATTTTATTACCTTTCTACTATTTTATTACCTTTCAATATATTACACTTTATTTGCCCTGGTGGCAATTGGGCCCCACCAATATTTGACAACTTCAGATTATTTGGTTTTTCAGAAGTTGATAAGCGCTTTAATGTTTCATTATTGTGTTCCATATCAGATGTTTTGTTCACAGTTACTCTAAAAATATATGACATTCATTTTTTTTCATTTATAGTTTTTTTAATATATTTTCTACCTGATACTGTTAGCATCATTTATAGCTTCATTTGCTAATACAGATGAAGATGGTTCTTTAACAATTGACTTGAGCAATGAATCTAATTGACTGTCTTTATCCGATAAACTACTTTTTATGCTGCAAAATAAAAGTATGATTACAATATGCTTAAAACTACTCTACGCTAACCAAATACAAAGTTAAAAAACTAAAAAACTTTAAAATATAACGATTGTTCTAATTTAATGAAATTGAAATATGAGATGCAAACTAAAAATACCTAAAGCCTGAACTAATAGATGATTTTCCAATAGAACTGCGATATGATTGTATTTTTAAAAATGGATTTGTTTCTTCGTTATTCTTAGCACAATTATAATCAGGCTCAAGTCTAAAAATATTGTTACGAACATTAGTTTGACTTACAAAAATTATTCACAATTATCGGTGTACTAACTTGACGAATAGCCCAGATTTTTCAGATGAATCTACTTTATTTATACCAATAAAATCATCATTACTTGATATTGATTTTCCAGATGAAATTGACGGGGTTAAACCACTTACTCTACTATTTAATGTATTGTATATAACTTCGGAAGCATCGTTTCCATTCACATTATTGTGAATTACAGTCTGTATTGAAGGTGATGGTGTTATTGAACAAATGGAATTGTTCTCTAATTGCGAGATAATTTGCGATGAGTTTGTTTTATCTTTTTCTGTAGTTGGTTGTTGCACTGTTATTAATGCATCAGCTGTAATTGAGTTATTTTTAGAATCTTGATTCTGTTGTTGCTTTTGCCTTTCACGTAGCAAATGGGATTGCCTACTAGCAAAACGTTGCGAAGGTCGTCTTTCAAATTGAACAGTACGCCGTGCACGACTGGTTGCAGTTGTTTGAAACTCCGTGCGACCGGAATAACGAAAACGAGATCCCATTCGGAAAAAATTTTGCCGAGCAGAAGGCCCTTTAACAGGTGCTCTTAAACGGAAAAAAGTATGATGCTCAACTGCGCACTTCCACAAATGCTTGCAGGCTTTTTCATTATACAATCGAAAAACAAAAGTATGTTCTTGTTCGCGACCTTCATCATCATCCTCTACAACAACCAAGGTTAATTTTTTCTTTTTAAAATTTAATTTGCTAATTTTTGGCCAAAAAAATAGTCCAATTTTTTGTTGCCCTTCAAATACCAAAATTCCTGTTGGTGTTAAACCTAAATGATATTCATTTCCATCTTTACCCTAAAATTTCAGAAAATTTAAAAAAAACAAAGCATTTTGCTAAAAAATATTTAGTACCATAACAGTATGCATGTCAACCCCATAACTATCTAGCCATTTCGCTTTGTTCAAGTAAGCAGCTTCAGCTTGCGCTGGAGTGCCAGAACAATTTTTATATTCTTCCAATACAGCTATTTCAAATTCCTCAGTTTGATTTGGAACAAAGCGAAATTCAGAAACAGTAGCAGCGGTATGAACATTCGGATCATAATCGCCTAGCTCAGCTACAAATTTTCAAATAACAAGTTACAAATTTATTGATATGTATATTCTATGCACTTACACTGTAATGCTAGGCCACATAGTTCTACAGCCTTTTCTTCAGGGCAGTCCAAACGACCATCTAATAAATCTTGTTTTAGTTGTAAAAAAAACAAATAGCGCGTCAATTCTTCTCGTAATGTGTTCGGCTCGGAAGAGTAAAATTTAACTCGTAAACGGAATGTATACGGAGGTCCAACTAGAACAAATTTGGAATATTCTTAAATGTTTAAGAGATTTTCTATTGTTTAAATAAAATATTTTAGGAACAATAAATTACTTTTAACTTGCTTTTTAATAGCTTTTGTTGGATCCAGCCAATGTTTGACATGATTTGCATCGGTAAATTGCAAACCAAAATAATCTTTTTCTGTTAAATCCAAGGCATAGAAAACTTGTTCGTACAGGTAACTTCCCATAGCCTTTTTCTAAAAAAAAAAAAAAAGAATATTTTTATTTCGAGGTTAAATTTTAAATACAGGTTTCGAAGCAAAATATAATTTTCAATAAAATAAACTTAACACTCAAATGTTTTTTTATAAATTTTAAATTTCGAGAAATATAATATATACCAATCATTAAAGCAAATTTTAAACAAATCTTAATCTTTTACCAAAAAATTTCTGTTACTAAACCATACCTACCTAAATAGCGCAATAATTATAATAAAATTATTATAATTTAGTAAATTTCGTGTATGTAATTATCAATGCGTGGAAACAACTATAATAACGAAAATTTCGTCAATCAATTACACAAACAACTGATTAACTGGGCATATTTACTTTTTTTGTTTTCGTCAACAATTTGGGTCACATATTGTCTAGTAAAAATTGAAGCTACTTAATCATGTATCGACTTACTTTCTAGTTAAGTAGATACATAAATAAATATATATATATATACATGAATATATGTAATATATATGTATATGCTATGCATGCACTTATGCAAATATAGTATTCAACTATGTATGCCTATATAAGTAATAAATTACAATTGGAACCAAAAGAAAATTAGCTTCTTATAATTTACATCAATATAATTTCAATTTTTAAATGCATAGAATAGCGAATAAATAAACATATAAATTGTAAAATGTGATACCAAACTTTTACTGTTAAACTAAAGTAGGAAATCAATACATTTACTTGAATGCTCCTAATTTGGAGTATATTAACGGAAGTTAAAATATAGGCAGATATCAAATTAATTTTGCCAGTTTTATAATAATGCCCATCTTCATTTTTCTTCTATTTTTCCAAAACAAAAATTCGATGTACACTCTATATATAAACATATTTTACTTAGTTATATTAATTTAAATTATCTACTTACAGATAACTCAACAGAAAGATCTGTATTGTCCAATAATATAACACGACAATCAATTTTATTCTTATTTGCAACAATTCTTTGCGATTTAATTTGGCTGCTGCCATCGTTAACGTTATTTGTAACTTTTCGTCTACTTAAAAATCTTAACATTATGTTATCTTAAATTATTCATAAAAAATTTGCTTATTATTAAGAACTTTTAATAAATTTAAAAACAAAAAAATATTTAAGGCACAGCTGTTGCACTGGAAATCACATTATTTTCTTGATCGTTGTATATGCTTATATAATAATTTATTAACAGTTTCGGTAAATTATAATTTCTTATTTAATACTTCTAAAAAATTTTATTTAAAAATTAATATTTCTATAAAATAATCGCAAATTAAAATTTGGACGCGAGTTTCTACGTACACAAGAGAAAAAAAAATGGCGAACTATCATCTTCACTGTTTTGACGTTTTTCAGGTAATTCAAAAAGGTAGCGTTTTTGATTACAAAATAATGCCTGTTGGACATGAACGACCTTGTTTATGTGTATTTTCTTTCTTGAAGAATGATTCATATTCCCTTTAACTGAAGGGTTCTACTTTCTAGAATAAAATCTGACAGCAAATCTGATAAGAATGGAGAACTTTTATAATTTGCCGTCAAACAAATTCTGATGCCAAGCAGTGTATACGTACGACGTTCGTTTGATTCAGATTAAGGGATGTCAAAATGAAAAATTCTAATACGTTCCGAGGGCGCGTAGCTCATTTAGGCCAAAAAGTACGGGTTTCAGAACATTTTAATATAAACATTACGCGCCCGTTTATATTCATCCCAAAATATTAGATTTTGTCGTGAATATAAATGATAACTAACAAAACAAATTATAGTTCTTCCTCACCAGCTGTCAATTACGTACTATATTTATTTATATGGTGGAGTTAACAACTTGTGTTCGTTTTAATGATGAGACTGCGTAGACCGGGCATGAAAGAAAAAACTATCAGTTTGCAAAATCTCTTCATCTTCATTAAACTTTGGGTCAAACTTTCGGAAATTCTCTAAAATATTTACTTTCGATACAAACTGTTTGTTTTATTTCAACTTACATTAAAAAACAATAGCTTTATCTCAGTTTAAAATTTTGACACTATATTATTATATTCTTTCAAGGAATCTGCTTTAATAGTTTCATTCAAAATTTTTGTGTTAAAGCGTAACGTGCTCGTTCGTGTTACAACTGATAGTAGCTTTTGTATTTTTTCTATACTTGCCTTAACTGAGCACAACTACACTATTTTAAACAAATGCGTAGAGGAATTAAAGATGTACTGGTACCTTTTCCTTTCGGTAGACGCCAATAGTATTTTTAATTTCTTAATCTCAAACAGATGGATCTTGTACTTTCAGAGTTATTTTGGCATTTAATTATAATATGTATTTAAAATATCTTTTATAAATTGTTTGAACAATAATAAAAAAAGCTATATGAAAAATAAAATAGTTATACCAAAAAATTAAGGTTATGTTTTTTACTCTTATATCGTTCCATTTACGTTCGTTCCATTTACAAATTACGTCAATAAACTTGTGAGTAATTTGAACACATAAATGGAACGCAAATAATATGCAGTACTTGGAAAACGTAACTTCTGTGTTATACTGTGAAGTAGTTGAACAAAACTAAAATGCCTTATTTGAAACCAGTGACGTTTTTTTATAAAAGATATTCGTCAAATACAGTAGTGCTGCAGTTTTTTGACATTTCGAAAAGGGACTACGATTTAGAATTTTTATTTTTAAAAAAGTAAATTCACTGTAATTATTTAGATAAACCGCTGAATCATAAGTAAGTATTTTAAAAGTATACCAAAAATAATTGTGTTACATTCATTTTTTCATAAGTAAAAATTTATGTAAAAATTTTTGTTTTAATTTGTTTCATAGAAAATAAATATCTACAAAACTGATAACATTTATACATAATTACTTAGTACCTACGCCTACAAAAAATTTTGTTTTTCAGATATTCAGAAATAAACATGGAAGAAAATAAAAATCAATTTTCAAATATCGATATTAACAAAGAAGAGCCTGAGGAACAAGATGAATATGCTGGCATGGATGTTATATCCGCTGATTCTGGTGATCATTTTATTGCTATAACAGTATCCGAACCACAAAAAATCGGTGAAGGAATAAGTTCTTATTTAGCTTATACTATTTACACAAAAACAAACATTCCGCAATATACATTGACAAATTCTGAAACACAAAAAAGATTTAGTGATTTTTTAGCTTTACATGCATTATTGACTTCTAGATATTTAAGAGCTGGAAGAATTATTCCATCAGTTCCATCAAAGAATTTAATTGGAACTACAAAAGTGAAAATGAGTCCACAGCAAAGTGATTCTAATTCAGGTTCAGGCATGGAATGGATTGAAATAAGAAGAGCTGCCTTAGAAAGATTTCTAAACCGCACAGCCCAACATAGAGTTCTCAGAGTTGACCCAGATTTCATTAATTTTCTACAGACTGATAAAGAACTGCCTGGGGCAATAAATACATCTACATTGAGTGGGGCAGGAGTTATGCGTCTTTTTAATAAGTTTGGAGAAACTGTAAATAAAATTACTTATAAAATGGATGAAAATGATCCTTGGTTTGATGACAAAATAACTGAAATTGAAAGTTTCGATGCGTGCATTCAACATTTACATTCAACAATAAAATCGCTTGTAAATAATAGAAAAGAATTAGCTTTGTTTACAGGTCTGGTTTCCAAAGCTGCTGCCTTATTAAGTACATGCGAAGAGCATACAGGTCTATCAAGAGCTTTGTCAAGTCTTGCCGATATTGAAGAAAAAATTGAAATTTTACGGTCTGAACAATCCAATTCAGATTTTTTTATTTTGGCTGAATATTTAAAAGAATACATTGGTTTGTTTGATGCTATTAAAGCTGTATTTCATGAACGAGTTAAAGTGTTTCAAAATTGGCAACACGCACAAATGCAATTAACAAAACGTCGTGAAACGAAATCAAAACTCGAAGTTTCTGGGAAAAACGATCGATCAGATCAAATGCAAAAAGAAATTGAGGAATGGGAAGTTAAAGTACAACGTTGTCAACAAGAATTTGATGAAATTTCAGCAGTAATAAAAGAGGAATTGAATAACTTTAATCGAATTCGTGTTGATGATTTTAAGGCCGTTATAAAGAAGTACTTTGAAAATCAAATGGCTCATCAACAACAGCTAGTTAAATATTGGGAAGCTTTTATACCAGCTACAAAAGAAATTTTTTGAATATACTTATATGTTTTTTCTATTAAAAAAGTATTTTCCATTATACATACATCATTTATTAAATTGATCATAATTTACTTATAATATGTTATATTTTTATTAAATATATATTTACAAATATATATATATATATATATATATATATATACATATGAAGACCAAAGTTTTGTTACTGATTTAATAAATAATATTAGATTTCATTGAGAGTTAAAAAATACTGAAAACGGTGTAAGTGGGAAAAATCTTAAATGGACACAACCTGGAAAAAATAAAAGATTATTTCCTCTAGGCAAATGAAACTCCTATCATTTGTTTAAATTTTTATTTACTAAACTTCTAATAATTTTTTTATTTTCAACTATATACATTATTTTCACATTTTTTATATTACTTCTTTAATTTTGAATTTTTCTTGATTAAAATTTATTATTAATATAATAAAATTATGGAATTCAAATTCATAATCTATCTAATTGTTCCTTTTTATTATTCAAAATATAAAAAATGGCCCATTTTTTAAATAATGATGAGTTTCATACACAAAATAAAATTGAAATTCCATAAAAATAAACATTGTTATTAAATAAAAAGAACTTAACGTTAATAAGATCAATCAGGAAAAAAATTGAATTTTTGAAAACCATTTAATGTACTCTATGATTTGTTATTTTGTACTTAAATGGAAAATGTGTACTTGAAAATGAAAAATACATACATCCTAGCGTACTTAAGTAAGAGACTTTATTTTATTTGAAAAATTTTGATAATGGCAAAAAATATTTAGAAGGTCGATGTGTTCAAAGTTTCTAAATTATTTGCGAATTTAATTACGTATTTCTTTGTTCGTTTTTTAGAAATTGTGGTATGAAGCTGTACAATTTAGAATAATGTATTATATCATAAGAATTAATATTGAAGTTTTTTTATATCTTATTTCATAATATCAATGTACGCATGTGATAATTTTTGAATTTAGATTAAGATCATTTTTAATGTATTTAGAAGAAAAAATGAAAAGTAGGTAAAGAAGTGAATCAATGACGGAATTTCAATCAAAACGTAATTTAAATATTCTCTTAAAAGTAATTATAACTTCATATTTAAAAAGGTACTAGACTATTTTCTTATATTAATTAATATTAAAAAACCAAATTACTTTATGTTCAAACTATTTAAAAAAAGACAATTTCAAAAAACTCTTAAGGTTACCAAGCTTTTTTAATTGGAAATTTTATTTCTACTATTTTAATTATTTTCTGAACTTTTAATTGGTCACTTGAAATATTAATTTTTTATTGCAATGTAATAAAACTTACGTTCCATCATTTTGCAATAATTGTAATACAAATTTTTTAAATTAAAATGTGTTTAAATTGTTTGGGAAGTAAACTCCAATAGCATTTCATCTAAATTCCATTTAGTAATTAATTAATTTACTTTTTTGTTTTTAATTTTGTATTTGCATATTGAATGTTTATATAAATTGATTACAAAATTTTTTTAATTATAATATTTTTAATGTTTAATTTTTTTTTCTTTTATAAAATAAGTAGTTCTGCAAAATCAAAAGTTCAGAAATGAAAATATTTTTACAATATGCAGATGAGTAAATTTTTATTTTCTATTACACAATGTATTTTAAAGCTAATTGCTAATTTTCATAAAATGTAGCGATGTCCACAATACAATATTATTTGATCTATTATCAAATAAATATCATATTGTCAGTCTATCACTCGATCGGCCATTATATTTATTGATCAGTGTAATATGTATGTACATATATTGTATTTATGCATCTCCTTAAAATTTCTCTTATATATGAATAAGTAAATTAATTTTCATATTTTTTTATGGAAATGTACATAATTATGTTTTGTGTGGGTTTTGACTTTCTTAGTAATACTTGTTTTGTATTGTTGATAAGCACATGGCAGTGAACATTTACGTTGCACATACTTATTGCAATATTTTTATAATTAAATCTTTTTGTTCTGACACTTTTATGTTTATATTTATGTATGGTATTTTAAGTCAAATTTTGTCCTATACTTTGGCAAATTATGCAATATTAATAATATATTCAAACACGATCTTAACTCTTTTTTTGCTATTCCAATAACGATACTAATTGAATTAATTAACTAAAAGACTTTGGAATAAGATGAATTATAACATGTTAAATATAATGTATAATGCTCGAAATTCGCCAAATTTCTTTTTCGATCCGAGAATAGTTCTTAAAATATAAAATTATTTATGTATTAAACCTGCTATTATTTTATTATATAAATAATTATTTAAATTTTTTATGTATAAGAAAACGAAATTAATACCATTAACATTTTTGTATTTATATCTGTATTTAATTGTTCGCCATTAGTTTGAAAACAAATCAAATTTTTATTTTAATATGCAGTGCAGGCACCCTACCCTGCCTTTTGTGCGATCTTTCTGCAATGCAGTACTAAATTTAAGTAGACTATTCAATTATTTTGCATAACTGCCATAGTATTATATACCCAAAAATAATGTTCTTTACTATTTTTCTCTTAGAAATTAAACAGCAAAAAAACGTTTTATGACTGCTTAAATTAAGAATTTGTTAAATTCTGTGATTGTTTTAATAATTGATTAAAAAAAAATCCAAAAAATTAATTTTGGCACTTATTGGTTTCAATGTAAAATATATAATTTAGCAATTCTAGTTAATAAACTTTGTAAAAGTTAATTTTAACTAATTGTTTTATCTATATAAAAGTCTAATATAATAACAAATATTTATAAATATAAGTACATATTTATTTAATTTTAGTGAACACAAACTTTCATATGTATATTGTTCGCTTATTTAAGGTATTTTTTTTTTTCAAATAATTAAATATATATTTCTCTTTTTTCTGTTTTTTTTTGCTTTTTTTCTCAAGAAAAAATTTTTGATAGCGTTTACAAAATAAAGCAAACACAAAATTTAACAATTTCTTATTATTGGAGAAAAAAATCAGTTTTGCTAAATAAAAATAATGAAAGATAAATCTCAGAGTCTTATTATATGTTGAAAATTAAAAAAAAACCTCACCTCAGTTAATTTGTTTTAAAATATATTAATTCGTTTTATGTACTGTAACACTAACATAACTCAAAATTTGTGCATTTGAGAAGATCTAATTTTAAAATTTTTGAGTTAATATATTCTTCTAGGTTCTAGACTCTAGAGTTATTTTATAGTTTATTGTATAAGTGACAATTTGCAAGACACAGAATTGACATTTTTGCACAAAAGAGAAAGGCTTTAAGTGTTTATTTCTGTATAAATAACTAGGAAATTGTTTTTTTTTTTTGAGATACTTCACTGTTGCAAGAAACGAACGATATGTGCATAATATTTTTATATGCATATACATCAAGTATATTAAGAGTATATAAGTAGTTATAAAAAAAGATCATAAAATACGTATTTCAAATACATAAATAAAATTTTGTTAAACTTGTCAAAGATTTTCTTACGCCAAATAAATGTTGACATATGTATGTTGTGAGTAACAAATCCTTTTTTTATCTTGGAATCTACATTTAAGAATAATTACAAAAACCTTTAGTTTTTCAAGAAGATCTTTTTGGCTTTTTAATAAATTTTTTTTTTGTTTTTAAATGAATAAGAAGCAAGACTCTGAGGGTTTCTACTAATTGTCGTCCTAATATCTTATATTTTTTCTGATATTTATTTATTAAAAAAACAACTTTTATATTATGATATTTATATTGAATTGTTTTATAATCTAATTGACCCTTAAAAATTTACTCAAAATTATAAAAGAAAAAGAATATTATTTGTATCCCCTTTTATAAGTTCAAAAAATCTGAAAGGTTTTTAAAAAAAATTTTTTTGTTATGAAATGTTTATCCTAAGTATCAAATAAATTTTAAAAATAATTCCATTATTTTTATTTTTGTTATAACTATGTATGTCCATATTATTTTTATATTGTTGTTAATCAGAAAATTTAAGTACATAATTAAATATGTGAATTTTAAAAAAATATTTGATTTATATTTTTATACAAACTATTAAAGTACCTTAAAAAATAATTCTTTTTCATATTACATATAGAGTTATAGGGAAGTATTGTTAAAGATATATATACATACACGCCTACATTGTATGTATATATTTAACTATATAATAATTAAATTGTGCCAAATTGTTTTGCTAATGTAATTAAAATTTTGAAAATCTATTAAATTTATTTTTTCTATTCAAATAATTATTATATTTATAGTAGTAGATAAAATTATATTAAGTATAATAATTTAAAACGCTTTCTAAAGGTATTCAAATGCTGTTTACATTACTTAACTGGTACTATAGGGTAATAAAATTCATTTTTTTTTGTTCTTGCATGTAATAGTTCCTAATAAATATATAGTTATAAAATTATTTGAGCTAAATTTACAAACTCATTACAATACTATCTTTTTGGAAAAAAAAATATTGTACATAGTACATTCAAGGATCATTTTATAGTTTTATAATGAGGAATTATGCAGAAAAGATTCTATCCAACATGAAAAAAGTTACCAACAAAGAGTATTTAGTTAACATTAAAAAATGTTCATTTGGTTGTAAGATACTAAGAAAAAGATATTACCCTTGAATTGTTTAATTCTTTTCACATATTTTTCTAATTTGGTCAAACTATGTTGGATAGATCATTTTCTCCGTAAAGTCTCGATACAAATAAAGCTTTATAACACGTATGTATATAATATAGATGATCATGTATCCGTAATTAAATTTTATTTACGTTTATTTATAATTTCATTGAATAATTATGTTTTCATTTTTGGTTTTTATAGTAATTCCGAAATTCGAAGATATATCTATGTAACTCAACATAAATTATTAAAATAAGTGTAGATCTATATAAAATTGTAATAAGATTTTGTTAAATAATTTGTTAGGTATTTTGGTAACTCAAATAAATTATATAGTTAGGTATTATTATAATTTTATGCAATACTTTAGCATAATAGTTAAAGTATCTAAAAAAATTAAAAGCTATATATATATATTTTTTTACATTTATACTTTTACCATAAATTTGTTTTGGCTAACCTATAGTTAAGTGTATGAATTTCAAGTGTTTTTTTTTTATTTTGTAGACACTATTTTGTAGATATATCAGTGAAATTCTCAGATTTTACCTTTTTGCTCTGTTTAAATGTATATATAAATATTTTAATTGTAAATCATATACATACAATTAATTAGTCTATACTTTCAAATAATGTTAAGTAAAAACGCAATATCACCCAATAAAATTTATCTATTTTTTGTTTATTTTTAATAATTTTTTTTAGTAAATTTTATATTTGTTTTATTACGTGTAAATTATAATTGAACGATTTATTTTGAAAGTGTTCTAAGTCCATTTCAAATAAATATGAAATATATTGCTGAGTTTAGGTTCAAAGTAACAAAATATTCGGTTAAATGTTAATTTCCTTCATAAAATATTTATTTTTCGTCTCAGTTCAAACTATAGACATCATGATTGTTTTGCAAATAAAAGAGTTTTGAAATTGCAAATGAACTTTGATCACTTTTAAAATAAACCATTTAATCCGTCCGTCAGTATGATTTTATTCGAATTGTTTAAATCCATATATGTATGTACATGAAAATTTATTAATTATATGAAAATATTTATATTTTTTATGCTTTTATTTCTAAGTTTTAATAAAACTTTTATATAAGATTTTTGAAATCTTTTCAAATAAAAGCCTTTTTTATGTCCAGTTTCTTTTTTTTTTTTGGTTTTTTGGTTTTTTTGATTTCTTATTTTTCATTGTCATAATTTATAATATATATATACATATATATATGTACATATAATATACCTATATTATGTTTTTTCATTACATTTTATAATAAATTATTTTTGTCAATAAATTTAAATTTTTTTACTAATATTAAATATTATGGACTAGATACGAAAAGATAAGAGCGACAAATTTCTTTTTAATAAAGTTTTTTCTGGTCGAATACGATCTAAACAATCGCTACTACTTGTAATTGCTGAGTCTATTGGAAATTCTTTCAGTTGCATAACTTCTGTTGGTAGCAAATGACCTATGTGACTTGGTGAACGTCTTACTTTGTATTGATGCCTGAAATTATATATATGTATGCATTTAATTAATATTTAATATAATTTTTAAAAATTAAAAAAAAAAAGAACACAACACGAATATTTAATTTTAATTGTAATATACAAAAAATATGCTATTAACATAAAAAATATTTTTCATGCAAAAAAAAAAAAAATTAGAAAAGATTATTACAAAATTTTATGTTCAGTGCAATAAGATGTAGGTTCAAAGGAAGCAGATTTCAATTTATTAAATTGTATTTTTTAAAAACTATGATCACGATAAATCAATAATTATTTTGGCAATGAAGTTTAGACCTTATTGCACTGCATTAAATTTTAATATTCTACTTAATGTCGCATAAAAAACCAATAAGCCTTTGTAGACTCTAAATGAAATTTGAAGAATCCTTAAAAATAAGTTTATTACTGTTTTTTTTCTCGGTCTCTATAAATGATCAATGCATTTCGAATAATCAAATTCTATACTATTCTAATAAAATTGTATTTAAGTTGATTAATAATGGTTTATATTATTTTAGAACACAAGAAAAATTTATTTTTATTTCGTTGTTTAAATTGGTGTTATTTAAAGATTTTATTAACATAGAATAATAGTTTCATACACAAAGTTATTCCGTAAAGAAAACCATATTTTTAGAGAATCAAAACAGGAAAAAACTATTGTTTAGAAATATGTGTCAAACTCAATGCACCAAGATTTAAGGATTTTGTGAAAATTTTTAAAATTATTAGCTACAACCAAGATTATTATGAAATCAAAATTTTGTTCACTATTATAATAGATTTCTTTAAAGTTTAAACAATTCTTTCAGTATGAAAGCATGATTATTTGCTAGAAGAAATTTGTAATTTTAAATTTTTCGAATTCATAACGAAATTTTCCATACTAATTAGTCATGCATACTATAATATTACATATAAAGTAAAAATTTGATCCTATAACCATAATTAATACTGTCTTAAGAATATAAGATTCTTAGGAATATAAAATTTAATAAGATGATAAAAAATATTTTCTTTTAAGTGTATAAAATTTTAATTTTTGACTATACCTGATCACTTGTTTTTGTTATCTAATGATATTAAATAAATGATAATTTAATTTTATTTTCTTTAAATATTATATTTTCAACAGTGACATAACTCAACCAATACGATTTGTGAGTTATTTATACAGAAATAAAAATTTTGAGCACTTATACAACATTTCATTTTTTTTGCAAATTTCATACCTTGAAAATAGCATAGCGCAAGAATTTAACTCAAAAATTTTAAGTGCAAATTCTGAGTGATATCATTGTTGCATCTTGCATTAAAGAAGCGATATGTACTATTTCGATAGCTAATATTTAAATATTTAAATGAAATCGATTTGTAAATTTAAGTATTATTTAATTTTCTAAATAAATGAGATTTCGCTAACTCAAAATTTAAGTCGTTTGAAATTAACTCAAAATTTAATTGTTAATGCCTCTCTCAAGTTATTCGAAAAATGTTGTTCGGGGGAAAATCATTTGTAAATTAGTATATTATTAGAATTTAAATTAACTTATTTGTGATTATTGCAATTATACAATATTTGTATATTTTTCAAAAATTTGTTAAAAAATTAAAACTACGCAAAATATAATTATTCTGAAAATCTTTTTAATTTTTTTTGTCATAGTTTTATATAAAAGCTTTATTTTGAAATTTTATTCCTAATCTTTTAACTTCTTTCTAAATTGGATTTTGAAATGTGAATAAGTTTTGTTAGAGAATGATTTTTTAATCCAATGTTATAATGTAGAGATGAAAAAGAATTACAATGTTGCCCAAAAAAAATTTAGTGTGTGCTATCTACTTATTTAGAAATAATTAGTAAAATAAATAATTATTTGGAAATTGTATATATATTTGAACTAGCATTAATAAACTACACAGTTAATAAATTTTTTTGAACATTAATAAAACATAACTAAATTGCATAAAAAAGAATTATTTTTTTTTTTACAAAGTATCTCAGTTTTTTTAATTTTTTTGTGCATAACTCTATAAAAAGATCATTTCAAAAACTGTAAAAGACAAAAATTTTAAGTAAGTAATTTGAAAGAAAACTAAAATACTTTACCTAAATCATTTTGATTTGTTAAAATAGTTAATAATTAATTTTGAATTGGTTTTAAATTCATAATTTTTGTTTTATCGTTTTTTCTTGTCTTTTTCTTGTTTTTTTTTTTATACACATATATTTTGCAAACTTTATTTTATTTTATAAAACAAGTCCATCCTTTTTATGTAAAATTCGCTTAAACGAGATTCTCTTTACGATGATTTTTTTTACTTTAAACTGCTCCCCATTCTTTCATTTGCAATAAACTTAAAAATAAATTGATTTTTATATATAAGAGTTAAAATATTATTAATTTTTTTTTTTTTAATTAATATAAGTAATTATTTCAATTGAAAATTAAAAAAAGGAAATATTATAAATATTACAATATTTGATTTTTATTTTCCAATAAATTACACACTATTATGTAAATTTTTAAAATAAAAAAACGGGTAGTTTAAAAAATGATATTTAGAATTTTATATATAGTATATTTAAAAGATGATTGAATATTCACTAATTGATAGTAAAATAATTTGTGTATGAAACATATGAATTGTTATCCATTATCAACTTGTGAATATCATGAAATGCTTTTGAGAATAACTTATAAGTAAAATTTGATTATTATAATTGTTTTATAAAATACATGCATGTCATATAAGAAAAATATTAATTAATTTAAAATTTTTAATAATTACTATCATATATTGATATATAATTAACCCTGTTTTAATAAGAGGCCAAATTCAATTTATTTGATATTAATTTCCCGGTCTTTATTCACAGATAAAATGTGTAATTTAATTATTCAATATTTATTCTATATTCGTATATTTGTATCAAACTGAATTTACCATTGTGAATAAAAAAATATGTTCTCTTTTGTGAATATTTTGAAAAAAAAAATGGAATTCAATGCTAAAATTTCGTTCTCGATTAAGAAAGAAGAAAACAAAAATCTGCAAATAATCTCTTATTTATACAAATTTAAATTCAATTTCATACATATTTATGTATTTCATACTATTACCAACTTACTTTCTACTTATAAATTTATTCGAGCTAAGAAAAGCTTTGATTCACTCAATTATAACTAAGTCTGTTTGCAACAAAATTTGAATTTTACTATATCTGTCTACGGCGGTTCCCAGTCTAATAATCAGCAATAACTTTCCCACTATCATACACGCCTTTACTAATATTTAAGCAACAATATCTCAAATAATCCTTCTACGTTAGTTAAATGGATTTTTTTTTGAAAATAAGAGTATATTGTTTGAAAAAAAAACTATAACTATAGAATTAACAATTCTACCGCCATTACAGAATTGACACATATCAAAAGTACCCATACCTTTTTAAATATGCAAGTATAATTAAGCAAATTATAGAGCTGCATCATAACAATGTGTGCGTGTCGTATTATGTTAAATATATTATAAGCATATGAGTATACAGAATATTTAAACGACAACCCGTAAACTTTTCAACAACGTAAAATTTTGTACATTCTAACCGTAAGTCCGTTAAACGTTTCCAGTTTTACTAAAGAAACTATAATATAAAAATATTTTTATAATATTTTATAATACAAAAATAATTTACAGGAAGCTAGTGTACAAAATTCTTAAAACATAAAATTTAATAGATATTTTCTCACATTTTCATTTAAGTACCAATATTTTTTTAGCGAGTTAAATAATTCACAAAAAATAAACAAAGATATGTGCTAGGATACAAACTTGTGACTCAAATATTTTGATTGCCTTGATCAACACAAGTCATAAAAAGAATGGACTTACAGAAAACTTAAGATCTTTTACAAAAATATTCACATACAATAAAGTTTAATGTATACATTTTATAAAATTAAGAAATATATAATAAAAAATATAAAATTTATTTTATTTGAAAAATAAAATTACAAACTTAAAACTAGATATAAGAATAAAATGATTTTAAAAATAAAAATTAATTTATTAAATAAATTTGAAAAAAAACTTTTATAAAAATTAATAATAGTATGTAGTATTGTTGAAATAGTAATAACGTATTTACTTAAATTGAAAATTAAGCATAAAATTCACATCAAGTAAATACAGACAAACAGTGACTGATAAAACAAATACAATAAATGTAATCAAAAGAAGAAATCAGAGTTTTTTTCTTAATTCCAGAATTGTATTTCGTTTTTAAATAAAATATAAACTTAAAAAATTTGTGCAAAGTTTTGAATTTCTGATAACATTGAAAAACAAATAGCTATATTGTAATCAAATATTTTCTCAAAAACACAACTCAACTAGATATTTCACATAGTGTTGGGGAACTATCGATATTTTTAATAGTTGTGTAATATGAAAACGTACGAGTAGTATGTGAATGAATATAGTAGTATAATACATAGTGTATGTATATAACGTAGTATTCAATAATTATCATAAAAATAAATTTTGAAATAATAAAACACAAACTGATTTTCTTCAAATTTATAATTTTTGAGCGAATACAGTACCGAAGTACAAGTACTAAACGAAAAATCGAATCACTTGAACGTTTAAACTTGAACTCATTACTCAAACGTCAAAACTCAAAATTGTTATATTTCAATTTTGAGTTTTGACATGACTTTTACAAAATGTTTTTGTTTGTTGATTCCGAAGAGAGAATAAAAAGGATAGACTAGTCAATGACAGTTTCACGGAATATTCATACTGAGTGGGATGAAGAAATATAACCGAACAAAAAAAAATTTTAAATTTCATTAGCTGCAAAGCCGAAAACGGATAAAGACTGAAGTAGATACATTATTAATATATGTATACATAAATATTGTTCTTGAATTCATATAATTTTTATACGTTATACACGTTCTTGCCTTTCAAATTTCAATTTCAATAATTCTACAAAATTTATTTACCGATAGCATTATATCGATTTTAAAAACTTTGATGGTTTCGATATTTGAAAACTATCGAATTTATCGATAGTGCCATCGATAATTCTCCATCACTAAAATTTTTTTTAAAAGATAACACAATATTAGAATATTTTATTTAAAATGACTGCAAATATTTTTCTATGTAATATTTTATTAAAAGTTAATTTTATTTTAGTTTCATACAAAAAGATTTAAATATTATGTTTGTATGTAAAACTGATAAAATTTTGTAGAATTTATTGAACCGAAGCAGAAAAAGAGTAATTTTTTTAAAAAAAATTTAATTTATTACATAAAATTTGCAGATGCCAATTTGAAGAGACAATAGTTAAGGTACTTTTTTTACATATTAATCAATATTGCAGTTAGAAAAAACCATTGTAACTTTTAATGTTGTCAATAATGATATGTACATTTGTATTGCACATTTTATAATGCCAAAAAAGCAAATGTCACGGAATTAGTAATGTCAATTGTCTGTTATATTGTTAAAATTTTTATTTAATGAATTTTAGTTCTAGAAATATTCAAATTATGCAAAAGTTGTGTACGAAAACTGAAAAGTTTGTCTTTGCATAAACTATTGGTTGCCGATTAGTGACCGTCAGATGCAATTGTTGTCAAAAGGCACTTGATATTATCGATTACACCGTTTAAATGTATTTGACAGGCAATATAAGAATAAGATCATAGTTTATAATTTGTATAACTAAAATTTATGATTTTATTTAATATGAATTGATTTATTTTGATTAGTAAATATCTTTCAAATTTTGATTTGTACAAAACTTTGCATAATATTTTAGTTAAGAGAGCGAGCATAATGAACAAAGAAAATCAAAAACATTAAAATAAAATATACGATAATATAAAATGACATCAAATTCAATTGTATATGTAAAAGTTTTTTTTTTTATAAATTAAACTTACTTTCTATGTCGGCTTGCCCTAAAACAGGCACAATGACAAGAATAAATGGATCCATTGTCACCATCAATTGATTGTGATTCATGTCCTATATAACCGCTCAATATTGAGCCGTTTGCTGTTATAACATCACCTTCTAATTTAACAGCTACTTGTAAAGCCTGAAATAATTGAAATTTTAAATTAATATGTATACAATTTCTTTTATACCAATTAAATAATTCTATTTAATATTATTGTATTATACTTAAACTTTGATTACACATTTAATCAGACAATTTTCCATGAATCTATTTGATTTTTTTTTTAATTTTTATATCTAATATAAAATCTGTACAATTCTTTTAATAAATATTTATAATAGTTGATAAGTTAAAAAAAAAAAGAGCATTCACCTCCGGCGTCCATAATTTGGACTTGGTCATAAACTACAGGATTGCCGGAAAATAAAAACGAATAAATATTTAATTTTATGATGGGTTAAAATCTGGTTCTGCATTAAATAAAATTTTTAAATCATTTTTATTTTTATTTTTTTAATATTATTATTTAATTAAAAATATTTGATTTGTACTTAAACAAAGAGAAAAAAAAGTTTTATTTTAAGTATGTAGTATATTTTTTTAAAGGAAAGAATAACACAAAAAATTAATTATAGAAAATTCAAACCGAAGTGTTATTTTATAGAAGAAACCAAATAATCATATTGAATGAAAATATTTTGAATCGAGTCAAGTATAAATGAATGTAATATATTTGATATTTTTTTTTTTTCTTTAAATTTTGTTTTGTTATAAATATTGGATTGTGGTATATTTTTGGATTAATTGTTGTATTAATATCGTCATTTCCAAGCTGTAACATACAAATTTACATGATTTTGTACTTATCACTATATATGATTGTCCAAAATTACATGACAATCAGTTATATTTGAGATATTATGCAGTAACAGTTTAATTTAGACATTAGGCAAATAAACTGTAAATTACATGCAAAGCAATTTTTACAATTTTCAATTATTTGTACGCTATTGCATGAATATGACGATTTTTATATATATACGAGTAAAAGGAGTATAACAGTGAAAATACTAAAAAGCAAGGATATTTAATTAAAAAAGTAAAAGAAATAAAATAAAAAAAATTGTTTTGAGATCAGAATGTGCTCTGAAATACAATCAAATTAAGATTTATATAGAAAAAAAAATAATGATCGTATTTTCTGTACCAATCTGTTATATTTTTATGTGTTCGAAGGCAAGTATATATATACTTATATAACCATATATTTAGGTTTCCACATAAGTATATGTATTTATATTAATTAAAAACTATTGTTATTTTCGAATTAAAATTCAATTTATCATTATTAAGAATAATGTATATGATAATTGAAGAATTTTTATTGGTCATGTATTTAAATCACTTATCCCTAGATCGCTTATATTTAGAATTTCTATATAGCTAGGAGAATTTTAAGAAACTATTTGTAAATCATCTATAATTTTATGTTATTATGGTGCCCATCATTATTTCAGATAACAAGAAAACTTGAAACTTTTTCGTTGCAATTTACGTTCCATATTCTTATTATTGAAAAAAAAGGTTATATTTACAATTTTTTTGTTTCTTATTTAAACAACAAATGCACACTATTCTATAATTTTAACAACAAATCACAACAAATAACAACCATAATAAAAATATATTGTAATAATACTATTATTGCTTTTGATAATTACCTTTTTATTGTACCTATACAATTAAAAAAATTCAAAAATATTAGATTTTATTATAGGAACCTTATCGATGAGTTCATAATTCTTCAAATACTCGTACGCGTTAATTTTACTTATTAATATGTTATGCCACTCTATATATTGTCTTAAACCTCTGATATATAAGTTGTTTAGAACTTTCGAAATACTTAATTTCATTCAACGAACAAATAATTAAATATTTTATTTATTTTGTGCAAACATAAAAATGGAAAATGTAGTCGAATAAATTCATGATTTATAAAATTTGAACTTTAGATCCAATTTAGATGTATTTCAATATATCCCCCGATTACCACAAATTTGGCTCAAATTTATGAGAAATCTTAAAATTTACGAAAAAAATTACAAAAGCAATTTACCATTACATTTTTGCTTTTATAGAAATTCAATAGAGTTTACAGCGTCGAAGAAACAGATTCCGAAAAAAAATATTTTTCTAACTTTATGGGCTAATAACCCGAAAATGGATAAAATCCCACATTTTAAGATATCCATAAGCTGTTTGAAAGACCCCCAAGTTGTGTTATAGGAGAAAAATTGCATTGAAATTAAAAAACTGGTTTGAGATAAGATTTCGTTTTAAGTTCAATCGTCCAACCGAATGTTTAATTATATAGCTTTTAATGAAGAAGTGACTTTACTTTATAATATATTTATGTTAATGATTCGATTAATTCGATATACATAATATATTTTTGTTAATGATTCGATTTTATAAATTTTTTATAAAATACAAAATTTGTAGAATGTTATAGTTTTGAAGGCCTAATTGTTTGTTGAACTGTCTCTTATATTTAAATACTTTAATAAATATTTTAACATTTTTTTTAATTTATATAAATATTTCTATACACAAACATTTATAAAACTCCGTTGAACATTCATGCAACAGTAGTCGAAATCAACAATTAAACAAATTTTCACGATAATAAGGTTTTTTTTTAAGTACATAAAGATGTTAATTAAGGTAAGTAATTCCAGAAGTGTTAAATCTATTAAAAATTGTACATTTTTGAACGCGATTTTTTATCTTATGTTCACCTTTTTTTTGAATATTTTTGAATTAAATTATAGCTTTTTTTATTCATGCTTAAAACATAAAAAGCACAAAGCATTTGTATAACATGAACAATTTAACAAATAATCTAACGAAATATGTATGTATACATGTATCATACAGGTGTATATTATATAACATCACAATTTTAACATTTTAATGTTACGTGTTATCATATTTTTTATCTAGTTATCGATATTTATGTATATGTAAGTGTACAATAATTATGTTTTATTTTTCTGAGTTAGTTGAGATGTTTTTTTTAATTTTCAATATTTTCATTAAAAAATATAGTTCAGCATTTTTAGTGCAGTAAAAATTAATTTCATGAGAACAACTTTTTGAGAAATAGAAATGTGAAAGCCTTAATTTTTATTACATCGAATTTGCAACCACCAGTGTTATAATTTTTAAACATATTGGATATGGTGACCGATTTTTTACTTTCATAAAAAAATTCTTTTTTGAAATTCAACTTTGCTTTGTATGTTAAGCAAAATTCCGTTTTTAATTATTTTTCTACTATTATAGCTTGTATTAGAAGGTCTTATATTAGCTTATGTTAATTTAACATAATGTATACGTACTCTGAAACGAAATGGTTAATAAACTGAAAATTTTTCAAATATAATAAGAGCATTAACCATTAATATTAAACTATGTTATCAATTCTACATAACTGAATTATTTAATTCCCATTGTTCTAGATTTGGTTGTATTTAAAATACAGTATTAGAAAAAGCCTTTTATAAATCGTAATAGAAAACAGTTTTATTTCTTGTGATTTATCATCGAACTCTAAATTGAAACTATATTATTTTAATGAAATATTGAATTAGAACTATCAAAGATATTACCAAAAACTTTTGTATATAAATCATAATAACAATTTTCTAAAAATAAAGGAACGATTAAAAATAAAATAACATTTGGTGCACTAACTGAACAAGTAACAGAGAAACTGAAACAAAAATAAAACAGAAAAAAACATAGAAAACGGAAGTATAAACTAATAAAACAAAAATGGGTTGTAATACAAATTTAACTTTTTTTTTTTAATTTCAGTTTTAATAGTACACATTCGATTAAAATAAATATCCCATACCTGCATAGCTTGAGCTTCATCTCTTCTTTCATCTTCTGTATTCATAGTTACAAATCTAAGTACTAAAAGATTAAGGGATGCAGCAACAATAGCCAATCCAAATAATATAAATATGAGTGCAAACATTACATATTCTGGTTTTCTATTAAGAGCATTATCTTTTTGTAAAGCTACCATATCTCCAAATCCTAAAATATATAATTGTTTTATTATTTTTCTTAATTAATAAAAGGTCTACATAAAAATTTATTAAGATTATTAGTATTGTAATTGATAAAAAAAATTTACCTATTGTAGTAAGGGTTATAAAACAGTAATATACTGAATCAAAATAGCTCCAACCTTCAAATTTTGAAAAGGCTAAAGAAATATACAACAAATTATACACAAAAAATAAATATTATTAAATTAAATAATTATTAAAAATAATGAGATTAAAAAGTGAGTAAATATGTTAAAAATAAGGTAATTTATGCATGGGCAATAAAATAGGAAAGATTTATCAATTTTGAAATAGAATTTAAAAACTTTTGAAAAAATTTGTTGAGAACTGCAAAGATACCTACTATATTAAGTGCCTAATTCAATTGCCCAGTGAATAATTAATTTAAATTTTAACAAGTTTTTAAATTGTAGCAACAATAAAAATTGAAATACCTCGATTTAAAAAAAATAATTCTGAAACTAAATATTAACTTCTGATACTTACACATTATGTTTTTAATTTAAACGAAACAATAAGCGCCTCAGAGCAAGCTCAATTATAACGATAACAATGAACGATTTGATAAAGACGGTACGGATATATAAACTATAGATATGGTTACAATAATACCCGGATATATATTTATCCCGGATTATTATTTTCCATTCCTTTAATAATGCTGGCAAATAATAGTCTAGAATATCGACATATACAATCGAGCATTATATGTAACTGGGGTGCACATTTACATATAGTTTGGTCAGAATTTTTTGTTCATACCTTTCTTTTTTTTCGCGATTATCCTCTTCGAATTTACATATGTATATATTTTGCATATTATACACTAGAAGGGCTCACTTTTTTTTTAACGTTTAATTATCAAATATTTTTTTGCCCTTAAAAGTTTTGTGTTATTAAGTGAGTTTTAGTTAAGCCTTATACTCGTAAAATGTATGAAGAATTACGAAAACTTCATGTGGGAAAAATATGTTTATATGCGAATATTTATCGCAATTAAGCATGTTCTATTATTGTGTGTCATGCTATAATAAGTCTCCTAAGATCTATGTACATATATACATATATAAATTTGTTTCGCGATTTACAAAAACCAATAAAATAAATGAGCCATTTTTCATATGAAAAGTAGTTAAGATACATTTTTACGTATATGAGAGCAGTAATCGACCAATTTTCTTGAAATTTAATATATAAATTCGGAGTGTTAATACAATGAAACTATAAATTTTTTGAAAATATCAGGACTTGGAAAGCAAATTGAATTCCGATTTTACATTTTTTAGCATTTTTACAGAACGGATAGATGGAATTTCTTGAAATGTTATATTTGAGTCTGATTGTTATCGAAACTAACTTGCGAACGTTTCAGAGGATTGAGGTGGCACAAAGCGAAATTCTATTAAAAGCCAAATTTACGCTTTTCTAGGTATATTAGCTAAAAGCTTGCTAACTTACTTAAAATTGAAAGAAAGTATTCAAAATGCATTTTCTTAATCTTCTGTAACGCTTTCACTATCGATTATGTGCTGTTCACATCAGATTTTTTAGACGAATTGCGTAATGGGGTATTATTTGGAAATATTGAGATTTTGAGTATAAGGAATTCGAAATATCGAAACATAATGCAAGCATAAAAAAATAAAGAAAACTCATTTAAATTATATTTTTTATGACGTTATATTAATTACCTGCAGCACCACCAGCTATAGTTAAGGAGCTTAAGGTTGTCACGACACAAATTAAATCTAATTCGGAAGCTGTAGTTTCTTTACAGCTTAAAGATGTTTTTACCGTTTTTATCACAAAACTAAAATGAAAAAAGATTATATATAAATATATATATATACAGTGATTCAGAAAGCTATACAACCATTGGTTAGATAACCGAAAATGGTTAAAACTTTTGCTCCGGACTGGGTGCCGAGATCTCAAAGGTTTCCGAGTTCCAGGGGCTTTAACGAATTTTTATGAAATTTTTACATATCCAAGTTTTTTGGGTTATAACTTCAATTCTGAAAATTGGGAGCTTCAAATAAAGAGTTTTTGAAAGGCCTAGTAAAGGGCTTAAAATAAACATGTTGCTTGATTCTGTATTTTATGTACTTTCGGAATACCAAGCATTTTAACTTTATGGAAAATCAAATTTTTCCCTTGTTTATTTTTTCAGTTTTTTCTATCTGGATAATTTCGTAAGAAACTTCTTAAAACCTTTAAACTTTTTTTTATAAAATTTTCCCTAGCTGCTTAAGCTTTAATTTAAGTTCTCAAGCATTAAAAGTTTTTTTATGGTACGGAATAGCACAAAAACCATTTCTAAGTGAAGATTTTAATGGCCTTATTTTCACTATTTTTGATTTTTATTGATTCGCTCTAATTATCAACTATCATTAATTTTTTTTGACAAGAGTCACTCAAAAAGCTCTGAAAATTATAAACCATCTGAATTTTAATGTTTTTATTGAAATGTAACAAATAATTACAAAATTGAAACGAAATTTTATACAAACTTTTAATTTGAAAAACAAAAATTGATTTTAGAAAATTTAAAATTTTTAAAATGGAAAACTAAAATTTTGTATTACGAAAAACAAAAAAAAAATCTAGTAATCAAAAATTTTTTTTCGAAACTTTTCTTGGTAAAGAAAATTGATAGGTTTTTTATTTTTGCCAATTTTTATAAGAAATGGTACCTATATGGTTTGAAATTTTTAAATGCATTTTTCTCAGATTGGGTGCAATTTAAAAATTTGAAAAAAATATTTTCGGAATCTAGATACCATTTGGCATCTGACGTTATTAAAATTAACCAGCTGAAGCGAATTTTTAAAGACATGCCATACAAATTTTGGCATTTATTTTAATAAAAAAAAAAATTTTTTAATAGGAAAATTTAATTTTTTTACACAAAATGGAGTTTGTAAATGATATAGTAGGTACATTATGAATTTAATAAATAATTAATAAATAATTTAATGGAATTAATTAATTTTAAACAAATTTAGAGCGACTAAAGAGGTGTTCCAGTAAAACAATTAATTTAGAATATGCGATTGAATAGAAATAGATTTGAAAGAAGAAAAACACAAATTTTTGCCGAATTAGGTGGATTTCATAGGAAAATTTGGTGTTTTTCTGAGAAATTTATAAATTTTTTGAATAAGGAATTCTTATTTTTCCAAATTTTTTTGGTAAAGGAATATTAAATTGAATATAATTTTAATTTTATTAACATCCGGTTTAATTTTAATTGAATTTGTTGCCCAGAATATACATATGTGGTTTTTGTACTATATCCTCTGTACCATAAAAATTTTTTAATATTTGAGGGCTTAAATTAAAGTTTAAGCAGCTGGGGAAAGTTCTATAAAAAAATTTCAAGGTTTAAAAAATTTTCTTACGAAATTATCTAGTTAGAACAAACTGAAAAAATAAAAACAAGGTTAAAATTTGATTTTCCCTAAAGTTCAAATGATTGGCATTCCGAAGGTACATGAAATACAGAATCAAGCAGCCTGTCTATTTTAAGTCCTTTACTAGGCCTTTTGGAAACTCTTTGTTTAAAGTTCCTATCTTTTTCAGAATGGAAGTTATAATCCAAAAAAATTGGATAAGTAAAAATTTCGTAAAGATTCGTTAAAACCCTTGGAACTCGAAAACCCTTGAGATCTACCACCTAGTCCGGAATAAAAGTTTTACCCATTTTCGATCTTCTAACCAATGGTATATGTTGTTGTATAGCTTTCTGAATCATCCTGTATATACATATGTACATATGTATATAAATTCAATTAAATTAAACTATTATATTGTTTTGACATTAAATTATTTTCGACAATAATAGTTTTTTGTGTGCTGGTTTATAAGATTCGATTCTTGTTTACCTGCTCAGTCTATTCACTCTTTCTCCAATACTTTGAAACATCACAAGACCTAGAGGTATTCCAACCATAGCGTAACACATAGTAAATAATTTTCCACCAATTGTGCTTGGAGTTGAGTGGCCGTAGCCAATTGTTGTCAGTACTGTTGTTGCCTAAAAAAAGCATATAATATTTTTTCTTTATTTATTTTTATTTATATGAAAAATACAATACTTTTTTAATACAAATAATCATGTAAGTAGTTAATTAATTAATAGAGATCAGTTAATAATAGTAACTTTTCAACTAAAATTGTTAATTAATCGATAAACATTTTACTTCTAGCAGAATAAACAAACTGAAGATTGACCAAATTTTATTTTGGAAAAAATTTACAGAATCAATTAATTTTTAATTCTATGTAAAAAACTTATACTAAGAAACAAAAGCAGACAAAAAAAAATAAAAATTACGAAGCTTATTGTTCATCAGGAGCTAACGCCAAAGCTCCTACCAATCGATTATTTACAAATCTACAATTAGTCAAAACACGTTCGTATGAAGTTTCTACATTTTCAAAAATACTTTTTGCTTTTGCTTTATTATGCAATTTTCTTGTCGAATAGTACCAAGGTAAATTTAAGCACGTTTTAAGGATTTTATTTTGACATACTTGTAGTTTTTGCTTGTGGCATCTAGCCATACTATGACATACTGGTGAAGCATATAATAAGTATGATTGGAATTAGTACATATACTCTTAATTAGTACATTAGCTTTTTTAATTTTATTTGTAGTATTTATATTAAATTTTAATTTGGGATCCAAAAAAATACCAAGGTATTTGATACTGAAGCCCCAGTCAACTGGATTATTATCTAAAATTAAATACCTTTTTGGTAGATAAACCGTATTACGCCTTCTTGTAAAGTAGTTACATTGGGTTTTTTTTGTGTTAATTTTGATTTTCCACTTTGTGAAATAAGAGAGAACACTATAACTTCAGACTTAAATTCTAAACGTTAGAATAAATTTTAATTATAAAATATGTACATAATTCGAATCAGAAAATAATGAAACGTGTGCTTCATTAACAGCATCTTTAAAAATTAGATAAAGATCAAATAAAAAATATTCCGCTTACGCAAAAACAATGTTTTCTTAAAAACTCAATACTTACATAATAAAATGCACCCGTAAATTTCCATTGTTGTCCAGCCTTATGTGGCTCTGATTTTAACACAACCGTTTCCATAACCTTAAAATCTTCTGCTGATATATTATATTTTTTTATTATCATGTCTTCGATAGCTGCAAAAAAAAAATGAAAATGTGTAGTTGAGGAAAATATTTGATTTTCATTTGATCATTAATTTTTTTTTTGCGATAAAATAAAAAAAACTCATACATCCGCGAACACCGAAAACGTAGAATCATTCAAGTAGACAATAATTGTAACTATGCTGCACTTTTATAAGCAAAAATTATTTAAAATAGTCAATTTCAGCATACTAATTGCATTCATAGAGTTATTCAAGTAACTGCATAAATAACTTTACTTGAGCAAGATTTTTAAGGTTTAGCAAAACTCTAAAAATCAATCAGTGTTGGGTTAAGTATTTAAAGTGATAATGAATTTTTCGTTTTCATATATGTAAAAATATATAAAAGTATTTTATTCACCTTATTTAAACGAACGAACAATAAACTCCACAAAAGTTCTTATTTTTGAGTGCGTTTCATTGAATTTTATGTACACATAATATGAATCGTTTATTTGAAAGTGATCTAAATTACAAGCAAAATTAATGCCAGTAGTCTGAATTGAAACATACCCTAGAATCGCAATGAAGAGTAACGCAACGCTACCTCTACCCAAAAAAATTAAACTATAGAAAAAGTACTATATGAGCGTAAATTATATTTTTTTTTTTTTTTTTTTTTCATTTCATTTCATTTATTTCAAACCAAAGTAAAAATTTTACAATTCAATAGCTAATTATTTACTTAAAAATATATCTTAATAACTTACTATATAACTTAATATATCTTATTAACTTACTTAATATTCAGATTATACGCAACGCGAGCAAAACTCGTCAAAGGTAAAGGTTAAAAGATATTCGAATCGAACTATTTTATGTTAGTTATTTTACTTAGTCAAAAAAAATATTTTGTTAGAAATTTGTAACACAATTTTTTAGCAAGTTATGAATTGAACATTGACATTATTTTGCATTGCGTTAGCGTAGTTTGCATTGCATTGTGAACAAAGCATTATATAGTCCGTAGAACATAATTTTTACCTATCTCCCCCCTCTAAAAGTTATACAGTAGCCCCAAAACCCTAAAAAAGCCATTATTCAAATATTTACTGTAGATGAACCGTATGCATTTTTCAAATTTTACAAACACAGAAAAGCAGTGGGTTTCTTCTTCTATCGCGGCATACTGAACTTTAAAAAAACAAACTGGCGATTAAAACTTACCGTTATATAAAATCCGTTTTTTTTTTTTAATTTTTGATGTTGTTTTTCTTCTAGAGCCCAGGTTATGGGAGCCTGAAATTTAAGTAGCTTTTAGGCACTAACAAATAGTTCATTTCGTTAGAAGAAAATATTTTTCCATCTCCACCCCCTCTCAAGTTATCGCCTTTTGAAATTTATAAAATTTGAATTTTTGACGCCTTATATTACCGAAACCGCAGGCTTTTTCAAATTTCTATAAAGGCAGAAAGCTAACGGTAAATTACATGACATTAAAAAATATAATTATTTTTCTTAACTCACACAATTAACCCTTAAAATCGAGCATTACGTTAACCCCTCTTTAAATTAATTTTTGCTCTATTTCAAAAACTGCATAAATCGTTCATCCTAAATATATGCAATCCTAGAAATAGTTTCGTATATGAATGAAAATAATTTTAATAGTGTGGTAGGTACACAAAGATTGTTTTTCAAAGCAGTATTTTCACTTGTTGAAGGGAAAAGTGCTACAATACAAACCATTGGTTTGACCCAACTTTATTGCTAATAAATTTTGCTTCTTATTTGTAAATATGTACATATGTATTTTGTTAAGAAAAATATTATGTGCGATGTATGTACATGCGTATGATACATTTGTTTATATTTTTCGATTCTCGTATATTGTTTGAGTTAATTAAATGTAGACTTATTGTTAATTGTTATTATATGAGAAATTTCAAAACGTTTCTCGGACTCCTAAAATTGTTTTCTCGCACACTTTCGGGGGTGTCCGCACTGCTTACTCTTGCCGCACTTACAGAATCACTGCTATAAAACAATATAAGCATTTACTTATAAGTTTTTAATTGTTTTAAACCAAAACGCTGAACATTTCACAATTAACACCTATCTTTTAATTTTTTATAGTACGTTAACTCTATTAACCGAAAAAACTATACCGTTAACTTTATTTAGCATAAAGAGGACAAATAAGATAATATTCAAAAAGGATACCGGACAGATATTGAGCACCTAAAACAGATAGCATACATAAATATATCGAAGCTTTCACTATATATCTCGAAATATATAAGAATGTGTTTTTTTTTTTTGTTTACTTGTTAAAATTAGATTTCACTATTATATTGTACAAATACATAATATACTTATACAAATTACAAATTTTTGATAAATATTGTCATTACTATGCAACAGACAAACATACAGCAAATTTCATTTTTGAATTGAAGTAAAAGGTCTATAAAATTACTTTTCATCCAATAGAAATAAAAATAAATAAGCAAAATTTTAAAATTAAGGATAAAGGATAAAGGAATTTTAATTTTACGTCTTAACGTATGGATATACACATATACATAATGTTATATAGTTATACACATCTGCAATTTGTTACACATTAGAGTTTCATAAAAAATAAGCCTTTGAATTTTATTAATTATTTTTCCGAATTTTATATTTAAGGGATACCAGAACCCCTTTTTGTGACACGATTAAATGTTACAGACATGCAAATATAAATTTATAAAGTCATAATTAATTAATTTGAGAATTAATTTGAGTTGAAATTTTACTATAGTAATAAAAGATAAAAAAATATAGTAATAAAGTAAATTACGAGAACAATAAAAAACTTAAACGAAAATGAGTTGAATATCCAAGTACTTTGACTTTAAATTTAAAATTACGTTTACAAAAATTTATCATTTAGTTTTAAACGTTTTTAGAATTCAATTTTATTCAGAACTAATTTCGGTTATAAGAAAATCATTCTACCTTTTATTGAAAAACATAATGCCTCTAAGAGATAAGCCTTTCGAAAAGATAAAGTGGAACAGCAGTTTTGTTCTTGAATAGTACTATGATCAAACATTCCTACAAAGGCTAAACGTATGCGTCACGAGTAGTTTATAATCAATTTTGTACCTTATGATAATATTTAATTTTAAATTATTTCACAGTATACTAAATAGAACACAATAGAAGAATATGTACTTATGTAAACCAAAGGGTACACATAAGTACATACAGTTGCATTGTGTTCTATTTTTGACTTTAAGTTGAGAAAAATATGCAATTTATATTTTGCTATCAATATTAATTGTTTATTGTATTAATTGTATTTTGTAATATGAATATTCAATGGATTTTAGTTGCTTATCTATATTAAATCGTATAATAATTTATATGTAAAAATACTTACATACATATGTTGTCAATAAAAAAAAAGAATTCGTACCAAAAATACAAATTTACTTTAAAATATAACAGATATATTTACGTAATTCACTTCTTAATACAATTTGATCAAAAATCTTTGTGCATTATTGCATATATATAGGAGATATTTAATATTATTTTAAAACATGAAGGGCTGATGAGCTGAATTCGATTAGTAGTTAAAATTCAATTAGAATATTTACAATAGTTTTCAAAAATTTGGTTTTTCTGTTCTATTAAAATGAAAAGGAAAAGGGAAAAAGAAAGGAGGATTTGTTTTTGTACAAAATATTCATTGGTATTTTTAAATTATTAAAATTCTCACTTCCTTTTTGCTTATGCATCTTTATAGATTACAGGAGAAATTGTATAGAGGAGAGAGGTGAAGGTGCGATAAATGAAAACTTTGTTCTAGAAAAATAAGTTTCTCTCATATAGTTTTGTCTGTTTCAGATTTTTGTCTTCCTATGATAAGAACAAAATAAGATCTGTAATTTTTATTATCAATTGTGAAATCAAATTTTCGTCAATTGTGAACTATATCAAATTTTTGTTTGATTTAATAATCTTTCTTTTTTCAAATAATATACAGTGACAGAATAATTAATTTCTAAATAAAATACTTAGTTGATACAGAATTTTCCTCAAATTATATAATATCGAAACCTACAAATGACAAGCATTCTATTTTTTCACCCTATAACTAGTGTAATATGAGAAATATGTATACTATTGGCAATAATTTGAAATACAACATTTTATAATTTTGCAAGAATCTTTGATCCTCTGAAATTATAAATAAACATGAGAGCTTCGCTCTTTTAGTTTCAGAGTATCAAACTGATTGACATATCCGTTTACCTAAGAAATTTAAGAATTTTTAAGTTTCTTAAACTCTATATTGTTTTTTGAGTACTATTCATTTATAGGGAAAATTCTCTACAAGTGAACAGTTATAGTATATAGAATATTACGTTGCTAATTAAGGAACGTATATTTGTTAATTTTGTATTTGTATATAGATATCAATCCTTGCAAACGTACACAAGGCCTTCTTAGTAAAAAGGAAATTAATGAAAAAAAATCCATTTATATGTTAAAAAAAGAACATTTTTGTTAGAAGATTATAAATTAATCACTCACTGTAAACATTCTCTCGAAGTGTCGATAATTAACTGTAATAATAAAAATATTTTATCTGATTTACTCGTAAATACTTAATAAGATAATATGGGGTATAGATCTATTGAGTATTATAACATTCTCCGTAATTTTTACTGTACAAGTAATAAATTTTTAATTTATTCGACTCAAAATCCTTGCTACTTCTGTTGAATTAAACCTATATGTTCCTTTAATATTATTCACTTTTCCCTTTTTTATATGCAATTTCATATTTCACATTTAATTTATATCTACATACATAACGTATAACTACTTATCTTCCCTATAGAATAATTTTAGAAATTTTAACAATAAGAGATTTTGTACCACATACCCACTTCTAAATTTTTATGCCAATGTAAAGAAAATATTTTCAAGTCTTTTATCTATTGTTTTATTTAAAAAACAAAGCAAAAAAACAAAAAGTCAAATTACACAATGACTTTTGAAAAAGCTACCAGTAAACGTTTCACGGCCACAAATACCTTACAGGTTTTGTTTTTCTTTTATTTTTTTGCTAATTTTTTTTCTGTTCTTGTGTCTTTTAAAAATTCTTCTTTTCTTTTTAGTGTTTAAAAAAAAAATTAATAAAAAAATAAAAATGAGGGAAAACAGAAACACAAATACAAATTTTAAGAATACATTTTAAATATTTACAAATCCTTCCAGATAATAATGACACGCTCTAATCTAAAACACAAAAATAACAAAAAAATAAAAAAAAAGGATGCTGAGATGAACATCTTTAAGAAAACGAGTAGTGAAGAATTTTTTGAAAAATTTTGATACTTGCATTTACCTCCTTTTACGCCATCTATTTGTACAAATTTAGAACTTTTTCAATTTATTTTTAGGCTTTTTGCATATTTTATGTAGTTTATTTTATTTGGCTCTTTTGTTGTTTTTAATTTACATGTTCATTTTTTGACTTTTCTCTTTCTTTTGTTTCATTTTAACTTTAAATGCGAAAAAAATGTAACTATGTACTTATATAGTTTGACATTTTTATTTTTTACCGACCGCATTGCATTTATTAAGGGAGGTGACGTTATGAAACCAAATTTCACATGTCGATTTTTCGACGGAAACACACTTCTCAATGTTGCTTCTCTGTTAGTCTGTCTGTTTGAGTGTGTGCCTGTTTGTTTGTCTGCCTGTCAGTCTGTCTGCATAGATCAGTATCTCAAGCTCGGCAGAACCGATCTCTGTTTTTAAGAAAATAATCCGTGAATTTCCTTCAAATCTTATATGTATTCACATCACAATACAACAAGTCACAGTCTTTTTAATACGGGTCGAATTTACATTTTTGCTCACATACAGAGAACTTGAAATTTCATTTTTAAAATCTTCTTATTAAAATGATGAGCCAGTGTATTTTTCATGAATATATAAGAGTTCGGAAACAGAGCTTTTACTAACGGTTGGTTTTACATATTAGAGATATGGTCATCTCAGGAATTAATTTCAATAAAAAATTTTCATAAAAAATTACTTCCTGAGGTTGTTAAGGTTGTTAATGAAAATTTATCAGCTTATGCAACACTTTAACAATGCGGTCGGTTATGCGCTGTTCACATCAGATTTCTTTTTTCATCAGAAGAAATATACACAATATTTTTGTATATACATACATATATAAATACAAATTTATTTATTATAAAATAAAAGGATAAAAATAAAATAAAGGATGTAAAATTAACAATGTATCCAATCGTAAAATATATTTTTGGTCAGTGCCTATACCTTATACATATTGAATAAAAATTAAGAGACTTGTACTATTAATATAGATTTTTGTCGATTGCGGTTATTATATGAAAAATTTATTATTACAGTATACGAGTATATACAGTATATTGTGAGTTGTTAGTAATTGGCATAGAAGTATTTTTTTTTGTTTTTCTTTGGTTCACCTTCTCTTCATTTTACTGCTACATAATAATAAATTTCATTCAATATGTAAAAGAGAATTATTCAATATAAAAGACGAGAAAGAAACAAGAATTTCGCATTCAAGTGAAATTTATAATAAATTAAAAATAAATATAAATTAACAATTTCTCAAATTTGTTTTCTAAAATGTTACTTAATGTTAAATAATATTTAAATGAAAAATAAAGCTTTTTTAATAAGTCCATGTTCATTGTACAATATATTCGTCGTATTTTTATACATATATATATATATATATATATATATATATATATATTAGTGTTGCCGTTTACTGTAAATATTTACTGCTAATTTACAGCAAAGGCTTTAATAATAACTTAGGAGGCATTGATCTTTGTAAATTGTATAAAATTTTGTCTTCAAAGGCTTTCTTTTCTTATTCTAATATCCTTGTCGACAAAAAAATTAAAATAGAAGTTTAAATATAGGATTGATAATCTACATTTTTGATATTCATACTCGTATTATACTTATTAAGTCTTTTTTAAATTGGTTCAATATAATAAGCCCAGTTAAATTTCAAAAGATGAGAACGTTAATTTATTGCAAATTTTGAAGATCATAATATTATGCATTAATAGTTTAAATTGTATCGTTATATTAATAGTGTTAACTTTGTATTGCTATGTAAAGTTTGTTAAAAAAACGTATGAATTAGTTTAGTTATTGCTCCAAGTATTAGTTAGGCTATTACTCCGATAATCAACAAAATCGAATATATTGGATTTAACAAAAACTAAAAATTCATTTTTGATATGAATTTATAAATGATTTAGTTTAATGTGTTGAAAAGTATCGCTTTTCCTTCTGCATCTGATTCAGATAGAATCAATTTAGATTTATCAAATTTTTATATGAATTATTTATTGTGTTACTATTTTTAAATAAATTTTCTTCCTAAATTGATCAATAAACCGGTATCCTTAAAACTGCTAGACATATACTGATATACCTTAAAATAATAAACTAAAGCTTAAATTTTTTTAATGACCGTAAATGAAATTCATTGTCTCATATTATCATAATTTATAATGTATATTTGAACTTATGTCTACTATAATTTATTACAATTTTTTATCATGTACTATTTTGATATTCTGAATCTGATATCATTAATCAATCCTGCTTTATTATAAATTATGTTCGTCCATCCAAAAAGTTATGAACATGTTTATAATTATATACAATGCTATTGCTATATATTGTGGGAATTTATAGGTAAGTATGTAAGTTATGTGGCTTTTGATCAAAAATTATATAAATATCACATAAATAACTTCGGGTGGTTGGTTTCACTACCATGAAACATAGCCGGAAGTTCATCCGATTTCTTTAGGTTGTATTTTGGACAAAATTTTCTTACGTTCCACATGTGGAGAGGGTTTTCAACTTGCGGCCGAGCACGATAAATATTCATTTATTCATTTATTAAATTTATTCATCACGGTGTTAATTGGAACAAAAAATCGGTTCATGGTTGAGCCACACCTAGCCAGCTCATCCGCCTGTTCATTCTCTACTATATTATGATGGTCCGGAACCCAAAGAAGAGATCCCCCAAAATGTCGCAAACTTTTGAGGCGAAAGCTTTCGCCATACAAAAACACTCATTAAGAATCCGACACGATTTAATGATCGTTGAATTACTTAATTAAAAAAGTCCAGACAGAGTTCATGAAATATTTTGAAATACCATATACAGGATGCATATACCATCTACATATAGGTAATACCATATTTTAATATTTGCAAAAGTGAGGGAAACTTGGTTATTAAGTAGAACATTTGCGTAACAGAAAAGAGACACCATCTTGAGCTTTTATTGTACATTTTTCTCAATCATTGGAGAAAAAAATTTAGTATAAAATAAGATTTGCAGTGCTCTATTTTTCTCACTAACTCCTAAACTAGATCAGGTAGCGTGATGACTCATACACCAGTTATCAAGGTTGCCTCTTGCGCTAAAATTGGAGAAAACTCCAATGTTACATCACCTAGAAAATTAACGTTTTTAAAAATGAAAATTAAAATTTCAAATTTTTCGAACTTTAAAGTCATGTGATGCCGAAATGTGAACAGATTACAACTAATGTAGATATTTATAGGAAAGCCCTTGCTTTGAGGTTTCTAAAACATACTTGTTGATGCGCCTGTCTTACACAGTCACGGGGAAATACTTAAAATTTAAAAAAGATAAAAAATTAGTCGAAATTAACTTTAAGCCCCTGTAACTCCGAACCTGTTAAGCTGTGAACATCATCTCGATACAAAAGTTTTGCCTACTCATGAGGGTCTCTACAATGACATATACCAGTGCGCATTGTTACGGGGCACCCTATATATAGGTGTAGGTCCAATTCGTTTATAGACCACACCAATTCTTTTTAATTTTTTTTTTTACATAAATTTGTTCAAAAATCTGTGTGTATGATATGAATTTAAACATAAAAGCAAATTAATAAATTCCTAAGGACATAAAAATATATATATATAAATTCCTATAAATGACGTTTTTCATATAATTCCAAATAAATGAATTACTAATAAAATTCTGACTAATAAGTCAACCACCAAAATTAAAATATAACCTTTTAAAATAAAATTTACCTAAAACCGTTTTATGAAACTTAAAAGTGTAAACATAACACAATGGCTAATCGTTCCCCTATTCAGTCAATTACTTAACACGTCTATAACGTAAATCATTTTATATTTAGTATTGGAACAAAAATTAGTCTATTTTTTAATTCTACACCAATATTTTTGAATATACAGTGTTTTATATAAAATTTACGTATATATATTTATTTAAGGACAATAAAATAATGTAGGGGTTTAAGTACAAAAAAATATTAAAGTAAAAATTTTGATAAAATTCTCATTAACATGTGGGTTTTTAAGCGTCACAAAAAATTAATGTACACTTTTGCAACATAGATACATATCTAATATTCAATATAATACATACTTATATAAATTTATGTATGTGTTTATTTTATAGCGATCACCAAGGACTATTGAAAGAAAGTTCAAAAGTTCAATTTTTTTTTATTTCAAATTATTATAAGGAATAATTGCATAATTATAGGGGAATGCAAGAATTTCAATAATCAAGATTGGTGTCGTAATATAAATGTAAAAAAACTGTTCTTCAAGAGTATATATTTACTGAGTGTTTCAAAGTCGATGGTATTTAAAAGTGATAAAATATACCCAGACCTATATGAATTTTAATAGTAAACATTATCCTTGACTTAACGTTCTTCATCTAATGGTTGACATCTAACCTTATGTTTTAAACTGTAACGTATACAAGTTTTCAAGATCAATTGAGAAAAGGAAACTTTTTCATGTTTTCATGTAACATTACATGATATTTTAATTGATTTTGGAGGAAACACTTTCGCAATAAAGATCGAAATATGGGCCATTTGCAGTTTACATCTTTTCTATTATAGTAAATTTTAAAAACTAACTATTTGTGCAATAAATTCAGACCCAATCTACATATCGCAAAATTTCAATTAAAAATAATGAAATCAATTAAAAGTATAATTAAGTACCATTATAATATATTGAATAAATTGATAAAACAAGAAAATTAATAAAACAAAATTATTTTGCATTACAGCAAAAGTATAAATAACATAACGATTATCTTACCTTGGAGAACTTCCCAACGTTTCTTTTCAGTTTCTGATTCAAGTGCATCAAATACAGCTGCACCAACTAATAAATATGTAAATGTGCACACGATTAAAGATATCGTGCGTACATTTTGTTTCTTCATTCTTCATTTGGCGAGATTTCATTTGGGGTGGCGCATTTACGGACATAACAATATAAAATTTATTATGGCCGCAAGCACCATTCCCGCTAGCTATTATTAATGATATTGGCACATTCTAATTGTACCATAATAATATATAATGAAATCAATTTCTATATATTTTACACTCGTACAATTTTAAAAAATATTTTTTATTATTTTATGCAAATTGTTTTCCTTCTTTATTAATTTAATTATAAAATATTTAAATTTAAAATTTCTTAAATAACGAATATCACTTTAATTTTTATTTTGTTGTATAAATGAAATATATTGAATTGAATTTTCCTTTTTCGTTCTACTTAATTGAATAAATTTTAAAATATGAATTTTTTCTTTTACGAGTAAGCTAATTGAATTCACTAAGTAATAATCACTTTAATAAAATTTGACACTTAATTTTTATAATTTATTAGTTTGTTATTGTTTTTGTTTTACTTATATATAGTAAAAATATATTGAAGACGTTGGTTACTTTTTTAATGAACTCTATATTGTATAGTTGGCAACATCATTTTTACTTAATTTAATTTTAACACAGAATTTTAGTAAAACTAAATAAGTTATATTATGTACTTAAGAATGTTTATTTTAATACAGCATTAATTATAATTTAATCTGAAATTATTATTTGATATTAAAAAAGCTTGCAAATTATTGTTGGAGAGGATAATGAAATTTATAGAATAAAACAATCAGTTCACTTATTATTTTTTGCATTATTGCGTACATACATATGACAAGTAATTTTTGTTGTCTCATGTATATATATATAATATATACTAAATCTAAACCCTAGTAGACTATTTAAATATTAACTCGCGCACATATTTCATTTATTTTACAAAATTGTTTGACACATTTTTAGAAATGAAGTTGATATACTTATAAGTCATGTGTAATTTTAAGCACTTTTCTAAAAATATTTTGAAAAAGGTGCTTATTAGTTTCACTCCGTCCGTCCGTGGACATGTTTACAAAATTTCTACACCCTTGAGGACCTGTCTCCCCTCTCTGATAATTAAAAACCGCCCAAAACCCTAAAAATAGCATTTTTTAACTATTTATTGCTGTAATATAACCCTTTTTAAAATTTTTCAAATACAAAAGCAGTGACTGACTTCTTCTACCGCAGCATACCATATTTGAACTTTAAAAAACAAAATGACCATTAAAACTTACCATTACCCGTTTTTTCTAAATGAAGAAAGCTGAAGGTAAATGCCATGCGATCAAAAAATATAATTATTTTGCTTAACTCACGCAATTAACCCTTAAATCGAGAACTATGTTAATGCCCTTTTCAATTTTTTTATTTTGCCTATATTCTAGATTGCTTTTAAAAGCAGTATTTTTATTTGTTCAAGGAAAAGTAACTTCACAAACCTTTGGTTTGACCCAAATTTATTTACTTTACAATTTAAATTTTATAATAGGTCTTTCGCATATAAGAGTTGTTTTTTGATTTTATTTTACATACCCATGTAATTACTTGAAAACCCTTAATATGATTATTTTATATGTTATAGGAACAAACGCATACCATGTCAGGGAAGTAAGCAAATAATTATAAATTTTAACCAAAGTTTAAATATAAAACATGATGATAATTAGATCACCTTTTATATTTTTTCTATAAAACCAAATTCATGCTAATTTGTGAGAGAGCTTAAAAATGTAATTTGTTTTTAGCACTTTTCCAAAAAAATTTTTGAAAAAAAAGTGCTTATTAGTTTCACTCTGTCCGTCCGTCCGTCCGTCCGTCCGTCCGTCCGTCCGTCCGTCCGTCCGTCCGTGTGTCTGTTTACAAAACTTCTACACCCTTGAAGATAGAAAGCTGAAATTTTGTACGTACATAGATTTTTACTAGAAACTTATTTTCGTGGAACAAAATTTTTACCTATCTCCCCCCCTTTAGAAGTTATACCCCCCCAAAACCCTAAAAATGCCATTCTTTAACTATTTAGTGCAATGAAACCATAAGGATTTTTCAAATTTTGCAAACGCAGAAAGGCAGTGGCTTACTTCCCCTAGCGGGGTATACTAAAGGTTAACTTTAGAAAAACAAAATGGCCGCTCAAATTTACCGTTATCTAAAGTCCGTTTTTTCCAAATTTTTGATATCGTTTATTTTCTAGACCCCAGCCTGTAGAAGCTTGAAATTTTATGGACTTTTAGACATTAACAAATAGTTCATTTCGTTAGAAGAAAATTTTTTTCCATCTCCTTCCCCTCTCAAGTTATGGCCTCTTGAAATTTGTAAAATTTGAATTTTTGACACCTTATATTTCCGAAACCGCAAGCTTTTTCAAATTTCTATAAACATAAAAAGCTAACGGTAAATTCCATGAAATTAAAAAATATAATTATTTTTCTTAACTCACATAATTAAACCTTAAAATCGAGCATTATGTTAACCCCTTTTTATATTAATTTTTGCTTTATTTCAAACACTGCATATATGCGTCATCCTAAATATATGCAATTCTAGAAATAGTTTTGTATATGAATGAAAATAATTTTAATAGTTTGATAGGTATACATAGACTGTATTTAAAAGCAGAATTTTCACTTGCTGAAGGGAAAAGTGCTACAATACAAACCATTGCTTTGACCCAACTTTTCTTTACAAGAAAACATTTTTTAACAAAATTTAAAATATTTTATATTCAGCTTAAACGCATAATCATAGACAAGGATTTCAAAAGTAATACGAGTAGTTACTTTATTACTTAAATGTTTTTTAATTATGTTTTTTTTTTTAATATTATTCTCACAATCCCATTTTTTGTTAGCTGCATTATGTCAGTTGGCGAGTCATTCAGTATATAAGTGAGTTTATAAAACCATATGAACAATATTTTTTTAATATTACCGCACGAGTTCGTAAAGCACTTCGCAAGCAGTAATGAAGAAGAATAAGAGTTCATTGCGCATTATTATGGCATTTTTCTTTTTTTATTTTTAATTAGTTTACTGCACTGAATTGATAATAAGTTTGACGTCATTTGTATAAAAATTGATTGAATGCTCTTTTAAAGATAATAAAAACCCTATTAAAATAATAACAAAATTATTACTGTGTACAAATATGGAAAATAAATTATTTGTTACGTAAAAAGCTCTCCTTGAATAAAATATTTAATGTGAAATTCAGAAATTTATCCCTAAAATTTTTGATAAACAAAATTATATATAGGAAAATAAAATATTTTTATCATTTTCATTTTGTTCACAAAATTTTTATGACTTTATTTAACCTTTTGTAAATTATAGCGAAATCAAATGTTTTTATGTTTAAAAGGAAACACAGTTATTGTGAAAAAAACTAACGCTTTTGGATACTAACGGAAAATACTGATTTTAATTTTAGTTTATTTAAGTATGAAAAGTTTTTTATTTATTTTCTAACTGTTAATTATAAATAAGGTAAAAAAAAAACTTTATTACTATTTTTAGCTAAACCGATAACAATTAGTTTTATGAGCCAATTTTCTATATACAATAATTGTAAATTTGACGTTATCGCAGACTAGTAGTTTTACTCTATATATATTCTATATACAAAAAATTTGCTTAAGTGACTCATTAATCAGATAAAATAATTCGATATATAGCAAACTGAATAGATAAATGCGTAGAATAAGATGACTATAATGTATGACTATAAATAAAAAAATGAAAATTTATTTAAATCAAATGTTTATAGGAAAGTTTATTTTTTAATTAATCGGTATACCTTAATGATAAAAAGTTATAAAATATTGCATCCTATGAATTTGGAAATATAAAAAAAATCGGTTATTATAACATTAATCAGTTAATTGATTTTGCCCTTTGTAGAAAATTTATCTAGGGTCTTTTTTATATAACATCCATAAATGTCTCATTTCAGGCCCCATTCAGGCTAGAATTCCGTTCGTAGATTCCTTGACGAAAACCTTCAAACATATACTATGAATACTAAATTTTACGATATTAAGAACTAAGTATATATAGGAAATTTCTAATTTCCTAAATAGATAACTCTAAATTGTATAATGTAAAGTGTTCACAAATAGGGAATTAAGCATGCTTTATGCAATCGAGTATACAAAATATATTTATTTTTAAAAACAATTGTGAACTTATTTGGAACATACAAGAAATGTTCCTTCTACTTGCAATATTAACAGGAATAGATTCCAATAAGTGTAGATATATAAATAATATTGAAGTGTATATAAAATAAATTAATTGATTTATGTTTAAAATTTTGGTCAAAAGTAAAAATAACCTTTTCAACGAAAAAAAGGTTAAACGCTAGTAACGCTTAAAATATTGTAATTTATAACAATAAAATTTACTTCAAATTTTACTTTTTTCTTTTTAGTTTTTTTTTAACATTAAGCACATGCAAATTAATGCATATACTAAAATTTATTACACCTGCGTCAAACTTATTAATCTCCCATTTCTTCTTAGCTTATTAATTTCATATATACGTATATATATATACATAATATTGTTATTTAATTAAAGTATGACTCATTATATAACACGTACATAATAATATGTACTTAAAACAAATGTTATAAATTTACAGACTCATTTTTATACATATAAAACCTTATATAATTCCGAATTCGAATTGCATACAACAAGTATTTTGTGATAAATGAAGACCTTTGTATATGTAACGTATATTTATAAAATAAATTATTTTTTTTGGAACCTTAAGTGCATTTACAAATTACTATCAGTTATTTAACTAATTATAACTTTAAAATTTTTTTAAATAACGTTGTAAATTCTAAATTTAATCCAATTTTATTGCTATGACCAACAAAAAAAATTAATAACAGTTACTTTACAAACTATTGTAACAAACTATTGTACGCTATTAAGTTAACAGATTAATTAATAAAGAAAAACATAAAAATTGTTAATTGATCATAAAAAAAATAATTTGGTCTCAAGTTTGGATATTTATTTTATTAGAATTGTAAAACCATTTGCAGGAAAAAATTGAATAAATAGAGTTTTGGGTTAAAACACGTCACTTATTGTAAATTATTGTTAGCTGTATTAAATTAGCTGTAAATTGAACATTTCGTATTTTGGAATAGATTTGATACAGAGCATGTTTTGATATAACTCACTTTTTTTCCTTATATAGCCTTAAGAGTTAAACAAAATTAGTTCATTTGCTTGTATGATGTCAGATTTAGTTATTATAGAACATGAAAAAATGCTATTATTTCTAAAAATTTTCTGAAAGACCATTCTTTTATGTATTTCATGTTTATTAAAATTTTGATTGTTATTTGATTTATTTATAGATGGTTAATTAAACCAAAAGGATATTTATATTATACCGGTATTAGAATATTATATTTACTAGAATTCATTTATTTAACATTTTTACAAATTAGCTATGAATTAATAAGGCCAGAATCGAAATTGCTCAAAATTTTATGATACGAGAATGGTCAGGTGTAGAAAGAAATTAAAATCTAATAAAATACTTATATATATGAAATTTGCGGACGGAAGAGAAATAGTTTCAAATATTGAAAAAAATCTCGGATTAAGGAACTTTTGAATGATACCCATTAAGGTAACATTTGGCTTTTCTGTCTTGGAGAGGGTACAACTTTTGTAAAATAATGATAACAAGGATAGAAAGAGTAATGTGCTAATAACAAAAAAAAACTTTAGAACTGTTTTCTGTATATGTAGAAGAAATTTATTTTTATAAAAAATAAAATTTCAAATAATGAACTTAGTAAATTGATTATATTTTAAAAATCTACATAAACATAAAGTATAAAATATAAAGTTATTTCAAAATAAAATTATGTATATATATCAAATTGCATATACTTAATTTAATTAAATTAATGATTTAAGAAAGAATTGATTTATCACCAGAAATTAAATATAAAATTTTATAATGCACACGTGACACATATAATAAACTCTCTATAATACTATAATATACATGTACCGCATGATTCCCATGTGCCTACGTGCCATACATTTTCTTCCTTAAATATTATTATATAATTATATGTATACATGTACATGTTTTTTTTTCTGAATAACCTGGCCTATATTTTAATTGTACATTATACGTAATATGATGGCCGCTACGGCTCCTTTTTTTTAACGATGACTAGGTATGATCATTTTATTGAGTTATTTAGTTACGGGTACTGAAATACGTTAGATACATATAGCGTAACTATATATAGTGAATACTTATGGTATGTACGTCTTCATTTATACATATGTAGGTTTACATTATTAAAAAAATACAAATATTCCGACATACATACATATTTCAAATTTGCAATCAAAATATAATATTATTTACTTATAGAATTTATTGTTATAATTATTAAATTAAATTAAAATCAAAATTATGTTTTTATGTATATTTTTTTTTTGCTGATAGGAAAATATTTTTTTAAAATTTAGAATTTACAATTTACTTATATAACATTAATTTTAATTAAATTATTTTATTTTGTAATTTTAATTTATTATTGATATATTATTTTTAATTTATTATTTTGTAATTTTGAATTATTTATTTATTTTTTTATAATATTTAAATTTTAATATAAATAATAATAATAATAATTTATTTTCACTGTGTAATTTTAATGCCAAATACACATAAATATTACAATATACAAGTATGTATACTATTGTTATACAAATAATATAAGAAAAGCGAATCACTGAATATCATATTATACCTTACATATAGCTACATCAGATGATTTAATTCAATTTATTAAAAAAATTTCAATTATTGTAAATTAAATGTATACAAAATTATATTAGAGTCATATATATGTATTATGTATTTCATATAAACAATATACCTAGGTACACATTAATAAAACAAAATATATTTACGATTTTCGTTCACGTAATACGTGGTAGTTTAAAATTAAAATTACACAAAATATAAAAGTTTCTTTTCTATCTTGCAATTCTTGGTAAAAGATATAAAGAAAAAATTAGACTTTATATAGGAAGATGTTTTTTTTTTCGCTAAAATGTATTTATACTGTATATACATAGTTTCACTTGCATCACTATATCCTATATTAGAATATATATATATGCCTGCAGATATTAGATTTATATTATGTACTAAATGTCAATTGTCAGTACCACAGTATAAATTGTACATACATATTTTATATTGAAATTTAATTTAACTTTTATGAACATTCTCGCACACAAATGAGCTAAGGTGCACTAACACGACAATCATTATATAATGTCGACATGAATATCATTAAGGATAATAATAAGTATATAATATTATATCCGTTGCAAAAGGAAAAAAAATTACACATACACATACGCATACATCACATTTATATTAAATGGAAAATTAATTTTTTTTGAAATTTATTTAAGAATTGTTTTAATCATAAAGGAAATTTTTGTATGTTACTTAACTTTTTAAATATAAATGAGAAATTAATTACTTTGCATAAATATTATTGTATTTCGATTTATTTTCTTTTATGGTGTATAAATGAAGAAAATTTGCATTATAACTTCACTGGCTTTTGTTTCTTTTTCTTTTTTTTTATTTTAACTTTTCTAATTTTTAATAATATTTTTTAAACTGAATAAATTTTGTATTAAAGTTAAAAAAATTGTTTTTTCATATTTTTTTTTCTTTCATGATTTTTCACAAGATAATCAAAGTAGAAAAACATAATCTATGTGGTAAGAAAAAAATAACAAAAAGCAAAAGTACTTCAGAAAATTTTTCACTTAATTCTACAAAAATACCCTGAATTGAACAATTGAAAATTGCAAGCTTTTATGTTCCCGTTCGCATACACACTGACTATAAACTTCGCTTCAGTCAAAAATTAATTTAAACATAAAGAAGAAAAAAATAACAAGTAAAAGTAAAATATGAAAAATCCATGCTCATTTAGGTGTATGCGTGTATGTCTGTTTGTAAAATTTAAAACTTTTTATATTTTATCAAGAAAGCTACAAGGATGTATATGTCCTTTTCTATTATGTAGTTCTTTTGAATAGTATTGCCATAACTTACTCTTTATCTTTCAATACAATTAAATAAAATTAGATATGAGGAAAATAAGTTTTATTTAAACCAACCGCATTTTATACAACAAAGTAAGTCATGTGATGGCAACAAATTTTAGATGTGGAGTTTCTTGTGGAAACACACTTCTCCGGAGTATAGGGTAGCGTAAATAGTTTTAGTTTTAGAGAAATAGTCTGTGTGTGCACGGATGTATCTTAATTTCGGCTAAACCGATTTTGATGTAATTTTATATGTGAGTTTATTTTGGCTATGTCACGGATTGATCAACTTTTGGGATAATCCTCGGGATCCGTACGTTTTTGCTGCCCAATTTTACATTTTTGCGTATATAAAGATAAATAATTAACCAATTTCCTTATCACACAGAGACATTTATGGCCGTCTTCTTATCATCTCGGCAGAATCTACACAAAAGACGTAGTCCAATTTTTGCAGTTTGTCCAAATGACATTTCACCGGACAATTTCGATCCATCCATAGCTTCCTTGATTTTGGTTCTGATAAAAATTTTTAACTAATGAAAGAGAAGTAACTAACCAATGAGAAAGAAACTAATGAAAGAGATTGCAATAGAAAACAACCTTATCCTTATCAGGATGGGACAATTAATAGTTTTAGTAAATTTTTTTAAATTAATAGTATCAGTATCTTTGTTTGTAGCTAAATCCAATATAAATTAAATTTCAAAAATATCTATAAAAAATATAAATTCACTTCTTTGCTTTTTGATTAAAAATGTGACATTAAAATTTCAATTAAATTGGCAACACTGAAACTATGTAGCTTAGAGGCTACATAAAATTTCATTTTTCTTGATTTAAAATTCTGTATTATTTGTGTAAAATACTGAAGGGAGATATTGAAAGGCTACATACACATACATACATTTTGTACTTACTTTGTTCCTTTTATTTATTTCCTCAATACTTCGTTGTTATGTATTTTCAGATTGCATTACTACGATTTATTGATTACAATCTAGCTTTTTATATGAAGCTATACCATGTATGTTTGTAAATATATGTCTTGTAAATTTATTTATCCACATCCATTTAAATTCTAGTTATTTGTTATAAAACATGCAAAGTTTCCACTATTCAAATGATATGCATGTAAAACATTTGAACTAGTATATTTGAATATGTACATACATATGTATATACATGTGTAAAACTTACTTTTTATTTTGGAAAGACTAATCAATTAAAAAATTCTGAAGTGTTTATCTTAAATTTCTACTATTCTCAAAAACATCAAAATTAGTTATGTCTTCTAACATCAATTAGTCTTCTAATATCAATTAGTAAAGTTTTACTTTAAGATATCTACCTGCCTTCAATGATTATAGAAACCAAAGTTCAACTTAAAATTGAATTCCCGTTTCAACTTGTTACCTCAGATCATCCATCTATTGAAATTTATTTCAAAACAAAATTGTCATACATATGTATGTATATAATTAATTAACTGCATAAAATTAATTTCTAAATTTATCAATGAAAAACATTGCTTTTTATAAATTTTTAAAACACCCTTCAAAATCATCTTTATAAAGACCCCAACTCTTTCTTATCATCTTTTATATGTTATGCTCAAAGGTTTCATGTACTTAAGCATTTTAATGTTGATTGCAAAGATTGATAATTATAATAAAGAGAATTGGAAATTATGTAATTAAATTTTAAAAGCCAGTGACTGTCAAAGACCTGATACCAGTCTTTGATGTTACTTGTTTGGTTGTTTGAGAAAAAAAATGTTCATTGCTCTAGCTTCATAAGCTTGAAAGTCATTATAGATTTTTTTCAGTCAACATTTTTTCAATCTTATTTTTTTTCAACCCTCTAAATTTCTTCCCCAAAAAACTGCAACTGTGTAGAGCTATGTGATTTATACATCTTAAAATTGAGTCCAGCAATAAAGGCTTACCACAATTAAAATTATTGCAATTTTTACAAAATTATGAAATATTATGGTCCAATTCATAAAATATTGAAATAAAATGGTGTATGTCAATAATCAAAAATATTCGCAACACAAATAATATAAAGTAAGTAAATTTTTTGCATAATTCTTTAATTATAATGTTATTATTACTACATTTTTATTTTCATAGGTTTATATTAAAAAGCTTTAAAAGCTATTTACTTAAATTATAACTAATTTTTACTTAGTTTTTTATCTGATTTAAATTATAAACTATTGTGGTTTTAAGTTCTTTCTATCAACTTATTATATAATCTAAAAACTAAACGACATTTAAATTATATCGAATGAGTAATCAAACATTTTACATTTTATAAAAATTGCTTATATTAAAGAAAAAATATTAATACTATTATTTTTTTACTTTACATATTTCAATTGTTTTATTTAGCTAGAAAATTTATATATATACAATTTCTAGTATTCAAATATATTTTATTAAAAAAAAACTTTTAAATTATAAAATAAATTATTCTAATTTCTATTAAATATTAATTTATTTTTCGTAATAATGGTGCCAGTAGTGTGATTAAATATAACAAACAATTTCAAATTATTTGAATTGCCTTTATGATTCATTTAATGATTTTAAAAAAATTAATAATTTACAAATTTTCGTGCATTTAGGTTTTTGTTTATACATAGGTATTGCAAAAAAAAATTTTGGAATATGCGTTATTCTAAATTTCGAACATCTATTGCAATGCTATTTTCAATTTAAAAATAAAAATAGTAGAGTTTTTATATTCCACAACAATACAATTTGAAAATATTATAATTAATCTGTAGAAAATCAGTTAAAAATTGTGTAATATTAGGGATTTAAATGAAAAACGAATTATTGGACTCAGTTACTTCCGCTTACTTAATTTCGTAATTTCGCCATTTGAAACGAAATCAAATGAAAGCCCTACAAGATGTTCTCAAGTTTGTTGTGATGGTATGTTCATTTACATATATACTGAACACGTGTACGTATGCATTTAAGTATTATAAAACAAATTTTTTTGTAAATATTTAACTCGTTATGTACTGGGAAAAACTAATTGCCACTTAAAAAATTTTTTTTTAGTAAGCGGTTTTCTTATTTAACAATAAAAATTACCTAATATCTTATTTGATAAATATTAAATAAGGGTACGCTTACTGTATTATATTATATATTTATAGTTCTCCTTCGCGCTTCCTTATTTGAACTTCTATATTATCGCTATTCATCTCTTCATTTGCAGTTGCATTAACATGATCTAATTCCCCCGGTGGATTGGTATTTGTCGCTAAAGTTATTCCAACTAAATTAGTATCACATTGATTGTCTTCTACGGTGCAACAGTTTTCACTATCAACAATCTCGTTTCGTAACATTTTTTCAAAATTTTCATTGTTATGGTTTTCTGCTATTTCATTAATGTTTTCCAATTTTGGCAGTCTTATTGAAAATTGTTCATTAACTTCATCAGATAATAGAATGTTTTCGTTAGTATTCGCTATATGAGAAGATTCAACAACGGATGAACTTTCTAAATTTATGGGGTAACTAACTGGATTTGTTTTATGAATATCTTGAATTGGCAAATCGATTTGATGTAATTGGGTCTCATGTGATAAATGTGGCTTCATCGTTGATTGTTCCTAAAATATTAGTTATAATTATATGTATACGTTTCGGTTTTCAATTTAACATACTATTAAATTTACCTGTTTATATAAATCGCTTTCAGAATTTTTTTTTATATTATCAATCAAAGGAGTTTGAAGGTCCCCGGTTGGAAACATGTTCAACTTTATTTTTTTGAAACCAAAATTTTCGGATTCAAGTGATTCTTTACTGTTATTATCAATATCATTTTGATTGAACTCCGGATGCTCTTCACTATTTTTGTTTATTTCGGCAGTATTATTTGCACTCACATCTAAAGCCTCATTCTTTTCATTATTTAAATCAGTGAAATTAATTAAATTTAATTTGGATGACTCGCAATTCATACCCATGTTCATAATAATTGGTTGTAATTCTTTTATAGGTGATGGAGATTTAGAATACCTGCCAAACTCATTACAGTTATAATCTTCGTCGTAGTTGTCTTGATCATTATCGGAACCATATTCATATTGATCGTCCTCAACAAATGTTTCTTCAGTAAACTCAATCTCTTGTTTAATTTTGATATTTGGATCAAATAAACTTTCAGTCTCAACAACTGGATTTGTTGTTCCAATCAACTTATCACCTTCTTCTAAAGGTATATTGTTACTATATTGAGACTCATTGGCTTTGAAATTTAATGATTCTAATTCTAAATTACTTTCCTTCAAATTTTGTTGTAAGCTCTTACTGTTCGCAGATTTCTGTTTCTTCAACTTCCGCTTTGTGTTATTATATTTTTTGTTAGGTTTAAAGTCTTTTATTGGCTTATCAACCAAACTGTCTTGTTGTACAAGATTCTCATTTACACTGTTTTCAAAATTATCCTCGTTTTCTTCATACTCATTACTATCATCTTCAAATTCATCGGAACTCTCTTCAACTGTACCTTCATTATTGTCATTCAATTCATCACTTTCTTCAATTTTTCCATTGTTTGATAGTATTTCTTGAGCTTGCTCAAGATAGTCCCCGAAATCAGGCTCTTCTTTGATAACAACATTAGCGTAACCAATATCATTTTCCTGTGAATTTTTGTCCAAATTTACGCCGGAGGAAACTTCAGATATCTGAAGCATGGGTATATCGGTGTTAAGAGGTTTCGCAATATTCTCTTGTGTTAACTTATCTTCGATATTTATTTCTAAAGTATTTTTCGAAGGCAGTTTGATTCCGCTAGATACGGCTACTATCTGTGGCATTAACGAAATGGAGTTATCCTTTTCTTGAACAGTAGAATTTATACTTTCTTGGATTTTCACTTGGTTAAGATTTTCACTTTCCCTATTTATTTGAATTTGACCAAAAGCTTCAGACTCTGTGTTAAATTGATTATTACTAGTCTCTTTTACTTGAATTTTGTCAAGAGCTTCAGTTCCACTAGAAATAGAACTGATTTGTAGTAACGCAGATGAACTTTGTTGGGAGACCTGTAAAGAATCTGAAACTGATTGTACATCTGCGATAATAGGTAAACCATTATTGGTACTTTCAATTGAAAGCTCTGTTTCTTCTTCACTATTATAATCATCGAAATTATGGAAATCATCTGAACCATTAAAAACCTCATTGTCTACGAATTCTGGATCTATTTGTTCTGATTTTATGACTACAGGTTGAGGGAAATCAAATTTCTCTTTATCCTTTGTTGGGGAGGTTTTTTCAGAATTGCTCAACGATTCATGTTCTTCATTTGAAGGAGATTTCATTTCATCTTCAGAAGTTAATTTTTCAGTCTCCTTATTTTTCTTTTTGGAAGTTTTAATTTTTTTCTTTTTCTGAGATTCTAAAATTGAACTATCATTTCCCATGTTAGCAATAAATGATGAATTTAATGTTCCATGTTCCTTTTTAATCTTTAGTTTTAGAGCCGGTAGTGGGGGTTGTGAAATTGTAGGATACGTAATAATTTCTTGTTTTATATTTATTTCAACATTTGATTCCACTTCTTTATAATTTTCATCTAAAACTTCTTGTTTTATGTGTGGTGTTGGGAAATTTCCAATTTGAATTTCACAGTCAATTGCCTCAGAGTGTTGCCTTTCTTGGGGAGTTTGTATATTTTGTGCTTCCATAGGTTCCTGTTTTATATTTACTAAAGTTCTAAAAGTATCTTGTAATAAAACTGAACACCGAGCCATCATTGCCTCTTCTTTCTGTTTTTTTCCATTTGGTTTAAGTAAATTTGAATCTGTACACATAACTGTTGACATTGTCTGAGAATCTTTTACTTCTGAATTAGATGTTTGTACTGCAGTTGAAGAGGGTATTACAACCATAGTGTGACTTATCCTAGAATTTCGGTTTTCTTTAAATATTGGTGCCGCAGTAATTTGTCCTGTTTGTTGGATCGAATTTTTAGAAGCTTTTGATTTAGATATGGAAGGTGACGGCAAAATTGCTAGAGGAACTGGAGAATCTGCTAATGGTAAAGGTGGCGGAAGCAAAGGACATATATCGAGCGGTTCATCTTTTATAACATAATTCATTTCTTCTTCATTACGAATTTTCGCATTACATGTTGCTATGTGTTTTAATGTGTTTGACTGATTAGATAATTTACATTTGCATTTAGGACATTGCAAAGAACTAGTTATGCAACCATGCATAAAAAAAAGATTTTTTGTTTGAAACTCTACTGAACATAATTTACATATAACATTCGGTAAAATATTTATTTGCACCCCACGTGGAACTAAATGGCATTCACGAATATGTCTAAAATAATTTATAATAGTAAAGTATTCAAGTTATTTAATATTATGCGAGTATAATTGTCAATGTTACCTAGTTAGACCTTGTAAAGAATTTATTTCTTTATCGCATCTACCACATTGATAAGGCGTTTTTGATAACTTGTGCCATAAATTATGACTTTTAATTTCATTTGTTTCCTCTATTTTCTCGTTGCACCTTACACAAAAGTAACGATCTATTGAAGGAACATGTAACTTTAACAAATGGCTTTGCAAAAGAGCTGCAGAAGCAAACGTCATTTGACAAATTTGACAGATAATCATTCTAGGTTCCTGTTTAATGTTTTTGAGTGTTTTATCAGCTTTTAATTTGTCTTGCTTCAACTTCAAAGTATTTTCCAATTTATTTTTTTTTTCAATTTTAGGTTTGGGTATGGGAATTTTGTTAACTTCAGTTTTTGCAGCCTTATCTAATTTTGCTTTAAATTTTTTACTTGCTTTATTAGATAAAATATCATCTTCAATTTTCCTAAAATATTCAAAAATTTTACGTATTACAACAGGATTTTCATTTTGAAGAATGATTGTCAAAACTTACACTTCCGAATTAAAGGGGTCCTCGTTTTCTAATTTAACTTGTTTTGGCTCATTGAGAAAGGGAGGCGGCTCCGCATTTTTTCTCTTTTTTGCTTTTTTTTCTGTTTTAGCCTTTTTATTTTCTAAACTATCTTTTTTAGGAATTGCAGAATTAACAACTGTTTCACCTTGTTCCCATTTAAGTTCCAACTACAAAAAAATATGAATTTGTATTTTTTGTTTATGATTTTGAATTTGATATTTCTATACTTACTTTAGGCTGCTCTGATAATCCTAAAAGTTTTCTCGTTTGCACGTTTGTGACATAGCACATTTCTCGAAATTCATGAAAATCGTTAATTTTATCAAAACAAAGGGCACAAATTGTTTTTGGCATTTGATCATTTGGAGTTACCTAACATTAAAAACGAGCTTTAATTTAGTTATCTTGTCTAATTTGTAAAAATTATTCCAATATTGTAAAAAGCACATAATTTTTTTTTTTAACAAGTTTGAATTGTTGAACTCTTCAAACTTCTAAAATATTTTATATTTTCTATGTTTTGATTTTTTACAATATTAAGAAAAAGCGAATTTAATACAGAATTATACATATGTAAATTTTCTGATTAAAGTTATTTCTGATATTACCTGAATCCCAACACAATTAAATATTTTTTTGTACAATGGGGGCTCAATTTCCCCATCATCGCTTAAAAACACGACTTCTTCCAATATTCCAACCTTGTTAGGATTATCAATTCCGCACAATCGACATATTTTATATAAATTATTTTTAACTTGTTTATTAATTTTGACAAATCTTTCCATTTTCTTCTACCGTGTTTTTCTTTTAATTTTCTCAACCAGACGTTGAGGGCTCGGCTAAATTCAATATTATTCACAATAATAAACGTCAATAAATTATCTCCCAGAAAAAATCCACCATTCACAATATCTCTTTGATTTCTATTAAAACAGAGAATTTTATATGTATCTTAAATAATTAGAACTTACGTTAACAATATATTAAAAGTATTGAAGTAAGAAAATAAAAGTAGAAAAAACCAATTCTATGTAATGTATTTCATAGTTCATTAATATAAATTACACAAGTAGAAATGTTTAAAAATCTTCAGTGCAAGCACCAATGAGTTATTTAAATTGTTTTTTCTTTTTTGGTTCTCTTTTCATTTTCTTATTCACAATTTTATGAAACTTAAAATGGAGCGACGTTGCAATTTGTAAAATGACTGCTATAAAAATAGTTATTGATTTCTCGCATTTGGTAACTTCTTTTGTCTAATTATATTAAAATTGCAATAACTTTTTAGCAGAACTTGAAAATATGCTAAATTGTATTTGCTTTAAAGTAATTATAAGACAATAAATAGTTTTTACTGAAATTTAACTTCTTTCACTTTTTTTTAGTAACATTAAATGTGTTTAAAAAAAACTTTGTTTTAAAAAGGTGTTTATTGATTAGAGACATTATCATGTTCAGCAATGTCATGTTCAAATGTTTGTTAAAATTTTAACAAGTTAATCGATGAAAAATACTACATGCATCTAAGTTTTTGAAAGACAAAATCTGACGCACTTTTTAAATTACTTCAGAATATATTTAACTCTTTATAAAAAAAATAGCAAGCTCCAATTCATTTGTTATTTTCTTACTTTCATGCATACATAACATTTTTTTTTGTTACCTATTTAAAAATTTAAGGGTAATCCCTGTTAATTAATAATTGGATTGCATTGCCAAAAAACTAAATTTATATCAGTAATCACCAAAACTAAAGGGCAAAAAATTTGCTACAATTAAAAACGATAGACATTGAATACGAAACTATTTGCTATGCCTATATGTAATTTTGTGCATATTTTAATGATTAAAACTTTTTATATTTTTCCAATTCCTAAATCAATTAAATGAAAATTGTAATATTTAAAATATAGTTTGTATTATTATTTGAGTAAAATATTTTTAATTGTTTTAAGAAATACTACTTTTATTAAAAAATTTACTATTCCGGTTTTACAATCGATGCAATTTGGGTTAAAATAATCGACTGTCTGTTTTGACAGTAAAGGAAAGTACCATTCACAATAAAAAATTTATTCATTTACCCCTCCACAATAAGATTTATAATAATTTTTCATAACAAAATAAATTAAAGTTTAAAAGTGGAATTTACATTTAGATTTGTAAAGCATAGTTTTTATCAAGCATTGTGTAATAAACAGCTGTTTTTATCAATAAATTTATAAATTTTAATTGCCAAAATTAAATTCTTATACAAAACTAAAAATAAAAAACATGTACAAAATGTCAAAAGCTTAAAATAAGAAACATGTATAAAATGTCAAAAATGCGTATAGCGCAAAGTTTCAATGTTAATACAAAATGAGGAGTTACTATCGAACCCCACTAATATGAACTAAACAATTATCTACTTGTATTACTACCTCGCAAATAGAAAGAAAAAGAAACTATTATTTTATAGAACCGAAGTTTTATCGTTCACATAAAAATATAATTGCTCTTTTCCCACGCAGGAAAACTCTTTTCTCTCTTAAGCTGGATTCGTCGTTTTTGAGCTGAACTATTTAAAGTCGAATCATTTTTTCTCTTGAGTCTTGGTTCGTCTGAAAACAGCTGATTTTTTTTTGTTATAATGCATTTACTACTTTTTTGACAAGAATTATATGTAACTGCTATAGTTCAGTATATATAAATTTGACGTTTTAAAAACACCCCACATTAAAGTTGAAGTTGATTCAACTTTTTGAGAGAAAGGAAAAAAGCTGTACTAAAAATAAAAAGAATGTCAAAAATCCAAATTTTCATGTAAAATACATCAGCTCGTCGTTTAACTGACGAACCAATGAATCCAGCTTTATTACTTTATTGTGACATGATTTACATAACTGTAAAAAAATAGAATAAAATCGTTAACAATATCTATAGTGTTGATAACACCAATTAATATTGTATAAATTCGTTTTCCTTTGTTTTTTCCTAATGTAATAGTTCCTCTGTAAATGGTGCTTGTATTAGGGATGGTATATTTATGTGTACGTATGATTATCTCAGCTATTGTAAAGTTCTTAATTTTAAAGAAGCTTACTTCGCGTTTACATTATTTGTATTTGCTATAAAAGAAAAAATCTTTGTTACCCTTTGTGTAAAGATATTTCAAAATTACATTTTCCATATAAATATTCACTTACGAAGATATGCGTGCCTGTATGTTTGGAAAACTAAATAGCTCTAGATATGTACGTGTCATCTTTATAATCTGGTTGTACTGTATTATTAAAAGAAGAAAAATTGTTATTATTGACAATCATATGTATATTTTTTAGTTTTAAAAAGAAAAGATGAATTCAAAATGGGAAGCTAAATACGATTTTAACAAAAATGCTAAATCATATGAATGTCCCAAAAAAGGAATAAAAAAAGAAGTAGTAAGTTTCAACTACCAGTCTATGACAAAACCAACAGAAATATCCAGATGTCTAGTTATAATCGATGATATAAAAAATTTAAATAACAGGGAATCCAATTATTTGTCCGCTAAATTAAAAACAGAATTTTGGATTGAATTGGGTTCTGCTGTTACCGCTCTAGATTATTATGTAGAAATAATCTTGCAACAAATGTTTCAAAACGAAACAAGCCGATGTTACATCAAAACTAAAGCCGGAGAGGAGATTACCTTCATAATAAAACTTATTAAAATTGATTTCAAAGGATATATTTTTGAACTTAATTTGAAAGACGCTTACGAGTTATCAAAAAAATATAAGGAAAATGGGGTTTTAATGTTTAAAAAGTATCCAAAATTTGCTCAAGAATATTTTTGTCGTGCTGCCAAGATTCTGCTGTCTTATGGACCTTTTGATGATTTATCGGAAGAAAATGATGGTGTTGAAGCTGAGTTATTAAAAAAATTACTACAGAATTTAAAATTAAATATTTCAGCATGTCTTATAAAAGAGCAGCGATATGAAGAGGTCGTATTTTTGACGAGTTTTGTGGAAGAAAATTCGGAGAATATAGATAAAGCCATTTATAGAAGAGCTTTGGCTCTACATAACTTAAAAGAATTTAAAAAAGCTAAGGAAGTTATAGAGAAATCGAAAACATTTAGGAAAAACGCAGAATTAGTCAATTTGCATACGAAGATTTTAAATGATTGGAAAACTAACGATCATAACTATAAGAATGTTGTAAGAAAAATGTTCAGTTAGGGGCACTTATTTCACATTCCTATAATGTTTCTCTATTTATTCGAAAACAAAAAAAATAAAAATATTAAGCATATTTTTTTAAATGCTAATGAGTGTTTATTTTTTAAAGCATTCTTTGATGTTTCAATAAAGCAAAAATTTCAGAAAATAATACAAAAATAAAATGATATTATGGAGTAAATTCAAGCTTTAAGTACATGTTATTTACATATTTGATTCAAATATTTTCCTATGTTATCAAACAAATAATTTTAATTATACATTAACAGAGGCGAATTGCTTGATATTAGAGGTACCTGCATCAATCTTTAATTATATCACTATAATCTTCCTGGATCGTAATTTTCCCAATTTCTATGGTTCAGCGTATTAAAATCATCACAATTTTCTGCTATATCCAACAAATATTTTTTCAATTTCAGAAGCTCGGAGTCTTTATCACGATTTAAGTGGGCTTGACGATAAGGCCGTATTCTTAAACCTGATTTAGGGTTCATCAAAAAATTTCTTCGGATATCATCAAGCATTATTGTATTTTTTGAATTATAATAATCTGGATATTTTCCCCAAATTACTCCCAAAGGTTTTACATCAATTACACCACGGTCTGTTGTATAAATGCTTATCATTGCGTTTGAATCTAAATAGAACAAAATTTTATAATCTGGATTGGCACTTACGCCCAAAAGCTTCATTTTTTCTTCAATCCACTTCATACCGGTTGCTGACCAAATAACAATATCATAATACGCATAAGCCGAAGTTAAAAATTCGTGTAAATATGGACGCATTAATTCAGCTCCGGTTTCAGCTGTAGATCGATGATCAAATAAAGTGTAATCTATATCAAGAACAAGCAAATGTCTATTTTTTCTTGGGGGAGTAATTTCCTTGATAACGTAGTCCTTTATACGTTTTTGCACTTTGTTCAAATATATGCACGAGTTTTCTATTGTTGGCATATCTTTTTCTTCATTGTCCTCAAAATCATCCACAACGTCTTCAGAACCGTCTGGTTTACTACAGGCATTTTCTATATCCTGCTCTGTTGAACCCATCATCATTATTTTAAAATTAGGTTTTAAGTCTAATTGGTTAAGACGTACGTCATCTGCAGCCAATTTATCTAAAAGAACAACCATTTTGCTATTAGCTTTCTAATAAATTATTCATTCATTCGTTCTTACTTTTATATTTTAAATTTAGAAGCTTCTGCCTTTCAGGACGGACTTGTGTTTTTTTATAAATTTCATGTTTCAAAATAGCTACGGTATCTTGTTCAACCAAATCGCCTGTAATTACATAGTTCAAAAATATTTAAGCACAATGATTTTTTCCTGCTTTATTGAATTCATACTTATTGGAAATTCTTTTCCACTCCACTTTACAATAAATGTTACGTCCTTAACATCATCCATATTGGAATATAATTATCAATTTTAAAATTTATAATTAAAAACAAATTCCCCAAAACTCTTACAAAAAATCAAATAAACATTTGATAATTGGAGAATCTTTCACTTTAATATCACATGACATTACTTTCATCGCTTCAATCATTCAATAGTGAATAACAATCACTTATATTTGATCACAGGCCTGAAAATTAAAATATTTTTTTTTACTTAAGATTTGACGTAAACTTATGTTTAAATGTTCATCCATGGCTGATATAATATTGTTCATATATTTGATAATAGTCGATATGAGTGTTTAAAATATCATTTTATAACTTACATTATGTTTATTAATTGCAAGCTTACTGGTAGATAGTACACTAGTGAATTAAACAAAAACAGAAATTTTATTCACATGCGTTTATTTATTCATTTGGAATTGTTTTCAAACATGGTTGACAGAAACATATCTGATATTTTTGCGATATCAAGGTTTGGAAATAAAATTTATTTCTCACAACAAATATTCTGGTGGTTTGTATGGATTAGTGAATTAACAAAACAGACAACTGAAAATTTTGTGATTCTTCGTTCAACAATATGTTAAGCTTTTAGGTCCAAAAAGTATCGAATATATGGTTGAAAGGGTATGTCAAGGGATAAGAATAGGAAGTAAAAACGCCCAAAGAATTTAAAAGTACAAGGTCCTGATAAATTTTTAGTATGCATTCAGTTTGAAATAACAAAATTTGGCCGAAAATTAAAAAGCGCATATTATTTGAGGTGTTTTGCTAATTTTTTTGAAATGTTGACATGTTTTGCTGTTTACCAAAACGTAGAACAAAAGTGAATTCTAGCTATAGAAAATAATTTTGTTTACCGAAGTTGTTAGCAGAAAGTAGAATGTAAAGTTGACGTCAAAAAGTTAGCATTTTGGGAGACGTCAATTGTGAGTCTCAGTTACAAAGCAGTAAATCTCTAATGGATATTCAAAACCAAAATTTTTGATTTAGCTTTTTTCAATGTATATTTTAAGTTTTTTCATAAATTTGAAGTTGATGCAATAAAATTAGTTTAAAATAATTAGATATATAAAATTGAAACTTTCTTGGTTGAGACGATCTAATTGGCAGTTGCAACTCGATTGCGGTTCTGAAAATCAATAAAGAGAATGCAATTGTTACTATTCTGGGTAAAATGGTCGAATAAAGTCATCAAAATGTCCACACGCGTTACTATCCTTGCCTAAAAAAATTGTTGGCGAGGGAAGTGTAATGAAACGTATGCCAACAATTGATGCAAAAGTGGGTGTGTAAACCGGCATATTAACCATTATTTTAATTATAATGTAAACACAGCTATCAACATTTATTTTGATAGCGAAAGTCTTATTGGATATTATAAACAGCTGAGCTTGTTTACAAATTTTTACTCTTATGTTTGAAATTTATTTCAATTGATTTGTTTGACATAATACATTTTTACTTACACAATTCTTTAAATCAAGTGCTACGAAACAAATGCTTTCACACTTTGTACTCAATAATGCTTAAATACCGCAATGTTTTTCAATTATTCAAATCTCCATTAATAAGTTTGTATGACACGAAAGTTTTTAGCAAGTACTTAAGTTCTAATAAATTCAGTGAACAAGCTGAAACAAAAAGAAATGGAAATAAAGAACTGAAAAATTTACCAACTCTGCGAGAGGGTTTTGAGAGTATTTCTGATAAGTCCAAAGATACTTTCTTGGATATGGTAAAAATATTTGAAAACAAAAGCATCAGTCGAAGAAGTCATGTGGAGTTTATTTATACAGCTTTAAAAAACATGGAATCTTTTGGTGTTCACACAGATATTGAAGTGTATAAAGCCCTAATCAATGTAATGCCTAAGGGTAAATTTATACCTACTAATATATTTCAAGCTGAATTTATGCACTACCCAAAACAACAGCAATGTATAATAGATTTGGTACCTTAATCAAAAAATGATTGAAACATGATTTAAAATTTTTTTCATTAAATTTTTGCAGCTCGAACAAATGGAGGATTGTGGGGTGATTCCTGATTATGAGATGGAAGCCATGCTACTAAATATTTTTGGGCGAAGAGGTCATCCCCTTCGAAAGTATTGGAGAATGATGTATTGGATGCCAAAATTTAAAAACTTATCTCCATGGCCTTTACCAAATCCAGTACCAAATGAAGCTTTAGAGTTAGCTATATTAGCTGTTGAACGAATGTGTTCTGTTGATTTATTATCAAAAGTCGAGATATACAATAGCGGGGATATCCCGGAGGCAGTGGATGACACTTGGATTGTAAGTGGTATTAGCAAGGACCAATCAGAATTACTGAAAAGCCATGATAAACAAAAGCCACTTTATATAGAAGGTCCCTTTCTCATATGGTTAAGAAATAAACGTGTTAATTATTTTACTTTAAGAGGGGATCCAGATGAAGAGTTTTTCAAAAAACTTGAAACAATTGAAAATGAGAAGAACCCAGATGGTAGTACTAGTTCCATATTTAAATTATATTTTTATTAATATTGTTTAATTTTTAAGATATTCAAGATATAAATATACCTTTTTTCGGCTTACCACCCATAAATAAAAGTAGACAGATATCTACCTTAAAAAGATCAGTCCACCAGCAAGAAGAAGGAACGATATTTGGCATATGTGCGACAGGAACTTCTACCAAAGATTCCTTGTTGTCTTGGATTAGGTTGTTAGAAAAAAATGGTAATCCAGTTTTGGGTCAAATACCAATTTTGTTTAGGTTTCATTCTAAAATTGACACAACCTTGGTTCCTGTATCTAAAACTGAAAACATAACGGATAAGAATAACGAGAAAAGATAACAGCAAAATATTTAGTTTTAATAGTTTTTAATTGAATAAAATTTTTGTTACATTTTCATTTTCCTTTACTTATATGTACATACATAATTTCTACTGCTGTAGAAAGAAATTAAAATATAAACTAATACTTTTTCTTTAAAAAAAATATACATATTTATTTACGATATATTATGTACTTATTTTAAGTACGAATTAGTTTCTTTTGTGAAAATAAAAAAATTTCATTTTTCGACTAGAAAAAATATGTTTTAATATACAACGTTTTTAAGTTACCAAATTTCTTAAATCTAATCACAGATTTTAAATTTTGAAAATTCATATTGGTTTTATAAAACTTAACACAAAAGATTGATAGAAAATCATTTTCGTTTTTAAAACCGAAATTATTACTTTTTCTCGAAATATATATATATGTTTGCTTTTTATTAAATATGATACAGAACTCTCTTAAAAACACAAACTTAAATTTATGATATTAAAATGAAAACAAAAATATTTTACATATATCTTCTTTGTATTGTGAGATCCCCGTCATCAAAAATAAATTCTATTTACTAAAAACTATCTAATTTCAACTATATATGTAAATAAACTTTGTCCAATAATTTAAACTCTTTATATTAATGTAGTACGGGGAAACATATATATTTAGTTCTAAATGAAATCTAAGAAACTTATGGAAATACCAGTATTGGGAAAATATTGAACAATAAGTTAAAAACTATAAGCTAAAACCTTCAATCTAGCAATAAATTTGTAATGCTTCTAAAATTTTAAGTCAAATTCCTGAACAAAAAAGAATTTAATTTATCTGTTCCAATTATAATTAATTAATTTATAATTTTGAAAACAAATTATTTTTCTTAATATTTTTGTTTAGTTCTATTGTTTGTCTTTAGTTTATTAATCTCAGAACACAAAAGCGTGCTAAAAAAGTAAAATTGTTCCTAAAATGTTTTTTCTGTTATTATAAGCAGATAAAAATCAATATTTAAATTTAAAGTTGAAAAACATGTGTTACATGCCCTATTCCTTTATTTCTTCCTTCTCGGAAAAGAATTCTCATTCCAGGTCGAACGTATTCTGGGTGGCAAACAAATTGGAAAATCACTGATGCACTATCATTTGTTCCTAAGCTTTCTTTACCCATTATACCACGGATAACGGCAGTTTGCCTGATACTACCAATATGGACAGTCGTTTGAAATCCAACGCATATTGCAGTGGCATGATACAGAACGGAAACTTTTGCCTAAATAATAGAATATTTTGAATAAAGCTACAACATACATCAATATTTTTTAATACCTGAAAAAAATATATTCCTGAAGGATCTTCCTCGTTTATGTTGTCCGCTAAAAGGATCATTCCACTGCGTAACATTGAAAGGTTTTCGTTAGGAAGAAAAGATAAGGATGCACTTTGACCTGCTCGAACAACTCTGCAAGGAGCTTTATTTCTATGAATAGAGTGAACCTAAAATTTTTATAACGTAATTAGTTTCGTAAATTAAAAAGGTTTTATACGCTTACTGTAACCGGAAAAAAATGTCCATCTGCTAATGGACCTATTTTCATTTGCATATTTTCTGTTAAAACACCTTTTGTTAGTAGACCCCCAACCACGGAACCAACTTCAGATACTCTAAATATTTCATCAATATGAAATTCACAAGGTTCCTGTTCTAACCGCTCTTTTTCTGAATTACTTATTCCCGGTGAAAGAACGTACAAAAACCTGGTAACCAAATCTAATCCAGATCCAGTAACATTTGATACGCAAAATATAGGTACAATGTTTTCCGCTGTTAAATTCGAGCCCGCCGTCAATACATCATCCTCATTATTTACAACAAAGGGCACCTTTCTACAACCCACAGAAGTAAGGATGTTTTTTAATTCGTTTACAGTACTTTCAGGTGAAGTTATATCAGTTTTAGTCACAACTATAAAAAAGGGCATGTCGAGTGCTCTTGCAATAGATAAATGTTCCTTACTAGTTCCATTAAAGCCACTACCAGCTGAAACAACTAGCATTGCATGATGTGGTGAATAACCTGACAAAGCTTGTACCGTTGTTTTCATATAGCGACGATGACCAGCTAAATCCATAAATGTAACTAATTTTGTTGATTTATCGCTAATTTCTTCAGCTGTCATCATTTCATTATATTTATAATTAATAATATTGCCCGCAGAATCAAAACCTAATGTTTCGTGCGATATACAAGATGTTCTACCAGATTGAATTTCATGCATATGACGGAACATATTTAGCCGAGCACGACCTCTGCCGTTGTCAAATTCTCCTTGAGTTAAAACACCTAATAGAGTAGATTTTCCAGCATCTGCTCCACCTAAAACTGCTACCCTAACTTCTATATTATGTTGATCATCTGGTATTTTACGCACCAAAACCTCAGTTACAGAACGTTTTCCACCAACTGATTTTCGTCTTAAAACACTAGTTGAGGCACCTAAATTATGTGCCATTTGTTTAAGAGTGTTCAACGATGCATTCATATCTTTATCATTAAGGCCGTGCATATGTCCCAAATCAGAGACTCCAATTTCATATATTGCTTCACCATGACCTTCACGTAGACGCCACTTCATTTGTGTAACCAAATGTTCAAACCGTTGTTTTGAAGGATTTATTAATTTTAATTTATATTCAATATTTCCAAGTTGTGGTTCCGGAGGTAAAATACCTTGATCGAAATCTATAATGATTTTATTGTTATTTTTATAATCCGATTCACTTTCACTGGAGCTACTTGTTGAAATTGTTCGATCATGATTTGTTCTAATATGTTGACCTTCATTATACTTATTTTTTGATTTTTCATTTCGATGATTTTTTCTGTTCTTATTGTTATCTAATTTCAAACATTGATTATCCAAAAAATTATCCGATTGAGTTGGATCAAACAAACTTAGAAAGTCCATTATTTATCTAAAACAATATCAGATAGATTATTATTTTGTTCCAAAAGATTTGTATGAATGTGTGTTTATATATTTATATAAATACAAATTCAAAATTAAAAATTTAAATATGTACATGAACATAAATATTTTTTATGTATGTTTAATATTGAGTATTTTATATAAAATATTTTATTTCACAAAAAATATTATAATTTACTAAATAACATTTAATGCAATTAACAGAATTAGAATGGAAACAATATTTATATGTAGTTCTATCTATTTTGTGTGAATGCAATGACTTTATAAAAAATATTACTTCTCTGTAATATAATCTACTTTAAACTTGTAACTGTTTTAATACAAAACAGCTTACCCTTTTCACTTTTGATTAAATTATTTGGTTTCGACAGCAAACTAATGCAATATACCCAACATATTATACTAAATGCTGTAGATCGAAGTTTAACAGGTCTGGGCATATATACAACATCTTTAGAAAATTTATTCTGGTCTCTAAACCTTATAGGTTTGTGGAAAATACTTATCTACACCTCAGCATCTCAGTCTTCCTTTGCATTAGGCAGAACTAACTCCCCGTTTTGCCCAATTTCTTCAGATGAATTATCAAGTAGCGAAAATTTGCTTTTAAATTTTCTTCGATTAAGTATTTTGTTTTTTTAATTTTAATACATACATAATATGTACATATTTATTACGGAAAACTTTTGATTCTCTTTCACCTACTTTTGTATTAGCCTACTGATGTTTCTTTTTTCTGATTTTGATATTTTCATGATGAATCATAGCTTTATTTGGTTTTACTATTTTACTAATAACATAGCTAACATTACATAATATTACCAATGATTTAATAATGGTTATGTAATTTGTTTCTAACCGCATGGTGATAATTTTTAATTTATTACAATGCTCAATAAAAATAATTAAGAAATTTAATAATAAAAAAAGAATTTTTTATTTTATTTTTGTATTTAAATTTCTTCGAAACACAAAAAACCATTTGACTTTTATAGGGAATTTTATTTTTTATTATACTTTACATGTAAAAAATTACAGCATTAAGAGTAGCTATTTCGTAATAAATAGTAGTTAATGTTTCGTGAACAAATTATGGTAGGAGCCCTTTCCAAGCAACTTACATGCATGAATTTGCACATACTATATGTTAAAAAAAACTAAATAAAAGCTTATCGATTTATTCTGGTTTTTGAATACAACAATAAATTCAATACTTATTAACTTTTCCGTAGCAGTTGTTTTTAATAAAAAAAACATTCAATTGCCACGTTAAAAACAAACTTGGCTTAAAGCAGAAATATGTAAATATAAGTTAAATACAATTATCCGTTTTCATGGTTTATCCATGTGTATTTTTCAAAAAAATATTCAATAAAAGATTTTATAAATCTACTTACCTACCTACTAAGTGCCTAAGTAAAATAAAATTTTTGCACAAGTCAAATTGTAATGTTTTTGCTTTTAAATTGTTAAAAAAAACTTTTACTTTTTAAAATAATAAAAAGAACGTTTTTGGTACTTTTATAGAAAGGTGTCAAGACGTGTAGGAACAAAACCATAATCATAATGTATGAATCCATCCTAACATTCTTTTTCACAATACCTAATCATTTTCTTTTAATCTAGTTCATTGCTTTTATTTAAATATCTTTCCAAACAATCATGTACATACATATGTACACTTACATTAAGCAACCTTGATAAACAGTTCAATTCCCTCCAGCGTAATTTTATAAAATTTTATATGAAAGTATCTGCGAACTACTTGTACAATATTTATGTATATATTTTGGAATATTTTTATATTAATTGCTATTTAAATTTGTAAAATTAAAGTAAACATTTTCTTCCAATATGTTTGATTCAACAGTAGGACATTTTTAAAAAATTGGCTTACGTATTTTGTTAACTTTAGCGATTCATTCGTATATACATATAAACGATTGCTAAATCTTACCTACATCACTAGTATTTAAGAGCAAATTAAAAATCGAATTTTTATTAAGTCACATATCAAAGTAGAACTTTGCTTATTTGGCATACTTATCTTTAATTTTAATATAATTGAAAGCCTATATACCAAACCTGCCAGACTTTTTTTATTTTGTCGCAAAACAATTATATTTTGCATCTTTTGTATTCTATTATATTTTGTATTTTTGTATTAATTACACAAATATGTAAGTATGTATCTCAATAGGTGTTCTTATTTACATGCCTTTTGTTGGTATTAATTTATTTATTGCACAAAGTCTGACCTTACTTTAACTTTTATAATTCAATTTGTTTACTGACGTAATTTTTATTTTTGTTTTCTTTTTTTCAAAAACATACTTCTTAAAAGTGAAATCTATTTACAAACAATTTGCTTTCTTGCTATTTGCCAAATTTCTAAGCACAAAAAAAAATTAAAAATAGATACACAATATTTTTTGAAATTTCACAAATATTGTGAAATTACCAAAATTACTAAGAAAATGTTCAATTTTATAAACTTATGTATGTACATATGTACATGCAACTACATATCTGCTAATATTATAATTATTGTATATTAAACCTACTCTTTGTTAAATTTTTCAATAGTTTTGCTTAGTTTACCCTCCTTTTTAAAATTATACTTTGTTGCGTTATTTTTAATTAATTGTACATTTGCAATTTTATATTTCATAAATTTAAAATTATTTCTTAATTAAATCTTAAACAATTTTTTTTACTTTTAACTCATTCTGAACTTTTTTTGTTCATATTTTCACATCACCCCAGAGCACATAAAACAAAGTAAAACTGCAAGTGCAAGCGACAAGACAATATATAAATATACTTATGAAATGTCAAAATCATTTGTTTACTCGTTATTTGTTGCTAATGTTTGTAGCGTGTAACTGCGAAATGTGCTATGTTGTGGCAACAGTATATTGCTTTCATGCCGTTAAATTCAAAACTTTTGCATAATATTCATGATTTATTAAATATATATGGGTTTCTTCACGAGATAGAATTCAATTATATCTTAGTTATTTCTTTTGAAAAATAATAAGCTTTGTCTCATGAATAGGTTTTCTTTTCACCAAAAATGAATACAAGCATATATAATTTTTTGACAAGTTATATTGATTTTAACATAACAGTAATGTCTTTATATCTAACAAGTCCCAATGCTCAGAGAGAAACTTGAAAGCACGACCTTATTTGATATGGGTTTTTTTAAATCGAAGTGGCTATTTTTTGAGAAGAAATATTAAAATGAATTCACACTTATTATAAAGCAGGTAAAATTTAGAAATTATATTTGAAAAATCAAAAAAATATATTAATATTTTCATTGATAATTATTTTAAAATTTAAAAAAAAAGCGGAAAAACAACAAGCACATCCTTCGCCTTCAACGTTTTATATGTTACTGAAAGCATTTTATTATTTTTAAGTGAACAGCTTTTTTTTCTAATAGGGTAAGCTAACTCAAGATATGGGAAGTAACTGTAGTGTCAAGTTGAAAATATAAATAATGAAAGATATTTATTGAATATTGATATAAATACATAGTAAAGAAAAAATTTGAAGAGGGAATTAGAAAATAATATTTAAAATACAATCAAATATTATTTGTTAAATACAAATTTTATATAAACTTCAAAATTTTACCTCTATTTTTATTTGAAAAAATATTAAAAACTTACTATCATTTATATCAATTACCTAAGAAAAAAAATATTTGAAATGTTTGAAAAAAATAATCACATATTTCCGACACAAAAATTCCGACTGTAAAATAACAGGTATTTTAAAATTTTGGTTCAGGTACTTTAAAATTCTTTCCGTTTAGAATTAAGATGGGGGGGAATGGGCAGCATGCGTAATACAGTTGGTAGTTTCCTGCTATATCAACCTAGCCTCTACTGCTCGACGCCAAGTCTCACCTGCTAGTGGTCCCTCCTGCTACGCTGAGCAACTAGAGCCAAAGATTCGGTTCCAACCCGAGTGGAGTAACTCTGGTCAGCAAACAAACGAGAATGGCGGACAAAAGAATTATGCAATGGATAAAACAACTGGATTGATTACCCCAGGTGGTAAGCCAAAAAAATTGGTGAATCCACCCTCTACGGAGGCCGGCCCCACGGATTCTGGGGGGGGGCCAACTATTGCTAACTTCAACCTCGACGAGTACAATTTCACCAGGTACCAGCTCAAACTCTGTTATCGGAAGTAAAGTAACCGGGCGTACTCCTTCAAACTTGGGCTCTATAACTATCGGTATGGAGGAATATGAAGAGTTGCGCAAAAAAATTATTGAAAATGAAAGAAAAATGATTGAGAACGAAGCTGTTACTAAGAAGCTTTTGGAGGAGCTCAACATCTTAAAAGCTGAAAATCTACACTTAAAATCTGCGCTGAATGCGAGTATAAACAACTGTGATAAGAATAAAAATAAAGATTCCTGCTCAAGTGACGAAGACCTCACTGGATTTGAAACTGACTCCAACCTAAAATGGGTTGCTCATTCAAGAAGAAGGAATAAGAAGAGAAAGGCTAACTCTTCTCCAGAAATCAGCAGCGAATTACCAAAACCTGACAACTCAAAAAAAGTAGAAGCTTCGAAGAATAAGAGTGACGATCCCACAACGACTACAAATAGCAAAAGGCTTGAAGACAAAACTAACTCAGTGGCTCAGGATACGGCTCTTGATTATAAATCTAGAGAAAGGAAACCTCCGCCTATAAATATTGTTGGAATTGACGACTATAAAAAAATAAAAAATCTGCTAGTTAACACCACAAATAAATATAAAATCAAGCCATTAAACAACGAAGTCTGGAAAATTAACGCTGAGGCCCCTAATGATTATAGAGCCTTGGTCAACAAGCTTGAAGAGACTGGTTATCAGTGGTTCACATATGAGAACAAAAATGATAGACCAATAGGGGTTATGGCTAGGGGACTCCACTGGTCATGTGATCGTATGGAAATCATTGATGAGCTACTTAGACAAAACTTCAGAATTGAAGATGCAGTTAACATTATCAAAAAAGAAAATCAAACCAAAGAAAATGGTGAAAAGGTCACCCATGTTAAAAAGTTTCCCTTGTTTATGTTAACATTCAACAAAAATGAGAGTATAGAGAAGATATATAAAATCGGATCTATTCTGGGCATTACTGTGAGAATTGAACCAATAAGGAAGAATACAAATTCTACTCCACAATGTAAACGATGCCAGGCCTACGACCACACACAAAAATACTGCAAAAAGACTCCTAGATGCGTTAGCTGTGGGAAAGAACATGACTCTGCTTCTTGCACCCTCAGTAGAAACTTACCTCCAACGTGTGCTAACTGCGGTGGAAATCACCCAGCGAATTACCGTGGCTGCGAAGTAGCGAAGGAATTCCAAAAGCGTAGAAATAGAGCTGTTGCTATCAAAAAAAGATCACAAAACAATAACCCAGAAAGTCAGAAAACTCTTCGTTTGGAGCACGTAGACCTACAAAAATTCGACATAAATGAGGTGTCCAGCGGTAGTCACATCAATGGAACAACGAAAATTTTTGCTCAAGTTGCCAAAGAAAATTTGAAGTCAAAAACTCCAGCGAAGATAACTTTAGAATTAATATATAATAAACTGCAGCAGCATGAAATATTAGAAAAAAGCTTATGCCAGCGGCTAGATAAAATAGAAAATAAAATTAACATGATGCATTATAATAAATGACCCATACATTAAGAATAGCGGCATGGAATGCAAACGGATTACTTAATCATGTCCATGAGCTAGAGGTTTTCCTACATAACGAGGAAATAGACATTGGTCTAATTTCTGAAACACATTTCACTGACGAATCATATTTAAAAATACGAGGATATGAGTCTTATTCTGCTACCCATCCCGAAAACAAAGCCAAAGGGGGTTCATTAGTGCTGATTAAGGATAACTTGGAGCATCAGCCAGTTATTGCAATAGAAAAGGAATCCATGCAGATTGCTTCAGTTATAGTTAGAGCCAAAAACAAAAACATTAAAATTGCGGCCATTTACTGTCCCCCGAAACATAATTTAAGACAAACAGAATATAAACAGATGTTTGAAGAGCTTGGCAACAGCTTCGTTATAGGTGGAGACTTCAATGCAAAGCATGTCTTCTGGGGCTCCAGACTGACTACACCTAAGGGCAGGGCCCTCTTCGAGGTGGGCAATGAAATGAAATGTTCTTTTCTCTCTGCTGGAAGCCCAACATATTGGCCTTCTGATCCGAAAAGACTGCCTGACATCGTGGATTTCTTCATAGTTAAAGGAGTATCTGAAAATTACCTTAGTATAGAGGGCAAATACGATCTAAATTCTGATCATTCGCCAATTATATTAACTGTAAGTGAAACGATTATTTTGGTTGATGATCCACCGAGGCTAACAAATAAATCAACTAACTGGACAGAGTTCAAAAACGAGCTAAATAATTCAATTAACCTTCGGGTTCCACTACAAAATGAATTCCAACTGGAAGAGGAACTCGACTTATTTGTCTCTAAAATTCAAAGCGCTGCCTGGAACAACACCACATTTAAAAATAAATTAACCACCAACAAAATAAACTATCCCATTGAGATTAAAAAACTAATCAAAGAAAAACGAAAAGCTCGCAAAACTTGGCAAATGTCTAGATCACCAGCGGATAAACAGAAACTTAACCTCCTAAGCAATAATTTAAAGGCACTACTAAAAGATATAAGAAATCAATCCACCTCAAATCGGCTTCAAAATTTGTCAGCTGAACAAGATACGGATTACTCGCTATGGAAAGTTACCGGGTGTATCAAAAGACCACGAACTCAGAATCCACCTATCAAAAAAGACGACAGCTCATGGGCTATTTCTAATCAAGAAAAAGCAGACGTTTTTGCGGACTACTTAGAAAATATATTTAAACCCTTTCCAGGACAATTCAACTTAGAAGCTACCCAAGGGTGTACCTCACCTGAGACATTACAACTCCGAAGAATTACTCCGGGAGAACTAAAAAAAGAGATCAGCTCCACCAGAAATAAAAAAGCTCCTGGATATGACCTAATTACAAGCGAGGTCCTGAAACAACTCCCACAAAATTCTCTGAAAATGCTCCTTTTCCTATGTAATGCAGCTCTTCGCTTAAATTATGTTCCACGTCAATGGAAAACGGCAGAAGTTTTGGTTGTGATAAAGCCAGGGAAGCCAATAAATGAGATGACATCCTATAGACCTATTTCTCTCTTGACAATTATGTCCAAGATTTTTGAAAGACTTGTTCTTAATCGAATGAAGCCAGTAATTCAAGAAAGAAATCTTATTCCAAATCACCAATTTGGCTTTCGATGCAAACACTCCACCATCGACCAGGTGCATCGAATTGTTGATGTAATTGAGAGATCGTTCGAGGAAAAACTTATAAGTACAGGTGTATTCCTTGATGTCGCAAAAGCTTTTGACAAGGTATGGCACGAAGGCCTGCTATTTAAGATTGGGAGGGACTTGCCAGAGTCATTCTGCAAGCTACTTACTTCCTATCTTACTGACAGATGCTTCAGAGTTAAACAAAATGGCGAATACTCAAAACTAAAACAAATTAGAGCAGGTGTTCCGCAGGGGAGTGTCTTGGGACCTATTCTTTATCTCCTGTACACTAGGGATATTCCTTTAAAAAGCGAAGTATTTACGGCCACCTTTGCAGACGACACCGCAATTATGGTGACGGGAGATTCTGCTGAAGAATGTGCCTCCAAGCTCCAGGAATCTCTTGACGAAATTAGCTTGTGGACAAAAATGTGGAAAATACAATTAAATGAAGCCAAATCTGTGCAGGTTCACTTCTCAAACCGTAGATTCAACCCGGTACCCGTTCAAATTAATGGTATTCAAGTGCCTATAGAAAACAATGCGAAATACCTTGGTATGAACTTGGATACAAGGCTCAGATGGAAGACTCATGTAAAAATCAAAAGGGATCAAATTAACCACAAATGTAGAAAACTGAACTGGCTAATAGGTAAAAATTCGGCTTTGAGCATACACAACAAAATTTTAATATACAATCAGGTCATAAAACCCATTTGGCTATATGGGATCCAACTTTGGGGGTGTGCCTCCAAAAGCAACATTGACATCATTCAGCGATGCCAAAATAAAATTCTCCGAGCTATATTAGGTGCCCCATGGTACGTAAAAAACAAGGTTATACACCGAGACTTGGGAATTCCCTCAGTCGCAGAAGAGGCTAAAAGATTCGCTCGCAAACACTATGACAGGTTACTATTACACGAGAACTTAAACATGAGAAGGATCTTTCAGGACATTGAACCTGTCAGGAGACTTAAAAGAAGGAAGCCGCACGATTTGTTGATATAGCAGTGAGGAAACGGAATAGCGTCTAAGATCGGGTAACATCACTGGATGCGTGCCCACCACCCCCAGATTCAAAAGTGAAAAATGAATTGCTAGATGAGTCACTCTGACTCAGTTGCAGTATTAACAAAGAAAAAAAAAAAAAAAAAAAAAAAAAAGAATTAAGATAGGTCATACATACACATGCAGGGACATTTTATAAATAGATTGCTCTTGTTTACCTGCTAATAAAATATGAAAAAAGAGCACAGCAAAATTTTTGAAGCACTCAATATAACATGTTTGAAATAGTTTTAAAATAATTATTTAAAAAAACATTATTGGAAGTAGGCACATACATATTTATTTTTAATAACTCAAAAACTAACTGAAATTATTTGAAACAATTTTATAAGTAACGTATAACGAAAGAAAGGTAGGAGGAACGAAAAAATGATAAAAAATTTGAAATTCATATTTCAGTATGGTTTCAAATGTTAATGAGGAAGGATGTATGATTTTTCATGCACATTTTGTATTTCCCAATAAGGTAAGTTGAGTAGTGTCGGCTAACAAAAATGTTAATAAAAGTAATATAGGTTGACACATTTCAACAATTTGAATTATCGCATTTCATTTATTTATACGTTACTTATTAAATTGTTTCAAATAATTTCAGTTAGTTTTTAAGTTATTAAAAATGAATATGTACGCACCTACTTCCAATAAATTTTTTTTTAAATAATTATTTTAAAACTATTTCAAACAACTATTGAGTGCTTCAAAAATTTTGCTGTGCTCTTTTTTCATATTTCATTAGCAGGTAAACAAAAGCAATCTATTTATAAAATGTATATGTACGACCTACCTTAATTCTAAACGGAAAGAATTTTAAAATACCTGAACAAAAATTTTAAAATACCTGTTATTTTACAGTCGGAATTTTTGAGTCATTTGGTAAAATACCATTTATTTCAAAAATATTCAAATCCGGTCATAAAAATATATGATTGTTTTTTCCAAACATTTTAAATATATTTTTTCTTAGGTAATTGATATAAATGATAGTAAGTTTTTAATATTTTTCAAATAAAAATAGAGGTAAAATTTTGAAGTTTATATGAAATTTGTATTTAACAAATAGTATTTGATTGTATTTTGGATGTTATTTTCTAATTCCCTCTTCAAATTTTTTCTTTACTATGTATTTATATCAATATTCAATAAATACCTTTCATTAATTATATTTTCAACTTGACACCACAGATACTTCCCATATCTTGAGTTAACTTACCCTATGAGAAAAAAAAGCTGTTTACTTAAAAATAATGAAATGCTTTCAGTAACTTATAAAACGTTGAAGGTGAAGGATGTGCTTGTTGTTTTTCCGCAATTTCAAGAATTTTAAAGTGGTTATGAATGAAAATATTAATATATTTTCTTGATTTTTCAAGTATATTTTTAGAATTTTACCTGCTTTATAATAAGTGTAAATTTATTTTAATATTTCTTCTCAAAAAATAGCCACTTCGATTTAAAAAAAACCCATATAAAATAATGTCGTGCTTTCAAGTTTCTCTCTGAGCATTGGGACTTATTAGATATAAAGACATTAATAACAGATCTGTCTAGTATTTTATTATCTAAAATATATTAGTATCTGTCTAGTATAAACTTTATAAAACTTGAAAAAACTTTAGTTTTAACTAAAGTTTTAGTATGCTTGCATAAACTTTCTGAGAAAAATAAGCGAAAATTATGACGTCATCGTTTTCTCAATGTTTTAAAGTTTTTTTTAAGTTGTGTAAAGTAAAATTTTGGGCCCAGGCAAACACGCAATTTTTAGTTTCGCAATTTCTGCTTTACTGAGGAATCGTTGCCTGCACAAATTCAAATCGAATGCGTTATATAAAAATTGCAGTCGGTTTGTAAAAAATTACATGATTGCTTAATTGCATGCGACCATACAGTTGCATATGTGCACTAATTATAAATCTATGAAATACAAAAAAGCAATTAAATAGTTATAAAACTAAAAATTGCATGTCTGGCTGCGTTCCTGTTGTTTTAAAAACTTTTAAGCTACCAAAACATATTTTCTTCTTTATGTATATACCACGGGTGACCTAAAAACTTTTGTAATGTCAAGGTTTATAATATACTGTTGATGTTTGAAACAACGAATTAGAAATACTTCACTAAATTTATACTTTTTACTTATACACCCAACCCTCGATTTGCACGGTAGATTGGTTTCTCAAAACTACCCTGTAAATCGAAAATCGTGCAAACCGAATCCACATTTTTTTAATATTGAAAATTGGAGATATACATATCTTACAAGTCCACAATAGGTATGATATCAATTGACAATTCAGAAAATATTCCTCAAAAGGAAATAATGAAACCATGTTATTTATTTTTCTATAATCTCTTGTTTTCATGTTATTTATTTTTGTATAATCTCTTGTTTTATTATTATTAATAAACTAACAAACAAAAATTTAAAAAAAGTTCATTTTAATTTGAAAAGCAATAAGAAAAATTAAAAAGTTCATTCTGTATCATCTTCACTTGTTAGAAACACGATAGCTCTTTTCTTGTTTCCTTTTCGAATATAACAGTGATTTATGATTGAAGAACATTTACTTTTAAACCTTACACTTTCGAAAAGAAATATGTACTGAAATAAGTACACATAATTTATTCAACAATGTATTCAAGTTAGAATAAAGTGCTAGCTAGCAACGGTTTAAAATCTTACGCCTACTTAAATTTAAAAAAAATTTCTTCCTTGAAAACTTTTGTACATACATGATTTATTCAACTGTTTAAGTTTACTGTTAAATAAAAAAGTGCTACTTAGCAATGGTTTAAAATCTTGAAAACATTTTTTTTTAATTTATATGACCGTGCTAAACTGAAATAGTGTCGTGTAAATTGAGGTTTTTCCCCATTTCTCCGACCGTGTTAAACAGAAACCGTGTAAATAGACTACCGTGTAAATCGAGGGTTAAGTGTACTTTTTTAAATGAGAGTTTCTATTTCCTTACGAGAAGTGACGTCAGGTCTTCTCATTTTAAAGTTTTTTCAAGTTTTACACCAGACAGAAATATGTATGTATGTATATCTTTTTCTATGTTGTTAAGAATTCGCTCAATTTAAGTTATCTGACATCTGTTCTTTTATTTCACTTGTGTGGAAAGTAGAGCAAACTGTTTATTTAGAATGTATTTCAGTATTCTAAGCTATAGCAAAGAACGGAAAGAAAACTTAGCTGGCCATCATGAATTAAAATTTAATTGAGTGAATTTTCAATATTTATCTTGTTAAAGCATTATTTTTACAATTATTTAATTATTAGATATATTATAATTTTACAAAATTTAGGAAATATTTCTCTTTCTAAAATCATACTCATATATGTACATATATGAAACCAATTTTACTTAAGCTATAAATAAAAAATACAAATAAAAACCACCATATTCAATTTTGCCATCGCCATTTTTTCATTATAATTTTTGTCTAAAACAATTTTTGTCAGAATTGCACAATTGAATGTCAAAATGGCACAATTTGTAAATGGAAAAAGTACTTAGTTAACGGATTTTTTAAAAGGCAAATTCTATGTTTTCTTTCGAAACATCATGAAAAATAATCAAAGCAAAGAAATCTGGCGAACAGAAAACAGACTAGGAAGCGATTTTGTTTTGTAATCTAAGGCTCGATGAACAAAATTTTTATACAGTTTTAGTTTTTTGAATATGCTAAAAACCATGATTGAAGTGGTTAATTTTCTAGTATACATATTTTAGATTTCATTTTTAGTAAAAAACTGCAAAACTTTTTGTAAATTTTATTCAGTTTTCTGTAAAAAGGAAGTTTTATAAAACTTTACTGCAGCGTTCACGTATCAAAATTCGGGCCTAACAAAATAATGGTCCAAATCTCGTTTACTTCAACACCTCAATGCCCAGGCGCCATGCGTATTCCTGTTTGTGTTCGTTCAAATTGTCTGCCTAACCTTTTACGATGTGCATTAAGCTGTCAATCTGATATTTGAATGTACATATGTATGTATGTATGTAAATTTTGATCAAGGATATAAACATGTAGTGTAATCAAAGGTGAAAAATACCTGGAAGACATCGAACATTCAAATTTTCAATTTTAATATTCGTTTCCGGTATTTAATCAAACTTTTTGCCTTGTCTTAAATTTTTCTAATTATTTTTATTTCTTAATTTTTTTTCTAACTATGCTCAATTAACATTCTCTTTCACTTGCCACACAATATTTTCCAGACATTTTCATTTAAGATTTGTAACCACTTAAAATTACGTATGTATACCAGCGCCTCTTTGTGATTTACCGTACAAGTAAAATTTTCGTCTATTTTCGTTATTTAGTTTTAAAGAATGTATTGAAATTTTGATCAAAAAATATGTAAATTGAAATGTATTACTCGCGATAAAAATTAACGATGTTAATCATAACAGCCCTGTATTTGGAAGAAGCTCAAACATTAATTTTTACTTTATGTACACACAAATATAGAATTCAAATGTGTATCAAATATATAATTATTAATTACAAATAAATTCAGCTGATTTTTCCAAAAATCTTACACAAAAATATTTTTAGAATGTTGGATAAATCAAACACAAACTTCATAGCTGTTGTATATTATTTTTTTTATTTCCTAAGTATGTAATTTATTTAATAATGCGTTTTTACTAGGTTATACATGTTTATGTATCGTGTTTCCAAAATCAAAAAGATTAGCTTATAAATTACATATACATACATTTCGTAAAAAAAAAATTTTCAATGTAAATTCATTTTAAAATTACTTTCTAAAGCTATCAATAAACGTAAAAACATTTCTTTATACATTGCAAATACAATAAAAAACGGTTTACCGCCATTCTGCGCCTTTTTGGTGGTTTATCAAACGTTGATTTAGGTTAAATCTTTTGTTGTTATGTCTACGAAAGCAATTACTACCACTATTATGAATACGGTTCAAGAAGTTATGTTGGTTATAAATTTTACTACCAATATTATTAGCTTTGTTGTATTGATTATTATTATTATTATTATTATTATTGTTGTTATTGCTATTGTTATTGCTGTTATGATTAATGTAGTTAGGATTATCATTTCGGAAAAAGCAATTGTTACTGTTACTTTTATTATTTTTATTTAAATGATTACTTTTGCTATTGAAACTATTCGTATTATGGTTATTAGTTTTATTACCATTAAATTTGTTGCTAAATTTGTTATAGTTATTGTTATTAATATTATCGTTATCATTACTATTGTTGCAATTACTGTCATTACTATTAATATTACTATCGCTGTTATATTTATTATCATGATTGTTACTACTACCATCTTTATTATTATAATTGTTTTTACCATTAGCTATTTTGTTGAAATTGATGTTACAATTATTATTGTCATTGCTACTATTAGACATATTATCAAAACCATGATTGTTATTAAAATTATTTTGATAATGATATCGAATAGTGGTATTTAGTTTGCTTGAATTTCTATTTGTATTGTTGCCTGATACCCAATTATGACGAACATGTTCAGAGTTCTTTTGTAGCTGCTGCTCTTGGAATGGATTATAGCCCGGATTAGAATCGTTTTGCCTGTTGCATGTATTTTTAACTTTTTTCTGTCTCCCCCGATCAATCTCATTTTCTTCATCATTATGCATCTGTCTCTTCCTTTCCTGGCGGGTTTCCTCATTTATAACAGTATCCATTTCTGATTTTGTTCCATTCCAACTTAAAACATTAGCTCCATAACCTCTGTGAGAATATTTTGTCAACTCCTTAATAGTTGGGCTTTTTTCTTCTTTTTTTGTGTAAATGCTATTGCCTCCATTTGAAGTTTTGTCAGAATAAAACATGGAAGTTGGTATCGGAGTACCATTAGAATTGAAAGGGTTTGAATGTGTTTTTGTTGTACGGTGCTCTTCACTTGATTCAATTTCTGCTTGTGGACTTCCACTGGGGGTAATTGGAGTAACCTGCCATAAACCGGCTTTAGTTTTCACAATATGCGGCGAAGGGCTGCCTAATTTAATACGTTGTGCTTCCGGACTAGCTTCAGGAGTTGACTCATTCGAAGTTGAAAAACCACATTTCTTTGTTTCTCCATTTAGTTTATTGAATACGGATTCACTAATTTTCTCCTCAATTTTAGATTGATTATCTCTATCAAGTTTAGCTTTCTTTGTATTCTCATTATCGCTCGAATCAGTAGTATCTTCATCTCCATCAGATCCGTATGGAACAAGACTTTTAATAGGTGATTTTTTTATTCCGTTAGACATCAAAAAATTTTTATTGTTGGCATCGCTTTGTTGATTTTGTTTCATCATATAGTTTGACGAAAGTGGACCAGCCCATGAAGAAGGTTTATTTATTATTTTACTATTTTGATTAGAATTGTTTGTTACTGAAAGCGCTCCAGAATTATCAAAATTAGAATCTAACTTAGGCATACTCGGTAATAATGAAGATTTATTAATTTCAAGATTTTGTTTCTCTTCCTTTTTTATTACAAATTCAGAAGTTGAGCTGCCACAGACATCTTCAACAGATTGCTGAACCTTAAAACTATTACTTGGACTTTTCATCAAATTAGTTTGGTTCTTATTTATTATTTCAGAATCATTTTTTTCAACCTCCACCGCATTCTGATTTCCATTAGCGTTTGAGGATGAATTTTTGAAATGGATGAGCAATTTGCTGGCATTAGTTGATAATTTGCTTGAAGATAAAGCTAAATTCTCTGTAGGCTTGACATCGTTGCAAATTTGTAAATCTTTTTTTGACAAAATATTATTTGAGATCCCTTCACGCGACATTTCAAGCGGTAACTGAGGTCCAATGAAAGTATTACTGTTTGATAAAATATTATTTGTTTCGTTTTCATTTTCAGAAGCAAAGTCTAATTTACTCATAACTTTTGGACTATGTAAACCATTAATATTTTTCGTTACACTTTCATTATTAGATGTGCAACTGTCGGTATTTTTCTGTTGAATTGAGTTCTCGTTATTTTTAATTAAATCATTTTTAAACATTTCACTTTCACCACTGACCTGGGTGCATACTGGTTTTGAGTGATGATTTTCATCCAGCTCGTAAAATATAATATATGCATTGGTGTTTAAAACGTTTGGCAGGGAAATTGGTCGCACACAACTGTCATCAAATTGGTAATATCCACCTTGATCAGTCAAACCAATTGCAGTATAATGTCCACAATGTTGGGAAGCTCCTAAGTGAGTTACCATTGCAACCAATTTGTAAGAAAGAGACTCACTTCCGTTTTTGTTTGTTGCATATTTCGTTAAATCTAATCGCGGTCTAATAGCAATATATTTATTAATTTTGGTACCAACCATTGAAAATCTTTTTAGCTGTATACATAATGATATTGGAGCTCTCTCTAAACTAAATTGTTTTATAGCCGAAACCTTTTTTTTACATGATTCACACTTATAACCCATATCTTCCAGTCTTTCTTTTGCAAAATAACCGTCTAAAGCTTCTTCGATTGTATTTGGCTTTCTTATATCTAATAATAAGTCTTGAAAATGTTGAAAAGTTGTGGAGACATGACCACACGATAAGCAACGTACGGAAGTTTTTAAATAACCTCCCAAAATTTGATTTAATGGTGTAGTTTCTTTGCTATATTGATCCAATTCTTTATAATTTTTAAAGCGTAATAGATAGGACTTTTCCATAGCTTCCACAAGATATCTCAAAAATTCATGAGCATCCTCTTGGCGTCCAAAAATTAAGTGCTTACAAATTTGCTTTAAACGACTGTATACAAGTTGCGGTCTTATGGCGGAAGAACTAACTTGAGAACAGATTAATGTTTTTGCCATAGCACAAATTATACAACCTTCTTGTATGTTATTTTCTCCTCGACATTCCTCTCTATGTTCTGAATCAGAAATAAGCCAATTAGCCATAGCTGGGACGTGAAATAAAGCCTGTAGGGTTGAGTTAAGATAACACGTATTACCAACATTCATCATTCCAGATCCGATCTGCCATTTTCGACCAGAACTTCGCCAACCAACTCGAACACTCTCACGTGGAAATAATATACGTTTTGCTTGTGGTAATCCATTTGAGCTCTTTTGATTTATTTGATGCTGGTAGTTTAATGTACTAAGTTGATTGCCACTTTTTTCAAACACATTATTTGTCACACTTTCACATTGAGAAGTTTGCAATTTGGCATTATTATACGGCTTTAATACTGTATATTTAGTTTTGAATGAATCAAGAACTGATTGATCGTAATTGTTAACTTCTTCATATTCAATTTTTGTCAATAAAATTTTTTTAGCGATTGCAATTATTTTATTCGTAATATTTTCATTACTCTCTGGTTGAGAATTTGTAGTTGAATTTGTAATTGAGTCCCGAAGAGCCGAATGAACGCTCGCCGACTCAATGGATATTGCCATTTTCATTTGGAAAATTATCGTTTTTCAATAGTCCTCTATTTTAAGAAAAAGCAAGATTTTTTAAACAATTTTATTCGTCACCGCGTGCTGCCACTCAACAAATTTATTTATTATAGTCCAGTCTTTTACTTAAAGGGTGGTAAGTGTATTACATTCCTATTGAAAACATACTAATATGTATGTATATGTATATTCTTCGCTATATTAATGACGGCAAAATTATGGCAACGCCAATTTTCAGGTTAACAAGGGATGCGAAAATAACACACTGTCAATTTTCAAGTGGTTGGGTTTTTTAATTCAAATTAGTAAGTCACAATAATTATATATATTTGGCGGAAATATACTCCTCCATTCACAAAACAAAATTTTCATATTCAATTTTAATTATGCATGTGTGAACATAATTGAAAAATAAATCCATTTTTTACGGATTTGACATTTTCTTTCTATTTATCAAGCGAAGTTTGCAGATTAAATTTGACAGCTATGAAATTGGATGAGGAATTTGTTTACAAATCAGGAATTACTTGATAAAATATGTTGTGAAATTCAATTTTTTTATCTACATATATCGAAGTATGTATATCCAAACTGTATAGGGTGATTTATTTGATAAATAAAAATAAGTGAGATATAAATATATTTTCTTTTATATAAAGATAGATAAAAGTAAATAATTTAAAGTCAAAGGAAAAATTAATAACCAATAACTAAAGAAAAAATAATTTGCATCAATGCAATATTAAAAAAGTTAAAATTAAAAACATATAGTTTTCATTAAATTTATTTACCCTCATCGTTATATTTATAATCTTATGATTTTATATTCCACAAGCACTCTTTTTTCAAAAAATTTAGTAAATTCAATTAAATCGTCCACTATTAATTTTTTTGAGCTATTTTCAATTACTTTAGACTATATAAAAAAAAACTTTAAAAATACAAACTTCACAACAAGCAGCTGATCATTGCCTCTTAACGAGTAAAATTTATTTCAAAAACATTTTGAAGCTAAATTATTAATGGAGAGTGCAAGACGGATGAGCTTGCAAGATATGGAACAACCCTCGGAATTCTACCTGAAAAGGGGAACCTAGGCATGCGTCTTAGCACTCTCAGATTTCTGCTACACAGTGCAGTGATGGAGCATACCAATCTCAGATGGGCGAATGGAACATGTGACGCGATAAGGAAGTTGTGCCCAAGGTTAGACTTGCGTCGCACAAAGGATCTGATATCTCTCCGGCGGGAGGACATTGGTGCGGTTATAGGGATTTTAATTGGACACTGTCTGATTGGCAACCATACAAGGAGGATGGGCCGCCCCGCTCTGCAAACGATCTCCTTAGGAGTTGCTGTGACGAGAAGGAGGAAGAAACGGTGACTCACCTGCTGTGCTCGTGTCCGGCGCTGGCGAACTCCAGGCAGAGATTTCTTGGATCCCACTTTTTTGGGCGGGCTACGGACCTAGCGAATGTCTAGCATTAACCTTGGCCAGTCTCTGAGGAACTCGGCTGGTTCTAATGAGGGAGAGGGGAAAGAGCCGGCGATACCGCAACGGACCCAAAGTGTACCTTTCTCGGAGCCGTACAACCTAACCTAACCTATTAATGGATTACAAAACTTTTACTCAAAACATAAAATATATTACTTAAGTTAAGAATCAGAACTTATTATTGATGCTTTAATATTAAGTGTAAACACTATTGAAAGGAGTTTTGGAACAAAATCTTCGTGTAAGAGGAGAACGCGGGCGCCTGGCGGTATTTAAAAGGCTAAAGAAAATTAGATTAAAAAAAATTCTGTTTGACAAATATTAAATAACAATGTTAAAGTTGATGTTAGAGCAACTTTTTATATGACAACTTTTTCTTCAGTTTGGCGGATATATATTCATGAGTCGCATACAGTTCGTCCGGGTGCAGCACAACCAAAATGCACAAAAATGTACATTTTGCATTGGAAAAATGTCTCTCACAGCAAAAAATAAAGCAACACTCATAATCTTTAAAAAATAAGTCCTTAATATATTTCTTTTTATATTCTTTGTCCTTAATACACTTCTTTTTATATTTTGCTAGAGCCGCACGCGGGCCAACTGTAGGAGATTCGTATGTACATAATAACGATATGTGAAATTTTAAACTTATACGTACAAATCATTTGCTTTAATAAACACATTCGAATGTTTTGAAATGAAAAATAAAATATGAAAAACAAATTTTTAATAATATAAAAATAACGAAATTTTAACCTAAATTAATTTAATTTTATTTGAATTCGCTATTTTTGTTACAGTCATTTGTTTACAATATTTTATTTCTTTCTTGCCTAAATAACTCTAGTGGAAGTGGCATACAAGCGAAAACTAACGGTTTCGAACGAATAGAATTACTTGTTAAATATATTATATACTTCGCTCATGTTTAAGCAGTTCAAAATTTTCTCAAAAACGATAAGTTTCACTTAAAGCTCTGCCTTCACTCTTCAATGAAATACTGTAGCTTCAACAGCATCTAAACTATTGTGAATGTTTCTCAGAAGGGATTTATTTAATCTGATTTTCTTTCACCCTCTAAAACTGCCCCTACATGTTCGAGTTTTATATAAAAATAAAATTTTTATTACCAAAAAAACTCCAATAAAACTCTTTCGAAATTAAATACTACTTCAAAAAACCTATACATTAAATATTTGTAGTAAACCTTTAAATATGAAATTTTTAAAAACATGCTTATAAAATTCCAACTTTGATGTAAAACTGTCCTTTTAATTAAATTAACAAAAAATCTTTTTTATAAAAAATTTTCAGATGCCAAAATCTTTCAATTAAAAATTAATTTACTTTAAGACTTCTAAAACTTTAATATTTAAATAAAAAATAGAATTATAGTTTAAATAATTTATTTAATAAAGTTTTAAGCCATGAAAAATTCTGTAAAAATGGATTCATTTAATGTCTCGTCGGTTTTAGGCTAAGCTATTTCAAATCGAACTAATTCTTCTTTTGATGGTTTAGTTCCTTGTTTTTAATGATTCAAGCTGAGCGGGTTTTTTATCACACTTTATTTTTGCCAAGAATAGTTTGCACGGTTACAAGGTTTCCATGTAATTGTATAGTATTAAACAAGTTGATATTTCAAAAAAACTCCGTTTGCTAGCTTGATTATAGCAGGTTTGCTACACGCCCAATCAATCTAATAACTAACAAATCTGACCGTAAATGTTCAATTTTTCTTCATAAAAAGAATAATGGTATTTGTTTAAATTCACTAATAACATATAAACGTAAAGTTCTTAATTACTCTTGGTTCAAGATGTGTCTTGTTTTACTCTAAATACTCTAAAATTTTTTGAGATATCTGAAAATAAGAGAATATTCTTTTATATATTACAAATAAATGTATGTACGTTAGTATAATTGGGTACATACACCTACAATAAAACTATACATATTATGATTATTGAAATTTAGGTTTTTATTATAATCATTTAAACCAGCCGTCGGCAATCTTTTGACGGTTATGGGCAAATATGTACGAGTATATAATACACTTTATTCATTGTTTTTTTCTGACAAATAATAAATTTGCATGGAATGTAATGTTCCTATATCTATTATCTATGATTAAATTCTCAAAACTTTTTTGAAAACTTTTGATAATCGTAATAGCATTTTTCTCTTGCAAGTGGTATGACGGGCCACATTTTGTAGTTGAATGGGTCGCACTTTGCCGAAGACTGATTTAAACAATCCTATTGGATTAACATGGTGTTCTTGAATCAACATTTGTTGCGCAAGACGGAGGTGACATAGAACGGAAATACATAGTTATGTTCGACTTGAAACTTTTGTGTTAGGAATTGTCGTTATGGAGAAACTTATAATTTCTTTTAAAGTTCCGTTTAATTACACTTCTATATATGTATATATTTACAAAGGAAAAAATATTTTTTCCTTTGATTAAAAAACCTCGATCTACGATTCAGTTTGTAAATTGTAAAACTTATTAGTCACACCACTTGACGTTATGAGTTGTCATTCAAACATATTTTCGTTATTTGAATAAAATCAATTTCGAAATTTGATATTCTATACATTTATATACATACTGAAAGACCGGGATTCTGGAATTGTATAATTTATCATCGTTTCCCTTTTATAAATCACATAAAAATACGATAGTATTAGTAGTATTTTACTCCCTCAATTCGAATTTAATATATAAGTAGCTATAAATTATATAATATGTTTGATCTCATATTAATGTTAAATCACGGCATAAAACATGTTAATTTATCAAATAACCAGCCACTAAAAACTTAAAAATCCTTTATAATGTTATTTTTCTGAAACTAAAGTTTTATTTTTACTGAAATTTTTATAGTTCGTTACAGATTTTTTTTTCTCTTTTTTTGATATTGTTAACTAAAGTTTTGATTATAAATTTAAATTCCAATAATTTTTGTCAAAATATCTGAAGAATTTTTACTTTTTCTAAAAGGAGTTTGCTGATATTTAATGACATTTTGTACACAACATATAATTTACTTTTGAAATTACATATTAATATTTAAATAAAGAAAAACTCAACCAAAATATCTAGATAAAAATCTGGGTACTCGCACATCTACTTGTTCACTTAATAATAACTCCCATATCCACTCCATTGACCATATCCACTGTAACCTGAACCATATTGCCAATGATTATAACCGTAACTATCGTATGATTGTTGATATTGTTGCTGTTGCTGACCGCTATTATAGTAGTTTGGAGTTGCACCAGTATTATAGTAATTATTTGCATTGTTGTAAGTGGGAGCACTTACAGTAGCTGTTGTGGATTTATTCTCTTTTGACGAAGTTTTGCTATTGGGGCTACTGCTTTCCCTAAAATTAGAATATTGAGGAAATCGTAAGCAAATTTATATTATATTAGGTTTTTATTTGTTCAATTTTATATATTTTTATATGTTTTAAAATGTTTCTACTAAAAACCTTAATAATAATAAATAAAAAAGAAAATATTGTCATAATTCCAGGAAATATTTTAAAATTAAGTATATGTTAAAAAAATACTGCTATGTATACATACGTTTTCTTTTTAGATTCATTAGCTTTCTGGAGAGCTATTTGTAATGCTCTTTGTGCTTCTTGCAAGCCTTTGGCAGTACTACCAAAATCTTCCAAAAATTCAACTTTTCTTTGGGCAAATAAAACTTTTTGATCGGGATCTATATTATCTCTAGATGTGAATTTGTCCATTATCTCCACAATTTCTTTTTCGTCAACTGTTTCTCTCTGTAATGCTATATCTATCATTTGCAAAGCGATTCTTGTATTACTAGAATCATTTGCCAGTGTATCTCGTAGTATTTGGATACCTTTATCAATATTTTTCAATATTTTGTGACAAAATCTTGCATACTTAATACATAAGCTGCCAGCTATATTTTTGTTTTTTGCGTTTTGGATATAATATTCATATAATTCACCACATTTGTCAAGATTACCCCTCCGTCTTTCTAAATTTATGCGTCGATAAGCAATTTGCAATAAATTTGGACACCGTTCATCTATATTTGTAAGAATTTCAGCCGCTTTGTCGTAATTTAAATGTACCTCCTCAAATGCAGACCACATTAAATGTAAACTAGGTTTATCACGATGATGTATCGTACATGCTCTAGCAAAAGCATCACGCGTTAGATCAATAATCGTTGCATCATTGGGACTTGAACTCAAAGCGGTTTCTAAATAACGTATGAGTTTTAACCAAAAATCGTCGTATAGAGCGCATGCAATTAAACATCTCTCAAATAGTATTAAAATACGTTTTCGGTCGCCTTTTTCTATTTCAAAATCCAAATATTCCTTCCAGTTTTTCAGCTGGCTCCTTTCCAAAGGTTTTACATGAAAATAAGGACGCTTAATACCTTCCTCATATGTCCAACGAGAAGCTACTGCTGAAACGGTTAATTTATGGACTTTACGCCGATTTGATATTATTTTGTCTTTAATCGCTGACATTTCTTCTTCATTTCGTACGTGATCATCTGCCTCATCCGGATCGTCAACAGGTTGTTCGTCACCTGGAGGCGAATCACTATCCTTGCATTTCTTTTCTTTTGCTTTTCTCATTGCTTCTCGAACATCATGACGATGTTTTTTAAATTCATCAACGCTAACTGTTAAAGCAGCTGAATGATTTGTTATCAGATCTTGGAAACTAAAACGTAAAACGGAAATCCGGTTGAATTTAAAAAAGTTTTATTTTACTGTTTTTTTTTTTTCAAAAATCTACTAAATTAAATTTATCTTACTTCAAAATAATTTACGTAAGGCCTATTGAAACTTGATTTATTAATTTATTACCTTTCAAAATGCGAATTATATCCTTGTGTTGGAATCGTTAAAAGCCGGTCATAAATTTTCACAACGAAGTTATAACGTTTTGCTTCAGATTCCCACCTAATATAAAGCTCCCAAAGTTTATCTGATCGAAATTCCAAACCACAGGCATCAACAGCGCGGTTAAATTGTGAGCGAATAAATTCTTCATTTTCTGGATGATTTGTTTTGACGTGATTTAAGTAGTGCATCCACAAATCGACTGACAACGGTATAGCTTTCAATCCGCGCTCAAAAACCTAAATATTTATGTTTTAACGAATCGACTTAGTTTAATTTATATTTTAAAATAAAAAAATTAAATGGGAATTTCCATAAATTAGAAAGCGATTGAGTAATTGTAATACTTAATGAATTTTACATCTTCACTTCAATTTCATTCGCTTTTTTAATTAATTTACCCATTAATTTTTTTATAAAATTTCAGTTATACTTTAAAAATTATTTTACAATACATTGATTTTTTTTTTAATTTTACAATACAATATGAATATACAAGAAAAAAAAAAAAAGATACAACTTATGCGTATTTCATTTTAATCTCATTTCCATACTTACACTACTCCCAAATTTAAAGAAAAATTTTTCAAAAATAAATTATATAATCAGAATTTTTGTTTTTGTAACTTTTAGAATGCTAATTAATCGAAAACAATTTCAAATTATATTCATCGCTAATTTGTCGCGTTTTCAAAAGTTTCGAGAACCGTACACTTGAAATGTGATAAAACTCCTACGCAACAACCACTTTAAATAAGTAATATGTTAGTAAATAATGAAACTTATGATCTATGACTTCGATCATTGACTACAATAAATTTTTAGAAATATTGATATATTAAAGAAAAACTTACTAATTATTTTGATTTCTTTTATTTTTTTTCTTTATTAAATGCAAATTAAAAAAATTTTATAAAAGTTTGTTATTGTTTTTGGATTAACAATAAAGTGTTTCCCGTCGATTTCAAATGATTGCGAGTTAGTTTATATATGATTAAATATTTTAATTGAACAGACAAATTTAACAACAAATTATAAGTTCAACTATAATTATTTACCAACTCTATAGTCTACACCGAAATTACTTCATTTGTATATCCCTTACAAAAGAATCAGTTTATGACACAATTTATTTTACTTTGCAGAAACATATGTGGAACTGGACTAAATCAAAGTCCCTCAAAATAACTAACAATCATTTAAACGACATTTTTTACACTTTTTTAGTTTAACATAAACAACATTAATTATATTTAAAAATGTGCTTTTAATTTGCATTTTAATTATTTTCAAATATATTAACATAACATAACATATCACAAAAAATTCATAAGTAATTATAATACGTTCATGTAAAAATTTCATGGTAAAAATTCTAAATATAATAAAATCTAGTATGTTACAAATACAGTTAATCGCAAAAATATAGAAATTAGTGCCTAGAAGAAGGAGCTCTTGTGTACAACTACATTTACAGCAAACAGTGCCACTGCAGAGCTGTAGGAAATCATAGGTGATATGCATCATAATTTTCTTCGTTTCGTAGTAAATTTTTTAAATATTTTGGGTTTTAAATTTTTAACATCATTTTGTGAAATTGCAGTGTATTTAATTAAAAACAAAATTAGAAAACTATAAGAGAAAAATACAAATATTGGGTGGCATACCTCATAGCATTTTTCCTTGTCGCCTTTACGTTTTTCATAATCAGCATATTTACGCCAATAGCCATAACAATATGGATAATTCGCCAGAAAAGCATCGTATGCTTCTCTAGCAGCTTCAACATCCGTCTAAAATTTATTTTAAATTAATCTAAATCCTACCAACCGTATAACAATTGCTTAATTACCTCTTGATCTACATACTGCAATAAATAGGTCCATCCAGCGAAATCAGATGGATCATGTTTTACAGCTTTCCAATATTTGTCCAATTCTGGGAGTTTTTTTTTCTCTTTCTTTTTTTCTTTAAGTTCTTCTTTCACTAATTATATAAAAAATTTTTTACATTTACATACATATTTACATTTATGTCATATTTATTACCTTCCACTTTAATTTTTTTTTCGGGTACGGCTTCCACGCTTTCTTCTCCAGTTGGACTACCAGGATTATATTCTTCAGCCTTTTCCTTTAGTGCATCTGCTTTCCTTTTAGATGTTTCTTTTTTTGAATTTCCGTTATTTGGTAATTCCTCGTCAGAAATAATTTCAGCATCAGGTGGCAATTCAGCACGTTTAGGAGCAGGTAACTCCTCGTCGGAGACTTCTTCTGCGTCCTTAACTTTAATTTTTGATGTTTGAAATTCTTCATCAGAAACTTCTTCGGCATCTTTTATTTTTGGTTTTTGTGGCGGTGTATTTTGTAATTCATCTTCTGAAATCATTTCAGCATCGACTGTATTGATGGTCTTATCCGTATCATTTCCATTTGGTAAATCCTCTGCAATCGCATTTTCTGATTGAGAAGTTTCTTCTTCAATTACTACTGGGTCTGTTTTTTCAAAATTATCTTTAGACAAACTTTCTTCCCCAACGGAAGGAAGGCTATTAGCATTGTCCCCAGCTAAACTAGCCAACAGAGAACTATCGACAACTTCAACTGTACCAGAATCCGCTACTTCTTCTACTTTATTATCTGAATTATCCGATTGTTGTATGCAACCAATTCCAAACGGGAAAGAAGAACCATTCTCCTCTTCGACGTTACCTGCCAATTTTTCTGCCGAAAGTTGAATTTCACGCATTTCCATGTCTTGTGTCACAATTTCTACCGGTTCTTGTTGATCTTTAATTTGATCACATAGAGGTTCCTGCTCTTGAATCAGTTCGATTTGATTTATTTCATTGATTTCCACATCATTTTCTTGAACTGGCTCATCTTGTTTTATTTCACATTCTATCTCTATTTTTTCTATTTGCTCTTCATATTCATCATTTTCAGTATTTTCCATATCCTGCACATATTCACTGTTTTCAAGAATCACAGTTTCTATTATGGTTTGCTGTTCATCTTCATCCTTGAAACTGTTTTCGTCGTCAATTTGTATCACTTGCGTTTCAACATTCAAATCTACGTTATTTTCTTCAATTGTGATGACTTCGTCCGAGTTATAAATTACTTCTATAATTGGGTCTTGTTCCACCGTAAGATTTTCAAAATCATTGATCGAATGGTCATCCCGTTTTTCTTCTTCTACATGCAAAAGTTCTTCTTCACTTACATCAGCTTCGGCTATCTACAAATTTTGTGAGTTATAAAATTAAATAAAGTAAAGAAAAAAGCTCCTAATCTACGTTGAAATTCAGATGGCCCTTGCCAATCTCCAAAATACATAAAGTTTCAGCTATTAGTGGAACAACGCCACACTAATAGTAGCAAGTTTTTATCATCATTGAGGTTATATCAAGCAAAAACTTGTAAAAAAAAAACACTAAAACCCAAGTGTTTATCAAAAATATATACCTTTCCAACAGCTTTTCTTGTTCGTCTACCCCTCACAGGCATTGCGCTTTGTAAAGATGTATTTGTTTTCCTACCTGAACGGGTGCGTCTTCCACCTAAAATTTTTTTTAAAATATCATCTGCATTTTTTTTTTCATTAGGTAGTCATTAAAATAAATGGCGGCGAACCGGGCTACATTTACTATTTAAAACTAATACATCAAAATAAAACTTATAGAATTAAAAATTTTGTTCAAAAATTAAGAATTATATTTAATTTTCAAATTGCGTCATCTGAAAACACTATTTTAAACCACTCTTTACCTATTTCATCTAAATTTTCTTCCATTTCTATCAAGTATATACCAATTTTTTTAGTTTGATTGATCACTGATTTGAGTATATATTATATGATAATTAATAGGGTTGAGTTTTAAATTTCTTTTAAGATGAACAAATGTCAATACAATTACAACATTCGGGCGCGTTTCGAAAATTTCAGCTATCAAACTCAGAAGGTGAATTCATTGTTCGTCGGTTTTCAGCTGAGCTGTTAAAAATCGAACTATTTTCTTTTTCTTAGTTAATTGGTTAGTATGAAGGTTTTTTTTGTTATGATACATCATACATTTATTACTTTTTTGGCAAGAATAGTATGCAATTGTGTAGTCGAAATTTGATGTTTTAAAAAAACTTCCGTACTAAAGTTAGAATTTGATAACTTTTTCAGAGAAAGGGAGAAATCTCTACTAAAAAGAGAGAGGATTTAAAGATTCAGAAAAATTAAGAAAAAAATACTTCAGTACCAATAAGTTAGAGAACAAGTTGACAAAAAAATTAATTAAAAATATTACGAAAAATATGTTCATGCCAGTATACACGGTGAATCGATGTCCGGCGGGTCTAATTATGGTTTTGTACTATTATTGGAATACATCCCCCATTTCCGATAAATGGTACATTTCCGTTTTAGTTACTTTCTTTAAACGCATTAGTAAATGAATTACTTACGTTACAGAAAATGAACAACAATATGACAAAAAATAATTTAAATTGAACCTCTCTCCGTATGTTATTATCCTCCGAATTTCGACTTTCTGCGTTTTTAAAAATAAAAAAAATTAATACTCAATAAAGTGCTGTTAGAATTAGATTTGGTATAATTTCGAATAAAAATTAGCAAATAAGTATTAATTTAACAAAAGAATTGTATTTATTTAGCATCTTGTTCTTTTTTCATATAAAATTTGAAAATGAATTTCATTTTTTTTTTTCTTAAAAGATTCAGATTCAGGAAAATTTCAACTTCACTTGGATTTTATATTTCTTGGTTTCTGAAGCAAGCACTATATTAGTTACATTGATAACTTAAGCTAGGTTCCTGCTGTTATAAGTTTACTCAGTTTTCTGGTTGTGGTATACCAAAAATTTAAGTTGAATTCAATATTTTGTCGTATTTAAATTCAAATGAGTTTTTTCATAAACATATACTGTAGCATACGAATATACTTAGAAAAAGCTTGAGGTCTTTTCACGAGGCAAAAATTTAAAAAAAATAATTCATTTAAGTTTTAATAAAAAGTCTTGAGGCTATGTGTAACTCGATTAAAAAATCACTGACAACATCAAAGTAATATAGTTATACAAAATATAATCACTGACAAAGTCAAAGTTAAAATTGATGAATGTCAAAAAATGAAATAATTCTTGTTGTAAAAAACATACGCATTATTTTTACTAAGCTATTAACAAAGCTCTTTATTTTTTACTAATATATTAAAATTTAGTACAGTCCCACAAAGGAACTTTTAATTATTAACGCAGTCAAAACTAGAAAATCACTAATACGTGTCACTTTTAATTTGGCCAAGTGTCATTTAAATCAATGCATTCTAATCAACTGTGAAAACGATGAAAGTTATAGACTATATAATTTTTTTTCACACATACCTAACTGTGAAAATACAAGATGGCAACACTTATGTTTTTATGCCTATGATTATAATATCGTCTTGGCTAAAAGTAATTGATTCTTATCATCTATTGGCAATACCCAGTTTTTATTTTTTTTTACTTGTGTATAATGAATTTTCTAAGTTTGCGCAAAAAAGAAAAAGTGTGACCGAATACGCATTTTTTTTAGTTAAAAAATTTTCGTCTACAAAGCAATTTTTAACTAATTTATATAATATTTGTATCCATTCATTTTGACCCATTTTTCATTATATTTAAGATTTATGCTTAACAATTGTTCTTTAATATTCTATAAGGCTATATACAAAATTAACAGCAAATGATAAGTGTCGCAATATTTAATATGTATTATAGCATACAAGAATATTATTGAAAACTTTTATTTCGAAGGAATAGGAAAAAAATTAATGAGGGAAATTAAAATTTAAAGAATATAGTTCTATATGAACTATATGCACGAAAAAAATTAAAAAAAAATATATTTTTGTTAAATTCAGTAATGTGGATGCGTAATATACATATGTACAAAATTAAAAACACACGAAACATTTGGCTTAAATTGGAACACTAAATTTTCAAATTATGCTGACTAATGAAATATTCTGGCTACACTGTTAAACAAACATAGGGCTGAAAGAGTAGAGGCATATTATATATTATATATTCTTATAAAATAAAGCAATTTATAAAGTGAATACTGTTGAGCGAAAATTAGAGACGTTTAGAAATATATTTCTTCTTTTTCTTTAATATTTATTTTATGTAAGAAATTTTATAAAAGATTTTGTTCTTAACATAAAATTTTAATCTTGAAACTTTGAGTGAAGAGATAAATTCTCTTATGAATTACATAAAAAATAAAAATATCTTTATAATTTAATTAAAGTTTCTGAACAAAATTTAGTTGAGTGGTAGTAACCAATCCAATCGGTTAGTATCGCAGTAGTAGTTTTTCGTGGTGTAAACGTCTAGATACGAAAGCGTAATTTTGGGAAGATGTTTCATTTAAAAACTTTGGCCAAAAGTTCTTTGGTTAAGCAGGATGTTTTTAGCGTAGTTAACAAATCGTTGCCGATTGTTGTAAACCAAGTTAGAAATTACACTATTCCAGATAGACTAAAGGATGTTCCAACTGCTAAAGATCCGGCATTTTTTGATATGGTTGAATATTTTTTTCATCGTGGGTGTAAAGTAGCGGAAGATAGTTTTGTTGAAGGAATAAAAGGAAAATACACTTTAGAAGAAAAACAAAAGAAAGTACATGGAATCCTTATGATTATGCAACAATGTGATCATATTATTGAAATTGCTTTCCCAGTTCGCCGAGATTCAGGTCATTACGAAATGATAACAGGTTACAGAGCTCAACATAGTACACATCGTGTTCCCACAAAAGGAGGTATGTATGTAAAATTATGTTTTAAATTAGGTTACCAATTTTTTAATTAAAAAAAATATGGAAAGACAGAATTATGTAATAGTCATAGTTGGCAAATTTATACTCATTGTAGGTACATATATACGAATGAATAGTTCAAATACAAATCTATATTATGTATTAACCTTCTTTTTGGAATCATAAAATTTAACAATATTACATATGTATGTATTTATTTTGACTAGAAATAGATGATACATATTACCGACTTTTATTTTTTTGTCAAATTTTAATTCAAATTTTGGGGAAAATATAAAATGAGGTTAATATATATGTAAGTTTTTATTTCAAGACAACAACAAAAGAAAATTGAACAATTAACTATGTAATTTACAAATTATGTTAGGCATTTTGCGGTTATATGTATGTACCTACACACATATGCATGTTACTTTCATGTGAAATACATAGGTATATTTTTTTGTGCTAAAATTGCGAATTGGAAGGAAATATGTATACTAATTGTAAGGATCGTGAATTACTATTTTGTCGCATTTATATAAAGCATAGTTTTGATTAGTATTTTTATTGTGAATCACTCAGACATTCAAGAATGTTAAGAAAAACTTAATTTATTTTTCTAATTATATCCATTGTACCTGCCTACCTATAAAAAATTTTCCCGAAAAATTTTTGTTTGCAATATGAAAATAGAAATGCAATAAAATGGCGTATGGCCTTCCTACAACAAAAAATTAAAAACACCATCTGGACTTGATGTAAACCACGTTTTTATAGAATCGTTTGTATACTGTTAGATTAGTTTAGTACCTACCTTATTTTAAAAACTTTTAATTCTTCATTTAAACAAAACTATCCGAAAAAATGTTTAAATTTGAAGGTTTTTAGGATTGGTTTGTTTAAAGTTCGATTATATTTCACGGTTTATATAACTATTCTGAATACTATGAATTACGTACATATTTGAAATATTACTACTTTGTTATATGCACGATAAAGTATTCGCCTGTGTAAGTACACAAATTGAATTTTTTAAAAGCGACTATTAAAAAATCACAAAAAAATAAAAATTTGCAAATATGTAGTACAATCCTGAAAATCCTGTATTCATAGGCATAAATCCTGTATTCCAAATTAATGATATTTAAAGTTATGTTACGAACAAAATTCTGTTAACGTTAATTTATTTAATTAGATTATTTTTATAAACGTGTTATTATTCATACTTAACTTGCTTAAAAAATAAAATACAGTTTCTAATAGTTGCAAATAAAATGAGCATTTATAATTAGCAAATTAATAATTTCAAAAAGTCATTTATTAAATCTTCACAAATCACATAAAAGAAACATTTTTCATATGATTTCTATTTCATCCTGTAAAACGTTTATTTACATTAACATTTAGATACCATATAAAGAAATTTGTTATATTAGATAAGTAATGATTAAATTACGCAATATTCTTAAGCTTGTTGCTTACTGAAATTTTTAAATAAATGTATTTTTTTTATTAAATCTAAATCCCATTTAATAATAATTAACAAAATAAATAAAAAAAATGCTCTTATCGATTACTTGCTAAGTGCTTTTTTTGGAATACAAAAAAAAATATGTATTTGAACCGAAATGTACAAATTAAATTTTTTAATAGTTATAATTATAAATAATCACATGTGTTTATATATACATATATGTGATTGTATATTATGTTCTTAATATAATTAACATATGTACATAATTGTAGAAAACAACATATTTATGTCGACCAATAAAAAAACAAATGTCTTCATTTCCCTTACTTAATATTTTCGTTTGTTTATAAGATAACGAATGTCACATGATGGTCAAGCCACCCTTCGGAAAAATTTACTTTACATTTTTCTGTACTTTGGTGTTATTTACAAATTGTTCAAAAATTACTTATTTGCGTAAAATTTGAACAATATTTTTAATAATTTGAGATTAATTGGCTTTAAACAAGTATAACATTTATTAAATACATATTAATTAAATAAAAAGAGATAAGTGCTTAACTGACGAAAGTGAAATTTAAATAATTTGTCTTTTGATTTATTTAAGCCTTATCTTAGTTAAGTAACAGAATAAAAAATAATGTACATATTGCTACATAAGTATATGAAATATATTTTGTATAAAGAGCAAACAGAACAATTAATTGTCAGTAGAGAAATCAGTTGCTTGTTTTATCAGCTGCTTTATTTTAAGGTTTGTACTCGTATAATGCACCGTATTTGAAAAAAAAAAAATTTTTATTAGTTGAATGGACGAATAATTTTGATATTTACATAATATCTTTTGCGTATATTTTATTTTGTGTTTACAACAGAAGCAATAAATTAAAAACTGAAAATTATTTTTTAGATTTTGTTTGCAAAAAAGTCCTAACTTTGCTTTAAATACTCAGAAAAGATATTAAAGGAATAGAATAATAAGAAATAGGTTTCGAGTCACAAAACTTTTAGTACTGCGTCTTAATCTTCATATGTGAAGATTTTATAATTAAGTAAGAATTGGAAGTAAAGGTTTCCCAATATTAAATATGTTAACTTATTATGTTTTTGGTATTCAAATGTTATGCACCTAATTCAATACGAGTTTTCATTATATTTTTGTTTATTCTAATTGCTTATATAGTCACTTTTTAACTTAATAATGTATTATTTATATGTACTTATATGTTTAAACTTTATTGTAATTGAAGGCAGATTGTGGAGAATCATTTTTAAATTAGCAATTTTGAAAAAATATTCTGCGCATTGTTCAAATTTTATTCGATTTAATAAACAAGCTTATATAGTTATGTCAAATATGTGTTGCCATAAAATATAAACATAATGAAAAACTAACCATATTGGTTTTGAAACAAAAATGAATTTATGAAACGGTATTTGTATTTTGTAATTTATTACGTAATTATATTTATTTTTATCATTTTTTTTTATTGCCTTTTACGAAATGAAAAATTCCTACCAGAATTAGCACCTACTTCTTTTATGATCTCGACATTTATGGAATTTCAATAATTGATTGAAGTGATTGCATTCATTCTATTCCGTTATTTAAAGTCACCATTATGACTTGAATTTAGTGATACTCTAATTTTCCTTATATTAAGTCGCTTAACATATATGTACATACAAAATCTGCATTACACGAATCTTCCCGCGATGTACTCTTTAGCCCAACGATGTTCTTTTAGGCCTGTTGCCCAACCGGACAATCGCATTGATATTAAAAAGATTGTTCTTATTATCCTAACAATCGCCATCTCAATTTGTCGTGATGTCCTATGTCGACACTAAATCATTTTTGCTATTTTATAATGTCAATCAGAAATTGAATCTAAAATATGTTCTACCGTGAAAATGTTTTGATGTCAATACCATTCTACAATTCAATTCCAATTAATAATTGTTAAAGAGAAATATGTATGTAATTATTCTTAAAAGAAATAATTCGATATTTTTTTTAAATTATTTTCGAGTTCTATTTATCTTGGTATCATTAAACAGAGAAAATAAATCAATTAAATATTAGAATCACTCATATACGGCAGAATAGTAGATAAGTGGATTTCCTACGTTTCTCATGTGCCCGATATCTACATATTCAGAAAAAAAAATGTCATAACAAAGGGAGTAAAGAATACTTTGCTTAATTCTTGTGTTCGCATAGTTTATTTAAATCTATGCAATTATGAAAAGCCTTGACATTTTTTCTCAAAAAAATTAAGGTGCTTAAATTTTTTATTTATTTTTTTGATTTTTCACTAAACTAACAAAATTTTTTTAATTAATCGTTCCTAATACTTTGTATCCATGATAACTGCAATAACATATATATATATATATATACATACATATATAATATATGTGTACATACATAATAACTAACATTTTCATTAGTACAATTTGCATAATAAGAAAATTATAAAATATCATTTGAAAACGTTTAAAAAATTAAAAATGTATACATTTTTAAATTCTAAAGTCAAAAGTAAAAAAAAAATTTATTGTCACCTCATCAACTATCAAAATATCGAACTTATGTACGTCAATACCATGAATTTTAATAATAATCATAAACATTATTTTTAGTATTCGTATGCATGTGTGTGTATATATTGGCAATTTACTTTTGTTTTTCATAATAGCTAGTCCGAAAAATTTTTAAATAAAAAATAATAAAAAGAAATATTCTTATTTTGTCTCTAAATGTGTACATGTGTTTGTATGTGTTTTCTAGTATAATTCCAAAGAAAACGAATTTTTATAGATTAACAAAATTTTGTGTAGCTTTTAAGATGTGCTTCCTTTATTTAAACAAGTTTTAACTAACCATTTATTTCAGTTATGTACATAAACCTACACTGTAAAATGTTTTCTAATATTAGAAATAAATAAATATAGAGTGAGATATTTCTTCCTCAAATAATAATGAAAATATTTAATTTTGTTAAAATTGAAATTCAATAAAAATGCAAGTTGCTGCTTAAAACTTGCCTTGTTTATATAGTAAATATAAATAAATTAGATATTTTTCCCTGACGTCGAAATATCAGTGGCAGCTACTGTTATAAGTTCATCAATTAACATATTTTACAAACTGAATAAAATTCTAATGTTATGGCTTCGTTAAGCCTTCTATAAACGGAGTATGTTTTATTGAATAATAAATACGAAATTTCATTGATTAAAAATTTCGTTGTGTACTTATTTTTTTCTCTCTTTTAATTTTTCTCGTATCTGTTTTTCTATCAAAATATTTTATAAAACATTATTATAGGTAATTCCAAAAAGAAAAGGGAACTGTCAATAATAGATAAAAACACTTATTTTCTATTTGATCCTTTTGGCTAGGAGTACTCTACAATTGCTTTTCATATGATTACAACAAGTGTCAATAATATTTTTATCCTTAATGGCATTACAAAATTTACTTAAAATAAGTTGGCTTTTTTTATGAGCCATGTAATTACTGTTATTCATTAAGGCAAAATATTTTATTATATCCTTTATAAAATATATTAGATAGAAATTTTACTGTTTTTTTTTGTAAAGGAACTTTTATCAATCCTTAGCAAAAGACATAACTTTTATCATATTAATATAATAAAAGTTATGTCTTTTTATGAATTAACAATAATGAAGATATTATGTGAGTAAGACGATAATCACTTATAAAATGAGTATTTAATAAATCAAATAATATAAATGTTAAAGCTACAATTCATGCAATTTATAAAAGATTTTCAGCAGTCATAAAACGAAACAATAAGACAGGCACGCTGTGGGTTCGAATGTTTTGTAATCTATTAATATCAAAAGAAAAATATATTATACGTGTACATAGGTTGTAACACATATTTTTTTTTGTCTGAGAACACGTTGCACTTATATTACTCAATTATAAGTCTGTGAAATGTTTATCTTGCATATTATGATGGCCGACTTATTTTCTTTTTTTTTTTTTTTTAATATATTCATTGTACCTTACATTGTATACATTGCATACGCATTGTGTATGTGTATCTACGAAGTTGCTCAAATTACTCTACTGTCTACTTCTTAAAATTTTTCTTATATTACATTATAAACTTTTCTACTATTATTTATTTCAATATTATTTCAAAAATCGCTTGTGTAACACAAATAGCTAGAATTCCAATGCAACTTTTAAATGCGCTGAGAAGATATACAAGAATATTATGATCGATAAGCTTTATCGATTGCAGTCATCGAACTCCAAAGTAACTTGTTTGCAATCCCTGATATATTGCGAAGGGAATTGCAATGCTTTGATCTCACAAATAAAAAAGAAATAAAACAATTTTCTTGATCAGATACACACTTGATTTTTCTTACACACTTTATATGTGTATGTTCGAACACAAGCACGAAATAAATAGTACTTTCATTCTTTTCTAAAAATAAACTATTTTTGCTTTAGTCATAAGCAAATTAATTTTGTTTTTTATTGTTTTATTTTTGAAGAAAGTGTTTACAAAATAAAATTTTTATCAATTAAATATTCATAGTGACATAATGCGATCAACGTAATGAATGTATTTTTTTTTTGTTTTAGTCTCAACATGAAAAGATCTGCATTAACCAGATTTTAAATTTTTTTATATTTGCTAAGAATCCAAAACAATTCAATATTATTATGTTTAGCAATAAACAACAAAATTTTGACTGCGATATTAAATTTTAAATGTATTAATAAATTATTTCATTACATAGTGTACACTTTTGTTGAGTACCTATTGTAACACCAATCTCATGCGTTGTTCTTCATTTATGAAAATGTATCAAGAATTTTTGTTGGTGAAGAAAATCTTGTTATTATTTTAAAAATGATGTGGTTTATGTTTATGTATGAATAAATAAGAGAATTTGGTTCCAATAATAAAAAAAATTTTTTTTTTTAATATCGCCGTAACAATCCTGGCAAAACAGGTACTCGTAGAATAATAAACTGTAACGCGGTTTATTGTACATGCATATAATTTTACGCTAGAAGATTGTTTAAATTAATCTACATTACGTGATTAATGAATGAGTTATTAATAATAAGTTCTCTATAAAATTCATGTAATGAAATATAATTATTAAAAGGCAGAGAGGAAATTATCCAGAATAACATTAATCACAGACGCAAAATTATTTGATTAAAAATTTTTTTACTAATTGCACCATAATATTTAAAATGAATCAAAAACTACATTGGCTAAAGGAACTGCTTTAAAAATACTGGTTCACTCTAGTGTAAAACAATCTCATATAAAGGAAAAATCACCAATATTCTTCCATATTTCTTTGTGCAGTAAAATAAAAAATATGTTCAAAACATATAAGCGTCAATTGTAGGGAGTTCTATTTTTAATAAATAGGAAAACTTGTAAATTACGGATAGAATTTTATACTTTCTGTATTTCTTATTAAAAAAGTAAAATTTCGTTAGGTGCAAATCATCTAACTACAATAAATTTTGTCAAAAAATTTGTTTCTCATGGTCGTAATCTATGATTGAAATATTTCTATTTAGCACAAATAAATGAAAATCCATAATTTGCCCTATAATTTATGTTTGATTTCAGGCTAAGCAATTGATAATGAAATTTAATAACTCTCGCATACATTCTTAGAAAAAAAGTGGATATGATTACACACAATATAAAAATATGTATATAAACCTGATAATTGAAATCATAATTGTTATGTAATAATTTTCTAGTAATTATTGTTACATATTTCTGTTGATTGTGTACAATCCACACATAATTAATTTTTCTTTTAACAAAAAAAATTTCTTATCTTCATTTAAGACACCCGCTTTAAAATTAAAAAAAAATAGTAATATGCGATTTTTAGAAAGATAATTTCTTATCAATTTTAGTGTTGATAAAATAAAAATAAAAGTTATTTTGAAAGTTTAAGATTATTGCGTTGAGATTATATTTTTTAGCAGCTTTATAACAAATTAAACATATTCCACTATATGGCCAGCTTATATTAAATGCTATAGTATTTGTAGTTGCAGTCAAAAGATTTTGTAATGATAAAATTATTATTACCGACCTTAATGTATACAATAAGGAAGGTATATGTGAAAGCACCAAATTTCGAATGTTGGAACATATTGATATAGACGCACTTCTTCATGGAAGGAAGCGTAAATAAATTATTTTTAGCAAGAGGTCGGTCTGTCAGCCTGTGTGTGTACTAGTGTATCTCTAGTTGTTCAAGTTTTAAGAATTTTTGTGTCTTCCTTTTTTTTTGGTAAAACTCAATTCAATTACCTCTTATCCAGATTTGACTGTATCAAATAATTATAAATTATTTGTAAAGTTTATTTACAACCTAAAACAATTATAGAGCTCTTCAAATCGATATTTTCTAACCTTCACAAAACTAAATACACAAAAAATCGTTTACAAATAATAATTATCAATTTTTTTTTGTATTTTGTAGTAAAATTTTATTCTAAATTTATGATTGATGATGGTTAACCTTTCAATTTTTGTTCAAATATGCACGTAATAAAGGTAGTATCAAATTTTTATCCTTGTCAATACTTTTTTAAAAGAAATTGGAACGCTTGTCTGAATATTTTACCGTACATTCAAAATAAATCTAAAAAAGTTTTATGTTTCCATTTTGGAATTTTAGTACATAAACCGTATATGTATACATATTGGTCATACATACATTACATGTACATATTTAGCTTAATTTGCCTAATTTAATAAAAATTGAAAAATATTAAAATCGTAAATAAAGAAATTATAATTACACTTTTTTATACATAATATAAAGATATTTTCATGTGACAACATGAAAAAAGTGTTAAACTCATAAAATTGTTACATCATAAGTACATTCACGTGGTAAAGATTAAAAAGTTAAATAATTTCAACATGTAAAGATAAGTTTCTTAATTGTATTAAATACGAAAAACATAAAAAAAGTGTATTTATGATATTTTGTTCCGATTCTTTAATTCCAATTATACTGCACCGTGTTTGTGTATTTTCAGCTCTCTTTACACATTTTCAAGAACTTTTTAAAATTGATTTTTTTCTTTTTCTCTTGTCTTGTAAATTTATTGTACTTTTGCACATACACAATTTTTGTAAGAGTTCCGTCAAAAATATGCATACATATATATGTATGTATGTGTATTGCGAGTGTTTTGTTTTATTATCAAATTAAAAAATTATTTAAATTAAATAATTTTTTTTAAAAAAAGAATTAAAAATAAATATTATATATACAATACTCGTATAATATGTATGTATATTTAAGAATCATACAAAAAGCATAGAAGCAAATTGAAATTGAAGCACGCTTAAAAAATCACTTCATGTTGTGGTGATGGTGACACAAACGCTGTTCTTTATATTATTTTTATTGTATTTTGTAATTCTAAAGCTGGCTAACTTTTATCGAAACGTATTGTTATTACTTGCACTCATTCTACTATAGTACATATTTGCTAACCACGTGATAAGAATATTAAACAAGAGTGTTATGATTTTTTTTGTGTTTTTTTCTTTTATTGCAAAAACGAGTAAACAAAAATCAATTATACGAACGAATATTTGATCTAATATATTATATGTATATGTAGCTGTATATTCGTAAAATAATACTTATCGTTTAACAAAACGTAGATGTATGTAAATGCTAGGTTACTATTAGAATTAAATACGCCTACAATAACCGTTTGGTTCCATATAAAGATATGAATTACAGAATATAGTAACTTTCGGCTGATACTATAAAAATATTCGGAACTTAAAAAATTTCAGCTATGGGAATTTAATACATACTATAAACGACATGAGCAATAAAAGACACGAGCAAAATACTTAACAAGTGCAAATATTGCTATACGTTTTTAATACTCAAGAAAGATAAATTATGTACATTGTACTAGTAAATATACATAAGAACCAATTTCTAATATTTGTCAGTTTGAAAAGTATTTGAAGCAGAACTATTTTGAACATGCAACTTATTAATGCGAGGAAGTTTTTTATATAATTCATATTTATGTGTTTACCTCATTTAGAAAATTCTTTCAAAAGCTCAAAAACGATAAGAGACTATGGAAAAATTGAAAGGAAGTTCTAAAGTATTAAAGTATATTATAAAGTGAAAAGAGATACAAAATTGGTGAGATATTTTATGAACTTTTCAGTCGAGTGAACACAGAAATTTTAGCATTGACTGCCTTACACTCTGAATTGAAAAAAAGAATTTTTATAAGAGCCCAACACAGTGAACAAATTTTTTTAAAGATTTTTTTTATAACACTATTTTATAACAATATCTTTCACACAACAAAATTTAAAATATAAAAAAAATTGGACGTTTCAAAGCAACAAAAATGAATAGCCCGTGTTTTTATTGTATTCACTGGAACAGATTTTTACTGTATTTTGTTTCTTTCATTATCTTTGAATGCTTTGATTGTCTTTAGATTAAATATTGTGTCAATGGACTTACCAAAAAAAAAAAGGAAGACACAAAAATTCTTAAAACTTATACAAATTCATCCTAGCTTTGAAATTTTATTGTCATCTTATTTGAAACTCGGCTTTCTCGGCTATATAAAAGACTTTTCAATAACTTAACTTCTATAGACAAAGGACCGTTTTAAATTAATGTATTGATGAGATAGTTTTTGTATTTTTGTGATTACCAACCGATAGTTGTACCACAAATAGGTCTTTATTGCATTTGCAATCTAAGATTTTTCAAAAGTAAGCGTGAGAACAATTTTATCTCATCTTGAATGGTTTCTAAGAAGACTAAGAATCGTTTTTATTCTCTAAGATGTAATATAAAATTGTCAAGTTTTTTAATTAATGCTTAATTTTAAAATAAAATTTTAGTGAAATACAAAACATACATGTATGTTTATTTAAACCACATGTATATACTTTATTAATCATCTAAAATAAGCTTAAGGGAAAAAATTTAAACTAAAAATTTAAAAAGATATCTACGCTACATTTCTTGCATTTCTTTATTAGAGAGTAAATTTCCGAAAGCACTTTATTTCAGCGTGTAATTTCCGAACAAACTATTTTAGGTTACAAGTTGGAGCTATTCTAGAACGGAATTATCGAAAACCCCCTTATAATGATTTACACTAAAATTTATTACCTTTTGAAAATTATAAACATATATAAGTCATATCTACTTATGTATTGACTTTGAAATAAATATTACTTACAATAAATGAAATAAACAAAATAATTTTATTGATATTTACAAAATATTTTAATAACATAGTAATCCTTTTTGCATAGAAAAAGAGATAAGAAAATATCGAAAATTAAATAAACATTTCGCGTATAAGTTATGTAATTTGATTTCTAAATATAATATTCACAAATAATAAAACATGTGTTTAAAATCAGCAAAACTAATATTATTGGACCTAAAATTTTGCGAAAGTATTTGATAATAAATGTGTGTGTACATGTACATACATATGTATTATTAAATATTTTTGAAAGAGGTTTTTAGTCAATTTTTTTTAATTTCCTTAACTAATACAATGCGCAAATACAAAGTACAAAAAAAAATTTACTTGTAAATTTTCTTGAAAAAAAAATATTAATTTTTTCAAACACATTATGTACTTAAGATGTTAGAAAATATAAAAATTTTACAATGTATTGCTAGATATTTTTAAACTCAAAATAAATTTGTCATTTGGATCGAATTCAATTTTTAGAAAAACGTATGTACTTAAATATTTTCAGGTCATTTTTTGTTTGTCTCTGTTGTTTTTTATTTGTCAAAGGTATTTAAACGTGATTTTTTTTTCATTTTTCGTTCTTCATTTAAATAAACGTGAAGTATTTTATAAGAATTCACTTAGCCGAATCGAGAAAAATCTCTTTGATAGTCAAAATAAAAGTTTAAATTAGATACATATTTGGGAAGGTTAATTGTAGACGAAAAACCTTTTCAGTCTACAATGTTTTCAGGAAAGAATGTAAACAATAGAAAAATAAAACTAAACATAGATAAACATTTGATTTTATTTTCAAACTTTTATTACAAAATCAAACAGATGATCAAATTGTGGGTGTGATACTGACAACTAAAAATTTTCTTTTATACAAATTTATGTTTGTTTATTCTAATATTACATATTATACATACATATATGCATGTGATTTACATTGCTGGTCAGACTAACAATTTTTAGATTGTTTATATCCAAAATATATTCAAATATTGTTATGTATATGTATATACATATTTATATACAGCACATAGAAGAGAAGTAAAAGCCAAAATCAATTCAAAATTTATCTGAATAGATACATACATACAAACATACATGCAGGCAGGCAATCTATTTTTTTGTTTTGTCAAAAATTCAGGGTTAAAACTTTCAGGTGTAGCGATTAATATTCGGTATTTCGAATTCCTAAGGAAAATGAAAGTATTTTATTTTTCTAAATAACTAAATTCTATTTAGTTAATTTATTTATATTACATTGACGTAAAAAAATATTCACACATGCACCTTATACGTAACAACAAACAAATAAAACTTATTATTATAATTTTATGACTCATCTATTCTAAATTTTGAAAGAAATTAGTTTTCTAGTGACAACATAAATATTGCATATATGTATGTAAATTATTTATGTATATGAATCAAAAAAAAAAATTAATTAAAAATAAGTTTTTAATGTTCATACATTTATGCTTCCTAAAAACTGTGAAAAAAATATTTCTCTTATTTTATGCATATGTATGCAAAATGTGGAAAATATTTTTGTTTGAGAAGAAAATATTATATGTACATACATACATATGTCGATAATTCTTCTTTATATTAGCATATCAGTTTTTATAGTCTGTATTATGTATGCCCTGAAAACTTCTATTTTTAATTTAACCACAATAAATTTTTTAGTTCACAATCGTAGTAAAACACTCGTACAAAATTCATATAGTAAACACTAAAAAACTTAAAACTAAGGGTTTTAACTAAGCCATACATTCTTGACAAATTTCATAATATTATAAATTAGTCTAAATAAGTTTAAAATTAAAAACAAAAGTACAATATTATTATGTAATGAGAAAGTTTATTTTTTCATTTTCTCTAAAAATTTTAAATTGTGTTAAAATTTAAACATTCACATTGCTTACACGAAAGTGCTGAAAAAGAATATTTCAGTTTCTAAAATTGAATTTTGAGGTTTTTTTGAAAAATATTTGAAAACAATAATATTTTTCAATTATGTTCCAGATTACATTGTTTCCAATTGCAGTAAACGAATTTGTTTCAAAACAAAAAAAAAACTTAAGCATAAGAAAATATAAAGAGATAATTTAAGGTTTTTTCTTGTATGTACTTATTTTCAGTAAAAAAACTAAAATTTTTTATACATACATATGTATGTATGTATATAAGATTTTAATACGTGTACAAAAAATCTTGTTTTTTAGAATATGCAAATGTTAAATTGTTATTATTTTGATATTTCCACATTTTTCTTAAAAAACCGGAATTAATACAAATTTTGTAGTTAAATAACATATCAATGTATATCTTTGTAAATAGTATTTTTCAAAAAGGCTAATATTAAATTCTAGAGTTTAAACCAGTGTTTCTCAACGGTGGCCAGCCCATGGGCCACAAAATAAATAAAGTTGAGGGACAGCTGAAACTTCTTAATGGGGTCACAAACATTTTTTATTGAAAATTTGTTTATGGAGATAGATAAATTAAAGAACACTATTAATTAGGAAACACACCAAGCGAACAAAATGTAAACTAACACCGAGCGAACATTTGCGCTGATTGCACTTATATTTTCTTCTATAAAATTTGTATCAGACACAGTTATTAAAAGGCACCAAAAATACATTTGTAAATTACGATCTTCAAATTATCTATATCAATTTTTTTATCATTTTGTGAGTGTTATTTTGAAACTCTTATTTAAATATTATTAAATTTACTTCGACAAAAAGCATGCTTCACAGTTAAATATTTCAAGTTCATAAGATGTCTATCACTGAAATGAATCTTATGAACTTGAAAAATGAATTAATTTGCAAGAGGCGCGATGATCTCACTTAATAAAACTTTTTAACGAGACCCTTAAGAAATATTATAGAACAAGAAATAATATTTGTATATACACATATGCTAGATGAAACAAATTTATGTAAATAAAATTTCTTGAAATAAACCAAAAATTAAAAAGTAAGTGCTTTTTTTTACAATTAGGATTGGGCGGTTACACGAAATAGCTTTTAAGGACTGGTCTAGAGTTTAAGATGACAATATAACAAAGTATTCTTATTAATCCTGTAAAGAATTGCACAAATTTCTTTAAATATAAAAATAATAACAAAAAACTTTTATTTTTGCAATCTATAACAACAGAGTAAAAACAGTATTATCATTATCTACTTATTTGAAATTAATTAACAACACTTATATGGCACATAAAAATGTATGTATGTATATATGTGTTTGTATATTAAATTATAGACTTTCAAATGGGATTCAATATTTTTAATGGACATTTGAGAAAAACGAGTAATCTGTATCAGATTTTTTAGAACCAAATACTATGTGACAAAATAAAACGCACAATGTGAAAAAGAGAATATGTATTTCGCTTGTTGAAGAAGCGAGGAATATTATACATAGCATTATACATGTAGTGTATATTGACATTTCATTCTGCTTTTCTTCTTTTTTTTATTATATTTTTTTATAGTTATGTTTTATAGAAATTACAATTCATATTTAAAAAAATCTTATCAGTTCCTTCTCTTAACATAAAACAAATTTTTCAAGAAAATGCATTGGATTTGACCCAATCCTTTATAGTTGTAGTCCTTTGTAGGCTTACTAGTGTTACATGAAACGTATATTGTATAAATGCACTTCTTGAGGTCGATAAAATAATATTAAAGCAAGTAAAAACGTTTCAGTCGATATAGACCAACTAAATAATACCCTGCACTTTGATAATCTGAGTTTAAAAATTTGTTTTTGAAATATTTAGGAATAACTTTGATTGCTATATGGCAATTACTTAAACCTGTCAAACCATTCAAGAGAAACTTCACGGATTTTATGTCTGACCGACTGAAACGAGTGAACACACGACGGCCGAGTTTCATGAATCTAAATATTTTCTAATGAAGTCTTAATATTTTTCTAAATATTTAAAATCGATCGGACGAACAGGCGGACAGACATGTCTAAATCAACGCAGAATTTTACGCTGAGCAAGAATATATACATATATATATATATCCATACTGGAGACGATTCCTTCAAAGTCAAACTTGGTTACAAACTCCATACCATAGTGAATATCCCCTTCACGAAGGGTATATTCACTAGGTATGGAGTGAAAATTTAGATAAAATATAGAATTTAAGAATAGCTAATAAAAATTGAACAAATTTATTGTGTGCATACTCACACAGTCGTTATTTTTATGTATTTTATTTTGGCTGGTACTTGTTACATGATAACGACTTGTATTTGTATACCCTATCTGATTTTCATAATACTTAGTTTTCTTAAAACTTTTGCACTTTTTGTTTGCACTTGATACACTATAAATGTTTTAATTTAGAAAAAAACACTACAAATATTAGTGGTAAAGGAACATATGTAGTTTAATATTTTGATATGATCCATAATTAAAAATAATTAAGAATGACTTAGTTATGTTTTTATAATTGTGTTTACATAAGTAAATTTATGTAGACGTTACAAAATATGAATAATTTCTGAACGTGTATTTACTTGGTTGCATATCAGTTTCATAATTAGGATCAATCTAGATTAAGTTTTTATTATTGTCAACGTTTAAAATTAAGAGAAAAATTCCAACAAAAGCTTACAGCAAACACAAGCAAACATGAAGTCGAATTGTATACCATTTTTCTGTGAAAAACACTTGTTGCACAAAAAAATAGTTTGGCAAATTTAATTTAAATGAATATTTATTAAAAAAAGCTAAAAATTAAATTATTATTAAAATTATTAACACATGTATATTTTTTCTATTACTTTTTAGGTATTCGTTACTCAATGGATGTATGTCGAGATGAAGTTAAAGCCTTGTCAGCTCTAATGACATTTAAATGCGCCTGCGTTGATGTACCTTTTGGCGGTGCCAAAGCTGGATTACAAATTGATCCAAAAAAATACTCTGAACATGAATTAGAAAAAATTACACGCAGATTTGCGTTGGAATTATCAAAAAAACATTTTATTGGCCCTGGTGTTGATGTACCAGCTCCAGATTATGGTACTGGTGAAAGAGAAATGTCATGGATCGCTGACACATATGAAAAAACTGTAGGATATTTGGATATTAATGCATCCGCGTGTGTTACCGGTAAACCGATCAATCAAGGTGGTATTCACGGTCGTGTTTCAGCTACCGGTCGTGGAATTTTCCATGGCTTGGATAATTTCATTAAAGATGCAACTTATATGAAGATGATTGGTAAAAATATCATTAGAAAAAACAAAACAAACATGAATATTGAATAGTTTTTTTTTTTATTTTAAAGGTCTTGAAACGGGTTGGGCTGGTAAAACTTTTGTTGTACAAGGTTTCGGTAATGTAGGTCTTCACACATGCAGATATTTGGTACGCGCTGGTGCTAAATGTATTGGAGTTATTGAACACGATGGTCAAATTTACAACCCTGATGGTATTGACCCCAAGGTATGAACTTAAAAAATAATTGGCAATTACTAACCACACCCATAAAAATTAGGCTTTAGAAGATTATCGTATTGAGCACGGAACAATTGTCGGCTTTCAAGGGGCTCAAAAATATAAAGGAGAAAATCTTATGTTTGAAAAATGTGATATTTTAGTTCCAGCAGCCATCGAAAAAGTTATAACATCAGAAAATGCTGGCAAAATCAACGCAAAAGTAAGTTTTCGCAATATTATAAACATGATGTGTCTTTTTGAAACCTATACACATTTTAGATAATCGGTGAAGGTGCTAATGGACCAATTACACCAGCTGCAGATCAAATTTTAATGGACCGTGGTATTCTTGTGATCCCAGATTTGTACTTAAATGCCGGTGGTGTAACCGTATCATTCTTTGAATGGTTGAAAAACTTAAATCACGTATCATATGGTCGTTTGACATTTAAATACGAACGAGATTCTAATTATCATTTGCTCGGTAAATATACTTTGATAATATCTTAATTTTTTTTTAACCATTTATTAAACATAAGGATTTATATAAGGAAATCAAATAAAAAAAAAACGTAAAGTACAAAATTATTGCTTCTTAAAAAACATTTAGCAAATAATTGTTATTAAAATTATTCTTTGGTATGCTCTAAGTTTTAAATTTTATTTAACCTTTAATTTTTTCAAATAAACGTAAGCTAAATATTTTATAAAGTGACATAAAATAAAAATTTAGTAATAATTTTTTGTTATAAGGACCTGTTAAATTTTTATTGTTTAAATTATAACATACTATAAAATTGAGCTAGTTTAGGTCCTGTATAATTTCTATATGGAAATGATATAAGGAAATAATTCAGAAATACCACAACTTGAAAAAAATTCAGGTAAAGCAGCATTCTTACACATTTCCTGCAAGGACAAATGTGGAATTTTTGCTGCATTTACTTTTTTACTGTTTTACGTTACGTCTTATCTAGCTAATAGATAAACGTTCTTGTAATAAATTAAAAAAAAAGCTTAATTTCTACAAAAAAAAACTTAGATTTTTTGATCGCGCTTAAAATCGAGAGTTTTGCATTTTTTGAAAAATAATTTTATTAATATTCGAATACAACTAAAGTTAACACAGAAAACCTGTAATTTTCAAATTGGAAGTAAAATCAAAAGCTAATAAACTACTTACATAAATACTTATGCGACATAATTATTTTTACAAGATAGCATAACGATCAGTTTTCAGAATCTTGGATCGATAAATCGGTTTTCGGATAAGCGCTTCCCGTAAAAGAACACTTAAATTAATGAAAATTTCAATTAACTTAAATTAAAAACAAAAAGTATTAATTTTTTTTATACGCATTTATTTGTTAAAAAAAATAATGAAAGTCTAAATAATCCGAATTTTCTTAAAACTATTTTATTTGCTTTGTTCTAAGCCATACAAATTGAAGGATAATTTTATTAAAAAAGGTTCATCTTAATTTTTTTTTGTTTTTTACATTTATTATTTATTCTTTACTATAATTTGTTTTCTTTATTAAATTTAGATTCTGTTCAGCAGTCTATTGAAAGATATTTCAGTGGTATAGTCAACTTTGTCATTTATTTGCACTTCTATTTTGGTTCCATTTTGTTTTGCTTTTGTTTTTATTTTATATTTAAGAATTATTTTCAAATTTTTATTTCTATAAAAATGTTGCATGTGTGTGAGTAGCGTAGCGAACAAATTTACATACATCAAACTTTATCATTTTTATTGAACTTTATAAGTTATAAATAAAATTAATTTTTTTGTTTTAAAAAAGCATTCAATTCATTTCTCAGAAAACTAAAACTAAATCAAAATCTTAGATTTAATCATTCAGATTTGCTTTATTATAAAAATTTTTAATTTTAATGATTAGAATTTTCAATTATATGACAATTTAAATGCTATAGGTTTGCAATCCAACAAAAACTTCTTTTTATATTATCTTTTTGGTATAAAATGTTTTTTTAAAGCTTCAGTTTAACTTCGAGTTTATAAAGCAATAAATTATTGAGCGTAGTAATGAATTTACAATATACTATTACAAATTAACCCCGATTAAATTATTTATTCAAATTTATGCTCATATTTAGTACAATATTGAATATAATAGAAAATTTCTATTTGTACTTAACTTATAAATTTTCAAAATAATTTATTAGGTGCTTGTCACTGAACCCAATGTTGCTGAAAGGTTCGTGTGGCATAAAATTTTTTAAGTATGCTTATGCACATGTATTAATTTTTCCACGTTTTGTTTATAGAAAAATATACAATCAATTCATTTAATTGAAATAGGAAAAATATATTGATGTAAATTTTAAACAAATATTGAGCAAAATATTGAATTGAATTTAGTTGCAATATCTTGTTATTGACTTGAGATCTACATACTTATATGTATTTTTCTTATTTTATAAAATATAAAAATGATTTCGTGTCCTTACGAATTTTAGTCAAGAAAGTTTAATTTCTTGAAAAAATTATTCAAATATTAAAATTTTTAGTTTTCCTATTGAAGTTAATTTATTTAATTGCTTTAAAAATACTCGTACAAAATAATTATTTTCATTTGATATTTACTGTTGCCCAATATATTTTTTTGTTTTGAATTTTGAAATAATTTAAAAATGATTAATAACTTGTTAAAAGTGCTAACAGCATTTTGTAATGCAAGTGTAGTAAAGTATTCTTGTTATAACATTTAACAGTGATTCAGAAATAAGTATTTATCCATTAACATCGTAACAATCGTAAGCAATAAAATGTTTATATTTATTATATGATAAATCTAAGCCATTTCCCGAAATATCAAAATCTTGCAAAAACTTTTTATTTCGAAATCTTACCCTGTTCAAACGGATGAATAGGTAAGAAAATATGAATAAATCAAAATTTATTTTCAAAGGTTATTTTAGGTTATATTAAACAATCTTTCGAAAAATGGTTTCATTTGATACTTGTAGAGTACTTAAATAAAGTTTAACCAGTTTATGGTTCTCTAAACGATGGTATATAATATAGATACTTATTTTGTAATCATCTCATATTCTATAACCAATAAAAAGTAAAATTTTGTAGCTTATTATGTAAACATAACAAAATAAGCATAAAAACATAATTTTTTATATAAATATGTAAATTATATAGTACTGCGTTAAATGCTTTCTTTTTCTTCCAGTGTGCAATTTACTAACAAAAAATTTCAAGTTATAAAAATTTAATTATTTAATTTTATATTTATCTATTTGTATTGATATATAGAATCTGTCCAAGAATCATTGGAACGTACATTTGGCGAAAAGGGTAATAAAATTCCAGTTAAACCATCTGAAGCATTCAAAAAACGTATTGCTGGCGCCTCAGAAAAGGACATTGTACATTCTGGTTTAGATTATACTATGGAACGTTCAGCTCGTGCCATTATGAAAACTGCCCAAAAATACAATTTGGGATTGGATTTGAGAACTGCTGCCTATGTTAATTCAATTGAGAAAATTTTCACAACTTATAGGGATGCCGGTTTAGCTTTCTAAATATCTAAAATAAAAATTTTCATTTATTAGATAAAAAGGTCATTTAAAGAACTAATTAAAATTAAAGAGAGTGAAAGCTTGAAGCTTAAAATTTCATTTTACATAAATTCAAATTATTTATGTTACAAAATTCAAAGCACTTTAGAATAGTTAAAAAAAGAAAACTTTAAAATGCAAAAAATTTAGATTTTCGAACACAACGGCATTTTAAAAATAATTATAATCATTGGTCATAAGATAACTAACTCAAAGCAATTTTAAAAAAATAAAATAAGAGTAGCTATTATAAATATTAAGAATAAAGATATTACAATTGCATAAGGTTTGAAGAACAGAAAAAATCATCTGTCTGCCATCTTTTAATAAAAATTTTACAAAATTGTGTTACGAAAAATAAAAAAGAATTTACCTAACTTCGAGAAACATAAAATTGTTTTTTAAAAACATTTGTTTTGTTTCAATTTATTATGTTTTTAGTTTTTTATTGTGTATGAATAACATATGTACATATGTATGTTGTAATAATTGTAGGAGAACTTGTTCTCTTTGTTCAATTTAATTTAATTTTGTTCGATCTATACTTAAAAAAATATCTTGTTTACTTTTTCAATAGTTATCGTATTTTTTGATTACATAAAATAATTTGTATCATTAAATTCAAGAATTTGTATTTTTTTTTCTTTTATTATGTAAAACAAACACATTTAAAAAAATAAAATGCATTTGGAAATAAAATAAAAAATTTTAAGGTTGTGTTTTTTACTTATATTAAATATGTATTTAGTATGTACCTACTTGAAATAAGCACGGAAAGATAAAGAAGTATAAGTTATCGAAGCTGGTGCTCTTCTCTTAAAAATGTTCTTCTATTCTAAAAATAAACGCATATTCTCTTAGATGGATCACTTGATTCGAATTGCAAAACGTTTTTGAATATCAATCAAATTCGAAATTTCAAATGCTATAACGGAAGCTACGAAAAGTATGTAAAAAAATTACATATTATGTATGTGTCAACACTTCAAGTATGTGTCTTTCAGAATCTGCTTGAAAATTACAAATTTACATGTGTGACAACACAATATAAAGTAATAATGATACAAACTATATACGCTGAATGGTGTTGTTTTAATTTGGAAGCAAGCAACGTGGCTTAGGGTATAATTTTTTCACAATGAAGTTTTTGAACAGCTCGATTTTGTAGTTATTATTACGTACTTTCATATAAGTATGTACGTATGTGCATATGTACATACATTCATACATAAATCTAATCAAGCACTACAAACGCTACTCAGAGCCTCACTTCTGAATTGAGGGTGTCTTTACGTTATTTTATTTCAACCGTCACCTTTAAAACACGAGCGTTACAAAATTTGAATAGCATCACGTAACTTATTCCTAACACCGGAATAAAAGGAAATGTCACAACACCCGAAATGAAGCTTTGTATTTCGACAGAAAAAAATAATAACAAAAATTTTTTTAAAACTTTCTGCATAATTTTTAATTCAATGAATAGAATTATTAGTACACGGTGTTCGTCTTCTAACATTTTAATATTTTGAGGCCATTTGAATGTTATCAAAAAACATCATTAGGTTCCTTCTAGACAAGAACGTATTAAAATTTGATTCAGTTTTCTCAATAAAAACTCGTAAGTGCATTTTTTCACTAAAATGATTGTTTAATTTTTTGACAAACAATCTTTATTTTATCATACACTTTGACGTTGTCAAAAAAGATTTAAATTATTTTTTAATCTATCTATTTTAAAAATTCTAAAAGTGTCCAAGCTTTTTATTTATTAAAATTTTACAAAGTTATTTTAAAATTTTCCGTCTCATAAAATGACGTACAACGAAAGGTTTTTGAATTCAAAAATATATTTTCTGTTATTTTCATTATTATGCGTATATGTTTGAAGACTTATTTGGTTACATGTACTATAATGTAGTGAGATACAAATTACGCTTGTAACTATTAATTTGTAAAATGATCAGAAAATCATAAAGTATGTTTCTACATGATTTCTAAAAGATGAAATTAACATTATTTCTTCAATATTTTGCAATCATACAAAATAAATGAAGTTGACGTCGCGGATTAGAAATCGGAATGTGCAAAGCTATTAATTTAAATCAGTTAATTGTTGCCTTACGACTCATTCTCTTTGCAAACTAATTTTTGGGCAAAGAGAATGAAAGGCTAAAAGGGAAATGAAACGTATTTCAACCTTTAATGGGTCACTATGTAAACAGCTAATGATTGAAAAGAAATTTAAAAAAAAAAAGTTATTTCTTTATAACGTGACAGTATTTGATGTCAAATTGTTTTTTTTTATTAACTTATTATTAAAATCAAACTATTATATTTTCTTCCATGTTATTTCAACGAAAATTTTGATAAAAATTAAATGCTTAGGTTATTATATTACAGTGTGCTAATTAATAAATGTATTCCGTTGGCACATTGCAGGAATCAGGTGGGCCCTTCGTGTTTTTAATTTGACACGTCTGACTTTTAATAAACTTTTCATTGAAAAAACGGTAGTAATGTAGTAGCATATAATTTGCAAATTTTTATAAAACAAATAAAATAGTTACCTACTACCCTTTATTTAAAGCCTAAATTTCATCACGAAAACAACGATAAATTGCATAAATAGTGATTTATTTTATAAATGTCGAAACATTTGTAAATAATGTATGTTTAAATTGTTACATTTAATTCAAAAACATTATAAAAACAATCAGCGCATAAAAGCATTTTTGAAATTTTTATAACCTGCATTTTTGTTATTGGAAATCCATGCGGCTATGTGCACCTATTAAATATACAATTAAAATTAATTAAGTAAATTGGACGAAATTTAAGTTGAATGATCAATTGTAGTTTTAATTATTTAAGCTGTTATTTAAGTGATCACCACAAAGGAAAATGGAAAATGAATTACCATCTCCTAGTGAAATGGCATTGATTACTCCTATGAGTGAGACTTTGCCAAATATTTTGGAAGAAAAACGTGAAGGCGAAACCCAATCTGATAAAGTACATCTTAAGAAACAACTTGGTTTATTGGAAGGTGTAGCAATAATATTAGGAATAATTTTTGGTTCCGGTATTTTTATATCCCCTAAAGGCGTAATTCGTGAAGTTGATGCAGTTGGGACATCTTTAATAATATGGATTTTATGTGGTTTTTTATCAATGATAGGTGCTCTTTGTTATGCGGAGCTTGGAACTTCGATACCAAAATCTGGGGGAGATTATGCGTATATTTTTGAGGCATATGGCTCTCTTCCGTCGTTTCTTTATTTATGGGATGCAATGATGATATTTGTGTAAGTATACTTTGTTCTTGCATATAAAAACGGGAATGAAATGAAAATTAATTTAGGCCTACAACAAATGCCATTATGGGATTGACATTCGCTTCTTATGTTCTAAAACCATTTTTTGATGATGAATGCAAAATTCCGGATGGCGCTTTACAACTTATCGCAGCTGTTACTATATGCTTTTTGACTTATCTAAACTGTACAAATGTCAGAGCAACTACCAAAATGCAAAATATTATAATGTTTACAAAGATTGCTGCCCTTGTTCTTGTAATATTGGTTGGAGTAGTTTGGATGGCAATGGGTTTTGTTTTTAAGGATTTTTCAGATATATTTACTAATCAAAGCAAAATTTTTAGGACATACGGAAAATTTCGACAAACCATTTGAAGATACTGAAACTGATCCCGGAAAATTGTCGGTTGCCTTTTATTCTGGAATATTTTCATATGCTGGATGGAATTACTTGAATTTCATGACAGAAGAGTTGCGCGAACCTTATAAGAATTTACCCAGAGCAATTTATATTTCGTTACCTTTAGTAACTGGCATATATGTTTTAGCAAATATGGCTTATTTAGCAGTTTTAACGCCACAACAAATGATTGCCTCCGAAGCTATAGCTGTGGTAAGTTTTTTATGTAATTTTATTTTCATGGTGTAATTCACGATATTTTAGACATTCGGGCAAAAAGTTATGGGGGTATGGTCATTTGCCATCCCAATTTTGGTAGCTATTTCTGCATTTGGTGGTCTATCAGTTCATATTATGACTTCGTCTAGAATGTGTTTCGTTGGTGCGAGAAATGGTCATATGCCTGCAATCTTATCACATATTAATGTAGAAAAATTTTCTCCAACACCTTCATTAATATTTTTGGTAAAAAAAATTTAAAAAAATTTTTGAAAAAAATTAATGAAAATTTATGTAAATTTTTAGTGTATGTTATCTATAGTTATGCTTGTTATAAGTGATGTTCACGTATTAATTACGTATTGCAGCATAGTTGAGTCATTTTTTATAATGTTAACAGTATCTGGCGTTTTGTGGTTTAGATACAAAAGGCCTAATATGGAAAGACCTATTAAAGTAAGTAAAAAATATTTATTTTTCGAATTTAAAAAAATTTCTAATATGATTTCGAATTTTAGGCACCACTTTGGGTTCCAATAGTTTTTGTTTTAATATGTGCTTTCCTAGTTATTGTTCCTGTATATGTTGCACCATTTGAAGTTGGAATTGGTGTTTTTATCACAATTATTGGGGTGCCTTTCTATTTTGTAGGAGTTGTATGGAAAGAAAAACCCGAATGGTTTAGTGAAAATGTTGGTACGTGTCAAAGATTTTTATCTTATTTTCAAGTATTTATTTGTACTCTTTTTTGTTTCGAAGGTGCTATAACAATCACATTGCAAAAATTATTTTTATCTGCCAAAGAAGAAAAAGACTGAGTTCACATTTTTAGTCTCTAAACTCATTGCCAAAGGACATTTATTTTGAATTAAGTTACAAAGTGTTGCCTGCAGCTCTTGAAATTTATTAAAGAATGTTTCTTTAGTTTCGCGAAATATTGAATTACACAAAAAAGTAAATTAGAAGAATCTCAGTTGACGCTTCAAGTTTTTAATTGACAAATTTGATTATGTGCCATATGACGAAAAAATTTAACTAATGATATTTTTGGTTTAAGTTTCTTATGTATATGTATATATATATGTATTTTAAATTTAAGATTCTCTTCATTAAAAATTTTTGAACATCTCTTGCATGAGTAATCACAATTGTAATCATTGTGTTAAAACTTTTTCATTTTCAAATACGTATCAAAACTTAAGTGATTTGTTTGTACATATGTATTTATGTATTTAAAAAATATTATTCTTATATTTTTATGTATGTATGTAATATATGTATGTATAACTTTTGAATTTTCAAAATATAACATAAAGAGTGTTTTTTAAAACTGAAAAATTATATTGGCATTTTATTTTACGAGTAGCTGTACCAGATGGTGCCTTTCATATAGTGTTTTTGGAAACACAAATTCTTATATTTATATAATTTATAATTTACTATGTTTACTCGAAAACGTTACGTAGAATTATATGTTATTAACATCAAACTTTGAATGAAAGGAATATTAACATCCAGAATGAAAGTTATTTGCTATATGTGTCCTTTACACGTTAGAACATTTCTAAAAATTTGAACTCCCTGTATATAATAATTTATCACAATTTACTTAAAGTATATATATAAAATGTTAGGCAATATTGAGCAATTTTGAAATTTAAAACAAATCGTCTAAATTAATATCACCTTTCATTTCGATTAAAAACTGATGGATGATTAAATATTTTTGAGAGACGAAAAATTAAAAATAAAAACTAAGTTAGTATATGCGCTTTCGGGTGAAGGATATTAGTAAAAAAAGGAACAATGTCAGTCCATTTACATTGTTACGCAAGTTAAGGATCATAATTCTTATTTTTCGAGGAAATTGTAACTGTTAACTTTCTTGATTCATTAGTTATTCGCTTAGCTTAATAGTTTTAAATAAGGTATCTGGATGAAAAATTCAGGCTTGAGCTCAAATTTTACTTTTAAAATAATATAAGTATTGGAAAACAAAAAACTTCATAATGTAAGAAGCAATTATCACCTCTACATTAAAAAAGCCGAATTTTTTCTAAATTTTAAAATTTAATCTCTTGAGCTAAAAAAAAAATAAAATTTTAAATGAAAAAAATTCAACATACATACATATTTGTGTAGTTGCAGACATTTTATTCAGAAAAAGTGTCAATTTATATATTGAAATACATACATATATGGAATTATTCTTAATTATAATAAGGTTAAGTTTTAAGTTTTTCTTCTTAAATTTTGTTCTTAAGATTTTTAACATTTTAGCCTCCAAAACCATATAAAGTACGTCCTTGACGTTTTAGAGCATACACTACATCCATAGCGGTCACGGTTTTGCGCTTAGCATGTTCAGTGTATGTTACAGCATCTCGAATTACATTTTCAAGAAATACCTGAAAATAGAAATGCTAGAAACATTGAGTATTTAAATGAAATTTAAATACCTTCAATACACCCCGAGTTTCTTCGTAAATCAAGCCACTTATACGCTTGACACCACCTCGACGTGCTAAACGACGAATTGCTGGTTTTGTTATACCCTAAAAAATAACAATCATTAATTTGTAAAGTTTTTTTTTATAATTTTGATTAAAATTTGTTTGTTGTTATTAACTTAAATTATATAAATATATACGTATAATTAAGTATGCAAACGTGTTTGCTAAATTTCATGTGTGAAACAGAAACATATACAGTACATGTACAAGAATTGAACTCAGGCGTGTATTGTAGCCATGAATGAATCAATTTGTGCTTTGAGGCGGAAATCTTACTGTAATTTGCGTCCAAAAGCATTGCTGTTATAGAAGATATGAGTAATATAATATAGCATTAGACTACCTAACTAACAACCTCATCAACAGTGATGAATGCAGAATTTAATGTTTAAACTCTGAGCCTTAATTTTTTTAGCTGTGACGTACTTCTTTTTTTGGATTTTTTTTTGTAGTAACATTTAGTTTTTGATTTTATCTTATGTATAGCATAAAAACAATTTCTTTTTTCTGAGAGCTTCATAGTGTTTTGATTTATTCTTTCACGAAAATTATGATCAGCTTTTTATTCTGATAACTTTATATATGTATACATATATGCATATATGTACATATATTTAAGCATAATAGACACAATGTTAAGTACTTTTGGGGAAATGTTATAATTTCACACAGGATGTATAGGTGCAATAGGTGTAATATTTATTTGTGTAATATATGTGCATAAATATATGTATACAGGGCCATACTACATAAGTATAAATATATATGTATACCACGTATCTATGTATGTATGTATATTCACAAATTAGCAATTGTTTTACAGTCGACCACTTTTTCTAGATTTTCATTTTATAATTTTTAGTGCACAACTATTCAAATAATTTCTGTTTCCTACAATTTGATATATACTTATGTACCTCCCTAGTTTTCAAGACTTGTAACTCATTAACAATAATGGAAGTCAAAATAGAAGCTAAACAAAGGGAACATACCTGAATATTATCACGCAATACTTTACGATGACGCTTTGCACCACCTTTTCCTAAGCCTTTTCCACCTTTTCCACGACCAGTCATTTTTCAATTTTAATATTTTTTTCCTTGATAAAAATTATTTTGTTTTAATACAGTACAGGTAAATCCAAATATTTTCCAAAACGACGCTATGTTAATAGACTTACTACAAAATTAATAATTTCACAAAAAATTCCCTGCAAACACAATTTCGAAAATTAGGTATGAGTAGGGCTGTCGAACAACTCATATCGATGTATCAATAATTAATTACTATGTTTATATTCAAATAAATCTTTGTTGTATACAAAATTTTAGGCACCGTTATTATGTTAATCAAAGATTCACAGTTAAAATTGTGTTTGAAAAAGATTGATGAATTTGCAAATTACCATTAAAAACTCCGTTTAATTTCTCTTTATTTATACGATTTATTTTATGGGTTACGTCAATATTTAATTTTAATTTTTCATTCGTTCTCACACAACTTACATACTTCCATTCTTTAACCTATCAATCCTTTATTAAATGCTCTCGTCCACACTTGATGCGATTTTTCCAACAACCTTAGATTCATTCAGCTTATGGTTATAACCTTAACATCTATTACATACTCCCACATCGTATCTTTCAAATACGCTCTACATTTATCTCATCCTTTCTTTATCTTCTTTCATTCAATATATATTTCTAATCCTTCAAATTTGTTTCTACTATTACATATTTTGTTCTGTCGTTTGCTTTAAATGCTTTTATTATTTTAATTTCATTCTCTTTTTAAATTTGAGTTTTTGACACAATTTTGCTTATCATATCTAATTCTTCATATTTTCTGCAACCCCTATTATTTTCATTTTTGGATTTCATTTTTTGGAACGGCATAATCAGTTTTTAATATGTTTTCTACTTACAACTTAACGCTTTCAATCGATTTAACATTTTCACCATAATCGCAACAGACCCATCCTTATTATTTATGATACCAGTAATTTTCAAATTGTTGTCTAATTTCTAATTGTGTGAATATAGCGTCTCATATAGTATATATAGTAAATATTTAGCAATCATATAGATTGCGGTATTTTAGAAGAATATGAGAATATCAATTATTTTGTATCGATATAGCCATTCAGTTAGCCACAACCAAGCACATAAAAAATTATATTCCTCAGAACTTTCATGAATTTCGTTTGTAGCTCTAAAATTCGGAAAATTACGAGTATTAAATTGTCAAATATCAATTACGAATTATTAAAATTCTGTTCTGAATTTTCATAACTGAGTAATCAAAAATTACGTTCATAGTGAAAATAACCCTCAAAAGTCTACGAAAATACGTAACAAGCAATTCAAAGGGAGTAGTCGTATTAAATTTGCAAGTTTTGAATTTTCCTATTTGAATTTAAGTTACTCTAACACAACTTACATGAAGGGAAATTAATTTACATTTGCTAAAATTTTGTTTTTGTTTTCAATTCAAATTTTAAAAATATCCTTTTGTATGAAAGTTGACAATTGGAATAAAATATTGATATTCCGAAAAATGATGTTGCCATTGGTGATTAACAATCTCTTCGAAAGGAACTTGTCAGTCATATGTTGCTCTTTTTGAACGATTCATTGGTATCAATATCAACAAAGCTACGACTCTAAAAGAAAGAAAGCTAAAGAATCAATTCATACTAAAAGAATTATATAATATTTTTAATACTTGTATCATTACAGAAATTACTTAATATATTTGTACATGTATTCACATATGTATATTTTTTTCATATGTGGGTATGTACATATTATATTGTATGTGTTCGTTCTTATGGTTTTTATATGAGAAATATAGCAATATTTCAAAATGAAAATATTATATTGCGTTAAAAATAACGCACTTTTGAAATAAAAATTCAAACACTGTGGATATGCAGGCAAAATCTTAATATTAATTTTAAATAAATAAAATAAACTTTTTAGACTTATGATGTAACTGGCACATTTGGCTATGGTAAATTTTCTAATGAATATTTTTGTGCAAGTTAGGGAAAATGAACGATTCGTATGATTCGATTCTTTAAAAAGAATCATTGCGATTACGTCGTAGGATAACTCATATTTCGTGAAGTTCTAAGAGTGCAATTCATGATAGGGCTGCATGTTGTTCAGGAGTAATATAAAAACTTGAATAGTTTACAATGAAAAATATAGCATTGCATTTGTCCGTAAAAACAATACAATATTACTAGTACTATCTTGAATATAAACTTATGGAATACAAATAAGCAATCAAACAAAACTAAAAATTAATAATAATGTTTATGATAAAAATTTTAATTGAACTCTATTTTTATTTGTTTTTATATTGTTTTTTGCGAGGGATATTTTATTTTGTGTTTTTTAATAAAGGATTTCAAAGCGAAAATGAAAATGAGTTCAAACATTGGTTTGAAATGAAAGAATTAAAGAAACCTCAAATAGTCACTAATGGCATTCGTTGCATCCCTGATATTTCTTCCATATTCAAGAAAAAAAATTAAACAAAAAATGACAGTTTTTCAAATTCGAATTGTTTTCTTTGTTTTTATTTTCACAATTATGTGCAGTAATTGGCGGTAACTTTTTTATGAAGTTATTATACATGTTAATACTCCTACACAATTTTAAACTTAAGCCACTAAGTTCATCTTTTATATATGCAACAGAAATTTTATTGAAGAAATCTGTTTTGATACAGTAATATTATGGGAACTAGAGTTAATATAAATTTAGAAAGCCGATACGAGCGCGTTGTTATACTTATTGACATGGATTGTTTTTATTGTCAGGTTGAAGAAAAATTAAATCCTGATTTGCTAGGAAAACCAATAGCTGTAGGTAATATTTATATCAGATTGTTGCGTCAATTTATTTAAATGTTATCAATTTCAGTGCAATACAACGCGTGGCGAGGCGGTGGAATTATAGCCGTCAATTATCCAGCTCGAGCTAAAGGTGTCACAAGGCATATGAGAGGAGATGAAGCACAGGAACATTGTCCTGATATTAATTTGGTTCGGGTGCCGAATGTAAGAGAAAAAGCTGATTTAACAAAATATCGTGAGGCGGGAAAAAGTGTCGCTGAAGTAACCCTGTGAATAGGCAACAAAACTTTTGTATCAAAGTTACTAATTTTTTTTAGGTACTACAAACATTTACACCTCTTTTGGAAAGAGCTAGTGTGGATGAGGCGTACTTAGACATAACTGAACAAGTAAAAGCTCGTTTAAAGGAAATGAATGAAGGGAAATATAAAATTCTTCCCCATTCTCTAGAAAACACGTTTGTTGTTGGATATGAAACCATTGGGTTATTTATACACGAAATTTCTGCCAATCAATCAGATACGGAAAATACACTTCCTGAATTCAATGAAGAGGAAAACAATATTGACTCAGCATATTGTCAAAAATATAACTTAAATCTTCTTATTGGCGCTACCATTGCCAGTGAAATTAGATCTAAAGTGAAAGAAAAAACAGGATACGAATGCTCTGCAGGTATAGCGCATAACAAAATTTTGGCAAAATTAGCTTGCGGTATTAATAAACCCAACAAACAAACAATCCTTTCACTCAATGAAACACCAAAGCTATTGAAAAACTTGCCTGTTCAAAAAATTAAGGGACTTGGAGGGAAGTTTGGTGAAGAAATCATTGCTGAACTGCAAATTAAAACTGTAGGAGATTTATTGCGTTTCTCTAAAACTGAACTCCAAAAAAGATATGATGATAAAAACGGCAATTGGCTATTTTTGATTGCTCGTGGTGTTGATTTAGAAGCCGTTACTCCCAGATTTTATTCTAAAAGTATAGGATGTTGTAAAAAATTCCCAGGCAGAAATGCTATAACGGGTTTAAATACCTTAAATCACTGGCTAGGTGAGTTAGCAAAAGAAATCACTGACAGGTTAGACAAGGATATTATAGAAAATAATAGAAAAGCGAAGCAAATGGTTGTGAGTTTTGTTCAAGAAATCAGTTCAAATGATGTATCCAGTTCTAGAAGTGGAAATTTAAATTCATACGATGCTGAATTGATTGCTAAATCTGCCTTAGAAATAATCCAGAAAAACACAGATCAGTTTTTTAAACAGGATAACTCCAAAAGTTTAAATAATCCTATTAAATTTTTAGGAATAAGTGTAGGGAAGTTTGAAAATGTAACAACTAATCAAACTACTCTTCAAGAAATGTTTGCAAAACAAAAACCAAAAGCAACAATCGTTGCGTCGGTGGAAGTCACTGAAAATTTTAATATACCATTAAATAATGATATGAAGAATAAAACTCATAATGTTACGAAGGACTCTGTATTTAATTGTGAATCTCAGATAAATAGCGTTAACACTATTAAGAAAATAAACCTTGAAAAACAACCTAACTTGAAATTTGATGAAAATTTGGAAGAAAACGACCTTTTAGAAAAGAAAGCTTCAGGTAACGTTAGTCCTGTTATAACAGTTCAAAGTAAGTATGTATAGCATATGCAGTTTTAAAATGAAATTGTATTAAACTATTTTCACATTATCTTAAAATATGTTGCAGAAAATAGAGAAAATGTTGAATTGAATGATTCAATAGAAAGTGCAGAGGTAAATCAATTAGATGCAGACAAATCAATATCAAAATTTGCCCCCCACGCATCTAATTCAAAAAACGGTTATCAGACATCCGATTCACAGATTTTTATCCATACATCAAATTCTAGAAATTTAGAATACACCAAAACTTATGCGGAGTATATGTCTCCACCTGGAATGGAAATTGATTATGTTAAATGTTCCGAATGTGGAACAAAAGTTTTATCTTTCAATTATCAAGTTCATTTAGATAGCCATTTAGCTTTTAAATTAAGCCAGCAATTAAGAGAAGAATATCGGAATGAGCTAAAATCACAAATGCCAAACAATGTTCCAAGTAAAAATAAAAAACATGAGCTAAACAGTTCATTAACAAAAAAAAATGTAAAGAAAAAGAAACAAGATGTCCTTCCGATGGGCAACATAACGAAATATTTGAAACCTTGTGAAAAGCCAATAACAAATGAAAACTTTATCAAATGTTCAGAATGCGGCTTTTTTGTTGATGAAACTAAAATTTTTGAACATAAAGATTTGCATCTTGCTCAAAAAATTAACCAGGAATGGAATTATTCGTAATTTTCTGTTATTCTAAAAATGTATAAATACCTAAAGTTAAATGATACTGTATTAATTTTTTTATAATTTTCTATATTGTTTATAAAGAAAACGTTATACATAAATAAAAGTCTGAATACTTTATTTCATTGGAGGAGGATTGCCAATAGGTTGTCTTAAAGGTGGTGGGGGCCCCAACATAGGGCCCATGGGTCCCATCATTGGTGGAGGTCGCATCAACATCGGTGGAGGTATTGGGCCGTGGGGTCCCATCATCATTGGCGGAACCTGTGGCGGCACCATCCCTAAAATAGAGTGTTACTGAAAACTCCTGTCGATATATATATACGTTAGAACTTTATAATTTACCTGGTCTTGGTGGTGGCGCTCCTAAGTTAGATGGTGGAGGAATTGCAACCCCTTTTGGCGGAGGCATAACTCCAAAGGGATTTTGAGTGATTTTCCCTGCTTTAAAAGCTGCAGTTGTAGCGTCAATTAAATGCTGTGCCTGTTCTTCCATCCATTTCTGATAATAAAATTTAACATTATCTCTATGCTTTCGTCCAGTGCAATGTGTTTTTCTCACACTTGGAGAGTCGTGAGTCAAATATGTATCACAATAATCGCAATAATATTTAGGCATTCTTTATTTCTATGTCACTCAAAGCATTAAAACAACTTTTTTCAACTTTAAGAAACACATTAACTAAAATTTAATTAAAAGTTATTAATTGTATACGGCTTTGTATTTTTGTTTGTTCTATCTATATTCCGTCACTTGTATAAAATAATTATTTCACAAATGTCAACTTCAAACCTATGCTGCAGTGTTGCCAACTCTTTTTAACTTTTTATTCCTCCGTCACATGTTCAGTTTTGAAGCGAAATGCATTTCTCATATTAAGGAAACATAACCAATCCATTTTTTAACAAATGTCGAACTGCGGGCTATTTTTGAACTTAAATTTTTTATGTGGCCCGCATATAGAAAAGATATTTTGGTTGAACAAAATTTTACACTTTTACAAAAGTTTTTCAGTTCTTAAAAAGAAAAAAAAGAAAATATAATTCAAATTACTTACATAATGGCCCTTATTATGAAAAAATCCGATATACGATATGCGACAGAAATATCGTATCGCTATTGTTTTATCGTATAAAAATGAATACGAGTTTTTATTTCTGAAATAAAAGACAAACATTTATCTATTTTTGACAATTTTGAATCTTTTGTGATGTAAAAAATGAAAACGCACATAGACTAATGTAATAATTAAGTGATATTGATACTCCGTATAGTTACAATACCTTCATTAAAATGAAACTTTGATAATTATTAGATCATCAGGAATACTAAATATTGAGTCCCATCATAATACAGAATTTAATTTTAACTCAATTATTTTTATTAAACATAACAACCTTTACTTTTAATTTTTTTTATATTAAAATTTTAATATCTAATAAATTTAATATATTCTAAATAATAAACTTACGTTTAATTTTTAGACAAGTTCTATTAATTTGTCAAGATTAAATTGTCATAATTTTATAATATTATCTTTCTCTTTTAGTATTTCACTCCCATACACTGTATAACATTTATCATGGTATACTACATACTAAAAACTGTTTTAGAAATTATATGAAGGTTTGGTTGATACACAAATTTCTGATTTTGATAACATGATCGAAAATTTGACCCAGAATAGAGTCAATTGAAATCATAAGTTATGTTGTTCCAGCGATAACTGTCATTGCAAAAAATGAATATGTATGTACAATAATCATATGTCACAGTTAAATGTCATAATTTCTTCCTTCGTTTGGCTAGGTGACGTGTATTGTGACCTGCAAGTTTTTTTTTGTTTAATTTTTGATCGTGAATTTTTAAACGAGTTAATTATCATTAGCGGCATTTAAAATGGGATCATTTAGACGTGATAAAGATGAAGAAGATGAAGGTTAAAATAACTTTACAAATATTGTGTATAGCAATGCATTTTAAAAGTTAATTTGTAAATTTTAAAATTTCATACTCTTAATATATGTACCTGCCTCAATACGTATTCGTATTGACATAAAACTGAAAGTACCCTCATTTCAGATTTTTGTCAAATCTGCTTTTAGGAAAAGTTTGAAATGAAGTTAATTTCAGGAACAATTGGCAAAAAAAATGCATCATTAAAATTAAATGTGTAAATTTTCTCTAGAAATTTTAAGTATTTGTCAAACCTTTATCAATCACCCAAATTAATTTTGTAAAGCTTGTCGTTCAATAAAGTCTTTATTGTAAAAAAATATTACAGGAGTCTCTGGTATGTATAATAATTTAGAAAAAACAGCATTGCTTCAAGAAACTCGTGCATTCAATGAAACGCCAGTAAATGCAAAGAAATGTACGCAAATATTAACAAAAATCCTCTATATAATAAATCAAGTAAGTCAGTTGACGAATGATTATATATGAAATTTATGATCTGGATTATTTTAGGGAGAGCAGCTTGTGACTCGAGAAGCAACCGATTGTTTTTTTGCAATGACTAAACTTTTTCAATCTAAAGATGTAGTTTTGAGAAGAATGGTTTACTTAGGGATCAAAGAACTTAGTTCAACTGCTGAAGATGTGATTATTGTTACGAGTTCTTTAACGAAGGATATGACTGGAAAAGAAGATTTATATAGGGCAGCTGCTATAAGAGCGCTTTGCAGTATAACTGATAATACAATGCTTCAAGCAGTTGAAAGATATATGAAACAATGTATTGTTGATAAAAGTGCCGCAGTTTCTAGCGCTGCATTGGTGAGTTCTTTAAAACTGGCAGGAACTGCTGGTGATGTTGTAAAAAGATGGGCTAATGAAGCTCAGGAAGCTTTAAATAGTACTAAAATTATGGTGCAATATCATGCATTGGGTCTTTTATATCACATTAGGAAATCTGATCGCCTAGCTGTTTCCAAACTTGTAAACAAATTAACACGAAGCCCAATGAGTAGTCCGTATGCAGTTTGTATGTTGGTAATTATATTTGAAACTATATTTTATTACTTTCGAGTTTGTTTAAAAATTATAATTAATAATTCTAAAAATTTTACATTTTAGATTCGTATTGCATGTAAATTGATTGATGAAGAAGATATATCTATTGAAGAATTAGGTGACTCTCCAATGTTTACATTTATTGAATCTTGCCTTCGACATAAAAGTGAAATGGTTGCTTACGAAGCAGCTCAGGCTGTTGTTAATTTAAAAAATACAAATGCGAGAATTTTGGCACCTGCTTTTAGTGTATTGCAACTATTCTGTAGTTCTTCGAAAGCTACTTTACGTTTTGCCGCGGTGCGAACACTAAATAAAGTTGCAATGTTACATCCAGCTGCTGTTACAACATGCAACCTTGATTTAGAAGGACTAATAACGGACTCAAATCGCTCTGTGGCAACGTTGGCAATAACAACTTTACTTAAAACCGGAGCTGAAAGTTCCGTAGAACGTTTAATGAAACAAATTTCATCATTTGTTGCAGAAATTTCAGATGAATTCAAAGTGGTTGTTGTACAAGCGATTTGTGCTTTATGTACAAAATATCCTCGAAAACATACCGTATTAATGAATTTCTTAAGTGGAATGTTAAGAGAAGAGGGTGGTCTTGAATATAAAACGTCTATTGTAGATACAATAATAACCATAATCGAAGATAATGTTGAAGCAAAAGAATCCGGTCTTTCCCATTTGTGCGAGTTTATTGAAGATTGTGAACATACTTCACTTGCTGTAAGAATCTTGCATTTACTGGGAAAAGAGGGTCCATTTTCGAATAATCCATCTAAGTGAGATGAATGAAAAATAGAAAAGAATTATAAACTCAATAGTTTTTTTTCCAGATATATTCGATTTATTTATAACAGAGTGATTTTGGAGAATCCGACAGTGCGCGCTGCTGCTGTCTCTGCCTTAGCACAATTTGCAGCTTCATGTCCATCACTGTTGAAAAACATTCTTGTACTGCTGGGGAGATGTCAAATGGATCATGATGATGAAGTTCGAGATAGAGCAACATATTATTTGTATTTACTTCAACAGAATAAAGCAGAAATTAGTAAAAAGTATATTATCGACAAATCCACTTGTTCTTTGCCATTATTAGAGAAAGCATTGGTTGAACATTTGCAAGGAAATTTGGATGAACCGTTTAATTTGGAAATTGTTCCGAAAACCGCTATTATAAAAGAAGATTCGCCAACTGATCCAATGCTTATTTCCAATAGTAAATTAAAGAAAATTTATTTTATAAAAATTTTGTTTTATAACTTTATTGAAAATTTTGACTTATAGTTCACAAAGCTCCTAAACTAACGAGAGAAGAAGAAAGTGCTGAAAGATTATCACAAATACCAGGTTTGCATCGACTTGGTCCAATTCATAAAACATGTGCTCCAGTACAATTAACTGAAAGTGAAACAGAATATACTGTGCAATGTTTTAAACACATATTTGCAAACTATATTGTATTTCAAGTAAGCGTAAAAATTATTCTTTTTAAGTTTACTGCAGTTATACCTTCACTTTTAGTTTGATTGCTTAAATACTTTGCCCGATCTATTATTAGAAAATGTACGGGTAGATCTTACAATACCAGAAGGTTTTATCGCAAGAGCTCAGATTCCATGCCAAAAATTATCGTATAATTCTATGGGTTCAACTTATACTTTAGTTGAATTTCCACCGGATATTGGAAGTAGTGTTGGCGCATTTGGAGCGGTACTTCGTTTCGTTGTAAAAGATTGTGATCCTAATACTGGCATGCCTGATTCTGACGATGGTTATGATGATGAATACATGCTCGAGGATTTAGAAATAACAGTTGCTGATCAAGTTCAACGGTTAAAAAAAAGTAATTTTGCTGCCGCTTGGGATGCTGCAGATAGCGCAGGTATATATCAAATTGTGGTAGTTTTTGTTTTAAAATTTATGTAAAGAATTACAATTTTGTTTTTAAGAATGGGTAGAGGCTGAAGACACGTACGCATTATCAGCTGTTAGTACTTTACAAGAAGCAGTTGTAAACATATTGAAGTTCTTAGGTTTGACTGCTGCAAATTGGTCAGAAAAAGTTGCTGATGGTATGAACACACACACATTACTCTGTTCAGGTATTTTGTTTAAAGTAAAAAACTTTATTCCAAAATAAAATTATTTATTTCAAAGGTACATTCCGTAACGGCGCAGAAGTATTAGTAAGGTCTAAATTGGCTTTATCAGATGGTGTAACAATGCAATTAACTGTCCGTACTACGGATATAGACGTGGCAGAGTTGGTTACGTCAGCAATAGGTTGATTCTTATACTTCACTAAACCGATTTACTTTAAACATTCTTATTTGTCCTTATAATAATAATATTAATATGTTACAATAAAGTAGGAGAAAAAAGATTTCGTTTCTTATTTTGCATAAAATAAAATTTTAAAAATCTGTGTATGTAGTTTAGTTTTAATTATGAATATTATTGCATTTCAGAATATTTTATACAACCATTATTTAACAAAATTTAAGGCTAAAATTTATATGTTAATTTAGGGAAGTAGATATTATAACATGATTTATTAATAGACTAAAGAAAAAAACGTAAGATTTAAAAACTCAGAATATTGTGTATGCATGTAACTATTAAAATTTAAAAAAATTCCCCAAATTGCATTGAATTTAAAACACTCATTTATAAATTGTTCGGCAATATTATTTGACGGTGTTGAATATAGGCAGCTGAAAGTTTTTGAAAATTTGAATTTGGAAATCATTCAAATATAAAAGTTTTAATCCTTAAAAAGCGTCGTTTGTACTAATAAAATTAAATTTTTACTTTTTTTCCAGTTATGTTCGTTTATTCCACTCCCAAATATTTCGTGATGTTCTTATTGAATAACCTATTCGTTTTATTCTTTCTTTGGAATGAACAAACGAAAATACTTTTAAAGTCATGCCAAAATTGGTATGTAATTGGTAACTAACATTATGTCATTTAATTACTGAACTTATGAATTATTTTTAAAATAGTAATTCGCTTTTTAAGTGTATTAACATTTAAAATTAATTTAAATGTTAATCAAATTTATTTGGATGTAGGATAGCACTTATTAAATGCAGGATTTAAATGCAGTATACTGCGCTTTCAAATTACACAATTATTTAATATATTGTGACAGTTTTGCGACGATATTGAAAGTATTGATGGTTAATATAATGAAGAGCCTTAAAAAACCAAACTGTTTGAACTTAAATATGTTACAATAAAAAATAAAAAAGCAAAACATTAATTTTGAGAAAAAGAAAGAATTTGTTTGAATTCGCCTTGACGATTTTTTTTCTGTAATCTTTTATTTCGTATTGCTTTTATTCAATTTTTTTTCTATATTACATCTTTTCATTCATTTTCTCACTCTTTCAAACATTTTTACGATAATCTCAATCCCAACGAAATGTTCTATTGAAAACGTTGTTGAAGTTGTATCGATAATCGAAATTAAAACTTTTATACCAATTTCTTCTGTAAAAAATAAAATTTGAAAATATGTAAAAATTTTGTTCTTATTTTCTACATCTGATCGTCAAAACAAAAGCACCTTTTCTTTTGGTTTAATATGACTAATTACTACTACACTTAAGTAAAAAATGTAAATAAGACAAACACTAATACATTTTCATTCATATTCACGATTTTTTAGACGAATAAAAATAAAGAGATGTTTAATAGTAATACATATTTCTAGTATCATGCCTACGGTCTGTGGAATGTATTTCTGAGCGTAGCGCGACGTAGCCATGAATCAAATATAATACATTAATAAAAATATAACACAACCACAATTTTTATATTATTATTACTTCGATATTATATATTCTTCATACATTCAATTATAAAACGTCTAAAAAGTGAAAACCGTTTCCAAAGAAAAATTATCCTAGCGTATCATAAGGTAATTGCAGCGTATGAAAAACTGATTTGGGGTGACGTATTAAAGCAATATAATCAGGATAGTGCCATTTAAAGATTTCTCGCTTCAGGTTTGCTCCGTAATTTATTATCTCTACAATTCGTCAAAGAGAAGGAGTTTGTGTTTGAGGGAGTTGCGCAAAAAAAAAAACTAATGTTAGTTCCCTCTTTTATGCGATTTACGCATTTCTAGGTAAATACGTCAAGACTTGATTAATTAAAGGATTTTATAATCAAAGACTTTCTTAATTTTACAACAATTGCTTATAATCTGATGATTATAAATGCTATAAAATGTTCTATTTATATATTTTTAATTATATATATTATAATTTTTCATAATTACTTGATTAATGGTAATTTTCTGCACAATCAAAAGAACAAATTTACTTGTACTTGAAAACATTTCACCATTGAGTTGTCAACATTTGAGGATTGAAGAAACATTATTTGCCTTCCATTTACCTGTTCAAACTAATCATGACTATGAGTAGTACTAAACAGTATTTGCGAACAGTACATGGATTGTATGTTTTGTTATTTTTGCATTTAATTATAATACCTTAGTTTTCTTTTTTTTTATTCAATTCACATTTCAATAATAAAAGAAGAGCTATATGAAAAAAATTGTTATACATTACATATTAAAATTGCATTTACACATCAAGCAAAAGTTGACAACCATGAAATTGCAAGAGAATTTCAGTTTATACACCTGAATTTATTTGTTCAAATATACTGTCGTATTAATTTTTTTATTCATATCGGGGTATATCTATGCATATTTTATAAGCTATTACACTACTTAAATTGTTTTTCAAAAACCTTTTTGTAATCCTTAGATTTAATATCCCATAAGCATTATTTTTTTACGAATGATGAAATATATAAATTTGATATAAATTTTCAAAAATTTATAAAAAATAATTCAGCTAACTATGAAAAATTAATTTTAAAGTACTTTGCTGACCACAATAAATAGCTGATCTTAAAAAACAGCACATAACGAAAAAAAATTATTCTTTCCGTTATATCCTTTTATTTTTGTCAAAAAAGTTTGATAAGAATTGGACAAGACTTTATTTTTCTTGTTCGATTTTGATTGGTTTGACTGAACGTTTACACATTAAATTTTCAATCCAATCAAATATATAAAATCGTCAAACTTTGCTAAATGTGAAAACGCTATGTTATGCCGAAAAAATTAAAGTTATGTTTTACTCATAAATCGAAAAATTTCGTCAAATTAACGAATTACGCATGTAAGCTCATGAGCTTTTAACACATATTAAATAGAACGCAAATCTTAACACTAAGGCCGGATCATCTATCTCGGAAAGTGAGAATGACAATTAAAAAAATGAGTAATCATTAATTGGATTTTCTAAACTCATTTGAAAGTGAATAAAATTTGAGCCAAAAAGCGAGATACACGATCAGGCTGTAAATAAAATTGATTAAAATTAAAGAACGCAATACCATATAAGAAATTAATAAATAATACGGTTGTTTAAAAATAAGCATACAGCAAACGTTTTATAATTAGTAATTACTAAATCTAAAAAAACACAGTAATAAACATTTTCAGAAAATAAAAAAAAGCATTATTGAAATCGAATTGAAAATGTCTTTTAAGCATTACTGTTGGTAATACTTGGCGGTTTAACTAAATAACGAAAAAAATAATGATATTATAAACGAATTTGTATTTTAAGTATCCTACTTAAATAAATACTCATTTTGTGTTTTGCAATACATACACAACGTATATTATGTATAAATTTTATTTCTTAATTCTTATTGTAAAAAGAAGCAGCGCAGCGATCAACATCGGAAAAATTTAATCGAACGGATCAGTCAACAAAAGTGGGAATACGAGTCGAGAGCGAATTTTAATCCGTCGGTTTAAATTTTATTTTTCTTTTTATAGACGTTTTACTCTAGTTGGTTATTCACACATACAAATAGATAATTTTGAAAAAATAAAATTTTGTTATAATTAATTTAAAATAATACAATTATGTAGTTTTTTTTTATTAAGTAATATTGTTATAAGGAGATAAAATTATTTTTGTTTCCATAAAAATATTTAACTATATTATTGAATTAAAATAATTATGTTTTTGAATAAAATAAAAAATTAAATTCAATTCTAAATTTATTAAACAAAAATTTAATGAATGTATGTATATATAAAAGTTTGTTTGTGTATATTTGAAAAAGAAGTGAAGTAAACAATAAATATAAAAAAAACCAAAAAGAATAAATTAATATTTTTCATTGTAGGTATGATGGTGACGGAATATCATTAATAAAAATAAATATAATAAGAAAATAAAAAGAAAAAAAATGTAAAATAAAATTTTGTAGTTTTTAAATGAGAGATGAAAGGAAGGCATGACTTCATAATGAATAACACACACACTCAAACACCCATAAAAAAATTTATTTTTTTTTTTGTTAAAAACCTTCTAAAGAATTAAATTTTTCGATATAATTTTTTGGAGTAAAATAAAAATAATTAAAAATTTTAGGCAAAATTTTTTAATTCAACTTCATACTTACGTTTAACGTACATATGTATGCATATAACAAAATGAGTATATCTACCTACCTACCTACATACATACATAAATAATTATTTACATTTCAAATAAATTAAAAATAAAAATTAGATTTTTGTTCTTTTAAAAAATTTTTGTATATACTTGTTTTTTTAACATGCCTAGAATATTAATTTTATAATTTCAATTCTATCTTTTTTTTTTTTTAAATTTCAAATATTCTTAAATATTGAATATTTTTGTGTACATACATATGTACATTCTACATATCTACAAAGATAGTAATATTACATTTGCTACACGATTTATACCAGTTAACTAACGTACTTTACTTATGTATAAGGGTGTGTTTGTTAAGCAACGTTTACTATGATATGATGTGTACTACTATTACGATAGGAATGAAAAAATGTGTTTAAGTGTATGTATGTAAAGTGTATAGTGTGGTATGAATTTTTTAATACGCAGGTCATTCCATAAGAGCTTAAGAATATAGAAATGTCAAATTTAATTTTAGTTTTACAATATGATCATGTGGTAAAAAGATTTTTTCAAAAAATAAATAAATAACAACGAAAAGAAAATAAACAAGTTAAAATATCATGTTAATTTTAAAACAAAATTATAAAACAGAACTGCTTATAAATTACTATTTGCGTAAGTATGAAATATAAATATATAAAAGTTTGTAAATATTATCAGTAAAACTAACTGAACGATCACTTCCAAACTATATTTAAAAATTTAAAACTGAATCGTTATAATAACGAACTTGGCTGTTTGGTTATTTTACAGCTATTCTGGTTATGTAGCTATTATAAAAGGAATTAGTAGTTATTAGTAGTTATATATGAAATCTTAAAATTCCTGTATTTCGGAAACAATTTAAATTTTACAGATACTAGACGAAGGAGATGGAGGTAGAAAAATATATTATTATTTTAAAACATTCGTTATTGAATAATCTTGGGATGCATACTTTTAATCGGATACCATACGAATTTTTTTATTAAATGTAGATATTTAAAAGATTCTTCTATTATTTGACATCAATGACTGGATATGTCACTGATAGAAGTTTTAATTCTAAATGTCTAGCAAATTTTTTTTTTTAGAAACAACGTGAGCTTTTTCCAGATGGCAAAGCTAAAATGTTTTATGTTCCGATTTTCTTATTGATACATTATTGATTTCCTAAAGGTATGCAATTTTTGAAATAAATTCGTATATGAATGAAAGTAATTTTGATAATGTACTATGCACAGGTGATTGTTCTTAAAAGCATTACTTTCACTTGTTGAAGGTAAAAGTGCTAAATTACAAACAATTGGTTTGACCCAGCTTTATTATAATCTAAATGTACTTATACTTAAAAAAAATATACATACATATATAAGTAACTAGATTGGAATTCAATAACAAACACTTATTATTATGCACAATAAAATTTGATAAGTACTAGATCCTAATTAGACACTTAACTTATGTACGTATGTAAGAATTTATAATTACAGGTATTTTGGAATATAATGTTGTTTTTAGTACTTTAATTATTAATTTAAATATATATTTAATTTTTAGTAATTTAATATTCATACTTTATTTAATCTGTTAGATTTTTTAAATTTTACTATAAGTACATACATATGTATGTACAGATGTATAAATGTTGAAATATTTATTAAACTAAGATGTGAGATTATTTTGCCTAAGGTAAAGGCACTACTATAGTAATATCCGAAGAGTTTACATATTTTCTAATTTTTATTTTTGAACTTATGTATGTATTGCTATTTAGACAAATACATGTTTAAAATATGTCTACAGAATTCTGGCGTAGAAATTTTTTGGTATCTCCTAATAATAAAATATTAAAATATCTTCTAACAATTATTGTTCTGCTACTACACATTTTATTTATGCAATAAAAAGAACATACGTTGTCATATTAAGAGATCCCTGATCTAAAATTATTGTAATTATAGTGCTTAAATAATAATTTTCATATTTTTTTCATTTTTTAAGTATTTGAATACCACCTTCAAAATGTAGCCTTAACTGCAGTTTGCAAACTAGAAAAATAAAAAGTATAACACAAATTGGCCAATATTTTTAAAGGTATAAGTATTTGATATATCAGAAATATTAGCACAATATATTAGTAATTGTTTTTGAATATTAAGAATATTTGAAAATTACTTGTTAGCATTAGTTATTAGCATTGTATATTAAGTTATATTGCTTATATTGAATATAATTTTTATAGTGACCTGACCGGGATTTGAATCCGAGATCCTTCGGTTAAAGGACCGGTGTCATAACCACTGCACCCACCAGATTGATTGATTTTAATAACGAATAATTAATTTCAAATTGTACTTACTTGCTATACGAACAAAATTTTTTAAGCGCCTACATAAATTAACCTTACATTGTTATCTTGTTGCATATCTGAAACTTTTTTCAATTTTCGGTTTTAACAAATTAAGTGAAATATGTACTTAAAAATACTTACAATGATTTTTGGAAGTTTCTATAACCAATTGCAATGATCATATGAATTTTTATAAGTTTTAAGAAAAAAAAACGAAAAATCAAATCACTTGAGCAATATTTTATTGATATTACGATAATTTTATCACGTGATATAAAAATTAAATTTTATATGTATTAGTTACGGTTATATAATTGCATATTTATACAAATGTGTGCATATGTACATCCATATATTTATATGAATACAAATTTAACTTTTATCTTCTCTTTTTTTATCAAATGTGTAATTAGCAGTTTCAATATTTCGTGTGTTTTACAGTCAATGATTTCAATATAAATAATTAATAATTCTACATACTTACTAATTGAATCATAAAATGTTTTTTTTTTAGCTTTCAAATAAATGTAGTGGTCAATGGCTTGGAATGAGATATTCATTTTGAAATATTTGCTCAATTTTCTCATGAGAACGTTCTAAATTTTTAATTACTGATATTGATTCTATTTACTATTTTTTTTTTGGTTTTTACAAAAATAAAATACTAGTACTTATACTTAAGTAAGTATGTTAAATGTTGGAGGTATTTTAAGAGAATTTTATATTGATATCATGTTAGTGTTGCTATTTTTCTGAAACAATTTGAAAGAAAAAAACATGTAACGTGGGAAAATGAAATTTAAGTAGGTCTTCTTCTTCTTTCTTAGCATTACAGCCCTCTGTGAGCCAAAGCTTCCTCAGCTATTCTCTTCCATTCACTTCGATCTTGAGCCAACGCGCTATAATTTCTAATATTCATGGTACTTAGATCCGCTTCAACCATGCCCAGCCATCTACTTTTGGGTCTTCCTCTCGCTCTCGTCCCCTGCTCGCGATGCATGAAAATTCTTTTTAGTGTTGTTTCGCCTGACATACGAACCATGTGGCCCAGCCAACTTATTCGTTTGGATTTTATAAATCGAATAATGGTTCGATTCCGTATTAATGCTTCAAGTTCATGATTATATCTTGCTCTATAAATATTGCCATTCATTCTCACTGGTCCGTATAATCTTCTTAGTATTTTCCTTTCAAAAATTGATAGCATTTTGCAGTCTGCAACCTTTAGGTTCCATACTTCGCATCCGTAAGTAAGAATAGGTCTTATAAGTGTTTTATATATTTTGAATTTCGTAGACCCCGTTAAAAGTTTGGACTTCAAAAGTTTTGCATGGGCGAAGTAACTCTTATTAGCAGCACTAATTCGCTCTTTAATTGCGATTGATGAATCCTCTGAATTCGAGAAAACTACTCCCAAATATTTGAATTGAGTAACGCTTTCAAAAGTGTAAGTTCCAATACTAAGATTATGTGTTATTCTGGGCGTTCTGCTTTTTATGAAGCATTTAGTCTTTTTTTCATTTATATGTAGCCCAACACCTGCAGTAGCTTCAGCGAGTTTGGTAAAAATTTCTTTCAAAACATTAGCATTACGCGAGAGTATAACAATATCATCCGCATACGCACATATCTGATACGATTTAATGAAGATAGTAGCTCCAGGATCAATTTCATTAATTGCATAATGTAGCATCATATTAAATATCAAAGCAGATAATGCATCTCCCTGTTTTACACCAGAATCAATGTTGAACGAGTTGGTAAGTTTTCCTTGTACAAGTACTTTCGCTTTTGTATTTCGTAACGTAGCGCATGCGAGTCTTATAAGTTTTTCTGGTACTCCTAGCCTTTGCATTACTCCAAATACTTTTTTCCTATTGATTCGGTCAAACGCCTGTTCAAAGTCTATGAATAGGCAGTGAATATCTCTTGAATACTCTTGTGATTTTTCAAAGATTTGACTTAATGCAAAACATTGGTCCATTGTAGATTTACCTCTTCTGAATCCACATTGATATTCACCTATAACCCTTTCCGCTATTTCGTTTATCCTGTCATATAATATATTGGTAAATATTTTGTAGGATACATTAAGTAAGGATATGCCCCTATAGTTGCTACAAATCTTCTTGTCTCCTTTTTTATGCACCGGGAAAATTATACTATTTAGCCAAGATTCAGGAATAATCTCAGTATTCCATATGCTAATAATTAAATCATGAATCTTGCAATGTAAGTTATTGCCTCCGTATTTAATTAATTCCGCTATAATGGAACCTTCACCGCTAGCCTTTCCATTTTTTAGCTTTTCAATTGCAATTTGAGTTTCTTCCATTGTTGGTTGGTTTATGGTGTTTTCTACTGTTTGCAAAAGTGGCATACCGTGTATTCCCGTATCAGGTTTATTCAAAGTTTCCTGGAAATGTTCATACCATCTTTCTAATATTTTGTCTTCTTCCTTTAATATTTCTCCTTCTTTATTTTTACAGATATTCAGTCTTGGTTGAAAAGCGGCAGTTTGATATTTTACTCCCCGATAAAATCTTCTAGCATGTCGCTTGGAATTTTCTTCTAAAGCTAAAATTTTATTTCTTAGATGTTCCTTTTTCTTTCTCTTCATTATCTTTTTCGCTTCCCTTCTTTTATTTTCGTAATCTAACCGATTACTTCTTGTGTTACATGATAACTGTTTCTTCCATGCCTCACTTTTTACTTCGTTGATTCGTTTACATTCAGAGTCATACCAGTTATTGCTGTTTCGAGGTCCAGAGCCAATAACCTCTTTAGCAGCGTCTTTGATAGCTTCACAAATGTTAGCCCAGCCCTGTGATGGATTATTGTTTATATAAACGTTGTCAATTCTGTGCGATAGATTTTGTTGATAAACTAATTTTAAATCTTCATTGGCAACTATCTTTTCTGTGTCCCATTTTATTCTTTTAAATATGTTTTTATTAGAGTTTATTGTAGATAAACGTTGTCTAATTTTTATTTTAATCATATAGTGATCTGAATCACAATTAGCTCCTCTGCATGTTTTGACGTCTAAAATCGAGGCTGCATGTCTTTTGTCTACCAGAACGTGATCAATTTGATTTGCGCCTCTTTCACCTGGTATCTTCCACGTTTGCTTATGTATTCTCTTATGTTGAAATGAAACGCTACTTATCCACAAGTTATTCTCTGAGGCGAAGTTAACCAGACGTGTTCCATTTTCACTAGTTTTAGAATGGAGTGATTGTAGTCCCGCTACATTTTTAATAAAATTTTCTTTGCCTATTTTGGCGTTGAAATCTCCCATTATTATTATTAGATCGTGTCTGGATATTTTATTACATACTCTAAATATATCATCATAAAAAGCTTCTTTTAGTTCGTCTTCGGTAGTTTCTGTAGGAGAATACACCGATAATAGCGTAATGTTTTGAAACTTCCCCCCTAACTTCAAGACACAGACTCTATCATTTATAGGTTCAAAATATAACACACCGTTACGTATTTTCTTGCTTACGTAGAAACCGGTTCCGTTCAAGCCAGGTTTGGTATTGCCACTGTAAAAAATAGAATAATCTCTTTTGCGTAATTCACCTTGTCCTTTCCATCTTAACTCCTGAAGCGCTACAATTTCAAAGTTATAATTCATAATTTCATCAACTACTTCTGCCATTTTTCCCGGGAGTAGCATCGTCCTAATATTCCATGAGCCGATATTCAAATCAGAGTCCTTAATACATTGCCGTGGTCGTTGCCCAGTTGATCGATCGTGTATCCGAGGCTAGGTTTGAGGTTCCATGACTAAAGAAATATGGAATAGAGTTGTCAACCCTATGTCCAGTATTTTATACCTACTACCAGGTACATTAACTGCCGTCCCTCTGGGATCAGACGCAGACCAGGGAGCCGCCCATTCTGGGTCAGACGCCTCTGGATTTAAATCGCCGCACTCGTTTGTTCACTGACCCATACTACACCAACTGGGTTGGGTACCAGTTCTTTCGTAAGGGTTGCTCAGCTTAACAGGGAGGACCTCGTGAAGGTGAGTTTTGGCGTTGAGTAGCAGAGGCTAGAGGCTGAAGTAACTCGTACCCATCAGCTATAATCGCGTACTACCCCATTTCCTTCCCCAATAATTTAAAAATTTAAGTAGGTACTGAAATCGAAACAATGTTTTTTTTACTTTACTTGATGGACCTTTACGTTGTAGTTTTACAGGCTTAACTGAATACTTACTTAATAATACTTTAAGTCTAAAATTGCATTTACTTGAAGCCAATTGAAAATGAATAGTATAATAGTGTCACTAACTTTACTTACTTAATACACACTTTTATACATAACATTTATAACAACTATATTTAAACCTAATTGGACTTTTTTATATTCAATACAAGAATCTCTGATTAATAATTATAATAAAGTTGGGTCAAACCCATGGTTTGTAATGCAGCACTTTTCTCTTCAATAATTGAAAATACTGCTTTTAATACAATCTAGCTATGCATTACATAATTAAAATTACTTTCATTTACACACGAAAAAATTTCAAGATAACGGTTTAATTTTAGCAGCCATTTGTTCTTTTAATATTTAATTATGTAATGCCGCGATAGTAACAGCTCCACACTACTTTGCATTAACAAAATTAGAAAAATATTATGGTTTCCTTAAAATAAGTAGTCAAAAAATATCATTTTTAAGTCCTTGCGGGAGGGAGATAGGTAAAAATTTTCTTCTACGAAAATAAGATCTCAGTATTTATAAATTTTCTAGTAAAGATCTCAGTATGAAATTTCAGCTTTCTATTTGCAAGGGTGCAGAAGTTTTGTAAACAGACACACAGACAGACAGACGGACGAACGAACAGAGCGAAACTAATAAGGACTTTTTTTCAAAATGCTTTTGGATATGCGCTAAAAAATTCAGAAAATCCTTAGTTATGTAATATGTACTTACATCATATATGTAGTTTTTCTGAATTAATGCATATCTTGACATGATATATAGGTGTATTGTATGTTAAAATATAATTTTTTAACCATTCAGTTTTTTAATTCAACAAGAAAAGTACAGAGAAGTTTGAAGGTTGTATGTAAATTTTATTTGAATTCATAAAGTTTCGCCATTTAATTTTCAAATAAATTTTCATGTAAATGTTGGCTAGCGTTTTATAAGATTAATGTCAAGGATCAAATTTTGAATACAATTTTTTACACTTTCGCAAAATAATCACAAATTATACGTTCATTTATTGTTTTTCAATCCTGTAATTAATTTTGAATGAAGACCACAACTGAAGGGCGTCAAATCGTATGATCTCTACTGTAATTTTTGACATATCCAAAACAAGAAATTAACTCGTTTTTTTAAAATACAATTTAAAAATTTTTTAATATAAGTATATCATACGTTTTACTCGAAAAATTTTAAGAGATACAGGAGAATGTTATGTGGGTTAACTTTTAGATCTTAACGTAGCGCATCGAAAAAAAAAACAAAAAAAAAATAACAAAAATTTTCGAGAAATTTCGAGTTTTGTAAAAAAAATTAGAAAAAAAAAATTCTAATTTTGACGAGCTGTATCTCGTCAAAATGACGAGACCAAAAAAAAATGAACAATCAGTTATTTGGAGCCTGTAAAACATGCTCCAAATGACAACTCTGTGTTGTATGGTTCCGAAGTTTTAAGCTTTTACTTATATGCAGTAAATGTATGGTACCCCTTTTTTAAAAGGCTGTAGCTCGAAAATGAATATACTTATCTGCACCCCTCCCCCAACTCATACAATTTCTTGCCGAAAATTGATCAAAAAATCATCTCTGAAATTATTTGCCATCTTATGCTAATACCCTGTATACAATGTCTTTCAAAACCTAAATTAACTAAATTTTTACCCATCAGTTTTAAAAATACTACTTAGTTCCCAGTAATTCAGGATTGCAAAGAATATATGTATGTAATTACTCAGTCATGTACATAATATGCCAACTCGAGTATAAGCAGTTTCTCATAAATAACTTGGCTTTGTGTGTTGGTCATAATAACATTCAAATGTAAATACTCATTTATTAACTAAATATGACGCATTAACCCATTGAAAGAAATACATCCATACGTATGTTTACATTAAAAATTTTCAAATATGCATATAAAATTTCTTTGAACTTAACTTTTATTGTTAACAGTAATTACTTACAATCTACCGGATATTACGTACGTACATACGTATATCGATATTTTTTGTTTAATTTTTTCTAATCACTCCCCGATTATGGTAAATTTTAAAATAAGTATTTATCTTTAAATAAATACTATGTAAGTATATTTTGTAGTTATTAGTGCGTAATCTGATTTTTATGTGGGTACAATATTTGAGTATATTTTGATTTAAATATTAAAACTCTTAATCTACTTATTTTTATTTATTAAGATAACAACTGTAACAGTGCTACAACTATAACATTTTGTGTATATGTGTTTGTTTTTAAATAAATAGAAATTTAGGTGCATGAAGGTATGGTGAAGAAATTTAATTTTTCTTTTTAACTATTTTTAAGATAAATACATAATTTCTAAAAAAAACGTTTACTTTATAATAAAGGTATAAAAAGATATTGTTTATTTTGCCAGGGCTGTATTTGGAATAATCTTGAAATAAGAATAACAGTTATTAGGTAAATTTTTCATACCGTCACAAATAAATTATCTGCAATGTTAAAAGTTGCCTTATAGGGAAACTCTCTCTCTAAACTCAATACTTAAATTATTAGTAACTTAATACTAACTAACTTAATACTTAAATTTGAATAACATTTACCGGCTTTAGAAAATTGACTTTTGACAGCCAGCTTATATGCTACCAACTAGCCTTTACATACTTATATGTAAGTATATAAAAGTTTTAAGATATTCGATGTAATTTAAATGCTAAATTGAAATAAAGAAAATCATTTAAGAAAAACTTTTCACTACACTATGTTAAGGTACTGCTCATTAACGCAACCGAATCTTCTCTTGCTTAAGATTCGATTCGATTAAACCAATTCGATCTCTTTTTATGTTCGCTTGCACTTAAGGTTTTTGTTATATAATTAAAATTTTAACTGACCTTATTTAATTTCCTATTTTAAAAAAAAACTACTTAGGAATCAGTTATTACTGAATAGAATTCTTAAGAGACATAGTTAACATTTTATAAGTGCGACAATTGCTCTAATCTTCTGGTAAGATTCTGTCGAATATAGGCAGGGTCTTAATGCAAATACGAAAATATACTTAACAATCTACCTACATACTTCTCTGCTTTTTTAGGTTTATTTTAGAGAATATTTTTATTGTGTTCATTTGTAAAATGTATGAAAGTGTATGCCAATATAATAATTTCTAGTATAATGTAGAACGTTTACATAAATAAATATTTATATAATGCATTCTTAATATATGTGTATCTTCATGTACATAATGTATATCTATGTAATTGCAAGAAATATTTATACGTACATAATATGTAGATAACTATCAAAAGCACGTATACGTACTTATGTGTGGAAATCCGTAAAAATAACAAAAATTTTTTAATATACTTAATGTTTGTTAGAAAAAGTAAGAAAGTGTAATAAAGCATCGTTAAACTATCTGTAAGCAAGTAAACTATCGGCAGACACATTTACATGTATGTATATGTACAAAAATATATTTTCTAAATATATGTATATAACAAGTGATTTGTAAACAATTAAATGTAGACTTCCCTCAATTATGTAAATATATGAACATTATACTTGTATATATGTATATGAATTAAACGTTATATATAACAAGTATTTAAAGGAAATGCGTATATAAATACATATATGTTTATATACAGGGTGTTCCAGACTCGATAATACTGTCGAAGCAGACTGATAGAATGCCTCCGGACGAAAAAAAGCACCTAATGACATTTTGTATTTGGGTTCTGCTTCTCGAGTTGTTAGACTTCAAGGTTGGAATTTCTGAAATCTCTGTAATTTTTAAGTACATTTTTATTGATAACTTGGAAATATGATTGGTTAAGCTCTCTTTGTATACCTATTTTAAAGCTTATGAAATTCCTCAAACAGTGTCTTAGGGGTGTCGAAAACTTTTTTAATTTCAGAGATACATAAGTGCAAAATAAAAATTAAAAATAAAATTCATTCTGCTTTAGGATTACTGTTGAATTTTGCATACCCTGTATAGATATATGTATCGTATAATATTTTGTGTGAGAATTTGAACGTAAAACAAAAAAGCCATACAAATCATTCATAAAAAAATTATCTGAACTTCTCTTACGCATGCATACATACATACATAATACATAACTCTGTTTTCATTTTTTTAGAAAAATATTTTAGAAGCAAAATATTTTTCTTACTGATCTGCTTTTTTACAATATTTTGCTTAAAAATCTTTACAATGAAATCTTTTTGATCACAATGAACGCAATTCAACCGTTGGAATGAACGCAGTTTGAACGTATAATGAAATTTTTAGTTAAAAAAAAAAGACAAACGTAAATTTTTCTATTTTTAAGTGTAAATTTTGTTTGATATTATGAAAATTGTCAGTCTTTGTTTATTTTGGATTTTATTTATATTTCTGTGTTATAATTTAATCCAAGTAGCTTTTCTATGTGACTTCGACGCATATCTACTTAATGTCGACAGATTGATGTTTAATTATAAGTATGTATGTAGGTATACATATATATATAAATACATACTTATATATATTTGCATATAGGTACATATATAAAACATTTCCACATGTACGTAAGTTAAAAATGTGTAAAAAGTTTTTACATTTTTATTTTTTCTGTAAGTATACACCTCTAATATTACAACCTATGCTACATAGGTGTTCACCTATTCAGGTAGATCAATAAAGGAGAAAATCGCATTTTTTTTTATTTTCTTATTTTTTTCATTTTCATTTGATGATTTTTTGTTTTTCGTTTCCCTCTTATGGTATGATAGCATTGAATTCAATATTATTGATTGATCGATTGATTTATATGACTCAAATTCGTACATAGATCAAAACGATCAATCGATTTAAATAAAACGCACCTCTTTAAGCCTCTTTCTCCTTCAAGAGACAAAAAAATTAAGAAACTGACAAATTATTATAGTGTTATGCAATGTTTTACCGACTCACTTTTGGAATTGATTTTCTTTAAATTTAGTATTAAAATCCTAAAAATTAACAAAGTGCTTTTTTTTACTTTAATTAAATTAAAATTTTTTCTCTTATATAGCGAATGTATCGACTTTAAATAAGTACTGAATTCTTCAATCTAAATGTAAAATAATTTTTTGCTACGTAAACGTTTTTATACTACTTTTCTCATTTGCATTTTTAGAATTAAACTTTAGAATTATTTTAGGCCCCAGAATAAAGAATTATCCAAATCGTTGAAAATGTGCACTTGTAGCGACCTAAATATTTTCCCTATAAGGCATTTACATTTACATACTTGAATAGTTTAGATTTCGAGTTCATTAATAATTTGTCGTTCGGCACTTAATATTTTTTTAAAATGATAAGCTATAATGCGCGTATGTGTTCAACAATATTTTATAATTTATAAGAAATTCGAGGTTGATTTGAAAACTGAGTCTCAAAAGAACTTAGAAACCAAATTTTGCAGTAAATCTAAAATAATAGTTTATTTCGGATCGGAGATCGCAAACTATAGCGAGATATTGAGTAAGAACGTATTCTTCATATAAGTACTTCCATTAAAAATTTTTTGTATTTCTTAAATGGGTGCATAAAAGCAGTATTGAAAATAAAGTCTTTAAAATTGCAACTCTGCACTGAGAAAAATTTTATCTAAATTAGATATTTTTTATAATCAGATTAGACATAAACTATATCCGAAATATTTATTTTCTCTTTATTTTTATTTTGAACATAATTCCAAATTTGGAAATTTAGTTTTGGAAATATAATGTTTCCAAACTAGTTATTCTTTTGAGCCGCTTATGAAAATAAATTATTTAGTTAGAATAAAAAATATTTTTGAATGGGCTTCAATAAGGTAATTGTAAAACTGTTTCTCAAAAGTGTATACTTTATTTCACATTTTAATATTACTTCATAATATTAATGTGATGTATATTGTAGTATAAGAAGTAATATAAAAGTAGCCCTTTGCAATATTTATAATTACGGTTTTGAGATAATTAATATTTACTTGGTAGCTGGACTTCATTTACATTTTTATACTCGTATATTATAAATTTATGATATATGTACATATACATATACTTATTTACTATTTAGAGAAACCTGTGAAAACTATTTTATTGCTAATATTTACATACATATGTACATATTTGTATATTGCAACAAGTTTATCATCATTTCCATGGCAATTTACAAATAAATTCGTTCTTATTCGCTAGTGTTTTTATTTCAATATCGATAAACTTGTGTTCATCAAAACATTTTCCATTCAGCCACATTTTATATTGAAAAACAAAAAGCTATTATTATATTCTTATTACAACATTTATATGTCAAATTTGGACTTTTTCCGAAATTGCTATGCATTATATCCCTTTTAGATTTATTTCATCCATATAATTGAAAAAATTATAGCCCGTTTGGCTGCAAAAAGCATTGAAATATGTTTATATTAAATAAAGATAAAAATTATTTCTACTTTGAGTAAAAATATTTTGAGGTTTGAATATTTTATTTTCAAAGCAGAAATATGAAGTTTGAAATGGTTTACTGCCACCATGCGTTTTTTTCAGTGTTTTCGTGGGGTTTTCCTTTGGAAACAAAATTCATTTAAATATATGTGCAAGTATATTTTTTTTGAAGGACAATTTTGAATCTTCGAAATTTAACATTAAAAAATGCGTTAGAAATAACATCTGCTCAAAATTCAGTAATAATTGCTTTCTATTAGTTTAAAAATTCACCATTTACCTATACACTTTTTTCCATTTTTTCTTATGCTTTTCCAACAATTTTTATCTTTTTGATTTTTACACATCCACGTATATATACTTGTTTTTTTTTTACAGTTTTGCTATTTGAAATTTTATTTTTATAAAACAATGAAAAAAAAGCGAAACTATGAGGTAGATTCGAATATATGTACATAATTAATCTTAAAATACCAAAAAAAAGACGAGACATAATTTAAATAAATATGTATACAAAATACCTATGTATGTCCGTAAAATACCTATGTATGCAGATAAATTATAAGTTGATTTGTAAAAAATTTGGATTGCCATCTTTCTTATCAAAAGAACGATGTTAAAGAATGGAAGAGAAGTGGAAAAGTAAGGAAAATAACTTTATATGTGAATTGTCATCTTGACATTTTGGCAGACAAACCAAACAAAAAAATAAAATGAACTAAAAATTGCAAGAAGAATGAAAAAAAAATAAAAGGTTTACTTTAAAATTCTTTATAACTTAAACAGTAACTCTTTAATTACAGTCCTCATGTATAAGATAATATCTTTATACTATCTCATTTCTAAATACAATTTAATCCAAGAGATGGCAACGTAAAGATAGGGAGTTTAGTTTCAGCAACTTTCGGCAACTCTAGTATTTTCGTAGATTAATGTTCAAGAAGAATTCGTACTTAATAATTTTTCCCATTTTTTTGCATTTTAAATTTAGATTACCTCTTATACTATATATTGAATTAGATCTGTGAAGTCATTTACAGCTCATAAGATAAAGTTATGAAGAAAAAGGGAAAAGGAAGATAAATTCATTCTAATTCAATAGTTTATTTTTTTAATTATGTCAATTTTAAGCATGTAATTATAATAAATAAGGATTAAAAAAAATTATATACATATCACATCTTCTATATATAACACTTAAATTTGCTCGCTGTATGATGATTGATATTACATCTTAACTCCCTTTCTCGCATCAATTTGAAAACTTTTAAACAAAACGTTAAACGACTAATTGAAAAAACGAAAGAGAAGTAAGGCTAAATTTCGTTTTTGCCGATATTGGCCGATAGCGAAAAATGTACTTTTAATTTAACCTTACTTTATATTGCACTGTTAAATTTACTGAAATGTTAAATGAACGTGATATCAAAAGAAGAAACTATGTAAAGTAAATTTTTTGTAGGAGGGAACGTAAAAAGAGGGATTACTGTATTTTTTTGCAGATTAAACAAAAAAAAAATTGAAAAAATTTTGTTCTTCTTCGAATGTCTATCTGTCTCTATTTAGTCTGTGGTTGCTCAATTATTTGAATATTTGCAATCAATATCTCATTCCTATCTTTGGAAATTTGCGAATTACGTGTAGGTATATACATATACATACATACATATATGTAAATTAATTATTAGGTGTTTTCCTAAGTGTATATGTATATTCAAGTAAAACCATTATATAGACGCATATATATATGTACATATGTATATTTTTGTACGCAATTATCAAACATAAATTTTTAAATGAGTTTTTTTTCATTTTGTTTTTGATTAATAAAATTAATGACAAGATAGATAATTTTTTTTTTTTTGATATTTTAGCTAAACTTCAGTCATTATTATAAGTATAGATTTTGATTTCTTAATTTTTTAACTTTTTATATTTTTTATACTATTTCGTGGCTTTTAGAGAAATAAATCAAATGAATTTGTCATAGCTAGAAATACATACATAGTTACACACATTATATACTTATAACATGCGTGGTAGAAAATTATTTGTACTTAATGCAATTAAAGTGATAGCGTTAAAAGAATCTTGTTGTTTTTTCTTTTTGTTAAATGATTATCAAGTAGCTACGAAAGTGGGCTAACATTTAAGTATTGTTCATTTTCTATCCAGAGGCTAATAAACAGTAAAGTCTATCGAATTACGTATATGTATGTACGTATGTATAATCATGTGCATATTGTGAGTTCTGTAATTCTTAACCTTGTCTGAAATTTCGTCATTCTGTTCTATTTAAAATATTTCAGCAATAATTGTTAATGTAATGACGTTGCATACTAAGTGTAAAAATTACACATTTTGTACTAATTTAATGTTTTTGAACGTACATTATTATGTATACTTATATATTAGTATGTAAATAATTTGTACAAAATACCCGTACGTAAATGTTTATATACTTTCAATTTAAGTTATTGAAGTTCGTTAGGAGTAAAATGGTGAAGCGTTTATCTTCAAATACTATGTATGTAATAAAATGCTAATTTTTTTATTTACATTATGTATTTTCATATAGTATGTATTTTTATAACTGTTTGTTCTTGTAATCCGAATGATGTTCATAGGACTTTATAAATTAAACACTAATAACGCTAAGGAAAAATAGTTTAAGACTCTATACGTAAAGTGTTGAATCAGAAAGTCGAGTTATACGCATGTTGTTTGTTCAAACGGTAACTTAAAAACTTATTAAGCTAATCTTGGAATTATTCAGGAGCTTAAGTTCGAAAATCCGGTATAGAAGTTCGAAAATAATTTGATGAAGTCCAAGGGACTATTTCAATGAGTTAATTAAACAATGAGTTTAATTATTTATGGCATAGTTAATTTATAACTTAATAAATAACATCATTTAAAATACTTTGGATTCAACATTAGTTATTTTGACAACAAGTTTGCTCTAACATATTTGACACTATTCTAGTTCTCTACTAAAAACGATTTGAAAATGTAAAATATTATTTGCCCGTTATTTTATGACGTGACATAAGTAAGTAATTAACGGTATCCAAATCTCTGAATCTTCAATAAATAAATTCTTAATTTCATCACTTTACTCATCACTACTCTCATTTTATCATTTATTTGCTCTAAATACATTACATACATACATATTATACATATAAGCTGTTATTCTTGTTCAAGTTATTTATATGAAATTGCTATGTAAGTATTTGCAGTACTATGTATACTATGTAGGTAATACATATGTGATTTCAATCATTCTAATAACTAAATGAGAAATTTTTGGGATCTTAAGAGTTGTTTATGAAATAACAGTCTTATTTACTTAAATATCGTTTTTGGTTGCAAAAACAAATGGCGCTTAATGCAAAATAGTCTCTTATTACTGTAAAACATTCATATAATATATAAGTAGTCGGAAGTTTTTAATTTATTTTAATTTCTTATCTAAAAAATTGCTTCGATTATTTATTGGAAATTATTTATTCAATAAGTTTTTATGTAAGCAATAAGCAATTTTAAGATTAAAATTAAATGAATTTTGTAAATTATAATATTTAACAAAGAAAATGCATGATTTTGCGAATTATAATAAGACATGTCAAAAAAATCAGATATGTATGAGCTAAGGGCAGATTAGAAAAATGAGAACACTGGTTTTAGAAAAATAATCTTGTTTTTTTTTTTAAGTTTTGCACATATTTTATAATTTTTTTGAAATTTACTATATTTTGAAAAAAAATTCAACGAAAGCGCAATAAAAAGTAGTTTAATGTCAATTTTAAATATACGATCAACAGGGATACGATTGTAGCCATTTTTAAACAAGGAGATCTGACATCATTCGATATTTTCTTTGAGATGACAATTCACTAATTTCCTGTCACAAATAGTAACAAAACAAACAAATTGTGATTATAATACAATAAAAAAATGCGTAAATCGAGAGATACTATCAGAAGCTTAGAGTAGTTAATTCTGACAAAATTTTGTTGATATACTTTGATTGGCTGTCAATGTACCAAAACCTAAAATTTTGTTTTAAATGTAAGTTTAAATTTTTATCTTGCATTACTCAAAGAACATGTTTTCTGGTCATAGATTTAGAAAAAAAGAACCACAGAATCGCACTGTAGAGTTCATATCTTGCGTAACTTTTATATTTAACCTATTTGGCATGGAGTTTGTAAACACTTGAAGGAGTCGTCTGAAGTTTGAAGATGTACATATATACGTATATTTTGACATATTCAGGCATTGGAAATTGAATTTTTACTTTTAAGAAAGTATTCAACGGTTTTTCTTGAAATTTTATGTATTTATAAGCTTCGTTTAACAGTACGAGAAGCAGCGTGACCTTTGCAAGAGATCCAGTTGCTAATAACTGGAATTTTACTACAATGCAAAGAAATAATTAACCGATTTTTTTTAAATTAAATAGCTATGTCAAATCTGGTTGCTAAAATTGTCAATCTTTTGGGAATATCAATGTTTTAAAACGGAACGTTTTCTAAGAACGTCTTTAATATTTATTAAAATATCTTAGAAACTAAGAGCCAAATTTACATTTTTCTAGGTTATTAACCAGAAGCTTACTAGCATCCTTAATGTTATAGGTGTTAAAAGAACATTTTTATAATCTTGTTCAGAATTTTTATTTTCTCGACATTTTACTTTTAAGTAAGCAAATTTATACTTAAATGCTTTTTTTTTATAAATGATCAATTTCAATGTTTTTCCACTCCATTTTATTTAAAATTATAAAAAGATCTTTAGAATAGTTGGAAATAAGAGGTGGTATTAAAATTATAAACTATTTTTTTCTAGTTTCTTCTTGGTAAATATTTCACATATAAGTATACACTCCTATATATATACATAAACGACATTTACTACTATGATTCCCAATACGTATCTTAAATGAAAAGCCGTCATTATAGATTTTGAATGAGTTTTTCATTTTAAATTAACGATGTTCCTAAGCATCATTTTATGGAAATTTTTTCGGAAAACCATAAATTTTGGATCAAATATTATAAAATTTTGTATTTAAAACTATTAAATAAGAGATTTGAATTTCAGTAACTGAACATCATTGTTATACTTATATATGAAACATTTTTATATTATACGTAAAAGTATTATACACAATTTGAGAATTAATAACCTACATATTTAGGTATGTCGAATATGGTAATAAACTTAACTGCAAAATAAGAATCGAAAATTTTCAGAAATAAAAATTGAAAACTAAATATAAACGACAAAAAAAATATTTAGTACATATTTGAAAAATCATTGCCAAAAATGTCTAAAGAAAGAAAACTTTGACCAAAATAATTAATTGTTATAATGTTGCTTGTATGTAAGCATTTGTTTCGTTCATACTTCAATTTAAGCATACATAAAATTTGTATCTATAATATACAGATATGTACATAGTATATAAAGTTATGAATATCGTATTATTAACAATATAACAATAAAAAAAAACTAAATTAAAATAGAAAAAAATTGAATATAAAAAAAATAATAAATAACCGGACTAGATCATCTTGAATTTCTAATGTTATATAGGATTGTGCGATTTTTTATTAAAAATAATAAAAAAAAATATTAAACAACATCGAAGGAAAAAAAAACATGTTTACTACTTATAGCTTTTTGAATATAGAAAAACAATTTATTAACGTTAATAACGGCTAATGGGGAACTTTTGATTGATTTGCATTACGCCTGTTTTAAGTGTAACAATGAAGAAAGCTCTTTTGGCAAATCTACATTATATGTAAATGTAAATTTCCAAAATTTAAATTTTGATAATTTCGATTCAAGCTAAAGTCTCAGTAAAATTGAAATAGAAATCCGAAATAAACGTATTGAGGTTGCGGTATTCTAAAATTATTTTAAAGTCTTTTTTACTGGTTTCGGTGGTTTAACGATATAAAGAATTTCAGCAAGTAATACCATTAAATACTTATATTTCAATTCAATGCATCTTAATTTTCTTAAGCAGTTTTGTGGTGTCATTCTTACATTTTTTCTGCATATGCAGTAACCAAATATTATTAATCAAATTACATATAGTTGTGCCAAGTCAACACTTGTAAAACATGTTGTAAAGACCATCAAAAAGTTGCACTGAACGTTGTTAAAAATTTTTGACAGAACAAGAAGGAATAATATGCTGATCTTAAAGAAACATATTGCTTAAATTATGTTATTAAATTTAGGTTCGTCACCTACCTAGTAAACCCAATGACGTCAGAAACTGGTTCATGGTTATATACAATAATCATACACCAGCCCTATGCTCTTTCTAGGAGCGAAGTAGGATAAAAAAAAAAAATATTTTAAAACATTTTTCATACATATACAATTGGTGTTTGCAGGACATAACCACAATTATTATACTTTTGTGCAGCTGCTTACTTTGAGTTAGTTAACTAATATCTGTTCAGTTTGCTGAAGACTACAAATGCACAAAGAAAGTAATCAAAGATCTAATTAAGCAATACTTAGAAATTGATCGAGATTGTACCCCCGTTTCTTATGATAATTCTTTCAAAATCAGAATCAAAAAATCTCTAAATCTTTATTTGTACTAGCTTTTCTAGTTTTTTTTTTATATGTATATGCACTGTTCGTAGATTCATTGTTACTTTTGATTATGATTAAAAATTTCGAATTGTAAAATTTTCCCTTTAAAATTCGATAATTTCCAAATCTTAATATCTTTAATATGTAGAAGGACCAAGTTTTAGTTATCATGAATATAAATCTAGATTAACCATTTCACAATTTTTAATTCTGTCCTGTATATTAGTACACATGTATATTAGTCTTGTGTATATGTAAGTATTTGTTATCCATAATATAATACCTAATTTGAATATGTTTGTATTTGTAATAGATTGATTTCAAAATGGTTTAAATCATTGGTTGATGTTAATGGCCTCTGAAATTATCTTATTTTCAATTTGTCAAAAACAAAAATTTGTTAAATAATAAATTTAAATATAGAAATTATTTAAGAAAACAAAGGGAATTTTTAAGAAATTATGTATAACGTCATAGATTTAAAACTACGAGTACAAAAACAAATTTTATAATGGTGTTTTACACTTTTTTTTTTTTGATAATTTATTGTTTATTTGGCAAAATATAAGAAAAAGCAAAAGAAATAATTCGTCTTATAGAAGTCTTTTTTTAAGCACATTTCCAACAAAATTGAAAAATAATATGCTTTTAAGTTGTTTTCCTTAATTGTGCTTATTTTTTTTGCCTATGCGCCTGTTTGCGAAACTTTTACATTTTTTAATAAAGAAAGTTAAAATTTTTCTTCCTCTTCATTTAATTGAAGAGAAGATCATTTGTTGAAATGAAATTTTCATGAGATTGATCATTTGTTGAAATGAAATTTTCCTTCCTCCTCTTCTGTGTCTTTCCTTACGCCTTTCAAAATTTCATTATTTATCAGATACTTTTTATAAGATTTATCAACTTACTTTAAAAGCCGAATATAAACGGTAAATGTCTTGATATCAAAAAATTTAAAAAATCTTATCTTAAATTCATTTCAAGTTCGACATCAAGCTCTACCGGTACGCAAAAAAACTTCTTTTAACTTTTGTTCTCATGTAATAATTATTGCATAATTTATGTTTTTTCATACATATTATTTATCTAGTGTACACATGGAAACGAGAGCAACTTAAGAATATTTTTCTTTTTTAGAAAAAAGATATTTTCGCATGTTCAAAAGAAATGTGCTACTTTACAAATCATTAATTTTATACCATTATTTTTTTGGTTTTTTTTGTTAATATTGATATACTATACTTGTATATGCAAGTATGTAAGTATATATTTAAGCGTATTTAACCAATTAACATAGGCACTATATACAAAAAAATTAACATATTTAATAATAAATGTTAAACATTAATGTGTCATAAATTTAAAAAGTGCTATTAACAATTAACTTAAACTAAAAATAAATTTATTTTTTATATATATACATATATATATATGCTTATGCTGTATATAAATATTAATATTTTAAAATTTGTAAATATTTTAATAAGAATTTTGTTCAAATTAAATTTTTAGTTGAAAAAAATGTAAAATAAAAACATGGGGTCAACTAACAAGAGAGCAACTGTGCTACGCAACGAATGGTGTACTTATTTCATTTGACATTTGATTGAATTTGATTTTAGTGCTTGTTTCGCAATTGATCAATTCGTTCTACCATTTTCTATACACCCTTAGTTCATTTTGCACATGTTTTTCGTTATTTTTCTCTTTACATCTACTTATATAGCAATATTAAATAACTTCAATTGAATTTCATACTTGAGAAACTGATGTAAAAATAATTAACTTTTAATTGAGCATTTCGTAAAAAAATTCATTTTTTTTGTAATTATTTTTTTAGTGTTTGTCTTTGAAATATTTTTTTTTATATAGTAATTAAAGTCATATTTCTGTACAAGCTAAATGAACGTATAGAAATGTGACTTAAATTATTGTTGGTCTTAGAGGAGGTAAGTATGAAGCCGAAATTGGTTAAAATTATTCAATTTTTTTTTCTTTAGAGTTTTCCGTTTAATACAATATGTATTATGTAATTATTTGACTTGTATGTGCGTATATTTGTTTATTTTTTATTTGATATAGCAAGAGGGTGCTGTAACGAACTAAAAGTAACCAAATATTTGACCTTGCTTATATATTAAAACAACCTATCAAAGAAAAATCAAAATAATATGAAATGTTGGAAAAATGTTTTGGTTTTTTGCATTTGTTATGACTTTTATTTAAACTTTGCTACTGTTTAACTTCTTATACTTACATACAAAAATCCAACTACTTGTTTATATTATATAATTCCATAATTAAGTACACAATCATACACATGTACATATATCGTGTGAATTGTGTGTATAATATACAATAATTTATTCAAAGATAATTTGATATCCGGGCGATTCAGTTCTGCTAAGTTATTTTACGAGTATTGTATAATTTTGTGTAAAAAAAATAGAATTTTTTTTGCTTTATAAATGAATAAAAGGTTGAAAAATTACTTAATTCTTTCTATTACTTAAATATTATGAAAATAAGTATAACATTTATATAAATTATAATTAGGTACAAGGTGTGACTATAATCTTCGTTCATTTCAAAACATTTTTTTTTAAATTATATATTAGCTTAAGAATATTAGTTGGAATAATAAAATAATAGCAAATTATTTTGCATACCTGCCTACATATACCATTTCTTTCCTTTGTTTGCAAATAATCCACGCCTTTTAGGAAGATAAAACGATGCAATCTGTTTGCTAATTTTCTTAGCAATTTTTAACTTATACGGCAACTAGAAAGTGTTTAAGATTTTAACAGGTTGTCGCTTAAGTGTTATATTATTTCAAAAAATATTTTGTTTTTTAAGTTTTTTGGCTTCGACACTATAAATTTGATAGAGCTTCTATAAAAACAAAAATGTAATAGTCAACATTCTTTACCCAAGAGTTCAATTAAAAATTTTATATCTGTATTAATTTGTCGAAATTGATTACTCGAAGTTTTCTAAAAAATTAATGCAAAACTTATCATAATAAGAGGATTAGTTTTAGCACCTACAGCTACATGTAAATACAAAGCTTTGAATTGATAAAGGAAAATCTGCTATCCACGATTCCGCCACAACCGTTATGAACTACGACTCTTGGATCAACTATTTTTTGTTCGAATTCGCTATATATTTTCATTTTTGGCTTGCAATGACGTTATGAATTTAATTATTTTAAGTTTTAAAAAACAAAACCTTAAAAATTGTCTTTTAAATTTCAAGTTTAATCTTAATTAAAAGCAAATAGATTTGTATTGCTAGAGTTTTTGTATATTATACCAACGTTATTTGAGAATTTTATGATGTTGTAAATTTTAATTTTAAAATAATTAAAAAAAATATTACTTTTTGCATGAAAGGAAAAAAACTTACAATAAAAAAAAAGCACAAATAAAATTTTTAACCTTTAATTGTCTTGAATTTTTTTTTGATATTTTAAAAGAATTTAAAATTTTCGATTAGATCATAAGGTGGACGAAACAATTTTTTGTTATGAAAACTTTTTATAATTGCTGCTTAATTTTTTTTAATTGTAATTGCTTAAGTTTAGTAATAAATATAACGAGTGTACCGACTTGAGAAAATGATGAAGTTATTTTTATAAAGTTGAGAACTGAACATGAGCGTTTTTCTGCGGCGAAATGTCAGTAAAATTCATATAGAATGCATATATTTAAATGGAACTGCCCAGAATCAAGCGAAGTTACCGCCGCGAATTTCACCGCCGGCAATGTAATAGCCTAAATTTCTATTTTACCGGTGGCGGGCTTTTTCACATTTTCTCTTTCCACATATGTCTGTAATCGTCCGCCGTTGCCATTCATCGGTTTCGTTCTCTTTTCACAGTAAGTTAGAGTTCGTGGTATAGTTTAATCTTTTATTATCATTTTACAGTAATACCAAAATTTTTAATTTTCTAAATAATTTAATTATTGAAGATAAAACAATAATATTAGTAAGCAGCTTAAAAATTTTTGGCTACAGTTTGGTGCAAAAACTTTAATAAACTCTAAACACCAATTTGAATTTTATAACAAAAATATTGCAAGCTAAGTAAAATTGAAACAAGTAAGTTATTAAAAAGTATAAATAATGCTGCATTTGTCACCATTGTCACCGAATTCGACACATGGCTTGACATAATTATAAATTGGCATTTGAAAAGTGTTAGTTTAGTATCATTTAAAGTATTTTATAGGCTTAATAAAATATCTTTATATACTTAAGCAGGGTCTTTGTAGTTTAAGTGTTTAGAAATCTTTTTTTTTAAATACGAGTAGTTCTTTTTTGTTGAAAATACATTAATTATTTTGTTCACTAATTTTCTTTGAATTTATTTTTAATTTCTTGGTCGAGTTCTTCTTTTGTTTAGCTACGCTTTGCAAATATGAATTTTTTATCGCATTTGTACATTTTGAATCCATAATTTAAGAACAACTTAAGCAGTAAATTAAAGACATGAATCCTTTAAAATATAATTACCTTTAGAAGAGAAGAAAATTTACAAGAACAAGAGAATTTTCCTCTTAAAAACAAAGTTTGTTTTAATAACATTGTTATACGCAATAAGTTATAAGTATAACACTTATCTTCACTATAGCAAATAATCCAATATGTAAATAAAACTTAGTGTGTAATTTAGAAATTTTAAAGTTTTTTTTGGATTTGAATAATAACAAGTCACTAGAATTTTTGATAAAATAAAATTGCGAAATTTACTTTAATTATACAAAAGCAGTGTTTTTTATAAGATTCGGTTGAAAAATCATGAAAATTGTTAGAAAAAAACCTTGACTGTTATTGTTTATCTTGTGAGAACAGAATAAAAAAATGAAACTAAAGAAAACATTGTAAAAAGTAGCAAATTTAATTTGTTGTTAAAATTTTCATTTTGTCAATTACGCGATTTCGACCCGGTACTTTATAATTGCGGCGCTATCTCATCCCCTCAGAGCAAATCCTAAATATTTAAGGTTATCAGGTCATGTGAATATCTTCCATTTTGTTTTTAAAATCGTAATTAAAATTTATTAATGGGTCTCTTATTTTCCAGACAGTTTCAAGAGTTTGATTCTAAATTTTGGACCGTAACAATATTGTTGTTTTTGAAGTAAACAGATGATATTGTAGAGAAGAAATACTTATTCTATTTTAGAATAATTTTTTGATAGCGTTTCTTCTTAATTTGTTAAAAACAAGCTTATCATAAGTTTATTAGTTTGCAGTCAGTTGATTTAAAGTTAAAAGATTTTGTTATATATTGCTCGAAAATGTCATGAAGTTGAATATACATACATATGTAAGTGAATGGAGAGGTAAATGGGCAAAGGGATTAACAAACATTTTGACCAAAATCGAGCTTTTCGGATAGAACATCATTTAATTTCATATATTTTCAACTTTGATTACTCTTATAGCTAGAAACTTAATAGAAGACGAGATTGAAAGTGCACATGGGAGATAGTAACAAAAAAATTAATAGGTTTACAATTTGTTAATAAAAAAATTTGTCACAATGCAAATGTAAGTTAACCCCTTTCTCCACTTACCACTTCAATTGCTTAAGTAGGTTAGGCAAGATTAGTCGTAGTCATGAATAATACACCTAAACCACTTAGCTTTGTTGTCGTACCTTTTTCGCCCCTAATTCAAACAAACCTGAACTAGTCTGTAGCGCTCCCGACGAAGTAAGAACCAAAAAATATCTGGCTGGAGTACGCCAGCGTCAGACATAAACGTAGGAGGGAGGTCACCGCTTTCTGCACCTCTTCTTCAAAGCATCTTCTACAAAGATCGTTTACGGACGTCCACTCTCCTTGCATGTCCTTGCCAAAATTGCTTAAGTATATTCTGCACTAATGTTTTATGTGCCCCATCCAAGTTGGGTATAGAATGATTGTAATTAATCTTTCTCTTTTAAACCAAGAATTTTAATCTTGACATTGTTGAAAGCAAAATTAAAAATTTCTAAAATATTTATTTTATATTATTCAGTGGGTGATATTCTCCCTTTTTTTTGTGCTCTTATTTTTGACTTTTCAAACATGATTATTTGCAGTTTTCAGTAAGTCAAATCCGTTTTATTTTATATAGAGACACTGAAACATAAATAATATTAACAAATTATAAATATTTAATAAATTTTCATAAAGAATGCTTTGAATTGGTAAACAATTGGTGATAAAATGGTAATAGGCAATTGAGATCATTGACGCCAAATAATAAAAAAATGACACTTTTGGGTTTCAAATTAAAAATCAAATAGAATTAAAATTTAGATTGCAAATATAGTTTCTACACTTTTTAGTAATAACAAGTTTAATTGAAACATGCCATTGGAATCTAATAAAAACAAAAGTTTGTCATTTATTTTATAAGAAAATATAGCTATGTATGTGGGTTATCATAATGGAAAAAAGGCATCATGATAACGAAATTTCGCATTATGAAATTTCTTGTTAATTGTTAACACTTACCTTGTTAATATACTTTCTTTTTTTAATATCTTGTACATACAAACACAAAGATAATTCTACAAACATATACTACATATAGATTTAATAATACTTTTTTTTTTCATTTTATTTTAACCTTGGAAATTCTTACAAAATTCATGATGTCATCGAAATCAATTTAATTTTTAATCAAAAAATGATCAGCCTAAAGATTTTTCTTTTATACATTATTGAAACTCTTATGGTTAACATGAAATTCGACTAACAATTCACTGTAAATATTTGTGTGTACATTTTAGTATATATAAATAAATAACGGTTTTTTGAATCACGGTCAAAAAATCATAGTAAATTTGTTAATTACAATAAAACGATGACTATTAATATTTCCAACTTAAATCAATAAAATAGGGTATTAAGTAATTCAGATTGATATAGAAAAAATAAAAAAAAAAAACAAAGTTTCGCGCAAAAAAAAGTTTGATTATTAAACTCGTGATACAAGAAAATTTAAAGTGAAAAAGTGATGACGTAATTTACTTAAGTAGTAAAATTTTTATTTACTAGTTTTAAGAGGTGAACACTTTTTTAAAATGGCAATTTGGTCAATATCGGGTGTTTCTTTTTTTTTCTAATTAAACATTCAAAATGAATAAACAAGATTCAAGTGACGGAAAAGTGTTTTTATTTGAATTTGATGACATTTGAGATTTTAAATGATTGCGTGTATATTGAAGCGAGTGAACCTTATTCTAAAAGCAAAATTTTCGACCATTTTTTCAATTATTCCTAAATTTTAATTCTACATAAAATCTTATCTGAAATTGTCTTTCAAAGCCAAGATGGAATTAGGTTTTTTCGCATATATCAGAAAGAAGTAGACCAAAAGTGTCGACCATCTGTGAAACAAATTCATAGGTTCATTTCATGAGATTAGGCGTACACTGACTATAAATTACTTGCAATCTCTGAGATACAGGTTGGGAACATTATCTTCGTTAAATATCCAACCTATATTTTATTTGAGAAGTAAACAGTTATATGTAGTTATTTTGGCTTTTCCATTAACTATTTTTTTCTCGCTCTTTTCATTGTTAAAGAAGTTGAAAAATTAACAATTCATGCTTATTTCAAAATTCTTTTTACGCATAGTAAGATTAAAGTTGCAAACGAATAAATAAAAATTTTAATTTTATTTTATTTTCTCGATTACTTTTAACTGGTGGAAATGTAAGAAGAAGTTGAAAAGGTATAACATTGAGTTGTCAAATTGAATAAATGGATGATATAGCTTTATTCCATAATAGATTGTAGATTCTAAGGGAACTGAGTGGGGACAGGAGCATCCCCCAAGCCACCGCAGCCATTTTTGACTTATTGTAGCCACCCCACTCTCCCGTCTATAATATCCCCGTCCCAATCACAAAGCCGGAGATATCCCTAAGGGAGTTGGACAATAGTTCCCGAACACTTAGGGACCCATGTCCAAGACAATTGCGGCGCCGAACAGCCAGTGCCGGACAGTCGCAGAGAATGTGCACGGCGGTCTCATCGCCACCCCCACAAAATCTGCACAGGGGGGAGCCCGACTTCCCCAGCCTGTGCAGGTGGTATTTCACCGGGCAGTGCCCCGTGAAGAAATTCGCAATAGTGCGAACCCGGCTCCTGCTCATCCCCAGCAACTCCGCAGCGAATCCGCCGGAGCACGCCGGAACAAACACCTTCGCATGACGGCATCCTTTCGTGTCCCGCCAGTGACGACTGCATTCCGCCGCGAGTAGGCAGGCAAGCCTGGCCCCCACGGCGGAAGAAGGCAGACCACAGAAAGGCAGCGGCTGCACAAAGGCAGCCCCAGATCCCCTCCGCGCCAACTCATCGGCAACTTCGTTGCCCGCATGGCCACTATGGCCCGGCACCCAAATGAGCATCACTCTGTTTTCCGATGCCAATTCCACAAGTGCAGCAAGGCAGCTCCAGACCAGCTTGGATGTAACCTGAGCTGAACGGAGCGCCAGCAGTGCAGCCCTGCTGTCTGAGAACACATAGATGGTGCGGTTTCTATACCCCCTTTCCAAATTGATTCTCAGACAGATCTCTATTGCATGTATTTCGGCCTGGAACACTGTGCAATACGGGTCAAGGGTTGCATATACACGCGTGTCCGGGCGGACACCGTATACGCCCGAGCCCACACCCGACTCCGTTTTGGATCCGTCCGCATACCACACGCTCGAACCCGACCTAAGTACCGGACCACCCCGATCCCACGTCCATCGATCAGGAAACAGAACCCTGTACTTGTGGTCGAAGTTGTACCGCGGCAGACAGGTATCTGACATGGTTATCCTTAGAATCGGATCGCCCTCAATGAAGTCTCTGTGAGTTCTGTGGGCCAACTTTAGCCCTGCCCCGTCCTCGCCAGAGAGAAGTCGGTAAGTCACCAGCCGAGCTTCCTTCAATATATGGAGGTGCAGTGGCGGCAATCCGATCATCACCTCCAATGCAGCGGTGGGAGCCGTCCGCATCGCCCCGGTCACTCCCAGGCAGGCCAGCCTCTGTAGCTTTTCCAGCTTGGCCCGCACACCCGCCTGCTGAGCTTTACGGCACCATACAATCGACGCATAGGTGACGATGGGCCTAGCAAGGGCCGTATATAGCCACAGTGCTATTCTGGGACTAATTCCCCAGGTCCCCCCGATGAAGCTCCTACACGTCCACAAGGCCGCCGTAGCTCTCCCGATAACTCTATCGATATGGGTATTCCAAGAGAGACGATCATCCAGGGTTACCCCCAGATACTTCACCTCCCTCGAGTAACTAATACGTTCACCAAACAGAATTGGGCTCGTTAATCTGTCCCTGCTTCTGCGTCTGGTGAAGGCGACCAAAGTGCTCTTGCTTGGATTTATATTTAACTCAACGCCTTTGCACCACCTTTCCACAACACGTAAATTTTGCTGTAGAAGATCAGAAATAGTGCTCTCAAATTTTCCCCGCACGACGAAGGCCACATCGTCAGCGTATCCCCAGACACGCGCCCCGGAGCCCCTGAGAGCAGCTATTAGATCATCCACTACAATGGACCACAGGAGGGGCGAAAGAACCCCGCCCTGCGGACATCCTTTTGCAGCGGAGATGAAGAGTATATCGTCAGCTATGGTGGACTTAATAATCCTATCCTGTAGCATCCGATTGACCCATCTGCTAGTCGTCGCATCAATCCCTCGTTTGTGCAACGACTCACAGATGACATGATATGGGGTGTTGTCAAAAGCTCCCTCTATATCAAGGAAGCAGCCAACTGCTACCTCCCGCACTTCCAGTGAGTTTTCAAGGACCCCCACCAGACTCTGCAGAGCGAGTACAGTAGACCTTCCCGACTGATAGGCGTATTGAAATTCATGCAAGGGATTGCTTCCCAGTGCACCGTCCCGTATAAATCTATCAATCACTTTTTCCATTGCTTTCAATAGAAAAGAAGTAAGGCTGATTGGACGGAAAGACCTTGGGTGGTTGCTTGGTCGCTTACCCACCTTCGGAATATACGTCACTTTAGCCACCCTCCATGCCTGAGGGATGTAACCCCACGCATAGCTGGCGCGAAAAATTCCCAACAGTGCTCTAGCGATATGTTGGAAACCCCTCTGCAAAAATGCAGGATATATCCCGTCATCACCAGGAGATTTGAAGGGCCTGAAAGAGAAAACAGCCCATCTAATCCTGCCCATCGTGAAGACTAGACGGGATCGTTGCCAGTCATCCCTCCTGGGCCAGGGTGCCCCCGGTTCGATGACTGCATTTGAGTGATTCCGAAGAATCTCCGAGTCAGGAAAGTGCGTTGACGCCATAAGCTCCAACGTCTGCCTTCCGTTCTCAGTCATGGAGCCATCAGGACGTTCCATTAGGCCCAACCTACTAGCATACTTTTTGGAAAGCACCCTGTGAAGACGCGCACTGCTGGGGAGTTCATCAATGCCCTTGCAGAACGCCCTCCACGAGATTCTCTTCGCTTTCCTAATTTCTTTATTGTATTTTGTGAGTGAGTCCTTATACTCTTCCCACGAACCTGACGCTTTGGCCCTATTGAATAGCTTCCTGGTCTTTAGTCTAAGCCTTGAAAGCTCCTCATTCCACCACGGGCACTTCCTATTGCTCCGCCTCGGCTTAGCACGGCAGCTCCCGTGATAGGCATTAGTAATAGCCGCCGTCAGGGCCTCGCTGGCCAGTTCGATATCCATCACCGTTCTGACAGAAGCAGGAACGGATCTAATCCCATCCATGAGGAGCGTTTCGAATTGACTCCAATCTGTGGATTGGGGCACCCGATATATTTCTTCTGCCAGGCCCCCGGAGACCATGATATCAAACCTAATCTGCCTATGATCGGACATGGATGTCTCATTTGAGACATGCCATCCACCAACCCTACTGCCGATAAATTCAGTGCAAAGGGTGATGTCAAGGACCTCTTCCCTAATTGCATTTATGAATGTCGGCCTATTGCCTTCATTCATAATCATTAATTTATTGCTATATATAAATTCAAGTAGGCACTCACCTCTTTTGTTTATATTGCTGCTTCCCCAGACGGTGTGGTGGGCATTGGCATCACTTCCTATTATAAGTTGGAAGTTCCTCCTTCCACAAAAGTCCACTAGATCCTTCAGTTGCTCGTCCGGGTGGGCACAGTCCCCCGGGAGGTAGGATGAGCAAACAATGAACTCTGTCCAGCCCCCGCAGGACTTCACCTTCACCAACGCAGCTACCTGATCCTTAGAACAGTAATCTGGAATGGGAAAATACGTTAGCTTTTTACTAAACAAGATGCAAGCCCTAGGCCTGCCCCCAGTTGTATTAACATACAATAGCTCACCTGTTAGGCCCTTAACCTGATCCTTCACTATGTAAGGCTCTTGGATAAGGGCGATATCGAGGTGATCCTTCATAAATCTATGAGCCAGAACATCAGTAGATGCCCTAGCATGCTGTAGATTTATTTGGATGCACCTCACAGCCATATTATTTCCTCCGGCTCTTGTCTATGGGCTTTGGCCCTTTAGACAAAGGCTTTACATGAGCCTTACCTCCCATTTTCGCCTTTTTACACATCTTGGTGGGCGCCTGCCCTGCCACAGCCTCTTTTGCCGCCCCAGGTGCCACGCTAGCCCCTGCAACAGCAAATACCGAAGCATTTCCGGGCTTCCCAATGGGCTTGAGCCCTTTTGGTTCCCCCGGGACGCTTGTATTTGGCGTGCTGGTCGATGGTCCTTCCGTTTCCCTTGCCGCCATTTTCGGAGCGACTTCAGGCTTTCCAATGAGTTTTGGCTCTTTTGGTTGGCCTGAAGTGCTCGTCGTTGTCGTTGTCGCGGTGGGCACTGGTTTTTTATTTTGTCCTGCCCTGCCGCCAGCACCTTGAGAGGATTTCCTTCCTTTAACCCGAACGGTAACACGGAAGAAATTCAGGAAAAGTCGGAACTCCGCTTTCCGTAGATCTTCCAATCCGGAATCATCCACGGAAAAGGTGATGGAGCAGCCCCCGTCCTTTTCCTTATCCATCCTCAGCACCCTCCAGGAACTTATCTTGAGGCTGGGATTTTGCTTCCCTATCCTACTTAGAAATTTGTCCCTGGAGAGACTGACGGTTGTCTCGTCCTTTGGTACGTAGGTGACGCAGACATGCTGTTTGGGCATGCTGTCGCCATCCAGTACCACGACATCGCAACCGTCCCAAGGCTTTATCTTCCTGCAGACACTGGTTATCCACTCCCTGGTGTCTTGATTGTTGCATGTTACGGATATCCATCCGTCCCTTTGCAACGCTGCAGTGAATTGTGGATGAGAGTCCACAATCCTATCCATTTCATCCATGATGGCTACTTTGATTTTCCCCATCTGGACTTCGGATAGCCTTTCCTCTGGATGCAGTCTATGAGTGATGGCCACCTTGACCTGTGCTACTGCATCCCGATAAGAAGTCATTTTCGGGTTTTGTTGAGGAATGTTCCCAGGGACCTTTTCCTCAACATTGCCCTTCATCGACCTCTTCTTTGAGGGCCCTGCATCAGGGGTGTTGCTTTCCGACCTTTCCCTCTTTTGGGGATGGTCGGCCACAACAACCGATCCGCAGGCCTTCAGCTTTTCCAGCCTTTCCTTCTCGTATCTGCGAGCTTCCTCTGGGGACATGCCATCCCTGATATAAGCCGCGATACGCCGCTTGGATGCACCAGAGAAATATTGTTTTTTTCCCCTGATGTCCAACCTTTTCAGGTCCTCCTCAGTTTTTTGGATAATAGGTCCAAGAGGATCCTGATTATCCGTCTCCATCGGAGGCGAAGCCTTTTCCTCCACTGGCGTGAGTAGGAGTTCCTCCTCTGCGTCAGTTGAGAGAAGCTCTGGTTCCGAAGACCCTTGAGCACTAAGTGGTTGTATGTTGTCCTTAGTGTCGTTGTTGTTGTTGTCACTGTTGTTATTTGTCTTGTTGTTGTTGTTGTTGTTTTCCATTTCTGTCCCACGAGTAGCGCGGGAAAGTAAAGTCACCCATGGCAGAGCCCGGCATACCATGGGAAGGCTCATTCAAACTGGAGGGCGCCTGGTATCCAGAGTCCGCATACTAACGACTAAGCTCCCCCTTAGCCACGCAGTCATCGGCATATGCTGTTCCACCTTGACTTGGGACGCCTGTCGTCAGCTGACGTATAGATATAGGGCTGAAACTCACAAAGCAAGAGGCTCGCCGCGAGACATGACCACGACACGAACGTAACTTTGATCGTTTCAATCACCCCTTTATCCTCCGCCATTACCGGGGCCCACCACTAGGAGGTGACAGTGCGGTTTTGGGCCCCTTATTCCATAATAAGAAAATTAAGTTTGTGAGAAAACACCCCTTATACTTATATTTGAAACATTTTATCAAAATTATGTGAAGAGTGTAACATCAAAAATGAAATGAATCCATTTCTGTTGTAAAAGGAGCTATAACTTTTATATAGTTCTGCATTTTAATAAAAAAGATTAAATATATAAATTTAAGTACCGATTAATGCAAAAAATAAGCCTGTTTTTTGTCAACTATGTACATACTTACATTTTTAATTTATATGTACTTTAAATTTATGTTTATGTAACTGGTTTATGATTGAAGCTGATAGTATTCATTGTAAACTACTTACTATCTGCAGTTAAATCATGTTTTATATTTTAATTCTTTTTTTTTTCAATTGAAAACTAGTTTGTTCAAAAATTGACGACCACCATAAACTTCGATAAGTTCTAAGAATTAATTGTTTTTGAAATTTGCATTTAAAGCATTGTCTGTATATGTATAAAAAATAAGAATTTATTTTATTTTTATTCGACTCGCTAATTTGCATAACATTTGTAAAATATAATTTAGATTGTGTAGTTCTGCGGTTATAAAATGTAAATTTAATGTAATATTTAGTGTTACCGGCTACGTTGGAGTATAATAATAATTGAAGTGTAAGGTAAATAAACGAATACGAGCATGATATTTTAATGAGAACGTTTGATCTATGTTTGATTAATATGAACGTTTGAACTAATTTTTTCAACATGCCCTTAAAAAACGGTTTGATAAGTTTATTATGATCTCTTGTCGTTAGAAAATTATGTCTTACTTAATATGTAACCAAGAATAAACATCAAGAATAGAAGGAATGTGTTCATATTTAGAGACAAATTTTAAATTTTAATCAAAATAGGAATTTCTTAATTTAATTTTATTTTAATTCAAAAAAAACAAAAATAAACAAAAAAAATTGGTAAGAAAAATCAAACATTTTTAAAAATACTGGTTTTGCATAATTTGATATTCAAGGTTATTAAGGTTTGTCTCACAAAATTTCCAGCAAAAATAAGCGAGACCTCACCTAATTTTTTGCATTTATGGAATCATAAAATTAAGATTGTAAAATGGGGTTTGTTAATTTATTAATTAATGCTATTTTATCATGTTCCCATTTTCAATTAAAATGTATAGTTTTAAATATAATTTTATCTTAAATTCCTGATATCGAAAAGCATATATTTATGTAATATTAACACTTTATTAGTGCATAATGGCAAATGGTGTTCCATAAACTTCAGCATAGTTGGTTGCATTCATTTTAAATTAGTGCAGCTTAAATTGTATTTGACTTTAAAAATAATATTAAAGTGACTATGAACTTACATATTAAATTAACATTATTAAACTTAAATCTTTTATTATTTTTAACGGGATTAGATTCTATTATGGTCTTCTTCTAGTTCTTTATGATTATGTATACCTACTTATATGGGAATTGATCGTTATATTATTAATTTTTTTAATTTGTAAACGCTTACTGCTAAGTTTGAAATCTAATTTAAATGATTTTTGAATAATTTTAATTACTTTATATTCTATATTACTTTATATACTATATTTTCAATTAAATCTAGTAAAACTTTAAAAGCACTTAAAATTAGGTTTTAGGATAGAATTAGAGTTAAAACACACGAAAAAAGCAGAATTTTAAATAATTTTTCCAGTCTAATGCAGTATATTATTTTTAAACTTTTACACAAACTGAAATCTGAAACATAACTTTAGTTTAATTTCTTAAAAGTATAATTGTTAAGTATTTAATTGATATTCATATTTACTTCTCTTATAAGTATCTGTAATTTTATGGTAAAAAAAAACTAAACATTTAATGAAATTACTACAACTAGTACTGATACACGCTTTTTAAGAAAGTACATTTTCCTACAGTGGTGGTCATAGAAGTAAAGCCAATTTTCTTGAAATTTACATTTGGATTTTATTATAATTTCTGAAAATTAAAATCAATATGACTAAGTATTATCGAAAATAATTTTATTATGCATTTCTACATGATTTCATCTTCATGTTATACGTGCGTGTTATTAAATAAATTTTTATTAACATTTCTTGATTCCTGTTGATGTTCTTTTCTCTTACCGTCAAAATTTTTAAACTCTTATATTTAAGTTTTTGAAAAAATTTTCGTTTTAACAATTACAAGGGAGTAAGTAGAAGCGATTTAAGATAAAAAATATATACTAATTTTCGGTAGAATTACTAAGCCTACCCCAACTCACCCTCTGTAGTGAGACAAGCAAAATTAATGTTTCAATCAAATAATGTTTTGCAATATTGTGTCTAAATTTGAAGAAACGCTAATAATTTAAATGAAACTAAATAAGACTTGGTCGAAACTATTTCTGAGCAGTGCATAAGATAAGGCGTATTTGTTAAAAACGGAGGTTTTTTTACCTAGTTTTATAATATAAAGTCAATTTTTCATAGCTCAGTAAAATGAAGTAAATTTGTTTAGCATAAAAAATATCAAAAATACAATGAGGTTAAAAATGTTTTTTTTTCTAATTTGTAAATGTGATTCAAAAATTTTCTTTAACTCGAAAGAGGTTTTTTGTATGAGCTAATAAACTTTGATAAAGTGCGTGTTTGGCCACAAAATATATACATACATATGTATATTAGCATATCTTTTTTTGAATTAAGGAAACTTCAATTTTTTTGGTTATAAGTAATTGTTACTTTTACGCAAAATATCAATTCGGAATGAGTAAAGTTACACCTTCAAGTGGAAGAGAGAATAATAAAGTTGGGTCAAACCAATGGTTTGTATTGTAGCACTTTTCCCTTCAACAAGCGAAAATACTGCTTTTAAAAATCTATGTTTATCCACCACACTATTAAAATTATTTTCATTCATAAACGAAACTATTTCTAGGATTGCATATATTTAGGATGAACGATTTATGCAGTCTTTGAAATAGATAAAAATTAATATAAAGAGGGGTTAACATAATGCTCGATTTTAAGGGTTAATTGTGTGAGTTAAGAAAAGTAATTATATTTTTTAATGTCATGGAATTTACCGTTAGCTTTTTGCGTTTATAGAAATTTGAAAAAGCTTGAGGTTTCGGAAATATAAGGTGTCAAAAATTCAAATTTTACGAATTTCAAGAGGCGATAACTTGAGAGGGGGTAGAGATGGAAAAAAATTTTCTTCTAACGAAATAAACTATTTGTTAATGTCTAAAAGCTCCTAAAATTTCAAGCTTCTGCAGGCTAGGGTATAGGAGAAAAACGACATAAAAAATTTGGAAAAAAAGGACTTTAGATAACGGCAAATTTGAACAGCCATTTTGTTTTTCTAATGTTTAACTATAGTATACCGCGCTAGGGAAAGCCAGCCGCTGCCTTTCTGCGTTTGCAAAATTTCAAAAATGCTTATGGTTTCATTGCAACAAATAGTTAAAATGGGCCATTTTTGTGGCTTTGGGGGGGTATAACTTCCAGAGGGGGGGGAGATAGGTAAAAATTTTGTTCTACGAAAATAAGTTTCTAGTAAAGATCTATGCACGTATTAAATTTCAGCTTTCTATCTTTAAGAATGTAGAAGTTTTGTAAACAGACACACGGACGGACGGACGGACGGACGGACGGACGGACGGACGGACGGACGGACGGACGGACGGACGGACGGACGGACGGTCGGACGGACGGACGGACGGACGGACGGACGGACAGAGTGAAACTAATAAGCACTTTTTTTCAAAAATTTTTTGGAAAAGTGCTAAAAAGAGAAATGAATCGTTTATTTACATAATAATTTACAATTTATTTACAGATTGCACGTTACTATTATTTAAATAACATTACACACACTCGTACAGTGTAATGAGAATCTAAAATTAAATAATTTTGAAAAATATAAAAATTAAATAACGTAAGTATACATTTGTGCTTGTTATACACATGCAATTATAAAAAAGAGAAATTACTCGCATCGCAATATCAAAAAAAAAAAAACATTTTTATTTTTTGTTATTAAAAAGAAATTATTGTATTACATTTCTGTTGTTGTTACTGTTTTTTTTTTATTCTTTTTTTTTACAATTTAATTACAGCCCCAATAAAAATGTTTATTCATGTTTATTTAAAATTTAAAATTACAATATAAAATAGTATTTCTACACTATTTTTTTTAATTGTTCAATATCAGTTACAAAATATCTAAAAACGGAAAACAAAATATGTGTTCGAATGTATGTGTGTGTGTGCGTACAATAGTATTAAAAAAAAATTTCATACCACGTTCAAATACAATTTCGATTTCATTATAAAAAATTGTTAAATTGTAGAGTGATAAATTAAACGTAGTGATACATTTAATTTTTACTTGTTTACAGGTATTTTTCACATTACGATAAAGTGAAAATCTTTTCATTATTAATCAATTTTGTTTTGTTATTATATATAAGTATATATATATTTCTTTATAATAAAAGTTTATGATTTTCCAATTATAGACAACTTTCATTATAACACGGATTTTTGGAATATCATGTTGAGAAATGGTCAGGAAATAAATAACAACAAAATACTTATTATATATACATAATGTATACGAATGAATGCTTATTGAGAATTTGCTATTTTATATATGTACATTACATACATACCAAAACATAGAGTGAGCGAGCATTAATTGTATTTAATTTTTGATATTATTATTATTGCTTTTGAATTTGAAAGTTTTTATCATAAAAGTAATAATTTAGTAAAGTATACTTACCATGAATGTAAATGTTACCTGCATATTATCTATTTATTATTATGTGAGAAAGTATATTATTCAAAATATAAGGAGTGACTATACGAAAAAGATATTTTTTTTTTTGCTATTTTTTTAGATAATCAAAATTAAAAAGCAAAAAATGGAATTTATTTCAATGGATTGGATAGAATTTAATATTCTCGATATAAATAATTTATTTAATGAACAGTAAATTCAAAAGTATAAATTATTTTTTTATATAAAGCTTAGATTTATTCATGTTTGTATGATTATATTGATGTTACCAATATTTTAAGAGTGTTTTCCTTTTTTTTTAGAGTAGAGTAGATTCAGATCTGTCAAAATATAGAGCTTCGAATTGAAAATTTGTATACTGTTTTTCGATCATAGATCGCTCTTAGATCATGCTCTAATCGAAACCTAATCAAATATAAAAGTATTTTAAAAGAAAAACAAACACAAATTAAAATTTGAATATGATTTCTGTTAAAATGCCTGCCTTCTGTTACTGTTCTAATTATGTATACTCGCATGCCGTTCCTTAACATAGAAGCCATGTTAGTGTATACCACTAGTTGTCAAATTAAATACTTATTTGAAGTTATCTGAATTTAAAAAAATGTCAACATAAAACACAAAATTTAGAAAAATTTTATGTTTTTGTTTGTGTTATTATTGCGTTAATGGTTGTTTCTGTATTCTCAAATAATTTACAAAAGGAAATCAAAAGTAAAATGTTGTAAAAATTTTTTCTTATTAAAATTGAAATTGAAAAATCTAAAAGATTTTATAGTTGAATATTTTTTTGTAGCTGTGTTTGGATTTTTTGTCCAGTTGTTTATTATTTAAATTAAACAAAATAGTGCGATTATTTCTTGTATCTTGTTTTTTCTTTCGAAGTTAAGTAATATTGCCAAAATTGTTTTCTGAAGCAAATATCTTGATTGCAATATGAAGAGTCACGCAATTTTCTTATATAATATGATTTTTTTACAGGTCCTTCATTATAAAATTATAGCTGTAAATTTCATAAAATTTTTTAAGGACTAATTAAGAAGCAATACGCTGCTATTTAATAAAAAATTACAAAATTATTGGTTTAATTAACAAAAACAGGAAAATGAGACGAGAGTTGCATTTTTTGCTCATGCAAGTAATGTAATGATGTAAAATTAAATGTGTATAGGCAGAAAATAATTTTCACCTGGAACTTTATTTAGAATGGATTGGAAACTTTGCAAAAAAAAAACTTGCTAAATTTTTTGCTGTTTATTTATAGATTTAGAAACCTTTTTGAACTCATCCATACATACATATACAACATTATTATATAGGAGTATGTGTATTAAACTTGTCAAGACGTACATACATACTTACATATGTAATAACAAAAGGCAAATATTATGAGCCCATCAAGTATAAGTATAATTCTTGCTCAAAATTAAATTCTAAGTAAATCAGTTATGCCCATTTACCAGCCGTAAACATATTAGCTTAGGAAATTTTAAAGGTTAACTGAAACGCTTGTGAAATAACTTTTCTTGAATTTAACACTACTTTTTTGCTTTTTCAAAAAGTATTGTTTTTGAGAAGCAATTTTTTTTGAATTTATGTTTAATCCCGTATAACGTAATATACAGGGTGATTCTGAAAGTCCAGAACAAAAGTTTTACTCATTTTCGATCTTCTAACCAATGCTATATGTTGTTGTATAACTTTCTAAATCACCTTGTATATAGCTGTGTACTCTTCTTCAACATTCTGGGAAAATTCATACATAATAATATATAGATACATATTTTGATTTCCCGAAAAATCAGTATAAGGGTAAAGTATAATTGACCATATAGATTTTTAATTGGCGTCAGTTTATTATATGTTGAGGAAATTAATAATATTTACAATATTTAAAAATGTCAATATTATTGTAGGTACATACATATATACAAATGAAATATTGATCAATATTTCCAAACAAATTTCAAAAAAATTTATTTCTTTTTTTACAATTTCGCACCAAAACAATGTGTACTTTTGAATTTCATTTTATTTTCCACTATTGAATTTATAATAATTTCAATTAAAAGTTTGCCCGAATCAGCTTTTAAAACAATAATGAAATTATTTATGTACATATAAAGTATGAATGTACGTATGTATACATGAAAATATAATTATTATTTTTAGCTAACTGCTTTTTTGTGTATTCAGAATAGTTACGTGAACGTGCTTATTTGCATTGTTTTTGTTTTTTGTGGCTCATTTATAATTTCACTTATAAATTATGTTTACTGTGTGTTAGCATGTAATAATTATCGCATAACCGATTCCAAAAAGAAAAATCGCATTAATGAAAACAAAAAATAAAAAATACAAACTTATTGATAAAGAATTGAAAATTATTTAACCATAATATTTACCTGTATAAAATGCTACTCTATATAAAAATCCTCCACTCCACCTCACACCCCGAAATTTATTTGGTTTTTCAATTTATGTGTGTTTTTCTTATTTTTTTTTATTAAATTAAGTAAGTGCTGGTACTTCAACTTATACAATATCAACATTTACATACATGTCATGCTGATAAAAATAAATTTTACATATGTAGAATTGCAGATACGAACACATTTGTATTTACATAAATAAAAAAAAATAAAAATAAAAAAAGCAAGTTAAATATGAAAAATTACTAAAAAAAGTTTCGAGGTGTGATAAGTGTTTAGAATATAAAAATAAATAAATTCACCAAATCAACAATAAATGTATAAAATAAATTAAAAAAAAAACAAAACAACAAAAACAAAGTTACAATTCCATTTTGAAAAATTGAGTATTTTTTGCGAAATTTGACATTTAGAGAGTAGATTTTAGCATAAAATGCCAAGTGATAAGCATAATATGAAAATGAAATAATTGTGAATTTATTTTATCTATATGTATGTATAGTGAATGTATAAATGTTATTCGTACTTGTAGTATTTTGTATTAATTTTGAAAACAAAATGTGAGTATAAAAAAAAATAAGAGAAAAAAAGAAAATACTTAATTATAGAAAATGTAACGTAAATTTGATTGCCAACAATTAACCTGCTGAAAATTTTTGAAATGATAGGCTTATTTCAATTATCTATATACTTACATATATGTAATTTTATTGAACAAGAGTGAAAGTGTTGAATTCGATAATAATTGATTTATGATGCCTTAATTAAATTTATATATGTTTTTCATTTACATTTTAACATTTTATTAGTTTGACATTTTGAAACAAATTTTTGTGCATAACGTAATTGTTTTTTCTTTAAGAAAAATTTTCATACCCATTGCATTGCAGCCAAAATTTATGCTTGATTTGTTAAAATTAAAAGAACGTTATTCATTTTAAATATTGTATTTATTAATTTTATTCCAATTGTGTTATTTGTTTTAAATGAAAAACATATTCTACGGAAGCAATATAAATTGCAATGGTACTGCAAAACTTTTTCTACTTCTCTCTTAGTTTTTTATAAAATTATTATACACACATAAAATATAAAATTATATTATAACACATATATATATAAAATTTATACACACATACATAAATTCAGTTTCTCTATATTTAATTTATTGTAAGTATCAAGTTTTGTGATCATTAAGTTTTGTAATATAACAAATTATTATAATATTCATTTTATTAAAATTAAAGGAGATTGTTATATTTTCTAGTGATCTAGTCTTCATTAATGTAGAAAAAACTGCTGTTGAAAATATTTTTCACTGTGTTTTTGTAGAATTGTTGTAGAAATTGTGTAAGTGTCGAACATGTGTTCACTAACGTTATATATTTTTTTATTGTTTTGCTATTGCTATACGTAGAAAAATGTTTAAGTTGCTGGAATTTCAAATCTGCCAAGATTCAATATGGGATTTGGAACTTGATAGCAAAATGCAAATAAGTCGACCAAGAAATAAATTAGGATTGACAAGAAAAAGAGTTTTACCTAATAAATTTCTGTTGAAGAAACGTTCATCCAAAAAAGGTCGAATAAATAAAGCAAAAAGTTCTGTCCGTATGAGCAGCCTTGTTTATTCTGATGTTCAAATTTTTTTCAATTTTATCCTTTAAAATTAAGAAAAAAATGTTAAAAAAATATATGTTGCATCGAAATAATAAAAGAACTTGCATTTTAAACCAGAAATATTTAACTGGAAAAATTCGACACTAAAGTATACAAAAATTTTTAGCTGCAACAACTAAAATATTACGATATTACGTTAACATTACTGATTACAAAAGCTACAGTCTAAATACTTTTGCAGTACGTTATCGAAAACTAAATTATACAAATACTCTACGTTTTAATGAAGTCAGACGTTCTTTTAAATTTAAAAAATAAATATGACAAATTGCCAGGATCATAATGCCAGACTTATTTTTTTCGTACTATAAAAACTTTAACGGTGGGCAAGTGTGTGTAAAATTCTTTTGACTTTTATCTAAATTGATAAATTATTTATCTATACGTACATAATATACAGTTAACTTCAACGTCATAAATATTTTTAGCAAAATCAAAACAAGAATGAAGCAAAAAATAATTAAATAAATAACAGATTGTAATAAATTATTACAATTTTTATTGATTAACAATATTTTTTTTCCAGATTACTTAATTAGGCGCACGGGGCACGTGATTTGAATAATATTATATTATAACAGAATATTTTTTTTTTATAATTTCTGATTGAAAAAAATCATGAGAATTATTGTTTCATATTATTTTTGACGCCATGATATGAACATTGGAATTCATTGTTCCTGAAATACTTATCCTCTTTAAGTTTTGGATACTTTAGGTATTAGAATTTTTTTATTATCGGCCATGCGATTGCTATCGTTGTTATCAGTACTTGATAACATTTTTTATGATATAATTTCAATTTTGCGCCTTTTTTTTTGATTTTTTACTTTATTCAAATATCTTTTATGTGATTTTTGACTAAATAATTTACCGTAACTGCATTTTTATCTATATATATACTTACTTTTAATATTATATTTAATTTGATTATCTGGTTCACGCTGTGAGTTAGAAATAACAAAAACCATAACAAAAACTTAAACTTGATAAGAACACAAGTACCATAAATTTTATATTCCTTATATACAAAGTTTTCATATAAATTTACGAAGTAATGTGACCAGATGCTTTAAAAAGCTTTTGGAAATGAGGCGGAATTTTTTTATATTATTCTAAGAAGATCCAATTATTATTCAAATTGCGAACAATTAAGAACTCTTACTAAAAAGTTTTCCAATTGGATAAAAAGGAACTTCTAAAATGTTTTCTTTATACTTAAGAAAACTTTTATGAGTATCCTTCTAATTCTATGAGTAATTATACTAATTAGCTAAATAGTAAACAAGCTTAAAATTTAAATATTTATAATCCCAAAGATATTTGAGAATAATTTGGTATTATCAGGTGAACGAACTTATTAAATAATAATTCGGAGCATGTTTGTCATAATTATCAAGAGGTTAAATTTTGTTCTGACCCGGAACTTATTTTGTGCTTAATTTTGTGTTGATAAAGGTACTTTTGTTTTAACAAAACATTTGAAAAATGCAGATATAAGAAAGAATTTTTAGGAAATCATGACAAGATTTGTTTGCTTTCTTAAATTACTATTGGTCTTTTCAGAATAAGAATTTCGAGTTGTTGATCAATTTATTGTACAACTGGCTTTTTAAATAACAAAATTTACCAGAAAAATCTTACTCTCCTATTTATTTATTTCTTTATTTTTTCCTTAATGCAACATTAAAATGTGCAATTATAATACAAATTTTTTGTTCAATCGTTCTTTCCTTTTGTATCCTTATCGTTTTTTCGTGTATCCTCGTACTTGCTGACCAAAGCTTTAATTTTAATCTCAGTTTTTAGTTAATCTCAGTTAAACCCTTAATTTGAATCATAGTTCTTTATAGTTTTAGAACTATATAAACCTTTTCCTGAAACAGCGCAAAAGCATATAGGGAAATTGATTATAGCTATGTCAATATGATAGTTGAAATAAGCCGTCATCTTGACCGAGTTTTTTTTAAAGGTTTTTAAGAAACACTTAATTTTATAAATGGCATAGCAGAAACATTAAATTTTTGAAACCTTAACAAAATTTCCATAAGTATCTTATATCATCCTTACATCAGTAAATATCAAAATTGTATCAAAATTTTTAGTATGAACTATCAATGTTCATTTTAATAATTTTTTCCAAACCTAATTAAGCCAAGCTACGTTTATTGAATCCACTTCATTTCTTTCTACATCTAGTAACTTAATCATAAATATATATAACTCAGTTACTAGATGTATAGATGTATAGTATTGTCAAACGTAGATATATGCAATTTATCGACAGCTTGTGTTTGTGCTTGTAATAATATATTTCGCTTAATTATGTACATGTAATAAAATAAAATATTGTATATTTTGCTTGAAAATTAGATTCAAAATTAATTTTTAGTAAGACTTTGGTCTACTACATCGAATAATTAACTTGAACTGATAAGAGTCAAATGGTATATATCTGTGTACTAAAAGAATGCAATAAGTTTATGGGTATTAACATACGTATATGTATAATTTTATAAACAAAAGTGCTGCTTTGAAAACCTTTAATTTAATTCAAATTTATCAAGTATTTTTATGTTTGCCCCAATTATATTAATAGTTATTTATTTAGTTTTATTAAGTTAATAAAAATATACACTATTTATAGAATCAAAGAATTTTATTATTTTCAGTTTTTATGAGTATACCGATAATTATTTATTTTGATTTGCAATGAGAAGGTTACCGACAGGAAAGAAACTAAATTAAAAAAATAAATTTATGCAAAAAAATTCTGAAGAGTTCTTTAAGTATCAAATAAAATTATAATATATACTTGAAAAAAAAACAATGGACTTGAGGTCTTCCATCTATCTAAGAATCATGTAGTGATCGCGAATGTGGACAATTACTTTCTTTTTATCAACTGTCGGCTATACTTGTTGGGGACAATTTAGTAAATTTTTATAAAATTTTCTGTTTAAGTTTAAATTATTTTATTTTGTGCAAAATATGCACATCTTATAAACTACAATATTGCCGTTGAAATTTTTATAATAAATTTTATTTACAAACTTTTTCAAAGAAAATTTAGCGAAAAAGTTTTTGTTTTCTTCCATTTCTCAATATTTTATTATCTTGGACTTTTAAAACTTATACCTTATGAAGTTACATGATTCAATTGCTATTTAAAATAATGGAAATTTTGGAAAGCTACTCAATTTCGTAAAATTAATAGTGTTTTTTAGAGAAAAAAATATTAAAATTCATGCAATTATTTTTTAAATGAGACTTTTTTTTATTAGATAAACAACTTAAATTTTAAAAAAATGTTTATTAAATTTTTATAGAAAAAAACTTAATAAATTTTTAGAATTCAGTTCCTTTGATTTTATTTTCTACCGAATTTTTCAAAAAAAATTTTTAGTTTACATTAACAATTAAGGCAAATTCATAAATTATGTAGTTCGCCAATTTTACTAGATTTTTAGTATATAATTTTACTAGATTTTCGTGGAAATTGTTTTATTTATTTTCATGACTTAAAAATATTTTTGTTGGTTAAATTTTAGATATATGTGTATATATTTTAATTTATATAAGTTTCAAAGGTCAATATTAATGAAATTCAGTTAATTGCGATCGTTCTTATAGCAATGATGAAATATTTAAAAATTTGATCTTATACTAGCTAAGAATTTATTATTTTCAATAATATTTAAATGATATTTTAAATGAATACATAGTAACTGTAAAATATTACGCTGTTCATTAAAATACAGTCGGACCTCCATACACCAACTATTTGACTATATAAAATGAGTTTGTGTTAGAGAAAATTAGCGCTAAGTTAAAAACAGAACAAAAACGATTTTCAGCGGTGGAATATTAAAATTTATATACGGTTACATGTATATAAATGAAATTGCTTAGAATAAAGCGAAATTACTGCAACTGCCCGCGGTAAAATTGCCTAAAATTCTATTTAATAGCTTTCGTCTTGTTTTTGTTTTAGATCATCTGTTTCAAAATACTGAACAGTTGATTTTTTCATTCCACCTGTTGTTCTGGGTAAACAATGGAGATCGTCAGTCTTTGCGTTAACTTCCTTGGTTCTGTTTTTACGACATAAGGAGCATGAAAAACAAAATACCAATTAATAATCCTCAAATCCATTTATTTGACCTCTCAAAACAGCTTTTTTCAAAATTTATTTTCCTATAAGCATTTTGTACCAAAATTTAATACACTTATAACGCTTGCAAAATAAAAATTTTGAGTTTAAGAGGTTGTTAAAATTGGTTTTAAAAAATTTTTGGCTTAAGAAGAGTTTGTGTTTGTCAATTGTCATCAAATTGATTTGAAAATTGTATGTGTTTAGGAAAACATCGGTTTACGTAGCTTTCGTGTTAACGGGGCAAAATACACAGCAATTCTGTTCATGATGCAAAATGCAACAAAGCAATTCGTGTTAAGGAGAAGTTTCTCTTACTGAAGTTCATGTTATAGGTGTTGAACTGTATTATATATTCATACACTGTTTGTGTTTTTTGCTTTTACTTTATAATTGCATGGTTTGATATACGAACAAAAAACCCATTATTAAGACTTAAAAGAGATAAAGATTTTCTTTCAAAAGTACATTGTATAATTCATTTACATACATACAAAAAATACTTATATATAATTTTTTTTAAATATATATATGTATGTAAATGACAGGGTTATGCATTTTAAATGTGGTTTGATTTTAAATTGAGAAGAAGATAAGTAAGTTATTTCATTAATTTAAAGTAGCATTGTATATGTTTATAAAATTGTTATATTGCAATAGCGATGTTTACAAATTTTTCTAAGTCTATTTAGATTTCTTCACATTCAGGCTAACAGACACTAAGTTTACTAAGTAAAACTCATTTTTTCTTCTCAATATGTTAGTTATGATGAAGTTATAACGAAATAAAATGCTATATTGTAACAAAATTGATATTTAGTTTTCGCCTTGCCTACAAGTCAATATCAAAAGGTAATTTTTTGATGCTGACACCATATATAAAATTTGGAAATTGCACTTCAACGTCACGTATCAAATGGGTTGATAATTCTTAATATACCCTGTACAGTATCGGTTGTTCTTTTGTTTTTTTATAAATATTTCAGAAGCAAAAATTCTGTAATCATCTTAAAAATATCAAAGAACAAAAAAAGAAGTTAAGAAAATCGACTGAACAAAGGGTGATTTATCTACTAAACATACATACTTACATATATTCGTACATATACATGTATGTATATATTTTTTGTTTGTGTTTTGCCAAAGGAATTACAGAATTGTTTTTGTTTGATTTTTAGTTTAATTTATTATTATTGAAATTCAATATGATTTGTCATAATAATTAAAATTTAACAATAGTTTATTGATAAATACATAATTTTAATATATGTATATAAGTGCATAATAAGAATAAGTAATGTATGCATGTATTATGGTTACTATATTTGTTAAGATGACTAAGTGATTGTCACAACATACTTAAAACGATTATTTTTATTTAAAATTAATGCGTATGTATGTACATACATATGATATAAGAATAGTTTTTGTTTTAAAGTCTCAATATATTTCATAAATTTATTAAATATACATATTAAACTTACATTCCCCAAAATAATTATTATGAATTTTTGTAATAAACAATTAATATTATAAATGTACTATAAGTATGTAAAACATGTATGATCTCCAAGTGTTCAAACATTAATATTGTACAATCCAGAATTGCAGTGGATATCTTTCTTCTTTTTTAGTCTATGATAGATGTTGTTCAATTAGTGTTTCAAAATAATTAAGTATAAGAAATATTTATTATATATTTATATATTTAAAAGTTTTATTATCTGGCAAGCAAAAATATATTTCTACCTTCTAGAATCTAGATGATCTACACCATTAATGTCATTCGTACATATCATAAACTAAAAATGACATAAGAGGGAAGTATGATATATGTAGCCAAGTTATAGAGGAGTTGTAGTTTGAGATTGTGGTACCTTTTAAAGTAGTTTGCAATTACAGTTCTCATACCAGTTAATTCTAAATATCTGAATTATTAAGAGAAATTCAAAAACCAAATGTTATATAAAATACTTAGTCTGTTCCACAAGTAAATAATAATCAAAATATAACGTGTATAAGTAATTCTATTCCAATTGTAGTTTCCATTTTAGAATTAAAATTAATATAGTTAGTCATTAGGTCCATATATGTAAAAATAAAATGTTGGAGGTTTACGTTAATAAATAATTTTTTTTTTGTTTTTAGAAAAAAAATTGTAATTTTAGTGAAAAACAAAGCGTAAAGTTTTTCACCTACACTGTTTGCATATTAATTATTTTCTAATTAAATTCTAGTAAACAAATTACATACTACCTTACTTAATGCAGTTGTAAAATATTAAAAAATTTCTGGAATTTTTCTCATTTAATTAAATCCCGGTCTTTAATTATCTACCTTGAAGGTTTACAAAGTAGAAACACACAATTATGTTTATATATACACATTTATTTGTGCGAGCTTATATGGGTACATAACATTCATTTTGGTCAAGGATTGATTGCAAAACAGCTTTTATCAAAACGCATTTTTTTTTATTTCCGGTAAAACCAAACTTGGTTATAGAAACCTATATATATATGTATGTACATTCATGTAATACAATATGAATGTGAAATAAAAATCTTGAATTAAAATTAATTTTCATTTCAGAAAAATAAAAAAGAAAAACAAAATTTTTTAATAAACAATTCGGTCTTGTATTACACTTATCTCTAGCGCATTAATTTCTTCCATATACGTTGCATATATATATATATATATATATATATATATATATATATATAATAATATGATATATATATATATATATATCATAATTAACATAACATGCATATTACATATATATGGGAGCATATGTAAGAGTACATATATGATCATACAAACGGTCTAAGTAGTCTAAGTAACTTGTTAATTGAAATGTATTTTAACGCTAACGAGAAAATGTAACTTTAATCTAGTTCTGTGTTTTTTGTGTTTTTGCAAATTTTATTTGTGTTTACTTAATGTTACAGTAAAATCTTATAAATCTTCTAATATTTTATCGAAATTTATGTTAATTGAAGAGTATTTTTGTTTGTTATAATATTCTTTAAGTACTTAGTTAAAATCTATAATTAAAATAAATATTAGTAATTTGACTTTTAAATAAGTGAAAATCTATGTATATGTATGTATATATGATTTTTAGCAAAGTAAATTATTTCATAGACATAATTTATTTATTCTTTAATTGGATCATATTTTTTTCGTTAAGGCATAATTTTAGACTTAAAAGCTTAGTGAGAAGTTGAAGAATTGAAACTAGAATTAACAATTGGCAAATAAAGGAAATGAGAATGAAATTTAAAAAAAACCCAACTTTTGGGTTTCTGCAAACTTTTCGATATCTGTATGCTTGGGCCCCATGCCAAATTTATTTTAAATTAATTTTACATCTTTGGTATCTAATGTCATTCATATTTTTGATATATACATACATATATGGAATTAATGAATTCATTCCGTAGTAGAAAATTTTATTGAGCTTCTTTTTCGGTATTTTTAATTAAATTTGTTTTGAAAACACAGGTAATTAAGTATAATTGGTTTTTAATTAATTTTTAATAATTAATTTGAAAATTTAATTGACATTTTAAAACTTTTAACTTAGAATGAAATTTCTCTTTTTTTTTCTAATTTCTTGTCATCAAAGAGAATTTACTGTGTTTTTTTTAAATAGAGGGGGAATGATATCAAAGTTTAATTATTGTGTACACACACACATACGTACTTTTTTTTATATATATGTATGTTTAATGCATAAATAAGGAGAAATGCATAAATTTCTTTCATTTGTTATCATATTAAACGTCACATTTACTGCCACTTATATTGTTTTTGTTATTATTATTATTTTTTTTTCAAATTATCACACCGTGACAATATTTCAAACTTCAAGCACTTCACTTCATGTAAATTTTTTTTTTGTTGTTATTCTATTATTGTTTTTTTGCTGCTTGTTTGTGAAATTTGCCGATAGGAAAATTAACTTACACTTAATATTATAAATTTTGTTTGGATGTGTATATAAATACTTACTTACCTTGCATGCAATTTATATATATTTTAGTGTTGCCAATATATCGGAAATAACATATAGATTTTGGATGGCTTTCACTTTTAAATATTACATATACATACATACATACATATGTTTCAAGTATAATTGAAATCATGCTTATTAAGAAAGAGTTGCATATTGTATTCCAGCACAGTTTCAAGTTTTGTATGACTGAGTTCGTAATACTGAAAGTTTTTGGTGTTCTAAAATTTTTTCGAATAGTTTATATGTTACTAATTTCCAAATAAGTAATTGGAACTTAATTTGCGTAATGATATACAAAAGGATGATATTGTACAAAACAACATAAACTTGAGAGTCTTATATATACCTATTTTAAATAGTTTTTGTTGATAATGGTTTTATTTATATTTTGTGCCTCTAAAATAATTAGACTAAAAGAATGTGAGAATTACTAAGAATCTATCCTTTTTGGTTTCTTATACACTTTTTAATAATTGATATTACACTGAGTTTGTTAAAGTTAAACTCAGATTTTGTATAATACAGATTTTGTATAAAAGTGTATATTAAAATGAGAAAGAAATCTTATTAGACAAGTATTGATGGCAACTCTGCTATTATGTGTATCAATTAACCTATAAAATATGTATATGTATACATACATATGTGGAAATATATTGTATGGCAATTTAATTTACTTGTTCATTTACGACTCTATTACATGTCGATTTATATTTTCTAGTTTGTAACTACCTGGATTACATGAAAACACAAATTGAAAAAAAAAAAAAATAAAAAATTCCATTATATTGTTTTAACTAATTTGCAAACATTGTAAGCTTTTGACATTTACAATTTTTTTGATTTCATTCTAAATTTAATTTGTAAGACAAGCTTATGACTTTCAATATTTTTTAATATTTGTGCATTACTTATGTGCTGATTTGTTAACTGAATATGCGCTTTGTGAGTTGTATGCGCGTATGTTTTTTAAATTTTAAAATTATATTTAAAGATTGTTATTTTAAATTTGCACGATTTTTTCCTGTTTTGTTTGAATTTCATTGATATTAGGAATTTATCAAAAATTATTTATATCGCTGTAAAGTCAAAAAATTGACGTACTCACCAGACCTAAATATTGTTGAAAATGTTTAGGGATGATTTTGTAGAAAAATTTTTTAAAGACGATAAGCAATATTAACCAATTCTGGATTCCAAACTGCTTTTTTGAATTGTTGAGGAGTCATTTCCTTGAATTAATTGGGTTCGTTGAATACATATCTATAAAAAACAGAGTTTTTTGAGTAATTAAAGGAAATATTGCTTACTCAGATTTTCAAAAACTGGTTTATAAAAAGGGTCTAAATTTTTGAAAGAGATTTTGATTCATAAAAAGAGATAACTAAAATTGGCCTTATTAAACTTAACAATAGATTTTTTCATCTATAGTCGAAAATTGTCTTTAATTTCACAGTACTGTCCATTTTAATTTTTCCACATTAAATAATTTTGATTTGTCGACTTAGTTTCAAAGAACTCATTCTACAAAACAGCAAACGTGGTGATTTGTCACGATTTATTGTCTTGTAATTTAATCTAAGGCAATTAAATTTATTTGTTTGTGAATAAGTATTCAATAAAAACAACTAAACATAATATATAATAATTCATTCCAAATATTGAATATACATTCCAAATCTTGAATAAAAGCTAATTAATAACTATAATATTAAGTTTACTTGAATTTCTAATTTATTTAAAAAATGTTGCATAGAATCAAAAAGAAAATATTCTTAGAAGTAAGTATAAGTATTTTTCCACATACTCAACTTAAATATTAACTCTTATGATATTTTACTGCAATACATTAACATATTTCATTTGAACGGGAAATTATAATTTAAAATCATTTCCATGATAAAAAAATTAATCTTCGATTATGGTGAAAAATTTTATTCATTTCATGCATTTATGCATTAGAAAAATAATTTTGCTAGAAAAAATAATGTCATTAATTTTAAAAATAATGTTAAAACATTGAATTTATTGAAATGTAAATTTAATATAAATTTAGTAATTAACGGCAATTATTGACTAAACACTTAAAAATCAATTTACCAGTTCAAAATGTTGATAACTGCAATTACAGTACAAGTTTTCACTAATCAATTAATTAGAAAAAAATGTATACTCGTTGTATTTTGCATACACATACATGCGTAAATGTGCATGCACCACACACTTGCAAGATTAACAGGAAAACCAATTTGTTCGTTTAGATTTCGCATGATTATAAGAAGGAAGAAATCTGTTTGCTTCAGCTATTTTTGTCCTTTAACGCATCTTGTGAAAATAAAATGTATTATATAAAACATTGCCCATACATTAGATTCTACTGAAAACAAATAGATATTTTTCATTAAGAACACTCCCTCCCTTTAGGCATTTATATGCAACTCTTTAGTAAATCTCCGTAAAGAAATAAAATTTTCATTTAAACAGATTGAACAATAATTATAGAGGTCAATACTGAGAGAATTACTGAGAACATATCGATAACGAACTATCATTGATATTCGCAAGCAAATATAAATTACAGCTATAGTATCTTCTATAATTTTCTTATCATTACATGCAATTTTCAATAATAAATTCTACCATGTTGAAAAGAAATCAGAAAGCAACTACTTCCATTTTTCTTTAAAAACTAGTGACATGCATAATTGAATAAAAAAATTAGACGATCGTAAGTAACTTTGTGCGTTAATATTTAAATAATGAATATATATTAATTTTTGCTCCAGACAACAAAAAAGTTCGTAATCCCTGGTATACATATGTCAATAAAACTTTGAAAAACTATTTATGAGTTTTATAGTTTAATTTAAGAAATAGGTACAATATAATAAAGAGAAAAGAAAATTTCAGAAGGAAGAAACACCCTTAATCAATTCAAAATTCGATATTTGTTGGTATCATTTGCCTTAAAATTTATGTGATTTATAAATTCTATTGTAGATGTCTAAGCAAATTTGTATACAAATTTACATATGTTTATTCATTTAAAATAGAATTAAGACAAATAAACAATATCGTGAATAAATAAATATTTTTAGAAACAATTATTTTCATAAAGTTTTTATTTTAAACATGTTTATTATATTGCCTTTCATAAAAAAAGAAGAATATTTCAAGAATGTTGAAATATTTGATGTGTTCTTCAGGTCTTCATAACAACCTACATACATACTTGTATATACATGAAATAAAAAGAAAAACGGAAATCATATTTGATGTAAAAATTATAATGAAAAATCTTATAAAAAATTTTCAGTGAAAATTTTCAATGAATTTTTTATTTGAAATAAAGAAAACTTTTGGCTTTATAAGTTTGTGTGATGATAAAATTGTTTTAAAAGTTATACTCTTATTCATTTAATTTGGTCCACAACTCATGAATTTTTATTAATTGCTAAAACTGCAAGAAACAAACAATTAAATGAAATTTCAAGTAAAATTTATGAACATTTGCACGATCGCGCATTTATGTGTTTTAGGTGTTTTTGTATTAAAAACGATATTTGCATTTTTAATAATGTATGGGTCTTACATTTAATAATACGAGTTGAAGAAAACTCTTAATGTAACACAATATTATTGTAATTTAGCTTAAGCCATAGTTTAATTTTTTAACTATAGTGCAGAATAATACATTCAATCAAAATAATACATCCAATTGTTAGAACTTTCAAGTTAATCAAATCAAAACGAAAATTCGTGAGAATCTAAAGCAATCGAACAATGATTAGAAAAGTATAGGCTAATGCCAAAATCATATTATAAAAATTTGGACGAATTCCAATTTATTATCAAAACAAATGTGTTATAAATCACTATTATAATATCGTATACGGAATTTATTTATCAAAATTAGGATAAAATTAATTTTATCAACAATTTGTGGCATTAATATGAAATGATTTATATATAGGGAATATTGTCTATATTACAAGGTGTTAGAAAAAAAAAAAGAAACCAAAAATATTTTATATATTTTAGGTTTCCCTAGTTGTGCCTTTAATTATTGAATTCGAAATACATAGAAAATTTTTTATATCGTAAAATTCATTAGAGTTTTAATTAAAATGTTTGGTGCAATTCAGATTAGTTTGTAATTTTAATACTAATAATGTTGACGAAATGCAGCAGCAAAGTTAAAATTTAAAATTTTTCTAAAATTAAGATATAAACTAAAGTTTCAAAGTATTTCAAGTTTTTGGTCAAAGAAGCAATTTTTTAATAAACTGAAACATCTTGTACTTGTAGTCTGTCGTCACATGGAGTTGGTTGTGTCTGCCCTTTGGACAAGGAAGTTAATCTAGGAATTTATATCCTGATTTAACATTTTTTCTTTATGCCCATAAATTTGTGCGAAATGATTGATAAATTAAAAAAATTTATCACTGAACAAAAAAATGACACCCAAAAAAAATTTTTCAACATATACTTACATACATACTCGTATATATATATTTAAACACATAGTTACTCATAGAAATACAAACTTGTATTCTAAAAGCTCAAACACTAGATGAAATTTTTATTTTAATAATTTTTTTTATTGAAATAGATGTTTGGTTCTATTTATATGAGTAAAAAGTTTGGCCTAAACAAATTACAGAAAATTAATTATAAATAAATTTTGGTTATTAATTGCTATAATTATCGTAAAAATTATGAAAAGCAAAAATTTTATTGGCTCATTGATTTTTGGATTTTTTTTTTATTATATAAATCTTTTTTAGGAATTAATGTAACAATATTGATGTGTTTTTAGATTATTAATTAATTTATGATAATTCTACTAAATTAAGAAAAGTTTAGTCGATAAATTGGGAGAATATTAAAATAGTATTTAAATATGTAATTGCCATTTGTAGGAATTTAAAAAAAAATTATGTATGTGTGTATGTGTTCGCATTATTAATAAATTAAGATATTTAAAAAGGTTAATAATTCCTTTTTGAATTTAAAAAATACTAAGTAGTTATGCAAAAGTAAATAATAAATTTAATAATGAAACTTAATAGCATTTAGCTGATTTAAATTTTGACAGCATGTTATGTCTAAAATTGTATTTACTAGTGACATTCAAACTGTAAATGAGATAAAGCGAACATTAAAACAAGCAAAAATTTTACCTTGGAAATAGAAGACATTGCTCGTGAATGTCAATTTTCATCATACATTTGAGTTAATGCCATGCGTCGTCGTTAGTTCCTCTTAAATTCTAACCCTATTCTGGGGCTCTATTACACCAACCAGTTTGATTTTTATTTTCGTTTTTACTTTACTAAATTTAAAAAAAATACTTTATTTATTTAAATAGTTCATTAATGTTTTGACTTGTTGACTTAATGTATTAATGCAACAGGAACTTTGATTGATTAATTAGAACAAAGTAAATGGTGCAATTGGGCCCCGGTTGTACCATCCATTTACTTTTTACCAAAGCAATAAAAGTAAAAGTTTTTTTTAAACACTTTCAGTCTTCTTTTTGTATTCAAATTGCTTGACAGTTTTAACAGTTCAATAAATTCAAATTGGATGTTTAAACTAAAGAAATAATTTGTACTATTAGAGAACTTGTTAAAGCTCTCAAAGCTCAAAATAACAGTTTCGCTCTTTATTTACAATTTGACTTTTTTGGAATTGCTATTTTTATAATAAACGATATCAAATACATAATATATTAAATTTAAAAAGATAAAAAGAATCGTAGCCTTCCATAGGATATAAATCAGGAATAATAACTTACTTGTTTTAGATACAAAGTTTTCATAATTTTAATATCACCCTGCAGCACCGTAGAATGGTTGTTTATCCAAAATTTAAAGTGTGAGATAAAGGCAGCCCAAATATTCCTTTTATCTAATCTGAGAAAGAAATTTAAAAATTCTCGAATCAATTTCATAATTGTAATTTTTAAATTAAATCTTATTTTTTATTATTCTGTTTAAATTACTCACTTTGTTATTCAATTATTAACAGTAAATTCATTTTAACATTTAATTGTTAAATTCATAAGTACACATTAACATATATGTATATATATATAGGTGTATATGTATATGTATGTATATAATTTGATTTAAGTTAATTAATTAATTGTTGATCGTATAAATAAAATTTTGAATCTTTTTAAATAATATTTACTTTAATTTATTACTCGTAAATTAAATATTTTTATGAAATTAAAATGACAAAAGCGAGCTTTATGTTAACTTTTAAATTATTAATAAAATTAGTTGCTGAAATTTAAAAAAAAAATTTAAACAATTTTAATTGAGTAAGTGGAAATAAAAAATTGTTTTTTAAAAGGAAATGTTTAAAATTTTTTTAGTATTTAATGTAATCTATACGGTAACTAAGTAAATAAACACAATTAATTGATGGAATTGATTTATAATTAGATAAATCGTTATTGGAAACCCTTGGAAATTTAAAATTTATCTTATTTCCCTATCATATTATATAATCTAATATAAGGTGTTGTTTTATTAGTTCTAAATTTTTTTCGGAGTAGTATAATAGTATCAAAAAAGATTATATACTTATGTAGGAGAAAAATTTGTATAAATGAAAAATTACTTTGACCAAACCTTACTGCAAAATTTTATTGTTTGACATTTCCTTAACAAGTTACTTAAAACCCGAATTTTATTTTGATCACAATACTAATTTTCTTAATTAAACAAAATTTTTTCATAAATAAACTTGCACCCAGTAAGCTAAATTCAATGAAATTTTTTGTATTACTTTATAAAAATTAAAATTAGTACTAGGTTCTGGTAAAATCCTAAAGGGTTATAAAAGCAATGAAAAAATTTTATGGTAAATAAACTATTTAGTAGATAAAAATCAGAAATGAAACCTTAAATTCATAACAAAAATTTATATTTTGCCCATCAAATTCTATTTAAGTTGCTGAACATTTTAAATTGTATATTTTGGTAAGATTATAAAAGATATTTATGAAAATCTTATTCGAAATTACATAATGTTTTATAAAGTATTATAAGTAATATTTGCTACAAATGTATTCTTATAAATAATACCTAAAATTTGATGTACCATATCACACGAAATTATAAGAAATCATATCAATATATTCTAAAGCTGCTAATAAGCCTATTCTAAAGCTGCTTTTTGCTTTAACAAAGATTATTTATGTATTAAGGACGTAACGAGAGCTACCCATTCTTAATTTTTGGAACAACATTTTGGGATATTAAAAAGGACTACTTTTTTCTTTTTTTTTAGAGAGAACCATTTCCGTTGTGATATTTGTTATGACGTTAACGTTTAGAGTAATTTTAAAGCATTTTTTTAGAAAGCGATTTGTACTGTTTTATTGACAGTATTGTATACAATATTGACACAAATTTTATCAGACGAATATCACTATTAAAAAGGTAAAAAGGTCGGCGTCAGATATAGGTTTTCACAAATGTAATCGATTTTCATTTGACTGAAATAGTTTAAACAATTTTAAAGTGTAAAGGAATTATTTTAATTAATTAAAATGAATATAAAAATTAAAACTTTATACTGACATAATTTTGTACATAATATTGACCCTCTTTAGATCGTATTACTGACACCAGTTTTTAAAGCTAAAATACTCCGAACCTGTAGTAATTTCTTAGTGTCAGAATTCGGACATTAGAAAGAAAATTCAAATTCGATTTTAATTAAATAAATACAAAAATAAAAATTTAAATATTTTAAAAATGACGTAATTTATAAAAATACGGATTTTTGACGTAATACTGACACATATGTCAGTAATAGAAGCAGGGTCGAATTTCAGATGTTTCTAATACTGACAGAAATTATTTGTTAAAATTCTTATTTATTTAACGTTTTTACTCCGAATTACTTATAAAATAAGATAAAAAATAATCAAAATATTTAATTTAATATAAATACATATATTTTTAACCCTCAAATAAGTCAAAAAACAATAAAAACAAAATCGGAAAAATTAAGCAAAAAGTATAAGAAATTCTCCAATGCAACCCACCATTGCTATGTCTATGGAAACAAAACTGATTTATGTTCAATATTTTGGAGTTATTTCAAAACTAAATAAAAGGAAGTATTGCGATAATTTGAATTAATCTAGAAATAAAAAATATATATATATGTTGTATAGAGAAAATCTCTTAATAATTAAAAAAAACCCCGTATATATCAGTATCACCGCCACTGTCAGTATTATCGACACTTACCTTATGTATGTATAAACAGTAAATATTATTCCGTAGTGAAATTAATTAATTTGTTCGAGTTTTTGAATTCCGTCATTTCCTTTTTAAAACTAAAAATAATTTGATCAATTCCATTTTTATTTTTTGTACAATTAAAGTTAAAAATTTTTAAAAATTCATTTATGTATGTGTGAAATTTAAATAGATCTAAACAACCATTATAAATAGCATAAATAATAGATCATATAACTGTGTACATACATATGTGCATAAGACTATTTTGATGACTTTGAAATTCAATAGTTGTGGAACGCAACTTCCTTTCTATCCTCATATATGGTTTATGAATGAAACAATTTAATTATTTGTCTTCTTATTAGTCCAGAGGTTTAAGCATCAAAATATATTTTTTAAAACTTATTATTCTATATTTGTTATTTTTCTAATACTTAATAAGAGATTATGCGTCATTTCCATGAAATTTCATATTCTATTTTATTTTGTACGTTGTTAACTACTTAATTTTTATAATTTTTTTTAAGTTTAAGTATTGTTTTTATTTTCTATATTGAGTAATTTAATGCAACATATAAATATATGACTATACATATATACAATATAAACTAAAAATATCTCAATGTAATATGGATGTCTGAATTAGAATTAGTAACGTATAAGTGTTACATAAAAAAATACAACTCTGAGTCATAAATTAAATATTTTAGTTATTGTCGTTTTATAGTATATTATTTAGAGAAAAGAAGAAAGCAAGTATTTGTATAGGAAAGTGGGGGAGAGGGTTATGGTTGACTTCAATTCATAATAAGTAGTAGTGTTGAGAGTACTTTTTAATTTATTAAATTCATTTTTGCCATATTTTTAAATTTACATATTATACACGTATTTGGTGTCTGCTATTTTTTTTATTATTTAAGATTAGCATAATAATTTTACTTTTATTATTTTTTAATCAATATTGCACCACGCTAACTATTAAATACATGTATTAAATGAATATTACAATTGACACATGATAAGACGCAATTGTGTTTTTACAAATACGTGCTACGAAAGACCTTCGTTTCATCAATCGTTAAGAAATCATACTACAAAATTTTTTATTTTACAAAAACAAAAATACAATATTTTCATTTGAATTCAATTTGATTAATAAAATATTAAAATTTAATTATTGTTGCAATTTTTCATGCTAAATTTTAAAATATTATATTACTGTTTTATTTGATTAAAATAATTTACACAATTAATGTCATAACTATTATAAAATAGTATTTGTCTATGTTTAAAGTTAAAAATAATTGTAAACATTAGTTTCAAATTAATTGTCATTAATATGACAAATGGTAATTTTTTATTTTACTGGAATTTTTTATTTTTATTTTACATTTTAATTTTTTCGTTTTTAAATTTCAAAAATAATTTAAAATAGACTTTTCGAAATTTAACTAAAATTAAATATTTATGAAAATGTTTTTGAATCAGTAAATATTTTAAAAATAGCATTGGAAAAATTGACAACGCAATTTACAAATCAAACATTGGCAACTTGTTTATTATACTAATATTTTGGAGCCTTGCTTCAAGTTGGGTTTGATTGGATTCAAACTATTCGATTGGATAAAACCAATCTAGAATATTAATGGAAATAATGTGTTTTCATATTTTTAAATATTTTAACTATATAAACATTGATAATTAATAATCGAATTTTTTTTCTAATCGCCATTTTTCTTTTTATAGATTTTAAAAATATTTGACACAAAATGTCAACATGTCAAAAGCTAAAGAGTTAGCATTGGTTAAAGATCCCGTAAAATCATCATCATCATTACCAATAACAAAAAATGATCATCAAGAAAGACGTAAAGAATTTTTTAGAAAAATATTAGAATCAAAACAACAACAACAAAATCAACAAGAAAATTACGTAACAAATCAATGTAATATTTTGATGGAAAATAATTTTAGTTATATTGATGATGATGCAGGTGGTGGTGGTGGTGATGATACAGATACAGAGGATAAAAACAATAACAAAAATAATAAAAATTTTCATCAGAAATATAATCGTAGTAATAGTCTAAGTGAAATTGATATTGATTATCAAACTCATCATCATAATTTTTATAATAAGCCGCCACCTTCAACTCCTGTAAAATTGAAAATTGTCACAATTAAATATGATTCACCAAATACTAGCCTTAATAACAATAGCAATAACATTGAAATAAATGATAATATTTTATTGAAAGAAAGAAAATCTGAATCGAATGTTAGAAATGAAATTGAAAAATTTAATAAAATACATTCCAAATCAAATATTGATGATAATAATAAAAGATTTTCAAAGAAATCAATAGATTCAGATAAAATTATTAATAAAACTTATAAATTCAATAATAATATTAGTAATAATAATTTTAGAACTGTAAATAATAATAGTAACAATATAAATATTAATAAAAATATTGGTATTATTAATAATAGTAATAGAATTTCATCACCAAAAGAAAAATTAATATCAAATAGTAACGATAATGAAAAAAATAGAAATAGTAATAGTAATAATAATTATAAAAATAATAATTTAATTAAAAGTAAATCATCTGGTGAAATAAAATTATTGGGAGCGATTCCAAAAGACACAAAAAATAATTTTAATAAAATTAAAAAGGACACAAAAATGACAGGTATAATTTACAAATTTTAAATTTTTTCCAAAAATAATAAAATTTAAAGATTTTTTATTTATTTATAATTTTTTTGTTTAATAGTGGTAAATTTAAATCATTGAGTAATTATAATATTTGTTCTTTTCTTTCATTTTAGAACTATCAAACTGCCAAGATCATCAATTCTCAATTGAAGATAATGACAAAAAATGTTCACAATCTAATTCTAAGATTTCTAAAAATAATATTAAAGAAAAATATATTACTAAAGATATTGAAGGGCAAATTGCTTTTAATTCAGAATTGTTCGGTGATATCAGTGATTTAGAGGAAGATCCCTATATAGAATTACAACAATACTTGGAAAAAGTCAAGGTAGTTTGAGAAAACTGATTGCATAAGTTCTCGATTGCCGTTTTGTCCTAAAATATTTTTTATGACTAAAGAGAATTAAAGTTCTTAAAATAATGTTGATAATATCGAAGTTCACGACACTCTTTTTAAACCTTTTACTTAAATTTTCTTTTAAATTCTATTTAAATAATGAAATGTAAACCTTTTAAACATCCATATTTTTTGTTCCTTATAAGATTAGGAAAAGAATGCGTTACAATCAGAATAGTTGTTATATTTATAATGAATTCTTATAATATTTTAATCTTCAGAAGCGGCTCCCTTTCTAAAGCAAAAATATTTTAATTATTGTTGTCTGTTCTTTTGTTATTCGCCGAGATTACATCAACGAATATATAGTTACATATACATATGTACATATGTATGTTATAAAGAATTGTTTTCTTTATTGATTATTTTCTGAGTCCTGTTTCATTTGACAAAAGTTTTTGCAAAAATAAATTAAATTAAATGAAACTGTCAGTAAATTTTATAATAATTTTAAATTAATTTTTATGTGCCACATTTTTTTCTCGTTTTTATTAAATTGTTGTATAATTTGCTCATTTCTAACAATTTCTGATTTTTCAATTTAATTAGTGTGATATATAGAATAGAAAAAAATATGTACTTAGTTTTTATTAATTTCTTCTGATTGAATACTCTATTAAAAAATAGTAAAATTATTTTAGAATAATCAGGAAAATAAAAAATATTATTTTAGAAGTAAAATCTTAAATTACACCAAATTGATTTATTTATCAGAATAATTAAAATTTATTTCATGTATGTATGTATGTACGTATAAAGTTTCAAATAAATTTCTAATATAATTTCAAATATGAATAGATTATGTGCCCCCTATATAATATTTTATTATAAAATATTCACAATTCTTGATATGTTTTTCATTTTTCAGCTATAATAATTTAATTTACAAACAGAGAAGATTACATTTTGGCTAAATTGTACTTAAATTTCAAATGAAATTAAATCAGTTCCAGCCCTTACTGAGTTTAATTTTCACTTTTTTTTTGTAATTTGATTTTTTTTTTCTAAATTTTATAAACTCTTTTTCATCTTTTTTTTTGCTTTCAAAATTGCATTATCAATAATATTTTATAGATTAGTAATTTAATTACATAAAAAATTAGAAAACTTGTTTTTTTTTGAGTAAAATATTTCTCCCATTAAGTGCATTCTTTTTCCCACGGTTCGGAAAAAATAAATCGTTATATTTGAATATATCCTTAATTTTATCCTTTTTTGTATTTGTTGCTTTTTTTCCACGGTTCGGTACAAATAATTCATAATGATTTTTAATTTTTTCTAGTAATGGCATTTGTTTTCTGCCTCTTGGTGGTATGAAAAAATCTTTGAATCCTGATGAATCTGTTTTAAATAAAACATCTAATTTAAATAGAATAATAAAAAAATTGTCTAAAAATTATTTTATTTTTTATAAATTCGGTGGAAATTTTCAAAAATTCAACATTATTCAAAATGCAAAATTTTCAAGTATGACGATTTGGAATTTTTTGATTAAGATCTTAAATATTAATTTTTCATTATTCTTTGTTTTTATAGGTAAGTTTTCAAGCTAGTGCAAAATTTGGCATAATAAAGAGTTGAAATTTTGTTAGTTTCCAAAAATACCAATTTCACTTAGAAATGGGGTTATTGAGTTTCAGAATATTTCCACAGAATTGAGAAATGAATTTTCTAAAACAAATGGAAATAAAAATTTCCAAAATTTAATTTTGCTATAAAATTTTATTTTATATGATTAAAATCAATTTATTGTTTTAATTAATTAACCTCTAGTTATTATTCAACATTTTTAAATCTTTTTGATAAAATAAGTTTGTAAAATTTATAAAATTGTTATACAAATAAAAAAGATTTTAATTTTCTAAGAAAAATAATAACAATTAAATAATTAATAATTAATATAAAAATAATTCAATTTAATTAACGCAAATTTCCGTTTATTATTCAATTATCCTAAGAAACGTATAGCTAGATTATTTATTGCGTGTTTTGGTTCCTATTTTTAATTCACGTCAGTCACATAAAAAATTAAAATATTTAAAAAAAAATAATATTTTCTATGTTATTAAGACGCTCTGAATGTGATTCTTATGAAACCGTTTTAATTACAATTTTAATTAATTTTAAACCTTATAATTGTTTATAATTTGATATCATGAGTTTCTCTTTAATATAAAACTCTTCATTTTATAGAACAAAACTTCTAAAGTAAATGATAATTAGTTGATTTTTTTTTTACCTAATAAATCATTTCCACCATCCTTTGGTATAACAATATATTTTGGTTCTTCAGCATAAAGAGGACCTTCTCTACGCCCAGATGAATTTAAACCAGAATTTGTTAAATCTTCAAAATAATTGAATCCTAATGAAGCTAAAATATTTTGCATTAATTTATATTTTTGCATTAGAATCTCATAATCGTCATCAAGTCTATAATTAGAAAACACTTATTATTAATAATGTGTAATATTTTATTATTAAAAATACAAAAATATTTTAATAGTTATGTAATATAAGAATATTTTGATAGTTTTATGAGTTCGAAGGTTCAAGGTGTTGAAGTTTAGACCCTATAAAATTTTTGACTTATTAATAGATAAATTTTTGACTTATTATCTTTTATTTTAAGATAATTAAAATTATATTTAAAATTTTGTATACGAAAATCTTATACAGGAAACTTTTAATTAAAAATTTAATAAATTGATTCTTAATTGAATTTTAATTAATTTTAATTTTTGTAATTATATTGTTATTACAAAAACGGCAACCATGCAAAAGAATTAACATGAGAATTTGATTATTGCTAAATTTTAAGTAAAGTTTAAGTTTCTGATATTGAATTTAAAAAATATGTCACACTAATCAATCATGCTGCTAATTTAAACGTTGGTAGTCTCGACTGTTAGATTGTAGATTTGAAAGGGTTTATAATGATTAAGAAAGAAAATCCTTGCTTAATTTGAATAATTTCAAAAAAGGTTTGAAAATAATTTTTCTGTTTTTTAAATAAAGTTCTAACAATTTCTGATAGAAAAAAAGAAATTTGCAAAAATTATTGAACATCAAAATTGAGCCTCATTAAAAGGCTGGAATGATAGATTACTCTACATGCGATGGGGAGCAAGAAGATCCATATATTAATGTTGCTCTTCTTGAGCAAATTATTATTTAAATCTAATCGCTAATTTATAAACTCTTATGTATTAAATTGAGTTTTTTCTATTCTTAATTATGTTTGAATGACCACCATCTTTTTTTAATTTAAATTTTCTTAAGTTCTTAAATAGGTAAAAACAAAATTTCTTTTTTTTTAATTACAATTTAACATCTGCTAAATGTTTTTTACTACAATCTTCATGACTGCTTTGATAATTTACCAGCTCCTCAGAATTTTTCAAATTATTTTTCTCAAAACGTTTTTTTATTTCTTGATCTGTTGTAAAGCCATCAATATAATCACTTTCACTATTCATTTTTGGTAAATTTCGTGCTTGTAAAATTTTTTCAATTAAATTTTTATTATTTTTTAAATCATTTGTAAATCTACCGGATGACAAAATATCACTTGAATCTATTAAAATTGTATTGTCCGGTTCAAATAGTTGTTCTTGTTGTGCTTCATGTTGTATTGATGGTATTGACATAGATTTTATATATCCGAGTGTTAATAAAAATGTTATTACGAACAATAGTGACATTTTATATTTTTATTATTATTTTTTTTATTTAAATTTTGATAAGAAAAACTGTATTTGGTAAATGATTTTGTCCGTAGTTCCACTACGTTTTAAAGTGAATTTTGAGCTCAGACTAAATTCAATAGGATCTTTGAAATTTTCTTTTATACTAATGTGTTAAGTAAAATACAAGAAAGTTACTGCAAAAACAAAATAATAAAGAAGAAAAAAGTGTAAAGGAAAATTTTGAAATCATTGTGAAAAAGGAACTTGATTGCTCTTGTGGAAATTCTGCGGTCCAATTAATAGGTAAAAACAAAAAATGAAAAAAAAAAATAAAAGTAAAAATAAGAAGACAAATCAAAATTCCAGTAAAAAGTCATTCTTTAACCTATGCTATTCGTCATATGTAGAAGCTTCTAATGTGGGAGATGTAATAAATAATATAGAATGTTATGGAAACCATGAAAGCGGAATAAAAATGATTTCTCAATAATTTCTATGTTTCTAAAAGAGTTTCAGATTTCTTCTTCTAATTGATGCGTGAAATTAAATAACACATTTATAAATCCAAATACAGTAAAACCTCTATCAGACCAATAAAGAATAAAATGATTAACATAAGCGATAGGACAGAATACTCTAAAAAGAGTATTAAAAAATACTCGGTCGAAATTTTGTCGGCTTACAAAACAACTAGCTTCATTGAATCACTTTCTTCACATTTTTTCCAAGAAGATTTCATTTTCAGTTAGTTCCGCCCACACTTGTTTTTAATATTCTAGACTTTTCTTTTTCATTTTCTGAATGTAAAATCCAGTTATCTTAAATTTTTCTCGCTTAACAGACTGTTGGGCATAGTTAACTTATTTGTTTATGTTCAAAATTATTAATTACAGGTGCTTAAATATCGATTTTAAAAAGATCGATATTTAAGCGCCTGTAATTTGCTTATCGGTTTTTAAAAGATTCTTGAATTTTAATTTGTAAAATTTAGGCTGAAAGGTAATGAACAACAATATTTTCATAACTTTTATTTTAATTTAAAAATTTTCAAAATTTTTTAAAATATTCTAGTTTACTAATTTGGCAATTTAAGGTTTGTTTGTGTTCAGTATAGTTTAGATTCATAACCAAAAATGGCTACCATAAAGAAAAACACCCAACGAACATAAAACAAAATTTGATTTATTTTTTAAATAAAACCCAAGTTTTTAAGCTGAATTCAAAAGGTATTTTTTTTAAATAATAGTAACAGTGTAATTACAAAAATCGCAATTTATGTAGCCTCCACTGTATTAAGAAGGACACAAATAGTGTTTGTACGTACGTTGAAAGGAATAATATGAAAATTGTTATGAAAACAAAATGAAATTGAATTTTAGTGATAGAAACGAAATTAAAAGCAAAACAGGACGAATAATAATAAAATAATTCACATCGATTCCCATAAGAAATTAAATTGAAAACAATGTGAAAAACATGCTTTACTGTTGCTGGATTTTCAATACAGAAGACTTTCTATAAATAACGATATTAAATTTTAGATTTTTCAATAAATCAGTGAAATTTATTTTAAACAGTGTTTTCAAATTGATGTGGCAATTTTAGTGTTTTTTCTTGAAATAATGTTTTTTGTTAATATTCTTTTAAAATCGTCATCATTAATTTACCTTACCGAATCTCTAAAAAATTTTATGTGTATATGCATGCATTTGCATTTATTTCCGTAATTTTTTCACGTGCCAACATTTTTGACGCTTGACCTTCAAAATGTTGGAGGGTTTTATTTGTACATCATCCGTCTTAGTTACTCAGTAGGTAGCTCCTGAATTTTAAAGTTAGGTTAAAAATTAATGTAATTTGGGTTAAACTTAACTCAACATTTGTAATTGAGATGAAAATGAAATTTTAAATATTGGAAAATCCGAATTTTGATTCATATTAGCCCATTTTAATTTAATCAACTGAAAGAAAATGTTTTCTAATCAAATTTATTTTTATTTTTAGCGTGAAATTAATGATGTTTTTGAAGAATATCAAGCAAAAAGTCACCAAAAAATTGATCAAAATACAGATGATCAAGCAAAAATTACAAATATTGATGAATTCATAACTAAAAATATAACAAATTCCAACCGGAAATTCCAAAAAGTCAATACAAATAACTGTGATGAAATAGATACATTAGATATATTAAGAAAAAAATCCAAATTACATTTAAAAAATAATGAAGTTAAAGATGTTAACATTTGGGCAAATAAAATAATCCGAGAATTAGATAGTTTAGTTGCAACAAATGAAGATGAAAGCATAAAACTGAGACAAGAGCAACAACAGCAACAGCAACAATATCAATTACAACAACAATTATGTAAATGCATAATTAAACCAGAAAAACGTTCAACAATTCCATTGCAATCATTCAATTTATGTGATTCAACAAATAAGGAAAGGATACATAGTGCAGATTTTTCAAAATTACAAAGAAAGTTTGAAAATGGTGAATCATCGTTACCCCAATCACCTCTAGCATCCATTAATTACAATAATAATAATAAAAATAATAGTGGAAATAGCAATTATATTAATAATTGTAGTACCAATAACAACAAAAAAAATGAAGCAGTGTTAAGAATTGAAGAAGGAACAGAAAATGACTCAACTATATCAACAGTAGTGACAACACCAACACGTACTCAAAATAAATCGTCACCGATTTTAATGAAATTAAATAAAAAAGAAAGATATTCACCTAATAACAATGGTGGCAGTTGTAGTAGTAGCGGTTATTCAACATCATCAAATAAAAAAGGTTCTTCATTTTCAACAATATGGACATCTGATGAATCGATATTACGTAATAATAATGGCGTAGGTGTTGATGATGATATCAAGTAAGAAAATGTTTATTGTTTTCTTTTAGTCACAATTTAACTAAAAGGTTATGTAGTTAACTAAATAATAGATCTGCGGTACACGTTTTCCAGTTTATTTAAAATTTATGAAATTGACTAGAAGTACATTTTAAATTTTTCAAAATTTTTTTTAAATTTTCCGCAAATGAATAAACCATTTGTGTAGAAAAAAATTTTTATATCAAAAATTTTTATAAATTGCGACATTTTATGCTTTACGCAAGCAATTATTGTTGTTGTTTTTGTTATATAGCCATGATATTAAATTCTATTATACATTTAAGATATTCTATTTCAGATTTTTAATTTAATTACACCCTTTCGATAGCTTCTTCATGAAATTCTTTGAATTCTGTAGACTAATTATAACATTAAAATTAATTTTTTATATGAAAAAAAAATTAAAATATTTTCAATAGCTTAACTTTTTTTTTGGCATAAAATGTTTTTTTCAAAATTGAAAGCAAATATTTTCGTCCTTTCATTTGTTGAAATAGAAGAATATTATAATATGTAATGTATGTATCAGAGTCTCAAAGACTGAGGCTTACAAAGTGAATTTTGTAAATTTTAACCAAGTTAATTTTGTAAAAATTTTATGTAATTTCAAATGATAATGATATTTTTAAGACTTAATTCAATTAAGTTTTTCAAAATTTTGTTCAGCTTGGTTTCTATTTTTAATATACATGCCAATGGCAAAATAGCTTGACATTGAACTACAAGCTTCTTTTTTTCGAAGTTCTTTTATATAATACAAGAATTATTTCTATTGTAATGCTTAAGCCAAACAAATATTAAGTCGTTTTTACATTCTGAAAAAGCTGCCACGAGACCAATAATAATAAACCAAACAAATGATAAAAATATCCTTAAATTATTTAAATTAAAAAAAAAAATAGACCTTCTGCTATAAAATAAAATTTTTATAGTAAATACGTGATCTAATTATTCTTTGAAAAAATTGACTTTCCCAATCTTCAAACTAATTTTTATTGCAATTAAAATATTAAATACACATTGTATTTATAAGTTCATTAGCTTTTAACCAATAAGCTTAGAACCCAAACCAATTAAATTAAATCTCAATTATAAAAATGTTAATTAAAAGGTCGAAATGAATGATGTTGAAAGACCTGACCGAAAATTAATACCATTACCACTTCTTTCCCATTTTATTTAGAAACGTTACAGGTGTGGTTGATGTAAGGAGTAATTAATTTTTATACATTTAATTTAATTGATGATAATAGAAAGAAAAATTATAATGGCAAAAAGGTTTTTTTTACTCATTTTAACATTCTCGATTTTTTATAAAGAGTAAAATTCTGATTCTATTTAATTTTTAATGGAAAAGAAAAAGTGCAACGCAATATTTTAAATAGTGAAAACGTAAGGTGTGCTAGTTTTATTTTTTAAAGGAAGGCGCTAACAATTAGAGATTAGGCAAAATGATGGGCAATTTGAGGCTACAAAATATTTTCGACTGAAATTTTAAAAAGGCTGTCATATTGTTAAATTCCGTCCTATTTTTTTTTATTTATTTTCTGAACTCGAGTTTAATAAACTTATTTAGTGACTCAAAAATGACTCAACTGTATTTGATTTATGTAAACCAATCATAATTTTAACTGGACTTGTTAAGTAGGTTATTTATCATATATAAACAAGTTAAACAATTTTTTTTAGCTTTTAAATCTTAAATAAAAACTTTTTTTGTTTTTGTAATTTTAGATCAACGACTTCGTCATCAGTTTGCGATGATGCTGCATCTGGTGGTATTTTAAGTTCTGGCAAATCAGGAAATTCTTTAGATTCAGCTGAATTAGAAAATGAGCATCAACCAATTACCGATTGTGGTTTAAATTCAACATTAACAACAGCATCAAAGCTAACAAATGATAAAAATCAATTTTTGAGAGATAATTCAAATATGGCTGCAACAATTTCAGATGATACCGATTTATTAGAAGTACTTAGTTTGTATGATGGTGTAGATAACGATGAATTGATTTGTCGAAATTTCGATGAAATCGATTGCTTAAATGATACAAATCAAAATAATAGTAATAATAATAATAATAAAACAAATAACAAATTGACTACGCCTAGTCATCATCCAATTAATCTTAAACATAGAATGCAACAAAAACAATTAGTTAATGAAGATGAGGTAATATTAAGAAAAAAATTGGATTATAAAATAAATGAAAAAAATAGGCATGCTGTAGCAGCATCATTACCTTTAAAAAATAATCGAACTCTTAAAGCTCGAAGTCATATTATTGAATCAAAAAAATTCAGTGCATCAAATAAAGATATTGTTAAACATAGTGGCTCAAAGGACAGTATAATTGATTTAGATTCATCTATATCGGAGCAAGAAAATTTTCCAGATTCAACATCAACGACAAATATACGGGAATTACAAGCCGAAAGTAGTGCATCTTTGCATAGTGGAAATGAAAATTTAAGTGATATGATTGAATTAACAGCTAAATCTAATTCAGCTCCATTACTGGTGAAAGATTCAAAGTCTAAAATAGATGATTATCGGTATAATGACAAAGAGAATGTAAGTTTCAAATGGTATTTTTAATACGTATATTATTTTGAAAAGTTAAACAAAAAATTGTATGGTACTTAGGTTGTTAAATTTTTTTATAAATGTGTTACTTGGGCTCATTTAAAGATTTTAACTTTTTTTAATCAATTCAAATCTTAAAATACAATCCTGTTTACATATAGTTACATATGTATATGTATTTAAATGTAAGTAAATGAATTTTGTGTCCCGTATAAATTCGGTCAGGATTGGTTTTTTTTATGTTTTTTCTTAATTATCGATTAAGTTTTTAATTGAAATTTAAAAGTTATTCGTTCACATTTTCAACTTTTTTTTTGAAAAGAAATGAGATTATGATAAGCCAGTTGCGGCTCGAAATCGATAAAAAGTCATAATGACCTCGAAAAAATTCTCAAATTAGTTTGATAACTAAATGATAAGCAAATGTTTTGTAATGTACCACTTTTCCTCTGAACAAGTGAAAATACTGCTTTTCAATCTAAACAATTCATGTATTACATTATTAAAATTACTTTCATTCAAATACGAAAATATTTTAAAGATTGCATACATTTGGGATAAGGCAAAAAAAAAATTAAAAGAGACATTAGCATAATGCTCAAATTGAAGGGACAACTCACATTGCGTGAGTTAAGAAAAATAATTAAAGTTTTTAATGGCACGGCATTTACCGTTAGGTTTCTGCACTTATAGAAATTTTGAAAATCTTGCAGTTTCGAAAATGTGAGGTTGAGGGAGGAGTGGAAAAAATCTTTCTATATTTTATTGGTGTCTAAAAACTGATAAAATTTCATGATCCTAAACCTGCAATCTAGATGAAAAGCGATGTTAAAAATTTGAAAGGAAAACGAATTTCTGCTTTTGCAAATTTTGAAAAATTCTTATGGGTTCGCTACAATGATTTGTTAAAGAATTGCATATTTAGTGTTTTAGGAGCTATATAACTTTTAGATGAGAGTAGTATAAAGGTAAAAGTTTTCTACGGAAATAAGTTTCTAGTAAAGATTTATGTATATGTACGAAATTTCACCTTTCTAGTTTTAAGTGTGTAGAAGTTTCGTAAACATGTCCACGGACGAACAGACTAAGTAAAACTAATAAGTATTTTTTTCAAATTTTTGTTAGAAAAGTGTTAAAAAGGAAAAACGGCTCCTAATTTTTTTGCAAATCAGAACAATTTCTCTGTTAATGTCGAGTTTGTTAATATTTTACAGTTTTTATAGAATTAAATTTACGGACCCGGTTTTAGTTCATAAATGTGTTAATAGTAAAACAATATAAAAATATGAATTTTTTGTTGTTAAAAAATAAATTTTAATTCTCTTTTATGATTCCTTTTTTTTTTATACAGACACTCAGATACTCTCGATCCCAAAGTGATAGACATTTAGCTGGTAAGTAAAGTTTTTATAAATAATTGAATGATAATTATAAAAATTTAAAAGCGAAATTAAATTCGTAAAATTAAAAAAAAAATAATCCGAAAAAATATTGCTCTCTTTTGTTTGTTTTATCGTAGTGGTAGCCTTTACACATCAAACATTGTTTGAGGATTTTGTTTGATTTGATGAAAGATGAAAATTGGATGTGTAAACATGAAAATTGGACGTCAAAATGAAAATTTATTTGGGTTAAATTTGATTGAAAAAGTAAAAGGCCGTCTAATTCTCATTAAACAAAATCGATGAACAATGGTTGATATTTAAACGCTGACATATAAAAAAAAGAGTAAAGCAGTTGAAAACTACAATTTTAGTAGATACTTTTACAAAAGCTACGGTCAAAGTTTATCGATATAACAATTAAAATACTGAATCAATTATTTTTACTGCATTCTACATTATGTTTTGCAAAAGTTTTAAATATTAATCAGGAAAATTACAAAAAAATGAAAACTTTTAATTTGAAGAATTTTTTGATTCCAAGTTTTCATGAAAAATGTACCAAAAGTATACCAAAAACTATTTTATTAAATATGAAGGGATTTTTTCCTTCATATATGTATAACCATTTGCATTTATAATTTCTGCTATAGATTTGCATTGGAAACAACCATAAATTAAAAAAAATTACAGAAATTTATTCTCTAATGAAAGTAATTTATTTTAGCTCAAATTTATTTACATTTCAGTTTTATATTTAGAACATGAACAATCAGACATACACATATATGTATATACATAAATATAGATAAATAGCATAAACAAATGCATTTTGTATATATGCATAAATTTAAAAATATTTTAACATAAAATTATCTTAGTTTTTAGCACACTTCCTTTGTTTATAGGTAAAGGTAGTAAAACAAGAAAAAAAAACAAAATTCCAAGGTAAATATTATTAAATAATTGCAATCCCCGAAAGGATGTATGAAAACATTATCCATATTTTATAAGAAAAACTATAAAAAAATAAAGAAAAAACAAAGTAGAAGAAGAAAATTTCCTTTCTCCGTTAAATAAAAGGGACTTTTAATTGAGGTTAGGAGCGTACATACATTCATACTGTGTGTACGTGTATGCAAATAATTTTTCTTTTAATTGTTTTTTTTTTTCTTTTATAATGTAAATTAACTTTTACTGAGAAAAATTCAAATAGATTTTTTAGAAAATCTTATTATAGTGAGTATAATTGAAACTTTTACCCTTAAAGTTGGTTATTTTACTTACCGTATTCCGTACTGTAAGTGAGGTTATGTGATGGCACCAAATTTCGGATTTCGAGTTTTCGGTGTGAACGCACCGAATGGTTGGGAAGCGTAAATAAACTATTTTTAGAGAGGTGTCGTTCTGTCGGTCTGTTTGCCTGTCTCACAGTCTGTTAGTCTTTGTTGAAACGTGGGTATTTCAAGTTCGGTTGAATCGATTTTGATGAAATTTTATATGGGAGTTTATTTTGGGAGTATAGCGGATTGAACTCAGACTTCGGGAACCGGACTTTTTGTGGGCCGCTTTTGCATTTTTGCACATACACAAAATGAAATATTTAACCTTGAAATTTAATATTTAATATTAAAACAATGAATCTATGAGTTATTTCGGAAAGATCGGGGCTCGGAAACCGAACTAGGTGACAATTTTACATTTTTTATCAATTAATGGAATTTCTTTAAATTCAATATTTAAGTTTTGTTTACTACCGGACTGGCAGCTAACTCAGGGAATTCAGTTGACATAAATTGAGAGCCTGTACTAAGAGTCAAATTTGCATTTTTCCAGGTAACCTTAAACTCTTAAAAAAGTTTTTTAAGAAAAAGTTTTCTTTAAAGTTTTAAAGAAGTGTTTCATAATTACACTCATAATTTACTTACATATTGCGGCCGGTTATGTGCTGACCACATCTGATTTTTTTTTGTAATCTAATATGTTCTTATTGCTTTGGTTTCCTTTTGGGTTTCTTTATATCTTTTTTTGTTTACATAGTAAAATAATGTAACCAAGAGTTCTGACAGATTAAATAGTTCAAGAATTAAATTTTGAACAAAACGAAAATTTACTTTAAGTCCTGTAATATGTTCGTGTATTTTTTTCTCTTTTAATTTTGGTGTCTGACATCATTTAACAGAACATGTAAAAATTTTTGAATTTTAAAGCTATTATTAAATTAATTCAAAAGTAGAAATAATTATGAAGGATTTTAACAATACTACTGACCTGAAATATTTATTTGGACTACTTATTTAGTTTTTAAGATAGTTTTTTAAACAAAACAAAAGAGACAGTGAAATTTATTTATATTTCGATTTTTGGAGGAATAATTTTAAACTTATGTTTAAAATAGAGTTAATAATTTTGTAATTAATTTAATGTTAATTTTATATTGTTTGAAGTATGGTGCTAGAACCCTATTATTGTTATTGAAAAATAATGACGTGATTTCGCTTCGTCCGAATTTAAAAATTCATAAAAATAGGAACATAAAATTTCTGTCTAAAACTTAAATTAAGTATATAAAATTACCTAGTCTCTTCTAAATTTCTTTTTTACCAACGACTTCTTTATTAAATCTAAACAACCACTTTACATAAAATTTAAGTAAATTTTCGAAGAAATTTCTTTGAAATCAAAGTTTGACTTATAATTTAATAATTTTAAAGTCAATTCAATATTAACTTCACCGATAAATGATTAAAAATTCTAAATTATTTCTTTTTAAGTTAAACGAACCATAATTAATTTACAATATTAGCATTTAATGTGCAACCAAAATAATAGTATGTAGGCATACGAATTTGTATTATATAATATTACATACATACATGCAAATATTAAACTACTATTTAAATGTCATTTACAGTTTAAATGCATGTGTGCGTGTAAGAATGAATATAAATGTGTATATAGTTTGTATGTACCAATGTATTTTATTTTGTTTTGCACATAAAACGTATATAATTGTATATTTTATTCAAATTGGGATCAAAAGGAAATCTTTTAATTAAAAGGATTATTTTATAACCTTTAATAGGCTTATTGTTTTTGTGGTTTGATTTAGTGTTCATATGTATACATACTCCGTTTTACAGATTTTATTAAAAGAAAAACTTTACACCTTAAATAAAATAATTAAGGCATTTTTGGTTTTTATTGAATAATATAATTAGGAGCAGAAAAGATTTTTTGACTATATATTATTAAAAATATATTAAAATAATTATAAAAAACTATAAATTAGTAATTAGTCATTAGTTTACCAATGCTATTTAATAGTTACTATTTAAGTGAGTAAAAACGAGGTGCTTTATTTTAGAAATTTTAATTTGTGTTACTTGTAATCTTTCTATAAAATCCTTTTCCATTTATAATTAGAATTAAAATTTCATATTTTTTAAATTGCTTTAAAAAATGATATTTTTTTACAACACTCACATGATATCATAAAATGTAACCTTGCTGCATACTTTCAGGAGAATAATAGAAATTAAAAGAAGATAAAGGTGAAATTATGCAGCGACTTAGACTACATAAATTTAAAAAATCTAATTACATATCTGGGTTTTTGATAGGGAAACGTTTATGGTTGCTTGTAAAACTATAAAATTTATTCAATTTCAAAGAAATCCCAAAATTTAAATTTTGCTATTTTTGAGAGCTCAAACCGGAAAGAAAGCAGAAAAGTGAATTCATTTAACGACAATAACCATTTTTAATGTCTACAGGCTCTAGATTTCTCATAAAAATCCATTTGGTCTATTTGTCAAATCCATTTAAAAGGCGTAGAAATTTTCGTAAACAACCGTAAACGCATATTTTTTTGTGAAGATGAGCTAAAAACTGAAAAAATTAAAATATTTCCAAATATTTAGAGTTTAATACATATCAATTTTTATTTTTATAAAATTAGAAAAATTTTAGTTCAGTTTTTCACCCCTATAGATTCCAGGAATTTAAAAATTTTTTTTCTTATGTGAATTTCCACTAAGTTTTAAATATTACTTATTTTTTAGCCTTAACCGTCCTTTATTATTTAGATTCATTTGAAGAATATTGATATTATTTGAGATGGATAGAACTTTTCAATGCTCATCATCACAGTACGGATTATGATAGATATGAGAGCCGATGACTAGGATATTGGGTGTCGCCAATTCTGACTGTAGTTATTTTGATCTTGATTTGTAAGAGTTCTCTGAAATCTGTACTTTGTAGCAAATTACATTATTTTTATATGGGCTATATAAAGTTGGCATTTTTTTTAAATTTTTTTTTTTGTTTTTCCCTAGAGCGTAGTCCAAAAATTATTTATATCTCTCATACTAATAAATTCTAACCATATATTAACTCCCCACCATTTCCTTTTCGTTCCTCATGAAATGATGACGAATTGGGTTAAAAAAAAACAAACTTATGATTTAATTAAATGATTTTTATGTTAAAAGAAATTTTTTTTTAATTATGTTTCTTTAAAAATTTCGAAATTAAAATGGCTTCGCTCTATAGTTTATTATTATTTTTATTTTAAAGTTTGTTATATTATTTTGACAAACAACTATGTATATCTAGTATAATTCAACTCTGAAGAAAATAATTTATTGAAAGTTTTTCAAAATATTCATGTATACATAGTAAGTATATTTTCAATACACACATTTTCTGCTATAAGCGATTTTGAGTACTGAAAAATTTAAAATTTTCACAATCAACAGGTTGCTATGTTGGATTTATTTTATGAAAGCAAAAATGGCATAGTGAATGTGAATTAATTTTTTTGTTAGAATTTTTCTTTCATTGTTTGTATTATAAATTTTTAAATTTCCAAGTGCAAGTAGTGATAGTAAAATTTTCCAAAAAAAAAAAACTCAAATGGAAAGTATTTTTTTTTAAATTCAAGTTTTATAATGTAGTTAAAAAATGTTCAAGGATTTTTCATTTACTTGTGTATTGTATTGCGAACAGTTTGCAAGGATACAAGATGTTTTCATTCCTAATCTTTATTTGAATTGGTTTTTCCATTAATATGCTATTAAAATCCTTAAAAAAGAAAAAAACAACAAACTTGTACCCACTGAAGTATACAAGACGCACGTATATAAACAAATTTTTCGATCTCTCATGGGGCAAATCAATTTTCAAGTAAAAGATAAAATCAAATACATTTTTTTTATTTATTTATTTTTTCTGGAATTCGTATTGGAGCGTATATATTTGTATTTTGGCTTACTTTAAAATAAAATAATTTTTAAATGCAACCTTATACAATTGGGATTCACTTAATAGAAATTAATTTTAAAAATTGAGGTTAAATAAATAAAATTATTCTGAAATTTTTTTGTTTTACTTTTAGAAATGTTAAAAATATGGAAAATTGTAACTTTTTTTTAATTTTATTACAAAACAGCGCGTTTAGTTTAAGTAGGTTTCGTTAAAGTAGGCTATACATGCGTACTAGAAATTTTAATTGTATTTTCCAGTTGCAATATTTAAGATTTTAAACAATTTGCACACATGTTAATTAAAAATAATTCTAAAAATATTTTGTAAAAATAAATCTGAAATTGATTATTTTTTTTTATTTATTATTATTTTTATTTTATGTAATATTTTATTTTTATAATAAAATGCCTATTGATTTTATACATGCACGTTAATAATGCTGTGGTTTATGTATGTACGAGTATGTATATGCATAAAATAAAGTAAAAATATATACAAATACATAAGTAGGTACCTATAAATGTCATAAACTGCTTCCTGAATAACCAAAGTTTCATAATTTTATTCTTGTTTATGATTTTCTACTTTTATATACATACGCATACACATATACATATTTTATAATATATGTAAATGTATAGAAATATGCGAAACGGTGATGATTTCTTTGATATAAAACAATTCCTTACGTTCTTTGGTTCATCATACGAAACAAAAAACAAAAAAAAAACACAAGAAAAAAAATTTGAAGTAACATACAAAACGAAAAATTCTTAACTATATTAAATTTTTTTATATTTACATATTTCCATATACATACATTTATTTTAAATTCCAAATACATACGCACAAACATTTTGACGAATATATAGAGAAAAATATATCGTAGCATACCAAAATCATAGTTAAGATTCACCAATATTATGATTACAAAACTTTTATACAGTATTCCTGCGATAATTGTGACCCGCTTAATTCGCGTTTTTTTTTTCGACTGCATTGTGGAGGAACTTCAAGGTTGTTTACAACAAAATACATATATGCCAAATTTTTTGCCATAAATGATTTACTTGTTTAAATGCTTCACTTCTTTTAATCTTAATTTTATGTTTAGACGCGTTTATCCTTTTTATTCTTAGCACTTTTCCAAAAAATGTTCTAAAAGAATGCTCATTAAAGTTTTGCTCTGGCGGACAGATGGAGCCTCATGGACATGGACTCGTTTATAAAACCTCTACAACCTTTAAGGTAGAAATTTTGTGTACAAATAGATTTTTACTATAGAAGCTTATTACTCTAGAAGAATACTTAAAAGACAAAGGCTATATCTTCCTAAAAATAACACTTTTTGACGACTTATTGTAAATCCATCGCGAAACATCATAGTTAATGGCAAAAGGACCTTAATGTTATCCCCTATCAAAGTTAAAAAATTTCAATTTCCGGTTTCTGTTTTTCCTCGTAGCCCCAAGTTTTCTCAGGCACCAAACTAATGGTGTATATCTTGTAATCAAAAATAAATTTTTTTATCTTTACTTTCTTAATTAACCGTTATATCCCACCATTATATTAACCCTTCTTTTAATTTTCCTTTTTCTTCCCCGAAAAGTATGCAATATTTATTTTTTCATAATATGTAAGCATATCGTGTTGTAATATAAAAATTTTGGTGCATTTAATGAAATAATTTAAGTAGACGGTATTTTTAAGTATTTTAACTTTTTTAAAGGAGGAATACTATTCTACAAACCATTGGTTTAAACAGCATTTAATATTTTTTTAATTATTAAATGGGATTTAGCGATTTTAATTAAGAAGATAATGCAATTCAAAGGGATTTTTTTAATTTTAATAATAATAAATTTTTATTGCTTGTTTTATGTGTTCTAATAATCCGGAGATTTCTGTGTTTCATAAATGTATAGGTGTTCCTATATATCCTTAGATCCTTGTATATAAATATTTTCTTGTTTTATACATTTTATTTTGGTATTTTATTCTGATTTTCTTTTTTCTTTTGTTTTTTTGTTAAATTCTCTTGTTTTATATTTTTTGTTTTCGTTTTTGTTTTTATCTCTTGCTGAATTCTCTATACCGTTAAAATGACATCCTTTTTTACTATGTTTTATGGTTTATAGAAAATATTTACATATATACAATTTTTTATATACATACATTTATATACATTGCTTATATATGTATGTATTTTTTTAGTATAGAGAGACTTTTATTTTATTTATATATTATAAATAATTGTATACCTTTACCGTATATTTATGATGGAGAAAAAAATAAAAAGGAAAATATAATAAAAATGAAATAAGAAAATAAAAAAAAATGTTCAATGTTAGATGCTGTACTCTGTTATGTTATGTTGTATCGTGTATATACCTTAACGTATAATATATTGTGCTCCTGTTCTATATCGTATACAACAATATTGTTCAGTCACAATTTAATCTCAAAAACAGAACGAACATGGTATAAGAAATAATAAGAAAAATAAAATTTAAAAAAATTTTTTTTTAATTAGTAACGTTTAAATCCTCGTACGTTACGGTACTCTTTTTTCTCAGTTAATTTAAATATTTATTAAATAATATTTTAAAATAAGAAAGTAAAAACAAATGTTAAAAAACTGTAAAATATTAAAAATGATTTTAAAATAACCATAAATTAAAGATAATTCAGTGGAAAAGTTTATGAAATAATATTAAAAAAAAAAAAAAAAAGAATTTTTTTAATAAAAATGAATTTTGTTTTCATTGAAATTTCATAGTATTTTCACACTACTCGTATCTAAATTTCTTGTTCTTCTTTTTTCTCTTTTCGTGTTATGAAAATTTTATTTGGAATTTGCTATTTTTTATTTTGTTGTACTTAGTGAGTGATGCTTTTAATATGATAAATTTATAAAAAAAAATAAATAAACAATATTGTGTGTAGTTTTACAGTTTCTTTTACTACAAAATTTGTTATTGCATATTTTGTGGCTACAATGTGTTTTACTGCATACACAATAATTACAATGAAATGAAAAGCAACCACCTGTATGATTTTTTTTTACTTCTTGTTTGTGGCCTTTGAATATGTTATTAAATTTATGCAATTAATTTAATAATAATTAAAAAAAAGGATAATAATGTTCTTTTAAGAAAGAATAGAAAAAAAATTGAAAATATAATTGTTAATAAGACTTTTGCAATTATTTTAAATTCTACTTCAAAATTGGATTACAAATAAACCCCACCATCTCCAATTATATTGCTCCTAAAAATATAAATTCAAAAAATAATTTTAAAATTGTTAAAATTAAAAATATTTAAAATAAGTGTTTTTAAAGTAAGAAATTTATTAATATACGATCATAAAAAAAATTAATTTGTTTATCTGCAAAAATCACAAAATAATCCTAATCGAATTAAAAAAAAATTTTATAAATATTGTTGTATATTTAAAATAACTATTTCACTAATTGAAATCCTTTGATTAATTTTCCAAAATTATTCAAATAAAAATAAATAAAAATAAAAAACCAAAGAAAGCAAATTTGGAAATTCTATAAGATTTAATAATTTCTCTATCATCGTATCGTACATACATACATACATATAATCTTACATACGAAGTATTTTTTATGTGTTTGTGTATATATTACTAAAATTAAAAATGCAGCGACGTGTATCATTAACGATCAAAGAATATAAATTCTTTCGTAGCTTTTCGCAAAAATTTGAAAATTGGCCAAAACGTAAAGCAGAAGCAATTTGGCGGAAAATGCGAGAAAAGAAAATAGCAGGTAAATTAACATTAACACATATATACGCACGCATCAATCTATATTTAATGTTATACATATATACGGTTTGTACATAATTTTATTGTGTTTATATTGTATGCTTATATTGTTATTTATTTTAAGATGTGTGTATATAATAAAAATATTATCATCATAAAATCAAAATCCTGGAAAATATTATTATGTTTATTGAAATGATATTCGTTTTTCTTATTTTGCTTTTTTTTTGGCTTTTTTGTTTTTGTTTTTCAAATTTATTTTTGGATCTTTATTTTTTTTAAATGTTTATACACTTGTTTGTACATATCAAAAATAATACACTTTTGTTTATTTACTGTTCTAATACTTTGTATAATATTAAAATGGTATTATGAAATTTAAATGAAGCTAATAATATTCGTATATATATAGTAAAAATAAGTGGACACAAAAAGGATATTAACTCATTCTTCTGCTTATTTTATACTAAATCGAATTTAAACCATTAATTATCTTTGCTCGTGAGATATATTGAGACTTTATAAGCACGTATTGGATAAATAAAGCGAAAGTGAAAATTGAATTAATTAGCTTTCGTTATTTCTATGGGATACCTGAAAAAATGTCTGGAATTACAATATATTAGAAAACAAATCGTAATCCTGTCGAATTGATTTGTTTTAAATTTATTTTTATTATTTTCCTTTAGTCCACCAATAATTGCACAAAATTTTAAATTACATTAAGAAACTACTTTTAAAATTGGGTTTATTTTAAGCAATTTTGTTCGATACAACTTTGAATCGATACAATTTAGATCAATGCGGTACTCTTAGAAAAAATGTTTGTTAAATGGTGTAAGAACTAAATAACTGCAGAAATAACTGCTAGCTAGTTGAAATTTTTAATTACTTCATTGAAATAAGTTAGTTTTAGTTCGAATTTTCTTCCTCTGTGATTGAAATTTAGTTTAATTGAAAACAACTAAAATTCATAATAGGACAGAGCAGGTTTCGAGAAACTATTAGAGAGAACAAAATAACGGCAGAGATTGAAACTATTTACCGAGAAGTAAAGATTGAGCAAAAGAACAATATGTTTCTATGTTTCCTACTCGTTTGTTACCTGTTAGAAAATTACACACATTTTTTATATGTTATCTCGACTAAATTCATAAAAAATCCTTAAGCATTTTCATAGTATTCTCACTGATTAAATTTTAATAATACTGAAAAAACCGAAATATGATCTAAAATATCATTAGACATGTTTAAAATTTTGTCGTCTCTTTATTGTGGTTGTTTTAAACATTAACCTTGAAATTAATGACGTACGAGTGTTAATTTTTTAAAATATCCAATATTTTATATTGCACAATTTATAAATATTAATAGAAAAATTAATTGGCGTGATTAATGTTAAATTATTTTAAAAACGGAAATATTATAAATAAGAATTTTATTTATGTACTATATAACGAGTATTCATGTAAATCATGTAAAAACACATACATTTATACTTATCGTATATTTATGTAATTTAAAAATAGAAAAACTTCTCCAGTCCTTATTAAGGTTAGGGGTTAAAAAGAAAAAGAATCGTAATAGCAATTTTATATTCAAAGTAATTAAGTGTTTGTAAGTCAGTTATTTTAATTAAATTTTGAAGGGTAATTATAGATGTAACGCGTAAAAATGTCATCAATAAATAATTTGAACGAAAACATATTGAAAAGAAAATCTTGAAGTTATTCACCCATATCCATCACATCACGTTAGGAGCATTACATGAAGTGTTTGAATATTACTAAAAAATATTGGGGTTTTCAGAATAGAATTTTAAAATTTCTAAATTAATATTGTGAAGGATTTAAAATTTATATTAAAATAAGATGTCCTTTTACTTCCTGCAATTCTTGTTAGAGAATTTGAGTAAATATTTTATTCAAATCTTAAGTTCCTATAAATGGTATGAACGACTTTTTTTTTTATTTTTGTTAATTTTAAAACAATAATTTAATTTTAATATTTTTATCCCAATGTTTTTTTTGGGTATTCAGTCCAGCTTTTATTTTTAAATAAAAGTAATTTTTTTTATAAATTAATTTTAGATTTTTTGAAAATTCTATTTCTTCCCCAAAACTCTCTTTGTATAATCACATTATTGCTTACGTCATGGTCCTTTTTGTCAAATTATTGCCGCGTTACTACTTTAGATCCTGTTGATAAAACTTCAGTTTGTTTGCAGATTATTATTATGATTTTAATAAATGTTTTTTAAAAGGAATCATAAATTTTCTAATAAATAAAATGCAAAACTTGCTTAAAAAAGGAAATTCAAATAAAATTGAAAAATGCTTTTTTTGTAGTATTTTGAGATAAGACCAAAAAAAATTTTTGTTTTCAATAAAAATCAAATTTGCATACTTCTTGGGGTAATTAAAAATTAGGAAATGCGGGCAAGGAATTTTACTTTCCAACTTTTTTAATTTTAAAAGTCAAATAATTTGAATTTTGTGGTTTATATTTTAGGAAGTCATAAATGGTTTCCGAAAAATATTTTTATTTTCTATGTTTTTTTCTTCCTAAAGATTATAACAAATATAAGAAATTTGCATTTTTCAATAATTAATGGGGCATACCAAACTATCACTACTTATTTAAAGATACAATTCCATATAATATCGAGATCTACCTTTCTTTAAATTAACATTAAATTTACCATCAAGAATTATAATAAAATTCAAGGACAATTCCATAAATATAGGGGCATATATATGTTTTTTTTATTTTACGTAAAACACACCACATAAAATGTCTTTGTACTATTATATAAGAAAACCTTGTATACAAAAAGAAACCTTGTATGTGAATTCAGGGCCATATAAAATAAACAAAATAATCAGGTACAAGACTCGCGCTCATTTTTATCAAGATTAAATTTGATTTAATAATCTTAAAAAAAGAAATGTTTACAAAATTTTAGTTTTTTGAATTAAATTCAACTATAAAAAATAGATTTTTATGTTTTAAAGTCTAGTGTATAAAAGTTTTGTTATTATGTAAGAACAATTTTCAAGGTTAACTTTTCATTTTTTCTCTGTATTTTATTCAAATTCTTTGTAGCTTCTACAATTTGAATTTCAATTTTTAATTAATGATTTCTAATCTTATAATTTTCCTGATCAACTTTTTTCGGAAACTCTATATAATTTTCAATATTTAAATTATTTTAGGTAAGATTTCTAAAAAATTGAATAAGTTTTATGAAAAAGGTCCTGCATAGACAGAAAGAGCATAATTTCAAAGAATAAACCTAGTTTTTATTTTCTGATATAAAAATAATAATAATTGCTTATCCTTATCATAAAAAGAACATAATGAACACATAAAAAAAAATTGAAAATCCAAGAGAGATAAATTTTTTTAAACACAAATATTTTCCTTTTTTTTTTTTTTTGAAGCTCCAAGGGATATCCTTACAACAACGCAAACAACAAGAATAACAGGGGAAAAAATGAGAGTAATGACAACTTCTTGAAATTCAATTAAATCTTTTAAATGTTAATCAAACTTATTTAGATTATTTAAATTCCCTTCTTTTACGAAACTGACTTTTAACTTTTCTATTTTTCTCATTTTCTGAATATTTAAATTAATAATAAGGGGAATAAAAAAATAACAAAAAAAAAATAGGAAAAATAAAAAGGACAAGGACAAGAGTTTTTTTACAGTTAGCATTTAAAAAAATGATTATTTAATTAGCAATTTTTAAAATTACAGAAACTCAAGAGTAAACACATTTTTTGCGGTTTCAAGAAAAAAAATTTAGATTTTTTTTTACGTGAAATAAAATGTTGTGAGTTGTAAATTATTATTTTGTTTTTTTTTTTTTTATTTTTCAATTATATACACTGTATAACATTTCAGTATTCTATGAAAATATTTGAACCAATACTATGAATCAAGAATATTGAAAATTTCACTTGTACCACATTCATAATTAAGATAGATTTGAACAGTGACTGCAGTTTTCTGTCGAAAAATCGTAATACAAATCCAGGCAATTTTGAACCGCAAAAAAGTTGGTGATTATGTGGCTAACAGTGCTTGGTACAAAATAAGTTAATTATTTTGAAATTTAAAAAAAAATCACACAAATTTTATCTTAAAATCAAAAGATCATATAAAAATTAAAAGGGGTGACTAAGCAATCCAACACGAATTAAAAATTCACATACACCTCGAATTTCCGTGAATTTTAAGTACAAAAATTTCTCTAAAATCTGGGCCATATTTTACGATTATTGCTTTGTATGTAATAGATAACATTATTACCATAAATTTTCTCTAAACAAAATATTCTGAAAATTATGGCAGAGAAATGGCAACTCCGAAAAAAATGTGTGAGTAAATGTTCGTCATATTACTTTTTTATTTTTATATTATAAACATTAAAATGTTTGTATAAATTAAAATATTTTCTTTGTATGTGGCAACTCTGTGATTCTTAGTATTTAAGTTTTATTTGGCAATATTTTTAACTGGAGTACCAAAACATTTTCACTAGTGGGTGATTATACAAGCATTCTTTATACCAATAAAAATGATTTGCTATATAGGCACAATAACTTTTGAAAATATTTTAAGAGTTTTTAAGAAAAGATATATAGAAAGCATTCTTTCAGATCAAAAACTAATAAAAATAGTAAAGCGTCTTGATATTGTATGAATTTACAGCACATGTAAATTTATGAAAATTCCTAAGTAACACCGTGTATAACTATAAGAAACATGAAATTGATAACAAAATAACATAAATGTAATGTATTAAAAAAAATTTAATCTTTTATATTATGAGAAAATACTCAACCATAATAATTAAATTACTCATTTAAATTGAAATTTCATTATGACAAAATCACATTTCTAATATTAAATATTAGCTACCGCACTAACAAACAGTTCGAGAATTCTTGTTGCTTTCCCTGAATTTACAATTTTGGTTTGCAATTAAAATTTTGTTAACTATCAACCATTACACGTATACTTCTTAAAAAACGTATACATCTAAAGAAACTTTTAAATTAGATTGGTGTTCTTTAATGAATTTTGTCAAACGCAATACATAAAACTGAATAAGTATATATAGTAAATTTTGAAGCATTCGTACGCGACCTGCACATAATGAGGGTAAACAAAACATTTAATTTATTTTCATAAGATTTAAGAAGAATAAGATTTTGTATGTTACTGTGTGTATGCATTATGATAGAAAATTATTTTTCATTTAAGAAATTTTTAATTGCATTAAATTACCATATACAGACCAGCAAGGTAACACAAATATATTTTATTTAAAACTTTAGATTTATTATTTTTATAAATTTTACAAAATTCATCCTACTTGTAACAATGAATCAAAAAATTTCGAATAAAAATTAATGAAAATAATTTTGTTTTTCATTAAAAAATAAGAGAATTTTCTGTTTGTTTTTTTTTTCAGAAGAAATTATTAAATATTTTTAAAAATGTTTTAATTTTTTTTTTTTGTAAAAAAAAATTATGCTCATATAAAGTATGTGAAAGGCCTTAAGTGAATTCTCCTAATTATTTTTTTATTTTAAGAAAGTAAACATTGAATTTAATGTAACATTATTCATTTAAAAAGGATCTTAATCAGAAACAAATAAAAATTTTTCTTTTCTTGTATTCTCCTTAATCACAACACTTTAAAAAATTTTAATTTTATATAAGATGTTCGTGTTATATGAACAGGATTTTCAAAATTTTCATATGTTCTTGTCTCATTTAGATATGGTTATACAGAGTATCCCAGAATCTGAAGTCAGATTTATTGGTTGATATTCCTGAAAAGTGTCCTTTTTTTACATTTATGTATAAGAATCTGGAAATATAGCAAGCAGTACGGACTTGACAAGGCAAGCACTATATGAATCATTAAATACATTTAAGATGTAAAAATATTTTTCAATCATTTTCCTTTTAACAGTCTTGTTTATTCAGAATTGAACGTTAAATCTCAGGAATAACATGGTTATATAAAAAAATTTTAAATTTTAATTTGAGGAACAATATTTTTTTTTCTGTCGAAAGTAAATTTGTAAATGAAAATTATTTATTATTTCATTATGTTCTAAAAAAAACTAATGATTCAACCGAGTATCTGTCACTCTTGCGAATAACTTATTCGATCAGTTGTTTTAGAGAAGATGAAGAAGTTCGTTTTGATACTTGATTAAATTATTTTTGTAAGCTGTATATGGAGGCCTTATTGGCCACCATAATTTATTTGAATTTTGATAAATTTTTGTTGCAAGATAGTACTTTTATCTTGTAGTAAATTTTTAATTACCATACGATCATATCTCATTAAATTACACTCTAAATGTCGTGGCGTTTGCTTGAATGAATTGTTATTGAATTTGGTTGTATTCATTCCAAGTTACTTTAAAATACTCCAATATTATAAAGACGAAAAGAAAATCTTTAAAATATACATTCAGTGAAAACAAAAAATTCTTAACTTTTCCTATATGCAAATAAGTGAGTGAATAAAACAATGTTAATATTCAAAATATTTCAATTTCATTTGCAACTTTCATTTGTGGGAGAAAATCTTTAATATGGCATTAAGAATTTTGTTGACATTAAAAATTTTAAGAAACTTTTTATATGATTAAATGTTATAGGGCTTGTACTCAAAAATATTACTTACATAATTAAATTTGAAAATGTGAATTTGAAAGAAATCATTAACACTTTACAATATGAAGGAAGAAAATTGAAAAATAATATGCCATTAAGATTTATATAAAAAAATAAAAATCTTAATTTTTATATTAAATGAAAGTCGTTTAAATAAAGGATAACATTAAATATGTAATGTCGAGTCATGACATTTCGCGAACATAAAACAGCCATTTATATATAGTAAAACAAATAAAATAAAATATAATATTGAAAACATTAAAAATATTGGAATTTCTGATTGATTTGATCGCAAAATATATTTAAGAATTGCTTATGTATAAGAAACACATTATGTGTAAGCTATAAAAAATTAATGAGCTTTGCATATATGTCGAATATATGGGCCTGTACTTATAGAAGAACGTACTTGTCATTTTGTATATAAATGTTATGTAGATACTATGTGAACATGAATGCCTACATATGCACAGTTTTTACGTTTATTATGAAATTCATTAATTTTTTTTATAACAAATATTTTATACTTGATATGTCCTTGAATATATTTTAATGTAGGCAGTTATTTAATGAGAAGTTATACATCAAATGAATGTTATTGTACAATTATATCATTTTTTTTTCTCTCGTTGTACGGATTACAATGGTTTAGAAAAATGACATTATGTTGAGGAAATAAAATGTCATTCACCTCCGGATTCAAATTCAACAAGTAGGTGTAGACATTTTATATGTTTCTTTAAAAAGAAAAGAGTCGAAAAAAGGAATGAATTTTGAGAGCAAAAAAAATTTTTTTTTCCTTAAAATTTACATTATACTTTTTATCGACCGCGTTACACACAAAAGGGAAGGTATTGTTATCGTAAAAAAATTTTGAGATTTCAAGAAATGTTTACTTTTCTTTATTGAAAACTTGCAAAAAAAAAATTTGATTTTTGAGAAATGTTTTTTGATTCGTCCGTCCGTACCCTTTATAGTCGTGGTCAGTGTCGGTTAAACTGATTTTGCTACTTCAAGCTGTTACTGTACTGTTACGGTTGTACGATTGGACTAACTTTCGAACAGTAATTACGCGATTTTATTAAAATGATATAAAGTGTTTTTGGAAATTTAGCACTGAGTTGACAGTTGTAAGAAAAAACAAAAAATCGGAAAATATCAAGTACAGAAGAAAAATCTGAAATGGCCATACTGTTTTGAAATCAGAAAAGTTCTTATCAAAAGTTTATTTAAAAATAAATCATAGTTGGCAGCAAAGAAAATACAACTGTTATTTTTTCCACATTTCTTACATGACTAATTGGCAGTACTTAATTTTCAAAAATAGTTTCATTCCACTTTGTTATAAGAAGAAACTAGAAAGAACTGTGTCTTCTAAAAGTGATCAAAGGATAATTTTACCCTTTTAGAAGTGTAAAATCATCCGAATTTCAAATTCATTTTAGTAAAATTGAGTTACAGAAGTGCGTTACTCGTACTGTGAGACAAATCAAAATGGTCATGTATACTTTGAAGTGATGTCGAAATAATATTGTTTTTTTTTGCAAAGTGGGAAGAGTGCCTTTAAGAGGGCTTATTGCAGATGCAGAAAATATTAAAATTTCTGAAGAATATTTTCAAACCCTAAGAAATTTGATTTCGTAAAAAACCGAACTTTTAAATGTAGAACAAAATTTTTTCGATATATACATACATACGAGTAGCTATGTACAACAGTTTTATAGTTTTTTGGTACTTGGATTAAAGTCTTTTTAAAATACGAGTATAAAAATGTAAAATTCGCATAACCCTTACCTTTTCCAAATTAAGAAAATTTATATGATTGTGTCTTTCGAAACATGAAGTGAACTGCTGAAATTTTAGAGCATGCTATCGCAAATATCGGAAATTGGTTTCTTTGATTTTTTTTCACAAAGCCTTGGATAACTTTTACATAACATCTGCATAACTAATAACATTTAAAAATTCAATTGTAAAATATTAAAAAAAATATTCAATAACTTTAAAATTGAAAACAATAATTTTATTGTAATTTGATTTAACTATAAGATTTTATCAATAGACTTCATATTTTAATTGGATTCAAAAATTAATTTCAAGTAGACGAGAATAATTTGAAGTTTTGTTGAAAAAAAAATTGACATTTTATTGAAATTTTTATGTAAGAAAACAAAAATTAAATATAAAAATTTTAAACAACTTTTTTCCGTGTTGAACAATTGAAAGATTTTATTTGCAAAATATTTTGTTCCTTAGCATTTTGAAGATGCCTGATAAACATTTCTAACGAATAATGATAAACTTTTATTCTTTATTGTGTCAATATAGAAACTTTTAATTGGGATATACGAATAAAATATTTCTTTTTTCGATTTTCCCTTTTCTTCAACTCAAACATGACCAAAAAAATTTTAAAAATTGTATAGAATTACAAAAAAAAGCAAAAAAAATGATGAGGAAAACAATTTTATAAAAAAAAGTTTTCAAATTCTTGCAATATGTACAAATATGTGTTTGCCTAAAGTTATGTTATGACAATTTAATAAAACAGGATCAAAGCCTTCAATTACCAAAAACAAAAATAAAATGTGCGTTCAAAATTTTTGAAGAAGAAAATTAAAAAAAAATATCTACATAGTTTAGCTATTTAAAAATTTAAAAATATTTTTAAATTGAGTTAAGAAATTTTTGGAAAATTGTTGAATTGAAGACCAATTAAAGGGTTAAGCAGCAACTTAATTTTAGTGTATTTGAAAACTTGATGTGCAAAATTTTGAATTGAATACCGATTGAAGTTAAGATACTGAAATTTACTAACCATTAGTAAAGTCATAAAGTTAGAAAAAATAAACAAGGACCAACTAGGTAATTTCTATAAAAAATATAAATTTAAAAGGGCAAAAGCTTAAGGGTAACAATGATATATTATAGCAAAACCTTCAATATTTAAAAAAAATGTAGATTATTATAGAAAAGAGTTTCATAAAGTTTTATAAAGAATCTCTAATTAAAAGCTTGTAATAAGTCCCGGTTACGTAGAATTTGAATAGGGTCCTGATATTTATCATTCATTACAAGACATTCGTAAACATTTATTAAATTTGGTTAATTTATTTTTTGAATTATCCTTTGAATTTTAATGAATTTTATATTTATTTTCCGAAAATATTAAGTGTATTCTTTACGTCAAGATTAGAAAGGGTACACGTTCTAGATATACTCCAATTTTCAAGTTATTTTCTCATTTTTAAAGGATAAATAGAATGTCATATTTTAAATAATTTGAAAAACAAAAGTCTAGTTATCATTTGCAGATTTCTTTATCACATAAATACGCTCACACTTCAGAAATTTACAAAATCGTTAAGGTTTCTCATTAGGTTTACAAAAATTTTGAGAAATTACAAAATATTGCAGAAAATTACGCAATTTAGAAAATTGTTAATGTTTCTGAAACTGTTTACATATTGGAAGACAAATATGTTATCAACAACTATGAAATTATCAAATTTTAAAATATTTTTGAGAAAGAAAATTTTAGTATTTATGTTTGTCAGCAGTGTGTTAAAGGTTTTAGTTATTACGAACGCACTTAACCTTTTTATTACTCTATTTAGAATAAGAAAATTTTAAAAATGAGCGAGATAGTAAAATTACTTTTAAAATTTTATTCTGAAAATACTTATCATTATGTTTAGCACTTCTCCAAAAAAAAAAAAGATTTAAAATATAGTTCATATTAGTTTTAGTCTGTGCGTCCTTCCATAGATACTTAATTCTGTAAATGGAAATGTTTAACTATCTCACCCCTCCTCTAAAAGTTATAGTTCATCACAATCTAAAAATGCCATTTTTTGACTATTCATTGCAAGAAGAAGACAAGCATTTTTTAAGTTTCGCAAACGCGGAAAAGTACCGGCCAGATTCTTCAATCGCGACATGGTATAGAGTACGAAAATGACAATATGGCCGATGAAATTAACCGTTCGTTTTTTTTTTTTCAATTTTTGATATCTTTTTTCCTTTAGACGACAACTTATAGGAGTCGGTCATTTTACCTGCTTTTAGATATAAAAAAATTATTTATTTCAATATAATTTAGCTTGTAAAATATAAATTTATGACGCTCCATATTTCCGAAACTGCAATCTTTTGAAGATTTCCACAAAACTGAAAATGTAACAGTAAACAAATCATGCCATCAAAAAACTTATTTATTTATCTTAACTAAATTAATCATTGATACAACCATTATGTTGGCACTTGTTTAAATTTTTTTTTTTTTGCTCATCCTAAATGTATGCAATATATTTTGTAGTATGAACGAATTATTTTAAATATTGTACTCGTAGCACATAGTAGCTAACGAGCAGTATTCAAAAGTAGTATTTTTCCCTTATTGAAGGCAAAAGTGCTACTTTTCAAACCATTGCTTTGGTCCAACTATATTTTTATTTTTTTTTAATTTGATATAAAACACAACACAATCAATTTAGATTAATAGCAAAATCACGAGAATTCTATTAAAATATTCATTCAATATTTTTTCTCGTTATAGGTGATTTTTATGCAATGAATTGAATTTACTTGAATAAATGTATTTTTTCATCCTGAATAATTCATGAATTATTTATACCGTTTTTATGTAGTAGAGTCATTGTTTTCCTTTGCCCTGTCTGCGTATTGCACGTTTTATTTTTATTTTCTTAATAATCTTAAAGGAATTTGGAAAAGTATTTATTTATCAATTTAATATTGAACATTTTCTCTCTTTAAATTGATTATTGAGCACTTAATTTTATTATTTTTATAGTTTTGTTAGTTTTGAACTAAAAAATATTTTCTAGAAAATTTTACTGAAATAACATCAAATTTTTCCGAAGATTATGGAAAACATCATAATATTTGCATTACAAGTATACCAAGTGTAATTAAATTTCAGTTTGAGCTCTTTCAGATTGCAGATTTCTCACTTTTTCTAATTCCAGTTTTATTTCAGTAAAGTAGATTTAATAATATTTTACTGAACCCTGAATTAGCAATCAAAGTTTGTATTCGATTTCAACGTTCCAAAATCCAAACAGTAGCAAAAAGATATAAAAAGAGGGTTGGTACTGAAAGGGTTAAGTTTTTCATGAAATTTTAATTTTATTACTTTTTCAATTACTCGTCATTATTATTAATAATCACGATTCTTAGCTATTAATTAATCTTCTTTGCTCTTAGTCTTGAAAAATTATGTACATATATAAATTGGCTAGCAGTATTTTATAGGTTTAGGAAAAATTAAAAAACAATTTACAAATTTGTGCTCTGAGACAGTTACTCTAAGATAAAGTTACTCGTATCGCTTTTTTTTTTCTTCTTAACTTGAAATGACCTGAAATTAATTCTTCTTGGAAGAAGAAGCTGTGTCTATTTAAATATGTTATATAATAAGATTTAAATTTATAAAAGTTAAAAAGATTAAACCAAGAAATTTCATTGAAAATCGTATAACATAATTTTTCAGTTTATAAAAGTGATTTTATATTTGTGCGTATGTATGTGAGACATCAAAAGGTGGGTTGATTTATAACGTACACACTGTAAAAAATTCTTGGAATTTTTTATTTAAAGTGAATAACATTGAGATATTTTTTGAATATTAATTTATAACTAAAATGGTAGAGGAACAATCAAATTTACACAAGAAATAATCCATGTACATAGAAAACTTTATCGTAATTGTTTATAAAACCAGAAAGATGTTATTGATTTACGAAGAACACAAAAGAAAACAATTTTTGGGGTTTGTCGCAGAGCAGTATAGTGCCTTAATACAAAGTTCCGTTTATCTTCTAATTCGTCATATAATTCGAAATTCGATATATAATTCAGATTCTGAATGTATTTATTTTTTTACAGACCATAATAATATGTTTTTAATTACATATTTACGCTAGAAAGGAGAATTATAATAGAGATTTGCAACATTTGCTAATGAACATAAAAATAGCTTAGTTTGCCCTATATACCACTATATACTGTATTTATGCAAAGGAGTAGTACTTCACTTATCTTTTAATGTTTTTAGTTAAGAAATTTTTCTAATAAAATTTCTCATTTAAGATTTCCCTAAAGAATTTTTGCAGTGTACGTCAAAATTAAATTTTACAATATTATCTTTTGAAATATAGAATTAGTAACTCTATATAGTCTATCTGCAATGCCGCCATAAAATTTATTTGTTTAGGATGTAAATTTTTTTTCATAATAAAATTTCTCAATGAAAGTTAAACCTAAAATTAGAAAATTTCAAATTTAATAACTCTAAGATGAAATTTGGAACATTTCAAAAAAATATGAAATAAAATTTCGTCTTCTTATGTCAAAAATTATTGAATCGATAGAGTTACAACAATGGAACGCGAATGAACCATCAATGGAGTTTAGACTTTCCTGATCGTCAAAGGTACAACTTAAATTAATTTAAAGGCAATTTTAATACACAAAACTACTAAAAAATTTAAGAGTATTTTTTGTTGTTATTTCTTCGTTTAAAGATCATACAATTTCAATTAATAAGATTTGAATTTTTCACATATAAAAATTTAAATGTACTAGATCTGGAACCTTTCAACTGAACTTTCGTTAATAGATCATACACGAGTAATTTTGGAACATAATATTATACACACTTATATATGCTAAATATGCCTATTTGAAATTACATACTAGAACTTTTTCTTACATACTAGCGCTTGTTCTTGTCGCAAACTACATAATACCACCTTTTCCTTGGTTTAAAGCAGTTTTTATTTTTACTTATTATCTTTCAATAGAGCTGTTTCTGGAACTATATTATGTATGTATATTTGTATCTATAAAAATTTTAATAGATTACTATAAAGCCGACTTAAACATTTCAAAGTAGGCCAATTGAATATTTTTTCGTGAATGGTACTTGTTTATATGTGTGTGATATAAGTATATCATTCGATATATCTAACTAATACAATAAAACATTTTTTGTTTCACAAATTGCGGGAATAATTTATGCCGGAAACCAAAATCTTAGCTCTGACAGCGTGGTTGAAAGAAAATCGTAATTTTATTTAATTTATAAATTGTTGTAATTTCATAATAAAATTTCTAAATAAAACTTAAAATGTATAAAGAGTGATTGCTTCTATTTTAAGAAAAGAATCAACTTACTTAAACTAGACTAAGAACTTTATATTTTATGCATATTTTCAAAATCAAGCCGTAACTAATAAAGCGAAATAAATATAGAGTGTACGAATGCTTAATTTTAGTAAGCGCTCACGCATCGCTTTCCTTTTGAATAAGATGATAAAGAAAAATTATATTGCAAATTATTTACGTACATATGTATGTACTTACAAATATTTACTGCGATAATAATGTTCCAAATATAAAATATTTTTTTCCAATTTCCTAAATAGTTCAAGCAAGATAGATGTATTTTTGATTAATACAAATAGAGGTGTTAAACTGTCCATTTTCAAAACATACTGTAAATATGGAAATATTTTTTAATAAAAAATATTGCCGTGTTTGTAAAATATCTATATGTATATACTTAATCTATATGTAATATAATAAATTGTTAAAAATTTTGGGTGTTACACACATTTAATATTTGAAAAACGTTTGATATCTTGTTATAGAAGAGCCCATAAAATTGAAATCACAAAAAAATTAATAAACATTTTATACATTTTCATACACATTTTTTATTTATGCTTAAAAAAATATTTTCAACCTTCATAAACATTAAAAATTATTCGACCCCAACAAATTTAAAAGAATTTTCGTCTTTTATAAAAATTTGTGAAAAATTGCTGTTCGACATATAGGTTCTTTCTTTTAATTTTTTGTTTAAAACGAGAGAGATAAAAAAATTTCTTTTTTTTACTGTTATTAAAGAAATATTTCAAGGATTTCTTAACTTAAAAGAAAAAATCAAGCTCATATTTATTAAATATCCTTATAGATTCAAAATATTTTTAAAGTAAAAAAATATTTTATATGTATGTATGCGTGCACGTTTACTTATTAAATGGAGAAATTGTTGCTTTCTTTCGTAATAAGTAAAATTGATTTGATGAAAAGAGTTTTTAAAATCAATTGAATTTGTTTATATAGATTTTCATTAATATTAAAAGAGAAATTCAAGTGAAAGAAATTTTTTTTAAGTGGCGGTAACTTTGATCGGGGGAACCGAACCACTCATCAAAAATTACTATCACTTTTAATTACTAATTGCGCGTAAAATATAATTTTATTTTAAAAGTGCGTAATTGTTTTAGTCATTCCCCTATAAATTATCATAGGTCTATGATCCGTGAAGTTTTAAATAAAGCAATTATTGTGCATGAACCGAAAATAATTTATGCTATTAAATTTTTTTGGATTGGTTTTCACAAAAATAAAATCTAAGTTGGTATAGGTTGTTACGTTTTTGGCATAAATTTATGAAAATTAAAAAACAATAGATCATCTTGGCGAAGCACATATCCTTAAAAATTAAGTATAGGGTGGAACTTTTTGTGTTTCGTTTGGTGTTGCATTACGCAATAGTTAACATCAAATCGATTCTGTTAATTGTCACATAGAAGAGACTGATGCTCAAAAAATACTTTCAAATTGCTAAAATTTTTTAAATATTTATAAAGAATGCGTTCGCAATTTCACATTTTTAAACTGAACACCTGAGATTATAGAATTTTACACATCTACAGATTATTTGTTTTGAGTAATTATATCAATTATCTAGAATCGATTTAATTTTTTAAAAACCATATTCAACAATAAAGTTTAGCAATTTTATTTCCCATACGATTTAATTTGGTAATATTTCGGTTGAAATGTTAGGAAAAATTGCTCTCAGTGCAATATTTTAAATGGATTACGTAATCATTGCCAACACATGTATTACTTTGAGTTTGACAACCAAACACTTAAGCATTTATATTCATAATAAAATTTTGAAATATCCTACTACATAATATTTTATTAAATGTTAATAATAATTGTAAGATTTATTTGTCATATATAGATTCTCAGAATAAGCCCTCAATATTTTACGGCCATAATTTTCTCTAATTACATGACACAATTATGTAGGGAAGATATTTGAATTTCTGTTACGGTTTAAAAAATTAATTGAAAATTAATTGTGCATGCGGCAAATTATTTTTTGATAAATGATTAATTTTTATTTTAGGCAATATTCTTTAATGGAAAATATGTACGAAACGGGCGTCTTGGATGGCGTTCTTTGTTATAGAGAAATTAATCATTATTCTTAAAAGACAACACATTTTATAGTTTATTAGCAGTCCTCAGGCATTAATAACATAATTTTCACTAATCAGTTTTAATAATATCCAATAAAACATTTTTGATATTGTAATCTCACTTTATCCTTTAATTTTCCTCCTCCATTTTTTTTTTTTAATATCTTCTTCTTCGAATAAATTTTCACTTTTATTAAATAAACATAAACTCGTTTCAATATTTTATCACTGTTTTATTTTAATTTTTTTTTTTATTTTACTAATTTCCTGACCCAGAAGGCATTATTCAAAGAATTCAAGGACATTAAAAAATTTAACACTCAGCTATAAAAGCAAAAAATTTTAACAGAATTATTTTCTTTTTACGAACCACGGTAATAAATTTTTTTTAAAAAAAAGGTTATCATAATTTTTAACACTTTATATTTAACTTTAATAAATTTGTATGTATGTTTATATTAATATTTTTAATTATCATAATTTTAAACTTCAATGTTAACATAAAAATCCTTTTTAGAAAATTCGTGCAAAAATAGAAAATTTTTAGAAAAATATAGCTAATTCTCTAATAAAATTTAATGATTTTTCTTTTTGCCCCTAAATGTATGCCAGATTTATTAAATGCTCATTTTTCACATATAAGTGTAGAGTAATTTGATTTTTCAGTCTAGTCTTTTAATATTTGGGCGAAAAATTACCTTGTATATTGAGGTTATAAAGTGTTCATAACTTTAAAAATTTCAATTAAATAACATGAAACATAGGCCAAATCGTAGAAAACACTTACAATTGTCCGTGCATATTATTATTAAAAAGGTGGATGAATAGAGTATCAGGATTCCAGATTTGTTATATGCTTAAATAATTGACTTTCGCGTACATATCTGAATTTATATTTTATTTATCCAATTTTTTTCTTTGTCTTTAATATTAATTTCATGTTAAGCTCAGTTCCCAGAGATATACTTACCTTTTAGCAGTCACATTAAAGTATTTCACAAAATTAAAATTATGTTCAATCATCGCATATAAATGTTAATCACATATTTATGTCGGCGTACATATGTATATATACGTAAATCGTATACGTATGTATCAGATTCTGAGAATTTTTCTTTATTTTATTAAAAAATTTGTGTAGGAACTAAACCCTCTATACTATACTATGTGCTTTCAAAGTTATACGCGAAATACTTTTCTCTTAATTTTATAAAACCGAGTTGTAAATATTTGTAGTTTTTTTTAAAATACTTGCAACCAGTTTACATAAGAAATTCCTCATGGGAAAAATTTTCTTTTTTTCTTTCAAATCAAAACAGAGATTAGGGACACTTTCTTAAAAGTAAGAACTTTATACGAAATGGAATAAAAAATTTTTATGATGAGAAATCGTACTGTACAACAGGACTATAAAAGAAAAAAGTCCCATTTGTTTTGGAAATCACTCCATAAATAAATATTGAATATTATAAATCAGTTATGTGTGTATATGCGTAAGATTTGATTGAAATATTACTTTTTATTTAACATTAAATTTATATTTTATGACGTAAGAGATTTTGAATTTGACATTTTATGTTTTAACAACCTAAACAACAAGAAGAAATGTGAAAGAGATTTTTTTTGTTTTTACATTTTCTCGTACGTAAATATTAATAAGCAATTCAGATGTATGTATGTACATACCATAATAATTTAAGTACATAATAATATTTAAAATTGCACGTGTGTATACGTTTGTATGCATGGGATATCAGGGTGCGTAATGTAAAATGTATGTATGTCGGTATGTATACGAAAATTCTTGTTTTTCTGTAACTGTTTCATATTTTTCTTTTTTATCTTAGGCAATTTATTCATTGTTTCTTGTTGTTCTTTTCTTGTTTTACTAGGAAAAAATAATTCAAAGGACAATATTACCTTCAATTCAAAAATTTTTCAATATTTTCTTTTAACAAAATTTTTGCAAGGAGTTTTAAAAATTGATTATTAATAAATTACTCATTGAATTATTAATGAAAGTGTTAGTACGAATATTTTAGAAAAATAAAGTGCTAAAACATGTTACAAACTTATCATTATTTCATCGTATCTGTTGCAGTCATTATTCTTTTTTTCGACAATCCGATTAAGATTCGATAAAAAAATCGCATAAATGAAAATTCGTTTCTATTTTTAAAGAAATTGGAGGGGAAATTTCAATTCGCTATAATTTGAATTTCAACTAGTCTTAAATTTTTAATAGGTTGGCGAATTTCCTTTTTTAGTTTTAATTTTTTAGAATTAAGCCGATTAGAAAAATTTTACTGATATGCCAGTTCCATTATCGTGGCAATTAAGCTTTTGAAAAGGTATATAAATTGCCGACAAAAAGTTCAAATTAACTATCATCTTTTTACTTTTATTAGGATTTGATGAAGAATATTTTTTCGATTACTTTTGATGAAGTTTCAAAGTTATCAGAAATAAGGCCAAGCTATATAATTTTTGAGAGACGAAAAAGAGATAGAATGGAATCCGATTTTAATATTTGTTTAAATCATGCACTAATACAGTTACAAAATTGAATTGAAGTTTGTTGAATAAGTATTCATGTGATGTGTCTATGAGTGTATGGGAAATTATATTGTTAAACTAGATTTATTTTTTTCACTTATTAAATTTCTTCACACCCTGTTTTAATCATTAATATTTTATATTTTTTAAGCAAAACGAGATGTTGTATTAGGAGGAATACAAATTTAAAAAATAAAAAATACAAATTTACAATACGGTAAAAGCTAATCAAAAATAAAAAATAATTTTTATTTTTGATAAATAGAGAAAATGATGAAGAACGTTATTGAATTTAATCAATCATGTAACACATACGTATATGTTCGTTGTGTAACAATATTCCAGAAGGTTTTCTCAATTAGGTCCCTATACACAATACAACAACTTTACGTTTACAACTTATTTTACGTAAATTGTTTTACAGTATGATATTAATTAAGTGAAGTAGCTTTCGTTGTTCTTACAACTTGTTTTACTCCATGTGACGTTACCATATTGTAAAAAACTAAAAGAAACTTAAAAGAACCTTCAATAATAAGATTTTCGAAAATATTTTAAAATAACTTTTTAAACAGTTAAAAAGAGAGAAATTGAGAAAGAGAGAGAGTGAAAGAGATCAAAATTTTAACAACGATTTGTTTAAATCTTTCAAATTCTTTTAAAAAAGCCAATTTTTACTCTCTCTTCTTTATCAACCCTTATGCAAAATAAAAATGAATAATACATAAAAAAGATTCCGTTTTAGAAAATAGGGATGAAAATTATTGGAAACTCAAAGATGAAACTTATTTTAAAATTATATGGCTTAAGAAATTTACCCGAAAAGGCTGACATGAGCACATTCAAATTTTAATATAGGCCAAAAATAGCTTCAAATTGTTTTGGCTTGTTCACATGTGCCGTTCCCTATAATGTGATGCGCTATAAACAAAGAAAAACACGAAAAAATTTAGTTGTATAATTTTTTATTTCTTTGTTTTATTTTTTTTTTCTTGGGAGGAAATACATACCCATTGATATTTGAACATTTGGTACTGATTTATTTTTTTTCTTTCATATCGGATTTTTTCTACCTTAATAAATAAATTATTGTTCGCAATTAATGTGATTTCAAGGTTACATGAATTAAAAAATCGATAATATAACAAAAATTTTGTTACAATTTCCAGTTTAATTGAGATTTTTATTATTTTTAACATAACGTATGTATAGAAAAATCAAAGCAGACCAATATCATACTATGAGTGAGTAAATCTCATGTGGTATGATTAGATCCCATTTGCTTTTAATTTAAAAGCTAAAATATTTGCTGAAATTTTATACGTACGAACTTAATGATTAATTTATAATTTCCAAAGTTGTTTGAAAACTTTAACATTCACGTTTTTCTTCTTCTATTTTAACCTTAAATATTGTTGAAAGGTTAAAATTAAACAAATTTAAATAAACAATTTGATTTCCTTTAAACTTAAGTGCTATGGGATTAGGGTTTGCCTTCAATAAAATCACAATTACAAGGATACTGTATAGAAGGACAGTTGTTTTTTACTTCAAAAAACGTTGTTAATCCCTTTGTAGAAAAGATCGCCTTAATGTCAAGCGATTGACCTTAAAAGTTTTAGATTACGTTTAAAAATTTACAAATTTCCAAATGACATAAAAATTTAATAAACATGGCTTCCGAGCCTCAGTTCAAACAATTAATTACAGTCATACATACTTGGAAACTTATGACAAATTTGTAATAATTTTACAAAAAATATTTATTCTACTTCACGAAGCAAATTAACTTTGTTTAGTTTCGCGAAAATTTACAATCCTTTACGAATCAAGTTTATCCTTCAGCATTGTTTTATTTAATTATAGTTTCCACTTTATACAAAAGTTGAAGTGTTTTAAAATATATAAGGTATACATAGAAAAAATATTTTAAATAATTTTATTTTCAAATAATTAATAATGTGCTTGGAATTCTTTTTAAATAATTATTCGTGTATTAAAAACAATTTTGATGTAAAATTACACACATACATAAATGTAGTAGAGTTTTTTGTACATAATTTACGTTGTTTTCCTATCAGAGAGGAATAAAATCCCAATTGTTGTAAGATCCAAAATAAATGCTTATAAACATTTTCAGTTAAACACATGAAGTTGCAAAATATATTCAAAATAAATGTGAAAGAATACCTGGTAAAATAAGTTTTCAGCTGCCTAAATCAAATTTATCTGAAGTTTAATTACAAGTCCTTTATATATAAAAAATATTTAAAACACTTTAATTCAAATTTAATTTGCACAGCCGAGGTCACCGAATTTTAAAAATTTATTTAAAATTAAGCTGTTTATACAATACACAGGTACATAGATTCGAGAAAAATCTAAATCTTTAAATTAATTTACTCGAAAAAAATTTTTTTCATTTTAAGCAAATTGAAGTTATCAATTATTTTTTATTATTAGTGGTAACCAAAACGAACATTTCGGAACTTACACTAAAAACACCAATGCCAAGAAATAAATGTGTTCAACTATAATAAACGGATCAGAAGAGTAGTTACGTAAGCTCGTTCGTAGTTAAGCTTAGTTTCGAATTGTAATTTTTTTATATGAAGAGTCAAAACACGTCAATACGATTTCATTCGTAGTGAAGAGTACTTAACAATAAAAAATATTGTTGCATGACAGTTCAGCTGATCTAAAATTTTAAACAATATTGACTCGTCTATTTTGACGATTTTATTAAAACATTACGTCAAGGTGTGTTTCTGACATTTTCATTTTGGTTAGCGATATAGTCTATCGCCCTTGTTTTATTATCAGTCACGTCACGTCATTTCATGAACCTGTTAAGAGGTATTATATAAAATTAATGGTTTTATAATAGTGTAAACCGTTTTTAATATTTAGTAATATTATCACAAGGCCAGTATTTATATCAGCAACAACAGTAGCATTTATGTAGACGACCTTATTTTGTTATGCATTTCATTAAATATCGTTATATGTACATACATACATGTGCTTTTAATCTAATTGAGTTCACTACAATGATATTTTAAATAAAATAAATTTATTAAATAATTAAATAAATTTTTTTTTCATAAATTTTAACAAAATAATGAAATTTTGTGTTTAAAAAAAAATTTTAATTTAATCTTTATAAAAGCTCTTTTAATTATATAATAATGAATTGTTACTGTAAAAAGTTCAATAAGCGATGCGTACTAACAATACTCTTTATGTTTTTACAGTAAATTTATTTACATACCATATACATATGTATACAGTGATCCCCTTATATATGTATCCCCTGTTTCCTATTTTAATAATCCGAAAAGCCAAGTCAATTTTATACCTATTAATAGTATATAATATAGTATATTAAAGTATTATAGTATATTATAGTATATTTAAGATTTTTCGTTTAAATGCGTTCCGATTGATTGCGTTTATCATTTTATCCCGTTAAACGTTTAGTAAATTGAAATCATTTCCATTAGACGTTTTTATTTAATTATCAAATTTAGGAGCTAATGACAAAAAATCTAAAGTTTATTTTCTTGCAAACTTTTCAAAAATTAACTAATTACATTGTAACTCTCAAAAAAAGCTGAAATTTTAACATCATTTAAAAGCCAAAAATGCTAGGATACAGAGTTAAGATGCATGTTTAATGTTCTATCTCTACAATTAATAGTAATGTAGAAAATGAATGTAAAATAATCTATATTTAGTAAAATTAAAAATTAGGCGACACATTTATTCGAGTATGGCTGTAATGAAAATCTCATCCTATGTACAAATTCAAATATAAAGGTATGTACATACGAGTATATATGTGCACATGCATATAAATATATTCTTTATATTTAAAAATAATATATATTTACAAACTTACGTACATTATACTATTAATATACTGTGAAGCAGAACTATTTCTATTTATATGACTCCAGCAGAGCATGCCATTCACATGCTATTTTGTATAAGGAATGCAATTTGAAATTCATTCAGTAAACAAGATTTGTTCATGTTTATGTACTTAGTATATATACATACGTATATACACACTTACATATATGCATATATATATATTATGTTTGATGATAATGTGTATGTACGTTTGGTTTTTCGCAAACTTTGTGGTTACAAAAAAAATTTTCAATTCTACCACCTCAGTCTTAGTGTTTAAACTTAACATGTTTAATGCTTATGTGCGCTTACTATCTTTGTACATGATGTTTTAATTGATATGCTTATTGAACACAATATGTTTGTACCAAAATATGCAAATTTATTTAAAATATAAAAGAGTACATACAAACAAGTTAGAGGGATACATTATAACTAGAGTTACCAATGTGGTTTTTGCATTTGGGAACATTTTAATTTTTTAAGAATTAAGTTTTTTCTTTTTTTCTATATTCATTTAAACAAGCATTTCAAGTATGAAACATGAAAATAGTTTTCATGTTTTATAATTAGTTAATAGAACCCTCAGTAGTCATTGTACTAGTGTAAAAGACTATTTTCTAATAACTTGAAGAAAAAAACAAATTGTTAATTGGATCTAATTATTTTCCAGTTTTTATAAGGATCAAAGTCAAATTCAGTTTTACTTTGTTAAATTCTGTTAAATTGAATTGAATGTACAATTGAATTTTTCGTTTTTGGACATAATTATAGACTGAAGTTCTTACAAGCATAGAAAAACTCAAAAATATTTTAATGTTCCCTCATGAATGTTACAGTAACACTGCTCCGTTGCAAAACTGTTACACCTATTTTATACTGGAGTAACCTTAAAATTGATTTCTTACATAATTCAAGTTCTGAAATTATATTTCTAAAAAAATAAATTTCTTAAACATTTGTTTGTTAAAAAATTAATTATTAATCGAGATGCTGACCAAGTTTTATCATCTGAAAAAAATTAATTTACACAATTTACACAATAATTTACACATTTACAAAAAAACATTGTTAAGCATTATGTAATTTATCCCTTTTTTTATATCATCTATAATATTAAATTTAAATCTAATATTAGAGCCATCCACAAAGTTATTTACATAAGAAACTCCAAAATGGTGAATAAATTTGACTTACATGGATTTCACTATAAAATTTACGAATTCTGTGTAAAAAGCGAAATTATATTGCCTTAATACTAATGCATAGCAATAGTAAAAATGTCAGTGTTAAATTAAAATAGAAAGTCTTAGAATCGTATAAAAATTTAAGAAATAGAACAATTTATGTATATGCAGGTCTTATTCACATACCTTACCTTGCTTGCTGTTTTATTCTTCAAAAATAAGCTACAAAATAAGTCCAAAAAGTTTTGTGACAAAATGGTTCTATTAGTTCGACACCTTCTGATTATCTCTTTACAAAACTTTGGATTTTATATGGAAAATTTAGTGTGTTAATTGTTGCTCCAGTACTATCCTCTCTCTTCAATAAGAACTTCTACTCAGTGACATGAAAATATAAGTTTTCGAAAAGTTATTGTATCAGTCAAAGTAGAAGGAAAATTTGAAATTGTGTAAACGTAGAAAAATAAAGATCCATTTCTTCTTGGAAAAATATAATCATGTGCTGGCTTACTGGATTGACACGATAGGTCGACACGGTAGATCTAATTTGATCTCAATTTTTATAATTTTATAGATGTTAATAAATTTTTTTATCCAGTACAAAAAAACATTTTTGTGCCTTCTGCTATGCTATTAACCCATAAAAACTTCAAATATGTCAACACCCAGTCCCCTATTTTTATACCCGTACGAACGTATGTTCGAAGGGTATACTAAATTTGCCTTACCGTTTGTAACACTAAGAAATAACGGTGTTAGATATAGACTCAAGTGTATGTTTTTGATCAGCGTCAAATTCTGAGTTGATTTAGCTTTGTCTGTCCGTCCGTCCGAACGATAACTCAAAAACTAATTGAGCTAAGTTCACCAAATTTTCACAAATGATTTATCGTAGTAAGTGCCAGAACCCTATTTAAATTGGACGTGATCAGGGTACCGGTTCGGGAAGCTGCCATACAACTTCAAAATTTATTTGGCTATATCTCAGAAACTGTAAAAGTTGTGGTATTGAAATTTCACACAAACGAATATATTAGTAGGGCCAATGTGTCTCATAAAAGTCGTTGAAATTACTTGGCTCCTTCTGGTACCTGCCATACAACTTCAAAAGTTATTTGACTATATTTCAGAAACTATTAAAGCTATGGTATTGAAATTTCACACAAACGAATATATTAGTAGGGCCAATGTGTCTCATAAAAGTCGTTAAAATTACTTGGCTCCTTCTGGTACCTGCCATACAACTTCAAAAGTTATTTGGCTATATCTCAGAAACTGTAAAAGCTGTGACACAACTTCAATAGTAGTTTGGCACAACCAGTATTTTGAAAAACACATAGTACTGAAATTTTGTATAAATTAATATGGTAATACGGCAACTTAAAGTCATAGTCTGCCCCATAGTTAGTTATGGCACATTAGTTATTCGCACATAGGATAACAAATTCGTACGGATATCACAGAGTTGACAAGGTCAACTCTACTTTTTTTCTCGTTTTGACCTTAAAAATTTTAACCATCTGTAAATGCGAGTATAGAAGAGTAATTGTTCTTTTATCATCGCAATCAATCTTTTTGAAAATTATTATTTTTAGGTTCATCCTAAATATATGCAACATTTTCTATTTCTTAACAAATTTCATTCTTTAAAACTCAACTTGGTTATATTGGTTCAAACACCTTTTGAAAGTTGAATTTGTTTCTATAACGCTTAAATTTTTATAATTATCCTTTCTCCTTATTTAACTATTCTAAAATTATCATTTATTCTCCAAATTTTAAAGCAACAACCAAATATAAATTTATATTCAGTGTGTAATTAAATAAACATTTCTTATTATTTTAATTTTTGTGAATAAGTCGATAACAAACATAAATTACACGTATGATAAATATCTTCTTCAAAGAATAATTTTTGTAAGAATCCTTTATTGTGTAACGAAATGCCAAGTAAAGTTCTTTGAAAATTTGTGTTTGTTGAAGTTGAATGATTAATGAATTGTTAAGAACAAAAAATATACTAAATATAAATTTATATTACGAATATGTGGGTATAAATGTATACATATATACAATTTTTTATACAAAATATACAAAAATAGATCTAAGAATCTTAATCTTAAAATACATGTACCGTAAAAGTAGATCTACAAATGAATAAACACTTCAGAAAAATCAAATACAAAAGAATCAAGCTAAAATGAAAGAAAATTACAATAAATATCAATGTATTTGTTGAGTATAACAGTAGTGTGGTAAGAAATTATAACAGTATTATGTAAGTTAATGGTTTTCTAATTTATTATTACGCAAATTTATTCACACTGTTGAATAATACGGGAAATTTGAAAGGATAATTATTGTTAAATTCTGTTTTTAAGGTACGAAGAAAAAATATTGAAATATTTATAGTTCTTTTTATTGATTTGAGTATTTTTAGGAAATTTTTGTAAAGATTTTATTTATTTTTAATTCTTTTAGAGAAAATTGGATAATCTATAAACACTTTAATAAAGCTTTAATTAAAAATCGACGAAATGGAACTTAAAAATTAAAAGAAAAACATTACATAGATTTTTGAATAAAAATCAAAGAAATTCGAAAATTCCAAGAAAATGCCCTTTGAAAATAGCCTACATAGTTTTATTCTTATGAGGCTATTAGCACATTACGTAATGCAATTTTTTAGGTTAATTTTTTTAGTATTTCGAAAACGGTAAGCTAGAAACAGTTCCGTAAATTTATTCTTCTAAAGCTATTGCATAATTTTAACAAACAAACTTTTTTGAACTCGATTTTTTTTTAAGGAAAACAATGTGGTCAAACACCTTATATACGAAATATTTTGTATTTCTATAAAATATTCAGTCTTTCGGAAGCTGTAGTGCTGTTTATTTCGTCCCTATACAAAACTTTTGCCTTCTTATGAGGCACAATGCGACAGATAGGAGGGACCCTATGTACACATTATATTGCATAATGAATGTTTTGTAAAGAACTTACATGGAAAAATTTTGTAAGCTAAAATGGGAATAGTTTGAAATCTAATCTACTCTTCCACCTTAAATATCGAATCCTTGATATTCAATTTTCTGTTTTAAGATGTTAAAGTCACATTCTGGTAGAAATGTTGGCAAATGCTAATCAACTACTTTTTTATTCAAATTAGACGCCGGTATACGCGTACATAATTCAGAGTAGATGTTGTTAAAAAGCATTTTAAAATTTTTTTTTTTTTTCAAAAAATTTTAATTAAATTTTAATGGACTACCAACTAAATTTTCTAGAAATTATAAATTGCAGCAAAAACAAATGCATAATGGAAAAACGCTTATAAAAAAATAGCTAAAACAATTAAATGTCCTTTGCTATAACGATTCATCAATTTCAAAATTGAAATTGCAAAATAATTATTTTTTTATTTCCTTAGTCCTTCAAGGACAACAAGGTTTTCACTACAGACACATAATATACACTTACATATACACATAGACCCCGTTAAAAATGCAAAGTATAAAATTCTATAAAGAAAGAAGAATTTAAAGACAAGTTACGACAAAAATTGCATATTTTAATAAAATTTTTCGATATAGAATATTGTATATTTGTTCCTGGTTTATTTTAAACGGTTTAAGGTTCGTAAATCTAAGATATTTACACATACTAAAACTTTATTCGCCATTGGATTTTAGGTTAGTTTGTCTTTTGATGGATTCCAGTTTATTTTACGTATATAATATAAAACTAAAACATGAAATATAGACTTGTATCGAACCAATGGGATGTAAAGTAGCACATTTTACTTAAGTAACAGTTTTTGTTATGTGCTTATGCAATAATCATAGGAGGATTAAAATAAATTAAAAAGGCATTAAAAATTAAGCAAGAGTTGTAGCTTTGAAAAAATGAAATCCTCGAAATTGTTTTCAAGTAAAGAATTATTATAAGCTAAGACGGTATGGCGGATAGAAAGAGTTGCTTTAATTACATAAAAGAAACTATGTACAACGAATTAAATATATTGGAAATAGTCAAAAAACTTTTTAAAGACAACATTTGGTTCCTTGAAATGGAAGAGGGGATAGAGTTTTTTTCTGGATGGACTTACAAAAAATCGTATTTTTAGGAGCAACCACTCTTAAAAAAATGGGGAGAAATGTACTAAATTTGTGTTTGAGAAATAAATTTCTTACTGAGGTAGTTTTACGTAAAATGAAAAATTTCGGCTTTCTAATTTAAAGAGAGAAGTTTTGCAATAATTTATAAACATATATGGAAATTTCCTACTTTGTTCGAAATGTAATGAAAACCAGTATAATAAACTTTTTATAGCTTTTTTGTATTTTAAATAATAAAAGATTTTATTTAGAAATGGACAAATTTGAAAAATCAATTAGAGATTTGTTTACCTGTTCTATTTTCTATGTTTGTATTCTTAAGAGAATTTGTAATCCTTTAATTATTTAAAAAAATTCGCTAATTAAGTTGTTAAATTTTTTATTATAGTTGTTTATTTAACAAAAAAAGCAACACTATCTACGGCCACATATGGAATTTTGTTAATTTATGGAAGTAATATTTTATTATTGTATTCTATATAAACATGTTCTATAAGTAGTCTTGACAATAATTTCAATTTTATTCCAAAAAAAACTTAAAATACTTAAAATAAATAGATCAAATTAGAAATTATATAATACACTACAGCCAGAAAATTTTGTTCTGACGTCCCATCCAAATTCAAATGCACAATTCGAAAACAAACCTCCGCAAATGCGAAGAAAAACTTTAAAGCCCTAGTAGTATAATTCCTTTTTTACTTATATTTTTATCGGGCTTTTACATATTATATTCATCTTAGGTATAAGAGTATAAAATGGGAAACAAAAATCGCACTTTCAATTTAAAATTAACATCTATAGCATACACAGCATGATAATTAAAATTTGTATGTATAACCTTTCAAGCAGACCATTTGGCTCTATTTTCTTATATTAATCAAATGTGCTTATATATTATTAAGATACAAGTAATTCCCGAAATAAATTAAATACCGTTTTTAATTCATCTATGTCAGAAGCTCTAATCACTTTTAAGATTGGGGTTTTCAATTACCAGATCAGTTTTATTTTAAACAATTGTCAATTCTATTTGTAATTTATGATTTACAGAATAAAACATAATTTTACTGCGTTACGAATTTCATATGGCGTGGACTCACGTTAAGAAATATGGGCTGAACATCCTCTCATACATCTGTATATTTGTATATAAATCTAAATTTTTACCTAAGAATAATTCTATTAGAGCTGTACTTAATTTCTATTTCTTGAAATATGAACATTTCTAGTAATCAAGTTCATAAATTATAACGAAAACATTCAGTAATTCTCAATGAAATTTTCTTATAACAATCTATAAAATAGTTATTCTATGAATTCTACCAATGTGATGTAAACATTTCAGAACCTGATCGCATCATTTACATACATATGTACATATAGGTAAAAGTTATTAACTTGTAACATAAAACGTTTATGAACGAAGAGAAGAATTAATTATTTTATATAATGCCAAAATAAATAGAGTAAGAGTATATTATGAATGAGAAAGTAAATAACTCTTTTATGTTAAAAGTAGGTATAAGCAGTTTTTTTTTGTTTTACAAAAAGGCCTTATGTTATTTATATACAATATGCTTTTATTGTGTGGGTACCATTATGTGTGTATGGTGTTGTGTGAAAATTTTTGTTAGGTTGTCAAGTAGATGGAAATCCTGTAAAACTTAATCAAGTGGAATGAAAATCGAGATAAAAATATTTTATTATTTTTTTCATTATTATTTTTTTTTTTATTTTTTTGAATTTTTCTATTTTAATTATAATGATTTTTTCTCTTCATTCTTGTTATTATTTATTTCGTTTGATATTTCTTTGTTTCTTTATTGGAATATTTTCACCTGGCTTTCAATCACATCAAACTATTGTGCAAATATGTTTATACAACATAAATGTGTGTATATACAATAAAATGTAAATGTTGTTTTATAAAACTTAGAAAATATAAAAATTTTCAATACAATGAACTCTTTGTAATGTGGTGGTGCTATTAAAAGTAAAACAATTATAGTTAACTCTCTTTTTTTTTTAAATAATTATTTTAAAGCACGTAGTTCAAAAAATATAATGTCTAAAAAAGAGGGCCATTATAGTTCAATTCAATTTGGGCAATTAGAATGTCAAATTGACAATATAGGGTTGAGTAATAGGGCTTTGTACAAAGGGGTTAACTAACATTTTGACGAAAATCGAAGATCATTAAAAAAACATCATTAATTTTCATATATTTTCGACTGTTATTACTCTTATAACTAGAAACTTAAGAGAAGACGAGATTGACAGTCCACATGGCAATTAAGTTACAAAAAATTAATAGTTTTACAATTTCTTAATAAAAAATTGTGTTAAGATGCAAATGTAAGTTAACCCCTTTGTCCATTTACCGCTTTGATTGTTGTACAACTAACGTATATGATCACATGTAATTAGACAATCAAATAATTTGTAGTTTTTTATGAATTGCTTGCAATTAAGTATAATTTTGAATAGTTTATAGTTGCTTAAGTGTGCTCTCAAGTTTTCAAATTAATTTGCAATAAATTCTTTTTTATATTAACATGCATTTATGTTTTGTGTACATATACATACACATATGTCTATGAATGTGTGAATTTATTTTTCATTTTAGTGCTGACTTTGTATGTTTAAAAAAAATCCCAAAATTCCTATAAGCAATATTTCTTATTCATTCCTCCAATTATTATTTATATTGTTCATCCGCAGAAATTCTGACGTTAATACGAATTTTGAAATTTAGCTTGAAACTCTGCAAAAAAAAAATAAGTTTTCTAGTACAGCATTTATATACATAGTATCAATTGCGATTCTTTCTGGTAGTGACTTCTTACACTCTTATTTCAAAATCCCGACCTTGAACTCAGACTCTTGGACCCAAAAAATTTCTTTGATGTATTTCTTCAGTAGAAAATTTTTAGTCTAAATTTTTAGTAACTTTTAAATTTAAATGCTATCTGCTGTAATTTTAAACTCTTAACAAAGTTTTAGTGGATGTAGTTGCAACCCAAAAAATTCAATTATTTTGCAACTACAATGTTATAATTGCATTTTTTTTTCGTACTTGGACCTCGAGTAATTTTCAACAATGCACTTAAATTACCTTTCAGAAAATTTAATAATAATAAAATCGTAATACAATTTTCTTGGTTGCAATTACAAAAAATTACAAAAATTTAATTTTGATTTCTAAGAATTCTTCGAATTCATTTTAGTTTTGCACTTATATTGTCGTTACAAATAGTTAAAATTATAGATAATGGGTCTTCTAATTTATAGAATTTTTCCAATTAATTTTAAATTTTTAAAAAGTTGTATGACTTGAGTTTCTATATAAATTATTGGAATGCATAAATTCTAAATTTTCAAACCCTTTCGCCAAAGAATGAGTCTTCCTTTAATTAGTCTTATCGTTAGAGATTCGAGTGTACTCGTATTTTTGTTTTCAAAAATTATTTTATCCCTTTTTGTTTGCAAGGTTTCATCTGCACTCTTTATTTTATGTGTTAATTACAATAATGACCGAGAATGATTATATAGTGATGGGATGTAATTTTCTCAAATATATTCAGTAGTTAAATGAAAAAATTATTTTGTAGTGTTAAACTACAAAGGATTATCATTCATTCACATTCAATATTTAATGAAGCAATTTCTAATGTATGAGTGTATGTATATGTAACTCTTTTTTTCTATAATTGATTTATTTCATAAATGTAATCGTAAACTTATTAGAGGTTCAAAATTATATTATTTTTGTTCTCTTTGTTAAGGATGTAAAAATTTTCATTTAGATTTCAAAAATTTTTTTTAATTAATATTCTCATCCTTGAATATTAATGTCATGTGTGTATGTGGTATTATGTTAGGTACATACATATATGAATTTTATAAATCTATTTAAATTCAAAATATGGTTGGTTTTTTTTCATCTTTTATTAAAATGTTTTATCAGTTAATTGGTTTACGAGGTTAGAAGGTTATGATATTTTCTATATGAAAAACACAATTCTATTTTTCAAAAGGAAGAAAAATAATTAATAATTTATTGGACAATATTATTTATTGAGATAAAAATTAATTATAAAAAGAGAAAAATGTGTTTAGAAGAAAAAAAGGTAAAAAAAAAAATAAATGAAAACTTCATAATACTCTTTTGTTTCTATTGTAAAAATGAACTTACTCAGATGCACTGAATACTGACATATACATGTGTATATATATATTTACATATACATATATATGCTTCTATTTAACACGTATACATGAGTATGAATGGCTGAATGTGAAAAATTAAATAAAATTTAAATTAAATTGTAATTCAAAATGACCGAAAACAAAAATTTCAATTGATTTTTTTTTTCACTTTCCCGGTATAAATTTATTAAAAAGGATATATTGCCGACTTAAAGAGAAAATTGACTATCTGCCAAAAAACTACTTTTTCTAAAATCGCATTTAAGCAATATTATAAAAGTATTGTACATTTCAATGTAGTTATTAAGAAGTTGAAATTGGTATTTAAAGCGAAATTGCCATTTTTGTCGATAGTCTATGTTCCTTTTAAACTGAAGATATGTACATATATGTTTACATAGAGCGAAGAACGACAAAGATTTCGACAACAAAATATTATTCAAGAATTTTGTTTTTTCTTTTTTTATTGCTTTAAAATTTGTGGTTTACTACACCATTTACCAAATATGCTTTTTTATATATTTGGAGCAACTTGTGAACACTGAAATATAATTTTCATTAGTGGTTAGGAAATACCGCTAAATTCCCACTAAAGACCCTATTAGAAAGAGTATGAGCTTATTTGAAGTTCTTACAAATGGTAACTGCATTTAAGAATGAGTTTTTTGAAGAATTATATTACTGAAACTTTTATTGAAATCAAAAATAATTATGATTTTTAAAGTTTGTAAATCTTATTAAGGTCTTGAAATACAATAGTGATTTTTTGCTTTATTTCCTTTACCAGAAAAGATTTTTAACGCTTAATGACTTGTAAATTAAAGCTTAAATTAAAGTTTCAAAATTTTTTGTACGAAATTATCGGATTAGAAAAAAATAAAAAAAAATAATTTTTTCTAAAAAGGCATAAAAACCAAAGTCAAATAGAAATTCTATGTATCTTGAAAACTGTTGAGATTTGACACCTAGTTTCGCACTAAAATTTTACCAATTTTTGATGCCCCATAATGGTATATGCTAAAACACTGATTACTAAATCACACTGTATATTTCAAATTACTTAAAATAATTTCAGTGTTTACGATAAAATTTTGATTTAATCTTTTGGTATTAAGTTTTTTAAAATATAAAATAAAAAATTTAAATTAATAACTAAATATTTGTTTTTTTTTTTTTATTTCACAGAAATTGAAGCAATCGAAGCTTGTAAATGGTTGAGAGCAGCAGGTTTTCCTCAATATGCGCAAATGTACGAAGGTAAGATCATTGATCGGATATTTAAATATAATTCTGCAAAGCTACTTTTATATAAATATTTAGGAAAAAAATTAAAATTAAGCGCCAACATTGCAAAACTATTTATTTTAGCAACTAGATGTAAGCAAGATTGCTTTGTATTTTTACTTTAGAACTATGAAAACGAAAAATATTAGTAGATTATGTGAACCTTGATAAAGTACTGCATCATGTGTTAAACGGCTTTTGTAAAAAAATTTTTATTTCATGAAACCTATTGAAAATATGTCTTCAGTCCTATATTAAATTAAATAATTTTGATCTATGTAATAAAAATTGTTTCATAGTTCTACAATATTTACGAAAACATTTAAACTATAAAATCCCAAATATATTTTAAAATCACAGTTTATTATAAAAATTAAACCACTATTCTCTTTACTTATATATAGTTTTGGACAACAGTCTTAAAAAGTTCAAAAACATTTATTCAAATGATATTAATTAAACATTAATCGCAAAGCAACCTTTTCCACATTGACCTTTGTAAAAAAGACTAAAGTTAAAAACATAAAGAAAACTCAATTAAATAAAAGTTAATCAGGTAAATAACATCCCACTTTGCTTTTTTTGCAATTTATTTTACAAAATTAAAGTTGGCAGCCAATTTTAACTTTTATTCGTTATTTAAACATTTAGATTCTGAGGACTAATTTTAAATTATATTTAATTATAACTTGCGTTATTATCGAAAACAAAATAATATGAGCCTTTACGAGTTGAAATTATCAGAAATAAAAAATAAATAAATTATCAGGAAATATTAATTAAATTTAAAGATAACACATCAATATTGTTACTCTTCTACTTGAACAAGACAACTAAAAATAAATTTCTTTACGGCCCAACGTAATATGTCAAATTATTTGTTTAAATTTTAGGTTATCTTAGACTCTTCTAAATAACTATATAGTAAAATCTAGTTTTAGGTGGATAAAAAATTCGCATTGGAAAAAACTTTAGTTGCATCGAGAAAGCTGCGACACGTTCTGTAATATTAAAAAGTCGTTTTATGCGAAGCTACAAGTTAAAATTAACCCAAAACCGGTTACAAATAGTTTACAGAAATTAAAACAAATAGGCCGCTTATTACCAATATCTGAAAGAAAATCCATATAAAAGCTTGCATTAACATATATTCAGACAGTTTTATTTAAAAGAAATCAGAATGTGCTGCTTATTACTCCAATGTGGAATCAGCACTTATAAAAATAAATGAAACGTTGCTCAAACAAAATTTAATTTCAAAACAATTCTATAAGTTATACCTTTCAATCCGAAATTAATCCGAGAATCCGAAAATGAATTAAAAGCGAATTGTCGATGGTTAAAGTTTCATGTATAATGGGAATCCCCGAATTGCAAAAGTTTCCTTTTCAAAGCATATCATTGACATGTGGATATGAAAGGTTAAGATAAATCTGACTGTCCTTTACATCCACAAACATTATAACGTCAATGGAACAAATATAGTGAGCTCTGAGCCCAAGATTTTTAGCGACTGTCTATACGCGGGCTTCCTAAGCCACTCTTTTTGTATCTTTGTTCAAGAAATTTTTAAATAAAATTCAAGCTACACAACTGCAAATCGCATAAAAATCATTGGCATAAATGAGGGTTTGCTGTACATTAATTTTCTGTAGCAAGTTATTTTTTCGTTTACGAATGTTGCGTAAGTAGAGCCCCCATTATACCCATATACATGGGTATGTACAAGCGTAAGTATGAACCTAAACCTCTATATGAACTGGTTTTTTTGAAAGTGTTATTAGTCCACTTTTTACAAAGACTTAGTTAATGGTGATTCTGATGAGCTACAGACACCTTATCTACAAAGTTACAATCACAATTTCAATAAAGTTTTGCTTAAACATAAAACAAACAAAATATGTTATTATGGTCAATATTTTTAAATTGATTCAAATGCAAAACCTTAAATATCACCATATATGAAAAAACGGACTTATACGCTATTTTAACACGCTATTTGAGTATAACTGATGCTTGTAAAAATTTTATTTCTCATTTTCATAATGAAAGCTTTTTATGATTCCTTAATTATTCTCCTTTGAAATCTTGATCTATCTTATGCCAAATTATGAACCCAAAATATTTTTTGAAAATATGCGTAGTGAAAACGATGTTCTGCTGAAAAATATCTTTTTTATTAGCTTTTTATATACAATGTAGATTTTACAGGTGAGGCAATGGGTAATAATGGTGGTTGTTTTTCATTTTTTTTTTTTGAAAAAAATAAACTGTTATTTTAACGGTAACGACACATCAAAAGATTTGAGTTGAGCGCTGCTACTTGGGTGTTAACAATTACATTACCTTCAAATACAGATTTTGTTACTTGTTTCTGCTTTGATTAATTCACAAAATCACCACAAAAAGCAAAATTTTAATTTTTCAATTAAATTTTTTTAAACAAAAAAATATTTGCTGTCTATGAAAATAAAATTTAGAAAAAATGGTTATTAAAGAACATTTTTGCACACTTTTGTTGCATACATACATAAATACGTAGACATGTACATGTATCGATTCCCTTTTAAAATCTTGGGTGTGAAGGAAAAATTTATTTACTTACATACTGCCTTTTGGCTGTAAAATCGGTCCTCAGATCCGATTCCGAGCCCTGATCTTTCCAAAAAATTTTTACGTTCATTGTTTTAATACGAAGAATTTAAATATTAAATTTCAATGAAATCCGTCGATTATTTCTCTTTATATACGCAAAAATGTATATTTGGCCCGTAGTAAACGTACCTGGTTTCTTCCAAAAATTTGGAGGTCTCGTGGACAGTCGAGCAAAGCTTATATGTGAAATTTCCAATAAATCTGTTAAATATTTTCTTCATAATGATCAAAAATGTAAAACAGGCCCGCCAAAAAGTGCAGTTCCCGAGGCCTGATATATGTATCCCAAAAGTTGATCAATTCGTGCCATAGTCAAAATTAACTTACATATAAAATTTCATCAAAATCTGTTCAGCCGAACTTGAGACTTCCCTACCATGGAGAAGTGCGTTCCCACCGTATCGCAATATTGTATACACAATGCGGTCGGTAATAATCAAACCTAATAAATTTAAATGAGTTCTTTTTGTTTAACAAAAACTTTTATTAAATTGGAAATCAAAACATTTTTGAAATCGCAAGCATAGTTATCGTTGTCGACACCACCTTAAGGAAAAAAATGGTTCTGGAAGCTGTTTGTTTCAACCAAAAGAAAAATTATTAGGATTCCACTTATTAAATTTAAATAATTTGATATTTAAATATTAAATTTTTTTTTTTAAATTTTTGCTTTATAATTACTTAAAAAATTTTGAAAAATTCTAGAATTTGTCGAAAAAGTATAGTCATTAACCCCTGTGGTATAATGGTTGATATAGGATATCGATATAGTCATTGACACCCCAGAAAAATTAATTATTTATATTTTTATAACTTATTTATTTTCTATGACGTTTAAAATCTAGCTAGTTGTACTTGCAGCTGCCAATGGGAATATATTACGAGTATCTTATAATTTATGCGTTAAATTAAATCCCATAATTTTTTATGTAAAGTTTGTGAATCGTCTTCAGAATAGTATTTCTTAGAATTAGGCATTTTAGATCAATTAAAGTCGAAAATACTAAAGAAAATATAGAGAACAAAGTTTTGACAAAATCAATTTAAAAGTTAAACTTTATCTTTTCTAAAAACAGCTTTTATTTTTAAAAACAATAAAAACGAGAAAAAATAGAGTTGACCATGGCAACTCTGCGATACCCGTTCGAGCTTGTCATCGGCAGACTATGACTTTAAGTTGCCATATTTCCATATTAATTTATGCAAAATTTCAGTACTGTGTACTTTTTGTGTACAAAATTTCAGTACTTTTCAATATTCTCTAAGATATGGCCAAACTACTATTCAAATTGTACGGCAGCTACTTCAAGGAGTCAAGAAATTTCAACGATTTTGATCACACATAACAGCCCTAATAATACACTTGTTCTCACGAGATTTCTATATTATAATTCAAATAATTTCTGAGATAATGCCAAATAACCTTTGGAGTTGTGTAGTAGCTGCCAGGAGGAGCCAAGCAAGTTCATCAACTTTTATCAAACACAGTAGCCCTACTAATATATTCGTTTATGTGAAATGTCAATACCACAGCTTTTATAGTTTCTGAAATATACCCAAATAAATTTAGAAATTGTATGGTAGGTATGCAATTTAAATAAGGTTCTGGCATTCACTACAATAAATCATTTGTGAAAATTTGGTGAACTTTGCTCAATTAGTTTTCGAGTTATCGTTGGGACGGACGAACGGATAAACGGTTAGACAAAGCAACAAAATCGATTCAGAATTCGATGCTGATCAGAAACATATTCTTGAGCATATATCTCAGACCATTATTTCTTAGCGTTACAAACGATAAGACAAATTTAGTATATCCTTCCTTAATTTCTATTTTTAGAATTAAAAGTATATTCCATTTAGAATAAAAAACATAAACTCCAATGCTATGTTAATTCATTTTTTTCAAATTTAATTAAAAAGTATGAGAATTTTTTTTAAGAAAAGTTAGATGTCAATAATTGTACCAAAATATTCTGGGGTGTCAACAAACTGTCTAAACAGAGAAAATGTTTGTTGTATAAAAGTTTGTCTTCTTCTTCTTCTTAAACGAAGCTGGGCTATCTTTTTTTAAATAATTATTCAAATTCTAGAAAACTTCAACAAATTTTTTAAATTCTTTTCAATAAAACTCTTAAACTTCCCCAATTTACAATGTGCAAATGAATACTTAAAATTTATACAAACATACATACAAATATAGGTATTCAACATTCAAACTACATTTTGCATGTCTATATTACGACGTCATAATAATCAATTTCAATTGTATACAATCTTCTACTAAGTGAACAAAAAAGAAAAGTTATAATTCTTGGAAATTTTATTTAAATTTTTTTGTTTTCGAAATATTAAATTACAACTTCAGAATATCCTGAAATTTATAATTAAAATCTTAAAAACAAAAATTTAATAAAAATTTTATATTGATGTCAATAATTTTGTAATAAGGATCAACTTACAAAATCGATAAATTTAAAATTTTTTTTTTTTAGAGTAATTAAAATGAATAGCAATTTAATATTTTTTTAGACTTTCAATTATTCAAGCAAGAAAAATAAGACGGAAAATTATCGAAGCAATGAGGAAAAAGTATTTTTCTAGAATAGACAATATTGCAATCTTATTAATCTGAAAATTAGCAAATTGTAAAAATTTTTGAACCCCCTTAATTTTGGAATTCCGGTAAAAACAATATCAAATTGAAATTATCATAACTTTAATTAAATTTTCTCAATCGAATTTCTAATTTTGCTCAATATACATATGCGTAGGTACGATGTAAAACATAAGGAATATTAATTTGGGTGATTTGTCAAAAAATTGCTGCATAATTTTGCATACATTCACTTACAATTCAATTACATGTCTCAGTCAACAATTAAAAATGAATTGTGAGTTTAAAAATTGTACTATCAATTTTCTTTTAAAACTAACTGCAATTAGTTCATTTTAGCCAAGAAAATAAAAATACAAACGCTTAAAAGCCGAACGAAAATCAATGGCCATGTAAAATTTGTGTGGTCATGTTGGGTTATTAATAACTACTATAGAAGAAAAAAGACACAATTATTATTTATTTTTAGAAAATCAAATATTTTTGCAAAGGTTAAAGAGAACGTTTTCACAGAATATTTTAGAAAATGCAAATTGCAAGTGCAAAAAATTGTTGAATAAGAATATTATGTACATATGCAAAAAAAATAAGCTACAGGTTTTCCTATACTGTGATAAATTTAAACTTATTAAATATGGGAGTGCACTTCTAATATTGATGTACGAACACCATCAGTGGTAAGATGATTCGTCACTATTTTAAGGGTATTCAAGATTTTTTCAAAGAGATCAATCAATATCTTCTTAAAATATGTACATATTTGCTATTTTTTAAATAATAGTTTTAATAGGTTTTTAAGTAAAATTTATTCGCTTAAAACTTGAACAAAACTAAAATATTAATAATTTTCTTTATTTTTAGATTTACAATTTCCGATTGATTTGAATAATGTAGCAAAAGATCATCCAATCCTTGAAAATGATCCTCTTCAATCTTTGTATCGACGACTTTGTATATTAAATCGTTGCGCGGCCTTAAGGCTGGATAATGCTTACCATCACAAACCGCAACAAAATCAGGTTCGTATCTACATACGTGGCTAGTAAAATTTTTATTAACTAAAGTAAAAGAACTGGGGATTTTCGATTACTGAGATATGCATAAGATTTATGGAACATGCTTTATATTAAAATTTAGGTTAGAATTGATTTTTCGAAAATCTCCAGTCTTTGCTAAAAACTTTTTTTTCGAAGTGGATAGTAAAATTAATTTGCCGCAACCAAATGATTTACATGCTCATATATATAAGACCTATAGTGTATAATTCTTTATTTTTGAATTTAAATAATATCGCAGAAAGACGATTCTGATGATGAAAATTTCGCCTTAAGTGATCAATGGACATTTCAACCGCAAATTCGTCGTTGGTCACGTGTTGGTGAAGTCGGTCTTGAATTATCAACAAAACAAGCATCAACTGACAAAGTTGAAAGTTCATCTAAAGAATCAAGCCCCGAGCGTTTTGATGATGACGATGATGATGAATTTGATTCGAGAAATTATTCAGCTATGCCACAAAATTCATCAGATTCATCAAAAACTGATTCAGATTCAATGTCTCGTTTGAAACGAACAGGCAGTGAACGTTTAAAAGATGGAGCGAAAGCATTCTTACGTCGTGTTGAATCAATAAAAACACGACGTAAAAAAAGACAAAATCGTGATGGGTTCGTTATGAGTGGCGGCTCAAGCACCCGTAATCGAGGACCACAAATTTTAGAATTACCAAGTTTAGATCATAACAAATTAACAATATCGCAATCATCTGATAAGACAGCTGGTATAAATATAACGTATTCAACGCCTCCGTCCCCATCAGCCGTTAGTCCAATACATTTTTATCCTCGTCCAACTAATGTTATCGGAAATGAATTGAAAGTTCCAACAGTAGATGGATCAAATATGTTCTTATATACAAATCGTTTAAGTCCAAAACATATACCAATTACACCAAGGTCTTGTCATTCAAGTCGAACCAGTCCATTACATTTTTTTTCAAGTCATATGCCACATTTAAAGGAGGGTGTTTCAGATGATTCAGCAGCATATATGAGTGATAGTCAAGATTCCAATGCTGACAGCGATCGTTTAACAGAAATGAAAAAAATTACAAGTAGACCTAGATTTTTACAAAAATGCAAAGTAGACGATATCGGCGCGCATTCAGACTCAGAATGTCATGCAACAGCCTGTCGAAAATTTATTGTTAAGGAGTTGAAAACATCAAATGAACATACGGTAAGCAAAACTAAATTAGCTGAATTTCTTCAAATTAATTTTCGTTCAATTTTGTAGAGCAACAAAACCAAAAAGCTTACACGAGGTGGATCTTTGAATTTAGGGAAAGAATCCAAAAAATACAGAGAATCATTTCAAAATAGGAGTTTTAGATCTCGGGGATCAATTAAAAAATCATCAAAAGATTTAGATGATACAAGAACAAAGTAAAATTTCCTCACTATATTAAAACTTCTTAAAGTCTATATTTTATTTGTATTATAGAAAATCGGTGGTACGATGGCATAGTTTCCAAAATCGTGAGAAGCCAATTTTTTTCAAAAAATGTATTTCACCAACCACTGAAGAAACAAAGTCAGAGGGAACACAATTTGCTGCTATGTCTTGTGGCCAATTGGAGATGGTTCGAAAGTTAGCGTTGGTAACTTTAACTGGGTATATGGAACGTTACTGTCCCAGTCATAGAACGGGGTGGAACTGGGAATTACCAAAATTTATTAAAAAAATAAAAGCACCTGATTATAAAGGTATTATTTTAAGTTTGGAATAATATTTTTTAACCATCCGAATTTATTAAAAAAAAAATTAGATAAGAAAATTTTTGGTGTTCCATTGGTGTTAATTTTACAAAGAACTGGAAAATCATTACCGATCGGCATTTCAACTGCATTAAAATGGCTACGTTTAAATGCTCTAGACCAAGTTGGCATTTTTCGTAAATCCGGAGTCAAATCCCGTATAGTTAAGCTTAAGGAATCTATAGAATCAGTCCAATCGTTTGAAGATTGTATGGAAATTTTTGATAGTCAGCAGGCTTTCGACGTAGCGGACGTGTTAAAACAATATTTTCGTGAGCTTCCAGATTCACTTTTAACTGCAAAAATGTCTGAAACTTTTGTTGCGATATTCCAACGTACGTCATTGTCTTTCTTTTATGTAAGCAATTATATATAAATAATTTTTTTATATATTTCCTTAGATTTACCGCCAGATATAAGAATCGAAGCAATTCAAGCAGCAGTACTCTTATTGCCAGATGAAAATCGCGATGTTTTACATTCATTATTAGCCTTTTTAAATGATGTTGCGAAAAAATCTCAAACAAATCAGATGACTGCTAGTAATTTGGCTGTATGTTTAGCACCGTCATTATTTAATAGCAATATAGCAACGGGAAACCCAATGGCTGTATCACCAAGGCGTCGTAAGTTGGGCCAACCTAATATGAAAGAACTGGCTGAAACTAAAGCATCTCACGAGTGCTTAACATTAATGATAGAAGAATACAAAAAAATTTTCTCTGCATCCAGAGATAAAATAATGAAATGTAATTTTGGCTACATGGAAGAATCCAAACCTGTTCCGTTGGAGCAGTTAGGTGAAGGAATGCAATATTACAATTGGAGGGGTTATTTATATGAATGTACAAAGGCAACAATTAAAGAAGGAAGAGAAAAGTATAAAGATCTTTTTCATGGCGTTATTTTTTGTCAATTTAATGTAATTTAATTTTTTCTTTTTGAAGGTCACGGGGGTGGGTAGCTATTAATTCATTGGATCAAAATATTGAAATTGCATATAAAAAAGTAGGCGATGGTCACCTATTAAGATTGTGGCGATGTTTAACAGAAGTAGAAGGACCCCCGACTGATGTTTTAAATTTTATTTTGAATGAACGTAATAATTGGGATAATAATTTACTGGAATGCCATGAGGTTAAAAAATTAGATGAAAAAACTCAAATTTATTATTATAGCCTTGACGGACAAACTCCAACAGATTTTTGTGTTTTGAGGTGAGCTATAAATTATGTGTTAACCCCTAAAAATAACTAAAAATTAAGTATCTTAAATATTTCTAAATTACAAAATTTATTAGTAACATAAATGTTATATAAAAAATAAATTTAGATTATGTTATACCATAAGTAATACCATTTATTTTTAAAGTGGGAGAGCAATGTTTAAATTAATACGCACAATAATTAATCAAAAATTCCTCATAAATTAATAGTGCAATGATGGCGAATGGTTCAAAATTAATAATGTTAACAGATATTTTGATTAATTTTTTGTTTTTATTTTGTTGAAAATTTTCAGATCTTGGCAAATAAATAATTTACCAAAACAAGCTTGTGTCATTGTTGAAACTTCAATTGATCATCGTGATGCACCTCATAGTTCTGATAGCATACGTGGCGTAGTTTTAGCATCAAGATATTTAATAGAGCCCTGTGGAAGTGGACGATCTCGTGTTATGCATTTATCGCGAGTTGATTTAAAGTGATACTATTTATTTGTTTAAAGAAAGAAAACAAAAAATTTATATAATTTTTTTTTTCAATCTTCCAGGGGTAAACGTCCAGAATGGTACAATAAAAATTATGGCCATATATGCTCTCAATATTTGGCAAATATACGATCTACTTTTAAGCATGTTGCTGAAGGACCAGAAAGTAAAGTATGATTTTCTTATATATTTTTTTAAACATTGAAACAAACAAAGAATTAAATTATATTTTTTGTGCAATGCACGCTGCAATAAATTAGGACAAAGGTAATCAGTTAAAAAATTGAAAAATGAAATAAATTTAATTTAATATTTGATTGTTATATAACACTTTATTACAAAATGAAAAAATATGAAATTATTATTATTATATTATATATATTTAAAAAAAAAATAAAAAAAACAGATCTTATAATTATATACACTTATTTAACATTTATATAACTAAAAATATGTATTATATGAATATATTAAAAATTTAAATTGGACCAAAATAAGAGCATATATTTTAAATTTGTATATTAACATGAATTTATATAAGTTACAAACAAAATAAAATAAGCGTATATTTTGTGCTTTACAGCTTTATTATAAATACTTTAACATTTTGTATAACAATAGTCAAAAGTAATATTGGATTGTGAAAACATTTACTATGTGTATACAAATATTAGCAAACAAATTCCAAATATATGCTTAAAATATACTAAAAACAAATGGTTTCCCATAAAAACAGAAATATAAAAAGAAAATATTTTTAATTTATTGTTAATAATAATAATATATGATAATAGATAATTACGAAAAAAAAGGATAAAATAAATTATTTAAATTTTTGAGAATTTTATATAAACATTTATTAAAATACGATTTAACTTCACTTAAACCAAACTAGACTAAATACGTTTTACAAGAAACTTGATCTTTAATCTAGTATTTTGTTGACTAATAGGACCAACAGTAAGAATCATAAATTTACTCCGAATGAGGATCCATGTACATCTTATACAATACAATTAAAAATTAAACCAGTAGATCTTACTTTAAAATATTCAGTTTTTTTAAAAGTTAAATTATAGAAGGAACAAAATAGTTTACACAATTACGGTTTAAGCTGGTTTAAGTAAAGCTATATCATAAAACGATATATATAGACATGCTACATAAATACATACATATATATGTTTTATTTTTTTTTAACACGTATTATAAAAACACAAAGGTTGATTGAATTGGTATGAAAAAGAGAGATGTGGAAAGCATTTTAAAATTTATTTAATTAATTAAATACACCCAACTCTTTTTTTACACGGTAGATAGATACGTTCCAACGAAAACCGTGTAAACAAAAAAACGTGTAAAAAAAGACATGCTACTCATATGAAAATTGAGGATGTGTTCCACAATTTTGAAAACCCGTGTAAGATCAAAAAAAGAGTTTTCGGTTGACCTAAAAAACGTGCAAAAAAGTATAATATTAAAAACCAACAACTATTATAATGAAAAAAAAACATATGTACATATTTAATGTACAATATTAATATTAAAAACAAAATACAGTTCAGGCATATTATGATTAAAAAAGTATAAAATAAATAATAAACAAAATATAATTCAAACATATTAATATTAAATTTACGCAATAATATTTCCTTTTTGTTGTAAGTAAATCCAAAGAGAAATTATATTGGCACTAAAACTTATAAAAAAGAAGTATTGTTTTCCTCGACACACTTTTAAATACAATTATGTTTACATTCTTAATGATAACGCAATTTTGAAAAACAGACAAATATAAAGTGCGACTAAAAAAATTCTGAGAATTTCTCCAGTTATATTTTCTTTTTGTAACTGGGTGTACAAAAATTTTTTTTGAACATCGTGTTAGAATAAATAATTCGTGTAAAAAAACATTTTTTGCTTTTTGTGAACCGTGTTATTTCAAAATCGTGTAAAAAGAGAGTTGGGTGTATAATTGATTAAATTTTCTGTTCTCCACCTATTTTTATCTTGATTTATTTTTGTGTAATTTTTTTTATTATTAGACATACTTTGTTTTACGGAAATTTCTGTTCTTTCAATTATAGCATTAAGAGTAGAAACTTGTTTTCCTGTAGCATATAAAGCTATTTTCAGATCAATGTCATATTAATATGTTTGAAAGTGATAGTTGTGCCTAAAATTTTAAAGCAATTTTTAAGTTTTTTTTTATTATAACTACTGCAAAAATATAAATTAAATTAAAAAATAAAATATTAAGTTTCTACACTTTATGTGGCGGACTATGTGAAAATGCTATTAAGATTTATTTTAGAAGTTTCAGTGCATGTCTGAATTATCAAAAATCCCAAATTTCAATGCGGATTTTACTGATTTTGCAAATAATCCCGTGTATGTTATGTTCTTACGTACTTTTTTGTATACATATTTTTTTAGAATTATCTGGTACTACATTTTAAGAATAAAATTATTTTTAATTTTTTACAATATGATTCTCAATTCTTTGATTATAGAAGGTCCTAAAGATTTGGCGATAAAGCTATTGTGAGGGGATTCATAGCCAGTATATTAAGAAAAAAAAAAATTACATCTTTTCAAACATCTATGTAAATTTTTACAAATTATAAAAAAATAGATTTGATAGGAAAAGTAAAATGAAACATTTCTTAACTTAATAAACTTAAAAATTCCCTCGTAACATCAACTAAATGCTTTCATTAAAATCATAACTAAAACCACACAATTAAAAAAAATATATTTTCAGTTCAATCAACATTTTGTGATAACGAAAACTAGCCAAATCCATCACAATTATATGTTTACAATTTAATTATATATATTTTATAATATACCATAAAATAAATAATATACCATTATAAAACAATAAATAAATGCTTTTTTTTACATTTTATCTATTTTACTTACCCAAATTATAAATTATGCTAGAAATTTTATAACAAAATTTATAAAAATATATAAAAATGCATTTTATTTAAGAAATAAATAAAAAAGAAAACAAAATTGTTACAAAAAAAAATCAATTGGTTTTACAAAATTTAAACTTTATTCAAATTAACAAACAAAAATTTGAAATTCTTAAGATAAAAACATTATTATGTAATTTTTTTAAATTGTATTGTATTTAATATATGTATATATTTAATATTTTATTAATTTTACATATTTTTTTATAAGTAAAAGATTGAAAATAGTTATGTATAAAGGAAAACAAAGAATTATTAACAAAAGACGACCATTGTGGTCTTAAAATAAATCATAAATGTTGTTTATGATTTTTTTAATAATACTCTATTTAAATTGAAAAAAAAAATTCATAAAAGAAAAAATAAATAATAAAGCATATTGCAATAATTTAATAAAAATAATCTTGGTTATTGTTATAATCAAGAAATAACTACTTTTCTTTAATTCCATTTGATTTTTCTTATTAAAACTAATATTATGTATTTTTAATTTTTGAAATCTAAATTTAAAAATAATTAAAATAGGAGAAACAAAATTAAATGTATTTAAATTTTAAGTTGAATGATTAAAAAATTGCTTTCTGTGTGAGGGGAATAAAATAAGAAGAGTAAAATAATTTTTCAAATAATTAAACTAGTCAATTTTGTTTACATGTACGTTTGTTTGTAGTGTATAAAAACTATTAAAAATTAAAAAGTTATAATAAATAATGTTGAAAAATTCCAATTAAAGAAATACAGGGTTAAATTTTTAATTGTCTTTTTATTTATTTAGTTTTCCACAGCTTTTTTCACAATGAATAATAATTGAGGCTAGAGTTTCGGAACAGTGTATGTCACTTTATATAACAGTGGATTGGAATATGAATGTAATAACATTTCTAAATTGCCATTTTGCAGTTACATATCAACTATATAAATGTTAGTCGTATTAAAAAGAAACTTGCAAAACTTTAGGATCTTCAAATGTAGGTGCAAAGCTTCCTATCATTATAATTTTTTTAATTTAAATTTCAATAATAAACATTATATATATACATATATACATCATTCTATCGTACAGGAAATAAAAAATTAAGACTCCACAATTTGATGAAAACCCCAAAAATTATCATCAACATGAATCACAAATAATTTTTTTCTTGAAAAAAAGTGGAAAGACCAAAGACACTGAATGTTGAGAAATTGTTTTTAGGATCTATGTACCTATGCATTTTCCAAAGTTATTGTTAAATTAGAATAAAAAGTGAGAATTATGAAGAAAACCCATTTAAAATTCAAAAAATTATAATTTCTTCTGCCTCTTCTACTTTCAGGAATTTAGATCAAATTTTTGGTTGAAAAAATAACACCAAAAATTTTATTGGAAAAATTTAATTTCAAAAAAAATTATAAATTACAAAAAGTTTTAATTACTCAATCAATTTCTTAGCTTTAAAATATCTTCTCAAATACAAAACTTGCCAAGTTGCTAGGCCTAATAAGCAACACATACTGAATATACTAAAGAATAGTACTCGACTATTAGTTGATTCTGAAAAATATGGTACGTGTAATTAAAAAAAGTTTAAATAAATGACAATTTTAACTTACCATTGGTATCTCTCATTTCTTCTTCACGTTTTCTCATTAAAGCAAAATCTTGAACAATAGAATCTGATAAATCTTCTAATCGTTTCAAATCAACTTCAAGAGGTTTAAGTTTGGCTGCCTCCCCTATCTAAAAACATGAGTCAGTTAGAAAACAATTTTTTTTGTATCGCATGTATTAGTTTTTTTAAAAAAAAGAAATCGATCAAAATTATTAGTGAAGCCACAACAAAAACCAAGGAAAATTTTAAATTTAACTTGATTATTTTATTATGTAAATAAAAATAAAATATCGAGTTATGAATTTTGCTAATTTAGCAATGTAATACTGTTTTCGACAAGCTCTCGACAAACTCTTTAAATTTCCTTTAAATCAAGTTACCTACTTGGATTGATGTTATATTGTTTACTTATTTTTTAAATTCTATTCAATAGAAAGTTATTACTAAAAAATAAAATTTAACAGACACACAGAATTCGCTAAAACACAGCAAAAAAATTAATTTTTAGTAGATATGTAAGCAAATAATAAAAAGTCTATACTAGAAATTAGGTTAGTTTAACTTCTTTACAGTGCTAAAAGGCGCACAGGTACCTACATACATATAATACAATACTATTTTGGGCATTTGCAATAAATTAAAAACTAAATCAAATCAATAAAATCCAGCAAAATTAAAGAGAAATATTTACCAACTGATAATGTCATATAAAAAATTAGAAAAAAATAAAATTTTAAAAATTTTTGAATTATAGGTAAGTACATCAAATGTAGTATTATAAAACAACTTACTCCTTCATAAGATTTCGTTTCTATGCCCTTTTTTGTCACCAACGTAACTTCACGTGTAATACCTCTAGAATCTGCAATAAATTAAGTTCAATTAATATCTGATAAAAGATCTAACTTTAACACATACGTGGCGGAACTTTAGAAATAAAGCATATTTCATATGTATCATAAACTTCGGAAGTAAATGTAAATTTCCCTTTCGAAATGTGTTCCTTTTGAGATAAAATATGACCTCTAGTATCTCTAGCCTAAAAATAAGAAAAAAAAAGCATACATGTGTAGTACATTTAATATTAAATCCAATATAATTAAACAAAATTCAGCTTACAATGTAATCCACAGTTTGTTCAGGCGATTCAGGTACCGCCGTAACTTCAAATTCTCCAACTATTAGTTGATTTGCTTGCATATCTTCTTTTAAACATTTTTGTGTATTTGGATATAAATTAAATTTAATACCTTCTACCAAACAAACAAATACACAAGTTAAAAATAAAATTTTATAAATTAAAATTTCCATTTTTTATTAATAAAACGAAGCAAAGTAGAAAAATTTTTATAACCCAATGTAATCCAAAAATTAGTGTCAAATTTCGATGAGTTGGCTTCCACATTCCACAAAGTGTCACTGCCAACCGGCTGATGTGGATTTCAACGAATATTTTAACAGAACCAGTGTTAGCTAACACTTAAAGAAAAAATGAACAACATTAACGTCCCTTTAGCTTAGTTAACTTTAGCTTTGTTTCGTGAACGTTTTTTTTTATACATAAATAATTTTTTAATTTTTTATTAAATTATAAGGGAAATAAGAATCAGCTGATGGCTGTTCCAAATTTTGTGAAAACAGCAAAAAATTAATTGCTTTTATTGATAATTTCCGACAATTGGTTGTTTTATCGCCCGAGGTTGAATTCGGGTCGGTTATTTTGCTTGTTTTTGTATTCTAAGTAGTTCCATTTAAATATGTGTATTCTATATGAATTTTAACCCTTCCCGGCGGAAAATCGTTCCTGTTCTGTTCATAACTATGCTTTTAAAAAAATCTGACACTAAGTTTTATGAGAAAGTTCTATTATTTTCCGCTATATAAAGTGTGATGTCAAACAGTGCTTATATATATAGTCGTATATTTATACGACTTGCATCAGACTCATATTAAATCGTAGATTTTGGCATAAGTGTGAAAGAACTTCAAGTAAATATATTATGAGCAGTAGATAAAGGAACAGAAAATATTATCAAAAATTAATCCTAAAAAAAATTTACTCGAAATTAAAGTGATATTCCAGTTTCCCATTTACTTTACGAAATATCATAAGGTAAAATTTTTTAATATTACTTTTTTGGATCAAGATTCCACTTTATGGTTGATCAACTAGTTTAATAACGATTCCACAGGTTGAGAATTTGTTACAATGTGTTGAAGAACCAAATTCAAAAATTCAATAGCAAATGGGCAGCAATAGTTGAAAATTTCGAAAATACGTAGACTTTACGTTTTAAATAAGGTTTACATCACAATCTGAAATTGACAATCAAGATTGAAATTGATGAGAATATAATTTTACATGGCAAGAATATTTTGTCAATCCTTCAAAAAATTAATTATTGTTCAACGTGAAAAATTTAAAATACTAAAATAAACCGTTTAATTCCAAATTTTATGTCGAAAATAGTAATTTGCATTTTTTCCTCAAAGAAAATTTTGATGAAAAATGATTAATTGATCATTTTTCCATGCTCCATCTTCGTCAATCTCAATCATGATCAATTTTTTTTTAATTTACGAGATTTTAAACTGTAAAAATTGATATGAACAAGCTTCATAAAATTCAACAAATAAATTTCTTTCTCGCGTTACAGTACAGCCATGACATAACTCGAGTCGATTCGATTCACACACGACGCAAAAATATTCAAACAACTATTTTTAGATGTCGAAAAGTTAAACGCGAGCTATTTTATTATGTTTTTCTGATTATATAAAAACAAATACATATATAACTTAATCTATGAACTACAGGTGACCTCTTTATTTAGTGTAAATTTGCAATAACAAGATTTCAAACAAAATTTTAAAATAAAGATTAAATTTTACTTCAACTACAATACTTAATGAAATAAACACAATTATTCTAAACACCTATCACAAATTTATAATTTACAAAATAGCGTCAAAATATGCACAACACCGAAGGAGATGAAATTTTTCTTTTGTTTTTTAATTTTCTCCTATTTGCTTGCGTCCGATCGAATAATACTTGGCAACACTATACTGTTCTTTAAAGCAAAAACTATAAGCTAATTCAACAAAAGTTCAGGAATTGAATTTGATAGTAAGGCAAAAGGTTGTTTTCTTAAAAGCCTACAAATTGTTTATACATTAATAAAATGTACTAATTAAGAAAATTAATTAGAGAAAATATGAATTTTAAAAGGAAAAGCAGTTTTTCAAGTAACGAAAATTTATGTCCTGTAGAAACGTAAGTGTTTATTATTACGCACCCATTTTTAAGCAATGAATTGGCGCAAAATAAAAAAAAATGTCAAAAAAATTTCGATTCTTAAATATACATATATAAAAATATTGAAGTGAAAGTTTCATGCTGCCATAAAAAAAATTCAAAATATGCATAGTTTTTATTTAATTTCAAAAAGTAGCCATAAAAAATGTTCTATTGTTCGAAAAGAAAAACAAAAAAAAATTACATTATGTATTTACATAGTTTATAAAAATATTTAATGTTGCAGGAAACGTCCAAAATTGTCTAAAACGTGGAAATCGAGTAATACAGTGATTGATCGAAGCCCTTGTAAGTCAATGCTAAAGGAGCACAGTATAAATATGTTAGAATCGGATGAATCATGTTCAGGTACTTCATTATCTAGTCATAATAATGAAACAAGTGGCTCAGATGAAAATTCTAATGAGCAAACTCCAATAATATCAGCGCCGGTTTTAATTCACCGAAATTATGATGGGAATTTTGATTATTTAAATCAAACAGTTGAATCTGAGAACAATACAAGCTTTACTGATCCTAACGAAACCTTAAAACAAAAAGGTAGAGCAAATAATGTCTCAGATATGTCAACGGAAAAAGGCAAAATCATTATTTCTAACGTAATTAGTGGTAAAGGCCGCAGTCCATTGGCTACTGTTGTCTGTAACAATAATAATTATGTAAATGCAAATCAAAAAGGAATAATAAGTATGACAAACTCTAGTAATCCTACAATTACAAATAATAGTACAACTCATATATCACAAGCAACAACGTCAACAGAAATTTCGTTTGAAGCGAATTGTTCGCTACAACAATTAAATCGTCAGATACCACAAAATGTTTTAAATGTGAAGAAGTCATTTATACCAAATGAAAATTTCTTCTTATATAGAACAATAGAGCGCTCTAATTTTAGCAACAGGGATCCATTTAAAAAGTTGTCTGATGAAATGATTTTGCAAATATTCAAATGGCTACCGAAAAAGACACTTATCAGATGTAGTTTTGTTTGTTCACGTTTTAATCGGTTGAGTCAAGATGAATCACTTTGGTCTAGATTGGATTTGGGCAACAAGACCTTAAGAAGTGGAGCTTTAGGAAATATTGTATCTCGCGGAATAGTAATACTCCGATTAGCTCAGGCAGATGTGGGTTTTGAAGGAAACAAAAAAATATCATTTTTTAAACTTATTTTACATTATTTCAGATTGCACATCCAATATTTGACCCAGAGCGAAGTGATTTTTTTAATGAGTTTGAATCGAAATTACAATATTTAGATCTTAGTATGGCAATTATCACTAAACCATCTTTAAAAGTTCTTCTCTCAAAATGTAGACAATTAAAAAAATTGAGTTTGGAACATGTGCCATTGAGTGACGCAGTTTGCGACGAAATTTCTAAAAATATCAATTTGGAGGCACTTAATTTGGCTATGTGTGAAGGTATTGAACAATGGAGTGTTTTGAAAATGATGAAAGGATTGCAGCAGTTGCATAGTTTAAATATTTCCTGGACATCTTTGAGTATTGAATCCATTACAGCTTTAGTTCAAAACTTGACTCCAAATATTTTGCGACTTAATATCGCCGGATGTAGAAAAAATATATTTGACTCTCGTAAATTTTCTCATATTTGCAATAATTTTGTATAGTTTTAATAACAAATTTTTTTTAGATGTTTCTGTGTTGAGTAGCCGATGCCGAAGTTTGTTAGAACTAGACTTATCTGATTGCACTGGTTTAACTTCCGCAACCATAAATACTGTTTGCAAATTTAAAGAGTTGGAGTATTTATCATTGTCAAGATGCTATGGAATAAACGCAGCCAGTTATGTGTAAGTGATATATAAAACAAATTATTAAATAATCAAAGTTTTTAAATAACTTCATTTTAGAGAATTAAAAAATGTGAAATCTTTAGCATATTTGGATGTATTCGGTATACTGCAAGAATCTGCTCTGATAACCTTGCAAAACACGTTTCCTGCTGTAGGAATAAATAAATTTATACATAGTTCAGTAGCCAGGCCAACCGTTGGATCTAGAAGGACGTCAATTTGGGGATTGAGAACCAGAGATTGAATATAATTTTAAATATATTAATAAATTTAATTATCGATAGTTTTTTTTTATTGTTAATAAATATATTATATTCATATATTTTAGAATATAAATGAAATTAATATTTTTACGGAGCAGAAGATATAAATGAATACATTTGGTGTATTATTAAAATCAATGAGATTCTTCAAAAATTTTAAAAAGCAAATACAAATTTATTAGATACTTTTATCACGTTAAAAATACATTTTTTATTAAATATAATGAATTTTGGTTATTTAAAAAAAACCTTTCTGCTCCTTTCATTTAGTAAAAATATGTTTTTTATTTTTTTTAAGCAAAATAATTTCTGATTATTTGCATAAACTCAAAAGCAAATTAAATTTGTATATAAGGAATCCGACTTGTTTTTGTAAAAATAAGTTAATAAATTCAAAAGTAATCAACTGATTCTGTTTTTTTCCAAATGATTAAACGCTTTTTTAGTTTTGGAATACGTGCATGAGAAAAAAAACCAAGAAATGGTTGCTGCCGTTTTTCAATAAATTTCTTTGGAAAATATGCAAAATCACTTTGAAAAAGTAATTGGTAATAATAATAACTTTTGGTTAAATGTAAATGGTTATATTGAAATTCTTCGCAAATTTAGAATTTAAAAGCTATATACTGAAACAGTAGTGGAAATTCAAAAATTTTTTATATAACATCGGTTAAATAGGCGATGGTTTACCCGAAGAAATACAACATCCCTCCGAATAAAAAATAATGGAAGTTTTCACGAGCTGACGAAAATTGTTTGTGCATCAGTATGAAATTTAACACATATTATGTATTAATTTTATTAGAATAGGAAAGTACTAATAGTAAATAAATAAATAAATTCATAAAAAATATATTATATAGACGCATATCAAAATAATTAATAAAGTATGTGTTATAAAAACAATTGCGACATATATTTATACGAGTATCAAATGCACACTTTTCCAAATTAAGAAAAACACAGGTCTGCTTAATATTTCAAAAAAATGTGTCTTATTTTTTTTTGCCTGCAGTGTAGCATTTTAGCGAAATCTTAAAAAAATAAAAAGAGCCTGAAAGGTTTTTAAATCAATTTTTTAAATGTTTCAATAACACAAAACCTTAACGTAATCACTAGTAAAAAAGAATAAGACTGAATTTTAGCCTTTTCTAACTAAAAATTTGAAAAAAAAGTTAATCTTCTGGGAGACATGATATTAAAAAAGGCCCTCTATAGCTTCCATAAGAATACGTGTAAATTCGTCAGCTGTAAAATGTCACTCTCTTAGGGTCCACCAGGCCTATATTTCTGTCAGCCGTGGTTTTCACTGATTGAGGTAAACAGTTGGTCAACAATGTTGATAAACATGTTGATTGTGTTGCTGTAAATATGTTCACAATATAACGCAAATATACACACACCCATAGTAATTTTATTAATTGTCAGTTTTCATATTATTAAAATATTAAATACATACAAAAGTATTTTTAAATTTTGGTATTCTGTGCAATTTATGTAAACTTTACTAAATTGTTAGTTGTAAAAAGTAAACAAAAAGGAATGCCCTATGTAAATAAATAAAAAAAATATTTAAAAATTAAAATTAAAGAAAAAAAAACGAGCAAATTTGATTAAAAATGGCTCATACAGAGTTTTTGGATGAGCTTGTTAAAGAATATTTATTATTTAGAGGATTTTCTAATAGTTTGAAAACAATGATAAATGAACAAAAAAATGACAAAGAGAAATCTCAAAGAGCAGATAAAATTATAGAAATTCTTTCTCAGTGGTAAGAATTCGATCTATTGTTATATTTTATGTTTAAAGGAATTTCAAATAATATTAATTTTAGCATCAATAGTTCTGATCTGAATGGGCTAGTCCAATTTTGGATTAAATTAGATACAGTTTTATATAGCAAGCTTGAACATATTTACATTTCGGGTAATATATTAGCTATATCAATGTTTTATTTAAATAAATGTATGCATTTTGTGTTCAATTAGATTTTAAAAAAATAATACATGTATATATACATATGTACATACATAAACTCTAATCAGAAACAAAAAATAAAAAATTCTCCAAATGCATTTTCATGTTAATTTAGACTGATGATGACTGACGATTGGCAGTACTAATAAAAAAAAAGACGTTTTATTGATTGCTTTTTTGGAAGAAATTACTTGATATTTTTTGTTATTAACATAGATTGTTATAAAACAGACATATACGTATATGAATTCTGTATTATAACAATCTTCGTTTGTAAAACTTTTAATTTTTGTAAAATTTTTATATTATTTACCAATTAAAAATGCAATTTTTAGACATATTTTAAAAAGAGAGATTTTATTGAAAAAGCAAGACCGAAGCGAATAGATACACTAAAAGTCTGAGGAATATTTACTGTTGTTTTTCTATGTTCAGTTTATTCAGCCTTCAAAAACCACCTTTGAAAATGTCTAAGTATATTTATGCATAGAAAGAGCGAGCTTTCCTCAGCTTTTATATTTATTTGAAATTTGTTTGTCATCAGATATAAAAAAAATAGATTAAATCGAGAATTGGAAACTATGTTAGTTTTTTTTACTTTTGGTAAATATTGTTTAAAATAAAGTAAGAGCAATCAATTGCATTCTACTTATAGTCTATTGAGAATCTAGTCGAATATTTTCATATTGATGTACCCAATACGGGATTCCCAAAGAAATCACAAAAATACAGCAATATAAAAAAAGTGGAAAGTGTTTTACTAATTTACTTACTAATAATTTTTTTTTCTAAAATATAAATCGAACATATTGAATAAAGCAATTACATATTCATATTTTGTAGCTGTAAAAAAATTGGAAAATGGTTTATTAAAGATTTATTTAATAACGGCTTACAACAATAACAGAAATGAAAAAATTTCTGAATTTTTTGTTAACCTGAAAAGTGATTTATCTTCGCAAAATGACTGGAAAGACTGGTTTTGTATGATATTTATCTCAGAACTTGAAAAATGTTACTTAATAATTTTTTTTTCTTTTAGATTTTCCGTTTTGTAAAAATCCTGAAGAAATAGCTACTTTTTCCATTTACTTTTCAAAACAATGGCAGGATACATATTGGTTATCTCTAAGAAATTTTTTGACAACAATATTTCAATGCATGCCAGTACCAACTTTAGGTCGATTAAAACCGGTGGATTCGCAAGAAATTTTAAAAAGAAACCAAGATCAAACTATAAACAAGAATATAAACAGTAAACAAATGCCGAAAATATCAAACGCAAATCATTGTTGTTTAAGCGAAATACAGCCGTTTGATATAAGTCCTCCGGGTCCAATTGTTGATGATTTTTACATCATTGCTGCAGAAAGTGAGAATTCGTCAAATTTAGCAGATCAGCAGTCCAAAGGAATAAAATCATTTATTAAAACCATTAGTTCTAGTAGCCCGGTATTTGGGCGAAAAGATTGATATTTTAAAGACCATGACGTGTATAAATCTATAAAATACTATATAATAACATGTCTTTTGTGGTAAATTAATTTGATTAATTGTTATTATTAAAAAACTGAAATCTAAAATAAAAAATTTAAAAAAGAGTTTGAAAAAAAATGTATATTTTGCCGTTAATCTATAATTATAATAAGTTAGTTATTTAATAAATTAACTACTTCTAGAATGTTTATTTAAGAAATATTTTACGTGATTAACTTTCATTAGGTTTTTTCTTTACTTTCGCCCTTATTATATTTAAATGTCTATAAATATACTCTTCTTCAGGAGCCAAAAAATGTGCTTTTTCTAAGCAATTCAGTGCCTTGTTAAGTTCATTTTTTTCAACGTAAACAACACATAAATTATGAAGACCTTGAATATTGTTTGGCTCGTAGTGAAGAATTTTGTTATAGCACTTTTCAGCTTCATTCAAATCTCTTATGTTATTTACGTAAATATCTCCTAACAGTATTAAACCTTTTATGTGGTTGGGATAGTATAACATAAGTTGTTTCAAAAAAGGTATCGCTTCAACCGGTCTTTTAGAATCTGCCAAAAGTAAAGCTAAATTAAACAAAGCACTTCTGAAGTCTTTTTTCAACTCAATTGCTTTTTTAAAATAAAAGACAGCCTCATTCGTTTTGTTTTCGTCCATTGACAACATTCCAAGATTAAAATATACTCTATCATTGCCTTTATTGAAATCTAATAGTTTCAAAAGCCTTTCATAAGCGGGTGCTCTATACTTCGGTTGATTCAATTCTTGTAATAAAACAGCGGAGTTGAACAAGGCTTGCTCATGTTCAGGATTAAATTTTAAAGCTAATTCGAATTGGGTTAATGCATTCTCAGTATTATTTTGATTTAAAAGGACGACTCCCAAATTGTAATGAATGTCTGCATTTTCGTGGTCATATTTAAGAGCTTCTTCGTAAACTTTTTGAGCTTCAACAACCCTATTTAGCTTCATTAATACGTCACCACGATTGATATAAGCTTGAACATAATCTGCCCTCATACTTATTGCTTGCCGGTATAATAAATCTGCTTCTTCTAACCTAGATTGATTTAACGATATCAAACTTGCTAGATTCAAAAACACACTGAGATGATTTGGAGCCACACGCGCTTGATATGTTTCTCCTAAAAAAACGAGTGTTTTTAATAAAGTTTGAGCAAAGAAAATTAAAAAAGAAAAATATTTACATATGTACATTGCAAAATTGGGATTTTGACCTACCTTGTTTTGGTTTAGGTAGCATTTGCTTAGCTGTTAAATATGCTTGTTCTGCTTTATCATACATTTTTAAACTTTTATACGCTCTTCCAACATTTATATAAGCTCCAATGTCATCTTTTTGAATTTCCGTCGCCTTTAGGAAGTAACTCAACGCTTCTAGATGTTGTCCTTTGTTTTCCAAAGAATGACCCACATTATTAAAAAGTTTCGCATTATTTCGATTCACCTTAAGTCCAGATGTAAATATTGAAAATTCGTCTTCCCAATCTAAATTTCTGTTAATCGTTTTCGTTCCATATGATAAAATCAACAATATCATAAATAGATTTATAATTTTGTTTTTATATTTTACATAAAGCAAATTAAAACCATAGCCGATTAAAATGCAAAACCCCATAGACGGCATATAAAGAACTCGTTCAGCGATTACAAATCCAACAGGAAAAAATAAATTAGCTGCAGGTAAAAATGGAATCGTGAGAAAGGCTAAAGCCATTATTAATACTTTCGAATGTGAATTGTTTTTTCCTCGTTGATTATAAACGATAGTGTATGCAAGTATTATAAAAAAACATAGAGTAATAAAAGTCAATAAATTTCGAACATCAGAAAAGTTTGTTATTAAAGGAATTGTTCCCATTGTCCAATCGCAACATAAATTCGAAGGATAAAATAGTAACATTAAATTAAGATATATCAAATAACCATATGTTAGTTGTTTCGTCGGAAAAGATGTTGCGGAAGCTGGATTATCAAATCTAGTAAAAACAGGCAATTGTGATCCCATGATACAAACTCTTGCCACCAATAAAGCGAAGGTTACAATCAATACAAAGAAAATTCGTAGAGTTCCATCTGAATTAATGTTTTTCATTAAGTGTTTGGGTTGCAAAAAGTTATATATTGTTATTTGTTGAATAAGAAATAATTCGTAAACAACACATATAGCTGATATTGTAATACCTTGTTCTTTACACAATACAGCACAAACTAAACTTACAATGAAAAACAATTTGCTCATAGAAAATGATTTCTTGGTTAAACCATCATACGATAAGAATGTGAGCAGCGAAAAAATTGACGATAATAGTTCAGCTCTTCCTACAACACCTGTAATAAATTATTTATTTTCAAATACGAAACAAAATTTATATATTTTACTGACCAGTTACTGCCTCAGTGTGAATCGGATGTACTGCAAACACCATAGCTGATGCAAAACTTATTTCATTGTTTAAAAACAATTGCAATACCTTCTTGTAAAGAACACAAACAAAACTGTGCAAAAATAAGTTCAATAAATGATAACCAAATGGATTTAATTTGCCCAAAATATAATTAATTTTAAAAGTTAGTACAGTTAAAGGTCTATAACTTTTATGACTCTGTTCTTTGGTTATTCTTGTTCCCCAAAAATCATTTTTGAATAAGTTTATGACTGGAACATTTGGTGTTATATCTTTATTATCACGAATTGCACTAATATCATCAAATGCAAATCCACAATTACAGCAATTGTAATAACATATTACGGAAATTGCAACTAATAAAAAATATTGAATATAATTTGTAGTCATTTTGCAATTCGGTATATGAAAACCTTAGTAAATAAAAACAAACTAACGTCAGAAACAAATTTTTGGTAGGATTGCCAGTGCTTTAATAACAATTTCGACATGCCAATAGTCATTTCATGATTTTCATAAAAGTAAGACCTCTACTTTACAAGACAAAAATTAAAAAACAACTCCTTTAAGTTTTGAGAAAAAATATTTTCTGAAGCTAGATTTCAAAAGAGTTATAATTAAAAAGGGCAACATGTTAACGTCAATACAACTTGTAAAAATGTTAAATAGTAATTTTTAGTTCAAATTTCGTCCCTTCATTATAATATTCTTTTAAGGAATCTCTTCTGAAATAATGAATTGTCGAAAACATCTGATTTCTCAAATCATAAATCTTTTTGTGGAAAATGGCCAGATAAGAATCCCATTTAAAGAGAAAATTGACTTCACTGCCAGTCTATCAATTTAGTAAGTCTATTATTCAGAAATGATTTTCAAAAACAGCTGTTTTATGATTTGTATAAAATTACAATTTTGACAACATAGTCATGTCACATCATCAATAAAATAAAAATTATACGTAAAAATTAGGGAGAACGTAAAAATCAAGAAAAAGTGATATTATAGCAAAAATAATGGAAGCTAATGAAAATCAGCATCCATCTAGCTCTCAGGCAATAAATAAAAAAAAGAAATAGCCCATCAAAAATTTAATACCTGTTAATTTTTAGGAAGGTGATTCTGTTAAAAGACGAAATCCATTAGAAAATTTATCGAAAGAGGAGTTAATAGCAAAGTGTAAGGGTCTATTAGGTCTCGCACAAAAAGCGAAACAGGCAAAAGATGGTATTAAGAAATTTATTTTTATAATATGAATGACAAAAACGTGTAATAAGAATTGAAAATTATATTTTTTCAGATTGTGTTGAAAAAAATAAAAGTTTGTTGAACAAACTTTCTGAATATGAAACACAAAAAGAGGCGGATAAGGCATCATTGCTTGCAATGAAAGAAATTGTAGAAAATTTGACGCAAACCAAACTTGCTCTTACATCTAAAGTAGCAGATTTAGAAGTGCAAAATAAAAATTTTTCCTCTAAAATTATTGAGCTGGAAACATCAATTACAAAGCATTCCGAAGTTTTAATTTTAAACGAAACATTAAAACGCCAACTTGAGAGAATGACGGACGAAAATGAAGATTTGATTGGAGATTTAGAAAAACTTGAAACTAAATTTTTGCAAAATACCAAGGATTATGCTCATCAACAAAGCAAAAATGAACTACATGTCAAAGATGTTACTCAGAAAATGGAACAACTTGAAAAAACTATTTCAGAATTGCTTGAAGAAAATTTAAGATTAAAGGAAACTAGCGAGAAACAAGTGTCATCCGATGAAATTAAGAATCACTTAGAGAGTTCGACAGAAAATGAGGATATCAAAAAAATGCAAACACAAAATCTTGAACTATCTTGTGAAATAAAAAAGATGAAAATTAAAGAAGTGAGATTATTAGATGAAATTCAGCATTTGAAAAATAAAATAAATGATGTGGTTTTCAAGTTTAAGAAGCTCAAAGAATGCAGGAAGGTATTAATGGAAAATGAGGTGGATTATTCAGAATCAGTTTCAAAGTGGCAAGAAGATATTAGAAGAGTCTCGCAAAAACTATTGGCTTATATAAGGATGCTAGAAAACGACAAAAATATTTTGCAAAGATATTTAAAAATTTATGAAAAACAAAAAATTGACGACGAAATTAATTATTTGACTAATATTGAAAGAAAAACTCAAAACCTAATTAAAATTTGTGATAAGGTCATAATTGAAAATCAACAGAATTCAACACAAATTACTGACTTAACAGCGTCCATTGAAAATCATCAAACTCTTAATGATGACACAGTTAAGGAGATCAACATAATCAATTCAAAAATTGTAGAATCAAATAAAGAAGAGAAGAACGAGAAAAGGGAAGAAAATAATTTTGACTTAAAAGTCAAATGTGATGAGTTGGAAAAGTTTCTTCAAGAGCAAGTTTCAAAATGTGAAGATCTAAAAAATCAGAGAGACCAAAGCGCTCTTATTTTAAAATCAACACAAGACAGTTACAACAATTTGAAAAAGGAATTTGAAAATGTAAGCAAAGACATTGAAAATCATAAAGAAGCTGAAAGAATACTAAAAGAAGAAATTTCCGACCTAATAGAAAATTCTGAGCACAAAAATCTTACATTTAAAAGAACGATTGAAGAGAAAACACAAATAATCGAACGATTAAAAGCCGAGAATGCAGAGTTATTGAATGAAATGAGAGAACTAAACGAAGCTTTGAAGGGTAGAGGCGACGTAATATCAAGACAACAAAATACTATATCGTGTTTGGAAGTTCAATTAAAGAAAATTTCCACTAATGAAAACGAAAATCTTTCAAATGAATCAAAAGAAAGCAACAACACATCAAAACAAATTGATCAATCATGCTCAACAGCGGCGTCTGTGATAACCGATAATCAAAGTGAGATTTTATCTTTGTGCTCTACAACAAAGGCTGAAGATTCTAAGCGGATGCAAGATGTGAATGAATGTCTTGAAGAGAAGTATAATAAGCTGAAAGTATTAGCAGTTAAAATGAAACGAAAAATTCAAGAACAAAAATTAATAATTACCAAGTATGAAAATAGTGCAGGCGATGGAACTTCAGATTTAACAAAACAAGAAAACGTTGAAAGTTTGGAAAAGACCAATATTTCTGAAGAAATAAAGGGTATGAACGATAAAATAAATGAAAGTAAGAATGAAATTCAATTATTGCAAAATGCAGTCAAAACTTTAAACGAAGATATTCACGAAAAGAATAAAGCTTTAGATAATGAAATCAAACTAAGAAAAATCAAGGAACAAGTTGTCCATGAAAAGTCAAATGAAATAAAAATTTTGAAACAGGAAAAAGACGCTTTCAATTTGATTCGAAAAGAACTAGAAAAGGAAAAAGATTTGTATAAAAATAAGTTGAATGACAAAGAGAAGGAAATAAACAAATTAAATGAACTTTTGGAAAAACTTAAAAAGGATTTAGAAAAATCGAAAGCTATTGGAAAACAAAGCAGTGTTTTAAATTTGGAAATTGAAGCTTATGAAAGGAGTTTGAATGAAAACACAGAAAAACTAAATGCGGTAAAATCTCAAAACCAGGAAGTGAGTTTTGTTTTCAATATTAGCAATGTTTTTCCTTACAATTTTTTTTCTGTTCTGTTACAGTTAATGGAATCAGTATCTTTTAAAGAAAGTGCGATATCATCACTTAAACAGGAAATTAAACTCCTAGAGGACAATGTTAAGTCGGAAAAAACACATTCTGCAGGTGAGTGTATATCAAATAAAATTCAAGAATATAAAAGTAAATAATATTTTTACTATATAGAATTAAAACAACAGGTAGATGCAATGCAAATGAGACTTAAACAATTGGAATATGAAAAATCAGAATTACAATCCAAACTTCAAGATAATATAGTCGAAAATGAATCAAAACATTCCCAAATAGAAGAATTGCGTTTGCAAATTTCCGATATTTCAGCTAAAAAGGACAAGCTGATTTCCGATTTAAATATTGAAAAAGAAAATATATGTAAACAACTTGCTTTGTCAGAAGATAGATTAAGTGAGTGCGATAGTAAGTTAAAACTCCTTGTTCTAGACTTAGAAAACGTTCGTAAAGAATATGCTAGCTATAAAATTCGAGCCCAATCAATTCTTCGAGAAAACCAAAATAAAGAAACAAGTCGAGAGCGAGAATTAGAAGAAGAACTTACGACAATTCAAGCGAATTTTGAAGCTGTAAATGTTAAATTTCAGAAAAATAGCGAAATAATTGACGTTCAAGAAAGAAAAATAATGGAATTAAAAGAAGAAAAGGAGCAGGTACAAAATAGGGCAAAAGAAATTATGGATTTATTAGAAGAATCACGTGAACAATATGATTTATTATTAGAGGAAAATCGAAAACAGAGTAAAGATTACCAAGAATCGTTAAAAGCTCACCGTTTACAAATAGAAACTTTGACAAACTGCTATAAAGACCAAATAGTCGAAATAGAGCAAAAGCATTCTTCGATTATAAGTGAAATAACAAAAAATAATAATGCTGCCCCCGTGTCTAGAATTGGACCTTTCGGTTCTTCTGGTTCCGGTGAGCAATCTCAAAAATCTTCGGATGAACAAAAAGTTGAAATGTTATTAATGGAACGTGAAGATGCTGAAGGATCTGAAGCCAGTTATACCTTACCAAAAAGAAAAATTTCTACAAGATCCAAACATGATGTTATCCCTCTGGACGAATTGCTAAATTCTTCGTTTGATGATAATGTGGAAGAGCTAGCAGAAGAAAATACTAAAATGAGTGCTGAAAATCAAGTAACAATTTTAAAGGAAAAGTTGCAGAGCGAAGAAACTAAAAATAAGCATTTAACTTCACTGCTCTCCGAAACGGAGCAAGATCTAATTAAATATACCCAATTAAGTGAAATACTTAAAGAAGAACTAAGACGGCATGAAAGAACATTGGAAAGGGAAAAACATATGCATAATTCTGAATATTTGAAAAACGTAATCATTAAGGTAATCTATTAAATTTTTCTTCTTATTGGCGAAACTTTAATGTTTGAAAATTTTAGTTTTTAACTTTAAGCAGCGGGGATGAAAGAACTCGCTTAGTGCCTGTTTTGAATACCATACTTCGGTTAAGTCCAGATGAAACAACAGTGCTTCAAAATGTTGCTAAAGGTGATTTTAATACTTTTAAAATTAAAGAGAATGTAAACAATTATTTTGTAGGCTCAGATACGAGTCGAAGTTGGAATTTACTGCCGATATGGTCCAGCAACAATAATTGATAACATTTATTTGTCAATTTCTTTGCATTTCCCTTAGTGTAATTTTTTTGTATAAGTAAATTATATGTCATTAGAACTTTGAATTCCAGATCGTTAGATATGCAGTAAATTTTTATAAAAGTAACGTCCTTATAATTTATAAAATATGTGTTAAGTACTTTGTAAGTAATATTGCGGTTTTTTGACAAAAGAAAACAACTGCATTTGGTCTATGTCCCTTTCGTCAATTTATATAAATTCATCAATTTTCTTTTATGAATATATTTAACATATTTTAACTGTAAAATTTATACAATTTCATTTTGAAATGCTGACTTCCTTTTCTCTCAAAACCGCAATTATTTTCCTAAATAAAATAATTTTGCAAAGTACATAGTACTTTTTATACTCTCCACTTTATCTAAGCGATTGCGGTAAGTATAAATTATACTAAAATGTTTTAGTTTAGTGATAATAATTTAATGAGATTCCTAAAGTTAATATGAAATTAGCTATTAATAAAAATAAGCAATAAGGAGAATGTAGAGCCTAATCGTGTATCAATATAGCAATTTTTGAGTGAGAAGAATTATTTTGTATTGCGTATCTCGTTTTTTTTTGCACTTAGTTTTTCTTAAGGAGACGTTCAGTCGATCATTTGAAAGTAAATGCAAAAATCCTATTGAAAAATGAAACATCCATTAGAACAACGGAGAATTAAGATTTGAAAGTGAATAAAAAATGAGATGGAAAAGCGAGATACACGTTTAGGCTGTTAGTAAAATTCAAAAATATCAAATTATGTTGCAATTGTTTCAACTGATCGGCCTAAAATCTAAACTGAAAAGTTATTTTTATTTTTAAAGATATTTTGTGGAATAATAGAAATGTTTATAAAAAAGGAAAAGTTTCTGAATTAAAGGCAACTGCTATTAGATATGATTTTTTATTAGAATAAGATTTAATTTGGAAATTGTAGGCAACATGTAACTTGTTTCGAATCGAACTTTTTGAAACAAAATAATGAATTGGAAACTCAAAAGTATCCTTGCAATCATATTTATAAAAAAGTTATTCTTCTCTTCAATTTTGTTGTATAAATATATTTTTATTTTTTCACTTTAAATATTTTTTTAACTTTTAAATATTGTATGTAAAATTTAATTTTGAAAAAAAAGAACTACTTACCAAACTTTTATTCCGGAAACAAAAAAATTTCTTTCCATTGAAAAACCATCACTCAACATTATTAAAAGAAAACTAAACCACCAGTTTTCAAAAAAAGCTTGACGATTATGCAATCGGAACCGTTTTTATAGAATAGATTTTATAGAATAGTTAAAAATGTATTGAACATCCATCACGTTGTGTTTTTGCTCTATTGCATCTATTATGTGCAATACATATAAGAAATCCTCTTATTTTTAAATAAATTCAGAGAAATAATTTTAACATCATAATTTACGAATATATTTTATTTCTACTTTCATAAAATAATTTGAAAAGATTTCTAGAAAAGTAAACAAACAAATTTCTCGCATTGGAGCTATAATTTTGTTTAAATTTAAGCGATAGCGTTCCATAATATATCCACAGAAATTTTCCTGAAAATATTTATTTTTATTCTTTTATTTAAATTGCCATGTTTGTTTTTTAATTTCTTTTTTAAATATTTAAAGTAGTACCTATGTATATTGGGAATTTGTTGTGAAAAAAGTTTTCGTGGTCACCCAATTTTACTTTTTTATTTACTGTGGCGCCCTTAAATAGTGCTGTGGCCCGTTGGAGTGCCATATGGTCCTGGTTGAGAGGCATTGATATAAGGTAAATGAAATTTTTCTCTTAATTTTCCAATTTGATCCATAACCCTTACTTGGTAGAAACTATTACACCAACCACTTTTTACTTTAGTAAACAAATTTTTGTTTCATGATTATACTAATACAAAAAAAACTTTTTTGAAAACTTAAGAAGTAAAAGCAAAAGTAGAAGCAAAAATGGTTGGTGCAATGTGCAATATTTTAACTATTGAAAAATCTAATCGAATTTTTTCTGATCGTACTTGGAATCTTAAGGTAAAAACGTCCTAAAATATTTGCAAAATATTTCTGATTTCTTTTCAAGAGTAAAAAAAATCTCCCTATTATTCCTAAGGGCGAATATAGATTTACTTCTAGTAATTTTCGTTACCTTCCAGATCGGTTTCGAAGGAGGATTAAGACTATGAAGCAGTTTAGACCCACTATATTATTTTTAAATTCTATAATTTTAAATTTAATTGTAATGTTAAAAATTTCATTAGAGCATTGTAACTTCTGCACTAGTTGGACAATATAATAGCTTTTTAAAATAGGGATGAGTACAAGCTTGCTTGAGAATAAAAACTTTGTTTTTTTTTGTAATTTTGCAGTATTTTTGATTCTATTATATTTTATTCCAAGTATGTACATACATATGTATGTATATAAATAAAAGAAAACGTTGATATCTGGCATATTACAGCATTATTGCAGTTTCATAGCGTTTTTATAAAAGAGAATAATCACTGGAAGGGTGACACAAAAAAGTTGAGTTGAAAAATTTATCTAGGAACACAATTCAAGGACGTTAGTGGTACCCATATCAATTAAAGATGGGGAGATTTTTTTGTTTACAGGAATATAAGTATGTTCTGGAGCAAAAGAAAATTTGTTAATTGAATTTATTCCCTTTTATTTACTTTCCAAGCAATTAGCCCTCAAACATTCCCTTTTAGAATTTCTAGAGTTAAATCGGCAACTCCATTTACAATTTGTTTCTGAAATTATTTTAAGTCCTTCCTTAAGTAATTTATCAAAATATTTTTTGCTTGCTTGTTTTCAGCTTGACCCAGCAAATGAATTGAATAAATTTTAAAGTATATTTGCCATTATATGCACATATGTACTTATGTATAAATGTAAGTAATATCAAAACCGGCTTTTTGAATAAATATTTTTAGATTTTAATTTTATAGTTTTTAAATTTATCTGAACAATTGGTAGTTTTGTGATTACCAGAACAATGAGCGCAGAAAGTGTTCAACTAATAGTTTAGTTCTTGAATTTACACTACACAAAGTACATAAAAGAAATATCTAATACCTTCGAAAAGAACCTAATTTCAAACACCAAATACGAAAGCGTTGGTCACAAATGAAAATTCACTTAATTTTTTTTTAACCAGTGAGCAAAAAAGTGAATGATAGAATAAAGTTCTAAATTCTTCCTGTTTTAAGATCAATGAATAGATTGTGTATAGTTTTTGTGCGATTTTGAGATTAACTTGCAAGATAAAATTGGAAAAATAAGCATAATTGAAAATACGTTTCAGTTGGTATAAATCGAACGAATTATACCCAAGCACCTTGAAAATCTGCGTTTAAAAATTTGTTTTTAAAGTATCTAGAATTAGCTTTTATTGTTGTATACCAAGTACTCGAACCTGTCAAACCACTTTATAGAAACTGCACAGATATGTCTGACCTATATACACAGCTGCCAAGTTTCATGAATCTAACTTTATTATTTTGCCAAATAAAAAAATTTGTTTTTGGAGTTGTATGGCAGCTACCCAAACCTGTCAAGCCATTCCATGAAAACTTCAGGAATGTATGTAACCTGAAATTCGACACACGGCTGCCATATTTCATGAATATTACTTTTCCGAATACATACATATGTAAGTATATAGAATTAGCTTTTGGAGTCGAATGGCAGCTACTCGAACTAGTGTATCCATTTCAATAAAATTTTCAGAACATACAATGTAAAATATAATGCAAAATTTGATACTTATATCTCTTAAATTTTAAAATATTTAAAAAACCCTCTTTGAGTTGTATGGCAGTTACCCGAATCCATTGTCCAAATTGGTCCAATTACAATAGCATCCGTCCTTGGCAGAAAAGACACAACTTGTGACAAGTTTGGTGTTGATTTCATTATTCGGACGACACATTTTTTCACATAAAGAAATCACTTTTTTACATTTATATTAATTTAAGTCAAAAATTTATTATTGTACATTTTTTTGTTGCTAAATATGATATTTTTCTTTTCCATCACTTGAGCTGCATAGAAATTATAACCATCAAATTCGGTATATAGTGGTGTTTGCTGTTGCGGCACTGGAAACGATGGTGTTGCTAATAAATTATTACTTTCTATATCATGGAAATTATAAAATGTTTTAGATTTTTGTCATGATATCACATTCGTATTATTTCCATGAACTCTCATGTGTCTATTTAGATTGCCAGATTGAGAAAATCTATGAAAGTTTAAGAAATAAATATATTCAATTTATACTTATGTATATGATATACATTTGTACAAAAATAGTTCGAAAAAAGTATAACTCACCGTAAATAACATAATTTGCATTGGTATGGTTCTAAAATTAAAAATTTGAATTAAGAAAAGAATGTGTACGTGCATTTTAATTGACTATGTTTTATAATTTAACATATTTTCTGGTTTGAATAACACAAATTTCTGTAAATGTTAACTTACTTTCACCAGAATGTATTCGTAAATGTTTTGTTAAGGTAGAACTGTCTGAAAAAGCTTTTTTGCAGAAGCGGCACCTATATGGTCTTTCACCAGAATGTGTTCTCATGTGTGTTGTTACGCTTGAACTTTGTGAAAATCTTCTACCACATATATTACAATTAAACTAGGATTTCGTTATTTGAAAAACAAACATAATTAATATTAGAAAACATAAAGTCAAATTTTTTATTCCTTACAGGTTTCTGGCCAGTATGTGTGCGTAAATGAGCTGTGAGATTCGCTGCTTGAGAAAAACTTTTATTACACTGTGTACATCTATAAGGTCTTTCACCCGAGTGTGTTCTCAAATGCGTCTAAAGTTTTATAAAAAAGTTTCATTTAAAAGAACATTTTATTATAAAGATATTTTTTTTGTTAGGGTCACCTTTAATGTACTTGGACGGGCATAAGATTTTCCACAAAGTCTACATAAATTTGGTTTACTAGATTCAGATTCTTCAAATTCATTGCTTTCTTCATCTTCATCAAATCCAATTCGTACAGTTTTATTTTCAGTGTCCTTTGAAAGATAATGCAAAATTTATAAAGGAGATTTAAATTTTTTAATTAATTTTTGACTTTAAGGCACTACTACATTCATTCATTTTTTTAATAGTTTCACAAAAACAATTACAGCTATAATGTATAATGTATGTATATATATATTGTTACATACTTGTAAATACAAAGGGCTTTTGCTTGGTGATTGAGGATCGATTGTATGTTGATGAAATGATTTTTGTGATAATGTTGGTGACAATTTATTTGTAGAATCTGTAAAGCTTGTTAAAGCTTGTGACTGTTGCTGTAATTGTTGTGGCTGCTGTTGTTGTTGTTGTGGCTGTTGTGAACCTTGTGAAGGAGCTCGAAAATCAGCTGTAAATGAATACGTTGCTCCACCACTATAATGCGAAGGGCTAAGTAATTGCGGGTATAAAACATTTACAGATGATGACGAATTTGGTGTCCACTTTTGAAGAAAATAAAGAAATTTTTTTTAGTGTTTAGACTTTGTAATTAATTTTTTAGTAATTTAGTAAAAAAGCAATATATCTGATCTAGGGTATCTGATTGCGAGGACTATTTGAGCCGAAAACTTTTTCTCTAATGTATGCAAACGTAATATTGTAAAGTTTACTGCCGATCAAGATGTTGTTGACTTGTTCGACAATAGACTACTGAAAAAATACAGCTGAAATAATTATGCCGATGTTCAAATAGAATTTTCGCACGATTTTTTAATTCATTAGTTGTTATTTTTTTCTCAAAATTAAAAAAATAAAAGAAAACCACAAAATATTTATATCTATTCAAACCGGCAGCTAATTGGTTGCGACTTGCATATTGGATTCAAAATTTTCATTCAAAAATAAAATTAATTGAAAAATTAGAATTTTTCTAATTGCTAAATAAATTACTAGTTATAATATTTATAATGTTAATTTACAAAACTGAACGCATGGTACATAACGTACATAGAAAATTAATATGAATTAAAAAACATTTCTGATTTTTTAAATGCCAAGTTCTTTTAAACAATTTGTTACGCTATGGACAAGTATTTTCTCGAATCATTAGCCATAGTATTTTTTTTTAATTTTATTTCTTTTAAAATATACTACGTTACTGTACCATAATCAAACAATTTTGATAAAATTTATCAATAATATATAAGCACATACTCATACTTACTTGAGAACATGGTAAAGGAACTGTATTTTCCGCTGGAGGATATCCATGCATTGTCATATTTACATTAACACTAACACTAGGATATAAAGATGATGGTGGACCCAGTTGATTTGGAGTACCATCATAATATGTTTGACTATTAACGTTTGTATTTTGGGTTTGAGACTGATTAAAATGATGATGGCTTGGTGATAGTAACATTTGAGGGTGTACTGTATATGATAAAGATGTTTGTGGTGCTGAAAAACTACAATTTTGTCCTTGATGAGTTGCATAAGTCGTCGGATCATAATTTTGTTTATATACAGCATGTTTTAAGGAAAGAAGGACATCGGCAACATCATTTGTACTACCGGGTTTAATGTCAGATCTTGTACTTTAAAGGGAAATAGGAATTTGGAATTTCAGGTTTTTTCCTTTTTGTTTTTTTTTTGTTCTTTAATTTTGATTCGAGAATTTTAATTATAATATAGAACAATTAAAATATGCGCCTTAGTTCGAAATTTCAGTAATACCATATTAATACACAATAATTCATCTTAAGATTTGTAACTGGGAATTTGTGTAGCAATAAAGTTTTACTGCAATTTTGATTCAGGGGGTGCATTTAAAATTTAATTGCGAAAAAGATTTTAAATATTATATTTTAAAGCATGCATTTTAAAGCTAAATATGTAATACCTGGTAATACTTAATTATAAATGTACATAGTAAGTTCGTATTATTATATTATAAGAGGAGTCGGAATTGGAAAATTTATTACACACATTTTATTTATACAATATTTTGTAACAAAAGAAACCAATTTAGAAATTTCCTTTTTAATGGAAAACAACCAACAATTACATAGATAATTTCAAATCGAAGTTCTATGTAAGTATATTAATTATTTTAAATTTATTTTATTAAAATTTTTGAACTGGCAAATTTAGGTTTTCAATTTTATAGACGGAATGTCTTTGAGATTACATGAGAATTATTTTCACTTTTATTGCAGAAATTTCTAAATTTTTGATTTCTTTTCATTCATATATATGTAGATATTTTGGTATTGGTAAAAACAAAAATTTTAACAACTTACTTGTAAGAAGCACTACAAGATGGTGAAAAAGGGAATAAACTGGGTAAAGGATCAATATCTAGTGGAGGTAGTCCAGGAAATGAAGACATTTCTTCTGTATTCCAATAATTTGTTGTAGAGTTTCCTTGTGAAGAACTAAGAAATATGCGTCAAGAAAAGTAAAAATAAATTATTAATTTTTTTTTAATCTCATTAATTTTGTAATTTTAAAAATAATTAAAAGATATTTAAAATGTTTTTATTTAAATTCGTTTTTAATTCGGTCTTAGAGTATAGATTAAATTTGAGTTAGTAAGGATAATATAACATAGTTCTTTCTCTTTAGGATAAGAAACTTTTGCATGTTTAAAAAATTAAACTTTACACTTATAGAATTTCAAAACTACTTTGAAGTTTAATGGAGCATTAATCTATAAGTGACAAACACTTATATCATCTGTGTTTTTGCTTTGCTTGTGATCAAAGAAATAAATTTTTTCAATATTAATTTCTCGATTATACTAATAATTTTGCACAAGAATAATATCGTTTTTGATTCGGACAAATTTCTATAATACCTACGGAAAATCGCTGTGGTTTGTGCAGAATGTAATTGCATTCTAATTTTAAATTTACAGTCAACTTTTTTAATGAATGAAAAATTTTTACAAAAATTTAAAATTTTTATAAAAAGTAAGTTGTCAAATCCTTACAAAATTATTTCAATATTCGCAACCGTTTTTGGTTTTATTAATTTTATTACGAAGGTATAATTGAAATTAAATATATTTCTCAAAAAATTACAAATTCTTTATATTAAACATATTTTTATTTATTCACTGTATATTGTAAAAATTTTTGTCTATTCCTGTACGGCATACGGCATTCGGACATAATATTCGGACATAAAATAATAGCAAAAATTTTATACTATAAAATGTATTAACTGGGATTCTATTAAAAATAGTTTGTATTTGCAAATTTAGAGTGTCTAGATCATGATTTCTTTAATTCATTTGTACAATGATCTGCAGAGCATCTTCAAAATTGAATTTTTCTGTATTAATTTTATTAAAGAAATTTAAAAAAAATCCAATAATACTCTGATACGAAAAATTACAAAATTAATCAAGTTTTTAAATTTCTAAAATTGCAGCCGTCACGTTTTGCTGTTTCAAATAAATTTCACATTAAAAAGAAAACTTATTCATTCTTCTATAGTTTTCACGTAATTTTAAATTTCGAAACTTATTTAAAAAATCTTCATACCGTATAGTTCTAAAATGCGCTCCTCTTTAAAATTCTAAAACTGTTTTTAGTTTGTTAAAATGTATTTAAATAATTATGATTATATTTTTTGTTATTTAATACCATAATGAAGAAATTATGTTCAAATTTAACATTTATTAAGTGAGTATACTTAAATTTATAGTTCATCTAATGCCATATATATCTATCAGGCCATCAAGCTGAAATTATTTTATGACTTTGACTTTATTTAGTATATTGAAAATTTTAAATACTCTGACTTTTAAATCTATTTCTTATTCAAAAATATTATTCTGTAATTCAGTATACTCTTCCATTTGGAAGACAAGAAAGGTTGTCTGGGCTAAAAATTGTATTTTTTTTTTAAAATTCATTTGCCAGATGGAATTTACCAACCGAATTTTTTTGAAATTTAAATTTTAAATTTAAAAAAATATGTATAGAATCAGAAGAGCTAAAAATATTGATCAATTTCCTTCACACAAATAAATTCCGACACCACTTCCATTTAAACTTCATATAAATTTGGAATTTATTTTTGATTTGCTCTCTGAGCTTGATGGCATGATGGATATATATGGCATTAGTTTATCATTTATTGTATTATAAACTTTTGTTTATAATTAATTATGCTGATTCGTAATCGGAAACGTAATTTGAAAAATTGCGGTTGCAAGAGGAATTTAATTAGAAATGCTGTCGACTGTGTTATTGTTAGTCAAATATAAGTTTCAAAATTTGTTATTTTTATGCAATTGGAATGAAACATTTCTACCCATAAATATTTTTGATAAATCACAGCCAAAGATTTTTACATTCGTGTTTATAGCCAAAATATTTATGAACTTTTTATATTGTGAATTAATTCTACAATACTCCACAATTCAGTTTATCACTTAATTGATGGAAAAAAAATACGCGCAATATAAAATCAACGAGAAAATTATCTCAAAAATTTTCACTTACACAATTTTGTGAAAAATAAAATTATTTATTTTAATAATTATTTTTTAATTTTAAAAACTGTGTTATAATAACTGTTATAATAACTGTGCATGCTTGTAATAAATATAAATCAATATATATATATAAATTTTTTATATATATATATATATATATATATATATATATATATATATTGAATATTTAAATATATAAAAAAAAATCACCTTAAAACGGTTAAATTTTGATCGAAACAACTTTCACAATCTAAATCCGAAGTATGAATTGGTGGAATTGATGTATTATTCTGGCAGGATATACATCCAGAACAGGATTCCAAGCATTCCTATGTATTATAAATAATTATATAGAAAAAGAAATTAAATGCTCATACATAATTATTTTTTTTATATTTAATTTTAAACAAGTGGGAATTATTTACTATAATATTATATAAGCATATTTTTTATATATTTGAGGAATATACTATATCCATGCTTATATATATATATATATATATATATATATAAATTTACAATATATAAAATTCAATTACCTGTGGACTATCAAATGATATACCAAATAAAGGATTATTTGGCACATATCCTGCCTCAGGCTCCAAAGGAGCATTACTAGTAACTTTACATGATATATACATAGCTCCACCTACTTTTATCTTACAAATAACCTGTTGAAAATCATAATTTAATTTTTGTTATTATTATTTTTTTATAATTTTTATATTATTTTTGAATTTTTGTTGGCTGTTCCCAAAAAAAAAAAATTTTTGACTTCCAATGCGCAAGTCAAAATTTTTAGAAAATTTTCTTATATAATTTTCATAAAACAACAAAAAAAAAATTAATATTATTTTAAATTTTAAGAATTTTTATATAAATCTGTATATAGTATTCTTAATTTACTTCTTCATGTAGATAAGCATAGTATTAATGTACATATATATATGTATGTATGTGAGAAATCAAATTATGCATAGTATATACAATAAACGCTGTTCCTGGCAACGTTTACCCAGCCTGGATACAACAGCTCATATGTATAAAGTATCCAATTCTCCATTTTGTATTTTCTACATTCATATCGTTACAATTTTTCTTGATAATGGGTGGAAAATCCTAATGAATTGATTGTAGAGCAACGAGATGAATCAAGCCAAGCATGATCCATCATATATATTAAAAGAATGATGCATTAATATTTAATTGATATAGTTATTTAAATAATCTTTTTAAAACTTCTTATATAATTTTTCTGTCTTAACAAAATAAGAATATATATACATATATGTATATATATAACACAAGTTTATCATTCTTCAGAAAATTAAGCGAAATTGCTTAACATTAAGTTTTTAACACGAAAATACACTTTTTTTTCTTAAATACAATGTGAATATGTATTAGGTACAGTTATACATATATAGGTACATTATTTAATCTGCTATATACAGAAAACCCAACAAAAAATGTGAAAGTCTAATTACTCTAATTTTGTATTTTAATTCTTGTCCGATTAGACAATTGTATATTTTTATGGGTAGCATAAAATTAAAAACTGCTTATTTATTTTAGTCTGTTCGTCCACCTGCCGGTCTCTTTATCTGTCCTAGTGCATGCTTGCAAAACTTCTACACCCTTTAAGGCGGAAGTCTGAAGCCTTATACGCAACTAGATTTTTATTAGGAACAATTATTTCTCTAGAAAACTCTCTAGATTTTTACCTTTCTTTAAAAATGTCACTTTTTGATTACATAATTGTATAGAAACTAAAAAACTTTTTAAATTCCGCAAAAGCACAAATTATTCTTTTATTGCTAAAAATCTAAAACGGCTATTACGAATATATATCCCGATGTAATTTTTGATATTGCAACGAAAACAAAAACTCTTAGAAGGCAAATTGTAAAACTCTAAAATTTTAGCAGCTCTTAGAATATATGATAAATAATTTATTTCGTTGGAAAAAATTTATTTTCCGTCTTCACCTCTTTCAAAATTTAATCTTAATTCTTCTAACTAATCACCAAATTCGATCATTATGTTAACCCTTCTTTTAATTTTTGTTCTTTTTCCGAAAAGTATGCAATAATTTTTTATTGTATAAATTAATTCTATTATAATATTATGCAATGATTGCACGTATGTACGCTTGAATTCCATCGATTTTTCACTTAAAAAATACTTGTTCAAGAAAAAAGTGCTACTTTTTATATATTTTAAAAAAATTTATTTTAAATTTAATAAATTTTATAAATAAAACGGCTTGGGTGAAACCAGATTGAATATTCAATTATAAATGCATAGCCCCACTTATGTTTTCTGGAGTTTCAGCGTTTGGTTTTTCTTTTCCATAGAACTCGAACAGAATTTTTGTACAAAGTATACTTAATAATATTGTCTGCTTACTTTTCTCATATAACAAAATGCTGTTGCACATTATAAATAATAATGAATTATAATATAAAATATATTTATTTTTTTCATCAATAAAAACATCTTACCTAGATAATAAATAATTACTAATAGTACCAATAATTGTAAAATCTGATGACATCCTTAAGACTATTACATTGAAATTAAATATGCGAGCAATATAATTGAGATTGTTTCATTTGAAAAAGGCCTTTCAATTTGGTACATTATGCTTTGATTTGTTTCAAATCCTGTAAATTATAATAATTATTAATAATATTTTATGTAAAATTTTAAATTATATTTTAAATATCAAAATTTTGCAAAACTTTGATATTTAAAATAAGAGTTGCAATATGCGGCTCTTATTTAAAAATCAAATTCGATTTTATTCTATTTTTCAATAAGACACAGCATATGAGCACACTTATTACCGCATCAATATGATGGGGATCAAAATTACAGTAGTAACACTAAAATGCTACAAAAGCTAGCGATTACAACTCTTTAACAGAGTTATTTATTAAAACCTTATTGCTCCAATTTGGAAGTCAAGGTGATGAAGCAGATGAAAATGTTGCCGGTTAATTTCTTTTTCAAATGTAACTAACATTTAAAAAACCAAAACAAGTGAAAAGTAAATTTAATATTTTCGTTTAAGCATACCGGCAAATCGGACTCTAAAGTTACAATTGTCATAATTAAATTTAGAACGTCAAAGCGCTAGCATTTATGTATTTACGACAAATATACAGTATATATTTAAATTGATTTCAATTTCTTGTAGGTACTTCTGAAGCCTGGACCTTTTCAGAGTTTGTTAAACTGTTATATATAAACTTAACACTATTGAAATAGAATAAAATTTAGCCATATAATCTTGTGAAAATTTTTTTGCAATATTGCAATTCATTAAATATTTCAACCTTAATCAACCTAAAACAATAAGAAATTATGAAAAAAAAAATATTAAAAACTTCAACTTTAAGTTTCAAATCTCATAATTTTTTTTTTATCTTTTTTTCTGGTACATAAAAGTAATAAAAGTCTCTATTCTGTGAAGAATTTATTTTTGTTTTTTATTTTATTGTGGTTTTTATGGCGAAGGACAAAATCTAGGATGCAAAGAAGAAAGAAAAAAATATAAGGAAATTTCAGTTACATGGAATATGCAGTGCTGTCACTTCATTGCGAGTACAATTGAAAATATTATGTCGCATCTTTGTGGAAAACATTTTAACTTAAAAAACTATTTTTCCATGTTCCCAGACTTTTAAAAACTTCAAAATGAATCTATGAGGTGTAAAAACTGTGTTAATAGTGCTCTATAATTTTGATTGTAAAATACTGTAGAACACGAATATTTTAAAAGTGTTAATTATTCATGAAATTCATATTTGATTTCTTTGAAGAAATTCGAGTGAGTAACATGGCTAATCCACCAAAAGGCATGTCGAATGTCAGCAATATAAAATTGTATTTTTGAATAAGACAAATTTATGTTAGATCTACATTTCTATATTTACATTTGATTATTTAATCTTATATATATCTTAAACTATCTAAGCCTGAATTTATAAACTTTGCAAAAACTATTTTTCAAATTGGACCATTATACTTAAAAAATGATTTGATGAATGTTCCAATTTGTCGGGATTCGTTACGCTATATATACATACGTTCTTATGAGGTTGACAATATTATTTAGGACTTAAATCAAACAAGAAAATTAAAACAAGATAGTAATAACTACATATGTAAATAACGATGTTTCTAATAAGGAGGGAACGGCGAGAAAATCAATTGGAGTAATATTTTAGCAAATATGTTCATATGTATGCAAAATATTGTGCATATATATCAAAATACTATGGTTGACAAATGGAATTAAAAGTGTATATATAGATGTACTTGTTAAGTTTTATGTATATACAGGAATTCCAACTTGATTTAGACTTCAGCCGCTTTAATTTTCAATTTCACATCTAAATTTAAAAAGTTCACTGAAAATATTTAAGTTGCTATAGCTAGATTTAAAATTTTGTAGCAAAAAAAAATTATTCTGTTGAAAAGTCAACATTTTTATATGTATGTACATATGAAAATGTAAACATATCTTCCAAATGATATAAGATATGCAAAAATAAAAACCACAAAGTCAACAAAGTTTAAAATCGCTGCAGAATTACTATAGATTAAAATTAATATAAAAAAAAAAAATGTAATATTCATAGTGGCATAAAAAACAGGTTTACAAAATCAAAATAAGAAGTGCTATGTTTATGATAAATAAATAAATAAAATGTAAAACGGTTATTAAATATGTCAACATAATGTAATTATACATTTTCACCAATATTATAATGTGTACGTATGTACATGCATACATACGTAATAAATATTTTAATATGGAAATAAAAGATATGAGCAAGAACGGACTACAAGAAGTTTCACAGAAAAAAATGAATTAGATTTTTCAACTAATCGTAATTAGCTGGTTTCAAATTAGGTGTTTTATATAAATAATTAGAAGTATTGACAACTTCTTTAGCTGTTTTAAAATTCACTATTAGCTGGCTCAACTATTTGGAATTAGTTGAATGCAATATTTAAAAGATTAGGTGATTTGTCTACTCATTTAGATGTATTATCTAAAATAAATAGTTGAAAAAGTTCAACTAATTTAATTAGATATTTCATCTAAACATTTAGTTATTTTAGAAAAGAAAACAAAAAAATAAGTTTACAGTTTTTATGTAAATTCCTAATCAATGACTACATTTTTAAATATTTTGACTACAACTTTAGTTGGTTCAGCTATTTCATTTTATTGCCAAAAATTGACTAAAACATTAGTTGAACTACTGAAAACATTGGTTGAGTTATCAAAAGATCAAATGTTTTACTTAGAAATAAATACCGTTACTTTTTTCTTCAATGACTACTTTTCTAGATATTTTAACTATTACCTTAGTTAATTCAGCCACTTTATTTTACTCAAAAAAGAATTAACTAAAACACTAGTTGAAATATCGAAAAAATTAGCTAAATTTAGAAAAAAACACTTGTTTTATCAAGAAAAAATTCAAAATACCGCTATTTTTTTTGTATTCTAATTTTTGAAGTTTTTGAACAGAAATTAGTACATGTTTAATATTGGCGTAGTAAATAAGCTTAGTTTTATTATTGTAAAATAAATTTTTCGTGATTAAAATTAACTTAAAAATAATTATTATTATTTAAAAAAAAAATTAAAAATAATATTCAAAAAATTTACATATTGGACTAAATAAAAAAAGTGATAATCGTGTTAAGAGTAATAAAAACAGGTTCTTACTTTCGAAGATATAGTTCTAGTATGATGTAGAAGTTTTGAAAAGTCAATCATTACATTTGCAGCCTGTAGGTAATTTTAATTTTATATAAATTTTATAATAATTATTATAACTTTAATATTAATTTCAAGTTTTAATTCCCAGTTTAAGAAAAAGGAGACTGAAACTTAAAGCAATGTAATTTGGCTCAAAAATAATATTAATCCTGAATAAATCGTAATTATATAATTAAAATATAAATTTCAGAAACCACAAACCATAAAGTCTTACATGTGGCGAAAAAAACAATGGAAACCTTCAAATTTAGATGTTTTGCATTACACCTTACGGTATTACAATACTTTAAATTTTTTTTTACTCTATTTTTTTATTAACGATATTAAAATTTATAAAATATTTTAAGCACACATTGTTCATCAAATTACAACTCAATGTTATAAAGGAGGAATATTAACTTGTCAATAATTTTAAAAATACAAAACCCATCATCATTGTTGTTAACTTTCGTGTTTTTTCATTTAACATAATGTGACATTAACTGAAAAAATATTGGATAAAATAAAATTAAACGAAACAAAACTTAATTTTTAATTTATAGTACCTTTTTATTTTCAGGATTAAACCTAAATAAATTTAGAAACGAGCCTAATTTATTTAGATACTTTTTCTAATATAATAGGTAAAAACCCTATTATAATTAACTAAAAAATAGTTATATTTTCTATTTTCTAACTAAATAATTAGGTATATTATCTATTGTTGAGAATATTTTTTAACTATTTATTTAGGTGAAATTCCTATTTCTTTAGTTAAATTTCAAAAAGGTTTTAAAATAAATCAACTAAATGATTAGGTGAACCGACTATTTGCTTAGTTCTAATCCACCTAAATTTTTAGGTATTTTAGCTAATATTGTAGATAAATCAGCAAATTTATTTGGTTAATTTTCCTAATTATTAAAAAGTAAATTCAGCTAATTTAAATTAGGCAATGTAGCTAAATAGTTTAGGAGGCTGAAAATCAAGCATTTCATTAGGTGATTTATACTATTGTTTTAGCTAAATGTTCTACTCTTTTTTTTCTGTGTTTCATTTATTGTGTGTAAGTTTTTCACGGAAAGAATGCTTACATACTTCATGCGTAAGTAAAATATCCATAGACTTAACTAATTAATAGACTAGATTTTCCTTTTCTCCCAATAATGGGACGTCTTTTCCTATATACAAACATTTTTCCATTAGTTTAGTAAAAATGGTTCTACTGACAAGCTGTTCTCTTCCCTATAAGATTTTATAAAATATAAGCAAAAATTGAAAATGAAATAAGATTATTCTTTGATTTTAAAGATTTTCTAATTTTTTACAAGAGAATCGAAAAATGGGAACTTTTAGATATTTCTTAATTTTGAATCAAAAATATTTTTCGTACTGCAAGTCTATATTTTTGTCATAATATCTTAGTTAAACAGAATTTTATTAAAGTAGAGTATGTCATGATAAAACTCATTTAAAAAACAAACCTTCAACTTGCACATTTCTTAACTTTATGACTTTCCTTTAGATTAAATGGTTTGGAAAATGTTTCAATGATTTGTACAGAAATTTATCTTAAAAGAACATTTGAAATATTTTAGAATGTTCATTAGAGACAATATTTTTAATAATGTCACAAAATAGATGCAAATTACCTATACATGTTATTAATTGTGTGCTTGTTTATAAATGCAAAGTAAAATTAAACGAAATCAATAAATATATTTATGTGCAAGTATGTAATATTAATTAATACAATAAATTTTAATTGATTTTGAGGAAAACATATGTACATACATTGACACCTTTATAATTTGAACACAAATTTTCCAAAAATCTTTTCAATTCTAGGCCTACTTGCAAGCGAATAAGAGAAATGTTTCTTATATTTTTGTAATTCTGTATGCTATAATTTCAGTAACGTGAATAACGTAAATACATATTCTTGCAAATTTAAACATATTCTTAATAATTCAGCTCTATCATGAATTCCACTCGTAGAATTCTACGAATTACGAACATAACTACGACGTAGATTTTCGAATGATCACAAATTCCTTTCGTAGAGATTATGAAACGCCAGTGGCAATATCATTTTTCGGAGTGTCAAAATCAGTATTTTATTTCGACTGTCAAATGTTTATTTATGTTTTTTGGTTGCTATTTCAGTAAAAATTTTTCATTCAGTAATTTCCTTTAATACGGTAACCGAAACTCAAACAAAACAATTCAAAATTTGAAAATTTGATACGATTATTCTCTTTAAATTGCTTGTTATGAGTGATTATTTCTTTCGTAGACTTTTGAGTATAATTTTAACTACGAACGTAATTTATGATTAATTCATTACGAATATTCGGAATAAAATTTTAGTAATTTCCAATTGATAACATGATATTCGTAATTTACCGAATTTCAGAGCTACGAACGAAATTCATGATAGGGATAAAATATTTTCTAATTTATTCCCCTAAATGTATGCAATCAGAAGTTATCATTAGGTTAAATAATTTTAGTAGGACATTTATTTTTACAATGTCGCACTTAAAATTTCAGTTTTACTTTCTTTTCACAATTCTTTTTAGTGTTGCCCAGGAAAATAATGTAAAATGTTTTAAACTTCACATTTTGCTGTATAAAATTGAAACTTATGAATTCAAATGCAATAATATAGAAAATTGCTTTCAAAAGTTTCATATAGTTTTTCCCGAAATATAATCAGATCTTTTCTGAAGCCTCAATTATCAAGCTTTATTTTTAGAAGTTTTGTCAAGTGTAATAAAACGATTAATGTAAAGTCTACGATAAAAATACAACTGAATATTTTTTTCATGTTTTAAGAATACCATAGATTTGGCAATGAAAGCAATACAGCGTTTTGATTTATATATGATTTATATACGATAAATGTACACTGTCAATAAAAAAAACAGAAGCAGCTAATAAATAATAATCTAGTGAAATATTAAGAATATTACTTATATTTGACTAGAATTATAATATACAGCAACTATATGATTTTAGTTACTGCAAAAATCATAGATTCAACGCACTTCTGTTTCCTAACAGCTACTGCTGCTATCTGTCTTTCATATAAAATTATATTACAGTTAAAAATGTACCAAGACAAAAATAACATTTTGGAACTTTAAATTGGAAAATATTCCTTGTTATTGCGATTTTAATTTTCTTTTAATCTTAAATGATTTTTAATTTCATAAAAGAAAACATTGTCAAATAACAGCTGAAAGACAATGATTATAAAAGAAGTGAATGTTATCTTTTTTATCGCGCGGTATTCATGCTTTAAAGTGCTAAAAACAGCAATTCTATTTTGGTTCTAAATAACTGGGAAAAGCGGGGCAAGGTGAACTAGTGGAACAACTACTTGATACTTTTGAATTTCGAGAAATTCATTAATGTAACTCAAAACTTACTATAAGGGAAAAAAATTTGTCGGTAGTTGTGCAGCTTTATGCACTGCTTTCTCAGTGTTAGGGAGCTAACGTCCAACTCGCCGAGGGGTGCATTCGGGTGTTCAATTGGAACCGAGGTGTAATATAAATGGAATATGGGAGGGCTACAAGAAGTCATAACTGGCTGCGGTGGTCGGTGAAGAGGACTTCCTATGCTCACATTTTGCTCCAGTAATCTACAATGCAGCTGCATAGATTGAAATGAGATGGCCCAAAAGACATAGAATTTATGCGAATTTTATCATTCCTACACGTGAAATAATCACAATCTAATTATGATATAAAGGCATGCACTTTTTATATATGATTTAAATATTACTTTTATACGTTATGGAGTTTCAAAATAATTTCTCTCACAAAGTGAAAATTATAGAAAAAGTATTGATTGAATGATGATGGATGACTAATTATTTTACTTTTAGGAGCTCATAGAATTTGCCAACTATATTTGATTGCTATACAGGAGCTTAAAATATTTTATAAAAATTAATGATGAATGTTATAAATTTTTCAATAATAAATAATTGTACATTGAAAACTAATATACTAGTTGCAATTCTTTGTTGAAATTGGATCCAATTAATAATCTTTGAATTTGTAATAAATAATAAGTTAGAAATTTTATTTCGTTGTCTATATTCATTATAAAGTGTCTATATTCATTTCGTTGTCTATATTCATTATATACATACACAATTATAAATTATTAAAATAATTGAATGGTTAAGTTTTCACTAAAATTGAACACTTTTAAATGTTTTAGCATTTATTGTCGAACCGTCGGTAAAATTTGAAACTTAAATCATAGCCTTGGCAGCAAATGTGTTTTAAGCACAATAACAAAGTAGGTGTAAGTGAATTTTATATTTAATTTTGAATATTATAGGTCTTGAATAAAAATGGTAAGAAAAATCAATTGCCGAAATTGCCGAATTTATATTCTATGTTTTTCTATAAAATGAGTTGTCGACCATTGATTTATTCCGTTAACGAATAACATTTTTCAAAAAGTAGTTATTTTTTTAAAATAATTTACTTATAAGAAAGTCTTATTGCCTTCATTTTGAAGGGGCAGTGCCAAACGGTTATCATTATTTATGTTGGTACATACATATATGTACATTTAATATGAAACGTTCCAAAAATGACGCTGGATAACCACGTTTGAATTAGAATTTATAATTTCAAGCGGGTAGTGATTGAACTTAAAACTTTCCATGTCAGCTTAATTTAGCTACTGTACATCATATAAGCCATAGGTTTGTTAACTTTATATCTTAAAGTTGGTACACCAAATTGATCTGAATATAATTTCCAGTGAGATAATGTTTGCTTGCGAAACTTTTCGAAAAATGTTGGAAACAAAAATTTGGCTTTTAATTTTTCAACTAAAGAAATTAGTTAAAATCTGTCATTACAGAAAGAGACAACATTATGTAGTAGAAAGTGATATTCGAAATAATGTTTTAAATATTTGAAATTAGCTCTAAATATTGTTTATATAGAGTACATATGCACCTACATATTACATATACATTAATTACATTTTTGACTTTTTGATTTGTTTTCGTGAACGAATTGTTTTATACTTAAATTTTTGAATTTCAAGCATTTTTAATTAAGAAATTACTTATGTTATCCTGCAAAATATAAAATATTAAAAATTTCTACTATTTTAAATATAAGTGATTAAGAAGGCATCCCAAAATTGGTTATTTTAAATGCTTAAACCAACCAATAATAATCCAAATAACATGTAGTGCAATTAATAAGAAGTTTTGAAAATTGTAAATATTTATAACTCCAAAAAATCTTGTAAGAAAATTTAATAGACTTATAATAAAAGAATTTTTTATTTGTAGGCACATGGAGCATGCTTATTGAGACTTTTGTGTAATGAATCGCTATACAGATAGTTGATACAGACACCTAAATATATATCTAAGTGTTAAAGAACTGAAATAATTGTTCTTGCTCTACACCAGTTTTTAAAAAATATTAATCCCAGATTTCTTTCACACACAAATAAATACTATAGCATTTACAGAGCTGATCAAATAGAGTACCCATTTGGCAAACAAATTTTTTTAATATTTATTTTATTTCCTTATGTAATTATTTAATTGGATCTAAAAGGCGGCACATATAATATTCATTTTCCTTTATCCTCACCATTTTTTTTTACTTATTTCATAAAGAGGATTGTTTATATTTTGAAAAAACCCCAGTCCATTTGCTACTTCAAAACTCTTTTATTTTCCAAAGCAATGATAATGTAAAGAGTTCAAACCAAAACATACATATATATGTTGTCAGATAAGAAAATAAATAATTTATAGAGAGCAAATAAACATGTCAACTGAATTTTTGGTTATACTTTAAACATAAACGAAGCAATGTTTCATTTTTATTTGAAATGGATTTAGGACTTTGAAGTGGACTTTCAAAATAAACTATTTTTTATAATGATTATAAAAACTAAACGTAATTATATTTGTCATCATTTATGTAAGATACATACTTATTGGAAAAACACAAAAATTTAGATTAATTTGACTTGCATACTTGTTTTTTTTTAACTGTTTAATTGTATTAAAATTTACATAATAAACTTACATTTATTTAATTATTATAAACATACATATGCATACATATATATATATGTATATGTGTGTGTTGAAGTAATCCCAAAAATTGTGAAAAAATATTTTTAAAGTTTATTTTGAATACACAAATAATTTATTTTTTAATTTTTTATATTTTTTTCTTATTATATATTTGCTTGATATGCAATATTTTTAAAATTATTTTTATTTTTAATATTTAAGACTAGGTTTAATATAATATTAACGATATATCAAAATATATTAACTACATGTGCTTATAATCTAAGTATGCCTTTGTATAATATATAGGCATGTAAAATTCTTCAATGCACCAATATGAATTCTGTTATACAATTTTTTTTTTAATTAATTCATTTTCAAATTTTAAAGTAAATTTTTCTATTTTATTTATTTAAATATAATAAACATATATACATATGTATATATATTTTTGTTATATTTTATTCGTGACACTAATTCCAATTAAATATACAAAATTTGCAAACGAATAGGTTTTGCGAAGATTTTACACATACACAATTAAGAACATAATACATACATATGTACTTTTATATATACATAAATTTGATTTTAAGGCACCTTTTATAAATTACTAAAATTTTCTCCTTTTATATACATACATAAATCTAAATATTAAAGTACAAAATGTAAATAAAATCCGAACATGCTTTAACGAAAAGAAAAACAATACTGACTGAGACTGACAAATTGAATTTTCTTTGAATATTTTCATCGATTAAAGTTCAATAAGTATAAAATAAAATGAAAAAAGAAAGAAAAAAGAAGAAGAAGAAAAAAAACGCCTCTTCAATGAAAACTAATTAACGTTATAGAATTCCCATGTGAGTATTTTAGAGTTCATTCCGTTGTATAGTGTCATCATATGTGTTATACACATATATAGGATAACGTAATAACGGAAAATGTAAATTTTTTTTAACTACCACAATAGTAGTTTTTAAAATTTTTCCTTTTGTAAATTTGTGTGTATGTTATGTATGTGTGCCTATATGCGAAGCTACATATTATATAACAATTTGCTTATATCATTACGTACATCATGTGTGTATATGTGTTTATAGTAAATCATTATTTATTTTGATCCTTTTTTTTTCCCATGTACTTGGCCTTTAGATTTTTTTTTGTTAATGCACAAAAAACACGTTAATAAAATAAGGTACTACAATAGAAAAAATGTGCTGCTCATCATTCTAAAATTGTTTTTTTTGTTACGTCAACATAATTTTTCGATAATATACAAGTACATTTGAATTTTTGCATAAATTTTATATTTGAAAGCGAAAAGCAAAACCAGAAAATATTCAATTTAAACTGTTTGAGCATGTTTGAATTTGAGAATTCCTGAATTCAAGGCCCCGCATTCATGGATTTTAATTTAATAGGAAGAATTGCCGAAATTTGATTTGAGAGTCCTTCTAGTTCATATATAGTTTAGTACAATTCATATAATTTAAAAATGTTATAAATTAAAAAAAAATTTTAAACCTTATTTAATACACTTAAAAAATTTTTTTTATATTATGTAGACCAAGTACACGATGACACAAGCAGAAATATATAATATCCAGTTTTTATTTAAAATCAGTCGTATTAGTATATCAGGCCTAAGTTTTTAAATTTTTTAATCATATATGATTTTATGAGGACCCCAATCAAAAAATTGTCCCGAACTGAAGTATAGAGATTGTAATAAACAATACGTTGATTTGAAAATAAAAGTTTAACGTTATTAAGAATAGTAGGTTACTGGAATAGAGAATAGTGTAATTAAAGGAAATTTTACTCATTTGAAAATACCATTTTTGTATTCATGCAAATTCATATGAGAATGAAAGTAACAAATCCACATACCTTCAAGATAAAAGTTTTTCTTCTAATTAAATAAAGCAATAAATTTCTCTTTCGTTGTATGTACTTCCTTGTATCTAGCTCAAGAAATTAAATTTTATAATAGATTTCTGGCGATGTATTTTCTAAATATCTGAATCAAGTCTTTCATGTGATCGTCACATTCAAAGAATGAACAAGTTTAAATTTTCTATTTATGCCTTCAAAAAATATTAAGTTATACGTATTAATTAACACACGGTTCTTTAATCTTATACATTCTAAACGAAATATTTCAATATAATACGCACCAATTTGTTAAACGAATTTTGTCCTTACACTATATCACATGTGTGTTGAAAAAAATTTATCTTTTACGTTGCGTGATAATTTAAATTCATTCATTATACCTGATCAATGTCCTTAGTAAGTAAAGTTGATAGTGTAGAGAAACTTAACTATAAAAAAAATTCTTTATATTTTTTTTCAATCATTCAGGTATCTTTGTTTCCTTTTTTTTTTGGTTAATATTATGGAATTACGGTAATATAATCCTTTGGCATTGGGCTAAAAAAATGTGAGTATAAAAAAACAAAAAAAAACTCCAAAGATTATTTTCATCCAACTGGTCAATGGCTGATATTTAGAAAAAAAAAATTTATTTAATTTGAACAATTTTTAAAATTTGTATTTTGCACAAAAATTTGTTAACCGAGCCAAAAAGGTGGGAAGTTTTACATAATATTTGTAGGCATTAAAGCCGATATAAATAAAATAATAAAATTTATTTATTTTTCTAACTTAGAGTCTTTTAAATTTAATTATATTTTTTTATGTGATTTATTATTAATGTTATGTTTAAATCCAAATTTTGCTTTTACAAATATCAAAACTGTTTCATTTTTCTAGACTCCTAAAGTTAACTGTACTTGTTCAGATTACAAAATGAGTCAAATTGTCATTATACTTCTGCAGCTATAACGTATATAATATATAATATTTATTAACATTAGCATAGTACGTCAAACCAAAAAACTTTCTTACAAATTTTTAAAGCAATATGGCAAAGCACATAAATATCAATATTTTAACCGAAATACGCTAAGAAAAGGCTATGTATAATTTCTCACCCTGAAAATAAAATTATAATCTGAACTATGCAAAGTAAATTAACTAATTCCATTAATTTAATTCCATTAAAAATTATATTTATACTGTCAGTTTTCAAAATTAACTTCTAAATATTTTAAAGTGTAATCTACCCGTCTCTAACTTATAACCTCTATTTTTACAGAACTATCAAACTACCCTTATTTGAATATCAAGTGGTAATGCAGAGCTACACATTTTCAATCTTATATAAATACATAAGTAAATTCAAAAGTAAAAATTTTTAAATTTAAAAATTGTCCCACTCTAGTCGACATTTTTTTTTTATTAAACAACTGCATATTCATTTTTGCTTTTCTTTCTTATTTTTTAATACATTCGTTCATTCATTCATTCATTCAATCATACAACGTTAAAATAAGAATAGTAATAATAAATTCCAATTGATTGTATATGTAGTATGAGTGTGTTTGTATAGTTATAAAATATTGCTGTGGGATGTGGCATATTTAACAAAAATGTTTATGTGTGCATATTGAATACGAAAATTTTTTTAAATTCAAAATGGTTTTCATTTTCTTATGAGTTTCTACTCTTTAATTTCTGCTCGAAAGAAAATTGAAATATAAAAATTTTAATTTTTGTTATTTAACACAAATTTTCAAGAAAAGTATCTGCATTTTCTATTTCGTAATTCACAACAAAATTCTATCTTCTTCTGTTCATTGAGTTTTATTTATACTTCATTCAGTAGTTTATGCGCAAAGTATAATGACACAATAAAATCTTAAGTTATTCACTTCTGCTTTGGATTTATACACATAGTTTTTATTAATATAAAATATTTATTTACTTATATAAACGCAAGAAAAGCTTATAATTAAAAAAAAACGTAATATATACATTCATACATAAGTATAATATATAGTTAAATATTTGTGTAGATGTACGAGTATTCTTATCTTGTGAATATTTTATTTCTGAATGCTTAGTGTTCAAGAAGGAGGCATTAAAAATTTTGTTTCAACCGATGATTTTAAGGATATTTTTTTTTAAAAAATTTTTTCTTCAGGGTTGTACTTCGATCATTTATTAATTTACTTTCATGGTACTTTTATTCTTAAATGCAGTTTGTTGTCTGATCTCTTGTCTTTAATTTGTTATAATGACATAAATATATTTATGTTTGAATTTTGCAAACCTTTCTCTACTTTCACATCTGATTAACAACCTTTTTTCTGATCAGTTTAATGAGTCGCGGTATTTCTGAAACAAGTCAAAATTTTTAAGCAAAATCTATATTGTCTTTCTCTATCAGTTTTTTTGATAATGCGACTAAATGTATGTGTTCTATAATATATTTTTTAATAAAAAAAATTTACATACAAATATATGAAAAATAACAATATAATGTACTATGAAGCAGTCGGTTCTGACCATTGGTGCAGTGGTTATGGCACCGGTCCTTTAATCGAAGGGTCTCGGGTTCAAACCCCGGTCAGGTCACTATAAAAATTATATTCAATATTATTATAACTTAATATACAATACTAATAAATATTATACAAGTAATTTTCAAATATTCGTAATATTCGATATTAAAAAACTAAGAAAAATAAACAGTAAATATTAATAACCTCAAATAATTTATATAAATAAAAACTACGGCAGGCTAGTCACCTACCTAGTTAAACTCTATGACACTATGAAACAATTGCATGAGAAATCATGCACTAGCCCTGTGCTCCTTCTAGGAGTGAATAAGGAACAAAAAAAAAAATGAAGCAGTCGGTTAAAAATGCTAGAAAACGTTTGAAACAGTTTATATTAGTAATGGTTCTCTTTAAAAAAAGTAAACCGACGTAAAAGTTTGGAAAGCTTTTGAAGAACATTACAAAATTTACTGTTCTATTTATATAGTTTATAATTACTTATATATAGAGAAACGTTATAAATCTAAATCACGTTTACTTCACACCTCTCCATTTAGGTATAAAAGTCGATTGTGAAGGCAACCTCACTCAACTTTTATAATTAATGTATTAATTTCTTAACAAGAAATTTATTGTATTGTTTCATTTATGAATTATTTGTGATCATATTTTTTGGACCCCAATCTATTAATGACCAAATTTTATATGTATTTGAAATCCTTACCAACTCATGTCGCTCACTAATAAAGTCCGCGGTATATTTTAATCAAAAACCTTATACTAACCCAAATTCATTAATTAGTATCGATGAAATAATCTCATTTATAATACAAACAATATTATTACAATTTTAATCAAGGATCGGTTCAATTGAAACTAAGTGCAACACTGAAATAACAGTATATACACCCCTTGCATGTTAAAAAAAAAATGAATTGAGAGCTTATAAAATATACACAGACTTTATAGACCGTTTTGAATAAAATTCAGTTCTATAGGAAGGTATACCTTTAAAAAAAAGTTTCAAAAAACAAATTTATGTGGATGTTATTTGGAGAAATGTCATTCAAACGGAAAATCTAGATATCCTCTTGTGTGATAGTTGATACCTTAAACAATGTTTGTTTATTTAAAAAAAAAAGTAATATAAAAAACTAAGAAAAAAAAATTGTATACATACTTACACTTTTAATTTTTTTTACACTAAATATTATAAAAAAAACCAATACAGGTTGGTTAGTGTGTTTATATTTATGTGTTTTTCTCTTTTGAGTTATTTTTCGTCATACACATTGTGTTCTCAGGTGAAAATCATTTGAGTGGAAATGGTTTTTAGATCCGTTCATATGTAATGTTTAAATGTACGAGTATACAAGTATACACACAATATAATATAAGAATACACATAAATATAAGAATTCATGTGTACATATTTATATATATATTTCATAATCGTATATATGTATGAATGTATACTCAATATTGATATAGAGGATCAAATTGCTTATGGGAAATTATTTTTAATTCATAATAAAAGGTCAAACAACCCGATAGCATTTTTTTTTGTTAAAAAATGTTGTTTTAAATGTAATTGTTCCTTAAAACTAAAATAAAAAAAATTATTTTAAATAAAGGTAATTACAAAAAAATTAAATTTAGTTTTTTTTTGGACTATAGCAAATTATACGATAAAATATACAATGAATCTCGAATAATATTTAATGTATAAATATTCTGAGCCATATTGAATTTTAATTATTTGCATCATCTTCAATATTAAATTTACAGAAACAAGATCGGAATTTTATTTTTGCAAGCGTTAACCATAGAACTAGGTGTTCATTGCAACTAATTGTAGCTGAATTATTTCTACAATTTTTAATTAATATTCAACATTTTTGGTCAAAATTGTATACAAAAGTGGAAAGGGGATTTTTAACCTCAAACACTTGGACCTGGTTAAAGACACACCTTGTACATTTTCAACCAAGCTATTTTTAAAATTAATTTTTAAATCAAAGATTACTGGCCGGAAAAGTTAAATTATATATAGGGAAGTATGAACAAACTATTTTTAAAAAGATATTGGTCTGTATGTGGACGCGTGTGTGTCAACTCCGATTGAGCCGATTTTTGTGAATTTATTTTGGCTTCATCAGGAATTGATCAACTTTTGGGATAAGTCAGGCCTCGACAACTAAACTTTTTATATTGGTCGGTTTTACATTTTTAATCATTTTTAAGCGCATATTCAATAGATTTTCTTGAACATTTTTGTATATAAGGTACGAGAACCACCTAACTTTTGAACGAAATTAGGTTACAGCAACTGAACTTTTAGTCAAATTTATACATTTTCGCGTACATAATGAGAAATAACAAATCAATTTTCTTGAATATTGATTTAATATTTTGATTCTGGATGTTAAAAATATAAAGTTTCAAATTTTTTGGGAATATCAAGGCTCGGAAATCGAATTAAGCACCAATTTTACATTTTTTACTAAGTCTTAGGATCTAATAATTGATGGAATTTCTTGAATTTCATTTTTGAGTTCCATTTACAACCAGAAACACCTGACAAACTTTGTTAGGTTATCGATAGGCATAGAGCAAAACAGTACTAAGGGGCGAAATTGCATTTTCTTAAGTTTTTTCAAAAGGGCGCTACCGTCCTTAAAAGTTGAAAGTATTTTACATTTAAGTATATTATACAACATTTTTGCTAAATTAGACAATATTGCCAATAGATTCAAGAATTTATAATACCAAGGTATCAATATATTGTGGCTGCAATTTGTTTTGTAAATATTGCAACAACCAAAAACTTTTTCAAATATATGTTGTACCTATATAAATTTTAAATTTACAGTGAAAAAATCTTTTGATAACCACAAATCTTTTTATACCACAAATTTCACATTGTGTTTTCGATTTACTTTACAGGTTGTTCAGTAGTTATTAATTAGTATATAAAAAAAAACTTAATTTCGATAATTCAGAGATGCACTTATACATAATTCTAACTCAAATTTTAAAAGACTATTTTTTTGTATAATTAAAGATTTATGAAAATTAAACAGTTTTGCAGATTTGTGATAATTTTAATGTTTAATGAACATTTTTGCTGATTTTGTGAAAATAATTTGGAAATATACTTTAAAAATACAATTTTCGAATGTGATTATTTTTATAGCAGAGAATTATCGAATTCTAGCAGATTTTGCAGTTTTCACTTATCGAACATGCTTTATATTAACTATATCCATGATTTAAAAATAAATCAATAAAGTTCCACGTATTTTGTTATACAGATTTTTAACTTTAAATTGAATACACTCATATACATACATATAGTTATATTAGATTATATACAAAGAATAATTAAATTACCTAATTTTTGCATTCAAATTTGCATATTTCTTGGCGCAAAAGTAAATATTCTACTTATAATTGCTTTACACTTCAAACTGCTTCATTTTTTATAACACTTTGCAATACCAAAGGAATAGTAGGTAGCACGTATAAATCACGTTATATGTACCGTTATCTATTTTAAATAAATATATAATGTAAGTATGTATAATAATTTCATATTGAATAAATTGCAGAAATTCTTTTTTTTTTGTTTATATTTCATTCCTATTTAATAAAAAAGATTATTTTTAAAATACGCATTCATTTGTAATGGCATAATAATAGATAATTGTAATTATTATTATTAATAAAAATAACTACGTTTAAATTGAAAATAATATTTTTATAGAATGGGGGGGGGGGGGTTACTACCTTGAATCTCAAGATTCTACAAAAATATTCATTATATTTCGAAAATATATTTTTGTATATGATTGAATACAAATTTCTATTATATACATACATACATATTAATATTTATATTTATTGTAAAATGTAAAATTAAAAATATTCCTTTATAATAAAAAACAAAACAAATATGTAACAAAAAAGAAAAATACCTTCATTGTTTTGTAAAAAAAAAAATATTTTCCAAGAATTTTCTTTTGAACCATATTTTCCTCTTTTATACCTTTACCTATATTAATTTTTGCTAGAGAAATTCAATGTAAAATCAAATAGATACAAATGTAATATGTACACACATATACAAAATACATATATAATAATGAAAGTGCTTGTAAATAAAAATAAAATATTATCGCGCATACATAGAGACTTAAACTTTTTTTTAATTTTTCTTCTATTGCTTCAAAAATCAATGAAAATTAAGTTATGTGGCTTCTGGCATATTTTACAATATATGTACAAATAAAAAAAAATATGTAATTCAAATAAAAAAAAAATTCTTTATAGACAGAGTGATTTATTTGGAAATTTAATAATTAATTTTAGTACATTAAATTTCTTTGCCATAATTTTCATCATTTTTATATCTAAACATGATTGCTTTTCTATTAAATATGAATATAACACATAACTGTATTTGAGTGCCTTAAAAGTTATACACAGAAAAAAATGAATTAGATTTTTCAACTAATCGTAATTAGCTGGTTTCAAATTAGGTGTTTTATATAAATAATTAGAAGTATTGACAACTTCTTTAGCTGTTTTAAAATTCACTATTAGCTGGCTCAACTATTTGGAATTAGTTGAATGCAATATTTAAAAGATTAGGTGATTTGTCTACTCATTTAGATGTATTATCTAAAATAAATAGTTGAAAAAGTTCAACTAATTTAATTAGATATTTCATCTAAACATTTAGTTATTTTAGAAAAGAAAACAAAAAAATAAGTTTACAGTTTTTATGTAAATTCCTAATCAATGACTACATTTTTAAATATTTTGACTACAACTTTAGTTGGTTCAGCTATTTCATTTTATTGCCAAAAATTGACTAAAACATTAGTTGAACTACTGAAAACATTGGTTGAGTTATCAAAAGATCAAATGTTTTACTTAGAAATAAATACCGTTACTTTTTTCTTCAATGACTACTTTTCTAGATATTTTAACTATTACCTTAGTTAATTCAGCCACTTTATTTTACTCAAAAAAGAATTAACTAAAACACTAGTTGAAATATCGAAAAAATTAGCTAAATTTAGAAAAAAACACTTGTTTTATCAAGAAAAAATTCAAAATACCGCTATTTTTTTTGTATTCTAATTTTTGAAGTTTTTGAACAGAAATTAGTACATGTTTAATATTGGCGTAGTAAATAAGCTTAGTTTTATTATTGTAAAATAAATTTTTCGTGATTAAAATTAACTTAAAAATAATTATTATTATTTAAAAAAAAAATTAAAAATAATATTCAAAAAATTTACATATTGGACTAAATAAAAAAAGTGATAATCGTGTTAAGAGTAATAAAAACAGGTTCTTACTTTCGAAGATATAGTTCTAGTATGATGTAGAAGTTTTGAAAAGTCAATCATTACATTTGCAGCCTGTAGGTAATTTTAATTTTATATAAATTTTATAATAATTATTATAACTTTAATATTAATTTCAAGTTTTAATTCCCAGTTTAAGAAAAAGGAGACTGAAACTTAAAGCAATGTAATTTGGCTCAAAAATAATATTAATCCTGAATAAATCGTAATTATATAATTAAAATATAAATTTCAGAAACCACAAACCATAAAGTCTTACATGTGGCGAAAAAAACAATGGAAACCTTCAAATTTAGATGTTTTGCATTACACCTTACGGTATTACAATACTTTAAATTTTTTTTTACTCTATTTTTTTATTAACGATATTAAAATTTATAAAATATTTTAAGCACACATTGTTCATCAAATTACAACTCAATGTTATAAAGGAGGAATATTAACTTGTCAATAATTTTAAAAATACAAAACCCATCATCATTGTTGTTAACTTTCGTGTTTTTTCATTTAACATAATGTGACATTAACTGAAAAAATATTGGATAAAATAAAATTAAACGAAACAAAACTTAATTTTTAATTTATAGTACCTTTTTATTTTCAGGATTAAACCTAAATAAATTTAGAAACGAGCCTAATTTATTTAGATACTTTTTCTAATATAATAGGTAAAAACCCTATTATAATTAACTAAAAAATAGTTATATTTTCTATTTTCTAACTAAATAATTAGGTATATTATCTATTGTTGAGAATATTTTTTAACTATTTATTTAGGTGAAATTCCTATTTCTTTAGTTAAATTTCAAAAAGGTTTTAAAATAAATCAACTAAATGATTAGGTGAACCGACTATTTGCTTAGTTCTAATCCACCTAAATTTTTAGGTATTTTAGCTAATATTGTAGATAAATCAGCAAATTTATTTGGTTAATTTTCCTAATTATTAAAAAGTAAATTCAGCTAATTTAAATTAGGCAATGTAGCTAAATAGTTTAGGAGGCTGAAAATCAAGCATTTCATTAGGTGATTTATACTATTGTTTTAGCTAAATGTTCTACTCTTTTTTTTCTGTGTATGTAAATATTTGTAAATCGAATATGACATGTAATATAAATATACTTGCGCAACATATATATTTATTCTTTCTTATGCATATTTTTATGTATGTGTACAAATTTTCTATTTGCTATTGCTAAAAATTGAATTTTTTTAAAAGAACTTTTGAAATTCAATTTATAAAATTGAATTGTGTGCAGCTTAAGTACTTACAATATTTTTCATATAAATATACGTATGCAAATGAGTATGTATATAATTACGTAGATGACTCATTTCATAATTTAATATGTAACTAATTTAAATCATCCAGCAATTATTATTCAGAAAATAACGTAACTTAAGTCGAATTCAATGAATCAATAATCATGTAGCTGAATAATCATCAATAAGTACATGTAGCTGAACTGCATGCCTTACGATTTCTTATATATACATATAAAAATCCACAGATTCCACATTAAATCCACATTAAATTGCATGTATGAATGATTTTTTGAAATAAATTTCTTAATACTTTGAGCTGCTTAATTAATTTCAATAAATCTATATAAAATTTTTAAAATTAGAATATTTTTGATTTTCAGTGATAAATTATTTTCCTATCAATTCAGTTTCGAAAAATAATTTTTTTTTTCAAAAAAAAAAAAAAAAAACAAAAATAGGCTGACTAAAATTGTTGTTAGAGCTGTCAATATTAAGGGACTTTAATCCAACCTTAAACGTCATAACTTTCTAAAACCAATCGGTCTGACTAACGATTAGTTTTTCTCTATCATATTTTTATATTTATATTCAGGAAGGAAGGCGGCATGTCTTACTTGTTTCAGTCTTTCTGTCCTAACTCACTCATCAGTCGAAAATCGTCAATATTCGCATGTTGCTCTACACGCGCCCTATATGTTTTATGGCACGGTTCCTTATTTCATCACTAATTGTCGAGATTGGATTAGATGCCGCCCTATAACAAAAGCCTTGTTCTGGAAAGGTTGCATTTTTTTGATATATGGTTGGCACAAAAACTGTACCCCATATAACCATATCGACCTGACAGCCAATATCTTTCTCTATATTTTTTTTAAATTCTTTTATTTTCTTCCTGACATGGCCTTTCCATTTGACAGCGAAAATCATTCGCAGGAACTTATGTTGTTTTTCGGATTGAACACATGCATATTTACAATTACCAATTCTGTCACATTTAAATTTAATTGAGGTGGAATTGGTGAATTATCGAATTGAGAAATTATGGAATTGTTTAGGATAGCACAAATTACAATATCTTGCACGTCACAGCAAAATATGTACATACATATATGTAAAATTGATTAATACTTATAAGAATAACTTATTTCAGCAAACTAAATTTGATATATAAGGTATGTACATAATATCAGTCTATATAACTGTGACATATGTGTGAAGGTTTTTTAATAAGCAAAAAAAAAACCTATAGAACCTTAATTTTTTTCTATAAAACGTTAAGACATTTTTTATTACTATTAAAATTTTATAATCCAATTTTGATCTGTCTGTCAATTATTAATGCAGAGAAAATAAAACGATATGTGGTACCGAAGTAAATTTAAAATTCTATATATATACATACATACATATACAAATTTTAGTATTTCGTATATTTATAATTTCATACAACGATTTTTCTTGTTTTTAACGTATAGGAAAATAATAACATAAGAAACTTGATCTTTTTGATCCAGTTTTAATTTCTTTTCTCATCATATCTAAAAAAAAATAAAAAAAAAATTTCATTTCTTTTCCATAGTTTAAGAAAAGATAAGCGAACCAGTTGAAGAGTATTTCATCATACATATGTGCGTATAAAAAGTATTTGTGACCATTGCATATAATAACAGAATTCAAGAGACATCTTCTTTTTAACTACTTCACTCTTTATCAGTGATCATCCCATTGCTATATCATTATCAATATCATCATGTAATTATCAAGAAGACTACTAAGAGTGTGCCGATGAATGTAATTATAATTATTATACCGATATACATACATACATATAGAATAATTTTTATGTAGCCAACGGTCGTCTTTAGTGTATCATAATGTGCATGGGTATAAAAACTTAAATTAAGAATTTTACTTCCGAATATCAAATATCAACAAAAAGGAGGAAAGAATAATAATCATGATAACAGAACTTTAAAACTACGCACAAGTCAAAATCGGCAAACCATATTTTATATATGTATATATGTAATTAATTTTATTTTAATCTTATTCAAGAACACCTAAATAAATATTGTAAAAATTTAACAAAACAAAAAAGGAAAAAAAATTGTCCTTAGAAAATCTTCAATTCTCTTCAAAATATCTGCATTCTTTTATTCTTTATAACAAATTGGAAGCAAAAAATTGCACTCCTTTATGAATTTCTCTACCCTTTCCTAAAATATTAAAATTTTTCATTTTTTCTGCATTTCAGATATGTATATATATATTATGTATGTCGTAAGATATCTATTAAATATTATGTTACATTTAGCAGTTTATCAATTTATGAAAGGTATTAGTGCATACCACATATTTTAAAATTACCGTTTAATGTTTTAAAAATTGTTTCGTCATAACCATTATAAGATATAGAGTGATAAATTAATGTTATAACCAATCGGGGAAAAGTTATACGAAACGAAAAAATTGAATCAAATTTTGTGGTTGTAGTCAATTCCTTATTTTATGTTGTATCGTAAAGTAACAGATTATTTAGGTACATGATATAATTTGAATTTTTCAAATGGTAAATTTTAAAGAAACTTTGGAGAGACCGAATATTTTTACCACAAAAGAAACATATTATCTTTTGTAAGACAAATAAGTATTTTTGATATTGAATAATAGTAATTATAAGGTATAAGAGGTTTCTGAATGTATGTATATATAAATCTGGTTATGTCAAGACAAATTTCACATTTAATTCACTAATTTGTATTAGAAAAAAAATCATGTAAGATATTAAACCCAAATTTGAATGAATAGCGTTACATTTATCAACCGTGGAAGTAGTTTATAAATCTATTTTGAATTATATTAGACATGGTGGATCTACTCTGCCTTGCCTTCCATACCTACAGCATCTAAAGCACTCTACCCAGACGTATCCTACTGCGAAGACTTAACTACTCACTTTTGCTGTGGATCAATGCTCCACACTCACTGAAACGAAAAGGTGCATCAAAAAAATTTAGAGAATTCCACACAGTTTTTTAAGCCAAAACATTTTTAAAATAGATGTGCAATATTTTTTCGAATAAAATATATAACCAAGATTTTTTGTATTATTCTACGAAGCTATAAGTTTAAGACACAAATTAGTCGAATTATAAAGCAATATTTTTCAGTTGCTTTCTTCTAAAAACTTTCGTTTTCTTTCTTACCCTTTAAATTTTGCCTTTTCTAAACTCACACAGTTACGGCTAATTCTGACCTAGCCACATACAACATTTATAACATTAATATACATTAATAACATTTATAACATTTAATAATTATTACAATTTTTTATCCTTGCTTATATCATCGTTTGCACTAGCAAGTTTTATAAAATCTTAAAATTGAAATTAATTTAAACAATTATAAATATTAATAAGTAGCTAGCAAATCTGAAATGCGAAAAAAAACTTTTTGATGTTCATTTTTAATACTCTTCGAAAATGAAGAACACGTGTCTAATATTTACTTTTAATATACTCTAGAATAATAAATACTATATGAATGTCAGAATAGAGTAACTCACCTCCTTTTTTTAACGCTTATTTGATTTTTGATGTAATGCGTATATAGTGAAATCCACCCTTCATTATTATAAGGGTAATTATGGTAAATTTTTTTTTTCCTCTTAGATTTTATATTTCAATCACCTATGCGAATTTATAATCTATTAGCTTAGTAATTTACTGGTTAATCTCCGACAAAAACTGTAATAAGTAAAATTGTATCTTTGGTATAAAGATAATATTAAATGTGATAATAGATGATGTAGTACACAGGTGATCACGTGTATCAGTAAAATAGATATATGGGATTGGAATCACATGTATTTAGATTGATTAAAAGATACATTTATTTTTTTTTAAGTGTATGTACGTAGGTATACTATTTCAATTATAAAGTGCGGTTTCCCATTGTTAAAGTTAATAAGAAATACAAATAAAGTTAATTTCTATAAAAATTTCTGTTTACATTCATTTGATGGTACAATAATTTATTTCTATAGATGGGATGGTAAAATACTAGAAATAATATGTTCAAGATATATTATTTACTATATATAGAAGTTTTAATTGTTCTTTTTTTTTGGATAGTTTATTTTATTATAAGGTGTACATCCGATAGATATACATATGTACATATGTGTGTTCTTTGAGCATATAATATACACTAAGTCCTCGAGATACCAGATTTTTTGGTTCCAGAATTTTATGTCGTAACGCGAATTGTCGTTTGAAGAGGTTTTCCTAAAATGTATGGAAACAAAAAGTAAATTAGACAAACTATTTTATAATATAATTGACCTATTTTTTAAAAAATGGTAACAAAGTCTAAAAAAACAACAAAAAATAATAACGAAACTAAAAAATTCAATTTTCTAACAAAAATAAATAAAATAAAATCTGATGAAGTTGATATACATACAATGTATCATACTTCAATTCTTATTTTTAACTAGAAAGAGTTCATTATTGAAGTATGTGCTTTAGACTTGTCTTATAATTAAATTCGGTATAGATTTTTATTCAAAAATCAGTAAAATCTGTCAAAAAACAAAAAAATTTTTAAATTTTTAATGTCGTATCAGGAACAATGTCGCAAGCCTAGTAAAAATGGTCCAAATTTATATCATGTCGTAAGTCGCAATGTCATATTAGAAGATGTCGTATCTCGAGGACTTAGTGTAATGATTTAACGTACAAACATAATTACAACTGCAAAATTTTAACTTACTTTTATAAATTAACGTATCTTAACTTAAATATACAAAACAAACTCAAATATTTGGATAATACGCTTATGTAATACTCAATTTATACATCTGGTGATTACATAACTTGTTATATTGCAAGTGTGGCTGAAATTTTTTTAATATAGCATCTTTCGCTTTTAAGTGTAAGAGTAAGTGTATATATACCTATGTATTTAGGTACAAACTTTTCATTACAAAATTGTCATTGTTCGAGATTTGTTGCATTTAAACATCGATCTTAAGCCTTAATTAGTAATTAAGGCTTTAATAAGAAAATTAAATCTTACTTTAATAAGAAAATTAAATTTAACAATGGTTATAGCTCTTCTATATAAGTATAAAGAAGTAAAAAAAAAACAGTTATATATAAGGAAAATTATATATGTACATGTATAATTCTGAGCTCTATAATTTTTCGATCACTTTTAAACCAAAAACCTTAATTTTTAATTAGATTTAATTTTTCCAATATAATTACTAATTTTTTTAATTGGAATTTATAACTTTTACTCATTATGTATATCATATGTGAAAATCTTAAAATTTCTATTAAATTTATCAGCATCTAAATATAAGTGACTTAATAGCGAGAATTAAGTATGCTAAAGTTTTTTGACTTTAAAACTACATAGACATTATATGCATTATTTGGTAGTCACTGCTTCTCATGGAGTTAGTAAAAATACGAGTTACAAAGAAAGTCCTGCATTTAATTTTAAGTACATGAAGTTTTGAAAACTCTGTAGTTCTTACCTTAAAAACTGCATTTACAATAAATTGGCATTATTTTGAGATTAATTTGGACCAATGTATTGTAAAATGGTACTTTTCTCCTTAGCAAGTGAAAATATGTACTTTTTCTAAAAAACCTAGTAGCTAGTTCCTTCTAATTACACACTTTCATTAAAATACAAAAACATTTCAAATTATTCCATTTATTTTTTGCCTGTTTTGATTTCGAGTTTTCTATACGAAAAGTTGACTAAAACCTAAAAATTTTTATGGTAAAATGAAATTTGGACTTTGGAGTTTTCTGAACAAAATATCAAAAATTCAAATTTCAACTCGAAATTTTAACTATAATTTTGATTGAATATATTTTCGAATTTTTTTCGCATTTTTTTGTACTCCCCTGTTAGGCAACATATCTGAGAGATTTGAGAGTAAAAAATGATAGCACACTGAATAAAAAAATTTGGTGTTATATATTTTAATTTAGAATATACGACTTAAAATTAAAAATTTTCTTAGATATTAATTTAAAATTTAAGTTTGTAATTATTTGATTTTAAGTTTTTGTATGACAATGCTTTAATAATTTTATAATCATTATAAAAAATGCGTTGTTTTAAGTTGTCTCCTATATAAAAACAAACATAATAAAAATCTAATAAGGAAACTTGTATAAGTTGTAAATTTACTGGTGCGTTAGTTTAGGTAAATCATAGTGAATTACACTAACTGTGAAAATATTTCCCAATATAACTGAAATCTAATATAATTAAAATCTAATTATAAAAAATAACCTAAGATACCTAAAAAGAGAATATAATTATGGACTTTAATATAAAGAGAATGCACATATGCAATAATTATTATGAAGCATATTAATTTAATTAATATAGTATACACATGAAGAATATTTAGATTTTTATATGATTATATAAAAATCTCCCACAATGCATACTGTGGGAGACATTTCATATATAAATAGCAAACTTGCTAATATACCAAATGTACATTTTCTCAAATTTGAAAACATGCACAAAAATCAATTTAATATTTCGAGAAAGATTCTTTATGTCAGCCGTGCTTGAAATACAAGACGATGTTTTTTAAGCGGGTGAAGGTGTAAAAATGATTTTCCTTCTAACAAAATTAATTATTTTTTTGGGTCTAAAACCTGTTGAAATTTCAAACTTGTACAACTTACCATCTAGAAGAAAAACAATACCAAAAATTTGAAAAAAGAAAGTTTTAGAAAACGGTTAATTTAATGGTCATTCTCTCATTTCAATGTTCAAATATGCTGCTCCGTAGTAGAAGTTTTCATCTTCCTCAGCTCTGTTAATTTTTCAGCCTTCTTTAAATTGATAGTTTTATTTTGGCGCTGTTCCAGTATTTTTCGTTTTGTAAGTTGCTAAAGTTATAAAAATTTTATTAATTTTTACCGAAACTAAAAATTAAACTACTTTAGAAGATCTTCTATATTGTCATTCTTCATCTTGTTTGAAATTGATTTAAGCTATCGCAGTTAGAAAACTAAAAGTGAAATATCCCGTAAAATTCTTGAAATGTTTCTTTTTGCAATTGCAGTTTTCAAAAAAACTGCTACTGCAGTTCTACATTTAAAAAAACAGGGCCTTACGGTTATGCAGTTTTTTTATTAAACACAGAGAAGGACCACATGTTATTAATATGTAGAATGATTTTAAATATGTAGAAATTTTAAGAAGTTTGGGGGGTCTATATTTTTTAAAGGATAAAAATACTGAAAATACTGACACTTTTAATCTAATAAAGAGAAGTTTTAAGTTTTAAAAAATTTCAATTGCATAATTGTTAATTCGCAAAACATTAATTGATATAGCATACATATATATGTTAAAAACATAATTAATGTGTTAATTTCTTTTTTATGTGTTAAAATTATTATATGCATTAAATTGTGATTTAGAAATTGAAATGGATATTGCATTTACTAAAATACCTTGAATAATTAACAAAAATTGAGATTACCCTTTTTTTATTTGAAGTAAATGATGACGATTGTAATTAAGAATAATGCTCCAAAAAGCAAATTTTGTCTATAAGGAGGAAGTAACCCTTCATCTTTTTGAAAAGTTTATCATCCTTATCGAATTAGGAGTTCTTAAGATCAATATGCTCATTCTATAAACTGCTTAATACTCGTATTGTTCATTGAAAATTTTGAATTCTTATTTCTCTCATTCATCACAAAAACATGTTTTTTAATTTTTTGCTTATTGTATGTTTTATACTTATAATAATGATTTATTAGCGTAAACACGATAATTATTAAAGTATGCAATGAAAAATGGATTTAGATTGCTATATTTCTAAAAAACATAATAAGCGCACTGTATAAAATTTAATGCAGCTATGTACCTTATCTTCTTTACAGAAAAAATTTTGTCCACGAAAATTTTGAAAATTTAAAGTTAATAATTAAATAACATCTTTAAATCTAGTCTAATTATTTGGCGTGTTTAAGAGTATTTGTATAACCTGTTTTTTGATTTTGCAGCATTAAAAGTCTTGAAATATAATTCAAGACTTTTGTTTAAAATTATACTTTTCAAAAATTTTACTAAAATAAGATCCGTAAAAATTCGGAAATAGAGATGAATTTCTCCTTTATTTTTTATATATTTTAGAGGTAACATTAGACGGATCATTAATTTAAATTCTTCATTCCTTTAACTATTATTTTTTTTATTCCAAATCTGTTGCAGTATTAAAATTCTTAAAGCAAAAAATAAATTGAAAATTGAAACATTTTTTCATTTTTCTATCACTTTTTTTTTTTTTTTAAAGTACAATGCATTTTTTAAGTTTTTGTTTTTTATTACATCCGGTATATTTTTTTTAAATATATATATACGTCTTATTCTTAAATCTTGGAAATAAAATTAAAATTAAAATCTAATAAAAATAGTTTCACAAGTTTTTTTTTTACTTTTTTTTTTGTCTCTCTTATAAATACAAATATTTTTATAATTAATTAAAGAAAATATCTTTTTTTTTTGATGGTTGATTAACTCAAAGATCTCTACAAGTTTTATGGATGCTTTTGCTGCTTCTTGTTTCTTTCTTTTGAAAATGTTGTTTTTATTCCCAAATTCAATATTACTTTTTGCTCAATTATTTTAAATGTTTTTAATCTTTTATTATACTTTTTATTTTGATTTTAAATTAACCTTCATCAATTTAATATTAAGTTTTTTTTTTTATTTTGTTTTATTTTTTTTTTTTTTTGTATTTTTTTTTTTTTAATTTGCCAGATTGAAGCTATTGGACCTCTGACGATTCGGATTTAACTGAATGATGGTTGCTAGGATCCGGCGCATTCAGGGGCTGAAAAGAAAATTTATATTCATATCAAAATATTTAATTATATGTAATAAGTATTGATATTTTATAAAAACGAAATTTTAACATCCATTCAAAACAAAAATTTTTTTGAGCACTAAAAATTACTCAAATTGAAAATCTAAGCATTCATAAATTCATAATACTTTTTATGAATTTTTAAAAAAGTATTCGCCTCTGTGTGAAGGAAAATTACATCATTTACATTTCCATTTTATTTAAGTTTGAAAGTTTAATCTAAGAGCTGATTTAGTTTACTAACTATTGTTTTCACTATTTTTGTCAGAAAATTATGGTCATCTAATGTGAAAACAATTAAACATCTCACCATTTTTCTATAAATTCTAAATTTAACCTAATTAAAAGCTATATTTGCGCTGAGTTACGATTTAGTTAATTGAGACACAATATTGATATATTGCTATTAAAATTATTATTTGTACAAAAAAAAATTAATTTTTTTCAATAAAACAAAATATGACTAAATTTGTTCATATTTATGGAAAATGTAACAAGAAAAAAATCAAATTTTAAATCAACTATTTAATATTAAAATAAAATAAATGAAAAAAAATATTAGTTTTATATTAAATAACTTATTGATACTTGTACCAATGTAATTATTAATAAAAATTGGTAAAAAATTATGTTTTGTTCCTTGGATCTTTTTTTTAAGTTTGGTAGTTAAGAAACTTTAAAAAGTGAAAAAATTGTGGACACTTTTAATAAAATAATAATACAATACAAAGGCTTCACAAAAGAATTTTATAAATTTTTTGTTTAATCAAATGTTACAATAGATTTTACAATACACAATTACTTTTCTACCATCTCATAAAATTGTAGGTACAATATATTTTTAAAGGAAGACATTGCTTGTAGACTTTAATCTCTATGTAAAATTATTATTTTTTCAAGACGATTGGATTATCTGATACTTATGTAACTCAAGAATTGAATAATAGCTAATAAAAATGGCAAAGTTTAATACCAAATCATAACCCGATTAAAAAATCAAATAACAGCGTAAAATTTTAAAATCATTTAAAATTTTTAAACTAACTAATATTAAAAAAAAACAGAAATATATTTTTCGATTGATTAAAAAAAAAAAACAGAAACATGTATACGTATATTTATCAACACAAAAGTTTATCAAAGGAATCGATTGTTTTTTAATTTTTATAAAGTAACTTGAAATGCGATCAGAAGAATCAGTCCACAAAAAATAAAATAATTTATAGAGTTCTTATATATTTTGCAATTTACCTACCGATTTACTCACAAGTCCAAGTTGAAGGCCTGGAACTGGTGGTGCTGTTACTTGCGGTGCTGAAACTGGTGATGGATTTACAGCTGACGGAGCATGAGCTCCCGCGGTATGAGGTGCTTCATGTGGGGTCGTACTATGAGCCTGTTGCAGTGAGCCTGAATAATATCCTCCATTTAATCCTGTTTTGCAAATTTAAATAATCGAATTTTTGATTTTTTTTTGTTCTTGGAAAGATTTTTCTAATTTTCATAAAAGAACCGCGAAAACAGAGTCAATTTTAATCAAATAGACAATGAATGAAAACACCACGAACAAAATAACGAAACACAAAAATAGATTTTTCTTGATTTTCAAAAATAAATTTTTTAAATTATTTATAATATTTTCAAGGATATAAAAAATTTTAGTTCCTTTTTTCAAATTTTAATAACTTATTTTATTCGAATATTTTATATTGCTGTGGGAATTTTTATACTTTCGTGAGATATTACAATTCATGTAAAGCATATCAAAAAACTACGAACTACAAAAACTACTTACGATCGCAAATTACTTGGACTTTTAAGTTCTCCTACATCACTTCGGGGAATTTTAAATAAACGTTCGAAGTTCATTAGTTCAAAAATAATGTTTTATATGAATTCTTCTGATTGATATTAATTTCTTTTATAATTCCTTATTTTTCTTTGAACGATGTAAAGAAAATTTAATTAACATATTCGAATACTATGAGTTTTGGAAATTGGAATGAAATCGAAACAAAAGCTTTTAATTATTGTTTTACAAAGATTCAAATTATATATACTGTTTTGATATTATTTTTTAGCTTCATCTGCAACAGAAATTTGGAAAATACGTGACTTTGAGAGTTTTTGTGAGTGTTAAGATTTTTCTACATTTTTAGAATTAGCATAAATTTTGATAATCCTTTTAATTACAAAAGAAAATAAAATAAAAATTAAACGAACTCAAAATTTGGGATATTTGAAGCAATGTCTAAGAGCCCAGATTCAACACCGCTAAGTGTAGAAAAATTTGTTTTTAATTATATTATTTTATATGTATCATATACAAGTTTTCGGTCGATCGAATAGTAACATTTCTGTTTTTTTTTCTTTATTATTCTCCCTTTTACCTACACTGTGACAACAAAATAACTTAATTAATTCTATATAACGCTCAATTTTTAGTAAAATTTATAAAATGCATTCTAAAATTAAAATATAAAAAAAGAAAAAACTATTTAAACAAAACGAAAATAGCGAAAGCGTAAAGTTTAATTGAATACAAAATCCTCATAGCTTTGAAAAACACTTTGTATACAATGCATATTAAAACTTCTTTTATAATTTTAAGTATTTTAAGATTTTTTCGTCCCAAAATCCGTTGAATTCTAAAATAAGAACAACTTAAAATTTAATTGATTATTATAAACAAAAAAAAAATCATTTAACATATTTAATGAAAAAACATATTTGAAATATTTTAAGTAAAAAAAATTTAATTTAAGCTTGAAATGAATATAAAATATAAAAACAAACAAAAATATTGATATATGGATAATGAAATTATACTACAAAGTTAGCAGTTTTTTGTAACATGTTAATAACATTTTCGGAGGCCGCTATAGAAGTACGCAAGTTATGTGGATTAATTTTTAAGAAAATAAAATAAATAAAACGTATTTGTACAATAACTCAATATAAATTTATGAAGCTATAACATTTTTCATACAATATTTTTTGAGTAATTCAAATTTTAAAGCCTTTCTTCAGATATATTTGTCTAGCATTTATATTTATCTAGTATTTATGATTATGTCCAATAATTTTGCAATTAGGGTTAGACATACTTTAAAATGACAATGTGTTAAAATGAGTTAAAGATTTTTTTCGACTTTTAAATGTATAACAAAATGTTTTTTAAAGGCATACACAATAAAAATTTTTGGTATGATAACATCTACATATTTTTTGAATTATGTATACATTTTTTATTTACACTTAAGAAAACAAAATGTTAGCCAATTTCAAAATATGTTAAACATTTTAGAATAAAAAGTGATAGAAAAGAAAAACCCGATTACCTCTAAGCATTATATTAAAATTATTGAGAAAATACACATAAAAAATTTTTTTAAATCAACTAAATAATAAAGTTGAATAAGTTTTAACTACTTCTTACTTATGAATATTAGTATAATAAAGTAAGAAATCTATAAAATCTGTTAAAAAAATATATTTATATATATATATATATATATATATATATATATATATATATATATATACATATATATATATATATATATATTTATATGTATTTATATATTTGGATGTATTTATAAACTAAAATGCTCTTCAAAAACTATGATTCCATCATCCCAAGTTTTGTTTACATGAATTAAAATATTTTAAAAATATAAAATAAAAGAAATTTTTACATTTTGTTTTGTTGAAATTAAAATTCATTTCCTGTAATTATAAATCTTAAAAGATTTAAAAATTAAAACATAATATATTTAACGTATATCTATTGAAAAAGTAAATTAAGGTAAATAAAATTTAAAAATATGAAATAGGAGTAGAAAAAACAAATTTTTATGTAAAATTTATCTTTTTATTTGTTTCACAGTTTTTCTTTTTTCTCTTCTTTTAATTTTTTTCTTTTGAATTTTTTTATATAACATACATAATTGAAAAAAAAATTATAACATCCTTAATGTACCGTACTGATGAATTTTAGAGTAAAAAGTAATGTATTTTAAAATATAACTAAAAGAAATAAATTATATTTTTTTATGATTTATTAAAGAATTTCTTACTTTTCCTATTTTTTACTTTTTTTTTCATTTTCATATATATATATTTTTTTAAGATTTACAAGTTAAAGAGTAATTTATGTGCAAAAATTATCAAAAATAATTCTCCAAATCCTAAATACTTTTTTTGTCAAATATTTTTAATAATTTACTTTTCAAATAAAGTTAATTTTTACTATTGAATTGGGTATATAACCGTTGCACGCCCAAGTTTTAATTTAAGTGAGAAATTGTTTCCTAAATATTTAAAATCGCATAAACTAAACTAAAAAGATTTAAAAATATTTCATCAGTTTACGTAAAAAATTGTAAGCAATTTATGTTGTTTTTACTTTTATCTGACTCAATAATTATTTAATTCTAAAATAAAAAATTATTAGTCAAACATAATTTAAAATTTTTTTTTACGTATTAAATATAAGATGACCAGCTAAATATTTAAGGTAATAATATTAATTCATCATCTCAAGCTCAGGAATGCAGCGGGTAAACATTTCATAAAAAAATTTTTTTGTTTTTAGTTTTATTTAATTTGTATATTTCATTTTTTGTTTTTTTTTTTTATTTTTCTTTTTTTTTGTAAAAATCAATTTATATTTAATTTATTTATGTATATTTTTTATTTATTATAATTGTATTTGATTATCTTTTTAATTTTTACTTCAATAAGTGAATATACATAAACATAAAGTTTAAGGCGAAAATAAACGCGGATGATGAGATCACTTTCTAGAGCAAAAATTGTTTTTCTTTTTTTTCTGCAGCTTTTCGAATTTTAAGTTGCCTTTAATCGCATTTTATTATTTTGATAATTGAATCATTAAGAATTGTGTGCTAAAACATTTGTGTAAAATACTAGTATTATTGAAAACAATTTTTTTTTGATAGGTAAATCAAAACCTACTAACCTAAAATAACGCAGCACGGATGCATATATGTACTTATGCATGAATGTTTATATATACGACATACGTAGCTACTACAAAAGTTAAACAATTTCTTAAATTTTGTAAGCACATATTATTTATACATTCTCGCATAAGCCACTATCATATGTTGTAAAACTTCAATAATTTAGTATTTAGTTTTTGGTTTTAGTAGGCACACCATTCCTAAATATTAATTAAACAGAAATTCACATAACTATAAAATATAATATGTATACATATATATACGCACTTATATATATATAGATATATATATACATGATAGTTAGAATAGAAAAAAAAATAAAAATATATGACAAACATATTTGTATAATGATGACAATATAAAAATTACATATGTAGCATTACGACAAATTTCAAAATAAATCACATAGCAAAATTGTAATTAAAATAATTCAAATTTTAGCATAAAGAAACTAAACACATACATATTTAGAAATTTTTACAAATCACTTTCTTTTTGTTCTATTTCATATTTTTAATTTAATAAACATTTATTTTAATATGATCGATTATGTTTCACGTACAAGTTTACAAAAATTTTGCCACAGCAATATAACTTTTTTTTATTACATGTTTTATTTTTATATTATTTTCCTTTTTTCCGTATACAAAAAAGGGAATATTACTCCTGAATTACAATTAATTAAACATAAAAAAATAATTACCTTTTACGCGAAAAAGAAAAAAAGGAAAATCAATTTTAATAAATTTAAAATTCAAAACAACCTATAAGTTTAATTTCGATTATTTTTAAATATCAATATTCCTTTAATTTCGAAGATAATTCCCTTTTTTCCAAATTCTTTTAGAATTTTACTAATATTCAGCTAAATGCACATTTTTTTAATTAACTTCAATATTAAATGGTTCTTTCTGCTTAATTAACGTTTCTTGAAACTAACATATACCTTGGATCTTTAGATATTAAAGTTAAAATTTAGGTGTTGTGTAATAAAAGTTTATTTTTTATTATTTTTAAGTTTTCGGAAAAAACTACTAATAACCATTTTAAAAAAATATTTTTTTATATATTTTTTTATAGATAAGAATTATTATCAAATAAAGTATAAACACGATAAGAGTTAAGCAAACACAATAAAGCATACGCACTTTAGCTGATTTAAAAAAAAAAAACAAGTTTAAATCATAGTTGAGCGCATTTTAGAAAAGTACATACATACATTTTAAAACAGTTGTATTATATTGTTTGTAAATTAACTTTACTAAACGTGCAAAAATCACTTAAAAATATTTTTATTAGTATATAATTTTTATATCCCTCTTAAAATATTTGATTCTTGACTATATTAAAAATGCGTATATGCCTGAGTGTAAATTGGAAAAACAAAACGCAACTAAACATTTACTTGATGTAAACCCTGAACAATCATTTGTATTTGCTATTTGACAAAACGATAAATGTTAATGCCAAATTTACTTTTATCTTGGAAAAATTATTGAATATTTATTCGAAGAGATTGACCTGCAACCTCAAGCTGTTACTCTAAAATTAAGGGAATTAAAAAAATAAGGAAACTTTTAGTTTTCTAATAAATTCGTAACTGAATTTAATTACTAAAAATGAAGAATATTGATATTTATCTTAAGTAGTTTTAAAATTTGTAATTTTTTTCAATCAATCTTTGTTTACTTTCACCTTAAGAAATTTATAATTTATTATCTTATTTCCTTATTGATTTTATGTATTTATTTTCTTATAATTTTATTTACCCAAATAATTTAATCAAACAAAGCGTGGGCTTGGGACTTAAAACACTTAATAAATTTTATATGCCATTCATTTCATTTTTTTTAATAAGTCTATAAATCCAAATTCATAAAAATTAAACTATTTGAAAAAGTATATTAAAAAAGGAATATAATCTTTAGCAAAATGAAATTCTATCAATACAGTGCTTAGCACCACTTACCAAACAATAAAAAAATGAAAAACAAATATGTAAAAATTACAAAAATATGGAAGTAGCTCCACAACTTATTTGTTCGATTTAATTAATTTGTTAGATATCTTATAAAAATTATATTTTCTGGATCTATTTTTGTTTTACTATTTCTGATATGTATGAAATAAAAATTAAGGTTAAAAAATTAAAAGTGATTATTTTCTTAATTTAAGTGTTTTTTTTTGTCTCATTTTGTTTTAATAATATTTTTTCTTGTTTCTTTCATTTTCATATACTTAATTATTGTTTCTATTTTTCATATATTTCTTTTATTAAAAAAGTAACTTAAAACGAAGCACGAATTTAATTTTTAATTAAATGATTTAATATAAAAAAAAGTTATTTATTTTTCTGGATTTGTTATCAACATGGATTTACCTTCTGTGTATGCAGCTGCGTGTGCAGCACTTGCGTTAGGTGTTCTCATAAAATATTCCTTGTTAACACAATTTCTCAATACATCTGGAATATTGCCAACAATCGCCCGCCTAATTTCAGTTGCTGCCATTTCTCGTAATTCTGTTGAAGATGCTTCACTATAAAAAGCTGCATGTGGTGTGCATATTAAGTTTGGAGCGTCTTTTAGTGCTCCCTAAAATATAATTTTATTTTATAATTAGATTAAACTAGGTTGACTTGATTTTCACCTGGAATACATTATATGGTTCATTTTCATGAACATCTAAAGCTGCAGCTCTAATTCTTCCTTGTTTTAGCGATATAGCTAAAGCTTCGTCATCAACTAAACCACCTCTAGCAGTATTTACCAAAAATGCACCAGGTCTCATCTAAAAATACGATAATATTTATATCTTACATGAAGATACACTTAAAATAATTTTGAAATACTTGTTTAATAGTATATTCATTTATAAGGTGATGGTTATGTTCATTTAATGTGCAATGCAACGATACACAATCTGATTGAAAAAGTAGATCTTGTAATGTATAAACACGTGTCAAACCAAGAGATTTGTCAATGCCGTCCGGAAGATATGGGTCATAGAATATAACATTGAAACCGAATGCTTTCGCTCTTAAGGCGACAGCACTTCCAATGCGTCCTAGACCAACTAAACCTAATGTGTCTCCTCTTATTCTTGCGCAACCCTAAAACAATTTTTTTTCAAGTAAGGGAAAAATTACTTTTTTTTAAAATCATGTCCCTTACATGAGCTGCTTCTCTGACTTGTTCAGGTCCGGTAAATTTTTTTCCTTCTCTAACCATATTAGCTAGCCAATAAGTTCTACGATATAAGTTTAATATCAAGCACATTGTTGTATCAGCAACTTCCTCGACACCATAGCCTGGTACATTGCATACCGCAATACCTAGTTCACCAGCTGCTTTAACGTCAATGTTATCAGTCCCACTACCAATGCGTACAATTATACGTAATGCTTTAAATTTTTCCAAATCTTCTTTTGTTAAAATTATTGTATGCCACATTAATGCTCCTACAGCTTCATTTAAAACCTGAATTTTAAGTAATTATCTGCTAGTAAGTATTGTTTATATTACGTAAAATTTTATTTACCTTTTCATGTATTTCTGATGTACTTTGAGCATCACAAAATGCTACAGTTGCAACATCTTTTAATATAGGCATTTCAATGGAGCAATCACGTCCATCCAACAAAGCAACCAATGGCCTAGACTGTTGTAAAGGACCATTTGCAAAAGGTCCCTTTACATCCAGACGCGAACGTTTTGGCATCATCATTGATTTATCCATTTTGTCAATTTATTTTTAATTTTTGTATTTTGTAAAAATAATATTTATCCTTTACTCAATATTTACCCTTTATATATAAATGAATGACTTAAATTCTCTAAAAGTATTTTTATATATTTAACTTAAACTTTAGTGTGTAATAATATTATTTTATACGTTTATAAATTATATCTTTTTTTTTATTTTGAGCTATGTTATGCTTATATATTGTGCTGCTTTTTCTTAGAAACAAAATTTATCCTCTTTATGTGTGATTATATTTAATTCTTTATTATATATAATATATATTTGCTTATTGACAAGTTAGTGCCTAAATATATGCTTGACCAAAACTTAATTATTTTTTCCTTTTCTTTCAATTTTCAAATTTACAATGAAGATAAAACCTTTTCAGGACAAAATATCTTCATTTTTGCATCGTACATTCCTAAAATTGGGAAAAAAATAAGGAAATGGTATTAGAATGTTTATTAAATCATTTTATTTAAATATATTATTTAATGTATATAGGTAAGTACCTACCTACCTACTTAAATTATAAAATATGAAAATGTTTAAATAAATAGAAAATATTTTCATACGACTGAGTCCCTTAGAAAACAATAATATTCGACAAAATTTGCTATGATTCAAAAGTTTTTGAAATTTTATTGTATTAAATATACCCGCAACATGTACATATTTATAAATAATTATATCAGAAAAATGATAAATTTTGGATTAGGTACGTACCTACGTAGATACAAAATTATTTGATACCTATATCGGTCGTAGCATAGTAACATATGTAGGTATACCTACCTATATTAATGTTTTGTTTCTTGCACTTAAATATTAACTTGCAATAATTAAATTTTTTGAGTATATAATGTATATAAAAGTATGTACATAAAAAATCATAAAACAAACAACAGAAGTGTCGCTTAAGTTAATCCAAAAATCTTTTGTTTATAAATTTGGGCTGAATTTGTTATTTTATTTATATACCAACAAATACGTATTTCATGTTTCATGTATTTTGATTGCTACAAATTTTAGATTTATTAAATGAAAATAAAAATTTAAAATACTTTGTTAATAAAAGCGGAAGTATTAAACGTGCATTTTAAAAATATTATGCTATGGTTATGTTTTTCATATTTTGGCAATTTTTTTTTAAATTACTTTAAAATAATGAAATATTTGAATTGATGGGGAGTTCTCGAAAACTCTATCAAAAATAATAAAAATCTATCACACCTGCTTTCCGTAAATCAAACAGCTATAATACAATTATTAGCTTTTGTATTTATTTTTATTTTACTTAAAACAATATTTATTGATAACTTATAATGTGACGAATATAAAATCAAAGTCAAGGTCATGTCGTTAAAATTTCATAATGTTATTTTAAAATTCTTGAAAACTTTTGAAATGTTACTTTATTTGTATCTACATAATTTATTCACTTGAACTTAATACACAAAAGAATTTATGAAGAATGTGCTTATAGTACAATTTCATATTTACATACAATATATATATTTATATACATATATATATATATGTGCATATCTTTAATGTACATATGAATATAAAAATTGTAAATAATTATATATATATATAATAAATGTATGTAAATATATATGTATACATAAATGAGCGATATCTTGAGAAACAACTTAATATATTCACACATATTTTCATTGTTTTTGCATGACACATGAAGTTGGAGTACAAGACCCTTAACTATATTACACAATTTACTTCAGTAACTTACAAAAGGTACTCTTTTAAAACAGGTAATCGCATTGAGTACTTTACCTACCTAGTCAATTTTTTTTTACTTCGTTTTTCTTTTTTACCATTTTATAGAAGTCAGACAGACAATTTTATGGAGATAAATTTTGTCTATCTGCGATTTATATGTATATTTATATATATTGTATCCATAGCTGTTTTCCATAAAACATTTTATAAAAGTGTGAATATTATACATCTATATATTCATTTGTACCTATATATAAATATATATTCAAATGTATATATATATATATGTATATGTTATTGTGTGTACTATTCTTCTCACTTAACAAAAAATTTACTTGGGTGTTGTATCTATACTAATAATTTTCCAATATAATTAAAATATAAAAACTCGATATAAATTGTGATTAAATATTTTTTGTTATAAATTTTGAGAAATTATTTAAAAAATGCACGTGTATTTTTTGCTAAAGTAATATGCTCAATTTAAATATGTACCTAGCACTTTCTCGGCATTATTACAATGGCGATTTAAATGACGAGTATAATGTAGAATATGACGGCTAGAATAATGCGAATGATCCAAATCAATATTTATTATCAAAAATCCTCAACACTGTATAATGTTTTAAAATTTCACAAATTATTTTAAATAAATTTAAAATTGCAATATTTACTTATATGATTTCAATAAGATTGTGTTTCACCGGTATAAATTATTATAAAAATTTAACTTATTTTGTATTAAAAAAAAATTGGTTAACTTAATAATCCACTGAACATTTATCACAATACAAGCCAAATTGAACTGAAAAACACTCACCGTCCGGACAAAAAAAAATCTATAAAATTGTTATTTCAATTAGTCAAAACTTGATAATTTTCCTTCACCGTATTCTTAGATAATTTTTCTCAAGTATTTTGAGCACGATTTTAAAAATTTAACAATATTTTTCACTTAATAATTCTTTTTCCAAAAAGTAACGCGTCCCTTCATGGCGGAAAATGGTAGAAAGACTTATTTAGTACAACAAGGTAACGCGTCATGCGGAGAATTTTTTAAGTTTTGTAGTTGTTGTTTTTGAAAAAAAATATATCTGTCCTTTAATCATGACATAAAGAATGCCATATAATATGTAAGCTAAAAAGAAACCTATATATATATTTAAATTTGTAGAACTAAGACAGATTGTAGAATATTTTGGAAAAAAATTTAAAATGGCTAAAAATTTTAGTACAAAAATGTAGACATTTTGATTACCCTATAAGCCTTTGGTTACGGAAAAAGTTTTTTTACATCGTCAGATTAGATAAGAAATGCAATTTTGACACTTTAAATTAAAGCTAGTTAAACTATTTTCATATATTTTTTGCAATTAAAATGTTAATGAAAAAACTGATATATTCTTATGTACTTCCATTAAAAACAATTTTTCCTCAATTCAATTTGATATTGAAAACAAAAATTTCAATACCAAATTGAATTAACGAAATTTCACTTCATATAATCTTATGTAAAAGTGCAATAAAATATGTGTTTTATTACATTCATTCATCTGTATTATGCATTTTTCATACTATTTTTTTTTAAATACGCATTGTGCGTAAAATAATTATGCTGCATTCTTTTTAAATGTTTGAATTTAGAATTTTTTTTTTTCATGACTCAAAATAATTATTTAGAATAATGAAGTCATATTTCTCTGAAAGCAATAATTATTCTCGCGTATTTGTCAAAAAAATTTTAACTGTATTACAAGAGTATAACTATAGCTAAATTGTTTTTGACATATTATGCCCGAGATGAAAATTAGCAGTGGAGGATAAATATATATTTTTATAATAATCAAGGTGAGAACTAAAATTTGAATTTATTAATTTCAGAGATATTTTTTTTATATAAATTCTTTTTGCTTAATTTGAAAACTGATTTTCCCATATATTAATAAAAGCTGGCCTCTCTACTTGAGTATTAGCTGCGTTTCCTTTACAAACGTGGTCGAAATTATTCATGAGTATGATACTCAACCAATGCTGCCAAATAGATTAACCTAAATGTCTTAATTTTTTTAAATAAAATCTTCATGTTAAAGATTTAATAAAAAAAATTTTCACGATACATTCGAGATCTTCAAATCAGAGAATATCAAAAATTTTTCTGTTAAGGAAATTGCTTTAACATGCGTTGCCTATTAAATTCACTTTCATCACATTTAATCAAAATGTTTCATATAGAAATAGAAAAGGTGTAAAAAATTCCAATTCTGAAAAACTTCAATAGCATTAAAGCCCTTATTATGAGCGGCGAAGCGAATGAAGTTTTTGGCGAATATAAATTTTTGGTACTCGTATTATGATTAGCGAATTTGCCTAAATTTTGAATTGATGATGAATTTCGGATTGCTGTTGAATGAAAATTCTGTGTGACAAGCTAGGTGAATGAAACCAAAAATCAAAATAATACATACGTTTTTATGTTATACAAGTGTTTTTTTATTGGATATTATAGCATTTATAAGGATATAATGGAAAACGAACCAAAAACAATTCGAGCATTTAAATAAATTAATGGGCAATAACCCCGACATTTCTAAATAGAAAAATTCAATAATTGTTTCTGCAAAAACACAAAAACAATGTACATAGTGTCATCCTCATTATTTTTGGTAGGTTTCTTGATGTCTTACAGTAGCAACATTTTGGATCTGCCGAATGAAAGCATTCGCCGATCATAATTTAAAATGCCATTCGATTATTCGCCTAGCAATTCGCTTTAGTCCATTAGACTCGCTTAGCCATTCGCTTCGCCGATCATAATAAGGGTATGAAAAACCTTAACTTTAAAAATACATACATATTTTTAATAAATTTTTAGTAAATCTTAAAATTTAAAAATCTTTTTTTGGAGTTTTGCACAAAAAATATTACCGAAAAACCTTCATTCAAATTAAATCTTTACTTTTGGCAGCGCTGAAGTCAACACAACTAGAATATTTCGAACAAATCAATATTTTTTTTTTCAAATTTAAAAATTTTTTACTCTTTAACTTTATTATGCTTTAGAAACCAAAATTCCATCTAGGTTACCAGTTTTTTTTCCAACGGAGTCCGTGATTTAAATTGCACGTCAGAATATGAAAAAAAATAAGGTTATGTTTTTTCTTCATTTGAAGATGTGAATCCGTAACTGCATTGTACCGTCATTCTACTATTTCGTATTTGAGATACGAAGGAATAATGCGATGATCGGTCCAACATGTTGATCAACTTAGTTAATTCAAAGAAATCAAAAAATTTGGACTCAACTTTATATTTTTATCAAACTGATCAATACGTTGAATTGTGCCTGGAATGCATATCATTTGACTTTTCATGAATCACAAGCCTACATTTCCATAATTTAAAATCTGTATTTACAATATAAAATCTCAGTGTTCACTTTTTATACGATATTCTATTTCAGGGTCCAGTTAAATAACTGGTCTTAAGTATACCTAAAATCATGCCACGAAATTTAAAAATTCCCAAATTGTTCATTTTGTGTTTATATTAGTACTGCTTAAAATAAAATTCGTGTGCGTTCATTAAAAGTATTATATAATATGTATTGTAAATTTAGCAGTCGATATATTAATTGTTAATAAATAATAGATATTTATTTACTTGATATAACAGTAAATCTGTTAGATACGTGTTACACATTGGATTATTTTTAAAAAGATTTCGAACAGCTGAATTTTGTTTTATATTAATTTCAAGTTGTAAGTTTGCAGATTGCATAATTGCAAATGTTCAAAACATTGCTGTCAAAAGTTTGTTTGATAGGTATAAAATTAATCTGCATTGTAAAACTATTACCAAAGTAACCCGCAACGACCGATGATTTTTGTTGTTGACCCAAAACAACAGCAAAAAGGCAAATTCAACTCTTTAGTACATATTTTGCATATTATTTTGCAATATAAACTTGCGTTAAATTCGCCGTGGTGAATTTGCTTGATTTCTCTTCTTTTCTGTTTTCAACTTAAATGTTTATAAGATTTTATATTTAGATTAAGCCAAATTTACAACAAGTATGTTACTTTACGGCAATAGAAGAGGACGCAAGAAGGACAGCTAGGTCAAAGGAGTGAGTTTAAAGAATCCTAATAATAAATGAAATATTACAAATTGTCCTCGAATTTGAAGCATTTCATCAGTTTGAAATACGGATATGCACCTTAAATTGTGTAGAGTATCATTTGATTTTCATTCACAATAGGAAAAGATATGGTAAAAATTAATATATTGACATTTATTAGCTTTTCAATTTTCATTATTTTACAAATTAATTGAGGAGCATATTTATGAAATATACATAGACATTAAGACATTTATTATAAATAAAGAATTTTTATATAAGTTTCTGTTATAAGATAATAAAATTGTGATTATTAAGTGAAATGCTGACAATAAGTAAAAATATTTCAAAATTACACAAAAATATTAATTACACGCAAATATTTGGAAACGGTGCACTACAAAATTATTTTGATAAAAAATTTGCACATAATTTACAAGAATATACAGATAAGGATTTTGAAAACATTTATTTACAGACTAAAGAAAAATTTAAAAGTAAGTATGCATTTACAAACGATTTTTCTTGAAATATTATGTAATTTTGCCTTGAAATAAATGTAAGATAAATTTTATTAAAAAATGTATACATAGTGGTGCAAAAATCCGTTAATTTCAATGAAGGAAATATAAAGGACGAATTCTACTAAAGCCAAATATTCGATTTGTGAATGGCGAATAAAATCATAAACTATTAAATTTTCTATTAGAAAAATAAAATTTGGCAACTATAATCATTTAAGTACCTACAAAGATTTTTTTTAATTATTTTTTTTGGTCGTGACTCGTGATATACAATTGTAATATGTACATATTTGGATTTAGTACAAGTAATTCAAGGGTGATAATTTTAGTAAACTTCAAATATAATGTATGTACGGATAATAATTTACAGAACCAGTAAATAAAACACTTTGTTTTTAAAATGTTTGATTTTTTATATAAACTAATTAGCACTATGTATATTAATAATTTTAATTACCAAATATTTGAAAGGCATATAAATACCATTTCAGATGATTGTACCTACTGAAAATATTTTTATAATACTTAATATATTTATATATATTTATATTATTTGTAATAAAGTATAAAAATTTAAAATCATTTTTCTTTTACTGTTTAGCTAAAAAATTGCCAAAGGATGTTAACGAAGTGGGAGTATTTGCATGTAATGAGCTCGCATTAAAAGGTAAATATGGGCCATCGTTGCAAAGGTGACATTTAAGATCACACTTTTTCGAAATTTCCTTCAATTTTTTCCTTATATTTAACTTTTGAAACAAAATATATTTACATATAGAGAACATTAATTTCTAATTTATATTATGAATTAACAAGAATATTAATTAATAACATAAATTAGTATAGTGATGCTATTAACTAGGATTTTTTTTACTTCTTGCTTTTAGAGGTTACTGTTTTTGGCTTTGACTATGATTACACTTTGGCATTTTATAAGCCGAGTTTGGACAAACTCCTTTACAATTTAGGAAGAGATAAAATTGTAGATTATTTTAAGGTATCTTTTAAATAAAATGAAATTTTTTAATATATGTTTATATAACTTTCTTTAGATGCACATACTGTATGCATACAGTATTGTTACATATTATTAGATATACTGTTACATATATACTGTTGCATATATATGTAACAGTATTGTTACATATTGTTATCTAATTTTCTTTAGATGCATATACTGTATTGTTACGTATTGTCAATTAATCATATAAATATATATATATATATAAATATTTTACTGAATTCCAAATCAAAGTATTTTTTCTTAATAGTATCCGGAAGCAATAAAAAAACTGGAGTATATTCCTGGTTTTGCGGTTCGAGGTTTACATTACGATATAGAAAAAGGGTTGCTGCTAAAACTGGATTCATTTTTACAAATTCAATTGGAATCTGTTTATCGGGGCTTAACTCCAGTTCCTCCAGAGGAAATTTTATCCTTATATAAAAATCGTATGCTTCCTGTATCATATGTGGAAGGAGATTTAAAGTCCAATGTAAAAAAAAATGTAATAATTATACTTATAAAAACGTCTATTTTTGCAGGATCCTAAAGCCAAAACGGCCAATATGATTCAATTGGCTGACCTGTTTTCTGTGCCTGAAATGGGTTTGTTATGTAACATAACGGAATACTTCGTTAAAAATGGAATTGATTACCATCCGGCAAGTAAGAATCTACAAATTAGTCACATGTGTGTACATACATTTAGTATATTCTCTATTCTAGTTTTGTTCAATGATGTCAAACATTCAGTACAAAGTAGTCATCCAATTATGCATCAAACAGTTTACAGTGACCCAGATAAGTATATTCAGTATAATCCAGATTTACGAAAATTTTTTCAAAGGCTGCAAGAAACTGGAAGAAAGTTGTTTTTAGTAACAAATAGTCCATATTTTTTTGTGTAATTTAACTTTTACTTTTAGGGTTTTCGGTATTTTTCTTTTAATTGAAATAGAATATGATTATTGCATAGTATTTCACAAAAGAATTGAAAAAACTTGTGAGCCGTAAGCGTTTTATTTTCAGTTTAGAATAATTACCGAAAACCCCGTATTTTGTACAAATACTTTAAAAATTAACTTACCTTTGTAGAGATAAAGGTATGACTTTCTTGGTCGGAGAAAATTGGAGAAACTTTTTTGATGTTGTAATTGTGCAAGCAAGAAAACCACGTTTTTTTACAAACGTTACTACGCCTTTACGTGAATTCAACGAGGAAACAAACAGTTATCTGTGGGATCGTGTGACGAAACTGGAAAAAGGAAAAATTTATTACGAAGGAACTGTTAAGCAGCTTCAAGATTTAACTGGTTGGAGGGGCCATTCAGTTTTATATTTTGGTGATCATCCTTATTCTGATCTGGCCGATGTAACACTACAACACGGTTGGCGTACTGGAGCAATCATTCATGAATTAACTCATGAAATAAAAACCTTAAACGATGAAAATTTTAAATCAAATGTTAATTGGCTACAGATGCTAACATTGCTTATTGAAGATTATCAGGATATTGAATCAGAAGCTTCAGTGGCTGCACTAAAAAAATGGAAAAAAGAATGTGATATATTAAGGTATTGAAAATTTAACAAGTAATTAAAAAATTTCTTAAATTTTGTATTTATACTTTTTTAGGGTTACCAATAAAAAAGTTTTCAATGAGCAGTTTGGAAGTGTATTTAGAACATATCACAATCCGTCGTATTTTTCAAGACGTTTATTTAGATTTGCTGACATATATACGAGTAGTATTACAAACTTATTGAATTATGGTACAAATCATACCTTTTATCCACGACGTGGAGTCATGCCACATGAATACACGTCATATTTCATGTAAAAGGGTATGAGTTGCTATAAATATCAATATTCAAATCAACAGTACTGTTATGCGGAATGTATTATATAAAGCTTGAGTTTTTGTTTTTGATATTTTCAAATTGTTATTATTATACAGACATATAGATTACATATATCATAAATTATAAATTGTATAATACATTCAAATAATCAAGTACATTAGGTTTTTGTAAAACTAAAAGTGAATAAATAAGTACTATACAGCCATATGCTTTGGGTACACCTTTCTAGCCAATATTCTAAAGATTTGATGTGTTCTAGTCTAAAAGAATCTGCTCATCTCGTGACGATGTAAAACTAAAATTTTTGCTATTGATCAAAATTGTTAAATGTTAATTTTTTATTTGTTTTATTCATTAAGTTTTAAAAGCTTTGTTTTATATTAAAATTTAGTAATAGATAACATAATTTTGTTAAACGATATAAATTTAGTCGAATTTGTTTTATAATTTCTTGAATATTGGACATGACATTTTATGTATTAACTTATATAAGTTTTTAAAGTCTAAGTTTCATATAAATAAATAGATAAACTATTTCATTATCATTTCTGTAGTTTGATTTTTAATTAAATTAGGAAATTTTATCCAATTAATATGATATAAAGTACGCACTACGAAAGGCAAAATAAAGTCCACGATACGATCAGTACAAAACTACCGCAAGGTACCCGTATTATTTAGCTCAGCGAAAGTTTTTGATTACGACAATGCCCTTTAAATAATTCTTTCAAATTTTAAGGGCCCTAGTGAAATTTTTAGTTAGTATGCGTATAAAAATGTGAATTTCGTACTTAGTTGGATGGGGTTCAAGTTCTTCAATTACTTCCAGTAGCAAACGCAACTCAAGTATTAAAATTCCGTCAAATAATTCCCTAGATATGCTAAAAAATATAAATTCGGCTCCTACTTCCTGCTTTTTTGTTCGCAACTGCATTTTTCATTTAATAAGCCTAGTTCAGATAGAAACTAAAAAATTTGCAAAAAACGTTAATTATGTTTTATTTATTTTTTATATCCACAATTCCACCATTTTGGAATTTTTCATTTGAGCACTACGGTACGGCAGTTGCATTTTACAGGTATCTGTATAAAATAGTTATAAAAAAATAAATTATAACTTTATCTATCAAACGTTCCGTGTGACGTCAAAATGGTGTATGACAAATTTATTTAGATGATTAAGCTCTAAAGGAAAAAAGAAAACAAATAGTCAAAAAATACCACTTTTCTAATTAAACTTTAAATTTAAATGCCACTAAGTAGTGTATCTAACGCAATCTCTGCCTTTTTAAAATTAAGAAGAGAAGTTGCGGACAATACATTTGGTGCGTCAATTGTCCATTATGTACCCGTAAAAATAAAGTTTAAGGTTTTAATGTTAAATATGTACCAGAATAAGAGTTTTTTTAAAAGCGAAACGTTAAGTCTGTCTGGTATAAAACTTAAAAAAACTTGTAAAAGAGGTTAATGAGGCATTTTTCGCAAAAAGCCAGTAAATTTTTTCGCAATAAATCAGACGCAAAAGTTTAAAAAACTCTTAAAAACATCATAAATAGGTGGTAAACGTCAAAATTTCAATAAAGCTTTCTGACATAATCAAGAAAAGCATATGCATCATTGTTTCTAGTTTATATTTTTTAGATTTGAATTTTGAGCTAATTCATACTTTAAAGTTGATTGATGTAATACGATACACATAAAAGTTGGACTGAAAGAGACAGTTTAATTCGTAAATTTTTCTGTTAGCAAAGTTTTTATTCGTTAAGTCGTTCCATTTCAAGTCCTTCATTTTAGGAACGAATCCTGGATGTAAGTTGAAACTAAGGTATATGACGTATAAATTTAAAGCATTTATGCCAATTATTAAATCACGATAAAGTTATTTAAGTTAAAAAGACTGAAATTATTTGATACAGAACTTAGACTCTACATAAAAAATCTAATAGTTTTGTTAAGAAAAATATAACGACTTGTGGCCATTTTACTTTTAAAAAATCTGACAGTGGTACTAATGAGAATACAGTATGTAATTTATACTAACATGCGTTTCCTCCCACAGTCCGAAAGTCCGAATAAAATAGTTTTTACTCATACAATTACATACAAGAAAAAATATTCGTTTTCATCTTATGTACCGAAGGACTGATATTTCAATTCTTAAATACATAAATAAAATATCCTAATAAAGTATGTGTTTTGCTTCAGCCTTTAGTCAAAAGTTAATATTTTTTAACCCAAAAAAGTAGATGAACGAACTGTGAATTCATTTCATTTTTGCACATGGGTTAGTAAAATGAAGCATTTTGATTGGCTAAAATTATTGTCCAAACGTCCGGACATTCAGAGGAAAATGCATCTTTGTTTGTACCGTCAGACAAAGTCTGATGGTAAACTGTTTAAAAATGTACATCTGATGATTATTTACATCATCAGGTAAATGTAAACTGTCATCCGATTTAAGCGTAGATTTAATTTTAGATTTTGTCGTATTTGCAAATATGTAGTATCTAAAATTTTGTCGTATATTGTGTAAACAGTATTTATACAAACTTGCCTATACAAACGGCCACCAAATACACATTCGGTTATATGTTTCATGACTTTTAATGTCAAAAACATTTTGACACTTAATGTCATTATCAAAAGCTTGTGTCAATATCAATCAATAATCAATCTTAGTACTAAACAAATAAAATACTTATCATATTTTATATTTTTCATATATGTATGTATAGTTAATTTTTTAGAAGTACAAAATATAACAATAAAACTAAATTTGTATATTATTAAATAGAAAATTAATTAGTTTTTTTCATTTGGTAAGTGAAATACAATTTTCATCAAAATTATAAAAGAATATTGCTGAAATAATTTAATTAAAGACGCGTATCCTGGAATATTTATAGGTATTTATGTGTATATATATGCATTTATATATATAAAACATGTAATTAGAATCTACAATTTTAAGTTATAAATTTTTTTTAAAAGGAAAAGTGATTAACACTCAAATTAAGTGAACCATAACACAAGTATTAAATGTGCTTTTAGAAAATTCAAGTAAATTAAAAGCCACATGGTTTTTATATTTTTACAAATATCTTAGTTTATTTTAAAATGTTTTTGTGCTACACATAACTATGTACATATATATTAGATCACTAAAAATGTGCCAAAAATAAAAAAACAGAAAAAAACAGAAAAAATGTAATAAAATACAATAGATAATCGGTAATTAATTTTGACATGCTACAAGATTTTTTTCTAAACTTTAGTATAAAAGTGGGAAAATTTATACAAAATTTTCCATGTATACACGTGAGATTTATAGATAGACTATGTACCTATAAATTTTATAAAATGTTTAAGCTTTAAAACAATGAATTATTTAAATGAGTTGTGTTACCAATTGAAAATCCTATTGAAATTTAAAAAATTCATTTTTTCGGACTCGCATAGTAATCTTATCTTAATAATGAAAACACGGCAAATTTTGAACAACACTAAGGTCAAAAGTTTTTCCTATTTATTTATAGTTATTATACATACTTAGCAATTACTAGGTACTAAAATAAAATGCAATGTTTGTAAAATGGTATTTGTAGTCAAATTATATATATATATATATAATATGCATATATCACAAAAATACATATATGTATACAAGAAATGTAAAGATGTAATAAAGATAATTCTGTTTAATTATTCCGTATTCAAGTTAGATATATTACTAGATAGATTTTTAATAAATAATCAATATTTATAGCAAAACTGCGGGACAAATAAAATGAATATTAATAACAATTTAAAAAACTTTTGGTGTTATCTTATATTATCTTATATTTAATGAAATATTTATGCAACATTCTTATATTAATATTATATTACGAATATGAGTATGTGTAATCAATCATATGAATACTTAAGTGCCCGCAATTCACAGTACTTAAATAGACACTTCTACATTTCTTACCAAGATCAAACGAAATAGAAATTTATGATGTTTGTAGGTCATAACATTTTTTGATTAGAGTTATTTATTTTTTTTATTACTTTGTTACAAAAAGAACTTTTATTTCGAAATTACCTATACTTGCAAATATATATAATATATTTATATACCTAGCAATACAAAAACTTTTTATAAAATTTTGTATTTTCTTAATTTTTAAAATAAGTATATTTCTTATCTTTTTTTCAAAATGCAAAAAGTACATCTACATAATATGACATTATACTTGTATACACAAGACATCTATGGATAAGTGATAATAACATCCTTCACAAATTTTAACAAAACTATCTGTATAAATATATAATATAGTAATATAATAATATAAACATAATATGATACAATATGCATATGTGTAAGTGGTATAATTCCAACTCATTACACATATTAAATCGTTTGTACATATTAAATTAATTAAATTTACAGTGCTTCTCATTCTTATTCGTGTCAATAGGTTTTTATTTTGTATCTTCTTATTGTTACACACAAGTAAAAAGTAATTGAATATTATTTTGGAAAGAGCTCAGTAATAGTTGTCTGTGAATTATTGTAAAAATTTGAAAAAAAAAACGAATTAAATATAGGTAATATCGTTTTATAATAAAATCAAAAGTTTTGTGATAAAAATTAGGAGAAGCTCTATGCAATTTTTGTACCTGGTAAATAACTAGGTGAATGAAATTTTTGTCAAAAGAACTGATAATGAGAAGAAGTAAAGGCTTTTAGTTCGTTTATTAAAAATTATATTGAATATTTAATTTCTAATTCTTTTGAATTTACATATTAAAAGAATTGTAAAATGCAGGGAGTATAGTCGAAATCATGAAAATAAATTGAAACCAATTTTAATACAAAATAAAGAAACAAAGTTGTAGGTTCCATATTTTTCTCCCTTGTTTAGGAAATAAATCAGGAATGTGTGAATGTTGAAAACAATCTAACATGATGGGAAAAACAATTTTACATGATGATTGTGAGAAGCGAAATTTGTAATAATTCATGATAACTATTGTATATGCAATGTTCTATAAATATCGAAACCATTTTAGTAATAGATTATGATATAATTACAATCAAAATGAAAAAAAATCTAAAAATAAATTTTATACAAGTAAATAATTTCTATTTATTATTTACTTGAATACAATGTATGTACATAAATGTATACGTGAGTGGGTATTAGTTTGAATTAGTAATGCAAATGAAAAATGAGTGAAAACGTTCCAGCCGCTCTTAACCGACTGAATTATACCCAACATCATAATATTACGATTATAAAAACTTGCTTGCAGAATATTTAAAATTTTGGGGTTTTGGAGTTTTCGATAGTAATTTTTTCATTCTTTTGGAATAATTATTTTTATTTTCTACGAAATTATTTGTTTCTTTCAGATTCAAATAATAAGTGCCTATTAAATTTTATATATAAATACTTACATATATATTAATTTGTAATTCAATTTGTTTATTGCGTGTTCTTGTTCGTTTTTCTTACAATCGATTTTCATCATCGATTAGTTTCCATACTTATAAACCCAGTGCATTAAATATAATGTCACGGATTTTGTCTTTCTGTAAATTTTTTATACAATATATATATACACTTATATGTATGACATCAAAAACCGTTAATTCTTTAGTTAAAATTAGCTAGAGAGGTTTATTAAAAGTTAATTTGAAAAAAAAAAGAACAGAAGTACGTCTCTCTTCATCCAAAAATCATTTACAGTCTATTTAAAATATTAATGATTGTAATTCAGTGTACAGAAAATATTCGCATCTTTAAAAAATATGAATATTTTTAATTTAATAAAAAAGAAAGATATCAAAAATTTAAAAATAATTCTAAGTAAACGAAATCATTCAAATTTCATTGAATTAATTGATGAATATGGCAATACACCATTATTAACAGCATGTTATTTCGGGAATATGGCAATTGTTCAATTGTTATTAAAGTATAAAGCAAATATATATGCTATAAATTATTTCGGACAAAATGCACTTACATTAGCATCATATTCAGGCAATTTAAATTTAGTAAAACTTTTATTTTATTATCGAACGTATGAAGATTTTAATTTATCGTCAAATATACCGGCTTTAGCTGTTGCTATTTTAAAAGGTGATAAATCATTAATTGAGTACTTCGTAAATATAAATGAACCACAATCTATGGCATTGAGAACAGCGCATGGTTTAACAATCAGAGATTTAATACAAATTCAATTAAATAGTTTCTAAAAGAAAATAGCAAATCTTTTTAAATTTGATATTTTGTAGTCAACAATTTTAGGAGATTGTATGCATTTTATGTTTGCTTAAAAATGTGAATAAATGTTTTAGTAATTTTTTAATTCGCAAAAGAGGTTTTTTAAGGTACATTCATATTTATATTTGATTTCGTTCGTAATACATACATATTCCAAATTAAAATTTTTCGCAAATTGTATTTAAAAAAAGATGTTGAAATGAAAAAATTTTAAAATATTGATTATAAGCAGAAATGTAATATCTAAGTACTTAATTTATTATTATTTTATTTGTAAAATTATCAGATTGGATAAAAGTATGAAAAAAAGAAACAAATGAAAATAAAGAAATGTAATATTTATTTATTGAAATGTTTTTATTGGCCTTTATAACCGTTTTGGATTTTACAGGCCCTGCGAATTAATTTACACAAATAATTTTACAATTATATATGTACATACAATGCAGAGGTGAAAGTTTGTTAAAAAAGTTTATTTAAAAATGAATCTGGATGTGTATGAAGTTTTGAAAATAAATTTTCTTTTGCTTAATTCATTCGATTTTTTAAATATCTTTTAGAAGATTCGCTTAACAGACGCTGTATGCAAATTTCGTAATTTTCATTTTCCCAATGTTTAATTTTGATAGTTAAGTTTTAAATACTTAATATTTAGAGCAAAAAATTTGTTATATGCAAAACTGTTCTCTTGAGATCTATTGAGTTCTAATTTTAATTCTCTTCTTAAAAGGCTAAAATTCGCAGTTATCCTAGAACGTTTTTTTTTTAAATAGGAGTGAATAAGAATATTTAAAAGCATATTTGAAATATACAAGTTCAATAAAGCCCTTGAACTACTTTTTAATAATTTTTATAAGCAGAATCAAAAAATTTTTCACACTTGATATTTTTTTTTGCCGATTTTAAACATTTTTATATCCAATTAATCTGAATTTATTAAAGCAGACAAAAAATATGTAGTTATGTACCCCATACATATATATTATGCAGATATGTATTTTTTAGATAATTTTTATTGTCAAAAGACATTACGGCCTAAAGTGACCTTTAAAGCCAGACAAAATATTGGAAGAATTTCGCTTTATTCCTTTATTTTATAATAAATACATGGGAACATAAATATGTGTATGTATACTCGTATATGAAATATAACTAACGTAAACAAATTATTAAGACAGAGTCGGAGTAAAGTTAAACAATTTCTTAAAAAATTTCAATTAGATTTAGAAGTGTAGTGTAGAAATCCCATTTTATTGCTAGCTGAATAAAACATTGAAATAATGTCCAGACTACTTAGAAATATTTCTGCGCAATTAAAAATAACTGATAATTTTAATTTTTTGTATGTAATTTTAATTTAGCAAATATCATTTGATTTTTATTATGATTAAAATTACATATTTGCAATTGTTTGAACAATATAAGAGTTAAATTTTTAAGAACTTGTATAATATTATTCTATGCTCTGTCTAATTTTTAGAAGTTTTTATTTTAAAAAAAATATATAATAAATCCATTTAAGACGATAGGATTTGAACCGACTCAAATCACACCACTGTTCATACACATATAAGAAATATTTTTCAATCCGTCAGATTTATTACAACAATGCAAAAGAAAGATCTTTTTTATATTTTAAATTTTATTTTGAAGTTCTGGTTTTATTTTTGTTTTTCTTTTTTTGTTTTCGTTTTTAGATATACATACTTTGAATTGCAGAAATGGTTAACAAGGAAGAAACGGATTTGCTCGCAAAAAATCAGTTTCAAAGTAAGTTTTGTATAGAAAATAATATAGGAGACATGTACTACTAATATAAGAGGCATGTATAATACATATGTAATGAATAATGATATACACGCATTCTGGTTTGGTAAACGTAGATTATTTTTTGCATATGTCTATACCTATAAACATACATTATAGCTAATATGTAATCTAATTTTCTTTTAATAAATAGATGGATCAAGCGAGAGATCTCCATTTTTAGCAGAACCTGTTCGGTTGACACCAGCTTGGGAAGCAAATAATTTGCCAAATGACGAATTAAATTTTAAAAGTGAGTTTTTAAATATAATTTTCAACAAAAATTATAATGCATGAAAAATTAAAAAAAAAATCACTGTTAAAATATTATTAAATATTAGATTTTTTTTTTAATGGTTCACTCAGTATTTTATTTGAAAGTATTTTTAATATTTTTTTTACTGAATAAGCATTTTCAACAAGCATAATTAAAAGTTTGAAATTTTTATTATAAATAAAAATTTTTATTGTAGGTATGACAATGGAGCGAGTGAGAATGGAAATGAGCCCGCCAGTTGATAGATGGAAATTAGTATTTTTAACGTTTGTTTTACATGGTCTTGGAACTCTTATGCCTTGGAATATGTTTATAACAGCAAAAAGTGTAAATAAATTTGCTAAAAAAACTTTGTTAACAAAATTTGTTATTTTTTAAAAAAAATTGTTATTTTAATCAAGAAAATATTTTTTAAAGAATATTTTTGTTTTTTGAATAATTGTAGTATTTTGTGGATTTTAAATTGGGACCAGAATATACTGGGATGTCCGGAGATAACTTAGAATATGCAAAATATTTTATGAATTACGTTGGGTTTGCTGCGCAAATTCCAAATTTATTATTTAATTGGTTAAATATTTTTGTAAAAATCGGGTGAGTATTTCATACATACATGTACATTTTATAGGAATTCTATTATTAACTTATATGAATTTTTAGTGGAAATTTGACGACAAGAATTGTTTGGAGTATTTTTATCGAAATTGTTATATTTATTATAACTGTTGTTTTAGCAATGTCAGATTCGTCTAATTGGCCAGCTCAATTTTTCTGGGTTACTATGATAAGTGTTGTTATTTTAAATAGTAAGTCAAAAATTAAACTTTACATAAAGGTTTTTTTTGAATTAAATACCAGCTCATGTTATGAATTTAGCAGTTTTAATGCAAATTTTCGATTAATATTATTGTACATTTTTTTATAACAATTTGAAATATGTTTATTTTTGAAGTTATGAGTTGCATTTTTTTTGGAGGTTGATTAAGCGCTTTAAAGAGAAAGCGTGACTTTTTTTTTTAAATTGAAATTTTATCATTTTTTGAAAAAAAGGTAGTTTATATTTTTCATAGCATATTTTCCATATTTAAAATCATGAAGGCTATAAAATATTTTGCTTCAACGTTAGCAAGATGAATAATAAATCATGTATTAAGTAAAAATGTTTTTTATTTTAGTGGCTAATGGTATTTATCAAAATACTGTGTATGGGATGGCTGCAACTTTACCTTTTAAATATACGGGAGCTGTTGTATTGGGATCAAATGTTAGTGGTTTATTTACTACAATCATAAGCATAATTAGTACTGAATTCGCTTCATCAGATCGAACTGCTGCTATTTACTACTTCATTACGGCAATGTTTGTACTTTTAGTCTGTTTTGATACTTATTTTGCCTTACCATTAAATGTAAGTAAAATATTTTATACTATATGTAATTACTATGTAATTTAGAAATTTCATTAAATTTTTTCCTTATACAAATTACTAATAAAATTTTTAGAGGTTCTTTAAATATCATGAAATGTTAAATGAAAAAGAGGCTGAAAAAGAAACCAAATCTGCTAGCAATGATGTACCATATGGGCAAGTTTTCAGAAAAAGTTTTCCTCAACTTTTTAATGTGTTCTTCGTATTTTTTGTGACTTTATCAGTGTTTCCGGCTGTTCATTCTGGTAATTTATATTGCTTAAAACAAACTTTTTTGGAAAAGAGCAATAACCAAATTTGAAAAATCCAATGTTAAGCTGTTATTTAATTTATTTTCAATATTTTATAGACATTAAACTCAATCTCGATGATTCTACATGGTTTCCAGTTCCTGAAAAATATTTTGTATCTATAACTTGCTTTTTAACTTTTAATCTCTTTGCTATGCTTGGAAGTTTGGCAACATCTTGGGTTAATTGGGTAATTTAATAAAGTTCATTTAAAATATATAAAATTTAATTAAGACATTATTATAGCCAAAACCGAAATATTTGGTATGGCCCGTCGTTTTGAGAGTGGTTTTTATGCCACTATTTTTATTATGCAACTATCATCCTCTTAATACAGAACGTGCTTTACCAGTTCTTATTACGAGTAATTGGGCATATTGGGTTATTGCTATAATTATGTCATTTTCATCTGGTTATTTAAGGTAAACTACACAATTCTTATTAAATTGAACTAAAACAAATTTAACTTGTGTATCGAGAATAATTACAAAATCGAAATATTTTAGCTCATTGGGTATGATGTATGCCCCTCAAACAGTTACACCAAAATATGCTTCTACTGCCGGAATGTTTGCTGCCGCAATGCTCATAACGGGAATATTTAGTGGAATCGCGTTTTCTACATTGTTTCCACTATTAGTAAACGTAATTGGTTGGTAGATAATAAGACTTAGCATTTAGTATTTAAGATTGTTTTTTTTATACATAAATAGTTTTTTCATTTTTACGAAAGACTAAAATTAAATATAATAAAGTGTTTGCGCTTCAATAATAATAAAACAATAATGATATTTACAATAAATTTAAATATTATATTAAAATCAATAATTGATTTATTATATAAATTAAAAAATTAAAAATATTATAGAAATTTTTATAGAACAAAAACTTTTTTACATAAAATAGCAATGTTATGTCAGAAGTACAATCATAATAATAATAATATTGTTTTTTATTGTACGTTTTTTAAATATTTAAATTAACTATTAAAAAATAAAAAAAAATCAGAACTAAATTGTACAGAAAATAGTTTTTTATTACTTGAAGAATGATTTTTGTTTTTGTATTCTAAATGCATGACATACATACATAGAGAAGCGTAACGTCAAAGAATAAATATATTTTTAAAATATATATTTGTTTTCAAATATTTATAACTTTTTGCGAAATTTAAGCGGGTTAACAAGTTTTGGAAAATTGTTTCTTTTATATTTTTCCTAATAGAAAATCATTCTAGAATAATTTTAAATTATTGACGAATTAAATTTTTAAGTAAAAGTTAAATTAAAGAAATAAAATAACTCATAAGAATTGAGTATATACAAATATGCAAGAATGTAGTTCGTGTACATAATATTCTAAATAGGCATAGCAAATTTTAATTTCATATTTTAGATAAATCAATCATTAGTTTTAAATTTTTGTCATTAGTTTTACGCAAAATTAAAATTTCATTTCGAAAGATTTCACATATGACAATGTAAGGACTCCAATTACATATTTAAAAAGAAGTGTCATATTTAAAGAGTTTAATTTTTGACTCGGTAAAAAATTGTGAAAATATTTGTATCACATAAAAATACACTAGCTAAGGGTTTGTTAAGGGGTAATTTAAATTGAGTGCATAGTTAAGAGCCTTGGGCTCATAACTATACATTCGATTGTAAAACTTTGCACAAATTTATGAATTTGAAATTATTGCTTGGATATTTTCTAAAAAATGAAATTAACTCGCATATTTCCTTTGTTTAATAAAAAATTAATAAAATTCGTAAACAGTCGTAAAAAATATTTAGTTAATTCTTAAAGATACTATGAAGTCGAACTGGGTTTTTTTCTTAAATTTTCTTTTTTGTTAATTAAATATGTATTACATATAAATTTATATGCGGTAGCAATTAATCAAATTTTTAATTTGGGATTTTGAGAAGTTAATTTTTCTCATTTTAAATATCAGTTCTGCGTCTCAATTTTTGAAACGTGCAAAAGCAATGGTGTGGTTTTCAGTGTATTATTTACACATAGCAAACATTAGTGCGGTACGTGGTTAATTTGTTTTCTTTAACACAGCAATGCGATCATAATATTGTAACAATTCACAAAGTCATAAAATTTTGAATTAAAATTTAATTTGAACTTACATTACTTATAATCAATTTAGAAGAAGGTTTTTGTATCTAAAATTGTTTAAAATTTCAATAATACAAGATTTTACCTACTTATAAAAAAAAGGTGTTAAACTTTTGGTTATGACTGTATTATATACTTGTATTATAATTGTTTTAAATTTTATACTGGTAGAAACCTAAAGTACAATACAAAATTTTTGTAATGGCAATGACTAGTTTATACGTATATATATATATACATATAAATGCAAACATACAATAGCAAGACATTTTCTCTTAAAAAGTTATTTTACTCTTAAACTAATTTCTCTTTTATTATGGGTTTTGCGCAAAATTACTTTGATAGTCTACAAAAAAATATGAGAACATTCATACATATGTGGGTAGAATTGGAAACTGAATTGTGGACATAAAATAATGATTCACTCAACAACGTGCTTATCAGAAAGTTATGTACATACATGGTTATGTACACATATTAGGTATAGCGAACTATAAAAGGTTAATGCTTAATAACATAACCGTAAGTATTTTTATTAGGTGCAACTTTTTTTAAAATAAATTATTAATGGATGATTTATGAATAATATAAAATGATATGCTAAATAGCATTAATATTCTAAAAATTAAAATAAAGTGTTTTTATTCACATACATACATATATATGTATAACTGTAGACGAGTATTGTATGTTTTGAATTTTTCAATGTCAAAATCTTAATAAAATCTGCTGGAAAATAAGTTTATAATATATTTTCAGGAACATATTCAGATCAATGTACATATGCATATGTTTGCCTAACTGGTATGATAATGATGTTCTTACTTTAATTTTATTGTTGGATAAAAGCTCTTGAATGGTATTAAAAAACTAAATTGCTTTAATTTTTCAAATTGAATTTCATTTCTTAAAAAGGTCATTGAACAGCTTTCCGACTTTTTATCAGGTGTTGATTATAAATGAAGATCATTCGTACGTATTAGAATCGTATGTGTATATGTATATAAGTAAAGAAATACGAGTTTATCTAAAGATAATTTTATTGTTATTATTATATTTTCATTTTTTTTTTGTTATTAGGAAACTGTGTAGGTGTAGATAACTTATTTGTTTTTCAAAGTTTACAAAAGTTTTAAAGTTTCAATTTTTTGAATCTGCAATAGCAAATATGTAAGTATATAATATGTACATATGTAAATAAGCACAAGTATACAAATTAGCAATTATTGTAAGAAAACCTCTTGTCTAAAAAATAGAATTCTAATGTTGCCAAAGTCCCCAAATTTTAACTGTTGGTTAAATATGAACTTTTTGAAATTAAGGTACTCGTACTAGTTACAAACGGAATTATTAAATATAAAAATGTTCTAATTCTAGATCCAACTTCTGAACAAAAATTTATACATTTCGATACGGCTACCGCAAGCACAGTTGTTTTCGAATTTTAATTGTGTACTTATATATATATATATATATATATATATATATATATATATATATATATATATATGTAAACATATGTATCTACATAATATAATATGTATAAACAAAATATGCGTTCAAAGTAAAACAAAATACTAACATAATTGTCCAGATCATTCATTGACAAATTGTATGTAAAACAATGTTCTTGCGATTTATGCAACAATTACAATTAAAATTAATAGAAAATATTTTAATAGAAAATTTTTTTTTTGTCAATACTATATCGAAAAATTGTTGTTTTTATAATATTAACTTTCATAAATTATAATATCTAGTTATATTTTTGATAAAATCTTTGTATAATATGCGTGGTCGTGTTACATTGTTTGTAAATACCGAAATCTGTATCACCAGAAAGCCATTGAATTAAATTCGAGTTTCATAGATTCGAGAGTATACTGTTATAGAAATACATATGTATGTATAATGTCACGTACATTAATAAATATATTAATAATTTAATACTTATTATATAGATTTTGAAGTGCAATCAAAACGAATTGGTAATTTGATATCCAACCGCATTGGAAATACTGTGATGTTTGTTTTAGTTGCTTTTTTTAACTTAAATATTTTTAAGTATAGCATTACTTTACATAATACACAAAAATATATGTACATATGTATGTACCTACACCTGTAGATAATACAAACAAAAACTTAAAAGAGATATAATATTTGCGTTCCATTTACATGTTATGTGTACTGAGCTTATTTATGAGCTTATTTGTGAATGGAATAGTCTTTTTCGATATATGAGTAAAACGTAACTTAAATTTTTTTGTATAACAGTTATTTTGTCATATACAGTGATGGCCATAAAGTGAAGTCACCATTGTATCTTTCTTGTTTTATTACATTTAATCATCACTTTGCTCTTGCTTGTTTCCAAAAAGCAAGAGCAATATTCGCACTCTATATGGTGAATATAAGTAAAATTTAAATATAATCAAAATTCAATATTTTATGTGGTCAGTAAAATGAAGTTAAATAAATAAAAAATTTTTAATATTTAAAAATATCAAATGAAAAAGAATTTTTCAATATAAAAAATGTTTTTTGAGTTTGTTTTTAAAATTTTTGATGTAAGTAGTTAATTGCAATGCATCATTTTGGAATGGACAAGCTGAGTCTAAGTGGTTTAGCGCTCCGAAATGAAAGTAAATTTTAACGAATATTCAAAAAAATTGTTTCAAAGGGTATGATTGGAAATGGACACAAAATCGTTCACTTACCGTTGAATGTCCTGTTACCGTTGAACTCTCTAACGCTAAAACTTGAATGTGAATTCGCGCACTATAAGAAGAAGATTGCAAAAAAAATTTTTGAAATAGCAGAGGTGTTAGAAAAGTTGTATTATTGAGTTCGAATAATTAAAACCACCAAGAACTCTCAAGAAGTTTTTTTGACATTCGAAATTTAATAAAAAAAAAAACATTTTAAATATTATAATTAAATAAAAAATTTCAAAGGTACGGACCATCTGTTTTAAAAAATTAAGTTTAATTTTTTTTTGGTGTAAAACATTTAGTGGTTTTCTAAAACAACTTACAGCTTAAACTTGTATTCTCCATCAAGTTTTTATAGATAATTAATTTTTATAAAAAATTTATATGCTATAATTTCTAGAATTGAAAATAATGCTTTGTTCAATAAAGAGACTTGGTTTATTCAGATATGAGTGTTACTATATAATATTAATTTTGTTTATTACGTTGAAGTTAATTACGTGGTACCAAACTATATTCATTTTAAAACAATTCTATATTATTATTTTTTTTGGGTTATTTAAAAAATATTGTCGGGACAAAATAGTTTTGTTGCAAAGGTTAATGGTTGTATGAAAACTTTTAGGGACAGGGATTTGAAAATACAATTAATTCCTAACTAAAAGTGTTATAATTAATTCATAATGGCAAATGTCTGCTACTTTTAATTGTTAATGTTTCAAACACTTCTATTCTTGTAAAGTTACGTAAATTTTAAAACTTTGAAATATTGATTTTATTTCACTAATTTTAGCATGAACGTTATATATACACAATTGTATTCCATTTTATTATTATCTAGATTCTTATATACAATACAAATATAGAAAACATACCAAAAAGTTGGAGTCGAAACAAAAATTATTTCGTTAAATTTCCGTTTGTAATGTGATCACTTTCACATACTTTTTTTCTATGTTACGAGTATAAGGTCTATACATCATAAATTTTTAATTTTAATCAAAAATTCTTAAGTCATTAAAATTCAACTTAATCATTCAAGACTTGTATTACTACTAAGAATTTAAGTTGAATTTAACTTTTTTTTCGCAAACGTGTTTAGTTGGGAGCTTTTTAGATAAACGATTAATCGACAACAATCGACAATATGCGATTTAGAACATCTATAAGAAAATAAACGAATAATATATATTAAAATTTAAATGTAATGATTCACATTTTGACTTACATACATAATATATTGAAATCTTCTACCTGAATTCTAAAGCTTATTCTGTATTAGTTACATAAGTTAAATTAATAAGTTCGATTTAAATATTAATTAATTGTGAATATAATATGTATACTTTAATGAAATATATGTAGTTTACGAACAAGCAAAGGGGAATTTATGGCAGATTGCATAATACAAATTCTTGAAAACTATAAATCTAAATTAAATTGGAAAAACTGAAACCAAAATTTCTATTGTAATTAATTAGGCTGTTCTCTTTTACTTCTATTGAAGTTTTCATATAAATTAATTAAAGGAAAAATGTTTTTATAAAATTTTATTTACAATCGTTTAGATACTGGCCAATTTAATAAATCAGTAACTTTACAGTCGGTGGGTGAAAGTCGCCCAAAGCGCCCAAAGACTCAAACCTCTGCTGGCAAGGTTATGGCCTCCGTATTTTGGGATGGCCATGGCATATTGTTCATTGATTATCTTGAGAAAGGTAAAACGATCAAAAGCGAATATTACATGGCATTATTGGAACGATTGAAGGCTGTAATCGACGAAAAGAGAGCGCACACGAAGAAGAAAAGAAGTCTTTTTCGTTGCATTTTTACAATGCAAAGCATGGTAAAAATGAATGAATTGCACTTCGAATTGCTGCGCATCACCTGATTTAGCTCCCAGCGATTATTGGCTGTTCTCAAATCTCAAAAGAATGATCCAGGGAAAGATATTTGGATCGAATGAGGAGATCATCACCGAAGCTGAAGCATACTTTTAAGGAAAATAAATCGTTCTACAAACATGGTATCGAAAAGTTAGAGAGGTGTTGGAATGACTGCATCGCCTTAAAAGGAGACTATGTTGATGAATAAAATCAAATTATGTCAAAATGTTGTTGTTTTATTAGCCATCCTACGGACCGTGTTAATTTATGAAAATCAATGGGTTATAAAGAATTTGCTTTAGATTGCTTTTGGGAAAATTGGAAACAAATTTTTAAAATGCTTTCTTAAATAACTTCAAATACAGCACTAAATCATGTACATGCCATAATAGTTCATGTATGTTTACTCCTAAAAAAGTCACATTACCAACTCGATTATAATTTATATGATTTCAATATCATGAACAATCGCTAAACTGCCTAGATACACACATATACTTAAAAAATATAAACTTTCTGAATGATTTAATCTGAATAAAAAAAAAAATTAAAATTATTTTAGGTGATAAACAGGTGTAGTTCATTAAATAGCAATTTCATTTGAGTGCACAATTTTATATCGCAGAAAAGGAAAAAAAAAAGAAAATCCGCAGAGAAAATCTTCAAGACTTTATTTCCTTGTGACAGAGAATGAATTATACCAGGTATATCCTTATTTTTTTTACCATTAACACTTACGTGTATCCATCCATAAATGTTTGAATGTTTTATGTGTTATACTTTATGAATTATGTTTATTATGTTGTACATATTTTGTACTTATATATTATACAGAAAGTTCAAACAGATTGTATGTACGTTGTACTTCGCATTTACATGATATATTTATATACGTTATGTGTATAAATATTTATTAAGACGAAATAAAGGATATGTTTTCAATAGCATTTAATGATGATGTTGATGTCTATGATGGTTTTGCACCTTTATGAACATTCTGAAAAGAGAAATGAATCTTATGAAAGCATCAACCCTTATTTTTTTTTAGTATGTATGTATGTATAGTATGCATTATACACATATACAAATATTATTTTCATTTTTAATAATTTTTCACATTGAATATGAAAATTTTATTTTTATTCTAATGAATTTTAGATAAAAAACATAGGTAACTCTGTATAAGATACATAATTACGAGTATGTTTATTACATGTTCGCTTACTTTGATAAAATAACGTATATTTATACATACCATATGATGTTGTTAGGTAAAATGGACACAAATGTTTGCGTCTTCTTAATACTAAAAAAGTCTTAATCTTTGATCAAGAGTATATAGTTATGTATATTTTTTCTGAATTGTGTACCTATTTAAGTTCAGAACTACAATTATATTCGATCACCGCTATCTCCGCAATAATATTTTATGAGAATTAAGGTGATATGAAACTGCCAAGTTAATGCAAGTTAACGATGCCAATTGTGGTTTCATAATTATTCTTATTTTTTAAATAATTAGCTTTATTAAAAATTTGGTCGAATTATTGTTGATTAATTTATTTCAGTTTCAAGGGTGTTATTTCGAAAATTGGATCTTTTAATTTGGTGACATAATTTCCATTAGGAATTTAATATTCAAGCGTAGCTTCGGAATGAAATTTTGAAAACAAGATAAATTAAACTTTTACTTTAATTATGAATATGTAGATTGATGTTAAAGTTTTAAGGTAAATTTTTTTATTGAATACCAAATACGTACTTGCGTTATTAAAACATTATAAACTAGTAAATGGAAAACATTATAAATTAGTAAACGAGGAAATTTTATTTTGTAAAAACCGTTTGTAACGCTAAGAAATAATGCTCTGAGATATAGACTCAAGTGTATGTTTTTGACACTGAGAATTCTGAGTTGATTTAGCTTTGTCTGTCCGTCTGTCCGTCTGTCCGTTCGTCTTAACGATAACTCAAAAACTAATTGAACTCAGTTCACCAAATTTATACAAATGATTTATATATAGTAAATGCCAGAACCATATTTAAATTGGGTATAATCGTAGTACTGGTTCGAGTAGCTGCCATACAACAAATAGAGTTGACACGGTCAACTCTATTTTTTCTCGTTTTAATATAAAATATTTTCTTAAAAGATTTCCTATAATTTGAAGGCACGAATATTTCAAATTTAAGAAAATGTTATCATGTTAAAAATAAGGAGAATTGAATGAAGTGAGAGTATATGTCATTATACTGTCATATGGTTTGTGTTTATCGTTTTTTCTTTTTTTGCGATTTTCATGTTTTCATACTGTTTTTAGTCGTTTTTTTTTCTGTATAACAACGTCTTTGAAAATTTTCTTTATAAAATGTTTTGAATTGAGAGAAAAAAATATTATCCTTTTTTTTATTGGGGTTGTAAACTTCCTTTTGTTTCTTTAGAAAAAAAAATTTTTTTTTTGTTAATTTTTTTTTTTTTATTAAATAAAAGAATCCTTTTCAATTCAATATCCTTTTAAACATACATAATATAGAGAATATATGTATGTATGCATTTAATGGTGTTATGTGCAAGACTATAATATAGTGTGTAAATGGAGTGACAATTATGACAGTATTTTTTATATTATTTGATATTTTTTATATGATTTTATTATGTTTACATACAAAAGCTAGACATTTTTGTTGCAAGACATTCTGAATGGGTTAACCAATAGCTAATTTTAATGTCATGTGTGTTCGGTGTATCAGATAAATATATATGTATGTATGTACCTTAATTGTAGGTGCATAGTAAACAAATTAAATTTAATTTTCAAAGGAATTATTCTCTTTTAAATTATTAGGGAAGGAGTGTTAGTTAGTTATTTAAGGAGAATTTAAATATTAAATTTAAAATAAATTTTGTATTAAAACATAAAATTAATTGATAACTTATTTTATTTAATAATTAATATAATTTTCGATAAAAAATTTAATATAATTACTTAACTTATTTTATTTAATATAATTTTCGATAATTAATATAATTTTCGGAATTGCGGAGATCTATAACTTGTTGAGAAACAAGAAAACCTTGATTGGATTAATTTGCATACAAGATATCATATTTTTATCTTGAGCGGTGTAAAAGTTTTATTGAACCAACATAAAAATGGACGAAATGGAAAGACACTTTAGCAGATAAAGTGAAATGATAAGAAACAGTTATTTTTTTTAGAATTTTTTTAGACTGTATCAAAAACTAGGAAAAAAGTACTGGATTAAAATTTTATGCTTAATCTTACTTAAATAAAGAATTTACTTTAATTTTTTTATGCAAGAATTTATACGGAAACTGCAATTTTAAAGTTAAAATTTTAATGCAATAGTTTAATAACTGGTTTTGTTTAACAAAAAGTGTAGGTACGTTAACTTTACCTATAAGATTGTTTTAATAGTTGAATATATTAATCAAGCACCGTAACAGCATTTTTTTCTATCAAATTTGTATTGGAATAAAGTTTGAATCGCCTTTATACTAGCTTAAACTTGTGTAAATGTAAAGACGATTCAGAAGGCGAAGCAAATCTGTTTTATATCAGATATAATTAGGTTGGCGTTTGTAATATTAAAATGAAATTACAATAAAATTGTTATGCGACAATAATTCTCATTAGATTTTGAAATTTCATGAATTGATAACTAATTTAATGTTTTCTGTTAAAATCTACATGAAATTAAATTGAAGAAAAGTTTATTCTCATTTATCATATTGTTTTCCTAATAAATTAACTTAATAATGAAGTGCAACTATTTTATAAATTTTAAAATAATAAAGGATGTTTGCTACTCAAAAACTCGTAATACAGAACTGTTTCTAATGGTAAGAACGCAAAAGATATGTAATTAAAGATTAAAATATTTTACATTCAATGAAAACGTTCAAATATCTAAGATTTCAATAAATACAAACACATTATTTTGTTTTACAATACGCTTCGAGTTTTAGTTTTATAAATTGGTTGAAGAAAAAGTTTCAATTTTAATGACATTTTATTAATTGAAAATCCTTTTTTAAAGGCTTCCCACTTGAAAGTTAAGTGTTGTAAATTTGTAATTATTTAATTTTCCAATTATAAACGCTTCAATAATTTTTCTTTTAGATTATATTAAAAATAAAGCGTCTTAACCATACATACACAAATATGTACATTATATATTGAATAATATACTTACATTATTAAGGTGAAACTGAGAACATTGAAATAATGACGAAAAATAAGAGATAAAAGCAAGAAATGTGAAAACTACAAAAGAAAATTTTTTATTTTAATTTGCTAAAATAGCGAAAATTGAAATTCTTAACAAAATTTCTTTGCTATATTTGCGAACTTGAATTTGTATTTTTAATTTCAAATGTTACAGTGCAATTTCTTAAAAATTTTTCAAACGTAACTCGAGTACGAATAACATTTCATACCATCTGTATATATTTATAGAAAAAAAGGATATATTAGCGAATCGTGAATATTTCTTGAATTTTCTATTTATCGATTGACTTTCAATGTTTTTTTTTAAAAAAAGTGAAAATAATGCAATGTAATCGTGGGATATTTGGGTAGCCTAAGTTCCAACTGTAAATTTTACATTTTAATTTAAAATAGTGCTGATATTTTCAGGAAAGTAATGTATAAAATGGTTTTGAACAAACAGTTTCGTCTTTACAGGAAACTCAAACCAGCGTTCCTTTTTTAAATTCAGTTTAACATCAACCTTTTTGTCACAAACATTATAACAATTTCAAAGTTTGCTTGACATTTTCAGGTGCTTTATGATTTTTTTCAACATTTTTGGAAGAAAAGAACTTATTTTTTATTTTACATTTTCTTATGTCGGAGATTTAATTTTTAATATTTTATTGAGTTAATTGTTCAAGTTCATACGTAACCTGAAATCCTTTCAGTAATTTCAAATTTAATTTATTTTGGACGAAACCAAGCTATTCGTAAATTTGACAACTACAACAAAAAGAAAAATTGTTTTCACCCATTTGAATTATTGAAGCTTTCGAATTTAATTTCGAATGTTCAAATGTCCTCTAGTAATTCTACCAAACAGGAAGAACAAAACATAATCAAATAGGCGTCATATTCATTTCCCCAGCATTATATTTCATAGTACAATAAAGCGTTCCGATCTGTCCCAGTTCAAGGAATACTGCATTCCTATGCCATTTATTTTAATAACTTAGGAAATTAAAAAATGTAGTGAATAGCATTTAGAAAAGTCTACAAAAACGTAATATAAATTTAAGAATAACGCAGACTGAGTAATATTTCAGATTCTTTAAAAAAAATAAGTGTTTTAAATTGAAATTGTAAAACATTTGAAGAGTTTCAATTTCATTTTACTTTTGTTTTTTACTTCTTCCCTATTTGTACCCCTATATTACCATTATATCTTCTAATAAACTTTTTATATAATTTCTAAGTAAATTGAAAATTAAAACTTCAAAACAAAGGCAGAACGGGTTCAAGAAGGCAAGAAAAAAATAAGCGGCAACGATTTCTTTTTTGAATGAAAATGAAAGAAATGAAAGTCTAGAATTAAAAAAAGGAAGTTATAAAAATTTAAAAAACAAAGACAATAAAATAAAAAATTTAGGGTGAAATAATAATACAAAAAAAAACAAGTCCTTACCATCACTAGATCGTAAACAAATAAAAAATTTGTCTTCCTTTTTTATGTCATTATCGGCCATAAGGAAGTTCCGATGATTTTTCTTAAAATGAAAAGAAATTATGTTTACAAAATATTTATCGAATTAGTTTGAAATATTGCTTAAGGCTTTGTAAAAAGCAAAAATTAAATAATTTTTAATATTTTTAGTTAAAAGGATAATTTTATAGTTACTGTGCTGTAATTGACAAAAATTCTGTATTTTGTTCCAAAAATTTACATTCGAAATTGAAATTCAGTAAAAAAGTTTTCCTTTTTTAGGACGTTTTTTGTTAATATTAGTAATGGTTAAATTTTAAATGGAAAAATAGTCAAACTGACAGAATAAATATCCTAAAGAATATTTTAACAACATTCTTACAATATTATTTATATATGTATTTTATATGTACATTTCCTTAAATGTACATATACATAGACTATTTTAGCACTGCTATAAAAAATGCATTGAAAAGAATTCCTTAAGAATTTGAACAAAATGTTTCTTTCCGTCTTATAAGTGGCAATAATTTGGTTGAATAAAAAGAAAGGGAAGAAAAAAAGAAAGTATAGATGCATTTATTGGTCTCTTTCTTTGCTTTACAATTTTACTTGTACTTAAAAGTTTTACTTTTCAGTTCATCAGTTAGTTCTTTATTGGTTCGTGCAATAAAGAATATGGAAATAAAAGTAGGGTAGGTAATAAATTATCTATAATTACATTCTTTTTCGCGTTTTTTTATGTCTAATTGTATTTCGCTAAGGATTCGTAATCGTTTGGCTTTAATTTTGTCTGATAAAAGCTCAATTGAATTTTTTTTCTTGTATAGAAAAATTACATTTAATTTAGATAATTTTGTAATAGGATATTTTAACAATAGGTAATGGAAGCTAGCAATTAAGTTTTAAATTTAATTGTAGACAAATTAAATTTGAATTTTTAATTGGAGATTTTTGGAATGTTATAGTTTTCTTAAATTATTTGGTATTAAATTATTACTAAATAATGGAGAAATATGGAGAAATAATACACAATTTCATTATTTAAAAATAATGATTTGTGCATTATTTCTCCATAAAGTATATATAACGAGAAATTCCAAAAAGTGATGTTGGTTATTTATTTTAACAGATTTCCTATGAAATCAAATTTTTTAAAAGAATAGATTCCACATTGCACCTATTGGATCTATGATTAAGTATTAATAATAATATGGAAATATTGAAAATAGTTTATTTTGTGAAATATAAATAACTGACCTAAAAGTATGCAATTTTAATTTTTTTTTAATTCTTTCACTTGTTTTTACTTTTTTGCTCCACAAATCATAACTTTACGCATGTTTGGAATTTTTCAAGACAATTTCTTTTATTATTTTAATCATATTATGCTCTTGTAGTTCTGCAAATTTGGAATAAATTATTTCGTCCGCCATATATTCCGGTTCAACACAAATAATAACACTTAATATTTATACAAATTAACTAAAAATTTTCAATTTTTAAATTCGATTCGGTAAACTTATATGTTTATCATTTTTTTATCTGATCTAAGCTACATTTCCGTATTTTAAAATATTGTGTAAGAAATATAAATTATGATTCATTGCAGACAGGCGCCATTTACATGATTTTTTTTTCCATTTTTACTTTAATGATAATCTAACTTTTCAGGTTTTCAATATATTATTTGGCTAAAGGATGAAGAATAATATGTGAATAATATCTACATACATATATATATATATATATATATATTCACATCCTAGGAAGAGTGAAGCCTAAAGAGAATTTTGAAATACTATCAAATTAAACAAAGGAAACAAAACGAATAAAGGAAGATTTAAATTTTGCTACAGCATGCATTTCGACTTACAAACATATTATATCTATGTATGTATATATATTAATTCATGTAGTTTTTTGGATTCTTCAGTTTATGTACATACATACATATATACATTTTTTTAAACTACACATTTAATTCAGAAGTTTTTTTGTATTTTTTTTTTTTGTTTCAAAACGGAAATATGTACAAATAAATCATAAAAACAAAAAATTTCAGTTATGAAAATGCTGTTGGGAGTATCTTTTTTATTTTTCTTTATTGTTTTTCTGAAAAATTTACCAAGATTCACGGAAATGTGAAAAAGAATGAAAGGAGAATTTTCATATTGTTGTTGTTTCATACATACACACACATGCATATATATATATTTTTATTTATGTTTTTCGTACCATGAGCTTTATGTCATATGAAATCCTATTGGGGAAATATCTAACATTTTGATACTATAATGTTATTTCTTAAAGTAGAGAATTATGTGGTGGCTTAGAGGTTGAAATAAAAAAAAAAGAAATAGGGAAACATAAAAAGAAAATTGTTTTCATACGATTTTTTTAAAAATCGAGTTCATTATTCTAAAAAGTGTGAGAAGAGGAAATGAACTGGAATATTTAAAAAAATAAAAATCAACCGGGATAAAATAAATTTCTTTTTTGAAAGATGATTATGTAGTATGATGCTGTTTAATAAATGGTTATTTAAAATAATTGAATGAAAATATTAAAATTATAAAAAAGAAAATAAGTTTGAATTTGTCGTAAAGTGGGGAAACCGCCAATCATTAAATTTTATTATTTATTTGAGAATTTTGTATTTGAGTTTTATTTTATTATTTATTTCAAGATAGCTTCGGTATTTCTGTATAGTATAACTATAAAGATTGTGTACATATGCAGTGGTAGTTTATCTTCTACGTTGGTCTTTGCTTATTTATGTCATTTCAATCTCAATTTTAGTAATAAGCTCTTACTTATTAAACTTTAATCTAATGTCAATAGAATTGAAATTTTTGTATGATAAAATTGCGAATTTTTAGATTGAAATTTTAGAATATTTAAACGAAAGTGATGTAGTCATAAATCCTTTCGGATGGTTTAGGGAAAAGAAACCCTTAAGTATTAAAAAACAAAAAATTCATCTTATTAATCAATCTATTTAAAGTTTAAGAATCATATAACTATTGATAAGTACATTTCGCGTAATGGAATACCTAAACAAAATGTTATTAACAAACTTAATAGTTTGTATTTAAAATTTTAAATTTTATGGGATTGAAAAACATGTTTCCTTATAATACATCGTATAAATTTAAATATGTGACGCAAACGTTTACTTTCTGTTAAGGTTATGCTTCTTCTTTATGTAAGCATAATAAATTGTAAATTTTAAAAGTTTTTCAACATTGAGAAAGAAACATGTTCTAGGATTTCTTAAATTTTCAATATTTTTAAATTTTTTTCCAAACTCGTAGAGTTTAATTATTTTAAAAGAAATTTTTTTCAATTCCAAAATAAAAGACTCTGATACCCATATGAATGAAAGTTTTTTAGACTTATTATACATTTTATGATTTGATACATAACTCCTAAAATTTAGAAGTGGTAATTACCACAGTCTTTCATACGATCTCTTGTTTTTTCATGCATATATGGTATTTGGTATCCTTTTCTTATTTAAGTAATTGCTATATTTTCAATATTGTTTCTTTAATATATGACCAAATAACTTATGAGGTTTTATAGTAGCTAGCATTATGATGATCAGGCAATTTCAACGATTTTTATCCTACATAAGAGCCATAGTAATATAATTGATTGTGCGAAATTTCGATACAATAGATTCTAGAATTTCTGAGATATATTGAAATAACTTTTAAATTGAATGGCAGCTAGCCGAACTATTGCCACCGTAGTCACATCCAATTCAAATAAAATTCTGAAATTATTTGTTTTACTATAAATTATTAATAAATTATTTGTGAAAACTTGGTAAACTTAGCTCATTTAAATGTAGCTTTTTAATTTAGCATTTGGATAGACGTATAGACATAGTAAAATCGACTCAGAATTCGACACTGGTCGAAAACATATACATTTATTTCTTAACATTACAAGGGAATTTGTAAATTTATAATATCTTTCGAACACACGTTTGTATGGGTATATAAAAACAAGATGCACAATTAACTCCAAAAGTTTATTACGAAATTTTGATGAGTATTTGAAATTGAGTCTGTAAAGCATACTTTAACTGGATTCTAAAAATTTGGTTGCTATATACTGATAACTCAAATTTCGTTGGCTTAAAGGCAAAATTAACTACCTGTAAAATTGGCAGTTTTGACTTAATATAATTATACAAAAAACTTTGTAAACTCATGTTTCGTTCGATTGCGAATTTAAATTTGATTGTTTTATTTAAAAATTACTTCCCAAATTTTATAGGCTTATGCTTATTAAATATTTTAAAAAGTAAAACTTTGACATCTTATAGCCGATGATTTACTGTTAGCGTATGTTATATGGATTTTCTGTTCGATAAAATGTAATTTTAAGGTATTCAAGCTAAAGTTATGCAAATTTAAACAATGAAAATAATAACAAGTAAAAAAGTACGATAATAAATTCCGATAAATACTAATAATGTTCGATTCTACCCTTCTATTTGAACTAGTTATTATGTTACACTACTTTGTGATATTATCGTCAAGTATGAAACTAAAACAACCGTTTCCTGCCGAATGAGGTCAAATAGACAGACTTTGCTATTAAATTCCTTAATACATATATGCGGTCGTAATTTTCATTCTCAGCGTGTTTTTTCTTTTCTGACATTAAATAAAGTTAATTTTATTTATTTAAGATTATTACTATTAAAAATAATAATTATTAAAACTTTCCAAAAAAAAATTATAAAGCAAATTTATCTGTTCCTTCATTTGCTGCTTAAAACTCTTCATCCTAAATTGCAGTAAATGTGTAAGCTTAATTTTAAATTGGGGTTTAATTTATGCTACCGGATTATTTTTCAAATTAATTAACAAATTTTGAAAATTTTCTAAATGAATTGCACAAACTTTATTGATAATCCTTTAGCTGAAAAATGAAAATTTTAATTGTTTATTTTGTTTTTTTTTTTTTAATTTGCTTGTTTTAATAAAAATTTAATTTTAAATGAGAACGTCTGTATACACATAATATTTTAAGTAATAAAAATAAAATTTAAGTATTATAGGGTAAATAAAAATAATATTAAAAAGTAAGATAATTTTCTAATCCTTTTGTAATAACTGTTAAATCCTTTAAATTGTTATATCAATTCAAAGAACATCCTTTCATTCTCATATCAGTTTTTAACTTTTTTTTTTGTGTTTATATTTTCATTGTTTTTATAGTTTGTTTTCTCTATATAATAATAATAATAATAATAACAATTTTTTCTGTCATATATTCTAGTTGATGTCTTATTTTATAGTTGATGTCGTGTTTCCTTCCTGTTGCGCTATGGGAAAATTCTTTACATTTATTCAAACACATCTTATATCTGTACAGAATATTCATGTTTATATATATGTGCATATATATATATATATTATAACAATAATAGTAAAGCTAATATGTGTTTAGTGTGTCCCGCTGTATGATCTTATTTTTTTTTATTGCTAATACTTCGAGAAAACATTATTGTCTGATTTCTTTTGTAAATTAATTAATTTTATTATAGTATTTTTAAATATATTTTCAAAATTATGTTCATGAATTAATTAGGTTTTTGGATGATTTCATTTATGTGGATGAACAGTTAAAATAGAAGAAGAATGTTCGATAATTTTTTGTTCCAAGTATTGTTAGAATTGATATTTAGCGACAATTTTGTTATTGTCGCTAAATATCAATTTTAAACTACCATTTCGTAAACCATAAGATCAAAAAAGGCAGACTCTTGTAATTGAATTCACATTTGGATTATAATCGTAATTTTAATTCTCAGTGTGTTTAAACTCTTCTGATACTTAATAAATTAAATTCCATTCACATAAGATAAGTATACTTATTTATAATAATAATTATTAAATTTTTTTAGAAGCAAATTGTATATAAGCGATTTATGATACTTCCACTATTATTATTTTTGATGGTACGAGTAATAAGATTTTTCTCCCAAAGGTATCTAGGATTAAAATCAGAATAAATTTTACATAATTTTTAAAATTCACAAGTTAAATTTTAAATAGACAAGCATCATTTGGAAGCAATTTTGAATGAATTAGAAATTTTATTATTCAATAGATTTGGTCTGTTCTTGAGATTACGTGGCATGTTTTAAGAGATCCTAGTAATTGAGATGATTTTCCAATTCCAAATGAAACACTTAGTAAATCCATTTATACGAGTATTATATATTTATGTATTAATGTATATGTATGTCTGTTGGAACAGAAAATACCCTAAAATATACAATGCAGTTTGTTTTCATTGTTTTAATCTTTAGATTTTTTTTTCTATACCACATGTATGTTGCAATCGTAAAGAATCGTTGCCAAAAAAAAAAAGTTATATTTTAGTATTTTTTTTTTCTTCATTTTGTTTTTATTATTTTCTGATTTTGGAATTATTACTGTCAGCCATTTATGCTTAGATCTTCTGAAATTATTTGCTTTCAGGATTATCTTGAACATATTTTTTGGCGAAAAAGAAAACACAAAAAAAAAAAAACAAAATATTTATAACCGTTGTTTTTTTTTCCTTGTTGTTATCTTGTTAAGCTTAATCTTTTCTGTCAATTTAAACTTGGCACAGAAAATAGGAATTTTTATGCAATTTAGGTTTCGGTTATACACATTTAAATATATATATATATATATGTATAGATGAATATATATATGAATTTTAAACAAAATATATGCATGATTTTCGGTTTTTGTGCTTTGAAATTGGAAAGGAGGAATAAAAATTAAGAAATAAATTTTAAGCATTGCTGAACTAAAAGAATCTCAATTGGGAAATTTAGAATTCTTTTGTAATTATAAAAATTGAAATTGGATTTTTATGAATGAAATTAAAAATGAAAATAAAAATTTCATTGATTTTGTGTTGTTTTAAGAAATTTAAGTATAAAAAAAAATATAAAAATTTCATTTTTTTTCAAAGGAATCGTTTAAAATTGGGAAAATTGCAAATAATTGATAATCCACTTGAGAAATGTTTATTTGCTTTGTACAAATGTTGTTGTAAAATTATTGAGGTCGTATAGAAAATTTTAGGTGTTAGAAAAATGTTGTAACTCTTGATATAAATTGGGTCGAATCTAACACGACATCTTTTTGTTAATTAACATGGTAAATATAGAAATAGACAAGGATATGTACAGTTAAGGAATGTTTGAAAATTTTCTGTTTTGTTTGATATGAAATTTTGTGAGGATTTTTCTTGTTTTTTTTAAGTATTTTACATATATACATATACATAGAAGTTTAATGTTCTCAGCTCCTATAAAGTAATGATTTCGTTTTATAATATAGTTCACGATTTATCTAATCGTAGTATTTTTGAATATGGGGGAAAAATAAAGGTTGACTATACTTAAATTTAGCGTACGAGTAATAATAGGAGGTTGTTTTCATTTGACAAATGGAATTTTGTTACCATGTTTTTCACTATAATTTTGTGTATTTTTTTATCAAAATATGTACCATATTCTGTTAAAACTTCGTTTGAGAAGAAAGGACACTCTTCAAAAGTATTGAGATTTTCAGTGTAGAATATCAACTTTCGGAATTATTTTTTATTCTGGTGATAGTTTTTTAGCTCTGGTTATTGATGATTGTCTAAAGCAATTCGTTTGATAATAATGTAAATGAAAAATTTAAAAGAGAGTGGCGTCTAATTGTTATAAGCTAAGAAATTAATAAACGTGAAAATGTTTAAAAATTTGATGATGAGATAATCATGCAGTAATAATTCTTTATGTGAAGCAAACAGATATTATGAAGAAATTTAAAAGACTCTTATTTATTGTATACTGCTTGATCGAAAGAGAAAACCACTGTATTAGGAGGATTTTTCGAGAGTATTTCGTATAAAATTATAATGTTTTTTCTTCAGTCGCTATTATTGCTTTTTTTTAAGAAATTTTTCTTTTCAAAAAGATCTGGAAATATGCATTACTTTCTTCTGCAGACCCTGTTTGTAAACTTTATTGGCTTAATATATTTCAAAATAATTTTATTGATATATAATTTGCTCAAAAAAATAAACAAAAGTTTAATATACTTAATTATGAGGTTATCATTGCCAACCTAATTATAACCGAGTTTAGAATCACATTAATTTCATTTCATATTAATTGTAAATTGATTATTAACTTTAAAATATTATCGTAAACGGCACATAACTTCCAAAAAGTACTGTATCACTGTGTCATGAAACATTTACTTTCAATTAAATTCTACAAATGAAAAAAAAGCAAATAAATAGTATAGTGAAAGTCTCCAAGGGATCAAATTTTGAAAACGAAACTTCATTTTTCTATTACATGCGAAATGCAAATTGTATGGAAGAAGAAAAAAGTGAAATTAATACTGTTCTTGTATTTAAGAGAAAAAGAGAGGGGAAGAAATTATCAATAATCAAATCTAAAAAACTTTGTGAACCAATGTCCAGAAAACAAGAAAATTGTATAGCAAAAAAGAAAAAATTAATAAGGATATGAAAGAAAAAAGGTAACAAATTTTTTTAGAAAAATTGGGTTATCTAAATAAAAATTTTATTATAGTTCTTTTTTTTTTATTAAATGAATTTCGATAAGAACAAAATTCAGATTACAGAAGCGTTTTATTGTTTTCAAAATGGTTATGGAAGTTTAAAGGAAAAATGCAGCCTTATTTTACAAAATGAAATCAATTCTTTTTTAATAAATTGACAGTTACTTTTTGTCGATTAAAGATTTTACATTTTTAGATCAAACAAAGTTTAATTATCGCAAGCGTCCTTTTACGAAAAGTTTTTAACTTTTGAATCAATAATTTAAATCACAAATTTAATAAATTTCATATATGAAGAAAATCCGATTTTATATATAAAGTTGAATCCATTTCCAATATATTATATCTCACGATGGTTTATCCAACGAATTTAATACAAGTATTTCCTGAGGACATACATACAAAATTATTTGTTCGTGAAAACAAAAATGTAAACATTTAAAAAAAACATGCAAATTACTGTTTGTAAAAAAATATGACAGAAAAATTATAATTTTGCACTTTTTTAAACAGAGGACGACTATTCCATAATTGCTCAGAGCAATACATTTTGTCTTGTTACCATGTTTGAGTATTATGTAATGCATATATATATATAATTATATAAGCACATTATAACATATATCTTTCTATTGCTCCTGCATTAGAATCATTTTCGAGAGGTAAGATTTTTTGAATCATTTCTATTAGTTAAAAGTAAGAAATACTAGTCCAAATGGTTAGGTTGTTTAGCCCTTCAATTTCTTGCTACATGAGAGGATGTCTATTGTCTACATAAGTTGATTTTACTAAAAGCAGTGGTAGAGATTTTGTACGTATGAAGTTATTTTTATTTTATAAAAATATTTTATTACAATAAAATTTTATTGAGAATCGCCTTTCTCTTAGATAGTAAAGAGGAACTGATTTTAAATTTAAATAATTAAAAAATAGTTTATTTTGCCTTTACAGAATTTTAAAATTTTCGGCATTTTATATTTCCAAAACTGCAAGCTTTTCCAAACTTCTATTGTTGCAGAAAGTTTACGGTAAGTATCATGTCATCAAAAAGTATAATTATTTATCTTAATTCATTAATTTAACCGCCCAATTTAACCATCATTTTAATGCTTCTTTCAAAGTTTTTCTTTTGGTCATCCTAAATGTATGCAATAAATCTGCATATTTTGGTACATGAGCAAAAGTAATTTTAATAATGTCTATACTGTTTCTAAGAGCATTATTTTTAGTTATTAAATGGAAAAGTGCTATTTTACAAACCATTAGATTGACCGAACTTTATTTAATAGTATTTTTGTAAGGTTGTCTCAACTCTCAGTGAATCACCTACATGGCTGTCGTTTGGCTCCGATTAGAAAATTTTTGTTCCCGGCTTCTCCTTTTGCATTTTGGTTCCGATTTGGTTTTTTCCTCAGTCAGGTCCAAAAGAATATTGATAATTATTCTTGAAAAAATTTTTCAATTGAAAAATATAATTTCTAATTAAAAAAAAATTTTTGCAATATTTAAAAATTTGTTGAAAAAGTTTTGGCTAACAAAATTATGTACATACATGTACCTTTTTCTGCTAATTCAAAAACAACCACCTACCTTTTTGTAGTCAAGTTAATCAATTAGTTAGTTAAACTGTCAAATAACCAAACTTAGGAAAATTCGTGGACGCCAGCAGATGAATGCAGATGACAGCTTGGTATAGAAATGTTTCAAAGTCGATCGAGTATATTGTTAAAAACTTGAAAAATTTATTCAAAGCTCCCTCAGATTAGCACACTGTAGTGCGGCAGCTGAAAGGGTATTTTCTTATGTTAATTTGACTAAAACTAAATTGAGAAACTCCTTTTATGTTGAAGTGGTAAGCAAAAGAATTGTTCATTAAATTCAAATGAATTATTTAAAAATATTGATGCCAAAATCAAGTTGTGTAAATTTTTGTTTTATGAAATACAGGAATTGGCTCCACTTTTTTGAAAATGGCTCTCTTTTTTGAATATTTCTGCTCCCCGTTCAAAAAATCAAACGTCAGCCCTGCCAGTATCTTTTCTAAACCTGAGTTACGGTTATTTCGTGTAATTGCCTTCTACTTTGTTTTAAATAACAATTTTATTGTGTTTTTTACTGGTGTAAACACTACTAGATAAAGTAATGACATTTTTCAACTTTTATAATTAATTTTTAAAAAGTATGTAGAGTTTCATTTTGTAAAGATAATTTTTTTTCCAATTTCAGCAATTACGGAATATATTTTTTTAAATACATGTATATACATACTCGTAAGTGATAATATGCATACGAGAGTGCTCCCGTGTACTACGCTCCTATTACGCAAATATATGTATAGATACTATTTTGTGTAGTTGCTTGTATTTATGACTCGATAATTACTCGAAAGTTTTTTAACCTTTTTGGTGCAAAGGCTTTTTATTTACTAATACGATATATAGATTAAATATTGCATCATCTCTATTTTTAAACAAGTAATTAAGTTGTATATAAAAAATTGATTTGTACCAATATGTGAGGGGAGTCATAAATTTTTTGTACAAGCCTCTGTATGTACATGTGTACATGTACATGTATGCATGGATATGCATTGAAAAGTCTGAGTACAAGTGTATAATTTAAATGAAGAATATTTTTCAGTTTTTGTTGAAGATATTTTTTGGTAAAATTGATTGATTTCTAAATTATTTAGATTTACAAATACATACATATATTCAGTGAAGCACAATTGTATGTATGTATTACTTAAAGCTTCTATAATAATGAATATTATTTTATATGTATGAATGGTATTATAAAGGATGCATAGAAATTTAAATTTTTTATATTATGTATATGCAAAATAAAAGTCCTTTATTTGAAATAAGAATGTTAAGTAATATTAGTGTGTATCTTTTTTCGTACATATTTTCATACATATACATATATTTAATAATGGAAATTATTTTTGTAAAACTGGAGACATAATAGGGTTGATGTAGAGCTTCCGTCAATATTTGATTGCAATTATTTGGTATATGGGAGGCCAATCCGAACACCATAATATTTTTCAATGTTACAGGTTTAAATAACATTGAAAAATATTATGGTGATCGTCAACGTATATAATGCTTTAAACATCTCTATTTATTTTGTACATCTCTATCTTCCAAATTTCTTATGCTTAAGTAGAAGCGAAAGGTGAGGATCTTTGTTGTAGTATAGTGTATAACTCTGTGTAGAGTTTTGTTGCCAGGTATCTCAACGGGTTTATAAAAAACTCAAGATGGTTCATGTGAGGGTAAGGACATAGAGATCCGGTGATATCAAAATGGTTTATATACTATGGATTTTAAGTTAACCGCGTTTTAAATCTAATTGAATATAAAAAACAATATCACCCAATATATTAATTACAATACATTGGGTGATGATATTATATACATTCATGTGATACTGATGGATATTAAAATGATCTTAAAGATATAATATAATAGTTAGATATTTCGATCTTATTATAACAGTTAGATATAATTATAATAGTAAGATTTTTTTGAAAAATTTTCAAGTTGGAATACCGGAATAGAAATTAAAAATTTGGACTTTGCAATACACTCTTGCATTTGGTTACATTTTGTTTAATAAGACCCTCATACATTTGTTTCTATACGCATTCAATGCATAAGTAATATGAAATAATTTATTTAATTTGCATATACTTTTTTATCTTTATAAAACTTACCTAAAGATACGCATAAATTTGTTATGGATTTCTAAAATTTTCGACTAAATGAAGATTTAAAAAGCAAAAGTATTAGAAGGTACAGTCATATAGCCCAAAAAACATCTATATCTGCGTAGTTAATCATTAAAATGATTACTGTATTATTGATAATACTGATTGTAGATCTTTATTAAGGATTTAATTTTTTGTCTAATAAATTGCCATCACAATATTATCTTAAATTTTTTGAAACCCATTAGCTTGTTTGAAAAATCCGTTATAAGCTGGTTGAAACTTAACTGAGATTTTCCAAAGTAAAGAAAAAAGTGTTGCTGATAAGTTTTGTTGTTACTGAAAGTTCTTAACAATTACATGAAATTAATCAAGCGATATTTTTTGGTTATATAATGTAATGTAATATTATTGAGGATAACGATATTATTGATATTATTGAGGATAACGATAACATTGTCTAAATACATAATAAGAATAGAAGTATGAAATAAACAATGCAAAATATAAGTGTTGTATCTGTCACTGAATGTCAAACATAAGATATTTGCTTGTTTAAAATAGAATGTGATTTACATACTCAAAGCTTGTAAATTAAAAAAAAATTGTCTATCACGGATTCTATTAAATGGGCATACATGTATTGGACCGATGAATGAAAACAGAGGAGAAATAAAATTTACACATTTAAGTACTCGTATAGGGACGTTATTTATACTTGAGGAAATAAAGTACCTACTTCCTAACTATACTTCTCTCCATATATGAATAATATCTCGTGCACTCAGGGAAATTCGAAAATTTCAATTTTATACTAAATAAAAAATTAAAACTAAAAAAATATTTTTTAAATTCAACTCGATAGTTTCGTAAATATTCAATCAATATCTTATCAATTTAATTGTAAAGCACTCATTTTATGTGCATATACTCACTGGAAACTGCATCTATAATTACTGTATATCTACTAATTACACTAACACACTGACAATAAATATAAATTTATTTAATATGGTAGCATAAAAAAAAAGTTAAAATAGTTTTTGCAATTAAAAATAAAAAAAAATTAAATAAATATGAAAAAATACAAAATTGAAATTTTATGCTAGATTATTTTAAAATAAATATCGTATAAGTTTAAAAATGTGGTTTTAAGAACACTGATTTTAAATTTAATAATGAATTTAAAAAATTTTGTTGACTAAAAACTAAGGCGTTGTAGAACGTAATTAATTAGATTTCTTGTAAACATTCGTATTCTAACAATTGGTCCTTACAAAATTCTTTTGACTATACATGCACAATGTATTTTTGACGATTTGTTTTATAACTACCGTAACTGCATTTCATATTTTTTTCTTACTAGGAGGAAGGTTGAAAAATCTCGAAAGATGCTGCCAAACGAAAAGCAGTAGTGTGAAACTTTAATCCACTAAAAAACACCCTCCTAAAAATAAATTATAAATGACTAACCATTAATTTTGGTCCAACTTTTTTGATTATTTACCAGTTTTTGATCTAGCACAATAGCATACTAAGTACTCATTATTCCAAAAAAAAACATTAAACTAACTCGAGAGACCTCGTACGTTTAAGTCTCTTAACAAAGTTTTGATTGTCAACCAATCCAATCCCTTCGATGTTGACATGATTGGATAAATGCATTTTATGATTTTCTGTTACACTTAGGATCGTGAGATCCCTGTTTATATCGCATTACTGACTTACCAGGCGGTGTTTACAATGTTTCGTAATACCTTATTTTGAAATTTTTGAATAGATTGAATATGATTCTGCGCAGCGCAGTCCCATAATTGAATACAGTAAGCCTAGACAGGCTTAAATATTTGATTATATACCAAAACTTTGTTGTATATTGACAAAGAAGAACGCCTTTCCCAAAGCCATTTAAACTTTCTGTATTCCTCCTCGAGTTGAAATCCCTTTTGCTTTATGTGCTCCTTCGATCTGAGCTTTGTGTTTTCATTTCATTGAGCCATTTATCCGAACCGAAAATGAATTGTCAATTTTTCTATTAGTGCAATTCACGTGTACTGATTTCACCCCGTTAAGTTTTATATTTCACTTTCTAGTCCATTTTGAGATCTCATCACTGGCTTTTTGTAATTTTTGTGTAGATTCATTTTCATTTCGTCCAATTGCGATAACTGCTGTATTATCACCAAATGTAGCTGTTCCTACTCCTTTTCATATAAAGTTAACGATTTGAACTTTGTTATAGGCTAAAATATACTGGAAAAAAAATTAAAATTAAGTCAATCTCCAAATGATCAATCTAACTTTCAAGAATTGAGATCATTGCGGCGAGTTACCGTATTCATATTTTGTCGTCATACTTTACCATTTATACGAGAAAGCGTTTTCAGGTAGTTCTAAAGTTTTCGTTCTCAAAATGTGGCTGGTTATTGTTCTCCATTTTGGTTAGATTCGTTTTTGGTCTTTGAAATAAGTCGATTTTTTTGTTATTATATTTTCATTAATTAAAGTGAAATAATAAACGAAAAAGAATTTATAGAAAAGGAAATAAAAAAAAATCTGTGTATAACTACTGACATATTGAAAAAGTAAATTAGGAAATTACAATTGAAATAAAATTTTTTTTCTTTATATAGAATAACATTAGAACTGAGATTTTATGGTTTTTAATAAAAATCAAAAAATCATTTTACATTTTGTTCAATTATTTTAATTTTCCAAAGAAAAAATTAAATACATACATTCATACATATTGCGTAACATAATATTTACTTATGAGTTTTCATCTCAATTTGGAATTTAGAACATAAAAATAATTGTATGTACATGTGTATGTATTTTGAAATATTTCATTAAATAATGATTTTTTATATAAATTAATTTTCAAAAATTGAATTAGATCAATTTTAGAATTTCTATAAAATTTTTCTGGTCAAAAATTTACTTATGTATTTTCAATATTATTTCTAATTTTTAATAATGCAATGTTCTAATGCCTTGTTTATTTGCTTTTTTGAAATGATGTAGAAATTTATTTTTCAAATTATCCAATTAGTTTAAAATAAACAAGGATTTTTTATTTTTTAGATTACTATATGTTTCCACTTACTCGGTCATTATTCAGTACAGTAAGTATGAGTGAAATTCAGAATACAACTTTAAAAAAACAACTTGAAGGAAAATTATGAAAAATACCAACGATTTTAATTTTAACACTCGTAAATATATTCACCGACTGCATGCACTAAGAGAGGTCATGTGATGGCATGAAATTTTGCATATTGAGTTTTTGGTAGCTTTTGCTGATTTATGTTGGAAAATATCTGATTCATTAAAATAATCAAAAATCTGAGTTTTAAAGAAGCAGGAATTGATACTTAGCATAAGACTACAAACATTAGCGAAATTGAAAAAGTTGGGTATCACACATTCATCCATACATTTATTTCTCTACGTGTAATATTGGGAAATAAATAGTGGACAGCTTGAAACTTAGTTTGTAAATAACATTCTTTGAATGGAAAATGAATATCCATCCACAAATAGAAAGCCAGCAAACCTAAATGCTCCTTCTATCTTATTTCTGTTAATTAGTGTGATTTTTATACTCGTATTATGACAAATCTACAAAAGTGCTGTTATCTGCCAATTAAATTTTATTATTGTCATAATAGTAACTGAAATTGAATGTTCAATGCGTTTTGTCGAATTAAAATTAATTAAAAAGAAATGTTGTTACAGTCAACCAATAATTGGTATAGGAAACATGAGCTTCATGAAATGCAAAATGTTAATAAAAAAGTTTTGGATTCCAATAAATTTAATTAAACAGTAATCTAAAATTATTATATGCTTGATTTGCACTTGTGTGGTTAAACTTTAAAATTGATTAAACTAAAAACTCCTTCTTTTGACCGTAATTTCAATTTCAAATTTAGAAAGAGTAATGTTGTAATATTAAATACGAATTTTAATTAATTGTTATTTACACTATTTTATTACAATTCAAAATAGTTTTGATATGGTAAAATAAAACTTAAATACTTAATATTTTAATTACTGTGTAAACCAAATTTTATGTTTTACTCGTATTTTCAATAACAATTGAAATCTTATATCAGTGTGTATGTTTGATTGCGAAAAATTGTAAAAATGAATTGATTAATTTGTGCGGAACGATTTTTCATCATTTTCAATCATTATCATAACAAAATCACTTTGAAAAAACATTAAACGAAACTTCACCTAAATAACATTGTGTAAAATATTTATAAAATGTAATTTAAGTGAAGTTTCGTTTGTAAAATAATGAACATATATGTATATTATTTAGATTTACGAGTACCGTTAGATCATAAGAATTTGCAAAAGTATGCAGCAATTTTCCGAACAATTTTTTTTTTGAGCTTCTCTTAATATGGGCTTAATATTTAGTAGCATAGTAAGTTGAATGTAATATTGCACATTTATATACAGGTGTCAATTGTAAATTACAAATTTCGTAGGCATTGAATAATAACAAAGATCATTGCTTCTCGGCCATTGCGTTCCCGATTTATTTTAATCCCCACGCTTCGGCCATTAATACTGTGTCCATTCAAAACAAAATCGTAGATATGCTTAAGGCGGATTCTTCCCTGTCTCACTTGTGAAAATCATAGTCCACCCCAAGCAGGTAGTTAATCTTAGTCGTGATTCCTTCCATGCCAGCCTATGGGCTATCTTGTTGCCCCTATGTCCATTCACGTAATTCTGTTTATTGATGCCAATTCCACAAGAGAAATAAATTTGAATGTAAACTGAGTTACATTCGAGCTATAGTTACATACGGCCTACAGTTAAGAGCTCATGGTCCATAAAACTCGCATAAAACGTATAAGATTTTTATACCCCTTCTCTAAATTGCAAGTTTATATATAACTTCTATTCGGAAGGGCCTGTTGATTATTAAGACCTAATTACGTAAAATGATATTAAAAATTTTCAGACATTTTAAATTTTTTAGTGGACGTCTATTGATTTGTACTCGTAAACCGTATACTAAATCTATCAATAGACTAACGTTAATTGAGATGCAGAAGAATGAGTTGAAGAGCAGCTTGTCAAAATGCTTATTCCATTCTAACCAAGTTGTAGGAAATATTAATTATGTAAATAATTTGTTAAAAATTTATAGATTCAGCTGAAATCATTTTTAGTTCTTGTCGGGACGAAAGAATCGCAGAAAGACAGCAGGCAGATGAATAGACGTAGTTGCTTGAATAGTCTAATACTGAAGTTCTAAGTTATAATTGTGTAAACTAAATTATGTATATAAAAAGTACTCGTTTTTATACAGTATTCACTTGAGCACAAATTATTATTCTCAAATAAAGTTTCCAGAACGAAAATATACATAGGTAAAACGAAAGTTGATTAATGTTGAGATTGCCGTATCATTTTCAAATTTCAAAAATGTATACGAGATGTAATTGTGAACAAACCAACGATTTTATCAAATACGAATTCACATTTAAATCTATAACGTTTTGTACTATATATGTTTGTACATATGTATGTATATATACGGGATTATTTTAAACTTGTGAAAAATAAAATAAAATTTAATAATAATATTAAAAATTTTATAATAAAGAGAAAATTTTAAAAATTTTTCCATTTTTGTTTTTATTACACATAAATTTCTATTTTTATTTTAAATAAATAAATGGGTTATTATACAACTTCCTCTAGATAAATTATTAAAAATGTATTTCTTCAATATTCAGAAAGGGTTCTAAATTGTCAAAAAAGTTTAGGCAAATTTAAATTATCGAAACTTTTCGCTTATATTTACAGCGAAACTCTGTTATTCAGAACTTTGTTATTTTAAAACTACTGATACATCGAATATGTTATGTGTAACAAAAGCACACTTTCAGTATAATTTAAAAACGTTAAAAATTTTGTTAAACCTACTAATTGATTAAACTGAATCAAATCTTCTTACTAAAACAATATTAGTGTAGAAAAATATAATTTATTGTCAATGCTTACCCACTGTTGTTGGATTCAAAATTGTAGTAGATTTTTTATAGTATGTAGCAGAGAGATTTAGAGTTACAACCCGTACTCATAAGATGTAATATTTTTGATTTTTCTTCATTTAATTTAAATTTAACTTAGATATAAGATAAAGAACTTAGATAGAAAATCGAACAAATGCGAAATATTTCCCGAGAATGAAATGTTCTGTTTTGGTTGCGTATAATTTTTATAGCCTGGACATTCGCGAAGGGTATATTCACTATGGTATGGAGTTTGCAACCACTAAAAAGAGTCATCTGCAGTAAGGACATGTACATATATTCTTACTCAGCGTAAAATTCTGCATTGATTTGCACATGTTCGTCCGTCCGTCCGATCTTACGATAACTCAAAAACGACTAGTGCAATCGACACCAAATTTTCAGAAGTTGTTTCCTTTGTGCCAAGCCTCTTGTAATTGGACAAATTCGGACAACGGGATCGAATAGCTGCCATAAAACTCAAATAGTTTATTTTAAATATTTCAAAAACTAATAAAGCTACGAGTATAAATATGAAATTTTGTATACGAAGAGTCCAATTACATTCTACATTTGCTCTAAAAATTTTAGTGGGATGGCTGAACCGGTTCGGGTGTCTGCCATACAACTCCAAAAGAAAATTTTAAATATTTGGAAAAATAATAGAAGTTTCTATAGAATGGTTTCACAGGTTCAAGTAACTGTTATACAATCGACTGAAACGTTTTTACTTGTTATATTCACATTTAGTTTTATTTTCTTGTGTTTGATTGCTACGAGTATAATAATTGTATTTTTCATATTAAGATTTATCTGACCTATTTGAAATAAACAAATGAATATAAAAATGTGTACGTACATAAGTATGTATTAGAAATTTCAATATATTATACATTTAGGTACAAGGTATTCGAAAACTCTATTATTTATATCGCATATTATAATCATTTGAATGTAATATTGACGTACATACATACATTCATACGTGTATTTATTGTGGATGTTTAGATCTTTGATTATATTATGTAATTTCGGGAAAAAAATAAATAAAAACATATGTGTATTCTTAAATCAGTTATTGGAAATGTCATAAAAATTTATTATTGGAAACTTTTCATACATAAATATAGTTTTGTATGACAATAGTAATAAAATAAGAATATATGTGAAAAAATTCTTTGGGATCACAGAAACTTTTAAAATTTTTATTGAATTTAGATGAAAAATAATGATAATTTTTGTTAAAAAGGATATAAAAATTTATAAATAAAAAAAGAAAAAAAAGGTATACGGGATATCAAATAATATTATTTATTGTTCTCTAGAGAAATATCGAAACAAAAATTAGGAGTATAAAAGTATTGATTTTAAAAGATTATAAAAAAGGACAACAAAGAAAATAGGTACATATATGTTTGTATATAAACTAAGATGCTAAGGGAATAAGAAATATGCAAAACTAAGTTTGAACTTATAATTTTTAATCAAAATAACCACAAAATGAAATGTGAACAGGTTGTTTTTCGAATTTCATATGCTAAAATATTTTTGTATATGTATGATTTAAGGAAAAAGAATGGTTGATTTCGAAAATTTCGTAAAATAAATTCGAACAATGAGGGGATGTAATATTCCTAAAATAAATCGAATTAGTTAATATATCTGGTAATTTAAAAGTATCTTGAAAGAAACAAAATTCGAGCTAGATTTCATTTCAAAATTATTAACTGTAAAATTTTGGGTGTCGCTAATTCTAATTCTGTTTGTTGCCAGTAAATTAAATTGTGTTTGGTCATAGGTTGTATAGCATTATATAATCTCGGTTGTAACTCATCTCACTTGTTTTTTTTTCCGTATAGATATTCACCAAAAAAAAGGAAGTACAAAGCAAAAATTCTTAATAATAAATTCCTAAATAAATAATGGCGATTTTGTTTGGTAATTTGTCAGCCACATTTTTTTCTTATAAATGATGACAGTTTTTGGTCTTCCGTCCAATATTAGTTTGTATGATGGTTGATGCTTGGCCCAAGCAATTCCCCTGATAAAAATAATAATAAAATCAATTATATCATTAATAATTGATATGGATAGACCTTAAATATTAGATATGATATGGATTAGATATTGAAAAGGTCTTTCATATAGGTCGTGCAAAATTTTAAAAAATTTTCCTAAAATTTTTGGCAAGGTCGTGCAAAATTTAAAAAAATTTTTGTTCTTTTGCTAAGGTAGGGCGTCGTACAAAATTTAAAAATTTTTTTTTTTGTTGCCAAGCTAGGGGGTGGTCCAAAATTTTAAAAATTTTTGTTTTTTTGCCAGGGTAGGGGGTTTTGTTTTTTTGCCAAGGTTATAGAATTTAATAGTCTCGAATAATTACTAATATAACAATTTTTTTTACTATTAAAAGTAGAATAATTTTGGAATTAAAATTAAGGACACCGTGTACAATTAAACTTTCAGATTTAAATATTATCAATAATAAATATAAATTTTAAAAATTATTGCAAAAAGAAAAATTAATTTTATTTAAATTATTCACAAATATAGCTGGTTGTGATTGTAAATGTAAAATTTATTAATACAATCAAATTTAATGTTTTCAATCATATTTTATGATTTCTCATAAATTTTTTCATAATATATTCAATATTTTTACTATAAGTTGAAAATTTTTTGATTGAGTTGAACAAAGATTTTAAATAAATTTTTGATGTTGTTTCAATTCTCTAATAATATTAAAATTTAGATATTGGAAATATTATTTAATTTTAAAAAGCTTGCATAAAATGTTCCTAATGAAATTTTTCGCCCTTTTGCAATTGGAATTGATGCATCATTTCTTGATCTTTAATTTTGGAAAATCATCTTTTTTTTTCTAATTCAATCTTATATGTATATGCAATTTGAAAGTAATTGTCGAAAGTTATACACTATATATATGTATGTAATAAAAATTAAAAGGAATTGGTTTCCGAAATCAAATTAGGAATATTTAAACTAAATAAACAAAATTGTCAGCTTCTTAGCGGGAATGAATTAGATACTCTTTGATTGAATTGCTTGTGAATATAAGTACTTGCTAATTCATTTTCAAGAGTATCGTTTTAATATTATTGCAGCTATAGAGTATCTCTGTTCATACCTTTCGAATGAATCTACATCTATGTAGTAAAGTATTTTTCGTAGTAGGTCGCAAAATTAAACTGTTATACAAATAGAATTTTTTTCTGTTTTTCTATTGCACATGTTCATATGTACATTTTATATATTTTAGATAGAATATTATATATAAGAAAATGTAGTGAGCCTTTTCAAAAAGTTTAGCTTTGAATTGCATAATTTACTGTCAAATAAATTTATGTCGCGCCTCTGTCTTATATATATATATGTATAACACTTAATTTGGAAATCTGCAAATTTATAAACCAAGGATGAAATAAATGAGATGATAAAATTTCAGATCGTATAAAAAATATACAATCGAGAAAAAATAAATTTAAATATCTTTCAACTCAAAATACCCAAGTAGCTAGCTATTTTTTAGTAAAACAAAATGTTTCTATTTTGAGTTCAACTAAATTTGAATTAAGTATTTCTGTTTCTAACAAAAATTCTTGTTATTATATATGTATGTATGAACATACATAAATGTGTATACATTGCAAGGAATATATACAAATTTAAAATTTTGTTAATAGCACTTTAATCTCTAGATTATCATAGGATGTAGACAATAGAGTTGAAATAAAAATTTTATCATCAAATTCATTAAATTTAATCTTGTCTAATAGTAAATTGCAAATAAAAGAATTAAAAAATTACTTTTTTCTCTTATTTTTTTGTTCAAGATTATCTATATATACGAGTATATGTGTATGTATAAACCCTATGCGAATACGTTGGTATAAATAGAAATTGTAAAATGCATATAGAATATGTTTATATGTACATTTAGTGTTAATTTATATAGACGGACTTTAATTCCAAATTTTTCTTAATATATCTATGTATATAAGTAAAGGGTATATGGAATTCACAACAAATAGGAAAACAAAACAAAATGTAGCAAAACAAATTAAATAAAATAAAAGCTGGATCAATTAAATCTAATGATCTCCCCTTTTTTTATTCCCTTTTATACAATTTATCTTGTCCTTTTTATCGTATAATCAATTCTCTTTCTATTATTCCCCCATATTTTCGCATTCTCTACGATGACTTTCTTTATATATTTTAGTTGAATCTGCAACTCAAATTAGAAAAACCGAAAAAAGGAAGATTCACATCTAAGATTGGTCTTGAAAAAATTAAAAGTAATGGTAAGAAAATGTAAAATTTTCAAACATTTTTTTAGAGTTATTCCACCAGACTAGGACGATTTTATGGAAAAAAAAATAAATTTTTTGTTTTTTCTGGCATTACGAATTATTTTATTCAACTTTGTTGCACGAGAATACCTTTTTATTCAGAGAGAGGAAGAGGGTTCATGTTTTTTATCTCTCAAAATTATTTATTGTAAAACGATTATAAGTTCAAAAAAAAAATATTCAGAATTGTGCAGGAATTGTAAAATTGTCCATCTATCTTGTTGAATATTTTATTTAGAAAATGTTTGTTGCATAGAAGTTACGGTATAGCCGTAAATGCAAATATTTCACAATATGTTTTTATTAATTGAAAAATTACATACTAACTAAAAGAATTGAAACAATTAAAACTGTTATATGCTTTTGTGTTTATGTTTTTAAAAAATATTTTGCTCATAACCATCTTGCAACAAATATATTTCCTTATTTAAATGAGAACCGCAACCAAGTGGCAATTGTTGCGAAATTTGGGATTCAATAAAATTTTGATCACTCTTAATACTGAACATTTTAATTAAAATTTGATTTAATTTTTATAGTTTCTGTCAACAGAGTTAGAACTACAAGTTCTGTATACCCAATATTATTTGCAGCTTATGTAATGAATTTTGTTTTTAATATAAATGCCCTTTTGAATACATTTTAATTGTAATTTTTTTAAAAAATCAAACGTTGTCGAATTTAAATTTTTATCGGTTGTTATTATTCGAGAAGACATTAGATTTCAAATTCACTTTGTTCAGTAACGTTTCCTTCCTGTTTCATTAAAATAAATTATTTTAGTGAACTTTGTCCAGATAAAATTTTTTTAGGGGTTAATTTTCGTTGAAGTCTTTGTTGAGATCAAAATTTTTTTGGACACTCTTATAATACATTTTCCATAAGCTGACTTGTAGACAGTTTCAGTAAAACGCTATTTGCTAGTTTCCAAAAATTCGAGGATGCGTTTTGCATAAAGGTATTTGGAAATAACAAATTGTTTCTGGTTTAAAGCATATAAGAATAATACAACATGCTTAGCACTCGCACGTTTCATAAGGAACCTTACTAGATTGTAACTCACTTGCCCTTCTGGACAGGTTAATAGACCTTTTCTACCACATTTTCCAAAGATTATGGGCATAGATAGCCTGTAAAAAATTTGTCATAGATCAAATTTAAAATAATGTAAGTTTTTTACTACGTTTATTTAGAAGACGTTTCCATTTTTCTCACTTTGTTTGTGCTAATTTGAGTAACTTGTTGCCAAATTGTGTGTGGTTAATTTCCTATTTTTGCAATTTACGAGTTTTATTTATTTAATTTTGCTCTTTTGTTGGCAAATTATTTTGCGACAGAATTTTTTTTTTGATATTTACTTTGTAAGTTTGTATTTTTTTTAATGTATTCGTTTTTAAGGTTTTTACGATCCATTAATTCATGGTGGAGTGCTTTTCCATTAGCGTAACACCACATTTCATCTGGATGACTATAAGAATACAAAATTAGAAGAAAAGATATATTGTGGAGAATACATATGTATAAAAAACCAGATATCTAACACAGAAAGAAAAAATAAAACAGACATTGACTTGGAAAATTTCATATTTTACTCTTGCATAGAGAATGGGAAAGCAAGACAGGTATATGAAAAAAAGATAAAATGTTAAAATGAAGGAGAAGATATTATTTTTGGGCTTTGGAATTTCAGGTAAAGTTAGAAAAATGGGACATGATATTACAAGGTTTTTGACTTTGAGTCGATTTGGTACCTCCTTCACATGTAACGTAGATGACCAAATGTTTTGCTCTGAAAAATCATCTTTGATTAAATAAGAGAATGTGATGATATATGGTATTTTTGCTTTCTTTACTTGATATTCACTATTTGTCTAAGGATATTTTGATTTTTCAATTTTTGTTTTTCTTTTTAAATGCGAATGATTTTATTTTTCATTAAAAGAAATTAAGGAAAAGGTTGAAAAGAAGGAAAAGGAAAAATTTACGTTTATTCGGTTTTTATGGGCCATTATGCTCGCTACGATTTTTTTGCTATTTTGATTTTATTTTTCTTTTTTGTGTAATTTTTTATCTATTTTATATTTATTTGATTTTTATAGAATTTTTCTACTTCAAATGAATGAATTTACTATTATTCTTATCATTATTACATTCATGAGTACTTTTATCATTAAAAATGATTGGAGTAAGAAAAAGAAGATAAATGTTGAAGGGAGAACTGTAAGTTGATCGGTTAGAGGTGCGTTTACATAAAATTTTAAGTATCTGTTCGTATTTCTAGTTTGAATATGTTGAACATAAGGTTAACAGATGTCCTTGAACAAAACGGCTAGCTACTTGACTCTAATAAAGGAAATATTAAGATATTCAGATATTCATAATATGGAAATAAGTAAGTTTTGCGATTAATAACAAAAACATACAATGAAAACACACATAATAAAATTATTTTTTATTTATTATACAAAATATACTATAACAATCTACTTGCTCTATATTACTTTAAGACTTGACGGTTAATTTTTATAGCCTGATCGTGTATCTTGTTATTTTACTGGATAAGTGAGAAGAAAGTGAGTAACTATTATATATTTGTATAATGTAATTTTCGAGTGAGAAGAATTATTCGGTATTGCGTATCTCACTTTTTTCTTACATGTATACAAAATTTATTCACTTTGTTTTTGAAGGTGACACATTCAGTTGATTTGAGAAAAAATGCAAAAATCTAATTGAAAAAATTAGAAATTTTATTGGAAAAATGAAATATCCCTTAAAACTATGGAGAATTCTGATTTGAATGTCAACAGAAAGTGAGATGAAAAAATGAGATACACGATTTGGCTATTAATAGTTTGTACCAGAATAAATTCATAATATTGCATATATTACGGGGCTTGTGTTATGTATATCATTTTCCAAGAAGTTGGAATTTTTAGCAAATGCTGGAATATTTATAGTTTAGATACAGTACAATTGATTATATGCGAGTTTGCAATTAATTTGTAACTTAATTATATAAGCTTTAATTTTATTCTTGTTTTTGATTTTTAAGTTGTTCGTTGCGTAATTGGGTAACAGGAATGGTTTGCAATTACTAAATAACCTATATATATGAAATCACTGTTGTTTTACAAAATTTTTAAATTCTTCTCAGACGCAGGCCCTTTTGCACCAACTCCTTTTAGTTTTATTTTATTTTTTATCTTTTTTCATTATTCTTTTGACTCTTGGTAAAACAGAAACTTTGCAAATTTTTAGATTAAAAGTTTTAGATAAATGATAAAAATTTGTTGTTTGCAGTAGGGGTCGGATTTTAGCACATTTTAATTTGTATTTTTTTGCTTTTTATTAAAAATAATAATTAAGTTTTGAAAAAAATTCAATATTTTTGGCGAAAATATTTAAAATTTATAAGTAAATGTTTAATTTATCTTGTGAATTTTATATAAAATATGAAGGCCAACTAGTGATAAGTAAAAAATTATCAAATGACCTCGTACACTATACAATATTTTTAACATAATTTCGATCAGATTTTGGAACAAGAAGAAAAACCAATACATATACAGTAATATTTGTGTATTTCGTATTTTGATACATTATCCTTTTTAATAGAAAAATTTCTTTTTATTTATTACAAAATTTGTTTTTTTTTTTCGTTTTGTTTTGTTTTCTTTGATGGTAACATTATAAATGAAAATGAATTACCGTAGAGACCGTAATTTTATATAGACTTTTTGGTTTTATCTTACTTATTATTCTTATTATTTTATATAGGTTTATTTTTATTTTATTCTTTGTGCTTTTTATCATGAATTTCTTGAAAGGATAACTATAAAGAAAAAGAAAGAAAAAAAAATATGAGAGCAAAAAAGAAAAAGGAGTAAAAACCGAAAACAATTGATACTATCGGAGGTAAAGAAAAATGTATTCTATTTCAAGATTTTATTATTCTCTGCTAAATAAACTTACATGTGCCATCATTATAACACTCAAATTGAATATATATATATATATATATATATACAATGAAAGAAGTTTAGTTTAACTATACATAGATGCAATATACCTGGACATAAAAAAAAAATTCTTTTTAATGTTAAAACATTCATTCAGTATTGTTATATTTATGGGTAGATGCTATGCTTTTATACTAAAGATGTGTTAGAATTTGGTTTTTATATACCATGAAATTCTATATAAAATTGTATATACATAATATATAAAATTTTTATGGTAAATTTCTATTCAATATTTTGATTATATTAAAATAATGATTTTTTTTTGTGTGAAAAGGACAAAAGAATTATTATGGATACATAGGACTTCCTTTTATAAAATTATTTCTATTACATTACAATAGATATATTTATTTATTATATAAATAATTTCATATTTGTATACATACTCGTATGTACATATTTGAGCATACTATCTATAATAATATATTTAATGTACTTTTGCTATTTAAGATGAAAGAATAGAATAAATGAATATAAAATAAATAAGTAAATCGATACCTTTATATTTTAACTGGTTTTAACTATTATGGTTGGTGTATCGTATATATTTATATATATATATATATCAGTATTTTATTATATAGGTTTTAAGGATAATCATAATATATAAGTATATTTTTTTATACCTTTTCATTATATCAATAATCTTATCCTTTTATGATTTTATTTTAAAGTACAAAAAAAAAAAATTATAGAATGATAGCTTATAAATATTAATAGGATATACACTTTATATATATCAGATAGAGAGATAGTATAAATATTAAATATATAAATTATATTAATATGTACAACATTTTTTATAAATATAAATCTGTATAACAGATAATGTGCATAAAGAGTAAAATAAATTGTTATAGTTTATTATATATAAGTATATTGGTGTGGTGCTTTAATTTCTACTTAATTTATATTATTGTTGTTATTATTATAGCCATTTTAACTTTTAGATGATTGATGTTGGATTATTTGAAATAATATATTTTTTTCTTAGCATTGACTTACTTACAAGAACACCTACTCTAAAAGTGATTAATAATTTTTGCAATGAATACTAAAATTACGATATTCAACAATTTATTTTAATAAAAGAAAAATATTTTTCACATATTTTCTTTCATTTTATCAATATTGTATATGTACATATAAGTGTAATATGAATTAATTTATAATAAGAAAATATACATAAATCACTGATTTGAGCAACGCCACAGTCAGATATGTACACAATAATAAAAATTAAATTTTACAAGAGAGTATTTTGAAAGTTTGCCACAATATTTAAAAACTTTTTAAATATTTTCACTACAACTTCTTAAATTTTTGCACTTCTATGAATAAATTTTTGTGAAAGGTGTTGCCAAAGAAGATATGATAAATAAGCTTAAGAAGGCAAAGACAGTATTCCGTAGACTGCAACCGATGTGTAACAACAGCCAAATATTTAGAGCCATCAAACAATAAGCAATGAGGAAATCTGAGTCCGGGCGAGGAAAGTATCAATAAGCAGATCTTTAAGACAAAGTGAAACCAGGATGGACATAATCAAAGAAAACTCGTAAGTAATTTGACAAGTATAAGTTTATAATTGGATCCATAATATTCAACGAAACTCGGATGTTTTAGAAATATTTCGCGTAAAGCTATAAAGTCAGAGATAAACAACTTGGGCTTGTCATGGTATTATATGAAGAAAATAGCCGATAATGTAAGAAGATGGAGATGGTAAGTGGAAGCTTTATGATCTCAAATGGAGTTAGGTCCCATTGTTTTAACATTTCAAATTTAAATATCAAATTTCAAGGAAATGGCAATAGTCAAAAATTGGCCCGCAAACAATTCCAGTTCCCAAGGCCTTATATATCCCGAAAGAAAGTCACTAGAATTTTTATGATTTTAGTATCGAAATTAAACCAATTGTCTTATAACCATTTAAGTTGAATCAATTAATTTATGAAATAAGTTGACTTTTCATACATCAAATGACCGTTTGTTGAAGTTGAAAGTTTTCAATATAAAAAATAAAAAAAAATGATGCCGATAGCACAGGACTAATTGCACAGTTCATTTCCAATGCGATATTTCGAAATACTAACAAAGCTGTTTGTTGTAACAAAGAAATACGTGAATACATATACTTTTTTGTATTTTGCAAATTTTTGTAAACATACCGTACTGTTTCTGTAACCAGATTTGCCCAAAAACGTATATTACTTCATTTTGTACATTCGTTCAAAATTGCATTGTTGCAAAATTACGTTAGGATTAAGCTTAAACCTAATTTAGCGAATAACTTGTTTAAATGATTGGATTGCGTGTGCATATCTCAATATATAATTTCTAGAACTTATTTTCATAATTTTGTAGCGCTATTCTAGTGTGAGTCCATTTATATGTGGTAAAAAATACAAACTGTATTCGACTTGAAGACATTTTACAAATACTTTTTTGTTTTCTTATTTTCCCATAATGTGACGCTACAATGGTGTAAAAAAAATTTTTTTTTGAGAAAATAAGAAATTTAAAAGTGACATTATCCTTGTCTTTTAAAGGATATAATTGGGTGTAAATATACACAATCAGATCCCTTAATTTAATAATGACAATAAGAACCTAAGGGGTGGAAATAATGATAAAATAAATGTTTCTTAATTTTTAACGCCCATATAATCTTAAGCGATTTTTTTAGTAAAAAATTTTTACTTTTTTTAATGGCATATAAGAAAATGTGTGGTTCTATTGCATTTATAAAAGTATATGCCCACAATTGCCTAACAAATTTTCAAGAAAACAAAAATTTATTTTTGAATTATTTATAGTTTTTTTTGTATAAAATTTAATTTTTTTACTTAGCTACATGGAATCGTAGGACCAGCGGTCTAAGGACGTAAGGTGTAATATAAAAGTACAAATAAATTGTGATACATAAAAGCTTTTATATGAGAAAGTAACATTTAATATGCCATTTGTAATAATTGTGGTTTTTATTTTATTATCGCATAACTGTACTTGCTACTATACAACTAATAAATAATAACCATTAAAATCCTTTTAGAAAACTGGGGAACTATGGATAGACCTAACAGGTTTTTATTATTTTTATTTTTGATTTTAAGTAAGAAATTTTGCAGGAACAATAAAAAAATTTTTATATGATTTTTATATAATGAGCACAAAAAAAGGAGGTAAAAAGGATAACAATAAAAGTAGAAAATGTAGATTGTTTTTGTTTTTTTTTGTTATTTTTGTGGTGTACAAATTTAGAAAGAAAACATTGAGTAAAAAGGATATTCATTCACTTGTCGATTTTTCTAATTTTTCTTCTTAAAATTTTGTTTATTTTTTTTTTCTTTGTTATTTGGTATAGAATTGTCCTAAGGGAAATTTTTCTATACAAAAGGATACATAGAAATTAGTGCTTCGATTATAATCCACTTGATTAGATTTTTTTTTAGTTTTGTGTTATCCTTTCGTCTTTTCTTCCTCTATATCGTAATTTCATCCTTTTTATTCTTTGTTTTCTTTTGTTTTTTGTTATTAGAAAACATAAAAGTCATCTTGTTGCCTTTTTAATTTTTTCTTATTGTGCTTTCTGTTATATTTTATTTTTTTGATTCGGTTCTTTTTTTGGATTAATCATATATAATTTTTGGGGGTTTTGTGTTTTCATATGCTTCAAATATTCTTTATAGTCAGGAAAAAGTTTGATCGGAAAGTATTGGCATATTATTTCTCTGTTTATAACGCAAAAAAAAAATTGTTTTCTGGGGAATTTGAGAAATTCTAATTGATTATAAAGAATCTTATTTAAATTTATGGCAATCAGAGTTACAATCATGTAGCTAATTTCAGTGCTACTTAAAAATAGATTTTATAGAAGTGTTTATAATATAATGGTGATTTTGAAAGTTAAGTTTTAAAATAAAATCGGTTTAAGACCAATATAATATGAGTCAAATAAATCAAAATAAGAAGTTCTTTGAATTTATGCCTCAGAATTGAAAAATCCACTTCTATCTATGTTCTCATTTTAGAAATGGCATGTGCCTTACATCTTTTATTTTTATAGGAATGAATAGAAGACTTAATTTTTTCTGAATATTAATAAATATGTGAATTCATAGTAATTCTCTGTTTTTTGTTTTTGTGTTATTTTGTTTTGTGAAATTTGGAAAAGGCTAATGGTAGTTTGTTGTTAAAATGCCAAACCAAAAATATTTTTCCAAAATTCATTGAATGTCAACTGCAAAATACACATACAAACAACTTTTCAAATATAAAAGAGAATAAAATCTAGTTCAAATGAAGAAGAGCATAATATAAAAACTAAAGTAGAAATAAGTTAAATGTCATGATTTCTGTAAACACATCTATGAATTTATATATACAACTGTTTGGCTTTACATGTTCATATATATGAATCTATATTGGATTCTTTACCGTAAAGAAACACAAATTTATATAGATTTATTATTGGTCTATTAGGATATAGATAAAGGCAGTGCGAGGAGCTGTAAAATAAGAATGATAAAAATGATTTAATGAAAAATAAGAATGAAACTTGAATATTTTAGTTTAAGCCATTGATACAAAATTTATAAATAATATTGTAAACTATATTTTGTGCATATATATTTACATAATAATTATATTGTAAGCATATGTATATATTTATGTATACCCAAGTCCACGAATATATAAAAAACACAGTGTTATACTTGCGTTTATATATGAAAAGGAAACTAATTAAGGACATTTAGAAAAAACATTAATGGTGAAAAAGGGTGTTTTTAGGCGAAAATAAATAAACCATATAAAATATTTTGTCGATAGATAAATAAATGAAGGGAAAAATATTAAGTATCGAATAAAAAAATGAGAACAAAAATATAAAAATATAAAAGGATGAAAAAATTTTGGAAAAAATCAATATTTTGAGGGATCAGATATCAGTTTTATTGGAAAAGACTGAGATACATATTTGAGAATTGAATTTCTCTTTTTGTTTTTTAGAATGTGGAACAAAGTTATTGTTTTAATATATGGTAAACATAAGTGCATAACAAGAATTTAATGTGAAAGTATGGTCTATGTATGTATATGTACAAATAAACATATACATATATATATATATATATATAAGAAAATATATTTGTTAGAATGAAGATTTGAAAACACGTTCATGTATCTAAATAATTAATAGATATTGAAAGGTATTTTCATTATTAGGTATATAAATAACAAAACTGACACGTATCGAATTTAAGATATTTTATTATTTGTAATTTACAATGAATTATTGCTGGGGATTCACGTATATACGTTCACATGTACGTTCACATGGATATATGTATGTATAGAAATTATATACATGTATAGAAATTATATACAAGATTTGATTTTTTTATTATTGTTACAATTTCTGTGATTGAATTTTTTTTTTTATGTGTCGAATCTCGGCACTTGTTTTTATTTTAATATACACAAACATACATATATATATTTTATGTAATAAAAATATGGGTTAAATAATTCAAAATAGAAATAATATCTATTGTCTTTAGACATCTCACCTCTTAAATAGAATTGTTACGAATACAGGCTTAAGATTGTTTTTATTCATGAATAATTAAAGTTGCGGCTATAATTGAATTTTATTTTTTTTTATAACATTAATTTCGTTTTTATTCGAAAAAAGAAGTAAAAATTGAATTAACAAAAAAATTATGAAATTGAGTTCAAGTAAAACTCTGTTGACGCGACTACCCAATGAGAATTCTTAGTGCTATTGTGGTTTTGTACCGCCGCGCCTTTCTTTTTTATAACATTCATATTATAGATTTACCCTCATCCAGTTGGATCCCTCATCAACGATTACTGATGTTTATTGTTCATGTATTTATTTTATTACCGGTATATCAGGCTTCGGGAACAGGACAGGTTACGAAAAGTAATAGTACTTTCAAAAGGAGCTCCTTTTAATTGTTCGATATGCTATGACATATTTTTATCTTGAATCTAACTCTTGATGTCCCTGAAACTGTTTTGGGTCAAAAGTTTTCAATATTGGATATACACATGTGCATATAAACATAAGACTTAAATGGAAGTTTTGGAAGATCGTTTAGCCCCGAAATTATATTCCGAAAACGACACCCACCTCTAACATATGAAATAAGTTTTTTTGAAAATAATTGTAAACTGTCTTATTACCTTTAAACATGGAAATTGTATCCGATTTTTAAATTTATTTTGAACTTTTTTCTAACCATCCGAAAGTCGGGAATAAAATGCTTCATCCGAATGTTGCCCTATTAGTTTGAAAAACTTTCTTTCTCGATATAATTTTATTTTGCTTCAAAATGAAGAGTCTTTTTCTTTTCTTCAAAATTTTTTTGACTTTTTCAAAATTATGATTATTAAGTTGAATTGCAAGAAAAGTCAATAAATTGATTGAATAAAAATTTTCAAATTAATTTTTTAGTAGTTTTTAATTTTTTTATAATAAGATTTTCCATTGCTACAGAAAATATGATCAGAATGTGATCAGATATGATAGCAGAAAAGTTGCAGTTCCCTAATTAACGCGGTTAATTCCTTGGACGTCGCGGTTAATTCAAATCTAAAGAGTATTTTATTAATTTCATGAATAAGTACTTATTGCGTTTACATTATGTTAAAATGAGCTAATTTGAAAATACATAGTTGTTATTTAACTAATTTGCAAAATTTTAACATTAACAGACTAGACATAAAAGAAGCTATTATTAGCATAATTTATGACCGATTCTGCTAGTAAAATAACTAATATTAATATTATATGTGAATCATAATGGGTTTTGTCAATAGTGAAATTGATTTGGGGAATAAATATTTTTGTTTCGGTCCATTTCACTCTAGTGAAAAATTTCTGGAAAAGAAAGATTACATAATTTCGACCAAATCTGTAACAAATTTTTTCAAATATTTATTTGGATTTTAATAATTGAGATGAGAAAATTTTACAATCAAGCAGAATATCTGTTAATTTTTATTTTCAACGACTCTACAGGAATTGACTGATTGTATTGCAATGCAATTTTGTCAAATAATGAATTTTATTTTAACAATAATTTTTTTTTTGTTTAATTTCATTTATTCGTTTATCTAAATTTTCGTTAAAAATTTCTACTTTTATATGGTAGCACTTGATATACAAAAAGCTTTTGATAACCTGTGGCATGGTGGGTTCTTCATAAATTATTTCTATTCCATTTCCTATATTATTTAATTAAAATAATCAATAGTTTTTTAGAAAATAGAAAATTCAAAGTCAAAATAAATAACACATACTCGGCTGAAAAAAAAATTTTATATGGATTGCCACAAGGTTCTTGTATTAGTCCGTTGCTATACAATATATTTACCAGCGACATTTCAACACCATAAAACTGCACTTTGGAGCTTTTCGCTAATGATACCGCCCTCATGAGTTCTTCTGAAAGTCCTAATGAAATTATTCAAAATTTAAAAAGAGGTTTTAATGTTTTAAAGGATTATTTCACAAAATAGAAAATTAAAATTAACACAACAAAAACCCAATGTATCTAGTTTACAAGAAGGCGTAATACGGTTTATCTACCAAAAAGGTATTTAATTTTAGATAATAATCCAGTTGACTGGGGCTTCAGTATCAAATACCTTGGTATTTTTTTGGATCCCAAATTAAAATTTAATATAAATACTACATAAAATTAAAAAAGCTAATGTACTAATTAAGACGTTGTACCCACTTATAAACAGAAATTCATATTTAAAAAAAAGAAAACAAAATTTTAATATTTAAAGCTATTTTCCAATCATACTTATTATATGCTTCACCAGTATAGAAACTTCATACGAACGTCTTTTGACTAATAGTAGATTTATAAATAATCGATTGGCAGGAGCTTTGACGTTATCTCCTGAGTCCTGATGAACAATAAGCTTCGTAATTTTTATTTTTTTTTGTCTGTTTTTGTTTCTTAGTATAAGTTTTTTACATAAAATTAAAAATTAATTGATTTTGTAAATTTTTTCTAAAATAAAATTTGTTCAATTTTTAGTTTATTTATTCTGCTAGAAGTAAAATGTTTATCGATTAATTAACACTTTTAGTTGAAAAGTTACTATTATTAACTGATCTCTATTAATTAATTAACTACTTACATGATTATTTGTATTAAAAAAGTATTGTATTTTTCATATAAATAAATTTCAAAATTTCAAAATTTCATTTATTCGTTTAAAAGTTGTGTAAAGTACTGTTCTAAAAATAAAATTCTCATATTAGTTACTTCTTACGCATTACGAATATTTAAGAATATTTTTTCAATGGGCTTCCGCTATATACGAAACCATTTTATAGAGAACGTTAAAACAAAGTTTAGTTAATTAAATTTTTACGTATCAATTGTACTTAGTCTAAATTACGTTGCATTTATTCTTGAAATTTTCCGGTTCATTGTGTAGTATAGGAAATTATATGTTCTAACAATATTCTGGAGACATATAGCGCGTGATTCATCTTACTGTGAATAGATTTAATTAGAAGTTATAGATTTGCAATTATTTATACATTTTTCTTTAATTCTGTGGTAAGTTAAATCATGAGTTAATTCAATAAAAAATTCACAATTTAATATCACTTTTTTATAATTTCTTATTATTATTCAATTACTCTTATAATTTTAACCCTAAGAATGATGCGTTACATTTATTAAAACAATTTAAAGGTTGGGGCTTACAACAAAATAATATAGTTTTTAAAAAACTGCTTGTTTTGATCTAAAAAAATAATACACAGTTTTCAAATTACATGATCAATGATCAACTTTGGAAACATGCATGTGTGTCATTTTGACCGAGTATTAGAAATTTGGTAACATAAAATAAACTTATATTGTAGCACAGATTTAATTAATAAAATGCATAGCACTGGAAACGGTACAATAGCGTTCGACAAATCATAAAGCGTGCGATTTTTTCATATAGCTTTAATTTAGAACCTAACATTCAAGTGTTCCCGTTTTAGTACAAGATAAGGCAACTCGTTATTTAACCATCGCTTTTTATTGATTCTGAATTACTGATGTGCATTTCCAGTTATTAAATTTAGAGATCAATATACTAAAAATTCTTAATTCTTTTATAATTAAGATGTTTGGGTGATCATGGGAAGGTGTTGGGTTTGATAATTAAATATTTTAAATTGAGTTTACATGAATTGAAAAGTAAAACACGAAATTTTCCTCTTCTTTATGCAGACTAAAAAAATGTACAAGTTTTTTAAGGTTCTATATACCATTCATTTTATTAATACATAGCTAATCCAGTACAAAAAAGTCAGTGCCGTAAATAAGAGTGTTTTAAAAGTTAGGTATGAAAGACAGTAGCACTCTAAAATAAGTTTGAAATGAGAAACGAGAAAAAACAGAGTTGACCTTGTCAACTCTGTGATGTCCGTACGAATTTGATATCCTATGTGATAACAATTTATGTAAAATTTCAGTACTATGTGTTTTTCAAAATACTGTTGTAGTTTTATGGCAGCTACCAGAAAGGTTCATACGTTCGTACGGGTATAAATACTAGCAAGTTATGGCTTGTCAACAGTTGTAAATAACATGCTACGCTGGCACATATTACTTTTTCAAAGTTGCGGAAGCAATATTTAGTTAGAATTACATTTTTAACAGTACGATAAAATAATCTCAGAATGTGTTAACCGCTTATATTAACTAAATTGTTATAGAAACCTGATGTGCTGCAAGAAACTTTTAATTTCTGTTAATTTTTTAAAAAGACTATTTATTAGTTCCATCCATTCATTTGCAAATATAGGTGTTTAGTTTGTTCCTTCTTTTTGGTATTCTGTGCTGAACTGTCAAATTATTCAGACATCTGTAGCTTTCATGCTTCGTAACTAAAAATAGTGAATTACATTTTTAATCTGTAATAAAATTTCAATTAAATTTTTGTTCACATGATGGGGGTTTGATACATGAAAGTGTAATTTCATACATAATACAAAATCTTTGATTTCATTCAATAATTTGCTAATATCTTAACAGAAATGCAAATATAATATTATAAGTATTTGTTATTCTTCAATTCACGCTTCGAAATCTCAACAGACGAGTGATGTAGTGTAGAATATCTAAAATGTTGAAATTCCAATTATTTTTATATTACTATTCGATATTGTATGATGTGTACGTATATTAAGGATATTATATGTCGGTACGTACAAATGTATATGTATAAACATGTGAATATGTAAATATGTAGAAAAATGAAGCTTATTTAAATATGTTCGTTTGTTTTGTTCTCCTTTTTTTCTGTTGATTATTTTTATTTTCAATTTCAAAGTTAATTCACATACTGTGCTCGTTCATGCATTATGTCACTTTATATCAGTTTAATTCACGCTTGATCTACATAACAATCTGTCTTATTATTTTTATTATTATGTACTTGTAATTACATGAGTACATTCGTAAAATATAGTTCGTAGGGGAATAATAAATATGTATTTCCATTTGTAATGCTAAAAGAAGAATTTTAAATGGTAATTTACATTTATTTTGGTGTGTTTATGTTTCACGATTAATTAAGGAAAACATATTTGGGCTCATATTTTTAAAAATAATTTTTCGTACCTTGTAAATTCCATAGAAGTAACCTTAGATTTAAAATTTTATAAGAAATTCAAAGTGAACGCTTCGGAGTTCACACGTGTATTTGACAGTCTTTCTTCTTCACAAATTAATGGAGGATTTGCCTACCAATTTAAGAATATTTTAGAATAATGCCATTCCCACTTATTAAAATTCACTTTTAGTTTGCCTTATTCAGCAATCAAATTTTCCATTCTGGAAAATAAAGAAGGCTGGAGATTAGTTTGCATTTAAATAAATTTGTTGAGTCCGTCATTTCTTAGAAGTCTAATATTTTATAATTAAACAGAATGTGTTATTTTCTATGATTTTGTTGTCTTCCAATTCCTTCTAATTCCGAATTACTGCTATTTTCTAATTTTAAAGGCAGCATCTTAAAGTTTTTTTAGACAACTACAAAATTTGTTCGTTTCTTATATTATTTTTTTTTATTAATATACCATATATACATAGTATTATATTTACATATATAAATACAAATATGTATGTATGAATGAGTAGAACGCTTCAAATTATAATAACTTTGATGCTTTTGTTCTTTCTAGGCTTATCAAGTGACACTTAACTGCACTTGAAATGCAATATAAACTTCTTATAAATGATTCATAGCAAGAATTGTATGGCATACGAATGTCTGTATGTACGTATATATAGATTTTAGTGTAAGTACATCATAATAATATGTGCAATACATGAAAATTTATGATTGTTTTTTAATATTGTAGTTGTTTTTATGTAGTTAGTCTAGATGTTCTAAATGACAATTGTTGTATCCTTATTTCCATGAATTTATTGTTGCATCGTGTAAGCATTTGTTTGAATGTGTGTGCGCATTGTGTAGAGTTTTTTGTAATGTCATTTATAATAATTTTTGTATGTTGCCGTTTCAATGCACTCTGTGAACATAGATATCATGCATCCTGATAAATGTTTTGTAGATTTCGTTTCCATTTTCTCGGCTATAGTGACAGAGTTTAAAATTTTGTTTTGGGTAGATATTAAAGGCTTAGATATTCAGACAATATGGTTACCTTAGATAACAGACAAAGTTTGGTTATCTTTCAATACTTTCTTCGTGAGTTTTAATTGATAAGTTATTTTTTTATTTTCCATGTTTTACTTCTGCCCATTTTGTAAATTTCATCTGGCAGGACAAAACCGCATGTGCTTCTGTTTGGTAAACAATACCATTTTGATTCTTTCAATTTTAAATATTGCACCAAAAAGTGAAAGTTTGTAGTCAAAAATTGTTACTATCATTTCATAAATAATTTACATTTCGCATAAATAATTTTTCTATATTAAATTGTTTGATTATGAGTTCCTTAATTCACGTGAATAATCTTATGTATTTGTACCAATTAATTTTACATGACAAAAAGAAGATGAGACGCGTAAACAGTGACTTTGCAGTCGAGAAAATTACACAATACAGTCATTTTTTTCCTTATTCAAATGAAATTTCCTCATAAAAATCGTAATATATTATATTTTTGTATATGTGAATATAGTATCCTCAAATCTATAAAAATTTGAATTTTTTTTATGTTGATTTTTATTGAGATTTACTTGTTTATTAAAGTGTGTTGATGAAGGATCTTATTATGGAAAGTAGTAGCAATTTCAAATAAGAACTTGGAGTTGGTTGAGAAGAAATTAATAGATTATTGCAAGTATGAATAAAGATAAAAAAATGCTGGTACTGATGTTTTGGTAATTTAAATTTATCAAAGGAGCAAAAAATGAAAAAGGAGACAAAAAAAGGATATGAAAAAAAAGAATTAAATCAATTCATTTTTTCTTTTTAACAAATAACAAAAATATAAATGATAATGAACAGTTGAAAACAAAAGAATGAAAATTGAATTTGTGTTATTTGCCTTCATATTGAATTAATGCATTTAATCTTTTCCATTAGCATAGATAATTTTAAGGATAATTCTAATTTGTTTTATCTAAAAACAGATTTTCTTAAAGCATGTTTGTTTTTAAACTGTTCTGAATTGTGACCTGAAGTTTGAAATTAAAGAATAGAGATGATGTTCTGATAAAGTTGTCAAGGTTAACAATCAATAATTAATATTTAAAGAAATATGAAATCCTGAAGGATTTATGTCATATTACTTGATAAATTATTTTATTAATTTTCTGTAAATTGTTTCTTAAAACTGTGAAAAATTTTATGAAATAATAGAGAGTATGAACATAAAACTTTAACACCTGAGATTACTATTTAAATCCAAAACTAGTATAATCGGTATTTTGGTTCAAAAGTAATAGTTCAGAAACTACATAACGACAAGTTTATTTTCTTAGACAGAAAGCTTATTTTCTTAGAAGTTTAAAAATCTAAATTTATTTAAAGGGTGAACTTAAAATTTTGGAAATTATTAAGCACTTTCCTAATAAGAAATTTGATAAAAATGTGTCGCGTCCGTTCACTGTAGATGTCTTTAAATTCTGGAAAACTGAAATATTTTTATAAATAATTTATTTTATTAGAAGAAAATTTTTTTTTCACTTTCATATTTTGAGTTATCGTTCTTGATATTTATAAAGTTTGAATTTTCGACACCTTTTTCTGAAACTGTAAGCTTTTTCAAATTTCTGTAAATGTAGAAAGCTGAAGCTAAGATAAATTCTGTGTCAGCCAAAAATGTAATTATTTACCTCACTAATTTACCTTTGAATTCGGCAATTATATTAACCTCTCTTTCATTTTTTTTTGCCTCACCCCAAAACATATGCAATCTTTTTCAAATATTTTGGTGAATGGATAAAAGTTTTTTTTGTTTTTTTTTTTTTAAATGCAGGTGTTAAAAATCATTGAAAGACAAAAATAGGCGAGCCCAAACTGTTATCAGACCTATCAACCCAAACTATTAACCCAACCTAAAACGCATCTGGATAGTCTTAAACTCCCAAAGCTAGTCGAAATTGACTAACCATTAGTTTTGCTTTATCGTGTTTATTATAGTTATTTGTACTTTAAAGTTCCTCTTAAAGAGAATTTCGTTTTATACGGGCTTCTGTGTTGTAACTTGTAGGGTATTGATTGTACATGTTATAATTCTTGTAGTTATAAAATATGGTGAAAATTAATTATAAACTTTTACGATAATGTGAACATTTAAGTCGTATTCATAAGCTTTATAAAGCGTTAGAAAATTGTGATTTTTAGCATATTTTTGATCTTTAAAAAAATAAATTATCAATGACGAAGAATTTATTGTAATTAGGTATTGAAATTTATGGTAATTTTGTATAGTTATATGAGGCAACAAGCTCATCTTGTGTTTTTTATTTTTTCAATAATCTCAACTGTGTTCAATTACGTCTCCGTTTTCTTAATTCCCTCATGACTAGCATGTGTTGTTTTTATTAATCGTAAAGTTTGTTCTTTGAAATTCTAAACACTATTGCTCGAAGCATATCTACATATTTCCAATAACTTTCAAATTTATAATAACAACAAAGAAAACTTGAGAGCAAGAACCTTTACATACTTTTTTAGTTGAGATGTCTTTCCATTACTAAATCCTTCTTTAGAACTCATTTCATTTGTGAGGATTCAAAAATATACACAAAAAACATACTACGTACTCTCATTTATTCATTCAAATCGGATTTTGGTAGTCATTCTCAATAATACAAACATTACAAAGTAACAAAATAAAAAGGAAAATCTAAACAAAAATAATAAAAATGGCAACATAAAAACTGCTTTGTAATGATTTTTTGTGTTCTTCATTCAGATTTTCTCCTGCGGGAGTTGAATTACTGAATTGATCCAGCTTTTTGAAAATAAAAAAAAAAATCAAAAAAAATACAAAACAAAAAACGTTTCTGTTTTCAAAAATTCGCTAAGTTTGATTCAAATTTTTGTTTTTGTTTTATTCAGATTTGAAAGCCCTCAGGAAATTCGATTAACCGTTTTGTTTTGATGAAATTTACTTTTGTTTGGTTTCATTTTATTTTCTAATAGAATTAAAATTCCGTATAAGGCTAGGAAAAAAAATCTACGTTATGTTAAAAAACTACAAATAGAAAAAATAAACAGAATTTTTCTGTTTTTTGAAAATAAAAAAAAATTGGAGCACTATAGGAGGTAGCATGGGAATTAGATGCAAATAGGAAATTTGTTGTTGCATCATGTTAAAAATTTATCTAATTAAATAAACGTATACGTACATACATAGTATAGACATCTATTTATAAATATTTTTAAATGAAAATATGAAGCTTATGTGTAGAATTATTGAAAAAAATGACGGTGTGTGTTCAATATTATGTACAAATCCATAAAAATTAATTTTGAAAAGTTTTGAATTGCAGAATGCACGAAAATAATTACATATTTGGAATAATTTATGTACACTAAAGAATTTTAATTGTTATAATTATGCAAATTTTAAATTTGGGCTTAACAATTATAAAATTTTAAATTTATTTATTTTAGTTTTTTTGACATGATATACAATCGATATTTAAAATATATATACATGATATACATTATCAAAAATATACTCCAAGCAATGAATCTTCGGAGTACTCAAAATCACTGTGTATGTGAAGAATATATTATAACAAATATGAGAAATATTTGCGGAATCTTATAATAATCGTGATCGACAATGATCATATCAATTATAATTTAACAAACAGAAAGCATTGATTGCCTATAGATGTGAAAAAATATCATACAGTATTCTTATATTACAAATTGTGGGAGGGATAACATTTTTCACATTTTGTGATTAGATTTTTGTTTTAAGTAATCGGAAAACCCAGAACAAATTGTATTGTTTAATAACAAAAATAAGTGTAATTCAAAAAATTGAAGAATTTTTTATTATTGCATTGTGTCTCTTGATGTCATTGCCATACGATTTCTAACGATATAATGAGGCTCATTTTGTAATTTCAAATTTGTATTCTATAAATTTTTCATGATTTTAATTTCTAATACAGCGTTTTTGATATGCCGAATGTCAATTATAGTTTTATAGTATAGAATGTCCATATAGTTTTTATACGAAATAATTGTAAGGTTGACAAATTTTAACTAGGCTTCGTTAACATTTTGACCACATTTCCAAAATTATTTTTAATTACACTAGAAATTTAATTTGTGTTCCTACTTTATTTAAGAAATAACAAAATTAATTTAAAAGGGTGAATTAATTTTGCATATTTTTAGGCGCTTAAATTATCGCATTTTCATTAATTAAATACATAGTGTCTTAGCTTTTTATTGTGATGGACGTTGAAGAATTGTAATAGTGATACAGAAATTTAATTAATAGCTAAAAAAAATTATGATTAGAGGGTATAAGAGAGTTAAACTAAGGAGATATTGATGTAAAACACCTTATTCGCAAGTATGTACATGTACATACATAGCCAATACAGAGAAATAAAAATGAAAATGAAAATAAAAAAAGAAGTTTTTCTTTTTATTTTCTCATTTCAGAAACTCGTGTTTTAAAAAGTATTTCATTTTTGAAAAACGAGTCTTTTCCTCTTCTATTATTTTATAGCGTACTAGCAACTTGAAATATAGTGGATTATAAAAAGATACATTCTTCATAGATCTTTTATAATGCGTTCTTCAGATGTTTTGTCTTTTTTCTTTTATAGATTTTTATTTTTTTTTTTCATGGTATTTGCTTCCCTTTTGCTGTACAAGAGTACAACGTATAGTAGAATAGACAGACGTCCTATTGTAGAAATCTTGTTCCTTTTTTAAGGATTCCCTGTTTTCTTTTATATTTTGTATGTTTTTTTTTGTTTATTATTTGGTTGTTGTTGTTTATGGGTTTTTGGTTCTCCATCTTTTTATATAAATGTTATTCGTTTTCATTTTTATTATTGGTACTGTTTTTTCTTTGTTCATTGTGCTGTTTCTTGTTGATGATGAATGTAGCGTAGCCGCAACGTGCATGAATGTTTATCTTATTGTTCGTTTACTTTTGGTTGCGTTTTCATACAATGTATTATTTTTTATGTTGTGTTACATTGTATTATTATTTTCCATTGTTAGAATTTTCTCTTGTTGTTATTTATTTATTTATTTTTTTTTTTCTAGTTACGTTTTATGTAGCATAAGGAAAACCACTTATATTTATGAAATCTTCATTGTGCTTAATTTTCTTTTATTTAGAAACTCTTATAATATGTGAATTATATAACTATAGAGACAAGATAAAGAAGAATAAGAATTTATTGTGCTATGTATATAATAATAACGGTATAATGTTATATACGTACGTCATACAGAAGATTTAAAAAATCTATTCTTTATATTAAGGTTGGTTTTGGTTTTTTTTGTATTATAACAGTTTTTATCCAGGTTTTTTTTTATACTGTATATAGCTTTTTACTCCTTAGCTTTCAATTTTTATAGAAATATGAAACCCGACATGCATTCACTTTTGATACACATGTGTATTAAGAATGGGATAGAAAAATATTAAGTTTTTTTTTTCGTTTATTTCTTTTTTAGGTACACGTACAGTAGAAGATCCTTAATTTAAAATTGAAATATAAAATTATTACAACTAATACAAGGGACGATACATGATACTAATGAAGATTTCTTTTGATCAACACTTTCATATTTATTGAAATAAAATTATGTGTTAATTATTATCATGTGTGTCATGCAGGACATTGAAGGATATAAATATGATTGTAAATTATTAAGGAAAATTTGAATTTGAATTGAGAAAAATGTCAATTAGAATTTAAATACAAAATGTTAATTAATATGACTATTTTTTTAATTTGCAGTATGATGTCGATGTTAATTTGCCGTGTGATGTTGTATTGCCGTATGATGATGCAAAAATGATGTTACTCAAACTAAAACGAAATTTTTATCTTTCATTTTACGACAATATTAAAAATTGTAATTGATGAAAGGGGCCAGAATAAAAATATTTAAAAAGTAGTGTCGGCAAAAACGAAAGTAAAAAATCATTGGTTTTTCATGCAAGGGATTGATGGCCATAGTTCTTCGATAACTTTTCCAATTTATGTTTACAAAATATATAATTGAATTTTTAAAATCGGTATAGCTTTCTGATCTACAATATTTTACGTGATTCCGTCAGTTTACTCTTTCGAAATTTACCCAATTTTCCTAACCTTTTTTTTTTATATAAAATTTTCTAGATACATTTTTGTTATTTGTGAACTTGTTGACCAAATATTACTTACTCTGATTAAAGCTCCCAAATTGTAATATATTCGAATTTAGACAATTTTTAAGAGGGATTCTACTGTATTTCTATTTTACATAGCGAATTTTAAAATAATAACCGAAACAGTTTTGCTATGTTTGGGAGTCCCTTTAATTGTGTTCTGTAGAATGGAATAGTATTTGTATGAGCATTATAAGGATACATTTTAAACAATTTTCTTTATTTTAATAAAATGAGATATAAGAAGAAAAATATCTCAAAAAGAACTTAACAAAAAAAGAAGAAAATGGCTTTATTTATTTCATTTTTTTTTTGTTATTATTTTGAGGTTATTGCATTTATCCGCATGTAAAAAGTGCATGAATATTACTCTAACTGCAATATTCTCTTACTCCAAGTACATACACCATATAAAAACGAATTTTTCAAGATTTTTAAAAATGAATTTTTGAAGAAATTTATTTTTTATGTAAACCATTTTAAAGCGTATTATATTTAGTATATTATTTTGTTTGTATATAATGTATGTATGAGTATTAGAAGGAAATGAACATTTTGAATATTTTAAAATATTTATGACTTTATTACATTCTTGTCATAATGCATATAATATGTAAAACAAACACATAAAAAGAAAATTGTAGAGGAAATTGGATAGGATATGCTTGTTACACACACACAAAACGGAGTCATAAAATTTTATTACACAAAAAAAAATTCAACAAAAAATTTTTTTTAAAAATTGTTTAAAAAAATGCAATGTGTTGAAATAAAACTGAATTTTATTGTTCTAATATTTTCTTTTGAATTTTTATCATCTGAAATGCTTTGTGCAAGAAGATTTCTCTAAATAATATTAGCATAAATTATGGTCAGTAACCTATAATTACATTTACTTTACCATTATTTTTCATTTACGATTAAAATGCATTTCATTTTTTCTCGAAAACTTATAAATTTTGATAACCATCATTGATCCTGTGTTTTTTTTTTGAATTAATTGAATTGGAATAAATCTATCAAAAAGAGATTATTGAGATTTACATTAAATTTAAAAAAAATCTTATTGGGCAATCATTTTTTTAGCAAATGTTTCAGATAAAATCAACTTTATATAAAATGTTTTAATGATATGAGTTAACACTTTTACAAAATGAGACAGTAAAAAGTTGAAATGATTTTGTATAAAAATTTTGTTGCATATATTCAGGAGTAATATTAAACAAAATTTAATAAAAAACGAGAAAAAATAGAGCTGACCTTGTCAACTCTGTGATACTCATACCAATTTGTTATCCTATGTGCGAATAAATATGCCATAATTGAATATGGGACAGACTATGACTTTAAGTTATCGTATTACCATATTAATTTATGCAAAATTTCAGTACAGTGTTTTTCAAAATACTGTGTGTGCCAAACTACTATTGAATATGCATGGCAGCTGCCCGACCCCGATCATGTCGAATTTAAATAGGGTTCTGGCACTTACTACAATAAATCATTTGTGAAAATTTGGTGAACTTAGCTGAATTAGTTTTTGAGTTATCGTTGGGACGGGTGGACGGACGGACAGATCTACCCTTCGAACATACGTTCGTACGGGTATAATAAGAAACTCAAAAATCAACGTTGTTGAATTTACGTGGTAATTAAATAAGTTGAATTAAAAAACTCTAATTGCACTTTTCCATATTTTAAATAGTAATAATTTAAATAGTAATATCTTTTAAAATGAGAAATAATCAAGATTAAACAATAAGTTTAATGAAAGAGTCGATGAAAAATTTTTGAATAAGCTATAGCAGACACTGTTCCCTTTATGTCAACAATCTCCTGGAAATTATAGCAAAATGGTTGAAACCAAAAAAACTATTCATTTACGACTGCGACATGAACAATTTTCACAAAAGTTGAATTTCAATTTCGCAGAACTATAATTTAAAGTGGTTGCGGTATTAGATCAATTTTGTCCAAAAGACATTTCCATTACAATTTTCTTGTTATATTACTTTTATTAAAATATATTTCTCATTTGAAATTTTAATTTTTATTGGTATGCAATTTTTTTAAGAGAATCTAAAAGTCTGATGGACAGACAATTATCAAATAAGCTAATTGAAATTAGTAAGCGCAGCGCATTGTTCTCAAATTTGGTAGCATAATGTTAAATAAAGTTTAATTGTATTCCGTTGCAAATTCAAATAATATTTAAAATAAAAAAGTAAAACTTATAAATTCTTAGATTATATAGGGTGATTAGGAAAGGTATACAACAACATTATACTATTGGCTAGAGGATCGAAAATAGGTAAAGCCTTTGTTCAGAATTTCAAATCTAAGGGTTTTTGAGTTCCAGGGATTTTAAAAAATTTTTTACGAAATTCTTATTCAAGTTTTTTGATTATAACTCCCATTCTCAAAAAGTTAGGAACTTCAAATAAAGAGTTTCTGAAAGGCCTGGTAAAGGGCTTAAAATAAACATGTTGCTTGATTCTGTATTTTATGTACCTGCGGAATACCAAGCATTCGAACTTTAAGAAAAATCAAATTTTTCACTTGTTTCATTTTTTCAGTTTTTCTAACCAGATAATTTCGTAAGTAATTTTTTGAAACCTTGAAATTTTATCAATAGAATTTTTCCCAGCTACTTAAACTTTAATTTAAGTCCTAAAACATTAACAAACTTTTTATGATATAAAAGATATAGCACAAAATCCTTTTGTCTATATCAAGATTTTAAAGGCCTTAGTTTTCACTACTTTTGATATTTATTCATTTTAAACGCTGTAATTAAGCAGTTTACATTTTTAGGAACAGTTATTTTGATAAAAAAGCCGAATTTTAGTGTTTTTATTGAAATGTCAACAAATAATAACAAAAATGGAAACGAAATTTTACACAAACTTTTGAAAAACAAAAATTTATTCTAAAAAATTTTAAATTTTTGAAAAGAAATACTAAAATTTTGTATTATGAAAAACAAAAAAAAATCTAGTAATCAAAAATTTTTTTTTCGAAACTTTTCTTGGTAAAAAAAATTATAGGTTTTTAATTTTTGCCAGTTTTTATAAGAAATAGTACCTATATGGTTTGAAATTTTTAAATGCATTTTTCTCAGACTGGGTGCGATTTAAAAATTTGAAAAAAATATTTTCAAAATCTAGACACCATTTGGCATCTGGAGTTATTAAAATTAACCAGCTGGAGCGAATTTTTAAAGACATGCCATACAAATTTTGACATTTACTCTAATAGATTTTTTTTTTCAATAGGAAAATTTAATTTTTTTAAACAAAATGGATTTTGTAAGTGATATGGTAGGTACATTATGAAGATAATGAATAATTAATAAATATTTTTGATGAGATTAATAAATTTTAATCAAATTTATAGAAATACTAAAATTGGTGTACGGTTGATGCCACAAAATTGGTGTTCCAGTAAAGCAATTAATTTAAAATTGTCTAGTGAGAAAGATTTGAATTTTTGCCGAATTAGATAAGTGAATTTCATAAGAAAATTTTGTGTTTGTTTTGTGAAAATTGTAAAATTTTTGGATAAGGAATAATAAATTGGAATTAATTTTAGTTTTATCAACATCTGGTTTGATTTTAATTGAATTTGTGATGCACAATATTTGTTGTATCATAAAAAATTTTTTAATGTTTGAGGACTTCAAATAAAGTTTAAGTAACTGGTAAAAATTTTCTGCAGCTTATTTTTGTCATTTCGAGAACTTAATGAATTTATAGTTCAACAGTATAGATTTAAATGCCGTTCATATATTCTCTGCAATATAAATTTGTATTGCAACAATTACATAATATTTTTGTTTACACGATATTAATGTATTTCGAAAATTTTCTAAAAAGTAACGTTCGCACTCGTATTTTCTACATTTTCAGCAACATAGTTTCATTAGTACATTAGTGCGATTGTTGTTATCATTTAGATTTGAATTGTTAAACATTATTTAACATCTACTTATTTAATTAATAAGGCATAGTCTGAACCTGTTCATTCTGCTATAGTTGCACTATTTTTATGTAATCTTAACCCAAAAAATTAAAGAAAATAACTCTCCTTACTCTATGCAATACGGTCGGTAAAAATGCGCTTTTTTTCTATAAAAGAGGTAGTTACCAGCAATTCATATGAATAATACAAAAAATTAATTAATGCATCTGCTTTTGACATTTGGAAGTGCTTTCAAATTGAAATATTTTCGGTTTCTGAAAGTAATAATATTGCAGATGAAAGATATATTAAAGTATTATTTATAATATCAAAATTGCACAAAACTAAATTTTCCATTCTTTGTTAAGTATCTTAAAAAATATAAATTCCATGTTTGGAATTGATTAAAGACAAACAATTGTAATTTATATTTAACCAAGTGGAAAACACATACACAAATTAAATGATTAAAAAAAAAATAATAATTTATTAGATTTACCATTCAAAAATTAAATTTCATAATTATATAATTAAGTACATACTGTATACATGCACACATATACTTGTACAAATTAAATATTGATTTGCATATTTTCTCGTAATTCTTAATTGTGTGTTGATTACTAATTGAATTTATGTATTTATTTTAAATACATATTTTAGATTTTCTGAAATTGAATCCTTTATATAATTATAATATCAATATTTCTTATCTTAAAATTATTTACAAAATTTATTGACATAATTTCAATTCTCTTAATATCTAAAGTTTTTCAATTTATTGTCTGTATGTATTCGTTTACATTATTAATAATTGATAACAATCATTTATGAGAGTAATGATAATGATAATAACAATAATTACACTACCAGAATAGTTATAATGACAATACTGTAATCTAATATAATTTCATATTTTGCATATTTTAACTTCATAATTATTAAAATATATAACTGGATTGCTATTGTTAAGAATAACTTGTTGTATACAAAAAGGATTTGAATATTTATTTATAACCCAAATAAATGAAATTATGTCAATCATACTATATACATTGAAAATAATAAAAAAAAAATAAAGAAAGAGTAGAAATTGAAAAGGAAACAAAATCCTATTTTTTTTTTTTTAATTCATTTACAATGCATATACGGACATACAAACACATAGTATACATAGGTATATGGTTTTAATTCAATAGCAAAGTAAAAAAAAAAATAATTTCTCAATTATTGTGAAAGTTTTTGTTTTTGTCTTTTATGAAAATATTCAATTTATTTATTACTTACATTTTATCCCATTACGATTGTTATTTTATTATTACTATCCTTATTGTAATCATCATTAAAATATCTCTGTACTTATTAATATGAGATAGTAAATGTACATATATGTATGTATAATATAATTATGAATGTGTGCATAATGATTGAATATTACTGTTGATATAAAATGTAGAGAAATGTGTAAGCTTTTATGTTTATACATCGTATAATAGCTTTTATGTACGAGTATACACCTATCTCTTGTCTTACACAGAAGATGACTTCTTTCTTAAATCCTCCAAATTCACTTAACACATAAAAAATGTGAGACACAAAAAGTGTGAGTTTCACTTAGTAATTTAATATACATTGCTGTAGATTTTGAGGTTTCCTCGAGAAAAATTGCATTAACAAACTGTAGAAAAAAAATATTCAGTGCAAATTGAAAGTATTGTGCCAAAATTGTTTAATGAAATTTGCTTTATACTATTTTCACATTATATGTGTGTAACCATTTGTGATAGTTTGAAAGGCGTACATAAGAAATATTGCTACATAATTATAATTAAGCTACTGTTTAAGATATGGTTTTCATATCCTGTCAAAATCTATCTATGATTTGTGTCATTAAAATCGTGTAATATGTGTATGCATTGTTTGACATAACAGAAATTACTCTTTTATCATCAGAATTTTTAAAAGTAAAATGGGGTCGAAAGTTTTCCAAATTTATTGCAAAGCGACCCGCTGATTTTTGTTTTGGTTATAATTTTTTTAGGAAAATTATTAAATTTTGACGTAAAGACTGAGCTCCATCAGATAATTTCAGTCTCGTTACTTCAGTCTAATCTGTAAATAGTCGGTAAACTTTATCGTAGATTTAATTTTAGGTTTTGTCGTAAAATGTTTTAAATCAATTTTGGTAATTTTACAAAAAAAAAGCAATCTTTTTCTAAATTTTATGAGCTGTCGCTAAATCAAATGGGTTTAAGTGAACTTACACTTTACAATTCGGCTACAGCTAACATCTGTGTTGAGAATCTCAACTATAACTGTGTAAGTTGTTTTAATTCCGATAAATTCATTCGATTCCTTTAAATTTTTGGTATTAGATATTGTATTTCATAAATTTGTTATTATAATCGTTCAAAATTTATAACTCAAATGTAAATTCGGAACTTGAGTAAGTATGAATCAAATTGCAAAATATCAAATGAAAATTTCACTCATGTCATTGATTCTAAGTAAATGTTAACTATCATAACTGTAATTGACGATATAGCACGTGTTAATGAAAAACGCGTTAAATAAGTGAAAGGTGTACTCATTTTTGTAAATTTTAGTTTTGGTAAAATTCATTTTATATATCGGCTATTTTTGGCCTACTGTTCTCTTATTATACATACATAGAATGTATGAATTATGTGTATATATTTATGTATGTGAATCTCAAATAAAATCCTTGTTTTTAAATATACCTACATACATATGTATATGTATAAACAATAATAATTGTATGATTTTTGTTAAAGCAACAACATAAATTTAATATGAAATCATTGAACCAAATTATAATTCAATGCGTTTGTTTGCATGTATGTACATTCTTTATATACTTATTATTTTATAAATGTATATTATGCTCATATACATATTTATAATTTGCATGTACATAGAAATGCATTTCAGTTAAAATAAATACCTTCCGGAAATAATGGAATTCTGACAAAAAAGGAAATGAAAATATTTGAAATTCATAAATTAGATTAGATAATAACTATGGCTTTTTAGAATAGAATTAAAATATACAAGTAGAATTAAAAAAGTAAAGAAAATTTCAGAATTTCTTAAATAGTTTTTTAAACTATATTAAAAGATTTCACCGAGCTTACTATTTTCTTGCTTACTGAGTTACTGCTCGAATTCTTGTAAATTTATTCAACAGTTTTCTAGCGTATAAAATGAAAAATTTCTTTTAAACAAAGTTTAATTTTATAAGCAATTTATATATAACAGGAGGTTGCTTAGATCAGCATATTAAAAGGAAACATAATGATAAACCAACGGGAAGAAATTGTTAATAGGAGAAGTTGATAAATTTGGTAGGAAAAATCACATATTAGTAGGGGACAACGCTGAACACGTTAATTAATTTGTCAAACTATAGGTGATTATAGGTTAGTTTGTAACAAATTACTAATATAATTCAAGTTAAGCCCTATAGGCTTCACAAATCAGATTAAGAGGCAAGAATACAACTTAATACTAATTTAAATAAATGAAAACTTGCAATAGAATACAAAATTACAGAACAAGCAGCTCATGAAAGTAGCCTTATTAATGTTCATAGGGTTCTCATTAGATTTTCGGGTACCTAATGAATATTGGAAATTTATACAAAATTCAAACAAATATCTTAAAATTTTCTGAAATAAACGTTTAACAAGCACAGATGAAAAATGAATAACAGCCGATATAATATAAAACAAATTACTTAATTGTATTAGTCTTATATCACATGCTGCCCGATATGATTTTCACGAACTCAAATCAATCAATAATATAGTCTATCTACATACAGTGGCAATCTACGCAGGTAAGGCAAATTTAGCAAAACTTCACATAATTATTATCTGCAATGCCACAATACAAGAAATATTAACTTGATTTTGTTTAACCTGACTGATGTACGTTAATGCTTGAATAATTATGGATCTATTAGCTACCCATAGATTAGCCAAAAGAAATTCTTCATTTTATAATATATTTGCTATACGGCATATACCTATGTATCTACATGGTGTATAAACCGTGTTTTAATACCGTATAAACATAAATCTGTTTTTCCAGAATTGTCTTCTTCATTATTAATATTTCCGTAAAACAATTTTTCTGGTTTTGGAATACTGAAATTCAGTCTTCTTTTTCAAATCAAATATGGTATGAGACGAACCTAAACATTTACTAGTACACCAAAATATTTTTTGTTAATTTTTTTTATTAAGTCTCAAGCTGTTACTTATTTGAGTGCGACAACGTTTAGCAATTTTAATACTCGTAGAAATAAATTCACTTTTATTTCATAGTTTTCACTCGAACTCAAATTTCAAGTATTTCAAGACTAGCAATCCATTTTTTGAATTTACGTTAGTTAATCTAGAAATGAAATGGTCATTAAAAATTGGAAGAAATATGGGCTGGGCAATAATCAATAAATAGTTCTCTTGGGCACCTTTAACATGTTTTAGTGGTGAGATTCGCTTAAATTAAATTTTTTCGGCCAAAATAACTTCAGTTTTTAGATTTTAATAAAAAAAATTGTATGGTTCTTCACACTCTTCTCCATAAATTTGGTAGTTGTAATCTCCAACATTTGAGCAAAGCATACTGGTATACATGTATGTAGATAAACTAAATAAAATTTCAATTTTTAATTAAATACAGAATTACTAAATTTGATCTCTGAAAATTCTCAAATGATCCATTGAGCACTCAAAATTTCACTGTTATTCTCTTTTTCTTCTTATCTTTTGGTCCATGCAGATAATTTGATATAAAATTTTTGTTTGAATTCAATCTTATTCTGAACTTCTTTGTTTAACAAATTTCTTCTTTAGAATTGTAATTGGAGAATTGAAATTTTATTTAAAAAAAAATATTTATATAAATTTTTTTTTAAAAGTCAATATTGCTATAGTAACAATAATATGCTCAACCAATCATAAAGTAAATTTTGTACTACAAAAAAGTTTTAGAATATTTGTTTAAAAGAGAAATAAAATTTAAGGTAGAATCCTAATATTTTTTAATTATATTTCAATAGATGCAATATTTTATATTTATAATAGAAAAGGTATAGTTTAATCAAAAAGCATTACACTATATTTTATTGAGATTATTGGAAAAACTTTGAAATTTTGTTGCCAAGTTTCTATTTCATTCATATTAGCAACAAAAAAATGAATAAAGAAAGAGAATTCAAATTTGACTTTTTATTCTAAAAAAGTATAGTCATTGGATTGCATAATATACATATGTGTACACATATTTTTGTACAGCATGTCAGTATATTGATAGTCTTATATAATATGTACTCGTATGTAAGTATATAAACGTGTATAGTTTCAAAATATTCCTAGAAGACAAAATATGTCATTACTTAATATTCTTGTATTTAATTTTATGTTTTTGTTATTCCTGTATACATTATGAGTATATGTGTGTTTTTGTATTTACATATATATATTTGCATATGCTATTGCATAAACATACTTACTTATGCATAAAACAATGTGTATATTACGAGTATGTTGGAAGTGAATTGAATAAGAGTGTATGATTTGTTAATATTTAAGCTTTGAAATTATTTCAATATTAAAAGGTAGTTATTAAAAGGTTTTCAAAATATTTTAACTTGCAATTCTATAAAATATATACACACACATACATGTGTACTTTGTGTAAAAAATTTAGTTTATAGATCCGAAAGGCATTTGTTCAATAATAGAAAGATTTTATTAAAGAAATATAGAGAAAATTGTAATTGGGTCAAGTTTTTTAATGTGGTATTTTCTTTAAAATGTATGTATGTATATTTGTATTTATGTATGTAATACTTACAATAATGATGTGTATGATTTATAAAATATGAAAATATTTTTAAAAAATATTCAATTTTTATTCTTTATTGTACTATTTTTTAATCAGGAATGGAAAACTTTATTCGTTAAGGCATGAGGTAAAAATTGTAAGATATTGCAAGTTCCAAGAAATAAAAAATTAGTCTGATATATTTTTGACATTCTTTACAATTTTGAGTTCGTTTTCCTAAGCTCTACAAATTAATTGAATTAGAAATTTTTGGTTTTTTAAAAATGAAAGGTTTAAAGCTTTTACGTGACGTAACCTTTTGGTTTTCTCAAGTTTTAGAACATTTGAAATTGCTAATGATTAACCTGAGCTTTATTCTCATGTATGTATGAAATATTAGATTATCAAACATCTTTCGACTGATGTTTTCAATGGTTGTACTATCGATCTTTTAACTGAAGAGTTTTAGGCTTAAATCCTTCTCGGAACTTGGAAATTATATTCAATAATAATATCTAGTTGATATATATTTCGTATTATATACATTAAGTATATATTAAGTATATATTAGATATGTTAAGTATTTCTAAACACTGTAAGAATGATTCTAATGAATAAGAAATTGACGCCTATAATGAATAACAGATTGAAATCATTAACTAATACAAACATCTATTGCAGTAATGAAAAGCTTGTTTTAGAAATTGCAAACGATTTCCATTTAAAATATTATATATATGTATATATACTATTGTTATACCTAGAATTTTAAGAATTTGATCAACAACAAATGAGTTTAAAATAGAATTATTTCCGAAATTGGGCTGTTCAATTGATTTGCAAACTATGCTATTATTTTTAGTGAAGATTTTAATCGAAAGAAGGTAAGAAGGGCCTGTAGTTTCGGCAGTTTTCTTTAAGATGACTTCAAAAATTATTTCTTATTCTATTTTCTATTATAGGGGTACTTATGAATTTCGAACTAGTCTCAATTAATTTTCTAAATTTTTATATAGTTTTCAAATTTTTCAATTTGATATCATCTTATTTCTCACGGGAAAATGTTTCAACAGCAATGAATGAAGTTTTTAATCATAGTGTTAATATTTTGAATGCGTATATAGGTCTATTAAGCAATTAAAAACTTTTTAGTGATGGCAAATGTAAAATTGGCAACTTTAATTTGTATTTTTAATTATTAAGAACGAAATAGGAACGAATTATTCTTTTACAATAGAATAAATAACTAATCAAAGTAACTACCAATTTATAGTCTGTAACTAATATTTTCCAAAGACTGTTGTTATACCAGTCTAAAAGAATGGCAAGATCTGAATAAATTTGTAACATCATCATTTGTAAAATATTTTCGATCATTCCTATTTGAATGGCATTTTAAAAGTAATTATGTAATGCATATTGCGTATATGAACATGTAAATATATGTAAATGTGTGTGTTTGATTTATTTTATTGCAATGTAAATTTTATTTTAATTTTATAAAAGAATAAAGTCTCCTCTTTCATTTTCTTACTTAATTTATAAGCATTAACAAGAATTATTTTTATAAATTAAAAATATCTAGTTTTTCTTTGTTATAATGAAAATAAAATTCATTATTTTTTTTAGTAAAAAGATAATATTTTTAATTATTTTAAAAATACAATAAGAAGAATAGAAAAAATATTTCAAAAACAATCAAAAACGTTTGTGTATGTAGATTAAAAAAAACTTTCTTTTATATTTAATTAATTTTGTATTGAACTTAAAAGACAAATTGAGAATACTAAAGAAAACAAGTAATTGAATTACAAAATTTCTATATATGCTTAAGGATTTGTTGTAGACAATTGCATTTTGTTATAAAAAAAGGTTTCTTTGTCTTTCGCTCTACCTTGTTTCTAGTTCTTGTTCGAAATTCTGTAATAGAAAGTTACTGCAACAATTTTAGGAAAAAAAATGTAGGTCATGAACACGAGTGTATATAAAAGTTGTTTCGAATTCGGAAACTTTAGTAATTTATGCTAATTTTTAAAGCTCTACTGAAATTGTTAGAACTAAACTTAATCGATAACTTAATTAAACTGTTAGTTCTGACATTCTCGTAACAGATTTTAGTTAAATAAAACTATTTGTACTTTACTTCTTATTTAAATCTGTACATGCTTTGATACAATTTCTCTCAGAATTCTTGAATTTCTCCATGATTCTTGCAGACTAATAACTAAATAATTACCATATTCAGGTAATTGCGATTATCTTAAACCTTCTATTGATTTTTGTGTTATAAACTAAGTTTTTGACTGCTTAGTTAATTTAATTATTTTAGTTTAGATAATTAAAATAATTAAAGCAAAACGGATTTTTGAAATATAAAAACTTTATAATAGTATGTTAAATTGCATATTTATAGGATACCATGTAATAATTTTTTTTTGAATTAATTTATTTGTTGTGTTCTAATTTGAGTTTTTACTGGTTGTTTGCTTTTCAGTTTTAAAAATTTTTGAATGAAAGTACAGTTCCAATTTATATTTTAATTATGCTGTGAATCAATGAAAAATATTATAAAATGTTAATTTTTTTGTCTAAATTTCAGTTCCGCAATCTTTATAATGAAATAGAAAAAATCTTTGAGTTAAAAATAACTATTGAAATCTGTTTATTATTTATAAGGTCTTCTTTGAATTAAGTTTATTTTACATCAAACAGGTTTAGTAGAAATCAGTGTAAATAATACAACAACGATATTTTTAATTATTTTAAAATATTTTTGGGGTTTGTAGGTTCAAATGACTTCAATAATTGAAGGACGGTGAAAGTTTCCTTCATATTAAATCTAAACATTTTTTATAAAAAAAACATAAAAGGAATTTATGGGAATTGCTCCCTCTACGTGGGGGGACTTTGTAATATTAATTTGTAATATTAATTTTTGCCTCTAATTAACAATTTTAAATATTTATATCCGTACGAACATATGCTCGAAGTGTATACTAAATTTACCTTACCGTTTCTAACTCTAAAAAATAATGGTCAACTAAGAAATAGAAATAAGTGTATGTTTTTCATGCGTCCATCCCAACGATAACTCAAAAGTTAATTGAGTTAAACTCACTAAAATTGTACAAATAATTTATAATAATTAATGCCGGACAGATAAGACACTATTTAAATTGGATTTGATGGAGGTAATGGTTTGGCTAACTTTCTTACAACTTCGAAATTTATTTGGCTATGTCTCAGAAATTATAGAACCTGCCGTATTGAAATTTCGCACATGCAAATATTTTATAAGAGCTCTTATATATATTATTCAAATAATACTAGTTGAAATTTCTTGACTTCTAGTTGTAGTTGCCATAAAACTTCAAAAGTCATTTGTTCGTATATTAGGGAAAATATTGAAATTACAATGCTGAAATTTTACATAAACAAATAAAAAAAATAAAATCATTCATTTGTACGGGTATCACAGAGTTGACATGATCAACTCCACCTAATCTCGTTTTAAAATTAATTTTGCACATTAATAGGGTCCTTATTTTTTATTTAAAAATCAATTAATTATCAATAAAAAATTTGATTATGATTTATAATTAAAAAAAAAAAAACTATTTACTTTTCTTTCCAATGCTGTTACGAAAACTATGATTATTGTATAACAAATTTCCATAAAGCTATAATAAATTTTATAATAAAATGTCCTTTTTCTTTAATTTTCATTATAAAAAAGATGATTAATACTTGATTTACTTAAGATCATCAACTAATTACCCACAATTTTAAAAACAATTTTACCCATTTTTTAATTTTAAAACTATTTAAAATAATCTCGTGAGAAGAAAAGAAAGAGAGAGGAGAAAATTTACTTTTATTTTGCACAGTTTTGTTTCAAGGTTGCTAAAGTTTAGTTTTAATTTCCTTTTTATACTTTTTAAGTAAGAACAAAGTTTTCCTTTTCTTCTAAATGTTGAAGATTTTTCTTAAAGAACAATTGAAATTTTAAAATTTTCATTCAAAGTTTTCATTTAAGAGAATATAAATTTATTACACTTAAAATTAATTTTGTAAAGTGGAAAACTAAATATTCGCTTTTAAAAGTCTGTCTGTTTATTCCACATATTTTCCTTGCTAACGTTTTAACAAATAAAAAACTTTCGTATATTTTCTTTTAATCAGAAACTATTATTTTATCTGGATGAAATGAAAGAGATCATGACAATTCTTTAAAAAAAAAAAGAATATTTTTTTTTCTCTTTCCCTTTTTAATTTTATTGTGTGTGTGTGTGCTTTTTGTCGCTCTATTCATTTTTATATTTTTTATGGAAAAAACGAAAAATACCCTACTTTAAAGTTATTATCGCGATGAGTGTTCATAATTAAAAAGTAGCTTAACAGTTATACAAAATGAAAAAATGAAAAATTCAAAAAATAAAAAAAAATTAAAAAGAAAAAAAAGTTCATCTACCTAACTACAATTTTTCTATTTTTTATTTTGTTTTACTTTAACTTTTTTTTTTGCAAAAATGTTTTGCATCCTTTTTCCTTTTTCATTCTGTTTTTTGTTGTTGTTTCAACACTTAAACTTGCAATTTTTCGAATTGGTTTTTATGCTTTCATTTTTAATTTTTTGATTTTAACTTTTATAGCGTTCTTTTAGTTAAATGGGATAGGTCAGGTTTCGTTATTTTTCTATACATGCTATCATAAATTGTTAGTTACTTTTACAAAGTATTTTATTCTCATTTCACGAAAATGTAAAATTAAAATAAAACGTAATTCTCTGTAAAATAAACATGATTTTATGTTAAATTTCAACTGATTTATATTTGATTTAACAATATTATTTTTATTATTGTTATAATAATGTTATATATTTTATTGTTCCCATTATTTAATTCTTATATTTTGCTCTTACAAGAGAAAACTATGACTGTATAGTATTTGAAATTGAAATATATGTATATGCATTTATATAATAAAACTTAATTTAGAATAAAGAGAAAATTATATTTTCAAAGACCACGTGCTTTCGTTTTATATACAATGCCGGTACAAAAAACGTATAAGTAAAAATTAAAATATTTCTAAAATAAATAAAATAAAATCATAATGAAAATTGTTTTTATATTTCAAAAAAAAAACCACGTTACTTGCATATTATTTACATTTACAATTTCATATTAAAAAATTCTCTCTCCAAAATTTATTAACATATACTCGTAAAACCAATTTTGTAGTTGTGTTTGTTGAATAAAGCGCATGTACATGTACTCTTAAAATTTCTCTATGCTATTTTGTTTTAAAGAGAACTTTATTAAGGAGAACAACACAAGTTTATATATGTACTTGAGAAATTACCTTTTCTTTTTCAGCTTTATTTATTGTAATTGGAGAATAGGAGAGGATAATGTAACAGAGTGCATATAGAACTACCTTAATACATACATTGACATACTACTGTTATTGTTAACAAAAAAAAAATATATTTCATAAGCAATATAGGAGTATTAATTTATAAAGGATTCACTTTAGACTATGATAATAGATACGATAGATTTTATACAGTATAATATTTTGATAGTTTCTCATGTAGATTTGATAGACAAGTGAACATCATTTTTATTTTATATTTTTTTCTTTTTTCATTCTTTTATTCAAAGTTTTTATTTATATACACTGTAAGCTAGTTTCTGAATGCGTATGAATTCATTAAGGGAAACTATTGTTATTAAAAATTTTAATTTGCAACACTAAATTTAAACATTAAAATTTTGGATAATTCGTAATTGTGATGATCAAGCGTTTATTGAAATAATGCCAAAAATATCTGATTAAAAATTATTGTTTAAAAAAATCCTTAATTTAAAATACTTTAACCTATTTTATTTAAATTTGAATTTTCCCAACTGCGAATAGTTTTACATGGAAAAACTATCAGTCCACACGATTGATGATTTGTTCCGCGATTCTTGAAAAACCGGCCTAGTTGCTTCTTTAACATTTAATTCAAAACCATTAATTGAATATTTAAATGGAAGGATATTCTTTATTTTATCCCTTGATGTACTTAAATGCAATGATTTCGACAAAGAATTGTTGTCAAAAATTTCGGAATCAAATGCCAATACTTTAAAAAAAAATCGTATCCTTACAATCATATATAGTGGTGAATAGTTCCTGTCTGAGCTCATTTTGGAGGGAAATTTCCAGTTATATTATAGTTTCCTATAAAAGCCCTAATTCTAATTGCCAAAATTTACCATTCTAGGCCTTTAAAAATCCGTGGTTAATTCTGTTTTTAATTCAAAAAATCAAGTGTTAATTTTCTAATTAGAAAATTTGGAAAAACGGAAAAGAGTTTTTATTTTTAAAAAAAAACTAACGATTGAGTAGTTTTGTCTCAGTTTTATTTCATCATGAGAACATTTTAAATACAAAATAAATTCTATTAATAAAATCGATTTTTATAAACATAATAAAAAAAAAGTACGTTATACATGTACAAAATTTTCTATAAATTAAATTTAACTGATTCCAAGCAAATAAAATGTTGAATCCTGAGCAACATCATTCCATTTTCAATTGAAACGTGATGTACAAAAGCAAAAAAAAGGATGTACTTTTTAATAGTTTACACACTCACATGGTATATGAAATAGTTTTTATTTCTCTTTATACCAACAAAAAAGAAAATTATTTATGTAGTTTGGCCATAATATGGTCAGAATTGATGATAATATGATATACTATTGAGGTATTTCAAAAGTTATGTTACATTATATATTATTTTATATATTGTAGTACATGCGTTTGTATTTATGTTAAAATAACGGATGTAGTAGAGACTAATGTTGCTCATTCATTTAAAATATAAAAAAGTTTTTTTTTGGAAAATTAAAATAGTTTTTACAATCGAAAAGTTTTCTGTATCATTTTCAATTCTGTATTCTATATATTTTTTACTATGTACACAGCCCCGGATTTATCATACATGCAAAGTATGCATTTGCAATGGGCGATAAAAAATAGGGGCGCCATTGAAAACTTAAAAAACCCCTAAATTTAAAAAAAAAAAATTTTCACCCAAAAAAAAGGATTCCAAGTTTTTTTTATACATCAATTTATAGCGAAATTAACTTAATAAAATCTACCTACATGCAAACATAATATTTTGTTCCTACACATATTTTCTATTTGCACCATATAACAAAAAATGTTCATAGAATTAAAATTACTCATACATTTCTTTACTCTACACTACTCTTTCATTCTTATTTTTTATGTACTGTATATGCCTATAAACACAGAATATTATTTCACACAGCTGTATACATTCAATCGTTCATATATATAAGTGAAATCGTCTCATATAATATACATACATATATAGAAGCAATGTACGCAACAAATAAAAATATTCAAAAATACACATGTACACATAATTTATATTGTCTAATATGAATAAGATCAACACTCATGCGTACACATATAATTATCTCATAAAGCAAAATTTTTATTTTGCTGAGATTGCTCCCTATCAACGCTTGCTCATACACATATAATTATATCACAAAGCAATGTTTTTATTATGCTTAGTGGCTACACTCGTTCGTACACATTATATTTAAATTGTTTCATACATGCAAAATTTTATTTTTGCTTAGTTGGCGCCCACTCACCAAACAAACAAACACATTATTATAATGTATTACTTTTCTATATACTATTGCATTAGTAAACAACAAGAACAAAACAAAAAAAACACAAATTAAGAATGAGAATAGAAAGAAATTAGAAAAAGAGAATGAGAGCAATGTTCCTAAATGATGGAAAGCATAGCTTGATATTGAGATTGTGTATACCAATATTTTGTTTTTGTTTAACAACAAAAAATTTTGAATGAATTTTAAAATTACATGATCGTTATGAACTTCTACTACTATGTTTTGCTTTCGTTTTTGAAAAAACTGTTATCAATCACAGAATTAAATTTTAATTGATAAAATCTACTACTTATATTGAATTGAAAAATGTTGTTTAATAATCAAGTGAATGTTAAGAATTTTTATGCTGAATTGATGTAGTGTAAGTCATCCAAAAAATAAGAGTAAAATGAAATGGCGCATAATTTGCTTCACACATTTATCTCCAAAATTAAAACAGTTAAGCAAAACGACATTCTGAAATTTCAAAACCACGAGCCTATAAATACCAGTAAATGCATTTATTTTAATAAAATCTAAAAAATATAATGAACAGTATAAAAGCTTATAGCTATGTACATGAAAAGCTTAGTTTTTAAGTCACAAATTTTAGAACGAAACTTTGATTTTCCTTAAATTTTTGAATGCAAGTCGAAACTTTTTTTATACGCTGCTTCATTTCTCTGGCGATTTGTGAAATAAAAAGCCAAATTTTACGAATAAAAATAAAAATAATTATAAAAATAAAATTACGAATAAAAATAAAAATAATTTTTTACTTTTTTTCATATTCAAATAAGCTTTGAAAAAGTTCATTTGATATAATTTTCATAGAACCTTTTACAATAAGTTTCACTTACGTCAAAAAGTAAATTTTTTGGTTGTTAAAATCAAAAAATCAAGTTTAATTGATTGATATAAATCTGATCATAACTTCATAAAAAAACATACTGTTAAATAAATTACCTTGTCTTTGAGTTTATAAAACAAAAAATTGAAAGTTTAGTTCCAGACTTTAATTCTATAATTCAGCACAATAAGGTTACAAGAAACTGCTTTATGATGCACAATGTGCAATGCCTATTAAATTTTGTTCACAGTAATAAAATAGGTGAAAAGGTTGAAGGGGGGGGGGGGCGCACTTTTTAGGAACCGCTTAGGGCGACGAATACATCAGAACCGCGCCTGTATGTACATATATATATATATATATATAAATATTTTACGTTATAGATAAAAAAAGTATTATGAATTAGTAAAATGAATAAGGTTTAGAAATAAGCATTTTCTTAACTACGATAAATATTTATTTAAAACTTGATGAAATAGGAATGAAAAATCGGATGTTGCATTTTCATAAAAAAATTTATTTCCCGTATAAATTTCAATTTACACATGAGTTACATATGAATTTTTACTGCTATGTATACTAACTGTAAATATTCTGATAGTCGGAAATAATTATTATTTAATTTGAATTACAGTAAAGAGTACAGCGAATGTCTCAAATCTTTCTTTAATGAAGTATGAAAAATTATAATGAATGAAAATGAAATGTACATTTTACTTGAATTTTTATTACCTCCAAATTATTTACTTGATAATGGGTAAGTTTCTGTGTAAATTTTGTAGGAGAGCGTAAAAATGCGGACAAAACTTTTTTTCCAGAGAAAAGAGAAAACAATAACATTTTACGCAGCACGTGGAAATGATAACAATTTTTAAGCTGCAAAAGATAAACAATTTTTACAGAAATTTTTTCTCTCATTTTACAATTTGACGTTGCCATTACAGTTTTCATGCATTAAATTTTTTCTCTTTCAAAAGAGAAAATGTTCATTGTACTCTATTTCACCCACACCATAATATAGTATTTACAAATTCATGAATTCATTTAGAGAATTTTTATATACAACATTTGAGTATTTTTATTTGCTCTCTAAAAAATTTTTGTAGAATTTATTTATTGCATTTACTTTTCTGTTTTGATTCCTTACTTATTTTTTATTTTTGTTTTGATTTTAAAATCCTTCATATTCGCATGAAACAAATTTTCAATTCAAAATCAATGTGTTATAATATATTATATGGAATGGTATATATGTAAGAGTGTATGAATACAATTCTATAGAAAGAGATGCTGACAATATCTGTGAATGTATGTATATACGAGTAATATATAAAAATAAAATACACTATATAAAAGGCGTACTATATGTGAACGGGTTGCTCTATTAATATGCCATGCCGTATCAAGATACATAGATTGAGAAAGAAGAACAGAAAAGAAAAGTAAACAGTTAGAATGTGCGAAAATGTTATATAAACAAAATGCAAAAAAAAAAAAAACTAACAGAAAAATTAGCAGAAAAATATAAAAAAAAAAAAGAAAAAATTCAAATTGATAATAGTATCTTTTCAGTCAGACAAGAATTTCTGTAAATAAATTGTTATGAGTATAAATATGTATGTGAGTATGTTGGTATTAATGTATATGTGTAAATATGTACGTAAGTACATATGCCGTTTGTTATATTAAATATATTTTAGTATTACGGTAAAGACAACCAAATAATACATTTTTTTTTTCAATATTGAAATACCTTGCATACATATAGGAGCAGAAATTTGAATTTTCTTGTTGTTGGTATTTTTCATTTTCATGTGTTTTTGATTCTTATATTTGTTTTTTTTCTTTCTTTTCTTTTTGTTATTTTGTTATTTATCCCTTTTTTTATGTTAAAAAGATACATTTTAGTTTTTAGGGTTCAGTCACTGCCGGCATTTCGATTCGATCAGACGTAATTTTCGGAATAAAAAATATTGAATTTTTTTTTTGTAAAATAAATTATACAAGTATATTATGTTTTTATTATAAAACAAAAAAATCATAAAAAAAAGGACAAAAAAATTACCAAAAAATAAAAACAGTTTTTTTTTTATACTTTTGGGACACATCAAAATTGTAAAACATCAAATATACATATAGAAAAAAAAGGATACTTTTTTAGTTTGGTAGAATTTAAAAAACAAAAAAAAAAAAAGAAATTGGAAAAAAAAAATTGAGTTTCTTTTTTAGGAAATTTTTTTACGGTATGTTAGTTTAATTTTATTTAAAATTTTATAACAGTAATGTTAATACTCGTATTATATAATATATATATATATATGTAAATATGTATTTGCATATATTGTGTAATCTATATGTGATAAGAAAAATTCAATGAAGCTTAAATAAAATTTTTAATACTTAAAAATTTTCGTTATCCTTATCAATTATTAAAGAGTAGTTTTTAAAAATATTTTAACCATTACACTTTATAATTTTTTTTTTAATATTTCAAAAATGGGAAGAATTTCTTTTTTATAATTTCAATTTATTTTGTGTTTTTTATTTTTAATAATAATAAAAATTTAATTATTCAAACTATTTCGCCGTAAATAATAAAAATTCTTATTAGTTATTCAAAAAAAACTCTTTAAATTTAAAAAATTAAATTATGAAAAATTGAAGAAATAAAATAAAATCTTATAAGATCAAGTATTGAAACTGATTTAGAATATTAGTCTGGAATTTTTGTAAAATTTTTTTTAATAATTGAATTGAAACAAAAATTTATTTATTTCTTCTAATATTAAAAAATTTTAATAAATAACAATTATTTCAATATATTTTAATTTTAATAATAAATTTATAAATTATAATGAGGATCGTTAAAAACAGTCATATGAAAAATTCAATTGGAATTAATTATGAGAAAGAAGTGCCAAAATAAATAAATTAAAATCAAAGAAAAACCAAAATTATTTTTCATATTCGCTATTGTGATATGAGAAATAAATAATAAATAATATTTTATAATGAAATGATAATAAAAATAATAAAAAAATATTATTTGCACGTGTGTAAAATTCAAAAATATTAAAGAATGAAAACAAAAACCAAAAACCAAAAAAAAAATTAAAGAATTTATGAAAAAAAAAAATAGAGCCGGAAAAATAATAAAGAAAAAGGATAAAACGATAAAAGATGCGTTTGCATATGTGTACACACAAATTTACTCATACCTACACACACACACATACAGCCATTACACATTCATTTCATAATAATTTTAATATTTTAATTTTGTTTTTTGTTTTCTTATCATTTTATTTTTCACCAGACATGAATGAGTACATTGAAATTAAAAATTCGAAAAAAAGAACAAAGAAAACCAGACGAGGAAATGTAAATTTTTTTTTTTATCTTGGTTTAATTTTTTTTTTTTTTTTTATAAAAAATAAATTAAAGGCACAAAAAAAAACTGTAATAATATTCGGAAAAAAAAATAAGGATCTGTTATTTTATATGAGCTTTAAAATATGTATACATTAACCGTTACGTATGTGCCGAAATTATTTATAACCAAATATAAATTACATATATAATGTATGTATATAGGTACCGTTATATTGTGATCTTATTATATGAAAAACTGCCTGTGGGAAATCGTGTGTGTTTTTCATGTTTAAAATGATTTCAGTTTTATTTATTTTACATGAAAAACAAAAATAAAAACAAAAAAACATGTAAAAATTAAGTAAAAATAAAAAAGAAAAGAAAGAGAAGATAAGAAAGAAACAAAAAAAAAAAATATGCATGAAAATGTAGATTTGATTTTTCTTTTTTGTTACTCAAAATATAAAAGTGAGAAAAGAAAAGAAAAATATTATAAAAAAAGGACACAGAAATAAAATGGAATTTATGAAGATTCCAGTTGAATTAAAAAGAAGAAAGGGTTTACTTTTTTTGGATTCTGTTTTTTTTTTGTATTTTTATTCTTAATCCGAAACCGTTTATAAGAACAGCAACTTTATTACATAAAATATTTTTATTGTGTAAAACCCAACTCTTCATTTTCGGCAAATACAAATCGCATTGAAAAATGAATTATTCCAACATGTTTTTTTTTTTATTTTTCATTTTAAAAATTAATTTTTAATATTTTATTTTATAAGGTTCTGAAAATATTCACTTATATAAATATTTTTATTATGTGAATATGTGAAAAATTAAATAATAATTCTGATTAATTTTGTGTGACTAATGATTGTAAAATTTTGATATTTTCGAAGGGAGATGTTAAATGTAAGAATTAAGAAGCTAAAAAATCTATTCCGGAAATTGTGAATCGAATATTTTTAAATATTTCTTGAGAAAGTTTTTTTTTTAGCCCAAGGTTTCAATAAAGAAATTCAATTATTTTTTAATAAACTCGTTATTTGATTATTTAATTTAACAATTGATTTTTGGAAAAATAAATAAGGTTCCATATATTGTAGGGTATACTTGCTTTTCAGTAATAATAAAAATATTTAATATATAATGTTAGGGAGCCTGAAAATATTCTCTATAACTAGAGTTTAATACAAATTTTTAAAATCTAAAAAGATCGACTATAAGCAAAATAATAAGATATGCAAGTAAAAAAAAAAATTAAATTTTAAATTTTAATAATAAAATCAATTTGTTTTCCAATATTCAAAGCACATCCCATTTTTTTCAGGAGATTATGTGATTTTCGTTCATAGTATTCAATCTGCAATTATGCAGATTCGCCTACAAAATTCCAGAATCAAGAAAGTATTTTAAAAAATATTACCTGCTGATAATTCAAAGTAAAGGATTATATTTGAGAATTATAGAAAGCGTTCGATAAACATTTAGTTAAAGAACTTGTAATACAATATTTGAGCAATTTTTGTTGGATGAAGATGAAAGAAAAACTCGAAATTATTATTGAATTAAACTTTCTAAATAATCATTGATTTAGAAATTATTTGGAACTAGAGCTGCTTTATAAAATGAATTTTTTTGTTCAATATTAAAATTATATAAAATTTTAATACTAATATATTTATTTCCAAAATTTATGATAACAACATAAATTTTGGAACAACATTAATTTTCTATTTTTTTCATAAATTCATTGAAATAAATTTTTAAATTTAGTTAGTTCTCAAAGCTCTGATCATATTTCCAATGTCTAACCATTTAGAATAGTATACATGAATTTTTATTACTGTCGACTAGTTTGTAAAAGTGAATATTATGTTATCTTAGAAATATGGAAAAAATTCTAATAGCTATTAAAAAAATAATTTAATTGTGAGAAGATCAATTTGCTATTTCGAAATATTTCTAAATTAAGGCAATTCACACTGTAATATTTTAATAAATAAAAATCCTGTAGGGTTAATTTAAAGGATTTATTGTATTATTAAAATCAAAATTCAATCCGTTTCCAAAACATACTCAATTGAATTCATAATTGTTCAATTTTTATTATATACGAAGTTTCTATATTTTTCCAAATTCTTATTTTAAATCGCACCTAAAGTTGGAAAACAGTAAAAATTCAACATGTTTCCCGGTAATAATTGTTCAATTGATATGTAAAATTGATACAAAAAGGACATTGACTTAATTTCAATTGCTAGGGAGAGAAAATTTTTCATTTACTTGCACTCGTAAATAGTATTTTTATTATTTTCTGTTCTTTCTTGAATTTTATCTTCTATATATATTGAATCCCAAAATCATTTTGAATTCTTGAATTAATTTTCATCATATTCTCCAAAAATTATAAGATCCTTAAATGATTGAAAAAAGTATTTGTGAAAATTTTTAACTTGTGTATTGTAAGATAATAAAATTTTATCTCCCCTATTTTCATGCAATGAATTTTTTATTTTAATTGTTTCACAAGCAGGATTAATTTTTTTCATTTTGTTTTTTGTTTTCTTTTTTTGTTTTGGTAGGTGATTGGATGAAAGTAAATATTTCTTATCCTTCGGCTATAAAACACATTAAAAATATTCTGTTTTTCACTTGATTTAACATCATTGTAAATGAATTTGGAACTTTTCAGTTTCTTTGAGAAAAATCACTCAAATTTCTTTTTGTTTTTTCAACCCCTGCATTTAGAATAATGTTCAGAGCATACATTTGAAAATTTTAAATTTAAAATTTATTTTAGTAGAGTGCATTCACTTGTGTTATATAGATATATGAGTTACATGGCACGTAATTCATAATGCTGTAATAAAAATGATAATATCGACAATATTGGGAAATAAATTATAAAAAAAATCCACTACTTTAATTGAAAAACTTTATTTTATTGAAAGCAGAGCAAAAATATTTCTAATTAATAAAAATATTTATGAAAATATGAGGGAAAAAGTAAAATAACAACCAGCAGTTTAGGCGTTTAATTGCAAGTTCTATTCAGTTCATTTCAGGTGATACAATAAGCAAACTAAAATAAATTTGATTTTAAAATTTGGAATTACATAGAATTTTTTTTATTTTTGTAAAATAATCGACATAATTCGATAAATGAAAAATTGTAATTATTATTTGCGGACAATTGTTTTAAAATTCAAAAGCAGATACAAATATTATGAATTCGCTATCCGTCCTGGTAATTAAAAATTTGTTCAAAAAAAATTAAAGAGAAAAATTCAAACGTGAAATTGGAAAGTACAAATGACAGCACCAAATTTGGGATATTCGACCAATCTTTAAAAAGGAATAATTTAATCGTAATCATTAATTTTATTTTAAATATTAAGATTTAAAAATATAGAAGTCCAATATTTTCTAATTTACTTTATATATTATTTTGTGGTCAATTAAAATGTAAGACGCCTATATAAATGCAGTATAGTTTTCTAGTGCCGAACAATTTTAGCGCTAGTGTCCTCTTTATTTTGAATTACAATATTTTTTGTATATAGGGAAAAGGATCTTTGTTTTTGTAGAAAGAGAACCTGCTTTTTTCAAAGTTAAAAAATAGTAGTTTTATTTACAGGGTAATAAAATTACACATGTATGTTTGTAAAACAAGAAAACGTTTCATGAAATATTGATGAAATTTCAGAAAATGTGAACATTCTGAAATTAAAAAATAGGGATTTTATGTTTAAGATAAAGCAATAATTATAGAAAATGCAGTTTGTTGCAAAACGTTAGAGTCATATTCTCCATTATATCATCTATAATCATCAGATAACCCGATCATATTCTTGAAAATGACTAAATAAAATAAGACTGTTGTGTTTAAAAACTTTTTCCTCATTTTCATTTGTATTTTTTTTTTTTAGAAAATTTTCAACATTATACGGCCAAGTTGTTAATGTCTATTAAATGCAATCCTTTTTATTAAAATAAAAATTAAAAACTTTACTACTACCTACATTTCTACAAAATATTTTAAAATAAAAACTTTTTTTTTTACTAAAATATTCAACAAAACTTTTTAATATCGAAAAATTTTTCATATAAGCATAAAGCAGAAAAAAAAATTATTTTGAAAATATTAAAAAGATTTAAAATTAGAAACTTCGAGAAGTAAAATAAAAAAATAAATAAATAAAAAATAAATGAAAAATAAGAAGTGAACTTGAAAATTGTTTTTTTTTTTTATTAATTTTGAAATAAATTTCATAAAAATTGAAAACACATATTGAAAAATATTGAAGAGGACATTGGAGAGGAAATTGAAAATTGCAGAGGTCGCAAACATAAAAACCCATTAAATTCAAGAAGGCATTTAGTGTAAGTAATTTTTGTTATTAATTTTGAAAATACCATTGTAACTTTTGTTTAATTTCAAATTTTGATGGATCATTGGATAATTAAAAAATAGTTTTTATATTGAATATGAAAAATATATGTATGCACATGCATGTGTGTTTATGTATGTATATTTGTTAAAAATTTTGATTAACTTTTTGCGATTGGAGATAACTATACGGCGAATTAAAATTTTTAATGAAAAAGTATGATGTGGTCTGCACAATCTCAAGCTCAAGATTCTGAAATTGCCTTTTCAAAACTTCTTTCAAATTTTAAGGACGCTAGCAAGTTTTTAATTAAAATGTCTGGAAAAGTGCAAATTCGTATTCGGCTTAACCTTTCTTATTTGAATTCCCTGAAAAGTTAGATCCAGTATATAACATGGAACTGAAATATTAAATTTTAAAAAATTCTTTCAATTAGGTCCTCAGATATGATAGCTAATGAATAAAAAATCGACTCCTAGTTCAGTTTCCGAGCCCCGATATATCCAAAAGATATTCGTTGCAATAAAAACCGGAATTTAAATTTAGAATTTCAAAGAAACTGGTTGATTATTTCGCGTTGTATACACAAACATTTAAAATCGATCCGTAAAAAGGGCCAGTTTTCGAGCCGTGATATGTTCCAAAAGTTCATCATACCGTGATATAACCAAACATCATATAAATTTTCACGAAAGTTGATTTAGCCGAACTTGAGATACATGAGTGCACACACGTACATATCTATAGACCAGTGGACCGACAAACCAACATCTTGCTAAAAATAGTTTGTTTACACTTCACTACCATGGAGAAGTGCGTTTCCACCAAAAGCTCGATCAGTAAAAAGAACTGTTAATTTTGAGTTCATTTTTGGCTTGGCCAAAATAAGACTAAAGTGGTTGTGTGTCACCACAACTTTAATAATTTTTTCCAAAGCACACATCCGTAAAAAAATCTTTGTTGACCTTAAATTTGCCACGTTTTTGTAATTAAGTTTTCCTTAATTACAAAAATAACAAAATTTTAAATATTATAGTTTTTCCTAATACTTAGACCTACTGTTGAAATATTAATTACTAAATGAAATTAATTTTGTTTATTTTTATTTTTATATTTGCACATACAAATACCTATGGGAATATCACATACATACATTTATTAATAATACAAACAAAAATTAATATCCTTAACAAAGTCTCTCGTAATGTTTATACACATAAATATTTTATATACAACCATTGAATGCTAATTGAATCAAACACATATTAATTACCTTCCTCTTGATAATTAATGTTTTTCATGTATTGATAAAAGTTGTTATGTAATATAGTATGATACTAATGAAATGATTAAAGCATCATGTAAGCACGATCCGAAAATATTTTTGTAAACTCATCTGAATGTAATTAAGTTTCTTTTCCTTTGAAAAAATTTTAAAAGTAAATGTGATCAAGTTTTCATTGTAAGTGAAACTACAATGAAAGCTTCTTTAAAATAGAGAGACTAACCTTAATGATAAAGAAAATATTTTTAGAGAATATTTTATTGTTCCTAAACAAGCACATTTAATGCTGACATTATTCTGCTTCCAAATGATAACAATTTAAAGTTTACAAAAAAACTACATGTGTTTGACAGAGAGGTAAATTAGTACTCGAATATGTATTCTATAGGGGGTACATTTAATTTTTCACGATATATGTAACACAACGAAGAAAACATTTGCGAAAAGGTCCTTGTAGGAGCTATGAAAAACAAGCAAAAAGGAAATTTGGTCGTGCGGCATATTTTTTGTTCGGAAATTTTTTTCAACATCAGTTCTCCAAGGTAGTTCTGAGTAGGCTCTTTTATAGATTACTCCTTTTATAATAGCCTAATACGTTCACCAAGTCCAAAAACTTCAAAGTTAAGATAATAAGATAGGCGAATATTCAATTTTAACAAAGACCAGAAAACAACCAAATAAACTTTACTAGTTTTACTCTAAATTGGACACATTAAGTTTTCAAAATAAATACACATATTTCGGCAGTACAGACAAAAAATAATGTTTCTGGCGGAGATATGCTAAATACCTTTCGGATTTCACATAAATACCTTGAGCTAAATCTTATGTCTTACTGTATCTAGCTTAATATTGAGGATGAGTTGATCTGTTTAGTTTCTTACACACCATCCTGCATTAGGCCAACAAGAAGACCCATCGCCAATTACCAAAACTTCCGGGAGAAATAAGATTCCCCAAATCAATTACCCAGATCAATCAACCCTCATAGCTCAAGAGATGCGCCAAGAGAACAGAGAAACGTTGCTATACTTTACCGACGGCTTCGTTTTCTTTTTATATCTAAACGCTTTCGTCCTTCAGGTATATTAACTGAAAGGTTGCCTTGTTTTCACAAAGATCAAAATAATTTTCTATTTAAATACATGTTCGTAAATTTGCGTAGCTAAACTTAGAACAAATTCAATTTTCTAATATTAATGACAAAACATATAGTACGGTCGTTTTTGGATTGAACTTAGCAGACTTTTAGAAAAAGGAGATTCTAGTTGAAAAGTAGTCAAGATAATGAAAATTAATATTTAATGATATGAAAAGTCGTAATCGTAATGTTTCTTGAAAATTCAATTTGATTACAACAATTTTTTGTGCAAATTAAATTTTATATATTCTTTGATTGTTCAGTGTAGTTTTATGAACCTTTGAGGTACCTATAGGCATTTGATATAAAATCTTTTTGGATATTTTTTCTTTTATTTTCAAATTCTATTTCGCTTCTAAATTATTTAAAATAAATATTTAATAAAGGAATCATTACACATATGAAGAAAAAAGGTTCTTTATTTTTTCTCAAGTAAATGTAAGGTAGCATGACATTTTTGTTAAATAGCAACCAAAATGTTAAGAATTTGTGTAGCCAATGCTTGTTTTTATATTTGCATTTATTTGTTGTGTTTAATGTACTATTGAATTCCTCATATAATATAATTATGTAATCAGAATAAAACCCCCTTACAGAGATAGTGAATCATTGCCACTCATTTTCATCTTAAGTTTTTTTTTCATATTTTATTAAGAATTTTATTTTGCTATAAGAAAATTGATATTGTGAGGAACCGAGAATCCAAGAAACCAAGAAGCTTTGAGTCCTAATTTATTAGAAAACTACGAATTTCAATAGAAAATAAAAGCTTTCGAAATTATTTCGTTGAACCAATAAGCTAAGGCTATTCCCGACAAAATCTTCTTTCTATCAAAGTGTAATGAACTGAAATTGCTTATAAACAAAGGATCCAATAGATATTTTAATGGCAAATCGGCGAAAAAATGTTTTCTTACCTAACTTTTCAGCAACTATACAAGATTCAGTGATAATTTGTTGTTTTTAGCCCTTTCCAAAAAAAAGTAGTATCTGCTGGGTTTCACATAAATAACAAAATTTAAATATTCTGAAAACATAAATTAGGACTCCGTAAAACACACTGGCAGCCGGCTGAAATGCATGCTGTAACGTACTTTTCACAAATTAATTATTCTTTGTTAATTAAGTACTACTTATTCATTAGATTAGGAGGGGATTTTTGGGTATGCTTTTTAATTATACTAAGTGAATTTAGATGTAATTTTTTTTTCAAAGATTTTTAATCAAAACTTTAGAACTATTTTCACTTTAGTGCTTTGTAAAATTATTTATTTCTTAAAAAAAAACTTTTAAACTACAAATCAAAGAAGATTTCATTAATTATTTGTTTTTTAATTTTGACCAACGTTAATGTACTTTTCACTGTAGTCACTGAATATTTCAAGTGAAAGCTTAACATTTATTCACTTTTTAAAATTGTTTTAATAGTTATTTTGTTGTTGCTCCTAGTATACTTGAAAGTATTTCGAACTTCATGTAAAAAACAATATTGTTAACTTTTCCTCAATTTCTTTATTTAGTGTTATTACTGTTTTGTATACATGTGTGTCTGTGTACTGTAAGTGAATTAAAATATTTAAAAAGTTGTTTAAAAATGTAAATGTGAATCCTTTTAGAGGATAAAAGGACTATCCATTTTTTACACTGTTTATTATATAAAAGAGAGAGAAACTTTTAACTTGAAAGTAAAATAAGAAAGTTGAGTACCTTTTTCTCGGGCAGTTCAATATTTTATGAATTGAGTAAGTTTAAAAGTGCACACTTTTTTTATAATTTTTCTTTTTCATATTTCCAAAAAGGATAATTGATATTTTATCGCTACTTTGTTGCCACAAACTTTTTTAGGACAGGATTAAAATCATAAATTTACTTTTATATTGTTGTTAATATTCTACTTAAAAATTGGAATGCCTGTGAGTTTAATTAATTTCAGTTTTAAGCATTTTCTTGCCAAAATCTGACACATTTTTTAATTGTATTAAAACGGGGTTTTTTAGTCCTACTCATTGGCGTTTTCAACAGAACGGCATGCAATCTTGTCAGGTGTTTTGACTGCAGTAGTACTCAGGAATCGTATTACCCCGAGAATCATTGTTCTCAACATTTCTTTTTGGTGCAAAAAAAAAGTTATTAAGTTGTGCCGCTATTCTCTGTTACTTACTATTAATTTTCTATTAAAATTTTTTAATTAAATTTAAATAGAAAATTAATAGTCATTTAAATAAAAATGTGAAAATATTTTAAAGTAATTTTGAAGTAGAACTGTTGGGACAGTATCAAGGCGAGCTGTTCACATTCATTTAATATTGGAATAAATCACGGGACGGATATAGTAAAAATTGGAAAATATAGAGGTGATCATGTCAAATTAACTAGATACAATACTAGGTATAAGACTAAGTTGTACTGTAATTGCACAAAGTGTTAATACAGCTACCAAAACGAGTTATTGAATTCTTATCAGTCATTTTGTACCGATAATTTTATGTTTAAAGTGATAGCCCTTTCTAAAATTTCTGATAGTTTGAATAGTTTCTGTATTAAATTTGAACTCCAAATTGAGGTAATGATAAAACTCCTTCTGAACTCGAATGTTATTTTTTTTAACAAATGGCTACTCTAAGAGTTTTAATTATTTAAACAGGTTCAAATAAAAGCAAAATTGATTTTATTTAAGTGATGATTGAACATATTTAGAATAATTCAACGTTGGTCTTATGCATAAATCTGACGGTTATGCTTAAAAATATTTTTTCAACAGATTTGCAAATTTCATTGCAATATAGACAGAGAAATTTAAAGAGAATTCTCTAAATTTGAAGACACCTACCTTGATGTATCAGTTCTTCGTGTACGCTCTGGATGTCTTATACATTCAGTTTTTTTTATATGTTTTTTAAAAAATATTTCTTCAAGTTTTTTGTTTAAGTAGACATTTTTACTTTCAATGTCCAATTCAGACTTTTTCATTCAAGCAAATTGACTTTCAAATAAACAATTAAGCTCTTAAATCGCGTTAAAGGCTATTTTCAATCCATTTCAATGATGTGCATTTATTTTTTAAGGTATTTATTTTGCCATGACATATTTTATACATCCTTATTTTACCGTTTTTATAAAAGGTTTTTATTTCGCAGGAAATAAAATAAATTTTTATATTTTACTCTACTGCAATAAGCATTTAAGTGTTTTTCCTAATTAATTAATAGTTACCGAGAGATGGGTTTCTAAAAGAAAGTAATTTTTGTCTGCATAAGCGCAAAACTTTAAAGAAATTTAACCGAATTTAATTTTTGATGAAGAAGCTTTGGTTGTCCAAGTGTACGTTGATATCTCTATGTAGATATATGCATAACATAGTATGCAGAATCATAAAATATTCAAATCAAAATACGAGTACAATTATTCTATAACATTTCAGAATTTTTAGAATTTAATTTGGAAAAAAGTTGAATATTTTTTTAGGTTGCGTTATTTTTTTAATATTTTTATTGATGGCTTAATTTTAATACAAATATTCAAAAAATATTTAAAATGGAATCAAAGGTCAATGGAATCAAAAATCTAGTAAAGTCATTTGTAACCCTGTCGGGCCGATGGAACGCGAATAGATTTTGGATTAAATATATTGTAAAAAATAAAATTAGTTGTTCGAAATGTTTGACAAAACTTCATTTAATTTATGATTGGTTGACTAAAAATCAACACGTATCTGAGGCCCGATACTTTTCCAATATGGATAAAACTTACCATTTTATTGCCATGTACTAATTTCTTACTGGTTACTGCTTGTACTTACTGTGATGCACTAATTTCTTTTGGTCAAATATCAGCCACATCTTCCATGCCGTTTCGAAGGTTTTTAAAGTTAAAAGCACCTCAAACTTATTTTCTTCTGCAGCATTTAGTATTTGCAGTGCTCGGTTATCACTTTTCCGCGCTCACTATAGTTAACTTTTATTAAGTTTTCCAGAAATTTCATTCAAATTTTGTGGCTCGTTCAAGTGTGTCGGAATTTTATTTTTTCAAATGAAAAACACCTGATTAATTATACTGAGGTTTGAAACTTTTGCGGAATAAATAATAGAGAAAACAAATAATGTTTTTAATTAATTCTACAAGTTTTACGAAAAAAAAGGAAACTACAAATATTATTTTGGAAAAATATATTTACGTAAAAAATCTTTATCTCAATTCAAATGCTTCGCTTTCTGTATGATAGAAACAAATTCAAAAAAGCAAAAAAAAACCCAAAAAAAAAAATAAAAAATATTTTAAATAAAAAAAAACAAAGTTGCATTTTTATAACTTTTGAATCCCGGTTGTTTTATAAATGGTTATCATTGCCATCATCATTGTTATCATTATCATTACCGCTATCAATATCATTATAGAGATGAATAATGTGGTAGGTACCCGATATCCATTCCCAACATTCATCCTTTCATTCATCCTTTCACTCATTCATTCATTCAAACAACTCACCTTTTATATGCTACTTTAATTTTAATGCAACCGAACATTATTTTGCTTCTTTCTTTTCACAATTTTCTCTTCTCTTTTGTAAATGCTGCTGTTGTTGTTGTTCTTGTAATTGTATTTGTTTTTGCTGTTGTTGCCGATGCCATTGCCGTTGTTTTTTATTATTTATTTTTTATTATGTTTATAGTCATTCACACGTACATATGTATATATTTTATAACTGTGAAAACTATATATAAAAAAAAAACATTTTTGTTTTAAAGTTTTTTTGGTGTTGGATGCAATTTCCTTTCCTGATCATGGTGTTTGTAGAAATGTACAAATCTAAAAGGATAGATGATAAATTTACAAATAAATAGAAAAATAGAAATAAATGTAAAAAAAAATTTATTCCAAAAAACAAAAACAAAATTCTGAATAAAAAAGATCGGATGAATGTAGGGAAAGAGGTGAGAGGAAAACAAAAGGGAGGAATTGAAAAAGAAGGGGGAAAATAACAGCAATAAATAAAGTCCTTATTTTTTTTTGCACTACAAAATTCACAATAATGTAAAAATGTAAAAATAATTTTTCACTTTTTGTATCCGTTATTTCATTTATGGCAATGCCTTCCCCTCCTGCCTGCCAGCAGGTAAACGTATTTCTGTTTTGTTCTTTCGATTGAATTTTGAAAAATATAAAAAAAAAGATTTTTATATTTGCATCAACGCTTTTAAATGAGAACGCAGGAAGTCAGGATGCTTTCATATTTTTTTTCTCTTCCTTTCGTCTTTTTTTTATTTTTATTTTTATGATTGTATTCATAGCTGAATTTGTTGCAATTGTAATTCGGCCTTTTTTCATATTTTTTTTCATTTTTCTCGCTTTTTATAATTTTTTTTGAAACATTGTTACCAAGACTATTGAAAGGTTACAAAAGACGCATGCGATTTTTATTCAATGCTATTTAAATAGTATAACAACTAATCTTAATCATTTCATATATGTATATGCGTTTGTAATTGTGTTAACAGCGATTGAAGCTATTCACATGGAAAAAAAATCCAAAAAACCCTTTTATAAAGAAATGGTATGAATTCAAAATATGAATTTTCGTTAAAAACTGCACTATATTTATTAAGGTATACCTGTGAATGTTACATTGATAAAAGTGATTTTACACTCTAAATTGGAATGTGGAGAAACTTTACATTTTTTAGTGCCAAATTGTAAAAATACAATGTTCTTTGTAAAATTCACTTCAATGACATTAAGTTAAATCTACATATTTTTTGTAAGGGTAATTTTACGACGTTTTAAACCGATATAATAGAATAGAGAATATAAGTTTAACACAAGTATAAAAATAGATACAGGAGTAATTGTTATTGGTTCTAATTTAATTTCAGCTTGTTTAAATACATCCGCTATTATTTTAAAACTGTTCTGGATTCATATTCACTATAAATGTTGGAAGGCAATTGCAAATGCAGTAGAATAATTACAATTATTCGCTTTTTAGTACTTAAGTGTTCGAGTATTCCGTTCGAAAAAATATCACAAATTTTGACAGATTTTTGACATATATTGAGTTTTGCAAAAATATATTCACTCGTTTCGCATTGAAAAAAATTAGTTTTCGAAATGCAGAAAAAAAGAGAGATTACATTTGAAATTATTTGTAAAATTTCGACAGAAGGCATTTTCAGTATGTGCTAAATCAATATTTTATTTACAAAAATAATTTTTGTAATGGTAATTTTTGACATTTTCTGTTGAAAATTCAGTAATTAAGAAGAAAACTGGCAATAATGAGTCAAAGAAATGCTATTAGCAAAGAAAGGAAAATTTCTGTCTCGAAATTTAATTCTGTTTAAATGCTGTTTCAAATTTATGCTTTTTACAATAAGAAGTACGATAATCATACTTTTTAATTGGTAACATTAGATTGTTCAAAAATTAACTGTTTTTTTTCTTTTATGTTTTTGTTGTGAATTGATTGGTATGTCGCATTAAGACGATCTACTTTTAAAAACCCTCTCATTTCTCTCATGAAAATTCATCGCCTCGTCTGAATTTGCTAAATTTATTTTCAAAATTTTAAATGAAATTGAAGCACAAAATGCTATTTTCAGAATCCTCCACACTAAAGTTGATTCAATTTTTTCAGAGAGAGAGAGAGCAAAAACAGCTATGCAAAAAATATAGGAAATGAAAGAAATTCAAATTTGCAATATAAAATATGTGCGCGCACATTACTTCGTATCACATAAGACGATCTAATGAATTCACCTTTCGAAGCTTAATTTTTAATTTGCTACTGTAGTTAAAAGTTTAGATAATCTATACTTGTAGTAATCAAAAATAGTTGTCATATAAAATTATTTTCAATGATATAGTATGTAATTATAGCAACAGTAATCAACGTCGGCGCTTCGTATTCAATTCAATAAAAGCTTAAGTCTATCGAACTATTAAATGAGGTTACGATGTCGAACATTAATACTTTTGAAATAATATTTTATTTTGAATATTGTTATACTCGTACGTTCTTAAAAAGAATTCAATTTACACTAACAAACATATTTTATTAGAAATTTTTTTTTTCAATATGAACTAATATTTTCAAGTTTTGAGTGATTCTTGTGACAACACTGTTATTCTGCAGCCTCATTTTTATAAAAATTTAATGCATTTTTACAATACAACCAACGATAGGAAAAACAAATTAGCAGAGAGCGTTGTTTTTTTCTTTTTTTACTAAAAAAGACCTTAATATTTGTTCTTTTGTTTTATGATGGTGTTGGTTTTTTCCATTTTTCTCACATATATTGTTGTTAATAACCATTAAGAATATACAAATATGTATATATATATATGTTTTTATAAAGCACGTGTCCATTAAGATCGGATGTTGATTAACAGTATAACGGTGTCGTAAGAAGCTAATGGATTTGCCTCAATTTATACAAAGAAAAAAAAAATATAAAAAAAAATGGAAGAAAATATGCAAAATCACTTGAAAACGTTTTTGTCCTTTATTTATTTTCTCGTTTCTATTATTATTATGTTTTCATTTTTATTTAATAACACCTCCATTATAAGTGTTGATAAATAAAACGGAATATATGTGTACATAAGTATATAGGTACACACACTTATATTTTAATTTACATTTTGAAGGATTTTTTTCATGCATATTCGATTTGTATTTCAAGTGGTTTGTTTTGCAATAAGAATTCTTTTTATGCAAAATATCCTTTTAAATAGAAGAAGAAAAACAAAAAGAAAAAACATGTAATCAAAGGATAAAAATAAAAATATGTATAAGCTGTATGAAATTCCATTAAAATAATACAAAAAGAAGAAGAAAAAAAGTAACAAAAAAAAAATCTATTGAATTGTTGAATTGGTGTAAATGTCAAAGCGTTTCCGTTTACTAATGACGATTTCTTTTTTTTTTTTGGTGAATAATTCCTTATTGTTAATTTTGCTGCTGTACGAAAATTATGACAATCGTAAATGGGTAATTAGGCAAGAAGTATGTTCAAACCAGCATGCATTTTCAATTTATAATTGCAGTAATTTTTCATAAGTAACTTTCTTCTGTCGATTTTAAATTAAAATTGGGCCCTAATATGCAAGTATATTCAAGTTAGATTTCTAATGAAAATAACTGGAATTAAATATACAAATTGTTCAATTGAAATTTAATATTATGCATGGAGATGAAATTCAAAAATTGAAACATGAATTGGTTCATTTAACACTTAATTAGAAGAGGGCTCTGGACCCATTGAGATTTTCATTATCGAATTAAGAAATAGTTAATGGTTTCGACACAATAAGTTTTTAAATATGGCATTATTAAATTTTTATGGAATATAGCTTTTGGGGAAGGGGAATAGGTAAACAGTTTCCGTGAGAGAAAAGTGTCTGTTTGTCAGAATATAATAAACTTGTTTATTGAAATACAGAATGTGCGTATCATGGACGTGTGCTTAATGTAAGCTAATAATCACCTTTGTTTGTTTTCTTAATGTTTCAATTTCGCTGGGAATGTACTAAAAATTGTTTTTTGCACGGGTAACATTTAGTAAAATACTTAAATTTTTTTCTTTGTCAATCAGTAAAATATAATTAATATAATTCTTGTAAAAATTAATTTTTATAAGAATAACTAGTGCAAATTTCTTCATACAACTGCAGAACAAATGGATGACGTAATCAAAGAGTCAACGAGTCAAGGCAGAAAAGTTTATTAAAAAATTTTGCCCACGAAATATGGACCAGAATCAGTAATCTACCACTTTTTAGGCGAATGCTCTACCAACCGGCAAAATGTTCTTCACATTGCTTTATACTGTAATCTACATAATAGAGGCTAATTATTGTTTACTCTAGCTACATATAATCTTCTATTTGAAACGTACAACCACAAGAACATTATGTAAATAGATTTTGCTTCTATCACATTAAAAATTAAAATAAATTTTACTGCAAAAATACGTCAAATTTTTGTTCTTTATGTTAGATATATTTTGTATTACTTAAGTAAGAACAAAAACTAAAGTCCGAACAGATTAGATGCAGAAAAATTTTAAAATACCAATGTAACAGAGTGGCCGAGAACGCCTTATGATTTCGGAATTTGAATATAATATGAAATGTTCTACTTAAAAATTTTACCCTATAATATGAGGCAATAATAATATTGTAATCCGATGGCTTTGTGCCAAAATATTTTTCAATACATTGATCAATTGAATTTAGAGAAAAAATCAAATTAGATAATTTTTCTTTCGTTTTTTAGCTCAAAATTATTGCTCTTGTCTCATTTTTATTTATAACTGACTTAATGCTAAATAATTCACCAGTCAACTGTCTTTTTAACTTATCTAATTTATGACTAACTATTTTCAATCGGTTCAGCAATTTTGTATTGTAATATTTTTTTTTAGCTATTTTTTAATGTTGAACTTTTAAAAAATGCTGAAAGAGAAAAAAAAAACGCTGAGCTGAATTTTTTTTTCAAACAAAACAAACAATGTTTTTTTTTCATTTCGTTCATTTGGGGTAAAAAATCCAAGGATTTTCTAAAATAAATTCAAAATAGTAGCAAAAACTATCGCACACAATACAAATAAATCTTTTCGCAAAAATATAGTTTTGTTGAAAATTTTAAGTTTTCCATCGAATTTCTTCATTTTCTTTTTCTTCTTTTTGTTGTATTGGCAATTTATTTTGATTCATTTATGCAATTATATGTGTATATGTGCTGGTTTATCAATATTTATTTGTATACATTTATAAAAAAGTATTTAGGGCAGTTGAACCTACAGTATGAAAAGTATATACCGGTTTATTTGAATAATTCCATTTTACTAACGAATGTGAATTCTGATCTAAATGAGCAAGCTTTCCGCGTCTTTGATTATCTACAATATTTAATGTTTGCTAATAAAAATTTATACGGGAATGCTAGGGAACTCAATTTTAGAGCATTAAAGAAATTCTATGTTCCAGGACAGTTGAAAAAAATTACAAATACCCTGCGCGACAGCTCAAATCAAAATTTTCTTCTTGTGTATGCGAATATGAGTTAATCTCAAAAAAGTTTAATCCTAAACTCCGGCCGATGGCACCATGTGGATTTTTACCTTTCTTTTTTAACAAGAGTTGTGAATCTTTGTTGCGTTCAGTGTGTCTAATGTAACGTTCAGTGTGTCAGTTGCAACGGTAGCATTCTTTGGATGTTTGCAAAATTTATTTTTTAATTTCAAATCTTATGGCTTATATACGTATTGCATTATATGAGTGAGTCTCAAAGGACATCCACCAAATTAAATAATTGACGTCAACTCGACTTTTTTGAATTTTAATTCAATCTGTTGAAAATATTAAATTTCAAGTACTAAAATTTCAAAGCAAAATCAAATCAAAGTCAACTCGATAAATTTTTATTATCCGTTCAGTCTGAAAGAAGGATGCAAATAAATTCTTTAAATATGACACCATTGTTGAACATGATTAGTCGTGATAAACTCGGTTTCAATCGGCTGTATTGAATTTCCGATTTAAATAAGAGATAGTGTACACTATTTTCATTTCCATGTACTCGTAATAATTCACTATTTCTTCAGTTTACATTAATTGTCAATTCGCATAGGAAACTAAGCGAAGAAAAAAAAATATAACGCATCGAAAGTGTATGGTAACAATTATCATATGTTTCTGAATTAATTAACACAAATGGAGAAATATAAAGTAGTTAACAATACACCTACTTACAGCTTAAATTTGCATGTGTGTTGTGCAAGTTTTCAACGTGCAAAGTTTATAATTGTGAAATTTAATAATAGTGCTATTTACGCATTATTCTTTAATTTGAGTACAAAACATTTTTTTTTTGTTTTAAAAATTTCAAATTTTTTTATTTTTGAAGTTTAAAGTTTTTTGTTGCTCAACTTTATCTTAGAATTTTCAATTCTTAAAATCAAAAAAGAATAAAAGCAAATAAAATTTTCCAACTGCAAATGTACTTGAGTATAACTTGTGCATAACTATACAAAACTGTTATTAATTATGTATGTACATTTGAATATAAATTTGGCCTAATTTCCAATTTTAATGTGGGAGAAGGCCCCCCCCCCACCGTCCCAAAGTATTAGGAATGTAGAATACAACAATAAATTTTTCATCATTGTCATTATTCGTTTATTTCAGTGCACTTTATTAAATTAGAATTTCTCGTTCATAGCATTTTCATTTAATTGTAAAAACAATGACTTGAGGAAACTGCCTAGCTTCATTTTAATTTTAATGAAAAGTTTTCCTTATTAATTCAATTCATTGCTTATTTCACATAAAGTGAACATGCTTTTGGGGAGTTGGAGGAATATTTTGTATGTACAAAAGTAAGTAAGTATGAGAAGTTTATGCACATTGAACATAATTTTATCCTTACACATTTTGCCTCCATAACTTACTTTCAATCACTTTTAAATTTCTTTAACTTTTTCAAAATCATTATTACATTCATGTTTTAATATTGTTCCATTTCGTTCGAATGAAAGCAGTGTTACTATTTTCGAACAAGAAAAAAAAAATTAGTTTTTTGTTGTTTCAACACTTTTATCCTTGATATCAAATAGCTGTATATTTTTAGGGAGAAAAATGAAAATGGAAAATTATCTCTAGGTGTAAAAAGTTGCAGTTATTTCATTTGCAACAAAAAAAGTAAAAAAACAAAAAATTAAAAAATAAAAATCTATTGAAAGTCTTGTAGGAACAAGCAAAAATTTCGAGCGAATAATGGATTTTATCGGATTTGAGTTATTGCATAAAGGTAGTAGGCTTCATAAGAGTCCGTTGTGCAAATATATATAGCAATTTTTGAAGTAGTGGCAGTTCTATTTGCTAGTTTTTCTTAAAGTCATTTCAGGTCTAAAACGTTATCTTATTTAGGATTCAAATAACGTATTTATAATCTCAAATTATTCCAAAGTGCCTCTTCTGAATTTAAGTCAAAATCACAATAAAGTATTAAAACAAAGGTTTTCAAACTCAGGCATGATTATCCCAAGCTTTAAACTGAAAAAAGTTTTTGAGGGTGAATTTTTCTTGTAAGTTCTGCTTATTATACCCGTACGAATGTATGTTCGAAGGGTATACTAAATTTGCCTTACCGTTTGTAACGCTAAGAAATAATGGTGTTAGATTAGAATCAAGTGTATGTTTTTGATCAGCGTCAAATTCTGAGTTGATCCGTCCGTCCGAACGATAACTCAAAAACTAATTGAGGTGAATTCACCAAATTTTTACAAATGATTTATTGTAGTAAGTGCCAAAACCCTATTTAAATTGGATGTGATCGGGGTACCGGTTCGGGTAGCTGCCATACAACTTCAAAATTTATTTGGCTATATCTCAGAAAGTATAAAAGTTGTGGTATTGAAATTTCAAAAAAACGAATATATTAGTAGGGCCAATGTGTCTCATAAAAGTCGTTGAAATTACTTGGCTCCTTCTGGTACCTGCCATACAACTTCAAAAGTTTTTTGACTATATTTCAGAAACTATTAAAGCTATGGTATTGAAATTTCACACAAACGAATATATTAGTAGGGCCAATGTGTCTCATAAAAGTCGTTGAAATTACTTGGCTCCTTCTGGTTCCTGCCATACAATTTCAAAAGTTATTTGGGTATATCTCAGAAACTATAAAAGCTGTGATATTAAGATTTCACACAAGTGAATATATTAGTAGGGCCGATGTGCTTGATGAATTCGCTAAAATTTCTTGGCTCTTTCTGGTAGCTGCCATACAACTTCAATAGTAGTTTGGCACAACCAGTATTTTGAAAAACACATAGTACTGAAATTTTGCATAAATTAATATTGTAATACGGCAACTTAAAGTCATAGTATGCCCCATAGTTAGTTATGGCACATTAGTTATTCGCACATAGGATAACAAATTCGTACGGGTATCATATATTTTTATGAAGCTTTATAGACCGGCTTATGATTTATATCAATAATTAATAATCTTATTATAATGTGGAAATTTCAATTCAACCAATTCGGTAACTCCCATATTTATTACGGTGCTGGTGAATTAGAAATATTATAAACATTACTTTAAGTTTACCGTCAAAGTAAAATAAAACAAAACTACTTCAATTAATAAAACTGAGGAAAATTATTAAAAATGGCAACCTGACAAGCACTATTTTGCACCGAAATTGAAATAATGCTAAAGCCCATTTACATAAATTTATTTTAAATATTAAAAAAAAACTAATTAATTTATTCACTTATGGCATTTATGCGTTATTAGTAAATTTATTGTGTTCATTTATAATGTCTATTTATTGCTTCGGGCAATTTTACATATATATATACATATATGAATATCAATGCATCCTCAATTAAACGCTTTATAAATGATTATTAAATTCCAAGAATTTTGAAGTTGTCTTTCAAGCAATTGTACGTACACAATAATGTTTTATCGATTAGCTATTTATATAGGGAAATGCCTGTGGCGTTTATGAGATTATTGTATCATGGGAAAATAAATGAAGCATCAAATGCCTTGTTCTTATATTATAGAATTATAGAAAGTATGTATACACACACGATATACGTATGGGAAACAATGAGCATAAAAGTCACTTCATACTCACACCATAAGGATTAGTATTCGTTGATTTAATGCAAAATAAAATTGTGCTTAAGTAATGTTACCCAATTATACAAGTAAATGAAATTTGCTAGGATCTTTTTGAAAAATCCTGGAAATATTTTCATTTGAACATATTCATTTTGTCACTACACTACCTGATTTGAAATATTCTGCGACAATAGTTCTTTTTTTTTGGATTCCGTTGTAATGAGTGATTTTGTAACCCGCATTTTCATATTGTAATCATATCATACCCGCATACTGTAGTTCGAAGAATAAGGAATTCTTTTATCAGAATTTTGTAGGTCATTTGTTCGAAAAATTCTCATCTATAAACCATTGAAACTGGGATGGTTGGCAAGTTTTATAAAGTAGGTTGCCTTTATTTAAAAGGCAAGAGTATTTAATGTCTAGTGTTCTGAGGGGTCAAATATAAAAAGTATCAAACATAAAACATTACTGCTTTGTATATGAACAAAATTTCATTTGGAAATTATTTGGAAATTTTGACACTTTTCTGGTTGTCTAAATAGGTAACAAAATTTATTACATTGCAAAATGAAAGTAGTGACAACAAAGACCTTAATTTTCAAATGAAAGTGTGAATATATTTGAGTATGAGTTTTTCGTATGTCAGTTTTAATTAAAAGAAAATTAATGTAGGAATCTAAAAATCGAAAATGAGTTTTTCATCTTTGATTGACTTTAATATTTGTTTTTTTGGGTTTCTTTTGTAGAAGTTTTCACTCTTGATAAAATTTGATAATCGCTTTTGTATATGCTTACACACATGCACATCAATTCCTGATATTTGTTTCATTGGTTTTGTTATCCATACATTATGTACATATATTTTAAACCTCTCGTTACTATAGTGATTTTGTGGACGTACCGAATAAATTGAAGTGTCGAACATAAAAAAAAATTATTTCTTGTTAGACACCTACAAAATTTTCAAATCGAAAACTAAAAGTTAAATTATAAATCCTTACTTATTCAATCATTTTACTTAATCATAAGGGCAATATTTCAATTATATTGTCAAAATCAAAGTATAAAATTTCAAAATAGTGTTTTAGACTTAAAATGAATTTGTATTCAAAAAAAAAATTAATTTTTTTATTTTTTTGCAATTATTGTTAAATGTACGACTTATCAGATTTAAAAGTGTTATATACCATCATATATGATGACCGCATTAATAAATAAATAAAAAAATAATAAAATATAGGAAAATGACAGAATGATCTAGGTCAAAATTAATGAAAATTGAAAGGATTCTAGCGTAAATAATTGAAAAGGGTTACAAAAATAAAAAAATATAAATCAATTTTGGTTTCTGCTTTTATATTAGATTTTTTCATTATATTTTTTGTTATGAAGATGTTGCAATTATAATTATAAAGTTAATTGAATTTTTAAGCTTCATTAAAGCGGATTTACGAAAAAAAATTTTTTTTCGTTAGAAATAATTGATTCACATTATCCGCCATATTGTTATAATGGCATTTTATATTTTTTTTTTTTACAAATTTTTGAAAACAAAAAAAAAATCATTAATTTATTTATGAAAATTAAAAAAAAAAAAAATTAATTAATTAAATTATATTTTAATCTCTAACATTAAAATTTATTTGCATTTCAATCGGGTGCATTTTTACGTATACCTACGTAGTTATTTGAAATCTTTGATTGTTAAATCTACATATATGTATGTATGTAAATGCTAATATTTGCGTTTAAAATTATTTAAGCATAAATAGAATTTTTTCTTTTGAGGAATTTGAGGATTGTTTCTTATATCATTTTGAATGCATGATGTAAAATGCAACGAATATCACAAATACTTCCTTAAGCTTGGCAGTTCTTATTGCACCAATATATTAGGTTTAATAGTGACCAATTAAACCAATGAACATTAACAAATTGAATATAAAATTCGTGTTTTTTTCAAGAAGATCAAGATGTGTTCGATTACAATAATTCAATTATGACGATATAATTTTGCATATATTTAGGGGCACCCTAATGGAATTTATTTCAAGAAAGCTGTTTTAGTATAAATATATTTAGATTAATAAGTAAATTATTGAATTTAGGAATAACGTAGGATTTAGGAATCAGAAAAATAATTTTTTAATTTTAAATTAAAATTTTCGATTTATATCATGAGGGCTGAATGAGAGATAAAAAGGACAGACAAAGTGAAACTCAAAAGGAAATTTTTTTCGGACTCTATGTGAAAATGTGTTAATAGTATAATTTGTTTAGATGAACAAAAAAATAATGTTGATTCAAGTGGTTTTTAATTTGACAATGGTTGAAACGAAAAATAGTGTTGCTTGTGTTACTTTCTTGCATATTTAATACATACATATTCCATGTTTTTGTGCCTATGTTTCATAGTTAAGTTTTATTAAAAATTAGTAAAAATATATTTAAATACAGGGTATCTGAAAAGTTCCCGCACCTTTGGAAATACTAATTTTTACCGACCGTATTGTGTAAACAATAGGTAGGTTATGTGATGGCAACAAATTTTGCATATCGAGTTTTCGGTGGGAACGTACTTCTCCATAGTAGGGAAGTGTAAATAAACTATTTTTAGCAACCTGTCGGTCTGTCGGTCTGTGTGTGCACGCGTGTATCTCAAGTTCGGCTGAACCGATTTTGATGAAATTTTATATGTAAGTTTGTTTCCACCATGGCACGGATCGATCAACTTTTGGTATATATCAGGCCTCAGGAACTGCACTTTTTAGCGGGCCTGTTTTACATTTTTGAACATTTTGAAGAAAGTATTCAACCGATTTACTCGAAATTTTATATATAAGCTCATATCGACCGTCCGCGAAACCTCCTAACTTTTGGAAGAAATCAGGCATCAGCAACTGGACGTTTACTACGGGCCAAATATACATTTTTGCGTATATAAAGAGAAATAATCAACCGATTTCATTGAAATTTAATATATGAACTCCTCGTATTAAAACAATGAACATGTAAATTTTTTGGAAAGATCAGTCATCGGCAACTAGACGTTTACTACGGGCCAAATATACATTTTTGCGTATATAAAGAGAAATAATCAACCGATTTCATTGAAATTTAATATATGAATTCCTCATATTAAAGCAATGAACATATAACTTTTTTGGAAAGATCAGGGCTCGAGAACTGATTTGCGGGCCGATTTTACATTTTTCACCATATCCACAGAACAAATTGATGGAATTTCTTGAAATTTGATATTTGAGTTCTGGTTGTTACCGAAACTAACTGGCGAGCATTTCAGGGAATTCGGGTAGCACAAAGCGAAACTCTACTAAGAGCCAAATTTACATTTTTCTGGGTATGTTAACTATAAGCTTACTAATGTCCTAAAAATTGGAAAGAAGTATTTAACAGACATTTTTATAATATTCTGTAACACTTTCATTTAACTAGACAATACACAATGCGGTCGGTTATGTGCTGACCACATCAGATTTTTTTCATTATAATTCTGTTTTTTTTTTTCAATTTAGTTTCATTATTCGCATTCGTCGTGCAATTTTACTCCAAGTAGTATCTATTAACTGTGTCTTTATTTTTTGTTAGACTAGAAATGAATCGCGATAAGAAGCGCACTACTATTATAGAATTGCACAGGTAAGGTATGAAGACAGATGAGATTGTAAGGACGACTAGTTACAAAAAAGACTTTCAATGATGCCATAAAACGTTACCAGGTAGTTGGAGAGTTATTCAAGAGATAAAACTACCATCGAACAGTGCGCATTATCAACAATTTTCCAAAGCGCCTCCGTGCATTTATTATTGCAAATCGAGCTAATTTTGAGCATTTGTTGTAAATATTTTATTGAATATTGTTATTACTACTCTAATAAACGCCTCTGACCAGTTGACAATTTCAGGTTCTTAATCCATGAAGCAGTTCTAAGCTGTAAAAATATTTAAAAAAAATTCGGAAAGTTTTTAGACATCCTGTATAACAAAACATAAAAATTCGCATTTTTCGTTACTGTTGCCCCATTAACCAATAAATTTAAAGCTATGAAAACATAAATTTATCATTTAATAGACTTTCATTAACGAAATATTTGTTCAATACGAATTTCGTATTGGCCATAATAGAACGTTATAAAATATTTTATTTAATAAAAATTATGTTGCGTCTCTGCATAAGAACCCCTAAATATTATGTCTTTAAATTTTGTTACGCATTTTACATATTGTAACCGGAAATTGTTTTATTTCCACTCGTATATCTTATTTATTTTTTAATTTATTCAATTTATATTTAGGTTCCAAGGCGAATTTTTGTATAAATATTTTAGTAATATATGTATGTATGTATGTATGTACATATAAATCATATTGGAAAAATATTTAATTAAAATTTTTAAGTTTCATTTTCTTCTCATTCCAAAATTTTTCAACTGAAAATTTATTAAGAATATCAATTTTGAGTTTTGGATTTTTTTTTTTACTTTTTCTCAATTTTCCAAATGCTTTAATTTCGTAAGATATAGATTTCTTTCTAACTTTTTACACCTCTTCCTTTCAATTAAAAATTGAAAAAGGAAAAAATCTAAAGAATTTTTTATTTTTTTTTTGGCAACAATGTTATTGTTTCTTTTTTCTTATTAGTACTTTTTAATTCATATCCTATGAAAAAGAAAATAATGAAGTGTTATAAATGAATTTTTATTTTTTAATGGTGAACATGGAACTGAGATTTTCTTTCATTATCGTATTAGAGTATAAAGAGTACAATAAAATGAAACCAAATTAAGCTGGACTCTACTTAAATGGATACTGTTCTCTGAGGCCCACGACTGTTGTTCTTTTTAATTTTTAAAAAGTAATTTAAAATTTATAAGGGTCGGACTTCTCATTTTCTAAACCTACAGAATATTTCAGAAAAATATAATGAAGAATAATTTTTTCCTTTGTTGCGGAATAGGACTATAGGAAAGGCGGTTCATATTAAGTTTTTATATTTTTGAAGTTTAATTGCTGAATTTTGCTAATTTTGCAATTTGAAAGAAGAGTAAGTTGTAGGTATAACAAAGTTTAATTTTGGAAATTGTGAAATACAAATTTACAATAGGTAGGAATATCGGTAGAGTGTGGCTATGTGAAAGCCAAATATCTCAATTGATTTGCTATAGAAATAAGAGCCATTATTAAAATGTTATACAATATCGTGGCTTATAATTAGCAAGAATAACTTTTTCATATAGAAATAATTGTATAGAAATCTTTCAAAACTAATTAATGAGTTATAAAATTTTCTAAAATTTCCTTTAACATACATATTATGTATGCATACATACGAACCCATACATATATATAAATAAAGAAAATAAATAACAAAAACTTTTCACAAAACTTCGTAATTATTTTGAACAATAAACGCACCAGTCGTCATTATTGAAAAGGAAGAGAAAATGTTTTGTTTTTTCTTTCCTCTTTTTTTCATCTTCTCATCTTCTTTGTGTAAGGAAGTTAAAAGAAAGTGTATTCATTGAAGAATAACATAACACAGCAGATAAATACTTAAATGTATTGTTGTGTTCGTGTAATGTAAATTGTAAATTCTTTTGTAAATATGTATGAAGAATAATTAATGTGTGTGAATATAAATGAGAATTCGCACACAACCGCAAAAAAATATGTATAGAATGAATATTTTGTAATGTTATATAACATTTAAGATAAATATGTGTATAAAATATTACCGTTATTATAATTATCGAGCCATATAGAATTAATGTGAATACAAATGTGATGTTAATACTTTTTTTTCGTTTCTTTATGATTATTTTACAGTCTATTTCACTTGAATAAAGGTAATCTTCTAAAATGAATAATTTTTAAGCCCTCTATTGTAAATATAGAAAAAGGTAGAGTTAAATATAAAACATGAATATTTTTATTATTATCCTGCTGTTAAACATGTGAACATGTAATAATATTTGCACTCAATTATTTAATATAAAATAAAAAAAACTAAACGGATAACATAATAATTCTGTGGTAATAAAAGAGATAGCGACAATTAATATTAAAAAAGCTTTAGGTAGCGAGATTTTAGAGGGTAGAAATGGAGTGATTTTAAAAAAATCCATATATTTGGTTTATGTTTATTTTAAAATTTTTCTCAAAATGTTATAAACTTTAATTTTAATCATCTTGAAATGAAATTATTAATAAAGTTAGAAGAGTTTATACGGAAAGTAATTAAAATTTGGCTAAAATTGAAGTTTGGCTATCCAAAAATTTAATTTAGTGCCTCAAATGTTGGAATTATATTACAGTTTTAACTCACATATCTATAACATTTCAAAAATTTTATTTTATTTTCTGAGGGTAATGTTAAATATTGTTTGGAGTTCAAAACGAATCACTTGGAAATTCAACGTTACAATGTGCAGATCTACAAACCGACTTCACATTCTTCCGTTCAGCTAAGTTCAATGTTTTCTTCCTTGTCTCTTATATTTTCTATTAATTTGACTTATTAAAAACCTCTTAAAGCCTAATGTTCTTAAATATTTTTTCTAATTATTCAGATTTGACACATACTTATATAAATGTCATACATATATAATTTATGCTGCAAGTGTTCACATATCGCATATGCATACAAATTGTTAATATACTTGTTATAAATGTTAATGCTATAATAATTTCCAAGAGCATCCTCATGCCATAGTTAATGTAAAAATACAATTATAGGAAATAAATGTCAATTTGTGGCTCTTTCTATTATTTTAAGGTTGATTGTGGTTTTTAAAATGCTCTGAGGAAATTAAATATATATTAAAATTAAATTTTGAAAATTAATATTTTTGTTTATGAAAGAAAATAATTTTATTTTCTTATTATTTTGCTTTAATAAAATCAGTGTTGGGAATATTTAAAATATATTATAGGGGAACAGAATCTATACATACACAATTTTTATAGAAGGATTATAAATTTTAATAAAATAAAGGAAATTTTAATTGGAGAAAGCAGAAAATTTAATAAATTATAGTATTTTAAATTAATATTGAATTACTAAAAGCGTAACATTCGAAGTGTGGTTCTTAACGGGACATTTTAAAATCAAATTTGTTCGGATTGTATTTACTGGCTATGAAGCTTTATTAATAAAATTTTATTGCACTCAGTAGAGTCTAACACAAGCTTTTAGAAAAATAATATTTTTAAATTTGTACTCTAATTGTTTGTCACTTGGTACTTGTGATATCACAAAAATAAATTATTAATCGTCGAAAAAGCTCATGTTAACTTCAAGGTCGAAAACGGCTGATAAACGATAGTAACAATTGAGTAAACTAAGAATAGGTAAAAAAATCTGATGTGATCAACCCAAAACTGACCGCAATGTGTATCTTCTAGTTAAGTGAGAGTGTTACAGAAGATTATAAAATGCATTTTAAACACTTCTTTACAATTTTAAGGACACTAATAAGCTTTTAGTTAACATACCTAGAAAAATGTGAATTTGGCTCTTAGTAGAGTTTCATTTTGTGCAGTCCGAATTATACAAAAAGTCCCGCAATAGCTCTGGTAACAACCCTGATCTTTCCAAAAAATTTTTAGATTCGTTGTTTTAACATCTCGAATTTGAAAATTAAAATTCAATGAAATCGGTTGATTATTTTTTTATATACGCAAAAATGTATATTTGGCCCATAGTAAAAGTCCAGTTCCCTAAGCTTGATATATCGCAAAAGTTACAGCTTACATGCAAAATTTCATCAATATCGATTCAGTTGAACTTGAGATACACGCGTCCATACAACGGACAGAACAACAGACCGACGGACGGCAGACCGACGGACCGGCAGGTTGTTAAAAATAGTTTATTTACACTTCCCTATCAAGGAGAAGTGCACTCCCACCGAACATTCGATATGCAAAATTTGTTGCCATCACATAACCTATCTTATTGTATATATAATGTGGGCGGTAAAAATAAACAATTTTTTAAAATAAATTAATTTGAGTTTATGCTAGGGTTGTAAATTATGAATTTCCCATACGAGTGTGAATTTGTTTAAACTTACAGTCAGAAATTATTATACTTGTTTTTACTTTTACAACAATGAGAGTTCATCTATTTCTGTTAATGATCTGCATTCCCTAACATTAAATATAGTTTCCCTAGCTTCTTGAATTCAGATTTGAATATACAGTCATACGTTGCATAAGGGCACGCTTGCGTATAAATGTATGGAATGCAAATAAGCAATGATACAGCTACAAAACTGAAAATTGCATGTCTGCTAAAAAATTTGCTGAATGTATATAGATAGTGAGAAAATTCCGACATAATATATTGTAAGTGTTACAAAATCTAAAAGCACGAATTAATGGCCACAATATTTTGTATTTAATATTTAAAAAAAGTTTACCACGTCCATTGTGCAAGTTGTTCAGTTTTGAATGGTACAAACTTAATTTTTGTTAAAAAAAATATGTGTATGTGTGTAATTATTGATATAATTTATAAAATGGTCTAATATTTATTCAAAAAAATTAGTAGAGCCAAAAGAGACAGGAGGATTTATCACATGGTAAGCACACTCTTTTTTCACTATTTGCATATTTTAATGTCCGTTTTCTTTGAGTTGGGTACACCAATATTTTTATACCTTTTTCTTGATAAAATTCTAATTTCTTGATCTTCATCAAAAATATGTACAATCACTCGTTCGAAAAAAGGAATTTTTGTTTTTAATTTAGAAAAAATCTAACAAACCTTGGGAAATATCTACATAAATATAAATACATATGTGTAAATCTATATGTATGTGTGAATCTAGATAGATATGTATCTATATATTATGTATAATGAATGTATTTTTGAATTTGTAAATCCAGTTATATAAGTTTTATAAGTTTATTTGCATTAAAATATGTTAAACATTCAGCCATGAATATATGAGGACATGTACCTTATATAACGCCATATATACATAAGTGTTGTACCACCTATAATAAACTACAATATTAGAAATATAGGTCAAGTACTTTTGTGTATGTTGATATTTGTTTATTTGAAATTGAAAACTATTTATTGATTTTGGTATTGAAATAATTCGATACTAAAGTTTTTATATCGTGTACCTAGGTATTTTATTAAATTTATTCTATTTATGGGATTTGTAATACATTTACGAGTATTTTGTTAAGCATAATATTGAAAGGTTCAAATGAATTCAGATTGGATTAAAACGCATATTATACAATTTTAATAAATTTTTGTATTTAATTCAATGAAAAATTTTCCTATATTGCTTTAGTTTTAAGAGGTCTGAAAAAAAATTATAAATTATATTGATTTTCTCTTGGTTCCAATGAGTGTGTTAAAATAATTGATTAATTATTGTAAAATAAGGAAAAAGCAGATTTGATAAAATTGTGACATTTGCTAATATTTGTTTCATTTTCATGTTATTAGACAATGCTAAAAAACGCATAATAAATTATAACGTTCCATGAAATTTATTTTAATATTGAAAGTGATGCTTTTTGGTAATCATTGAATGGTCATTAAATATAGGTGAAATATAGATAAATTTTTTAATTAAACTTTTTGTGTTAACCTGTTCTTTTCGCTACGTCATCCATCTGATCTGTAGTTTTATGAATTTCCTTTATTTATTTCCATAAATATGGAGGAATACTTCTAAAATTTGCATTACTTCAAGACCAATAAAATCAAAAAATAATTTTAATTCGGTTTACAGACAAACCCATTTTGATTTCTTTCAAAATTTTGTAATTGGATGAATCTATATCATTAGATATTAAAATTTATCTTAAACCAAAATTAAATAGAAACGAAATAATATAAATTTATTTAGTGTTTTCTTTTCTCTTATTCAATTTCTTACATCCCTTCCTTTTAGTAATTTGAAAAGTCTGAAATCTTTTTATTAGCTTTTGTTTGTTGACTTTTAATTTCTTTCCCAAAATCATTATGAAAATCTTTTGAATACGATGATGGCCCCTGTTAAGAGAGAGAGTGTCGATGTGTTTACCTAAATAAATGATTGTTTTTCAAAGTGTTATGTAAACTCAAACACATAAACCTACATAAATATACCAAGTTAAATATACTTATGTGAGTACATACAAAATATACGGTAAAGGCGTTATCATTTACCAATAATTTCAAAAAATAAATCTTATAAGTTTTGTTTTTGTTCTCTTTATGTTTGTTTTCATGTTTTTGTTTACTTTTTAATTTTTTTCTTGGATTCTTCTTAAAGGATCGTCATTAATGAATGTAAGTTTGTAATGTACGTACTTTACTTTGCTTTCTTGCTCTTATACACTCATAAATTTATCCCATTTTATTGTTAATGAGTTCTTTCTGGGTGTATGTAAGAAAAAATCATGTTATTATTTTATGTTTTGCGTACAATATGTGTATATACAATACATACATACAAATGTACATTTAAAAAGCTTACCAAATGAAAGCTTTGGTCAAAGAAACGGTCAAGAAAGTTGATACACATAAAAAATAGTTTTAGCAAGCACGAGTTTCTAACAAATTTTTGGGTTTTTTTAAAATAAAATTTTGAACTCCTTATATTTTCATAATGCAATGTAACTAGCTATCGGAGTCATTATGTAAAGAACTACTTGCTGCTTAAATAAAAGTTTGAAAAGGGTTAATTATGTCAAACGAGTTGACATACTGCTCCATGCTTTTAATATTTATTTCAAAATGTAAATATAATAAATTGACTTTCAATTTTATTGATTCTACAAAGCAAACATCTGATATTATTTGAGGTACGATAGCAAAGAATTGCATTATAATTCGGTTGCATATTTGTTGAAGCTAGGGAACTGAGACCTGAACTATTAGTAATTTTGGACAGATTCCCTTCCATTTGCAATGCTTATTTAAAAAGTGTTTACAATTTTTGCTAAATAGATGCTTTGAAATTACCCTCATAATTATTGTTGTTTACTTAGGCAATTTTAGTATCAAATAAAATACAGTTGGACCTCTCTAACTCGAAATCGCACGGGTACGCTAAAATAGTTCCAGTTATAGAGATTTTGAGTTGAAGAGAAAAAGTTATGACAATGGTTAAGGGAACTCATATGACTTCGATTGTAGGACTGTATTCGGAAAATGTGTAAGACTGAGATGTGTTTTGGTTGTATTTACTGTGAGACGCGATTGTATTTGAAAATATGAGCCTTTAAGCAGTAAAAATTTTGTTTGTTATCAAATATTTCCAAAATTTTTAGAAATATTATTCAAATTTTCAGTTTTTGTTGTTATACACTAGAATAGTTGGTAACCTTGTAGTATACGGTTAAAATATTTTTTGATTAGAATAAGGTAAACCAAAGTTTTGTAATACGATACATTTATTATTGTTTGTCTCTTAACTTTTAGCATCTTTTGCGCGTTCATAAAATAAAAATGGAAATGGAAGTGTTAGAAAAAGTTGAAAAGATGGAGAACCAAAAGCTGAATTTCAAAATTAAAATAAATAGCTTATTTATGTAAGTTTTTATATAGGCAGTTTTGCCTATATTACGGCGTTTGTGTTGCTATATGAGTGTGTTGGGTGTTTACTGGCATCATAATATTTACATCCTTATCATAAGAATTTCATTAAGGATTACATATATTTTATTATATTGATAGAATTAGTAAAATTTTTCTTTTAAAATTACATCGTGAGTGGGTTATCACTATAAATGGCGGATATAGATACACAACTTTTTATATAGATAAAAGCACTCATTGCTTTTGCTCTTGTATTATGATTTATTAATTTATCAAGTTTCCTGAATAATTTATTGTTTTGAAGAATAACTATTATTACAAAATAAATTAAGTTAAACAATTATTCTTCAAAATAAGTTGTAATTCAAATCTGTAAATAAGTTCAATGTTTTCTTTTCTTTTATAAATCTTTAGTTTCATTCCCAACATTTAATTATTGTTCATTTTTGAAGTGATTTTTCTTTGAAAAGCGGATAAAAAAAGATTGTTACGATTATCAACAACAGTTTCCTACTTCAAGTTAAGAAGTTTTATAATTTTTGGCTAAGTCTTTAAAATTTATTCATTGGGTTAATGTATATATTGTATAGCTAATTTCGCAGTTCCCTATAATATTCGAAGGGTATACTAAATTTGCCTAATCGTTTGTAACGCTAAGAAATAATGCTCTGAGACATAGACTCAAGTGTATGTTTTTGATCAGCGTCGAATTCTGAGTTAATTTAGCTTTGTCTGTCTGTCCGTCCGTCCGCCACTTCATCCGTCCGTCCGTCGATCCGTCGCAACGATAATTCAAAATCTGATTGAGCAAAAAACATCAAATTTTCACAAATCATTTATATTAGTAAGTGCCAGAACCCTATTTAAATTGGACATGATCAGGGTACCGGTTCAGATAGCTGCCATACAACTTGAAAATTTATTTGACTATATCTCAGAAACTATAAAAGCTGTGGTATTGACATTTCACACAAACGAATATATTAGTAGGACCAATGTGTCTGATAAAAGTCGTTGAAATTGCTTGGCTCCATCTGGTGGCTGCCATACAACTTCAATGGTAGTTTGGCACACACAGTATTTTGAAAAACACATAGTACTGAAATTTTGCAGAAATTAATAAGGTATTACGGCAACTTAAAGTCATAGGCTCTCCCATAGTCAGTTATGGCATATTTATTCGCACATATGATAACAAATTCGTACGGGTATCACAGAGTTGATAAGGTCAACTCTATTTTTTCCCGTTTTCTTTAAAGTAAAGAACATTTGCAAATATTTCTAGATATTCAATCAAAAGTGTTTTTACTTTTTTTTCAATATCTTTTACCTAATTAAATTTTTTATTTGCTCAGCTTAATTGTATGCTATTTTCGAATAGCTGTTTCGCAAATTTAAGAAATCAATACCAAATCCCCCTTACAGTCTGAAAGTCAGAGATATTTTGGAGGAAAGGTCAAACGATGCGACAATTTGATTTTAGAACATTGTTATTTCAACGACAATGAAGTAACTGACAAATTAGTTGAAAGTGGTTTATAACTAGTTACAGACCCAGAATTCAAAATTAATCAGAATGATACGAATTTTTCAATTAGTAAAAGGATATGACAGAAACAAAAAATGGAATGGGCAATAATAAATTGAAAAATATCAAATTTAGCACAAAATTTTTTTTTTTAAATCTCCTACAGAAAATTCACTTTCCTTATGTACTTTAATATTTCATAAAAATAGGTCAATAGTTTCAAATTTTGGAAAGTTGAACTTTACAAATCCTCTCTGCGTTGATAATTTCGTCATTGCATTACTTATTTAATAGTTTAGGAAAAAACATGGATTATATCGAAATTGGCTGGGTTGCACTAATTCGTAAAAATTTTTGAATGCGGTGGTCTAAAACCACTACTATCAAGGGTAGTAGCTCCGTAAATAAATTCCATTAGAACTATAAATAAGTAAATTAATGAACAAATTCCGTTTTAATTGCTAAGTTTTAAATTTCAAAAATTCTAATGTTTCAAAATAATTTCAGTATAAAATAATTGTCTTCTTGAAACTTCAGGTATGTTTGTAGTTCATGAATAGTTTGCACATATTTTTAATTTATATTTTGTTCTAAGGTTTCACGAAAATACTCTTAACGTTACGATAATTATATAGTACCTCTGTATGAAAAGACATTAAACAACCTCACATTCATAATATTTCGTTCGTAATATATGGGGTGAAAAATCAAAAGAAAAAATGTTATAGGAAAATAAAAAGAAAATATTAATTGAAAATTTATAAACATTTTTAAGAACTCATTAAAACAGGTCGTTGTGCGAAAAGTCCACAAGTTAAATAAACATTTCTAAAAACATTTAACATAAACATACATTCACATGTATAAATAATGATTGTGGACTGTGCATAATGTATGTGTTTTTCTGTTATATACAGGGTGATTCAGAAAGCTATACAACAATATATACCATTGGTTAGAAGATCGAAGATGGGTAAAACTTTTATTCCGGCCTGGGTAGTAGATCTCAAGGGTTTTTGAGTTTCAGGGGTCTTAACGAATTTTCACGAAATTTTGACTTATCCAAGTTTTTTTGGATTATAACTTCCATTTTGAAAAAGAAAGGAACTTCAAACAAGCAGTTTCGGAAAGGTCTAGTAAAGGACTTAAAATAGACATACTGCTTGATTCTGTATGTTATGTAATATCAAGCATTCGAACTTTAGGGAAAATCAAATTTTTCCTTTGTTTTATTTTTTCAGTTTTTTCTAACTGGATAGTTTCGTAAGAAAATTTTTTAAACCTTAAAATTTTTTTATAGAATTTTTTCCAGCTGCTTTTAATTTAAGCCCTCAAATATTAAAAAATATTGTGAGCCACAAATTCAATTGAAATCAAACCGATGTTGATAAAACTAAAATTAATTTCAATTTATTATTTCTTATCCAAAAATTTTACAATCTTTTCAAAACAAACACAAAATTCACCTAATTCGGCAAAAATTGATGATTTTGCCAAATTCACCTAATTTGGCAAAAATTGAAAAATTGATTTCGGCAAAATTTATATGGCATGCCTTTAAAAATTCGCTTCAGCTGGTTAATTTTAATAAAGTCAGATGCTAAATGGTGTCGAGATTTCAAAAATATTTTTTTCAAATTTTTAAATTGCACCAAACCTGAGATAAATGCATTTAAAAATTTGAAACCATATAGGTACTATTTCTTATAAAAATTGGCGAAAATTAAAAACCTATCAGTTTTTTTACCAAGAAAAGTTTCGAAAAAAAATTTGATTACTAGATTTCTTTTTTGTTTTTTTCAATAAAAATTCTAGTTTTTCTTTTCAAAAATTTCAAATTTTTCAAAATCAATTTTTGTTTTTCAAATTAAAAGTTTGTATAAAATTTCGTTTCAATTTTCTTATTATGAATTTTCAATAAAACACTAAAATTTAGATTTTTTATCAAAATAACGGCTCATAAGAATGTCAACTGTTTTTTCGAGTGACTCTTGTCATCAAAAATTAATGATAGTTGATAATTAGAAAATCAATAAAAATAAAAAATAGTGAAAAATAAGGCCTTCAAAATTTTTACTTAGAAATGGTTTTGTGCTATATCTTCTGCACCACAAAAATTTTTTTAATGTTTGAAGACTTAAACTAAAGCTTAAGCAGCTAGGGAAAATTTTATAAAAAAAAGTTTAAAGGTTTTAAAAATTTTCTTACAAAATTATCTTACGAAAGTTAGAAAAAACTGAAAAAATAAACAAGGGAAGAATTTGATTTTTCGTAAAGTTCGAGTATATCAAGCATTCGAAGGTATGTACATAGAATACAGAATCAAGCAGCATGTCTGTTTTAAGTCTTTTACTATGCCTTTCTGATGGGGTTTGTTTAAAGTTCCTATTTTTTTCAGAATGGAAGTTATAATCCAAAAAACTTAGACAAGTAAAAATTTCGTGAAAATTTTTTAAAATCTCTAGAACTCGGAAACAATTGAGATTTGGCACCGAGCCCGGAACAAAAGTTTTAACCATTTGCGATCTTCTAACCAATGGTATATGTTATTGTATACCTTTTAGAATCACCCTGTATAAACAGTCATTCTCTCATTTATTATTGAAAAAGAAAAACGAAAATAAAATTTAATGTTTTCTTTTTATTTTTACACCCCCACCTAGCCTCACTTCAATTTTCTCATGGAAATTTTATTTTATTCTTTTGATATTTTGTTATTTTTTTTTCTCTTTTTATTTTTAATTCAAAGCAAATCAAGAATAACAGCAGCTGCTGTTGCTAGTATAGCTGTTATGATATGATGATAACGGGTATCATTTTATGAATTTATAATATAAACAGTTATTATTTAGTGCTTATATACCGGTGTTATAACTTTTTATGTATACATATGCAAAATATATATATCCAATTAGGTATTCATAAAACATCATTTATGGTAAAGGTGTATATTAGTGACGTATTCGCTGAGTAAATCGAATACTGTTTTAAGTATGATTAAAACGGTTTTCACCCATCTTAGTCTTAATTCATTACCGCAAGCAACCTCAGGAGACGTTTAAACGAATCTAGTTGGGAAGACACAAACATTTATATTTTTTTGTCACGTATTGTTATTCAAATGGAGATTCCGGAAAAAAAGTAAGTGAATTGATTTGGAATGCTTATTTAAAATGCGGGAATTTAAAAAACAAATTTTTTATTTTTAGAAAAATATTCTGTAGTAGAGCAAAATTTTGTATGTGTGAATGTAACTTTATTAAACTTTTTTACTTTTAATTTAAAACTAAAAAAATATCTCAGATCTCTTCGAGTTCCAAAGTATTCCAAGCATTTCTTAATTTTATTTCTATATCGCAAAAATTTCATTGATTCGAGGTGTTCCACTTCATCATTTTCTTCAGAAAAGTAAACTCATCCTTTTTTTTCCATACCAAATAATTTTGACCACTTCAATACATTTCTACTTTAAACGGCATAAATGAAATGAACAGATTCAAAAATGTCAATATGGTTGTTAGTTGACATTTTGACGATGAAGATTTTCTTTTTTACATATGGGATCTCTGACTCAAGTCAGTTGTAAATTTCCCACTCTTGCAGTAAAGAAGCTTTCTTTAATTGACTTTTAGAAGTCTAGTCGATTGAAATTTTATTAACTTTCAAAATTTTATCTATTTTATTACCGCAGTTTAGGCCCATACTCCTTTGAAAATTCGATTCAATTCTTCCTGCGAATACGCTTTCGAAATTTTCAAAAGTTTTGAGTTGTTGTTAACTGGAAGAAAATATGTTGCATTTAAAATAGAGATGTGGTTCAAGAATATTTCAAAATGAAAAATTTATCAATTTCCTCAGTTGAGTTTTTTCTTAAATTTAAAAGAAAAGTAATATTTTGTATTGTTTCATCCCTTGATATTCAGAAATACCGAACTTAAGAGTCAATGCAAAAATTTAACTTTTTCAATTTTTAGTTGCGGTGTATTTTCGTTAGACCTATTAGTCCACGGTAAATTTCATTATTTGTGAGTTTGCAACAAAAATTTACTTACAAGTTTCAATCAGTCCGAGGTTATCCTCCATACATTTGTTACTATGTTAAAATTGAGTAGATCAAGTGTATACATTTTAATAACGTCATTCAACTAAAATTTAACTAACCAACACAACGTACCATCTTTCAATCACAGAGGAACGTCACTGTTACAAGTGTACGTTAATGTATGCATGCATTGATTGCATGTGTATAAAAAATTATTATCCTTGTGTACATATTATAATGTTTAATAAAAAATAAAATTTTAAGTAGCAAATAAAAAAAAAAGAAATAAACAGAAAAAGAGATACTAAATAAAAGAATGAGAAAAAAGAAGCTATTTAAGTTGAATAGAGTTGAAGAATGTATGAAATCTGGACTTAATTAACACACCTACATATATGCATTTAGTTAAATGCTAAAAACGAATCATTTAAAATGAATGTGTAGCTCGTTATATAATATATATATATATATATATTTTATTGTATATAATGCATAAATTATAAACGTTTTTTTTATAGAATCATTTTTGCAAGTGCAATTTAAATAAATAAGTCATAAACTTGGTAAAAAAAATATGAAACATTAAAATGCTATTTTACAGATTAAAAGAAGGAATCATTAACATGTATGTATGTATGTGAAGTGTATGCTTCATTATGTTGCATAATTGTATTCAAATGCGTATGCAAATGCAAAATAATTATGCATATATCTAAGTAAGAGTGCATTAAACTTAAAAATGAAAATTAATGAATGAATGAAAAAAATTGATAATAAAGTTGATGAGTACTTTAATCTTTTATCATATCCTTGACATACTCTTTAATGATACTACCTCTAATAGCTAAACTTAAAATTGAATTAAAAAATTCTGATAATATCGCGCGGCATTAAAAATAACAAAACCAGTAATCATTCAGTAAATTTCTTAACATTTAATGTAAGGGATGATTTTTGAAACAATTTGGTTTTTAAATTTTAAGAAAAATTTCAGAAAAATTGAAACTTTGCAAGTAATTTTCATTTCAATCGATAAATCAATTTATTTACATTTAATTACAGTTGAGTCAATTTTTGGCATTATGTCGTTGTTAGCGATTCCCACGAAAAACCTTCCTGAGCTGCATTTCCTAAAACCTAAAAATATTAGTATGCGATAACAAAAGAATAAGTTGAAAATTTTCTCTTTATATTCAATTTTATGTAAAAATTCGCCACGATAACTCCTAAGATGGTCAATTTGAAAGGCTTATTTTGAGTCTATCCCCAAAAAATTAATTTAGAGAAGTTAAATTTTATAATATTTGCGACCAACTGATGTTTTCACATTGTATAAATTACGTTTAATTAAGTAAACCGGTGAAATTTATTGCTTACTGAACGTTTTTCATCCTGATTTGTAAAATATTGATGAAGATTTGTTCGGACGTCAGTTTCTTTATGATAAGCTGGTATATAACACTAAATTCGACTGAAAAATGAAATGATATAGTTGTTAAATATTAAAGCTTAAGGCAAGAAAATCAAACATAAAAAATAGCAATTTATTAAGGGATTGAATAGTGTATGACAATTTAATCTCTGAATATTAGCGAAATACATACATATTGTGTAGGAATTTTTTCGTCCTGAATTCAATTAGGAAAAGTATATTGACAATTTGAAATTTTTAGGCGGAAATTTTGAAAATGCTAAGATTGTTTGCTTATTTTCTATTTATGACAAATTCATGCTCCTACTCTGTATTTGTGATTACTTTGCATTTGTGATTACGTTTCTCTTCTTTGAGTTGTTCACTTTATATTTCAATTTAACATTTTTTATAAATATTAAAAATTTATTTTAAATAATTCTACTTTAAAATAAAATCAAGTTTTATGGAATTGAACATTAAAATAAACATAGATCGAAATCAAAGTTCTAAAAAGGATTGTTTCCACCACTTCATGAAATCTTAATGCAGAGCGAAATGTTTGCTGAAAGTTCTTGTGATAAATCAGTTCTTTCCCTGTAGTGGCTTGAACTACTTATTAGATATTTTCTTAAAAAATTGTCAATTATTTATACTAAATACAAAAATTGTTAAAGTATGGGCACAGGTCAAGAACAGCTAAATTTTTAAAAATTGAAGATGAGGTTTTACTTTCTGCTGAAAACAAATTAAGAACACGTTTTCAATAATGTAATTAAGGAAACGTCCTCTACCCAAGTAGATTGAATAGTCCTTACCCGATTGTTAAAAAAACAACTTGGAATCTTTAAATTACTTAATTTTTGAAAGTCTAATCCTGAAACTTGTTGAATCATAATAAAATCTTAATGCTAAAATTATTTATGATAATTTAAGGTAAATTTAAATTTAAAATTTCAACGTTGTGACATCAGTGAAAAGAATGAAAAGAAAAAAAAATAAATGTCCAAATTTATGCGTTCTATAGAGAACGATCACTTATTTTCAGGATATAAATTTGATAATTTTGATTTAAATTGTGAAAACTAATTATTTATGTGATTTAATGTAAAGCACTTCTTAAGACTAGGATTTAGAAAAAGTTGAAATTGAATGATTTATAAAAAAAAACGATAAAAAAAAATGTAAAGAAATTCTCTAGAAGAAAAAATTTGAAATTTCAAAATTGGAATTTTTTCATATTATTCTTGTAATTTCCTTAATCTATCAATTATCTCCTACATTTAAATTACATTATACCAGATGTTTTCTAATTTTGTTAACATAAATTGCCTACAAAAATATTTAGAGGGAAAATAAAGAGAAACACAATTTTTTGTTGTTGAGAAATGAATGAGTTAATCGCTTTAATGGTTTTTTTTTGCTGTTTGTGTCTTTGTTTTCATTTCCTTTTTTTTAAGCTTTTTATTTTGAATTTGTTTAACCAAATCAAAACTTATCCAGAATTCTAAATAGCACCAAAATAATAATACTTCTTTTATGGAAATTATAACTTAAGCCCAGCCATCTATAAGGGTCTGCTGTAAATGACAGGATAAATTGAAACGGCGAAATTTAGGAACAAGTTTTAGGAAATAATATTGAGATATTTTGAGCGCAAACTCTTCTCTATACCCATACGAAGGGTATAATAAATTTACTGTTATAACGCTAAGAAGTAATGGTCTGGTATATAGACTCTAGTATATAATTTTAACCAACGTCGAATTCTGAATCAATTTCACTATGTCTTTCCTTCTGTCCATCCATCGCAGCGATAACTCAAAAACTAATTGAGCTAAGTTCACCAAATTTTTACAAATGATTAACAATAGTAAATGCCAGTACCCTATTTAAATTGGGTATGATTCGGGTACTGGATCGGGAAACTACCATACAACCTCAAAAGTTATTTAGTTATATCTCAGAAATTATTCACGGTATAGTTTTAAAAATTTGAACACGCAAATATCATATTAGGGCTGTTATATTTGATAGAAGCCGTTAAAATTTCTCAACTGCTTGTGATAACTGCCATATTGCTTCATAAGTTGTTTAATCATAGCTCAAAATGTATAAAAGTTGCAAAGCGGAAATTTTGAGCGAACGAATTTCGTGAGAATATTTTTTATTTGAAAAAATTTTGAAGGCGAAACATTCTGTTGCATATTGCTTAAATGAATAGGAATGTTTAGGAAGAAATAGAAAGCGCGACAGCGGGAGAAAGTTACAGTTTGGTAATTCATTCAAACGATTTTTCATGTTTTATCTACTTTGTCAAGTGCTGAAATTAACTCGGGTGCCTAGACGATAGGACATTTAAATTTCAAGTTGGTTCAATGTTAGAAATTGAAGGGTGTTTTAAACATGATATAGAATCCAGGGGAATAACTGCAACTCTTTTTATTATAATTATATTTTTCTCTTATATTTGAAAAGAGTTAGTAGGTTATTTCTGCCTCTTACTGACAATTCATTCATATACTTATAATTTGCAAAGCTTTACAAAATTACTCTTATATTTCAAATATACAATTTGATTGATATAATAATATTCAACTTATTTTAGTTAATTAATAACACAAAAATTTTGTTAATAGCCGAATGAGTTTTTGAGAATAATGACAAAATAAGAGCTCATAATTATAATTATTATATAAAATAGATATATCGATTATTGATATTACAGTTATGATTTTAATATTACATGGCTAGCTATTTAAAAATGCTTTATTTTTAAGTGATTAAAAATAACAAATTGCATACTTTTGGGTAAATATGAGAGATCAGATGCTATTTTTGAAATACATAAAAACTTGCTTGAGTTTGAATCGTAAAAGACTAAAGTTTTCTTACAGCTTAGACAGGTGTTGATAACAAAAAATAAAAATTTTCTAAATTTTCCGACCCTCATAACATTTTTGCGGCGAGCTAGTAATTTAAGGGAAGTAATGTGATAGAAGTAATGTCCATGATCGCTTTATAAGAAATTTAATGTTGTAGTTGATTTTTGCTTTATTTGCCGACCGCATTGCATAGAATAAAGGAAAGTGGCATCAAATTTCTCTGTGATAGAGAAAAGTCAATAAACTATTTTTGGAGAAATGTTTGTGACTTTCGTTCTATGTTTGCGCGCTCGAGTATTTTAATTTTGATTGAACCGATTTGATTAAACTTTATATATGTGTTTACCTTTAGTCATGTAATGCGTTGATCAACTTATGGGTTATGCAATATTTAAGAAAATATTGAACAAATTTTCTTTATATGTAAATTCTATACAATAATTTATGAGTTTTTGAGGAATTTAGGTAAGAGTAACTGTAATTTTGCTTTGGATCGAATTTACACTTTTGCACATGTGTAGGCAAATAACTGCGCTATATTCTTGAAGTTTCGTATTTTTAATTTCTGTTGTTTAAACTAATTATTATTTTTTTTCGGGACTATTTGCGCCCCGAAATTTTACTACAGGTTGATTGTGCATTTTTCTTTTAAAGATTAAATAAATAACTTTACCAGATATTTGACATCTTGTTGCTTTGAATTAATTTATTTTAAATATTTAGTTAATGTTGATTGAAGCAGAAAACTCTTATTTGTCTGTACTTATGAAAATTATTTATGATTTTTTTAGTAAAATGAATATTTTTAACTGGCAGGACGCATCATTATTGGAATAAAAAAATGTGAAAGTGGTACACGAATAAATTTCCATTAACTTCATTGAAATAGTTAGTGGTTTACGCCCCAGATACAAACACACTTAAATGCATTTTATCGAAATATAAGACGCTTTGTCATTTATGCATTGTAAAATATATAAATATGTACATGTAAAGACAATTTTGAAAACTTTAAAAGTACCTCAAATATTTTAATTCTAAATCGAAATTTATATTTCATAATACACTTTATAAAGTAATATGTTATTTCAGACACAAACCGAGGGGGTAAGGGTATTTATACAAATTAGAAGGAAAATTAGCATTTCTTTTCATACCTTTCATTTTTTTTTTGTTTTTTTTTTTTTATAATGGAATTTACTTAGATACATTATAGCACGGTTACATATAATCATTTATATATAAAGTAAATAATGTATATGTAGGTGTGTGTAAACATATTTAATGTAGGTGAAGACTTTTAGAATATTTTAAATTCACCTGAGTACACATTGGTGTTAAATTGTACATAACATAATTTCGAAATTAATATTTTGTACAAATGTAAAAATTTATTTTACTTCTCTGACAGTTTAAGGATGAATTCCCTCAAATAAAATTTATTTAGGTGTTAAAATTTAATGCTGTTAAGAGACGTATATATAGTGAGTCAGAGATGATAGTAGGTATTATGTATATGATTTGAATAGATGGAAGAGAGGTAATTGAAGTGCGGACTAAATTTTTTGTATGGTTAAAAATGGTTGTTTAAGTAATTTATGTTTCATCTCTTGGAAAATTTAAATAATATTTTACTTTTCTTTCAACATAAAGTATTCTTTGACAAATAAATTATAATATGGTGCGTGCGGTGGTGTACATAAATATTTGGTATATAATATATTGATACCTCAAATTGCATGAATGTAGAACTGCTGGTAAAAATTCTTGTTTTTTAATTTTAAATTCAATCTCTTTAAAATTGTTTCCCTTTTAACTTTGATGTGAAAGTTTATTTTTTTTTTTTTTGTATTTTTAATAACAAACAAATTTTGTAATTAAAGAAAAACAAAACAAAAGAAACACTAACAAATTGACTGAACTCATGAATTAGTATAGGCAGGCATCCCATTAAAAAAAGGGACAAAAAGTATTTTGTATTCAAGCCCCGTCTTCTATATAAAGCTTTGATTTCATAAAAATTTTAAAATAATTTTCCAAATGTTTTTTGTTTTTCCTTTCTTTTGGGTTAGCAATTTCTTATTTTGTCAATTCTGCTTTGACTTTTGCCTTTCTATCCACTTTAAATATTTGTGCAAATGTATTGGTATATAAACAAGATGGTTTTATTATTATATCAGTTATGTTTCTTTTTAAATGAATGAATAATGACAGCAGAACAAGGGGAAACCGAAGAGTATAGTTTTCTTTTTGTTTTTTTTTTGAAAAGTTCAAGGAATTATAAATTATGTCATGGTTATGAATAAATTTTTAAATAATTTAACAAAAATTAAAAAAGGTTGGTTGGTTAAACAGATTTGTACGTATAATTTTTATTTTTGCTTTTATGAAATGAATTAAATCTACTCTTCAATACCATATTATAAATGTGTATGGTTGTATGTTAGTGCGAGTGGCAATTTATATTATATAGTGTTGGTTGATTTATTATTTAATTTTTAATGAAATGAAAAAAAAAGGATAATATTTCTTGACTGGTTGGTGTAATAATAATTTTGATGAGATTGTAGAAAATCTGGGTATTTTAGTATTTTTGACAGTAATTTAATTTTATGTTGCATAATAATACTGCGATGTCAGCATTGCAGTTGTTATTACATGAACAGGATTATAACAAGTGAGAGAATTTTTTAATATACTACTTTAATAAGTAGTATATTAAATTTTAATGTACATATGTATGTGTGTATAAATGATAATCAATAAATTAAATAATTCTACTATGACATTAAAATATAATTAATGTTAAATGACGAATAAAAATTAATTGTCTTTACTGTTGCATTATGAAATTAATAAAAATGCAATTATATTGTCTAATGTATCATTCTTTTTTTTGATTTCATAATGTTTTTAATTGAAACTTACCGAATATTTCTGTCTATTTACATTATTTCGTAATATAAGGTGGATTACTTGTGATATTTTAAGAAAAATAGTTCTGTCGAAACTTTAGCCGAATAATTTTTGTATCGTGTGTGAAAAAGCATTTTTGAGTTCAAATTTCAGGGCTTAAAATGATCGGTTTTGTCCTGTTGTCTTCAGTTCAATTTCAGCATTGTATATTTCGTGAATTTAATGCTACAACTAGATAACTCGAAAATTTTATATGTTTAGATAACTAATCTATAGGCTTCATCGAATTCTCTTCCATCTGCGACTAATATCTAATTCTTAAACATCTGAAAATGATAACGCTAAAACTAGGTATCTGAATTATAATAAATTATTTGTTATTGATAAATCTTTAAAAGTCAATATCTCTAAACCAAAATCCAGAGGTCTCGTGGTTTTAGTCTTTCTGTTCAAACCCATTCCTCTAAATGTCGAGAGGCCTCAGTATTCACATTTTGCTATAAATGCGCCTATGTTTCATGCCAGTGTTGTCTATTTCATCACTTATTGCTGGTGACGCAATTTATTATTGCATTTATTTCATGCCCTTCAAACAATTCACAGTTTTTTATTTTATTCTATGAATGTCACCATGGTGTATAAAACATCCACTACTCACCACATTCCGAAGCTCCTGGTTCTGGAAAATTTTTTATTTGTTTGATTGGCACAACTGTAGAGCTGTGTACAATAATATGTTCTTTTAGGGTTTCTTATTTGAATATAAAACAAAACTTTGTTGTATGTTGTTAATTTTAAAACTACAACCTAGGAGCCTTCCTCCTTGTTTGTTTGACATCGAAAATCATGTGACAAAAATATCGTTTCATCGAGTTTCTTATTAAAGTATGCCGTATATATAACTGTTTGCATGGTAAGAAAAAATTTTTAAAAGCGATCAACATGATTGTAAGTCGATTTAGCTATGTGAGTCCACAAGTGTCAGAAATGATTTGAAAATAAATTTACCGGCAATTTGAATATGAGATGCGTTCAAGAGAGGATTTGGAAAAAGAGTTTATAAACGAGTTTTTCTTTGCAAATTATATCATGACTCATGAGTTTTCATAGTAGTTGTAATGCAAATTAAAAGGTTATTCAGTAAAAGTCGGTATTATAAGTAAAAGGCGCAAGTAAGAAAGAAATACTAAATAATTAGAATAAGTGCCCGAGTCAAGAAATTTGGTTCAAAATATGTATACACAAAATTGTTGCTTTAGAACTTCAAAAATAATTGTAACTTGGCCCATTCTTGTTCCGACCATTTTCGTTTATGGCAAAATAAATAAATATATAAATTTGAACTTTATAAATGTAGTAACAAAATAATAATAAACAAAATAATCTTAACAAAAATGCCTAATATTTCTATCATTAAAAATAAATTTCTTTTTATTACAGGTGGCGAATGCCAATATCACTTTTAAATTATTTCTTAAACAGAAATGATTTCAAATGTGGTATTACAACAAATATGTAAGTTTATGTACAGTAAGCATGTAAATAAATTCTCTATCTATAGAATAATGTAAATTTTATTATTTAATTTTTTAATATCTTATTATTTGAAAAACAAAAATGTCAATTTTGTAATATTACAAATTTTTTAAAAATTTCAGAAAACATTAAATTTTACTAATGTGTTCATTTTATATATTTTTTTTAAACCCACATACAAATTATGATTATTATGTTATAATATTTTTGCCTAGGTATAGCAATTATTTTATTAGGAGCTTTTCCAAAAATTTCATATGCTTCAAATGGTTATCGTGTGCCAACTTTCATACAAGAACCACCAACACGTTTATTATTTAGCAATGATAGCGGAACACAAGTATCATGTTCAGCCCATGGAAATCCTCCACCAATTGTTACTTGGATAATGAAGGATGGTGCTCTAGCTACACCAGTGCCTGGTCTGAGGTAATGAAAATTATTTCTTTTATAAGTTTGTTTTTGTTTTTTCCCCATTCTAAATTTTGTTTTCACATTTTTATAAAAATATAAAATAATTTTGTTTTTTGTTTTATTAAATTTTCTTTTTCTTTTTGTAGTACTTTGTTAGGTAAAAATTGTCATGACAATGGAAATTATTAGATATAATATTTTGAATTGCATACTTATAGGCATTTTAATGTATAAATCAATGTGATACTAGAATTGAAAACAAAAAATAAAAGAAAACAAGAAAGTTGTTTAAGATGATAAGAAGATTGTACTTTAAAAATTTTTGAATGTTAAAAAGGAAGGAGGGCGAAAATGTTTCAATGTGTTTTTTAAGGATAAGAGTTTTTTTTAAATAAATTTTATTTTATTTTTTGGGTGTATGAGAAACAAATGGTTAAAGGTAAAAGTTTATTCCAAGAAAAATCATAATTTCAAGCTAGATTTAGTCTTTTTTTTCTATTAGAAATTTATATTAAGGATGGAAATTAGACAAAAAATAGGAAAAACAAAAGCAACAAAAAATTAAGAAAAGTTAAAAGAAAACAGCGAAGTTTCATTGTTTCCTTTTTTTCACGAAAAATTAAGCAAAAACTTTCCTTCTACATTTAAATAATATGAGAGTATTGGAAAATGGAGTACGGGTGAGAAAAACAAACGCAAATCCTTCATTGTATTCCTCAAGGGAAATCGTGTTCTTTTATTTGACAGTTAATATGCTTTTGGCAAAGATGAGGAAAAAAAAATGTCATCAAAACGATTTCAAAGGAATTAATGAAACAACAATAATATCAGAAAAAAAATATAGAAATTTTTCTTTTTATTCTTTAAAAAAAAAACAAAAGAGGATCTAAATTTTTATGTCTAAATATGTAAATTGTACAAATAGAAAAGGAAAGGGCTGTGAGATAAAATTGTAGTAGAGATATCTTTGCAATATTTTTTTTTCTTTTATACCTTGTGTTTGTCATTAAAAAGATTTTCTTTTTATTTGTTTTCTTGTTTTTTTTATTTTTCATTCCAAACTAAGAAAAAATGTTGGAATCTAGACTGATAATAATTGTATTCTAGGAAAACCATAATTAAAATAAAGGCGAAGAAAAAATACGAATGTAAGGTTTCAAGAGAAAATTTCAATATAAAATTAATGTTATACAAAATAAAGTTTGTATTACAAACAATTTGCCATTCTTAAAGCCCTTAAAATGATTGGCGAAGTGAATGACATTTATCTGGGGAGTATTGGTACTATAATTGGTGAACTCGGCTTAATATTAAATGAATTAGCTGCCGTAACTGTGGAATCAAACTTCTGCGAGACAAACTTTTCGAATTACAGTACAGTATTTTGATAAAACGAGCTACATGTTTTAAAGTTAGGATAATATAATTTGCGTTGTCTTCAAGAAGCAAAACTTGGTGATGCGACGAATTAAATGATGATTTGGAATTTTGCTGAATTCACCAAGATAATTCGATTTGATGACAATTCAGCTTCGTCGATTTTGATAGGACGGGCCTAAGTATAGTGTTGTACGAAATAACAGAACTAATTAATTTTTCTTTGCTCAATTTACCCGACTACTAATTTCGATTTCATCGCATTTGCCGTCGTTGAAAAATTTCCGGTACTAGAATATTTAAACCAAATTTTGTCTTATTCCTTCATATTTAACTAAAATAATGTAGAAGATGTAGTAGAAGAGATTCCTTATATAAAATATCTGCAAGTTCTTGATTATTATTATCAAATATTTTTGATTTGCCGAGTTCTATAGGAAACTCATGGAACAAATGTTAAGTTACGCTGAATGAATCCTTATTGATTATCGCATAACATTCACTTATACCAATTGCAAACGTTATGCTTTCAGTGCTATCGTATTTTTAAACTTTCTTAGTCAATATTTTCAAGTTCTTTTTATTGGTTTTAGTCACTTGAATTAAAATAAGCAGTTGATTTTTTAATTCATTTTTTATGTAAATTTTTTTATGTAAAATTTATTTTGAATTCATTCAAATGTTTTCCCATAATTGGAACTCACGCAATATACGTATTTTGTTCTAATTTCGCTCTTTAATTAATTAAGAGGAACACAAAGAGAACTCCACTCTATTTTATATATTTTATACAAATTACCGAAGTACCTTGAAAAAAAAATATAATTTGAAACTTATCCAAAAAATGACGTAGAAATGTCCGAATTTTAATTGTTTGAAATTTGATTGAAAACTGTTTTTTCCATTTTAATTTTTGAATTTCAATTCAAAAGGTAAAAAAAAATACGAATTATATCCTGAACAAGGTGACCTCGAGCTAGTTCTCTTTGTTATTATTATATTTTATTATTTGATGGTTTCGCTGATGCCTTCATTAAGCAAATAAAAAAGAATGAAAAGAAAAAAGGTTTCTCATGAAAAAAATTTTTTAAATGTGGAAAACTAAAAGTGAAAGTGTCGCATTGCGTTTCAATTGATTTATGATTAATGAATTAATTTGTAAAAAAAATTGACAACGTCATAAAAACTTTTGAAAGTTTCAAATTTAGAATGATTTGCTCTTCTAAGCAATGTCAATTTTTTAATGAAAATTTGAAAAAAAATAAAATTTGTAAACTTAAATTTTAATACGTTCCTTTGATAAGTGATAAATACTTGGTAGGTCGTGTTTGATTTAAGATAGGTATAGGAGTTAGGAAAAGCTTAAGCTTCTATACCGAATTAATCTAACAAGCTGAAATTCGTGAGCTCACGGTTTTTCTATATTAAACATTTTAATATAATACGAGTGTAACTCAACAAAATTTATGTCAGACATACTCGTATGCCACTGAATTTTTTCTAATTAATACAGCCTGCCCCCCAATTCTTATTTTAAGATAAAAGTTCACAGTAATGCTTTGCTATTACTTGTGGTTTAGTATATTGTGCTTTGCCTTAAAATAGTTTTCAAATTTTAAAAAAATATTTTAAATTGTTTAGTGATGAATGGTAAAAATAATTTTCTACCAGGCTTAATGTCATAATTCCTGGTTCCTGGGCTTTTTGAAGGTTCTTTTATAACCCAAATTTATTTAGAAATTCAATGTTTCAAACTGATTAAGCCCTAAGCATTCAAATATTTTTGAATTGATTTTCATTACACGTTCACTTTGGCAAAATTACGCAATAAGGCGAAAAAATTTCAAAATTACATTTCTTCATCAAACAAAATATAAAAGCATATTTGTTTTAAATTTTTAACCCTTAAAGGAAGAAAGTAAGTATCAAAAAAGTAAAATAAAACAATAGAATAAAAAATCAAACCGCTGAAATGCTTTTCTATTTTATTCACCCTAGTAAAATTGCATTGCATTCTATATTATGCCGGCGGTCTTTAAATCAATTTTCTGAATAGAAATTAAAAAATAAATAAAACCATAATATTATAAAGAAAAATATTAAAAAGAACTGAAGAATATTGCATTGGAAACATAATTTCATTATGACAATTTTGTTATACGAGTATAATAGAAAATCATTTTTAGAAGAGAGAGAGAACTTTGTTGGTGAGTTTTCAACCCGGGATATGGTGTTGAATTATTAAAAAAATCACATAGTCGCCTTGACCTCATAAAACTTAAAATATAAAACAAAAAAAAAATTATTTTTAAAAAAATTATCATTCATTTTAGTCCTTCTTACAATTCCCGTTATTTTTATGATTTTTAGTGTTGGTAATGGTACGATGCTGATATGGGAGAATATTGCCGTCGTCACTACTTTTTATATTATTGTTGTTCATTGGTTTTTATTTTTTCACCTTAAGCGTTTAACCCAGAAAATTTTTTTACTACAATTTTGCTGCATTTTCATACAAAAGAAAAATATAAAACAAAAATAAAGAAAAAAAGGCAAAATATGAAAAATGTAGGAATAAACGAATAAACAAAGTTAAATTTGAAAAAAAAATCCTTGCTTTGTTTTGTTCCTTAACATTTTTAGTTTTAGTTTAAACTAAAAATAACAGTTAAAAGTGGAACAAAGTGCAATATCAATTGTAATTCTTACCATTCTTACTAATAATTTTTTGTAATATAATTGTATTGTGTGAAAAATTTTTTATAGTTAAGCAAGATTCGTACTTTCAGCATTGCACGAATTGTAAAATTGTGGAAGAAAATTATCGGGGTTTTCCTAATTAGGAAAAATTGTAAAATTTTAGAATAATTTCATGGTTGGGTTCCTTATAGTTGGATTACATAATATATCTTTGTAAATTGAATTTTTTGTAGCTACGTGAAGTTTGGAATATTTCTTTAAATAATATTTTGAGTTCCGAATTAATGCAATTCAAGATTACGGATAGACCTGATCATATAATCATGTAAATGGTTCGACTTTTATCAAATTTCAGCGTTATTGATTTGTATGCCTTTGTATATGATGTAATAAATATATTAAAGGTTTTAATTTTAATTATGAAAAACTTAGTGACAAACAAGATGCTATTTTTTATTTGGTTCAACTTTTCAATTTCATCCAATATCTCTTTAATATTTTGGGTTTAATGTCAATTAAATTTGATCAGGGAATGCGTCCACCATGACTGTAATAAATAAATAAACTTATTTTACCATTTATAAGCAAGTGTTAGCCTTAATTATGATATTTTCGAATTTGTATGAACAACACGATTGATAAGAAAGCAATTAATAAAAAATTTGTTTATACTTCGGTCCCAGCAAAGTATGGATTAAGAGCGAAATACTGGATAAAAGAAAGATCTTAAATTAATCTAATATATGTGGTTCTCTATCTTTTCTATGTTTCTTATTAAAAACTCATTACGGCACAATTTAATATGTGATCTAAAGTAATTTAACAAATTTTCAAATTGCGTAAGTAAGTCATAAGTAAACTTTAGGCCTAAAAGTAAATGGTCACAGTGTTACCATATTGAATAATCAAGTAAATTTTCAAATCTATTATACTTATATTGCACGTAAAATTGAATATTATGAGATACACAGACACAAAATAAAATGTCAAATTAATTTTCAATCAGCAAGTGTTTTAAATGTTGCTAAATTTAAATTTTATCAAATAATTTTAACTTTTGATAATTTTAAGTTTTGACTACGCCAGATTTCTTTAAATAATAATTATTTTGTGTTACTAATTTCATTTAAACAAAAATATGTTAAATGTTTATTGTATGTTTCGAGTAATTTAAAAAAGCAAAAAGTTTCCATTTTTGTGAAAAATGCTAAAAATTTTTATTGTTTTCGCAATTTTTTATTTAACCTATTTTGCGTACTCATGAATGTATTGTAGAATTTTATATGAAAGAACTGATGACAAAATGCCTAACAAAATGAGAAAGAAAAAATAGCACTATTTTATATACAGTTATAATTTATTGAATATTGTAGTTTCAACACAACTCAATTTTTATTCTTATAATTTTCTGTTTATTTTAAATGTAGACAAACACCCGGAAACGGAACGTTATATTTTCCACCATTTCTTGCTCAATATTTTCGTGCGGATGTACATGAAGCAACATACAGATGCAAAGCTAGTAATGAAGCTGGAACAATTTTAAGTAGAAATGTTAGAGTTCAAGCAGGTAACGTATTGTTAAAGTATTTCTATAGTAAATTGAATAGGTTTATTTACATAAATGAATGGATACATTGATTCTAAAAGCAAGACAACATATTTGAATTCTCGGTTGTTTGTTATTTATGTAAGGAGAACAAGAATGTTGGGAATGTTATTTTTACTTTTTGATTGCTGTTTTTTTCTTAAAATATTAATTTACGAAATTTGGTAATTCACGTAAATGCAAGGATAAATAAGCTCAAATGACATTTTTCATGTACTTATGAACGTTTATATTGCATGGTTGTAAGTATATCGAAAAGTTTTTACATGCTTTTTCAATCAGTTTTGAAAACAAGAAAAAAAAATCTGATGTGGTCAGCACATAACCGACCGCATTGTGTATTATCTAGTTAAATGAAAGTGTTACAGAATATTATAAAAATGTCTGTTAAATTTTTCTTTAAAATTTTTAGGACATTAGTAAGCTTATAGTTAACATACCTAGAAAAATGTAAATTTGGCTCTTAGTAGGGTTTCGCTTTGTGCTACCCGAATTCCCTGTAATGCTCGCTAGTTAGTTTCGGTAACAACCAGAACTCAAATATCAAATTTCAAGAAATTTCAACAATTCGTTCCGTAGATATGATGAAAAATGTAAAATCGGCCCGCAGATCAGTTTTCGAGTCCTGATCTTTCCAAAAAATTTACATGTTCATTGTTTTAATATGAGGAATTCAAATAGTAAATTTCAATGCAATCGGTTGATTATTTCTCTTTATATACACAAAAATGTACATTTGGTCCGTAGTAAACGTCTAGTTGCCGATGCTTGATTTGTTCCAAAAGCTAGGAATTTTCACGGACGGTCGAGCAAAGCTCATATATGAAATTTCAAATAAATCGGTTGAATATTTTATTCAAAATGGTGAAAAATGTAAAATTGGCCCGCAAATCAATTTTCGAGCCCAGATCTTTCCAAAAAATTTATATGTTCATTTGTTTTAATACGAGGAATTCATATATTAAATTTCAATGAAATCGGTTGATTATGTCTCTTTATATACACAAAAATGTACATTTGGCCCGTAGTAAACGTCTAGTTGCCGATGCCTGTGTTTTTCTAAAACATAGGAATTTTCGCGGACGGTCGAGCTGAGCTTATATATAAAATTTCAAATAAATCGGTTGAATATTTTCTTTAAAATGTTTAAAAATGTAAAACAGGCCCGCTAAAAAGTGCAGTTCCCGAGGCCTGATATATACCAAAAGTTGATCAATCCGTGCCATGGTGGAAATAAACTTACATATAAAATTTCATCAAAATCGGTTCAGCCGAACTTGAGATACACGCGTGCACACACAGACCGACAGACCGACAGGTTGCTAAAAATAGTTTATTTACACTTCCCTACTATGGAGAAGTACGTTCCCTCCGAAAACTCGATATGCAAAATTTGTTGACATCACATAACCTACCTATTGTTTACACAATACGGTCGGTAATAGAGTTGACCGTGCTAAATCTGTGATTCCGGTACGAATGTTTTAACCGTTATAACTTATATGGGTCTAATGCAGTTTATTTTTGTATGGCAGTTGTTGTTTAGCTAATTAACTTGTACATCCACAATCACAATAACAACTGTTTTACTAGAATATTGGTCCTATCATATCACTCATTTATGTAAAACTCGAATCTCTTCACCTTATAGCTATGAAATTGCAAGACTTCTAGAACCACAAAAAATTTTAATGGAATCATTAGCCCTGTTGCTTGCTTTAATTATGGGAAATTTAATAGTGTGACAGTTTGCAGTCGCGAAATATGATTGAATTAATTTTAGAGAGTTGTGAAACAGTTACTCGAACCATTACTTTGAATGAAACAAAATTAAATAGAGTTCGTGCGGGAAAAAATCTTAGTAACTAATGAAAATTGTTCTGCTTGCCTAAAAGTATGCAATCTAAATTTGAAAATCGTTTCACATATTCTTCCCATTTATTTCATTTAATAATTAATATGTAGGCGGTAAAAGTTAATTAAAAGTCGTCTTTGTCATTTTCTAATTAACATAATTGAAAAGTCATGTTTTACCCGTTGACATATCTAATTAAAAATTATTTGGAATTCTGATTGGCTAAAATTTATGATTTTTTATTTTATTATTATGCTGCAGAAGCAAAGTTATTCATAAAAACCCAATTTGTTAATAAACTTTAATTATTAATGTTCTCTTTTTATGGAAGTTCAAAAATTTTTCCATAAAACTCAATTATTAATTCAAGTTTAAAAACTATATTTCCGGAATTCTGATATTTGCGACGCCTTACACGTAGAACAATCACAGTATTGTGAAAATGAACGTCATTATTTTTCAGTATTTATTAAAGGTTTGCAAAAGTACAAAATACACACTTGAATATTAAATTTTTTTTACATGTCCATATTGTTTAGCTTTAAGTCCGGATATGAAATAGCAAACCCTATTTTATGATGTGTTGAAGTGAAACAAAAAATAAATGATAAAAAGAAAATAAATATTGAAAAATGTTTGTAACCAGCGAATTTTTCTCTTCCGATTTTTATTCTGATTTCCTTTATTATAGGCACTTGCATTTCAATGTACTTAAAAATATAAAAATGAGAATCCGTGGATGTAACTTTTAGGTAGTAATGTAAAAAGGAAGAAAATTGTTACTCTAAAATGAGAAGGTTTAATGGTAATTATAGATAGTTGCCGGAAAATAGTTAAGTGCGTATACAGTTATATTTTTTTAATTAAATAACGAGTTGGTTGTTTTTAATGGAACAAAAAAAAATGTGATGCGGCCAGCAAATGAGAGACCACGTCACATATTTTCTTTTATTCACTTATTCTAATAAAGGCAATGTCTTGTGTTAACTGAATTTCAATATATTTGGAACTCCTATGCTTTTGTAGAAGATATCTGGCTCTTCATTGAAGTTCTTTTCATATAACTTTATTTTCATGACAAGTTTATTGCCAACAGGCTTAAAGTATGAAAATTAGAAGAAAATTTTATGAAAATAAATTATTAAATGTAAAATTATACCTTAATAAAGTTTTAAGAAGTTGGAACAGATGTGCCTAAAGATCGGTCATTCTGAATTAACCATGTTGAACAATGAGATCATGTTAACTTTCAAAAGTGAGTAAGAAACCAAACACAAATTTTTATCGAAAACAATTCAATTAAAATTGAGACACACGAAGACAGTCTATATTAACGTTTTTTCCATGACAAAGTAAAATTTTGTTCGTTGAAAACTTGGCTTGTGAAATTTTATACTATGACAATACCCCAATTTATTACATTCGTCGCGATCGGTTAAAAGATAAACAGAGAAAATTTTTATGAATTGATGTGCGAAAATCATTATTTTATGTTTACGATGACAAATTACTAAAATGGGGCAACGGTTGTTCTATATGGTTAATGATAAAATTGAAATGTGAATGAGAAATATAATCTCATCTGCAATATTGTTAATCGTTTTTAATTTTTGATTAATATAGAAAAATGTATTTGTTAAAGAAAGCAAGAAGCAGCTGCAAGCAGATCAACTAAAAGTTGTCTATTACTGTAAGCATAATTTTTCGTAAACTTCGTGCACTTGATATTCTAAAGATGATTCAATTTTTTTACAAAATTTTCTGCACCTACTTGTGTTCTCGAATTGTCAGTACCTTTTTAGCACTTTTCCAAAAAAATTTTGAAAAAAGTGCTTATTAGTTTCACTCTGTCCGTCCGTCCGTCCGTCCGTCCGTCCGTCCGTCCGTCCGTCTGTCCGTGTGTCTGTTTACAAAACTTCTACACCCTTGAAGATAGAAAGCTGAAATTTTGTACGTACATAGGTCTTTATTAGAAACTTATTTCCGTAGAACCAAATTTTTACCTATCTCCCCCCCCCTCTAAAAGTTATACCCCCCCAAAACCCTAAAAATGGTCTTTTTTAATTACTTGTTGCAATGAAACCATAAGCATTTTTGAAATTTTGCAAACGCATAAAGGCAGCGGCTTGCTTCCCCTAGCGCGATACACTATAGTTAAACTTTAGAAAAACAAAATGGCCGTTCAAATTTACCGTTATCTAAAGTCTTTTTTTTCCAAATTTTTGATTTCATTTTTCTTCTACACCCCAGCCTGTAGAAGCTTGAAATTTTAGGGGCTTATAGACATTAACAAATAGTTCATTTCGTTAGAAGAAAATTTTTTTCCATCTCCACCCCCTCTCAAGTTATCGCCTCTTGAAATTTGTAAAATTTGAATTTTTGGCGCCTTATATTTCCGAAACCGCAAACGTTTTCAAATTTCTATAAACACGAAAAGCTAACGGTAAATTATATAACATTAAAAAATATAATTATTTTTCTTAACTCACACAATTAATCCTTAAAATCGAGCATTATGTTAACCCCACTTTATATTAATTTTTGCTTTATTTCAAAGACTGCATGAATGCATCATCCTAAATATATGCAATCCTAGAAATAGTTAAATATGAATGAAAATAATTTTAATAGCTTGATAGGTATACACAGACTGTATTTAAAAGCAGAATTTTCACTTGTTGAAGGGAAAAGTGCTACAATACAAACCATTGGTTTGACCCAACTTTATTATTTAAAATGATAATATCCAATGGCATCGCCTTCTCTTTTTCATATAATTTTCATTGAGAACATCTTGTAAAATAAAATTAATTTGGGTATTAAAAGATATCCATTTCCATGTTTCCGCCTTTTTAGAACATCTGAACATTATTTCCAATTTCCTAAATTTTTAGTGATTGGTCGAAAGATCTGGGATGATAATTGCCTTGAAAACCTGCATAATACAAAATATATCAATAATTTTTAGCATTGTTGTCGCTTACAATTTGTAATTCTTACCGCCCACAGAAATTTTAATTTTAATGGTCTTTCTCAGGTGATTTCGAACGAATTGTTTTTTCCAATATACTTATATGCTTAAGAATCACTATTATTCTCACTTTGATGTTGTTAAAAGGAAATACCTTACTTTTATTAAAAAATATTTTTGAAATTACATAACGTACATTTATACATTATATGAACGTTATGTAAGTGTATTATGTACATTGCATCCCTACACATTATACATGGCATTGTTATATATTTTATTGTTTTACAGTTATACGTAGAAATTTTCATGTCCGAGTCGATAACACGGAAGTATACATGGGTAATTCAGCATTGTTGAGGTGTGTTGTACCAGAGTACGTTAAACAATATGTCACAGTATCGAGTTGGTATAAAGGAGATGAAGTTCTATTACCTGATTTATCAGATATTGGTAAGTGATTTATATATGTACATACAAATATCGTATATAATGTGATAAAATAGTAGATAAAATTTATATGGAAAATAATAAATTTTAAATAAAATATTTATGTATAGTTTTTGATACTTCTATCCTTCCGAACACAGTGGAAAACAAAAGAAAAAGAAAGAGAGAAAAAGAAAAAAGTTTTTCCCGGAAATTAGTTCGATTACTGCAAGTTGATTGTGCTTCATATATACAATGTTCTAAAGATACAAAATATTGCTGTTTATTGATTGAATTGCATTAAATTTTGTGTTGTTTTATTTTACTCTTATATTGATTGCCTTTAAAATTAAATAAATGAATGAAGGTAGTCATGTCCTTCGTAACAAATTATATTTTAAAATTAAATTTTGGAGCTGGAACTTTTCTTTTTAAAGTAAATAATGTTGTGTAATTTCTTATAATTTGAAGACTTTTAGTTCTTTTCGCTTAACTTTTCTTTTATAATGAAGAAAAAAATTCGAGTTTATTTAAATTTCAGTGAAATCGTGTATTTCATAATGAGATTGATTTCAAACAGTTTCGGAATTTGAGCTCACGTCACTTATAATTTTCATAATTCATGAATTAAGAAACAATAATTAAATAAAGTTTTGCAGCTCCTATTTGAAGAACACAGCATGGTTAGCATTCACGAGGCCCTGTAATTTTATTAAAGTCAAATTTTAGAAAATTTTGTGTGTATAATTATTGGATTATATTTTTGGGCTGCATTTTGATACCGTTTTGAAAAAATTTGCTTTATAATCTCAAAAATTTAAAAAGAATAAGATGTACCAACCAATCAACCATCATTATCAATTTATAAATAGTAGTTTCAAGTAGAATTACAAAAATATATTGTAATCTTTCAGAAACAAAATAAAATTTTTTAAAGAATATTTTCCTGGATGTGATTAAAAAATCTCCCATACCACTCAAAGTTTCTTGGAAATGTTCGATAAAGTTATTGAATGAATATCAAACATAGAGAAACTATTTGACTAATTAGTGATGAAATGAGGGTATATCTGCTCATTAATTATTGAGATACTGAAGAACTACACAGTAAATTTAAAAGAATATTTGCTGTTGTAACCTTATAAATGCATTTTCGAAATGTATTACAATCTTACGAGTCCTCTTATAACGCTAAGAAATAGAAGCGTCTATATTTATTTTACAAGTTTTTCGGCCACACGTATGTATTTTTTCTCAATGATGAATTCTGAGTTGTTTTAATAGTATGAAGTCCGAGTTGTTCAGACAAATACTGTTCATCTGTTTCATTTATAATTCAAAAATGCAGTAAGTTAAGCATATAAGGTTTTAATGAAATCAAGCAAAAATTGCTAAAGAGCAGTTGATTTCAAATTCGAATAATATGTTCACTTCAAAAGTTATAGTAGTTCTTATAGTAGCTGCCGAGTAACTTTGCGAAATGGTTTACAACAAGACGACATCAGTTTATGGTAGCTTCTTTTATCAGGTTATGGTAGCAAAAATATTTTAATTTTATTTCAAATTTCACACGATCAAATTTAGTTGCTGAGTCTCTATTCTAAAATTTGGATAGCAAGGAATAAAAGTTTTTACTGGCATAAAAATAATCAGCTATCGCAATATAACTTTTAAGAAACATTTGTAGTGTTACAAATTTGACACGACAAGCTCTACCTTTTCTTACAATTACTTTAATTTTTGATTTTCTCATTTTTTCTCAAAATATTAACTGATACTGTCATCTTAAAAGAAAATTGATGAATGGTGACTAAAATACGAAAAAAATTTCTTATCCGCAAATTGTACAATTAACATATTACACGTGCTGATTTTCTTCTTAATCGGCACATAAAAAGTCAGATAAACGATTGTGCTCCGATTTAGTTTCCAAATATATGAAGAGAACAAATTGATAATTTCAGTAAATCTGTTCAATTGTAACTTTTAAAGAATGTAAAAAATTAATTTTAATGCACTTATGTATTCAGGCAGCACTCATAAAATGTAATGTACTACATTTTGTATGTTATTTCTTAATTTTTCACTAAATCCACTAAATAAAAATTTCATAAACTTTTCAAAATTTAGGAGTGTAAAATAAAAACACGTATTAATAATTTTCTATTAGATCTATTTTCATTATATAATGTACGTATACCTGTACAATAACATGTGCAAAAGAAAACAATAAAAGCAAATGAAAAACAATCTGTGAAAGCAGGAAAATTGTGTGAAAAAGGTCCTGAAACTATACGTACCCATAAATTTTTAATGTTTTTTCAAATATTTTTGTCTTTGTTTTTGTTCTTTTTTTTAACATTTTACACTTCTTTTCTTTTTGTTTTCCTCTTTCATTTTTATGATAAAGCTGGAAGGTATGTTGTATTATCATCGTCAGGAGATTTGTACATTCGTTCAGTACGTTCAGAAGATGCTATAGTTAAATTTTCCTGCCTTACAACGAATACGTTAAGTGGGGAGAGACAACGAAGTGATTCAGTATCATTGACTTTTAAAGGTGAGAATTTTATTGTTATTTTCTTTGTTTTCTTTTTCTCTATATAAATATTTATAAATAAGTATTAGTATTAACTGCAAAAAAAAAAACAAATATTATAATAAAGGCAAGAAGAGTAAAAACAATAACAATAGCAGTAATAATGGTTAAAAGAACCTAACAGGTCTCCGTTTTGTTATTATAGCACAATTTTTTTTATTTTTATATATTAGAGAGAATGAAACAGAAACAACAAAAGAAATGTGTATAAAATTGTTTACGCAATATTGTGTTACTATACAATACTATACATTAATAAAGGATAAAACAAGGATAATGTTTGCACGTATATAAATGCTTGTAGACAGGTGTTTTTTATTATTATAATATTACGTATAGTTAGTTTGTTTTTGTTTTGAAATACAGGGTGCCAAATAGCCGATTCGAAAACTTCGAAATGAAACCATTATTATATCGTTTGTCTTTAACGTTTTTCTTAACAGTTTTTGTAGCGATTTTATGAATAAATTTGTAATGTCAAATTTTGTAACATAGCATACAAAAGTGTAATTATATTTTAGAGTTTTCAACTTTTTGAAGACTCTTTTTGAACTTGTTGTTATAATGCAATAGTTTTTGCTTTTAGCGATTTTAAAAACAATGAGAAAAAGTACAGTTTACCGTGCCAACTCTGTGATACCCGTACGAATTTGTTATCCTATATGTGCGAATAAATTTGTCATAGCTTGCTGTGGGACATACTTTAAGTTGCTGTATTACCATATTAATTTATCCAAAATTTCAGTACTGTGTTTTCAATATTTTCTAAGATATGGCCAAACTGCCATTGAAGTTGTATGGCTGCTATCAGAAAGAGCCAAGCAATTTCATCGACTTTTATCAAACACATTGCCTCTACTAATATATTTACTTGCACGAAATTTCAATGTTTTATAGTTTCTGAGATACAGTCAAATAACTTTTGAAGTTATATGGAAGGTACCAGAAGGAGCCAAATAATTTCAACGACTTTTATGAGACACACTGGCCCTACTAATATATTCGTTTGTGCGAAATTTCAATACCACAACTTTTATAGTTTCTGAGATATAGCCAAATAAATTTTGAAGTTGTATGGCAGCTACCCGAACTAGTACCCTGATCATATCCAATTTAAATAGGATTCTGACATTCACTATTATAAATCATTTGTGAAAATTTGGTGAACTTAGCCCAATTAGTTTTTGAGTTATCGTTATGACGGACGGACAGATGAAAAGACAAAGTTAAATCGACTCAGAATTCGATGCTGATCAAAAGCATACGCTTGAGTCTATATCGCAGACCATTGTTTCTCAGCTTCACAAACGGTAAGGCAAATTTAGTATATCCTTCGGACATACGTTCGTACGAGAGAAAACTTATTGGAAAAATAAAATTACAAAAACAGAATTCTCTGATTTGAAAGTGAATAAAAAAGCGAGGCACACGATCGGGCTTTAAGTGTACATTTAATAATTAAAGAACGGATATTGAACTACAATTATTAAATATTATGAGTAGCCATGAATATCATTGGTGAGAAAGGTAGGAAACCATATGTGTGGAGGTTATTTGTACATAAACTTTTTCTTTTGTTTTATTTTACCTAATTGAATATTTTTTCTATTCTCATTTTTTGGCAGTAATGCCGAAACCGCACATATATTAATTAAATTCCGCCAACATAAAAATTAGATATTATTGTCCATTCATTGTGAATTTCCAGGACAATGCTCTGCTTTACAAACTATTGTTTTAACCCGAGTTTTCTTATCAATTAGTATAGGGGACTTGAGCATTGCTCTCCTATAACTCTTTGAGATTTCAAATTAAAAACTCGCTTTCGGTATTGCACCCTGTACTTACTTACACTTACCAGTTTTAAAACATTATATACAAAATAACAATAAGGTATGATAAAAACAAAAATCTGTTATTTTATTTTGTTTCTGTTTTCATTGGGAAAGGTACGACAGGTTTCCCTTATAAAACTTTTCTTTTTTTTTTGTAATTTTTTTTTATTTACCTTTTACGGGTGAATAAAGTTATGACGAGTTTGTTATTTTGTAGACTATATAGGTACTGTCTAGTAATTAATATAATGATGCAATCATATTGTGTTTGGAAAAAAAAAAACAAAAGTTTTCGCTAGCAAACATTGAATAAAAAACATGCAATACAATATTTTAATATAGAGAAAAATAAAATAAAGGAAGAAAACCAGATAATGTGTGTGTATGTTGTTTTATACGAGTAATAAACATAAGTTAAGAACAAGAAGAAAACAGTAAAAACAAAAAAAAAAATTAAAAGGAAGTTTTAAGGATTCATTCATTAACAATAACTTCGGGTTAAAATATCATTCACCTATACAAAAATCATGTCTTTAATCATCATAATCATCAGCATTAACATTTTGTTTCTATGTTTTTGCTTAATAGCTGGAAGCCATATAATAAATTTAATTTGGATATTGATTAACAAATTTCAAATGATTCTTAAAATATTTTAGAGTTAAATATGAAATTTTTTAAAAATATTTAAGATTAAAGATAAGAAAAGGCGAATTTGTGTAAATTGAAGAAAAAAAAATTAATCACAAGAAAAAGCAGAAAATGAACTGTGAAAAATGTGTTGAAAAGTTGAAAAGGCTAAAAAATTTTCTTTGAGTTAATAAAGTTTCTTTTTGTTATTCTTGGATGCGATTATGAGAAAAGTTGCTTTTTAAATTAAATAAAATATTTTTTATCATTATTTTATTTTTCTTTTTGATGAAAAAGAACCAATAGGATAGATAAACCCTTTGAAATTCCAAGTGAAATTTTTTGAAGTGGAAAACTTTTTCCTTTTTATTAAAGATTAAAATTAAACAAAAAGGGTATACAAAATAGATACCTAATTAAGCAGCTTGAAAAAGCCGAAAATTTTATTTATGGTTAATTTTAAATCACATTAGAATAGTATTTGATCAATAATTTACCGACTATCTACACCAAAATATATTTTGGCACGAAATTTTTAAGAAAGGATTTTAATTCATGGGAAATTTTTAAGAATTTGCTTATAAAGGGTTTAAAAAAGTCAACATTTTTGTGTGTTGCTTTGATTTTTAAAACAACATTTTTCATATCAGAATTTTTAATTATACACAGTATTGAATACACACAGCAGCTTGTTTTGATATACTGCTCCTAATACAGCAATATTGTACTAATTCAGAATAATAATCCAAATATTTTTTTCATAGAATTTTTTAGCACGTTTCAAAAAAAGTTGAAATTTTAAAGAATTTTTTATTGTTTAATAATTATTTTAACTTCAATTCATCCACCGTTCTTTGTACTATCATTAGAATTTAGTGATAAAGTTCAGTGATTAAAGCTCTTGCAAAATATGCGTAAACAATAAATGTTTATGCATTTAACAATAAAATATTTACTAAGCTATTAAAATGCTTGTGATATAGCGAAAATAAGGCAATATCGAGTTTTCGCGAGTTGTCAAAATGATTGTCCTTTTTTTTAACATATACATATGCAATCAAAACTAATTTTTGATGTTCTAAGAGGGAAAATTTTTTAATCCTTTTATTTAATAATGAATCCTAAGAGTTTCCTTAAGTGCAAATGCTTAAGGAAATAAGAATAGGAAAATTAAAAATAATTTTCATAAAAATATTATGTAGATTTTACATACATATAACAGTTTTCCGGAACAAATGCGGACGTTTACACAATTATGCATATTTTATTTAATAACAATACTTGAGAAAATACAAAAGAAATTATTTAAAAACAAAAATAAAAAATAAATCTAAATTAATGCGGAAATGAAGGAAGAAAAAATTTATAATTATTTTTTGTCTTTATTTTTTAGAGTTGGGAAAAAATATGGCACCACGCACAACACAAAAACCAGTAACAGAAATAATTGTGGAACGCGGAAATGATGTTCATCTACCCTGTAATATACAAGGAAATCCTTTACCAGTTTTCACGTAAGTATTCAAGTACATATATACAATATATTCGTATTTTTGTGATCTTATTTAGAGGATGCCTTATTTGTATATGTAATTTTTTAAAAAACAAAAAGTATGTGTGATGAACAGAAATATTCACATATGCATACGAAAAAGTAAGACGTGAACCGTCTAAAAATTGTATAAAGTCAAAAAAAATCTGATGTGATCAGCACATAACCGACTGCATTGACTGCATAGTTTAGCGAAAGTGTTAAACAAAAAATTGTGAAAGCGCCTTTTGAACAGTTTCATTCAATTTTATGGATGTTAGCACATTTTTAGTTAAAATACCTGGAAAAGTATAAATTTGGCTCTTAGTAAAATTTTACTTTGTGCTACTCGAATTCGCTCAAAAGTTCACCAGTTAGTTTCGGTAATAACCAGAATTCAAATATCAAATTTCAAGGAATTCCACCAAATCCGTTTGATAGATATGGTAGAAAATGCAAAATCGGCACTCAGTTCGGTTTTCCAGCTCTGACCTGACCAAATTTATAGATTCATTTAACACCTCGAATTTGAATATTGAATTTCAAGGAAATTGGTTGATAATTTCTCTTTATATACGCAAAAATGTAAGATCGGCCACATAGTCCATTCAAAAATTAACACTCACTTAGCCGAACTTGAAATACATGCGTAGGCACACAGACCGATAGACCGGCAGACCAATCTCTCTTCAAAAATAGTTTGTTTACGCTTCCATAATATGGCGAGAAGTGCGTTCCCACCGAAAACACGACATTCGAAATTTAGTGCAATCACATAACCTCCCTTATTGTATGCAATGTGGTCGTTAAAAAAGGAAAGAAAAAAACACAGAGCGACGGTTCTTTTATTCAATAAACAGAAAATATTTTCCTCTTTGTCATTACAAACTTTTATTTTTTATTTTTGTTTTCGGTTCTAAAAAGAAAATTTTCTATGCTCCATGATAGCTCTTAAGTGCTTTCTAGTATTTTATATTGATTTAAATTTATGAAGTGATCGCTAAAAGAATGTCAAAGATTTTATTGTAAAAGGAAAATAGAGTAAAATAAGTTTGTGTACAAAACCATTTTTAAAAATCCTTAGATAAATAAGGAATATTTGAATTCTTTTATTGATAACAAGGCATGTTTGTAAGGAATATTTATAGGAAGAAAATTTTCTTTTTAGAAGACTTCCAATTTTAATTTATGTTTTGTAAAAAAAGTTTTATTTTAATTTTGAAAGTTCGTAGGTTCAATACAAATGGCAGAAGAAGTAAGCATGGAAATATATTGAAAATGGAAATGTTCATTGAAATAAATTTGAAAACAACAAAAATTGCTATTATCTTGCTTTCTCAGCCTCCGCTTATGTTCTCAATTCGCAAAATGAGCAAAATTTCAATTTTCGGCATTTTTTTTCTTTGAAAGAGTAATATTGTTTTCCATATTTCAATAATTTGTCTTAACAAACTTACTTAACCGTCGAATTCGACTGTTAATACTTTTCAATTTCTCTTCCTGTACAAAGGGTATTCAATAATTTTTTTATTGCATTATAAATATAATTTTGATAAATTGAGCAATAAATCAATTTGATGTGTTAAAGGAAAATTTGCGTCTTTAGAGAAACCATTGGTATGATCCAAATTTTCTATGAATAGCAACAACCTGTTTTTTAATGTTTTTAGAAATCAAGGCTAAAGAAAATGATGAAATGAATTGAACCGCGCCCATTATGCCATGATTTGCCTTTTTGGTAGATAACTTTGAGTTTTAGTCTAAATATATGGTTAGGTCATTGAGCTGCTGTTTAAAATTATATTCACTTGTCCTAAATGAGTCATGTGGTTTCCTTATCGCAACATTTTAGTTCGAAATATTTCAGATGAGATTATTAATTGCGGGTCAATAAGAAAAACTGTTGGACTTTTCATAATTTTCTCAGAAAATTATTTTGCAACTAAATCCTACACGTTACTAATATGGAAAATTTATAGAATGTTGCTATTACTTAAATTTGTATGAGTAAGTAACTGTTTTTGCTCATTCGGCTTTTCAAAGAAGAATGTTGTCTACACGAGTATTAGGACATTATTTATAGAAATTTTTCACAAACTTCTAAAAACACTTTTCATCAACAGTGTATGTGCAACGTTTTGAACATCTTATATGAATGTGAGAAAAAAATTTATTCACCTCATGAGAGAAATTTTTTGTGTGGTTTAAAAATGTTACGAAAAAAAAAAACGAAAATAAATTTTCGGAAATTTGAATGAAAATGTAAAAATATTTTGCAACATAAACGGAGAAAAAAAAAATTAAACCAAACAAATTTGTTTAAATATAAAAAAGCAAAACACACAACACAAACACAATAAAATAAGTAAGAAAAATCTATGTATATGTGTGTGTGTTGAAAATTATAAAGGAAAGAAAAAATTGAATACAAACATTTTTTTTCCTATTATTTTCCCTGTGATTCTTCTATTTTTTTTTGTGCTGTTATGGTTGATAATAAAAATTCATTTACTTTTGAGTGCAAACATTCTTTTTCTATTCTATTTGTAATGCGGTATATTGACCTCGTATAGTTGATAGCTTCAGTTGTTTAAGAGGATACGTTTTGAATGTCTTTTAAATGGAATACTTGTAGCTGATTACAATAAGAAATTATTGTTTGCTTTTGCGTTACAAATAAAATTGTAAAAATAAAAATGTAGTATGTTTTTTCAAATTAATGTACTTCGTATGTATACGAACGTATACACGTTTACGGTATAATATAGATATATCAAAAATGTTTGTAACAAATAAAAAAGCACCTTCAAGTATCCTCTTGAATTTCTTAAGAGGAAATAGAAAAGGAGGTTAATGATACAAAATAGTACCTATGTATGTAGCAATAAAATATGAAAAAATTATTTATGTTCCATTAATTTTAAGTATGTGAATGTGTAAAATGCAATTTATATACGTTATTGTTTTGGAAGCTTAGAAATATCAAATAAATAAAATTATGTCCTTTTTTCAACAAAAATATCCAAAAAAATAAGTGTATGTATGTATGTACGTATGTATGTATATAAATCTAGATCTTATACAGAAAACTAATGTCATATACTCATATTTATCAGACCATCAGGCTCAGAGAGTAAATCAAAAATCTTATCCAAATTTTTATGAAAAACTCAAGGGAAATGGCTATTATGCATTTTTCACTCTGCAGATTCTGTACATCATATTAACTGCTTTTAAAGTTCGAAATAATTACGATATCTCGTTTATCAAGAATACTCCTTACTCAATATTCTTACAAAATCTGTGATATTGTCAACTGAAGTGATCTAAGTAATACGTTATATAATTAACTCCTATACTATTTTTTCAGAACAATCAGAATGTGGCAGATTCGAATTTTTTTACGTCTTGCTTTTATACAGGTGCGGTTATTATAAGTAAGATGTTTATAATATTGAAACACCTAAATTGAAACATATTTAAATACCTTAAACTACGTATGCATGTTTGCGTAAATTGAAAATTTGGCTGTGATATTTTTTTCCGAGCTATTATTATTACACTATTATTGTTAACGTTACATTATCATTGGAACTAACGTTTCACATTACGCTAACATTACATTGAAAGTAAAACTAGCTTCCATAACTTGGAGTATAATTTCAGCTTGTACCTTTGTTTACGCCATCCGTCTGTTCTGCGTAGTTGTATGAAAGTTTTAGTAAGTTTGTTTTCGTAAATTATCGTATCAACTTTCAATGATAGCGAAACAAATATGAATTGAAATAAGAAAATCATTAATAGAACATTTTAAAAACAAAAAGACCTGTTCGGGAAATACATATCTGCTATAGTTAACAGAAATCATTCTACATCCCACAAAATAATTAAATGCTTTAAAACTCAATAAACATACTAATAAATAAGCTTGAAGAAATACACAACGAAATTTTTAAGGAGAGCGGTCAAAGTTTTTTGATTAAAAAATATAAGCAAGCTCTATTTTTAAGTGGTTCAGTTTTAGCGGCAGAAGACGTGGGAAAAAAGTGCAATCAAACCATCAGAAATATGCTACATATGGAATACTTACATGGTCGTAAACCAAGAAAAATTCCCTTTATTAGTTAGATCAATAAATTGAAATGATTAAATTTTGAAAAAGAGCACCAAAATAAGAATTTTTTTTTTCCGGAGAAATGCTTTATTTACTGATGAAAGTAAATTAAATCTTTTTGGTTGTGATGGTAAACCATTTGGATGGAGAACACCCAGTCAGGAACTACGTTTAAAAAATTTAGTATTAACCCTTGAGCAATTGGTGGTCCTATAATGGTCTATGGCTCATTTTCAGCTGCTGAAGTATTGCTTTTAATTGATGTTGATGGAACATGCACCAAAATTTGTAAATGATATATTAAAACTTAATTTACCGAAGTATGCAAAAAAACTGAATTGAAACTACAGCCGATTGGAGATTTTACCAATACAATGATCCCAAACATAATAAAGTTTAATCTTGGCTGTTCTACAATAATGTTTCAATACACCACCTCAATTTGATTGAGGATATACGGGATTTGCTGGAAAAACGCATTAAGACTAGGACGTTTTCAAGCAAAACCGTATTGAAATCTATATTAAAAGAAGAATGTGATAAAATAGAGCTTGCTTTTTCCGAAAAACTTATAAAATCTATGCAATTTAAATTAAAAATGGTCATGATAAATAAAAGATTGCATAAATTATACATCAAATTTCTTGCAGAATGAATGAAAAATTTAAATGTAGTGATTTCTTTCAAGTTCAAAATATTTTAAAATTTTCCTGGAACCCCAAAATTTATTTTAAGCTATAAAATTTATGAAGTAAATCCGGTACAAAAAAATTTTATTCATTCGATAATTTTATAAATGTGCGCTTGAATATGTAGGGGGAATCATTGTTAGTGTCCTAATTTAATTTATTTTATTTTATCTTTTATTCATTTTGATTAGCTTATGAAAATATTTATAAATATTATTGTTAGTTGTCATATTGTGCTCTTTTGGAATCTAATTTTCAAGAATTTTGGAATTATATTAAAATTTTAAATTCTAAAAAAAAGTTCAAGTAAAATTTTCCTGAACAAAAAAACTTTTCCAAAACATTATTTTTAATAACATTTTAAAAAGTTTTCCTTTATATTTTAAATACACACATATATGAAATGTATTCTATAATAATGTTTTATCAATGTATATACATCTATACATATGTATGTATATATGCATTTCAACCTAATTTTATAAAATGGTAATTGTTTAGCAAAACAATAAGTTTTCACTAAATAAGTATTGAAAATTGCATATATGTAAATATGTATAACAAATATATGAGTACGCACTACCGTTATAAGTATATGTATTTATGTGTAAGTACTATATATGTATATGAAATAAATTAACAAAAATGTATAGCGAAACCTCTACTTTTCATCTCTTCCATAAAGAAAACTTTTCCATTTTATGGTTTAATGAATTTTATTTATGATCTTTTTTTCTTCTTCCAACTTTTCAACATTTTATGTCTTCATACACATACATATGTACAAAAAATATCACTGTAAATTACAAATTTTATTTTTTGCTTTTTTTTTTCGAAAAACACTAAGTTACATTTATTTATTCATTCTTATAAAAATTTCAATTTTAAATTACTACTCTTTCACTTATTTATCGTCCTCCTTTAACCACATAGATCTTAAAAGGGAGTGGCGGGGGCAAAGAAGGGACTAAAATCTTATGTATGAAATGAATGAAAGAAATTAAATTTATAAAGAAAATTCATGAGGAGAAAATATGAATCTTAAAACCACGAATGGCAACTGACATAAAAAAGTTTTTCTTGTTTTTTTTTTCCATTAGGTTGGTAAATATACATACATACTTACATTCATTTATATATGTATAATATATACAATAATATACTTATTATGTGATTATTTATTATGTTATTAGATTTTTTATTATAAGTACATAAATGTTTCTATACGCCGTAAAATAAAATTATATTCTATTTGAATAAAAAGCTGTTTGTACGGGAAATTATGAAACAAGTTAATTTAAACCGCAATCAATGTATGTATGAATATATGAAAGACGTCTATGTCATGTAGACTATCTTGTCTAAAATAGAACAAAAAAGACACAAACCAAAAAAAAACAAGAGCAAATTGACTGCGGTTCTTGAAATATTGCCAGAATTTTATGGTAATAATAGAACATTTTTATTAAACTTGTTGAAATCAATACATGTAAGAATAGTTATACAAAATTTATAAAATGGATGCATGTATAAAAGTTAGAAACTTTATATATATTCATATTAAACTTTACTTTAATTGCTCAATCATTTTGATAATATAAAATAAATTTAGTTGGCGAAGATTAAAGGTGTACTCTAGTATCTTCCTTGTATAGAACATTATTAAAATTTTAGAGAATTTTTGTTCCATTTCAGAAATTTTTTTCAAAAATGTTAAGTAAGATTAGAATATTTTTCTTTTTAAAGTTTTCAATTAAAAATGTTCTTCAACATAATGTCTGTTCGTATACATAATGTCTATAAGGCCCCTGGTCCTAAACTTAAATTATTTTCCGAAGAATTTCCGATTTAACAAAATTTACAACAGCAATGCTTAGTATTTTATATTCTGAAGTATTCCGAAGTATTCCGAAGTATTCCGATTGAAATACTTCTGTTTAAACTTTGTTATTTTCACATTCACTCCTGGAAATGTTTTAATTATTTTTTTTTTTTTATTTTTTCTAGTTAAAAAAAAAAATTTTGCTTTGAATTTTTTTCTAAAATTTTCAAATTAAATTTTGTTTTTAATTCAGTGTTTAAATTTACAATCATTGTTTTTCAATAGCAGAGTTAAAAATATTAGTCGATTTCTTCACGTAAATAATTTCCAACAAGTCTTGTATAATTTTCATACAAATTTCGAAATTATTTTTGAATAAGGGAAAAGATGTCTGGCTGATTAGTTCAGTTGAGATTTCTATATGGATATAGGAATTGATTTTTAGAGTTCCATTGCAGTCCCTTCTTCAATAGGAAGAAGATATGGGTTTAAAATGAGCCTTTGTTTTGAATTTTCATATATTTCCATTTTCTGTAGTTCATCTTGAGATTCCTTTTTCCTAGTGAGGTAAAAGTTGGAAAATCAAATTAAATGAATCCAAATCGTCACACGTCAACTTTGCTAACAAAAAAATAGAACACCTCTCTGGGTTTCAATAAATAACGTTACTATTCCGCATGAAAATTCAGCCAAATACCTAAGAATGACACTAGATTCGAAATTGAGATGGAAAGAACATGTCAAGAAAAAGAGGCTAGTTGATCGTAAATTTTCGCTCTCCATGCACAGCGAAATTTTTATCTACAATCAAATATTAAAGCCAGTCTGGGCTTATGGTATTGAGATATGGGATTGTGCAGAACAACTTCATATTCAAACTATTTAAACGTTTCAAAATAGAGTATTACGCAATATTGTCGGCGCCCTCTGGTACGTTCGTGATACTGATATTCATAGGGCTCTCAAGATTCCTTTCATTACAGACGAAATAAGGAAAAGGACTGCATGCCACAAAATTCGTCTTTTCCGACACGCCAACGAAGAGATGGCACGTTTAGCTGACGATCAAAATTTTGTTAGACGACTCAAATGAACGAAACCCTTTGAACTGTGTTAGGATAACATCTATTACCTATTAAATATTGCTAATGGAATTATGGTAGATCATAGGGTTCTTTAAAAACAAAAAATGAGTTTTTTGACTAAATTTATATTGATGGTTAGTCTAATACGAGTAACTAGGTTTAGTTTAAACACCGATCGAAAGTTTTAGTGATCTTAAAGTGGCATAGTATTTGAACCTGCATTCCGGTAGGCTGCCACTGAATTTTCTGTCGATGATTTCCTCCGATCGAAAAAAAAAAAATTCTGTAGTTCCTAAATTAATAAATATATACTGAGATATTGAAATACTTTACTGGATTATTGTAGTAGAGGCATAAGGTGAGAATCTTTTTTCATAATTGTAATAACCAGTGTTGCATTTGTGTTTCTGCTACATATTTGAAATCATTAGGTAATAATAATTATTGTTGAATTATAATCAAACAGAAATAGTTGTATTTCCATCGTGTGCACCATAGTCCTACCATGTATTTATTCAACTGTTTAAATAATTAATATAATTGCATACGTTTCACGAACAGTGTATTCCACATGAACAATTTTAAATCTTTAACTGACAACAGGTAATCTATAATGTCTAGATCGATTTATAGTTGAACAAACAAAAATTAGTAGATCAACGTTGTGGAAAATATTGAAAGTTTGGTTTAATTAAGAAATATTCGTTAAAAAAATGGAACGACGTTACGTGTAATGTAAAATATACTTGAAATATTTTGAAGGCCCACGTTTTCTAAGTAGAACAGGTAAACAAGTTCCAATTATGAAGTGAAGATGACTTGTTTTTGCCTGTTGCCATTTATCTCTTCATGACTACTGCTTTAGTTTTTATTATTTGTACATTCAAATAACATAGCCCAATGAAAATTATGATTGGTGACATCACTTGGTGTACTTAATAAAAAAATCTGATGTGGTCAGCACATAACCGACCGCATTGTGTATTGTCTAGTTAAATGAAAGTGTTACAGAATATTATAAAAATGTCTGTTAAATACTTCTTTCCAATTTTTAGGACATTAGTAAGCTTATAGTTAACATACTTAGAAAAATGTAAATTTGGCTCTTAGTAGAGTTTCGCTTTGTGCTACCCGAATTCCCTGAAATGCTCGCCAGTTAGTTTCGGTAACAACCAGAACTCAAATATCAAATTTCAAGAAATTCCATCAATTTGTTCTGTGGATATGGTGAAAAATGTAAAATCGGCCCGCAAATCAGTTCTCGACCCCTGATCTTTCCAAAAAAGTTATATGTTCATTGCTTTAATATGAGGAATTCATATATTAAATTTCAATGAAATCGGTTGATTATTTCTCTTTATATACACAAAAATGTATATTTGGCCCGTAGTAAACGTCTAGTTGCCGATGCCTGATTTCTTCCAAAACATACGAATTTTTGCGGACGGTCGAACTGAGCTTATATATAAAATTTCAAGTAAATCGGTTGAATATTTTCTCCAAAATGTTCAAAAATGTAAAACAGGCCCGCTAAAAAGTGCAGTTCCCGAGGCCTGATATATACCAAAAGTTGATCGATCCGTGCCATGGTGGAAACAAACTTACATATAAAATTTCATCAAAATCGGTTCAGCCGAACTTGAGATACACGCGTGCACACACAGACCGACAGACCGACAGACCGACAGACCGACAGGTTGCTAAAAATAGTTTATTTACACTTCCCTACTATGGAGAAGTACGTTCCCACCGAAAACTCGATATGCAAAATTTGTTGCCATCACATAACCTACCTATTGTTTACACAATACGGTCGGTAAAAATTAAATTAGTTTTTATATATTAAGGTTATTTTCGTTAGGAAATCCATTCTTTTAGATTTTTTCCTGTGTAGTTTGTTTTTTTTTTATGATTTGGTGTAATTTTAACGGTACAACAATAATAGAAAAACAAAGCGGTAAATGAAAAAATTAATGGAAAAATGATGCACTGAAAAATTGCTACAATTTTTATTTTTTTTAATTTCCCATTTCAGTTATTAAGTACAAAAAAATGTTATAAAATCAGAGCTCTGTAACGATAATAATGCGATTTTACCTTTATTCAGTAATTTCTGTCATATAATAGAATAATATGTGTGTTTGGTTTGTATGTGCTATTTGGATATAAAAACTAGCAGTCATTGATGTGTGTTTTGCATTCTTTTCCTATTTATTCTTTGTATAATTCGTTTGCCTTTTTTAGTTTCTAGTATGGTGATTCTAAATTTATTTTATCGTTTAGAAGGACACGATGAGAAGTTTTACATAAAAGAATATTTTGAAATAATCCAGTTTGCTGGTATCTGAGTAAAATTTAAAACTTACTTTGCTGACCTACACTTCATTATCGATTTATTTTGTACTCCATGCAGTTTCTCATTTTAGGAAAAGGTATGATATTGTAGACAAAGACGTTAAACTCGGAAATTGTAAATGTTATATTCTTATTATAGGTCTTAACAACTGAAATTTATTTATAGCAACTTATAGAAATTATGTAATTTGAGTTCTTCAATTCAATTCTGATTTGGAAGTCAACATTTTGTGAGTTATAATTTATTAGTTTTTCTCTAGACCAAATAATAGAGTAATTTTGATTCATGAAATGTTAACACTTTTAAAAACTTGTTGTGATAATTAAATTATAAATAGGTAATAAAAGTAAGATTCCGTGCATTTGTTCAAAACAGAAATTGTAGGACGCGGGTGAATATGTTGGTTTGTATAAGAACCATTTTGTTCTCAAACCATCCGTAATTAAATCGGAACTTTTTGTTTTTAATTTGTGACTATCGCACTCAAAATAAGAAGAGCGTAACATTATTATTTTAATAAACTAACAACTTGGGAAGAAAAGGGTTAATTAAATAAATTTGGAAAAATATTTCAAACCAATTAAATCACGCGAGCAAACTTTTTTTTCCAACAAGGGTCATTCCAACTCGCTCGTGTCTTTTAAAAATTCATTTTACGCCCAATAAAAGCCTACTTAAATAATTTTGTAAATATTTAGAGATTTTGTTGTTACGCGTTACATAGACTTATGAGTGATATCTTATAATGGAAGGGCTAAATATGTTGTTTTTCAGTTTTCATTTTATTTGCAATTTATTACTTAAATGAATTTTATTATTAATTTCATTTTCATAATAAAAAATGCAGCTATTTTTATATATGTATGTACGTAGGTAAAAGTTTATATTGTTTGTTTTAAATTTATTATTTTTAATTTTTTTTTTTATATTTGCAGATGGTACCGAGTTTCTGATTCAGATGCACTATATCCAATCCCATCATCACAACGTGTAATTGTATCAAGGACTCTATTATTAATAAAAAACGCTGATGATCGTGATACAGGAAAATGGGTAAGTTAGGCAGAGTAAATAAAAAATGAAAAGGAAAAAAAAAATTTAAACGAATCGGAAGTAAATTTTTTCATATATCAACGGTATTTTGTTTTTGCTATGCTTCAATGTAACCGTAAATTAATCAAAGTGAAAATTTAAAAACGTTTATATAAATTTAATTTTTGTATAAATTTTTTAAGGAGCCCCTGAAATAATGGGTGTTTAAGGGCCGTTTCCTTTAACAATTCAATCTAAATCCCTTTTATTTCGATTCTGTTTCATTTTGTTCTTTACACTTTCATAAGTGTATGCCGAATCTATTGGGAATTCGATTAATTTTTGACCTTTTTACACTGCGATTGCGATTGTTTTTGGATGAAAATCAAAACGTATAAGAATTTGAATAAGATAAGGGAAGATAGGATACACCTTGAAGTTTATGTAGGTAAAACAATGACTTTAAATCCGTAAATAAATTTTACGAATAATAAAAAAAATTTAACACCGTTTTTAAAAATTCTGTTTTATCATAAAAGTGACAATAAATGAACTAGTTTTAAGGGCGTGCAAAAAATGGAAAAAAGTGTCGTATGAAATGTCAGTGAAAGTTAATAGGTTCTTTTTATGTAATTTTCTGTGTGTACTTTGGGCATCTGGTATTTTCTGTGATAAAATATCATTTTTCTGAATCTGTCCGCAGGCTTCTAACTTATAGTTGACGCGCGTATAAATAATCGATATTGAGGGTTTATTTCACTCGTGATTTTGGGGCCTCCATAATGGAAATTTTTATTTTTATTCTATTTAAATAACTCTATTCGCGAATCAGATCGAATCTGAATCTTGTATTAGAAAATATTTATATATATTTATATATATTTATCAAAATTTTGATGTGATCAGCATAAAGTCGACCGCAAGGTGTTTCCAGTTTAGCGAAAGTGTTGAAAAAGGTTATGAAAATACCTTGCAAACACTTCTCTCAAATTAAGTGTTATAATCAATGGTCGAAGTGGGATACTCAAAGTGGTGAGATGGTAAAAAAAAAAAAATAAAAAAAAAAAATTTTTTTTAAAAATAACTCAACAAAATTTACCAAACTTTGGAAGTAAACTAACGAGAATATTTATATTCAAAATTAAATCAACTAAAAATTGAATCAACAACTGTGCAAATTGTTACCAAAGAAATGCATAGACTACTATGTAGTAACGAAAATTTCATTAATAGAAAAAAATTATACGTTACTATTTGAAATTGGTCTTATTTAAAATTACATACATATATTTAATTTTTTGTTAAAAAAATTTTTAAAATTCATTAGAAAATTTTCTTAAATTTTAAAAAAGATGTTCCGGAACGCATTTTTCTCTTCTATTAAGTAGTGGGATGGATTTCCAATTATTTAAAAGTACTGGGATGGCATCCCACTCCATCCCGCCTCACTTCGAGCACTGGTTATAATAAGCTTTTAGTAAACATACCTAGAAAAATATGAATTTGGCTTTTAGTGAAGTTTTCCTTTATATCATCCGGATTCCGTGAAAAGTTCATCAATAACAATATGGTAACAAACAGAAGTTTAATACTAAATTTCTTAATTTATTATGAAATATAAAATTATATAAACATTCCGGCAATTAGTTTCTAAAATATATAAAATCGACCCTCTAGTAAAAGTTCGGTTTCAGAGCCGTGATATTCCCAAAAAATATATACATAAGTTCATTGTTTTGACGAGTGAATTTAAAAATCGATTTTCAAGTAAATTGGTTGGATTACTTCTCTTTATATGCGCAAAAATGTAAATTTTACCTGTAAAAAATGCAGCTCCATGGAGCTACCAAATTTAAATGGTTTCTTGTACTGTCAGAAGAAGGTTATAAATAAAATTTCGAGAAAATCTATTGAAATTTTTTTTTTTAAATTATCAAAAATCTCAGATATTCTCGTAAAAAGGTTCAGTTCCTGAGAACTGACATATCTCAAAAGTTGATAAATCCGTGAAGTAGCCAAAGTTAGCTTATATACAAATTTTCGATCGAACTTGAAATGGGTACGACGAATACACATATACCATAGAGAAGTGCGTTTCCTCTGAAAATTCGATACGCAAAAGATATTCGAAATTTTGTATCATCCCATAAACTCCCTTATTGTATGCAATGCGGTTGGTAAAAATTAAGAATTATATTGGCGATCGCTTACATCACGGATGTTCCGGTATCGAATAGAAAATATACAATAAAGAGTTATGTGAAAGCAGATGTCAAGTGAAAACTGTTCCTTATTGTGAATAACAAATATTTTGAGTTAACTATAAAAGAGCTGGGGTAACTTAGGAAACATTGAAAAAAGGTTTTCAGATAAATTGTAGTAACTAGAGTGCGCAGAATTTACGCCAAAATATTTCCAAATTGCGTAACAAAATATTTATGCCAGAGAAGGTTCCTACTTCTTGACTTGGATAATAAACTATATGAATAAAAAGAATCGGAAACAAGCCAAGGTTATACAATAGGCCCCTTTTGCTATTGAAAAATACTATTCTATTTCAAACTTTAAAATTTAATTCGGTTTCATCAAAGTTTTGAAAATTTTCTAAAATTAAGATTTGAGAACAAAAAATAGAAAATTCATGAATGCGGTTTACTTCAAGTGAATTTGGTTTACTTCAACAACCAAGTGAATTTTATTATAAATTAGCAATTTTAAATTCTTTTTTTCTCTACATTTTACTTTACATTTACTTTTGTTATATATAATGTATGAGTAAATAATATTCGTTTCCTTCTGAATTTATATTTCGAGGTTAAACGCTTGAATATTATTATTAAATATTTTATATCACATCCATACATAAATAACATATACACATACAGTGCCATATAATTTGTATTCGTGTGTTTACTATAAAATATATAAATATATAAAATTGAATTTTTAAAAAACGACATTGGATAGCGGGGGGGCGTACGAATATTAAAAATATCTACTAGAGTTGTAAAGACTTTCTGTATGTACGAAAGAAAATTTAGTTAATAAAAAAACATTTATTTGTATAAATGTTATATAAGTTATAGGGTAAAGTTAAATGTCAGATTAAGGATAGACAGTTAAGTGATCTTTATATAAAAATAAATATATGTATATTTATATATAAATATTATGTACATATCAAGTATTTATTTAAATATTTGAAGTGTAAACTGAAACTTGAAAATATTTTTGATTTATGCAAATTTATTTACACATTTATTATAAAGTTATGTACAGTACCATCAAAAGTATATTAGGTATTTGTATATACATATATACAATGTGTATATATAAATGTGAATTTGTTAGAATTGTGTGTACATCAGTTTATTTTGATATTTTGCTGTTAGATATTGAAATCTATGACTTTGTTTTGCACATTTTTAAAATTCGTGTACCAATTTGATATTATGCAAAGTATTTTATATCTTTCATCACATCTACTCCTTTTTGCGTCCTTAAAAGTTATTTAATAAATAAAATTTTGCGTGGTGGGTGGGGGGAAGGAGGGGGATGTTTTGAAATATTTTAATATTTAAAGATTTGTGAAATAAAATGAAAAATATATTTTTGAAATCAATACAATAAAGTTGAGAATGATAATTGAATTAATAATTGAGGGTTTTAGTTTAAAAATAAAATAAGTGAGTAAAAATAAGTTGATTTTAAACAAATAAAAGAATTTATTTTATTAGAATTAATTCTTATGAAAGTTGATATAAAGTTTTTAGACATCAATAGATACTGTTAAAGAATTATAACAAAACTGAATCTTGGAAAAAGAATGAGAATGAAAAACCGTGAGAAATCAATTGTGCTCTCTTCAGAACGCATAGTACTTTCGCTGTGGTGAATCAGCAGAATAAGGAGCCTGCTAACTATAGCTTTCCCTTTTCATGAATGTTTAACTTTTAAGACAATTGCTTTCAAAGACGTTCAAAATTGAGAAGCAATTTTCAAAGAGAACTGCACTTAAATAGAAAAAGATTTTCTATTTGTGGAATTTCAAAAAATAACATTCAAAATCACTTATGTAATTAAAATAAAACAGTTTGATGACAACGATTACACGGTCAGTGTTCATGTCAGTTTATATTGTCATTAGTGTTCATTTCACTGATTTCACATATATTTTGTTGATGGAGAAAAGAATGACGGAAAAGCATTATTAAATTTTCTTCTGTTATTCAATTCTATTGTTTCCAGTTCATAAAATTAACGTTCCAAATTAAACGTTAAAACCGTTTGGTAATGCCGTTTTGTGGTCGATTTATAGTCGTGTTGTGGTTAAGTTTATTTAAAATTCAAAATGGACTGAAATAAAATTCAAACAGCTGTTCTTATAAATTTATTAAATTTAAATGGAGAGATTATAATAAAAGTCCCAATTTTTTTTTTCTCAAAAAAACACAAAAGAGCTGCTAATTTCCCCTCTTCAACATAATCCGTTCTTATAGTTATAACATTAAATGTACATACGTATATGTACACGTTATGAAATCAATTTTTCCCTTCCAATTCGTGTTCATAAATGGTATTCTTTAATAGTGTCCTATAACTTTTTCAGCAATGCATTACTAAAGTGAAGACTGAGCGTGTAATCGTCGCCATCCCATTCTCATGAATGAGAATCAATTCTATTTCATATACTTTTGTTTTCCAATTTTAAAAAAAATTTTTTTTAACAAACATACTTTCTTTATCTTTTCAATGCTTCAAAGGGATTTTTACAAATTAAATTTACTTTAATTTGATATTTAAAAAGTCAACAGGACGCTTCATGATTTTTATGATTTCAAATTTCAATTACAATTTGTTTCGTTTTCCAAATTAGGAAGAAAAAGAAAAGTTTTACAAATAAATTTTTGTTGTTTGACAGTTTAAAGAATTCAAGAAACAACAATGTAGTTAAAACAATTTCTCTACAAGACTGCAAAGAACAAAAATCATTTTGAATTTTCTAATCGTTTTTTCATTCTCAAATCCAAATCAGCGATTATCTAGGAAAATAGATTTTTAATACGGGTACTTCTGTATATTTTTCGATTCAATTAAGAAAACTATTAGAAAAAGATTAAGCAGATGGAAAGATTTGAATTGAAAAATGGAATCAAAAGGGAGCAAAAAAAATAAAAAATAGTTGATTGATTCTATTTCTTCCGTTTTACATATTAAATCCTTTTTCCTATATCTGGTTTATCTAACAAATTTTATTTTTATCTTTTTATTTCAGATATGCCAAGCATCAAATCAATTTGGTGAACAAAGAATTGAAATACGTTTAATAGTTAATTCATATGTTTCTGTTCATATTTTGCCTCAAGTACAAATTGTTAATTCAGGTGGGACAGCAATATTTAATTGTTCAACAACTGGTACATCAATTGATGGCATCGAATGGTTGCATAATGGCAAACCAATTACAACTGCACTAAATAGTGGAAATAGTGATACAAGTGGTAGCGCATCAGCATCTGCAACATCAATTAGCCTGGAAAGAGATAAGTACGTTGATTATCATTTTTTATTTTAATATAAGACTTAAAAGAGTAACTGTTTTTTGTTCTATAATTTTCAAGTCACATACCCGACTAATAACTGAGATGTTAAGTGTTTTTAATTGCTGAAACAATTCTAAAATTATTTATGAAATGTAACAAAGGTTCAAAAGTTCGGTAAAACTCTTGAGTACTTATTGGAAATAGTGCCATTTCCTTCGAAATCCCGAAAGATTGCTATATAAACGAATTGTTGAGACTTTTGAGATTAATTTAATTTAAGTTAGCTTGCTGTGAGTCTCTTGATTTTATACTTTTTGTTTTCCAAACAAAAATAATCTTTTTAATTCTTAATTTAAGAAAACTGATTGTTCTTGAATGTGAAAATTTTATTTTTAAATAAAATTTCTTTGAACTTGAAGTAACTTAGCCAAACTAAAATTAGAGATCTATGGGGGTTTTCGCTTATGCACGCTGCGCTAGAAGTTCTACATTAGAACTAAAATTTCTAAGCAGCAGCGTTACGCAGTATGCAAAAACTTCAGCTAAGTTTTTTTTAGCTTACGCAGTCTACAAATTCTGAAACCTCTAAATATTCAGTCGTTCGAAAGTAACAGAATGACATTGTTTATGAAATAGTACCGCAATACATTTCGCCCCCCAATACACTGCAAAATATGGAAATTTTAAACTTAAAGAAAACTTACTTTAATAACCCTTCAATATCTGAATCTGCCATTTTGAGATTTAAAATTTTTTTGAATTTTAAATTTGAAAAAAAAAAGTTTCAGGAGGCAGCGACAAAATTTAATTTCTGACATTTCTTTATTAAAGATTGAAATTTTCGAACGCCAGTAATTTTCGAACGATCTATATTTTTAGTGTATGTAGCGTGAATTTTCGAACGTGCTACAATTTAGAACTATTCTAGAACTGAATAAATGAAAACCCCCTATATGTTTTCGGCTTGGCTTTTACATCCTGCTTTTGAAATGTGTCTTATTGTTTATTTTTACATTTTAGGAACCTTAAATTGTCATACACTATATTTTAGACCTGCCAATTGAATATCGTACGCAACGTGTGTCTATAATAATGATCAAACTTTTATTAAATTCATATTTCTTTTTTTTGTAATTTTCAATCATTCCCATTATCATCATTATCACGAATCATCGTTACAATGGAACGTATAGCTTTTATCTCCTTAAATGAATTTAAACTTCCTTTTTTGTGTTTTTGTCTCTTTCTTTTCATTCAACGTACACTTTTTTCTTCTTAAATATCAATTTTTCGCTTTTAAAATCACAGAAATCACATCACGTACAGTTAATTTTTGAATATAAATAAATATAGATGGATGAGTGGGTAAATGAAGAAGGAAAGAAAAAAAAAACATTATTTTTTCTATTCTTCTTGTAAAAAATTTTTTATCATCCTTCCTCAATCTTCTTTAGTCCTTTCCATATCCTTCTTTTTTTTTCTCGTATTCTTTTGGATGTTTATTATATTGCAATTCTGTGTTAATCGTCGCTTGCTTAGGATTTTCTATATTTTAATAGGACGAATATATTATGAATTTTATTTTTAACTATTTGGCTCAGATTTGGCTCAGTTTGTATGCATGTGGCAAGGTAGTTGCAGGTAATTATGTATGTGTTATATTTATGTATATCTATGTAAGGGAAATGAAGAAAACGTTAAACTTGTAGAAAATTTTGTAAATGAGAAAAAAATTAATGTTCACCCTCTGGTGATAGAAAAATCTACAAGTGTTTGATGGTGCTACATTTAGTTTAATACTTTAATATTAACTCATAGTGTAGTACGTACTTTGGAAAATTATTTTCAATATTTTGTTGTTTTGTCATGTTTTATATTTTGTGTAAGGATAATTCTATAAATACAGTAGAATCTTATTAATTGTGAATAAGCCAAATTGCTGTAAGTTATCAAGTTCTGCAAGAGTATAATTAAAATTTCGCAGAATGATCTACGATTTTCTAATATACTAGTTTTGAAATTTTGAACTTGCAAAAAATATTTGAGCTGGGTCCCGTAAGATAACTTTTTCCTTATATCGGAAAAAATCTGATAAATTCTAGAAGCAGATTTTTTTCTCTTGAACAAATTCATTACAAAATTTTTAAATGTTTAGGAAACTTAATCTATAGCTTGCAATATTTGGTTGCTATCATCTATCTGCATGAATGGCATTTGGATGCATATTCCATCTTCTGGTTCGTGTTTGTTGCCGACACATGTGGTGTCAAAAACCTTCTGCTGTTATTGATTTTTCGAAACAGAATTGAAATGTTTTTATTGCGAATACGACCCCAATGGTTATTGCAAACGAATCCAAATCTAAAATTATGTTAAATCAGGAATTTTAAATTAAAAACTGATGGGCAGTGAAATTTTGTTTAATAATTCAATTCGTGAATTGTGTCTTATAAAGAATGATTTAACCGTAGTTGGTATAAGCACATTTATTTTCTAAAAATTTTCACGATTATGTAATTTTATAAATGAGTAAATTATTATATAAAGATCCTTGTATTATGCCTCGATTAACTGAAATATAATTTTTTTTTCCTTGGTGGGTAAGTCACAGAATAAGAGAGTTCCCAGTTGAGAGAAAAAACCTAAAAAGAAAATTAAAGAAAAAATGAATAGTGAAAAAAAATTCTTTGTATATGCAAAAAAAAAAAAATTGTAAATGAGTTTTAACTAATATTGTAGCGTATCGTATGGCATAAGGTGGATTGAAAAATAAAAAGGACTAAAATAATATTATATTATACTTATTTGTATGCAACTATATGGAATAATGAATGGATGAAAGGAAAAATTATAAAAACGAAATGATAATGTGTAATAGAAACTCTTAAGAGCGGAAAATAATTAGGACTAATTAGTGAACTTTTGTACACAAATGTTGTGTATTCCAAGTTATAAAAGCAAATCTTCTTTCCTTTTCTGTTAAAGTACTCGTATAAGGTTTTTATTTTTGTAAAATTATATTTTCACAGTTTGTTGCTTAAATGCAAGTTATGTTAATTATTTTCGTATTTAATTTTTAATAATAAATATAAAAGTTTTATATGTAAATTGCTTAGAAGGGAAACCAATATAATGTAAGAAAATAATGGAAGAAACGAAAAGTTTAATGTCGGTTTAACTGACTTTTGTAAATTCATTCATTTTGTGCTCTTCATAATTCAGTACAATATTCCAATATAAAGAGAGATCAGAAGGTAAATATTATCGTAAGATTTTATAGTTTCCAGTTGAAAAATAAATATAATATAAATTGCGCTCCTTGAGTTTGCAAGAATTGTTAGTGAAGCCATAAGTTTAATAATATTTGGTGCCAACGTATTTAAAAGTTCTTAAATGTCAAAAAAAAAATTTAATATTGTAGGCTCAAATATTGGTATGATAATGATTGGGACCACAACGATTGCCGGTAGTACGCTAGCTCCAAAAAGAATTAACTTGATTTTTATGTTCACTTTCATCCATCTTACTAAGTTTTCAAATTGAATGCTAGAATAAGATTTTAAAACTTGACTTGACTTTGAATAAGTTGGACACACTTAAAATTAGTATTTCACAATATTCGCATATAAGTGGATGAATATTTTTGTTCATTAAGATGTTTAAAAATATTTGCATAAATACAACTTGCACTTATTTCAGAGTCAGGCACATATGAATATTAAATTCTATGTAGACGTCTAATTGAAAACATGCTGCAATATTCTTTAGTTTTAATTTAATTAATGGTCTGCAATATGAAAAATTAAATTATAGGTAAAGAACTAGTTTGTGGTAAAATTCATATGTGTGTGAATGTATGTTGAAATTATAATTATATAAATAATTACGATATCTTATACATATAAATAAAAGCGAGATAATTTTAGGTCAGTTTATTTGTAACATATGTGAGTAATTTTATATGTTTTATTCAACTATCTTAAAGTTCATTTTATGAACTTGTTGACTTGTAAATTAATATTTTTGTGCCAAGTATCACATCTTATAAACACAATATAATAGCTAGAATTAAAAATTAAATAAAAATTTTGTTAATCTCATAGAAGGAATCTAAATTCTTGCGTTAAAATTTTAGGCCATTATTTGGAAAATTTTAGAAAAATAGCTAATCTTAGAAAGAGCACAACGAAATTTTGAAATCAAAACTGTTTTCTTATCGATTTACAAGTAAAAGGAAATTAATTTTAATTCATCACGATTGTAGTTTTGAGAAATGCAATAATCTAGCTTATGCTGCCTGTTTGAGCCCCAATTCATATCAGTTTGAGTCTTTGGTCATTTTAAAATCCAAATGTATTAGAAAGATATTGCAATAATTTTAATAAGTTGTGTCACATACCATAGAAATTCAAATGCGCTCTTCCAAAAAATTATTGACAAATTGTATTGAAAAGCTTTCTCTGAATGAATGATCACAATACACCTTTGTCCCTTACATTAAACAAAATATTAACCATCTACATTGTCAGCCTACTTCATGATGAACTCGAAAATTACGTGAGAACAGAGATTGAGAATACGAGAAGCTAATTTAAATCAAATAAAAAACCGTAAAAGCGTATTTAATTCAATGTAAAATAAAAGAAAAACAAACAAACAAAAAAATAAGTATGCGGAGGTGGTAAAAAATGTGACATTTAATAAATATTAAATTAAAAAAAAATCCTTTTTATATGAACTATTCGAAACGTTTATTTTGTTCTTTAAAACTTTTATAATTTTCCTATGTAATTTGATGTGTTTTTAGTATCAAATTTTTTATTTAATATTTTTTTGTAGTGGATTGCTTTGAGTAATATTGCAAAATTACAAAATTGAAATTATTTTGGATAAAAATATCATAAAGTGAAGAGCTTTTCCAAGTACGCAATGTAAAGGTTTTCAAGTGATTGTGCGGAAAAATACGTAATTGAAAAAGGTGGTGAATAAAAAAAAAACACCTGCGGTTGCAATTTATTAAACTATTTATGCACTTAAAGTATCCTTTTTGTCTTTTGTATACACTGTGCTTTTAATATCAAAAAATATTTTTGATGTATAGGAGGATGCATTAAATATTAAATGTAGATAGTTATGGTGAAGGAGTTTTTTAGGTTTTAAATTTCAAGTATTTATGCAATTATATTTGAATCGTTTTTGTCAAAGGGTTATTATAGTGAAATAATTAATTCTTTTATAGTAGAATATATGTGCAGTTCAACCAATTTTTCTAAATTTTTTGATTTATAGTTAAGAAGAGTAGTTTTGAAAAATGATTTTTTCTAAAAATAATCTATACTTAGAGAAAATTGGGAGTGTGATACATCGTTTCGTTTGGTTGCATGAAATGCTCAGTGTGCCGATTAATAAATATATGAGTTATTCTAGCTGATTTATCTAAACAAGTGATTATTTGAGAATACAATTATGAATTTAATTCGCTAAACTTTTCTAAATTTTATTACATAAGGTGGCTAGAAACAGCTTTCATTTCGGACAGATATTCAATTAGCTGCTAAATAAAATGAAACCAAAATAATAATATCTTATGATATCAATTTATAATGGTGCAGTTTTCATACTTTACTTAAAAAAGTTTCGAAATTTGGCCATTAGAACTTAATCGAAATAAGTATGCAGTTATAGCTGCTACTCTCTAACTTAGTCACGATTAATGAACTATCTCACGAAATAATTAAGAACAATAATGCAATGTCAGTTTAAAAAATGTTAGTGAAATTGTGAATTTATTAATTTTCATCAAAACCCTGAACGCGTTGCTGATCCATATACATATACCACAGGGTCTGTACACAATAACATTAATTTCCCTTTCTCCATTTTGTAAAATTTTTATTTGAATTTAGGTGAAACATTTAAGACAATAATATTTTTAAATAACTTGGCAATATTTCTAATAAATTTGATAGTGAAATTTAAATCTAGACTTATTCATTTTACATTTGTTTTAGTTAGACCAATGATGAATCAAATTTTTTCTGTTTTAAAATGTAGTATTGCTGGCCTATTTCAAATTTTTACATGCAAAAATGTTTAAGGTAAAAGAATAATGTTTTTTCTGTTATATAAGTGTAAATAATTTGAAAATTGTTTTGCATATTTATAGGGGAAAAAAAAATTTTTTTTTTTTAGTAAACACAATTTTTTTGTTTTCAAAATAAATATTAAAATTTAGTGTTTAATTTTAAATCTCAGAAGTTCATTTAATTTTCATTTTATATTAAAAATTCATTACGTAAACATAATTTTTTCTGACACATGAAAGGATTTTAAATTAAAATTGTTTTTTTTTTTTCAACAAATTTTACATTTTTAGCACTTTTCCAAAAATTTTTTGAAAAAAGTGCTTATTAGTTTCACTCTGTCCGTCCGTCCGTCCGTCCGTCCGTCCGTCCGTCCGTCCGTGTGTCTGTTTACAAAACTTCTACATTCTTAAAGATAGAAAGCTGAAATTTAATACGTACATAGATCTTTACTAGAAACTTATTTTCGTAGAACAAAATTTTTACCTATCTCCCCCCCTCTAGAAGTTATACCACCCCAAAGCACTAAAAATAGCCTATTTTAACTATTTGTTGCAATGAAACCATAAGCATTTTTGAAATTTTGCAAACGCAGAAAGGCAGTAGCTTCCTTCCCCTAGCGCAGTATACTATAGCTAAACTTTAGAAAAACAAAATGGCCGTTCAAATTTACCGTTATCTAAAGTCTTTTTTTTCCAAATTTTTGATCTCGTTTTTCTTCTAAACCCCATAATGTAGAACTTTGAAATTTTAGCAGCTTTTAGACATTAATAAATAATTCATTTCGTTAGAAGAAAATTTTTTTCCATCTCCACCCCCTCTCAAGTTATGGCCTCTTGAAATTTGTAAAATTTGCATTTTCGCCGCCTTATATTTCTGAAACCGCAAGTTTTTTCAAATTTCTATAAACGCAAAAAGTTAACGGTAAATTCCATGATATTAAAAAATATAATTATTTTTCTTAACTCATACAATTAAACCTTAAAATCGAGCATTACGTTAACCCCTGCTTATATTAATTTTTGCTTTATTTCAAAGACTGCATAAATCGTTCATCCTAAACATATGCAATCCTAGAAATAGTTTTGTATATGAATGAAAATAATTTTAATAGTGTGATAGGTATACATACTCGTAGACTGTATTTAAAAGCAGAATTTTCACTTGTTGAAGGGAAAAGTGCTACAATACAAACCATTGGTTTGACCCAACTTTATTTTGTTTTGTTTGTTTTTGTTTGTTATAAATTGAAATTTTATTTTAGAATATTTATACATGGATTTATTTACATACAAACGGATATTTAATTTAATTTTACTTTATTAAATCCCAAAACAAAATATTATATAAAATTACATTAAGCCATGATATCCAATGATTATGAAGTATAGTTTTAATATTTTAAAAGTTGACATAAATAAAAATATTTAGACATACATACACATTCATTTTATATGAATAACAGATATTTAGTGCAAGGTAATTGAAAATTATATTTCACTAGTTATATAATTTGATGCAAAACCCGATCCAACATCTTAGTTTTCTATAACAGTCATAGTGGTTATTATTGAATTAAGTTTTTTTATCGCATTGGTGGTGGTCTCATTTAACGAAAATGAGCTGTTAAAATAGCAGAGGGCGCAACAACTTGCATGTGTATTGTAAATGTGATCGGTGTTGACTAAAATATATTAGAAATTATAATATATTTCGGCAAAAATATTGTAAATTGAGAACAAAACTTTAAAATTTTCTAGAAAGTATTTTTTTTTATTCTTTTAGTAATTTTTCTAATAACGACAAGAACTCCGCTTCTTTCATAAGTGGTTACAAAACTTTGTTTATATCTTAAGTGTATAATTAAGATGCGATCTCTGAAAGGATTTGTAGGTTTTCTTGTCAACACTTTTTCAGTGATTTGACACAATTAAATTACTATTTTACTATTGATAATCAACAAGAATATTCATGAAAACAACAAAGTCGAATGAATGAACATTTCTGTGTGTGCATATTTTAGAATTTCTGCTTAAAGCTCGAGATTTTCTAAAGCAATTGTTCGGATTTTATATATATTTGTGGATAAATGTTTTAATTTTTGTCGCATGTGCAGTTTATTGAATTATTTTACAGAAATTGTTTACAGAATAGTTGCTCGTTATATCTTCCACAAAACTTATTATACTTGAGCTATTCCAAAAAATTTTTTTACTATGCTTTAAAAGTAAGCAGTTGCCTTTCATACTCGTGAGTAATTTGGAGCACGCAATTAAGATTTACCTAAGTTACAATATTTGAAAATATTGGGCCCAAGAATCAAGGTTTGACCATTAATTGCCATTTAAATGCCATCGATATCACCTTGTCGATATTTTGTTTATTTGTAGTAAAGGTGAATCATTGAATATTAGTTGATAATCAATTAAAGCAAATTATTGATCATATTTTAAAAGTATTGATTCAATGACATTTTACTCAAGGATTTATGTGCCGTAGAACTATTATACGTTAAACCCTTTCGCCCAGCTTTCGTGCTGATAGTATAATTAGCACATGTTTCACATGTGGAATCTATAACCTTTATTTAAAATAAACTGTCTAAGATGAAAAAATTCCCGCAAAAATTTAGTGTGGCGGATCGAGTAAAGAGGAAGTGGTACAACAGAGAACCATATAGAATGCGATTCTTAACTTTTAAGGAAGTTTTGATTTTACTGGTACATATGTGTATACCAGTCGGTCGAAACGGTTAAAACACAGTCATGTGATTATGCCATAAGATCCTATGACACGGTTTTGTAGAATGGCTCCAAAATATACCAAAATTTCCTTAACATTCTGTACATTTGAATATGTAAATATTAAGAGTTTATTGAATATTAAACATGTACGTACATATAAGCATAAACATATGCAATAAATTTAAAATTTTTATTTTTTATTTTGCACTTTTATTAAATTATTTCAATCACACATTTTAAATAATATATATACATAAACAACTTATATATATGTATATTTGGATATGTTCACAAATAATCTAGATTTTTAGTTTATAAAAAATTTAAAATTTAAAAAATTTTAAATTTAAAAAATTTTAAATTTTACAAAAGCAAATCCTTTTTTTTTTGTTAATAATTCACTAGCCTATAAAATCTATGTATACATAGGTATATATGTACATGTGATATAATAATACTTACACATTATGTAATTAACTAATTATTTGGTTTTGAGTTCAGTATTTGTGTACATGCTTATATAACATATATATTGCGTTTACATACACTCTCTTAATCATATAAATATATACACAATATATGTATAGATTAATTTATATTTTAATATAATTAAAGCAATTTTGTGGTTAGCACAATATTGGAAAGTTCATTTTATAAATGGATATTTATTGCATATACATATTTACATATATACTGTTATACATATATTTGTATAGTAGTATATAACTCCACATTAATATCTAAAATGATTTATGTATAAATATACTTGATATTTTGAAAATACTATATTTTTTATTCTGGATCTACATGCCTGTATCAAAATGTAATTAAAACAAGTAAAAACGTTTCAGTCGGTATAAACGTAAATAATACCCTGCACTTTGGGAATCTGAATTTAAAAATTTGTTTTTGAAATATTTAGAAATAACTTTGATTGCTAAGTGGCAATTACTTGGATCTATCAAACCACTCAACAGAAGCTTCACGGATATTATGTCTAACCTGTAAGTGCACATACGACGTTCCATTAAAATTTGCAGAGTATATGTAGATCATAATTGGACTTACCTTTACAAAAAATGATATTAATACCTTTTTTAGTTTTTGAAATATTAAAAAAAACTCTTTGAGTTGTATGGCAGCTACCCGAACCCGTTGTCCGAATTGGTCCAATTACATTAGCAGCCGTCGTTGGCACAAAAGAAGCAACTTGTGAAAGTTTGGTTGAATTTGCTTTATTCGTTTTTGAGTTATCGTGCGATCGGAGGGACGAACGGACGGGCATATCGAAATCAACGCAGAAATTTACGCTGAGCAAGAAAATATGTACATGTTCATATCCGAGGCTACTCCTTCAAGTGGTTACAAACTTCATACCAAAGTGAATATACCCTTCACGAAGTGCAGGTTATAAAAATAAATATAAATATAGATAGCATAATTTTAGGGGCAATCATGTTTTATTTAGTTTTATCTAGAGTCTTATTTTAGATATTGTTTTTAAATTTTATATAGTAGGTACATATCGATGTGAATGACAAGAAAAAGTGCTTAGTAAAAGTTATAAAAATTTGCATACGTTGCGGGGCTTTATTGTATAATGGAAAATTTATCAAACTTTAAAAGATTTCCCCTAATTTCCCCGGTAAAAAAATTATTTATATTTCTTTTGAATTTTAAGTAGTAAAATGAAATTATTGCATTTTCGGTAAATTTTTAGAATTTTAGAATTTTAATGTTCTATTGTGCCAATAAATTTTTATTAATTGTGTTACGGGTCTTAATCAATGGTCAAATTGGAATTTACGGCAAAAATTAAGTTTTTGGTTTGAATTACTCTCGGCTTCAAAATTGTCGAAAATTTTTGTTGGAAGTGACCGAATTAGAATTTGTAAGGAAATCTTTGTTATAAAACCTTTTTTAAGAATAAAAGATTTCATGTCAGAGAGATTGTCAGTGAGATGTCACTTTTTATCTTCGAAAATTGCGTTTCAAGGTTAATAACCAAACTTTCTACCTTGTCAGTATTTGACACAATAAAATAATGGAACAAGTGTAATAACACTAAATTTATTTTGTGTGTTTTATTCAGAACTTACACAACAGTATATGCATTTACTTTAACCCTTAAATTACCAGGTATGCGAATCGGACGGATTAACGCATAGTTGCATATAATCAGTTGCTATGAGAAAAATAAGAAATATTTAAAATTGTCCATTACTTTTATAGCTAGAAAATTCATGAACTTTTAGTACAGAAACGTATCAGATACGCTAATACATCTATACATTGTTTTACATTTGGCGACCGTAAATTTTAAAAATTTTAAAATCGTAATTCTAATATAGATAATACAATAAATTAGTTTTTTTTTTTGCGAACTAATCAGGGTTACAAATGTCGAAAATCTGCAAATATGCATGCAAATCTGCAAATCTGCAACATGCAGCAAATAGTATATGTGTATACTAATTATGAGAATTATTCAAGTTATACTAGTTAGGTACATACACACAACACACATTACTTTTCAAAATTATAAAGTTGAAATTTTTTTATTCTAAAATAATCTAAATCCATACACGCATAATGTGTATACACACACATGCGTGTATAAAATAAATTTTTGTTATACATGTATAGTAATAGTACAATTTTATTATAAATAGATTTAAAATTTTAGACTTAAAATTTCTTTAGATTTTACAAAATTTACGGTCTTCTGATTATAATTAAAAACAATTTGTTATCTTAACAAGATTGAATTATTACGCATGATGGACAAAAAATAATTTCATTTTAGCTTTTGTATAAAATTAAAGTTACATATAAAGAAACTATATGGATATATAGTTATAACATAAAGTTTTCATATACAACTATATTTAATAAAAATTTCAAAAAATTTTGCTATTAATGCAATTTTATAAGCTTGATTTGATCCATTTTAAGGATAAAAAATGTTGAATAGTAAAATTTGAAATGTGAATCTTATATGTGTACTTGCTTGTAAGCCTTGGTATACGTACTTTACGTACATATACGTACAAAATATTAAAGTGAAAATAATATACCGTTATGATAGGTTATTTTTTTCCTCATTTTCCAAAATCCTTATTTCCCGCATAATAAAATGTAGTCCTTGATATAATGTTAATAAACTATCTACATAAATATAAAAGAATTGGAGTATAAGTATATATAGAGAAATAATTTTTGTTCCAAATTTTCACGTTTAAATCGTGTATATCATGCTAGGACTGTTGCTATGTGTATATGCGTATTCATTCAAAAATAATTATGTATGTATACATGTGTGTATGTTCTTATTAAATTGGATTAAAATGAAACCCTAGTACAACCTATGACAGATTTTTAATTTTTATTATTTTCAAAAATAAAGGCAAAAATGAAAATAATAAAATTTTTCTCTTATTTTGGGTCCTATTTCGATAAATGTACACGTATACCAGATAAACTTACCAAAAAACTAAAAGGATTTTATAAAATAAGAATAGCTACGATACAAAACAAAAAAAAAGACAAAGCCTTGTATGGTTTAATGAAAAATTTAAATAAGATTTTTAAGTTCTTGTCGTTTCTTTTTTTTTTTTATAATTCTTTCAACTTTTTTTTTCTTATTTTTGATGAAGTTTGAATTTTTTATAATGTCAAGTTAGCTAAAAGTGATCTCATGTAAAAGATAAATTCATTTATATGTTTATGAAATCATATCAGGACTTTTCAAATGGTGGCTTTTAAGAAAATGGCCAGCTGTCGCACAACAATTTTTGCAAATTGTTGTCTGGGTCTCGGGTAAATCTGATTATATGCTCTTACTGAAAAGCTAATAATAAAGATTAAAAATTCAGCTAGAATTGAGCAAATTTTTCTGATAAAACTTTTTAGAAATTTATTAAGACGATATTGGATTCTGCATTGGACCCTAAAAATTTTACAGCTTAGGGAATTTCTTATATTATATTTAATGGTGGATTTGTACGAAAAGCTTGAATTTTTTGTTTGCTTTAAATAATAATGTTAAGTTAGTAGACCTACTGCAGTAAAAACTCAAAAAATATTTTATTTTTATATTGTCAAAATAAATTTAAATAATGTTAAAATTTTTATTTTCATTCTGGGGGAACATTGTCATACTAAATTAAATTTCGTACTATTAGGTAGGATTCCGTTTGTAAACTGCTACTTTGTAATTATTATTGCAATTTCTTTAAAAAGTTCAAGTTACGTAATTTTTAATGAATCAGCAAAGGTACTGCTTTGTCTCCATTTGTCTCTCCTGCCTTGTGCGTTTCTTTACAAAACTTTTATATTCTTTAGGATTAAATGCTGCAATATTGTATATACTTCTTGTTTATTGTGACACGAAAGTGAAAAATATTACAATTTCCGATAATTCATTTCTTTATAACAAGTACATAGGTTTATTTCCGATTTAAAATAAATTTATATCAAAACTAAACAAGGATAATGATGTGTTCCTATCAAAAAATGTAATTTAAAATTTTGATGGTCTTATAGATTAAAAGGTATTATGTTATTTTAGTTTTCATTCTATAGGTATGCAATATAAGAACATATTAAAAGATGGTTAAAAAATTTTAGAAAATAATGTTTAAAACGAACAATTTTCAGTAACCCGAAATGAAAATTCATTTCAGAGCAATCAATATGAGTCGCCTTAGTTTTATAACACTAACATGATATTGTACATTTGGAGTTCACTGTAAAACGTACTTGTAGAACAATACAGCTTATAATAATATAATAATGTTTTCGCAAAATGAATGAAAATTCTCTACTAGTTCTATAATAATAATAATGAAAATAATGTGCTATTATACATACATATATGTACTGGTATATGTGTGTGTATTAAAATTGCTTGACCAGCAGTTTATTGTGTATCTAATTCTCATTACATTGTCCTACAGAATGTTCTTAATTCAAATTTATTGTTTTCTCTTGTATATTAACTAAAACAAAAAATCAAAAACGAACAAAAAATGAAAAACATTTAAGAGAAAACTATTGTGTTCCATATATACATACATGTATATATATGTATATAAATATGTATTCATACTTATTACTTACGTATCCATTTTTGAATATGCTACTTCTGTGTTCACATAATACTGATCAACACAAATATGCGTGCATACCCCCTTATGTATAAAAGTATATAATTTATATTAAATTTTGATGATATTACGTACATATGCATGTGTGTATGCACATACATATGTACATACATATTTTTATGTATTATATTACAATATATTTCATTTAATTTGTTTTTTTTTTTTTTGATATTACAGTATCCGAATGCTTTCGGAAACATCATTGATGGTACAGAATGTTGGTAGAAGAGATAAAGGAGTTTATCAGTGCCTAGTCAATAGTCAAAAAGCTAGTGGTCAAGCAATGGCAGAATTGAAATTGGGTGGTATGTATAGTTGTTTTTTCCTTTTTTGGACATTTATATCTGTATGTATGTAATGATATTAAGTCTAAATTTAGATACTTATGTTTGCATATACATACATTTTAAATATAATGATGTAATGTGTGTATGTGTGTGTGTATAACTTCATTATATTTAAATTGGAAAAAAATGTTATTATTATAAAATGTTACATGTAAATATTTTATAGTTATGAAAGATAAAAGTAAATATACTTAAAATATACTCAAAATATATATATATATATATGTATATATATATATATAAAACATAATGTATAAGTAATATTTACTTTTAATATTAATATTTATATAAAAAAAGTATAAGATAAAAATTAGAAGATATGATTTCGGAAAATGGTCAAATATTATACTAGGGGAAAAAAATAATAACATTATATAAATAAATATATTTGAGTACATGCTTATACATACATACATATGTATTTATTTTATAATAAAATTGCATTAAACTTGTGATTATCTATATTTGAACATTGATGTTTAGTACGCTATTTTACTAAATTTATGAACGTATATGAGTAGTTTATTGGTTTGTTATATTATGTGTGTATTCGAAGGACGTACGAGTATAACAGATGGTTAGAAATAGAATACTGTTTTATATTCATTTTACTCTTTTATTTACCTTAAAACTCCATTGTGTACTATTGTACAACAATAATTGAAACTTTATTTTTGTTTAGCGAAACCTAAATTCCTTTTTTTAAAATAAAGTGGTTTTTCTATGGTACATAAAATAGAATATTAAATTACAGGATTTGTAAGAAAATAGAACAATAAAATTCTAAAATTACTAAAATATAATTGATAATAATAATAATATTATTATTTATTAATTTATTTTAGATTAAATAATGTGAAATTTAAGAAATGTTCATTTAAAATTTTTACAATATTGTAATTATTTATTTCATTAAGGCTGTAATGGATTGAAATGATGAAGTTTTAAAACTAATTCAAATCAACTTTTTTTGCACAATTTTTTTTAGAAACCCTCTTAAATCCTTTTGTTTTCTTGTTCTAATTAAAATTGTAATTAAATCTCGTAAGCAATACCGTGGTTAGTAACAGGTTTCAGGTTATTGGTAATAGAAAATAAATTGAGGAAAAACGTACGATATACGTGCGACTATACGAGTTATTGTATGTTAATTGAAAAAATTATTTAAAAATTAGATTTCAAATTATGCAAATAAAGAAATTTTGTATGATTTTAAGCTTAGGAGCGTCCAAACATAAACATGTACTGTTGTACAAGTGTAATATCATTGGTTTTTGATATTATTGATATTTGAGCTTATATTTCTTAAAAATATCAATATATCTTTGCTTATAAAATTCAATAAAACATTGCTTACAATATCAAGGTCCCACAATACAAGGCAGTTGATTGTGGGACTTCAGTACGTATGGCAAATCAAAATAAAAATACTGACGTTTCCAATAAATTTTTTCAACCATAATTTTTTGAATTTACTTTGCATGCCAATTTTTAAATCGTTGAATAAGCAACTTTTAACTGTTTTTTACTTTTACTGCAATTACCTATTATTACATCCAATAATTTACCATTTGTAATTAGTGCGATAGGCTCGGAAACAGAGTAAATAATCGAATAAAATCTACACTTCGAAAAGTTCAATCGAAAGTTTGAACTTTCAATCGAAAAGTTCGCATTCTAAATGAGACTATTATCAAACTAGTTTCAACATTTTTTCCTTGAAAGGTCTCGGAAAAAACCTTAGTTTTGTAGTTTATATTACCAAGCCTTTCTCATATTATCTTTGGTAGGTTTTATAACAACAAGCTGCAATACAGTTAATTTCGTTCATTGGCAAAGTTGTATAAATGCTATTTTATTTGGTGAATGTTTTCAAAGTCCGTGGATGGACCATGTACAGGAGGTACTATTTCCAAGGAGCCAATCTAGCTTATTTTTAATTTCGATCTACGTGCAATAAAAATATACATTTGTACAAAATTTTAAGTTTCTAAGTTATTGCGTTATCAAGTGACAAACTAACGAACGGATGGAAGTAGCTAGATCAGATCGATTAAGAATATGATTTTGAGTTAAAACATAGGTACATATATATGTTAATACCTTATAGGATCGCAATTTGGGGTAGTTACATAAAGGCCATTAGAAATTAAGTATATTACCGTGAATAATATCCAGGCAAGTATAATAAATATGAGTAAGCGTTTTTATTGCCTACGGACCGCGAGGTACTTATGATATAAACTCCCACAGCAGGTATCTTTTTCGAATACATTACGAAATTAATTAAATATTTATATATATGTATGTGATTATAATTTTTGATAAACTAAAATTTAATATAATAAATATTGACCTCAAAAATTTTAATAAAATTTATTATAATATTCCAGCAAATAAAATAAAATTCTGATTTTGCATAACATACATGGTTTCTAATATAAGAATAATTAATATAGCAATATTAATGTACGTATCTATATTCATAGGTACATAAACACGTTTGTGTGGTAATATGTACACATTTATGTATATGTACATATATGTATATCCTTATTTACAATCAATTTTGAATGGTACTGAAAAATATCATTAATTAAATAAATTTTAAATTAAAATTTGGAAATTTTCCTCAATAATCTTTTCTATCTAGGTCATCAAAATAATTTGAATTTATATGTGCTAAATATAAGCTTTCTATACATACATACATTATATGTATAGAAATATGAAAATAAATCAAATAAATATTGTATAATAAATTATTAATTTAAAATTTAATAGAAATAAGAAATTTTAAAAAATCAAAATAAATTTGATCAAAGCATTTTAACTATGTTTGTATGTATTTGCATATATAACGTTATTGAAAAAATTAAGAAATCTTTAGATTAAGTTTCTAATTCTTTTACTCATTGAAGTGAGAGTATTATATATAAGTGCTTTAGAATTTATTAATAATATTTTATGAGATAAACTTCAAAAATTTAAAATGGTTGCGATTTTTTTTGGGAATGCCTTAATTTCAAAAGTTAAAATGACTCGAATTACAATATGAAAATTCAATTCAGTAAAAATTGTTTTTGAAACAAACTTTCTAAATAAAATTTCGCATTAAAGAAAAATTTGGGCATGTACTGAATAATTTTTGGATAAACCTAAGTTTCTAACTTAAACAGGCATTCCTGAAATTGTCACTTTCAAATTGGTTTTGAAACACACATGAGACTTTGTCAAAATAAAGAGCTTGTAAACACAAATATTGCTATATTGTGTTGATTTAGAAAATTCTATAGATTCGTAATATTGCCAGTTTGGCAACAATATTTGAAGGTATTAAAAATTTATTACAAAATACAGAATTTAGAATCAAAATGACGCAATCACATTCTTAATTGAAATACCAAACATTTTTTGAACTAGTTTCGTTTATGTTGTTCAAAAAATTGACAATTTCTTCTTGAAAAATTGCTTGAATTGAATTAAATTTTGCTCTATCGGATTATAGATTCAAATTAGGAGAATATACAAAATATTGTTGAATTTCAATTTTATGGTAAACCGACTCAGCTCTATGTTCACCCTATTATTTAGTTTAAATTTGCCTTATCGTCACAAATTGGATTCTTAATTTAAAGTTATCGAATATCTATAAAAATTTGGATATTCAGAAAAGTTGAAGTTCTGTTTAGTTTTATGGTGGTCAGTTTGTAGTTGAAAATATTAAATTATACCAAAAACTTGTTTAATATTTTGCCTAGATTCATGATATACTCGATGAACTCGTAAGAGTTGAAACATTATTTAAAATTCATTTTCATCATAGACTTAGAGTTAACATAGTCTGCTTCTGAAATATTAAATTAAACGCATGAATGTGTACCAGGAAATTTTAATATGATATAGTTGCAATCTGCCAATGCGGCTGTCATTTTATTTTTTATTTTTTTTTTGGTTTATACCTACATTATTATGTATGTATGTACAATACATTATATTCTGTTTGAATAGTTAAATAAATAAAATGCAAATCATTTTAATTAATTTGTCTATATATTTTGACCACAATTGAAAATTTTCTGAAAATTAGGAATTTTTCTCATACCTAATAAATAATCTTTCAAATTTCAATTAATATCATTTGAATAATGTTGAAAAATCAATTGTTATAATAAATGTACAGGTAGTATGTTTGTATGTTATTAGACATAATACCACAAAAAAAATTGTTAATTCTAAAAGTTATGAAATTTCTGGATACAATTTGCATGATAATCAAATAATTTCAATGGTATGATAAATTTGTAATTAGGTTCGTAACGCTACTCTAGGATCTTGAAAAGGATTTTTGAAAGGATATTATACTAAATGAATTTTATTCAATTTAAGTTTTGATTAAAGAAACTATCATTTTACACAAGTATTCTAAAACCTATTAGAATTTTCATAAAACTAAAAAACGATTTTCTTTTAGTAAATAAAATATTTTACGAGGCGTAACACTGATCTATGTATAAATTGCCACAGAACACGTCAATCCATATGCCCATAATTTGTTTTGGCCCATGCGAAATTCAAGAAAGTTTGAGTTAATTAGAACCCAAACCTCGAATGCACTTAGTTATCTTACAAAGTGACTGGTTTTTTTCATTGAGGAATAAAACTTTATGAGCGTGAAATGCCACTCTTGTTGGGAGCATTCCATAATACGAACTGTACGAACAAATACTCAATGCAATGGACAATGCTTAATGAATGATAATTTCCCAAATTTGTATATTCGTAGATACCTCTGAGTTATTTTGACCAACAATAAAAATTCTCCATATTTCAAAGTGAAGTGTGAGTGAATCAAATAAGTTAATTATTAAATTAGAAATACCCCATTTCTAATTTATAGTGCGAAAGAATTATTGAAGCGAAAAAACATATTTTTAATTAATGAATTAAGTCAGTTGTGGTTTAAATGCAAATTGATTTTCCTAATGAAAATAAATTCTTTAGTTAATTAGTTTCCATTAAATATTCAATTAAATTTAATTTATCTTAAAATTCAAATTTCCTTTCATTAATTAACTTTTACTTAATTATATGTAAAATTCTTAATAATTGAAGTGATAACATTTTTATTATTTACACAATTTCATGTAAAATGTTTATGTAAATGTTTTTCGAATAGCTGCAAATACCTCTAATGTTCTTCATTTTGAAACGAGTGCAAATTCAGTTTCTATAGACAAACATTGCAATGCTATATGTGCCGTAGTAGACTTGTGACTCACTTAATAAAACAATCATTTGTAAAAATTGTAAAAATTCGGAGTACATTTTATTAGGATGATAGTTATTTGAAAAATAATTGCCTACTTACCTTAATATTATACTATTAGAACTCTTTCTCTAAATTATGCTAAGTTTACAACTAAGTGGTCGTTGCAATGGCAAACACAAATCTGTAAAATTATAGTTTTGGGATATTGCAAAAATAAATTTGAACCTATCGTTTGAAATGTGTACTTTCGCTGTATTTCGCAATTCAGTTTGGTTTTGGGTCCAGTAAACCTTCTCAAAATAAAGAGCTTACACACGCAAATATTGCTATTTTGAGTTAATTTTGCAAATTCTATAGGTTCGTAATGTTGCCAGTTTGGGGACGATTCCCAAATGAAATATGCTCACTTCATCTTTAATAAGTTTTATAAATACTATTTATTACTTCAGTTATTTTGTGTTTTATATGAGAGTTCCTCATTCAAAACTTTAAAGTCATTTAATTTCCACTTCACAATATTCAAAATAGAAATAAAATAGATCACCACTATAAGTACTTTAAAACCATTTCTAAAAACCTTTTACATTAAGGTATACAGGTACAAACCAATGTCTTTAAAAAAATTTCCAAAATGCTATCACAAAGACTATTAAAAACATATTTTTTTTCTCAATAAAATTCCTGTAGATTAAAATAATTTATTATGGAATCCATTTAAAAATATAAGAGCTAGAATATTTCAATAATTTAATAACAGTTTTCATAAGTGTTTATCCCACAATAATGATTCAAATGAAATTATTATTCCAATTATGAAGAAAATCGAAAAGAATTTTTTGCTTTCGTAAATCAATTTATAATTTATTCTTCACATATGAGAAACAGAATATCTTTGAAAGGATATAGAATTAAAATATAATGAAATGTTTTTGTTTGTTCATAATATCCTTTTGTATTTTTAAAGAATTCCATATTTTATTTTAGAGTGTCCTTATATATTTTAAGATGCAAAAAGCTTGTATTATTATATTGAAATAAAATATAATGATTTGAGTTTTCCAGTATATTTAGAACAAATAAATGCTTTTTCAAGTTTTTGAATGTTAGTCCTCCTAACATCGAAATTGCAATAATTGCGTATTGATACACGATTCAACAGTTCAGTATTTACAAGCTATAGTATTATATTGAGTAACACAGTATTAAACCAATTTGAGTAGGATCCATTGATAAACGCTTTGAATGATGCAAATTTCATTTACAAAATCGTAAAAATATCATTTCAACAAAAAGTATGCTCGAACAACATGTTAACGTATATCGAACAAGTTTGAATTCAATAATAGTTTTATAAACTCTTCTTTATCCAAAAATTTTACATGATAAGTTTTGATTGTGGGACATAAATAGACGTGAGCGCAATTAATTTATCAATTGAAATTCTTAATTATTTGAAATATGGCACATTTTTCTTATAATTTTAAGCGGCGATGAAATTAATTTTCATAATTCCAAAGAACTGACAAACTTTTGAAAACATATGAATGCTTGACAATCAGTTTTAAATCTGTACATGCCAACTGGAATCGATAAGAAATTATCAAAATTTAAATTTTCACAGAGGCCAATTTTATTATTAAAGTTATTTAAGTTCTATGTTAGAAATGCAAACGCAAAACTAATTTTTATCTGAATGTACTTAGTATTTTTTGGATTAACATAGTTAATATTGACTAAAATATAAACTTCGTAATACATCTACATACTTTCATCATATTTTACATAATTTACTAAATACAAAATTTTTAGGAAAAGTACTTGTAAGAAATTCTTTTTTTAAGTATGATTTTTTAAATTTTTTGCAATAACATCATGGAATTTTTTTCTTTTAGATACTGTACCGGAATTAATATATACATTTATTGAACAAAATGTTCGTCCTGGACCACATATATCACTTAAATGTTCTGCAAGTGGATCACCACCGCCTCAAGTAAATATAAAATATAAATTAAAATAAAATAAATAAATTTTATGTTTTTGTAATTTTTTTCATTTCTAAAAAAAAATTTTATTTATCGCTTTTCTTTGTTAAATTTTATAACACCTGGTTTCTCGAACCTTTTGGGTGCGTAACCATTTAAGATCACATAGCCTAAATATTACAGGGTTGTAGAAAAAGCTTTGTATGTACTTGAATGTTGTTTTTGCACATAGGTATAACAAATAAAACTCAATCGAAACAGCAAATCTTTAATATGCCAAAATTTACTGTAGTAGCTAGAAAAAATTTTGTTTCAGTTGTAAAACTGCTAAAGAAGTATATAACAATAATGTGATCTTATTTAAATATCACGAGTTTGGTCATTGATTTTTGACAGAAATCTGCAGCCGTTCTTCCTGAATGCATTATTTTTTCTTTTTTTTGGTTTCATTGTAAATGTTATTTTGCATTCAAGTTAGTTTTATCCGTTTTCGAATAGATATCAGCGCTACTTCGTACTAAAATTACTGATAAATTCTTGAATAATGCATGCGAAAAACATTACTCTTTTGATTGTTACCTTTACTCTTTATAACCCATTCAGGTTGAAACGCTAAAGCAATTACGGGGACTGTGAAAACTTAATTTTCCGGTGTTATTAAAATTTATGCGACAATTTACGCCTACAAAATTCTCTTTGTAAAGGTCCGGAAATTAATAATTTGGTAAGAATAGAAGTCTAAAGGCAGTATAATAAATTGGGTTGCATGTAAATTACTTGTTTCTGCTGATTGAGGAATATTTCATTCGTTCACTAACTCGAATTTGGGTTTATGCTCTAAAAACATTCTGGTTCAATATTTTTTGGCAAGAAAAATTAGTATATTTTGATTTATCCTTTCTCAGCATATTAATAACTTTATCCTTATGTTAGAGATCACAAAAATATATTCTTGCGATAAACGGGTCGCGAAGCACAAATGTTACACAGTCCATAACATTATTTATAGATAGTTTTATTGTTCTGGTTTTCGTAAATGTGTCCAAGAAATTTTTAAATTCACAAGGTCTGTAAGCTTGGCTTGCTTGTAGAATAAGTATATAAAGTGCTATATGAATGTATAATTGCTGGAGTTGTATTGAAATCAAGTTTTAACATTATTGCTTCAGAGGCTGTGATGGGTTTATAGAAGATTTTGCATTGATTTTCTTCAAAATAGATTTTTGACAAATAAAGAACGTTTTAAAATAGGTCCTTTTTATTTTGATAATTATGAATATATTAAATAAGAATCCCGAAGTGCTATAATTAAGAATGATTCTTTTTTCTGATTCTCAATTCATGCTATATTGGAACTTTCTAAAAGTTTTCCCACAAACTCGTTTTTCTATGTAAGATTTTACCGTGTGGAATGGTTCAACAATTTAATTTTTTTTTCTTTCAAGTGTTCGGAATTACATAAAATATATTTATTTTATAATGTAATGCTTTAGAACAAAAAAATAAAAGTAATCCATTTCATAAAATAGAATAATTTCCTTTCTGTACAATTTTATGATCCTTGAAATTGATACTTGAAAATGAAAATTTTTCAATTTTATTTGAAGAGAGATTCCGTTGCAAATCCTTATTTCTTTTTGTTTCCTTGCTTCCTTTAACATACACATTACTTACGTGTATGAAAGAAAAGAGAATTCCCTTTCCAGCAATGAAATTATTTTCAAAAAGAAAGGTATTGTGTACATTCTGTCAGAATAAATGGTAGATCGAATAGCAAAACTCAGTTATACACACATTAAATGCAAATGCTTTTATTCGAAGATATTGCAATGCGGTCGATTACGTTGTGCTCTCATCATTTGTGTATGTTTTATTCTATACTTATATTATAATTTACAGTATGTTAAGATCCTTATAAGTTATAACATTTAATTTTTTCCTTTTCCTCATAAATACTTGAATTGTATTATAAATAATGGAAAAATTGATAACTTGTTATTTTTATTTTATTTTTACATTTATTTACAGTTCTCTTGGCTTTTGGATTCTCAACCAATAATCGACATTTCAATGCATTTAAGAGTAGCCATTGGGCAATTTGTTGACACAAATGGTGATGTAATAAGTCACTTAAATATATCGCATGTTAGACCAGATGATGGCGGTTTATATAAATGTATTGCTTCAAATACAATGGGAAATGTTGAGCATTCGGCCCGCTTAAATGTTTATGGTAACTATGCGTAATAATTTTTTGAAATAATAGTATTAATGTTTTAAATTACAAATTGATCTAAGAATTTTTATAAAACAATTCTCGTAGTTGAATTGGGCGGAACTGCCGAATTGTGTGTTTTTGTTCAAAATTTTATAAAATTGGAATGCAAACCGTATAATGTTAAAGAAATTTCATAATGCTCTTAATATTAAGAAAATTTTAAATTCTAAAGTTAAAGATTTTAGATTACGCCGATGCATAAAAGAACATAGCGGAAGCTATGTTTTACCTCTTAGTAAAGAGAGTTAAATGAATGCAACAAAATTATTGCCATTACCGAAACATTAGCTTTGTTTGTTGTGAAGATTTTTTGCGCAGAAATTATTCAATAAACATAAAATTCTAAAATTTATAATCAAGAGTTTATAAATTTCTTTTAAAAAAGTGTTCATTCTGACCTACATTTTTTACCATAAAATTCTTCTAAAAAACCAAACATCTATACAGCCCTATCTAAAAAAAATATAAATTTGAGTCAAACCAATGGTTTGTAATGAAACCCTTTTGCTTCCATAAGTTAAGATAATGCTTTTAAAAACAATCTAGCTACGTGCTATATTATTAAAATAACTTTCATACCTGTGGGTCTTTCAATCATATTTCAGAGATTGCATACATTTAGGATGAAAAATGTAGGCATTCTTTGAAATAAGACAAAACAAATATTTAGAGTTGCGTTAATATAATTATATTTTTTAATGGTAAGGAATTTGCCATTAAAAATATAATGCATTTATAAAAATTCGGAAAAACTTGCAGTTGCGGAAATATGAAGTGCCGAAAATTAAAATTTTTCAAATTTCGAAAAGCGATAACTTGAAAGGGGGTGGAGGTGGAAAAAAGCTTTCTTGCAACGAAATTATAAAATTTGTAAGTGTCAAAAGCTGCTAAAATTTTAAATTGCTACAACCAGCGGTCTAGAAGGAAAACGATATCAGAAATTTGGAAAAAAACAGATTTTAGATAACGGTAAATTTTAACGGCCATTTTGTTTTTAAAAAGTTAACAGCTATGGTATGCGTGGTAGAAAAAACCAGCCACTCTTTTTCTGCGTTTGTAAAATTAGAAAAATGCTTTTAGTTTCGCTGCAATAAATAATCAAAAAATGGCATTTTTATAGTGTTGTGGTACTGTAACTTTTAGAGGGAGAGAGATAGTCAAAAATTTTCTTCTACTGAAATAAGTTTCTAGTAAAGATCCATGTGCATATGCAATTTCAGTTTTTTAATATTCAAGAGTGCAGATGTTTTGCAAATATGTCCACGGACGGACGGATGGGCGGAATGAGTGAAAATAATAAGCAATTTTTTTCAAAATTTTTGGAAAAGTGCTAAAAATCAAGAACACAAACCATTATTTTTAAAGAAATGTTAGTTATTTTCCCTTTGCAGTTTATTTCAAAAAGGATTTTCTATTTTGATAAATTTATATGCCAACAAAATATTAAAATTTAATTCACTTATTTTAGGATTATAAGTTAAATTATAGAAAATCCTATGCATTTCATCTTTCTTTGGTTGGAAGGAATAATTAATTTATTAAAATTCTAAATGAATTGATCTCTAAATAAATGGATTAAATAAAATCAATATTATATAATATAGGACAGCATTGCAAATAGCAATGTTAGCAAAATTTTCTATCAAATTGAAATTTTGCTAGAAAACCTTATAAAAAGATGGATTTTTGAAAATTTTTAGAGAATTTGAGGAGATTTTCAATATAATTTTGTGTTAGAATGGTATTTAAAATTTTATTGGTAGAGAGAATAATAGTGAAAAAAATGCGAGAGTGTGGTAGAATAAATGCAAATGTGTGTGTTATAGTTTTAATAAATTTACAGAAATAATGAATTAATTTTAAAATTGAAATTCGGTTTACTGATACCTGAAAAACCTTGTACCTAAAAATTGTGACCTTTTGAGTTTTTGAAACGAGTTTATTTGAGTTTTTATGTAAAATTTACACGACATGGAGGAGAAATATCAAATATTTTATTGTAATTATTGAAATTATTATGAAAATCTTAATTTTTATAATTAAATCTGCATTTTTTTCAATAAAATAATTTTAATTATTTTATTTCTTCAATTAGTTTGAAGCGATAATAGTTGCTTGCAATTAAGTTGTTCTTCTTCAATTCTTCAAAAATTGCATACTTTTGGGTTTCCTTTGATTATTAATGCAGTGTAAATTTGAAAATTTCGGAAGAAAAATATTAAAAATATTTTTTAAAATATATTAAAATCCTGATGCAAACAATACTTATTGTGTAATACATTTTTTTTTTAGTATTCATCAAAAAACTTCATTTTATTTTAAAAAATATTATGTAAATCATTATTAATGTTGCAATTCCATATATATATATATGTGCATGTATTGCAGTCTATTGTTATATATATTTGATATATTCGATATAAATAGGCATCACTGTTCAATTTACATACATGCGTATACATAATATGAAGTTTTTGTAATGAATATAAATTAAAATGTACATATAGATGATAAAATATCAGGCATAAAACTTTTTGGTATCCTGATTCTGCAATTCAAATTTGAATAATATATGGTATGTATGTGTGCAAGAGTGTGTTCATAGTACATTTTGCATATAAATTATGTATATTTTTTTCTTGTATGTTGTACTTTTGTAGACTATTGACATAGAAATAATACATTCTCACAAATAATCCTTGTACATTATTGTACATGCAAAATTTATATAAGACAATTTCTAACGATCAAATCAATTTGTATTGATTTTGGACCGTAACTTTTTTGTGTTAAAGTTTTCTCGGTTTAATGTTAACAAAGAAAAAAATTTCACTTATATATTTTGGAAATGTAGAATATAAAATATTTGAATTTAGAAGAAGGTTCTAATGAAAATTTTACGTGATCGCACAAGAACGTTTGTATACAAAATATTAATTTAGTGTTTAGACTAACTTATCCTTTACGAATCTGATTTCTACCAAATAAAAGGTGAAAACATTTTGTTTATATTTTGAAAATTTAAAATATGTCAGGTTGTATTGTGTTATTATTATAATTGTTGAATAATTCGTAGTGCACCTAAAAGTATGCAATTTTCAATATAAAACAGCTTAAATTTTGCACGCTGTTTTTTATCAAAATCAATTGGAAAAATCGAAAAATCAAAACCTAACATAAATAGAACACCTAACAAACCGCCAAATATTAAGCAAATACTGCAGCAGCACTGAATTTCATGTTTACATAATAAGAATACCCTCGTTGAAAGTCAACAAACGGGAAAATTTTATATTCGATTCTATGCAAAGTTTATGTATGGAAATTTTGATATAGATTAATAGTAATAGAATGAAAGCAATTTGTCCATAAAAAAAAATTCAAACATCAATATTGCATACAACAGAATTCGTAAATACATGTGTACATACAATAGTATTCGAGCATCGACCAGCTCCCAGTTGTTTTCTTTTTGTTAACAGGATAAAGCAAAATTGTAATTTAACTGGGATTTATTTATCTTGATAGTTCATTTTAATGAGATACATATACATACATAAAGATATACACTTGTGCATTATATAAATGCCTATTTAAACACACATAATACATGCACTTTAGTTTGATGTATACGTTAACCAAAAAAAAAAAAATCATCAATTTTACTAACACATTCAATCACAATTCAAATATTGCGAGAGTACATGTGATCTATACCCAAATTTATATTTTTGTACTGCAACTTTGATGTCGGCATCAGAAATAAATTTTTTCCCATTTTTGGTAATTTTATTTTTGGTAGTGCATTTACAGTAAAACTGATAGTAAATAAAAAAAATATTGGAATTAAAAGGATATTTGCAATTTTTGCGATTCAATAAAAATTCTAATGCAAGAAGAATCAATAAACAGATTCAAAAAAAATTCCTCTTCTATTTCAAATATTCTGTCAATTATTTTATTAGAACATTGTAGTTTTATAAAATTCAATTTATTAGCGAAATTTCTTAAAAAGCACGGCAATGTTTACATTAAAAATTATTTTAATGCTTTGATTTAAAAAAGCAAACAAGAATATAGAAATGAACTCTTCGTTCCAACATTAATTAAAAATTTATACAGTAAAATTATAGTAGATTTAAGAGTTGATTAATATCGTACGTAAATTTTAGATTGTTTTAGAAAATTTTTATAATCGGAACTATAATTTTAAACAAATTTATTCAGCCATTGCTGCCAGGCTTCATTTTTATATTAAAACTAAATTAACCTTAGTGTTTATACTCAAACCAGTAACTTTATTTCGTACACTTAATATAACACGAGTTTGTGTTTAAGTTTTTTAAGAAAATACATAAGAGTAGGAGAAAATACATAAGATTCGGTAGAAAAACAGAGACAATTGCAATAAATAAAAATCTAGTATAATACTACAACTAAAATTAAGTCAGGCGGTTTGTTTTCTGATAGTTGGCCATTTATAATTAACAACGACTTTTTCTGTTATGATAAATGTGTATAACCACAAATTGGTCATGAAATTATATAATCTGTATGAGATTTGTGGCTATAAAGCAATTTCAAACGAATACTGGCAATAATTCTTTCTTGTGGAAGGATGTTTTAGGCATTAACAGAAATTACGTTTTTGTTTAGTTGTACTAGATTGATATCTATCTGGCAGTGGACTCGCTTTCTCCATTTGATAATTCTATTTTAGATTTTAATCTATCCCACTTCTGTGGTTAAAATTTTTCATAATTTTAATCGCAACTATGTTTTATTCTAAATATACTGCATAAGCAATCGAAGCAACACTTTTCAATATATTGAAAAAAAAAGTTCAACTATAAAAACAAGGTTCTCTTGTAGTTATCTGCAAGGACATTTACGAAATAATTTGTCCAAATTGCCGACATTCACTTTTGTGCAAGAATCATTTTTAAACCATAAACGAACTGAATTTTTACAGCAGCAAACGTAAAATACCCAATATAATTCTAACGTCTTTAAAGATGTAGTAGAATTAAGAGTTTTGGAAAGAGTAAAAACAACTTAAAGCGTGAACTTTTCAAGTTCCTAATGCAAATTATCCAAATTCAATGCGATTAATGAGATTATTGCTAAATTCTACCGAATCCGCGATCATGCAAGACTGTATGATTTTGAAAATATTTTATAAATTCGATGAATTGCTCAAAGGGATACTTTTAAAAATTAATTAACATAAATTACATTCTTCTTTTTGCTTCCCAAATCTGTTGCCCATTGATGTTATATGAAAGCTGCCCTAAAGTGCACTTGCCTCTATTTGTCTTTCCACATAATACTTTTGTTCGTATTCAATTTGTAAGAAAATTGCGTTAAAAATATTTTGAATTGGTTTGTAATTGAAATGAAATTAAGCCTCGCCATTTAGAAGACACCAATTTTCTAATTTAAGTTTTTCTATGCTTAAAACAAGTGGCACATATTTTTTAAATTGGAAATAAAAAATTCAATTTATATTTTTATAAAATTCTTAAAAACAACCAAAATATTTAATAATAATTGATTTTTTTTTTGCGAATAATATTATTTGATGTACATACATATATATATGTATGTAGATAATTGAAATTTAAAGCTTATAATCCTTTAAATTATTTATAATTTGACAGTTATTTTTTGTAAATAAATTTTAAAGAATTTTCACATGATTTTTAAAATATTTGACATGAAATATGGAATATCAATTTCCTCCCTTATTTCCTGGCACTTAATAAAAATTTCAATTAATATAAAACCAATAAAATCATAATATGTATAAGTATTTATACTCATATCCTTGCATAATAATTTATGTATGTAAGTATATGTGTACATAAACAAATATACGCATTCGAATGAATGTCATATTGTTTACCACAAATAAACATAATTGACATTTTCAAGAATTATTTATATTTTTGTTAAATGATTGTTTATAATTAAAAGCCAAATGCAATAAAGCATCCTTGAACTTTAATTATGAATTCAAGTCATTTTTAATTTACTGATTTTCCTTTACATATGTATACCTACCATATAAAAATACTGTTTACGAAAACAATGGTACATACATAAACATTTCGTTATAACTGTAGTTTAATTTTTGTTTTTATTATTGTTTTTCTTGTTTATTGTTAATAAAAATTTTCTGAATTAAAAAAAAAAAAAAAAATTTGTTTTTGAATCTTTTTTTTTTTTTGTTGTTGTTTGTTTGCATTTGAATCCTTTGATCTGAATGTTTTCCATTGTATCAATGATTATTTTAATTTTCCTTACAGGTCCGCCATATGTTAGAGCAGTTGGTCCGATAAAAGCAGTTGCTGGAGATGATATTATAATTCATTGCCCATTTTCTGGTTATCCAATAGAGAAAATACGTTGGGAAAAAGGACACCAGGAATTAACATCAAGTAAGGAATACGAAAAAGAGGATGAAGTAGAGAAAAGAGAGAAGAGAAAAGAAGAAAAAAGAAAAATATTCTAGACGAATTTTTCATTATCGTTATTATTTGGTTGTTGGCCATTTTTCTTTCTCATTTTTATTTCGACAATTTTTATTTTTTCATTCTTTTTATTTTAGTTCGTCTTATTTCGTAGTTTCCTTGGTTTGAATTTTTTTTTTCATTGTTCAAAATCTTTTAACATTTTATTTCTCGATTTCATTATCAGTTTAATTTCAATTTCATTTCGTTCCGTTCCTCTCATTTTTGATTTTTTTCTCATGTCTACAATTTTTCCGTTAGATTTTATTCTTATTTTTTAATTGAAAATTTTTTTAATTAATTTTTTTCCCGTCATTATTTTTTTTTCCTATTATCATTCTTATAGTTTTTTCTTTTTTTACAGGTAAATCAAAATGTTAAAAATTTAATATTAGAAAGAGAAAGAAAATTTCCATTATTTTGTTATTTTTTTTTTTGCTTAGGGGTTTATCGTCGAATTTTGATAATTTTTTTTTCTTTTTTCTTATCTAATTTCAGATGCTCATTATATCGTTTCAAGTGTCCAACAAGGTGGATATCTTCTTGTTAAACAAGTTGATTCGACAAGAGATGCTGGATTGTACACATGTATTGTAAAAAATCGAATGGGTGAAGAAGCGAGACGTGATATTCAATTAACTGTTAATAGTAAGTATATAAAACATTTAAGATTTACATACTTACTTACAATTATTAGTTTTGAAAAAAAAGTTTTGCTAATAAAATGAAAAGAAAAAAACGGAAAGGAAAAAATCAAAGAGAAGTAGAGAGTCGAAGGTGATAAAAATAAAAGTAATGAAAAGAAAAGCAAAATTATAAAAAAAAAATTACGCTTTTTTTTTCTCGTAATAAAAGAGAAGAAATAAATTAATTTTCAGCCGTCACATTTGATGTTTTTTTTTTTTCAATTTAAATATTGATTCCTTTAGTATTGAAATTTTCATAAAAAAATAACCAACTTGAACATTGTTCTGTAGAAATGCCGTAATAATATGTCCGTCAGCAATATCATTAGTTTTTAGATAATTTCAGAGTTTCGACATCTATTGGATAACTAGCATTACTAAATGAAATAAAGAAAAAAATTTATTTATTCTTAACAAAATTAATTTGTCCAACATAACAGATTTTTACTCCTAATTATAAAGTATTTAAAATTTCAAATTTTGGTCAATTTTGAATCAAAAAACACGTAATAGAGATTTGAATTAAGGCAAATATCTAGAAACATAGAAATTAATCGGTTTAGTAACAGTTCCGTTGACTACAAACAGAATACAATTTTTATGAACGTAAAATTCTCTAATTGTGCTGCAATTCTTCATCAAGTCTCCATATTATTCAAATTGCTTTAAGAACAATTTTTTTGTTTACCCAAAAGCATAATACTTATCCGGAAACTAATTTAATATTACCCTCTACTTATTATTTATCTTAACAATTATAAGTACTTTAATATATTAAAATTAATGAAATGCATTTGAATCCTTTTGTTGCTAAAATTTTATTTGACTTCCTGTTCAATTCTTTTCCAAATTAAAAAATTGAAATAATTGAAAATAAAATAAAAAAACAAATAGTCTGCAAATCTGAGTTTATATTTTGTACTTTAACTTGAATATTCGAAGAAAAATCACAAATGCACAGCATTAAATATACTTTGTTTAAAATACATAGAAAAGGTTTTTTGTCAAAAATATCAGGCCATTATACTTCCGATGGAGTAAAGAAAAGGATTAAATTGAATTTAATATGTTTTCCAAATATATTTTTATAGCAATAGAAAAATTAAATATTAAAATCTTTAATGCATTTTCAGAGTTGAATTTTGTGAAATTTTTAGGGTCATCGAATTATTTTTTAAATTTAAGGAATTTAAGAAGTTTAAGTTTAATTATTATGGTAACAACATATTATGAAGGTCTGACTGACTGAAAACTATTCACTGATCTACATGATTTAGGGATTTTAAGGTTCAAATGAAATAAGCTTTTCAAATGATAAAAGTTGTCAAAAAATTTGCCATTAATTTTTTTAAGCTGAGACAGTTAATGGCATTTTCTTATCAAAAAATATATGAAAATTTTTAATTACTTTAATCCGTTCTTGATCTAAGGATTCTCTTATAATAAAGTAACCACCTAATGGTTTGGTTACAGTCTGCCACCTTAAACGAGATAGGTTTCACTGTGCCATTTCTGTGTCAGCTATACGAATGATTTCCAATACTCGCATATGAAAATGTTTATGGAAATAACATTTTTTAGAATCTTGGCACTTTTAGTGAGCTTGCGATGCATTTTAAGGTGCAATAATATTGTTTTAAATTTATTGCAGACAGAGGAGTAAGATGGCAATCAGATTTTATTAAAATAGTGGCTCAATTAACATTCTTGTTTGTGCGAAATTTGAATACTATTATAAGTTTTATAGTTCGTGACTTACTGCCGATTTGTTTTGAGAGTTGTATGGCATATCTCGCGGCTCTTACGTCAACCATTCTTTGCGATTGATTAAAATTTAGTTAGCCTAACTTAATGTCCTTTTGAGGTATCGCTGAGACCGACGGATTAAGATAAAACGACTTGATTTCGGCAATTGATGTTTTTCTTCTATCAAATCTATTTCTATTCACTCGCATATTTTAAATTAATTGCTTTACTGGAACACCTCTTTAGTGGTATCAACCGTACACTAATTTTAGTATTTCTAGAAATTTGTTTAAAATTTATTAATTCCATTAAATTATTTATTAATTATTCATTAAATTCGTAATGTACCTACCATATCACTTACAAACTCCATTTTGTTTAAAAAAATTAAATTTTCCTATTGAGAAAAAAAATCTATTAGAGTAAATGTCGAAATTTGTATGGTATGTCTTTAAAATTCGCTCGAACTGGATAATTTTAATAACTTCAGATGCCAAATGGTGTCGAGATTTCAAAAATATTTTTTTCAAATTTTTAAATTGCACCCAATGTGAAAAAAATGCATTTAAAAATTTCAAACCATATAGGTACTATTCTTTACAAAAATTGGCGAAAATTAAAAACCTATAATTTTTTTTACCAAGAAAAGTTTCGAAAAAAAATTTTTTGATTACTAGATTTTTTTTGTTTTTTCGTAATACAAAATTCTAGTTTTTCTTTTCAAAAATTTCAAATTTTTTAAAATCAATTTTTTCGTTTTAATTTTATTGTTATAAATTTTCAATAAAAACATTAAAAATGTCAATTGGTTTTTTAAGTGACTCTTGTCATAAAAAATTAATTATAGTTGGTAATTACAGCGCTTAAAATTAATAAAAATCAAAAATAGTGAAAAATAGGGTCTTAAAATCTTGACATAGAAATGGCTATATCTTCTGTACCATAAAAATTTTTTTAATGATTGAGGATTTAAATTAAAGCTTAAGTAGCTAGGCAAATTTCTATTAAAATATTTCAACGGTTCGACCAATTTCTTACGAAATTACCTAGTTAGAATAAACTGAAAAAATAAAGCAAGCGAAAAATTTCATTTTTTCTAAAGTTCGAATGCTTGGTATTCCGAAAATACTTAAAATTCAGAATCAAATAGCCTGTCTATTTGAAGCCCTCTACTAGACCTTTCAGAAACTGTTGGTTTGAAGTTCCTATCTTTTTCAGAACGGAAGTTATAATCAAAAAAACTTGGATAAGTGAAAGTTTCGTAAAAATTCGTTAATATCCCTGGAACTCGGAAACCCTTGGGATTTGGCATTAAGTTTGGAACAAAAGTATTACCCAGTTTCGATTATCTAATCAATGGTATATGTTGTAGTATACCTTTCTGAAACACCACCCTGTGTATATTACCTTATTCGCTTATGCAAAATTTCAGCACTGTAATTTCAATAAATTTCATAATATACGACCGAATGCCTTTCGAAGTGGTATGCCTGGTACCACCACAAGTCAAGAAAATTTCAACTAATTTTATTAAATATAAGAGCCCCGATATAATATTTACTTGTGGGAAATTTTAGTTCTTAAAATCTTATAATATCTGAAATTTAGCCAAATAACTTCTGAAGTTGTATAGCTGCCAGAACCACTGCCTCGATCAAATTCAATTTAAATAAAGTTCTGTCTTTCACTGTTATACATCATTTGTGAAAATTTGGTGAGCTTACCTTAATTAGTTTTTGAATTATCGTTGGACGGGCGGACAGACATGGGTAAATCGACTCAGAATTGAAAGTTATCCAAAACATATACTTGGATTTATAACTCAGACCCTTACGTTCGTAAGGGTATAATCAGTAGAAATTGATGTGACTTTCCGATTTTATAATTTTAATTGTGTACACATTAACAGTTTTCATAAGAAAAAATTATTAAATGTACATATGATAAGCACTATACACCGATCTGGTATATTTAATGCCGAGTATAAATTGAAATCCAATAATTCTAAACCGGATCTTATTAATTCATATTTAAAACTTAGCTATATGCTTACATAATGAAGAATATTGGGTTTTAAATTATGCAAACTCATTTCCTAATTGTTTTTATTATTCGAACTTGTCCTTTTTATTTAGTAATTAAATTTTCCATATATGTACATATTTTAATTAATAATTTTCTTATATTTTCTTACTCTTTCAGGTCCACCTGTAATTGAACCATTTAAATTTCCAAAAAATTTACAAGAGGGTGGTAGAGCTCAAATTACTTGTGCTGTGTCGTCTGGTGATATGCCAATATATTTTAGTTGGAAAAAAGATGATATGCCAATTCCAATTAGTTTACAGGTATATTTTGTCTTTTAATGTCATGAATGAGTTAAGTTTATGTATATGTGTGTGTTTAAATTAATTTTTATATTGACATACAATACAATGTTGATATTTTATTAGGACTTCTTTTATTAACATTTTTGATATTTTTATTTAATTTTTTTGTTACTTACTTGGAAGAAAATGGAAAAAATATAAGAAAGGTTTCTGCAATTTTTGTAAAACGAGAAGATTGAAAGGGTGTTGTATTTCTTAATTTATTTTCCAATAAATGTACAATACAATGGATACATCAAAATTCATATTCATGTAAATTTTTCATGAATATAAGTATGTATGTATATTATTATTGTGTTAAGTAAAATATAAGTAGATATGTGCCATATTATTTATACAGAGTGCCATATTATTTATTCAGGTATTCGTAGTTAGTGTTCATTTTAGAAATCAAAACAGATTATGTTAAGAAGAAACTTATAAGGATTTTTGAATTTTCAATAAATATCTGTGGAGAAATCTCTTATTTTCACCTTTTCACAAAATTTTATTGAAATATAAAATTAATTTTGTATGCCTTATTTGAATTGAAAAATTTCAAAGAAATTTCACAATTTTTAAAAACAAAATAATTTTAGGAAATAATTTATGATTTTCTTATAAGTATGTACAATTGTGCATATGCATTATGTCCGCAATCATTCTAAAAATAACCACCATATAAGACGACGTATAATTATAATTGAAACTTTCTTTTAATTCTTTTACCTTTAAAACCTTTAATACGCACCTAGCCTACCCATATAATTGTATATAATACGTAAGTAACCATATAATACGTAAGTAACTACGTTTCTACAATAACACAATTTGTTTAGTTATCACTCTATTAAAGAATAAGATTTAGATTTTTCGAAGAATTCAACTATACAAAAAATATTTACAATTTTTAACCTCCATCCCACATCAAGTCCATCCTAAAATCAAGTTTTGTTCGAATTAAATGAAAAGCGATCGTTTTATGTTTCAGAATTTCTGAGAAGAAATCTTGATTTTGATTTCTGTACAAGTTCTACTACAACTTATTACTTCGTCCAGATAAAGATTTCTTTTTTAAAAAGTGACTGTGTTGCTTTCTGTTTCTAAGAATATTATATCTGTATAACAACTAAATAACAATTAAATATTATCCTTTAAATGAAAATATAGGTTCTTAAAAAAATTAGTAACTATGACGATTAGTTTGACTTCTACACGTACCACAACTAGTTTTCATTTTTGATAATTATTACCATCATTAATCCAAATTTTTCTGGTTAAATTTTCATGAATATTTCTTATATTACTTCTTCAATGTTCGTCATATACCACATTTCTCACTTATTGAAAAAAACCAAGTTTCAATAAAATCATCAAAAACGGCAACAAGTAATCCACACCGGTGCGAAAAGATAACCCAACTGATAACAAATCTTATACGTTGCTTTAATTATTAAATTGTGGTAGGGATTGTTAAACTTACAAAATTTTTTACCATTAGTTGTTTTTTTAGTGAAACACTTTGTAATTGTAACAATGTTTTCTTCTTTACACAAATATAAGAGTGTGTTTCTTTGATAAAATAAATTGAAATATTAAATTATCATTTTATTATTACATTCTGTGATAACGATCAATACATAGAAAATGGACTGTTGTGAAGTACCGGAGTAAACAAATAAGACTGTTTTGTTGTTATATTGCATATAAAGCTCGTATGTATATATATTCAAATTCTATTGTCATGTACTGGCTTATTGAGATAAAATTGTAAGGTAGGGTGGGTCTCTTTAGTTGTGAATTGAGCTGAGAGTTTTTATATTATTATTCTATTATCAATTTCAAATAAAGCTGTCTATGTATGTATGTACATAGATATAAGTGTAGGATTCTTATTTGTATTTTTAATTTTCTTTTTTTTCTCAATTTTTGCTTTTTTTTTTTATATTATTATTGTTTTGTCAAAAATTTCATTTAGAACATTTTACTTTTTCTCTTATTTTTCAACATAAATTCTCATTTTGTTTTTTTTTGTGATTTTTTGATTTTTCAATTTTATGGATTCAGGTTACTGAGAAAAAAGAAGAATTTTTCTCATTGTTAGTATTCAAGGATATTAGCTCAAAGCATAGTGGAAGATATACATGTTTTGCATCAAATGCTGCTGCTAAGGTGAACTACACTGCAGATCTTCAAGTAAGAGGTAATTAACATAGATATGTATGTATAGAATTAAAAAAAAAACAAAAAACAAACTAACAAAGAGGTTGTTTACATTTAAATTTTATAGTTATAATATAATAAGTAGGTACATATACCTACATATTTAGGTATGTACTTTTTATATTTGAGTACCTTGAATATTATACATAATATGAGTATATAATATATGTTATAAGTACTGATTAAGTTAGTGACATACTATTTACAAACATATGTGTATACAGTTGAAAACTCTTCTACATTTATACCTATAATATGTATTAATGAATGTGGATTTTTATTTTATTTTGGTATTGTTGTCATTATATGTTGTTGAAATGTTTATAGAGTGGATACTTAAAAAATATTTTAAGTACCTAACCGGGAAATTCATATATAAAGGAAAATGAAGACTCATTCAATTTCTCTAATTTTTTTTTTAATAAATTTTGAAAATTAACTTTAAAATAAGAAAATTTTAATTGAAATAAATTAATGATTAGATATTTTACATCTGTGTCTACTTTTATTCCATAATAGTTTATTTTTCTAAATTATGTTAACTAAGTTCTTGTATAATTTGCTTTAGTTTGTAAAAAATCTTGTAAAGGATGCTTACAACTCAAGTATATTTTAACCACATACAATGTAAATTATAATTTGAAATTCAAGTTAAATTTCTTTATTTAAAAATTTTTTTTTGAAAATTTGAAACAAGTTAGCCTTAAGTCATTTACAAAAGTTTTTTCTTTAAAATTTAGGATTTTTTATTAATTTTAAATATTATTGACTCTACAATGCTCAAAAATATATTTCAACAAAAATAATATACAAATAAAAATCCTTAATCTTCTAAATCTTGAAAGCAAAAAATTTTATATAATATTTTCAATTATACAATAAATTCGCCATTTTAATAAAAATTCTAAAAATGTAATATAATAATCTTAATTCAGTGGCACCACGATGGTCTTATGAACCTATGGATACGGCAATAATGCTTGGTAATACAATATCAATATTATGCGAAGCTGAAGGATATCCACCACCGGTTGTAACATGGTTTAAAGGTCAAGGTTAGTACAATCATATTTTATGATTTAATTAAATTAGAAAATAATAATATTTTATCTTTTATATTAAAAATAAGTAATGACCTTTAGGTGATTTGTGGAAGATAGCAAGATTGCAAGGAACTTTGATTCACGTCCTCTCATTTAGTATTTTTTTAGCAACTAAATTAAATAAGAAAATTATATAGCAACTAACTAGCTAAAATTAATTGTATCGAATGCACAAATACCATAATGTTGTTCTACATTAAAAATTTCAACTAATTCTTAAATTATTTTGGAGTTACCAACAACTGTGGCAATTCTTTTGTGTCTCAACATCTACAAACTTTGTTGTATCGACTATGAAAAATTGTTTTCAAAATTACACCCATTTAAAATAAAAAAATAAATAATTTGGACTTATTTGGAATTTTTCTTTTAATTCGCATGACATTCATTTAGAGGTCTAGATTCATAGGCCATCGAAAAAATAATTTTCTGTCGATTTTTATTCAAATTGCGATTATATGAGTCTATTTTTCTATTTGAGTCAATTTTAAGCTTGCCACAGTCGGTCATAGCCTTTAGTGATTTAATAACCACCTTTCTAGAAAATTGTTTTAAATAAAATAAAATAATTTTTTTTTGGATTCTAATTTCCATTTTTAATTCCTTTTTAATATTTTAAAAATTTTTAAATAAACTCATGTTTTATACATAATAAATATTTTTTTTTTCTATAACTAATTTAAAATTCTATTATGATATTATAAATTTATTTAATTAGTGTAAAAATTTTTTTTTAAAATTTGATAATAAAAATAAAATTATTATGCTTGTATTTCTAAATATCTAGATAAAACATCAAAAGATTTTCGACCAATACCAATGAAAAATAATTCATTAATATTAAATTTTGCAACACAATCGGACGAAGGTTATTATATGTGTCAGGCAACAAATGAAATTGGTAATGGTTTAAAAAAGATAATCAGAATAAATGTTAATGGTAAGTGATTATTTTTAATGGTACAATTAATTAATATATAAATTATTATTAATGCAAGTAGAAAATTTTCTATTGAAATTTTTAATACGATTTCATGCATTATATAGAATAATGCAAGTAGGATATCCTCTATATGTGATTGTTTGTATGTTATTCTTAATAAAAATGAAAATAGAATAAATTACCCAGAAAATTCACTTTTATATAAAATGATAAAATAAAATATTGAGAATATTATGCAAATCCATGCAAAATTTGTTTAACAATTGCAATGAATTTGAAGTTTTTTTGGGAAAATCAAAATAAATTTAAGGATATTCTTGTTTTTCTGAAGCATGGAATATTTTCTGCTTGTTTTCCATCTTGAAAATTTATTTTTATCATTGATATATTGTTAAAATTATGATGATAAATCAAAAAGAAATTTTAATAATATCAGAATTTTATCTTCAATTTTTAAATATTCTTTTACTCGATTTCCATATAAAATCAATGAAATCTTTCTTAAATCTTCTACCACAAATCTTGATTGCAAAATTATTATTTTAAAATTAATTTAGGCCAAAATAAATTTATAATGTTTAATTTTTATTTAAAATTTACTTAGTATACAGCATTTTTCACATACATACATATATGTTTGTATATTAATGTTGAAGCAAGACCTGTAAGGAAGAATAAATTTGTGTATACATAATAGGCATTAGAAAATATGGTTTTTGATAATGCATTTTTCTCTATATAAAATCCATTTAATTCTGAAATATATTTCATTTTCAATATACAATAAATCATTATTAAAAGTCCATATAAAAATTAATACAGATAAGAATTATTGAATAGCTTAACGCTTCTACTGAAATTTGAAATATAATTAATTGATATTAGTTTGTAATATGTACCAAGTAAGATTATATAGAAAGTATATAAGTATTTAAACATTATTACTCCAAAAACTAATAGATAATTTATTCACTATATTGTCTATGAATATGCTCTCCGCATTATATAATGACAACATCATATTATGGGGTATATACTTAAGTACACTTGCATAAAATAAGTCATCAATTTTATACACAATTCTAGATTAAAAAACTGAAATATGGGATTAACTTTTTGATTTTTTTGAAACATAACTCTAGCAGGAATTTCAGGAATTGACCGACCTGCGATATAAATTTCATTTTGCTGTTATTCTACCACAATATAATAGTATTAATTTCATGTTCCATTAGTTTTTAAAGCTAGTTTTAGTGTTCTTCTAAGATTACAATTTCAAGTATAATTTCACAGAATTGCTCTAAATACCAATTTTATGATTTAATTGTTTAATAAATGCAAGTCCCACTTTAAACTGCACTTTAATTTTATTTCATTAATTCTAACTAATGAAAGGTAGGTGCGTTATCTATGAAACCAGAAAATTTAATGATTCAATGCAGTCATTAGTATAAATTTTCAATTAAGATTTTATAATATTTATGAAGTTCCCATTTGGTAGCAATTATTTTGCTGGCAGAATAAAAAACAAATGAAAAGAAAAATTAAAAATTAGTAAAAATATTTTTAAAACATCAAGTTGAATTCAAATAAATTGTATATAAAAATCAAATTGCGTTTAGGCTCCATTAAATTCAACTAATTCGAAGGTATAGAAAAACAATCCCTTACATGGGATGGTTATTATCATTATGTTGAAGCTAAAGAAATATAAAATAAAAAAGAGAAATAAATGTATATGGAATCAGGCTTCATTATAGCACTTTTTACATAATCGTGTATGTTAAAGTTTATTCAAAATACCAAAATTGCTTGCTCTCAATTTCATAAATATAGAATAATGTTAGCATTGCAACATATAATTAACTTAGGATACATTCCAAATACAATAACACCTCGTGTCTTTCAATCTATAATGAAAATTATATGGAACGGGTGTTTTTGTACTTTTACAATCATATATTTCGTTGTATATCACCTTATTAGTTCAGATTTTGTGAGGGCGACGCTTAAAATCAGACTGAACTGTTTCTTTTTAAATGTTTAATAAATCAAGCTAGAGTTGCTCTTGTTGTTGGAAAGTATTATAGGAAATTAGAGATTCTGGATTTTAAATTTAAAATTTTATCATGGTCCATGGATCTATTCTAAATTGCCAAAAACAATCAAAATTTACTATAAGTTTTAGTATACTTGAGTCTGTTGAATGTTTCTATTTGGGAGCACTGTGAAACTTTTGTATAAAAATGCATTCGAAACAAAAGCAGTCTGTTTATGAACCTTTTCAAATAATGTTTTGCAATTTAAAATTCAAATAATTTGCAACCTGTTCAGGCTTTATTATTATATAAACTGTCTTTAATGGTTCAAGTTAAAATTTTATGATATTCTTGTTCATTCTTTTGCAATTTTTAATCTCTAAACATCTACATGCATATATATGTGTTTTTATAATTTTAATATTATGGCACATGAATATATGTATGTAAATAAATTTCGTTTTAAAAATGCACGTACATAAGAATATTTTATTTGGTTTCCATAAAAGGATACATTTAGGTTTCCTACTATAAATTTGTGTTATTGTTTTGTTTTCTTTTTTTTTCTTGTTGAAATATGTACAATATTTTTACATAAAAACATTATCATTTTTAAATTATTCAAATTTTCTTTCTGTGTATATGTTTTAATTTTGTCTATATAAAAATATATTTTATTATATACGTAGAACCTGCACGTTTTGAACAATCAGCACAAAATGTTTCATCGCGTCGTAATGATCCCGTAACATTGCAATGTCATGCAAAGGGCGATGAACCTATAACAATAACATGGACACAAAATAATGGACGTATAGATTTAAATAATTATCGATTTAATATTGCTGAAATTAAAACTGATAAGGGTGTTGATTCTCAGTTATCGATTAGTCGTTCAGATCGACATGATTCTGGTGTTTATCGTTGTACTGCTGAAAATCCATATGGTAGATCTGAACAAGTAATATATTTAGCTGTACAAGAACGTCCGGATACACCATCAAATTTAGAAATATTTGAAATTGGTAGTCGTAATGTTAAATTATCATGGCGTCGTCCATTTGATGGTAATTCACCAGTACTTAGCTATTTAGTACAATATCAACCATTAAAATTTTTACAAAATCCAACAATGTTAATTAGCCCAAAAACTGATTGGAATACACAAAGTACAGTTAATGTATCATTACCATCAACTAGTATTAGTAAAAGGTAAGAATAAATTTTTCATTATAAAAGGATATTTTTGGAATAGAAAAGAAAAACTATAAATGAATTATGTTCCATTAGGCACTAGAAAAATATTTTTTTTTTTCAAAAAAATTGCATAAAAATCCTTATTGTTTGAGTTATTCGACAGGGACTTTGAATATCAATGAATTTTGTGCGCATTGATTTATCATTAATTTTAGTGCAAGTACATACCTTTATTGTTATGTAAATGCTTTAACTTCTATATTTTAAATTAGGGCAATAAAATTGGGAATATTTCAGATTAAAAATTATTTTTTTTAGTTTCATAAAATTGTTAACATTTTGCGATTGTATTCTAAATAAAATTCTATTGTAATTATTTTTCTCTTTCAAATTTTAAATATAGCTTTCACCATTAATAAGGACCATGAGTAAAATTATCCTCATATTTTGAGATAAAAGCTTTGTTCCAAATTCATTATAAAAATATTTTATTTCCGTTTTCAAAAATTTCAGTACACTAATAATTTTTTTCATAATGGTAAAGTATTGTGAGATATTTGCATAATAACTTGCAATGCCAATTTAGTGTATTTCAACCCAATATACTTAATTACCTATTCAATTTTATTACACAGAAAAAATTATATGATTTTCCTTGGAAATTGACACGTAATGTGCTTTGAAATATTGATGTTAGTCACAACAAATGGAACAAATCAATGATAATTTAATGCACATTCTTTGAGGAATTTTCAATAAAAAAAAGTTCTTCTTTGGAAATTATATTCGAATTAGGAATGAAGGCAACAGAGTCAATTTTAAAATATTTTCATTATGAAATTATTTTGCTAATTTTTTCTTTAAATATAAGTGGTTATTTATGCATTACGCAATACATAAGTGTCTTTGGTTTGATCTTCACCACATCAAATTGGGAATTTCGAGAAAATAAGTTGTATTATAATTTAAATAGGGTTTAATCAAAACCATCAACTTCAACATTATTTTGGTATATGATAAATATTTCGTCAATAATAATTATTTCACGCAATCATCCAGATTCACGCAAACAGATCAAGCTCAGTGTGCTTGATTTATAATAAAACTTGCTTCTATAATGAGAATTTATTCTGCCAGAATAAAACACCAGATCAGAGTTGAAACTTTTAATTTTAGGAGCCGAATTTTTATAAAAGAGGTCAAATTTGAAAATTAATGCAAATAAAGTCATAATAAATCTAAAAAAGGCCAATGCAATAAGAGAGGCTCGGATTTAGTTTGAAAACTATACAATGGTTTTAGTTTGTTCCATTCAGGCCAAAGTAAGAACACAGCGTGTAAATGATGTCAATTTTTATTTATGACCATACCGTATCTTAGACAATTATCAATGGTATTTTAGGAATTTTTTATTTTTGAAATTTAAGTGAAGGACGGACTTATCTAACAAGCATTTCTGTGAAATAAATTTCAAGAAATTAAATTTTCATTTTCATTAAGAAAAAATTTATTTCCTTAAACTATACAACAATTTGAACGGGACTTTTACTTATTTTGAGATTTCACACAAGACTCACTACATTGTCGAATTTTGCTTTATTTTACTGAAATTGTTTTGATGTTCCAAATTATTTATGCGATAAAAAAGTTTTTTTTATAACAATTTTTTATTGCCTGCTATTAAGTAAACGCTTGCCCTCAAATTGAAAGTTTCTTTGTAATTCGCATTCTTAAAACTCTGGAAACTAAACAATCAACAATTTTATCTTTCTATTTAAGGAATTCAATATTGGAACCAAAATCAAATATTGTAATTAATGTAATGTATTATTAATTTACAGTTATGACAACGATTTAAGAGAAACAGCGATTGTTAGTGGCCTGAGCCCAGCAACTACCTACTTAATAAGGATGCAAGCTATAAATGAAATTGAAAGAAGTCAATTTACGGATGCAATTGTTTTAAAAACTCAAGAGGAAGCACCGACCGAAGCTCCATCAAATGTACAAGTGCAAACTGGAGGAGAACGTGAGTTAATTGTTACTTGGCAGGTAAGAATGTTGTATTTGAATAAATTTTAAGAAACTTGTGTATATCTGTAAACATTTTATATTCCAATCAGTAAAATATATTATCATATTAATATTGTCCTTAAAAAGGACACTGAATTTCAGAAAAAAGAACCCTGAATTTCAGAATAACTTTTAAATTTTACAAAGTTGTAACCATACATTTGCAATTGGAGTAATATTAAGTTGTTGAGTGTTATTCCAAGAATCTAAATTGAGAAATTATTAAAATTCAAATTTACAATTTATTGAAGGAACCTAATTATTATGAAATTGAATAACGGACTGATTTTCTTAAAAGTCAACAAAAAAAAATGAAGCATTAATTGTGTTGAAAGTTCAAAAACAAAATAAAGAAAAAAAATAAAACTTTTTTTAACTAATTGGCTTATTGCCAAGAATAAGATCCTTCTTTATTATGAAAAGTTTTCTGGCTGCATATTATGCATATTAACCATTTCTTCATTCACTTTATAAAATTTTAAGAAAATAATTTTTCCTTGTTTTTTTATTAAACAATTTTTTAACATTTTAGTTAAATTGCATTGCTACAAAATCTTGCTTTAAGTTGAAATTTATAGTTTTTCTGATTTTTTGTTTCTTTTGTTTTTCATTCAATTTTAAAGATTCCACCAAGGGAATCATGGAATGGAGAACTAATTGGTTATACAGTTAATTGCACTGAAGAGAAACAAAATATTAATTATATTAGTGTTCTTAATAATTCTGTGAAATCAATTACGGTAAATGGATGGGCAACATCAAAAGCAACTTTGAAAAATTTAAGAAAATATACAAGATATGCAATAACAGTTAGAGCATTAAATAGTTTTGGACCTGGACCATGGAGTGCTGCAGTATTTGGTACAACATCAGAAGGAGGTAAAAAAAAATTTATTTTATCTTTCTCTTATTTTAAATTTTAAGCAGAACTTTAAATTATTTCAAGACGAGAATGGGTAGAGTTGATCGCTAAAGAATGATTTCAGGAATTCTATGATAATTGTCGATGTTTTTTTACATGTATAGTGCTATTTTACACATATGTCTATGGCAGTTACTTCATACCGTCTCAAATTTTCGTCATTATTTTTACTGCAAATAATGGCCCTAAGATTATATTCGTTTATGCAAAATTTCAGCATTGTAATTTCAATAGCTTCCATAATAGGAAATCAAATCACTTTTGAAGTTGTATGGCTGCTACCCATTGTCTCGATCACATCCAATTTAAGTAGGGTTCCGCAATTTACTATTTTAAACCATTTGTGAAAAATTGCATAGCTCAATTTGTTTTTGAGTTTTCGTTGGAACAGACAGATATACGGACAAATATTGTTAAATTGATTCAGAATTCGGTGCTGATTAAAAAAATATACACTTAAGTGTATCTCTCAGCCCATTATTTTTTATCGTAACAAACAGTAAGGCAAATTTATAATACCCTGCGAATATACAGCTGTGCGAAGGATATAAACAAATTCGTATGTACAAATGTATGTGAATTTTTAAATGTACGTTCATATTTTGCTATACACATGGTTGAATGAATACATGAATTGAGTTTTTATTTTACTATTTGACATTAACCTTGCTTTAAACTTATATGGTAACTAACTTTAAATTTTATTTTATATTTGAGTTTATAAATTCAGTACCGAAGAGCTTAAGAAAAAATTTAAATGAAATATTCATGATATTTAACTAAACAAATATAAAGTTGAATCTTTAGCATTGGTGGGTTGCTATAGAATACGCATTTTATATGTACACAGTATCGAAAAAAATTAGTAGAATGCTTAAAGTATTTTTCACTAAATTCAAGAATTTCATTTTAAAATTTAAAAAAATTTAATCAAAATATTTAATACGATGCACGGATTTTTCCAAAATATTATTCGAATTATTTAGTTATTTCGATACTGTATAAATAAACACACGTGTCTATGCATTTGTGAAATAGTTACATATTACACACAGGCATGGCACATATTATTTTGTTGTATACACTAGCAGCAGCTTAGATACTAAATATGTAATGAAAATTTTTACATTCTTCTCAAAATTTCATTCCATTCAGTTTTTTATATTCCCTGCCAAACATTATACTCGGAATACGAGTATATTCATTCGACTTGATTTTAAATATTGAATGTTGAATCATTTTGGATCTTATATATTTTATCACCATTTCCAATGAAAAAACAAAAAATGATTATTATTATTTTTACTTTTTAGTACCGGAAGCACCTCCACAAAATGTTACCTGTTCATCACAATCATCACAAAGTGTAAGAATAACTTGGCAAGAGCCACCTTTACAATATCATGGTGGTATTATTCAAGGATATAAAATTTTATATAGGCCAATCGTTAAAAGAAGTAAGTGTTACTATGATTGCTGTTGTTGCTGTTTCTCATATTATTATTATTTTTCAGAATCTCTATTATATGCATAGAGAATAATTTTCTCTTTCGATTTTCTTTTACCGTTATTTTTTATTTTAAATGCTCTTAAATTATTCAGTGGTAGTTTGAATTTTCTTTTTTTAAGAGATTTTCTTACGTTTTCTGTGTTTGAATTAAATTTAGTCTTTTTTTTTTCTTTTCTGTTACGTTTTTTATGTTTTTTGGTTATAATTTTTCTTCTTAATTTTGCTTTTATATAAATTTTAGTTTTGTCTGTTTAAAGGACATGAAAATTTTAAAATATTTTCTTTAAAAACAAAAAAAAAAAAATTTAAATTGAACAAAATGAAAACAAGAAACAAAACTAGGTCAACTTTTTTCAAATGAAATATTTATAATGGACTAGAGAAGAGAACTCTTCGTATATTGATGGGAATCAATTTTCAAAATAAACACTTCTGACTTTTGGTAGTTTTATTTCTTTTCACAAATTATTTTAATGAAATATTGGAAATTATTTCAATTTAGTTTCGATACTATTTTTTTAAAATATTGGTTTTTCAATTTGAATTTTTTTATGTACAGAACTTCTCCCTCATACGTACTTTTTTCATTAAAATACTTTTCCTATCAGAATTTCAAAAAAAAGCGATGGATTTCAATAATGAATTTTTCTGTTAAACAGAGTTTACGATTACAGTTTAAGTGACAAGTGACAAAAATATCCAATATTTCTAATTCTATAAAGCACGAGAATTTTATCAACCTTTCGCGTAAATTAAGATGTAGTAAATTTTCACAATTTACATAGATTTTTAAGAAAATGCACTTCGTTCAAATCGCCTTTGGTCATTTACAATTTTTAAAAGCTTTTTAGTGACATGCCTTGGAAATTGCTATACTCACCTTTTTAAAAAAATTACAGCAATTCGTTTCACGAATCGAATTTTCCTTGTCATAGAAGAAAATTTTGTAAAATTTAAATTTCAAAATCCGAAAAGAATTATTCCAAATAATTTTTACGTTTAAAAGTTTCCCGAACAAAAAAAAAATGTTGAACAGCCCTGAACAAGACAAAAATTTATTAAAATTTAATTCAATATTGATTTTTTTTCAGATTTTTTTCTTATTTTTATATTCATTTTGTAAAATATAAAATTCTATGATTCTCCATAAAAGTTGGTGTTTTGTTTGTGCGAAGGATATTTTTTTTAGATAAATAATTTTTCAATTTATTTCCTTTATTGTGATAACAGTTGATTTCGCTTCTAAATTGGAAATAAAACGTACTTCAAATTTAGAAACAACTTTACATACATTACATAAGGCAACGAATTATTCTATAAAGATATTAGCTTATACATCTACGGGAGATGGTATGGCAAGTCCAGCATTATTCTGTATAACAGATGATGATGTACCAGATGCACCAGGTGCAATAAAAGCTGCAGCTTTAACAGCAGATTCAATATTAGTATCATGGTTACCACCACATAATCGTAATGGTATTATAACACATTATACAGTGTATAGTAGAGAAGCAGGACGTAAAGGACAACCGAAATGTAAGTGAATTAATTATTTATTTAAAATTTATAATAGAAAAATGTTAATTTTTGTATAGATAAAAGTTATGTTAAGTTGAAACTGAATGAAATGGGAATTCTAATAATTTTTGCGTACATGCTCTGTGAAAATTTATAATAAAAATTTTATTACGAAATTAAAATGATTTTATTTTTAAAATTTTTTTTTACGATTTTTACAAAAAATTTGATTTTTTTTTTTAATTTTATCATATATTTAGTGCATTTCATTTAATTTTGCTAGCCCTTTTTCAAATGAGAATAGAGAACTGAAATTTTTTAACCAAATGGATTTTCATTGATTGCATGTGAAAATGGATCTTTGCATTTTCCAAATTCTAACAAAACTATTTTTTATCAATTTATTCGATCGAAACCACAAACATTTTTTTAATTTCGTAAATGCAGAAAATGAACGATTTGCGTCTTCTATCGCGGAATGGCCTTTACACAATATGCAAAAAGGCTGCTATAAGTATCCGTTTAAACCTGTTATTTTCCAATTTTTTGATATAGTCTTTCTCTTAGGCGTAAAACTCGTAGAAGTTTAATATTTCAACAGTTTTCAGGGATGAATAAATGACCTACTTCGTTCAAACGAAAATGGTTTTTAGTTGCTTTCCCTTCCAAATTATCGCCTGCAGAAGTTAGTAAAATTCGAATTTAGAATTTAAATTTATTAAAAATCGGCTTAATATTTTTCTAAAAAAAGTGAAAAGGAACTGTAAAGTGCTTTTTATCGAAAAATAATATTTTCGCTAAATTCGAACATTATGCTAAAGTTTCTTTTGGATCTTGTCATAATGATTTTATCATGATACGATTGAAATAACTTAGATATGTAGACGATTGTTTTTTTGAAAGTTACAACTAATTTACGATCAACATTTATAGAGTTCACCACAGTAGCATTTTCAAGGCGGTGTTTTGCGAAAACTCTGTAAAGAAGCCCATGTTATAATTTCTTAGAATATAAATTTAATTTTAGCAATATAAGAAATTTTTTCAAATTTCGGGAGAAATTGTTTGAAATCCAGTTTTCGAATATACAGAATGTCAAAAAACAGTTTTTCTTAATGTAATATTTATATTTTCGGATTGTGATTACAAATTTTCAATGACATTATAACTGTGATTAAATAAATTTTTATTATGTACTCCAAATAAGTTAAAATGACAGTAAATAAAAGGTGTATTTAATGTATTCATTTATTTTTTTGTAATTTAAATTCAGAAAATCCGGTAGCATTTCATTTCAATATTTCAATAAAAAAAAATTTATAACAGGCATGTATTTTTATTATCAGTTCATTAAAATTCATTTCTCTTCCTCACTATGAATCACCAATTTTAAAAATTTTTTATAATTTAAAATGTATATATGAGTGTGAGTGTATTATTTTTTAATTATATTATAATTATTATCACGGTATTCTAAAATTTTTTATTACAGCTCATATGATACGGGTAGATGAAGATGGTTATCCGGTAACATTTGAGGCAAGAGGTCTTGTTGAAAATCAAATGTATGAATTTTGGGTTTCTGCATCAACATCAGTAGGTGAGGGTGAACCAACTTCAGTGGTTTCCCAACCAACTAATAGTCGAGGTGAGTAATTTTTTATTATAGTTGTTGCAATTTTTTTTTTATATATAATTAATTATGTGTATGTGTTAATGAGCATAAATTAGCATTTAAATGGAGGAAGGCAAATATGGGAACTGGACAATAATGAAAATTATTTAAAAACTAATATATTACCAGAGCTGTATGTTTTTAAATGAGTGACTGTAAACCTACGCAGATTTAAAATATTTATAATACATTTTAATACAATTGAAATAGTTGGATTGTAATAGTCGGATTGAAATAAGACTCTTGAACCACAATTTAAATTATTTTAAAGAAAAGATTATTTTTCGAACATTAGAAATCATTTTTATTTAAAAACAGAAAGGTTTATGGCAGGTTTATGACATACGGAATCGGTTTTAGCTTCAAAGTGTTCAAAACTAAATGAGTTCAGTATTCTATCTATACTGAAATTAAGAAAAGATCAGCGAATTAAGTTTTCCTCTAACAAGAAATTCTATAAAATTCTGTGTTTTACAGTTTTTCAATCGAGAAAATTACGTAATGACGTTTTTTTAATATTTAATTTTTCTGGAAATTTTGTCATAAAACATTTTATTTTAAGATATTGTGTTATGCATGTGTGTAGTTAAAATTTATTTATTTTATTACATAAAAAGTTTACTGTTACTGAGTTATTTATAAAGCTTCTCTAAACATAAATCCACACATAGCTACAGTAATTTTGAAATTTTATTTGTATTTTTGGTAATAAAATGCTCATATACAAAAGGAATTTAAGTAAATAAAATATTTATGCATATAAAAAATTTACAAGTCATTTAAAAATAAATGTGAAAAGTTAATTGAAAATGCTTTAATAATAATTTTAGTAAAATCGTATAAATTATTGAAACATTAAATTTTTTTTTTTTGATTTTACCAAATTATTTTATTAAAAGTGTTCAAAATAATCTGAAAAATAAATTTGTCCCTGTGCGAACCTATACATGAATTTTTAAGATGAAAATATTTGAAACATTTCCAGTAAGTTTGGTTATTAAAAATTTGGGAATAATTTTGTTGTTTTCTAATAGTAATGATTTCGTAAAATAGCACTCTTTAACCCTTTAGCGTCAAAAGCTTTCTAAATAAATCGTAAAAAATTCAAAAGCACGGAATTTCCCTTTAATTGTATTTCTCTTTCGGAATTTAATATGTGCTTAATCTATAGTTCTTTCTAAACAATTAAAGACGCCAACCCAAATCCTACAGCAAAAGATCTGCTTTAAAAAGTGTGCTTATGGAACTCTCGTGTGTATTTTTAGTACGGCAGGCACTTTGAAGAACTGGCTATCTTTTAAATGTAAAACCTATTTAGAAAAAAGTTTTTCAAAATTTATGTAAGTTTATATTTGAATAATATACTTAATTATTAAAATCATTGCTTATGTTGAATTTGTACACTAATTTAAATTTTCCTAATAAATTAACTTTATTTTTTGACAGTGATTTTTTTATATTTCCACGGCTTTTGATGAGTTAACGTATTTTATTGGGAACATAACTAAAAACTTGTTTTCGCAAGAGTAAATTAAAAGTGAAATAAGTTGCAATTGGCAACGTTATAAACCAATATTCTTTTTTTAACAAACCGATTTTGAATTGTTTGAGAAATCTCACAGATTGACTGCAAATACCTCTTTTAGGTCAACCTTGCTTTATTAGAAGAACAAACCAAGTAAAATTTTAAAGAAATTTAAAAAGTTTCTATTTATTTCCCGTTAAATTAATATTAATTTGAGTTCCGGTTACTCAAATTAATTCAAGGATATTGCACATACGTGTATTGCATATCGTAAAATTAAAATTTTTTCTTTAATATTTAATTGATAAATTAATTTTTAATCAGCAAAAAACGAACTACAAAGATTATTGTTTGTTTTTTTAAACACTTCTTTCAAATTTTAAGGAAAAATATAAGCATTTAGAAAAATGTGTAAATTTAGTTGTTTACTTTGTGTTATTCGATTAATCTGGAAGTTTGTCAGTTAGTTGCATTGGCAGGCTTTACTCAAATAATTACTTTGAAAAGATTACAGTTCATTAGATATTACATTAGATATGATAAAGAATGTGGAATCTGCCTCTAATAACTGTTCGACTTCCGATATTATAAGAAAATTGACTTCGATTTTAATAACCGAAGTTGAAATATTGAATTACGTAGAAATTGATTGATTATTTACGTGTTAGTTAACAAAAATGTAATAAATTCGGCCACTGGTAAGTAAGGTGATTTGGCGTATTATCAGTTGTATATAACATTTATGAAATAAACCTGACATATCCTGAAAGTTGATTAATCTGTGACATGAGTAAAGTAAATTCAGATATAAATTTTCATTTCACTAAAAATAGTTCATTTACGTTTCTTCATCACAGAGAAACTGTGAGGCAGAAAATTCGACATGTGAAATTTGGTGCATTCACATAACCTCTCTTATTGTAAGTGTAACGCGGTTGATAAAAACAATTTGAAAGAAATTTAGTACTTTAAAATCTTGTATTCGGTGGTGTAATTTTTTGGTATTTAACAATTATTTATGAAAAATATTTCATTTATCTTTCAATGGAAGGAATTAATATTGATAACGGTAATTTATTCATATGTAGTTTATCACACCTTTTCCGGTTTATAAAACTAAAACTGTAATTTAAATATTATGAATATACGTGACACTCAAATGAATACAAAAGTTTTCTTTCTCCATTTCTCTTTTAATAAAAATATTAAAATTTATGACTTTCTTTTTCCATTTAACTGCCAAATAAATTATATATACACTTTACAAAGCCATTTTCCTTAATATTTCTTATGTACTATGTATAAAATTACCTTGTGTATACTTTCGCAGTTATTTTTGTATTACAGAAAATATATTTTATTTTCATTTATTACAATTTTCCATTATCTTCAATAAATTTTACTTTTTTTTTTTGCAGCTCCAGCACGTATAGCATCATTCTCTCAAACAATAAGAAAAGCAGTCGGTTCAATGTTAATATTAGAATGTTTAGCAGTTGGTAATCCAACACCAAGAGCAAGATGGTTAACTAGAGATCGTCCTGTAACATTTAGTCCATTTTATGAAGTAACAACAGAAGGAAATTTAAAAATTCATCGTAAGTTTTCTGAAATAAAAAATTATAATTTTTTTTACCAATTTGAAATCATAATTTTTGTGGTTTTTCTTGTTTAATGGTGTCTCATTCAACACCTTTCTTGTTTTCGTTTACAAATATTTCGAAACTTTTGTTTATAATCTTTACTCACTACTCATAAACTTTTCAACACTAAATTTGAAATTACATAAAAATATTTTTTTGCCGTTTTTTAGGTTATACTCAGTTCTATAACAATAACAGAAACTATAACTGAAAAACTGAAATTGCAAAGTACAATAAAGGCAAACCACAAGTTTTTTATTTTTTTTTTTTTTTGAAGTTTATAATCTTAATTTTCTGTTCAAATATCCTTTAATGGGATTTTTATTTTATTGCGGCAATACAAATTCCAGTCTGCTATTGTCCTCATATACTTGAGATCATATTTTAATTATTTATACAGTGGAACTTATTCAAAAGCAAAAAAAAAGAAAACCTTTTCTTTTCAAGTCTTTTTTTCCAGTATTTTTTCATCTTTTTTATAATGTGAACATAAAATAAATATTTAAAAATATAAAAAAAATGCATTATAAAATGGAATTTTTTTGTGCAGGTGTCGAAAGTAGTCTCACAGGAAATTACACATGTTCAGCGAATAATCTATTTGGTAAAGATGATATAGTTTATGAAGTGATTGCTATGAAAACACCCAATCCACCCCAAATAATTGTTAAATATGCATCATCTGATAGTATACGTATAAGTTGGGATATACCAATAGATGGTGGCGCTCCAATACAAGGCTATACAATTTTTTATAAGATAATGGGTGAAAAATGGTCTCAAATTGAATTAACACCAGAAAATACTGGATATACAATTGGTAATTTAAAATGTGGTACACAATATATTATAAAAATGTCATCACATAATATGGTCGGTGATGGTCAACCATGTGAAGAAATTAATGTATGGACAAAAGGCAAAGGTAATATTTTAAGTAAATAATAAATTTTATTATATTATAATATTACGAGCACATAATTAAATAATAAAATTTATAATTGAAAAATTATAAGTGTATGTAGCTGTAGTCAATGCTATTTATATACGCGATATAATTTGAAAGCACATTGTTATTTAGCCAGATGAAAGCGGTATAGGAATATTTTGAACTGTTTTGCTGTTTTTAAATTTTTTGCAATTAAATTTCAATACTCGTATATTATGTTGAAAGAGACTATTATCGTTGATGAGGTTATGAATAATTTATAGGGTAGTCAGATATTTTTCCCAAAAACAAAAAAAATGTACTCAAATTACTGTTATACCTAAATTTTTTTTAATTCTTTTAAATTGAATTTCTTATAAACCTCGGATTGTTGAAGTAAATTAACGTCTTTACTACTGTATCTGAAGTATTGATATACAACTCTTACAATCCTTTGCCAAAATTCAATCTGAAAACTTTCTAAAATGCATTCAAAATTTATTTTAAATACTTGCGTTTTCTCTTACGTATCTAAAACATTATTTTTACAATTCGAAATGTGCGACATTGTAAAAATCTTTAAATATACAATATGGAACTTTGCAGTAGAAACGATTGCTTTTATAATATCGAACTCAAAATATTTGAATTGCTTCATTGGCGTTTTCACATAGCGTATAATAACCTCTTCAATTTCTGCTGCGGCTTCTGTTTTACTAATTAGGCAATTGCTTCCGAAATATACGAAAAACAATTGAAATCCAATAATTTATTTGATAAAATTATTCTACGCTATTTTTTGAATTTCATGTGTAAAAAATACTGAGTTTTTGAAAAAGAAGTAAAGAAGACTGAGAAGACTGAGTTAAAATGATCTCGTTCTAAGAATGGAAAGGATTAAATTTCCTGGTGGGTTGATCATATGGAACAAATTGAAAATTAAATAATAATGTATGAAATATAAATCTGTATGACAACTAAAACCATATTTCGTTTCATCCGCAATCACAAAATCCATGTTCAATTCAAAGCGGAAACATTTCACAACATTTGGTAACTTCGGTGCAATTCTTATGTAAAATAATAATTAAGGCAACTTTTTATGTATATATAGATGCATTCATTACAAGTACATTTTTGGTTGTTAAAATTTATTTTGTAATTTTATTGTGCATATTATAATATAAGCCTATATTACTTTACTCTTATATTCCTGTATAGCGTATATATACATAATTTTTGGTTGCAATTCTTATCGATAGAAAACATAAGCGTAAAATGTAATTTTCTTGATGTTAATTAAAAGATAACAAACTGAAATTTTTGTTGATAATTTCCGTTAATAAATGCATATACATATATATATATATATATATTGCATAATATGTATATATGCATATATATGGGTTTGTAAATTAAATTATAATAATTCAATTCAACTTGTTTTGAAATTACAAGCGTAGTTACCTGTAGTAGCATAATATTTTCTTAATTTATACATACACACGTACATAAACATTGCTATACGTTAACGTAAATTTAGCAAACTATTTTTAACAAAACATAGTTTGAATATAATTATGTGCATCCTTAAAAAAAACAAGTTCGAGCTAACGATTTATCAAGGAGTACGTTGATTTGTTCGGTATGAGTGAGTACATTTTGCATATTTTGTGGCGAAAATAGAAAATTTCTTTATAGCAATAAATTTTTTTTTGGCTGCCTATTATTTCCTTCTCATGTGTGGCAATGAGTAAATTTGCAATTTCTTGAAAATTTTATAAAAAATTTGTGAAATTTTTAAAGTTGAAAAATGGAGAGATAGAAAAGCAGCGTGATTTTTTTCCTAGAATTCGCTTAACGGTATATTGCGATATAGTATATCAATTGTGCCCTATATATTTAATTAAGTTCCTTATTTTAATAACGTAAAAACGAAAAAATTTATATTGAATAACGAATGGAAAAAATTTAATAAACAAATTTTTTTTTTGCAATTCAAGTGAAAAACTACAGAAAATTACAGAAATGCCCTCAAACATTAAAATCATTCAAAAATTAAAATAAAATATTTATATTTCTCATTCCTTTAATATTATGTATATATTGCAGTATCTGTGGCACCTGAACAAGATGAATTGATTTCAGTGAATTCATCGTGCTTAAATTTAAGGTTAGCAGCATGGAATAATGGTGGATGCCCAATAAATCATTTTAGTATTGAACATAGGCTCCTAGGTATATTATTTTTTATATGTGTGTGCTTGTATTTGTACTTTTAATGTACGTATATACTCTTACATTTTAAGTATGTATATATTACATATTAACTGTAATATTTATTCAAAACAATTTTAATATACCGAAATGATCTGATTATTGTTTGCTGAATTAAATTCATTAATTAAAAGACTATTTAACTTCTTTTTTAATTTTAAATAAATATTTACGAATAATAAAAAAAAAATGTTTAAATAAAATTGTTATGCAAACAGAAATGAATTAATAAAGTTTAATTATTTTATTTTACATACAAACACATTATATACATACATTATTTATTATTTATGTATTAAGTGTGTGTATATGTATGTATTCATTAATTATAATATGTTTCAGGTGAAGTTCGATGGACTGTTGTCACATCAGATATATCAAATGCCGAAGAAAATCGTGAAAATTTAATGTTTTGTGATTTTCTACCAGCTAAATGGTATCAATTGAGAATATCAGCTATTAATGATGCTGGTAAAACAACAGAACATTATAATTTTGCAACAACTAGCATTGATGGTATAACAATACCACCTCCTGCTGTATTCCCATCTGAAAATGATATTATGAATAATATGATTAATGTTGCACCGGAAAATGATTGGTTTTCGACATTAATTGTTGGAATTATAATTATAATATTTTTTCTACTTGTGTAAGTATATTTAAATTTTTATTATTTTTAAAGTGTTAGTATATAATTATGATAATTATGTGCATTTATATACTCATATATTGTATAATATAGTGTACAAGTACATACATTATTATTTAATTATTTATTGTTTATGTTAACTTATATAATGTTATGGAAACTTTAATTTTAATGTAACAATAATATGCAAATTAAATTTTATGTAATTTGGGTTGAGTATATATTTTCGAAAACGCTTTGTTTTTGAATATTATTATGCAATTAAAACGAGTAACTAATAATAAAAATAGCTTTTGTATACTCGAATCGAGTAAAATTATATAAAGTAGACTCTTTATTGAAAGTTAAAATTGAGAAATATTAAAAGAAATATTTTACAATTCGAACTTGTGACGTGTTTTGTAAGGACATTTTTCAAATTTGATTATAAATAATTTGCATTTCCAATTTGGATTAATAAGCTGACAGTTTTAAAAAATCGTTTATTCCGAAATTTTCGGAAGCAAAAACTGTTTCAAAGGTAGGGTTTAGGAAAGCATTAAACGGCGATTGTGGAATTTGTTTTATGAGAATTTGCTGGAGTTTTTATTTTTTTCATATTCATAGAATTTACAAATCGAGCTAATGAAGCTTTAATTTGAACAAAATTTGATGAAATGAACTGTGGCTAACATTTATAATTACGAGTAGAAATTCGGGTTTTTTATTCATTCATATAAATTAACTGCTTACACAAGTCGTTTTTTTTTTAAATTTTCCTCATAATTAAAATTAAAATTCGTCTGCTGAAATTAAATGATACAATTGATTTATTAATCTTTTACATATGCCCAAATTATTGTGTCTAATTATATTTTTTGTTACAAACTTTTGAAAAAAATTTTAAATTAAAATAAAAATCCATTTTTCCAAAAAGTTTGCCTTAAAAAAAGAATAATGTTTGTATGTTTTTAATTATAATTGCGGCAGTGATTGAAAATGTAAATTTCTGTTTTGCAACCATAAAGATTTCAAAAAAATATTGAATTGAATATTGTGCACGGAGATTAATTAGACTGGAATGCAAATTATAAATCGTTTTCAGTACCTGCAAATGTTAGTGATTGTGATAATTAAAATTACAACAAAATTTTGTAATAAATAACAGTAAGAATTAAAATTACAATAAAAAACATTACAAATTATTAATGTCAGTAAAATACGCCTATATAAGTTACAAATAAAAGATTGTAAATTTACAAACAGAATGGGCAACTTTGTTCCTATTACACTCTGAATATTATTCCTTGAATTAAATTTTCCAATAAATTTCGTTTACCTTAATTTTAATAAAATAAAAATTATATACGGATTTTATATTTAATATAGCGGTTTAATAATTAAACACCGTCGAACATTGTGTGGACCAATGTCTGAAGGATATGAATCACGTGCACTTCCTAGTGATTATAAAGAAGATCAAGAAAACCGTAGAAACCAACAAGTTTATAGTGCTTCCCCTGTTAAAACCGTTGATAAAGCGAATGAGTCTGGTATAAAATTAATTTAGAACAATAAAACAATTAATTTTTAAATTTACATTATATTCTTGCAGAAATGTATGAAATTTCTCCATATGCAACATTTAGTGTTAGTGGTGGTCGAACTGGTGCAACAGGTCAGGTTAAAACGCCCACAAGAAGTGCAGTTCCTGCTTCAACCTTAGATTATACGATGCAATTCAAAACATTTGGTCATCCGGAGGGTGATAATTTAAATGCAACTGCTTATCCTGTATTACCTAGTTCTGGTTTCGGACATGTTAAATCCAAATCAAGTTGGCATAAACAACGATATTATAATACAGATGGTATAAATTGTTCATATTAAATAAATTAGTGGCTTGTTATTAAAAAAAAAATTTTTTTTTTTGTTGTGTAAAATTTTTTATAGATGAGTCAACTTTAAGTAAAACAATGACAATGGTAGCTGGTAGCTCTCAAATATCGGGTCATCATAAAAAATCATCTCGTGATCCATCGAATCATGTAAATCGTGTTAAAACGAATCGTATGAGTGATCCTAGTCACGGAGAATCTGAATCCGATACTAGTGCTAGTCCTAGCAATGAATTTTCAAATATACCTACTTATAGAGTTCCTGTGAAATCTTCAAGAGGTAAATAACGCTTTCAATATATGCGAAAATCAAACTTTTGTCATATTGTTAAATATTTTTTTATTGTCCGTATCTATTATTTATTTTCATTGTATATATAGAAATATTTCGTCCAGACTCAAGTACTGAATCAAATAATGACCAATCGTCTCCAATTGACCGACGTGGTAATACGCCGCGACATATAACATCAGATATGCGTTCAAATCGGTCAAATCGAAATCATCATCAAATGGCCGCATTACAAAATAAGGATAGCCAATCTATGGATTTACTTCATCCTGGAAGTAGCAACAGGTAGTTCAGGTACCTAAACCCCTAAGCAGAATTAAATGATGTGTCAAAATTTCTATAATTTGTTTTTCTTTTTTTTTGTCTTGCAAAATCCTTTTGAAAAAATCATTGTTATGATTAAAGTAATTGTGGAATTTATTGTTTCTTTTAAAAGTAGATGATTGGTTTTTGAAGTTTTTAATTTTGTTTAGATTTTTAAATATTAAAATACATTTTTATACAGACTCTTGGTATGTTTTGTGTGTACATTTGTGAAATACGTGACAAATTATTTTTATGACATTAGCAGCTTTTAATAGCTAGTTTTTGTACTAGACGTCTTTCTATTCTCTTTCCACTAAAAATATAAAAAAATGGCGATTTTCTTATTTCTTATAAGATAAAAATAGGCGCATTCTTATGAAATGTCTAATTTTATTGAATGTTATGTAAGAAAAATATTAAGAATTCTACAGCCAATTTGTTATTAAAAAAGACTTCAACTAAAATATTCTCATTTGTATACAAAATTTATTTTATGCAATACAAAAATATTGCATGCTTTTAGGTGCATACACTAAAATTAAAAGAATAGCATCTACCTAATGGTCGAATTCGACCGCTTCTTTGATGAGTCAAAAATTTCAATGAAATTTCTTGTTGGCATGATCATTTTTCTTGGTTTCTTTATTTCTATTAGATTTTTGCTTTTATAGAAATTTTGAAAGGCTTGTAATAGGTGTCAAAAATATGACTATTTTCAAGAGCCTATAAGTTGAAAGGGTTGGCTGCTCGTAGTCCCGTTTTGTCGTTATACAAATTATGCTGTTTCATTGTAGAAGGCGGGCGTCAACTTTACCTTTTAGTTTGCATTAAAAATCTATTTTGCATATAAAGTTATAATTTTCTATTTTAAAGGGTGTAGAAGTTTTATAAACACGGACATGGGCGCAGGGACAGGTGGACGGACAGAGTGAAATTAATAAGCACTTTTTTTCGAATGTTGCTGTAAAAGAGCTAAAAACGACGATCTGGCTATGCATATTTTTCTTTTAATATCATATTAAGTTCTTCAATTGCATATCTCCAGGGGCAACGAAAAAGTAAAATGAGAGGTAAATTTCGAAAAAAAAGAATTCCTTTAACATTGTAGAAATTTGGAAAAGCTTCTATAGTTTTCAAGTGTATTTACTGTAAATGTAAAACCAAAACTGTTTTTCTAGTTATATTTTTAACGTAATTGAATCAATTTTTAAATTTTCTTAGATTTTATTAGCAAGCGCATAATTTTGCTGTAAGAAAACCTACAGAAAAATTACAGTGAAATGTAGCAGTAGAACACGACCATCTCCAACTTTTTTTTTTGAAAAATAATTTGTAATTTATTATATTATACAGTTCAAATATTATTCAAGAAAATAATTTCATAAAATCAATGATACACCTGGAAAAATTAATTATTTCTGTTAATTAGTTCATATATAAGCTTTCTGATTGATTGTAATAAACTTGATCGCAGTTTGTTTACTCTCTCATCATTTGAGTATTGAATTAATTTTCGTCTGAATGAATTTTATTTTTAAAATTTCACATGTTCCCCACGATATTATAACAAAAATGTATATGTTTCATGATTGTTTATGAATAAACTCTTTTACACATAATATACAACTACATATGTACGTATATAGTTTTTTTTCTGTTTTACCTAACCCCAATATTTATCATGATGTCTGTGCAATGTCCATCCAACGTTTGTCTCATAATGCACCTGCAATTCCATTAATATAAAAATTAATAATGGAAAAAAAAATCAGGTTTTATAAGATATACCGAAAGGTAAAAGTCAATATGGTTTTCATGAGTTGTAGAGGAAAAAACAAAATAAAATTGTATTTCGGGGGATGGTAATGGTGGCGGAGGTAAACGGAATAAACAAAAAAGCTTTTAACCTAATAATGAATGATTGTGAAAAAGGAAGGTTTTTTTTTTCATGTGCAAATTTTTTGATATTTAATTTTTTAGTCTTATATAAACTGACCTGATTTGCAACAAAATAAAAATGGTGTATTATAACATATAGTTGCATTTATACTTGTGTTACTCCTCTTTCGTTTTGTACATAATATGCAAACTGATGGCTATTAGGTCGAATACCAATTTGTTTTTTCAACAGAAAAGGATTAAATTGTAAAATCGCTGATATTGGAGTAAAGAAAAAGAAAAAGCATAAAATTCCATTTTGCAATTTTATAATTGCGATGAAAGAGTGGGACGAACAGGGAAAATAAATCATTGGAATAGAAAGAGAACCAAGACTTTTTCAATAATTGAAATAATTTTTTAGTGACAATTATGTAAAGAATATAAAATTCTGAGATTGAAAACTTTGTTGGAAGTGCGAACAACGAACAATTTTTAGTGAGAAAATCTTTAACTAGCCACTTCTTGTAGCAAATTCTCTATTTAAAAAAAGTAGTAATACTTGTCCTATGCCGCAATTTACATTGTTTTTTGCGTCTGAAATAAGGATTAGTATGCTAAAAATCGTTTTCCATAATCTTTTCTTAAGTCTTGACAACATTTTTAAAAAATTCCAATAGTGCGAAAATCAACTCTTATTAATCTAGTAAAAGAATATTGCTTTAAGAAGTAGAAAGGAGTTCCAGCAACACATTCATTTGAAATTTCAAGAATGTCCATGAATGTATTAAATTTAGAAATACGTATAAAATTATATATTAGGTGTCGGCTAAGTTCTGATCTTCCGTTTTGATCAAAAAATTTACTTCATTTAATTGAAAAGGGCATTGGCATTTTGTAATTCAAAAAATCTTTGAATTAAAAAATTGGAAAGTTGATCTTATATCTATTATATAAAACATTGGCTTTTAGTAAAACTTGAGCATTTTAAATCTGTTTTTTTAATGAAATTTATTAAAGCTCAAAATTTTAATGAATTATTGAATACGATATGATCAGAAGATCCTTAAACGTTAATAAAAGAGCTAAAATGTTGATTTATTTTGAATAGCTGGTAACCTTATTTATACGCAAAAATTGAAAAAAATAAAAAATATTTCATCACTCATACATTTTGTGCCCAAACCCGTAGAAAGTAAATTTGTTAACTTCTAAAAAAGTGTGTATAATGCAAATTCCATGTTTGTAGAAAAATTTGCTGAAATTATAAATTCTCTGGAATTTTAACGAGTTGTCTTTTCTAAAAAGAGCATGAAGGAAAGTGTTATATTAGCTATATCGTTACTATATCTTTGTGATTGCAACCAAGTTTTATGCACAGTTTTTGTTATAGAGAAATTTTAGATAGTCACACATTTTGAGAAAATGAGTAACTATCTAAAATTGCGTTAACGAACAAACAAACAACAAAAACAAAAGCAACAAAAATAATATTATGTTAGTGAATATCAAAAACTTGCTAGGATATTGAGAATGAATGTAAGAAAAATAGTCGCTTTATTTGAATGTTCTTTTTTTGCGTTAAAATTTTATTTTATATTTTTATAGAGCTATTACTGATGTAGATTTTATATTATCTGTTTAGAATTAGATTTAAATAATTAGTTGGCTTAGAGTGCGTAAAACAAGAAGTAAGTTCATATCTCTTCTAAGATTTGCTTGCCAAAACTTTGTTTTATAATGTTATGGTGTTTGTATAATGATCATATTTTTAGTTTTGATTCACATATAGACTACAGAACAATATTCAAGATGCTGTTCTATATTCGAAATGAAGGAAAATAACTTTTTCAGGGATTGGTTTTGACGATTGGCTGTGGTACTCTTTGCTATTAAAATTATTTATTGAATCAAATTTCAGTAAATTTTGTTAGATTCATTATATACTTATATAATCAACATTTAATTTTAGATAAACTGTGTGATACCTATACTAATATATTTATGTGACTGTTGACAAACGGACCACTGAAAACATTTTGTAGAACATTAGTAAGCTTGGTTGTATTTGTTTTGCGTGCTTCTTGTCATTTATATGGTTTTAAAAATTTTTTTTTTTTGAATATGTATGGCAGCGAAATTACAAGTTCAACTTATAAAATCTCTTCCAAATTTTATTCAAATTTCATACTAAAACACTGTTTTATCAAAATTATTTTTAAGAGTTGTTCGGCAGCTAATAGAACCACTTCTTTGAATAAAACCCGACAAAATAAGGTCGTTGCAATAACAAATATTAGTTATTAGTGAAAAAATTAGTTAGCCTAGCCTAATAGATTCTTAAGTTATTATTGGACAGAGGAACATGCGGACAGATACAGATAAATCGATTCAGAATTGGAACCCTTATCAAAAGCATATATTTGTATCAGAGACATTTCTTACAGACAGAGCTAAAAACAGAGTGATAAATTTATAATACCTTCTCTTCAAACATTCGTTCGTACGAGAATGTCATATGAATGTCATACGTGTCAAAATTCCGTTTCTGGGTTTCTTATTAATTTTTATTTTCAGGCTTAGTACATTTTGACACGCTGTTTTAGATTTAGATTTGAAATATTAAGTTGAACGATTTTCAAGTTATGTAGCATCATTGCAAAAGTGTTATGTTGTAACAGTGTGGTACATGTAACTACAAAAAATTACGAAACATAAAACTGGTAGATAACACTTTTTAATTTGGAATTAAGGTAATCATTTTTAAAACAAAATTGTTTTCGACGGTTTTGGTAACACCCTCGTTCTCATTCGAGTTCTGAGTCGAATGGTTGATTTCCGGGTTTAAAAAAAATATTAAATAGAAAATCACTACATGTGTACATATGCATAATATTGCGATATAGTAAATAAATTTTAAAAAAGGATAATTTTTTTGCAATCATTTTAGAAAAGTCACATGTGTACATTTTCCTTTCCATTCGACCGAATAATATTTATTTTTTTTTTTTAAATAGAAATGGGTGTAGTTTATCAGAGTTAACAAAAAAACACATAACAAAACCAGAAAACAACAAACATAAATTGCTACAAATAAATTTTTTTTTTACTCACTTTTATTTTGAATTATGGTGTCTTCTTTTTCACTCACATATTTTAATATTTTTTTCTATAGGTTGAATTGTAAGCGCAATAATTTCATCTAACATAATAATCCGGAAGCTTTGTACGATAAATGAAATGATGTCCTTATGTTTGAAAGAATTTTAAAAGGATTATTGATAAAAAACGAAAAATGAACATAAGGAAAAAACAATTTTGTTTTTTTTCTTCCATCGCGATTGTTGTTCCGTTTGACTTTCTAGTATATTAAAAAATTATTTCGTTTTATAAGAAGTAAGAATTTTACAGAAATTTAAAAGTAAGGAGTTGGTACAAATTTTAGTTCTGACTTTTTATGTATAGTTCACAATTCCTGACTTGATTAGTTGAAGAGTAGCTGTGAATTCAAATTAAATTATTCAGCGATTAAATTTTTTAGCTCAATTTAAATTCATTTGGATTTACGTATTTGCCTAAAGTAACCTGACTTTTTAAGAAAAAAATTCTATTCTCTATTTTAATAACATAAATTTTATTTTCTAAATACTGCACTTCACTCCTTTGTAGCGCTTTTCAATCTTTTAAAGTCGGATGTAGTATTTTATATTATTGGCAATCGCGTTTGCGTATATTTTATGTGTTATTGTCTTCATTGCCGTTGTTTTTTTATTTTTATTGTTACCAACATTTTTATGTATTTATGTGGTACATATATAGTGTTCTTGTTTTGAACATGAAAATGCTTTAACAATATTTCTTCGTTATGATGCCTAAATGATCATAAAATTTCTATTTTTATTGTTATCTAAAACAAAATATGTTTGTCAATGTGTATAGTCAGTTATGCGAGAATTTACCTAGGTATGTGTATAATGTGTTCTTTTATATGTGTGTATAGAAAATAACTTTTCTTTTCTTTATTAAATTGATGCATTTTCTGTTTTATATTGTTTTCTATTTTATTTGTGTTTTGGCTCTTTCAGCCCCTATATATACCCTTGTACACTTTTAGGGACCTTTGATGTAAACGGTAGTTAATGGTATTACAAATGTCAACTTATTTTTACACATCCTTACTATGTACACACACACACATACATACTTAATTGTTGGTATAGTAAATTTTTCAAGTTTTAAATCATCATTTTTTCTATTTTTATGTGTTTTTTTTCTTTGATTCTCTTTCTGTGTGCACCGTTATATTGTCATTTTTTTATTCTTCTTTTGATTTTTCATAATCACAATAAGTTTCTTTTTTCTTTTCTTCTTTTTCATATTTCATAATTTTTTTGTGCTCCATCTGGCGATTGGCATTGTTATTTCTTCATGGCTCAATAACGTCACCATGCTGCTTTCATTTTACTATGCTGTACACAAAAAATATTATTTATGTACCATCGAACTACAATGATGATATTCACCATTGCAATTTTCAATTGAATATTATTTTATTGATTTTCTTTTGTGTGTGTATGTATATATATACAAAAATAACCGTTTGGAACACTCTAACGGTTATTTAAATTGTTTTCTTTATTTATTATTATGTTTTGTTTACATTTTTATTTTTTTTTCATTCTAAAAATTTTCATTTTTACTTTAATTTTTATTAGTTTGGACAGTGAGGTTAATTTGGAAACAGCATCAACTAATGGTGGAAGTGGTGGTGCCGGTCTCGGATTTCGCCCTCCATCTGGTTTTACTGATTCCAGAGAATTTAGTGAAGCAGAATGTGATAGAGAACAGCGTGCATTGGACTTGGAAGTTCAACGTGTAATGGAAAATAATGAAAGTCATGGCCAAAAAATGGATAGAGAGGAATTAACCTCACTGCTTGCAAGGTAAAAATTGTTCAAAAACAATAGAAAAATTTATGAAATTATTAGCCAGTAAAATATCAAAAATAAATTATTTTTGAATATTATGGCCAATAGGTACAGAAGACAAACGACTTACTTCTTTAAATTGGGTAGCTATAAACAACACTATTTTTATAAAAACGATGTTAGCGAGGGTGCCATAATTTAAGAAAAACGCACAATCCTCTCTATATTGGCTACAGATTTGTTTTACATTGCCCAATTTTTATAAATTTGAACAATTTTGTTTATTGTTAGAAAGTGGGGGCGAAACCAAATACCAAGAAAATTCCGCTCATTCCCAACATCTTGTATGTTTTTCATATTTTTATATATGCATGTATGTACATGGAATAGACTTTTACTTTCTCTACACTCCTCTGATTCTAATCTATTATAAGGATCATGGAATTAAAGAAACGTTAAATTATTTTATTATATATTTTTAATTTTTGCTACTTTATAAAGCATTATTGTATAAACTTATTATTTAGTATATGTATTCGTGTTGTGAGAGACAACTTCATGAAAATATTGTACAAAATCGCAGATAGTGCAGAACGTATTATGTACATATATAATTCTTTAGAGCAGATATATGTTTGTGAACAAAAGTTGTAGACAGCTATTAAGAAGAAAGAAAGAAAGGAATTCGGTGCAAAATTTAATGAAAAAGAAATGAAAGGAAATTCACATTGGATCACACAATCTTAGGATAATTTTTAGGGGCATCAGTTTTAAAAAAATAATTAATATATTTTTGATTTTCGATACGAACGGAACTTGTGATCAAAGGCTTTTCATTGTTAAAGTTTTTGCTGTACTTTTGAGCTTCAACGCATTCCAGCAGCCTTAATGCATTTCAGGGTATATTGCGTTTGGTATTAATTTTATTGCGGTAGATAAGCATACAGGTAGGTCATAAAGTGTAGTGCAACTTTTACCTATAGAGAAAATTTCGGTCATGGATTGCTTACGCTTATTTTAATATTAATAAGATTAATTGATATTCACTTTTGCCACGTTAAGCGTTCTAGTTCACTTTCAATTTCAAGAATTTCAGAATCACTCACTTCGTTCCGTTATCAGTGAAGTGATTGATGTTGGAAACTTCAAACAAAATCCCCCTGAAATGAAAATTTTCAATAATAAAGTTGGGTCAAATGGTTTGTATTGTAGCACTTTTTCCTTCAACAATTAGTGAAAATACTGTTTTTAAATACAGTCTATGTATATCTACCACACTATTAAAAATATTTTCATGCATATATTTAGGATGAACGGTTTATGCAATCTTTGAAATAAAGCAAAAATTAATTTAAAGAGGGCTTAACATAATGCTCGATTTTAAGGGTTAATTGCGTGAGTTAGGAAAAATAATTATATTTTTTAATGTCATAGAATTTACCGTTAGCTTTTTGCGTTTATAAAAATCTGAAAAAGCTTGCGGTTTCGGAAATATAAAGGTCAAAAATTCTAATTTTACAAACTTCAAGAGGCGATAACTTGAGAGGGGGTGGAGATCGAAAAAATTTTCTTCTGCTAAAAGCTGCTAAAATTTCAGGCTCCTATAACCTGGGGTCTATGTTAGAAGAAAAACAACATCAAAAATTTTGAAAAAATGGATTTTAGATAACGGTAAATTTGAACGGCCATTTTGTTTTTTTAAAGTTTAATTATAGTATGTCACGATAGGAGAACCAAACCACTGCCTTTTTGCGTTTGAAAAATTCGAAAAATGTTTATGGTTCCATTGCAACAAATAGTTAAAAAAGGCAATTTTTATGGTTTTGGGGGGGTATAATTTTTATAGGGGGTGAAATAGATAAAAATTTTGTTCTACGGAAATAAGTTTCTAGTAAAGATCTGTGTACATATAAAATGTCAGCTTTAGTAAACATGTCCACGGACGGACGGACAGAGTGAAACTACCGAGCAATTTTTTTTTTTAAATTTTTGGAAACAACTAATCATCTTTGGAAGCAATTTCGTTATAAACAAAATCCGAATACCATAACAGGCCCGTCTTTTTCTATATAATTATAAAAATATTATAAACTTTTAAAGATAGTTTTTTATTTTCAAAATTTAAAAAATATTTACTAAAACTTATAATATGATGCATCTTTTGAAAGTTTTATAACTATTAATTATGAGTCTTTATGATTTGAAGAAGGATAAAAATGAGGAAAAGGAAATTGTGTCATAATAGAAATTGTCTTGTTAATAAGCTGGATGTTCCATATTTAAGAAGGATGTGATGAAATAATTTTCAAGATTATAATTTATGGCTTGATTGACGCTTCCAGCTTTTTAAAGAAGAATTGATTTAAGGCTATATTTTATCAGGAAACAAATTGAATTTTAACAAATTTTAAGAACGTTTAAAAAATTTTACCAAGTTTATGAAATCTTTTATGCACTTGTGTATAAGATGATGAAAAATTTTGTATTCAATATAAAGTTCAAAAGATTAATCTATAGAAGAATTTTAATTAAAATGGGAGGAATATTTTTATTATAAGATGAAAATTATTCTTATAAAAATTATTTGTACGTAACGTCGGTATGTTGAAAATCCATTAAATATTTTGGATATGTAGCTAATTATAATTTCGAAAAGTTTTCAAATCAATTAATAAAGATTTGTGAGAATTAGTAGTTAAAGTTTGCAGGTCATTTTGCGAAATTTTATTTTTTTTATGCAAAATTTGTTTTGGAACATATGAAATTTAAAACTATTTCAAATGCGAGAAAATCTAGGAATATGCTAAAATTATTTGGCGACTAATATTATCGTTTTTTATTCACTAAATCGAATATCCAGAAATTTTGGAATAATTGTAGAGATTTATGATATTTGTGCAAGCAACTTGCTTACCATAATCTTCCTCTTTATTAACAAAATTGTGTCTGGACGGATTTGAATATTCTATTTGATAATATTCAATATTATTAATGGAATTCTACTAACTACTCGTATTATTAGTAGTATAAATAAATAATGTGAAAATAACGTTCTTGACTTATAATTTTGGAAAAATTAGGTGACAGCTTACGCACTAACATAAATGAAGTAATCTTGCTCTGTGAAAATCTGAAGCATTATTAACTCTGTTTAATTTCTATCAAATGCTTATAAACTTTTATCCGTCCAATGTTTCGACAACATCGGTCTACTATTTCAACAACATTACACCTTTTCCGGTGGAACAATATCATCGTTGGCTTTCAAAAATAAAAAAAATAATTTTTTTTTAAACGTAAAATTATAAGCATTTACAATTCATTTAGTAACAATTATAAGCTTAGAAACAAAATAATCAACTTAAAAGGAAGAGACGAAAATTGTATTCCAATTTTCTTCTTTTATGTGGCAGGCTTTCCATTATTCAAAATTTGGTTCTCGAGGTTAAAATCGCACTAAATCAAGAAATAGGAATCGAAATAAAAGCTGTAACTTTGCGGGTTTTCAGTCCCAATATATTGTTATCATGTTTATATCCGTATTAATGTATGTCCACCTGTCCGTTCCAGCGATATTTCAAAAACTTACAAGTTTAATTCAACAAATTTTCACAACTGATTTATTATAGTAATTACAAGAACACTATTTCAATTCCGGAAGATAATTAAGTTTGTCTAAAAAATTATTGAAATATATTATGTAAATCAACTATAAGGGCCGTTATGTTTAATAAAATTCTATGAAATTGTTTAAATCCTTGCGGTAGTTGCCTTATAACTTCAAAAGTTTTTTAGCCGTATTGTAGAAACAATTGTAGCTACAGTATTGAAATTTTGCGAAAAAAAGATAAAAATACGGTCATTATTTTCGGTAAAAATTTTTGATATGGCACAAGTTTATATGATGTGGCAATCATCATACAACTCTTAAAATCATTCATTCGTACGAGTACCATTAACTCTAACTCTACATTTGTAGAGTTAGAGTTAATGTTTACTGTTTGTAGCGAAACTTGGGACAAATGACAAGACAGAAAAAAGAGGAACCAATATAGAGAAATCGAAACAATGCTTCTAAACGACAAACCAATTTCAGTGCGAAATTACCAAACAGTTGCAACCCTTCTCCAGTCCTTAAAATCTGTTAAAATTCACGGATTCTATTTCACGGAATGGGAAACATGTACACGAAATGGGAAAAATATAAATGTTCACATTTTGTATACATGTTGGGAGCATTCATTATTCATTACAAACCATAAATTTTATTCTTACAATAATTCAACAGTGCATCCAAAATGACATCATTTCCATTCCATTTGAAATTTAAAATCTGGTGTTTCTAAAAAAAAAAGAATCCTGAATTTGTGAGAAAATATTATAATTTCAAATTAATAGCAAGAGAAATATTTTTTTCTCTCCAATTGAAATCTAAAAAAAAAAAAGTATCCTTTTCAAAAACTTTTCTCTTTGGGAATATGTCCACTATAACAAAGTTTTTAATAAAAGAAAAATAAATGCTTTCGACAGTTATTTCATTTCGAGAAAAAGAATTTAATTTCGAATAAATTTTTGAAAACATTTGTTTCATTTGAATATTTTCTTTTAATGCGATTTTCATTTTCATAAGAAGAAAAGTATGTATTTACCGGTATGAATGTGTATTAAGCCGTCATAAACCTACAATAAAACTAATGAAAAAATTTACATATTAAAAAAAAAGAGAAAAAACTAAAGGCAAAATTGTGTTTATATTCAATGGCCTGCCAATGTTTCCATTTTATAAAACTTTTGCAAAATTCTAAAAAAAATATAAAGAAAATGGAAATGCAAAGGCGGGAGAAAGCAAAAGAAAAAAACTGACCTAACCTCTAAGGAATTTTTATTATATTCGTCTATAGCGTTTAGATAAAACTTTTTACAAAAACTTATAAAAAAATGAAAAGTTTTTTTCAATGAGTTTTTTTAAAATTGTATGATTCGATTAAGTTGGAAATTCCATTTTCATATTCATTACAATGCAAACGTTTCTTTTTAAGCATTCTTTTGTAACCCACAATATTCTTTTGAGTTCAGGGAGAAAAGGAGCAAAATGGAATGAAAATACTGGAATAAAAATAAATTCTTGTTAAAATTTTAAGCATACTTCATTAATTTCAATCGTTTGAAAGTGATTGAAAAAATATTTTCATTTAATATATAAAGTGAGCATAAATATTATGGTGGGATCATGTGTGTAAAATGAGATTCAATTGTAAAGTGATACTGTGTGTAGTTTTGAAATATAAATATAAAGTGCTCCCATACCTCGTCATTTTAAATTTGATCTAAATTTATTCTTAATTTTATGTTTACAAATATAATTTTCGTAAGATTTTTTGGTTGATTTTCCGTAAAGTTACAACACTTTTACATTTTGAAATTATTTTATATCTTGGCAAACATGTGTCCATATTTACAATGTAATTCTACAATGTTTCAGTATTGCTAGATTGTACCTAAAATTGAAAACTTCTCACGCTAGATTTCTGAATAGTAGAGTGAGAATCTAATGAGAAAATTTTGATAACTTTTATAGAACTTGAATAAATCCGACTTTGAAACTCAACCATAAATTTTACACTCACTTCGAGTTTAAAATTTATGGCTTTATTTCTTATGATCGTTTCATAAGATGAGACTAATTTCTACACAAAACAGTAAGGTACTGTAAAATAACACTTTTAAAAATTTTCACCTTTATCCAAAAATAAACCCAAAACATTCTTCATTTCGTTTGTCTTTCTAAATAAAATCAATTTTCCTTTTTAAAATTATTTTTAAAAAGTTTTTATTAGCGATGTCGGTCAGGTTCTCTGGCATTATTTTAATATTTGTATTAATTGTATTGTATAGAATTTAGATTTGAATTCTCAGGAGTCGTATAATGTATATTAGATTCGTTTTTGGTATAATGAAATGACTTGGGGATAAGAATGAATCGGTGATAAAAAAAAAACCTAAAGTCTGGTAAGATTTATACACACATATATGTATAAGTATTTTTATAAATTTATCAAAATGTAATCATAATAAAACTGTACACCTGCACATAAGGATACATTGTATAAGTAAGAACGTGTGATGCACATAGTTTATTATTATTTACAACTCCCTTCCGTTTTGATTATCCGGTTTCTCATTATTTATTTTTTAGAAATACACATATAAGTGAATATATTTGCCAAATAACATGCTGAAAGGTACAATTACTTAGGGATACTAAAATAAATATGTTCGTACGAATATGTGTAAAGCGTTCAAATAAATTTAAAAATATTTTTGATTATTTTTTTGGGGTTTCTGCCATATTTACTAACCCCATTACATAAAACAAGGGAGGTATTGTTGTTCCTATTAAAATCAGAATGCATACTTAGTGTTCTTAACAGAATGTTTATTTCTGCCCTTATAATTTTGAAGATAATTTATTCCTACATCGCAGCTTCATAAAGGTTAATTTCATTGTGAGATTCTTATTTTTCTATTCGTTCTATGTATAATCATTTTATGTGCAATCAATTAACAGTCAATTTCACCTATTTAGTGAAAAGAGGACTTTAAAAAATATGCTTTAAAACATTCACACTGTCCGTCCGTCCACCTTTGTGCCTATTTACAAAATGTCGTGCCATCATTAAATTCAATTGTAATCACGCAGTTAATTCTTGAATTTCTTGTGTCATCCTAAAGATATGCAATAAATTGAAATATTTTATGTAAAAGAAAGTATAAGATTTAAATAATATTAGAATTAGAAAATATAAGATTCAATAATTGACTTTTATAAAAGCAGTATTTTCACTTGTTGGAGGTAAAAGGGCTATTTTACAAGCCGTTGGCTTGATCCAACTTTATTTATTTTTTTTAGAAATTTGTTTTGATAGACAATATTAGTTTGAATAACTCTCATTTTAATTAATTTTTAGAGTATTTTTGAACATTGTTAGTTTGAGAAATTCTAAAGAAAGCAATCGATTATATGATGACCATATCACACGTTTTTATCTTTAACTTTATCTGTAGATACTATATTTTTTTTTTTTTTTTTTTTTTTGGAAATCATATATTATAAGTGTTTGGTGGGCTCATTTAGATTTATAATGTGTGCCACAGAGAAGACATGAAATGTTTATTTTTAAAAAATTTTATGAATCAAAATAAAAAAGTGAAGAAATATTAAAAGCAAATTCAATGAACTTTTTGTATCCGTTTGTTTGAAAAAGGAAAATCATTCTGCTTTTTTTTTGTGCGAAGAGATTCGTTTTTACGCGCATAAATAAAAACACGAGAAATTATGAGTAATTTTGATTTTGCATATAAAAGTCTGGCAGTACAGAGAAAATGGTCATGGGTGCCCCTTCATATTTAATGTTTTTTAAGCAATTTTGTTTTTTATTAAAACATCTTTCTTTCTAAATAAAGCTTACCATGAAGGATTAAAAGAAATAATAATTTTTATTCCTCTATGTTTACGCATTTTTATGTATTTTTTTAAAGTAAACCGGTTTATTTACTTTTATTTTTACTTTTACGTTTTCGTATATTTCAATTTATTGCTGTGCAGTTGTTTTTGATTTTAGGTATAATGTATGTGTTTCAGCATAAGTTGGAATTTATAAGTTGTAATGCAACTACAAGATATCATTTTTGTGACATTATCATCACATCAAAATATCATCATTCATCAAAAATTACTCATTTTATCACTCTCCTGCCGAAAGGAGTGGAATAATAAATTTCTCAATATATACGGTATTTAACTTATTAGAGACTAATGAATGAAACCAACAAGATGTTACTCATCTTAAATTAGAACCGTAAAGTACACTTAGGTCAGTTAGACCCTATATTAGAACCAGCCCGAGCTCCTAAGAAACTAACTAAGGAATCTAGCATTTACATTCGCTAATTCTGTAGTAAGCCGAAAAAAACAGGACGCAAGAAACCTCTGCCTGGAACTCGCCAAAGTCGGACACTTGCATAGCAGATGTGTCACCGTCTCTTCCTTCTCCTCATGACAGCAGTTCCTACAAAGATCGTTTGCGGAGCGACTCATCCTCTTGGTTTGATAGCCAATCAAACAGCGTCTAGTTAAAGGTCCCTATAACCGTGTCAATATCCTCCAGCCGGAGAGATATCAGAATCCTTGCAAGTCTAACTCTACTCAAAACTTCTTTGTCACGCATCTGAGGTTGGTATATTATGTATTTATATTATACTATTATCTTCAGTATAAGGCAGTCCCTCAGTTGTACCAATATAAATAAACTTGTGAACTAGAACAGTTTGTAGGATGCAGAAGATCATATTTCTGTTATCAAAAACGTGTAGTATTTGAAAGTAAATTACGGGTAGTAATGTCTTATTCTAATTAACTTCTATTATAATAAAAAATTTACAAATACTAACTAATTTTATTGAAAAATTGCGTTTGTTTACTAAGATTGTAAAATACTTCATTGAAATTTCTCAAATTCAAATTTCAACTGCAATTATGTTAATTTTGTGTTGTGAAAACTGGTCTAAAGCCATAACTAAAGGAGAATGTTAGTTGTGAGTAAAATATATGTTGTTTTGTGAGTCGAGATGTAATGAAAATGTGCAAATATGGTAGATAAATTGCTTTGTGCACTAGAAATGCGGTCTAAGTTTCGCTATCACAAAGCTTTGTTCACTAGAAACTTTGTTTACGTAGAATTTTTCTGATAGAAAAACTTAGACTCCAACAAAACATGTAAATTGTTATCTTTTCCTTTCCTCCTTATTTTATATTTTTAATATAGCACAATGTTCGTATGCAAGATTCCGTACAAAACCGAATTATTATTACAAATTTTGTTTGAAGGTCTCATAACCAAACCAAATGTATACATTCACAGATATTTAGTTTTATATTTTTATAAGGTTGTGAATGGTAGCAAACATTATTTTCCACGAAGGAAACGGAAATAAAACCGAATCTTTTATTTTACTCAAAGGAATACACAATAAGAAATAAAGGTTTAGAAGAAAAATAAAGTAAAACAAGAAAATAATTATTATTCAGTTTATTTCTTTTTTGTGGAACATCAAAGGGAATGCTCCTTTTTTAACATTGAAACTCTCTTTTATTTTCGTTTTACAAATTTCTCAATTACTATTAAATATGTTTTTTCTTTTGCTTCGTTTTACCTCTCTGTTTTATTTATTTTATTTTATTTCATTGTTCTCCTTAAATACAACCGATTCTGTTACAATATTAGAAAAGTGAGGAGAATGAGACTGTTGATTAGAATTTAATGAAAAATTCATATGCGTTAATATTATTTAAATATGAATTGTATATGTATATGTTTATTTATTTTACAGTATCACAATTGTATATTTACAATATACAGTTGCGATAGTTCGGAAACCATGAGCAGTTGTGAATTCTCGCATTTACAAATTTTTGATGAGTACAAAAAAAAATGTTAAAAAATTTGTTTTTAATTGTTTTCAAGTTATTATAAGAAAATTACACACATGTGCTAGGACTGAAATTGTTTCACAAAAATCGCATTACATAGTGAGGCCATTGGTCCTTTCCTAAATTATAATTAATGAACATTATGTTGTTAGATAATGAAACGCAAATTAATTCTAATTTAGAAGATTACAATTTCGGCCATGCTTCTCTATAAATAAAACAATAATCTCAAATTTTGGACAAAAAAAAAACTCCATATGCAATGTGAAAGAAGGGTCGACAAATTAACTGTAAAATAGATTTTTTTTTTTAATTAATCAATAAATAATATTTTTTATACATTTTTTGGTACACACTTACTTGATTAAAGTACTTTTCCTCAAAAAATACAAATTTTTTGTCCGGATAATTGTGATCAAAATTTGGTTTGCTTTCATGATTATAGAAACACCAATTATAAAAGAGCCATTATCCGAATTGTGACCTATTTCGGAGAACTTTTGAAATGCTCCCAACTATGAAGTCTTACGAAATTCAGATAATAAATTGCCTGAAAAGCTAACATTGACTGCATCGACAAGAAATTCGTCGTTAACAAATTGTCACTAACATTTTTCTTATCGATGCTTTAGCTAAATACTATATACACAAAAACTTTTGTGTTTGTCCATCTCTTTATTAAATAGATAGCAATGTTATACAAAATTTTCACTCCTTATACAATTCTGAAAGAATATTTTAGTGAGAATCAAGTAAGAGGCGAAATATTTAGAGAGAAACAACAAATTTCCTTTTGTTTTTTCAATGAACATTTTAAATTTAACTTGAAAATTGATTCAGAATATTGCGTTTAATGTTTTGGAATACTCATATACTGAACCATGAAATTTAGACTATGAAAAAAATAAACATGTGTGTGTATGTATGAACACTATACGCATATAATAATAATGTGTACACACAGAACAAAAACGTAGGTTCATATTATATTCAAAAGTAAATATTAATTTAAAAAAAAAATGAAAAGGAAAAAGAAAAATTAATGTGAAATCTTTTATTAAAATGTAATGAGGCTGAAGAAAATTGAATTTTAATAAATAAATATCAGTGTTTAATAAGGAACAGCAGTGGGAGTATATCAGTTTTTTTGTTTTTCAAAGTAATTTGTACTAAACTTTATTAGTATTGCGTTGTAAATTAAAAAAAAAAAAATTGTTTTTTTATCTGTATGACATATGTATATCCAATTGTGTGTAATAATATGCTTTCATTCACAATATGCTCCTCAACTTAAATCCGAAAAGAAAAAATGTTATAACATGTGAGGCATATGTATCTAAAGTAGATTATACTTTGCTTTCATCTCAATTGCTTTAAAGCATTTTAAGAGAAGTGTTAAAAAAATGCGAAACATACTGGGTACGTTTGTGATTGTCTTATAACCTAAGGATTTTTAAAATAGAAATATGATCCTGTAAATAGGCAATTTTATATTCAAATCGGTGTTGTTTTAAGTTCAAATTGTTAACAATTTGTTAACAATTTTGGAAACTACTTCTTTATTTGTTAATTAGAGATTAATTTATAAAATCTCAGCGTATTTTCAATTTGTTAATTTTTTTATTAAAGGTTTTAAAGTAGGTTGAGGTTGTTACTGCAAACTTTTAGATTCTCGTATTATTTGCAATATTATGTAATAAGTTCGTACATTGCATTGTTTTGCGTGAAATTACTCTTAATTTAGAAAAGTAATCCGCTAATAAAATTAGTCCAAATTAAAAATAATTTCGAAATTACAATTAATCAAATTTCATTTAAGAAACAAAATATTTTTCAATAATTACAGGTACCATGAGAAAAAGGAACAAGAGCGTCAGGAATATACCATACATGTCTGAAAATTAATAAACTCGGAAATTAAAGGAAAGGAGATGAAATGAAATTAATTTTAGAAATGATTGTAAAAAAATAAACAAAAAAAATAATTAAAAATAGCAAAACAAGAATTTTGATTAAGTTAATCTAAAACAAAACAATAAATTAAAAATTTCAACAACTGAAAATCTTCAAATACAATTTAACAAGAAAAGCCAAACAAAATCTAAAATATAAAATTTATGTAAAGCACAAGGGAATGACTTCATAAAATAAAAAAAAAATTCTAATAATTATACGTAGAACTTTTTGTAAAAGAAACGCATTTAATTTTTTTTAAGTAAAAATACTAAAAAATACAAAAAAAAAAGTAAAAATTTTTGATAAAATTTGTGATATTTTTCTTCTCTTATAAGGCTAAAACAAAAACGTGTAAAAGAATTTTCAAAATTTAATCTATATTCTCATTTCATCTAACTAATAATTATAAAATTTTATAGAGAAAACGTTTTCAAGCGAGATCAGTAAATTTTCAAATCAAAAATGGTTTTATGAAATCCAAATAAAATAAGTTTCCAATAAAAATTGTTAATGTTGCCAAATAAATTAAAAATTTAAAGAAATTTTTTAAAATTTATGCTTATTTTGTGATTAAGTGCTGCGAATTTTTCTAATAAATGACAAAGAAATAAAAAAAATGGACACATACCTTGTTTGTATGTCTTTAATTCTAGTAAATTACCAGTGCGAAATTTTTAAATAATTTTTGTAATTATATGTGAAAAGTGACTGCATTGTTTAGACAAAATTTTAAAATTGCTTTGAGCATTTGTTACATAACTTTATTTTAAAATCTTTTATTAATAAGAATTGAAAATTGTTAATGATTTTTCAAAATTATTGTAATAATATTACAAAATCATATTTTTAAAAAAATTGCAGGGATTGTGAAATAAACAAGAGGAAATTTTTATTTATGTACAAGAAAAAATTCATTAATTCATTAATTAAAAATTAGAATGAAAAATAATAATTATTGAATTTTGGGTATTTCTCGTACAAAGTCAAATTCTACTTTTGTTTTGATAGATAGATTCTCAAGTTAAACAGCTCAAATAATTTTCCATTCTATACTGCTGAGAAATATAGTTCTACCATTAGAACTAAAATTTCTCAGCAGTATGAAAAAACTTTAGCTAAATTTTTCTTTACGCAGTCTACAAATTCTGAAACTTCTAAATAATCAGTCATTCGAAAATAACGGAAATGGTATTGTTTATATGAAGTTGTATACCAATACTGTTCTTCCAATTCACTGCAAAATAAGGAAATTTCAACAATATTTGAAAACTCAAAGAAAACTTACTTTAATAACCCTGCAATATCTGGATTTGTCATTTTGAAATTTAAAATTCTTTTTGAATTTTAATTTAAAAAAAAAATTCATGAAGCAGCGACAAAATTTATACTAGAAGTCTACGCTACATATCTAACATTTCTTTATTGCAGATTGAATTTTCGAACGCACTTTATTGCAGCCAGTAATTTCCGAATGATCTTATATTTTCAGTGTGTGTAGCGTGAATTTTCGAACGTACTACAAACTAGAACTATTCTACTCGTAGAATTGAATAAACGAAAACCCCCATAGCATTGCAGTTTTTTAAATTCATTTTTTGAAATATCCAACTTCTTTTCTCATACTCGTATATTCAAAACTTTTGAAATATTTACATTCTGACTATCATCTTCATCCATATATAGAATTATAATTTATCAAGGATTTATCGAATTGTAAAAGAAATCAAATCAAATTTACATTCCAAATGCCGAATATAATAAAAGTTTATTTCATTCGACTTTCTAATGATAGAAGATTACAAAATTTTTATATCTAACATATCAAGTAATTTTTTGTATTTGTTTTTTAAATTTAATTTAAAAAATGCAAAATAATTGTTGAAATTCAATAAAAAAATTACAGAAATTCAATAAAAAAATTACTGAAATTCAATCGAACTGTTCACGTTTTTCTTTTATGTTTTTAATATTAAATATTTGTTTTTTTAAGAAATATCTAATGTAAATTATGAAACATTTTTTATAAAATAATACTTTTTCTTAAAATTAAAATAAAAACCAAAAAAAAAAAAAAAACATTACAAACTAAATTGTAAAACTACAGCCAAAACTAAAAAAATAGAAATAAAAAAAAAATTAAACCTAAAATAATTTTATGTGCAAAAAAAAAACCAAACAAACAAATTAAATAAAAAATATTCAATAGAAATAATTTTCAACAATATAAAAAATAAAATTCAAAATACAACAATACACACTGCCTGTAATTTTAACAAAAAAAAACAAAAACAAAAAATAATGTACGAAAATAATAAAATTAATAAAAAATTACAAAAATATCTTGATGGATAATTTTAATAGAATAAAAAACCAAAAAAAAAAAACAAAAAAACAAAAAAAAAATTAAAAAAATTGTTAAATATTAAAATTAAATTAATTAATTAAATAAAACCTTAAAAGAAAAATTAAAATAAAAATTCATTTAAATATTTTATTTTATAGGTGAAATATTAAATAAATTAAATAATTAAATACGATTAAAATTGTATAACTTTAGCTATTAAAAATTACAAAGTAACAAAAAAAATAAAAAGAACAAAAAATACAAAGAATTTAATTTGTTAACAAATTATTTATTAATATTAATTAAATGTTTTAAACATTAATTTTTTATTTTTTGAAATTTAAAATTTCTTTTTTTATTACGAAAAATCAAAACGAAAAAAAAAAAATTATATAAAAATAATTGAAACATAATTAAAATGCAAAACAATATAAATTAACAAATTGATAGGTTAAAAACTTATATAATATGCCAGTTATTAAATAGATGGAAAACAATAAAAATTACGAAATAAAAATTTTACAAAGTATAAATTGAAATTATTTTTTTTTTCATTCTTATACAATGGGATTATTTTTTAAATCCCATTGTCCTTTTTGCTTTTTCCTTTTTCAATATTCTATTTGAATATTAAAATTTTGTATATAAATGAATTATTATTATATTCATATATATATGCACTTAATTAAATTACATAACTGTGTTATTTAATTTAATAAAATAAACACGCGTAGTTATTACGAAATCAGTTATTGTGATTAACTTTCGTGGAAAAAAAAGTAACCACAATTATATTAGTAATGTATGTAAAAAAAAAAACAATTTACTCTCCAATTTTATGTAATTTTGTGAAATTCACTGAAGTTTTTAGTGAGTTTTTAGATTTTGAGTGAGGAACCATAAAATTCTTCTGAGGCGAATGAGATTTATCACGACATCTTAAAGAAAAAATCAATTTTGTTACACATATGTATTTATAAATTGAAATCTGTAACGTGTACAAAAAGAAAATATACATGAGTTTAGAAATTTGTTGCAAACATTGCAACTCGAAGCTGTGTACATAATATATAATATAAGTAGTGGTTAGCTATGTATATATAAGAGTGTTGGTTTTAAAAATTGTTATTTTTCTGAATTTTCGAGTTTTTTTCGAACTTTTTTGTTTTAAATCAGGGACTAAGTAAAGATTTTTATTTTAATCTAAATTTTTTCTTAAAATAAAGTTAAGTCAAACCAACGGTTTGTAATGTATCACTTTTCCCTTCAACAGTGAAAATACTGATTTTAAAACAACATTTGTACCTAGACCTAATGCATTATTAAAGCTACTTACTTTTACTATAAAACTAAAAAAAAAAGATAGGTTAATTGGGTGAGTTAAGGAAAATAATAATGTTTTTTAATGGCATGAAATTTACCGTTAGTTTTCTGTGTTTATTGAAATTTGAAAGAGCTTGCATTTTCGAAAATATAAGGTGCGCCAAAAATTCAAATATTACAAATTTTCGAGAGCCGATAACTTGTGAGGGAGTGGAGCTGATAAAAGATTTTCTTGTAACGAAATGAACCATTTTGTTAGTGTTTAAAATCTGTTAAAATTTCAGACTTTTACAAAATGGGGTCTAGAAGAAAAACGATATCAAAAATTTGGAAAATATGGATTTTAGATATTTTTTTTCCAGCCTAGATACTTAAACCCTACAAATATTTCTTCTCATCATAAATTAAAATATGTATATTAAAACTGTCAATACGATCGATTTCCAACTAAGAAGGGGGCGGGGGGTTTTACGCAAAATTTAAAATCCCACCGAAACCTTTCAAACGAAACCTCACTTGACCGTTTTCGTCTTCTTAGGACATGTTTTGTGGCCTGCACCTTAGTAGGACGGTCCTCCAACAAAATTTGGAAATCAGATTACAAATTATTTGGAATTTTAGGAAATCAGATTACAAATTATTGCTCTCTTTCGTTTTTATTTTTTTATTTTAATTATCATTTACCATCTGTCACCTAAAAAATTTCAAATGTCACCTGTCAAGTGTCATCTGTCAAATGTCATCTATCACATATCATCTGTTACCCGTCAGTTATCCAATGTCTTCCGTCAGCTGTCATCTGTCAACTGTCATCTGTCAAATGTCAACTGTCACCTGTCAGCTGTAAATGTCAACTGTCAGTTGTCAAATTCTATCTGTCATCTGTCACATTTCCTCTGTTACCTGTACAGTTGTCAAATGTCCCCTGTCAAATGTCATCTGTAACATATCAGCTGTCAAATGTCATCTGCCCCCTGTCAACTATCATCTGTCACATGTCATCTGTCAAATGTCAGCTGTCAAATCTAATCTGTCACATGTCAAATGTTATCTGTCAAATGTCATCCATCATCTGTCAACTGTCTCTTGTCAGCTGTCAAATGTCATTTGTCAAACTCCAGCTATCACCGTCAAATGTCACCTGTCACCTGTCAAATGTCATCTGTCAAATCTCATTTGTCACCTATCAAATGTAATCTGTCGAATACCAACTGTCAAATTTAATCTGTCATTTGCAAAATGTTACCTGTCAGCTGTCAAATGTCATCTGTCACCTGTCAAATGTTAACTGACATCCGTCACTTGTCCTCTGTCAAACGTCAACTGCCAAATGTCATCTGTCACCTGCCAACTGTCATCTGTCACCTGTCAAATGCCAGCTGTCAAATGTCAAATCAGATCTGTCACCTGTCAAATGTCATCTGTCACCTGTCAAATGTCACCTGTCAGCTGTCAAATGTCATCTGTCACCTGTCAAATATCAACTGACATCTGTTACTTGTCCTCTGTCAAACATCAACTGTCAAATATCACCTGTCAACTATCATCTGTAACCTGTCAAATGTCAGCTATCAAATGTCAAATCAGATCTGTCACCTGTTAAATGTCATCTGTCACCTGTTGAATCTCATCTGTCACTTGTCAAATGTCACCTGTCAGCTGTCAAATGTCATCTGTCAGCTGTTAAATATCATCTGTCAAATGTAATCTGTCGAATGTCAACTGTCAAATTTAATCTGTCATTTGCCAAATGTTACCTGTCAGCGGTCATTAGTCAAATATCATTTGTCACCTGTCAAATGCAATCTTTCGAATGTCAACTGTCAAATTTAATCTGTCATTTGCCAAATGTTACCTGTCAGCTGTCAAATGTCATTTGTCGGATGTCAAATGTCGTCTGTCACCTATCAAATGTCAACGGTCAAATGACGTCTGTCAATTGTCCTCTGTCAAATATCAACTCTCAAATGTCAGCTGTCACCTGTCATCTGTCAAATGTCATCTGTCAGCTGTCAAATCTGACGTCACATGTCCAATGTTATCTGTCAAATGTCATCCATCATCTGCCAACTGTCTTCTGTCACCTGTCAAATGTCATCTGTCAAATTCCATCTGTCACCGTCAAAAGTCATCTGTCAAATTCCATCTGTCACCGTCAAAAGTCATCTGTCACCTGTCAAATGTCATCTGTCAAATCTCTTTTGTCACCTGTCAAGTGTTATCTGTCAGCTGTCAAATGTCAAATCAGATCTGTCACCTGTCAAATGTCATCTGTCATCTGTCAAATCACATCAGTGACTTGTCCTCTGTCAAACATCAACTGTAAAATGTCATCTGTCACCTATCAAATGTCATCCATCATCTGTCAACTGTAACTTACGAAATGTCACCCGAGAAATTTCAAATGTTATCTGCCAACTGTCAAATGTCAACTGCAAATGACATTTGTCACTTGTCAAACATTAACTGTGAAAAGTCATCTGTCAGGTGTCAAATGCCAAATGTCATCTATCACCTGTCGGGTCTACCTACAAAATATACTCAAATAGTTAAATTCTAATTGCATTTGACACTTTTGTGTATAGAAGAACATTAAAAGCATGACAATATGAGTGGGAGCTCTATTAAAAAAGATTTAAGAAGTTTTATTAGAATAGATAAGTATATTTGTTATATAATTATTTGTAAAAATAATGGAGTATGTGGTTTTATATTTCAGCGACAGTAAAAAAGAATCTCATCGCCGTTATGCTTCAGAAAGAAAATTCTTCGAAATAAATCCAACATTTTCGATATGCCGGAGAAAATGTAATTATAATTTTCAAGATTAAAAGATTCATCAAAATCTTCTGGGCAACTACTGCCATAAACTATTTGTATAATTACATATTTATGCAGTAAATAATTGCAATTTTCAAAAGCACAAATACCGTTAACAAATTATACAAAATGTTATAACACTTACATCTTTACAGTTCAAAATATTAACAAAAATAATTCCAAAAAAAAACTCCCGTGCAAATGTAATATGTAAAATAAATTCAGTAAGTTGCATTGTATGGTAGCACTTTTACTACTTACGCAAGGGCAATTTTCGGATGGTTGTTAATGGTATCACATGTAAGGCACAAATTGTTTTAGGAAAGTAGTATTATATGGCAGGATATACTAAATATGATCGGGGCACAGGTTCGAGTAGCTGCCATACAACTTCAAAATTTATTTGGCTATATCTCAGGAACTATAGAAGCTATGGTAATGAAATCTCACACAAGTGAATATATTGGTAGGGCCTATGTGTTCGATAAAAGTCGTTGAAATTGCTTGGCTCCTTCTGGTACCTGCCATACAACTTCAAAAATTATTTGGCTATATCTCAGAAACTATAAAAGCTATGGTATTGATATTTCACACAAGCGAATATATTAGTAGTGCCAATGTGTTTGATAAAAGCCGTTTAAATTGCTTGGCTCCTTCTGGTAACTGTCGTACAACTTCAAAATTCATTTGACTATATCTCAGAAACTATAAAAGATGTAATATTGAAATTTCACACAAGCAAATATATTAGTAGGGCCGATGTGCTTGATAAAATTCGTTAAAATTTCTTGGCTCTTTCTGGTAGCAGCCATGCAACTTCAATAATATCCTGGCACACAGTATTTTGAAAAACACATAGTACTGAATCCCATAGTCAGTTATGGCATCTTTATTCGCACATAAGATAACAAATTTGTACGGGTATCACAGAGTTGATAAGGTAAACTCTATATTTTTTCTCGTTTTTTTTTAAATCTCTTCTTCTATCAAAATCACAGGGAGGAAATTATGAATTTTACTAATACAACATCATAGTTGCGGAATTTATAAGAATGTGCTTTTTACACTACTAATTTATCTTAATGGAAATTTCTTCATGCAACTGCAGAACAGATGGATGACGTAATCAAAGGAACGAGTTAAAGGCAGAAAAATTCATTAAAAAAATTTTTCTCCTCGAACTGGACTCGAACCAGTGACCTACCGCTTTCTAGGCGGACGCTCTACCAACTGAGCTACAGAGGCATGAAGAAATTGCCGACGAAATGTTCTCTACATTGCTTATACTGTAATTCACATGATTACTAAGTATTTGTTTTGTTTACATTGATTGCTACATACAATCTACTATTGAAACACACAATAACAAGAACATATATATTTATAGGATTGTGCCTATTGCACTAATTAAATTATGAATTTTACTAATACAACTGCAGAACAGATGGATGACGTAATCAAAGGAACGAGTTAAAGGCAGAAAAATTCATTAAAAAAATTTTTCTCCTCGAACTGGACTCGAACCAGATTACGTCATCTATCTGTTCTGCAGTTGCATGAAGAAATTCATTCGACCAAACAATAACCAAGTTATCATATAACTCAGCTTATCTTCGTCATCATGAGATCATCAAAGAATCTAGTTCAACTACTAAGTTATGAGTTGTGTTTGATGCTTCGAAAGCTACTAGTAGTGGTAAATCCTTAAACATACTTTACAAAGCTGCTACTGTACAAGACGAATTAGCAGCTGTTCTAATAAGATGGAGGAAGCATCAAGTAGCATTTACATCAGATATAGAGAAAATGTATCGGCAAATTTGGATAAAACCCAAACATGAAAATTACCAACGTATTTTGTGGCGAGAAACGACGACTGAGCCTATTCGGGATTACAATTTATTAAGACAAAATGTGCACCCTATCTGACTACGCGGACTCTATGCAATTGGCTAAAGACGAAGCAGGAGGTTTCTTTTAGCTTCCCAAATTGCGAAAACAGATTTCTATGTGGATGACTTGTTATCTGGGGTTCACGACGTGCCTTCGGCAGTTGAAGTACTAAGGCGAGTTATAGAAATGACCAACGGAGCCGGCTTTCCATTGCGAAAATGCGAGAACCGTGAGAAATTATTGTCGATTCGCGAAAATAATGAACCAACGATCAAGACCTTAGGGATTGATTGGACATCAGACTTCTTTTCTTATTTATCTAATCTTGATTCTGATTAGACAAATTGGACAAAATGAAAAATCTTATTTCAAATCTCCAGGCTTTTTGACCCACTAGGGTGGTTGGCACCTATTATAATCAAGGCAAAACTAATAATGCACAATCTCTGGCTCTCAGAAAAAAATTGGGATGACAACTTTGACGAAAGCGTAACCAAAGAATGACTAGCCTATCTACAAAAATTAAAAGATGTTGAGCAAATAAAAATTAACAAATAGGTTCATTTCAAGCGAAACATACAAGCAATATATAAAGCATATGCTGCTGCTGCTTATGTTTGCATAACTAATAACAATGATCAAAGAAATGTGTCGTTAATTATGTCAAAAACTGAAGTCTTAGAAAATATGGGTGTAAACATAATACTAAAAATTGGTACCCGATAATTATTTATTTGACAGTTTAAAAGCTGCCACCCGAGAGACACCAATTGTGGGAGTACGAAATTAGCAAAACTAAGGAGTTACCTTGTTGGTCCGAATTAAAAAAATTTTTGTAGTCAGGATTTCGAGCTTTGGAAGCTATTTCCGCTAAAAAACCTAATCAACGTGAAAACATAACAGGCTACTGTCCCGAAAATTAAGGCCAGGGCTTATCACACTGGCAATATCAATAACATTGTTAAATCTTTATAAGACAATCTCTTTATCCAGATTTGAACTTTGTGCTGCGTTGTCTGGTTGAAAAAACATCCATCAACTTGAACAACATTTGTAGCCAATAGAGTGTCACATATACATAGCGATTTTGGTGAGAACATCTGCGCGTCTAGAGATGAGGATCAAAGGGGTTATTTCAATCCAAAAGCTATTGGTCCGATAATAATGACAAAGTTCGAGAAGAGAAAAATATGTGTGGCGCACATGCAATTGATAAATGGTTAATTTGAAGAAAACTTCTCGTCATTTACACGCATGATTCGTGTTAATGCTTATTTTTGCAGATTCATTCACCGTTTGAAAAAGAAGGTTCAAAAACCTAAATTTTTAAATTCCGAGTTTGTGGCAGATTGTTCAATTCAGATTGGGCATATCAGAAAAAGGTTGCCATCATATTCAGATCATTTTACAAATTTACTAATTGCAAAAACCACCAAAAAACATTGCGTGGTGGCTCTCAATTAAGGATTACAATATTGCGCGAAAAATATTGGATAACTGATGTGCAAAATATAGTAAGATTTTATTTTAATATATGTATCAAATGTTTTAGGCAAAAACTCGACACACGCAAACAGCTAATGGGTAATTTGCCAACTCCACGAGTAAAAATGAGTAGACCATTTACAAACAGTGGTGTGGATTATTGTGACCCGTTTGAATTAAAATCGTCAAGAACCAGGAAACCGTCAAAATATAAAGCATATTTATCTCTATTTATTTGTATGTCAGTCAAAGTAATTCATATGGAACTGGTGCCGCACTTGACAGCTGAAAGACTTGTCGCGGCGTTACGAATAATTTTCGCCCGAAGGGGCCTACGTCAGGAACTCTATTGTTAGTGATTGTGGTACTAAATTCATAGGTGCAAATAAAATCCTATCGAAACACAAAAGTGACGTGCCAAAGCAACTAAATAATAAATTGAAAATATGGGAATAAAATTTAATTTCAATCATCCAGGTTCCCCTCATTTTGGCGGATTGTGAGAAGCAGGTGTTCGTTCCATCAAGTATCACATGAAGCGGGTACTTGGCAACATGGCATTAACCTATGAAGAATTTACCAACGTACTTCAGCAGATTGAGGCCTGCATGAATTCACGCCCTTTATGCGAACTATCAAGTGATCCAGAGGATTTAAATGTGCTAACACCAGCACATTTCCTGATTGGAGACATATTATTGTCACCACCAGAACCATCGGTACTTGATACTAATATCAGTAGATTAGATCGTTGAAATATAATGAAAAACCTAGTGCAAAATTTTTGGCGTCGTTGGAACAACGAGTAACTTTGTCAACTACAACAACGATCTAAATGGGCAACAAAACATGAGATTGTCAAGGTGGGAGATTTTGTATTACTAAAAAAGGAGAGCTGTCACCAAGTAGATGGGTCATGGCATGAATTATCGAGACGCAACTTGGTGCTAACCGTTTGTACGGGTTGTAAAATCAACATTAAAACGCGCGATAACTAAAATATGTGTACTACTAGTCGAGCGAGACAACCTTAATAAAGTGAATTAATACCAAATTAATTTAAATTAAACGAAACGCGAACAAAAATTTAAAATAAAAAACTCTACTCAACAAACCGATCCTACTTAAAATAACGCGAATTAAACCTAGCAAATTTTTACTTAAAAACTATTCTACTTAAAAAATGTGCTAATGCTTAAAAACTAATCAATTTAAAAACTATTCTAAATAAAACTACTATAATATTAAAACTGAAAAAAAATGATGGTTGGTGCATTTCGTTTCGCCTCCTTAAATCCGTTCGTTACTGAATGCGAGTCGGGGCGCTATAATCCCTTTATTTCCTAAAAAAATTTTTCTTTCAGGTGCCGTCATCGTGGCAAAGCTAAAACAAATTAAAAGGATAACTTTAGTACGAGTATGCGGAAATAATTCGTATGAATGTAATAATTAGAAAATAACAACTTATCGTTGGTATGAATCATATATGGTGTTATTGATACCCACTAAACATGTATATCAAGGCCGGGAGAATGTTCAACTGCGATCCAACCTGCTACAAAAAACCTATAAAGGAAGCAGAACAACAACAAGATTAGAAAGCATTCCCATTTTAATAAGAAATAATTATTTTGCAAAAACATTTACCTGCTACTTATTGTGGTCCAGTATCCTGGACCTGTGCAAACTTCTGGTCCTCATCTTGGATGTTTATTTTTATTCTGAAATAGAGAAAATAAGAAATATTAGTACTTTATGCACAAAAACAACACAAAATAGATTGAGGCCAAAATGTAAACAAATGAAACTTTTAAATGTACTTTTATCTTTTTAAATTAAACTTACTTGCATTTCGGGTTTTATTCAATGTTATGGAAGCATTTTAATAGATCAATTTGAATTATTGAAAGGCATTAATCCTTGCGTACGTACTTAGATGGGATAATGGCCATGGGTCATTACAAGAAAACAACATTAAATAAATTAATAAATTATTAAAAAATTACTTTATACTTGTATGATTGAAATTTTTATTTCCTTCCTCATTTCGATTTGAATAATATTGTAGGAGCATGTTGCCCGAGGAATCTTGATGAATCTATTTGATGAAAATTTTAAATTTTTTGATGAACTTGTTTTTGAAGATTTTATTCTGCACCTTATCTATATACTGTTGCGTTTTATTACCTACATATTTTTCGTATAGTACACTATTGCTGTATTGAGACCCACGTAAAAATAAATGTATGTAAAACGAGAAAAAAAATAGAGTTGACCTTGTCAACTCTGTGATACCCGTATGAATTTGTTATCCTATGTGCGAATAACTATTTTGCAATAACTAACTATGGGGCAGACTACGACTTTAAGTTGCCGTATTACCATATTAATTTATACAAAATTTCAGTACTATGTGTTTTTCAAAATACTGGTTCTGCCAAACTACTATTGAAGTTGTGTGGTAGCTACATGAAAGAGCCAAGAAATTTTAGCGAATTTTATCAAGCACGTCGGCCCTACTAATATATTCACTTGTATAAAATCTCAATATCACAGCTTTTATAGTTTCTGAGATATAGCCAAACAACTTTTGAAGTTGTATGGCAGGTTCCAGAAGGAGCCAAGTAATTTTAACGACTTTTATGAGACACATTATCCCTACTAATATATTCGTTTGTGTGAAATTTCAATACCATAGTTTTAAGAGTTTCTGAAATATAGTCAAATAACTTTTGAAGTTGTATGGCAGGTACCAGAAGGAGCTAAGTAATTTCAATGACTTTTATGAGACACATTGGCCCTACTAATATATTCGTTTGTGTGAAATTTCAATACCACAACTTTTATAGTTTCTGAGATATAGCCAAATAAATTTTGAAGTTGTATGGCAGCTACCCGAACCTGTACCCCGATCATGTCCAATTTAAATAGGGTTCTGGCACTTACTACAATAAATCATTTGTGAAAATTTGGTGAACTTAGCTCAATTAGTTTTTGAGTTATCGTTCGGGCGGTCGGAAGGACGGACGGACAGAAAAAGCTAAATCAACTCAGAATTTGACGCTGATCAAAAACATACACTTGAGTCTATATCTAACACCGTTATTTCTTAGCGTTACAAACGGTAAGGCAAATTTAGTATACCCTTCGAACATACGTTCGTACGGGTATAATTAAGGGTTAATAAACTGGATGTTTTTGCCTCTTTCTTTTGAAAACCTATAAACGGATCAAGATGTCAAATAAATATTTACCAAATTTATTTAGGTATTTTAGTCTAATTTTACAAATTCAACAATTCAACTTTTAGTAGTTTTCCAGGAAGTCGACACTTTGTCTTTGGTAATTAAGTTTTTTTTTTTCAAAACATGAGAACAAATAATAACCAATAATTTTTATTCAATAACCAGCATTGATTTTCTTCTGTTTTCGATATTAACTGTTTTAGAAAATGAATTTTTCGTAACAGCATTCCAAATCTTACTATGCTAAAATTTTTCGAGTCAGTTTAATTAAAATTTAATTAGAAAATTTTTAAATTTTCTTATACAAGAAAATATTTCTATGTTTTCTATTAAGTTAATTTAAAACTTCGACTAATATCCCATGATGACAATCATTATATTTTTCCAATAATTTTTTCATCTTCTACTTCTGTATAATAATATGTCTCATTCCCATTTTGTTTGCTGTACCCTAAAATGCACTATAAATGGAATAGGGCCAACCGGAAACCAATCCAATCCTTAAACACATAAATTATCACAAATTTAATGCCGAGTATTATGTTGAATAGAAAAAGAAAAACAGAAATCATAATAAAACTAAAATGAAAAGGAAAAACGTAATACGATAAAAAAAGAACATAAAAAATAATAAAATTTATTTATTCCTGAAAATATTTTAGATATTTTATTTGTATTAGCGTAGTTTTCACAATTTCAAATGAAAGATGTTCCTTTTTTACTTATTTCAAATAAATTTCAAAATCGAATAGATCCTTTTATATTAAATAAATAAGAAAGAGAAGAACAGGAAATAAAAAAAAAATTTTTTTCTATTATTATACTTTCCCTATTTTTTTCTTCCACTGAATATACTTTAGTACCAGCACTACGATTTATTTCTGAATAAATATTCAGTTTGACATATACGCGTTCACATAAGGATAGAACAATACAACAATGCTATATTCTATATATACATTATATAAGTAGTACATAGGGGACTGAAGTAGAAACAAAAAAAAAAACAGCCGAAAAAATTATACATACATATATACTTATTTTTTAAATTGAAAAGAAATAAATGGAAAAGGATATAAGATTCAATATCAAATGGACTGAAAAGTGAAAGGATCACAAAAAAGTAAAAAATAATAAGGAGAAAAAGGAAAGAAAAGAAAGAAAATTGTAATTTTTTTCTATCAATAAAATGAAAATGAGTTTTTTCCTTAGCGACTATCAATGATGATGGTGGTGATGATGACAAATGATGATGATGGTGATTCCAGCAATATAAAGGTTTACATATTAACTAAATACTGAATTTTTTTTTTTCGAATTCTTTCTTCAATTCCAATTTGTATTGTATTATAAGAGTAAAAAAAAAGTTTGTGATTCCTTTACGAAATTTTTCTGGAATTTTTTAGAAGCTGATGAGGGGCACCAATATCGCACTAATAGTGCAATCAAGCCCCTCTTTTTCTTATGAAATAAAATACGAAATAGTTATGAAGACAAAGAATAAGAAGGGCCAAAGAATTTCATTGTGAGTTAAAGACGCTCTGTTAATTTTAATATAACACAGTAGTTTGTACCGATATCAACTTATGTATGTGTATGAAAATTAATCTAATTATTTTTAGCAAAACTTTCTTCCCGGATGCAAAATTGCAATATAGGTTCAAAAATTTTCAAAGCTTTGGAATCCTAATTTTAAGAGCTAAATTTTCAAAAGTATTACAAAAAGCTGTTCGAATATAAAATTATTAATTTTTTGATTCAAGTTTCTTTTATCTTAACTGTTATATCCAAAAGTTCCGGATATTTACCTGTTGTCAAAACAAAGGAGTCATACATTAAATACACATAATTTATCTAATGAATCTAATTATTTTTAGATGATTGAAATTTGTTTCAGTTCTGTCAAACTTTTTGATTAAAACATTTTGGCGCTCAGGATTCAGGAGCCTTTATTTGTTTTATTAGTGAAATTGTTTTATTCTATGAAGGTTTAACAAATTAAAATCTAGTCCATGTTTAAGGAAGTTAAGAATTTTGAAAATTGCTTCAAATGTGGAATTATTTTTCTAAAATTAAAAACCTGAAAACTAAAAAACGTAATCTAAAAGTCATATTTGAACTTTTGATATGGTAATTGTTATACATTTACAATTATGCTAAATCAAGACACCAATTTTGAAAAAGACTACTATAGATGACTTGCAAATTTTTAATGGTAATAGGGAAAAATTGTGGACCAAATTACTTCTTAATTTTAAAGAATATAATCAAAAAATTCATTTTGTATAATACATGGCCATTCTTAAAAAAATACCAAAATAAGTCCCTATGTAAAAATGACTTAAGGTTTGCAAGATATTTTTTTCCATTTAATTTCGTTAAAATTTTAATATTTCAACTTTTGTTGCTTTTTATGTGGTCGTCCCAACACGATTATTACCATTTTCTTTGAATTTTCTATTCATTTTCCTTTTCGAATTCTTCGTTTTTCACATCCCTTAAAAATATATTATTGTTTGGTATAACGGGAAAAGGAACTAAGAAATTTAATATTACAATTTTGTTGCTTTCTTCCAAAAAAGGATTGAATATAATTTTCTTTTCTTTTTATTTTATTGTATATACATGGGGTCAGTTTTTATGGGTTTTTGGTATGGGTATTTGTATAATAAATTCATGGAAAAAAGAATAGAAATAGAGTAGTGAAAAGGTGGGGTGTGTAACAGCAATATTTTTCTTATTTATTAAAATTTTTAAGATAACTTTTAAATAAATTATTTTATCTTGTTTTAATGATGCCTTCTAATTGAGTATGACATTTTTATTACAATAATTTGAGCAGGAATTTAAAAAGAAAAATTTTCATTTTTAAGAGGAAATAGTAAAATTCTAAAACATTGCTTCCTTAATTCATTTATGTTATTCTTTATTCATAATTCCAAATATAGGACATTAGAAATACTTTGAATTTATAAGTATATAATTATAATTTATAAATATTGGATTTGGTTGGGCAGACCAGAGATAAAGCGCATATCATTAATAAAAATTTTTTTTTTGATAATTTGAAACTCTGAAGTGGGACACACAGACTCATTTAAAATTATTTTTAGAATCGACATTTGATTTAAGCGGACTCTGTACATACTTGTAAACATACCATTCACATTGTTAAACGACTTAATTATTAAATCAGTGACGAACAATGAAGCAAGTATAATTCTTTATTAATATCCATAATACGGTTAAGAAGCCGTGCTCCAGGTTTTACGAAAATACGTATGTTTTGTCGATACTTAATAAAAGTGTTCATGCAACAAAATATATTAATCTAAGTTTATACTTCTTAAATTTTTGTAAAATTGTACATTTTCAGTTCTAAACCTATCTTTCAGGTTCTGGAAATTTTATTGCACTTCTACAATATAAGAACAATGTAACAGTAATCATTATTTCAACTGATAACCTTATACTTAATCAAATTAATTAGTTATCTAGTTCAGCCATTAAGCTAATAGATTAAATAATTTGCCTTACTTTAATACTTCCCCAATATTTTTGTAATAGTATGGTAAAAGTACTTGTTCAATAGAACTCATTTACAACATGAATATAAATTTTAGATTCAAATTTTAACAAAATGCCATTTTATCAAGTCTAGGTTTGATTAACTGCCTTGCTTTTTGTAACTAAAATGATACATCCTTCTTTTTAGTTTTGGTTTTCTTAAAAATCTTTTCAACTAAAGAATTTTTATCATAAACACCCATATTTTTGTAATATTATATTCAAAATTTTGGGATCATATTATAAAATATCATAATTCTCAATAATAAAAAAAAAAAATTCATTTTATCCTGTGCTGAATTCACTGATCATCTCTAGACTCTTTTTAACCTTACAATATCCTTTTATAACCTTATAAACATACTATTTTTGCATTATATTCAATTTTATTTCATTTAATATACACACAGATATTTTTTTTTCTTCGGTATTATATACTTTCATACAGTATAAGGAATGATGAAGCTAAGTCTATTATATTGTGCCCAAAATCGAAAATTTGCATTTCTTTAAAAGAGCAAAAGGAATAATGAAAAAAAAAAAAACCATTTTTAAAATAGGATTTGAAATTTTTTCGTTAATATTGGAGGCGAACATTTTTATGGTTGGATGGAAAAATATTGGATTTTTCATCTTGATATAAAAATTGGATTTATTGGAAGGATAAACTGTTTGTGGGAAAAACATTATAACCATTCTACATGTATACAACAAGAATCGTTCTATAATGCAAAAATGATATTGAAAATTGTATTTAGTGAAAACTTTACAATACAATCTCAAAAAGTGAAACTAAATATTGATTGATTAGCGATTGGATTAATAAATCAAGATCGACATTAGAAGCCAAGAAGACCACCGTTATGTAATTTTTCATCAAGAAAATAAGTCGCTTTAATTAACGCGAATTTTATAATTATAATTTAAACCATCAGAGTAATCTTCAACATGTAGAAACTACAGTGGTAATATTAGAACCAACTTTAATGACCAATGTGACATTCTTTTTTCAGGGTTTGTGTCTAATATTAATTTGGTAAATTTCTTGAGCTTATTTTTCCAAAGGAAGTTAAAAATTTGATCTTGTTCACAGTAGGAACTACTACTGTTTCATATAACGCAAACGATGCTTGAATCATTGTATGTTGCCAATAGGAATGTAAAAGTTTTATTGCACTGTTAATGTTACCTATAACAATTGTTTTCCTGTAGAATTTTTTGGGTGCGTTGCTAATAAAAATCAATTTAAAATTTTGCAAATATCTAAAAAAAAAAAATTTTAATGTTTAGGGTATTTATTTTTTTTTATGAAAATAATCCAACTTTCAAATATCATTGAGAAGGATGATAATATGAATTATGACATAACCGAAAAGTAAAGAATTCAAATGTTCACAACGCTATTGAATGAATTAAGATTACCCCATATATAGCTGAAGAAAAATTATTAAATTAAAAGATTTCAAATTTGAAAATGATATTGGAGTACAATGAAAAATATGAAGAGTATTTTTGATGTTGGGGTAAATACTAGTTTTAATTATAATAGGTACAATATACTCGTAGATATGAACAAATATTTTACCAAATTGAGGCATTATGTAGATTATCTGGATTTTAAGAAAATTTTCATTAGAAAATACCTTATATGATGAGATTAATTAAACGATAGTTTAACGCATTACCATAAGTTTTGGTAATTTCCATTGATTTCATAAGTTTTAGAAATTCTAGTTTTCGAAACTAGTATAAATTACCAAATTATTGTTAATTTATTCAAAAATAAAATTAGAAAAGCGTTAAAGCTCACTGAATACATAAATGTGTGAATGTTAGTGACTGATTTATGCGGTTCTCTTGCAAATCTAGTACATTATTAATAAGAATGATTTGAATTTTTTTTACAGAAAAAAAGCAAATTTTTCAAATAAGCTGCAACCATTTTGAAACATTTGCTTTTTCCTTAATACAAATTTTCTTCAGTGTCTAAACAGGTTTTTCTAATAAAGCATTTTTATAACAAACAGTTTATGTAGTCGAAGGCTGCCCCAGAAACTCATTTGAAACGAAAATTTTATTCATAATTTTAATAATTTTTATAATGAGAAAACAAAGCAGTCTTGGAAAATTCTCTTCATTATAACATTCATTATTACTAAACTAAAAAAAAAACAAAACCATGTAAAAAATGAGGTAGTTGTTACGCACAGTTTAAGAAGTTTTAATTATAATAATGCATCTAGCACGTATCGGCTTATCGCGAAGTATGAATACACTAAGTTCCTTTTGTTTCTCCGTTAATCGAATTTTTTTACTATAACCTTAAATTCACTAACCTTAATTAGTGATGTTAAATGGAGACGGGGGTTTTTGTTTATTCAGTTTTAGAATAGTTCTAACTTGTAGTACGTTCGAAAATTCACGATACACACGCTAAAAATATAGATCATTCGGAAATTACTGGCTGCAATAAAGTGCGTTCGGAAATTCAATCTGCAATAAAGAAATTATGTTAGAAATATAGTTCAGACCTCTGTATAAATTTTGTCGCTGCCTCATGAAAATTTTTTTTCTTTTTTAATTTAAAATTTTAAATTTGAAAATGGCAGATTCAGAAATTGAGTATTAAAGTAAGTTTTCTTTAAGTCTTCAAATCTTGTTAAAATTTCCTTATTTTGTAGTAAATTGGAAGGCGAAAAGTATTGGGATTTAATTTCATAAACAATATCATTTCTGTTATTTTCGAATGACTGCATAAACGAAAACCCCCGGGTTTATGCTTTGACTGCATAGCAGCGTAAGATTTGATAACCGTAAGCTAAAAACCAGCAGGCAAATAAAAATATCAGCTTTTTTGGAACAAGTACATCCTATATCTTAAAATTTCTTGTAAAAATTCTGAATTTAAAGTTCAAGCCATGAAGTGTTGCTGTAAATTTCAGGCAAGCTCATTAGTGATAGAATAAAGACCATATTGTGATATAGCATAATAGACCATACGCACGTAAGTGTATGGCTTTCATTATCGAACGATTTGTAATAATGTACTGACTGCCGACCACATCAGATTTGTTTTATATTACGATTACATTGACCGCATAGCAGGCTTACTCAACTAAGAAGAATATTTTTCGCAACAAACTCTTCTTGATAGCTCTGATTTCAACATACTAGTAAAAATATTTATAACTTCACATTCTATAAATTTTGTACAATTATATTTTTTTCAACACATACAATGCACAGATATTCACTTCACTTAAGCATGTAGTTGGAGGCACTTGAATTAAAATTGTAATAATTTGACAAATAAACTTTTTTATGCAAAGTCTTTTTGGAGCAGTTTGTGTAGAAAATTATGTACAAATATTTTATAAACAAAAACATACTATTGTTAACAATTGTTACGCCTTACGGTATGCAATATTAACAAAATTGTATTATTTCAGATATTTTCAAAAAATTAGCACTTCATCTAATTTATAATTTTATTGTGACTGCCAAACTTAACTATTTTACTAAACAATTAAAATATTGTTATAAAAGAAATTTTTTTTCTTGAAAACATTTAACCGACACTAAATCAATTTAGTCTCTTATTTTCTAACTGCAAAAAAAATATTTTTAAGTAAAGTGAACTATTCATGCAATAGAAACTCTTACTTAATCCACCATTGTTTAATACTAAGTAATTATAATTTTAATGGCACAAAGGTAATTTTATAGCAAAGGTATGTACATTAATACTCATATGTTTGAAAGGTACATAAATTTTAAAATAGTAAACGTACTTAATTAACAAATAAAACAAGTTTCCAATAAAAATAATGAAATGTAAATAATTGGAGAGAAAACTAAATAAAATTTTCGATACGATTGCGTATTTTTATAACAAATAGTCGTTTTTGAATATAAAAATCATTTTGTCAGTGTTGTCTCTACATTATGTTGTTATTAATACTCGTATATTATATATGCAAAATTTATTATAGTTTCAGAAAAATCTAGCCTACCAATACCAATGCAGTAATGCAGTGTTATTGATGAAACAATAATAATTACGAACGTTTGCAAAAGAATCCAATAGCGTAAATTTAACATTAATTATTTCAACTGTTAATTTTATTGTTCACCACTCGAACCACACTAAAAAGTAAAAAACAAAAAAAAAATTCTGGAACAAAACAAAAGGTAAAAATAATCAAGCAGATCTTTTTGAAGTCATTTTGATTTTCATTTTATAGTTTTCATGTTCTAAATACATACATATGTATGTATAATGTATGTACACATAAAAACAACCTTTTATTATCCAATAAATATAAAATTCTGAAAGTATGTAAATATTTTTTGATTGAACCTGTACAAAATTGACATGCTTTTTACACACATATACACAATATTTTATTTATAATGTCACAATAAATATTTTCATTTACGTTAATTTATTTTGAAACATACTGCATATTCAGCATGTATGGGAAATGTGTAAATGCTGAATTATAAAAATAAAGAGCAAAAGAATGATAAAGCTATATTTAAATATTATAAAAAACAAAACGAAGAACCGATTGGATTATCTACTGTAGCAATTTACACATAAAAGGCCATGTAACATTTATTATAAAAAAACAAGGTTAAAATATCCTTTCGTTCAATAGTAAATATTAGCAAAATGTTAAGAGTAGCTTTATATTAATAAAATAATGGAAGTATGCCCGGTTTTGCAGAACTGCAATTTTAAAAAGACTAGGAATAAAATAAGGAAAATGAAATTGAAATTGATAGTTAATTTTATTTGCTTTCATCTAGAAAATCTAAAATTTTACATTTAAAAATAATTGTCGAAAACTGTCGTAATCTTTAAATTTAGCCAGCCTCTTACGCTGGTTGATAGTGGAACAATTATTGTTTTGAACATTACTGCCCACAGCAGTCAATAAAAACAAACAGTTTTTTTAAAGTCACACGTTTAAAATCTCCCAGTTGCTCCTAAATTGTCTTCCCTATGAACTCAAAGAAAAAGGGTAGAAAGTGTTTATTAGACACCGGGTATAAAGTGCAAAATATCAGCCCGTTGAACAATCAAAATCACCGAAACAGTTTAACACAAGGAAAAAGAGGATTTCTGCAAAGTGGCTTCAAAGAAGAAGTTAAGAAGTATTTTCATTTTGAATTGAATATGAAACATGAATAACGAAGTTGGTTTTATAAAATAAAATTGTGGTTTATAATCGCAAATATTTATTCCAATTTGCCATTTCTAAATGTAGGTATTGTTCTACAATCAGATTAGCAATATTGCTATGAAACTCTCTATGACTATAGAAACTAGGGCATGATAGATATCATGCACTAGCCCTATACTCCTCCTAGGAGTGAAGAAGGAAAAAAAAAAATGTAGGTATTTAATTCTTTTATTTGGCCTCTTAATTTTTTACCAAAAAACTGAATCTCATAATTTATTTCATGTACCTTTTAAAAGTGCATTTATTTTAAAAACCGCTGCTTTTAAGCTTTCCACAATGCCTCAATGATGTTTTTGTAGCAATAAAGAAACTGTATTTAGCCGTTACGCAAAATATCTGACATAAAATAATTATAATTTTATTAAATTCGCAAAAAAACAAGTGAGAAATCCTAGGAATATACGAAAAACAAAAGAGAAACGAAAAGTAGAACTGACGTCAAAGGATAATCCCATCGTGAGTTACTAGTACTTCAATTAATTAGTTTTAAAGGGTAGTTTTTAACATTGTTTTTTTATTTTTTTTTATTTAATTATTTATTTATAGACTTCAGAATGAATAAAATTGTATATGAATTTTAATGCAATTCTGGTAAACGTATAATGTTTCGATGAGTGTTGTGTATGCAGATGTGACTAATGTGATTTGTGAATATTTCATAAGCGAACATTGTCATGTAATAAAGGATTTGCAAAAGCATTTTTAAGTTTTAATAACATTATCTATATTGCGAACAGGAATTTAATAACAGAACCAATGAGTTATGTGTATACCTACATAAAGCTTGCTATTAAAAAATGGGAACTATTTTAATATTTGAATTTAGAATATTGGCTTATTTGTGGAAAATGCGTTTTCAAATAGTATTAAAAGAAATAAAATTTTCCATGTTGCGGGTATAGATGTACTTGTGTGCATTTTTGAGTTTTTAGTTTAAAATTTTTGGTTTTATACTAAGTAGGCTGAGGTTAACTGAGAAAATGGCTAAATGAGTGTATTTCCCGCTAAATTCCAATTACATTTTTAATTTTAAAAAATAGCTATTTATTATTTATACAATTAAAACTTGACTATATACGACAAACTCTTCAAAATTTAAGTTAAGTTATGAATATGTTGAAGAAATGTTTTAAATGTTTTTCAAACAAATGCAAATAATAATTTTCGAGAATTAAAAATGTAGCCGATCTTGACTTACAAATTGGGTTATTTCCCTTTAACAATGAAGCTTATTGAACTTGTATTATTAGACATAAAGAAAGCACTCAAATGAATTATCTTATAACCATCTTTTTGTGACCACTCTTTGTTATCATTATATAATTTTACAGAAATTTGGGAGAGGTCTTGTGCCTTGTGTACAACAGTTTTCAAAAAAATAATGCTAAGACAAAGTTTGAATTTTTTCCAAAATAATATTTTATTAAAACAGAAGGATTCGTGTTTATGGTGGTTACATTTTGCAAATTTTCTAGAGCAATAATATTAAAGAAGGGACAGAAGTAAAAAATATTTATGTCAATAAATGTAGACGCAGAAAAACAAATTAACAGACAGAATGAAACAAATTGGCACATTTTCCTGCAAATGTTTTGGTACTCGTAATGTACCAGAAAATATGAAATTAGTTTTTATGTGACGCACAGATGACTGAAAATCTCAAAATACCCTTTTAAAATTTATTTTGTGATTTCAATATTTTTTCATATCAGTTACCTTTCATTCAAATAAACGTAATTTTGCAGGTCCAATAATACTGAGTTAATTTTAATTATGATAACAATAATTGTGTCATTCATTATTTAATTTAATTGAGTACTATAGCTTTAATTATTTTTTACAATAATGTTTTAAATTTTTTTTTTGCTATGTCATCTGATAATATAACAAATATGATAATTTGACATCCTTGTCAGGACCCGAACAAAAAATATATTAAACTTGTGGTAACTTAAGAGTGAAAATAAGTTTTAAGTGAGTTATTAATATGCGTATTTGGTACAAATTACATGGTAATTCGGTATAAATTTTTTATTTTTGCATTTAACATGCCTCTGTTTTACACACACCTAAAACATTTTAAAGTACTTTCGTTAGTAAGCTTATTACTTTTGAATTAGGGCCAGTTTAAACTTAAATTGTATTGCCTTGCCGGTCTAACCAGAAGTTGTTTTTAATTTTTGTTAAAAAGTAACTGAAGCTCTGTCTTTGTTACTCTTTTCAATGCCGATTATATTAGTTCCGATCTAGAAAACACAAAACATTTTGAAAAACAAAATAGTCTATGTTGTAATAAATTTGTGATAACCTCATTTATTGGAAGAATATATCTGACACTACATCAGATCTTGTGATACCCTAAACGTACCGAAGATAATTGGCAAAGAATTTTGTACAACCTTTTGCTTTTTATGTGTCAAGTGCTATTTTATACGTATATGATGGTTACCTTATAAACCTATACAATCTAAAAGATGACCACATTTCTAAATTCGTTTGTTCTAAATTTTAATTTTGTAGCTTCAATAGTTTCTGAGCTATGAAAAAACAACTTATGAAATTGTATGAAAGCAATAACAAGCAGCTGCGAAATTTCGACAGCTTTTATCCAAAATAACAGCCTTAACAAAATATGTTTTTGCGCAAAATTTCAAAACTATACCCTGAGTAATTTCTGAGATACGGCCAAATAACTTTTCAAGTTGTATGGCACATACGAGAAGGAGGGAAGAAAATTCAATAAATTTTGTCAAACTCAATGGCCCTAATAATTAATTTCGAAGTTGTATGGTAGCTACACGAACTACTGCTTCGATCACATCCAATTTAAATACGGTTCCGGAATTTATTACCTAATTTCATTGGTGAAAATTTGGTGAGCTAAACTCAATTAATTTTTGAGTTATTATTGAAACGGACGGACAGACGGACAGACATGGTTAAATCGATTCAGAATCCGATATCTTAATTTGATATGAGATTTAGTTCTTGATATTTTCCATCTCTTCGAATACAAATCCTTATCTCTCTGTCTAAAATCCAGAAAAACTATTTGAAAACTAAGTCACTACGTAGACATAAAGGAATTTTATTTTTAACTTATTTTTGTTTTTACCATTATTCTTACATACTGTATAAAATATTGAAATAAATTAACAGATAACATTAAAATTTTGTCACGTAAACAGTAAAATATCGTTTATATACTCGTTAAATACACTACTTTTTTCATTTTGATTATATAACAAGATAAAAAAAATTTTATTAAAACATTTTAATCAAAATGTTTATCAAAATCTAAAATAACAAAAAATATTACATTAAATGGAATTTTTATAAAGTTTCCAAAATAGGAACAAAATATTAAACAACCAAAAATAGAAACAGAGACGATAAAAATATTATCCTTGGAAATTTAAATTTTATCGTAAGCAATTTTCATAGTCTATACTTCCTCATTCCTTGCTTGTTTCAAAAGTTCTCATGACCCTTTCTTAACTTTCCGTACATATTACGAGTATATCTTCTACTCAAATTAAATGAATGAAAAACTTTATCTTTCAACAATAATGTACAAGTACACTTTATTAAAACACATATTGTACGTAATCTATATAAATATATATATATACATGCCTATATGAGTATGTATATTTCTTGTGTATTGTGATCTATTTGTGTACAAAATTGTTACATTAGTTATTTAAATATACACATATTACAATATCAAAACGTGTGTGCATGTGTGTGTACTTAAATAAATTAAATATGAAAATATTTATTGTTTAATATTAAATGTGTATAAATATACATACATAATATACATAAATATGCATATATATGTATACTTTTATAATAATTATGTGCTTATTAATCTTACTACTTGATATATACAATTACTCTCACTCTGTAATATTTTTGTTAATGTATTATGTATATACATAGTTTATACATGTACGTATGTATATTTGAAATGTGAAAGTGGTTAAAAATTTTGGGTAAACTTTAAAATTTGCTCTCGTGGTATAAAAATATGGCGAAAACTTTCCGGTTTATGTTATAAATATGTGTTTCATCTTATTTTTTCTCTTCTTGTTATTTTTGCAAAATTAAGAAGTAAAACCACTGCTATACCAAATAACCAAAACAATGAGTTAAGCCTTTTCCACATATTTGAATATATATGTATGATGAAGAGAAACAACAAAAAATATTATAAAAAAAAATGAAAACAGAAAGAAAAAAAACCCTAATGAATGAGCTAAGAAAAATAAACAAAACAAAAATGAAATCCTCATATATCCTGAACAACTTAAAGGATTTAATTTAATTACGAAATAGAGAAAGAAGACGGAGAGAGAAGGGGAGTATAAAGAAAGAAAGCAAATAAAAATAAAGAAGAAATAATGAATATGTAGGAAAAATTTTCTTAAAATAACCGCACCATCAAAAATATATACGAATAAAAGATTGGATCGAAAAAATAACACTGAGGGAAGAGAAATTAAGCTGCGGTCACATGAACGTATTGTATAATTTGAAGAATTAAATGTTTAATGTTGTATAACGTGGAGGAAGTACGAAAAGGTTTTCTACAGGAATTTTGTAGTCTTATATGGTTAAGTCATATGAATTCTTTGCTCATGAGCTCATATATGAATTGGTAAATTAATATGAAAAATAACAACTGCTGCACATATTCGCATGATTCCACCCAAATTATGGAAAGAAAGTCAATATTGTTACCATGAAATTATTATCATGATTTTATGGCATTCTACTATTTATTTGCGAATTTATGTAATCTATTTATGTTTTATTTTCTACGTTTTTGAATAAAGCAAAGAGTAAATTAAGAGCCAAGAGTCAATTTAAAGAATAAATTGTAAACAGTTTACTGATATATAACATGAATTTTTTGTTGCCAAAAATAACGGTAGTTTTGATAATAATATTTCAATTAAAAGCGGTGAAAAAGAATTGTAGGAAATTTTATTCACTTTATCAACTTAATCCTGTACAATGCTCCCACTACGAAAATATTAAGAAGAAGCTAAAGAAAATATTTCTGTACTATAAATTTAACCAATATTCACTTAAAAGTTAAAAAAATATGCTTTGAATTAAGTATTGTGTAAAATCAAAAGACAGTACCTATTTTTCTCCCAGGCTCATTATAAAATTCCACCAAATTACCTTCTATGCCGAGTGATTTTCAACTGAGCACGCCTCTGTTTATTTATTTTAAATTTTTTAAGTGCGAAATAGGTGGTAAAATATATTGCGATGCTGCGGTTTGGTTTGGGTCGGATAATTTTCCCTCTTTGTCTTCTCTTTTTTTTTCTTTTTTGTACTGTGTCTCCTTCCCAACCTATTATTTTTGTTTTTGAAAAAAAAAAAAAAAATTTTTTTTAAATAAATGTAAGTTTTTAACTTGTGGAATAAAAAAAAACTTATAATATGAACAAATACACAAATATAGTACATACATACATACATAGTATACAATTTTAATTGAATGGTATATGAATGTGTTTATAATATATAAATACTGGTACGACATTTTAATAGTGTAGCTAAGCCATAATATAGAAGGTTAAAAGCAATTATTATTATAGTGGCAATTCATAAAATTAATTTTTACATTCATACATACATATATGTGTATATATACATACATATTATAATAAATATGAAAATGAAAGAAAATTTTGCTTTGCCTTGCCTTGCCTTGCCTTGCCTAAAATGGTCTTTAAGAATGAACATAAAAAAAATACATATATTCAAAAGGATAATAATATAATATTAATTTCTATTGATGTATATATATATGTACAAATATAGTGTATACATCTATGTTAACATATAGAATTAGATTTTCATAGAATAATATACAAGTTTTAACAGATAATAATTTACTTTTATTTTGTTGACACTTTAGAAAATGTGGTAAATGTTTATTTGATTTTAAGGAATTCCATTTTTTACCCCCGTTCTCACTCACATACATATATGCACGCATATAATATATATATATACAATTTATAAAAGGATACAATTATATTCGTATTATTGTGCACAAGCATATTTACATTTTAATATTGTATTAAAGCATAATTTATTTGTACATACAATACATACATATATACCTATAGTATACAGATCCACATATTATAATTTATGTTGTGCCGGAAAAAAAGGGTTATTTCCTTAGTCTTATATTTTGTGTACACACGTACGAATAATATATTATTATTACATACATATATACACATACGTAATAACGTAGTGTTGTAAGAAAATATTAATGTCGATTAAATTTTAAGATATTATTTTACATGTAAATTTAATGTTCTAACATTAATTTAAAAATTATGTTAATAAAATAAAATACATAGATTTTAAAAATATATATATATATATATTTATACATACATACAATATTTATAGATTTAAGAAAGTGTCAAATATTAAGCCAATTTCTTTTCCATTTTCCTCTGATTTAATTAAATAGACATTTTATATTATTACATTCGATATGGATGAACATTAATTTTGAATATATGGGAGAAAAGAATTTTTCATTTTGTCAATAAATTTTATTAAAATTTTGATTATTTCTTTCATTTTGAAAGAATGGTAAATAATTACTATACATTAATGTTATATAATCAAAATCAAAAATATTAAAATTTATTGCGATAGCTAATAATGAAATACAAAAATCTGCTAATCAATTTTAATTTATGTTAATGACATTTAAACAATCAAATCCTAAGAAGATTAAATTTAATTGTAATTATGTAGGTTGTGAATATGTACATATATAATAATTTGACATCGACAAAATATATGGATTAAAGTTTTACTCTTAATAAATTAATGCCTAGTATAATATTCTTGCATGCATTAAATAATATCAAAGTCATTTTGATAATAATTGATGACAAATTATCAGCAATAAACTTATGGTTCCATACCACAACTTCATACACAATTTTAAGAAATCGTTTTGGATAATATGACAACTTATTAAATCTCAAGAATTTTTGTGAAAGTGTGATTATTAATCTCAATTACAGTATACCAACAAGTCATTGCTTTCATCCCCATTTTGGAATTGAGGTTGGAGTAGATTTGGAATAAATTTTTTTTCAAAAACTTAAAATAATACAGCAACATTTTTATTACTGTGAACTTTTAATTAGATTGAAGTGATTTAGAGAAATGAAAGACAAAAAGTAGACTTTTTACTCTCATTAATTAAATTTTTTATATATATTTTTTATAACAATAATATTTTACTTCATTTTCCATTATTTGAGGTTTTTATTTAATTGGGTACTTCCGGATATTTTTCATCACCTTAACACAATAAACTTCATGTCTGGATAATTTTTATTGCATTAAAAATTTCACTAGTCCTATGTACGAGTAATACAAATAATGTGGTGCTCTATGACTTTTATAATATTATGCTTTTTCTCAAACATTTGTATATTTTTCTATTTCTCATCTTACGACGTTCAATGCATGCTAGGAAATATTTTTTTAGCTTTTGAGTTGCAAAAGAAGAAAAAAATATAAGCAACACAAAAAGTCTTTAAACCAAACGTCACCGCATTTTTCTTTCTTGCTATTGTCATATTTTAAAAGGATGAAATTATCCTTTTTCTTGCATTTTACCCTAATGACGAATAAAGCATGCATGACTGCTAATGTTTATAATCATAACGGGGCATAAGAAACACTACCGAGTTATAAAACAATAAACAGCAAAATAAAAATAAAAACAATAAGCACTAAAAAAATGGAAAAAAAATATTAAGTTATATAACAAAAAATAATCCCTGCAAAACACAATAAAAAAAAAAATAAAAAAAAAAACTTTTTTTTTTTGACGAGCACAAATCTGCCTCAGGGGGTGTTTTAATTACTCCCAATTTGTAAAAGCATAAAAAAAATGTTAACAAAAACACAAAACAGAAACAAAAAATATAAAAATGAGTAATCAAAAAGCAACTGATAGGATTTTCCTTTGTAACTTGCATATTACCACTTAACGTTTACATAACGAAAAAAAATTCTCAAACCCTATATACAATGTTATGATTTTATTTTATTTAGCGTTCGACAGTGTTCCATAATATAGGGCTAAATAAGAACAAAATAGTATACATATAAAAATGAAGAGCATAAAGTGTCGATGTGTACATAAGGTGGTTTTTAATTATTTCAGATAAAATGCAATATAAAATAATTAAAATCGCTTTAAAATAGGTTGAATTTGAATATTATATTGTGAATGGCGGGAGCAACCATAGGATACATAGGATAACATGAAAGATAATTGAAAATTTATTATCCAGTGCTCGACTATGTTATTCACTAAGTACTTGTAATATAATACTTCTAATATAACAAAATACAAGTCTTAGTTAATATTAAAAATACTTTGATTTGAAGTCATAATAAGCTGGAATGCTATGAGATTAAGCATACTATTAACGCAGTGCATAGAGCATAACGACATACTAATACTGATATGTATATTATAGTTTACCAACTTGAATTTTGATTTATTGTAAATTTAAGGATTTGTAAGAAAATCGTGAATCAATGAATAGATTAAGGTTTTCTGAACTTTCTGTAAAAATTAAATTCAACAAAAAATACCTGAGGTGACGGATTCTTTAAAAAAAAATTATTTCAATAGAGAATTGAAAATTGAGTAGAACATATTACAAACCTAAAAACAAAAATGTATTATTGAATTATGAGCAGCATATAGTTTGTATAAATTTAAAACAATAAACTTATATGTGTATATACTTATATAAAGGAAATTTATTTTTTAAATAGCAGTTAAGCAGGTACACAAGTACATAGGTATAAGTGCTGCGTGCATTTTAATTTATTATTCTAATACAAACTCATTTACTGATAGCGGTACACAAAGGTATTTTACATATATAGTATGCAAACCTGTTATTATATAATACACAATGTTTGTATGGAGGAATGAATACGTAGGTACATACATATTATGTGTATAATAATGTGTATATTTTTATTCAGTGCACCCACATTAAAATTAAAAATTTTAATTAACGAAATTTATAAAAATTAAAAAAGGAAATCAAAATATTTTTTTAGCATCCTCTCTGAATTTTAACAAAATTGGTGTAAACTTTGATTTCGGCAATTAGATAAGAGAAATTTACGTTGTATCTAGTAAAGTACTTCAAAAACGAGGAAATGAGTGCTAAGCAAGATTATTGATTTTTATTTTCATAGAAAAGTGTGTACAAGCTTCAATATTATAGGGAAAGAGTTTAAATATAGAATTGTGTGTATAATATTTTACGGCATAATTGTGTACGTAAATTTGTTGCCTATGCAACAAATATGAAGAATACGCAAAATCGGAAAATGTGCAAGAATTTAACTTCAAAGAAGGAATGATATTAATATCACATCAGCTGAAAGGTTATGTGATTGCAATAAGTTTCGAGTGTCTAACTTTTGGTGGAAACGAACTTCTCCATTTTTAGAGAGAGGTCTTTATTGCATCAACAGCTTTTTACTTTTTATACCTTCGTGAAGTCTATATTAATTTTGACACAGAGTTTGTAAGGAGTCATCTGCGGTATGAACATGTGTATATTTATATTCTTGTTTAGTGTAAAATTCCGCATTGATTTAAACGTGTCCACCCGTCCCGTCCGTTCGATCGCACGATAACTTAAAAACTAATAAAGTAAATACCATCAAACTTTCTCATGTTATTTTTTTGTGTCACGGATGGACGCTATTGTAATTGGACAAATTCGGACATGGTTTATTTAAGTTTGCATTTAATATCGAGTGTTGTGGATATATGGATAATCACTTTTATATCAAGATTTTACTTTGCTATACTGTATATACTAAGCTAATATAATACTAAATACAGTTTTGATAGTAACCTGACCGGGGTTTGAATCCGAGATTCTTTGATCAAGTTACCGTTGTCATAATCGATGCACCATTGACTAAATCCACATGACAATTTCTTTGGCAAACCTATTCCTTAAAATTTCTTTGGAACTATTTAATAGACTTTATCTATTCTCATTTTCCACATAGAATTACGTAAAATTGTAGACATAGGTTATAGGTATACGAGTATGCGTTATAAATTATCCTAATGTACACATCAAGAATAAACAAAGATTTAAACGAAAGTTTTTAAATGCCAAATATGCAAAAATTTCTTATATACAAACATTCATAAAATACATACATATATACATGATATATGTATGTATAGTCGTACTTTTTCCTTCATATGATTTTAAATAAAAGAAAAAAGAGAACAAAATGCATGGTACGCAAAGAAAAATGTGCATTTACTCAAGAGAACAGGGTGCCTCTATGCAATTGCTAAGTATGATTGAATAATTTCATAATAGTTTTGGATTAAAATTGAAATAATAAGAAGCAAGCAGAAACTTAATTAAACTATTTTTAAAGAAACATTTGTGTATCCGAACTTTTAAAAAATATTTTTTGAAACTAAATTTTTAGTATAAGACGATTGAGCGTCTAGCAACTAGTAAATGCAATTTTTCAAAATCAAAAATTTAAGTTCTCCTTATCAACGAGAGTAACTAATTTTTCTGGAAATCTAAGGAGAGAAGGGGCGTTTTAAATAGGACGACATTTTGCATATATGTTGAAAATATAAGAACTTACAAAATTGTGCTTGAAGCCGGAATAACTGTTTAAATAAATAACCAGATTTATTGGTATATGAGTTAGTATTTGCAGGCAAATTCAGCTTTTTTTTTGTTTACTTATCACTTTTTACACTTTTCGTTGTTTTGCCAAGAATTTTTCAATAAGGCATTGTGAATGATTTTTTTTATTTGTGACAAAATATTTTGCAAAATGCTTTCCTTGTCGAATCAATTCTTAATTTTACTTTAATAAACTTTGACGTAACTCTTTAGACATTCTAAATTCTTCGATTGATATGAATTTGCTTTGTTTCTACCGTTCATTTTACAGGTTTTCTGCATGCTTGGCAATGGCTAGAAACTGATTTCTTCATTTTAGTTGTGGGTACAATTATTTATTTGAATTTAAATGCATACAGTTATTAATTCACTAATCAAGTTGGACTTACGAGTTTTTTGAAACTCGTGTAATATAATATAAAATCTTTGTTAATTAATGTATTGCTTTCCTTCGTGAAATAATTCAGGAATTTCTGTAAATGATGATAACCGATGTAGAACTTTTTTTCCCATAATATTTTGCAAATATGCTATTTTCAAGGATCATTCTTGAATTATCTACAAATCTATAAAATTTTTTGTTGACCATAATGAAAAAAAATTCCCTTGCAAGTTTTGTTTATTTTGAAATCCATGGCAAGATATCTTAAAGAATTTAATGCTTATTTAAAGAACTAACAATACTTTTCCATTTCAGAATACCATAGTACAATTCAATCTGTATTGAATGGAATTTGAATTAGTAAAACATTATGTTAATATTCGAAGTTTTGTTCTTTGTTATTTTTTTTTCGCAAAACTGGTTTTTCTTGTAATTGGGTTATAAAGTGCAAATATTAATGGCCCAAATTTCATACAACATTAACAATAGAAAATTAGTAACGTTTTTGCTCAAATTATCACTATTCCAAATAACATAATTAAATATTTATTTTATGGTAATTGAAGTATCCGAATCTATACAATTAAAAATTTTTTTCACATTAATATTTTATTAATATTATAAGGATTGAAGCACTCCGTCTGTTTTTGAAATCGGAATTTTTTCTAGATTCTTCTCGAAAATCAACAAAACTATTAAAAACTTTATATGTATGTTTTATTTAATAAGGACTGTTTGATATGATTTAGAAAATCTATCAAGGTTTTCTGTACGATAAAATTATATTCAAACGTTTGTTTTGTTAAAATATGCTGTAAGCGTATTTTTGCGAAAGTATATGCTTAAAACTGATTTGAAAGTTTGATTGTCTTATAAGGTATCGCCTTAGAACGTCGTTAATCAGCTAAATTTTCCAATATTTAGAATAGAATCATATAAGCAAAATAGAATAAGAAGAACTTCATATTGTTATGACAAAATATTGTTGGCAAATTAAGGAATGTTCAATTTGATTTCAATTTCAAATTTCCAATGGCAAAACTAGTAAAACGTGCGTATTTTTAAACGATTGTAGTAAAAAGTAAAATGATTTTAGTTTTCCATACCTCAGCTTCCCTGCATATCAGACAAATTATAGACTACTAATACTAATAAATGTGCTTTTTCGAATTTTAAAGATGAGACTAACTTATTTTTTTCCCTTTCACCACATTCAATACATCTTTGTATAAGTTTTATCGCAGTTAGAGGAAAAAAGGAAAAAACCGATACTTGGTCAATTCAACATAAAAACCAAAAGCAAAAACATGCAAGAAAAATTGTAAATATTTTCTTTCTCTTTCTTTTTTTTTTGTCTTTAACGAGAAATTGATTCGATCATCAAACTGTCAACAATAGATTTTTCCACTTTTATCATAGTTTTCCTTCATCTTTTGTTAAAATGTATCTGTACTAGAATCACATTTCATTCCTTTTCTACAATTGTTTTTCTATTATAAAAGAAAGAAAAAAAATTTTCTAATTCTCTAGTTTTGATTTTCGATGATTGTCTAATGCTGAGATAGCAAAAATGAAATTAAATGGCATTAAAAGTTTTCTATTGTAGATGAGGAAAATTTTTTGAAGGTTTAATCGAATTTCTATGAAAATACCAAATCTATAATAATAAAATGAGTATATGTGTGTATGAACATAATATCCTCACATTATTCTTAATACATACATGTATACATGGATATTGAACATTATATGAAATAGTTTCCAAGGATATCTTTGAATATTTTTGATCCAAATATTTTTTTCTTCTTTCATTGTTATTTAAACATAATATTTGCTTTTTCCTTTACTTTATTATATGGGAAACCATCAGAATAGTTTTTTCTTAGTTTATGAAAAGTTGATGTCCACTACAGAATTCCAAAACGAAATTATTTAACAAGATCTAGATTATTTAATTAGATTATTCATTTTTATTGTTGAAATTTATTAAACTTTAACGAAAACATGTGTTTGATGACATTAATTTCATATTGGAATAGTATCCTTGAACCAATTAATATAATTTTTAATATTATTAAATAAATTGAAAAATTGTTTTTGCATAGATTATGGAGAGAAAAGTAGATTTTTTGTTTAAAGGTTAAGAATAATCAAATATTTTCCTTTAATTTGTTTTATTACCGACCATACTACTTACAATAAGGGAGATTATGTGATCGCGCCGAAGTTGCATGTCGAGTTTTCGGCAGAAATGCAACTTCCCACAGCAGGAAAACGTAAATAACCCAATTTTTAGCAGAAAAGCAATCTGTCGATCTATCTGTATTTGCAAGCGGGTAACTTAAATTCGGCTCCAATAATAACTCCAATTTAGATGAAAATTTATATCTTACTTTGCTTTTAATTTATATAAATTTCTTAGAAATGTCTGGTCTGGCGACCTCCTTTCCACAGGTGAACTTTAAATTTTTAATCAATTTTATAGTCTTGTATTTTCCTGAAATTTTGTACAATAGCTCTGGCATAAAAGCATCATTAAGCCACAAAACTTTCGTCAAAATAGAAAATGGCGATCGAATATGTGCTGATCACATCAGATATGTTTTTTTTAATTAGTAAACAATTAAACATTTTATAATCAATTTCACTAAAATTTTGAAAAGGGATGAGCTATTAAATAATAAAGAATAAAAACTTTGATTTCTCGCATATTCTTATCTAAAGTATAAATTTTTATGATGGGATCAGAACTTGTTTCACATCATTGAATATTTTCGAATTTCAACAAATTGTTTTCCAAAAATCTTATACAGACCGTATAAATTTTTGCAGTACAAAAAATGGATGACATATTATTGAAAATCATTTATGCACTAAAATTATAAATTTATATTTTTATAATATTTGCTGAATAGTTGCTGAATTTGTCTTTTGCTGGTATTTATTGCTCTTACATTATTGACATCATAGCATGTCGTAAAACTCTTTTAGTGTTTTGTTCAACTCAAAATATTTCAAACCTGTATATACTATATAATTCCAACGTTTTAAAAAACCTATTTGAACAATGGATTGAGAGCATTAAATGTCATGTTTCCGAGCCATCAATTCTAATACACAAAATAGACGATTTCCACAAATTCCAAATTTGTAACCTCAAAACTTGAAAAGTAAATTGTTGCTAGGTTTTTTTGTTCGTGTAGTTCGTGTTCATTATTATAGAATTAATATTTCGGATATTTTGATCGGATTTTTGCGAATTCCAACAAAACTTGGATATTTAAATTACATTGCAAGATAATGTAAAAATTTACAGCCTAATTATGACTTTCAGTTTGTCTAAAATTTGGAGCTGAACCAAATTTAAAGCTTTGTATGGTTTTTTCATATAATTTATAAAACGACTAACCCTTAAATTTTAGAAGCTTGCACTCTAAAAAAATTATATGTTTGCAAAACTACTTACATAAGCTTGTATAAGTTGCCATTTATATTTGAAAAAAATTCATCTATGTTGATTTTTGTGGATTTGAACCCATTTGAATTTAAAAAATTGGTTTTTGCCTTGATGTACAACAATACGATGTTTTAGTCCTTAAATGGGTTCTTCAATTAATTTTAACAGCTTCTGCTTCGATTTAATTAGGAGATTTTACTATAAAGCACTGAAAATTTTTTTAATTTTAAAAGAATGATAAAATTAGTTTATTATACCTTTATTCTTTCACATCTGGTTGCACTTTAATTTCAGATTGCGATATAATTTCTTGAACTGAAACAGCTTTTGAAACCAAAATCAATATTTCAAGAAAAATTCCTTATTTTATAAATTATTTTATAAAAAATTTTATAATTCTGAAATATAGTTTTACTTTTTTTTTTAAATATTGACAATAAATGTATTTCAAATTCAGCATGCTTAAATATTTTGGTTTCTTTTAATTTCACATAAAAATGTTGATTTTGAATTATCGATACATTAAGAGTGCGTTTCCTCTCACTGTCCGAAAATTCGAACAAAATAATTTTACACCATATTCTACTTCCAGCTATACACAAAAAAAATTTCGTGAAACTTAACAAACTAAGTACCTAAAAAACGGGTTTTAGATAGCGGTATATTTTAGCGGCTATCTTGCTTTTTTAAAGTTCAGAAATGATACATCGCGATAGAAAAATCCAGCCACTGTATTTCTGCTTTTGCAAAATTTGGAGGGAGAGAGATAGGTGAAAATTGTTTTCTATGGAAATAAGTTTCTAGTAAAGATCTATATACATATAAAATTTCAGCTTTCTATCTTCAAGGGTGTAGAAGTTTTTTAAACAGACACACGGACAGAGTGAAACTAATTAGTACTTTTTTTCAAAACTTTTTTGGAAAGGTGCTAAAAAGTAAAAAAGCCGGTTTTATTAACAATATTTTTAAAACAATTGTTTGGATAGAAGTAGGAAAAATTTAGAAATTGTTTTAACGAAAATTATTGTAACCAAATTCTAAATAACTTGTTGGTTTTTGGCTAAGGTATTCAATTAACTTTCTGGTACAAGAAAACATAGGTAATAATTTTTTTTAAATGTTACACATAAGTGTATTGCAATTTTATAATAATTGTTAATTGCTCTCAAACATTACTTTGTATATATTAAAACTCATCCAATGTTTTTAAGCAAAAATCCAAAAAAAGAGCTTCTTAGCAATTTAATTAAATTTATATTCAATCACAGAATAACCAAAGAAGAACTTAATTCTCTTCTTAGAATAGTTGGAGATTCGTTCCAAAGAGATAATACAAGACGCTAAATGATATCTCCTATGGCAAAATTGTCTCTGACTCTAAGATACCATATGCGCTATATTGTAATAATATTGTGCGTTTTTAATCTCTTCATATTTTATGTAGGTCTAGTGGCAGTATGATATCTTTAGGATCTGTTTATCACCTCAAATATGATAAATAAAACTTGCGAAGTTTTGTAGAAAAAATTAGAAAAAAGAGAATTACGTATTCAAAGCATTTTCAAAAAATTTTTTGAACAGCGAGCGATGAAAACATGATTGTGTTCCAGTAAGTAGTTTTTTTCTGTAAAATAATTTCTTAAAAATTGGATAAACGAGCTGTTTCTGTTTAGTCGAAGAATTACTGCGAAAACTACATATATGTTACCGGATATTGTAAATGAAAACGCACAAATATGGTTCTGTATTTATAAAATTACAAAAAGGTGAAATATTAAAAATATGTTTAACCATAACCAGGATCCAAATATTAAATTGTAATAAAATCTTGCGATTATTTGCTTCTGTTTGGGTAAATAACCAAAAATATAAAAAAAAACAATTATTACCTAAATTTCCGGTTTTTGTCCGGTTTACCGCCTCTGTTATAGAAATTTTATAATTTCTGAAACTAACTTCTCAAAAGAAATAATATATGGGTTTGCTTATAGACACCACCATCCTAATTACTCGAATTTTCTAATATTGTTGGTTAGTCATTTTCCCGAAAAAATAATGTGTTTTAAAATTTCAAATTCAAATACACTTTTTTACTCAATTGTGGCCTAGGTAGACGTTCATATGTATGTGTGTATGTGGGAAAAGAGTAATGTACATATGATAATGGAAATATCTATACATGACAAAAAATTTCAAATTTTAAATGCAAAATATTTAATTAAAAGTAACATGTAATATGACATAATAAATAAGGGAGTTTGATGTAAGAAATGAAACTCAAACATATTCATACAAAAGTTGACGGTTTTATTCAGGGTTTTAGATAAATTTGTATTTTTTGGGTTAGGTAATCTCTTCATCCGTAACTTTTTTATCGTTCTATAAAAAAATATTTTGCTGTTGATTTCATTATTTTAAAATCAATTTATTTCCTGTAAATATAAAGCTCGTCATTATTTTTCAAACATTAAAATAATTTTTTTTTCCAATAGATTAAAATGTATCTTGTCAGGAATTCCATGGATAAAATAAAGGATAAATTTGCATACAGTTTACACAAAGAAAATTTTAGCATAATGAAATTTCAAATCCTTACAATTTTTTTCTTTACTCTCTTATATTTATTTCCAATTTTTCAAAATTATTGTTTTTCTAAGTCATTTACCTGACAAAGTAGTCCCTTAGTCTTGACATGTATATCATTTCTCACCTACTAATAATATTGTGCTCTGCATAAGAGTTAAAGACTATCAATGTATGAGGAATTTTTTTAAGAAAAAAAAATTAAATAAAAGTAAATTTAATTTCGGTAAATTTGTTTTATTTGTTTTCTATTAATATAAAAAATCTACCTTTATGTCACAATACTTCTTGTATTATCCTTGGTGGGTGTGTATGTCTGATAATATTTCCATACATATTTACATTCGGGCAGAGATCCAAACGTTTTAGTCCATGCTACGTTTGGCTAAAATATTATTTGGAAATAACTTTGAATTTCCAATTTTTATTATCAAAACTTTGTGTATGATTTTTCTTAATAAAAAGGTAAATAATTAAAGACAACGAAGAAGAAAAGCGTGGTTGCAATTGAACAAGTAAGAAGTTTTAAAAATTCTTCAATTAAATTATCTCTTCAAAATTGTTGGATTTCTTTCAGTTTTGAGTTCATAGTTGCCGGCAACCCGCATACGATTGACTGCATTTCACAAATATAAGCGATATCTGTATTTTCTTCAATCTATATTACATATAAAAATGCCCGGTTCTTGGAATAGAATTGGCTAATTTGTCTGTTTGTTCTCTCTCTTAATAAACAAATTTAAAGAATTCATTTTACGGAAAAAGTCTTGGCTTTTGGCTTAGAAATGGCCAATAATGCGAAATGAATATTCGGGAAATTTCCACCTCTCTTCTTTCATGCCACACAAATCGGTTCAGGTCATAACTAAAATACAAAACAAACTGACATACAAACACCATCATACTGTTGATAATATTCGGAAAAGATAAATGAAATAAATATTATAAAATAAACAGGGACTTCCGAACTAACCGCTGTTCTTTTTCTTAGTAAGGTTCTTATGTAAACAAAAACAACGAATGTCTTAAATAAATTCAGTTATATTTGAAACCAATGAATTTCGAAATTTTAGGTTTGTATACCTGCTTTATTACATTAACCATTACATACACATGTACACATGTAATTCTTAAATTCCTGGTCTTCTATAGTAAAACAAAAACAAGTAAATAAAATTAATATGGGAAAACAAAAGAGAAACGTTCAATAAAGTAATCCTATGTAAACTTTTATTGTGCATAGATGAAAAATAGGTCATATAAACTGCCTCCAGTGCTAGATCTTGTTTTTACAAATAGTATAGAATGCCATTAATATTTGAAACCTGAATAAAAAAAAGGAAGGAAAAAAAAGGATACAAAATGAAGATAATAATGTATATAAGAGTGTGTATGTGTGTATATTGTGATGTAGATTTTGATCTAAATATTTTGTGTTTCTATACACAACACAAAAAAAAAAGGGATAAACAAAAAATGCTTTTAAACAAATTGATTTAGACAGAGCTTCAGTCAGTCACTTTAATTGAAAATCACGAAAAAAAAATTTTCTTTTTATCCTCTTCTCTTTCTATAACTAAGCCCAACGAGAAAAACACTATAATATTATAATCGTATACTTTAAAGCCTATACCAATAAACACAACAGCCAGAGAAACTCTCTATTATAAAGCATTAAAAATTTTATGCTTTGTTTATGCGTTTGTATATTATTTTTTATATCCTTGACTCAAAAATTTACCTATGTAATATATAAACACAAACACACTCATACATACCTATATCTTTGCGTATTATCATTGTTAAGTGAAAAGCTTTTGATTTTTTGTATTTTTCATTCTAGTCTCATGATTTTTTATTTTTTTTTATTAATTTTTTTGTCTTTGGTTTACATTGACAAGATAGGAATTTGAGAGCTTTGTATATTAGTAACACTGAATGTGCACATATTGAAAAACCTACCAAAATTCATCAGTATGACAGTATTTATCTGTACGTACATACTGTTATATACAAATATCTATGAATTCATAGTATACAATTTTACGTATAAGAGATTGTGTGTATGTGCGTAAACAAGAATGTATCGATCTGCTTTGTTTACATTTATTTTGAAACTTGAAAGAAAAATTTTTTTCCAATCGATGTTGATATTTAAATTGGTTAAGTATTGGAAAAATAAAAAGGAAAATAACCATTGGATGATGATCAAATAAAAATTGAAAGATTATAAGTTATAAAATAAGAAAATGTCATGGACACGTGACAATTTACTCAAATATAAAAAAATATAAGAATAGTTCATTCGGAAAGATATAAGAATAATTCTTCTTCGGAACTGTATGACTCATTTTTCCACATTGTTGTATACAAATGAGTTGTATACATTGACATACTCTGCATCTTTCAATAGCAAAAGTTGCTGATGTATAATAGAATCATTTTTCAATACATCTCTAAAAACTTGGGAGGAAGATACTTATTAGTTTGTATCCCACTGTTCACCTTTTTGTACTATTATAGAATGTAAACTACTTTCAAGATGAAAATAGGAAAATGCAAAACTTATGTTAAATGTGCAATGTGACACTGTAAAAAATGGCGAATTATTTTTTTTTTTATTTCAAAAAGATGGATGGTCAAATTCTGAGTTGAAATACGATTTATATACTTATAGATGCAAGGAAATAAGGACAAGGTTTCTTTTACTCTTGATGAAATGTAAAAACTTAATCTTTTTAAAAAAATATAAGTGATGAAAATTTCTTCCGATCAGATCTTGATTAAGATACGTCATCTAAGTTACGTAATCTGCTCTGCAGTAATATAAAGAAGTTTTCGTTGTCCGTGAAAAATTCCTCAATTTTTATATTGTTAATTATATTGGAATCTACCACTTCTCCGGAAAATTTTATTTTATTAAATTAAATTTCATTTTTGCTGCTGTACACTCCTTCGGAATTATTATACTAATTTTGCAAATATTTATTTTGGTTCAGCTATTTTTTTTTTGATCTTTTACACTAAAAAGTACATCCCATTCTTAAAAAAGGCGAGAAGTGCAACAGGAAATTCTTTTTTAGTCAAATACATAAACCTTATTAAATTATAATTTATAATTTTTTTTTCTTTAAGATTGCCCCCACATTTATGCAATGTTAAATGGTAACAAGGCAATTATTTCAATAAAACAATATTCTCGTTATTTAGACTTAATGCTTTCGTTAGCTACTGGTTTGTATTTTTATTAATTTGTGTACTAAATTTGATAAAAAGAAGTGTTTTAAATTCTACTTTTTCGTCTTCATCCACAGACTTTTAAAAAGAACTTAATAAAACCTACAAAAATTAGCTAATTTTTAAATATTGTTATACCTGTCGTCTGATAGTTTTGAAAAGTCGCTATACGACAATACAAAGTTAAAGTATAAAAATTTAGTATTGCTTTTGTATAACATCATCATTCGATTCGGAATTCACTCACTATTTTTGGTTAGAATTATTGGCAACAATATTCATATGAAAAAATTTCTACACATCTGTAAGGACATAATTTTCTTATTGATTAGAACAGCCAATGGAACATCTTGTCGATATAGAATGAAGGAGAATAAATAGAAAAGGAAGAGAAAATATGTTAAAAATTGTCAGATTAATCTAATTACTGACAAAATAGAGAAAGAGAAAACAGAAACAAAATTCAATGAAAAAATTGAAAAAATGTGATTAAATTAATGGATAAAGAATTGAGGCATTTAAGGAAGAAAGGATAAAAAAATTAGAAGACGAAAAAGACAAAAAATGAAAAATCTATTTTCCATCGTTTCTTATACTGTTTTTTTTATTATGATCTTTTGAAAAACTTCATACTTATAAACGTTTTTTCTTGTAATATCCTTTGAAGAATTTTAAGGATCTTTTTTTTATTACTATCGTTTTCAACCACATGTAAGGGTTTTATTCTTTTGTATTTTTATTACATGTCTATAATGTTTATGTGAACATCAGTGTGGGCAGGATTAAAGCTAAAACATTTTAATAGAAATTTTTATATAATATGCGTACATACATATGTGCATGTACATACAGTACTAAACATACAGTCTATTAAATCGGATTATTCAATTGGAAAATTCATTTTCAATATTGAATAATATCCTCGAAAATTTTACCTAAATTCCTGTACATAATATTAAAATAATAATACTCGTATATGTGTGTATACATAGATACGTATTGCAAATTCCTTCATATATATGTAAATTTAAGCTCTATATATTTTTGAATTCAATCAAATTAAATGTATTTAATATATGTTGGTATAATATATTGAGTATACACATGTTCGTTAATATACTGGTTATGTTATGCAAACAAGTATACATAATTATTAAATTATATAATATAAGGATGTATGCTTATGTAAATGCGTGGGCAAAACACATAGTACAAACTAATAGGATATTATGGTTTGTTATTTTCATTTCAAAATAATCTACTCAATATAATTTATTAAGTGATGTTTATACTTGAAACAATAATATGATATAAATATTCTTTAGATTTATAAACAACATAAGCATGTGTGTATGTAGGTGCAGTTATTACCGTACATTATTTGTTAATGATGCTGGAAATATGAGACATTCATTCCACCTATGTACTAACTCTATAAAGGAAAAAGTTGAAAAGAGCGACAAAAATAAAGTTATACAGATTTATTAACTGGACAGCTTAAATTGCTTGAAATAGCTGGATTCCGTAAACTATTGAAATTTGGCAGCGGAACAAAAGTTTTAACCATTTTAAATTCTTTAACTTAAAGAATGGTGTGTTTTGTTGAATATTTTTGTGATTCACACTGTGTATATATAGAAAATAATAATACTATTTTCTAAATCTATTTGCTAATGAATTCGAAATTATGAAATTATTGTGTACAGCTATTCTTAAGCAAATTTTGAAATAAATTAATTATTAATTGAATCTCATATAAAATATTTTCATATCCGGAGTCAAAAGAAAAGTTATCTGGATATAACTAATTCCGCTACTTCAAAAGTTACTATCAGAATTTTGTGAAAAAAATATTTACAAATAAACATCTGAAAATTAAAATTTTCCCAATATTTACAAGTAATTGATTGGCAGGATGATGAATAGCACTTATCATTTTGCAATATTGAAAATTAGCTAATATCATAACAGTAGAAAGAGCCAGGTATAATATTTTTCAGAAATTATGAATTAACGTATGTCATGATTTTTATTTTTGCTAGAGATTTGCTCAAAAGTTATAATGATACCAAATGCTGCACTAATATAGCAAATGAGTGCTGTTATTCTGCTGCTTCAATATTTGAAATGAAAATTTTATGAAAAAATGGAGTTAGTCAATTCATATAGAGAAAGTGTCATGATTTTGTATTGAATGAATTATATTTATACTTTGAATTTTTTCAAGTTAATTTAAGATAGCGAAGTTTTCATTTTCAAATATTTTGAAAACATATTTGCTCTGCCGAAAATAAAATTTCTAATAAAATCCTAATAAATTACTGCTTTTAATTAAACAAAAAACAAATATTTACCTAATTCTTTATATACAACTCATGTATACATACTGGTTATATACATATGTGCTTATTATTCAGTGTACATAATATAATTATTTGTTGCGCTGGTGGTACGAAAACATCTTCACACAAAAATATTTTATGTGAAATTGTTTATAAAAAGTATTGGTACACAATAAGGATATTGGTATCCTTCATGCTAATATCCCCGAAGAACATTTCATCCTTTAAAATTAAAATAATTTAATTTGTAATATGATATGATAGCCTTACATTTTTGCTGAACAAAACGGCTTCCAAATTTCCTTTCAAATGCTTGATTTTAAATATTTGAATACAAGATTCCAGAAATTTAATTTGAATATATTACAATTACCAACTAAATTAAAAAAAATATTGAATTTCAATTTAATATTTTATTAGGATCTTTTTTGTGACATTGCTCTCCCTATTTGAATTTTGTTATACACATTTGCATATGAGCTATATTTTATATTATAGAATAATGTAGAAAACTCCTAACCATATAATGTAGAGTACAAGGAGATTGACCAATAAATTATCAAAATAATTATTTATTACTCAGCATTCATTATTTATCATTGGATTTCCATGTTTGATTTAAAAAGGGATTAAATTTTATTATAAGTGTACCCGGTTGATTTGATAATTAAATGCTGTACAGAAAAATTTAGTTCATTATTTTAGTTTTATGGTAAATTAGCTTATAATTGAAAATGTGATAATATTAATAATATTGAGCTTTCACAACAAAATAATTTTATAATTCGTTAAACAAATTCTATGTTTTCTAGGTGAAAATAATTTATGAAAAATTGCAACGAATTTTGGTGATTGAACACGATATAATGCCTAAAATATATTTAATAATTTTGAGTGAATATCATAAACAAACTTGTTGTGGGTCATATATGGAGAGCGAAGAAATATTTTGGTTAACCATGTAATATATTTTGGAAAAATTATTATAATTTGAATTCTGTCGCTATATGCAATAATAAGTCCGAATCTAATGTATTATACTAAAATTATTTATTTAATTACAAAGGTGCGTATTTACAGAAATACACAAGAATGAAGCAACAAGGATGCAATTATTACTAGCTCTACAGATTACTTATATTTTACTGTTCATTATGTTTTCTAGTTTTTATACTGTTAACTAGGCGTATTTCTAATAATAATAAACTTCTCTATAAATTTCAGTACTGCACTGAAATGTTTTCTTGTCATGTGAATGTGACGAATTAATGTTAAAATTTGTAGAATTATAATCAATTTTATCGAAATAGGTGGCCGTGATTTATTAACTGTATGCCTTTAAATTTCAAGATTTATACTAAATTATTTTGGAGTTTTACAGCAATTTCTAATATTTCTGAAAATTTAGTCAGACTGGCTGAGTGCGTTTTTGGGCTATTCATGGAATAAAATGAAGATAACCAAGTTGATTCAGAATTTGACAAAGATATATATGAGGGGCTCAGAAGCAAACTGGTGTAAACCACAAAAGAACCAGATTTTTTTTAAGTTAGAGTGTATTAGTAATAAACTAGCTGAACTACGAAAAAAACTAAGAATAAAAATATATTGTTTAAAGTCAATAGAGCTGTAATAGTGATTTTGCTGGCTCTTCAATATTAGGTTTTTTTCAATTGCATTTTCTGCAAAATAATGTGAATGTGTAATATGCCACTCTGCTTCTGAGCCTCTCATATATATAAGTATAATATGTAGATATTGTATTTCTGTACTTATATTTGACCGTAATTTCTCGGCGTTGCAAAGGCAATGGTAAATTTATAATATTTACAAAACTTTGGCTTAAAAAGGAAATTTTATTTAATTATTGATTGCAACTATAAAGTATGCAAATTTAACTGCTTGATTGTAATAATTTGTTTACCTCGATTAATGCTAGCCGATATTGATTATGATGAAGTTGGAACAGTTTATTACGAAAAGACTTGGCAATTTCAATTTATATTAGCAAACCCCGTACCACGTAATATAACGTACTTATTGACATTCAGTGTAGGATCCACTCTACAATTTCAATAAAATATTATTCTATTACTTCAATAAATAAAAAATTCATTCTTATTTTCATAAATTCTTTCTTTAGTATTTTCTTTAAAATAATATTGTATACTTATGTATATAATGCATGTATGTATATTCATAAGAAAAATGCCGTCAAGTCAATATTTTTTTATACTTTACGATACACTTATTTAATTTCAAAATAGTAGACTCATGCATGAATATACATACATATGTAGGTGTATATACATAAATCATTTATTTAATATGAATATACATCAGTATATTTATGGCTAAGAATACTATTTTAGATATACATACATATAATACATAAACAAGGTGTATCTTCTTTTTCAACTGCGAGTAAAATTTCTAAAAAATCAAACACAACGGGTAAATTTGGAGTTAGATGCGTCAGCTCTATAACATCCGTACGGATGGTCTGCAAGAGTTGGGTGATAGTTGTGTGAATTCACTTCTAATATTTTTTTACGAATTAATATTCTGTTAATAAATTTGTTGGTGGCAAGTTGGATGACAGTATATTTCGTATTTGTCTTACGATACAATAATATTAATTTTAAATTGGTATTTTTACTAGCTATTCAAAGTTTAAGGTGTACAACAGTAAATTCTTTTAGATTAGTGCCCCTATTATCAAGCTCATTTTTGCAGCATTCTAGTGTGGTATGATTTATGGTTTCCGAAGCATCATTAAACTATTCTTATTAATTGTGTGGCCGTTGTTGTGTAATATTTTGAACAAGCATATTTTCTCGAATTATAGGCTCTATAACCAAACTCGTTAATTAAAAATTTCGTAAATTAATACCTCAGTGTTTTCAGGGTATGACTAAATTTTTTTTCGGAGCTGTATGAGAGTTAGAAGAAAGGCTGATTCAATCAGATCTAAATTAAATAGGGTTCTTACCATCATAACTTGCAATTTTTAAAAATTTGGCTAGCTCATCTTAAGGCGTTTTTGAGTTTTCGCTGAGATATATGAACAGGCAAGTGGAGGGACGAACGGACAGACATAGCTAAATCAACTTAGAATTCAACGCTGATTAACCTACTATTATTTTGCATATATGTACACATGTATCTCCGACCTCTATTTTCTTAGCGCTACAAGCGGGGTGTTGAATTTATAATATCCTTAGGACATTCGTTGATGTGGGTATATTTATACTAGATTTTTTGGCTCTTCACATATTTCTTTGTTTGAAAATTGTTTGATATATGGCAAAGGTTTTCAACAACTTCATATTAAGGAATATTATTATTGGACAATTCAGCACCATTTATAAAAATTCACTTAGGATGTATAGAAATTCTTCTGTGTTGCATTCTGTTTGTTTCTAATCAAACTGTGTTCACTCAAATATAAAGCCCTGCACACTCTACCTTAGTTCATATAATATAAAAACTAAAATTTTCCTTTACTGTTTTTTACTTTTTGAATCCATAAAGCTTCTAACCACTATCTTGAAATCTATAAAAGAATATCCTAAGTAAGAATATCAGTATACTTAAAATATACGGATAAGTTCATGTAAGAAAGTAATCCCATCGAGGTAAAAGGATTTCTGGAAGCAAAAAGAAGATATGAAAAAAGCATGTTTTTCTTTTTAAATAATATTACAAAAAATAATATATTTAAATATAATGTACATTTTATTCAATATTACGGTTACAACAAAACATATTCTCATTACATTTTGTGCATATGTATAAAAGTGTAATAAAATATTTATGGCCGTAAAATATTCCATACCGTAAAAGAGTTATAGTTTAACACTAAAGACTATTGATGCAAAATGAAAATACACTATGAATACATACAAGACTACTTCCACTTTAATGTAATTTTTGTACCCTACTTATAATAAAGTAAATATATTCGTGCTCAGAGTAAAGCTCTATACATAGACTTAGACATGTCCGTCTTTTCGATCGCAGGATACTGCAAACATCATCAAACTTTCAGAAATTTTTTCTTTTCTGTGAAGTAGGTCTGCTATTGTAGTTGCACTAATTTAGACAACAAGTTCTGTTAGCTACCATGCTACTCAAAAAGATTATAATATTATATATTTCGAACCTTGTATATTAGTATAACATTTTCTAACCGTGTGCTCATAATTACATTTTTTATTATATTTTCTACATTTAAATGGAATTTCTGCACTGATTCAGATACAGCTAACTATACAACTGTAGAACATAATTTTGATTATTTATAGTTATTAGTGTAACCTGACATTCACGCAGCTGGAATAGAACTTTAAAAGCTAATTTTAAATATATCAAAAACTAGTTGTTGTGATTCCATGAAATTTGGTAAGAAATTGTCTAATTTATTGCCCATCTCCTCCACGCTATGCACATCAAAATTTTTTTTTCAGTAGGTTATGGTGAAAATTGAATGAAGCTTCTTTCATGCGCCACCTGACAGTAATTATTGGTATTTGGTTTGCGGTTACACAATATAAATCCAAAATAAAAAAGGAAATCAGATAATTTTCAGCTCTTTTTTATATTCAGATTGCCACGTTAGAGTGTAGGGTATAACTCAGTCGGTTAAGTTTGAAGGAAATGTTTTTACTTGTTTCTTATTTAAATTATTATTTTTATAACTGCTGGCAATATTTTTGTATATCTACATACATACATATGTTTATTATTAATAACAGAGAAATATGAGATATTACTAGAAGTATGACAGAATTTTTCCTTTTCAACTAAGGGAACTTTAATAAGATCTTGATGGGAAACAAAATATGTCGGTTAAAATTGTTGGTGAGCTTAAATATTTTTAAAATATTCTTTAAAAATTAAAAATTATAATTATTAAGTTTATATTAGAACAAAATTACAAGGATGTTTTTATTTTTTGAAATTAAAGATTTAGTATGAAGCATAGTTTAATTATTCGCCCAATTTGAGCCAAGGATGAGCGAATTGTGTCATGCGAACAATTAAAGTCGCAAAATATTAAAACTAACTTGTTACATTATAACTAACAATTTTTAGTTTAAAATACAGTAAATGACAAAGGATTAGTTTTTCAAATAGCTTAAATAAAAAACTTATAAAAACGTATAACAAACTGTAAGGTAAGTTTTTTTCAACTTGGCGCACAATTGGCCCATATATATATTTAATGTACCTATATAATTGGCTGGAAATAATCATAATTTTACATAAATATTTATTCATTTCAAATGGTATTAATTATTTTTTAATAATCTACTGAGGATCTATTTGAATTACTTCCAAATTTCATAATTCAGTAAAATACTCTATCTAACTGTATAAGCTTCAATACTCTTTTAATATTTCAGTGTTTTTTAATGATGCACCGAAGGTTTCTTCTTCAGAAATTTTTTTTTCAATTTGTGGTTTTTTCCAAATCAATTTTCTATCTAATTCTAACCAAATTGAATTCACTTGAAAATTTTATGTTACACCCGAGGCTTTCTTTCACTTTGTTGAAATTTATCTACATATATATTTATTTGGTACACCAATCATTAACTCAAAAATATGTATTTTACAGTCAGAATAAAATTTTTTAAAGAAATTTATTGTGTGCAGTAATGCTACGAATCCCAGATGTCATACTGATTTATGATAATTATTATATTTCAATTCATTTTTTTTTGTAATAAATTTTGTATCAAAACTTTAGAAGGGATTGAAACCAAATGAACCCGATTAACGAATGGAATGACCAAGAAAGCACCGTACATATAATTCTGATACAAACAAATGTTCAGAGAGATACTGAGTTTTTCAATACTAACAAACTGTATATCAGTATTACAGAAAAAAACAAGAAGAAAGAGACGAAAAAAAAAATTTAAGAAGTGATAGAGAGGAAGGAGAAAAAATTATAAGAAAAAAGTAATTTCACAGTTCGGTTGCGAATCTATTTGAAATTCAATTCAATATCTTCGAAGCTACTTTATATAAATTCTATTTAAAAAAAAATTATATGTCAATATGATGGACAAAATGTTACTTGCAACAATTTTTGGTTTAATTTTTAATCTTCAGAATATTTTTATTGACATCAAATCACTTTACATGCCGCCATCCAGAAAATTAAATTGAAACTTCAAGCATTAAAAATAACTAAAAAATTTCTAACAAATTCATCCTCCTCTGTATAGGCATTAAGTTGGTATGCTTTGAAATTGAATTGAAATTTTTAATTCCCCAAGATTTTTAATATATAAAACTTGTGAAGCTCAAGCAATATACGTAACCCAGCAAATTTTTCGATGTGCCTAATTTATACCTAAAATGTTCAATAGTTGAGTCAATTCAGTCGCTTAAACTATTCAAAACGACTCATGTGTGTTGGTTGCGTAGAATAAAAACTTGTTCAAGCTATTTTTTTTTCTTGCTCGATCTTTTAGTTTTAAGTTTGTATGAATATTAGAAAACGGGATTCAAAACGAGTTCGGCGAAAAATTTGAATACCCTGAAATATTTAAGAATTCGTAAGTAATTTGTACTTGTGAACGGCTGATCGGCCGAAACCATCGATGCGATAAATTTTTTGTGCATAGACAACTAGGCGACCGATCGAATTTATCAGTATATGCCGAACAAGCACTATTGTAACCGAAATTTTACTTTTTATTTTTGAAACTATTTTTGAAGTTCCTAGACGAAGTCTAAAGAAAAGCTTAATTTGCTCTGTAACCCGCCATTCTCTTTTTAAAAAGTTTATTTTAATTAAAACTGTTTTAAAGAACAAAAATAATTAAGCAAATTTGGGAAAAATTTTGCAAGTTTAATTAAGGAAGTCTTCTTTTCAATATATCCTGTATGCTCGATTACATCACTTTGGGTTTAAGATTGTTCTTTTTTCGGCGACACTAAAATTTTTATTTATCCAGCAGTATACAAGATACTATGATAAAGGAATTGCAAAAAAGAATACATAGTAATATTTTTCCTCTTCTCCTTTACAGGAAGAGGGACCACTATTTTCCAAATCCTCTATTTTCCAAAATGCGACAGGATTAACGCGCAATGTCAATAGTGCAACATTAAATTTTTTTTATTTTGTATTAAAATACAAAATTTGGGTATTAAATCGAAAAGTCAATCTAGAAATTTTAATTTGCATTCACAAGACATCGTTATAGTTGCATATTTGAATCCATTTTGCGATTCGTTGAAGATATTGAAAACAATATTAAATATCTAACAGTTATTTGATTCATTCCGCCATTTTCCTTTTCTTTTGGGTATCTTGTCAATATAACATGAAATATTTTACTAAATTGCAAAATGAAAATAGCTGAAGTTTAAAACAAAGATAAAAAAAATGAATATTGAATTTTATTTTTTTTTTCCAATTTTTCATGTTGTCTTCAAGACATGCTATTTTGCACCGATTTTAAAATTTTTAAAAACAATAACAAAATAAAGAAATTGCGACATTTCGATACATTTTTGAAGTCTTTAAGAAATTTTCTTCTTTAGAAAGGGAAGGTCTTTCAACAAGCTTGCTTTGAATAAAATTTTTTTCAAAAAATTTTAAAATTTGCTAAGGTAACCCTACTCACACTACAGGACAATAACATTTTATACTTTTTAATTATGTTTTAGAAAATTGGACTCACACTAAATGAGCTGTTTTGTCATTTAACAAAGAAAGTAAATGTCTGTCATTTGACAGACCTTGAGAATTTTGAAAAATATTTTTATATTTTGATAAAAAAAATAATAAAATTAATAAAAGATATGGATTTCAATTTACTATTAGTATTATATTTCAACAGAAGAAATGTTTTGATTCAAGAGCTTGAACGTGCAAGGGAACTCAAAAGTAAAAGAAAAAATTTGAAAAACAAGAAACAAAAAAATACATACGTACATATATGAATTTAACTGGAATAAAGATTAGTAATGGACTTATATTGATAAAAGTACGCAAATTTGAAATTAATTAAGTAAACCACTGCTTTTCTCTTATGTATTAGGACAGGTTTGGATCGTTCTTTTTCAAAGAAACTTTAAAACTTGGATGTAAATCTTATTAAGAACGTGCTCTGTATTTACTACATTGAGAAAAGAACAAACGCATCTGGGAAAAACGATTCCATTGAGAATAAGTATTGTATGAACAGTATATGCTTCTTGTATATTCTGGTTCATACCAAGGACCAAGACCAAGCATTCGAACTTTAGGGAAAATTAAGTTTTCCGCACTTGTTTTATTTTTTCTGGCTTTTCTAACCAGATAATTTCGTAAGAAATTTTTTGAAACCTTGAAATTTTTTTATAGAAATTTGCCCAGCTGCTTAAGCTTAAATTTAAGCCCTCAAACATTAAAAAATTCTTGATGGTACAGAAGGTATAGCACAAAAACCAAAAATATTGTGAGCCAAAAATTCAGTTAAAATTAAGATGTTGCTAAAACTAAAATTAAATTCAATTTAATATTCCGTTATCAAAACATTTGGAAAAGTAAGAATTACTTATCCAAAAATTTTGCAAATTTCTCAAGACAAACACCAGATTTTCTTATAAAACTCAGCTAATTCGGCAAACATTTATGTTTTTCTTCTATCAAATTTATTTCTATTCAATCGCGTATATTAACTTTTTTGCTTTACTGGAACACCTCTTTAGTTGCATCAATAGGACACCAATTTTAGTTTTTCTAGAAATTTGTTTAAAATTCATGAATCCCATTGAATTATTTATTAATTATTTATTAAATTCATAATGTACCTACCATATAATTTACAAACTTCATTTTGTACAAAAATAATTAAATTTTCCTATTAAAAATTTTTTTTCTATTAAAAGAAATGTCAAAATTTATATGGCATGTCTTTAAAAATTCACGTCAGCTGGTTAATTTTAATAACTTCAGATGCCAAATGGTGTCTAGATTCCGAAAATATTTTTTCCAAATTTTTAAATTGCACCCAATGTGAGAAAAATGCATTTAAAAATTTGAAACCATATAGGTACTATTTCTTATAAAAACTGGCAAAAATTAAAAACCTATAATTTTTTTTACCAAGAAAAGTTTCGAAAAAAAATTTTTTGATTACTAGATTTTTTTTTTTGTTTTTCCTAATACAAAATTCTAGTTTTTCTTTTCAAAAATTTCAAATTTTTTAAAATCAATTTTTGTTTTTCAAATGACATTTCGATAAAAACATTAAAATTCAGATTTTTTATCAAAATAACGGTTTCTAAAAATGTCAACTGCTTAATTACAGCGCTTAAAATCAATAAAAATCAAAAGTAATGAAAATTAGAGCCTTTAAAATCTTGATATAGACAAAAGGTTTTTGTGCTATATCTTCTGTATCATAAAAAAATTTTTAATCTTTGAAGTCTTAAATTAAAGCTTAAGTAGCTAGGCAAATTTCTATTAAAAAATTTCAACGGTTCGACCAATTTCTTACGAAATTACCTAGTTAGAATAAATTGAAAAAATAAAACAAGTGAAAAATTTGATTTTTGCTAAATTTGGTATTCCGAAAATACATAATCGCTTGGTATTCCGAAAATACATAAAATTCAGAATCAAATAGCATGTCTATTTTAAGCTCTTTACTACGCCTTTCAGAAACTATTGGTTTGAAGTTCCTTCTTTTTCAGAACCGGAGTTATAATCAAAAAGACTTGGACAAATAAAAATTTCATGAAAATTCGTTAAAATCCCTGTACCTTCGAATACCTTGAGATTTCGCACCTAGTTCGGAGTAAAAGTTTTACCCATTTTCTTTCCTCTAACCAATGGTGTATGTTGTTGTATACCTTTCTGAATCATCCTTTATTTACAATTTAGAGTAAATTTAGCTAAAGTATGAATTTTCCGTCTTATTAAATACACTTATTCAATAAAGGTAAATTTTTCCTTTACCTTTCATTATTTTTCAAGAAAGGTATTCAAGATTGCTTGCGCCTAAAAATATGCCCAAGTTTCTGGCGTCATTCGGTTTTTAACTGAAGGGTGATGAGGCTCCCGAAGTTCTTTTTCTTTATATTAAATAATTAAGGTTATTGATATTTTATTGCTTTATTTTTCGGTAATTTGAGATTCGATATTATTGAGTAATATAACGGGTTACCTTATTCAATTTTTAATTCTTCACGTTAGAATCCGTTGATTATACAAAAATTAATAAAATATTTCATGTAATTAATCATAATTTTTTAACATTTAGAATCAAATTTGAAATTTATTAATTATAAATTTATTAAAGCTCAATTAAGAAATTTCCATGAAATTCAAGTAAAAAAGATAACAAAATTAAAAGCCATCAGAAAAACACTTTAAATTTTATTATAAAATACTTAATGTACAGTATAAAAGCATTCTTGTAGAATAGAGAAAGTAATGGAAAAGTGAATTTATTCAATTTATTAAAATTCAAAATGAAAGCATCCATCGGGTTTCTTTTTTCCCCAAAAAATCAATCCTTAACCTAAATAATTCTTTTAAATATTTTTCAAAAATTTATTCAAGATTAAAAATATTACAAGAATCTAGCGTTTTTATCTTAAACGAATAAAAATTTAATCATTTTAAATGAATTCGTGTCTATCATACTGTAACTGTAACTGTAACTATGTACAAAATTGAGAAAAAAAAAATAAAATCCTTTTGTAAAACTAGTATATTGCAAAAAAAAAATAAAATAATTTCAATGCAAATTGCATCCTTTCATTAGCATAAGTTTCATTTTTGGACCAGAGTATTGCTTTTTTGTATAATTTAAATTTTCTTTTTACTTGCATTGTATAGATTGCTTAATATATTGTACTCGTATGTATAGGTTTAGATGTGTGTACAAACAATTCTTTTGTAAGTCCTCATTGTCTTAAAATCTTTCATAAACTTCTTAGTTAGCTTATCATTTAATTTACATAAAATTTAAGTATGAACGTTCGTGAATGAAATATACACATAGTTACATACTTTTAACCATATAAATAAATGTGAAGCAATAATAAAATCTAACTGGAAATTTTAAAAAAATATTTTAACAATACTCTGACTTAAGATATACATCATAGATTATGCAGTTAAATAGGGTGGGTGGATGTGTGCAAAAAATAAAATGCATTATTTTTAGCAATTTCGTAATTTTGTCTTAGACTAAACGAACAATAATTTGCAAAAGAGAAATTTTAATTCAGTCAAATAGCTTAAGCTCGAGTAAAGGGATTAAAGATACCAAATTTTTTAATGGAAGCACGGTATTATTCAATTTCTAAGGCATCAATTCTAAAAACCAAAAAAAAAACGAATATCTTTTGAAAAAAGAAATATTGGTAGACAAAACGAATTTTAATCGTGCTCAGAGCCTGGATTATTGAACCAGGTTGACTATTTTGAAATAAAATTGAAACACATACGCTAATAGGTGATTCTTATATACAAGTGAGACCTTTTTCATTTTATCTATTTTGGTCCTTCATTCCTTCAATATAAAATTACATAGTAAGTAAGAGGTAAAGGTGATTTTGCTAAATTTTATCATTATAAACGATCATACAGAACTTGGGGATCGAGACGTTCGATTTTATGCCAATTATGAATACTTCACTTTTAAAATTACGAAAGGTTTTGGAAGAAAAAAATATTGCATGATCCACCTATACCTAAGGTATGGTGGATATCAAAAATTCTATTTTAGCGCAAAATTTTCATTGTAATTTTATTTATTATTATCATTATTATTATAAAAAAAAACTATTATTGTTACTGTTATTCTGGTTTCCTTCAACTACCGTGACTTCACTTTAAAACCATTTTGTAGGAGAATCCTTTGGCATTTTTTACATTAAAACAAACTATTATTTACTCATTTGAAATTGAAAAATTAGAACAATGCAATATGAGTACATAACTTTAATAAAATTCAACTGAATGCATAAATCACTCAAACATCTTACAATTATTATAGTATACAAGTATTGTACACAACTCACACCCATTAAAGTCTGTACAATTTGCCACATGTGTACACCAATATCATCATAATGCAGATGGTTGTGGTTTACTGTCTTCTTCAGTTAACTATCATAAAGATTTTCTTAAATTAAATTTACTATAATTTTAAAAATATATTTCTGACTTCATGAAATTTCCATTACAACATTACAGTTGCTATTTATTTATGTATATGCAGGTATATAATGCTATAAGTCAAACTGAAAGGGTAAATCATTTACTATTTTTAAGCACTAGAAAAAGATTTTCACTAAGGGAGAAAAAATTGTGATATTTTATTGCAGAAAAATTTACATTAAAATTAAATTTATATGAATATAAAGTGGTGTCCTTTTTATATTTTAATGCTTACAAAGTGTACAAATAATTTTTCTCACATTTTATTTTAAATTCATAAAATTTTTTTGTCAAATTTTGTTAATTTTAGAAAGGAGACTTAAAAAATTCTGCAAAAAGAACTAAAAATATTTTACGGATAGTTTTTAATTTAGAAAGGAGTTTCCAGTATAAGGTCAGTATAATCTAGCCTTTAAAGTTTTTTATTTTAAAAGGAGTTCACAAAAGTTTATACCTAAATTTTGAGCTAAATGGCTCATGGATAACCGTTTCCTTGTTAAAATTATTTAAAACAAATTCTTTTGTAAATCGATGAGAAATAAAACCATTTTTTTCTAAAATATCATTTGCAATTACATTTTCAAATAAAGAGCTTTGCCTTATCATCGAGGTTCATTTGAAATTCAAAATATTACAGGTTTACTTTGTCTTACATGAAATATTAAAGTTCACATACGTTCAATTCATAAACATTTTTTTTCCATTTTATGTTAAACAAGTAGAAACGTTTCAGTCGATCTTAACCTACTGAATTACGCCCTACACTAGGATAATTTGATTATAAAATCAAGACGTATTGAGCCAGAGCTAATTAGATTCCCAAGTTATTTTATGGAAACTTTCAAAATATGACCTTTAATTATATACATGGTTGTCGACTCCGTGCAACTATAGCTTCATTTTTCAATTATTTGAATTATATTTTTTGAGGTTTGCGGCTCCTATACGAACACTCTGTTTGAATTAGTCTATTTACAATCAATGGCAGAACAAAAATCATTTTCTAAACGTTTTTTGGTGTTTATTTTTTCGTTTTTGAATTTTTATCGGATGTCTGAACGAACTGACAAAAAGACATGCTTGAGTCTACATAGCAAGTGTGCACAAATAGTTTATCTTACGACGGCCTGGCAAAATTCATTAAATCAAAACCCTACTGGTTTGAGTAAAACAAAACCTAAAAATTTAAATTCCTTTTTTGAAAAATTTGAAGAACTGTTTTATATTAGAATTGAAGAAAATAAATATTTTCACTTTTAACTTGGTTTAGAATTAGAAAGGCTATCTTCAGATTATTCTATAATTTTTGCATAGCGAACCTAATTTACGAAATCATGATATTTCAAAAAATTGGCTATTTGACCAAATTTTTCAATATGCTTTTCTCATTCTAAATCTATCATCTTGAAATACATTTCCCTGGATTACAGAACAGAATGCAGAACATTAAATAAGGTCCCGAATTTATACTAAAACAACTTACGCGATTTTGCTTCCTTGCCACAAATTTATTACCGCATAGATAACGTATGCATATGGAAAAGCTTAAAGTTTTCTTGTTTTGTTATTTTAATTTATTTTAGAACACTGTTGTGGCTATTAATGATAAAAAATATTTTCCATTCGAATTCTAAGAATTTCAAACTACTTTGCATTAAAAACACATTTTTCTTATTTTCTGCTCCATATATTATGAGTGTATGCTGATACTGCAAACTTTACGTACTCATATGAACTTATCGTAAAAATGAATACATTAAACAGAATAAAGTCTGTTAGTGGAAATATTATGCAGATGAATATAAAAACCAGTTTAGAATTAATTATTCGGTATTTACAATAAATTTAGCTTGCAATTTCTTATTTCGCGATTAAAAATTGTGAAAAAGTAGTGGATTATAAATATAATTTTATAAAACAATGTAATATACATATGTACATATATCTTACTGAAATAATGTATTCGTCCGTACAAGGCAAAACTTTGCTTACTTTTGTTTTGATAAAATTTTTGAATTCAGCTCTCCGAGAACAAGAGTTGCCTCGAAACAAGGTTCTGAATTTTGAAATATTTTTATTTATTTGTTTAAATTTTTGAAAAAAAAAACTAGAGAGCAAATTGAAAATTGCAATCTATTTGTCTAAATTTATGAAGAATTCTAGCGCTTTATGTTCAAGCTGACGCTTTTGTAGTCGAGAAATTCAAGAGCGCGTTTTGTATAATAATATAAAAAATTCATAGAAAAAAAATTATAATTTGAAATACGAAAATAATTCAATATTTTTCCTTTTTAAAAAAAAATCTAATTTTATGTCTCGATATTTTTCACGTGCAAAATATCAATTTAAGACGTTCATACATTTAAGTATGAGTATGTATGTATATGTATATATGCAAGAAATACCGATTCCTGCAAGAAATATTACTAGAGTACTCGTACTCTTAAATTATTTAAAGAAAATTGAAAAAATCCTAATTTTATTAGTTCCCAATTTAAAGAACATAATTTGCAACAAAAAAAATATCTTGATTTTAATAACAAGTTGATGGGAATTTTTGAAGGTACTATATTTATTAGGTTATTAGTTTTGGCTCATCTAACTATTGGATTTACTTCACACTTAGGTGAATAAAATACAGTGTAACATTGTTGTATGTCCGGAACAAGGTTCTCCGTAATATGGTGTGTGCTCCTTGGTATGTACGTAATGGTGCTATTCATAGGGATCTATGTTTTCCCCAAGTAAGTGAGGAAATATGATTATTATAAAATTTTAATCATGTTTAAAATTTCCGATGGGCTTTAATCTCATGATCACGAGTGGCTTCATGATAAATTTCTTCTTAAGCTTACTAAGATTTATAAATAACAACTTTCAATTTTAAAATAAGAGGGCTTGAAAGAGTTCGGAAAATTTGATACAAAAAATTTAATCGCGAAATTGTTCTAAGCAATCGATCAAAGTTTCATAATGATCAGATGAACAGTTTATAACTAAGGATATTACTCGTATTAAGAATTAATAACTTATTTCTGAAATTTGAATTTGCACGAATTTAAATTTTTTTTTTTTTAAATTGTACATATGTAAAAGGGAAATTTCTGAAATATATGGAAGCAGACAAGTTGAACTATTTGTAAACTAGTCTAAACAGTTCTAAGAATTTTAATATTTTAAAATCGAAGTTATAATTTTAAAATTGAAGAATACCGGAGTACAATATTACCTTATTTCTATTTAAATGAAATAAAACTTGCTCGGACTTAAATTTCGAGCCAGTAGTCAAAGAAAGCATAGCCCAATATTTTACTTTATATAAAAGAATTAAAAAATCGGTCCAGAATCAGATAATTCTAACAGATTTCAGAGCTAAAGTTAAGCCTCTATATTTTTCCATTCAAGCAAAAATTTAATGAAGAAAGAAATACAATTAAAATGGCTCCTTTTGAGCTGGGTAATTTTGTTTTTTTATCTTACATTTGTTACTAAATGTATCGTAAACGATATTAATTTTCCATTTACAAAAAAAGAAATTTTTGAAAAATAACGCCAATGCATGCATATGTGTGTATATGAAAATGTCTGGGATAATGTTGTAGTCTTAAAGGAAGTAGGATGTAGAAATGGAGGACGGAGGGAGGGACACCCAAATTGTGTAATTTAAAAATTTTCTACTTTTTGATACACTATTGTATGCCAATAGTTTTACTCGAATTTGTCCTGGATTTCACAATAGCTATACTGCAGAATATTTTCTACTGAATTACCCTTCATATATTGTGGATGTTATGATATCTACATTAACACCACGCAACAAATTATTTGGGTAATTTATTTCCTATTGAATTTTTTTTTCTTCTTTTCGAATTTTCCAATTGACTGGTGAAAATTTGTTTATTGTCAACCATAAAAGTGATTTTTCTATCAGAAATTAGCTTCTCCTCCCTTATGTCAGTGCTCAAGAATAGACGAGACTCTACACATATATGATATTAATAATATGAATTGAAAAAAAAATCAAATATTGGCTGATTATAAAAATTTACTGATTTATTTAATGTTCTATTAAGTTTTTTTAAATGTTTGACTCATAAATATCTCAACGATAAATCCCAAGAAATAAGCGAAAAGGAAAGAATATTGAATGTCGAACCTTTCCATTTCAAATATGAAGAAAACAACATTTAAGTTATGTGTGTTTGTTCAGTTCAGATATCGTGATTTTATGTTTTATGTTCAAAATTATTTCTTTTTTTTTTTTGCATATTAATATACATAATTCCCAATTGGCCTCAGCTATGATGTATGCATAGGTGTTTTAAGAAATGAATGATAAGAAAAGTTTATCCATAAAATCGTTTAATGTTTTTCTTTATTTTTTCAAGTGTTTCCACTTAAATGAATCGAATAAACCGATTTTGCGAAATAAAAATTTATCATGATTTTTTAATTTACATTAATGGAAATTCGGGAATTCAACTAATTTTAGCATCATAAAGGTAATAGAAAAAATATGTAATGAAAATTTTAAGATAACTTATTGTTATATACATATCAAAATATTTTAAGAATTACAAGATATTTAAATTTCAAGATTGTTTCTGGTTTTAGTTTTTATTAAGTTGAAGTCAGACATAAGATTGATCATGAAAGCAGCCAAGTTTTGAAGAATATGTTCGTTCCATGTATTTTTTATTTTACCTAAATTACACCAGAACGTTGCTGGTACATTCTTGTCTAAATGTTCTATGTTTGAACATAGGAACAGACGGTACTCATCTAATACACTATCTTTTTTACTTTCTTCTAACAAATTTGGGAATATATTTAGCAAAGCCAGTAAATAACATTTTTTTCGAAGATAGACAAATGTTTGAATACAACATCATTAAAATCAAATCTCTTATAAAGTTGTAGTACATAAAACGAACTCAATATTGTAGTACATTATTTTTAAATGACAATGATTCAATTTCATCAAAGTTATTTTCATTCAAAAATGTTTTTGCCGTAGATCCCGTAAAAATTTCTTCAAAACTGACGTAATTATTAGAGTTTGGTATAACAGAATCAGACAAAATCTGAGATAATGCTAGGGATTTTAAAATCTGTTTTTTTATAAAACAACTTAAAATATTTTTAACAATTGAATCCATTACGAAATGAAAGCAATGAATTCTAATTTTTTCTGACTGAAACTCGATGTTTATGCTGTTAATTATTTGCAGAACGTAGGAAAGAAAATAGAAATAAGCTTTATTGCATTTCTTTGACAATGAATTTGCTAAATCTTTGGTCACCTCAGAAATTTCTTCAAATGCACATGACACAAAAACAATTTCGGAACTGACCATTGCTCTAAAATTCTATTAACTACATTTTCAAAAGATAGCCAACGAGTTTGCGCAAATCTTAAAACTTTATGCTGCTTTATGCAAAAATAATCTTGAAATTATAAAAGTTCATTTGTTCTTTAAGAACTATGTGAAAAAAATTATACGCCTCCCTAGCAATGCTTTCCACTTCATTAGGTATTTTTTGGCATGCACTACTTGCACATAAATGTAGCGAATGACATAAACAATTTACAGAAAATATGTTAGGATTATCTTGTTTAAATTTAGTTTGTAAACCTGAAAATTTTCCTACCAGAACTGCTCCAATAACCCTTAAAATCTGTCTTGAATTTGTTCTTGTTTTTTATCAAAAACTCCAGTCACTATGGTTAATGCTTTCAAACAACTTTCGTAACTGGCTTGTTACTGATTCTATACCTTTTGGTCTAAGTATAGTCTTTGCAATATCAGTAGCATTGGTTCGAGAACACTGAATTCCTTTACCGATTTTGGAATCTGGACAGCATGCTTTTATTAAATTAGGTAAAACATCCATGAGTGAAAAAGGTAAATTATGCATAGTCACGAACATTACTAATGCTAATTCTGCATTCTTAATTTCCTTTGATAATGCAGTTTTAGTTAGGCTATCAATTGCATTATTAATATAAGGCTGATTCCTTTTTGCTATTAAATTGTTTTTATGCAGTTCACTTGCGTCGTGTCGATTTAAGTGTGTTTCGATATTAATTAGATTTGTTACAAGCCATGCAAAAACTATATCCATTTTTTTCTTGTAGCCAAGGAAAAATTTATTTCAATCCTTCCTTAAATTTCCGCACCCGATGCGGATTATTTGGTGATAAATAATCCCTATAATAAATGTTAAATTATGTTTGGGTATTTCTTTTAAAATTTTTCCAAAATTATACATCGTCTTTTTCAGCACCAATAATATTATTATTTCCATTATAATGTCTACTACCTCGCACTGATTTGGTTTTTGAAGAGCTTTCTTATGTTACAAATCTGTAAGTGGAATATTTTATGTCAGTTCGAATACTTTTTAAGCCAATTTTTTTTTTAAATTACACATCGTTATTTTCTGTATCAACAACATTATTATTTTCATAAGCATGTGCACTACCTATTGTTGACTTTGTTTTTGAAGAACTTTCTTGTATTAAAAAACTATAAATGCAATATTTTGCATTAGTTTGAATACTATTTTAGCTAAAAATTTTGTAAAATTTCATTTCGTTATTTCCAATGTCAGTAATATTATTATTTTCAAGATCATGTGCACTATCTTGTGATTTTGTTTTTAAAGATTTTTTGTTTACTAAAAATCTGTAATTATTGTAAAAAAAATGACAAATTGCTGGAAAAGTTTCAATAAATTCACAGACTATATTATAATACCTACCTATCTATTATTTCGATAAAAAATAGCAATCGCCAGTAATTCATGCAAAAAAAATCAGTTTCCAATTGAATTCGATCGTTAAAAAAAATGAACATCCGACTTGCCTCAAATTTTATTAATTTTTTACTAATAATAATAACTGCAAATATAAATAACAAGTGTTTTAAATAATAATTCACAACATCAATTCATTTTGAAATTTATTAATTCATACAAAAAAATTTGGTTTCGAAATTGAAGACAAATGTAATTTCCGATTTGTTCGACATTTTATTTTAAACTAACGTCAACAATAAATTTCAAACTTTAATGTCAAATAATAATTCACAATTCAATTTGAAAGCAGCGCCAACTTAAAAAAGTTCATTATTGTAGTAGTGATCAGTCATTCACAATAATTCGCAATATAAAAAATATTCGAAAAATGTCAATTTAAAAATTTGCATTTTGACATTTTTATAATATTATTGTTTTTGAGAAAAAAATGTATCCAAGTATCATCAAAATTTTAAAAGGTAGCCAATTTTAACATTTTAGCAGATTTGAGTATCTGTGTATCCACTTTGCTTTTGAAAGCAAATTAACACAATTGTATCCAAGTGGGAACGCAGATTATAAATTTGCTATTCCTTTTGTGAAGTTAAAAATAACAGTCTAAGATTTAGACATATACAGACTGTTTTCTACGATGGCTCTTGAAGACAAAGTTTTTTTTTTGGTTTACGTTGTCGAAATACTTTTAGAAATGCTATAGAAAAGTGGTACAATAGGTTATAAATAATAAGCACACGATGAATCTCATATCAGTTTTAATTTAGATAACCATTTAAAAAATGAATTTTTTGATAATTTCCTCTGACTTGGTGGTCTTAATTTAGACCAAAGTCTTTTTGCAAAATAAATGAGAATAAGTTCTTAAAAAATAATTGAATCAACTCTTATTATTTTCAAAAACAAGACGATAAGATGGAAGTAGTTTATTTCCATTTTTTGCAAGTTTGAGCTTTTGTATTTGATTAAATGCGTGTTAAAATTTATTGATGATTTTAATTATTTGGTCATGCAAAGTGAAATGTTTTCGAAATGTTTCTTCTAACTTTCCTTTGAAAGTTGAAGGAACCTGTTCGACAAATGAAAGATTAAATTTTTTTGCCATAATTTTAGTAATATTTCATTTTCGGCTACTAAAGCAGTTATATTTTTACTGTAAATCGAAAGTTGCATAAGTTCTTGTATGATTAATTGTATAATCAGAAAAAACTGATTATACAATTAATATCAATTTTTCTAAAAACTATCAAAGACTTTTGGAGATTTGTCTCTTAACTACTATGGTGCAAAAATCAAATCGATAAATTTCTATATTCTGATTATACCAGAGATATTAAAAAATTATAATTTCTATTCAAGATGTAAGTGCAAGCAACTTTTAATTCATTCTTTTACTTTTCAAATTCAAATTTTTTCAAATTTTCCAAAAGTTCACCATAATATTTTGTATATATTAATTGGGTCCTCTATTCTAAATACAAACAAAAAATTTAATAATTTCGAAATTTTTGTAAACAGAAGAGTAGAATATTTTTATGCAAATATTAAGATTTTATTGGTATATCAATTTACTGAATGTACCATAGAATTTAATTATAGTAAATACCTGAACCCTATAAATTATATAAGAATACTTATATTTTCAATTACTTAAAATTTTATTTTTTAATTAAGGTAAAAAATCTCTCGAATTTTAATCTATTTTATTTGAATCAATAAACAATTTTAATATTCTGCTTCAATAAAATAATTTATAATATAATTAATGAATTTTCAAAAATAGAAAGAAAAAAATAAAAATATCAGGTCAATTATGAAGTCAAACTTTTTATAAAAAATTTCATGTTTTCGATTCTTAACACAAGATTTATTTATTGCATTTAAAATCAATTGAAGAAGAGAAAAATATGGATCCTTTCTCGTCTTCATACACACACACAATATGAATTTTCATCATAATAAAAAAATTGTTTTTCTCCTTTTTTTTATTATTCTTCATATTTATTTCATTTACTGTTTTTTTTTTCTAGAAATTTTCAGGATCAAACGTTTTAATACAATTTTGTATAATTTAAACTACAATGTATTGAAAATAATGAAATTTATTATCGACATTTTAGGATTTAAATTAAAATATATGGAAATTGATAATTTACTTCTTTTTATACTTTGAGATTAATTTGAAAAAAAAAAGAAAATAATAAAGTTATTTCTTTTTTTTCAAACAGACATAAGAAATGTGTACTACACATAGATACTAGAAATTGAGAAGTGAGGAAAGAGAAAACAAATATAACAAAGGCAAAAAAGCTTTTAACTTAATTACATAAAAATATACTGTTATAAATGAGTATAACTCTCTATACTTGAATTCTCTTCAAATTATATTCTTTATATTCTTCTATACTGTATTATTACTATATCACTTTAGACAATATTCTGTGCTGTTCTACTACTTCACTCCTTCTATTTTTTACGCTTATCATATTCTAATGAAAAACAAATAAACTTGCTAAAAGAAGCAACTGAGTACTCTTCATTGAAATTAAAACGCTACTTTATTCTTACCCTTTTCCAACCCCCCACTCAAACACAAACCTATTTTTATATATTATTGTTATCTTTTTGTATTCTACTACTTATATATATTTATCCATGTTTGTATATTATCTTCATCCATTATATTAGAAGAATATATCCTTGTGCTGCTGATTATAGTAGATAATTTTGTAAATGGTTTACAAATACCTAGATATAATTATATACAGACAAACACAAAATTATTCTGCATAAATTCATAGAGATTTTTTATATTTACTACGAAATAACGGAAGAAAAAAATAATTTAAAAAAAAAATAAAATTAAAGTTACCAGATTGTAAAATTAAAGAAAAATATATGCTATATACCAAACACTGAGTAGAGGAAATCAAAAGTCTTAAAATAGCAATTTTCGAGATATTTTAATTTTAAATGTGCGTAATGTATGTTCGTATGTGTGTGTGAGTATAAAATATGTGTTTTAATATAGAAGTACAAAACATTGATGGAATTGCAACAAATTGAAACAAACAAGTGAAGACATCCGTTGATTATTTTGAAATCCTTTTGAGAGTCTCCTTCCTTGAATCGCGTCTGTAGAATTTTATAAGACTAATTCAATAATAATCTGCATAATTACATCAGATTTCTTTTAATACCGTTTTAAAACGTTTTCTTTCGTACCTGATATCCATGCAACCATATCTAATGGATTGTGAGCAAAATGGATTTGAAAAAGTTATTCTGGATAATGGAAAATTTTCCTATTCTAGAATTCTATATAAAGTTGTCACCACGAAATTATATAAAATTTTAGAGCTGCAAGAATTGCAGTTGAATATTAATGACGAATCGGTTATGAATGGCTTGTTGAAAAATAATTTATCTAATTGATTTGTTCGTATAAAACATAAAATAATATGTAAGATGTTAAAAGCTTACATCTTCACGTATTTTACATATTTTTTTATTTGAAAATTTTTACGACATTATGGAAACCCTTGAGAGACCGATAAACTCTTGCATTTTAATAATAATAATGAAAATAATAATATTTTTTTTTTCGTATAGATATTGTTATTTGTGTTTCCCCATTCTCATTTTCTGCATATTTGGTAATGTAACTTCCTTAACAATACTATATATATTCGAGAATATGATACACAGGATACGATAAAAAGATAATTATGAGAAAATAAGGATACTCTTAAAGAATATAAGAACACTTTTTAATTGTATGCACACACACATATATTCATGTACACATATTATACTAAATGACTGCATATAATATATAAGGATTATGTAAGATATATTTGATGCACATATAGCGAATAAGAATAAAATATTATTAAATTCAAAATTATAAGCAAATTTTCATTTTTCATTCTCTCAGTACTTATCATTAGATCCTAGCATTTCATTATACAATTTCATATATATGTATATATATATATACATAAATTATTTTAACATCCTTCTTTGCATTTAAACAGAGATCAGACCGAGAAATCATATTAAATGCATTATGTATATAATTTAAATTTTCTACTTCATCATTTTTTGAAAGAAAAAAAAAAAATAAGAAGAAATATTAACCGTGCCTCATTTTTGTATAAAAAAAAAAACCGAAGATGTTGATAAAAGATACGCGAGATTTTTGTATTTAAAGATTTAAGATGATTCAATGAGTATGATGCCAAGGACCTCAAAAGGTTTGGTTATAAAATCACATAAATGATAAAAGTATATAAAATACAAAACAACCAAGAGTTTGCTTAAAAAATGGGAAGTTTGAGAGTACGGAGAGTAAAAATTTTTTAAATGAAATACAATTGAATGATGATGAAAAAATATTAATGGCATTTGAATTAAGAAAATGAGTGGAAAACGGGGAGAAATTGGTTAAAAGTATAATTTTCCCGTTTCTTCTTCTTTAGCATTACATATTTTGTTTTTTTTTTTTTTTTTGTAATTAATTTTCACGATTTTTTGTTTTAAATTTAAGTGTTTTGTTAAGACATTGATAATATAACAGAAGAATCAAAAGGAAAAGAAAAAGTAATAAAAAAATTAAAGAATTGCATAATTGCAGAATTGAAAATGAGAAAATTGCATAAAGAAACAAAAATAAAAATTAAATAAGAATTCCTTTTAAAAAAGCAAAATATTATGATAAATAAAAAATTCAGTAATAATTTTAATTGTTGCTTTTCGTTAAGTTTCACATACTTGGATTCTTTAACAGATTGTTTAGGAGTGTGTGTGTTTCTTCTGATTTAGCACATATGAATGCATCCGTCGTATAATCTTGCTCTTAAGTTAAGGTTTGTAAAGTACAAGAGCAATTGTTTATTTCAATAATGTTTTGAGGTTAGAATTATTTTTTTTGTTTTAAAGTAAAAAGTAGATTCGTTTTCTTGTTCCGCATTAGGCGGCAAATACTATGGTTAACAAATTGAAGATTCAAAGACAAATGTACTTGGGGAATAAAATAGCAAATAAATTAATTAAAATAAAAATATTTTTTCTTTTTCATTTGTGCGCATAAAAAAAATATTAAAAGTGCTTTTGAAAAATAATGATTAAATTTTTGAAATTGGTTTATTCGTTATGTAAATTTGTAATTTCTTATAAGAAAATTTATTTTAAAATTACGATATTTAATTTAACATTTTTTTAATTTTTGAAATAGTTTCGTACACATACTTTTACTGGCCGCATTGCATACAAAAAAGAAGGTTACGTCATGGCAACTAAATATCAGATGTCGAGTTTTTGATTGAAATACCTTTCTCCATGTTAGGGAAGCGTATAAATAAACTGTTTTTAGAAAGATATGGGTCGGTCGGTCTACCGGATTTTGATTAAATTTTATATATGACAGTTATTTAGATTATGTCACGGTTTGAAGATGTGAATCCTCGGGAGCTTTCAGAATTTCTTTAAAATTTTATTGTATACAGTTCTTCAATATTGGTATTCCAATCTAATTTTGAACATATTTCTTCATTACTTAGATGCGTAACATCTAGATATTTGGATAATATAAATGACATATACTTGGGAATAGTCCCAAGAATTCCCGCCTCTGATTTATTCCGCCGGAGATTATTCTCAATTTCAAATCCCGGAAGAGAAACCATAGAGATCACGGAAATAGTTGCGTTTACTTTTTTAAATAAAAATAATAAAATTTAAAAAAAGCATACTAAATAATTTTTTATGCTTGGTTTTAAGTTTGATATTATTGTTCTTGTAGTAATGAAAACAATTTCAAACCCGTTAAAAGAATCAATAACTACGATATTAAAGATACCACCATCGCCGGCCAAATAACTCTACAATCCTACAATACAAAAGAGTTTAATTTATATGAGATTACTGGAGAACAATATTAGTTAACAAGCACTCATAACAATCAAATTCATCAAACCCGTGTTTACAGAAAGTGAGCTTTGTTTTTCTATATCAGGCAATACCGTGCCAAAAAAAATAAGCAGATTGAAAGTTTAACCAGTAGGGGTTCATTGGTCGAGCAGCAGCCACTTCACTTGAAAACGTATTTTTTAAACACTCGTATAATAATGTGTTAAATACAAATTAATGAAGATCTTAAGTATTTATTTGCAGATCAAAGAATAATTAAACTGCCAAATCAGAAAGAGACAAAGGATACATTTTCTATATTATTTACATAGAATATGTAGCATCGAAAATGGAAATTATTTTAAAAACAAAAATCATATAATTCGTCATAATTAGGGATAATATACATAACTGATGGCAAAATCTAGCTCTAGAAAGCTTAACAAACTACTTTGAATAATCTACGTCTATAAGTATATGTTATGAAAGTTACAAATAAAACAATTTTACATTATTAAAATTTAAAAACAACAAATCACAGACAATAATTTAGCTAAATAATTTAGCTAAATTTCAGCTAAATTTTTTTTTATTATTTTTATCGCAATCTATATTTAGAATTTCTAGCAAAATTTATGGAAGAAAAATATCTTCGATATTCTTTTTACAGTATCAATTTTAATCATTTTATTCTTAAAATATTTCAATGCCAGTTGTAAGAAAAATAGAAGTAAAAAAAATCCAAAAGCTTCTATTATTTTAGGGGCTTAAGGCTGGTTGTCATGAAAATAAATTCCTTAAGATAAAAAAACACAACATAATAAATATATTTAAGAATGTAAAAAAAATTTAGAACGAAATTAAGAAAAAAAAATTGACGTTGATAAGGTAATAAGACGATTGAAACACTTTTAGGATTTTTACAAAAAATCTTATATAAATTTTTTTTTCTAATTTTAATGAGATTAATGAAAATACTTGAAAAATAAATAATTAGTAGCGTACGTATGTTTTAATACAAAAGTTTTCTTAAGTCATCAACTGAACATGTTAAAGTTATTATGGGTAAATATAGCGTAAACTTAGGGCTTGTTTATCTTTAAAAAAAATTTACTGTCCTTCCATATTGCACATATCCGACCAAATTGTGTATTACCGAAAATATTACCCATTAAAATGTTCTCTAAAATCTTATTTCAAGTTTTAGGGAGCTTCAACTTCTTATAAGAAGTTTACTTTGTTTTACCCGAATTCCTAAAAAGCTCGTCAATTAATTTCGGCAGCAAGCAAAACTGAAATAATAAATTTCCAAAAATTCCATCAATTAGTTTCTCAAATATGGAAAATCGATCCCTAATTCGGTTTGAGAGCCCTGATATTCCTTAAAAATTTACTATAGTTTATTCTTATAACACGCTGAATTTAAATATTAAATTTCAAGTAAATTTTTTATTTAGTTTGCGTTAGTTTGCTTGATTGATTCTCTACATATTGGAAGAAATGTAAATTTTTTGCTGTCTATGGAAAGGGAGATAGAAAATTTATTATTTCTTGAACTATTGCACTCTTATTTTCCATTATTACTCTATAGAAATAATAGGAAATAAGCTAACTGACCTCAATAGCCTAAAATATTCGAGTCTGTTCGTCATATCCTTATTATTATTTTATTGTTTTGCAATACAAGTAATAAGGATATACCCTATAAAATATAGAATGTATTCAAAATAAAGTTCTTCTAGTTATAAAAATTTAAATTTAATGAAAATCAAATGATTTTTCTGAAATTACAATGCAGTCACATTAATTTTTGGTTGAAGTTCTTTTCGTGTTTTTTTTGTCTTCTTGCTTCACGTTTTCATTTTATTTTATTAATATTTTTTTGCAAAATTAATACTGCCGATTAATTTTTGTGGTCATTCAGATTTACTGATCCTGATACAGAAATTAATTGACTATAGGTACGAGTAAACACATAAATTCATTATAAATTATTGGAAATTCAACGGCATATTCTTTTAAAATTTGGAATTATACGTTCAAGCTCATTGTTGCACAATAGTCAGTGAGTTTAGAAAAATGACTTGAAAATGTTTTTTTTTGGAAAAATGTTACCGTTTGGCAAAAATTGTGTCAATAATTTTGACAATTAAGTAAATCAGTTTAATTATTTTGATAATTGGTTTGAGTTCAAATGTTGAATGGTAGGTCCTGTTATGCTATTATATTGAAATATTCAATACTAAAGTAATATTGTTTCCATTTTTTTTTTGTTCAATGCTATAGTGTTCCCAAAATATAAGTGTATTTAATTTGTGCGCATTTATATAAAATTATTATAAAAATAGAGGTAATAAACCGCTAATAAAAAATAATAAAAAAAATTTTTAATTAAAAATTTTTGCCAGCTATTTCCAACTAAAAGTCTCGTGAAATTGTTATTGTCATTATTCCAGAATTAATTGTTCAGCTTAAATTATATTTATTCCAAGAAAAAACTCCTTTTTACTTTGATTTTTAAAGCCGTATAGAGAAATATGTATGTATATGTGCTTTTGCAAAATAAAATTTTTATATGGTTGCTTGATTCTTTCATTCATTCTTTTACATTATGTACATAACAATGATATTATTTAAATAATATGAACGAACTAATATTGCGCAACAGTTATTTTCAAACTGGTATTTTGATTGTGCTAGTCATATGCATAAGATAAACCTTTATCTCTCAATATATCGTTGATATATTACTTTTTCCAGGTAAAAGTATGTCGTTAATTTAAAAATGTCTAGTCTATATGTTTAAGTTCCGTCCAAGAAAATGGGAAAGCAAGTGCTTATTACTTACACCCTTTGAAATAGCAAGCTGAAATTTTATACGCAAAAATGTCTCATTTCTATAGAACAAAATTTTTAACTATGTGGGACACTGTACAGGGGCTTTTAAAGTTATGTCCCACAAATGCTATTTTTTTTGGTTTTTATAAAAACCACAAACATATAAAAACTTCGTAAACGTAAAGGTAGAGACATACTATTTTTACTGTAGAACGTGACTTTATTTTTTAACATAGTTGAACATTGGAATGACAATATTGCGGTAATAATTCAATTCTATCTAAAACCTGTTTGTTTCGAATTTTTGATATAATTTTTCTTTTAGATGGTGAGTTTCTGAAGTCTGAATTCGTAATGAACTAAGCAGCTTCCTGAATTTAATACATAATTTATCTGGTTAGAAGAAAATTTTATTCTGCCTTCACTTTTCAATTGGTATAATTAATTTTAAGGAAATTATTCTTATAATTTTTCTTAATATAGAAAAAGTTTTTTGAAAAGTCCAGGTAGTGTCCTTGAAAAAATTACCTGGCTAGAGAAAATAATTCAACCAAATGCCACTTTTTGTATGTAATCCGCTTAGTAAAGATAAAACCAAATTCAATACACTATTAATGCAAATCAATCGTGAATTTAAAATTCCGAATATGAAAATTAGAAATTATTTAAATTTATTATACTTTCCTTGAATCTCACTTAAATTAATATGTGCGCTCACAATGAAATCCAAAATAATTCGAAATTTGTTTTTGAAATACTCGTATAATTAAAAAATTTAATGCATAAGCTAATTTGAATTATTTATGCATGCATAAAATTTTTAGAATAAGATTCTTAAATACACACATAGATATCATTTCTTTATGCATATATTTCTCTATAATAGTACCTAAATGAAAATTATTTGTACATCAAATTCATCATTTATAAAAAAAAAACTTAATTTTCCTATAATTTTTATAATCGATAATTTCATCAGAGTCACTTTTAACAAAAAATTTTCCAATATTTTATTTTGGTGTCAATTTCGAAATAAGTAAAAAAAAAGTCCTAACAGTTTTGCAACAAAATAAATTCCAAAATAACATCGTAAAACTATTTAATGGATTTGGACAGATAGGTTGATTCATTCTATAAATTCAAAAAAAAATATAAGAGAAACTCAATTCAAGTGAAGCGTATTTATTATAATGGACTTGAAACAAGTAATGAATATAAATTTTATTCTCTCCATAAATATACATACATACATACATACATATGTGTATATGTACTTATTCATAAAGCTATACATACAATTGAATATAATTTTTACTTGTGCTATAGGCATTTATATTCGAAATTTATATAGCAATGCCAATAATTTAAGCTGACAGCGAAATGATTTTTCGATTTTTATTTTTAACACAGAATATTTTCATTTTCCAATGTTGAATTTCCAATTTGTTTAATTTGTTTTTTTATTTTTTATAAACTTACCCATTACCTACATTACCTATATTATTGCAGCTTTATGCATTTTTAATGAACATTGTATTATGCAATTTTAAGTAGATGAAATTGTTCTCAACTTAGCAAAATATCAACAAAAAAATAAAGAAGGTAGACATCAGAAATCTTCAGAATTTTTTTTTTATTAAATTTTATGAATTTAAATCGTTATTTCAACTAACACTATTATGATACACCAACGAGGATTAGATCTTTACAAGTTCATCAGGTTTTCCCCGCATTATTTGCAGAATTTCAAATGTTGAGCCTGTACTTGTAAAAGCAAGGATTCCGAGCTCATTGCCGAGGAAATGACTGACAATTCAATTGAAAATAATGAAATTTTATTTTGTTCATACTATTTCTAAAATTTCACTGATACTGAAATGAATTGACTTTTATGTTCACTAAAAAAATTTCCTACATACTTTAACAATGAACAATGCAATCTAAAATGAAGTGTCTCAATTTCTTTGACAAAAAAAACTTTAACTACTTAAAACAAAAAATTTAATTATAAAATTAATTTCAATTATTTATTCGTACAATGCAAATATAATATTACAATGCTTTTATTTCTAAGGAACGTACGGATATTGTGTTAAAAAGGACGAAAGGATTGAAAGCAAAAATATATGTAGAATTTTTAAAGCATTTTTAATCTATTATGACATTTTACTCCTTTTCACCAGATGAAATTAATGTTTAAAGTAGACAATAAAAAAAAAGTAAAAACAAAGAGGAAAAATATAAAATACCGTTATTACATTACAAATTAAAACAAATATAATAAGTGGAAAATTAGTTATGCTTGCAACAACGATAATGAATTTCAAAATAATATTTTTCAACATTGTGTTTTAAAGGCAAAGCGAGCTTTAAGTGCTACAATATAAGCAATTTAATAAAAGAGAAATTTTCAATTAACTGATTTTTATTTTAAATAATAAAAATTTTATTTTGTTTGTGCATTCTTTTGGAACAATGGCAGGTCTATCTTTTAAGTTGTTTTAGGTAAAACTTACGAAAAATAAGGTTAGATTCGTGAATTCTTGTGTTGAAGAATGGCATTATATTTTGAGTTTTCAAATAGTTTTGTTAAACATTTTCTTTACTTTCATCATTTTCACGATTTTCAGGATCAACTCTTTTTGAAATAACAAAATAGTCTAACATGTGGATTACATTAATTTTCATTTTTCATTGCATAAGTTCGATCATGGTACTATAATGTGATCTGGACCCTATTGCACCAACTACTGTTTTCTAAATAATAAAATTTTAAAAAATTGCAACTCAATATGTTACAAAGGATTAGCAACTTTTTGTTTGCATGTTTCTTTCAGACTAAATCGACAAAAATCGGAAACAAACGTGAATAAAAAACAGCTGGTATAAAGCAATAAAAAGTAATGCTGAGTTTGCATTCAATTTTGCTTGGAAATCTTCCAGTTTGTTCACAAAAATATAGTTCGTTCAATGTCTGCGCGAATTGGATAAGTATGCACTATTTTCCAGTTTTAAAGTGCGAATTTTTAAAACAAAAATGAAAATATCATTTAAACACATCTCTTTTGACTTTTAATTGAAAAGGTTCCATAAAATCAAACGATAATTTATAAGCTTAGAGAAAGCATTTGTTACTTGTGGCAAAGTTCCTCAAATATTATTTGATAATTTGTAGGTTTATTAGTCAAAGCCTAATCTAAAAAATTTTCTATCTAATCCCTGTTTCTTAAGCGAACCTATAAGTTCGATCATACGCGTAATTATGAGAAAACCGTATTAGGTATACAATAATTGTTGTTAAACTTTTGCGTGTGTTGCTGGTTACACTGGTGGTCATCCTGTATTTTTCTTAAATTTTTCTCAAAATAGGGTAATACATATTACGTTTCACATTATTTTCATGTATTCTTTTTTAAGGATAAAACCAACAATGAGCTTAATAACACTTTGTCAAATTAAATTTTTTTCTTTTTGCACCTCGTTATGTACCTAAATGGAACACTAGCAGTGTGAAATTTTAATCATAATAACTAACATTACATATTAAACTCGTATATGGGTATATAAATAAAAAAAGGAAAAAAAATATTGAACTATGAAATTGAATCTAGGTATACTCGGTGAACCGAAAATTTTAAGAGAAAATATAATTTGAAATTTTTAATAAAAGAAATATAAAATACAAAAAACAAAAACTAATAACCATTTATAAACAAAAATGGATAAGTTCAAATCGATTTTGTTGCAGTTATACAACTACATACATATTGACCAATAAACCTTGTATAGTTCCCGAGGTGTGTTATGAACACAAATGTCTAAAATATAGTACACTATATTTTGTATCTTATCTAATTTAGTTTTGTTGCGGTTTTCGGAACAATCACAATTTTGTTTATTATTTTATTATTGCTTCTACATAAAGAGAATATGAGAATATTATAAAGTTATGGGGTCGTTCAGAAATTATGTAATCGATGCAAAACTGCTATAATTATTAAATTAATAATCTTTATCCGTTGGTTACTTTTATTTACTTGGTCAATTTTGGAGTAATATACTGCCAAGTCACGGTTTAGTTTCATTACTCAAATGACTAGTTAGTGTTAATCAGGTAGTGACCAGCCCTGCCGTAGTTATCCATTGATTATAATTGCATTAAATTATTATCATTATTAAGTCATTTAACTAATTAAATATTTTATTGATCCGTTTAGTTTTTATTCAGGTAGCCTACTATACAAAAATGAGAAAGTCGCAAATTTGCATAAATTTCTAATTGATTCGCAAGTGGTTTGGTACTATGTAACAATATCGCATCACAAAAAATTTAAACTGGCAGGACTATCTAAAATTCAGAAACTTCAACTTCCGCAATAAGATCCGTAAATAAAACGGCAAATGAATGAAAAGTATGCAAAAATAGCATTTTTTAGTACCACTTTTGCTACTTTCGCATACAAAGTCTCAAAATTTAAAATGCGAGAATCGTTTAGCGAAAGTAACACTACATAAAAGGCCACTGGATGACGATGTGATAAGTCCTTTATGAAGATTGAGAAATTGACTTTTGGATTCTTCGGTTTTTTACTACCATTCCTCCAGTCCGCTTCTCCTATGTTATAGTCGACAAAAGTGTAATAGTTAACTCGGAAAGGTATATAATTAGATTTGAATTCCACGAAATGAATCCAGTTACTTTTTAATCGTCCAAGCTTCTTGAACCCCATACTTAATCAACTATAATTTATGAAAATACTTTAAAAAATCATCAGATGATTTTTTATTTCTGAAGAATTTTTATTTTCAAATGATTTTACTTAACTTTTCAAATTTTAGGTAGCCACATATTATGCTCGTTAAATTCCTTAACCCGATCTACAACAATGGTTTTTTAAAGAATTTGAAAAATCGGCACAGAATTCAAAAATTAAAATGGAAGGTAAAAACCAAATGAAATTGAAAGAAATAAAAAATTTATTTGGCTTTTATACAAAAAGCCTACCTAAACGAAGAGGGTTATTGTATTTTTTATTTTTCAACATTAATACTAACTCAAGTTAAGATTATGTTATTACGCTACATTTCCTTCTAGGTTTAAAATATTTTGCAATGCCAATTTCGGCTAATATTCCTCAATTTGTGGCTAAATTTTATCTATTTCGAATCAAAAAATCTTGTAGCCAGAAGCAATATTCATTTACCAAAGGTATTTATAACTGCTTCAGAAATCTATAAGGACTTAACGCTATCTACAAAAAAAAAAATCAATTACGTAATGGTTAGTTTACCTATTTAAAAAATATTGAAATCCTTTCTGGTTCTTTTGGTTTTTTATGTTTTATTAATTTTCCTTATAATTTTGTTCTTGTTACTTCAAATTGAAATTTATTTTCAAAACCCAAATTTCATTTAGTTTTGCCATTTTTCCGAATGCGGTTTTCATTTAATTTCATGTTGTGTTTGTTCTTTTTCGAAATTTATATAAATGTACATATACATATACATATAAATATATGGTTGAAAATGTTAATTATTGATTTTTATCCAAAAACATTGAATTTAATACATTGACACAAATAGCAAATAACATAGACACCATTATCCTTATAAAAGTTCATTTTAATTTTTTATGTTTATTTCAATTGAATGCATTTATTTTCAATAAAATGTTGTAAACAAAATTTACAAACATATATATTAAATTATACGTGCACATATATGTGTAAGTATGTATATATGTATTACAATAATAGTGGGTAGTACGGGTATGTTGCTAAAATTAAAATGAATTTTGTCCATGTTCATTATTTTCCATTACATTTTATATGTGCCTATATTATGTGTGTACATTCGGGTTCCGTAACGTATATATGCTCACATTCGATATATTTACTTTATGAACTTTATATTTTACAATATACAATTTGAATGGTAAAAAAGTAAGTGGGAAACCACAGAAACCATTTAATTTTTTAGTTTTAATTCAAAAAACCAAGTTAAGTCATTTTGTTTTTTTTTTTATTTTTTTCTGGTTTAAAATTTAATCGAAAATTTTAAAAATATTTATACGGTTTTTTTTATTCAATATTATTGCAAAAATTATTAATTATATTCAAATATACATAATTTTCAAAGACACCCATACACACATATGGTCATATCTATATATATACATATACAACATGCTTTCCTGTTTTTAAATGATAACCTATAATTAATGAGTTAAGTAAATAAATTAATTAAAATAAAATTATTATTATACCATACGTAAGTCATAAATTAGCAATGCGATTAACATTTTTTAAACAAGTCCATACATATGTACATACTATATACATTATATATGTACATGTATTCATATTCCTGACATGAGAGTATTTTGCATAAAAGGAAAAGTATGTGTGTACTTTTAGATTATTGTGTGCAGAAAAAGAAAATGATGTGGTCGAAACCTGACCGGACGCGATGGGGATTTGTAATTAAGGGAATGGTTGCCCAATTTTCTGAATATTTTTTTTTCAAAATTTGAATCGTAAAAATCTACTGGCCAAAATGTAAATTTAGCAGAATTTAGAAGTCCCTTTGCTTTCACAACAGTAACAGCTTTAAATATAAAATTTCAAGAAAGCCTGTAAAAAGTAAAAATTTAGTAGCAGTGGTTTGTCGTACGAGGTTTTGGTTTAGCCCAAATGTATGCACATTAGTAAACAAAAAGAATTTCTGTTGAAACCTCAATGTATAAAGTTTAATACTATTACAATACTTCTCTTATCATATGTATGAAAATAACAAATGAATTAATTTAAAATTTTATAGTATCTTTCAATACGAGTTTCCCAAAAAATAAACCAACACATTTTTCAAAGGAGGCAGGTCCAGGAAACTGAACCTCTACTAGGAGTTAATTTTACTTTTTACAAAAAATGAATTAAATTTCTTGAAATTTAATAAGTGTTCCTTTTATTGTCGAAACTAAATAGCAAAAATCAGATCCCAGAAACTGAAAGTTAAGAACCAATTAATTTTTTAATTGGAGGTATATTAACTAGAGGGCTACCAATTTTAACAAAATTTGAAATAACCCAATAAGATTTATTTTCGTAATGTGCCGCAATTTCGAAGAGAAATTGTTGTTGAATGATTTATTGGAGTATAAAATACAATCTAGTTCTAAACTATGCAGTCGATAAGATACTGAAATTGAATGAAGAAAAACTGGTGTACGTATGTGCAGGGAGTTTTTACAGTTCGAAAATTTTTAAAACTGAATGGCCCTTTTTTTTTGTTTTTTTTTTAATCTTAAAATCTACAATATACAAATAAGTAACATAACAATTTGGATCACTTTTGTATCCTTTGTAACCACAAGAAATATTATCTAGGCATCCTTTCCCTAATTAGAAACTGCGTCATATTTTATGAAATGACAACTTAACAATATTATAGCAACTGCAGTTTTAGCTTATATTTTATGGCATTAATTACTTATATAATAAAAAATATATTTAAGCTTTAATGGTTACGCTTTCATTTCACCGAAGCTATATTTGAAACAATAAATATTTGTAACTCAATGCCAAATACTCCTCCTCATTTATTCGTACACGGCCTGATATTTAAACATTATTTGTTTCTTAACATTTAAAGTATCAGGAAAATGTGTCAGCGTACATTCTCAAGTGTACTTTCATAACTTCCGTAGACTCGGTAAAATATTGATTTATCTAGAGTAAGAAAACTTTTTTCAAAAACAATACCAGTTTCTCTTTTCAGGAACTTGCATCTAAAACCAAAACGCTTACCAAAAAGTAACTCCGTATTAAAGCTAGGAATTGTCCGGTAAAAACTTTAAGTAACTTAACTTAACAGATCCCAAATTGCCAGATTACATTACTGCGATAAAATCACGAGTTGCAAATTTAGTTAGTTCACAAAAAATGGGCACAACCTAACAGTGACCCAATTTAGTACTAACAGTTGGCTTCAAAATCATAATGTCCAATGTTTCAGTTTTTAACCTCTGACCTGAAATCTCTAAGAAATATAAATTTCTTACCACATATAATGGAAAATGTTTAACAACAGCATTTAAGAAAACCGCACAAAAAGTATTGTAAAAGATTTAGATCATGTTAATTGAGAAAATTCCCTTCTGACATAAGCAATACTTAACTACTCTACAAGTTTGAGTTCATTTAATCGTATATATTAAACAATTTATGTTCTCTGTTAAAAGATAGTTAATTTAAAGAAAACTTAAGGTTTGTTGAACAAGTTTTATATAATTATAATTATTAACAATCAATTCATATTAGTCGAGTAATTATAATTTAATTGAATTTAATTATTGCTACAATTAAATGAAAATTACCTTTTGCATTTTTCATTATAACTTTTTTTTTATTTATGCAAGAACACGGAATTTTTAGTTGTGTGCAACATCTATTTACCTTAGAGATTATTAAATTTGCGTAGAATAAATAGAATAAATTATTAACAATATGAATAAGAATTTTCATCCGCTAAAAACAATAAATTTTACATTTTATTTAATTTTTTGTTGTTTAACTAAAATTTATATCAAAAATATTTTGCGGTGCGAAACAACGATTTATTTCTAATGAAAATAATGAAAAAATAATTAAATTTTAACATGCCTCGCGCTACATGGAGAAACGATTTCATCTCTTGCTTCATTTGACTCCAGAAAATATTGCAACAATTACTGTTAATTTTCAACAACTTTCCAATCTAACTTTTCGTGGAAATCAAAGAACGGCTATACAAAGTTTATACAAAAGTAAAATAAAATCAAAGTAATTTCTTCAATTTTATATTTGAGCTCTGTTTTCGAACGAAGTTATGCAGCAAATTTTCTAACAAAAACCAATTACAGAAAGCGAAACTCAACTAAGAAACGGATAAATGTTTGGAAGAATACAAACTGCAAAATGTCCTTACATTTGTACAAGTTTTCAATCTTATAGCTCGTTAACTTAGCTATTAGAACTTAATTTATAAAAATTGGTTAATATTATTAGGAAAATATCTGATGTGGTCAGTACTGGTCATATCTGATCAGAACTAGATCTGGCTGTCTAGTTTACCGAAAATGTTGCAAAGGAAATGGCTTTTAAATACTTCTTTCAAATTTTAAGCATACTATTAAGTTTTTAGTTAACATATGTACCTAGATATGATTTTGGCTCGTAGTAGTTTTTCATTTATTGCCGTCCGAATTCTCTGAAAAGTTCGTCAGTAACTTTTTTAAATTAATCTGTTAAATATTTTCTTCTCAAGAGTCCAGTTCCTGAGCCTTGATTTATCACAAAAGTTGATCAATCTGTGCCATAGTTAATATAAACTCACATATAAAATTTCATCAAAATCGGTTCAGTCGAACTTGAGATACGCATATGCACAGATACACAGAGCAGCAGACGGTCGGTAAAAAACTTTGCTATTAGCTATATTATATGTCACCTATACATACATAATTTTTTTAAGTATAGAAAGAGCAATACATGTGACTTTTGTATTGAATGCATTTTATTGGCAAAAAATGTACAAAATAACAAAATGAAAGTTTGAGCGAAAAAAGAGAACTTGGCTTAGGTTATGAACATGGAGCCACAAAAAGACTACTCTTCACAATTTAATTCACTTTTAATTAATTGATCAGTTTCATGATTAAAATGTGTTACATTATTTATTATACCGAACTTTTTCCCCGGACCGTTTTTACTCCTAGAAAAATTTTTTAAAGTTACGATTTAATTTTATTGCAAGATTGCAGCCTAAATGGAATTTTGGTAGGATGTTATATGTAGCTTAAATTTTGGATAATCCGAATTTATAATAAAATATAGAATAAACAAACTTAAGTAAGGCAGTTATAGCTTGCAATCACCTTGGCACAAGTTTCTTCACTCAAAAATGCAAATTTAATTTCTTCTCATAAAAATAATGGAATATTATTCCCCATTTATGAAATATTTGGTGTATATTATGTTTTCATGCGATAATTATGTTCCATTGGAATTAGAAACTTAAAAATTTCGCTGTAAAATCGCTGGAAACTAACAATTTTTTGTCATATAAAAAAGAACTATTAAATTCTAAAATACCTTTTAATCTAAGTAATCTAAAATATTTTAGTAAGAGAACTTTCAAATAAAATTCGAAATTTCATAGTCTTGAAAAAAATTTTGAAAAAATTTAACTACGTTCAATTGATTAAACTTAATTTCAGAAAAAATTTCCAAATTACGGTAAGTAAAAAATAATTTTTATTTCATGCTTTTTAAGAAAAAAAAAATTTCAAATGTTCTTTTTATTTAAGAGGAAAAATACTTTTCATTCTAAGCTTTAAAAGGAATTTCCAATATATTTTTATTTTTTGCTTCTATCTTTTATATACAATGTATAAGTATCTTTATCTTATTTCCAAGCCAATACAAAAAGCATTGAAGGATTCCAGCAAAAATAATGAAATTTTATTGAATAAAATCGATTTTTCCTGATGTTTGAATATGAAAGAATCGAAAAATTAGAGAATACAAGTAAGTATTATAGATATAATATATGTATGTATATAACATCAATGTATAGAATTATATACATACATACACATGTATAGTGAAGCATCTAAAAGGTTTTTATTTGACCATTTTTAGAATATTCTCATCAAAAATTAAATATAGCATAATATGACCATACATCTTATATATCGAATATATATACATAAGTGTACTCGTACACAATTTTATATATATATTTTATATATTGTCCAAATTTAATATATCCGGTTTCCTATAGAAAATAATAAAAAAGAAAGTTAAGGAAAAACAAGAAATAGGTAAAAACTTAATATGAAAAAAGAAACTTTCTATTAAAATAAGAAGGATTATTTCAACAACTATTTCCTCCTAAACCAATATATTATATTATCAACGTTTTTATATGGTCATATAATATGTACACATATATTATGTATACCATGTCATATATTATTTGAGTTTATATTGGCCACAAAGAAGGCAAAACCTATTAAAAAACTTTGAACTTTTTTAAAACTTTTTCACACAAAAATCTTTTGCATACGTTTTATATATATATATACATAAAATGTATCTAGGTCCATTAATTCCCATATTATGTTTATATATAAATATATTTTTTTTAATGTAAAACTTTCTCATTATCCCCATACACTATTTTACAGGACGATTTAACATTATATGTATGTATGTATTAGTTATACACGACTACGTATAAAATTAAACCATATGTACGTGCTCATTGGGTTAATTTATCTGCGGAAATTGTTTATAAAAGTTACTCTTATAAGTACATTAATACAGATAAATATGTGTAGACACATATATACATATAGTTTAAGTAGAGCGATATACGCGAATTTATATAAAGTTATAATTATAAGATGATGATAATGACGACAACCAAATTTTTTTTAAGTTTGACAAAAAAAAAAACCATGAACATGTTATGTGTCGTATATATTTTGGTTAGGTTTAATGTACATAATGTGTGCACCTAAACATATGCATTTTAGTATAAACTTACATATAGAAAATTTGGGAAATCTGTTATATAGGAAGAACTTGCATTTTTGGTTTTAAAATGTTTCTAGTGACAAAAAGAATATTGTGAAAAGATCAAGGCGACCAATAGTGTATGGGAGAATTTAAAATTAGATTTCGGAAATACCTATAATTGGACTACAGCTTTTCATATTCTTAGCGAGACTTGGCATAACATTTGGAACAGTTTGATTGGAGATCAGTTTTCACATATTAATTACTGTTTGAGTCAATCTTGAAGCGCCTGCTTGAATATATGTGTATTCGAAATAATTGATGTACTCGTAATTTAAGCAAAACAATGACATTTAAATATTGCTAGGTATTAGTTATTTGTATTAGTATACACTATATTTAAAGGATATTTTCGTTTTGAATAATAATCAACCTAATGAATTCCGGTATTAAATTTTGTGCCACTCTTTAATTTACAAACGGAAGTTTTCATCAAAATTAGAGTTAAAGCCATTTGAAAAGCTGTGAACCGTAATTATGTTATGTTAAGTATTTACTCAATTTCTATCAATTTTTATTATCGCACTTGTTGCAGTAGTTCTTGTTTTAAGGTAAAGAAGAGAAAATGCTGTGCGTTATGGAAATTATTACGGAAATTTAAGGTATTTGAGAAAATTCAAACTCAAAAATTCTAATTTTTCAACCAAATCATGCGTTTTTCTTAAATTTAAAATTAATCAAATTAAAAGTTAAAATAGGAACACTAAGTTCAAAATAAAAAAAAAAAAAATTTAAATATAAAATCATTTTTGTGCAGAATGTAGATTTTTTTTCTGAAACTCGTCTTTCGTTTCAACTAATTTCTTGTACTTTTGAACCACTTCTATTTTACAAAAGAAATTTTTAATTTTCCGAATTTTTTACTCTTTAATCCTTATCATTTTAATGTTTTTCATAATTTTTATTTTCTTAAATTAACAAATTTACAAAAATTATAATTTTTCTTTTCTTTTCTCTCTTTCAACTTCTTCCTCATGATCTATTTAATGTAATTTTTATCTACAAGTTTTCCTTTTCTCATCGTCTCTTGGGCGTTTTATTATATTCCCACATAAATGTATTATTTATTACAACACCACTAAATACGACAATCATGAAAACCACTTGTTGCAACCCAATGTTCTCTAAAAAATCTAAGTGAAAAAAGAAATAAAATAAAAAAAAAATGGTAAAAACTTTGTTTTCGGGACACATTTTGTAAAATTCTATCCAGCTACTCAGCATAAAAGATGAAAAATTAAATAAAGAATTATCATGATGTTTGTTATTTTAACCGCCTTATTTTCCCGCCTTATACTGTGCCCTCCAATTACCATTATATACTCTCTTTAGTGGGAATTTTTTAAGTGTTTTGCATTGGGAAAAAAAAATATTTTATTTTAATATTGTGGAGTCGCTTATATAAACATACAATGTGTTTAAAGTGTTCAAAAGTTAGATTTTCATAATAAAAAAGTTGTTATTATGGGAAGCAGGAAAGGAGGGTCAAATGACTTATTAATTTTTTTTTCTGTTTTAATAATTCCTACTTATTGTTTATTTTTGCGAGTAAAAGTGTAACAGTTTAAATTCAATGAGATTACAAAATTATTTTCGTCTTAAGTTCTGGTTTGATTTTTGTGGGCAAATCATTTTATAATTTTCATTAAAGTTTGGGAAGGGATTACAGAACATGAGAGGTACTCATCGGTGTAACACATAACACAATGGCAATAATGTTTTGTTATCATATTTCGAATGCCATAAAGATAAATTGTGTAGGATACGAAACTGTCCCTCGATTTTAAAGCAATTGACTATTCTTCAGAAAAATATTTAAATTTTATTTTATGCTGCTTTTAGACTGTACGACATTTTTATCCAATCCATTAACATTTTGCACCAGTTTTATATTTGATACCTCTAGAACGCAGACGAAGAATAAAGCACATTATTGTGGATCGCTGCAGTGCATCTATCACCCAATAATATTAAGTTACGTTATACATAACAAATGTGAAATTCTATACATATTTAATAAATTAAACATTTAAACTTACATTATATTTACATTATCTAAGTACGAAATACCATTTTCCACCCTGCATTTCAATTATGCTGACTTTTTCTTTAACCATAACTAAATCCTTGTAATTGCATCATGAGCTCTTATAAGTCGTTTTTAAATTACGTAGATCGTCCTACAAATTAAAAGTTTTGTTTAATTTTCTATTTTTAATTTATTTATGTTTTGTCTAGTTTTTCGTCTCTAAACACTTTGCATAACTTTTTTATAACTTATTTGATTTTTGTCATTTCTATATTTCTATTTCTATATATCTTGTCTAGTTTTTGTTGTATAAGAATTAATTTAAAATAAATGAAAGAATAATATGAAAATAGTTGGCAACCCACAATAATAGGATACTCAATAAAAATATATATGTAGTATAATGAAAAAAAACTGTGTAAAATTTAATACTAGAATGGCCAATAAATTGAATAAAATTTTAAACTAACAGTACAATTAGCAATTCAAGTGGAACAGTTATTAATTATAGTAAAACAAGATGCATACAAACTAGTTATCTTACTGGAAAATCATGCCTTCAGAATTACATATGCAATTTCTAGCTAAAGTTATTCAGAGCAAATCAGACTTTTGCTATTCTTAATTTAGATATGACTCGCTAACATTTTCATAATTATACAAGTTCGAAGGGTATATGAAATTTGCCTTATCATTTGTAACGTTGAGAAATAATGGTCTAAGATATAGGCTCAAGTATATGTTTTTGATCAGCGTGTAATTCTGAATTGATTAACCCAGGTCTAACCGCCCGCCCCAACGATAACTCAAAAACTGTAATTGATCTAAGTTCACGAAATTTTCACCAATGATTCATAATAATAAATTCTAGAACCCTATTTAAATTAGATGTAATCGTGGCAGTGGTTCGGGAACCGCCAACACAACTTCAAAAGTTATTCGGCGCCAATATCTCAGAAGTTACTGAAGCTGTAATCAACTCACACAAGCAAATACATTATTCGGGCTGTTGTGTGTGATTAAAATCTTTAAAATTTCTTGACTCCTTCGGATAGCTGTCATATAACTTCAAAAGTTATATGGTGAATTGTTGAGGCTACTCAAAATTTTGTAAAAACAAATATGGTAAAATGGTAATTGTTTTCCATAAAAATTGATAAGATATAATGAGCGCTTATCACAGCTGTCTTACAATTTTAAAAATTATTTAGCTAGATCTCAGAAATTATAGAACCTACAGTATTGAAATTTCTCACAATCAAATATTTTAATATGGCTCTTATATTTACTAAAACTGATTGGAATTCCTTGACTTGTGATAATAGCTGCCATATAACTTCGAAAGTCATTTGATATATTATGGAAATTACTGAAATTACAGGATGTATGGAACAGTGGGCAATCAACACACAGCACTTAAAATCACTCATTCGCACGGGTATGTATCACAGAGTTGACGCGATCAACTGTATCATTTCTCGTTCTTCTATAAATTTACTCCTGTCTCAACATGTAAAAGATATGCAAAACTTATCTCACTTATCTAGATACTACTCAAATGTTTCTAATTTTGATAAAGCCTTGCAAAGAAAATAGGATAAATGATACAAGAGAATAATAATGAAATTATATTCAAATGAAAGCCAACATTCAAAACAAGACAAACTTAGAATTTTATTATTATATCCTTCAGCTACATACAAATATATTTGAATTTGAATATGTACACATTTATTATATTATGTATGTATATTTGTGCGTATTTTTCAAATTACTCAGATCTATACATATTATATACTTATAGTACGTAGAAAAGAAAATATTTTTTGAATAAGTTTTCATAATTTAAGCCCTTTTCATAAGTTTTTTTTTTATTAAATAAAATCTACATATTATTTAAGTGGGAAAACCGGAAATATGAATATAATACTGTAACTTTTGAATAGTATTTCCGCCTTTTTATGTACATATAATAAAATGTAATTTATATTTCGTATTAAAGAGAGAAAAAATTATTATATTAAATGAGAGTAATAGAAATTTTTTATTTATTAAGTGTTTTAGCTTTCATATTAGATTGCGAAAGGAAAAAAAAAGAAAATGTTTAAAAGTTTTGTGAAAAATTAAATTAAGTAGGAAAATTTATAATTGCGAATTATATGTACATTATGTGTATGTATGGATGTATATCGATAAATATAATATCGGTGATCCATTTATAATTTTGCACGATATTTGAAGTTGAAAAATTCAAAAACTTTAACAAAAATAAAAATCTTAAATTAAAGAATTTTAAAATTTATTATAAACAAATCATTGTGAATTCTCAATCACAATATCTATGGTAATTATTTATTATGTCATTAATACGATAACATTAATTATTATTCATGGAGAAATATTTTATGAATTTAACACCATTAAAAAAAATGATCTGATGTGGTCAGCACATAACCGACCGCATTGTGTATTGTCTAGTTAAGTGAAAGTGTTACGAAAAAGTATGAAAATGTTTGTTAAATACTTCTTTCCAATTTTTAGGGCATTAGTACGCTTATAGTTAACATACCTAGAAAAATGTAAATTTGGCTCTTAGTAGAGTTTCGCTTTGTGCTACTCGAATTCTCTGAAATGCTCGCCAGTTATTTTCGGTAACAACCAGAATTCAAATATCAAATTTCAAGAAATTCCATAAATTCGTTCCGTAGATATGGTGAAAAATGTAAAATCAGACCACAAATCACATAACCGACCGCATTGTGTATTGTCTAGTTAAATGAAAGTGTTACGGAATATTATAAAAATGTCTGTTAAATACTTCTTTCGAATTTTTAGGGCATTAGTACGCTTATAGTTAACATACCTAGAAAAATGTAAATTTGGCTCTTAGTAGAGTTTCGCTTTGTGCTACCCGAGTTCTCTGAAATACTCGCCAGTTATTTTCGGTAACAACCAGAATTCAAATATCAAATTTCAAGAAATTCCATCAATTCGTTCAGTAGATACGATAAAAAATGTAAAATCCCGCAAATCAGTTTTCGAACCCTGACCTTTCCAAACAATTTATATGTTCATTGTTTTATTACGAGGAATTCAAATTGAATTTCAATGAAATCGGTTGATTATTTCTCTTTATATACACAAAAATGAATATTTTGCCCGTAGTAAACATCCAGTTGCTGATGCCTGAATTCTTCCAAAAGTTAGGAAATTTCGCGGACGGTCGAGCAAAGCTTATATATGAAATTTCAAGTAAATCGGTTGAATATTTTCTCTTAAATGGCCAAAAATGTAAAACCGGCCCTCTAAAAAGTGCAGATTCCGAGGCCTGATATATCCCAAAAGTTGATCAATCCGTGCCATGGTCGAAATAAACTTGCATATAAAATTTCATTAAAATCAGTTCAGCCAAACTTGAGTACACGCGTGCACACACAGACCGACAGGTTTCGAGAAGTTCATTCCCACCGAAAACTCGATATGCAAAATTTTTTGCCATCACATAACCTACCTATTGTATACACAATACGGTCGATAAAAAATTATGTAGTTTGAAAATTCTGTTAGTTGTGAATTTGAGATCGTGCCGTAAAATAAAAGGTAACTGTTAGAATAATAAATCCGATTCGAACCAATGATTTGCAAAGCATCACTTTTAGCTTGAAAAAGCCCTTCAAAAATTATCCTTTTATTTGTTTAAAATAATTTCACTTACATATCAAAGTATATCAAATTATTGCATACTTTGACCAAATTCAATGACTAATTAGACGAGTTAGGGAAAATAATTATAATATTATGTTTGATGACAAGACATTATTGGACTTTTCCCAGTACACCAAATGTGTGACGTTACTCATGAATTCCAACGAGGCATATTGCACGAGCCATAGATTCCAATATATGTTGTCAACGCAACTGACTAACCATATAAAGGGCAAAAACAATAAAATAAATTGTAATGAACAATTTTGATCTTATTACTAATTTTCATGAAATTATTCTTTTACAGATTGAATAATGAAATTGGATTCTTTTTAAGCTTTATATAAATAAGTTTACTATTCCAAATGCATTCGAATGCAATAAAGCTCAAATATACCTTTGGTATATTAAATTGAAATAAGCGTTTTGTGGGTTTTAAGTACGAAACTTGAATTCATTTTTAAAAGAAAACTATAATACTTCAATTCATAGCTTGAGAATTACGTAAGTAGGCATTTTTTAATTGAAATCCGAGCCTGTTATAAAAATCATATATCGACACAAGATTTATTTTATTGAATAATATTAATTCATAAAATATCGTACAGAGTAAAACTTAGTGAAACCTCTAAATTAGTACATGTAGAATTCAAGCCTCAACAGCAGTTTTAGTTTCCTATTTCTATAACCGTTTGTTTACTGTCTATAATAATTTTTCCACATAATATTATAATCAATGTCAATATCCTGCATAATATCCGATATATTTATTTGATTAATGAAGACGAATTGTAATAAATTGATTAAACACTATATGTAGGACTCCCAATTTTATACTTAACATAATTTTATCATTAACTTACACTAGTATTTTCTAATGTATAATAATAAAATAATATACGCTTTGCATATTATATTTTTCGTCCTTTCTATAAATATCAAAAATATTCAACGAGTTAAAATTTTACAAGAAAATATACGACTTTTGAACTTATAATATAATAAATTTGCGCCTACATATATGCATTGAAAATAATAATTTTTTATGTTTTATCAGGTTTTCTCCTTGAGTGGTTCTCATGTGTACTTTATCATAAATATTTATCAGAATATTGTAGATAAATAATTGGAAAAAAGTTACATAAAACTAACATTATTAATATTTATTTTGTGAAGGTGCCATGACATTACAAATTTTTCAATATCAAATATTCATCCTTTATACTTTCATCTTTAATGGACTTAAACTATTATAATGCATATATTAAAAATGAAGGAAAAGAAAAAAAAGTATCCTTTTTCTTCTTCAAATATATACACCATCTGGTTAGATTATTTTAATAAAATTTTCTTTCTTTTATATCAATTTTTACTCACTGTTATACTAACAACCACCATCAGCCAATGCACTCAGACTGATTAAAAATATGGTATGAAAAAAAGAGAAAAAGAAAAAAGGAAATGTTTAAAAATTATAAAAAGAAAAACAAGAAGACTAAAAACAAAATGCTGTGAATTTTTTTCAATTTGCTCATCCTCATCTACATGCAAACAAATTGTACATATCTTCCGTTTTATACTTGTAAGTATAGTTGTAGATGTTAATAGAAGACAAAATATTACATAAATAATGTAGTATTTTTGTACCAAACAAATTGTTATCCTTAATATTTCTTTACTAAAGGTTTTTTCTCTCTCTGTTTTAATATTACTCTATAAAACCTTTATCTTACTAAAAAGGTTGCTGCCATTGAATCCCTAAAATTAAAGTTTTCTTTAGGTGTTCTTTTAATATTATACATTGATGACGGTAAATTATAACTACATACGTATATATATATATATAGAAGAAATAAAACAACGAGAAAAAATTACCAAAAAAAAAACATTAAAAATTTTAGTACAGAAAGGAAAAAACACAAAAAAAATATTCATAATGACAATAATAATTCCATCTTCATTATAAAGATCATAGTCCTTAAAGCTTCACTCTAATAAACTCGTGGTATATCAGCTTTTGGTGTAATAATTTATACAAATTTTAATATACCGTGAAGTGTTTCACACTTAATATTTTGTTTTTTGTTTTTATTCTATTTTTTTTTAGAAGAAAATAATAAGAAAATATTCATTATCCTTAATAGCGTGGCATCAAAGGAGGAAGCTAAAAAATAAAACAAAAAAAATTTTGTATAAAATCAGAAGAAAAATATGAAAAAGAAAACAGGTAAAATTTTATAGTTGAAATATTTTCAAAGTAAACTGGTGGTGTACATGAATTACAAAAACAAGATAGAATGCGTAACGTAATCGCTAGAATGTTCAAATTCAATTCCATTTTGTCCCTTTTTCTCTTTTTGTTGCTAAATGTAACAAAACATTTATTTTTAATATTTTATGTTGCATAAATTCCCTGCTTGTACGAGTAATTCACTAAATATGATATTTTAGTGCTAAAGACACTTTAAAGTTTTCACAAATTTAATTTCTTTTATAGTTTTTGTGTTTAGTAGTGTTTATTCTATAATTTTAAAGGAGTTGTATAATATCCGAATAAAATATGAATTTCATAATATTTGTGTGTATATAAAAAATTTTTAAAACTAAATTATGGAATATGATGTGTTGTATGATCGATGCCATGATGTAGAAATAAAAAATGTACTAGGTTGAATTTACTTCTCTTGACAAAAATAGCTATATGGTAAACAAGGGATGGTATAATGTAAATAAACAACATAAGCTCACCTATCGTTATTTTCTATCTTTATTATTATTTCGGAGTTTAAGGCAAATATATGAGCTTATAGCAAATAAATAAAATAAATGCAAATGAATGTACTAAAATCTAATTCAACTAGGTTCAATGAATTTGTGAAAATACAATAAGAGTTAGTTAAAACAAAAAGCAAAAAATGTGTGTAAAAACATTTTCATAAATTCTTTTTTGAAAAATATCTTCCAATTTCTATTCTGTTTGATCAGACACATTTTTCAAAAAACCTTTGTGTCTTGAAACATAATTTATTCGGAACAAATCATTAATAACGATTTGATAAAGAGCTCCAAACATTGGCCAAATATATAGCATATCAATCTCAAAGAAATAAATGTCCAAAATATCACCAAAATATCACCAAAATATCAAAACGAAAAAAATTCTGTACTTTTCCCTAGAAATATAACACTCAACGAATTATAAATTCATTTGAAGGTTTTGAAATTCAGAGCTCTAAAAATTAATATTAAATATTAAATTGGTCAAATGGTAATTTTGTATACTTTTTATTTCCAACTTGAAGTATTACGTTTTATAAAATTCTATTACAATATTTATAAGACGTTCCAGTGACAAGTGAGTGTAATTACGAATCAGTTTTTCAGCATTTTAGGCATGTCATTTTAATTCAACTCTAAATTTCATGTTACGTATTACCTATATCTCCTCTTAAATTATGAGAGAACCTGGGTACAATGGTAAAAATTAAAACAATATTATAGTTTTTTTTAACAATAATCTCTAATTTACATTTATTATATGATTATGGAGTCGAAATCGAAATCTTATTAATAAAATTAAAATTTTAATTCATAATAAAAAATTTTTTGATCTACCATCAATGAAAAGCTATTAATTAAAAAATTTCCCAACAATTTTCCGATGAGCATCACCTAGAGTTCAAGGAACTTTTACTGTACATAAATAAGTTAATAAAATCATTTTTATGGAAATTAAAAAGTAAAATTATCAAATAAATCAAATATTTATGGAAAAAACTTTTATTTAAACAGTTCCATAATTGTCAACAATGAGTAGTGGTAATTGGAGAATTTTGCAGGGAGCAATTAAAATTTTCAAATTTCGTTTAAAAGACATTAATTTTTTTATGAACCATACCTTATTTGCATTTTAGAACTCAATCGTAGTTCGGTTGGTAGCGTGCCCCCCTCCATATCAGTAATTCAAGTCCAAATACGCCATTCACAATATTTTTGGCTACTTTACATATATCTGTTTTGCAGTTAAATTACACATTTATTTTTGTGTTACAATTCGTAATTCAAATTCAATTTCAAAATATTTTCACAATATAGCATATTTTTAGGGGTATGAGGAATAATTAAAATTATCGTCACACATAAAATGTAGTTCCATAAATAGCCGCTTTATAGCTAAAGTAAAATTTTGATTGTTTTGAAAATTTTGTCATAAAATGTAATTTTTTACTTTTTTTAAACTTTCGTAACAAAAATTCGTAATTTTACTGTTTGGGTGATTAAATTTGGATATATGAAAGAAATATTTTTAAATACAGTTGAAATATTTTTGAGAGAAAAATTTAATACGTCGCGTGTTAACATATGCAAAACGGTTCTAAGAAATTCAAAGAATTAAGGAATTGCTAATTTAGAGAAATATTATATTCCGTTTCATAAACTTGAAATTTGCTAAAATTGTAAAAGGTCAGATTAATCAAGAGCTGGAATTATACTAAAATGAAAAGACGATCGCTGTTACACAAATTTTTTTGGTATTTCTTAAAACAATTCTATTAACAATTTCATTACCGTTGACTCGTTCTTTACTCTACTATAAGATACATAAATGTTACCATAAATAATACCGATAATCACTCTAAAGTATTATTTGCTGTAATTTCACTTTAACTTCTATACTAAAAACTCAAGCTCCTAAAATATTTATTCGGTTTTCTTCTCCTTAAGAAAATGAAAACTTTTATGAATAACTGATAAGAAATAATACGATAAAATTATGTACATTATTACTAAAGAGGTGATGTTTTAATATATAAAAACATGTGTGTATATGAATGTGCCTATGCATATATATATGAACGTATCTCTAGAGTTCTAGGTAGCGCGTATATCTGTGCAATTTATTTGAATTACCGATTTTTCGAAACTCAACTAAATATGAAGAATGTATGTAAAATATACACAAGTCTACAAAGTATATATGTTTATATATATTTACAATTTAATGTAAGTAAGTAAGTGAGTAAAATCCGTATCACTTCCTTTACTTTTGTAAAAAGGAAAGTAAATAAGAATTCCTTAAAGAATTTGCGAGTAGAAGTGTGCTTTTTCCATTATTTTTGTTTTTTTTTTTTTTTTTTTGGCATTTTTATTATTTTTCTTACGGTTAAGTTAGTATTATTAAGGTATGCATATACCAAATACATAAATATGCAAATATGTACACTAGAACATTTAATATTATTTTACATTATGGTGTATGTTTGCATAAAAGCACCGTTACCTTCAATAATACGTATCTTCTTAGGGAAGTACTAAATATTTTCCTTTTCTGATCTCTTTTTTTTTTTTGGTTTTAATTTTCCTCTCTTTTCGTGTTTCTTTGTATAGAGTTTTCTTCTTATTATTATAAGCCTGATAAGATAGTCATATAATAATGTGATGAAGAACGTGCTAGTAATATTTTTTCACTCTTTTAATATACCTACATATCCATACATATATATATATATATAAATGACATGTTCATGAGTGTACGCGTATGTATTTATTAAACTAAACAACTTAAATAATATACGGTGTTTTGGATATAGGTTATGTAGATGACTGTGAATATCCTTGTTATAAGGATAAAAGCGGGAAGATTTTTTAAAATTTATGTTAAATGTCTTAGATGATTTGCAAAGAGGTAATTTTATTTCAATTTTCACCTCGGTATTATGATAATAGACATTTCTATAATATTTTTTTTTACATACATACAATATGTATGTATGAATGTATGTGGTTACACGATTTGTTAAGAATAAGCATATTTTTTTTATATTAAATGAAAAGTGTGCATAAAAAATTTCTTTGTGTGTGTTTTTTTTTAGTTTTTGTATTTAAAATGATAAAAGGATTAGATTATTCCTTAGAAAAAAAAAGACGAAATGAATATAAGAGATAATATTGAAATACATACATATATATATGTAGGTCTATGTACGAAGGATGGTAAGTGTACACAAAAAAGCGTTAAAGTTGAATAAATGTCATTTTCTAAATCGAAAAAGTTTACCGTCTATCCGTAAAGTAATTGTTGTGCGTTTTTTTTTTTGGTTTTCTTTTACTCTTCATTGAATTTTGGTATTTTCCTTCTCTTTTTTTTAAAAAAACAAGAATAAAAAAAAAATTAATTCAAAAGAATGATAATAACAAACGAAGCAGCATTTTATTTTTTTTTCACTCTCAGCCTTGATGTTTTTTTTCATCACTGTACTACATTTAATACATCACGGTTTAATATTGAAATCATCTTATTAAAATTCTGGTAATGATACGAAAATTCGCTTAAGAAGTTTTAGTTAAAATAAGGATGTGAAAAATATTTTTTAGGGATAAAAATTTTCTCCATTTTCTTTTGATTTTATTTTGCCATTTTTCGTGTAAGAAAAAAAATTTTATTATCCTGAAAATTGATTATAAATTAAGCAAATTTAAAGAAAAAAAAAAGCACAAATAGTATTTGAAATGATTTTGGTATGAAAAAGCCGAACATTTTATTTGTAAAATTTTAATCTCCAAAAACAATAATTGCAAAATAATACGGAATTATTCTTCTCATTCGAAAATTACATTATACGAATACGATCAAGCCCTTATTGTTAAATTTTTAATTAGAGTTTTTGAAGATGATCATAATATAATTGACGTTCAACTCAAATGACAGATTCAGTTTAATCATTTTACAAAAATGTCACTGTAATTCTCAAAAACGCAAATTTGTAAATTTTAAAAATATTCGTCATAAGACTAATAAAATTGTATATCCTGGGATGACTTATCGTAACCTACTGATTATATTTTAGATGAACTCAGATCAAACTAATAGTTTTCGTCGCGATTTTTCACCATGAAAAAAATATTTCGCCTTGCCGTTCATTTCTTTATAAGAAATACAGTTCACTTAGCAAATAATAATTTCTGCTTCTTGGAATATGTAACTTTATGCCCGAATTTTTTGGGGTATTATAAATTCCATATAATTTCATAACATACATATATTTTCTTGCCCAGTTTCGAATTCTGAATTGATTTAGATATGTATGTCCGTCTGTTTGGTGACGACGTCCGTCCGTCCATCTCAACGATAACGCAAAAAAAAATTGGCTAAGTTTTCAAATTTTCACAAATGATTTATTATAGTAAATGCTAGAAGCCTATTTAAATTGGATACGACCGAGGTACTGGTTCAGGTAGCTGCCATACAACTTCAAAATTTATTTGGCTTTATCCAAGGAATTAAAGAAGCTATTAAGATTTAAAATGATTTCTTTCAAGATATAGCGAAAATTGAACTTATCCATATATGATAGCCAGCCTACAACTTGACCATCTATTTGGCACTGTCTCAGAAACTATTTGAATTACCTTACTGAAATTTCCGACACATGAACAGAATCTTGTTAAAAGAAGTTGTTTGTCCATATCTATTGTTACACAACTTCTAGAATCATTAATTTGTATGGGTAACACAAAATAATTGAAACAATAAACTACATATATTCTCGTTTTTCTTAAGAGGAAGACTGAAACTCTTTGCTTCTGTTTTTAATGAATCGAGGAATCTTACTTTTGGCTATGAAACCTATATAAATACGGGAAAATAAGTAAAATTTTTTTCTCAAAAAAATAAAATTCCTTTAATGACCATTTCATTTTAAATTCAGCCTTGCTGCCCAAAAAGAAATAAAAGTTTTCTTGCAATAAAGTAAGAATGAACTAACGTTCAAAATAGATAGATGGACAAAAAGAAACTTTTAAGCAAATTGTTTTTTAGTTTAGGTAACAACCAGAACTCAACTATCAAATTTCAAGAAATTCCATCAATTCGTTCCGTAGATATGGTGAAAAATGCAAAATCGGCCCGTAGATCAGTTTTCGAGCCCTGATCTTTCTAAAAAATTTATATGTTCATTGTTTTAATACGAAGAATTTAAATATTAAATTTCAACAAAATCGGTTGGTTATTTCTCTTTATATACGCAAAAATATATATTTGGCCCGTAGTAAACTTCCAGTTGCTGACGCCTGATTTCTTCCAAAAGTTAGAAGGTTTCGCGGACGGTTTCGAGCTGAGCTTATATATAAAATTTTAAGTAAATGGGTTGAATAGTTTCTTCAAAATATATATATAGCAATCCGTGCCATGGTGGAAATAAACTTACATATCAAATTTGCACACACAGACCGACAGACCGACAGACCGATGGACCGACAGGTTGCTAAAATTAGTTTATTTACACTTCCCTACTATGGAGAAGTGCATTCCCACCGAAAACTCGATATGCAAATTTGTTGCCATCACATTACCTACCTATTGTTTACACAATACGGTCGGTAACAAGGATATGTAGGCACATTTTTATGTCAACATACATTTCTACACATTCACAATAGCAATTCAAATTTATTTTACGTCATATAATGGGACAAAACGTTTTTTCAAATGAATTAATGTCCTTAATGTGTATAGTAACATATGACTATCTAGGATCGCAAAAGAAAAAAGAAAACTCTAATAATATTTACGAAAAACCATAATCCACTGCAATGCCATTTTAGTTAAGTAAGGTGTATTATAAAATTTTCCTGAATTTCACCAACTTTTTTTTTTTTTTTGGTATGTGTATGCACATTAGTGTAATATTTAAAGATTTTGATCCTTGGCATATTAATACGTATATGATGGAATATTGCATATGGTTATCCAATCATATTAGTCAGCAGAAAAAAAATTTCCTTTTATTTTGGTTGTTCTCTTAATTTTACATATTATATTTTCTACTTTTCCTTTTTCCATGGAAAAATATAACGTATATATTGCAGCAATGAAATGACACTGTTACTGCTACTTATACTGTTATATTGCAAATCCCATATTACGATTATTAATGGCTTAAGATTATCTTGGGAGCAGGAAAAAAAACACATTTTTATTTTTTATTTGGTTTGTGTATTACAGAAATGATTTGCGGTATTATGCAAAGTAAAATATTTTTATATTAATTTTTAATGATAAAATTTTGCACAAAAGTAACTATATACGATTAGTTAGAGTTCCTTGATGCTTAATCTTAATATTTTCTAAGAATAATAATAAAAGTACAATCGTTTGTTCATTACAATCGTTTGTTCATTAAATTTCTATATTTTCATGACTAGTGTGAATCTGAATATATGTATGGTATACAATACATTTAAATTGATTGATTAAAATACAGAACTTAGTTAGGAAAATTTATACATAATTATAGAATTCCGCGAAGCGATACTTCTCTTAGCATGACAATATATTAAAAATGTATTTCATAAAATTTTCGACGTATTTTTCGAATAAGCTCCGAATCTGAAAATTAAAAATTATACTTTATTATTCCACAAATTTCATATTAGTTTTGCGGAAAATTTTTAATCATTTTCTCACAGAATATAGGGTTAAGATTCGATCAAAAATTAAAATGAGGATAATTTCAGATTCTGGGGCCAAGTCTATGCTAAATTTATTAATTCATTACATTCATAATTTAAATATAGTTTTCCATATAAAATGATTTAAGCGAAACTAAAATTGCGCGGCGCGGGAATCCTGCCAAACAATTTAGTCTTACGCATTTCAGTTTTATATAAATTTTTTTTTAAATTTTAGTTTATAGATCTAAAATTTCATTTTTATGGAGAAATGGATTAAAGAAAGTATTACATGTACAATAAAATATTGTGATTCAAGAGATAGATCGCCCGAAATAAATTACTTAATTTGGAAAAAATTCGTTTTTATTATAAAGAAATTGAAGTGTCAAAAGGAGTCAAGCAAAATTTACTGACGTCAACTAATAAAAATTTCAATTTTATATTGAAACTCAACTTTGGTAACAACAATGAAATTTTAAGTATATTATAATTTATTAGAAATTTCATAGAGATTACAACTCATTTCAAATTACATTGTAGAAACTGCGAAATATTCTTTATTAAAAAGTCAAAAGTTACACATGTTTAATAAATTGTAATTTTTAAATAAATGATAGCAATTTTTTTAAACAAATCCCAATCGCATTTTTATAACTAAAGTAAAAAAGCGTTATGGTACAGAAACTTCTGAATAAAATGACATAAAATAAGAGTCACTGTCACTTGAAATTCTAATGTACATACATATATATTTATAAAGTACTCGGATTAAACTCATTTTTAAATTTACATCATTGTGTAAATATTTAAGAGAAAAAATAAATTTTAGTTATAAACGAGAAAAAATAGAGTTGACCTTGTCAACTCTATGATACCCGGACGAATTTGTTATCCTATGTGCAAATAAATATGCTATAACTGACTATGGGGCAGACTATGACTTTAAGTTGCCTTATTACCATATTAATTTATGCAAAATTTTAGTACTGTATTTTTCAAAATATTGTGTGTGCCAAACTACTATTGAAGTTGTGTGGCAGCTACCAGAAAGAACTAAGAAATTTTCACGAATTTTATCGAGCACATCGACCCTATTAATATATTCGCTAATTGTGTGAAATTTCAATACCATAGCTTTTATAGTTTCTGAGATAGAGCCAAATAAATTTTGAAGTTGTATGGCAGCTACCCGAACCAGTACCCCGATCATGTCCAATTTAAATAGGGTTCTGGCACTTGCTGCATAAAACCATTTGTGAAAATTTGGTGAACTTAGCTCAATAAGTTTTTGAATTATCGCTGGAACGAATGGACAGACAAAGCTAAAACAACTCAAAATTCTACGCTGATAAAAAACATACACTTGAGTCTATAACTAAGACCGTTATATCTTAGCGTTACAAACGGTAAGGCAAATTTAGTATACCCTTCGAACATACGTTCGTACGGGTATAAAAATGACATTCATATAATTTTTCTCTTGCTATATTTTAAAATGTCAAAACCGATCATTGAATATTCTTGCAACTTTTTATAGCTTTTTTAAAAATAAATATGAGGCCTGGTATTTGCAAGTTAATCAAGGATAAAACATTCAAATACTTTTGTATTATTTTCTATATTTTATGGAACATTTTTCTTTTTTATCTAGAGTTTTTCCTCCTAAACTTATCCATTAATCTTTAAAGGTATCTTCAACGTACAAACATAAAAATTTTAAGGAAATAAAATTTGAAACAAAAACATAAGAATTTTTTTTTTTTTAAATCCTTAAAATTCGGAAGTGAACAGACAAAATCCATCACCATAATCAAAAATTCTTTTTGTATTATTTTCGTTTAAGATCTCTTAACGCAAAAGTTTAGAATTGTTTTAAAATTTTGTGAACTGAGAATTTGAAAAGAACATGAAAAATAATCCCTGTTTCTTTTTATTGAAATAAAAAAGAAAATTGTTTCGTGGTTTTCCCTAACACATTCGCATTTTAAATTATCTCATGGCAAACATCTCATATATACAAAAGAACTTACATTTTCTATATTACTTTGGAATATTCTAAAAATTTTTTTTGGCTGGTACTAAATGGTATAAGGTTGTTTGAGGAATCATTTCGACACACTTGAATAAATAAATTAAAATTTAACATAATGGAAGGTACAATATAATATGGTTGAAGAAAATTAATTCTGGAAATGTTTTTGGAATTAGAATAAGAGGAGTTTGACAGTAAACAAATAATCTTTAATTAAATTCGTACAATTCATAACTTAAAATATATAATTATAATCAGACGAGTAATAAAAATTGAAATAATTTCTTCCAAAACAAAAATCCCAAGTTAGATTTTTGCTACATTAGTTAAAAAATTAATTTCAATTCTGAAATTTGGTGAAAAGTTTGGTTTGAATTGTCATGATTTTTATTATTGCAAGAGCAAAAATATCCTGTAATTTACAATTTGGGGGTTTTCTTTTATGCATGTTGCGCTGAAAGTTCTACATTACAACTAAAAATTCTAAATTGCAGCTTTAAACAGTATGCAAAAACTTTAGCTAAGCTTTTCGTTGTTTACGTATAGTCTACAAATTCTGAAACTTCTAAATAATCTATCGTTCGAAAATAACAGAAATGACATTGTTTATAAAATTGTATCCCAATACTTTTCTCCTCCCAATTCATTGCAAAATAAGGAAATTTTAACAAGATTACAAGATTTGAAGACTTAAAGAAAACAATATCTGCCTGCTATTTTGAAATTTAAAATTTTTTAATTAAATTAAAATTTAAAAAAAAAATCAAAAATTTCATGTAGCAGCGACAAAATTAATATTAGAGGTGTGCTAGAATTATTACTTGAGGTCCAGTAATTTCCGAATGATCTATATTTTCAGTGTATGTAGCATGAATTTTCGAACGTACTACGAGTTAGAACTATTCTAGACCTGAATAAACGAAAATCCCCTTTTTTTGTTAAGCGTGGTAAGCTGTGTTAACAATTTAAAATTATAATTAAGTAGTAATTTTTAAAACAAAAAAGCTTGACTGATTCTAACGTCTTATACTATTCTAGTGGATAGTTTGTTAACTTTGATAGAAAAATTAAGACCTGCATTTAACACTTGAAAACCTCTACATAAATGCTGCTACCATTAAGTATATTTTGAATCAACATTATAAATTTTTGGGGATATCATTGAAATTTATAAAGATTTGGGCATTTCTTTCGAACCCAAAAGAATTTATAAAGAAATAAATTAAAAAAAAAATTGAATATTTGTTTTCAGTGATGAACTTAATTGAATCTAACTTCCCCACGAGTAACTGAGTTCATTCTAAACTGTAACGCTCTAATATTATACTGCCCATATCTAGGAATCACTTTCTTCATATTTTACTCCTTATGTAAACACAGATTTCATTTCCGTTAATTTAAGCCTTTATTCCGCTTCGAAAAAAATAAAAATGCAAAAAAAATTTGCATTTAATTTTTTCATTTCAAATTTTGTTTTTTTATTTCTAAATAAACGGAAAAAAGAAAATGGTAATAATTTACTTTTCTTCTTTCCTTAAGACTCATGAATGCATTAGATGATCAAAATAATGATTTTGTATACTTACAATATATTAAATCCTCCTAGGATCAACATCAAATCATGATTCTAAAAACCAGTTGAAAAAAAATTAATAGTAACAATCAAAAGAATTCATAAAAACTGAAAATCTCATTTCCATTTTAATATTTAGGAAACCAAAGAGAAAAAACGAAACAAAACGAAGAATAACTTTTAATAAAGGAATAAGGCGTACATGGAACTAAAACAACTTTTAGGGATTGCTTCAATTGACTTTTAGCCATATTGCCCAATATATGTACGTAAGTTGTGTGTAAATTTGTCAATATATGTGTGTGTGTGTGTAAGTTTTTAAACTGTACAGAAAATTTAATTCCCTTTTACAAATGTTTTTATTGAATCTCTTGTAATGTGGTAGTAACCGACCGTTTCTCAAAACATTCACATTTTTGTTTCTTCCTTAACTTTTTTTTCATTAAGAGAAATCTCTTAACACAAAGATTCAATTCAAAAGAAGAGGTGTGCTCCGTGGTATAAGCAAAGGTTCTTTTTTGTTTGTTTTGACCTAAAAACACGAAATTTTTTATAATGGTATAAAGGTGGGGAAAAAGCAAGATAATAAAAGGACATTAAACAAAAGGAAAAAAACTGATATTAGAGGAAGGCATTGTAAAAAGAATCCTAAGAAAAGAACGTCAAAAAATTGTGTAACATTATGAAACTTACATAAATATAAAATCTCTTGAAGTTTTCATTTAATCTCGTGCTGATTTCTGTAATTTTAAGCAATTATAGAAAATTCACAGCTAGATGTAGGATTATGTCTGTAAACTCATATCTGACCTATTTATGTTCTAACGTAGTCCTTGAATAACATTAATTATGCTTAAAAATAAGGGTTTAATTGAAGATCCCTTACCACACCATATACCATTTTGATAATAATGTTAATGACCAAATGCGATGCTTTTTTTCTAAAAAGCGATTGAATTTCCAAAAAAAACAAATCAAAATTTTAAATATACTTGAGTTGGTTCCTGCCACTTTAATATTATTGAGCTTTTTATACTAATTTTGCTCAATATGGGCTATATCTCATACAAAAATATTGCAGATTTGAAGCACTATATTCTTTTTATCTTAAAAGGTACATTAATGTATGTGTGCATAAGTTAATGTGTTAAAAGTGTCACAGATATCTAATTTGTTCAGTATAACAGTGACCAACAATATTTCAATAAGTTTAAAATAATATTTGACGTTCTTCCTATGGGCTTTCCTTTGAAATCAACATTATTTCTTCCCTCAACTTTTTCATAAATTATTTTGTTCAGTTTATTTTTTTTTATAGTTTCATTTCATATAAAAATAAATTTCAATTTAAAAGCGCCTTATATACTGTATAATGGGCTCTACTTTGGGGTTATTTTGGGGTTAACAAAACACATAATATTATTATATACTATTAATACACTAGGATATCATACTCGTATAGTTTGAATTACGTTATACATATAACAATATATACAACAAAATTACTTTATATAAAAACAAATACGCAAAACACAAACACGTATACGTACATATATTATATTCGAAATACACATATTATAGCATTAGAGAGAATATTCAACAAGAATTTAATGATAGGACATTTAAAAGGTTAAATAAATTTTTCTATATACCTATAAACACATACATAAATATATTACTAAATTTTAGTTTTAGGGTGAATGGATTTACATTGATACTTTATAGCAATTTTTAAAGTAAATATTTTATTTTTAATGGTTATTAATGTTATATTGAAAGGTAATAAAAATTTTAGTTAATAAATTTACTTATGCATATAAAGTACAGATTTATTCAAATTGAAAAGAATTTTATTGTACGTAGCACACATAGAACATACTTTTTTAAATAAAATACAATATTTAAGGGAACTTTTATATAATAAATTTGTAGAATAAGTATGGTATTATGCATGCACAAAATTGGGTCAAACCAACCGTTTGTCAGGTAGCACTTTAAGTGTCAATAAAAAATACTGCTTTTAAAAACAATCCTAGCTACGTATGACATTATTGCTTTCAATCATGTACGAACTTATTTCAAAAATTGCATGCATTTAGGATAAGTAATTTATGTAATCTGTGAAATAAAACGAAAAAATTAAATTGGAAGAGGCGTTAACATAATTGCTCGAATTTAAGGATTAATTGAGTTATAAAAAATAATTATATTTTTTAATGGCATGGCATTTTTACTATTAGCTTTCTGCATTTATAGAAATTTGGAAAAACATACAGTTTCCAAATCTAATACAAATTCTGAGAGAGGGGATAACTTGAACGGGAATGAAGGCGAAAACAAAATTTCTTCGAACGAAATGAACTATTTACTACTGTGTAAAAGCTACTAAAATTCCACAGCCTGAGATCTAGAAGAAAACGATATCAAAAATTTGGCAAAAATGTATTTTAGATAACGGTAAATTTTAGCAGCCATTTTGTTTTCTTAAACTTTTATAGAGGTAAAATAGGTAAAAATTTTCTTTTGTAAACATGTCCAAGTACTGACGACACACAAAATGAAATTAATAAGCACTTTTTCAAAATCAATTTTTTTTTTTGGAAAAATGCTAAAAAGTTGGAAAACCGAATTCCATGTAATTCTCGATGCCGATAAATTAAAATTTCGAAAAAAATTAATCTTTATTGGTAATATATAAAATAAAAAAAATAAATTAGAAATAATAGAAAATTCATTTTTTTTCAAAAATTTCAGGCTAGATTTAACAATTATTAGACTTACTATGGATTTTCCACATCATTTTTTTAGAGTAGACACCTTTCTTTTTATTATTAATAAGTCTTGAATTATTTTTTGAAATAATCAATCAAGATGAGTCGAAATAATTTGTAATGGTTACCATAATCTAAAATTATTTATTTTATAAAACCTTTTGAATACCCATAAGTGGCAACCTTCTATATACATTTTCAATCGCACGTGAAAATCATCAACATTGAAACAGTGAAGAAAATTAGATTATTCTCGAATCTAATTCATCTAACTTTTGTTTTTTTTTTTTTGGGAAAATTTATTTATAATACTCTATATGAGTAATTGATATACAATATGTGTTTTCTTAATACCCAGAATATTGTTATATAAATTTAAGTTTCTTTTATACATCAAACACAATATTATTTTCAATATAAACATTAATTCAATTCTCTAGCAACTTTATTTCAATATAGAAATTGAATTCAAAAAATTTACTTTTATCAACTTTTTCATTTTTTTTTATGATATCCCTAGAGCATAATTCCCCATTTACACTATAGTGGAACCGTGTGTTTATTTTAGTTTATTCATCGTTACTTCTTTATTATTTCGAACAAAAGTATTCAATTTGATTTCATTTTCTTTCTTGATTTTTTGTATCCTTAATTCACTTAAAAGTTATCAACATAATACATCAAACTTTAGTTGACTCTGTTTTTTTGTATGTTTGTATTCTTACACAGTACGTAAATTCGATCTTTATGTCTATTTCTTTGAATTTGAATTAGCATATCCTCGGGCGTGAATTTTGAATTCATTTTGTTTTTTTATATTATTCATAGCATCACAATTTTAATGAAAAATTCAATTTTTTCTAAGTATATGATAAGATTACGTAATTATCGTGTTTTTTAGATCCGTTCGTAATTAGCATCAGCAGCGTAAGTAGCAGCTTTAAAAGATTCATGTACAATATTAATATTTATATAATCCTTTAAACTTCTCCATTCTAACTTTTAGAATTGAATTTTCAATGATATACATATTATGAGCAAAAGTTTTGATTTTTTTCATTTATTGCAGTATATGATTCTATCCAGGCACTGTCCATTTATTGGCTAAATTACATTAGAGAATTCTAAAATAATTTCGAATTTGCAGCACAAAATTGCAAAGGAGGGGGGTGCAGATATGCTCTTTTTTTAACTACAGCCTATTGAAAAAACAAGGTACCAGATCTTTCTTGCATAGAAATAAATGTATATATTTTATAATTAAAATATCGTATTTTTTATATACAATTATGTATTTAAGATGTACTAAATCTTTCTTCAACTTTTTGTGTAATGCACTCAACTCTGTCACATACTTTTCATAGCCATAGCTTAATTCTCTTCTTATTAAATAATGCACTAATAATGTAAGGTGCAAGCAAAACTACGCAAATATGAGGGATTGCCCATAGTATATAGGAAACATCAGCAGAGCATAATTATTATTATATCGATCAGTATTTTGATTGTTCACATAAACATACATACGTATATTTTTTTTTGTTCCCAAATCGATTTGTTAACATATTCAAATTTTCATTCCTCATATTTTTGTTTTATACTTGAAACTTCTTATTTTTATTATTGTCTTCCCCTTAAACCTTACAACTTAATTAATTTAATACAGGTTTTGAAATTTAATTTTCGAAAGAAAGATTCGCAAAATAATCATTTGAAAGATCTTGCAAGAGTTTCTACCGAATAAAGTGACGTTAGAAAATATAAACTTAAAAGAGTTTTTTGAAATTTTCAAACTTTCTTTCTTATTTTAAAACGCAATGTTATACTTGTATTTACAAAGTTAACCCTTTTTTCTGCAATTAAAGCAACAACAATTTGAAGAATTTAAAATAATCTAGTTAAAGAACGCTTATTTTAGAAATTCTCCGAAATGCACGTGAATTACTTAATGTTAGCAATGTTAGCGGTCCCACGAACTGGAATAAATTTTAAAATTGCTTTAATTTTTTTTGTGGGGCAAAAAAAATATTGCTTTTCGCAATAGCTTATTGAAATTAGGCTATATTTTGCGATCCCACCGACAATTTCACCTACTTAATTGCACAACTATTATTTTTATGTATGAGCAATAACTATAATTTTTAATAAAAATTAAAATGAGGCCAGAGTTTAAATAGATATTCTCAACATACTCAACATTTTTTCTAAAAATTTTCATTTTTGTTTTGTTTATTATTTAATAAAAATGTATAGAACATAATTATTTATTTAATATTGGCTGTTTGCCCGAATCTGCGAAAATGTGTCTACAAAATTTTTATGCCTGTGAAAGTACAAGACCCTGTAATGCAGATAAAATTTGAATTTTAAAAACTTTTAATTTTTAAAAAACGGTAATTTTTTCGTTGACATAAAATTGCATCTTTCTTTAATTTTGGCACAGGTTGAAACCTTCTTAATTCAACTTTAATTTTGATATGTTAATCATCTTCCAAAGTGTTATATTTTATGCAGTTATTGCAAAAAATAAAGGATTGTAAATGTGTTTCTTGTATTAAATTTTAGTTCTTCAATAACTTAAAAAAATTTGATTACATTTATGTTTCCTCCCTAAAATTATGCAAATTATGACTCCTTAGAATAATATTATGATATTAAAATAATGTAAAAAAAACATTTAGGCATCTGAAATTGTTTCAAGGAAATGCGCTTTTTTACAAACTAATTACGATAGCGGTAATAATTCAATTTAAAAAAATAAAATTGTATAAAACTGGAAGCATACTACATAATATTAAAATATACATATTAAGTACCCGTATATTACATGTGTGATTTCGAAAAATTTTTTTAAGTTTGTCCTTAAAATTTAATTGGTACAAAAAATCATTCTTGTATTAATTGCAAATTTCAACACAAATAAATTCAAGGATAAAAAATTTTCTTGTAAATCCTCAAATCAATATTAACAGAACCTCTTGCCTTTGCATTAATAATTAAATTTTAACACTTTTCATAAAACTTTGCATATAATTTCTAAATTTAATTCTTGTTTATCCAAACTTTAACAAAACATTAACGAATATAATATTTTCTATATCTATGTATGTATAAATATAGAAGTTTTCTCAGATCTTATAAATTTAACCTTTTTTTTTAGTTCCTCCTTTAATTTTCAGAATTCATCAGTAATATTATTTTTTTTTTTTTTCTGTTTGTTTTTTCTGTTCCTTTATTCTATAAATAAGTATTATGAAACAAAAAGAGAATTTTTAGCTAAAAAGACATGTCATTTGAAATAAAAGACACGTCAGGACATTGTAATGCACAAACGAATTTATTTCGATTCACAAACATTCACAGTTAAAATGGAAACATCAATAAAAATTCGTTGGGTTCATTATAAAGGACGTAACACAAAATATATGTATGTATGTATATTACATAGGATCTGGCTGGGATCTTATAAGGTTTAAATGAAAAACAGCAAAAACGAGCAAAAACAAACAAACAAACATAAAAAGGGAATATAGAATTTAAACGAATTTTCTTGATTGCAAGATTCCTTTAAGTAAAATTGTCACGTACATGTTACCAGTGAAGAAATTTTCTTATATTTTTCCGCCTGACCTATTGGCATTTTTTTTTTTGTTTTTAATTTTTTTTTCTATTTTTTTACTCAATTGAATTTTTTTTTTTTTCGGTAAAACATATATTTTTATACAAATATGTATGTTTAAACACAAATATAGACTATCGAATCACCCATGGCACGAATTTGTTTTTTTCATATTACAGAAGTACCATGAACCGAACATAGGAAGAAAAACATAAAATTTCATGCTTTACGAGTATATATACATATTATATACATATATATGTATATATAAAGTATGCACACATTAGTTTATGTAGAAAAAAAAGCAAAGAAAAAAAACTAAATGAGCATATTCATGGACGCAATCAGAAAATCATGTTTTTAGTAAACAAGAATATTAAAGTCAAATACCTTGCGGTCACATTTAAGAAAAAAAATTGGAATTGTATAAATTTATGTATAAGATAAAAAAATTAGATTTACCCAAATATTATTATTATAGTACGAGTAGCTATAGTTGGTCTTTTTTTATAAAATATTATTTTAAGAATGTTGGAAATTGAATATTGTGTTTGTAATTCCTTCAAATATTCATAAATATGTAAGCGTTAATATTCGATCTTTAAACAAAAGTAATTTGTGTAACCTCGTTAGTTAAGGTTCCTCGTTCTAACCTAAAAAAATTAAGATATCAGATTGAATGTGCAAGAACAGATAGAGATAATGTTTCTTAAAACAGTTTCTATATAAGCATACTGATAGCTTAAATGCCAATTGATTGCCAATTGATTTACAAAAGAGTAGTCGCAACAGTTACAATCTGTTAAGTTTATTTTTTCCGTTTTCTTAGAAAAGTAATGACGACAAATGAGCCCGAAATACAAATGGGAAAATCATAATATACTACTAGTTTTTTATATCATCACACACTTTTAAAATATTCCAATTTTTTATTAAAAATATCCAATTTCGAATAATAAAATTTTCCAATTTTTTCAATTCAAATTTTTTTTAAGAAAATTCAGTACCTTCTATCGTCGATTATCAGAAACAAAATAATAATTTGGGTTCAATATAAATTAGTATAACTGAATTGTGATCAATCAACAGGAGTCTTTAAATAACAGAAGTTAAAAAATTGTCAATATTAAAAAATTTAATTAAGAAGAAAACCCCATTATTCATCTTATAAATAAAATAATTTAAAATAGAAAAATTTCAGATTTGGACCAATTTTTTGTACTTACGTTTGACCACGTATCACATTCTATATCGTATTCTATAGAATTATCTTAAAAAAATTTTTACAATGTTTTGCGCTCCGAATTGTATATGAAATGCGTTTTCCAAGCACGAAAAAACTAGCGTTTGATAGCAAGATTAAGCAAATCAGGTATTCAAAAAACTTTATATGCTTTTTATAAAATTTTAACAATAAGCATTACCAGTATAATTCAATTAATTTTTCAATTTACATAACAGTAATTAGTACTTATTGTGTTGAATTTTAGTGTAGGGAATTGACAATATATGCTACTAAATTCCAAAATAGTGGTCATAAAAAACTCAACTCGAAAACTCAAATTTTGTATCGCGACGTCTAAAAAGAAACTTTCTGTTTTCGTTTAAAAATGCAGTACCACTATACTTGGTTTTACATTTAAATATACGAATTAATGTCGGCTTTAAAACCTTGTTTTTGACAATATATGGAATACTATACCTGTCTTAAGTGAAAACTGTATGAAAATTATTATTTAATATAATATGAAAGGAAACGAAAGTATTTTCTCATGGAAAATAACAGATTACGATTCTAAGTTGTTTAGACTACGATTAACTACGATTATTATTTGATTGCAAATCTACTATGAAATGTTCCCGAATCACTTGCCTTAATGTTCCTTGTAAGTGTGGGTATAACATGATTTTCAGCTGCAAATAAATAACTATTACAGAGCCATTTGTTTTTATATTTTGTCCTTTGAAATCCTAGTACCAGTTTTAAATTTATATACTAGAAATGTGCTATATATATAGACTATACTATGTGCTATATATACACATTTAGAATTTTATTTTCTTATTGATTGACTGTAGTTCGACTAGTTATGGTAATTGATCTTATATGGCGTAACAACTGAAAAATTTCAAAGATGATTCTTCAAAACTTTTGCTATTATAATTTAAAAGTCAAAGTTCAAAATTGAAATAATTTTATTAAGGACAATTAATTAATATACGCTCCATATAACCTTTTTAATCTACTGATGCTTTTTCTTCAATTAAAAATTAACTTTTAACATTTTTGAAATAATAATGTATAGGCATTTGTGTTTAACATAAATTAATTATTTTCCTTTTCCTATGGGTGATCAAATAAAACTATAGAAAAAATTAACTTTCTTTATTAAATTCATATTGAATCTAATTTAATTATTAAGTAACCTCTTTATTTGTACAGCAGTTAAACTCAATTATATCTGTTTCTTATTTGTATTAAAATGTATATATGTATAATACACAAATGTACCTACATACACAGATGTATTTGATTATTAAAAGTTTTTTAAGAATTTTGCATATGCAGGAAAAGAACAAAATTTTTGTAACCGCCTTCTTACCACTCTGTAAATTATCGGACAAACTAAAACATTTTTTTTCCTACTGATATCCTCTTTTTCTACATAATTATTTTTTTTTTGTATATCTTTTGTTTTGACTTTTCATTATTCCTTTTCTCTTAAACAATATTCTTGCCATCAGTATAAGATCCTGCTGATTTCGTAAAAAAAATTAAATTTTGTGGTAATATTTACGTCTTTATGGCGCTAATAATATGGCGCTAATAATTTTCTTTTTTTCTTTGCCCCTTATACATTTATACATATATTGCCTTATTGGCCGCTTGTTTCATTCATATAATTTCATGCGCTTATACTTATATATTTGCAATAGGAAAATTAAAAGTAAAACATAAAAGTTGCCCAATAATCAGGAAATTGTGTACATATTGAAAAATAAAAAAAGAAAAATATTATAAAATAATAATAATGAATCTTATACGAAAGCCTAAAATCTCAACCAATGAAAGAGATTCGGGACGAAGAGAACAGTTTCCTTTTGGACAACAGATGTTTATTATTGCTTACTGTGTATCTTTCCTTTTTTATTATATTAAAAACTAAAATGTATAAACTTTTTTACTAGGGTTCCTTATTAAAAAATAAATAATTATATATTGCGTAATTTTCCCGGTTCAACAGTAGTTCAAACATTATTTTTTCGATGATAGTCATTGCGGATTGGATGATATTTATTTACATTGTAGTTTATTAATTTTATGCCCACAATATGCTTCTTTAAGCTGATCATACAATGTTTGTGTATATTATTAAGCTTCTTATGAAATTTAAAGCAATAGGATTTTCATACAATGTTTCTACCTCTTCTATAAAAGCAAAGCAGTCAAAATGATTTCCCCACTGATAAGAATTTCACTATACTACTGATGATTTAGCAATATTTATAAACAAACAAGATCATCGAAATTTGTTTATAAACATAAATATAGCGAAGTTCTTTTCTAAATATCACGATACGCTACGTTTCTGAAGAGGCTTAAAATATTGGTCAATTAGATTGGTGTAAGAGTTTCTTAGTAGAATTTGTATTACTCGCAAATCTTACTTGCCTATGACGGCCTTTAATAAAATATTCATCACCACGTCAGAGAACCAGTCTCGGCAGCGCAGATATTAACAAATAATAACTCTGATGTCAACGTTCATATGAACTGCCTTACAAACTACAGGAGTCATGTTAGTGAACCCTTATTCACATACAGCCAAGCAGTTTTAAGATGCCTTTAAAGAAAAACTTTCCTCTTAAATAAAACTCCTTCTGTCCATCAACTATAATTGGTCCGGAGTTCTTTCAATTGTACTAAAACTGTATAAAAATGCAGTTTTATTGTGATGATAAAAATTAAGTAACATAAGACGGAAACACCTACACTTCCTATGCGAATTGTGTTTAAAATCAATACTACATTACAATTAATGAATTATTTTTACAAAAATAAAGTCTACAATTCAATAAAAAATTTGCATTTTCCAAAACTTCGATCATCTACTGCAGTGGTTTAACATTCCCGCTTTATCACATGAACGAGAAAATAAATAAAAGGAAAATTATAAAAAAAATATAACCACAGTTAGTGCAAAGTAATACGGAAAAAATTATATACATATACATAAATATATTGCATATACGACTATATACATATATACAAATATTTTTCTGTAATACATGGGCAATCGTATTTTATATATTGTTATGTATGTTATACAAATTACAATGAGAATATCCTTTTAGTTCTATGTTGATCATCTTTAACAAGCTTTATTAAGGGTCATGAGGAAATTATTGTATTTTAATAGATATTATCCTGAGGAGGAAAATGTAATAATATAATTATATTATCATATATATGTATATATATAATAATATATAAACATATTACATACTATAGTATCGTTTTTATGTACGCATCTTTATTAATATTGAAAACATGCTGAGAGTTAAAAATTTTCAAAAGGATATTCGTTATAACCATTGGCATTATAATGATATTGAACTAGGGAACTATTTATACAAAAATTTTATTATTTAACTTTTTATAACGGGTACACTCATTTATGTATAACATATTATGTAAATAAGTATGTACATTAGTTGTTTTTTTTTTACAAACTTTTTGTACATCTTTTCTTTTTTTATTTACATTTTGCTTCTGTCAATATTTATCCTTTTAAACTAATAGAAAATTTATAAATAATTTAATCTAAAATATATCAAAATTGATGATATATTTTATATTATATCGGAATATAAATTAGGTAAATTGAATTTCTATATACATATATTAATATAGATTTTTACATAAATTTGTATTAAATAAATTTCATGTATTTACTATAAATGTACCCAATTAGATTTAATTTTTATACTAAATTTGCCTTACCGTTTGTAACGCTAAGAAATAACGGTGTTAGATATAGACTCAAGTGTATGTTTTTGATCAGCGTCAAATTCTGAGTTGATTTGGCTTTGTCTTTCCATCCGTTCGTATGTTCGAACGATAACTCAAAAACTAATTGAGCTAAGTTCACCAAATTTTCACAAATGATTTATTGTAGTTAGTGCCAGAACCCTATTTAAATTGGACGTGATCGGGGTACCGGTTCGGGTAGCTGCCATACAACTTCAAAATTTATTTGGCTATATCTCAGAAACTATAAAAGCTGTGATATTGAGATTTCACACAAGTGAATATATTAGTAGGGCCGTTGTGCTTGATAAAATTCGCTAAAATTTCTTGGCTCTTTCTGGTAGCTGCCATACAACTTCAATAGTAGTTTGGCACAACCAGTATTTTTAAAAACACATAGTACTGAAATTTTGCATAAATTAATATGGTATTACGGCAACTTAAAGTCATAGTCTGCCCCATAGTTAGTTATGGCACGTTATTTATTCGCACATAGGATAACGAATTCGTACGAGTATCACAGAGTTTACAAGGTCAACTCTATTTTTTTTCTCGTAAAAATTATAAATTTAAATAAAAACAAGTAAACGTTTCAGTCGGTATAAACCGATTGAATTATAACCTGCACATTTCGTTATTATATAGCAATTTCTCGAACCTGTGAAACCATTCCGTAGAAACTTCACGGATATGTCTGACCTATAATTGGACACCCGACTGCCAAGTTTCATGAATCTGACTTTATTATTTTTCCGAATATAAAAAATTTGCTTTTGTAGTTGTATTGCAACCACCCGAACCCGTTCTCCGAATTAGTCTAATTACAAAAGGGTTCGTCCTTGGCACAAAAGAAAAAACTTGTGAAAGTTAGGTGTTGATTGCATTATTCGTTTTTGAGTTATCGTGCAATCGGACGGACGGGCGGACATGTCTAAATCGATACAGAGTTTACGCTGAGCAAGAATATATATATATATATGTCCATACCGCAGATGACTCCTTCAAGTAGTTACAAACTCCATACCAAAGTTAATATGCATACCCTTCATCTAGCTATTCGTATGCCTATTAAATTTATGGGATGATTTAATTTTAATGATATTTAAATATTTGATAGAAATATCAAAATTTTAAATTGACAAATTCTTGTATATTATATAAATCAATTTAATTTGTTGTTTCTTAATAATATGCTGAATTTGATATTAGATCGAGTTGTTTTAAAATCTTTAACATATACGAATAATAAAATTTAGAAATAGTCCAAATTCATCAGTTTATTGCCTATAAAAATCGCCCTCTGTCATTTTACTTTATAACCTCTAATAATTTCCTTTAAAATCAATAATTAAGTTAATTTGTGGTTTATTCTATAATCGTTATTAAAGAAAAGTTATTTAGAGAATGAAGATTATAGTAGCTTTTGATTTTAATTGAGTTTTTTGAAATATTTAGAACGAATGCTCATATGTAGGTAAATTTTTGAAATTTCTACCATGGGTCGAACTTTAACAATCACATTTCCTCTTATTTTAAGAGAATTTAATAACATCTCTCTTACTAAATATTCATTCCATTATTATTAATATCAAATTGAAGTAAATTTTCATAAAATTTTAAAAAACTATTTAGGAAGTGAATTGATGAATTATTTTAAAGAAAATTTTTTTGCAATCACATTTTAAAAACCGAGTTTTGAAATTAAATTCTGACTGGTAAACAGCTAAAATAAGTTTTAACAACATGGTACTCGTATTTCTTAAATCAATGTGAAATAAATCAGATCTTATATCACAATATTTGTAAAAAGGCACAAAAAATCTACTATAATTCTCAACAATATCGTGTTCAACGCATAGTAGTTCTCAGTCGTAATGGATTTGAATTGTAAATCGGTAACGACTGGAAGCTATCAAATTTCAACTATATAATAAGCTTTTCAGTGTGCCGACTATTAAATAAATATTTTGCTATCTGGGACTAAATTTTTTAGAACTAACATCGCCGATAAGCGAGTAACTTATGAACTTATTTTAAGTATTTCAAGTAAAATAACCTTTCCCTTAACAACTCATGAAATCATTTTATAAAATTTTTTTAATTTTTTTCTTGTTACCATAACAAATATTCATTTACAGTTCATAAATTTTAATATAATGCTAAAGTAAGGATTTAAATCTTATATTATTTTGCTTTACATTATGAGCATAACAAAATATGTGGTTGTGTAGATATGGTTCAATGTTTATAAATAATTTATGAAAATTGTACATACCATAAAATTTAATTAAAATTGCATAAAAGCAGGCAAACTTTTCAAATATGTATGTTTCTATGTATTTGTCATGAGCTGTGATAATAAGAACAATAAATAATCCGACAATATTGAAAAATAAAGTACCCTAATTGCAATAACTAAAACAATGTGACTTTTCCTTATTGAGTTCGATAATCAAACACGTTTTCTTTTCCGACGCATTTCCATATTTTCCAATTTATCACATTACGGAGAGATTTTCAGATAAACAATTTTTTTTTCTTCTTCAAATCTCGTTTTATTCATAAATTTCTGTTTATTGCTCACGTTATTGTTATCCTTTATTTCAGCTTTTGTTGTTTTAAAAATTTCGCGTTGTTTAGAAGCTTAATGTCATGTGGATGCTACTTATTTTACCATGAATATTCTTTATTTTATTTTATCCTTGAATTTTCGTTTTCTTCTAATGTTATTTGTTTTCTTTGGTTTGGTTTAATTTTTCTTATTTTTTTTTTTTGTTTTGTGACATCAGTGAATCCTGATGATATTTCGATAAATTTTGTTTTGTTTTTCTTTTTTGGGTTTTTCTTGTAAATTCCCTTTATTTATTTCCCTAAACGGATTTACATTTTATTCAATTTGTCGTTAGAATTCAGGATATTTTTAGGATTCCATTTTTTCATGGTGTTTTTCTTTTGGTATTTTTTTCTTGCGTGTCTTCCTATCTAAAAATTGACAAGCTCTCACAATGTTTCTTTTGTAGTTGTGTAATTTGCATGTACATTTTTATATATGTGTCCTTATTTACATTTAATGTAATTTAACGTATATAATGGTTTCCTACATATACACAAAATATATGTAAATTTATATGTGTAAGTTTGTATTTTTATAGAATAGTAAATTGTGACAAACGCAATATACTCATTTAGTTGTTTTCTAAAATTTAAAAAAAACTGAAATGGAAAATAAAGTTTTCAAGTTTTTTACGAAAATAAAATTTTCTAACCGGGAAATCAAAAGTATAATTCCTTACACTTCGACTAGGCTCGAACCAATGGACACGACAAGGGGAGATTGAGAAATTATTAGCAAAACTACTATTAAAATAAAGTTGGGTCAAACCAATGGTTTGTATTGTAGCACTTTTCCCTTCAACAAGTGAAAATTCTGCTTTTAAATGCAGTCTATGTATATCTAACACACTATTAAAAATATTTTCACTCATATACGATACTCTTTCTAGGATTGCATATATTTAGGACGAACGATTTATGCAGTCTTTGAAACAAAGCCAAAATTAGTATAAAGTGGGGTTAACAAAATAATCGATTTTAAGAGTTAATTGTGTGAGTTAAGAAAAATATTTATATTTTTTAATGTCATGGAATTTACCGTTAGCTTCTTGCGTTTATAGAAATTTGAAAAAGCTTGCGGTTTCGGAAATATAAGGTGCCAAAAAATTTAAATTTTAGAAATTTCAAGAGGCGATAACTTGAGAGGGGGTGGAGATGGAAAAAAATTTACTTCTAACAAAATGAAATATTTGTTAATATTTAAAAGCTTCTAAAACTTCAAGCTTCTACAGGCCGGGGTCTACAAGAAAAACGAAATCAAAAATTTGGAAAAAAGGACTTTAGATAACGCTAAATTTAAACGGCCATTTTGTTTTTCTAAAGTTTAACTATAATATACCGCGCTAGGGGATGCACGCCATTGCCTTTCTGCGTTTGCAAAATTTTAAAAATGCTTATGGTTTCATTGCAACAAATAGTTAAAAAAGGCCATTTTTAGGGTTTTGGGGGGTATAACTTCTAGAGGGGGGAGATAGGTAAAAATTTTGTTCAACGGAAATAAGTTTCTAGTAAAAATCTATGTACGTATTAAATTTCAACTTTCTATCTTCAAGGGTCTAAAAGTTTTGTAAACAAAAAAAGTGTCCACGGACGAACAGACGGACGGACAGAGTGAAACTAATAAGCACTTTTTTTCAAAAATATTTTGGAAAAGTGCTAATTAAGTTACACTAATATGCGTAGTGATTTGCAATTTGCATACTACAAAACACCAACATATTACATTAAAATGTCAAAATATTCAGTTTCAAGTATATTCGAGTGTGGTTACGTTTTCCTAAAGTATAAAAAACGAGTAATGATTCATCATTACTGGTATAGCACATAAGTACTATGCAAAATAAAAATAACAAGTTAATAACAAGTTTATATACACGAACATATCTTCACTAATACATAAAAATATATTGGCAGAATCTGTGAATTCCCAGTGATCATAAAATACACTTAAAATCATTCAATCTCTTCTAGTTTAGCCAGAAAACGCGTTTAATATAAAAATACATAATATAAAAATAATATAATTATTATATTTGCAAGCCCTATAGAGAAGACTGTTTAATAGTCTCGTTAAAGAAGAAAGCAAGTTTTCAACAGTTCATAGCACTGTGTATGCTTGCAAGGTTGTTTGACTGTAAAATAATTTAATACCAGTTTTTAATACAATAATTTACTTTGATAATGGTACAATTTCCTGATTTTTTGAATATAAGAAATTTAATCGCAATTTTGCAAATCTCGAGTAATTCATTGTCGTGCTACATTTACTGAACTGTTCTTCATTTCCTTGTTTTCTGTTATTTGCCAAAATTGTAAATCTCTGATTGTTTACAGTTTATCTGCATTATTGAAAATTGAATTAAAAGCGAGAAATATCACAGCACTCTCATCGCTTTTTTATTCAACATATTGTTTAATTGATTTTTTAAACAATGTTTTACTTTAATATAAATATTTATTTATACATGTATATTATATAGTTCGTTTTACATAGTAAGTGTGGAGTTTTCAACAAAAACTTATTGAATATGCCAAACTCAACTTTCTTTTTTTAAAAAAATATATTTATTAAATTATTCCTTAGGAATTTGGAAGAAATATTAGGTTAGATTCAAGAATACATGGTTTAAAAGTTTATTAAATAAAATTTAATTTACTAAAATCCCTCGGAGCCATATCATTATATTCAGATTGCATTATGTGTTTTTAAATATTTTCCCTTCTATTCTCCATTGAAATAAACCTATGGTGTATCCAGGATAAGAAAAAAAAGGAAGATTATTTTACATTAAATTACCAAGGAAAAACAGCAAAGTAGCGTTACGAAGAAAATATTTTCTTTTTCTTTTTTTGTATGATCATAAAAAAACGTCATCGCTACCTGGTAGGCATACCCGTTTTCAATGTGTAAAGTCATGGATTATATTTTTATTGGTTAACTTTAAGAAATAAGAACGAAATGAGTAGGCAATTTTCTTTTTAATGAATCTAAATTCCACATAAGAATTTTAGTTAACCAATTTAATAACAGGTAAGCAAATATTTTAGTTCTTTTGTATTAAATTAGGAAAAAAATTGAAGATATAAATTCCTAGAGTGAAGAGATTTTTAAACTAACTACATCCATATTTCCATATACTACAAAAAAATATGTATAGTGATAAACTAACTACAATGTAGTAAGTATTTCTTGTATATTTTGACTTTCTCTGATTTGATTACAAAAACTTATGTGATTTTATCAATAATTTGTTATGAATACGAATCCGGATAATTTAATCGAACCAATTTCTACTTCTGCAAAGTTACCAAATTTTTCAAGAAATTTTTCGCTTTTAACTACACATTATACGAGTATTACTTCAAATACTACTTTAGTTATGCAGAAAAGATGAACAACTTCCAACCCTTAGGCTTTCTTCTAAATCATCAAATAAAAGTTGTATGGTTATGAATTTTACTATACAACATCATAGTTGCGAAATTAATAAGAATGTGCTTATTACACTAATAATTTAACTTAATGGAAATTTCTTCGTGCAACTGCAGAACAGATGGATGACGTAATCAAAGGAACGAGTTAAAGGCAGAAAAATTCATTAAAAAATTTTTCTCCCCGAACTGGACTCGAACCAGTGACCTACCGCTTTCTAGGTAGGTCACTGGTTGTATGGTTGTTTATTAAATCGCAAAAAATCGATGTTTCAGTGGCAACAAGGTCGCAGATCTCACAATATCAAATAAATTCTAAACACAACACATCGTAAAAGCTTTGTGGATATTTCAGAACATGATACAATGTGTCTGACACGTCGTAGTTGCAATTCCGAAGATAACCTTTATTCAATGATATAGAATTATTTATTCTTAACAAATTCTTATTCTAATTCAGTTTTATAATGTGTCGCCTAACCAAATATAAATAAGAAAACAGTAATAATATATCGGTATGTGGGCATTTATGTGAAAACTTTAGGTGATTTTTACTTTTTAAAATAGAATTAAAAAATTTTAAATTAAAATTTAATATTTAAAGTTGTTTGGCATTTCAATTTAACATCGCTTTACGTACATACATATGTCATTAATAACGAGAAAAAATTCAATATAAATTTTTTCAACTCATAAATGTCAGCTTTATTAAATTTTTTATTGTCGTTTAGTTTTTTTTTTAAGGAAAAAAACAGTTCTTACAAAGCTTTCTCAAAATTGAAGTCTACCTTAAACATACTATGTTTTAGAGAGCAAATTTAATTTACGTACAAGGAGAAAATGTTTATTTAACTTTTATTAATTTAGCTGCCTCAGATTTTAAAACCCAAAAAAACTTGGTTCACGGTATTGTTTCCAACTTAAATTATTAGAAAACTCACACAATAATTTTTCGTTTATATAGCAGACCAATGGATATTTTTAATAAAAGTACTTATAATTGAAAATACTAAATATAAACCAGAAGAGATATCACTTACAATACTGCAGAGATCACTTTATGATGAGCAATTACAAAACAAAGCGTTAAGAAATGAATAATGATAAAAATTATTCTTGAAAGTTATAAAATTCATATAATATGACCAGATGTTAACGCTTGTTTAATTTTAGTATTTTGTATTATATTAATTGTTGTCAATTGAATATTTACTACCTCTTTATTACTATCTAATGCTTCTACTGACTAGCGAGCAATGAACTACAAGTGTTAGCAAACCAAAGCTAATCAATGCATCTTTACTTATTTTTTATGGTTTTACTAGACAACTTGTTAATTACAGAAATTAATATAATAATATATGTAAATCTTTTTTTTTAATCTTCCTTTGAAAAGCACAATAAACGACGACTGGTTTATAACATCTAAACTTTTTCAATTAACTTAAATTAAAGAAATTATTCAAAAAACATCACTATAAGTTTTAATTAAACTATAGAAAAGTAAAAATCTAAACAAAAGTTTAATCACTTAATGGGGTTATTAAACTGTTGTATTTAACAGAAATGATTCATTTAGTATAAATAGTACAAGTTTCAGGCAATAAAAGTTGCAAATGTTATGAACATTTTATAATAATAATTGACTAATTACATGTTGAATAGACAGTTCGATATAATGGTTTTTTAAGTTGAAAAGATGTAGCTGGTACAAATCGATCGCAAAATTTTTGTATGGGGACGATGTTGACAGCTTATTAGGTACTTTCACTAACACTCCCTTTTACTAACATTTTTCATAATCCGTGTTTACCCGTCTAGTATATCTTGCGCTTTAATTGTCCAAATTTCAAAAAGCATAGATATAATATTATAAGCCATATGCACATCTAATTTAGAATCAATTGCGTTACAGTGAAAAATATCAAAAATGTTCTGTCATCAAAGGAGAGTTACCATGTATTACCTATTAAATTAATTTTTTAGTTAAATTTTTTTTTTGTGAACTTTGGAAAATATGAAAAAAACTGTAAAAACTTCAGTAGCATTAAAAAGTCTTTATTTTGGAGATATTTTTGAAAAAAAACCTTTAAAATTTTACGAAAATACAAAACCAATGTTTGTAAAATATAAAGCAATGATTGAATGAAGAAATATTAGTTTTTTCGAATTCGATATTGAATATTTTTTTTACCCGGAAAATATAAACATTTATATTAACAATTTAGAAAAACGTTTTGGGTTGTACCATAGGCTGAGCGGATGTAATTATTTAATTTCTTATCATAATGTAATTGAATCAGAAAAAAAGTTGCCCTGATGATACACAAATTAAAATCAATGAATATATACGAGTTTTAGATTCAAATTTTTTAGAGATAATTTGTATGTCATACACGGATTTCGAGATAATTCTAAATTTCAGTGAGTCAGAGAGTAGTCAGTCTCAACTATGTTCCTCTAGTTGAATGTTCAAATTTTTAGATAAACCTAAATTATTTTTAAATAAAGTTAGAATAAAAATCAAGCTATTTGGAAATAAAATTTTTGAGAATTTCGACATTTTTAAAAAAAAATAAAAACTGTTAGGACTTTTAATTACCTAAGTTTAAAAATTAATAAAAGAGTGAAAGGGGATTCCCATGTAGATCGTATTACACAAAAAATCAATCCATATATATTTATATTGAGCAGATTAAACAAGATTTTTAATACCGGGGTATTACACACAATTTATTCTGCCTATATTTTGTCACATTTTGTCAATTTACATTCTATTTAGAGTACATGCGCACAATACTAATTAAACAAATTGGATATTTTAAATAGGAAACATTATCATTTTTTATCATTAAGGGCCTACCACCAATACACATATTGTATTATGGGTGACATATTAGTTTTACTGATTTGTGTAAACGAGAATTATATGTGACTGCCTTTAAAATTGTATCTAAAAGTATCAAAGCCTGTTCATTGGAAAACCATATATTGACATCGTTATACACATATTTTCTATTTTATCAAATGTCACATAGACAATGTTTCATAGACTTGAAAATATATTTAATATAAAAAATTCGTGATATGTTTATTTTTTTTGTAAAATATTTGTATATGTAAAAAAATTTTATAATATCCAATCGTATAACTGCTAAATAATTATATATAATTTATATCACACATATATATATATATATATATATATATAAATATACATTTTTTTAAAATAATTTTAAAATTTATATATTATAGTATCTTTAACTAAATAGCATAATTTTTAACTAGACTTTTAAATTCTAAGTTTTATAACTAGATTTTTACGCAAAATTAGAGATTCTTTTGAAATATTAAAATATAAATTAATCTTATCCCATTGCAATAATAGTTTTATATACAATAATTCCAATCTTAGCTAAATTTAAGGTTTTCACACTAACAATTCCATTAAAATTAAATAATATAGTCACTAATTGAAATCAGCGTATTTTTTTGTACTAGTTTTTCAGAATCCAGCTTCAAAATCAATATAAACTATAAATTATTATTTTCAGCAATTTTCATAGTTGGCAAAACCCGTTCCTTATAAAACCTATCACAATGCGTGCAAGCTGTGAAATCGGCGTGATTGAAACCAAAATCATCACATAGATATTTCATGTGTGGCATTGGTAATTCACTGTGAAATCTCTCAACATCTTTATTTACAACTAAAAGGTCATTTGAAGAATGATAAATACTGTATTTCACTCTTGTTTTTTTTATATCATAAAATGGCGGTTTTTTACTTCCGTATACTTTTAGATTCTCTTTTTCACCATAATCGTATTTCTTGAATTCTCCAGTTACAGCAAATTGCGCCATATGTAACGCTTGCTTTATGGAAACACCAGAAGGAAAATGGCCAAACAGGACTGGTAATCTTGTCTTAATTTATGTAAAAATATTATTTTTTTTATTTTGTCTTATTAAAATTTGTTTAACCTACAATATTGGTTTCTCCTGAAGTAACAGGGCCGACTGTTAATTTAATTATTTCAACACACATCTGCTGAGTAAAAGTTCCATCCTTACAAAGCGTATAAATAGCTGGACCGTAACCTAATTCCACCATATTTGGGAAAAAGAATCCTCCAGCAATTTCAAAATAAGCCTTAAAAAATGTATGAGTGAATATCTTCCACGTAAATAATAAGATTACATTTAAAAAAGAAAATCACCTTGTTATTCATGAACAAATTCAACAAAAACCTCATTGCTGGACTTGTAAGATGTTCGAAATAAACAGCTGGAGCCAAACCTTGTATGCTAATCAATTTATCGGAATATTCAGGCTTATCATCTAAAAGTATGACCATGACAGGATTTCCCTAGTAAAAATAAAATTTTGATTAGATAAGATAAAAAAGTACAGTACCATTGTAATCTTACTTGAGAATTACCCACGTAATGTATTTTATCAAATAATGTTGTATTTATTATATAATCAATTGTAGCTTTTACATCGTATTTTCCTAATTCAGTTAGCGTGAAATCCCAAAATTTTGGATCGCTCATTTTTAATTTTACGTGGCGCTTACTATAACGGTTCCCTCGATGATTAGACATCCAAACGTCATATCCTGCATCGTGTAAAAGGAAAGCTGTAAAAAGTAAAGTACAAAATCTAAGAATTACACATGTTTTTCGTACCATTAATAGAAAGTAAACTGTTTTCGAATTAAGATATTTCTTTGTGTTTACAGTAAATATTAATAAACTTAAATATTTAATATAAATAAAACTACAGCAGGCTAGTCACCTACCCAGTTAACTCTATGACGCTATGAAATCAGGGCATGATATAATGCACTGGCCGTATGCTTCCCTAGGAGTGAAGGAAACAAAAAAAAAATGACTTACACAATCTTTTACCGCCATTTTGTAAGTGTACTATTAATTTCTTTGTTTTACTATGCATTCTTTTATTTAATTTTAACCGCCGATATATACATACGTATGTTATAATAAAATATGTAAAATAATTCGATAGTTTCGTGTTTTCAGAAATTGAAAGTGCATTGTTCTAAAACTGGCTAACTATTATGCACTAATAAAATTTCGATGGTATGGAGACGAAGCTATGAAAAACTTAATTATTTGGTCATAATAAGTTCAATATTCATAGTTAATTTTTGAAAAAACAGCAATTTTAACTGTTTACATGTTATTTCATCACTTGTGTAAATTAACAAAGTTTCAATAAAATATTTTTTATCCCAAATAATAAACTAAACTAAGACATACTTCAACTTTTAATAAAATTAACAGTTACAGTTTGTAATCATAAAATTGTACAAAATACACAAAATTTAGGAAACAGTAAGCCTACATATTAAGTTTATTCTTCAAAAAACCAAAACCGAACAAATATATTTTCTTACCAGCACTAGTTTTTGATCCATAAAGAACAAATTCACCCGAAGAACTGACAAAACCATGTTGTAAATAAACTGGAGTTTTACCTGGGTTCGCGATTCGATGCACTTCAAGTATATAACCATCTTCAGTTAAAACATCATGAATTTCCGCTGGATAATTATATTTCCGGATCAAATCAGGCTGAAAAACGTACAATTCAGAAATGTTACCGTAAAAACACATAATTTTTTAAATAATAAGCTTTTTTTTTAAAACTTCAACTTAATAGAAAAAAATTTTGTTTATAAAATAAAAATAAAATACGCCTACTACGAAATAGTTTCCTATTTCGTCTATATTAAATTAAAATTTTATGACCATGTAACTAGCTACTTAAAAGACAACTTACTATAATATATATACTATATTTTCTTCATTAAAGATCCATAAAATAAATTTATATCTAATGCAATGCTGTTGTCTTATTTTTTTATATAATATTTTAATTACATAAAATATAATGTAATTATTGTAATTAAAACTGATATATTTTAAATTTAATGTTGCGAAATTAAAAAGCTATTCTTGTTTTTGTGTTACCTATATAATAATTAGTCTCTTATTCTAGTCAACTTTATTTACATAAATACTCATAAGTGCATTATTTATGCACGTGCCTGCAAAAAATTTGCCATGTTTACACATTTACTATTAGTTGGGTGTACATATTATGCAATACAAATGCAAAACATTCTTACTAGATTTAATATAACGTTATAATATTATAATCATTTTTTTATATCAATGTCTAAATACTGTTATATTATGATATATTAATGTACAGATAAGTATGTTTATTCCATATAATTCTTATACATACATCTATTTTATGTATGTACATAAATTATAATATAAAGGGAAGAATAGAAAGCTTTATTTCTATCTAGAAAATTTCTCAACGATTATTATTGAACTTGAATTATTTAAGTTAGCATTGTAGTAATGTTGAAACTTAACAATTCATTGATTATTTAAATTTCGAAAGGAGCTTTTTAAGTGTACTACACTAAAGCATTTTTTTTTTTCACATATTACCTATATAAACATAAGATAAAAAAAAAAGTAATTACAGTCTCTATGATTTACATTAACTGGAAAGTTAGTCAATTACTGTACTTCTTATTTCTACCTTTACCAGAATAATAAAGAACAATTCTTGTTGCTATTTCATTACGTGAGTATGTGTGTCTCCTGAAGCTTAAAATATATATTTTCAATAAATTTTTATAATGACCTTGAAGTATAGTTGATTAAGCTAGATATTTTAAAAAGAAGTATTGCTATCTGCTTTATGTTCCATGATAAACAGAATTAAATGTTTTATTTAGAATTCATTATGATGAATATTATTCATCATTGGTCCTAGTTTGATAAGGTCTTCGTTATCATTTGGTATTGATGGAATCTATTCCGACTCAGGGTTTTACCAACAACCAAGATTATAAGAAATGTGTCAGTAATCTTTCCAACTGGGAATCATTGTATCCCAATTTCATCCTCAACAAATATAAAAAAAATCCATTGCGTGGTATATTAGAATCAAAAATTCCTGGAAATGGTGCCCCCGGTAAGAAATATTTTGAAGTTTCTGTATCTCCTTTTGAAGTTTTGAAGTTTCAATATCTTCCCTTTTTTCAATTTTTTCAGTTTCATTCTCATTCTCCCGTTCGGTAATTCCAAATAGCTTCTCAAGATTATTATTATCGTCAATTTGTATTATATTATGAAATTCATTATTTAGAATCTCTTCAAAATTAAAGACTGAATATCAGTATTATCTAAAGGAAGTCAAAGTCTAAAGAAATATCCAAAAACAGATAATTTGATTTTCTGATAGCGTTTTGTTTCTTACAGAAGCCATGATATTGCACATTCATTCATTAAATCTTACTTTTTAATAAATTTATATTTCATATACTTGTAATTACAAAAATAGAGTAGCCCAACTACTAAAAATTTTTATAAAAAACAGTTTCGAATTTTGATATAACATCAAAAGCACATGTATAAAACTTTTTGTTCATTTAAAAGTATATGTGGTCCGGCGGTACTTACCTATAAGTCTATTTATTTAACTCACCTAAATTTAAATGCACATGAACTTTATGTTTCCCAAAGAAGAGAAATTAAGAGTTTGTTTTTATCCGGTTTCAACAAAAACAAATTCAGTTTCTTATAACATTGAAAACTCCAAATTAGAAGAAAAGTTTTTACAATAGAACCTATTGAAAAGCTATCAATATTTTAAATTTTGTATCTTATTTTTTCAATTAAACAACCTATCAGAAGGAGAAATATATGGTACTTGTTAGTCTCGTTTGTCTAAAAATAAAAACCAGTTTTTAAGTGGGCCGAAAATGACTATAATTTAAGATCGTATCCATAAGTACCGTCCGTCGGCCGTCGAAAAAAGAATATAGAAAAATATCGTTATCTGTTACACATTAATCTGTTGGTAAGTACACATTATTCCTTTTTGAATTACTTATGCAGGTATATCACATATTACGGCAATATATTTCGCAAGTAGGTGAATTAATTTTAATTTTGATTGGCATCCAAAACGGAAGCCAAGCTATGAAAACTTCAGAAAATTTCTCTTGTTCAGATATCTTGTGCTAAGTTGTAAGTCGAGCATTTTATGCAATTATCCACAATGATTTTAGATATATTTCATTTTTCACTATATGCGGGCGTAAAATGATAAAGAAATTGAATACTAATTCTATGAGTTATATAGTTTTGCCTTTTCGCCACAGAATTATTACTAAACTGTAATAGATATTGAATTAACAGTTCGAAAAAATCAAAAAAAAATTAATTATATTAAAGATTATTAAACTTGCACTTACATATATTATAAATATTACATTTATAATATACATATGTATAACAAATAAACTATTAAAGTAATTGAATTAACCTGAAAAAATTAGCCCACAAATTGTTTTTAAAATGTTCCTGTAATTAAAATATACCAATTACGTATATGTTGGGACTATTACTTTGTAAATATAATTGCAAATTTTGCATTAATATATGCAGTTATCAATAGATTCTCATGCAAACTAAAAATAATCACATTATTGCATATTTATAAGACTACTATTTAATGTACCCATTGATTAAAGGTGGATTCTTAAGAAGAATAAAAAATAACATTTTTTTTCTGCGTTAATTTAGTATTTATAGAAATTGCACTTACGAACCTTTGCATTTTTTTTGTACTGGTGAAATTAGCAGACTTGAAACAATGGAGTAACAATAAAATATAAGGTAACTTATTAAAATATAGTCTTTATCTTTACGAAAGCAGACACAAACAAAAGACTTCTGGCTGAAAATTGGTTCTATTATACGTATATAGGCTTTTCTGATACAGAAAACTCGATTTGTGAAATTGATGCATATATCACATTTTTGCCTAGTATTTCATAAAAAAAAAAAATTTAACTAAAACTGAAAAAAGTTAGAAATTCAAATATAATAAAATATTCAAAGTTTATACTTAAGTAAAATTTAAAAATCATTAAGCTTATGTGTAATCTATCAAAATCTGTGACAATATTCAATTATCAGCATAAGTGAAAGATAATAAATAACTTGGCCATTAGTATAGTTAAATACCATGAAAAAAATTATAAAGATCATTTTATTTTTTTTTGTTCATGTATTCAAAAACTACAATATGGCCTTTTTTAAAACAATGCCACCAAAAGTTTATTTCTTGGCACATTTCATTATTATTTCTATATACAAGTCAAATTAATACAATAACTGCTAACACGAGTTATTTGAACATTAATCTTATTAATAAATAAAAAATTATTGAATTTAAAAGACTTTTTGTTCTTAAGTAAGAACAAGTATGACAACTTAGTATAATTATACACATAACAATTTAATTACAATTTGATTTATAATTGCATCTCAACTGCCTCATTACTAATTTTAAAATGAGAAAATTAACATTTAAAGTTACAAAATAAAACATATTTCTATAATATCTAATTTAACATTATTAAATTAGATTGATTTACATTATTACCCTATTAAAGAAGAATATGGTACAGTCAAAACTGGATATACAAAACTTGCTTTTCGGAATTTATTTTTTTCTTTGTTATTATTTGCAATCGGTATAAAATGAAACTTAATTAAAAACAAATTATTGGTAAACAACATAAGGGACAGAAATAAGGACGAGGAGTTTGAAATTACTGCTTTTTTTAATATTTCAAGTTTGAAATTCTGTAAATTAATGAAAATATCATTAATATTTAAAATTCTAAAGCATAATGCAATTTTTGCGAAATCCTCAATTTATTCAAGGAATTTTGTCATTTATTCTTGTATTTTGTTGAGATAATTTATTAATTTTGTAACTAATTTATGTGTGTCTTGTTGTAGTTATCAAATGAATGGCAACGATTACTAACTCCAATTAATAAACGGAATGCTTAATAAATCAATGATTACAATACTTGCTTGTAAATTGTTTTCTAGAACATCTTAATATTGCACAAATTCAAGTTCTTTGACATATTATTATTTAAAAGTCTTTTTAAATGCAGTTCTCGCTCATTAAATTATTTATTTATTTCGTACAGAAAAATGTACATACTTAAATTAATTATAATTATATACCTAATTAGTTCTTTGTTGCACATGAACTTAGTTCTTTCAATTATAAAAGCATATTGTCACCATGTTTCATTTCACTTTTAAACGTAAATATTAAATCAGGCAATGATTACAGTGTAAGTATCTGTTATCCAATCTATTTAATTATTTAAGTTCTATATATTTAAGTTTAACTGTTCTAATTTATCAACTTTACTCAAATTAAAATATAAATTATGTATTAAAATATAAATATATGATGATTAAATTAATTAGATATACACACTGCGAACTTTTTATAAAAGTTTAACTAACTAATTAAAAGTCATTAAAAATGCACAAATATTCAGTCTTTCTATATGCCTTATTAAGTTTAAGCACAATCAAGCCATTAGGATAAAATTACATGAAACGACTTCGAACTTTGAAAAATAATAATTTATATATGTGTTTATTAACATACCTTCAAGAACTACTTTTTAACAGATTCTAAAAATTTCTTGTTTAATTACACATGCTTTCGAAGCAAATCTTACTTATATAAAGAAGTTGATGTAAGTTATTGTTTTTTTTTTTCAAGAAATTTTTATGGATTCGATTATGGTAAGGAACAAGGCGCATTTAGTTTTTATGTGGATTGCAAATATAATTTTGAATAAATTAAATTGTTGCAGCCATAGCATAACTTGTAAAAATCTGCCGTTTAAAAATCATAGTAAGAAGACCTTTGAAATAAGCGTTTCACGCTTCCCGCGCAATCTCTTATTTTAAAACTATTTCGTAATCAATACATTAAAAATACATTACGAGTAAGAAAGGCAAAAATAGATTAGTTCACTACTTAATACATTTATTTTTACATAATCTTAATTGTAAAACTTTTTACGGAAATTATAGGAGCATTCTTGGAATTTAAAACAATTAATTACTTGAAGACGCAATAATAATTTTTTAATTAAAAAAAATAGTATATTAAACTTACGTTTTTATAATTTTCGTGATTTGAATTTATCATTATGAAAATAAAAATTTAATGTTTAAAAGATTAAAATGGCTGTAAACGAAATTTTAAAAAATTTTCGCATAAGTGTAATAGCAATGGTCTAAAAAACTCTGTAGAGATACTTGAAATCTATTTCGAAAGATTTTTAATTTAAAAATGGCTAATCAGCACTCTATTTCGATGAACAAATTTCTCTAATAAAAATGTAAAGAAAACGGCAAATTAAACAAATGAGAATGAAAACAAATTTTTTAACAATTCAATTATTTTTTTTCAAAGAAAGTACCCCTTACAAAATACCGCCTCGTCCTCTTCTACCGCTTCTTTCTTTCTACAATTAGTACAAAAATATTATTATTAATTAGTTATTCATTAATAATTGTTATTAATTCATTAATATATATAATACATTAATTATCTACATTAATTTTTTTTTAATTCTACCCTATTAATATTAATAATTAATGTAAACTTATACTTATGCGTATGTGTAAAATAAAATAAAATAAATTTATTATTTCATTCAAGTATATAATCAAATTCTATTTTAAATTGCCTTTAAAATATTTATTAATACAATTTTCATATTTAAATGGTATATTGTGTATATTTCAAAAATTCAATATGCTTGGATACAAGTATCTTCATCTTCCAGATAATATACATAAAGTACTTCTTAAGAAAACCTTCAATATCATTAATTGAATTAAAATAATATTTAACATAACATTTAAAAAAAATTGAGTGTCTATTTATTTGCTTCCATACTTCATTAACTAAAATTTAATTAATTACTTTTTAAATACAATTTCTCAACTCAAAATTAATTACTTTTAAATATAACACAAATATTTCACTATATAAGTAATAATAAATATTGAATTATTTATAAGCTTACTGTTCTTAACATCAAGTCTTCAAAAACATCTGATTCATGAATATTATTAAAATCATATGTTAATATACTTTCACTTTCTTTCTTTAATCGTTTTCCATTCACAGAATAAATAAAAGGTATTATCCATATAACAGTTAGAACACTTATAGTATTAATATTTTTTCTAAATAAAAATTCCATACTTAAATACTTATTAAACGAAATATAATATAAAGAGAAGAACCTTTATCATTTACAAGATCAAGTTCATTACTAAATGATATTTCATACGATTACCAATATTTATACGATATCATTATTATATTTAAATAAAACAAGAAGATTTAATAATAAAAATAATAATAAAGAGATTTTATAATATCGTAACAAGATAGCTTTTCGTTAAAGCTAACTTAGTAATTTATATTAAAAAAACAAATAAAAATACAATAATACATGGTATGAGATTATAGAATTAAGTACACGTGTATTGCTTTTAACGTTCCTAATTAACTTTAGTTCATTAAAGTTGGCAACACCCTTAGCGAGGTAATACAGTATGTGAATAAATTATTGCACATTTTTTAAACTTTCTTACTTAATTCTTTTTTTTAAAAACTTAACTTGCAACTGTTGATTAAGAATTCTGCAATATTGATTTTAAGTTTATGGCTTTTCAATTTTTTTTTCACTTGGAAATTTTTAGTCTTGTTTTTTGAGTAGTTTCATTATCTTTCGTACTATGCAAAATCAATGTAAAATTCAATTTTAAATTTCTTGAACAACATTTCTAAATTCGACTATAACTTTTAATTTAATGACAATTTCAGAAAAATTAGAGCATTTAAATATAGGTCTCCTTTTTAGCGTTTTTTGATTTCGTTATTTCAGAACTCCAAATGGAACAGATCAGACCTAAAATGGAGGAAAAGTTTTTTCTTAACCATGTCTGTGCTACAAATCTCACATGTGTTTTGCGACAGAAAATATTCACTAAAAATTTTTATTATCAAAGAATCTTGGGAAAGGATTTTGTAATTAAGCGGCCCTTGTGAAAGAGAAGTTGTTCTAATTCATTTCCAGAACATTTTCTTCTTAAAACTGTTGTGATTCCTCCATAACAATTTATTTTAACACTACATTTTCCAAAGATATTGGATTTATTTTGTAAATAATACAAACTGTACAATAATTAATAAACCTCCGTATTTCTCGAATTATCTAGATCCATTTATAATATTTATTAAAAACTTATTAATATCAAAAAAAAAATATTTATTTATTGCTAACTATATTTGTACAAAATACAAATACCATACTAATATATATATTGCTCTTGTTTCTCAAAAATCTCTTTAATACATTGATATCTCAACAAAGAACCGCAATAGAAGTTTTGCTGAAAAATTACGAAAATCTTCATATTACAAACGATTTAAATAAATGTAATTGCGGACATTAGTCTTAGTTTTTTATTTTTCAGCCTATTTTAGTAAAACAGAAGAAATTTACTTAATGATAATTGTACATTATTAGAATAAATTCGTTGCGAAAATAAAACATTCATTAACAAAATACAAATTCTATAAAAAATTGAATAAAAATTTCAATCATTTTACTGATAATAAAATCCAACATAACCTCATTTTATACGTCATATTTGCGTTTATTGTGCATTTCTCATCCCGTACATTAGGCAAATGTTATAGAAACCATTTAAAAAAAAAAAATCCATTATAAAATTACAATTATGTTTTTGAATACATGCAAATACCCTCATTATTTGTAACAATTACTTATAAGACTTAAAAACCAAATCATAATCATTCTTGGCATATTTTCAATAATTTTGGAGAAAATATGCCTAATAGTTTCACTCTGGCTGTTCGTCTATTTACAAAATTTCTAAACCATTCAAAATACAAAAATTAAAATATAGATATTAGACTTTATTTTTCTTGACCTTACTTTTTATACATCCCCGTCCTCAACAAGTTATAGCTCTTCAAAATTATTATGGAAACCCAGTACTTTTAAACATTAATGTCCAATTTACGAATTCTGTAAATGTCTTAAGGAAATATTTCTTCTTTCATAATACGCTTATAAATTAGTGTTGCACTGCTAAAACACACACTTAAATCTGACGAAATTTCATTCTACCTTTTGTCTCGTCAAAGTTCTGATCCACAATATTTCGCAAAATGCTATTTCTCGATTCTGGTCGAAATGTATTTGTAAATAAATCAATTACAAATTAATCTCAATATTAACACTGTCATATTCATAAGTAACTTATATTATCCTTAAACTTTTCCTAAATTTATACAAAGTTAATTCGCAAGATTGGTACTTAGATCATTTGCATTTTTAAGCTATCTAAAACAAGCTCTAAAATTAGATTGAAAAAAGGAAATATGCTGCTTCATAAGCCACTCATTTAATCAACTACATTTTTTTCTTATCAGCTTTAATTCACATCAAAACTTATTTTTGTGCTCTATAATAAAAATATATACTTACCAATTTGATTTGACCAGCAAATGCATATACCATCTTATCAATATTTTTTATTTATAATATTTTTATACATGAATTCAAGGACTTGAGAGTTAAGATAAGAAAATTGCGGTATATTATTAGGGAACGTAAATAAAAATAATATTTCAAAAATAAATTTTATTATATTTTTTTATTATACATAAATAATCAGTCCCTATCGATTAATTGGAGTGAAAATAGCGTATAATTGAGGAAGCAAAGTATTATTTTTTTCTGTGGTTTCTTATATTTTGACAATACATATTTAAATCGTGTTACATTTTTATACTCGTGATCAATTGATAAGAGAAAGAAAATTGTGTAAAATAAATTTAAAAAAATATGAATAAAATATCAAGTATTGGATTTTTAGGAGGCGGAAAAATGGCCCAGTCCATGGCCAAAGGTTTTATTAGTGCAGGTGATTATACTAAAATGTTCAATTTATTAATCAATACCATAATGAATTTTTCTTATATTAATTCAAAAAACTCTATATAATTAATTTTATATTAATTATATAGAGTTTTTCGAATTTTAAATTAAAACTAAAATATGAATAAACAACAATACTTACACGAAAGCACTTTTTGGAATTTCAAGTTCGACGCACAGATACATGTAAACGCTTAGTGTTTCGCAAATTTAAAATAGAATTAATGCAACAAATTTGCTCCTTTTTAGAGTACATTATTGGCTAAACTGTAATAGTTCATGGAAACTCAGTTTTTTCGACGATATAACATTGCAAAGTCCTCTCTGAGTAAATGAAAATAATTTTCAATTTTGTATGAAATTTCTGTTATGAGTTGTTAAAACTAACCTACAAATTCAAAAAAATCAAGAAGCTTACGTTATTATTTGCGATATAAAAATACAAAGGGATCTGCCGAGAAAAAATTTTGTGTATATACATATATTGTGTAATTGTTCGTTCCGACTTTAGATGCATATATAAAACAAGTGTAAACTGTTACATGTTCAGTGTGTTATCACTATCACCTTCAAAAGGAGGATAACTAATACAATAATAAAAACACGAATACGTAACAGTAACCTTTGTAACATAATTGCTTATTACGAGTATATTAAAGTTGTCTTCATAACTGTGTCCGCTGCTTTTGCTTGATTTATCAACAACAAAAAAACCTAAATCTAATTTTAAATTTCTTTAATAGGTGCATATACTACTAGTATCTGCGAAATTTCATAATAAATTTTTATGAAAAAAATTTGAATTAAAATTAAAATCTGACATTGACAAAAATGTACTTTTGTTATTTGGTTTTAATCCTATTAAATATCGCATTCTGCAATTAAGAAATCTAATTAAATCACATTTTTAATCATATAACATTTTCTATATGTTTATATAACATTTGATGCGCTTTTAAATTAAAGATCATTAAAAAAAATAATTTTTTCAAAATTTTTTTTAATATTTCTACATTTCTTTATGAAATAATTCAATTATTGTATTCTAAACAGATCTTTAATACATGCTTCTAGTAATTTTTAATCATAAATTATAATTAATTTAAATTGAACTTTTGGATTTAGCTAAATAGGCGTGCAAATAATAATAAGTAATAAAATGTTTATGAATAGAATACAAATTTTATTGAATAAATCGATCAAACTAAACTTAATTACAAACTAATATGATTTAATCTGGGAATAAAATAAATACGGATTTTTTTACTATGCTAATTAAAATTATTATGTAAAAATATATGTGTGTGTATTGTTTAACTTTCTTATTTTAATTTTGCGTTTTGTTTTAATAATACTTAAAAAAGCATAGTAAAAACCAAGAAAAACGAGAAAAAATAGAGTTGATCATGTCAACTATGTGATACCCGTACGAATTTATTGTTGTATGTGCAAGTAAATATGCTATAGCTGACTATGGGACAGACTATGACTTTCAGTTGCCGTATTACCATATAATTAATGCAAAATTTCAGTACTGTGTTTTTCAAAATACTGTGTGTGCCAAACTACTATTGAAGTTGTATGGCAGCTACTACCAGGAGTCAAGAAATGTCAACGATTTTTATCACACATAACAGCCCTAATAATATACACTTGTTTTCACGTAATTTCCATATTGTAATTCCAATAATTTCTGAGATAATGCCAAATAACTTTTGAAGTTGTATGGCAACTATCTATTTGGAGTTGTATGAGATCCAACCAACTTCATTTAATATAACTGTCATTTTATCATATTTTATTTTGCAAAATTTTTAAGATATAGCCAAATAACTATCCAAATAGTATGGCAAGTACCAGAAGCAACCAAGCAATTCCAATAACCCAGTGGGCCTAATAATATATTCGCTTGTGCCAAATTTCAATACTATAGCTTCTATAATTTCTCAGATATAGCCAAATTAATTTTGAAGTTGTATTGACAGGTATCCGAACCAGTGCCTGGATCATCGACTTAGATCAATTAGTTTTTAAGTTATCGTTGAGAAGAACAGACGGACAGACAAAGCTAAACCGACTCAGAATTGGACGCTGATCAAATGCATATACTTGAGTCTATATCTCAGACCATTATTTCTTAGCATTACAAACGGTAAGGCAAATTTAGTATACCCTACGCACATACGTTCGTACGGGTATAAATATTATGTCTATTCAATTCATAATTATCTCAATAAGGTGCTGAAATATATAAGCTTAAAACTTCAGTGTTAAAAAAGAATATTTAAATTAATTGTCACCGTTGTTACGTCAATAATAATTAATATTCTTTAGATTAGATAGTACGGTTAAGTACAGTGAAATATTCTCTATGATATTATCTGTTCTCTGAGCTTCAGATACCTCTAAATTTAATTTTGTAATAAATTTTGTAATACAACGAAATAAAAAAAAAATCTGATGTTCTCAGCACATACCCGACCACAATGCGTATTGCGTAGTTTAATGAAAGATTCAGAGAAGAAGATTATTGAAATGCTATTTAAATACTTCTGCTAATTTTAAACAAGTTAACAAGCTTTGACTTATCTAGTAAAATAAAAATTTGGTTCATAGTTGAATTTCGTTTACAAATTCCCTGAAAAATGTGTCAGTTAGTTTCGGTAAAAAACAGAATTCAAATACTAAAGTTCAAGACATTCCGTAGCTATATAGTCAAAAATATAAAATTGGCCCATAGTTCGGTTTCCGACCTTTTCTTAAAAACTGATCTTTATGAAAAATTCATTGTTTTATTAACCCGAATTTAAATAATAAATTTCAAGCAAATTGATTGATTACTTTTATATGAGAAGAGTATGAGAAGAAAAACAAATTTGGTCCGTAGTTAAAGTTCTCTCGATAACACTTTAATTTCCAAAAAAATTGTCGACTTGTTGTATTGACGGAGTTTATATATAAATTTTCAGAAAAGTCCACTGATTATTTTTTTAAAAATAGTTAAAAACGTAAAATCGCCCCGCAATTAAAATGCAGAAAATTAATATATCCCAAAAGCTGACCAAACCGCTTCACCCTTTGAGAAAATTCAGATAAAAATTTTATAACAGAACTTAAGATACAGACAGGTAGACTGACCACCCTCTTCTTATATGCAAGGTTATCGGTAAAAAAAATAATTAACTTAAAACATTAAAAGTTTAGAGTTGAATTTGAATAATTAATATTGGGAAGTTGCCCTTTTATTACATTATATGCGTATATATGTATGCACATATAATCACTTTTTTTATACCCCAACCTAATAATTTTTGAAGGACTTGGTCTATTCTGTGAATTCCGTAGTAAAATTGTAATTGTCCAGAGGAGGTTAGATTTATATTTAAACATAAAATAGACTCTTATAAATAAGGCTTGTTTCATTGTAATCAACGAACTATTTCAAATATGCCCCTCTCGCGAAAAAATTTTTAGCACCATATTTCTGAATAATATTTATTTCAAAAAATTTTCTAGAAATTTTAACGCTATACATTGTATTTGCATATAAAACATGTACTCGTATTCTATTATAACAACACATTTATGAATATAATAATAGGAACATAATTATCACCTACATATAGCTACAAAAAAAACATATCTAAGGTGAACGCACCCTTCTTCTAATTTAAATCAACAAAAAACTTTTCTATATAATTTTAAATTATCCTTTTTTAATTAGACATTTTACACATATTTTAATTGTATAGGTCTTTCAAAAGCAGAACAAATATTTGCAAGTGTCCATCCAAATGATATAATGAGTTTTGAAGCATTTAAGGTAAGTTACAATAAAATGAATCTGCAATTACTCTTTTTTTTATTTTATGCATTTCATTATGATTTTTTTTGTTATTTTAATGTTAGTCTATGTTGTTGTATGGTATCCTTTCTATTAATCTACATTTTTATATAAAAATATAAATGAATGTTCATATACAAATTTAAACTATGTATTTTATTTTTTAGCGTTTAGGAGCAAATGTGACTATTGAAAATGATCCAGTCGTTCAAAAGTCAAATGTAATTTTTGTGTCAGTAAAGCCAAATGTTGTAACAAAAGTTTTAGAAGAAATTAAGCCAATTAGTGATAATAAACTTTTTATATCAATAGCTATGGGAATAACACTAAAAGAATTGGAACAGGTGTGTATGAAAAAAAAAATTTCATTCCTATTTTCATGAAAAATTTCATAATAATTATAAAATTTTCGGAAACACTGAGAGATTTGAAAATGATATTAAGTCGGTAATTAAAATTTAAAAAAGGTCGGTAATGTTTTCATACCTCTGTAGCTTAATTGATAGACCGTCTGCCTAGAAAGCGGTAAATCACTGTTTCGTGTCCAGTTTGAGGAGACAATTTTTTTCTGTTTTGACTCGGTCCCTTGATTACGTCATCCATCAGTTCTGTGACTCTATGAAGAAATTTCCATTACTTATTCTCATATTAAAGAAAAAAACTTTATTATTGAAATTTTAGAAATTTCAGATTATTTATAATAATGAGAAAGTAAGGAGTTTGGAAAATTATTTTTGTAAATTAGAAGGAAGTAAATCATTGTAATTTATTATATAGGTTTCCTCATTATAATATTACAATTTTAATATTTTTAAGGTTGCTTTTAAATAATTATCATTAGTCAAAGTGCATTTTTCTGCGCATGCTACACTTCTCCCGGGAATTTACATTACATAATTAAATCTTTAAAATTTACTTTGTATTTAGTTGAATTTTTACTATGAAAATAGACTTTCATATACGTTAATTTATTTTTTTTTACTTTTATTTCATAATCAAAATATATAGGTACTTTAGAGCGATTACCAAAAAATTAAAGTTTGATTGGTTTAAGAAAAACATGTAGTTAAGAGCAACAAAATTGTAGAGGCTCTCTTACGTAAGGCTCGATGTGACAATAATGAAAGTAAAATAAAAACGAAAACTACTTACGGTCTAATTCTGTTTACAATGTATTGTTTACATGTGATCGATTCAATCGTCTCTAAAACACTAAATCGTAAGAACACTATATTTACAGGACTTTACCTATTACGCTAATGTTACTATTGTACCTAAATACAAATAAAGAATGACATTGTGTAGGTGTTTATATTTGTTTTTTATAAATTTCTTGGCCAATTGCCAATTACTGTACAAAGCAATGTAGAGATCAATTTACCAATAATATGCCTGTGTAACTCAATTAGCACAGACGACATTTGTAGGTCACTTCACTGGTTCGAGTTCAGCTTGAGGAGAAAAAATTTTTTAATTTTTCTGTCTTGACCCGTTCCTTTGGCTAACATCTGTTCTGCAATCCTATGAAGAAATTTTCGTTATTTATTTCCAAAAGAAATTTAATTTTTATTATTTTTCTGATGCCAAGAAGTTTTACGACTATCCTCAGATTTAGATTAAATATTAGCTTTTGTCGAATATGTAAACAGTCACTAAATCCAATTAAAAATATTTGTTTAACATTATCACTTTTCTGATGGTTCAACAATATTTAAAAATAAATAATATTAACAAAGCTCTTTAGCTTTTAAAATAATTTTGAAGACGCAAATGATTAAAAATAATAAATCTAATTTTGTCTTTATTTTTAGATGAAATGTAAAGCGTTAATAATTTTTTAAGCGTTCTTAAGCGTTATTATTCTTAATCACCTTATTAAATCTAAATTTTGATTTTTGTTTAAAATAGAAAATTTAAAATTTGTTCTCTGATATTTCGATTAAAAATTTTGTAATAACAAATGACAATATGACAATAGAGCTGGGTAGAGCGATTTTGAAATATAATTTAAATTTCTAATAACCTCCTCCTTATTTCTCACTTCGCACATACAAAAAGTGCGAAGTTGAAATTCATAAAAAGCAGGCATCAAACAAAGTTAAATATCAAATACCTTCCCAATCTTAAAATTATTAGGGCTTGTTACAATTTAACTTTTTATCTACATTAAGTAATAACAAATAAAAACGTTTCAGTCGGTATAAACCGATTGAATTATACCCTGCACCTTTAGTTATTGTATAGCAATTACTCGAACCTCTAAAACCATTCTATAGAAACTTCACGGATATGTCTGACCTATAATTGGACACCCGACTGCCAAGTTTCATGAATCTGACAATTTTTCCAAATATTTAAAGTTAGCTTTTGGAGTTGTATGGCAAGTACCTGAACCTGTCAAGCAATTAAATCAAACAAACTCTTTTAGTTGTATGGCAGCTACCCAAATCCGTTGTCCAAATTAGTCCAATTACAATAGGGTTCGTCCTTGGCACAAAAGAAAGAACTTGTGAAAGTTTGGTGCCGATTGCATTATTCGTTTTTGAGTTATCGTGCGATCGGACGAACGGACGGACATCTCTAAATCGATACAGAATATTACGCTGAGCAAGAATATATATATATGTCCGTGCCGCAGATGACTCCTTCAAGTAGTTACAAACTCCATACCAAAGTTATGGCCTTCACGAAGTGCAGAGTATAAAAAATATCTTCCTTTTGAAATAATTTCCTTACAGTTATTCTATTACCATAAAATATTGCATAAATTTAGGAGAACTTCATTTAGTTATTAATATAATTATGAAATGCTTAACGCGATCTTGAGCCATAATTTCGAACAATTCGTGTAAATATAAAATTAGAATTTTATTGTTAATTAGTTTATATAAGGTCAAAAGTATACTTATAGGTAAGAGGATGATTCCTATTAAATTTTTCCTTTTTAAAAAGTACGACAAAACTAGTAGAGTAACTATAGGGACTGAAATTTGCAAATTTTGATGATAAATATCAGAAGAGGGATAGTTTTAATGAAACTAAGTTTAAAGAAAATTAAATATTTATCGATATTTATAGCTATTTGAGATAAATCGAAGTTGCCGTGCAGAAAAAAAACATTGCGATTAATTTGAAGGATTAGTTCAATAGTCTGACATTTGTTCATAGTTTTTAATGGTAGAAGAAGTAAGGATTGCTGATTTTTCTCCATTTCCCGAATGCATTTATAATCCTTTGTATTGTAGCTTTCTCAATTGAAGGAAGTCTAATGTACTATTTGAAATTTAAGAACAATCAATAGAAAGAATGAAATTTGGGACACCTGAGCTTCAAATTAATTGCATCAAAATTAAAAGCAAATATTGATTTCACCTACATATATACAGTACTTTTCTAAACTTAAATAATTTTTGAAAATTTCCCTTCATATATGTATGTTTGTGTGGTCATATTAAAAGAATATATAAATATTTTTTTCATTTTCATAATATAGAGTTTGTCATCAACTTCACGAGTGATACGAGGTAAGAGATAATTTATATGAAATCACGAAATCTCTAAATATTATTGGTTTCTAATTTTGCTTAGCGATGCCTAATATAGCTGCTATGATACAAAAAAGTTGTTCTGTATTTGTACGTGGTTCCAAAGCGGATGATGATGATGCAAAAGTATGTTAACTAGACAATATTTTATTAACCTAATCATTGAAATACATTTTTGTTTTAACTTATAAAATTTCCCTGTTTTACATTTTAAGGTAACTCAAACTTTGTTTGAGTCTCTTGGGACATCTGAAGAAGTTGAAGAAAAACAGTTAGATCCAATTACTGCTTTAAGTGGAAGTGGTCCAGCTTATGTTTTTGTGATGATTGAAGCTATGGCTGATGGTGCTGTTAAAATGGGTCTACCTCGTGATTTAGCATACAGATTAGCATCTCAAACTGTTTTGGGTGCTGGGCATTTAGTTAAAAATAGTGGAAGACATCCCGCTGAGTTAAAAGATGATGTCACTAGTCCTGGCGGTTCAACTGCAGCTGGTCTAAGTCGCTTGGAACTAACACGTAAGCTAATATTACATGAGAATAAATTTTCAAAAATTAATAAAATCTTATAAATTTTCAGTATTTCGAGCATCAGTTGCTGGTGCTGTTGAAGCTGCTACACAAAGATGTCTAGAAATATCTTCACAAAGTTCGGGCAAATAGTACTTATGTCAATAGCCAAATACCGTTTTATATAGATTCACATAGTATATGTATATGTAATTATAATTTGGTCCAAATATTGATAGTCAAAATTATTAGGTTTAAAATATTAAAATTATATTTTAAATTATTACGTTTGTGTCAATCGTTTTACCTGTTAAATTTAGCGAAATTAATAAATTTTTGATATCACACAACATTATTTTCATAATTACACATTTTGAAATTAAAAGAAATTTACATTTGCAGTATTATGAAGAAACAACTATATTACCTTGGCTTCCAAAATGTAATTCACATTTAAAAGCTAAATTGTGTATTAACACTGTGTTATTGTATTTTGTAATTCAAGGTATGCAATTGTGTCACTTAACAATAATTGTACTATAAATTATTTGCAGCGAAAGAATACTATCCGGATTTTCGGATGAATCATAATTTAGAATTCTGATTGGAGCCTTGAAAAGAATAGATTAAATAAGATTAGTTAATAAAGAACTTCGCAGTTTTTAATTCTATATCTCACAAACAATTTTATAGCATCGTAAAAACTGAGATTTTGTACGTATTAAATATAAGTATAAAAACGAAAGAAGTAGAGTTTTTTTGACAGCTGTCACATAACTTCAAAAGTTATTTGGTGAGATAAGTGAAGGTTCAACATTGAAATTTCGTCCATTATTTGTGTTACATCAGTTATTACCTCAAATAAAAGAATGTTAAACTAAAATCTTAAGGGTTAAAACTAGCTATGCCAATAGTAGTAACAGAGTTTCATTTACAATACTGATAAATTTAGTATATAGTATAGTTTTAGCAACAGAACAGTATTTGGGCATTTACGTACAATATATGCGTTTATGAGACAGTGTAAATATGCACATCAAATAATTTAGGAAGAATAATTTCATCCTAAACATATGCAATAAATTATGTGTAACATTCTTGTTATACACAATCAATTTGTTCTTAATCCAAAATTTTTATTATTGAAAATTGAAACTTGAAAATTCATATAAAATATTTTCGAATAAAAAAAAATAGTAATCGAATTAATAACGTTTTAGTGAAACTTCTTTGTATAAAATATATTTCAGAATTTTTAGTTTTAATACTATTCAATAAAAATTCAAATAAGTTATAAAACTATTCTGCCTTCTAGCGATTTTTCTACACAACGCAATTTGCAGTTGTAGCAAAACACAACTATTATAATTTTTACGTCTAAATTTGCTACTCAATCTGCTAGCTATTTTTTATTGAATCTTAACAATATATCAATTGTGTAGTTGTTTATTATAGATTAAAATAGAGGAAACTACGCTGTTAGTTCTACTGACCTAATAACTATTTTTGCAATATTGAAAATTATAATAATAATTTTTATCAATATAAGATTTGTTTTTTTTTTTAAGTTCAATGTACAATTAGTTTTATTACCTATTCTAAAGTGTTTTTTAAAAAATATTTGAAAACTATAAACATTCTCATTAAGTATACTTAATGGAAGCAATATAGCTTAACTATAGCTGAGTACGAAAGTACTTTTGTTTTGAAAACAATTCGCAAAGCAAATATTGTTTTGAAGAAGTGTGTCAATATTCTAATTCTCCTTTAAATTCTTATCTAATCTAAGATTAATAATTCATATATTCTATTTAGATTATTTAAATAAAACCCCCCATTAAACTTTGGAAGGCCATTTTTATCAAAAAATTATATTTGTTTATAATGAACTTTCAGATTAAGTGTGCATAAATTATTTAGTAACATAAATCATCCTTAAAAATGGGTGTGTAGAGAAATATGAATATGTATACATTACCTAAGAGCAAATATTTCAAAAATTTCAAACACCATTTTTGTTTAATATTGCTCAAAACAATGCAGTTTAGATAAAATAATGAAAAACTCTTAAAAAAATGAGTCACAATTTGGTTTATTTGAAACACTTCCGACTTGGAAATTTGAAATAGCTTTGTTGACAAAATTCTTAAAGCACATATGTATTTGAAAAAATTACATTGTTTACGTTTAAATAAAATTTGTAAGAAATGCATACATACGTACATCCAATTTTAGTGTCATTAACATTCTTAAGATCGATTAATCACCATTTTCCAATTACTTACATATTATGTAATGCATGTCATTGTAAATTTTTCAGTTTATTGAATTCTTTTAAGTAATTTTTAAATATACATGTATGTACATTCATACATTACACGTATTGACAGTTTTCTAATTTTAATAATTCGATAAATCCCTATAACTATATGTATATGTGTACATACATATAAATTGTTATCATTGTTAAGGTTAGTAAACTTCTTGCATACAATATACTTTAAATCTTTTAATTTTCAAAATGTGCAATTTATAAAAATTTCAAATTTTACAAAACATTAAGAAGCATGGGTGGTCAGTTTTCCATTCATATGAAAACTCTTTACCTACTAAAATACCTACTTTTACAAAATTTGAAAAACAAAAATTGATTTTAAAAAATTTGAAATTTTTGAAAAAAAAAACTAGAATTTTGTATTAGGAAAAACAAAAAAAAATCTAGTAATCAAAAAATTTTTTTTCGAAACTTTTCTTGGTAAAAAAAATTATAGGTTTTTAATTTTCGCCAATTTTTATAAGAAATGGTACCTATATGGTTTGAAATTTTTAAATGCATTTTGCTCAGACTGGGTGCGATTTAAAAAATTGAAAAAAATATTTTCGAAATCTAGACATCATTTGGCACCTGAAGTTATTAAAATTATCCAGCTGGAGCGAATTTTTAAAGGCATGCCATATAAATTTTGACATTTCTTTTAATAGAAAAAAATTTTTTTCAATAAATTTAAATTTTTACACAAAATGGAGTTTGTAAATTATATGGTAGGTATATTATGAAGATAATGAATAATTAATAAATAATTTAATGGGATTAATAAATTTTAAACAAATTTCTAGAAAAACTAAAATTGGTGTCCTGTTGATGCAAAAAAAGAGGTGTTCCAGTAAAGCAATTAAGTTAATATACGCGATTGAATAGAAATAAATTTGATAGAAGAAAAACATAAATGTTTGCCGAATTAGATGAATTTCATAAGAAAATTTGAAGTTTGTTTGAGAAATTTTTGGATAAGGAATTCGTATTTTTCCAAATTTGTTGATAACGGAATATTAAATTGAATTTAATTTTAGTTTTATCAACATCTTAATTTTAATTGAATTTTTGATTCACAATATTTTTGGCTTTTGTGCTATATCTGTACAATAAAAAGTTTTTAATGTTTGAGGACTTAAATTAAAATTTAAGCAGCTGGAAATAATTCTATGCACAAAAATCTCCAGGATTTAATAAATTTCTTACGAAATTATTCTACGAGTAGTTTGAAAAAACTAAAAAATAAAACAAGGGAAAAATTTGATTATGCTTAAAGTTTGAATGCTTAATATTCCGAAAGTATATAAAATACAGAATTAAATAACATGTTTATTTTAACACCTTTACTAAGTATTTTAGAAACTGTTTGTTTGAAGCCCCTATCTTCGGAACGGAAGTTATAATCAAAAAAACTGAGATAAGTACAAACTTCGTAAAAATTTGTTAAAATCCTTGTATCTCGGAAACCATTGAGATTTCACACATTTTCGACCCTCGTACCAATAATACATGTTGTAGTATACCTTTCTGAATCACCCTGTATATATTCTGAGATTAAATTAATCCTATAATGAATTCTATAATTATTAAAAAATGAAATTAAAATAATTTTGATTTAAGCACCAAAATGTGCATGTGTTTCCGTGTTGATTTTATTTTATTTACGAGTAGAAAAGGATTAATTTTTGCAGAATTTGAGGAAATTACAAGATTTACCGTAATTGTTTACCTTCACATCTTGAAAAATAATTGAAATTTTTGAAAATACAATAAATAAATACAAAATAGCATTTGGAACAAGAAAATTAGCATTGCAAAGCTTATTAATAAAGAGTCATTAAATTTAGTGGAGTCAATAATTTTAACAAAATGTACAATAACTTATTGTAAGAGCTTGGTGCAATGAAAATCATATTAAATACCACATAAGCCAAAGAATTGTTTTAAGCCGAAGCTGTAAATTGAACCGAGTAATCCACAATAATTTAAAATTGCTTCTGTTACACCATTTATTTAAACAAAAAAATTCAGCAATACTTTAAAAATAATTTTATACTTGAAATTTTAATATTATATTAGCAAATAAATAATAAATTCACTCTGGGGTGTAATAAAATGCATAAAGATTATAGGACGTAAAACACAAAATTGTATTTTATAAATTTTACACAGGTGATAACATTAAAAGCATTAAAATGCCTCATAATACATAATCATATTAACAGTTATTTATTACAAAATATTATAAAATATATTTAACATAATAAAAATGGTGAAGACAATGTACATGAAATTGTAAAAGATATTTATCAAGTATAAGATGAAGGTAGAAAGAGAGTATTTTAGGTAATTTTATTGTTGTCGAGTAATAAATATACAGCTTAATTATATTGGTACATACGTATGTATATATGGAGAATATATTTTATTGCAGTGCGCAAATAATTGTATAAATGAATTACATACTTACAACGTAGGAATTTGAATTGCTAAATTCTATATAGGTTTAATAATATCAAAATGTGATAGTGTCACACAAACACCTACTTGTATATAACAGTTCCTCATAATCTTAGAAAGAATTTCACATAATTTTTTTTGTTCAAAGTTTTTGATTACTCTATATTAAGAAAAGCTTCCAAAAACTATTTAAACCTTAATTTAAATTACAGTAATGCCTTCGCTCCAAGTATGATTTCATAATTCTTGTTATTAGCTGTAATATGATTTTAGCTAAAAGGTAAATATGTACGTTTTACGATCCTTATTGTACGTCTTTTTAAATTGATGAAATAGCAACATAATTTCTAAGTGATATTTCGAAAGCAGGTGATTTATTGGAAAATTTTTCTTTGGAATTGATATGTGACTTGATAGTGAACAACGTGGCTGAATTGTTTTGTGAAACATTTTAAAACCATTTATATATAAACACATAAATAAATCTAAGACATCGGGTGACAGATGTTTGAAATTTTCACGTGAATTTTTTAAATTTTTCTAAAGTAAATGAATACTCAACTTATTTGTGTTCCAATCTAACATAGTTATATTATTTTATTAATTTTGTTATTATACTCTAAACACAAATGTAAAAATAAACGTGCATATTGATCTTCCAAATGACCATTTCCCTTTTATTTTTATCAACAAAAAATTTTTGAAACAAAAACAAAAATGTTAGAGAAGAAGTAATAAAATTTAAAGCCGAAAGATAGCTTATACTCGTATCTTATCAGATTAAGATAGAGAACATATTAGATATTTTCGTTTATTCAGTTCTAGAATAGTTCTAGCTTGTAGTACGTTCGAAAATTGACGGTACATACACTGAAAATATAGATCGTTCGGAAATTACTAGCTGCAATAAGGTGCGTTCGAAAATTCAATCTGCAATAAAGAAGTGTTAGAAATGTAAGCGCAGACCTCTAACATAAATTTTGTCGCTGCCTCATGAATTTTTTAAATTAAAATTCAAAAAAAAATTTAAATTTCAAAATAGCAGATTCAGATATTGAAAATTTTCCTATTTTGCAGTGAATTGGAATGCGAAAAGTATTGGAATATACGATTTCATAAACAATGTCATTTCTGCTATTTTCGAACGACTGATTATTTAGAAGTTTCAGAATTTGTAGACTGCGTCAAAAAAATAACTTAACTAAAGTTTTTGCTTACTGTTTAACGCTGTGACTTAGACTTAGTTCTATAATGCAGAACTTTCAGCGCAGCGTGCATAAACGAAAATCTCCCTTCTTTGAAAATAGAATAATTTCATAACTAAAAAGAATCAACTCAGTTCGATCAGAGAAAGAAATTATTTATAATTAATTTTAATATTATCGTATATTTAATTTTAAATTTTCATTCTAAACCAAAATATATCGTATAACTTTCAATTTATACATTTTTTTGGCAAATTATGTAAAATTCATAAAAGATTTTTCTATTCTCCTTATAACGTTTACATTTTTTAAAATCAATTTTGTATTTCATTTAATTTCAAATCTTGTATAGTCATTAAATTTCATTACATTTTTTTTTCAGCACAAATTATTTTTTATTTTTTATATAATATAAAAAATAATAAAATCTGTTTTATTTAATAAATTTTTTTCTAATGCAAAATTACAATTTATACCCTAAATTCTAATTTACATATTATTAAAAAAAAAAATTAAATCAATTGAGATAACATCAATAATTAGAAATTATTCTTGGTATGGAATGAGTAAAATATAATTGTTTTATACATAAAATGCGTACATTCAAAATAATTACTAAAATTTATTTAATTATTTATATAGGTATGCAATAAGTATGCAACATTCATTTTTACTATTCATTCAAATATTTTATAATATTTACAAATATTGGCAATACAAACATACATAAATCATTTTTATAATTTCAAAAATCACAGTTTATCACACACTCTGTAACATTTCAATCTCACTTTAGTAACATTTTAAAAATAATTAAAAACATTTTTATAAAAATGAAATTTTAAAAATTTACAAAGTACATTAATCTATTATTTAAATTATAATTAAAATAGGAATTTTACATTGTAATAAATGAAAATGTAATTTTTTACGATTTGTTTTTTTTTTTCTTTTGTTTTTGAATAAATAATAATTTAATTAAGAGCTATGACGATATAAGTAAAAATTTTTACTTATTTATAATATTAAATTCATGTAATTAGTATTTTATATACATATATATATATCTATGTTGTGTAATCAATAAAAATAAAATTATATTTATAATTTATATTTTAAATTTTATTTCAATTCGGCACCGTAACTAAATACCATGGTAGGAACATTGTAACTGCAAATGCAACAACACACGTTGCACATACCATTATTGAATTTGATATTCTTATATTACTAACTAATGATCTACGGTGTGCTACATAATCATATGTTATATTATGTTCTTCAGGATTTTTTTCATATTCTAAAACTTCAACATCAAAACGAAATCTAACTTTTGAATTTGATGATTCTCTACGCCATACCAATTGTCCGGATGATTCACGCCTCTCTAAACTCCATGTTGGTTCTTCAGGTACTAAAAAATAAGATAAGAAAGAAGGTGGTTTTAATATTAATAATTTCTTTATATACGTTTACATTTTTAGTACATATTTATTCTAATTTTAATTATTTAATTTTTAAATTTTGCATAAAACTTTTATATTTTTCGATTATTGATTAATCCTAATTAATCCTTGACTGTTTTTAAAATTGAAGTACAATTTTTTTTATAATTAAGAGAAGCAACAAAATACAGTAAAGTAACTCTTTTTAAAATATTAGAACTATTTGAAATCAAGTAAAAAAGGATAACTTGGGAAAACAAAAAATCTTAACTTCTAAGAAAAAATGTTTAAGTAGTAAATTAATTAAAATGGAATGTTAAGAAAAACAGTGGAATATCTGAATATTCTGTTGAAAATATTAAAATACAAAAATATGTATTGTTGAGAATTACAATGAACCGTTTCCAATTCCACTATATTTTAATTTGATTTATTTTCTGATTTATACACTTTTACCACAATAGCTGCAGTTGTCAATCCTATTTTAAAACATTAAAAAATATGCATTAATTCTAAATTGCTGTGATATTAAACTGCGTCACAATTGGATAAAAGTGTCAAAATTTATAACGAGAACATTGGGAATGATCAACTCAGGGTGTCTTAGCATTATGACTTTGAATCAAATTCTAAATTTCAGTGTCATTATTGAAACTGACTAATTTTTAATGTTGAAACAAAATCACAAGCAAATAATAATTTTAATAAAATTTAACAAAATGAATTATGGTAGCATTTTTCAAAATTTAATTTCATAGAAATTAATGATGTTTGAATAGAATAGAATTAAATGTATAGAATTTTTCAAAATTTTATTTTACTTTGATATTAAAGTGACATCGAGTATTTGCTTTATGAGGCTTAATTCCTACAAAGAATTCCCACAAAAAGTTTTTAAGAATAGTAAGCAACCTGTAGTTTGATGTATATTTCCGGAAAAAATAACATTTTTATTGCTTATTACTATTATTAATTAAACTATTACTACTTAAGTATTTAAAAAATTATGCAGGCTTTTCTAAAATTGTAATTTTCAATTCCAAAAATATGTAGAGTTTCCAATACAAAGTAATAACCTACATAATATATTTGATATATTAAATTACTATTAATTCCACTTATTACTTAGTTATTGTGCAAATTCCTAATTTATTATGAATAGCTTATGAAAGCCTAAGTAACTCAATTTTCCTGTAATTTTATTTTTGTGTTATTATTCATCGATTGGAAATGATCGAAAATTTCATAAGGTTTATAAATTTTTATTTGCAGTAATATTTTTATTTTATTTTGATTAAATATTTGAAAAAACACCCATAATTAATTTATAGTTTAGTTTGGTTTATGTTTTCTTTTTGCAAATTTAAATCACTATTATTATAAGGTTTGTCTGATGTTAAAAAAATTACTTTTTTTTGTAAATATTATTAACATTGCGTGATCCGAATTATTTACTAAAAATAGATATGTATGTATATATTGTTTATATAAATTAATTGACATAAATCAAAACAACTATGAATTCAAATTTTTCAAAACAACTTTCAAATTTTAAAATAATAATTCTTTATGATTACTGAACTTTCAAATTAAATTTGTGCAAGTAAATATTAACGATATAGACGAATTTTTCTATTGAAAACAAACAAATATAAAAATTGATCACTAAATTAAACTATTTGCCAAATGTAAAATTAAATTTTAATTATTCATAATTATTGAAATTCAATAAATGATTTTAAAATGATGAAAAATCTTCGTAATCAAACATAACAATGCAAAATGCATTGTGCATTGTGCAACTTCACAAGTAAAATTTTTAAGTGCATAACACTACCACCTACATTTATCTAAAGCAACATAATAAAAATTTATGCAATTTAATTCTCCCATTCTCTTCTTTTATTTATTTTATGTTTTTAAATACAATTTGTAAGAAAAATACGAAACGATTACTAAGAAAGCTTGCGATCAACTAAAACTTATTCCAAAAATAATAAAATATATTAACATATAAATTAAAGAGTATGTTTAGATTAAGAATAAAAACAAAAAAAAAAAGAAAAAATAAAATATTTTTTATTTTTTAGATTTAGATTTGTAATCACTTTTTAATATTATTATTTTTATTAGATTGTAAAAACTTTTTGTTTTTGTTTTGATAATCAATTCCCTGATAACCGCTTTGTTATACTTGAAGTAATTAATTCATAATTATTTTGAAAGGGAAAAATTACAGAAAAAATTTAATTATAACTTTTTATCTTAATAAATGAAATTAGCAAAAATTCCACTTGAACAAAAAATACAAATGTGAAAATTGCAAAAAGGAACATTTGTAGCTATCCCATTCTTAATATTAATGTGCATGGGTCAAAGAACATTGTAAACTCACACATGAAATAGAAAAATTTTAATAATATTTAGAAGGAGTTAGTAATTATGCAATTATAAGACCATTATTTATTGCCAAATATTTCGAAATATAATTAATGTACCAAAGAGCCCTCAGATTTTCTGAAAATCTGAAATCGAATACAACACTATAATAATTCCAATAAAAGAAATATTTTACTTATAATAATTGTGCTCCGCCTATACTGTAGCTTATTAGTACTCATAATATAGTACTAAGTCTTCAATATATGCACGATAACAAAGACTATTAATTAATCATAATTTTACAATAATAAATTTATAAAAATATAAACAGAAATATAAAAATAATTAATGATTTGACGTATTTTATAACCTGCACAGTTGAATATGAAATATGAGTTAAAAAATGGACTTTAGTACAAGAAATTATCAATAAAGAAAAGAAAAAGTGATATAAAAATTAAAAATACTTATTTTAATCAATAATTAAACTTTCTTTTAAAAAATTTTCTTTCTATCGCTTATCATAAAAGATTTAGCTTACGATAATCAAAGGCCTTTAATTTCTTTAAATTAATGTAAATTTTAATTGTTTATACTCGCACAGATCTAACAGATTAATAATTTAAATTTTTTTCAAGTTGATAACCTGATAATGTTTCAAGGTTGCTATGATAAGCTGCGGTAATGTTCCAAGGTTATTGATTGCTTTCAAGGACGGGTTACTTTTCAATATTTTGAGGTTTTAATCTAAATTACAAATAGTTAGGAGGCGGAACTTTAATAGAGTATCGATCTTATTTTCATTAAACTCTGAAAAAGAATGAATTACAAACCTTGCACTTTTGATTAAGAAAGTAAAAAATAACACTCCTTTTATGAGTGCAAAAAATGGTTTGCACCTTAAAAATTGTAGATTAAACTCACGATAACAAAATAATTTAAATTTATTGTTACCAAGTTGGTTATTGATTTTTATTGATTAATTATTGATAATTAAAAAAAAGTTATGAACGCAGCTGGAATAAAGGGTGAAAAAAAATTATTTCACAATTTGCGCTAATAAAATATTCACCCATTAATGTGTGTAGCAATTTGTGTATAATTCTATTGTGAACTGTATGTATAAGACAACTTTTTCACCCTTATTTTACAGCATTATAACGCCCACGTCTGTTGTGTTATACTATAATAATAAAGCTCTAATAATAATAAAAGAAAGCTTCGACGACTTTCATTTAAAATGGATTCAATTTAAATCAAAATAGCTTTAGTTCCGAAAAAATAAAAGTGCCCAAAATTTATATCCCTAATAAATAATAATCCCCTTGTTTAACTATTAGTAATCCTGTATAAATACTTACCAACACATGGGTAAGGGTGGACACAGGTGTACTTCTGTTTTAGTACCTAATACTTAAACAGATCACATTGAAATTGAATATAAAATTTAATGTGAAAATTAAGACACAACCCCATATTTAACAATCTCAACCGTACAGTGCGTAAAAATGAAGCTAAAAATTGAGGAACTTTTTTTTTATTTAAAATTTTTTTCGGACCTTTTGGAATAAATTTATCAAATTTTCAATTGCAGAATAATTTGTGATTAGCATAGCAACAAATAAGAAACAGGAGGAAAAATTCAAAACAATCAATTTACTATCATGAATTTAATCTACAAATTGTTTTAAATGCAACGCAATCATTTTACGAAAATTAAAAAAAGAGATCATAAAACGGAAGCAAAAAATATTCAAATCTTATACTGCAATCATTTATTTCCATTCCAAAATGAAAAGCTTATTAAATGATGATATGTGACAATAATATTAAAATACTTTTTGACTTTGTACATGATAAACTAAAAATAAAAAAATTAAAACATAAAAATTACTGCTAAACTTTGCTACTAAGTATTTAAGATAAGTATTTAAGATGGATTACCAATCTACCCATATACAATATATTATAACAGTTAATTATTAAAAAATTGATAAAACTTTTATAGTGTTAAAAGTATGATTAAAAATACATAATTAACGTTAACGAGAGTTCACATGCGTCACGTTGATTTGCAATACGCAATCATTGATTTTATTGTAAATTAGAAATTTTCGAGAAGTTTAATTGCACGAACTTTAGCACGAAATCTTAATTGAGGGTTATTCAATAATAACTAAACAAAGAAAATAAATCAACTTCATTGCGAGTCTACATAAATTTTATTTGGTTTCATATAAACTTTTAATGGAAGTTCAACCTCTGAACATCTGAGGATTTTATTTGACGGAATTATAATTTTTTTAATAATATGACGACTAAATTCTGCCTAAAAATTTTCATATTGCATTTTGAAATCATGTTTATGCTGCAATGCCACTGTATCATTAAGTTTTGAATATCAGAAATAAATATTATGAATCGGTTTTCATTTCATATTAAAATAAGCCTCAGGGCACAGACATAGTAAATACACAATTTGAAAAAGAAGCTACAAATGATATTCTAATTAAATATGTAAGTAATAGTAATTGTTTCTACAAAAATTTATACCACAACCTACATTACCTTAAATATACAATAAAATTCTAAAATTTAAAAATTCTTTCAAAATATTATATGTAAAATTTATATACTCGTAGATACTGCGATAATTAGCGATTATAATTTTTTTAATATTCTGTAGTTAATCGATGTTGTTTAAAACTCAATATATAAAACAATAACAACATACTTAAAACTTTTATAACATTATATCCACTTGACTATATTTATAATTATATTCTATAATATCTGGAGGGGGACATATCTGGATAAAACATATTAAAAATATAATTAGTCAAGAATATAATTTTGTGGTTAAAGTTCAATTTTAAGTATGATTAGAATTACAATCAGATAAAATTACTGTGCAATTGTATGCATGCATAATGAGGTACATAAACATTTAGATTTGTTGAGAATGAAATTTAAAATTGAAGCATAAAATTGAACGAACAATGATCGAAGCTCGTAGATTGTTTAATTTGAAGTTCAGTATTAAAATAATATTAAAGTTCATTATTTAAATCTATGCAAGAGCTTAGTTTGTTGGTTAATTGATTCGGTTACAAAAAGAAAAGGAAAACCTCTTTTTTTATTTAATCTATTTAATTATAAATCTGGAAAAACCTTGCTAAGTCGATTAATAACCGATAAATAGAATCCAAGTTTGAACAAAATATTCTATAATTGAAAATAATTAAAGTGCATTAATAAAATCTTGATAAAAAATAGATAAAACTGTGGAATGTATGTATAATTCCCATGTACTATTGTAAGTGCCAAATTTGATTTACGCATTGTTTTCATTTTGCAATCACAGAGATTCAATTGTAAAGACAATACTACTATTAAATCAAATATTAATGAAGTAATTAAAGTTTCGATTCCAAAAATAATTGTTCAGTATTTCTTAATATTCAGTGGTTCTTAACCAATTTATTTTAAAAATTTTATATATAATTCACACATATCTCAAATATGAATACTCTCTTAAAGTTAATAGGGACTAAAGTAAGAGCTATATATTAATAAAGTTGGGTCAAACTAATGGTTTGTATTGTAGCACTTTTCCCTTCAACAAGTGAAAATACTGCTTTGCAAAACAATCGATGTATACCTACCACACTAATAAAATTATTTTCATCCCACTGCTTTTCTGCAGTGATATAAGAAGCATCCCACTGCTTTTCTGCAGTGGGATGCTTCTTATATCACGGCATACTATAATTTTTGAATAATGCATATGGTTCAACTACAGTAAACAGTTAAAAAAGGGCTTTTTTTGGGTTTTGAAGGGTAATAACTTTTAGAGGGGAGGAGATAGGTAAAAAATTTTGACCTACGAAAATAATTAGTTTCTTGTAAAAAATTTTACGTTTCTATCTTCAAGGGTGTAGAAGTTTTGTAAACAGACACACGGACATACGGACTGACAGACGAACGGACAGACGGTCGAACGGACGGACAGAGTGAAACTAATAAGCACTTTTTTTCAAAAATTTTTTGGAAAAGTGCTAACAAAATTATAAATTTATACTTTAAACCAATTTTATGTTATAAATTTTGTTTGACTTACTTGTTCCAGTCATTTTGATAAATTTATTTGAATAAAACTATTTAATTTTAAACTGGGTATATTTGGATTAGCTTGTTATAAATCTGAAAATACAAAAATAAAAAAAATTTAAAATATTAATAAAATTAATATGAATAATATGAAAAACAAATTATTATTTAAATATATTTATATTCGAAATTATATGTGACTATATTAAAAATATATTATGTCTCTTGTATTACAAAACACGGGGCATTGAGCTTTGCTTTGAAAGGAAAAGAGTAGCAAGTTTCCTATCAAAAAGTTTTTTCAAGAAATTTTAAGACAAATTTCATAGAATCTAAATTCAAATATAATTCATCATGTTCTAAATTGGAAAATAACGCGATAAGAAAAAGAGCAAAGATCAAAATTTTCATTAATAAGTTTCCTATATTTTGTAATATTCTTCGTAAGAATTCATGAAAGTTACATGTGACCCTATATTGGATTCTAAAAATATTCAAAAAAAGTTCAGTGATTCTTGCTAATATTGTATATGCATTTTCCCTTTGCAGTATAGCGTATTATTATTTGCAAAAATTTTTAAATAAATATTAAGTACTTATGTATATATGAAGTTACATGAGCACTAGTATGCATAAATATTACTTATTTATAACAAACTGTCGTCTTTTTAAGTAATAAAGAAAATTTATGATTAACCGTCTACTACTATAATAATCCGATATTTTTCATACTTAACTATGTGCAATATCATTGCAAATTGCAATTATTTAAAAATTATTTCCTAAAAAGCACAATAGCGTAAGGCAGAACTTGTTATTTTTATTTTGATAATATTATAATACATGCATTTTGAGGGCAATAAACACTTAAGTATTTGAACACAAAACATTTTTATTGCATTGTAAACTAAGTAGTGCGTTTAAAGGGAAAAACTATTTTGATGAGATGATATTCAATTTATGAATACTGAGTGAATTCATGTTATGAGTCATGGCTTTTATTGCATAAATAAAATAAATTAATATTTGATATTAAATAAGTAATTATGCTTTCAATTTACTTTTTTTAAGTAAATCAACAATTAGTTATTAAAAAATTCTGCCAGAACGATAATGAGACTGCCATACATATTTTGTATGACTGTTCTGGAATGGCATATATGATTTGGAATCTTTATAAGAAGGGGTACGGGGGAGTGATGAATTTCGCAATATCGGGAAACTCACATCCAACTCAAACGAGATAGTTTACAATAAGCAATACCTGGTTGCGATAAACAAACTTGAAATGCTCCTTTGCCCATATCTTTCTTCAATAATATAAAATCTAAAATGCTTCAATTAAGCGTTTTGCACTTTGATCTTCGATCTTTCTTCGATCGTTATCGATGATTGTTAGTTAACTAACAGCTTAATAAGCAATATACACATTAGTTAAGAGTTTTCGTTATGCTAGAAACATAATGAAATATATATAAAATTTTCCAGAATGTTCTGAAAATTTTTTCGTAGAAATTAATGATTTTAAATTAAATATCAGTTTTAAAATCAACAAAGATAAGTGAAACAATTGAAAATTGCATAATTTGAAAATTTATTACTACTTGTAATATTGAGATTTGGCGTTTAATATTTCAAAATCAAGGTCTTATTATATTGAATAGGTTTTCTTTTCTATAGGCAAATAAATAGAGCTTGGAACATATGTATGCATATATATTTGATAGTCATCAACTCATTTTGCTTAAGCAAATTTTAGCAAAAAGAGTACATACTTTCTGATACAAATGATCATAAACAACAAAATTTAATCAAACAATATTTTTTAAATTAAATTCCAAAAAAAAAATCAAAGGTTTTTAATAATTTCTAAAATATTGGACATTAAAACATGACGTAATAGAAAATAAGCTTATAATACAAAGAAAAATATTGATTTGGCATTTAAAATAATGTCAAGCTCACAGCACTTAGAAGTTTTTTTTGTAACAGTTACCTTTGTAACGTATAAGTAATCTAATTTTCACATATAAGACATTTAGCATTGATTTAATTTTCTACTGAGCCGCATATTTGTCCATTAGACGTGATATAATATAGCAAGATAGAATGTACTAGAAGGGCTTCCAGAATGTTCACATAACTTTTTCTTTCTATTATATAAAGCTATAGTATTATTGTTGGAAATTATTTTTTTGACGGTATTGTATGTAATAAGAGAGGATATGTGATAGCAACAAATTTCGCTTGTCGAATTTTCAACAGAACATGATAAATAAGCGTCAATAGATAGTTTTATAAGAAAAATACCCGTCAGTTTGTCCATCAATCTTTCTGTCGAGTTGCTACTTTCTATCTACATTCATTATCTTCTGATTGCCGACGACGAAACTAACTTCAAAATTTAACTAGAAATCAAGGAAATTAGATGGAGAACAGAAAGTGAGCTTCTTCTAAAAACGAGATTTAATTTTTTTGAATGTATACATTATCTAAAGGGTTACTACAAGGTTTAAGAAAATTTGCCAAAAAATTAAAAATTTTTTAAAATTTTACACGACTTCCGACCTTGGCAAAAAATTAAAAATTTTTTAAAACTTTGCACGACCCCCGACCTTGGCAAAAATTTAAAAATTTTTAAAAATTTTGCACGATCCTTGACCTTGGCAAAAAATTTAAAATTTTTTAAAATTTCGCACGACCCCCCGACCTTGGCCAAAAATTAAAAATTTTTAAAAATTTTGCACGACCCCGGACCTTGTCAAAAAATTAAAAATTTTTTAAAATTTTGCACGACCCCCGACCTTGGCAAAAAATTAAAAATTTTTAAAAATTTTGCACGACCCCGGACCTTGTATTTGACCTCGAATTTGAAATTTAAAGAACAGTGTAACAATCTTATGCAACCCTTCCAGTAAAGTAATAACAATAAATTGATGAGGAATTTCCTAATATTATTCAGAAAGTACACATCGTGGTCGATTATGTGCTGTTCACATCACATTTTCTTTTATTAAATTTAATGATTTTTTATGCAATGTTAATTTTGTTTTTAATCTTGTGACGCAATAGATTGTCATGTTTATTGTGTAAATGAACTTTATTAACATCACAGAATTATATACATACCTACACATTAAACTTATCATAGAAATACACACAGATATTGCGTAAATTGTGTGCAATTGTATATAGTGTGTTAGAATCTAATCATAAATATTTCAAATTCTTTCTTTGTAAATATTCGTTGATTTCTAATTGTAGTTTCTATAACCTTGAATGTTCGATTTTTTCTATATTAGAATAAACAATAGGTTAGTATGTATGTGTGTGCAATACTTTTGTAATTGATGTGTTATTTAATTATTGTTTTTATATTTATAATTAAATGTAAATAAATTAAATAATATTGTTATCAGAATAAAAAAATCGATTGCGGTTGTTGGGTAAATTTGCAGATAATTGAAAATACAGATGTATATAAAATATGTATATAATATATTTATATTGCAGCTCTATTAAAAAATCTGCATTCTTTTAAAAGCTAACTATAAACTAATTGTAAATCTTTCTTAATAAGTTCGAAAGAATATTGCAATTTTATTGCCGGTTCGTTCACAAAACTTCCCGTACATCGACCTTTTTTACAATTCAACTTCAATATTGTTTTACTTCATAGCATAATACTCAAACGGAAAATACAAAAACTTCCAATTAAAAGGATCAAAATATAAAATCACATTTTATTCGTATCGTATTTATGCAAGCACTTGTTAATGATGAAAGGTTACAGAGATCTATTTTACACATAATGTATGTACATAAACAAAACAATTTTTTTTTAAGAATTTTTTACAAACCTATATACGTATAGGTTTTATACATATAGAAATATTTGACGCCTTTATATTTGAGATTTTCCATATGAAAAACTCTCATAAATATTTGAAAAAAAAATTAATAATGATAATCTTTTATTTAGAATCGTAACTTGACAACTTAATCCGCTTTAATTATTGAAAGTACTCATACATGATTTCATTGCATAATTGTATTGATCCGCTTTCTTTTTAACAGTTCAAAGCGAGTATACATATATGTATATATAAAATTTAATATAAATTTTTTGATTTTCAAGCTCAAGTTTTAAGCTCAAAAAGAAAACAAAATTCTTAAAGCCATTAGGATCTTTTACGTATTTTAAGTCATAAATTCGGATCTAATTAATGTTTTGTAAAGTAGCATATTTCCATTAAATAATATTAAGTTTTTAAAAAAAGCCTTTTTAATAAAAGCGATTTTCAATTGAAGTTGATGTTGTGCAAGTCCTTAGAAGGTATGCATTAGGACTTATGCAATGGAATGTACACATAAAATCTACGTATATAGGTCTCAATTTTGACTTACTGTTTTGAAAGTTATTTCATCAGACTGACATTTACACTATTTTTCTCTAGAAATAGCAATACTAGTTTGCTACAGAAGCAAACCACTTTCTATGCTTGCTAAATTTAAAAGGAATTTATGATTTCGAGACACAATAAGATGGCAAAAAACAAATTGTTAACAATTTGAGGCCTTTTAATATAGGCCGAATCGTTTTATACAAGTATAGCAACAAATGCAAAATAATTTGTTATATCAATGTGTAATGACGTAGCTCATATTTACTTCGTTAAAATTTTATTATGGTTGTTGTAAAATTTTAAGCTGAGCTTGGTCGTAAAAAATTTATTTCAATAATGATGTATTCAGATATAAAGTATACTCTAAAATTTCACAAACATACATGATGTATATTGTGTACTATTATAGAGTAATAGAATTAGATTTGGTGTATGACGGAGTCTAAATTTGCAACACATTTACTTTCTTATGGCGTTTAACTTACAAAATCAATGGTATGTATGTTTAAAAGGATTTATTTGTAATTATAGATTTATATGTAGCGTATATACATATATACAAAACATAAATTTGAAGAATAAAACAAATATTCTACAATATTACATAGAGATTCGTTTATAAGTTACAATACTCGCATACATTCCATAAATTTCCACAAACTTTGAATATATTTTTGTTTTCTTTGCGGAAAATTACATTTTTTTCCTTTTTGATTTTATTTTTTTTTTTTTCAATAAATTATGTTCATTGAATTTCTCATATTCAATGCTTGGTTAGCGAGCCTTAAAATTGTTTTTAGTGCTCAAACATACAAAATTATTCTAATATTATGTAAAAACATAAAAATAACCTTAGGGAAACCTTAAAAATGTCACAAATGAGGAATAATATTGTCTCATGTTGAATTTATTATTGTTCTCTATAGAATTTTTCATAATATATTTTCCATAGAATTATTTTCCGTATATGGATCCATAAATATCAAATACACATAAGTAGAAACAATGTATGGTAAAATATAAAATGTCACAACACAATATGTATGTCTTGCAATTATATTTGTTAGATGATGTTTAATAATTATAATAATGATTGATTTTGAATCGAGAATAACGCTATATTAAATGAAACTACTAAAGGATTTAAAATAAATTGGTATAATGTTATGGTCTGTAGCTTTCTTAACTAACTATCTGCGTCAGCTATATTAACTATAATTATTTCACCTAGTCACCATTAACACGGCCTAATAAAAAATAAATTCCAAATATTCCTGAAAGGACACAACAAAAATCGCACTGCCGAAAATTTTTTATATTTAATGTAAAAACTCACGTCCTAACTTTATATAAACCCTAAATTCACTGATAAAATAGGAAAGCGATATATAGCGAAAATATAGCGATATATAGTGAATATAGCGAAAAAGGGAATATAAGAATAATTTTTTAAACTTTATGTAGCGAAAAAAATTAAATATTATTATTATAGTACCTTAAAAAGCTGAAAATGCTGTTCTATAGGAATAATTACTTAACGAAAACCAACTTGTCCATAAAATTCCTACAGATTCCTACTTTAATAGATTTGAACATTTTTAAAAGCGAAATTCATTGAAATTAGAACTGAGAATTAATAGAAATTGATTGTTATAGCACGTATAAAATCATTACTCTTATTTCTATTTTTTCGGAAGTATTAATTTTTCTTAATATAAAAAGAATACCTTTATGAAAAACGAAAATTCTCCCTCCAATATTATACTTAAATTTAATACAGCAGTAAATAATAATTAACTTAATTTCCCTGATAACATCTTTCAAATACACAAAAACAACGTGAAAGTTCACCAAATTTCTTTAGTAATTACTTATAACATTAGCCCCTTTCTATACTAATATTAATTTTAATATTCGTAATTTAAATATTCTATTTAGGACAATGAATTTTGTTGGATTGTAAAGAGAAAAACCTTTATATTTATAATGGTTATTCTTAAGTGAATAATAATAGTATGGTTTTAAGCATATTTTATTTAAACAAAAATATAAACTTCTAGAGTGGCCAACTCCATGAAAATAAGATAAAAGCTGTTTGTTAGCAAACAAAATATTTTCTCGCATGCTAATATATCCTTATGAAAAATATTAATATATAACTTAATATCTTATAATATAAAGATATATTATTACGTGCACGCTATCTGGTCACTATATAACATTAAATACATGAAATATAAGTATGTATTATGAATTGAAGTTATTCAGAAAATGTTATTAAAGGAAAATTACTCATTAAATAATATTTGTTCTAAATTCAGATCAACAGATATATTATTATGTACTTATACTTACTATATTACTAAATCATAATTACCAGTAAGTTTATTTGAATTTATATTACAGGATAACTAACCAGAAGACTCTAATTTTTCGTTCCTTTCTTCCATATTCTTAGTACATTTAAGGAAAATGAAATTCTATTTCAAGTCAAAGTAAAAATTTCGAAAAAATTTTGCACTAAAAACCCATTTTGAAGTTGCTAATATGCAGATTTTAACTTATTAAGGTAATTTTAAGAAAATACTATAACAACTTATAGGCTTTTATGAGAAATATGTCATTAAAAACTTCTTAATGTTAATCAGTAATAATTAATTATTCTTAATTGAAATATCAGAATTGAAGTTTTATTACCTCAAATGTATTATTAAAATGAATGGAAATTTTTAATTAGCTAATCGATTTTATCCACGACAGCCAAAAATTGTTTAAAAAACGATTACTTAAATTACATACATTTTTATAATTAAAAAATTGAATGCAATTAAAAAGGTTTATAAATTTTTCGAAAAATAACAAAGTTTTATAAATTCATTTACAATAATAAAACGCAATATGAGTAAGAACATATTTCTATATATTATATAGTAACTTAGCAAATAACTATTAGAATTAGGACAACCATCAAAGTATAGATTTAACCCGAAATTTATCAACTCAGCAATTTTCATAGTACAACTCCGGAAAATAGCGACTCGTTTCTTCTATAGCAAAACAACAGGGGCAAACATTATACAACAAAACAATGACCAACCATAATCTTAAACCGGTTTTATCATAGGCAAATTGGACTACAATGTTGACGCTTGTTTTGATTTTTATTTTTATCGCCCAAAAGTATGCAATTTTTTTTAATTTGTATGAATAAAAATGTATTCTTTCTTGAAACATAATCGTTTACTTAACGCTCTCACTGCCAACTACAAGATAACTCGAAACAAGAACCATTTTACTGTATTAAATTAACTTTCTTGAATTAACTTTATTATTTCATTTTGGCATAGAAATAAATGCCTTTTACAAAAACAATTGAAAAAATAATGATAAAATATTTTTAAATGCACAATAAAAATCTTGAATTAGCACCAGCAGTCAGATTTTCAAAAATCACCTTGACAGTGAAAGCGTTAAGAGAATATTCATTTGCTCAAAGATTAAGTGCTACTTTACAAACAGGTTTACTAGAAATTATGTGACTTTTAGAATTGATCAGTATTAAATTTTAAACTTTAAGAAATATTTTTGTATGTTATTAAATATACTATTATTTTCAGTGTTTATTAAACAAAATTGCTCTTGACATTCAAAACAATTCCCTGAAATAATTTCTCGTGATTTCTTTTAATTTCTTATTTTTTTATAAATAACACTGTAAATAAAAATAATCTTTATTACAAGAAGTGTATCAGGAGACTACCAAATGTGGATTGCTGACCAAGTACAGCTCGAAAATATACTATAAGTTTACTTTTTTAAATCTAAATTTAAAATTTTATGAATCACTTAACTTACTATGAACAATGAAGAAAAAATCGGAAGAAACAATACTTCATTATCTTATATCTACATATGTATGTACATACATATGTCTTTTTAAGCACACTCAATTATATACATAAGTAATTAATAAACACTATTTAAAATTCTTGGCATTATTTTTTACACTCATGCATCAATATATATGTGACAAGTTTCTGGATTTGATATCAGTTACATGCAAAATACTACCTTCATACATACACATGTGTTACATACAAATAAGTACATACATATATGAAATTATTGTAATATGATTAAGTATTTTGTTTTGATTTTTATTTTTTATATTTAATAAGCGAATAAAAAACAAATAACAACACAAAATTCTGAAGTTTCTATCTAAAACAATCGTTTTATGACTTGTTTACCACTTATAAATAATTGATGTCACGTTACATACAAACACCAATTTCAAAATAGAAATTGCAAAATATATTTTCATAATACACACACTAAAATATACTCTAAGTTCATGTTTATAATAAAGGGGCCCATAATGAAATATAAAAGAAATACCGTATAAAATGTACATACCTACATATATAGCTACATACATATTTACATGTATAACTACAAAATATTTGTAATAATTGCAAATAAATATGTGGGGTACGTATAATATACACATGAAATATGATATATTATACGTACCCCACGTATGCATGTATAGATAAATGTATATATAATACTCGTATATGTATGTATGTAAATATTTTATATACACAATTTTAAAATTCACGACTTCATATAGGAAATCGATACGCGACTTTATTTATTAGTCGTATTTAAATATTCTGTTACTTTTCAAAAGCTCATTTTATTTTCTTCCTTATATTTAAGAGAATTACATAATATTATGTTATATGTACATCCGAATGTCATGTTCATGTGATATGTGTGCATATATAGACTTCGTATATTGACATTAAATTTAAGTTTATAATACAACTAGATAAAAAGATTATAAAAATTTTGAGGTTCTACAGCACTAATCATATAATGGAATCGTAGTTATGATAGCAATTTTAGGCTTCCACAACTATGTTTGCATTATTTTTTTAACTAAGACCTTTCTATTTCTATAGATCTTTGCACCCACTCAGCCATAACGGTGTGCGGAAATTATAATAAAGTTGCCCAAACAAATAACACTAAACCTTAAATGTGTTATATTAATCTAAGTAATTTTGTTTTTGAATTTTGTTTATTATAGTTTTCACACATTAACAATAATTATCACTACAATGAAATCATATTGGACGTAAATAGCGTCTGCCTAGAATTATAAGGTTCTATCTTAAAAACAAACTTAAAAAAAGAAGAGTTTTTGAAGCAATTTGGTTCGTGGTTGAGATGAGAAACTAAAATCATGGAAACAAAGTTCTAAGTGTTTTATTGCCTCCAAAATCAAGTGAAACAAATCTTAAAATCTCATTTTTATAGATTATAGAACTTTGTAGACCCAGGAAAATGAGCTGCATTAAATTTTCATACATACACCATTAATTCTGCGCACAAACTTATATTCTCTTCTATTTCTTTTATTAAAAGATCAAAAACATGCATTCCTATCAAAAGAAGTAATAATAATTCTTAAATATTGACAACGTAACATAATAATAGACAATGAAAATCATTCTTTCAATTAGATATCGTAAAAATTTTAAAAATGTTTACAAATATCGTTTAATAAATTCTAAAAATAAATAATTTGAATGCGAGGTCTAGATGTGTATGTACGTATATACATTGTACAATGGCTTTAAATGACATTGACAATCATTTTCAAGTGGAAAGTAATTGAAAATTGACAATATATATGTATGTATATATATATTCAATAAATTTAAATGGAAGTTTAATAGGAGAGGTTAAAAAAGAAATTCTAGTCTATAAGAGTTTAGACAAATATTTTCAATGACTTTGTTTTCTTTTTCAATAAAAATTATTATTTGTTGCAAAAAATTAAATGATTTTTTTATTTTTCTTTTAATTTATTAAGTTATTTTGATCCCCAAACTCTCGGGTATTTGTACACTTACTGCGAATGGTTAATTTTAAGGATCCAATGTATTAATTGAAATCCTAAAAGCTGTGTATTTGAATATTTCACACTTTAGTGGAAACTTGAAAAAGGTCAATATAAGGAAGCTTTGCCCTGGCCTAATGTGATTTCATAAAAATATGTTGTAAAGTAATTAATAGTTTATCTTTCATTGAATAAAAAACTTTAAACAACTAAGGTTTACGATAAAAAGAAAAATTCCAGTTATTTGAAAAACGTTACTTTACAACTGTTAGGTCAATTTCAGGCATGCTTACATAAAATTGAATGATTTGGGTCTTAATTTAAAATATAGGCCAAATTTACTACTAAAAAACTATCATACAAAATGAACTAAACGACACAATTTGAGTATGTACAGACAAACAACTTGCATTCGCTAAGAATTTATAATTTGCACTACATTTTTAATTGAAGAAACAGTTTATAAAAATGGCACCATTCAATTTAATTATTTTTATATAAAAACTAAAATGTCGTTTAATTTATTTTAAATTTTCTAGCATATACATTTCTACATGTAATTTATTTATGTACCTTAATTAAAATTCTTTAAATATTTTTACAATTTATTCTTAATGTAGGGCATTTGTAAGCGACTACTATCACACGCTTTTTCAAATGTTGTATTTTTAACTTGGATATTATATTTTCAATTAAATAATACAAAAACTATTTAAGTTTTATTTGTCTGTTACAAGCATTTTTCGAAATTCTGCATATTTCAGGAATTTTTTTCTAGCGAAAAATGTCATTTAATTTTATCTAGATTCTTAAATCTAAATAGATACATGCTCAAATTTATTTGGCCATGTTGCCGAGTCGTATTTTTTTAAATACAGGTATTGGTCTCAGATATAAACGCAAGTTTATGTTTTTATTCAACAACGAATTCTTACTCTATTTAGTCTTTATTTATTCATGTCATGTCTTAATTTTACAAAATTTTGGAAATGGCTAGAATTCAATTCGATTTTGACATAATCGAGACAATAGTTCGGATAACTGCCACAAGGTAAAAACAGAACATGTGTATGTAAAAATTACATATAAAATACACGTTATATATAAATATGAGAATGGTCAGAATGACGCATAATTACCGGCGAAAATTTTACCAATGGTGGTACAGTAGCCTAAAATTTTATTAAAGTGCTGGCGGATTTTTTAGACAATATCCCTTCCTACATACGCGTGACCTTATATGCAAAATACTAAACAGTAAATTTTGCTGTTCCGCTGCTGTTTTGGGTTAATAACAAAAATTGTTCGCTGTTGTCGTTCACTGTTGTGTACAAAGCACAAAAATTAATTTTTTTTTAGCGCTGAAACGTATTTAGATTATACTTCAGTTTTAAAAGATATATGAAAAATCTTAGGTTAATAGATTAATTAAACAGTTTTATCTTCCACTTATATCAAAAACACTATACTTATTAACTTACTACTTTACAAATCAATTGTGAAAAATCATATATGTATCAATTGTTCTAAAAAATAATCTGGAAAAATGATTTTTATGTGTAAACTAGAATTTTTCTATCTAAAATAAAAATTTATGCATAGAAATTTAGAAAATCAAAAATTCATAATCGCGAAATTTCAAATTTCATTCAACTTTTTCACTGTTTTCTTTCACTTATCTCTTATTAGTAGGTTTACTTTTCAAAATAATTTTGAACTCTCAGAAGATAGAAGAAAGGTATTAGGAGATATTTAAAATTCAATCATATAAGTATGTATGTATATATATCCATAAGATATTTACAAATTTCCATTATAGCACGTAAACATTCCCGGTAAACTACATTTTATATTATTTTTTATATTACACGCGGTAATAAAACTGTAACCGATTTTCTGTACATAAAACGAATTTGCAAGTAGAACTAACTCACCAAAATTTATGCAGAAATATCTACGTATACATATATAAAAAACATAAATTAAATATTCTTTAAAAGCACGTTTAACAATTAGAAATGACAATATCACCAGTTTTACATAAATTCACTACTTATAAAATTTTGTTTATTTTAGTAATATTAATTAAAAAAAAATTAAATTTATTTTTTTACCGCTTTGATATTTGCGTATCAACTCAATTAAAGTTAAATTTTAAATATTCGTAAAATTTAAATTTGTTCTAGAAAACTTCTAAATAAATTTACTAAAAAATTTTTACAAAAATAAAATGTTATAAAATTATAATAAATGTATACTATAATTATGCATGCATATACATACAAACGTATAAATAAATATACAAATTTTTAAATAAATAAACATACAAATTTACATACATAACGTACATTTATAACTATTTTATAAAAGAATACGACGTAAAAAAATTTTTCAACGCTGAGGTTATTTCTTTCGTTTTCCATACCAGCTTACACACTTAAGTATATACATAGTATACTTTTTATTTTTCGTGTTAAGGTTACACATAAACAAAAAAAATACTTGTTTATTAAAAATTTAAATTACTGACAAAAAATAACGAAACTGTTAATATGAACTCTCTTAATATAAAAAGTAAGAGACGAAAACTACTGAAAGAAAAAGTGGAAAAAGCTAAAATTTTTAATATTAAATTGAATTTTAACAAAAACAATAATAAAGATACTTTATAGTCTGTTATTTAGTTGTTATATTTCTTGTTCAACCTTGACATTGAACCCCACGAAAATTGATTTATTTTATTTTTTCTATAATTATAACGATTTATAAATCAAAACCGGTAGGCAATATAAGTCCCCACAAAAAATTTTTTGTGTTAAATTATTTTAAAAAGGAAAATATTAAAGAACCATTTCATTTTGTATTTGACAAAATTGTTTATTATGCAGAATATTGAAAAAAGAAAATTTAAACCTTTCATACTACTATACTCAAATGTCTACTGTTTGAACAAACGCCGTTCGTAATTAAAGCAAATAAATTCGGATCAAACTTATGGTTTGTAAAGTAGCACATTTCTTTTAGCAAAATAAACGTATTTCTAAAAACATAAAAACAATTTTTTATATTTAAATCATTCTCATAAACACACGAAAATAAATGTAAATATTGCATACTTTTGGGACAACAACAAAAATTTAAAGAAACATATTAACACAGTGGTCAATATGAGCAATTATATTTTATTATTGTAGAATAATTATCATTAGTATTTGATGTTTATAGAAGTTTTAAATATCTTAGAGGTTCGGAAAAATAAGTTGACGAAAATTTAAAACAATTCTTCTAACGAAATAAAATATTTAATAATTTCTAGTAGTTGCTAAAATTTCAAATTCCTTAATTTGAAAGAAAAATCAGCTTATCATTTTTACATTTACTCATATATAGATAAATAAGTTTTTATGAACAAGATCCTTTTGTGAATTGAAATGTATCACAAGAAAGAATGAAACTAACAACCAAATATTTTTTCCAGGATCGATTTTGTTGGAAATTCACAAAAAACCTGAAGACTACTAATAAATAAGTGCAACGTATGAATTTCAAAATAAGTCTCCAATTATATTTCTTCTAAAAAACTAAAAGGAACGTCTTCTTTTCGACATTTATTAAAAATTTAAAAACCATTATTTAAAAATTTGCATTTAACTTTAGAACTTTTCTGTAAGATTCGATAAAGTTTTGTATTTTTTTGTAACCATATAAGACACACTGCTCTTACACTTGTTAAAATAATCTTATATAACATGACAGATCCTTATTAAAGGTTGGCAATAAATTGTAATAATAATGCAATATGAAAATGTATGTGACTCAAATTAAACTCGGGTTGCCGTTATAAAAAATCGAAAAGATATAATGTTGCATAAGAATAAGGAAGATAATTTCCAATGAATGCAAGCGCACTATACAAAATACAAAAATACAATAAAATTTTACTTTTTTTTTATTTAAAAAAAGAAGTTTAAATATAAACGAAATATGATTTATCGAATTCTAAATTTATATAATATGCATTTTGTGTATTATTTTTAATTTAAATCTTAATTCATATAGCTTGCATATGCAAATATACTTATGTGTAGGAATACCATAGATTATTTTATACTGGTACGAATGTATGTTCGAAGGGTATATTATATTTGCCTTACCGTTTGTGACGCTAAGAAAAAATGGTAAGAGATATAGACGCAAGTGTATGTTTTTTATCAGCGTCAAATTCTGAGTCGATTTAGCTTTGTCTATCCCTGTCCGTCTGTTCGTCTCAACAATAACTCAAAAACTAATTAAGCCGAGTTCACAAAATTTTCATTATAATTTTTTCACTATAATTTTTTTATTATAGTAAATGCCAAAACACTATTTAAATTGGACATGATCGGGGTACTGGTTCGGGTAGCTGAAATACGAACTCAAAATTTAATTCACTATATCTTAAAAACCGTAAAAGCTGTGGCAGTGAAATTTCGCATAAATAAATATATTAGTTGGGCCGATGTGTTTGATAAAATTGCTTGGTTTTTTCTGGTAGCTGCCATACAACTTCAATAGTAATTTGGCCATATCTTAGAAAATAATAAAAACACAGTACAGAAATTTGAAATATGGTAATATGGCAACTTAAAATCATAGTCTCTCCCATGGTCAGCTATATAACATATTTATTGGTGCATAGGATAACAAATTCGTACGGGTAACACAGAGTTGACATAGTCAACTCTATTTTTTCTCGTTTTAGTACAAAAGCATACACTCTATATTTATTATAGTGCATAAAATATTTATGCAAATTAATTTTAAGGATATATGCATGGTATATAACGAATATAAATATATATATACATACATGATAATATATAATTACATAACTGCATTATGCATATTTTATTTTATCATATTTAAATTTTTGCATTTCAAAATAGCTAGCCAATGAATAATTAGTGTTATTGAACACCAAAGAAATTAATTTTTTCCGGAAATCGAATTTTATTTATTTTTATTACATGAATAGTCATAAAAACATAAGAATTGTGTAGAATTCAATATTATTATGCTTTGAATATAAGTGCATTTTATAAATTTTTTTTTAATTTTTGTTCCTAATTATAGAAATATTATAATCAATTTTGTGATAGATTTACACTGCGTCTACTGCGAATGGTAATTCTTATTCAATATAAAAAGAGCTTTTGTTGACGATTCAAATGAAAAAGTGTAGTCTGTCTGACCATGGTTTGTAATATAGCACATTTTTAAAAATAAAAACCATCTGTTTAAAATATTTTCTTCTTATCATACAAAAGTTTGCATAAATTTCGGGGAAGTCTTAAAGTTAATACTGTAACTATTATCGTTCCATATCATGTCAATTCCATATTTTTATGTCACTATTAGCTGAACATCACTCTATGAGCTGGATAAGTTATAAATTGAAAGCTTTTTAAAAGGATTTGAAGAACTATATCTCGAAAAGAGGAATTATACAGAAAAGTGTCTTGTTGTAGAAAAAAAAAATATACTAAAATTAAAATCTATTTGCAAAAAAAATTTCAATTTCCTGTCTTTAATGATGTGGAAGACTTATGAAAAGTACGACCCAAAAGCTTATTTTGATATTTTTTTTTCATTTTATATAAAATAGAAAACTAAGGTAAGTACTTATTTAACCTTAGTATTTTGTAATTGCAATTCATTTATATGCGTGTCTTTTGAAAATAGTTTTGAGCGTATGTTTGTAAAATGTAATTTTGAGATTTCTTTCCAAAAATTTTTTGAAACTGGAGATATAAATTTTAAAAACCGATCACATATAAAAATTTTATATGAAATCAGAATTTTTGCTCTACGAATTTTAGCGTCATCCTGTACACAATTTAAATTATTTAAAAAACTAAAAAAATTTTTAAAAGTCTCATATTATTTTAAAATCTAGAAAATTTAAAATTTCTACTCCAGTTATTATTCATACAGGAAATTTGAAATTTAATTTATTTAATAAATTTTTAATACTTCATACATCAATATGCAATATCAAATATATTGTAATGAACTCATGATTTGAATAATTTAAAATTTGCAATGTAAACATTTTCGTAATGCCGAAATAAAAAAGAAAAATATAAAAATTTTAAAATTGATTCGACTTTATTAAAATTATTCAAAAAAATTTTATTTTATTTTTTCCAAACATTTTATATCGTTTATATTATTATTATACATACATACATACACGTTTGTGTGTATGTATGTATAAAAATATTATTTTGTAAGCTTAAATAAACTTTTATTAGAATTTTGAATTATTTATAAAAATTATAGGAAAAATAATTCATATCTAAAATATTTTTGTTGCTATCAAATTCAAATTATAATAAAATAGAAATTTACATTCATATGAATGGTTTTAATTAAGTTTTTTACTTTTCATAATTTCAAAATTCATGATATTCATATTGTATGTATGCTATGGTAATAAAAGTTCACATTACATATGATTGAGTTGAAATTGAATTTTTTATTTGTTTTACTTTATCAACCTATAACTAACATAAAACAAATACTCATACACAATTTTTATTTTTTTAACTTTATAATATTTATTTTCCCTTCTGCATTCTTTTACTTCACATAATTTATACAATAATATCAAACGATTTTTTATTTAATAAATTATTTAGGTTACATAGTAGTAGTCCAACGTGTACTCAGATAAGCTATACTATTTACTACAACTATTTACAAGAAAATTTTATATGAAATGGCATAGGGATTTTTAACTATGATCAACCAAAGGACCGTAAGAAAGAAATTTTATTAAAAACAGTACAAAAAAAATTTAGTTCACACTCAAAGATCGTATAGAAAATTGAATTAAGAAATGTAAAGTTTTTGCTATATAGTTTTTCTTTTATTTATTTCTTAGAGAACATATTTACTCCGTTCCTTTTGCAGGAATACAATACTCTACAAAACGTATAAAACTACACGAATTTCGATAGATTTCCTCAAATTTTAGTATGGAAAATAATCGTAAAACCGCATATATTTAAATTTATAGATTACAGTTTTTACTCTAGCAAAAAAGAATGTTCATGCTTACCAGAGGTTAATTAACAAACTACTCCCAACAACTACAGAGTATACTTCTATAAGTGCCATATTTCTGTAAAAGAAACGCACTAGTTATTGGTATAAGTACTCGGAGTAATTCTAAAATATCATTAAATTTGAGACACGAAATACAGAAGATGCAATGTTATATTTTTATAAAATCGGAGTGATATGGTAGATGTGTTCATATTTTAACTCGTTCTTTCTTATGTAATTTTCCAATTCTTTTTGGGAGTTTTGAAATGATATTGATAGTTTTGATATCGTAACCAGCGGTTTAAAATTAATTAACTCAAAACTTTTCTACTTTATAATACGTTCTCTAGTTCTATAAAAGTTGGCTACAATAAAGTTGTCAATCAAATTTCAAATATAATATCATTAAACTAATAAAAAAACTAGAACTGTAATATTGTAAAAATATTTAAAGCAAAATGTCAAAAATTATGTTTTCCAATCCTAAGTAAAATGTCGGCAAAAAAAATTTTAAACTGAACTCCTCAGAACCTCAAAAAAAAATTTATGCAAAAAAATCTGCTAACTTAAGATCGGCCAAGAAACTTGAGAACTTGATTTAAGTACTAGAAGGCAATGGAAGATCCAATTTTGCGAGTAGAATCGTTTTCTAAAGGCTTCAGGGTTCTATGGATGCCAAACCGGATTTCTTTTTATTTGATATTGCAATTTCCCTTTAATATTTATTTAATTTATATTTCTATATTTCGTTATATTAAAAAATTTTTTTAAATTAAAAAGAGCACACAAATAATTTCTGAAATTTTGTTTTTGATTGTAATTTGAATATAATAAATAAATTAGCTACTTTGTTTTATTTTTTTTGTTAAAATTCTAGATTTTCTATTAATTCAGTAATGTATTTGAAATTTATTTCAACTGTTTGTACAAAATTCCAGCTGGTTATTGTCAAGATAAGGTTTGTTTGTACACAAATAATTTTTGGGGGTTTGTATACAACTCTCACATTCCATAAAAATGTTTGTCAAAGACTTTTATGGACAAAATACATATAATATGACAAATCCTTTGCATTAATAGACAAAATTTTAATTAACGGGTAAAAAATACAATATAAAATTGAGTATAGTTTAATTTTTATATTTAACTTCACAACAATTTTATAATATCATAAAAATTTAATTCTGTCAGCTTATTCAAAAGCTGTTATTCTGTCAACAAAATAACAAAATACTAATTTAATAGAAATTTTTTTCGAAAATTATATTTTAGCTATAAGAAATTTCTTTCAAAGAGATAAGAGATTTTAAATTAATTTAATTTGAAGAAATTAGGTTTTATAGAGATAAATACACTATACAATTAATATTAAAAATAAAAACATCCGATGAACACACGACAATTTCCTGTCATGAGATTGTCGTGTGTTTTGTTTTTTCAACTTTTGACATAATTACCTCATAACAATATCGCATGCCTTTAATTCAAAGCCAAGTTTTTGCCCTTTTACACTACTTCAAAATAATATGAATATAAAATCTTAATATTTAAATAAGGTTGCCAATTGACAGTAATTTTAATTATTATTTAACAATATTATTATAGTTTTAAAAATCGTATTTTAGTTATTTCAAATGAGATTAAACTGATGAAAAATACACAAAACGATACAACTGTAAGCCTCTTGGCACAATGAATAAACAACATAATAATAATCTTCATTTTAAAAAAATCAGGTAATTAAAAAATCTTACGGAAGTCTTAAAGGTTTTCTTGCAAATTACCGATTTCCTGATTTTAATGTACAGTTTTACTCTATGAAACACTTGGCTACTCATTCATAAATATTTTTTTAGACTTTTAAATCTTATAAATGTAAATAACATGTTATCAATAACTGTAATATTGAAAATCAATAAATTTATTCGGAAGAAACCTTTACATAGAATTCAAATGAAAAAAATAATACTAATTGTTTACGTTTTTCAATACTCGAATAATAAATTGTTTCTTCAATATAATTAAATTTCAAGAATTAGCTATATAAATAACTTTTATATAATAATATATAATGTTGTACTTCAATTTCTCTAATTTATAAAATTATATAAATTACACATATTAATTTTAATTTAATTTTATAAATTACGATAATCACGCGCATTAATAATTTATTGTAAAATTGCAAAGTAAAAAATTATTCATATAGTTAAAATGCTTATTCATAAAATATAACTGTGATGTGAAAGTGAACTTGTGATAACATTTAAAAGCACAAAATATAATCTAAGTAATTTTATACAAATATTGCAAAACATAATATCACTTACACATAAGAAAATAATTTAATAAATAATATTAATTCCACATAGAAAAATAATTTTTGCACCAATGAGTTCTGGAATCACTTTCAAAAACTGTTCCAATTTATTAATAAATTTTTTCCAATTTATTTGTCAGTTCTGCTATTTTGAACTTTTTTTTAAAAAGTCAAAATTAGTACTCAAAATTAGTATGAAGCTTACTAATAAAATTTGTTAACAAAACTAGCAAATTTTATTAGTTGGTACTATACTCACGTTATTTTCGAAAAACCAGAAATATTCTCATATTATTTGATGTAATCTGCAAAATTTTACAATACGTTCTTTAAAACACAAAAAAAAGCATTAAGGAAAATTGTGATTCGTATATATCATCAAAAGGCAATTATTGCAATAAAGTGTAAGTGTGGCTTAGAACAATTTGATTTCGAAGCGTTCTTATAGGAGTAATATGTGTGTATTATGAAAATAATAAGCAAAATTTAATTAACTTTCATAAATTTTGTTTTATAAAATATTTCAGCTACATTAGTAAAAGTTTTACGTTTACGTATTTTAATCGAAATATTTGATTATTCATTTTTGCAGCCAGTCCTGTTTTCTGCCAACTTGCATATTATTTTTGCTTATTAAATATGAAAAATACTAAAATAATTTAAAATTATTCTACTACATTTCGATTTTGATATTATTTTCATATTTTAATCTTAATATTTGATATATTAATTTCCTCATCAAAGTAAAACTTTAATTCAGTAATTTCTGACTCAAGTTTTTCTCATCAGATATAAGAAAACTCTTTAAGGCCATTGACAAACCAAATATGTGTTTGAAATTATACACTTGGTAAAAGACTTTTTTTACCCAAAAGTTTCTCTTTAGAAATATTTGGGAAAATTCTTATAAAATCTTCTTATAAAATTTGCAGTGCAAAGAAAAATAAACAATTACCTGCTCCTATAATTATGTTTTATTTTTTAATTAACTGTAATAATAAAATATTTATTTTAAATCAAAAAAACACATTTGCAAGAAAAGTAAAAAATTCTGTTTAAAGCTAAAGTTAAGGAATTTTTCAATGTTTTGTGAAATCTTACCTATTTTTGCACAAATGTAGTATATAATGTAGATTTAATACTTTAAACCTTTTGTATAAAATTTAAACATAACATGAAGCACAATTCATACAGAAATTGAAAAATATTAACCCTTAAGTACCGCGATTGCTCTAAATAGGAGAAAATTTGAGAAAGCAGAACAATAAATACAATTGATGTGCATTGAACAAAAAATTAAATTATAAAAAATATTCAACCGACAAAAACCTCATTGAAGCATAGTCAAAAAGCATTTTTGGTGACATTGCATACTTTAAGGAAATCGTATATAATAGACTAAGTTAATTTTAATGAACGCTGAAAACGTTATGGCGTTATTATCGTTCTCTTTTTAATGCTTATTTGTCACTCTAAATTTTGTATATCTAACAGAGAATACTCATGATTCCTGAACAAGGAAAAGTAATGATTAGCTACTACAAAAGACATAAAATATGATGTGAAACAGATAAGTTTTCACTATGAATTAATTCAAATACACTTATATTATTATTGTATATATTTATATGCATACATGTATTATAAATGTTAAATATTATACAAATTTGACATTCTTATGGCGCAATTTTTTTATTTTTACTTGAATAATTAACGGCATTTATACTCATCTTATGAAAACGCTATTGTTATAATTACGCAGGAATTTACCAAGTACAAACACATTTTACTTCCACCTACTGAAAAATAGGTGGTACTGAAACTAGGTACTATATAGAAACATTTGTTCTAATTCCCAAAAGTAATTAACTAAATATCTACTATTATTGGGGGCATATGTGGGTATGTATGAGAGGCCATTTATTTTATAGTCTCGTTTTTTTTTTATATAAAAAAATTAAGTGTATTTACTTAGTAATTATTATTAAATGAAAATTGTTATAATGATTGAATGAATTTCGGCGCAAATAAAAACAACAAGCAGCAGATTTTGATAAAAGTTAAAATTAGAATTAAAGTTTACTTTTTTTATTGTATTTGAAAAGCAAAGAATGACGGAATAATAGATAAAAGGAATAAAATAATGCTTTTTAGGTCAAAAAACCTAAAATGAAAAGTAAATTATATAACAATCTAGTAAAAAGAAAAAAAATAATTGGAATAATTTATTAAATGTGGTGTCATCAATCAAGCAACATAAAGAGAAAGGAAAACTGAAATATTAAGAAACGCTAAGTATTTTATACTTGTATGACTAACTGAACATTGTATGCTCAATGCTTAGGCAACTTTCATATTTAATCACTTATTTCCCGCTTTACGATTAAAAATAGGAAGTGTTATTTTACCCGTACGAACGTATTTTCAAGAGTATACTAAATTTACCTTACCTTTTGTAACACTAAGAAATAACGGTCTGAGATATAGACACAAGTGTATGTTTTTGATCAGCGTCGAATTCTGAGTTGATTTAGCTTTGTCCCAGCAATAACTCAAAAACTAATTGAGCCAAGTTCACCAAATTTCCACAAACAATTTATTCCAGTAAATTCCAGAACTCTATTAAAATTGGTTATGATCGAGGTACAGGTTCGGGGAACTGCCATTCGACTTCAAAAGTTATTTGGCTATATCTCAGAAACTATAAAAGCTGTTGCAATAAAATTTCTCACAAATTAAAATTTCTCGCAAATACATGAGTAGGACCAATGTGTTTGATAAAATTCGTTGAAATTTCTTGACTCCTTGTGTAATAATAGTAGTTTGGCCATATGTTAGAAAATATTGAAAAGTACTGAAATTTTGTACACAAAAAATGAAACAGTACTGAAATTTTGCATTAATTAATATGGCAATATGGCAACTTAAAGTCATAGTCAGGTATTGCGATATTCATAACTCGCACATAGGAAAACAAATTCGCACAGGTATCACGGAGTTGACACGGTCAGCTCTACTTTTTCCCGTTTTTTTTTTAAATATGTACTTGAAGATTTTATAACATTAACCATTCAGTAATTCGGAAAGTAAAATTTGATTGTGTCGATTTCACATAATTAACTGGCATAATTTCCATTATAATTAGTAACGCATACTTATTCTGTTCTTACAAACGTGTTATTTAATGATTTTGTAAAACAAGTTTTTTGCATTTATTTGTGTATTTGTTTATAACATCATTAACTCCTAACAGAAATAAGCTGTTGCAATCATACGAATAAATAATGGAAACGAAATATTTTGAACAGTAGCACAACATTTCCAAGTACCTATTATTTAAGTATACTCTTGAAGGAAATTCAAATACAAGACGGGTGTATAGCCATTATTTCCCATAAATAATGTTTGATTTCATAAATACTTTTAGACACACTATATTTGTCTACAAATTTTTAATTGTACAATACACAACAAATGCGATTTTTCTAAAAGTTACAAATTAAACTTGTTTGGATTTATACCACTGCACTACAATTTTGATAGAGGTTGTTATGTATAAAATAAATATGACTATGCATTTAAACTTAAAGGATTTATGATTCAATTTTTATTATGGCGAAATGTAAAACCAGCTATCGAAATTAATATGCGTTACTTTACTTTACCCTATTAGAAGTTTTACCACGCTTGAAGTTTTATAAAATATGAGTGTATATGTAACCAAAAGATATGCCAAAATAAGTTTTATTTCATATTACTCAAAACAGAACGAAATAAGCGATTGGATCAACGCAATCTATTTATAACTATTTACGTGATATTCGCAGAGCTATAAAACGAGAAAAATATGTTGAATAGTGTTAATGTTTAAAGATACGTTTAAATTATTTTTTTTGATTGTGTAACACTAAACCGAGTTTTGGTAGATTTTAAAACTAACAGCTTTTTTGTTATTTTGTCTGTTTGAAACAGTATATGCATCTGAATATATGTATCCACATAGGAGTCATATATATTTATATACCATAATATAAACATACTTGACTTCTATTTTTTATCATAATAACAGATTTTTATTAAACTCAGAACATAATTCGTACAGTAACAAGTAGAGGTAAACTGGGGAATTTCCAATGTTTGATCAACAAAATAAAATGTGTATAATAGATAAAATTATTCCCGTAATCTGTCTCATCTATTAATTAATTTGTTTATTAATTAAAATTTCTCAACTTCAACATTTTGATTACTTTATCGAATTCAACTCTAGTGAGAATAATAGTAACTAAAAAAATTTTTTGTTTTGTTGTTCTTTCAATATTTTACCAAAAGTGTTTTTTATTTATAATTTTCTAATATAAAATCCCCACATAAAATATTTTAATACTATTCAACCACTTGGTTGAATAGTATTGGTGAATAATCCGGCATAGTTTTTTCAAGAAATTTCATTAAAACATAAGAGAATCATTGCAAATATTATTAGTAATTTAAAATTCAATTCCTGTCAATGGAAATTTTATGAAAACATATAAAAAAAGTAAACAACAAATTTAAATCATTCAAAATTATTATAAACGTACGTAGCGTTTGTAAGGCTAAACTTTTTGATCAGCGTCGAATTCTGAGTTGATTTAGCTTTGTCTGTCCGTCCGTCCGTCCGCCCCAGCGATAACTCAAAAACTAATTGAGCTATGTTCACCAAAATGAGCTATTTTGCATAAATTAATATGGTAATACGACAACTTAAAGTCAAAGTCTGTCGTATAGTCTGTCCTATAGTCAGTTATGGTATATTTATTCGCATATAGGATAACAAATTCGTACGGGTATCACAGAGTTGACAAGGTCAACTCTATTTTTTCTCGTTTTTTTTTCTAATTCCCATTAGGCTTAGAATACCCAAAAACTTATTTACTTTAGATACTTTAAAAAATGAAAATATTTTTTATAATTTAATTTTTATTTCTTTATTTTTTGTTAAGGTCATTCACTACAATGATTTGTATGATGTTAAAATAGCACTTATTATGTACACACATACATAGACAATTTCTTAAAAACAAAAAGCACAAAAACAAGTAAGTAACAATGTTTACATTGAAAATAATTGCGGTCATACAACAATAATAAAATAAAATTAAATAAAAATACTAACCTTCAAAAAGATGAGTTAAAAAATTTGTTATTTTTTATATATTATTTGTATTTATGTTTACATCTGTATATACACATGTGTAATTATTAAAAATTATTACATGTATTTATTTAATTTTATATAAAATACATAAAATTTTTAATTGGTTATTATTTTGTATATTGTATGCAAGAATGTCAAAAAAATTTAAACTTTAATCTTTAAAATTTTTATTTCAAGTCACTTTACTTCCGTAATCTTTTTAAAATTTATGAACATATATACTTATATAAATATTATTTCAATTTGATTTGTTTTATTCAATTTTTTGCTTTTGATTTAAATTGAACGCGTAATTATGCATAAATACATTTAATAATATAAACTCATAGTTCATAATATAACATTAAATTAAATACACAATTTATTGTTTAAAGTCCAACTTTGTGTGAATGAAATAAAAACATTTGTATATACATATACATATACAATATAATATTATGAGGATCAATATTTCGGACTTTGATAAATACAAAATGAACTTTAGATTTTTAGTTGAGAACAATAATGGGAATCAATTCCGTATAAGTAAAAATTAAACACGTTTTAGTGAAACAAACTGATTTTCAATATTTTTATATACTTTTCTTTTCGAAATTAGAAATATTATTTTTTTAAGTTTTTTTATCACTTTATTTTAATTTGTTTTTAAATTGATTTCTTTTAATTATGTGAATAGTTTTCAATAGAACCAATTAATTAAAGGTAATATGTTTGAAATTTATAAAATATTTTGCAAAAACAAAAGCACATACATATACATTCATTTCCTTTATTTTTAAATAACAAACTTGTTAGCTGATTTTCTTGTTTTGTTTAATAGTTATACTGTATAACAAATAATAATCAGCTATAAAATATAAATACTAAAATAAAAGTATTTGTGCACCTATACACAAATAATTACATATTAATTAAACACCAAAATACAAAAACAAAATATAATTGAATAGTGCATTTGAATTTTAATTTCTTTCAATATAATTTTATTTAATTAATAATTTATCTAATTAATTAATATTCGAGTAAATCAGTTAAATGTTTTTTTGTTTTGTTCTAATTTTTAAAATAACTTGTTTTTTTCTATTTCTTTTTTTCAATAATAATTGTAATGGAGAACATTAGCGTGAATAGTATTCGACTTACAACGAAATACTGACTAAGCGTGCTACCATTCGTGAAGGTAAAAACATTAACAAAAATAATAACAGAAACAAAAAAAATTTTTTTCTCTATGTTTTTGTATATTGTGCGGTGTCTTAGTTTGGGTTTTAATTTTTGTTTTTTTTGTAAAAGCTAAATTATAACGAAAATAAATAGAAGTATTGAATAAAACTAAAGATTGTGACTATGAAGCAAAAACAACAAAAATAAAATTAAAAAAAAAATTTAGTAAAATATGCCAGTCCATTTGTTTTACTAATTTTTAAATTAAGAAAAAAAAAAGTTTTCAAAAATTAATTGCCAAAAATAAAATATTTTGAAAATCGATATTAACTAGATTAAAAGTATAAGTTGTAAGCGACACGTTGCATGTGTTTCTGCGTATGTACATAGTTAGTTTGTATAGTTTAATCGAGAAAACCTATAAAAGTAATTTTATAAAAGTAATACAGTGAATTTTCTTCCATGTTCCTATAATACGTACATATTATAATTTTCGGAAAAATTTTAACTTCACATAATATTGCAAGTCTGTATGTTAGGCTTATTAAAGCAACTCAGATCACTGTAAAGTAACAATTTTATTTATAAAAAATTATAATTTAATTATGAAAGTTATAAAAAAGGCCATTTTTTGCTCAAATCACTAACCTTTAAGAATTTTTTATTATCAAAATTTTTAGTTCCTTTAAAAAACAAGCAAATAATAAATGCATATAGAAAAAGAGTAAATTTACATACGACAAGTAAAAGCTGTACCTTTTACATCTGAGTTAAAAAATTGTTTTTGAAATATCTGGAACTAGCTTTCATTGTTGTATATCAAGTACTCGAACTTGTCAAACCACTTTATAGGAACTGCACCGATATGTGTGATTGCCAAGTTCCATGAACCTAAATTTAAATTTTTTTCGGATATTTTAAATTTGTTTTTGGAGCTTTGTGGCAGCTATCGAAACCTGTAAAATCAATTCTTCAAAACTTCAGGGATATATGTAACCTGAAATTCGGCACACGACTGCCAAATTTCATGAATCGTTATATCTAAAATTATTACATATTTTGTTGAATAGTTTAAATTACCTTTTGGAGTTCCATGACATCTACTCAAACCTGTTAACTTCAGGGATATATGTAACCTACACTTGAACACACGACTGCCGAACCTGTCAAGCCATTCCACCAAAACTTCAGTGATATATGTAATCTACAATTGGACACATGACTGCCGATTTCAGGAATCTGGCTTTATTATTTTTGCAAATATTTAAAATTAGCTTTTGGATTTGCACGGCTGCTACCCGAACTAGTGCAATCATTCCATTCAAATTTTCAGAACATATGAAAATTGTAACTGGACACATCTTTGCAAAATTTGATATTATTAGTTTTTGAAATAATAAAAAAAAAATTTTTTTGAGTTGTATGGCAGCTACCCGAATTCTTGGTAGAAAAGAAACAACTTGTGAAAGTTTGATGTCGATTGCATTATTCGTTTTTGAGTTATCGTGCGATCGGATAAGCAAACGGAAGGACGGACGGACATGGCTAAGTCAACGCAGAATTTTACGCCTTACCGGAGACGACTTCTTCAATGGTTTACAAAACTCCATACCAAAGTGAATATACCCTTCATGAAAGTGCAAGGTATAAAAAAATAACTAATTTTAATTGTATGCACATTCAGCTCAGGCCGACACTATTTGCAAAAATAAGCATTACTTCTGTTCAATTTGAATAATCAAATTTTTAGCTTTAAAAATGTTAATTACTTTGGATTCCAATGTCAAAGCTAAAATATATTATATATGTTCATGTACATGTATGTCATGCAGATCTGTATACATGTTCATTTAAAGCTAATAGAGAGATTGCAGAATTTTTTTAATAATTTTAAATCAGAAGTATATGGAGTGTTAAGACAAATATAGAGATAATGAATATTCGGTAGAGTTCGGAGAAAAATCTACTCTTTTTAGCTACTTTTAACAATTTTCTGTTGCAACTCCAAAGCTTTCATATGTCAATGTATGTATGTTTAAATGTACATATATTGTATAATTACTATCAATAACCATCATATTTAAGTTTATTCAAGGTTAACTAGAAAAAAATTTTTTTTTTTCTGTGTTTATGTCAAAAACGAATATTTTTATAAAGCGCATATAACTTTACATTATTCGTCTGCAAGTATGTTATGCTTGTATAATGTTTGCTATAAAGACAATACGTTTTTTTCTTTAAAATTAAATTTAACGTCACGAAAACCTTTGATTCGCTAGTGAAAAAATATTTACAAAAAAGAAAATAAGAATATTGACAAAACTATGGGGAAACGCAAGAAAAAGTCAGCACATTATTCAAATTGGTGGAGTAACACCTAACATGAATTTTGAAACTAATTTGTAATTATAATATCTACAAATGGTTGACATTTACCGTTAAGCACTATTTATTGAGTTTATCTACTACTCTTAATATATCTATTCCTAGCTAATTGTATTTCAGATGGTTCAATTCATGATCGAAAAAAATAAAAAATTTTATGTGATCGGCATATAAACGACCGCAAGAGCTATTGTCTAGTTTAGTGAATTTTCTTTCAAATTTCTTTCAAATTTTAAAGAAGCTTTTAATTAACACATGCAGAAAAGTATATATTTGGTTCTTTGTAGAGGTTCATTTTATGCCAACCGAATTTTCTGAAAAGTTTGTCAATTAGGTGTGGTATATTGCTGGGCTCAAATATTCCATCAATTAGTTCCTTTAGACACAATAAAAAATGTAAAGTCAACCCCTAATGAAAGTTCATTTACAAACCCTGATATCTCCAAAAAAAATGATAACTTCACAAAATTATAAGTTACACTGGGCAAAAACGTAAATTTGGCTCGAAGTAAGATCCGGTTGCTGACACCTAATTTCTTCCAAAAGTTAAGTTGTTTCTTCTGCTCATTGACGAAACATATATAAAGTTTTAAGTGTAATATTGGATAATTCCTTGTAAAATTGATTAAAAATGTTAAATCGGCGCTTGTAAAGATCCAGTTACCAAGGCCCTCTTTGCAAGACATCATGTATAGACAAATCAATAAAGTTCGTACGCACGTTTTGTCATAATTCACTTAAATATTATATAAATATACATACATACGTATACATATGTATATATAGTACATTTTTGTCACAAAATATACTTTGAATATAGAAACATGACTACAAAAGTTCTCAGATAATATTTGAATGAAATTTACATACGAGTAATATCATATTAGTTTAACTAAAAACAATTTGTACACAAATATAATACAACCACATTGCTACGAGTATATAATTATGTCACATATAATAATTAGTATCTCGCAAATATTATGCAACAGTATTACTTACAACAAAGAGTACGTTATACATACGGAGCATGTACATACATATAGACAAATACCATATCCTACAAAAACATATTCTACGAAACATACAATATTTAAAATACATAATATATAAAAATAATATTAAAATAATATAATACATGAAGATATGAGAATGTTAGGAGTGGTGCGTTTCTATAAAAATTATTTACAGTTGAAACACATTGTAAGAATAAAACTTTATTACTTATGTAACACTGGAGTTTTTGTCCATTGTATCATCAAATAGATAATAAAAGATGTGCAATGTAAAACAAGAAATTTAGCTTTCATTTCTCTTTTTTCACAAATAGAAAATTGCATGTTAAAAAATTTTGCTTTTTAATTATTTCAGGGACAAAATTGTACGGCTTCAAATTCTCATCAAACAAAATCTATAAATTACTTTGATGTGGTACTCTTACATCTCACATCCTTAATATACTATAATTATGTTAAAATTTCTAAATAAAATGTGACATATAAAAGCATAGGTAATACATGCATATTCAATTTAAATTTGACTAAATAAAAGTCTTTGAAATTAAATTTGACTAAAATCTTGTCACATCCCTGGTATAAACATACGTATCCACATGAAAGATATATACATATTTATGCAAGCTTATATATGTGCATATATATAAATGTATATTCTACTTATGACATAATGTAACTTGATATAAATATGTATTAAACTAAAAAAAAAAGCATGAATGAAAATAAGCAACAGAATGATGTGATAGAATGTGTAAGTAAATATTGTAGAAATTACGACGTCATTCATCATATTGATATGAATGAAATGTTAATGTACCTGTAATGTATGTTACAAGTGAAAATAATTAAATATAAATAAACATGCAACTTTCAAAATAATTCTTTTAATATACATAGTTACATTAAGTTACATACAATTTTACATATTTTAGAATTCATATATCAAGATAATTTTTAATATTAAGATGAGTAGAAATCGAAAACTTGTCTTAGATCCACACATGTATGTAAAATCTATTGTTATCAGTAATTGAAGTACACCTTGTTTCAAAAATAAATCAACAACTTGCACCATTTTGCTGGCAGTAGCCGCCAAAGTTAATGTTTTTCCATTTATTAGACAAATATAACAAAATTACGAGTATATTGTTGGTAAAGTACCTTCTTGCTGAGAAACAAAATAGTTTTACATATGTGTAGGAATAGAGGCACGTGTAACATGTGAGTGAAATTTTTAAGTTAAACGTAAGAAGGGCTTCATTACCATACTTTTATGGACGGTTTGATTTTATTAAAGAAATTACTCTTTGTTGAACAAAATTTCTACCTACTTTATCTCCTAGCATACTGCTGAAAACACAACTTATAGAAGACGATTATCATTTGTAGTAAAATTACTTATTTCTTTTTTGATAAAGATCATAACCAAAAGTGCTAAAAATTTTGAATTGATCCTTCAAACAAATATTTATGTTAAACCAAAGTTTCTCAAATATAGCATTGAATGTTTTTTGAGTACTGTAAGCTTCATTCTATAAATGCTGTAGATTTTCTTAGTCCAATCCAATACTTTTACATTTTTTGTTTGTAAACGCACACATAATGTACAACTCAGCAAGGAAAATTTAATAAATTCACTTGCGATTATTTTTAAAGAATTTAATTGTTTTTTTAATTAATTTTTAATTTTGTCTATTGCTTTAAAATTTTGTTCACATAAAAATCGAGTTTAGAGAATAATACAAAATTTTTACAATACCATAAAAATTTCTCAAGATCTTCATATTTCTTACATGCAAATTTATTTTGTTTCGATCCTTTCAATTAAATTATTATTTTTATTAATATTCAAAAAAACAAAATTTTAAATTCATATCAAAGTCAATATTATGTAGCATTTTTATTACAATGTGTAATTTCATGAAAACTAAATTCAACATTTTTATTGATCACAATTTTCTGAAAATAATCAACTCTTTTATAGTTTCTTACTGAATACTTTATTTTATAAAAATGAAATTCAATAATAAATTTATTTTATAAATACTACATACAATAGTATCAATGTATATATTTTATTACATTTATAGTAAGGGTAAATCGGGGATATAATAAGCACCGGGCTATGGAAAATATAGCAGTGTATAGTATGTAGCTAGATCACGCATACCCCAAGAAAATCAAGCTAATTTTTATGTGGCTCCAAGTATACACAAATGCAACTCCGAAAAAAATTTGTAATAATTATTATTTTGTTAAAGCCCTTGTTAATTTTTTTTGTTATAAAAATTTTATAAAAGTATTACGAGTATTAATTTGGCTTTTGAAATGTGTGTGATTTTTAATTTGCCATTATATTTTAAAATTTTAAATTGGAAAATCAACATTTCTAGATGAAAATTTGTAAAACCACATAATAGGTAAAAATTTGGAAAAAAAAATTGTTTTAGTCCGAAAATATCATCTTTAGTGCTTTTACCTCATAGCGAGTAAAACGTGCTCGTTATATCCCCCAATCTACCCTTTTCTACATACTTTGAATCTATGTCAAAAGTAAGACATACATTTTCGAAAACTTGCAATCAATACGTTATGGTTATGTTATATACAGATGAAATAGATATTTGCACAATTATTTTAACTTTGTTTTTGAATTTACAATATAATTTTTGTGTTTCAAAAAATTTTACATTGAGTTTTTTTATTAAAAATGCTTTCGAACAAAAAAATATCCTCCGTTATTTTGAGTAAAATACTAATAGAACTTTATAGAGAAATTCCAATACCAGTTATTTTAAGTTTGCAATATCAGCGAAGAAACAAAAAACAAATTTTGGTAAGAAAAAAACGTGCATATAAAATTCAATATCACGTAGCAAAATTTTATCAAAAATTTTCAGATTGCAGTTAAAAAAAAAATAAAAATCAAAAACAAAATTTTATAAAAAATTCAACAAGCATAGTGTTTATAAGCGGATTTATGTGGAAGACTCGTAAACATAAACATTTTTTTGCTCTTATTTTGAAAATTGTTGTTGCTATACTTTTTATTATTATAAACGTTGATATTGTATTGGAATTTATTTCAGTATTTTCATTTTTTATTCATAGAATCGCTTTTCTCAATACGTTTATTGCATGAATATGTGACAATTTTTATTAACTTACATTATTTTTCAACAAGTTTTCTTTTATTTTTAATTTTATTGTATATGCAATTTGATTTATATTACAATGGTATTGAGCATAACTCTCATTATTTTACAATATTGAATTGAAGAAGTTATTTGAATTTTTATAAAGCAATTTCTAATATTTTAATAGAGAGAATATAAGAAGTCATTTTGTATCCAATGTCTTGTAATTAGGTAGCATAGTTCCTCTTTAAAAAGAATACAATAAAACTAATTTTTATTTGAATATTTTCTTAATATATTCTTTTTGCATAAGTTTAGGAGAAGTATAAAAAATTTTAAAAATTATAAACACAGGCTTAATATCATATGAATAAATTTAAAAGAGTGAATTTTCGTAAGTGCAAAAAAAATGTCGATTTCAACAAAAAGAAATAATTTACTTTTTTAATCATTATTAAAATTTCTTTTCAATCTTTGTTAAAGTATATGTGTATGATTTGATGGCGAGGAAAATGGTGCCAAAGATTTGAGGAAAAAGCAGGTTTTCAATGAAGATTAATTTGAACTAAATGCCCTTAAGACAGGCAAACTAAGGCTACGAAACGAATTTCGTTTTTTAATTTTTGTAGCACTAAACATGCGGTCGAAGTTATCTCGTCCCTCAATTAAACAAATTTTTCCATTACACATACATACGTACATATGTTAGGTAGATATATAACCGATATAAGAGAAGGGGGGGGGGGGGGGGGGTTATCGTATAAGATGACAATTTTACTATTTAATGCAAACGACACAATGTTTTCATTGCAATTAATCGTGTAAAATCTTCAAGTGGCTAATTAACGTTTCAAACAACTAATTTTTTTTTCCTTCTTCACTCCTAGGAGGAGTATAGGGGTAGTGCATGATATCATGTACTAGTTTCACAGCGTCATACAGTTAACTAGGCAGGTATTCAGACTAGCCTGCCGTATTCAAACAACTAATAGGTATTTCAAATTTAAAGTAAACTCTAATATAAAATATGTATGGAAGGGTTACTACTGCTGTAGTATAAGCGTCATACATACATACATATATTTACTCTAAAATTTACTTAATAACGTATTCACTTTAAATTGAATAATTTAATTAAATAATTTTGTAATATTACAAAAAATTATTGTATATTTAATATATTTTCTCGTTAATTTCCCATAATCATTAAAAAATCTCCTTAATGAATTGTCTATCCATGATGCATTTGAATAAGTATACAAGTCAAGTATGAATATATTTACATATTTGCACATATCTTGTACTATAATGAATGCTTCTGCTTAAAATTTACATACAATGTTAATATAAATATAAAAAACACATTCTGTTCATTTTATGACCAGAAATAAACCTACTTTAATTTATAAAAAAAAGGAGTTAAAGTTCATTCAATCCTCGAATTCAAATGCGTATCAATATTATAATTACCATTGGTTTTATAAATTATAAAATATTTATTAAATAAGAAGAATTCCTCATATCGATTCTATTAATCTGTCGTACCTAGAAGAAATACATATGCAAGAACAATAATTTTTTTCTTTTTATACTCGTATATTATTATTCATGTTTAAAGATAAGCACAATTTAAGTTTTTAGAATATGCAACTTGGTTTTAGATGAACCACTTACAGCTCCTAAGATTTCTGCTAAAACCTACAATAACAACTTAATTTTTGAAGAATATAGGCTGAGACACTGAGGATTCGAAATGTATATATACGCATATACATACATATACACACTTCTATATACCAGTCCAATACATTTTAACATTAAAATAAGAGTAATATTACCGTATGTTCATTTGGGCATAAAAAGTTTTCAGGTATCTTAAGGTAAGCATGTACCTTAAAACATTCTGATAATTTATATTCATTTCCTCGCCGTATACAACTAATGCAAATCGCATATTATCATAATGCACCTCAATTAAGAATACTTATTTTTTGCATCAATTTTAAATAATATATTGTAGGTAGATGTGCACTATAGGTACACTCAATCAGGTAGATGTGCACTATATGTACACTCAAGATGTGCACTATAGGTACACTCAAAATCAAAAATACATCAATCATAAAAAAAATATCTTTAAATTTTCTCAAAAAATAATTTTTATGCAAGTATTTCGATTAGAAACATCTTTTCTCAAGTGTGTTCATCGCAATACTATAACTAGTTCTCTTTATTTCTGTCTTACAGAGTTTTTACTCTTCTTAAATGCGTAGAATGCCTTTATTGTATTCTTATCATCACTAATCAAACAAAGAAAAGAAGAACAGTATAACATAATCGCCTTATCGGTCAATATAGTGTTTATAAAAGTATGTAATAAAAATATGTAGGTAAATTAGAAAATTGATATGGCTACATGTAGGTATAAGTATATATGTATAATATGTGTATAATATGTACACATACGAATACTTCAGATTTATGAATTTGTTTTCAGTATATAACACGTAAATGTTTATGATTTCTGATCTGTTATTCGGTTGTTATCTGTGTTGTATTCTAAAAGTAATATTTTGCATCTTATTCATATAGTCAGAATTTGTACAGACGCGAAATAAAATCGTTCCAGACACAATTTTCTGTCTATACATTTAAAAAATTTTTTTAAATATTTATTTTTTAATTAAAATTCATCTTTATATACATGAGTGCGGAATATAGAACAAATTTTTTTTAAAAATACCTTGGACTATAAAATATCTATATACATTTCAAATATTTATATTTGAATGTGCAAATAAAAAATAACATAAAACTGTTATCTTTTAAAAAGTGTAGCTTTATAGCATTAAAATACAATTTCTATTCAAATTAAATTTAATATACACACAAAAATAATAACATATTTAAGCTAGAAGTCAAAGATCATGTTAGAATCGAATTTAGAAATCGATTCTTTTATTTTTAATAAGGATCTAAAAAATTGTGTTTTTGGAGATAGTGCAGAAAATAATGAATCACCCGAGTAAGTTATACAAATATTTACATAAGTTAAAATGTTATAAAGTGTTATAAATAAATATAATACAAATATTGTGGTAAATTTTGAGAATATTTTAATTTAATATTACCAGACTAACAAAGTTAATTAAAAGTTTATATATTGCATATAAAAATCACAAACTTATATACACTATTGATAATCATATTAGGGCATTTTAACTATGTGTAAACTAATATAAGTATATAGTATAATAGAAGTAAATATGCAATAAAATTTTTTGTTATACCGAATTGATTGACGAACGCAAAATTAAAACGAAAATGTGAATAGTTTTGAAAATTTAATTGCATTTAAAACAGGAGTACATTAACATATCAGTTTTCCTTTTATTTCTTAAATAATATTAAATAAACAAAAAAAAGCAGATAATAAAATTATTAGAAATATTTTTTTTCAAAAACAATTCGTGAAAAATATTTAAAATTTATTATAATTTTTAATTTTTTTTCACTTACGAATAAAACATAAATACAATAATAGTTAGAGAATAAAATGTAAATATTTTTTTTTAAGAAATGGGTAATTGCCAAAGGTGAGTTTACCAACAAGTGACAAATTATAAAAATAAATGCCAAATAATCATAGAGTGATTTAAAACCTCATTTCTCTGAGTCAAAAATCGGGAATTGATTGCAGATATTTTTTTTAATTTATTCACTTTGTATGTAAAAAAAGCAAACTTTAAAAATTTTAAATTTTTAAAGGAGCTCGCTCAGGAGCCTCATAGCCATATGAAATTTTATTTATTTTTTTTACTACTTTGATAAAATTTTTGTTGAGTGTTACTAAAATATAATACCAATGAATGCATACCTAAACTAAAATATTATAATACCAATGAATGCGTAAACATTGGAGAGTTAAATTTCTCGGTCGATTGTGAATGGTTTTAATTATATCGATACTTTTTGAAAATCACTTTGAAATTGGAAATTTTTCACATAATTTTCGATAAATAAAAATTATATTTTAATATTTTTTCTTATTTTTATTAATTTTTTTTTTATACATAAATCTATCACAAAAACTTGATGAAATTTGAAAGTCAAAAAAAGAATTCATAGTACGAAGAATTGCCTTCTCCAAACATCACAAAAAACCCAAATCAGACGATTCAACATTTAAACTAGAGACTTGTATAAAAACGTTATGTAAGGTGTGATATTGTTCGAACCTAATGCATGACACCGTAGTCGAATCGAACGCGTACAGAAAACTGATAAACAAAAATAATTTTTAACTAAATTCTAAAAATGTTTTAGTTTCCACATTTGCATGATTCAATATGCACAAAATATTTGAAATAACCGAAAACATGTACCACATAATTATTTGCCGATTTCTTAAATTGTTATTCGTGCAACATTCAATAATCGTGTTGGTAGTTTTGTATGGGTAGAAATTAATTAGAAGTTAAATTTTAACTTTCAATAACAAAAATATTTGTGTACTGAAAAATAATTTTTAGGTCAACAATTTACTTTATTAATTAACCGTTCAGCATTAAGTTCGAATATTAATAATCAATTTCATTCTTTTCATCAGTTTTAATAAAATGATAGGCGGTAAGATAATCTTATCGTTTATTAAAAGCAAAACAAAATTATATAAAAATGCAATAGAAAATGTAAACGGCAGCACTATTGTTTTGCTGGAGTAATTTACTTTGTTATTTTGTTTGTCAACACTTTTTTTCTCTCTAAGAGTTTCATTTCAATATACAAATTCAAAACGAATTGAGAGTAGATAACGTTATTTTTTAGAATCGAGTAATATTCCGCCAGATTTTAATACGTACACATATACATACATATACTTACTTTTGCATTGAAATAAGGTCTTACCTAAAAAATAATTTAGCAAAATAATTTTTCATATTTAAATTTATTAACTTGTAAGGGTAATTTATTTATTATTTCAAAAATAATAGTTGAATAATTCACTTTAATAACTAAAAAAATATATATACACTTACTTATAAAACTACACAATTGCTTTCTGCTTTCAGTGATTTAATTTTCAAGGTCTTAACTGATTGTATTAATAAACAATCTGAGGTTGAACTCAATGATTGTATTAATGAATTGACTGCTCAAGACGCATTACATGATTATTTCAAAATGTTAGCAATAGCTGATTCAACAACTATTCCAGAATTATATAGTGAAAACAGTGTCTTAGGCAAAGATGGTAGAATATCATTAGCATATGAAAATTTACAGAATATTCCACCAAAAATTGCTGCAAATTTCTCAAATGATACAAAATTTTTAGATTTGAGTTTTAATAAATTCAAGGATCTCTCATTTTTATCATATTTCAAAGGATTAAATACATTAATATTAGATAAAAATCCAGAACCCGACGAAACAACTTTGCCATACTTACCTAATTTGGAAATCTTGTGGTAAGTGTAAAATAATTTAGTTGGATTGGTAAAACTGTAATATTATAATGGTATTATTTTTTAATTTCAGGTTAAATAATTGTAATATTATCAACGTACCAAAATGGATTTATAGAATTCAATTACAATGCCAAAATATTAAACAATTATCATTAATTGGAAATCCTGGAGCAAGAACCTTACTAACTGGAGCTAATGCTATGGAAGAATATGATTACAGATTATTCGTTACTGAAACCTTGAAAACACTTACCCATCTTGATGGGATTCCTGTAATTACAATGAATTCAACATCGACATATCCAACAGTACCACAAAGTCAACAACGAACAGAAATTATTACAACTTCATTATTACAACATCAAACAACAATTCAAATAACCAAATCTAATCAGTATAACAATAATAATACATCAATTTTTAAAAATAATACAATGAATTCTACTTTTGTGCCTCATACACCAAAACTATCATCATCAACTTCTGTTAAAAGCTTTTATTTACATAATAGCCAACAACAATATCATCAGCATTACAATCCACGTAAAATGATAAACTGGAGTCCAAAGGACAATAATAAATCGAATAAAAGAGACTTAAGTAATAGTGGTCAAAATAAAAGAAAAAAAATTGTAGCAGAAAGTTTTAAAGATCTGTTCCGTTTTAACTCGAAGCGTAGAAATTCGTGTCAAAGTTCAACAACAAGTTAACAACGCAAATATATAGAATGTTTAATTGAAATTGCTTAATCGATTTTAGAAAACATTTAATCAAATAATTTTATACTTTTACAATGTTTCAAATATTTAATTTTAAATTTTAAGTTTTATAAAAATTTGTAATTTTTATTATATTTCAATTTTTAAAGATTTTTAATGTTAAAAATTTGAGAAAATATTTAGAATAGATTTCTATTTTCAATGTCATTGTCAAATATTTATATGTTTAGGGAAATAAACTTCAATAGAATGTTTTCTTTTATATTTATAAATTTTCATCTTCATTATTTTTCTATAACTTTATTGATTTCCCATTCTTTATTGATGAATGACTTTCGACCTCTAATTTATGAGAGATTTCCCTTAAATGTAGTTTAAAATCTAAATCTTCAAACTGATCATAGCTGCAAAATTTAATAGATACCTTAAGATAAATTTGGAATTCAGTTTGTGTTCAGACTGGATTCAATAATCTTACAACTCTAAACAATGAATAATTTTAAAATCATAACTATAATTAGAATTTATTTTCCTTTATCATATAAGCACAATTAATTTTTTTACAACTTTAATAATATAAATAAAAGTTAGAAAATTTAAGATATAATAATATACACAAACATATGTATATATTTTCTATATTGTTATACTATACACATTATGTATTTATATACTAATTATTTATATTCGAAACAATATTACCCTAAATTATATACATTTTTTACATAATAAAAATATCCTACAGACTCTGCAGTCTTGAGTTCAATAAAAATCAGTCATAAACATACGAAATACGGTTGAAAACTTCTTAGGTTTAAAATTTATAGTTCGTGGAAATTTGAAATCAGTTTATCGGTTGTTGGAGATGATTGATGTGCCCAACTACGACGAAATTTCGAAACAACACGATTAAAAACATTTTCTGTAAGTGGAAATGCTTCAAATATTTCATCTTTTGTAACCTCAATATTATCCAATATACATAAATTAGGTAAATAATGAATAATTTTTAAACGTAACTGTTCCGATGTCATTGCTGATTCAATATTCCCTTGATTTGATATTGATAAAACAACAAGATTAGGACACTGAATTTTTATTCTTTTAACCCATTTAATTATATTTGATATTCCACAGTTGTTGAGCCTAAAACATAAAAAATAGCTTACATTATAAATGCTATAATATAGTAGATACTAATTTATTCTTCTAATTAACTTACCATAAAGCTCTTAATGTGGGCATGTAAGGTAACGTCAATTCATTTAAATTATAATTTTTGTTGAAAATTAATGTATGTAAATTTCCAAAATGTGATAAAAATGTCAAATCACTAAAATTATTATCACTTAAATTCAATGATGTAGTCAGTGGTCCACAAACTAATAGTATTTGATCTGGTAAATATTCTAATTTTTCTCCAATTAATCGTATACTCCCATCTTTTTGTAAAATACTTTCAATTGATCTAGTATAAGCATGTTCATCTAACCAACTAGCTAAAGATATTTGATTAATTGTTTTATTAATTTGCATCTTAATTTCTGGTAAATCACTTAGTCTGCAAGTATAAACAAATTTTTTTTTTATTATTAATATTTTTATTAATAAAAATGAAACTAAAAAATTATGTATGTAAGTATATAAAAAAACTCAAACTATAATCTTGAGCTACTATGTGTATTATTTGCATAGAGTTCGAAGGCCTCCTGTTTCAATAATAATTTTATAAACTTTGACAATTACAGAGTTTATTAAATTGATATATTGGAGTTTGGTACTTCTATATCGAATACTGCTGGTGGCGTACGGAAATATAATACAAGGGCAAAAACTAACTTTAAAATGGTACCTATATCTGTATGTACATATGTGAAAAGCAAAAGTCACAACACATAAAATTTCAATTAAAAAACTATTTGACACACAAATTACAATTATTGTCAAAATCTACAGTTATGAATCTCGCATTAACAAATTATTGTTCTTCCTATACACACATACATGTATGATTTTTTCTTATACTACTTACCCAGATCTACTATTTTTACGACTTGGACTAAATCTTTTTATTATATTATTCATATTTTAAATTTATTCTATTTTCACATAAATTTCGAGAAAGCAATAATCCTTTTGGGTTGATCCTATATTTTTCTCTTAAAATTTTATTTTCAAGTGGAGTTCACGTTAATTTTTTTTACAATGTTATTGTTCGCATGGTAAATTTTAGTCAGCAACTAAATCTACGAATTTAAAAAGCATCCTTTTTATAAAATATTTTCAGGCAAAAAATTAAAGGTAAGTATGTAGGTACTCAAAAATTATTGAGATTAAAAATGTTCGGGGAAATAATTTTTACCCATACCAAAATATTTGCATAGCTTTATACACACAAACACGCACACAATGTTTATATGATCAAGGGTTTTTCTGGCTATTTTCCCACTTTATTTTTCTTTTTCGGTTTCACGTTATAACATTCAAATAATTTTACCAGATTTAATTACTTTTATTTCATTTTATTATGTATGTTCGATTGTCGCTATGCTCAATTATATGAAAGCCACTTGTATGTGAATATTTATGTATTTGTAGTTACCTTTAATTTGTATTTAATTTGTTTCCAATTACATACTATCAATATCTAATTTTAAAAATTAGTGAAATTCAAAAATATATTTATTGACGCATACTATACTTTGGGTATACGAAATATATGAATATGAACGTGATTATGCATTAGAACTTACAATTTGGTATAAAATAATGGGTAATAAATAGCCGTATCTTATATATATATGTATATATATAACGTAGATTTATAGTTTGTTAATTAGACTTTACAATTTTAGCACTTATTTCCTATATCAACTCATACGTAAGCATATTGTGTATACAAGCATGTCATATGAAATCGAAAACAAAAAAAGTTTATAAAATTCCTCTGTATAATCCTTAAAGAAAAATGCTTATACTATTGGATGAACTCTTAAGCGAAATTATTATCTACATCTGCACGAGTAAATATATATTTAATGGATTAGGCACGATAAATGTTTAATTATTATTGATATATTGACACAATTGAATCCGGAGAAATTGTTTCAAAAATAAAGAAAGTTGTACAATTAAAAAATCAACATATTCCAAATAAATGTATGTATATTTTTTTAAAAATATAACTATAAATAGTTTGGTACATGCATTTGTAAATTAACATGATGAAAATAAGGAGCTTTTAAATTTAAGGAGCGAAACTCCTAAACGGGTGAGTGTTTCACATTTAATTTGCCATTTTCTGCGCTTATGCTTTTTTTAACTACACATCATTGATACGAGTACAATAATCATCTACCCTCTACGTTACTCTTCAATAACATCTGATAATATAAAAATGTTTCTTGTATAATTATTTATAGTTAGAACTCTCTTTTGCATATATTATGTACATAGGTACATATGGTTGTATACTTGATTTAACATTAATAGTATTAGGTACAATAGGTATAAGTTAGATTTTTAAAACAGATGTTGTGTGATACTCTCATGAATATTATTATTAAATTTTAATATTATATCATTTAAGTATTATAGCATATAACAGTTAAGCAGTCTACCTAAATGAAATAATTTTACAATGAATAAGGCAAATAATTAATATATGTATATGCTGATAATTTATTAAAATATTTAAAATAAAAATAACCTATTGTTACACTAAGCATTTTTAACTCGGTTGTTCATATTAGGCTATTTCGATCATCGATGATAGTTATACATACCATGTGTATGAGTAAGAATAAAAGTGAAAACCTTTAAAAGAAATGAATTTGCAGAAATTCTAATTACAATTTAATAATTGATATGATTTACTTACCCTTCGAACGTGCTCAATACTTATTTCTTACACATTAAATCTTTATTTAAAAATTTTCAAAAAAAACAATAAGTAGAGATGACAATGTCATCTTTATGAATATGTTTTTGTTATCAACTTTAGAATTGCAGTGAAAATAATATCAAATTATGTAGCACTTACCAAAACCAACTGGAATTAAAAAGAGTTCCGGAATGTGCTACTATACAAAACATCTTTACTGTTGGAGAGCTTAGCTCAATTAGTTTTTGAATTATCGCTTTCTTTTATGATGTGAGTTTATATTAAGACCGCTCAAAAGATTCTGAAATACTGATTTTCCGCACCATTAATTATAACCAAATTTTCTTTAAATAGAGTTATAATTAAAAATGATTTTGAAATCGAAGACTAACAGCTTTGTCACAAACAGACACTAGTATTATAATTTTTTCCAATTTTCGGAATCGCGTTATTTTATATTTGAAAATATTCAAGTACTGATATTACAACTTTCTCTAGTTTAAGCGCATGTGGCATCCCAGTAAAATGAGTTTAATTTCATATACATATATCAACCGTCTTTCTACCTGTTACGGCTTCATTAGGAGTTAATAATCAAAATTCAGCAAATATTTTTCATATTGATTTTTTTTTCACTTTGATGATTTATGAAAAATTACAATAATATTTTTTTATATATTCAAAGTTAAAATTTATATGAGGTTCTTTAATAATTTGCAAATATTCAGAGCCCAGATTAAAAGCATACTTTATTAATACGGATTCACAGCTCTAGCTTGCATAAAAGTTTTAGTCTATACTCATACAAAATATTTCGTTGATTTTCTTTCGTTTTCCCATCGTTTCAACTAAGAATAAATTATTAATATTACTTGCTTGGAATAATAAAATTATATTACATTTATATAATTTTATATACAATTTATATACAATTATTTTATATACAATTTTATATTATTTTATATACAATTATATTAGTACATTAAACTTATTATGTAAATATTTTTGCGTGTATATTAAACAAATATGCTGGGGTACATACTCGTATTTGCACACAATATTGTTAAATTAAATTTCTGGTATTTTTGTTAAATTATAGAATAGATTAAAAAAATTATTCTAAGTCCAAAGGCCGGTCAAAATTGTCGATCTAAATCGTCGATTAAAATTATCGCTTTAAATAATTTATTTTTTGTTTCCTGTGGTTTACAAATTTTACACAGAGTCCTGTTTTAATTGTTTAAACAGTATCTAAAGTAAATTTTTACTTGTATTATTTTTCCATAATAATTTATTTTATTCACTTTCTTTATAATCACCTCCGCGTTCACGGAACCATCACTTTAGATTACAAGAGTGGAGAGTTAAGCCATTCGTATTTTTAAAATATAAAAAAAATTTTGCCTATCTAATTATTTTCGAAAAAAAAATTAAATCGATTGTCTATTTATAATTGAATATGTGCATATAGTGTATAAAACTACTGACATGACAAGAAATTACTATTGAACATATTACTGTTCATCCTGATAGAAATTCTTATTTTAAAATTAAATTGTTGTCCTTACATATATGTGCAATGAACTAAATAATTCACTCAACATATATTTCGGCAATTATAAGCTTGTAGTTTTGGGCAATTTATAAGCTTTTCTTTTTAAAGTAAAATTAAATTTTTCATGCTACTGTTCTCAGGATTTATTGTCTCAGCATTTTGTAAAAGCACTCAAATAACAAAATTTTGTGAATTTTTAAATGTGTATTGGCATATTTAAACTCGTTATTGAAATTTAATAACCGTGCTCCAACGTTTGAATCGAAAAATGGCTATGATATGATTTTTGTTGAAAGCAATTAAAATTGGTGTATGTGTTTATAATTAAAACTTATTTAAAAATAGATAAACATTTCAAAACTGTAATGAGGATTAAAAACTGTAATTAAGATTTATTGTATATTGTACAAATATAATTTGAAGAATAACCATTGAAATTTTGAATATTTTTATAGGTCTAAGGCAATTAAGCCGTAATGAAACGCATATCTGGCTCATTATGTCTTCCTACATAATTTTGCTATGCATACATGTATATGTTTCAATATTCTAATATTAATGAATAATTAATATGTAGGTATAATAATAGCAATTACTTTCTCATTATTCAAAAAGTGGTAGATCAATTTTATTGGTCTACTGTAGTAATTACAGAACGTTAACAAGTTAATATATTAGAATAAAGGGTTCAGAGTTCATTTAAATGTACATATATATACATACGTGTATAATTTTGTGTCACATTTTGGGATTATTTGAGTAATGAGTAAACGCAACCTAATGAAGAAGATTTATTAAACAAAATATTTTCATAAAGTCCCTTAAATATAAAGTGGCTTTATTATTATCTAACAACTATACTTCTGCATTTAAAGCAAACGTATAGTAATAATAATATTAAAGTGACCAGTTTTAACACAATAAAAGAGTGAACGAAAAATTTTAATAACAAAATGTAAAGAAATAAATAAAATATTTGGTTGAGTTATACAAAATTGCAGTAATTACAATTAAATATCCCGCTAAAGCAACTTTTTTAATGTTTTCAGTCAAAACATACAAAGGTACAAGAAATTTAAATTTTTTTTTAAACGCTGCATTTGACTACATATTGAACTTAAAAATTTGATCTTATAAGTGTCATTTTTAAAAAAATTTCACTTTTCCAAGAAGCGTTCTTAAACTACCAACTACATTATATGAAAAAATGTTGTAATAGTTGCATTATATCGACATCTGCATAGCAAATGTACAACTAAAGTACAACTAAATTTATTTAAATTTTGTTAGATATTTTCGCCTTTTTAATATAAATTCAGAATTTAAATAAAAAATTAGTCTTTCAGCTTCTTTAAAGAGAATTAATAAATAATAGGTACCGTCCTTCCTGAACGGAAAATGATTGGTCGCCTTTATATTATTATATTTGTGAAAATATGTATGTATGAATATTATGTTGTAGGTACTAATATATTGTTTACTTTAAAACACATCAGTAACGTTGTCACTGATTAGTGATTAATAAGCGTGCCTTCTACTTCCAAAATTTTTACTTACATATAGGTGCATTACATCTTTAGTTGCACATAGTTTATGTAAATAACACATAAAAATATAATTTTAATCAATATAAAATTGATAATTTTTCAGTGAAAATACTTATATAAATGCGTCATACACTGAACCTTAAATTAATATTGTAATGCTGTTATTTCAAAATTTTTATCAATTGGTAAACTTAAGTAATAATAAATTCGAACTAAGTCAATGGTTTGTAGAGCAGCACATTTTACTTAAACAAGAAAAAATACTTTCTTAAAAAACAAAAAAAAAATTCCTTCCGTAAAAGAGGGACAAGAGACAAAATAATGTTAAAAACGAGCGACTAGTAAAGTGATCTAGAGTACTTATCGTTGAAGATAAAGGTAATGGGTAATTTCAGTAGCTATTGTGATAATGTTCTACATTATTTCACAGTACGAGTCGTCATTTTATTTTAAATTTCTGAATTAAAAAAATGTCTGCATTTTTAATTTTTGCAAGTTCATCTTAGAGAAAAGGTGGTCTGTAAATTTTCTTCACATTATTCATAATGAAAAGGAAAAACAGTGGAGATAATAAGCACATAATATTATTTTGTAATTTTTATTAAAATACGCTAAATATGTATGTATATACAAAACATAAATTTTTAGTACTTGTAAATAGTAATTATGTATATGCAAAAGTAAGTGTGCATATAGCTATACACATTCGTATATCATTCAACTTGAATGAGAGTGGGGAAAATTTGTTTTTAATTTTAAATATTGTAAACACAATTCAAAATAGTTTTTATTCTAAAACGCAGCTTTGTACATAAATTTGCGTACCACGTATTTTAACTGAAGACAAATAGAATGAAATATTACAAGGATATAGATATTTTGTAAATATTTAATATAAACATATTTTTTTTTTTTTTTTTTATTAATATTGTTTTTATTTTCTTAATTTTAGGTCTTTGAATGAAAATTGTTTTTCGTTTCAAGAAATACAAATTACACAAGAGGAAATCAAATACGAATTTGAAAGAGTTTCACTTGCATACAGAGAATTGAATCGTTTTCCAAGAAAATTAGCACTATATTTAGGAAAAAATATTAAATTTTTAGATTTAACATACAATAACTTGCAAAATCTTCAATTTTTATCGAATTTTCCACTTCTCCATACTTTAGTGTTAGATCGAAATCCTCGACTAAATTTCAAATCTTTACCATATTTGCCAAGATTACAAATTTTATGGTAAATAAATGAATAAATATAAAATTAAAGTTACAGAAATTAATATTATAATAATTCTAAATTAAAAACAAAAATACTTAACAATTTGAGACTGAATTCTTTTACAATAAATAAACAAAACATTAAATATTTTTAGGTTAAATAATTGTAATATTATTAACACAAATGATTGGGTTTTGCAATTAAAAATAAAGTGCCCGAATATCAAACAATTATCAATGATGTGTAATCCTGTTGGTTTAACCTGTTTAAACGGCATCAGTCAAGATCAAGAAAGGATATATCGAAAGGAAATTGCTGAACTACTTCCCACTTTAATGTATTTTGACGGAGCTCCAGTAACATCGACTCATGAAAACTCAGAAATGGGTAAAATCTTAAAAGTTATGTATTTGCTGAGGACAAAGTGGCAAAATATTTGGGATTTCCAATATCTCAAGATGTTGGAAAATCAAAAACGTATAGTTTAAAGTGCTACACCAGTTAACTGTTGATTTTAGTTTAATAGGTTATAGATATTATGTAAATACTAAATTACGTAAATCATTATATATAGATTGCAAAAAGAAATTTATCAAATTTGGTTTATTCTTATTAATCTTACTTATGTAAATAATGTTATGTAAAATATTCATTAAAATCTTGTATGCTTATAAAATACGTAATATGCAGAATTTTTTATTTTTCTTTTACTTATTGGATATTACTTTGAATATTACTTCCAACATTTTGAATGAACTTATTGGAACAATTTCTCTATACAAGAGTATAGAAAGATAATTATACTTATCAAAAGATTGGGGTAATTTTTTTTTATCCTGCTATACTTCTTTCTATTATAAGAATACCGAAACTTTATAAGGACCAAAAATTTTGTAAGGAAAGATGTCAAATAAAATAGAAAATATAGGATTACTTAAACCATTTTCAATTTTATTTATATAAATGCTTCAAATTTTATTGACATAATATATAATCTTTTTATTTTCCCATTTAAACATTTTTTTTAATTTTTATATTTATTATAATATAAAAAGAATTTACCTAATTTCCATATTTTATTTGAATTTTCCATAACAAGAATTGTTTTTTTTTTCACTATAATTTATCTAAAAATTTTAAACAAACACAAGAATTTTGGTAATTTTTTTAATTCTAAAATAATAATAAGTTTTTTTTTGATCAACTATTTGGCTAACATATTTAGATCTTTAAAACAGTGAAAGTTGATGTTTGATAAAAAAATTTCTTGCACATTTTTAATTTCCAATTAAATTTATTTGCAACGCTTTTTCTATTAACAATTTCTTTAAAAGTTAATTAGATGTGATTTTTGAAATTTTATGTGCAATTTGGGTTCACTGACTAATCAAAAAAAAAAAAGATGTTAAATACATATTTATCAAAAAATGAATTTTAAATGAACATTTCTAAATGCTGCTTTAACCGAAAATTACTAAATTATCTCAAATAAATATTTAAAATGAAATTTTTGAAAACAAATAAATTTCAATTATATCTTTTTCTAGTTTTTGTTTAGATATATAACGAATGAAGTATAAAATAGTATATCTAAATAGATAAGAACATAAATTTATGTTTTTGAAAACCATTTAAACGTTATTCAGTAATTCGAATACTTAATATTAATTATCGTATTTTTTATTTTATCTATTTCTAATTTTATCAGTTAGACTTGATATCCATACTACCAAATGCATTTGTTAATGATGCTAAAATTTTTTCTTGATTGCATAATTTCGATTTGAAATTAGTTATCTCTGTTGCTTGATTCAGAGCCCACTGCCCAAGTTTTTGTGCTTCTTTTCGTTTTGATATAACTGCCTTCGAATTAGCAATATGGTTGCAACACTAGAATCAACAATATTTTTTTATAAAATTACGAAAATGTTTGAAATAAGTTTACCAGATATAAACCATACAACGCTCTTAAATTTTTATTATTCAATTTAATAGCTTGGGAGTAATAGGTTTTTGCGATTTCAATATTCTCCATTCCACCCTAAGATAATTTTCTATATTTTTAAAAATTCGGTTTCTACCTGAAATATTTACCATTGTATATCGAATTTCGGCTAATCTTTGGTGAATCAAATGACTATGCGGATTGTGTAGTAAAACTTCCTCCATACAAAATGCTGCTTTAGCATATTCACCCTCAGAGAGGTAGAGATTGCATAGTTCATGCCAAGCTTCCTGGTCCGACATAAATCTTAAATTAAAAAATATTATAATTTGTCCAAAATTACAAAAGAAATATTGAGACCACGTTACTTTTTTAAATAATCACAAAGTTCTTTTATTGCGTCTTGAATTTTCCCTTTAGCTTTTAATATTGCAACTTTCCTCTTTCGCGGAGCTGCATTGGTCTCGTCTTTTCGAATTATAGCCTCGATAACATCTAATGCCTCATCATACTTTTCTAAAGCTTCAAACCTCATGGCCTTATACTTTTGAACACGCATACTGCCCGGAAATTCGCTTGATAAACTCTTAATACATTTTTCAGCAATATCGAAACGTCCAACATCTAAGGCGGCTATAATTACTTGCTCTAATATTAAGTGCCTCTCATTACCAACCTTATGTATTTTATCTTCTAGAACAGCTTCCCATAATTGAATAATACTATCACTGTTTCTAACATTATCTTCTCTCCATTTTCTTAAAAGATCTGTAACATCTGAAATTAAAAATCATTTACTTACTATACTAAGAAAAAGACATGGTTTTCAATGATTTGCAAGGCACGAGCTTTCCAATTAGACCCCAATGATTTGAGACTAATCGCTTACTTTTTTAAACCTTTTAATCAATTTTGTTTTACCTGACCACTGCATATCTTCATAATTATACGACATTTTGAATTTTGCTTGATGCAATAAATAATATTCATTTACTTATAATTAATATAATTATAAACTTGATATTAAATCAAAATTTTATGTTAAAGCAAACTTTTCATATATCTAAAAGAATTTTGACAATTGACATTCAATAGACAGTCATCAAGTGTGCATTTGACATTTACCCATCAAACACTAGCTGACAACACACAACTAAAATTTTACACTACACATTAAAGTTCTACTATTACTCAAGAGATGGACAATTTTTACAGATTCGAATAAATGTTAAAGCCGCGTTTTTTAAATAAAAAAGTGAACATTTAAACTTTTTTTGATTAAGCGCTCATTTTAACTATTTTCGCTTTAATAATATGCTTTTTGAAAATATTATATGTATTATTTTCAGGAATACAAAATTACAACTGTTTCTAGCATATACATAGTTAATATTTTAATTCAGTATTTTTGTACCTATTGGATACTATTGGCTCCTTTTTCTAATTTCTCTACGATTAACTTAAGTATCACAATACAAGTCAAAACGATAATAAATTTGACAGTATTTTAGTCGACATACAATGCTTTTGAGAAATTGATATTTTCAATTCTAGGCTAATTCGCACAGTGTAAAATTCCATGAAAAATTTTGAGCTTGAAATATGTTAATACGACTTAATGGTTTAACTTGAATTAAGCTGCTAACCGAAATTTCTAAAACTCGTCTCAAAACGTCCCCAGAGTTTTTAACAATCAGAAACGTCCTTAAGGAAAAGTTGCTATAAATTTTTCATATTATTTGTTACAAAAATAATATAATAATAACACTAATTAGTAGTTCTTTTGTCATTAACAAATTTGCAAAATGTTAATAAATAACTAAGTAATAAAAGTAGTTTTTAAAATTTTAGTTTTCATGTTGAAACATGTGAAATAACAGTCGGCCGTATTATAAATGCAGAATATTATCTTTCTTTTGAACAGTTTCGGCTGCTGAAGTTTTTGGTTTTAATGCACAAATTTAATCAGCTGTAAAATTATTTCTTCTGTTTATATAAGGCAATGTCCTAGTATTAAATATATTTTTTTGCTATTATCATAGCTCTAAAAATTGTGAACCTTGAGTGTGAACCCTTTTAATCTAAATAAAGCACAATGTCATTGCAATTTATAAGGCATTACTAGACCATACGGTTGGTTGTGTTGTAGGTATATCTGGCTTTTCTACTTGCGGTGGATTTAAAGTTCATTTTCTGGCGTAGTGTAACTTTCGAGTAATATTAATATTTTACATATTTTAGATAGTTTTTATACTTTTCAGTTATAGCTTAACATACATATATAACGAAAATATATTTTCTGGCAGCTTTATGATTTTAAAACTTTTTAAAACCGCAAATTTTACTTTACGAAACTTGATGGCGTCATCATTTTCTCTCATTTTTTCTTTCGTAACCAGACCCTTTGCATACTAAAAGTTCATAAAGTTTTTTTCAAGTTTTATAAAGTTTGGACAGACAAACCTATAATTTGGTAACCCTTTACACATCTTGTCTCAATGTGACAATATTGGCAAGTTCAAGTTCAGTCAATAACTTTTGAAAAGAAAAGAATACGAAACTCCAATTAAATGAGTGTTAAATATTAAAAAGTATATTGTATATGAGTATAAATGAAACGCGAGATAAAATAGACTCAGAGATTATGACTCAATTAAAATGAAAAATCTCGTAATTTTTTTAATTAAACACAAATATTTGACATTATACGTATCAGGTAAATTTGTTTTTTGTTTTGACATATTACATATAATTTTGTTGAACATACATATGTGCGAGTACATATGTAATTGAAATGATCAAAAATTGGATTTGAAGAGCAGAATGTTTTTAAAATTCTAAATCGTTTAAATGCTAAGCCCCCTGTGATTAAAGTTTTCCATGTACTTATTTACGAAGTTCTGCCATATTGTTATTTTATTCATGTGTATTATATTTTTGTCGAAAAATTTAAACAAATAAGTAAATAATAAAATAAAATTTTATTTATAATTTCTAAAAAAATATCAAAACTTAGCTGACATACTTACATATTACAAAAAGAGAGTAAGTAGCAAGTATAGTAAAAAAAGAAAAAATATAAACCAAAAATATGTGAAATGAAAACCGAAAACAAAAAATAATTTTCATATCTTTTTTACTATTTAAGTTCTACAAGGTATGCCTTGCTAGTGGCGTTAAGCTTCTCTAGTTTTTCTCTTAAAAATTAAAAAAATTGTTAATTTATTTTAGTTTACTTTTAGACTTCAGTTGGGATGGATTTATATTGCCTTGCAGTGATATTAATTACAACGCTTTTAAGTTACTATAAACCGTTATCAGTATCATTATTACTCTTAATAACTGTATTATTTTTAAACGCTTTTGTTATACCGGTAATTGGGGTAAGTTTGTTTATTTTAGTTTTATTTTTTAATACAAATATGTGCCTACAAAATTACATTATTTGTGTAAATAAATCTATGTACATGCATATAACGAAGTTCGATATTTTGTGTACCTACAAATATATGTACATAAATTGGTAAGCACCTACTTACATATTGTTTAAATTAGAGTTTTTAAAAGAAAGCGTTAAAACTATTATAAGCTTATCTAAATATTATAAGAACTTTATGAGAAAAGATATTCATACATACATAGGTAGTGGTACATATTGCATTATATATTTTGGGCATATAAATATATATATTCATTGTATATACATATATGTATCTATAATTGAACAAACAAATTAAATAGGGGAGGCATTTGATATTTAGTTTTATGGTCTTGTATGTAGTAATTAATATTGACTTGATAATTTGAAATAATTTTAATATTTGTGATGAATTTTTGTTGATAAGGTCTCTTGGTGAATGGTGCGTGTAGATATGAGCTTGAAAGCATAATAATGCTGCAATATTTTGTGTTTTTAATTTTATACATTTTTTAAATTACCCACCTATTGCTATCAAAGGGGTTTATCATTTTTTTTTAACTTTTAACATAGGAAGTTATAATACATAGGTATAACAGTATAATACATTTAATAATAAGTTGTATGCATAGTTGCATTTTCTTTTAAAACAGTGGGGCCCTGATAAGCAGTCGTTGGATTTTTACAATAACCAATACATAAATTTTACAATAATTAATCTTTTATTTCAATTTTTAATTTATGATTTGAAATTTTCGGGTTTTGTTTATAAAAATTTTTTGAATTAGTAGTAAGTATATGTTGTTTCAACTTCGTCGTTAGATTTTGTGTCCCAAAGATTCGATTATTCTTCGACTCATTTTGTTATTGTAAGCAAGAATTTTTCTGTCTTTTTTCAATCACAGATTTATTCGAAAGTAAATTAAATTAAATTTTGCCCTCTTAAAAATTTTAATTATATTTTATTATGTACTTTAAATTTAGGTAGCTTATCTACTTTCATCTTTCATTTGTACTTATTTTATCTACTTCTATCATATATTTTGGGTTGTACTATCCTATTTTGTATAATGAATCTAATACGTTACTTACAATCTCAACAATATCTAATATTTTATTAAAAGATTTAACTAATGAATAACACAAACAATTCGTTTATAAAAAATTCAGAAAAATAAAAATAAATTTAACTAAAGAAAGCATGAATAAGGAAATCTATTGTTTCCTGATTGTGGAGCTACGTATTATCATTTATTTTATCTCTTACTATGAAAACTAATGAATTTTTGGCTACAAAATCCAATTCTAATGGTAAAATAGTATTGTGGGCTTGTGTATAGTTTTGCTTAAAATTGTGATATATTTGGATAAGTTTTTTTTTAGGCACTAATAGAATTCGATTTTCAAGGTTAACAATAAGAAAAATTTAATAGAATGAAAAATTTATTAATATTGCTTGTAAATTATAAAATCACTTTTGTTGGTTGCAAAAAATTAAGCTTTTCTTCTTTTCATTTCAGAATAATACTATAAACAAAAAAGATAAGGTAATTTATGACGGTATTCAACATAATAACACTTTTTTCCCCGAGTGCGTTACGATTGACCAGGAATAATAAATTAACTCCTAATTAATGTTGAAAATCGTTTGATTAGAACTTGAACTTTATATTTCAAATTAACCAATTTAAAATCTTTGATTATATCCATAAACAAAAGTAAAATGAATTAATAGGTACTCTTCAGCATTCTTCACATACGTACGTATGTATATTAACATATTTGCAAATCAATTCAAGATTGTAGTATAAGCATTGATTAAGTTTGTTAAATAGTAATTTGTCCTGAAAAAAGGAAAATGCTCTCTATATACAAATTTCTTTTCTTTGAGTGCTGGACATACTGAAAACTTTAGTTGAATTTATGTGACATTGCATATTTCAGTGTTGATTCCTTCATGGAACGTATGGAAATTTCTAGTTAATAAATTTGAAAGATTCCGGCACAATAGTTAAAAAAACGCTACAGCAATTCATGTTTAATAATATTGCCATATTTTTATATCAGCCCATATTTTGCATGCGCAGGGAATATATTTATTTTGTCACGTATGTAAAGTCACAAAGGAAGCTATTGTTCCCTCTAAATTATATATATTCTTACTCATAATCACATTCTACACGCAAATTAGTTTTAAAATTCAGCAATTGGGGTCACTGGAACAGGTACCTACAAAGAATTGGTGCAGTACAAGGTTTCGGCAATGGCTTTAAAAAATACACCAAAATGTGGCAAATCGTTTGACAGATTAGCAAAATCTCTTTAAATTTTGTTCGAAAATTTTGTTGAATATTGGTATAAAAAGAAATATCTATGTAAATTTGTTGGGGGACATAATGAATTCCGCAGCTAAGACACTGTTATCAAGTTTTTAACGTAAATTTAAAAATATGTTTTTAAGGTTATCAAGAATATTAATAAAATTATTTTTTAATTTACTTTTATTACTAATGTTAATACTAATTAAATTTTTACATACATGTATACCTAAGTATTGATTTTATAATAGTATCGGTAGATATGTTTACCGAGTGCAAAAGTTTTAATTATGCATTTGTGCGCAAACCTGTAGAGTTCACTAAAAATATTTCGAATTTAATTTAGCTTTAAAATCGTTTGAAATTGTAAGCTTAATTACATTTCCCTATTTATTTATATTTAAATGACTTGAAACTTGAACTTGGGTATACCAGAACTTTGGAGACAAATTGACCATACATGCATTTAAAGTAACCTTAGAATACCGCGTAGCGCAGTTATGTATATTTATATAAAATAAATATGTGTATTGATTTACGTATGTACATAAATGTAAGGAACTACATTGTGTAGTAAAAAATGTATAAATAATTATACATACATACATAATTATAAATAGACAAATATTTTTATTATAATTTTTTGCTATTTTTTCTTTTATTTGTAGCAAGAGAATGACTATAATTACCAATTAAAAGAAGAAAATATAAGATTTGCATTTCAAAGATGTCAAAATGAATCTAATGCAGATACACGATTGATTCTTTTATGGAACGTATGGAAATTTCCAGACAATAAATTAACTCATTGTTACATTAAATGCATTTTTTACAAATTAGGACTAATTAATTTAAAAGACATGGGCTTAAATGTAAGTTTTTGTGTTTTACTTTCCTTTACACACATATAGAGAATAGCTTTATTTACAAAATTTACAAGTAATTTATTTATTGCAATTAATGAATAATATGCAATTGTAAATATGTATAAAAATATACATGTATGTAATACGAATTTTATTAATTTTTTTAAATTATAGAAGAAAAAATTCATGTTAATATTAAAAAGATCTAATACAGCGTTAGATGCGTTATCAATGTCAGATTTAACCAGTTATAACAAATTGGTAGAAGAAATATTTAAACCTTTAGACAGCACTTGTGAATCGTATTACAAAATGTGGGTATTTTTAATTGACCGACTTGGAATAAATGATATTCGAAATGGATTTACTAATTTAAGAAATGTAAGTTTAATTTTTTTAATAATCAATTTTATAAGGGTATACAAGTTAGTGCTCAAGATTTTTTATTACACAATTATTTAGTAATTAAGACAATACCATAGTAAATTATTTTATTGTAATACCAGTATAGTTTTTACCCTATTTTATTTTTGTCGGTTAACCCTTTATTATCATATTTTTGAATGGTTAATCTTGTTATACTAACACTATCCTATGCCATTTTGCACTAAAACGATGACACTACTGACTTTTACTCTTGATTTATAAAAATTTTTATTTTGTGGAGGAGGTATAATTTTTAGAGAAGAGGGGGTGGGGTATAAATAAAAATTTATTTTAAAAAAATAAGTTATCCACAGAAATTTATTTGAGTATCTTTTTATTTAAAATGCAAATGTAAATCTCTAGTCCACATATTTTTGTAAAGACAGTAAAATAATGGCGAAAGAATTGATATAATTTGCTTATCTTCTCATCATTCAGTTCTTCATAGATGCTAAACATCAGCTGAATGACTTTTTTTTTTTAAATAATTTTCACATATTCTTAAATAATCGATCGTGGATGGAAATTATAAGTGTGTATACCTACATTACTTTGAATATGAGTAATTATTACAAATTTGATTCTACATACGTTCATAATATGTTGAAAATAAAACATTTTAAATAGTAATTAAATTAAATAAATTATTTTTTTTATATTTTTATTTTCAGAGTGCCATAAGTAAGCCAGTAGGTCAAAAAGCTTCTGATTTCTGTTATAATTATTCAATAAATTACTTCTATTCTGAAACTATTTCGGATTTTTCAATTTTTTCTAATTTTAGTAAATGCTTAGAAAAATGTATTTATCAATACTTTCATTTCATTGATGCATATGGAAGAGTGGATGTAAGTTCAAAAAACTTTTTAAATCTGTTTATTTTACATAGTATTTATTTTGTTTTTATTTTTCTATATGGGTCTTCATTTTGACCTCAATCTAATATATACAGTAAATGTTAATACAGTGACGCTAAAACTAAGTCGTTTTATATAAAATTTATATGGAATATCTATAGATCTATATGGAATTTTTTATTAACTAAATCATACCGTCCAGCCTGATGTAATTTGCCATCTGGACATATACTTTATAATGTATAATTTGAGCATTTGTAAAGATGGTCTATTTCTCAAAACATTGTTTAGATATAAAGGTTTAAGAAACAAGAAACACTCGTTATCGCAAGAAAAGATTTAAAGGTTTAATTCTATTCCACTTTTTTGGATGCTCTTTTGTTATTTTTTTTTAAATGTTGTCTGTTTTTCTTCGGAAACAAAAGCTTGTGAAATAATCATCTCATTATTAAAAATTTGCTACAAATAAAAATATTATATTGTTTAATTTAGGCACAGAATTGTTTTAAGTAAAACATTTTTATGTTAAAGAGGGCTAATCAATACAATATACCTAGCATAACATAAATTTTGCTAATATATCCAAAATAAAGATTAGCAAAAATGAATTTTCAAGTCATTAAGAATTAGCAGTTGAACAATTTGTTTTTTCCGTAGTGGACTCACATCGACCCATAGGGTCTTTTGTGATTCCCATCCCTATATAGGTGACTTATTATTGACTTATTGCAGTATTGCAGAAACACCAGCCCGCGAGATTTCCATCAGCGTAACAGAGCCCTTTCGGATGCATTTAATTTGCTTGATTTTTTAATGTATTGTAATTTAAATTAAGAAAAAATCCATATAATATGTACGTATGTATGTTTACAAATCAAATTTTTGCCTTAATAACATCGGAATATTATTTCAATTCAATTAAAATGAATTATAACAATTCAATTTGGCGTTTATCTGAGCTTTTCATCAGAACAATCGAAAATTTACATTACAGCTAACGATCACTTTATGTAGTCTTTCAATGAAACAAGTCATTTTTATTTCAAATTTATTTTTGGATCACTGTCCATAAATATTCTTTTAACCAACATTTTACATGTACATATGCATAGATTTATATGTGAACATAAATGTGAATAATTCATTTATTTTTAGGTGAAAGAAATTCTTCAAAGTTATTCAGAAGTAAATCAGATTAGTCTAAAATTAGGAAGTAAAATTGATATGTCACCACGGTATAGAATTGAAATAGAAAAATGTGCACATTATGCCAATGCACGTTATTATCAAGGATTATGTTTAGTTGCTTCAAAGTTACATAAATGTTTAAAAGAAAATGTCAAAAGTTACAGTACAATTTTTAAATATAGAGATGAACTTACAATTTATTATTAAAAAAACAAAAAATTTAATGGGTTTAATTATGTTTTAATAATTAGACTTTCAACAACATCATAATGACGTGCCTTAGTAAAATACAGAAATTTTGTAATTACCAAGTAAATTATGTTAATGTTGAATAATATGTTTAATTTTGTTAAATAAGTACTTTTTAGTTTTTTATAAGGTTATAAATAAATATATATGTATATATGTACAAATGTATGTGCCAAGCAAAAGCTTAAATATATTTCTTGTTTTAATGTGATTAGAGTTCAAAATTTTCTATTTAATTTTTGTAAAAGTAATCTGGGTTTTGTTACTGAATTGATTCAATCATATTTGTACCAACTAACTGTTATATTTTGCTTTATAAAAGTTAATTTAATTATTTTAAAGAACAAAGTTTAAATATTTAAGAGAAATCAGAATCAATAACTTTTAAATCGTATAAAAGATCATACAAAATTATAAAACAAAGTAGAAAATTAATTTTAAGAAATACCCAGAACAATATCAAGATATAAAAACTTAATGCGAAACTCTTCTATTAAAAACTTTCTTTAAAAATCTTTTTGAAAAAGAGAAACTTGAAATGAAAGCAAAATCAATCTTAATTTGATTTTGTTTTAGAAATGCTATTATTAGAAATGGTTCGCATAATAAAAAGGCTTAGAAAATAACATAAAATCTTCCAGATAACGTCAAATTACTAAGAAGTTGTTTTAAAAGAAATCTCCGCATAACTTATTGTACTAACTTTAATCTCGTTTGCACATTGTTTTTTTTTTTAATTGTTTGGTACTATGAAATTTCTTTTAATTTTATAGCTACAAAATGTATGTGTTTGCATGTATCCATTCATACATTCGTACATACATAAGAAATGATATAACACTATTATGATAGGTTATGCCACGAAATGGAAGAACCGAAGTGAAAGAAACTTTTTAATAAGTGCAAACTTGTAAATTTTTTAAAGATAATAAATAATATATTATTTATAGAATTTATAGAATTATAGAAATAATAGAATTTTGAGTACCTATCTAAAAAAAATAAAAAAAAAATATAATCTGGCATCAAACTTTAAATTTGAATTTATTTTTTCTTCTTATTTCCGTAGAAGAAAATTTTCACCTATTGCCCACCGCCCTTCTAAAAGTTATAGCCCCACAAAACCCTAAAGAGTCTTTTTTCAGTATTTAGTGCACCGAAACAATAAGCATTTTTCAAATTTTGCAAAATCCCGAAAAATAGTGACTGGTTTCTTATACCGCGGCATACCATATCTAAACAACAAAGAAATAAAATGACTGTTAAAATTTACTGTTATCTAAAACCCGTTTTTACCAAAATTTTTAATATTGTATTTCTTGTAGACTGCAGATTGTAGGAGTTTGAAATTTTAATAGCTTTTAGACAGCTTTTAATAAATAGATTAATTCCCTAGAATAAAAATTTTTTTCCACCACTACCCCCTTTCGAGGTATCGCCTTTCGTAATTTGTAAAGTTAGAATTTTTAGCAGCTTATATTGCTCTAACGTCGAATACCATGCCATTAAAAAATACAATTATATTTCGTATTTCACGCAATTAACCCTGAAATTCGATTATTATGTTAATGCTTCTTTAAATTGTTTTCTTGTTTTATTTCAAAGATTGCATACATTGGTCATCTTAAATGTATGCAATCTTTGAAATATATTCGTGTATGAGTGAAAATAATTTTGACAATATAGTGCTAGATTGTAAAGTTAAAAGCCGTATTTTCACTTACTAAAAGGAAAAGTGCTACATTACAAACAAGTGCTACATTTAAATACTATAATTAGTCACAAAGTTTTAAATTTACGTCTCCAGAAAATTCGAGCTTTTTCGATACGTTGGGTTTTCTATGAAAAAAATATTGTATATTAATCACTTGTAAAAAACTTACAAGGGAAGTACGAGAAATTTACAGAACGAAGGTTGTTTTTTGTCTCCTTGCAAAAAGTTATTTCCTAAACTGGTATACTGCTATTTAGATATAAATTTTGATTGAACAAACTAATTCTATACTAATAACTAGAAATTCAACAAAACTTACTTAAAAAGCAAACAACTTTATAAAAGAATTAAGTGTATTCTCTTTTCCTCTTCATTCCTTTAAAATGAAACAATTATAATTAGACAAACCAATTCCCAAATTTGTGTAATTAAAACGGAGTCAGTACTCCTATAAATGCATGTCATAAGTCCAATACAACATAGCGTATCTAATGAAATGCAAAGTAAAAAGAGCCGTATTTATTTTATGGTGATCATTAAATTAATAAATTAATTTTTAAATTAAATTATAAGTTCACACATACTTTCTTTCATTGTTCATTTGAAAGTGGTTACAATTTTTTATTTTGTTTTTACTTTTTGTGATTTTTAATTTGAATCAAATGCTGTTAGTTAAATCATTTATGCTAAACATACACCACCTATTTTTTGAATTCGTTATTATAAACAATATTGTGTCGGTATAAGTGTTATGCAGTAGTGACATCTGTTCGCTAATAACAATTAATATTATTACACTTATTTATAGATGGCGGATTTGGAAGCAATAAAAATTTTAATAGGACAACATTATATCTATGAGAGCTGTGTTCTTTTGTTCCGGTTCCAGTTCAAGATCAGATATGAAAAAAATGACAGTTCAAAACAGAAATAATTATATATGCGGTTTTTATTTAGGTCTTAAAATTTAGTAATGCTATTTGTTACCAGTTGCGTTCTCATCGTTTTTTTTTTAATTGTTGTCAGTTATTGCTTTGTAAGATAGTGTAAATGACATTATTAAATTAAATAAAAAATGGAAGATCAACATTTCAAAATTTCAAAATTTAATTAAAAATTTTTATTTCAAAATATGTATGTATCTATTACCGTAATAAAGTTTAAACAATTTGCATTAAACAAAACATCAAAACAAAATTAGTAGAGTTTTCCAACTTAAAAAATTTATCCAGTTCAAAAACCCGAAACAATCTTTTAAATTTTAGAAAACCTTGAACCGGAACAAAAGAACCGATCTAATATTCCCGATTTGTTTTTTGTATAATAATCTAGCCACTAGTGTTTTTAAACGTAAACTTTTGATAAAAAAGGCAGGGATTATGTCAATTTTTATTTACGACACATAGCAAGTTCCACTACTGCCTGATAGAGTGATCTAGTATTACTTTGTTCACATCCACCGTATAATTATACATACATAGAGCACAATAAAGGAATAATGTAAGTGTTATACAGTTTCTGAAAAAAATGTTTAGTAATATCAAGTTATATGGAGATTATAACTAGACTAGGTTAATTTGTCTGGTTTTGTTGAAATAATTTAATTTTCTAAATTAAATTATTTCTAATAATGTGCTAGAGAAATTATTTAGTTGCATTTGAATTTGTATTGTATAAGTGTATGTATTTGCGATAAGTTGTTTTCCATCTGGACTTCTATCTTCTGTGTTCATGTCTATAGCTTTGACAATAATATAATATTGTCGCATTTATTTTTTTGAGTTACGGACCTGTCGAACGTAAATGCCGGGAATTCAAACGGGTTTATAAAGAACTTGAGCTGGTTCAAGTAAGGGTGGGGGTATAATATTCAACGTTATCACAATGGGCCTACCTGGAATAAACGTATCCTCCGATAACCGCATAAACCTAACCTAATCTAATTTGCTCCTTACTAATTTAAATTGGCTTACAATACATTATCAAAGTTAACTAGTGTTTGCAGTACCAAATTTAATAGTGTTTTTAAATTCGATAATAAGCACACTTCGAGCATTCTTTGGAATGTTAAGATTTCACAATTTTACTCGCCATAGTATCTCAACTTACAGTAAAAGTAGTCGTTTTTTTTAGCTTAATTTAAAATATTTTAAGATACGTACCTTAATATGTATGTAGATAATATAGCTCTATTCGAAGCCGATGAGTATACCATTTTCAACTCACTATTTTTGAGTGTACCTATAGAGTTAATCAATCAATATGAACATCAGTAAACATCACTAAACTAAATTAAAGTTAAAACTAAGAAATTAAAAAAACGAAATTTTTGATCAGTTCTCATGTTAACATTGTCTTTATTATTTCAGAATAATGTGACAACCCTTAAATAATAAGATGTTGGTCGAGTATTACTTTAATATATTTAAAATTAAAATGGTTTTATTTCTCAATCTGCGATTATATTTGTAATTTTATGTGCAATGTAGTGGGTTTTATTGTTTAATACTTTGTTGAACTAATTGAAGATTTTTGCTCATAAAACATTTGAATCCTCTGAATAGATATGCGCAAGAATCACTTTTTTGTTCATTTTTATCAATACAATTTTCAATTCTTGACCTAATATCATCATGTTCATCTTTCGAATTATGTTTTAATTGTTGTGTTAAATGATCAATATTATAGCCATCCTTTGGATCATATAATCCCATTTTATTGAAAACACATTCTAAATAGCAACGAGTTGTTTCATCATCTGGATAATCCCATTTTTTATATTTGTCAACATGTTCTGTTGGTACATTTTTCTCGGCAACGCATTCTTCACGATATTTCATTAGATCTTCTTGGGTATTAATTTTCCATTCGGCGTTAACCTGCAAATAATAGGATTCAATTTAATTTTTTTATAGTTTTAGAAAAATATTTTGTAATTTCTAATTGATAAAACATATTTTTCCTAACTGATTGTTGAATTGTAATGAAGTTTATTTTTTTAAACATTGTAGTTTTAACTACCCTTACACTCTAACAAGATGGAATAGTATTATCCTTAATATTTTGACAATTTAAGCCAGGCCAGGTTATATTCCACATTTAAATAAATAATTCTGACAATGAAATTATTAGAGTTTAATTATAATTTAAATATCCAGTGAAAGAAAAAAAATTTAATAAGAGACTCGTCCTCCACAATGAGGAAGTGCTAAAAATTTCTGCAAGCGATTTTGAAAGTGCATCTGAAAAAATTATTATTCTACCTAAAAGCGTAATAAATTTTTTGTAAGAGGCCAAAAGTTATTTTTAGAGCCTTTAGAGTTTTAAAAATTCTTATTATTCAAGCTATGCTATATGAGCTGTTTTATTAACAGCTGAGCACAAAACGAGTCTTGAATTAACGGTTGACATACGTCTCTGTTTCCGTTGCCAACCAATCCAAATTTTTAGTTGGATAGAAAAATGCAAATGAACTCTTTTTAGAAAATTTATATATGAATTAATTTTAGCCATTTGATCAACTTTTGACTAATGTCAGACGAGAGAAATTCAATTTTTACAATTGGCTGCTTTTAAGTTTTTAATATTCTTTCAATAAATTAACATATTTTTATGAAGCTTAAATAATAAGAAATGCTATTAAGAGCACTTCGAAAAAAACTTGGAACACAACAGCAAGTTTAATTGTTTGTAAGGAAATAATTAACAAAGTCTCTTGCAATTTAGTATATGAGAAATGCAATTACGCCTTTTCAAAAAAATTTTATTCTGGAAATTGAACCCGTAATACATTTTTGGAGTTATACTTTGGTTAAAATGTTATTTGAATTTTGAAATAATTGCTCAAAGGGCATTTTTTAAAATCTTGGGCAATCCACTCAAATAAGAATAGGGTAATATGAATCTTACAATATAATATTCAAAAAATCACATAATGGTCGGTTATGTGATGCTCACATCAGCTTTAATTTCTCAAATATTTTAGCAGACATTCATAATATGAGATAGTGTATACTTAATTAAATTTTAAAAAAATATTTTTGTAATCATAAATTTCTTTTCATTTGTGATAACCTTGTTGTTCATTCTTTTCTTTCCTTTTTTTTTATAAAATAATCAAACCCTTACTATGTATTTTGTCAATAATTGTGTATACCAAATGACATAATATTTAAAATTGTTGATTTTACGCAATTATTATACATTCTATCTATATTTGTTTACTTAACTACCTTGTCGTAGCAGGCTCAGATGGTAAAAGCCATAAAAGAAATCAAATAATTTTTAATCCAATATGAAATTTTTCAATAGTGTGTTTACATAAACAACTTAAAATGTTGGTTAATTGTTAGAATTAAAATACCTACATAGCTGTTTTATTTATTAGAGATTTTGTATTAGTGTAACAATTATTGCATATTATGATTCTAGATTTTTTATAGAAGATTTACCTAAGTGATTTTGAAATGGTTAATTAGATTTTTTTTGTGTTGTTTCGAAATAATCATTAATAATTTCTTGTATCTTAAATAATTTGCCTCATTCCATTTCGTTTTAGTTATTTGGTATTCTGGAACGGATTTATGAGAATATTATAGCTCATATTCAAGTAATTAGAAAACGAAATTAGTCGAAATATATTAATGAATTATTTAAAATAATTTTAAAAATTAAGAGATTTGAGTCCTAATTTTTGTGATTTAACAACATACGATTTGGGAATTTTAAATTTTTTTAAAAATATTTTTAGTTTCCTGATTTGGTCAGTATTAACAATCATGAGTTTGCTCAACATATACATATTTCAAATTTTATTTTAAAGGTTATAAACATTTATAAATTAATTTTTTATTATTTTCAAATTATATTTTGCGAATGATTTTACTTAAATTTTCACGAAATCACTTTATATAGCGCCTTACAATATGCAATAATAAAATTCACTTTATTTTCATTGTTTAATTATGTAATATAATAAAAATTAACTTATACAAATGTTTATTAATCTTCAAATATTAAATGAAATTATAAAATAGAGAAAAATCTTAATTAATTAACAATGGAAGCAGCCATTTGTTCACTTTTTTATTTTTTGTTTTTGATTCGTATTAAATTTCAGTAGGTACTTACCGCTAGAATAAGAGCAAATATTGCAAAAATCGTTTTCATATTGTATATATATAGATTTATACGTATATAATTTATTATATGAATATATGAATTTTTCTTTTATACAACAAATTATTTATGACTTATTACAAAAATTACTCTTAAAACGTTTTACATTAATGTAGGCTTGAGATAAAACTGATAACTTTATTAGACTTTTATGGCGTATTTATATGAAAATTTAATTTTTGTATATTACAAATTATACCACATTATGTATAATGTAGATTGTGTATATATGTATAACATAATTTCGATATATTTACTATACTTTTTTCATAATTTTTTTATATAAATTGAATTATTTACATGATAATAAAATTTTCCTTTTTAATATTTTACTATTTTACGTTGATTTGAAAAATTTTATACAAAATAAACAAAATAATTTTTTGTTTTTTTATTTTGTTTTTTTTATAAACAACGATGACCATCGTGACAATATTTCAATTATTTACAATTCGCCAAATTCGTATAAGGGGGAAAATGATAAAAGTAAAATCATTTTTTAATTTATCAAAAAAATTCCAGGGTTGGCACTGTTCGCTGTTAAATCAAAAATGTAAAGAAATTTTCGTTAGTATGTCAGTATCAAAAGCCTTATAACACTGTCTGTCGAGTTTAATTTTAAAAATGGTACGACACCATGATTTAGTGTGAAGTTTGTTAAATTTTGTTTAGTATATTCTCCCAGATAACCTGACCAATGGTGCAGTGGTTGGTTATTGCACTGGTCCTTTAATAGAAGGGTCTCTGGATCTCAAAGCCCATTCAGATCACTGGATAAAAATTATATTCAATAATATATAGCTTCTTTATACACATTACATATAAAAATAAAAAAATTAATATTAACTAATTGCCATATTTGAATGATATCCAATATAAAAAAGACCAGTAAAATAAAATAGTAAATATCAATAAACTTAAATATTTAATATAAAACTATAATAGGCTCGTCACCTACCTAGTATTACTAAATGACGTAAGAAACTGGTGTTCATGTTGTCAATATCGTGCCCTATGCTTTTCCCAGGAGCGAAGTAGGAATAAAAAAAAAATATTCTCTCAGATAAGTTTTGATATTAGCACACAATTTTTGTATTAAGAAATTGAAGATTTTTGTATACATTTTAATCAAAAAATAAACATTAACATTTTTGGACAGTAGATATTTTAAACCAAGCACTCTGATATTATATTATAATTCCAAGTCAACGCAAAATAGAACTATTATATAGAGATGAAAAATTTGTCATAAAAAGCTTTTCTATTAAAATTTCATTGTAGCTCTAAAATTCCTACTTCACAGGTTACTTTGTAAGATGTAATTTTCGATTTACAGTATAAAAGAATGCTCTTCCAATATGTTAAATGTTTGTAATTAAAGTTAGTCATGAATTCCAAGGTTAATGCATAGATGGTACAGAAACTTCTTATATGTTCCATTTATTGCAAAAATTTATTAATGACAGGCAACTGGCATTAAAAGAATAAAGTTATTTGCGAAACTGATATGATTGTCAAATCTTTAGCATAATGGGAATCAACCAAAATATACGAGTATATCAATATATTATTAGTTATGCGAAAACAAAATTCTCGATCTCTGAAAATTCCTTACTGTGCCAATATCATAGTTTGTTTTTTTTCAATTTGAAAATTTTGCATTATAAAGTTCATTTTATAGACACAATATAATTCTACATATGTACGTAATATTAAATAGTTGACGCTGAACTATACGAGATTTTCATACAGGGTGATGCAATTAAGTTTACACTAAGTTTATTTTCATGATGTGGTCCTTATAATTTGCAAAATGAACAATACTTCAATTGGATCATATAATAATTAATAAAATATTAGAATAAAATTGAGCAACTTTCACCAATACTAAGAGATACTAGATTTAATTGATTGGGAAGGTAATTCAGTGAAATTTCCATAGTGCGAAATACTTATATGCATGATAAATCGTTTGCGTTATAAAGACATGCAATTATAAAGACAGACATGTTATAAATACATGCAAATTTAATAAAGAGTTTAGAAAAAATTTTAGCGTAAGGCAAGTTCGTCTCATGAAATTGACACTAAAATAAAATCGAACATAATAGACTGAAGTTTCTATTACATAATCGAAAACCCAACAAACTAATCGTGGTTTTGTATTTAACATTTTCAGAAAAATTTGAATGAAATTCATGCGTTTTCCATTTACTTTTACTTACTTGACTTACACTACGTGACTATGCGAATTTTTCAGTTTCTCTTAATTTTAATGCACATTTGTCTTAATTTTTAGCTCAATCGAATTAATTCAAATGGACTTGTTCATTTTTAATAAAGCATGCTGTACTATTTAATATTTTATTATTTGCTCAGAATTTGCTTTTGCTGTCTATAGGTGTTTTTTGTTATAATTTCCATTGTTATGGGTATAAAGATCACGCATTATACAATAATTGCAGTAACAATAACATTTTTTTACTATTACTATTTATTAGGTTCTTTGCTTCCTAAAAAATTAATTCAATTTAAAGAAAGAAAAAAAGAGTAAATTATTATCAACGGAATAATCAGATTTTAAAGTTTTTGGACCTGCATACTTATTGACGTGTCAATTTTCTTATTTATCCAATTATTAATTTCAAGTTATCAATTTATGCTTCTCCTAAAGAGGAAAACTGTTAAATTTTATGAAATACTTTTATTAAAGCACCAATAACATTCAGTAGTAGTTTTAATTTTAATATTGAAATTAATTTTCCTTATTGCTTGAAAATTCTCTAATTGTCATTCCCATTGGAAAAGGGAATATCACTGTAGTTTTTTTTTCGACTGCAATTGTATTCAATGTTTGCAAATATCTCAACTGCAATGTATATAACTATTTATATTATGTTGTGGACATATACATATGCATACATTAAACGAAAAAACTTTAAAAATTAAAACTAACTTGTAACGAAGCTGGATTTTGTGCCATTACATCAGCCGCCTTTTTTAAGGCTACAGATGCTTTGTATTCACCATCAGCTGCAATAAGTTTTGCTTTAGCTTCTCTTTCAGCAGCTGCTTCCGCAGCCATAGAACGTTGTAAGCTAAGAGGTAATTTTATATCTTGTCTGGAAATAAACCAAATGTAATACAGGTCTGTTTAAGTTATATACGTTAAAATAGTGCATTAAAATAATTACAATTCAACACGTTCAATTGTTATACCCCATTTTTCAGTTGAATCATCAATAATATTTGTTAGATTTTTTGCAACATCCTCTTTCTGTACAATTAATGAATGTAAATCTAATTTTCCAATAGCATCACGCAATGATGTTTGAGCTAACAGTTCTGTTGCTTTGTAAAAATCTTTAACTTCTGTAATGGATTTTATTGGATCGTTTACATGAAAGTAAACAATTCCGTTAACATAAATACTAACAGAATCTCTTGTTAATATTTGCTGTGGTAAAATGTCAATTATTAAACACCGTAAATCAATATTATAACATTCATCAATGCATGGTAAAATGAATACTATTCCGGGTCCCTTGGGGTTCTTATGTCTAAAAAAATTACAAATTATTTAACAAAAAATTATGATTTGTAGTAGATTTAAACTAACCTTAATTTACCATTTCGAAAAATAACTAATCTTCTGAAATCATCGATTATTGTTAAACAAAAGCATAATGAAAAGGGAAATGTAATTATAACAAATCCATAAGACAATATTTGTGTACATCTTTCCAATAGAGAATATCTGGTAACACTATTCATTCCTAATTCTATAATGAATTTTAAAATAATTATTTCATAGTATTTCTCAATAAACTTTTTAAATATAACCTGCACTTCGCATTATTAACCACTCCAACTTAAAATGTTACGGCTATGATTTGAAATCTTTTTCAAATAACTATCAAATTACAAAATGTCATCAAATGAATTTAAGAATACTAAGAGAATCAAGGATATTTTGATTTTTGAAAAAAAAATTATTTAAAATTTAAAATTTTGCTGATTTCCTTTTTACAACCATTGAAAATTATTTAAAGTAGCTGCAGCTACACTAAAGTATCTTGTGTACCAAGCAGTGTTGCCACTCCTGGGGTATAATGAATGGGCGAAATTTCAAAATTATTTTCAAAGTAGTTTAAAAGTGTGAACTAATGACATTTTTGTGAAAAATGTTGAACCCATAACATACGAGATTTTTGAAAATTCAGTTCCAATTTAGATTGTAATGAAAAGTACCTTCGAAAAATCCGAATTACAAACCCTACTTGTACTGTTTTACAAAATCTCTATTAAAAAAGGGAGTACATTCGAAAACTGCAGCATGCCGTATATGTTTTAAGATATTTTAAATGTTGTAAAAATATTTTAAGTTCTTATTGATTACATTTTGAAGATCTGGTAACAATTAAAAAAAAAGATTTTTTAAAATTAAGTTAGGACTCTATGTGCATGTCTGAATTATTGAAAATCTGCTTAGCTTCGAGCACATTTGAGTTACGAAAAAAAAGTAATTTTCACAAATTGGTTGCTTCTTTCTCCAAACTTCTTACATATACATACGAGTACATAGGTTATATTATGTTCTACGCGATTCCAACTTTCTACTGTCATGTGACGAGTTATGAAGTTATTTTGAAAATTTCAGAATTTGATTAACTTTTAAGTATGAAAATTGAAAATGTCAGTAAATGCATGAAATTATGTATTAGACAACAAAGAGTAGAATCAGACAATTGCTTTTATTTTTATAAGCTATGTTGTGACAATCTTTAGAACGCATGTTTTGGTTTAGTTTTACTTAAATTAATTTTTTGTTTAAGATCACTATATTTATAATACGGTTTCTATTTACAAGCATTCAATTTCACACCTAAATATGATTCGAATAATAATCTGCTCATACAAATCAAATTCGAATCAAACCTATAGTTTGGAAAGTTTCTAAAATATTTAAATTTAAAAAGATTCTTTCCGTTAACACATAAACCAAAACATTTAATGCTATATTGTTGCATACTTTTAGGATGAAAACCAAATTAAGGAAAGGCCATGGACTGGAGTCGGCAGTTAAATATTTGATGGTAGGATAATTAGTAATTACCGTTTGTGTTCTATAATTTGGAAAGAGTTGCGTTCTTTAATGCTGAAAGGCTGCTAAAATTTCAGGTTCCTGACGTTTAGCACTTAATAAAAAACAAATAATGCTATATAATATATCTATTAGACTAACAACCTCAGAGTATAAATCAAAAATAATTTGTAAATTTGACCTTTTCTGTCTTCCAAAAGGAAGTATACGTAGCTTATATGGTATTATAAACGACGATAGCTTTAAGAAGAGAATTTTTAAATCAAGATTTTGGTTTATTAAATTGAATTTATTTAATATCTTAAATGAGCCAATCTTAAATTTCAGAGATTTAGAGAGCGAATGACAAAAATTGAATTTATAACACACTTGTTTTTAAAATTCAGTTTAAAAAGCTTATGCTGATTTTAAAAATATACTAATAAAAACAAATCAGTACTAATAAAAAAAAATTTATACCAGACATTTGGAATTTTCAAAAACACCAGGTATTTGTGCCAGGTATGGTTAAAAAAATAGATGTGATCAGCACACAACCTATTGCAATGTATATGGTCTAGTTTAGTGAAAATGTTTCGTAAGATTATGAAAATGTCCTTTAAACACTTCTTTCAATCTTTAAGGACCCTAGTAAGTTTTTAGTTAAAATGCCTAGAAAAATATGAATTTGAGTTTTTAGTAGTTTTAGTTCAATTTATGCCGCCCAAATTCCTTCAATTAGTTCTTTAGATATGCTAAGAGATGTAAATTCGGCCGCAAATTCAGTTTCCGAGCCCTGATATTCCGAAAAGTTTTATAATTTCCATAGTAAACATCAAGTTTCTGGCACCTGATTTATTTCAAAAGTTAGATGGTTTCTCGCACTGTTAGACTAAACTTATCTATAAACTTTCATGGAAATACGCTGGTTGTTTTCTAAAGTAAAGTCGGTCCGTAGTAAAGATCCGACTCCAAAGATCAAAAGTTGACCAAACTGTCTCATCCATGATAAAAATTCAGATACAAATTTTCGTGAAAATCAGTTTACAAAAACTTGAAATACTGATCAGCACAGCCAAATTGACAGGCAGACGGTCCTATAGAGATATCTTTAAAAATTGTCTAATTACACTTCACTGGCATAGAGAAATACATTCCGGCTCAAAACTTGACCTGTGAAATTTAGTGCCATTCAAGTTTAGTCTACTTTCAAGTTATTGGAAATGTATGAAAATTTAATAAACAATTTTTTTTTTATTTGATTTCATGTAAGATATGCTCATAACTCTTATTGAAGAGAAATCAAATTGATTGCGAATAACATCAAAACTACAATTTTTCAAAAAAATTATAATATTTTATAGTTTATTTAGAATCTCAGATGGTAATGGAAAGAGAATCGTATGATTTAATTCAGCAGAAACTGTTGTCAATGTTTGTAAGTATCTTAACTAAAATTATAAAGAAATTTTTTGTTAAATGAACGATGTACTTATGTATATGTAAATACTTGTAAAGCTGTTGGATTGGTTGCAATTACATCAGAAGCTTGTTTAAGTACTGATGATGCGCTCAGTTCGCCTTCAGCGCTTATTATTTTTGCCTTGGCTTCTCTTGCAGCTTCAGCTTCAGCGGCTAAGGCACGCTTCATTGATATTGGCAGGCCGACTTCTCGTCTGCAAATATAAAAAAATATGTTGCATAACTTTCCCATCTAAATATTCCCACCTAAATAATTATAAACTTTATGAAAGTGTTTACATTTCCACTCGCTCAATTTTTAATCCCCATTCATCTGTAATGCTATCGAGAAAAGTTGTTAATGAATTTGCAACTTGCTTTTTTTGACTTGTAAATTCTTCTAATGTTTTCTTTCCAACAGTATTTCTTAATCCAGCTTGAGCTAATTTTTCAATTGCATATCCATAATCTTCAATTTGTGTGACAGCTCCAATTGGATCAAACACGTGATAATATACTACTGCATCAACCTCAATACTAACAGCATCATAAGTTATAACGTTACGAGTCGGTATATCAAAACTTATTGTTCGTAAATCGATTTTTGCGAATGTTTCTATAATCGGAAGTACAAAAACAAATCCAGGTCCCACAGGTTTTGATTGCCTTAAAATTGAAATTGACATGATTAATTTTTAAAAAGACATTTTTTAAAATTAATTACTTTAGTTTGCCTAAACGAAAAATTACAGCTCTTTCATATTCATTGATCGATTTGACACAAAACCAAACTGATATAGGAAACGTTATTATGAAAACAATTGTAACAAGAAAAATCATGATCTTCTCTATTAATCCTCTTTCCTCATTCTCTGCTACAATTGAAACGAAAAAATAAATTGTGCTGCTCAATGACCAAAGGTCGACCAGTTATAAACTGAAGAGAAATCAACTTACAAGTTTTAACTCGACGTGCTCCAGTGGACAAATGAGAAATCGAAGGTTCAATCATTTTATTTCGGTTAAAAGAAGATATTTCCTTATTTACCATATTTGAAAAAATATAAATTATAAAAATATTTGATGTTTATGGCAAATAATTGATGTGAGACATTATTATTTTTTTCAAATTGATTAATTTAAATTGAAGTGGATAAAAATTCTACTGGGTATTTTTGTATAAAGGTTATTATAATTTTAAAATAATTTTTGGTAAGGTTATTAATCCCTCTGAGAAATCAGAGGGAACAGAACTTATGTCATAGAGGGAAGAAATGCTGTATACCATACTTACGAAAATTTAATAAAAGAGTGAGAAAATAAAATCAAATGAAAAAGCTACGTTAAGTGAAACAGTATCTGTAGTAGGGGGGAACGTTGTAGCAGAAATTATAATGAGTACCTTCAAATTGCTTTCTCAAAAATTTGAAGAGAATTTGTTTTAAAATCTGCAATTGCATATTTCTCTCCAAATTCAGGTTATAATAAGACAATATGACCCATATGATTTTTGTTCTAATAAATAAATTATTTTTAAAAATTGAAGGAGAGTCTTTGAATAACTCTTTTGAATGGCTTTAATTAAAATTGACCTACAATCATATCTGCTTTAAAGGAAAACTACTGCTCTTAAAGTTTTCAATTTGCAAGTTTCTAATTTTTTAAAATTGACGCTGCTTCTTAAATATTTTCGTTGCATTTTTCAAAATAGGAAATACTACAACCTTGTAAACAACTAGGCAATTAACTAATAATATAAAAAGAAAATTAATTTATCATTAAAATAGCTCCATGTTCTCAAGGTATTCCTTACTTATTTTCCACTTCCAATCCTTGTTTTATCACAAAATAAAATCACATAGCACATTTCTAATAAATAAAAACTATCGCCGTACTTTTGCAGAACTTTTATTGATTTTTTATGAACATTTCTAAAAAGTAAATATGAGAGTATCAGCTCCATCATTTAATTTTTAAAATATCAGTCTTTTAAATTTTAAAAAAAGAACACAACATTTTAAGCTTCAAGTTTTTTAAAGTGTTCTTTTAATCCATTTTCAGCTAAACATTTCCAATCGTGCCAAGCCCATTTTTCTAATGTATCATCTTCGTTTCGTTTTGTCAAACATTTGTTGATCACGGGTGTTGCTGCCTCTCCGAATTGTACAATTAAATCTTCCTTATGGAATCCTTCATGTTCACACCATAAATCTAATTTCAAACCGGTACATTTAACTGCATTATGAATTGCAACTTCATCAGGATATTCGTACTTTTTCATTGATTCTACTTGTTCTTCACTCAAATTCAATTCTTTCCAACAGTCTTCTCTAGCAGTTTTAATTTCAGCAGGAGTTTTTTGATGAAAGTGATGATGTGCTGAAATCTTATATAATATTTCGAATTAGTTGAGTAAAATTACAATTTTAAATTTTGAGTACTAGAATACTTACAACAGCAATAAATCCACAGAATAAAATAAATTTCATCATTTTTACTTCTTTGAAATTAATCACAATATTTTATTATACTATTTTAAAGTTGGAACCACCAAATTTGAATGAAGAGTTGTAAATTTTGAGTTCCTTTTATATACAAAATATGTAAAATTTTCTTAAGTATGGTATAGAGCATTTCTTCCAATTAGAGTACAGTTAATTTGATAAGATTAGAATATAATAGACTTTTGAGCTAAACAATAAAATTAAGAATTCAAAATGCATTGGTTTGGAATAGTTTAATGTAATCAAATATAAAGTTTTTATTCAAATATTTATTTTGATGTTTTTATTGTGTTTGTCCTTACCAACTCTGAGATTCCAGCAAAAAATGATTAAATATTTGATTAATAGTGTAAATGGGATTTTTAACAACTCTAAAGAAGAATTTTATTGGAAAAATTTGCATTTTACTCTGCTCTACATGTTGAAAGTTCTAAGCTTCATTCTACGCTTTTTGTTGATAAACTCAAAAAGAAAGTTCTGAGTTAAAAGTCGAAATAATTTCAATATTTTTTATGAAAAATTTAGCTATGATTTCTTGCATAATTGTTTTATTGTTATATAATTTTCATAGTTACGTAATTTTCTTACATCTTAATATTTTTTTTGTATGTTTACACTAAAGTGTTCAAATCCAAAATTTTCCATCTAGCACGGCTATTAAAAACCAAAATAATTGGAGCTTATTTAAATATATTTTTAAGTAGTCGAATTATGTGGGCATAAATTTCAACATAAAAATTTTTATTGGTATATTAAAACTGTTTGCATGTCACATAATTTTTCTGTGCTTTAGGTACAAACGAACGAATAACTTTATAATAGTTTTCATGTTTACTACATGTACATGTGTATACAAATTTTATTGATGGTTACTTACAGACAGGCAAGAATAATAGAAAATGAAATAAATTACTTGGTTAAATATACAGGGTGAACAGGGAAATTCTATGAATAAGATTAAAATTTCATTTAAGTGTTTTTGATAATAATTGTTTTCTGAAAATTTCCAAAATTACCAAAAAATTTTGAGCACGTCATTCTTAAATGTAAAATTGTTTTTTAAAAAAAAACATTTTCAATTATGAAATAGAATAATTTGGGTCTCTAAAATGTTACTTTTGTTTACATCTACTTGAATTAAAAACTGACATTTTTGATCTAGTAAAGTGCTTTTTTTATTAAGGGGGTATAGAAAAGAAACATAGGCAAACAATTTTGAAAAATCTTCACGGTTAAATTATACTGATAATTGATTTCGTAAAGCTATGTACTCTCAGTTTTGTGTTTTGATAAAGTCTACAAATATGATTGGATAAAGCGAGCCATGCATTTGAAAGTGAAGCTAATTAACGAAATTCTTGCGAAATTTTTAGAAATTTTTATAGTACAAAATTGTAAATAACGCATTTACGTGATTTATTCATAACCCTGTACAATTTTATGTTTACGGTTTCTTTGCCTCATGAATAAAGAATTTAATCTCAAAAAAGAAAAGCAAAAAACAAAAATGCATATTGATTAAAATAGTGGAAAATTTTTTTGGGAGAGAAGTTGATCAACCTTACAATTTATTAAAATAAGATAGTGCCCTTGAATGTGGAAGTTTTGATTTCATTCATCGACAATTATGTGATTTCTTAATACAAAAAGTTGTTTGAACTATTAAGATTATTTCAGCGTGAAATTTTGTTAAAAAACATTGTTAAAAAATAAAAGACTTCCTTTTTATAAAAAATTGTTAATTCTGAGCCAACTAACGGATATATTAAGGTTATTGAATACCTGTATTGAAGTAATTCAAAGAAACTATTAGGAAATTTGCTGCTTAGTTTATGTGAATGTCTCATAGAGGAAAATTGTACTTCTAAAATCTTTAATTATTGATTATTAAAAATTGAGTTATTAAATATTTAATTGGAGACTGTTAAAATAGTTCAAGCAAAAATTTGAAAGTATTTGCAAGTGATTTAGTTGTCGTAGATCAAAAAAATCATAGTGATCTTGTATTTCATATATGTCAATATTCTTAAAGGTTAGAATGATAAAATTATTTTTAATATCAGTGGAAAATAAACGCTTCATGTTCGAAGTATAATTCTATAGATAGATCAATGTTAGGTCAATGACAGTTACGACGTGGTAATTAGTTACAAGTGTTAAAGTTTTATGTTTATTCGAAATGAGTGTATTTGGGGAAAACTGATGATATTTTATAGAATTCACATATATATTTATGTTCATAACATTAAAACTCTTACAAATCTATTTTTAGAAACTCATCACAAGCTATACTTCTTGATTCTGTTTATAATATTTTTTTTAACTTAGAATTATGCTCTAATATGGTAAAGTTTATTAAAAATTTATGGCTGCAAATTCAAAATTTAAAAAATTTTTGAAATAAATTTTTGAAAACGTTAATTTTTTGATAGTAAAAAACTAGTTCAGCCATAGAGATATTAACAGTTTCTAAAAAAAAAACAAGTTTATCGGTGATATAGAACGTTTATTTGCAAAATTGCAATTTGTGTTATTAGAATTATGCTCACGGCGCAAATCTGATACTATTTTATATAATAGTCTGAGTATTTAACCAGTATATAACAATTTTATTGTACTCACTTAAGAATCGTTTAAAACTTTAAGTTAAAACAAGCTAAAAGTTGATTTTCAAAGTGATTTATCTGAGCCTAAAGCATAATAATTATTTTTTATACTTATAACGCATGTTGAAGCATTGTATTAAATAACATACTTAAAAAACCTTTATACCACTTGTTTGCAACAAAATTAATTTCATTATTTTACTGAGTTCTTTAGAAATATTTACAACCTTTCTTTAAATATAAAAAATCAATCTCTTCCAGTTCTTAAGGGATCATTTTCTAACTGTTCAGTCAGCATGATATTTTCTCATTTATCTTATAAAAGCAAATCACCTAGCCATTTTCGTAGTATTCAAATTCGTTTTTAAAGTGTTAATCAATAATAACCGTGTATATAGTTTACACTGATAGTTTTTGTAATTACACAAAAAACTTCTTTTTTAAGGGACGCTAGTAAGTACTAAACTTTTTAATTCAAAATAGCGCCACTCAAAAAAAAAAAAGAGTTCCATTATGTAATTACAAAAATTGTCTTCTGCATACACTGAAAAAATGGCCACTATTTTGGTAGCCAAAAAAGATAACTACAACTTTTTATTTAAATTTGTTAAAAAAATGACAAATTTAACAATATTTCTGCCTCCATATTGAGTACATATTTATTTTGTAGTGATATACAAAGCTGATTTGTGACATAAAATATAGCTGGACTTTGTACAACATTTTCAATTGATCTTGTGAGATTCTTCATGTGTATATGACAAACAACAAATTTCTAAAATTACTGAATAGCTAAATATTATGACTGTTCCCTCAAACAGAAAATATTCACTTACAAGTCTTACTGCAATGTTTTTTGTTTGTGCAGTAATAAAACATTGCTGAAATGGCTAAAATATATGCTGATAATTTGGTCATATATTTTTCTATACATAAAAACTTGAAAGAGAATGTTCAAGTCAACTTATATAATCTTGACTGTAATAAATAATTGCGAAAATAATAAAATTTTATGATGCATCGGCAATAATATATGATTCTGGGTAACTAACATTCTGGGTAACTAACGTTAAGATTACAATGCAGTAAAACATAGCAGAATATGTTTTTTTTTTCGCGCTATCCTGATTTCTCTAATTTTCATAAATAAAATAGCTATTACATGTATGTATATAATTTTAACCAAAGACAAGAAACATTACATAATAATTATGTATAATTTTTTTTGTTAGGTAATTTAGTTAAATTTCTTGAATATTTTTTTCCGGCGAACAGGAAATTTTTAAAGAGTGGCAATATTTACTTAATGTTGTTATTAGATTTTTTCTAATCTAATAAAATTATGGAGACATACTAGGCCTTAAATTAAAATTCTATACCCTTAATATAATTCTCCGATTTCCTTGAAAATCTGATAGATAACTTAATTTCATTAAGCATATTGGGAAATAATTTAGAATTTTAGATTATTTTGCATATTATTTTAGGTGTAATGATAGCAATAATTTGATTTGTCTTCAAAATTGTTCTACATTTTAGTAAATTTAATGACGAATGCAATTGAATTTTAGAATCAAAAACAAAATGTTGTTTCTTAAACCTTAATATGTTGAATCGTATTCGGTTTCATATAAAATTTTGGTATAAAAATTTAAAACATCTTCTCTATTTGATTCTGAAAGCGAAAATAAAAAACAGAAAAAATTATGGTACACAAATAATTTAAACCAAAAAGTCAACTTTGCGCCATTTCATATTTTGTATTTTGAAATTATTTTTTTAATACTAACTGAACTGATAAAATGTTATTGCAGAACCCTAATCTTTCTCACATTAATTGCTTTACATGATAACACTGAATAAAACAAGATTATATTGAAACCTACATTTAAGTTCATCTTCTCCACCTCAGTATACTTGTACAATAATAAAGAAAAAATATAAAAATTGATTAAAATGAAATTAAGTTCAACTTCTCATATAAGCAGATAAGTTTTTTAAATTTATATTTTTATTATTGAAAGCTAATGTATTTATAATTAAAAAACATACAGTCAAGACTATCAAGAGACTTTCAGTTGATATAAAAAGGAAAAATTGATTTCATATGATGACCATTTCATTTTCTAGGCTCTCATCGGAACGTGGTTTTTTTTCTTCAGAATTCTCGTTAATTAATTTTCGAACTGCATTATTAAAAATGATGAAACTGTTACTTTTAGTTTGTGCTATTTTCGCAGTTGTAAGTAAAAATTTCTAGATTGAATTATTTACATACATTTATAATATACATAATCAAAGTATATAAAACAATAATAAACAAATACAATTTCTTATAGACATCTGCAGATTTTACTCGCAAAAATGCAGCTGAAATTAAAGCAGCACGTGAAGCATGCTGGGATGAATTACATTTATCTGATAATTTTAGAGAATCAATGAAAAAATATGAATATCCTGATGATGCAGCTATTCATCAAGCTATTAAATGTACCGGTCTTAAATTAGGTGTTTGGTGTGAACATGAAGGTTACCATAGAACTGATTTAATTACACAATTCGGTGAAGATGCTGCTCCTATTTTTGATAAATGCCTTTCAAAAAGAACTGATTATGATTCTGTAGAGAAGTGGGCCTGGCATGATTGGAAATGTTTCGTTGATAACGGATTAAAAGATCATTATAAGAAGGTTGAAAACTAAATATCTAACAATATTAATAAATTAATGTTAAAAATCAAAACACCATTTTGTGCATCTCATTGCCATACAATTAATGTTATTTTAAAAATTAAGAAGTTGTTAAAAATAAATTATTATTAAAGTTTAAAAAATTTTTAGTTTTTGAAATATTCGGTTTTTGGAAAAAGTAATGTAACAATGAGAAGAATATTAGTAAAAATGAAAAATATTGTGCCTAAAAGACTCAGATTGAAATATTTCAAGGAATGCAAGGAAAATTATTATTTAAACTAAATAACAATATTGAAAGCTCTGAACTAGATAAGTATGTATAGAAATGTACACCTAGTAATTCTAGTTTGAGCTGAATTGGACTGATGTGAGTAATATGATTTTTACTGCTTTATGGAGCAAGGTTTTTTTTGTTTTTTAAAGTATATTTTAACAAAGGAGTTTAGTACAGGCAATTGTGTGCTTCTGAAATCTTACTTATCGAATTTATTCTGAATTTTTTTTCAGAATTCAAATTATTGTAGTATAATAAGTTAGCGGATGATTTACGTGTTCGGCGTCAGTGTTAAACGATATTTTCAAAAGACTTATTCAAACAAGATTATTTGAAAATCTTCACAATACTTCCTTGAAAATTAACGGGATTATTGGAATTTTTCGGTATTTCAGTTCTTGAAATAAAAATTGCAAAAGAAATAAAAATGCACCTTTAATATATTTCTGACTTTGTTAATTAAAATATGAATTTGATGTAATCTAGTGTTGTTTTTTGGTAAAGGAACTATACTATATTAATAAATAATAGTAACAAAGTTGACAAACAAGACAAATTACTCTATGTTCGATATACTACAAATGTTTTGGATTTTATTTCTTATAAAAAGAATGTTTTTATATAATGAGTATATACAAGGTGATTCTGAAAGTTATACAACAACAAATACCATTCTTTAGAAGATCGAAAATAGGTAAAACTTTTGTTTCGGACTGGGGGCCAAATCTCAAGGGTTTCCAAATTTCAGGGATATTAACGAATTTTGAGGAAATTTTTACCTATCCGAGTTTTTTTATTATAACTTCTGTGCTGAAAAAGATGGAAATTTCAAAAAAACAGTTTCAGTAAGGCTTAGTAAAGGACTTAAAATAGAAATGCTGCTTGATTCTGTATTTCAAGTACCTTCAGAATACCAAGCATTCGAACTTTAAAGAAAATAAAATTTTTCCCTTGATATTTTCAGTTTTTTCTAGCTAGATAATTTCGTAAAAAATTTTTTAAAACCTTGAAATTTTTTTATAGAATTTTGCCCAGCTGCTTTAATTTAAGCGCAAAAACCATTTCTATGTTAAGCTTTTAGGTGAGGATCTTAAGCGTTGTAATTGTCAACTATCATTTTATTTTTGATGACAAGAAACATTCTTATGAGCCGTTATTTTGTTAAAAAATCTGAAATTTAATGTTTTTATTAAAATTTATCAAATAACAATAAAATTGAGACGAAATTTTATACAAACTTTTAATTTGAAAAACAAAAATTGATTTTAAAAAATTTGAAATTTTTGAAAAGAAAAAGTAGAATTTTGTATTAGGAAAAAAAAAAATCTAGTAATCAAAAAATTTTTTTTCGAAACTTTTCTTGGTAAAAAAAATGATAGGTTTTTAATTTTCGCCAATTTTTGTAAGAAATGGTACCTATATGGTTTGAAATTTTTAAATGCACTTTTCTCACATTGGATGCAATTTAAAAATTTGAAAAAAATATTTTTGAAATCTACACATCATTTGGCATCTGGAAGTTATAAAAATTAACCAGCTGGAGTGAGTTTTTAAAGATATGCCATATAAATTTTGACATTTATTTTAATAGAAAAAAAATTTTTTTCCAATATTAAAATTTAATTTTTTTGTACAAAAGGGAGTATGTAAATGATATGGTAGGTACATTATGAAGTTAATAAATAATTAATAAACATTTTTGATGGAATTAATAAATTTTAAACAAATTTCTAGAAAAACTAAAATTGGTGTACGGTTGATTGCAACTAAGGAGGTGTTCCTGGAAAGCAATTGATTTAAAATATGCGATTGAATAAAAATAGATTTGAAAGAAGCAAAACCTAAATTTTTCCCGAATTAGGTGAATCTTAGGAAAATTTGGTGTTTGATTTGTGATATTTGTAAAATTTTTGGATATGGACAAGGTTTTTTCCAAATTTTTTGATAAAGGAATATTAAATTGAATTTAATTTTAATTTTATTAACATTTGGTTTGATTTAATTGAATTTGTGACTCACAAAATTTGTGGTTTTTATTCCGAAGGTACATAAAATACAGAATCAAGCATCATGTCTATTTTAAGCCCTTAACTAGTCCTTTCAGAAACTGCTTGTTTGAAGTTCTTATCTTTTTGAGAATGGAAGTTATAATCCAAAAACCTTGAATAAGTAAAAATTTCGTAAAAAATTCGTTAAAATCCCTGGTACTCGGAAACCCTTGAGAATTGGTACCCGGTCTGAAACAAAAGTTTTACCCATTTTCGATCTTCTAACCAATAGTATATGCTGTTGTAGAACTTTCTGAATCACTCTGAATACATACTTAAGTAGAAAGTATCACATTTTAGTAGAGGTACCACCGTACCAGTTCAGTTTTGAAAACATCACATTTGATACAACAGCATCACATTTTTCATTCTTGATATGAACTAAATTGTAATATCGCGTTCGTAAATTGGGTTCTGATGATTGTGATTGTCATATAGAACAAACAGTAACAAATGTTAAAATCTAAATTTTTGGAAAATATATGGTTTTTCAAGTTTTATGTACTTTTCTGGAACCATCTAAAATTAAAAAAGCTTCTGCAATAGGAATAAACATTTCAAACATCATATGCAATTCACAAGTGCACTAGACTAATTTAGTTGCTTCACTTCAATTTTTAATTCTCAAGTATAGAAAGTGGAAAAATAATGCAAATTCTGCATTGTATAATCTACTGTGTTTGGTCTCATGTTATTGTTCTTATAAATTGAAAGTTTACAATATTAACCTTTAAACTGAGATCGTGTTTTTAATTAACGCAATTCATATCTGGGCTCATTTTTAGCCTCGAATTAAAAATACCTACTTTTTCAAAATAAATTCTTTTCAGCATCTTCGAGCGCAATTTTAAGGAAATCATACCACTAAAAACAGGTTAATTTTTCTGCAAATTTTAGGAAATTCGCTAAATTTCGATATCCGTTCCCAATTCCCCGTCCTCATCATAGAAGTTAATCATATCATCATTAAATCTATTTCCAATTACGTTTTTGGTATGTTCTTAATTTCAATTTAATTAAGAACTACACAAAAGTCGAAAATAAAAAGAATAATTAATTTTAAAGTAATCGAACAAACAATTTTCAAGCGGGTTTTTAACTTTACAGTTAAGTGATAAAATTAAACTTGATTTTAGAGGAATCCTTGAACCTTATTTTCTGATGATCAGTGATCATAATACATACGGGTGACGATTAAAAGTAAAATTCGTAATCAAAAAGCCAATTAAATTTAGTTTTTTGTTATGTTTTTATTTTTATTTAATAAATTTTTTAGTGTTCGAGAATAGCGGTTTTGTATTCTTCGGTGATTAAACCTTCCTTGACTAAACATTTCCAATCACTTAAAGCCCAATGTCCAAGTGTCCAGTCGGGATGATCTTTCTTGAATGTGATACATTTATTTATTATGTCAATTTTGTCATTTCCAAATTGTTTTTCCAAATGTTCGTCAATGTAACCTTCAGTATCAACAAAATATTGCAATTCTACGGCAACACAATGAACATAATTCTCTACAATTTCTTCCTCTGGATATTCGAATTTTTTGAAGAGTTCACGAGTTTCAGCAGGAACTGGGAATTTTTCAATGCAATCAGCACGTGCTTCTTTAAGTTGTTCTACTGTTCTTTTTACATAGCCGTGGAGACGTGCGGATGCCTAAAAGTTAAAACAGTTTGCATTTAACCGAATTTTATTTAAAATTTTTAGTTTTATCAAATTTTTCCAATTAATTATGAAGAAGACTTACAATTCCAACAAATAACAAAAAGATAATGCAATATTTCATTTTTGAAATGAGATTCTTTAGATTTTGCGTAAAAGAAATATTAAGTCTGAAAGGTACTCAATACACTAAATTCAAATTGAAAATTTTAGTTCTTTTATAGTAAAATTTTGGTATTAATCCTGTGTTTTTTTATTCGAGTGGGTTTAGATCTTGATAAAACAAAACTATCAACACCTCACACTTTCTTGTTTTCACTAATGTGTTAGTGATAGTTATCAAAATATTTTTGCGAGATGCCATTTTTTTATTGCTACACGCATGTGTGTGTACATATGCGTGTATGATTACAAAATTGATTGTTTTAGGCAAACTGAAAAAAAACTAATTAAAAAATCTTTCAAATTTGGGGCTTTTATTTTTAAATATAAATAAAATTACCTCCAAAACTCTCTATTTCACTTTTCGTAGATATTTGCGAAAAAGTAAGAAAAATTAAGAATCCATTTATAAAAATTTTGGTTAAACTTTTAAATTTAGATTTGAAAATTCAATAAATTTTTCAAAAAACTTCCAAATTAATTTTTCTATGAAAATTACTTTCTATTGAAAACTCAAAATGAAACCAAAACCAAAAAACAATAATCGCCATTTTCAAAAAAAAAATTTGCATATTCGCAAAAATATTTTGATAACTATATCACTAATATATTAGTGAAAGCAAGAAAGTGTGAGGTGTTGATAGTTTTGTTTTATCAAGATCTAAGCCCACTCGAATAAAAAAAATAAAAAAACACAGGATTAATACCAAAATTTTACTATAAAAGAACTAAAATTTTCTATTTGAATTTAGTGTATTGAGTACCTTTCAGACTTAATATTTCTTTTACACAAAATCTAAAGAATCTCATTTCAAAAATGAAATATTGCATTATCTTTTTGTTATTTGTTGGAATTGTAAGTTTTCTTCACAATTATTTTGAAAAATTTGAGAAAACTAAAAATTTTAAATAAAATTCGGTTAAATGCAAACTGTTTTAACTTTTAGGCATCCGCACGTCTCCACGGCTATGTAAAAAGAACAGTAGAACAACTTAAAGAAGCACGTGCTGATTGCATTGAAAAATTCCCAGTTCCTGCTGAAACTCGTGAACTCTTCAAAAAATTCGAATATCCAGAGGAAGAAATTGTAGAAAATTATGTTCATTGTGTTGCCGTAGAATTGCAATATTTTGTTGATACTGAAGGTTACATTGACGAACATTTGGAAAAACAATTTGGAAATGACAAAATTGACATAATAAATAAATGTATCACATTCAAGAAAGATCATCCCGACTGGACACTTGGACATTGGGCTTTAAGTGATTGGAAATGTTTAGTCAAGGAAGGTTTAATCACCGAAGAATACAAAACCGCCATTCTCGAACACTAAAAAATTTATTAAATAAAAATAATTACATAACAAAAAACTAAATTTAATTGGCTTTTTGATTACAAATTTTACTTTTAACCGCCATCCGAATTGATTAGAGTTCAGCTTTTTTTTCAATAGATAATTTTCGTATATTTGACATAAAGAAAAACAAATTTTGTTGGTTGGCTGATCAGATACTATTGAATAGCAGTATCTGTCGAGATCAATGTCAAGTTCATTGATCATGTTTAACACTCGAACTTCGGCAAGGTTAAACTAACTCGACCAGAATAATCTTTATAATAATGCATGCGTTTAAGACCATAACACGCTCAGAGCTTTAAAAACGTAATGCCAAACTTATATACGTATACGAACTATCAATTTATAATAATAATATCTATAAATTTAAAAATAGAAAAACAAACAATCAACGTCTAAATACAATTAAGTACATATGCATATCTTAAATAAGACAACATGAATATAGTCTGAGATTTAAGTGTCTTGGAGAATATGGTGAAATTACTAATAAGTGAAACAAATTAACTAAACATTATGTTCGTTAGAATAACATACAATACATACCGAGTTCTTCAATTTCACAATTTGTTTTATTTATTTTTGTGTTAACCTGTGTTTTTAATGGTTTGATTTGCTTAAAATTGCACTCGAAGATGCTGAAAAGAATTTATTTTGAAAAAGTAGGTATTTTTGATCCGAGGCTAAAAATGAACCCAGCTATGAATTGCGCGAGTTAAAAACACGATATTAGTTTTAATGGGTATAATATTATGAACTTTAAATTTATAATATAGCAGTAAATTTATAAGGACAGTAAATATAAGGACAGTATAAGGACCAAGTACAATATATAATTATACAATGCAAAATTTGCATTATTTTTCCGCTTTCTATTCTAAAGATTTAAAAATTGAAGTGAAAAAATTAATAAAGCTGAAAAGAATTAGTGCGCTTGTGAATTCCATATGATGTTTAAAATGTTTATTCCAACTGGAGAAGTATTTTTCATTTTAAATTCTCACAGAAAAGTACACAAACTTGAAAAATCTTTTATATCCTAAAAACGCTTCTTTCCGTTTATGTTAAATTATCGTAAACGCGATATAACAATTTGTTTTATATTATAAAATTTTTCAAATTTTTCTTTTCAAATTAATGCAAGTTTTAACCTGACCATTGGTGCAGTGGTTATGGCACCGGGCCATTAACCGAAAGGTCTCGAGTTCCAACTCCGGTTAGGTCACTATAAAAGTTATGTTCTATATTATAGCTTTAATATACAGTACTTATAAAAATAACAAATATGTATACAGGTAATTTTCATTTATTCATAATACTCAATATTAAAGCGAAGAATAATCAACAGTAAATATCAATAAACTTAAGTATTTAATATAAAGAAAAAACTAGTCACCTACCTAGTTTAAAACTCTGTGACGCAATGAAACGGTGCATGACTGTCTATGATGTCATGCACATAGGACTCCTCCTAGGAGAGAAAAAGGAAAAAAATGCAAGTTTAGTCCTCTAGTACTAATTGTTTTACCTAATGCCATATATGTATGTTAATACATTATATTAATATGCAGGCCACCAAAACCAAACTAAAATTATTTTTCAAAGTATGCCGAAGCACAATAATTTACAAAAACAATGCTTCATGTTTTCCGAATTATTCCGATTGAAATATTTTTATTTTTATATAGAATTTATTTATTACAGGGTTTTTGAGTTGGGTATTGATAAATTTGATAGTTTTTGAATATGAATTTAAATCACTCTTTCTCAATATATTAATATTTTCTGTGCATAAGAAGGTCTCATTGGGTGACAACCCGCACATGCATTAAAAACATGTTCAGTTGTTAACAAAAAATTTTTAATACATCGGCAAGTAGGAGGATTTCCTGGAGGTAGTTTAAAAATAAAACTGTGTGTAAATTTGCCATGTCCGATGCGAAGTCTGTTTACCGTACTTCAGTTTTTTCGTGACAACAAATTGATTCAGTCCATTCCAATCCTTGTTTTTCTCGTAATATTTTGAATTAAAAACTTTGTGTCATTTTGATAAATTTTAAATTCTGAATCGGCAATTTTTAGCTAATTTATTTAAGCTGCTTTATTTCCTTTAATGTAACAATGTCGTGGTATTCCAAGAAAGGCTACGTTATTTGCTTTTTCTTGCAAAATATCTCTGTTTTTGCAAGAAAAGACAAATTTTTAAGACTGTGGGGTGAGTTAGGTATTAATTTTTTAAAATTGTAAGATTGCTAAGTGAACCGCTGCATACAACAAAATTTTAAAAGAAAAATGTAAATTTAAGTGTGTTATAGGTTTGAAAATAGCATATAATTTCACTGAGAAAACAGAAATTTTTTATCTCGTTTTTTCTGTTAATAGTTTATTTCGTTAGAAAATTTTTTTCTAACTTCATTACCTCGCAAGTTATCGCAACTACAAATTTGTAAAATTTGCATTTTCAACGCTTTACATTTCTGAAACTGCAAGCTTTTCCGTTATCTATAAATGCAGAAAACTAACAATAAATGCTGTGCCATGCCATTAAAAAATATAATTATTTTTCTTAACTCACGTAATTAACGCTCAAGTTCAAATATTTTGTTAAAGCCTCTATAATTTTTTTTGCTTTATTTTAAAGATTGTAAACATTGATCATCCTAGATGTATGCAATCTTTAAAATATATTCGTATATGAATAAAAATAGTTTTATTTAGTTCAAAATCTTGTAACCAACATTCGCCAAGCTAGAAAAAAATTTTTGCATTCGGTTATGTACGGACCACATCAGATGTTTTACAACTTGCACTTATGATGAAGATTAATTGTCCTTTTTAATAATTATACTAAACTGCTAATTTTATTTTTGCATAAAATAGGCTTTCTGTATTTTGCTTTACAGAATCTGAAGGAAATATTAAGAAGGTAATAAATTTTCAATAATAGTTTAAGAGTTAGTTTTTTGATAGAACTATTTTCAACATTCAAAAATTGCATTGGTAATGATAGCTAATGTCTATATGTCAGATTTTTTTTTCGTTTGTTCGAATTTGATATATGAGTATGTATGTAAATTTTAAAATTTCCAATCAAAAAATTATATTTCATACAATTATTTACTATGAACTAAATTTTTTAAAGTTCAAAATTTTATTTTTTTTATTTAATAAAATTTTTTGACGCGAAAGGTCAAGGTCATGAGTCATGAGTCAAAATAAACCAGATATGTTGAATTTCTTTATTTCGAAGAAAACTATTTTATTTGAGAACGATGAAAGTATTAAAAGAATTTAGGACTAAAATAACTATATAATATGTACATATATATGTACTTGTTTTCCTCTATACTTTTTATAAAAATGTAATGTGAAATTCGGAATTAAATATTTTAGTGTTTCTTACCAACAGCGTTGCATACAATAAGGGGGGTTATGTGATGGCACCAAATTTTCCATGGCAGGAAAGTGAAAATTAACAAGATGTCGGTCTGTCTGTCTGTCGGTCAGTCACCTCTCTGTCGGTCAGTTTTTTTGTTTGTCGGTCAATTTGTCTGTTTTTCCGTTAGTCTGTATGTGTACGCGTGTATTTAGGATACGGCTGAACTGATTTCGATTTCGACGAAATTCAATATGTCAATTTATTTTGTCAATGTCCGCGAATTGATCAACTTTTGGAATATGTCAGGCCTTAGAAACTAGACCTTTTTGCGATGATTTTGGGATATATAAGGCACTTTTGGGACTTTAGGATATACAAGGAATATAAGGAGCTGCACTTTTTTGCGGGCTAATTTTAGATTTTTGCCAATATAAAGAGAAATAACTAATCATTTTTTTTTTGAAATTTAATATTTAAATTTGGGGTGTCAAAACAATGAACATATAAATTTTTTGGAACAATCAAGGTTCGGGAACCGAACTAGGGGCCAAATTTACATTTTTTATCATATCTATGGAATTAATAGATGGCATTTCTTGAAATTTGATATTTGAGTTCTGGTTTTTACCGAAACTAATAGGAGAGCATTTCGGAGAATGGCACAAAGCGAAACTCTACTAAGAGCGTAATTTACATTTTTCTAGGAATGTTAACTAAAAGTTTACTAACGCCCTAAAAATTTGAAAGAAGTATTTAACAGGCATTTTGAATATACAGTAATACCCCGTGTTACGTACGCTCGTTTTACGTACCCTCGCTATTACGTACATCTCATTTTTGTCCCCAATGCCCATTATACGTACAATGATTCACACTTACGTACAAGTACATTTTTTCTGGTTTTGAAATTTATGGAAAAAAAAATTATGTATACTAAATTGAGAATGTACACTTGTAACAACGTGTTTTTGTATGTGTGTACATTATTTCTATGAAACCTAAATTGTGTTATGAGTGAATGCATGTAGAAACAAGTCAAAACAAAATCTATGTAAAGTGGAATAAGAACAAAACAAAAACGAAACTTTTGTATTAAGAATTATTTTTTCTATTTTTATTTATGTATAGTTTTTTTCTTTGAACAATAATTCTATGAAATATTAACTTGCACAGTAAGTAGAAATACGTTTATTTTCCTCCTACCGTCCCTTCCCCTTTTTATTCTGTTTAAATACTTTTCGTTATCAACATTCCTTCCTCTTTGGGAATGATGGCAGTATTAAAGGGAGGTAACTTGGACTGGTCTGGCGGCATTCTCAAACATTCCTCTCCCGGGGCTAATCCAAGTTCCAGTGTTCTGAGCTTTCGCGTAACAATTACAATATTATTTATATTTAAATTATGTATTGATGTATTTTGAAGTTTATGTTTTATATTTCAGTTTTGTTTGATATTTATATATGTATGTATATGAATTTGTTTTTTGTTTTGTTTTTTTAATACACGTTAAGTGTTAAATATAGTATAAAAACGTATGAAATAAAAGTATAAAACTGCATACATAATATCCCTCTTTTTCTTTTTATTTATATATTTATTGTTTTAGTTTGTTTCAAACATATTATTCATCAATAAAGTAGTAGATTCATTCTACGTACATTTTTGTTTTACGTACACGCTCCGGTCCCAAAGGGTACGTAAGTGCGGGGTATTACTGTATTCTGTAACACTTTCACTTAACTACACAATACATATTGCGGTCGGTTATGTGCTGATCACATCAGATTTTTTTTTGTGATTCACTTGAGTCGATAAGTGATTATTTTGTTAAATTATAAGATTTTAGAATAATTGTTGATAAAAACATTTTGTATGTATATTATGTGTCACATCTTTCAGTAAAGATTTTGAATTTTTGTATTTGTTTTTCAATTTCAAAAAAAAATTGTGCAAAAAAATAGAATCGGTTTTTATTAAAAATAGAATCACTTTCTTGTTGATTAGATACAAATTATATAAGGATTTAATTCACCTACTCATAGTTACTCGATCGATAACCTACAACATTAACATATGCACACGCGTGTTCATTTTTTTTACAATAGTAAAACATACATAATTATGTAAATATTTTTACACATTATAGGCTTATTTTTAATATTACAAACAAGAAAAAAAAATTTTAACTGATAATAGTTCATATGATCGTTAAATTTAAGTATAAAAGGGTCTTAAAAATAAAATAAGAAACTAGTTGATTAGATACCTTTGTGACATACTTTTGGTCAAAAACATAATCGCTTTGCTTTAAATATGAAATACTGTGTAGTAATTTGCCTTCTGATAGGAACCGTAAGTAATGTAGTAAAATTTATTGCTATAGCAAAATAAATACATGCATTGAAAAACTGCTTAACTCCAATTCAAAATTGTTTTTAAATTTTTTTAACATTAAATTCTTTTAAAATTTCTTCTTCTTAGGTATTTGGTCGTTATCATGATTTTGAAAAGAAGAGTATTGAAGAAATAAAGCAAGGAAGAGCTGAATGTTTTGAAAAATTCCCTGTTCCAAAAGAAACACGTGAACTATTTAAGAAGTTTGAATATCCTGATGATGAAATTGTACAGAATTATGTCCACTGTGTTGCTGTGAAATTATATTACTTTGTCGACGTTGAAGGTTATATTGATGAACATTTGGAAATACAATTTGGAGCTGACAAGACCCCAATAATAAACAAATGTATTACATTCAAGAAAGATCACCCTGATTGGACACTTGGACAATGGGCTTTAAGTGATTGGAAATGTCTAGTTAAAGAAGGTTTAATCACCGAAGAATACAAGAACATTGATAATTGAGATTAAAAAATTTATGAAAAAATAAAATACGCTTTCACAGTTAAATTTTATAAACCTCTTTTTATTTAAACGGATTGAACAAGAATCAACTTATTAGTTCAATATGTAATTTAAGTTAAGAATAAAATTCATCTTGGAAAGGATTTTTAACGCACAAGAACAAGAAGTAAATTGTGTAGACCCCGTAGTACACCCTCTAGAGTTTTGTCAGAATTTTTTTTTGTAATTTTCAAAAGAAAATTGTAACCATTTTGAATTTAAGAAAACTAGAATCGTTAAAAAACATTGAACATAAATAAACATAAAGTTTATTTTACACACTCGGCTGTTTTCGGGAGATAGAATTGCTTAGGTAATTAAAATGAGTTTTCAAATTTTAGTTTTTTTATTTAAAAGTAAAGATTTTGTATTTAAAATTTATTTTTGTTGAAGAGTTGGTTAAATTTGCCTTGCTCGTAAACTATGAAGCCAATGGCACAGGGTCACTATTTCGATAAACCATAATAGTATACTGTTTTAATGCGTCTAATAACAACTGCGTGAAAGCTTACGACAATATGAATTTTCAACAAATTTAGTAACAGAGTCAATATTCTACCTTTTTTAGAAATTTTGTCAACTTTTATTATGCTTCTAAGAAAACATTTGTATGCAGACATCACAGAATTGATTTTTCTCTAGCTATTCTCGCTCTTTACCGCCCGGATTGTGTATGTATAATGAGGTAGGTTATGTAATAGCAACAAATTTTGCATATCAAGTTTTCGGTGGGTACGCACTTCTTCATGGTAGGAAAGTGTAAATAAACTATTTTTAGAACTGATTTTGATGAAATTTTTTATATAAGTTTATTTCAACTATGGCACGATCAACTTTTGGGATATATAAGGTCTCGGGAACAGCACTTTTTAGCCGGCCTGTTTTACATTTTTGATCATTATGAAGAAAATATTCAACAGATTTGCTTGAAATTTCATATGTAAGCCTAATTCGAGCGAGCTCGGAAACTCCTAACTTTTGGAAGAAATCAGCAACTGGACGTTTACTATGGCCAAATATACATGTTTGCGTATATAGAGAGAAGTAATCGACCGATTTCGTTGAAATCTAATATTTAAATTCGACTTAAATTTAAAATAAAACAATTAATCAATAAATTTTTTTGGAAAGATCAAGACTCGGAAACCAAATCGGGGCAGATTTTACATTTTTTACCGTATCTATGGAACGAATTGATGGAATTTCTTGAAATTTATTATTTAGGTTTTGGTTGTTACCGGAAGTTACTAAGGAACTTTTCGTATAATTCGGACGGCACGAAATGAAACTCTACTAATAAACAAATTCAATTTTCTATATAAGTAAAAGCTTATTAGTGTCTTTAAAATTGTAAAGAACTGTTTAAAACGCATTTTCGTTATCTTCTGGAATACCTTGACTAATCTAGACAATATACATTGCGGTCGGTTATGTGCTGACCACATTAGATTTATTGTAGTTGCACACCATTATAATGATAATATACTAAAGATTGAGATATGAGATTTGATTCTGAGATTGTCAGAACGCTGAAAATATTTACATTTAAACAACAATGAAATTTGGAATCTTTTAAACGAAGTAGTACTTTGAAAGTACAAAAAATTTCAAACCTCAATGCTATTATTAATAGATTTTTAATTTTTTCGTGAAATTTTTTAAATTCCTTTTATAAAATGGAAAATTAAGAGAAAAATGTGAGAGAATTTCTTTAATATATAATAAAAAGGATGAAAATGATACTGCATTGGACTTTTTAACATTATTTCGCGTTTCGATTTTACTTAAAGAAAAACATTTTGTTTATATCATCGCACAAAATCTATTACTTTAAGTAATGCGTCTTGTAGAGAATATGGGTGTATGTATCATGACCATGCCATAGTTAAAATATCGTGAGTATTTAATTTCAATATTTTTTTATACCCTTTAAAACGTATGTAAGAAGGGTATTATAAATTTCCCGTTCTTTTTATATCACCGAGTTATAGGCACTTATGTTTTGAATTCGTATAAGCAGTAAATTATAAAATAATTGTGTAAAGTTCACTAAATTTTCCGAGATTGTATATACATATCAATAAATGAAAAAGCTCTTTTTAAAGTGAATGTGATCAAATGAGCGGTTCAATCCGGGTAGTGTATGACAATATAACGAAAAAGTTATTTAGCTACACATGAAAAACTATTGAAACGACAATTATTTTCTGTAAAAGTTGTTAAGATTATATGTGTCCTTACGATATCTTCCATACAATTTCTCAAGCTCCTTGCACATATCTCAGAAACTATAGACGTAACAGTATTGAAAAGATTTAGTATCAGTTTGATTGAAGCTTTAACAAATATTGATTGAATAACGATTGAAAATATTTAGATAGTAATAAGTAATCATCACTTATGACAAAAGTCGTTGAAATTTTCTGAACATTACTCTATTTTAAACCCAGTCCTGTCTAAGAAACTGTTAAACTGCTAAGAGTATGGTAATTTGGCCATTTTTATAAGTGAAATTTATTTAGATTGTATGGGTGTTAAGATTTTGGTGAGGCTATAATGCAAAAGCTGAGTACGAAATATAAAAATAACAAAGTCATTGTGTCAAAGTAAAGGATATTGGCAAATTAAAAAATATCATAACCTCTAACTTGCATTTATCATACAAGTACAACAGAGTTGACACGGTCGATCTACCTACTGTCTTTCTTAATTACTTAAAAATCTTTTGTGTCAAATACAAAAATTTCAATTTAAATAATCGAAATAAAATTGGAAAGGAAATAATATTTAACTTTTTTATTTTTAATTAATTTTTAATGATCGATAACAGTGTTTTTGTATTCTTCAGTGATCAAACCTTCTTTAACTAAACATTTCCAATCACTTAAAGCCCAATGTCCAAGTGTCCAGTCGGGATGATCTTTCTTGAATGTGATACATTTGTTTATTATTGGGGTCTTGTCAGTTCCAAATTGTGTTTCCAAATGTTCATCAATGTAACCTTCAGGTTCAACAAAATATTGTAATTCTGCTGCAACGCAATGAACGTATTTCTCTACAATTTCTTCATCAGGATATTCAAATCTTTTGAAGAGTTCACGGGTTTCTTTTGGAACAGGGAATTTTTCCAAGCAGTCAGCACGTACTTGTTTAAGTTCTTCGGGTGTTTTTTTCACCCAGCCATGAGGACGTGCAGATGCCTTAAAGTTGACAAAAGGTATACAATATACGATGCATATTATTTACAAATAAAATAAGTAAAGAAAAAACTTACAATTCCAATAAACAAACAAAAGATAATGCAATATTTCATTTTTTAGTTTTTTCTAAAATATATTTAAGAAAAATTTAGTTCGAAAGGTTCCTATCACACTAAATTCAATTATAAATTTTGAGCCTTTTATAGCAAAATTTTAGTTTATTTAATAATTAATACTCTTTTTCAAATTCAAATGGGTTCAAATACAAAATTCAAATATGTATTACAATGTGTATGGACGTGCGTATGTATACGTGAGTATAAGAGCAAAAAACTAATAAAAAACTCTTAACTAGTATTAAAATAATTGCTAAATCTGTAATGTTTGGTAGTAGGTTATCAAGTTCGTTTTTATGTTACTTTATTTTATGCTTTGGTTTGGTTTTTAATGCTTTGGTTTTCAATGCTTTATTCGTAATATTTTTGTTTCCGAATAAATATGAAATGTTTTCAATCATCCACATTCGTAAAGTAATTGTTTTCGTAGTTGTATAAAAAAGTGACAGAAATTTGAATTAAACTTTATTTCAGCAATTAAAATTTTAAGAAGTTGTAAATGGTTTTATTTTATTCCATCTTTTGAGCTGTAAGAGATAAACTTAGTTAAAGCTTGCGCAACGGGAAAATGTAATAAAGTTGGGTCAAACCAATGGTTTGTATAGTAGCACTTTTCTTTTAAAAACAATCTATGTATACTTACTACACTATTACAATTATTTTCGTTCATATACAAAACTACTTCTAGGATATCATATACTTAAGATGAACCTACACTTGTGCAGCCTTTGAAATAAGGCAAAAATTAATATAAAGTGGGGTTAACATAATGCTTGATTTTAAGGGTTAATTGTGTGATCTAAGCAAAATAATTACTTCAAGAACTTTGAAAAACTAATTTTATATAACGGTAAATTTGGACAACCATTTTGTGTTTTTAAAGTTTAACTATAGTATTCCGCGATAGGAGAAACAAGCCACTACCCTTCTGCCCTTCTACTCTTTTTTCTCTTCTACCTTTTGCAAAATTTGAAAAATGCTTATGGCTTCACTGTAATAAAGAGTTAAAAAAATCCGTTTTTAGGGTTTTAGGGCGGTATAACTTTTAGAGGGGGGAGATAGGTAAAAATTTTGTTCTACAGAAATAACTTTCTGATAAAGATCTATGTACATATAAAATTTCAGGTTTCTATCTTCAAGGGTGTAGAAGTTTTATAAACACGTTCATGGACGGACGGACGGATAGAGTGAAACTCATTTTTCAAAATTTTTTTAAAGTGATAAAAAGGAGGAAATTTTTTACAAGAATTGTAAAAATAAAAAATTATTTCACACTTTTTGAAGAAGGAACCAAAAAATTAAAAGAAGCATTACTCAATTAGTTAATAACGTAAATAGTTTGCTGGAAGAAAATTTGCCTTTAGAAATTTGGGGCAGTTTACAGTTTTATCACAAAATAAACGCAAGATTCAATATTAATTTTGGAAATTTAGATTAGATAATTAAAGTTTAAAAAAACAATGCAACTTTAGCGTTTATTAAAAAACTGTTTGAAGAATTCAGAAAACCATTAATTTTTCTGTGCTGTTCTGCAGTGAAAACTTAAGTGGTTGCAAACTTATGTCTCCGGTTTCATTACAATAAATTGTGGAAAAGTAATACTGGCAGATCTAATCAAGTGAATAAGAGAGGCGGAAAAACTCTTTTGTTTAGATGAAAATTGGAAATTGGAATTATTTTCCTTATCAAGCAGATAAAAATATAACGTGCGTAATAATATGCGTAATAAGGGAAATTTGGCCCTCAATTTGAAGCGACAATTCTTACCAACACAACTTTCCTTATTTCGTTCATTCGAAACTTATGAAAATCTAAAATAAATTACAAAAATGCTTTTATCGTTTTTAGAACGGTATTTAGGCTTCAGCGATGTGAAATTGGAAGTACCAAAAATATTGGTACTTCCAATTTCACATCGCTGTAATTTCAATAAAATAAAATCAATGTCTGTGTTTTATTAATCTTTTACTTCATATAAAATCAGTGTCCACAAATTCTTTCAAAAGATATTAATATTTATATTAACATTAATAAATGTAATAATATTAATTCTCTATTCATTCGAGATATTGATTAATTATTTCGACAAAATGAATTTTGCGAAAAACTCGAAATATTCTAATAAGACCTTTCTAAGTCCCTTAATGAGTCTGATGTCATAGCTGTTAGTTCAATAAGTGAATGTGGGTACACTTAAATATTTACACAAAGCGTCTCAAGAATTGGGTATACGTGTTTGTGAAGTTATAGATTATAATTAAGTTATAATTGTTTTGAATAACATTTGCAATTTAACGATCTTCATAATTATTTGTGATGTAATTTGTAAATGCATTTATGCATAAGTCATTTATATTAAAGCGTGGGATTTTTTAATTTTGAACAAATTCACTAAAAAATATCAAAATCAATTATAGTTTATACAAAATAATAAATTGGTTATTTGAATATTTTCTTTTTTTCTGAAATTCTATTTTTCTCTATACATATTGGACAAATATATATATATATACATACATTTGTTTAATTATAATAATAATTAAAAATTTCCTTTAAATATTCATAGAGACCTTTATGAACTGTAACAAAAACACCTACTGATAACTTAATAGACTTTGATTATTTAATTTAATATTCTTATATATGAGAAAGTATGAAATTTTGATATGAGTATAGAACATTAAAAAAATCATTACTTTATTTTATTTGTCACTTCTTTTCTCTTTTCGTTGATTATTCCTTATCGGAGAAATTAAATAATATTCAAAATAAATATAATAATATAAATATTAAATATATTATTAAAAATTATTGATAAGAGTTTAAAAATATTTTGATATTTTATTATTCTTATATTTTATTTATTAAAGTGCCTACACTGACATTTCCTTGTGTAGGGTTATTTAAGTAATTATTAATTTAAAATTATAGTTCATATTTGAATAACAAATAATATGTTGTATGTATCACGTGAAATATTATAAAATTGGTTAGGTCTATTTAATTTTTAATATTGCCATGACAGTATTATAACTGTAGCAAATATTTTAACCCGCGGATTTTGTCAAAAATTTTCTTTTACTAAAAATTTTCTCGATATTTTATGTTATTTGTGTATACGCCATTTTTATATTTGAGTTTTAATTTCATTTCTATATTAAATACTCATAAAAATTTACCATTTTGTTAAGCTTTATATTCTGAAAGAACTTGTCTGTTTTAAAAATGTGACATATTAATATTTTAAAGTTTAATTAATTTGAAATATGAAATGTTTTAGAGATTCAAGTATGTTAGAAAAATGTATTTGTAAAGATCACGAATTTATAAATGTCTTTTTTATACAGGGATGGTTCATCAGGTCTAATGTCATTGAAGCAAGTTTTTCCATCTCCGCATGTTTTTAAAAAAAATATCATTACCCGAAAATCGTTGCTCTTATCTACAATCGTTACTTATAAATTGTTCTATTAATTTTTACCTAGGTCAGTTGAGAGCTTTAATTTCATGCTACTTAAAAAAAGAGTAATAAGGCTTTAAATAAAATTCCACAAGACTTGAAATACAATAATAATAAATAGCATTTTAAGAAAGTTTGTTCAAAAAATTAACAACAGATGACACATCAATACAGTACCAAAATTTTGTTTTCCTCTACATTTTTTTATCTTTTGAATTACTGCAAAATGCATCAAAATTTTGGGCTAATTAAATTCATCGTTTGGTTAATATTTTGCACATTATTTGAAGCAGTGTGTTGTTGTACGCTCGAAACTACTATATACAAACAATAATTTTAATAAGGAATCATCCGATATATAGCTTTATATGATGTTAATCTTGCTATGTTCAATAATTATGAACAATTTTCTATTTTATTCTTCAACTTTTGACCGATGAATTAATCATGAAATTTTTTAATACTTTTTTTTTGTGAAATAAAAATTATGTTTTTATTCTATATTGTTATTATATTTAATATTTCAATATCATAGTTATTATATATGTGATAAGTTTTCCTAAAAAATATGTAAGACCCAGGGGTATTTCACCAGGTCCAGTGTTTATTAGTCAGTAATAGTAGTCTTATTACTATTTCTATAATTGATCGTTATTAGAACTTTCCTTCAGTAAGAAAAAGGTGTTAGGAATGCGAATATATTCACTGCTCATTACTCCATTCACTATAGAGGAGTGGTTAGCTATTCACTGATCGTTGTTCCATTTACTATATAGGAGTAGTTGGGTAAAAACAAAATATGTATAAGTATTAACAATTGAACTAGTTGAATTAATTGAAATCTAAAACCTTAAAACTTCTTTTACTTAAAATCACTTTGAAATATATTAGAAACGAATGCTATTCTGAATAAGTATCATAACATTTAAACGATATTTGTAAAGAATTTTGCGCATTTAATTGGATTTTTTTTATAATAATTATAGTAGAAATTTTTTATTTAATTATTATCGTATCAATTTTTACCACATTTTTGCATTGTTTCTAAAAGCGCTTCGTTAAATTGGTAGAAAAGAAAACATTGAAAAATTTTCAAAGTTAATTCATTCGAATTCAAAGCAAAATTTTCGAAATTTTTACTTTTTGCTTATCAATTTTAAGGCATACATTGTATAGTATTCATATGTGCATGACATACATGAAAAATTTTCTGAAAATCTTTAAAAGTCATTGCCATTTTTATAGCTTTTATACGAAAACAAAAACAGTAACCAAAAAAAATTTTAGCAAAACTTTTTTCAAAATTTCTTTATTGTTTATTGGTTTTTTGTTTTTTTTTTTTTGTTTTGTGTTCCCCTACAAAATTTTCATTTTTCAAGAAATATACACATACATATACATACATATGTACACTAATGAATGTGTACACCTACGTATATGGAAAAGTAAAAATTTATTGATAAAAATTAAAGGTAAAAAAAAAAGAGAAAATATGAAAAACAAAAGAAAATTTAGAATTTTAACAGCACTTTTCTATTTTCATTTATTATTTTGATTGTGAATGTACTAAATAACGGTATATTTCCCATATTCATCGATTATAATATGTGTAAATATGATTTCAAGCTTATGCAAGTGTAAAAAAAAATTTCATGATCCATCTAATACAAGATGGTAGGTAATAGGTAGGGAGCATTTATTTTTGAAAGGATATTCAGCACAAAAAAAAAACAACAATATTAAATCACTATAAAAATTGTAATAAAACATTAATTTTTTTTTTTTGAAATCGAATTCAAATAATAATTATTTTCATGCATTGTAATTGTAATGATGTGTCGTTGAAATGCAAATTATATTATGCATAATTTCATCGTACATAAATATTGTGTTCTAATTTATTCCATATGAATCTGTCACAAAGTGGTGTAATGGTGTAATTGAACTTACCTTTTATGAGATTCATTTGAAGAAATGAGGCGTGTTTTTTTTGTCATAACTTTTTCAATATTATAAGGTGCAATTTTTATTATTATTCATTTTTACTATGAATTATTTTTAATGGTTGGATTTCAATTAATTTTTTTTGCTTGTATTGCCTCAGTATTTTTTATGGTTGATAAAATAAATTCAAGAAATCAAATTATCCCACTATATCTACCACAGGGTGATTCAGAAAGATATACAACAACATTATACCATTGGTTAGAGGTAAAACTTCTGTTCCGAACTGGGTGCCAAATCTTAAGGGTTTTCAAGTTCCACGGATTTTAATGAATATCCGAGTTTTTTTTATTATAACTTCCGTTCTGAAAAGATAGGAACTTCAATCAAACAGTTTCAGACATGCTGCTTGATTCTTTTTTTTATGTACCTTCGAAATACGAAGCATTCAAACTTTAGGGAAAATCAAATTTTTCTCTTGTTTTAGTTTTTTAGTTTATTCTAACTATGCAGGTAATTTCGCAAGAAATTTTTCGAAACCTTGAAATTTTTTTTATAGAATTTTTCCCAGCTTCTTAAACTTTAACTGAATTCCTCAAACATTAAAAAAATTTTTATGGTACAGCAGATATAGCACAAAAACCATTTTTATGTCAAGATTTTAAAGGCCCTAATTTTTTACTATTTTAGAATTTTATTGATTTTAAGCGCTGTAATTACCAACTCTTATTAATTTTTGATGCCAAGAGTCACTCGAAACACAGTTGACATTTTTAAGAGCCGTTATTTTGATAAAAAATCTGAAATTTAATGTTTTTATTGAAATTTAACAAATAACAATAAAATTGAAACGAAATTTTATACGAGTACAAACTTTTAATTTGAGAAACAAAAATTGATTTTAAATAATTTGAAATTTTTGAACTAGAATTTTTTTTTAGGAAAAGCAGAAAAAATCTAGTAATCAAAAAATTTTTTTTCGAAACTTTTCTTGGTAAAAAAAATTATAGGTTTTTAATTTTCGCCAGTTTTTATAAGAAATAGTACCTATATGGTTTGAAATTTTTAATTGCATTTTTCTCAGACTGGATGCGATTTAAAAAATTGAAAAAAATATTTTCGAAATCTAGACATCATTTGTCATCTGAAGTTATAAAAATTAACCAGCTTGAGCGAATTTTAAAGACATGGCATACAAATTTTGACATTTTTTCATAGGAAAATTTAATTTTTTTGTACAAAAGGGAGTATGTAAATGATATGGTAAGTTATGAAGTTAATAAATAATTAATAAATAATTTAATGGGATTAAAAAATTTTAAACAAATTTATAGAAAAACTAAAATTGGTGTACGGTTGATGCAACTAAAGAGGTGTTCCAGTAAAGCAATTGATTTAAAATATGCGATTGAATAGAAATAGATTTGAAAGAAGAAAAACCTAAATTTTTCCCGAATTAGGTGAATCTTAGGAAAATTTGGTGTTTGTTTTGAGAAATTTGTAAAATTTTTGGATAAGGAATATTAAATTGAAATTAATTCTAGTTAAACCGAAACCCTTGAGATTTGGCACCCAGTTCGGAACAAGAGTTTTGCACATCTTCGATCCTCTAACCGATGGTATATGTTGTTGTATACCTTTCAGAATCACCCTGTATATGGAAAGAAAATTAAATATGATTTTTTATTAATCTTTTTGAATAGAAAATTTTAATTTGTAGGCGTTTTAATATTTAGCAAAAAAAATTTGATTTTAAGCTATATGCGAAGATTTGTGCAATAATAATTAATATGCATATAGTATATTGTGTACCTGTGTTATGCACTTATTTGAAAGCTCACGTTAATAATAAAAATATGTGCTTTATTTGTAAATAAAAACGAATGAATACGTAGATATATTTCAATGATGAAGGTATATAAATATTGATGAAATTGAAATAGAAATTAAAATGTTTGTAATGGTTTATGAAAATTTATTTTTTAAAACAAGTTTGTTGTTAAATTTGAAAATTATTCGTCTGTATATAGTGATAATTAAATACTGCCTATATAGCCATAATAATTTCGCTAGAGATAATTTCGAAAAGTTTATCAACAAAATGGTTCGGTTACTCTATTCTACTTATACTTATTTCTAATAACATTAAAACAGTGCAGTTCTGACTGAATATCGCAATATATTGCGTTTATATGAAATCTCTTATAGCTCTAATATAATTTTATGTCGCCATTTTTTTTGTAATGAATTTTATTTATTCAATTGGAAATTAAAAATATTCATTAAATTTTTCTATTCTATCTAGAAATTCAATTTTTAACTAATTTGAGAATTTTATGTTAGTTAAGGCAAAACATGTTTCAATCTACTTTAAACCTATAATTGAAGTTTCAAAAAATTAGTTTAACAAACCTTCTAAATGAACTTATGGTTAAAATATTAATGTAACCATTATAACAGTTTTTATACATTCGTAGTTTCTCAATTGAATTAATTGCTTTATTAAAATATTAGTGTGATTTGAGAGGAATTTCAATAATTCGATTTTTCTAGATACATTGATTATTGATAAAACTATCAAATGTTATAAATTTTAAAAAAAAACCAAATCTTTAGTTTTCACTTAATTTTCTTATTAGATTTTGAAAATTAATTAAAAATCTTGTTCTTTGAAATTTGCCTACATTTTCTGAATTATGCAATTCACCGCATTGAGTTCAAGAGCAGTATACTCTATTTTTTTTAAAATTTGTTCTGAACTTCCAACTTAATTTACCCGAATTTTTTTTACCGACCGTAATTGCATACAATAAGGAGGTTATGTGAAGGCAACAAATTTTGCATATCGAGTTTTCGGTGGGAACGTACTACTCCATAGTAGGGAAGTGTAAATAAATTGTTGTTAGAGAGGTTTCAGACCGTCAGAGGTGACAGATCGGTCTGTGTGTGCACGCGCGTGTCTCAAGTTCGGATTTTGATGAAATTTTATATGTAAGTTTTTTTCGGCTATGGCACAGATTCATCAACTTTTGGGATATATTAGGCATTGGGAACTGCACTTTTCAGCAGGCCTGTTTTACATTTTTGATATGAAGAAAATAATCAACCGATTTCATTGAAATTTAATATTCAAATTCGAGGTGTTAAAACAGTTTACAATTTTTTTGGAAAGATCAAGGCTCGGAAACTTATTTAAGGGCCGATTTTACATTTACCATATCTACGGAACGAGCTGATGGAATTTCTTGAAATTTGATGTTTGAATTCTGATTGTTACCGAAACTAACTGGCGAGCATTTCAGGGAATTCGGGTGGCACAAAGCGAAACTCTACTAAGAGCCAAATTTACATTTTTCTAAGTATGTTAGCTATAACCTTACTAATGCCCTAAAAATTGGAAAGAAGTATTTAACAGGCGTTTTTATAATATTCTGTAACACCTTCACTTAACTAAACAATACACATTGCGGTCGGTTATGTGCTTATTATTATGAGATTTTTTTTTATTACATTGAAATTTTAAAAATATAATATTTTTTTTTTATTTATTTATTTACAAATATTAATTACAATATAAAATTATAATCGATCTAATAAACCACTATCAAGGCTATTGGCCAGATATACTTTATGTATGTGTACCTATTTCGTTTTACAAATATTTAAAATTTTCAAATTTTATTAATAGTTATTTTAATTTTAAATTCATACTTCATTTTTCTTCATACTTAAATTATGTTCAAATTTAAATTATTTCCACTTTCAGGTTTCTCCTTTTTAAAATTATGACACATTCTAAGTTACCCTCAACACCAAATGCTTCAACGCGCTTATCAAGAGATAATAGCAATTGTATTTCTATGAAATATTCTCTTGAAAATAAATTACCATTTCAAAAAAATGAAAAAATGAAAGCATTTAAAAGTATGGAGCTGCACTTCTTTCAATTATTTTTATAAAGCGAATTGTTATGTTTTAATCCTCCAAAAGAAGAAAATAACAAAGCTTATAAAATATTCTATATCAATATAGAGCGAACAATAATAAGCATTCAAAAAATTTAATTTACAAATCGGCTATACGAAACCGAAATCACTTTTCAAGGACGTTACAGTCTGTAATAATTTTTGACAAAAAACCAATCTACTTTTCTTATAAAATACATTTTTACACTTCTCTCACTTTTCCTCTTGCACCCAATCAAGGCCGAGTGTTAAATTTTTGGATTTCATTCATTATTAAGGATAAATGGCTACTGGTGTTGTGAATGTGGAAAAAAGTATTCTTTGGTTATTCAAATTTAAATTGGATTTTTTCTGTAGCACTTTTGTTCGCGTTTTTTTTTCGCTTGTTTATTCTATTTGGTGAAATTAAAATGTCAATGTTATGTTCTTTTTTATAACAAAAAAAAAAGTCAGATAATTTATTTTTCATTAACTGTTTTGGTACTTCAGTCAGTTTTTTTTTCTTATGCTTTTGGTCTCTTTATAAAATTTTCCTACAATTAGAAAAAATTTTCAATTTATGTTTTTTTTTCTGTGATTCCTTTACAATGTGGCAATCAAAATTTTCAAGCTTGAGAGCTTCTATGATTTTTATATGTACTCGTATGTATGTATATTAGTATATATTTAAGTGCATACATACGCCAGAACATTAGGGTAAAAAAGTGTCGTTTTATAATTTTAGGATGATTCGATTTCAATTTTTCAAGCAAAATGATTTTTTTTTGTTCATCTTAATTTATTTTTATAATTTTTCATTTTTGTATTGAATTTATGATTAATAAGAATTTTCACGCCTTGATTCTTATCGCTCGCAACCATTTATGCTGTTGCTGTTATTTAAATTATATGAAGAGTTTTTGAAGTGTAATACGCATGGATATGTAAAAAAATCAATTTATAAATAAACAAAAATATTGGTGTAAATCAATTATATACAATTATATTTTCTAGTTGGATGATTTTTTAAAAATGTCATTGTAATTTTTATGACAAAGGAAATTTTATGATTTTGACACATTCTTTTTGTTTAAATTAATATTGAAATTGAAATGAAAACGTTTCGATTTAAAAATTTTCAGTTTTTCTTTTTCAAAAATTTATGGAGCCATTAAAATAAAACATAACATTATTAATTATTATTACGTATTAGACTGAGAATTCTCGCCTGAACATATGCAATATAATTTAATTCTTCTGAAACAAAGGCATTTATAATGTTGTCTACCGCATTGATAACGCAGTTTTATGTCAACAAAAATTTTAAAATTTTTAAATTTTTGTAATTTTATTTAAAAATTCGGAAATACGAAGATTAATTTACAAGATTTTTAAATATCTAGAAACTAATTTGATTTTAAATCAATCAGTTTCAATTGAAATTTGTTGTTGAATTGAATTGAAATAGAAAGCTCAATATTGCTTTCATTCAGATTAGAAATAATTTTGGTTCAAGCACCGTCATAAAAATGAGCTAAATATTTTCCCACAGAAATTGGAGATTTTTTTCCAATGATAAGAAGTATTGTCAAATTTTTAAAAAATTAAATCTCTTTATTGTTCAAATAATTGCAATTTACGTACAATTTGCGTTAAACAACATAAAAAATTATTAAAAGTGACAGGTCAGAAGAAAGAATATTTTTTTTTAATTTCTCGCATTTTTAACAGATTTGACATAGTGTCACTTTTTAAGAGAGCAAAATTTATAATATGCTAATGCAATAAAAATTATTACTATATTAAGGATAACATTTTAGAAATACTGAAGTAACAAAGCACGAATTAAAAATTTAATAATACCTACAAAGAATTAATAATATAAAATTCGTGTTGAATGCATAACGCATTTTTTTTCATATTATTATGCAAATTAGTTTCGATAATTCAACGAATTGTTAAAATTTGAACTGACATGTAATGAGAAATTAAAATCCTTTTTTTAATTTCAATTCTATTAAAAAATTTTATAGTTTTTCTTTCATTTTAATATTTTTTGTAAAAAACAAGTATTAGTTTAAGATATTAAAATAAACTGATTATTTTAAAATTCAAAAGTGAAGTATTGCAATCCTGAAGTATTGAAAGCAACGAATAAGGGATGAAATTTTTTGTTATACGGAATGTTTGGTATTTTTAAGGCATTTCACTTGCAATGTTTAACTATTGTAATATTCCAACTGTGTAATACTAAGTATAAGCAGCTTGTAATAAACTGAAACTATTCTTACGAATTTTTAATGTGAGGCAAAGTAGATACTAAAACGAAATTAAAACAACGATTTTATACTTTTCTGAAACTTTTATACATCATCTGAACAAACGGTGATTTGGTCTACGATTACCAGTTTCATAAACTTAATAATTACAATGTTTTTGCATTTCATCATAGTTTCGTCCATGTTTAAAACGAATTCAATTTTCTATTCTCATAAAATTGAAAAATTAATCACAAAAAGAATAATTTCATCCTTTTTTCTCTTTCTAATTATGAAATTTTACTAATAAAATCATTTAAAAATTATTAATTTGAAATAAACAAAAAAAGAAAACTGTTTGACTATAATTTATGTATGCACGTGCTTTTAACCAGCTAAATATAGATAACAATAAATTTCGTAACATCACATTTAAAAATTTCAACAATGCAAAGAAAAAAAAAAACCCAAGAAACAATAATAACAAATAATATTAAAAAATTTCAAGATACGAAAAAAAAAATTTTTTTTCTAGCCTTTTTATAATCCTTGCCAAAGGAGATTAATGTCACCAAAACATATTTTCCAATATACAAATAAAATTTTAAACACTTCCAATTGAATTTTTTGTTCTTATATATTAAAGATTAAAAATAATTTGAAGTTAAAAAATATTACCCCATAAAAAATTATTTTGCTGGTGTTACTTTTGGTTTCTATTTAAAATATTTTTATTATAAGCATCATCAAGATCATCATCATAATCAATCATTATATTATTATGATGCGGTATAAACACCTTATTGTTATAAAATTTATTTTACAAATATTAAAATTCATCAACTGAGGAAAAATGTTCATAACCCCATTTAATAGGAAAATTTTAAGCAAGTAAAACATATTTCATATAAAAGTACAAATAAAATTTACTAATACACACCCTCTTCCCTCTGAATACATAATGAAAGCATACAGGAAATTTGTACTGTAATAAACTGTTTACAGTTATTTGTATAAAATAATCAACCCCATCGTGAAAAAAATCATCATCATTATTATCATTCTCATCATAATCATAAATAGTATACTATTCTAGTGAACCAACAAACCAAAAGTGAAAAGGATATAAAAAGGATATTTTAATTTAAATATATTTTACCATGGTTCGCTTTATTTCACTATTATGATTGTATTAAATAATCTCTTTATAAATTACCAAGGCGAATAAATAATTGTATTCTTGCCTACCTACATAAACCTTAAATATGTATATAAATAGCACTATATACATATTGAAGGAAGAGTAAAAATTTGCGTTGTCTATATTTTAATGAAAAAAAATTGAAATAGAAATAATGAAAAATTTCAAAAATTTTCTAATTTTAAGTTTATGAATGAAAGCGCCAAATATTTTTGTTTTTAATTTCAATATTTTTAAGGATTATTTTCTCTCAATAATATACCGCTGCAAATATATATTATATAGACGTACACATATGTTAACCAATTGAAATGTACCTGTTTATATAGGTATATATATATATACGTTCTTGTATCTGATTTTTATTAACATTATTGACTGTTGCAGTCATGTATAATTTTTATCTCTTTTTTCTTCTCTCACATTATATTTCTTTTCATTGTTCTCAGAAAACAATACCTAGGACATGTGTCATAAATAATTTTAATAAATTAAACGCATCCAACACAGAAATCTTTGGTTTTTCTAAAAAGAAAAAAAAAACAAAAAAAAAATTTCTTTTCAATAGAAGTTGGCAACAATATTAAAAGGGTCAAATATACAATTTATATAAAAACATTGAAGAACAATAATCCTTGATACCATATTATGAGTAGTACAGGGTGTTTAGTAATTTTGAAATTTGAATTACTCTTATTATTTGTATTATTATTATTTGTAAAACATTATAATTCTTTTATTCAAATCGGCTCAGTTAATTAAAATTTATTAATTAACATTACGGAGTAATCTGGTTTTCGAATTTCAAGAATAGATTTGATTAAATACTTGATGTTTAATATTATTGCTAAAGGAAACTGATTATTTTTTAATTTAAATGTTATCGAATTTGAAAACAGTTTTGAAAATGGTGAATCCAATTTTCATATTTGACACCTTTGTTTTCATATTAGAGTAGCCAATACGTCCCTCGTTGCTGCGATCTCAGAAAAAAAGGTGATATTTTTTCTTATTTATTTTATTCATTACAGTTCCTTAACAAGCATTTTAAGCGTATTAAAATCCCTCTATTCATGCTAAATTTAATTATAGTTAAATTTTGTTGATGTTGAAGATTTTCGGAAACCTCACGGCATCTCCCTAATATTAATTGCTCTCTTTATCAATTTTTTCTTGAACTTACTAAAAAGTACGAAAATATCACAAGTTACACAATATCTGTACTTTCCATCTGTACAGTTTTTTCTGAATATATTTTTCGAAACTTGAGGCTACAAAATGCTGGTTTCCGAAAATTTTGCGAAACGTAATTTGTAGATTTTGTAAAGAATTTTGCATTTGTTGACTATCAAATTTAGTATAACAGGGCTTAGATTTTTTCGCTATAATTTTCGATTTGACAGGTTTTTTCAAATTTTTGAGCTAATGACAAGCAATTTTTGCTTGTATTATATTTGTATATAGATACATTTTAGATATTTCTCTCAAATTACGTACATACCTCGATTTTTCATTTTTACTTTACTAAAGAAAAGCATAGCTGGTTTTTCGTGCGAAATTTAAACTATTTCATTATTGACGCACACCTTGTCAATGAAACATTATTCCGTCGTCAATGCGAATTCAATTTATATATTAGTTGTAAGTATGTTCATGTATATTCGACGAAATGCTATAATGTTTAGACGTAAACAAGTGGGATAAACATGGGATGAGATTGTTGAAAAGGATATTTTTTTTCATTTATTATCTTTACCCTGATAATTTTATTATTTCATTGTTACTTTTCCAAATCTATGAATTTAATATTCATACAATTAAACTTCCCGTGGAGTTTTATTTTGTTTTTAAATTTTTTCAAATTAATTTTCAATTATATTCTATTTATTATGAGTAGTGTTGATCAGTGAGGTGAGGTTATATGAACTGGGGAAAACAAATATGTTGGTATTATAACTATCTTATTTTGTCAATAGAAAAATCTAAAAGTTATAAAGTTAATAGAATTTTCGAAAAATACATATAAGGAGATAAAATGTTATTAAATTAAAATTTAAAACGTAACCAGCAATATGTTTGTTTTTGTAATTTATAAAAGATTTTAGAGTCTTGTAGTTGTTTTCCTATTTTAAAGAAATATGGTATAGAAACGAAGCAAAATCTTTAATCCGATTTTGATTAATTTTGAGGAATAAAAGTGTTTTTCTTATAAAATACTAGATAAATAAATTCTATGAAAAATTAGAGTGTTTTAAAATTGTGTGTAAGTAGACAAGTAGTTGGAGAACTTAAAATTCGATGAAACCACTACCTTGTTTAAGTACAATGTAAATAAATTTCGAGCGGTGGTGCTCTAAGCATTTTGTGAATATTTGCTGGATGCATTGCTAAATGCGTTTTTTGAGCAATAACTGTACCATTCATTAAAAAATTTTCTAATCTTGAAAATTTTAAAGAAATTAAATGCTTTGAAATTTCTTTATTTTTCTAAAGCTAAATGGAAAGCTTGTTAAAATTTTTTGTTATGAAAAATATTGATTTGATAAAAATTCTGGTTCGTTTTTTTTTTATTAAGGTGGTAATATACAGTTGTTGGGCTGGGTTATTACAGAAGTTGTGTTTGTTATCATTATCAGATTGTTAAAATGTACCGTATTCATAGAATTTGAAAGCAGAAATTAACTAACGACAGAACTAAAATGTTAGAAACGTATTTGTACTTAGTCAAACGCAATGCATATTCCTCACGTGTTCATCAATACAAAAATCATGTCCGTCACAGTATAATTATTATAAGAATAAAATTTTAAGTTATTTTCTAAAATTCTAATGACATTTCTTGATTAAAATAATTTCTTTATTCGTTTAAGACTGGGACTACGATTGATTTTTCAACCTGTCATTGGACAAAGGTTTTTCATAATATTTTCCAATTCTTATCAACAATTGATTTTTTTAAAGTTGTTTTTAAAGGGCAGGATCTGGGATGCGAGGCCTGCGACGCATAAAGGAAGTGAAGGCATATAAAATAAAAAACTAATTAACCATGAATATTGTATTTGTGCATTTTACAAATTCTTTTAAACATAAAAGAAAAATATCAGTTCTTTAATATTGAAAATTTAAGATACGATAGTTACTCTTTTTAGTTTAATGTTGGTTTTTTTCTATTTGTAATAAGACTTTGTGCGTAGCTGTTCCATTTTTTATTTTTAACTCTTGTTAAATCTAAACATCGTTTCATTTAAGTCTTTTTGATGTACTGGTACTTCCAGTACACCAAAAGGAAGCAATTTAAAACAAGCAATTCTCCAGAGGGAAGAGCTTGTTTTAAATTACTTAGAGACTGTTCAGTTGTATGTGATATGAATCCATTTTTAATTTTACATTTCCTGTAAATATGAACTCAACCATAGCCTTTGCATGATATTTATGTAATATCGATTGGGATCATTAAAGTACCAGTTGACAATTATTATAAATTCAAATTTTGCATATTTTTGTTGGGTCGCGTTTAAAACCGCATTCAAAATTTTAAATCCATTTTTTTCCTAAAGAATATGAGTAATTTTAAAAATTAATATAATTAAATCACATTAAGAAAGAAGATCGGATCATCGCGTATTTCAAAGGTTCATATTTTTGTTTCAGAAAAAAAATTATTGGAAAAAAATTTTTAATCACGTGGAAGCTAAATGAGTTAGAAAATTAAGTGATTCTTGAGATCAGGACATTACACTATGAAATTTTAAAATAGTATCGAAAATAATATCGGCAACAAGCCACATGCAACACGCTAAATGTTGCATATATGGCCAAAAACTGTTGCCAAATTTAAAAAATTTTTTAAAATAAATACTCTTTACTGTAGCAGTGCTTTTGAAAGTTAAAAATTTTCAGGCGAAATCTATACATCTAGTTCAAATTAAAATGAATATCGTATATGATATTTTCATCCCTCATTACTTGTATGTCAATATCATCAAAACATAAAGAATATTTTTTTATATATGATTTCTTTTATATTAATAATTTAATAATTTTTCTGTTCTTGTTAAATAATTTCAATAAAATGTATTTTATACATTTATATGTATGCAAAAGACACAAAAAAAAAATATAGGAACATTTGAAAACCTATAAAATACAAGTATTTATAATAAAATTTACATATTTCGAAATATATTTCTGACAAGTGAAGAAATTGAAAACATAGAAAATATCTTACAAGAATTCCGTTTCCTTCTCTTGTACTTCTATATATCCTTTTCTGTTCATTGTATATATTATTTAGAAACCATAAGCCCACAAATATTTTAGGAGTATTTTTTTCAAAGATTTTCATGTTTTTTTTTTATTTGTATATGTTTTTGTTTTTTTCGAAAAAAGATACCAATCCAACCTTTACAAATAATTATTCATTGTGGAAAATATTTATTTGATTAAAGAAATTGTTTATATGGTTCTTTCTACTTTAGGATTCAGTATAGAAGAGCACAATACATAATATAATAATATGAAAGGAGCAGAAAGAGAGGAAGACATTAAAAGGACGATTACAAGTATAGAATACTTTTATAGAAAATTTTTTTCTTTGTCATTCTTTTTTTTCATATTCTTTACATTTTCAACATGTATGTATTGTGTGGGAAAGTTTATTCTTAGATATATCGGTAAATAAATATATTTACATAATGTATTTATATTGGAATACAGTTATTATATTACTTATGTATGTATACATTAACATGATACCAGAATTGTTATAAAGAATATTTTTCTTTCTTCGATTTCAATTCATTTTTTTTTTGCCTTTTTGAATTTTTATGGATTTTATTATTGTTTTTATCGGTACTTTTTTCAAATATTAAAAAATACCTTGAGAGAAATCGTTAAGAATTAAAAATAAAAACCAAGTATGAAAAATTGATACTCACATCTATAAGATTCATCATCATTCTTGGCGCTAGAATACGTTGTGGGTCTTGGCCTCTTGTGATTAAAATATATAATTTATAAGTGAGTCTATAAGATTGAAATATATAAATGTAAAAAATTATAATAATTTAGGTTTTAACTTGTATTTCAACTTATTTTTCCAAAACCAGAACTTTCTCGCAATGCGTTCAGTCCAACATTTTTAACTGCAATCCAATCATTTTATGATTAGTTTAAAAATTCCACATATACGCAATGTGGAATTTTATCACATTCATATTAGTAAAATAGTTTAACACGTAAAAAAATAGCTTTATTCTGGAGAAGGCAGCTCTTAAAAAACGCAATATTTAATATTCAAAATATATACAGGTCTCTATATTTATTAAATTAAAAAATTGTAAATTGTAAACATTTTTATTTTAAAAACGTTTACAATTTACATTTTTATTTTTAAAATTCCAAATCCTAATTGAATTTTTTCCAAATTAATCCAAAAATTTTAATATGTTAAAAATTATAGCGAGACAAGATCTATCACTATTCAGTTTTCCTTCTTTTCTTCTTCTATTCGTCAAAGAAGCACTTAAAGTAAATTTTAGAAGTTTTTTTTACGGATGTTGTAAATTTGTACACAAAAAAGTATTATTTTTAGAGCAGTATATAATACCATGATAAGATGGTTATAAGGATTTTGAGGAATGTCTTAATAATAGTCTCGCATGGATTTTTGATTCAAATTAAATAGCATTTCTGCAATTGATTTGATATAAAACAATGCAACAGCGTCCATGACGAATTTTACAACTATTTCGCTTGTTAGGAAGGGTATAGCAATTAATAGGAATAATATCATCCCGTGCATATGATTGAATTGCTTAAACATTTTTGGACTAATTCTAATTATTTTATACATTCGACTAGTGAATGTATTATGAATGAAAGAACAAAAACACAAGTTAAAAAATTCAGAAAGCAAAAAGGAATCTATTAAAAATAAAAAAGCATGAAAGAAATACAATACTGAAGCTGGATAGAACATTCAAAAGATCGCACTCTCCCAGTTGCCACATCTTAACTCGGTATAACAGTCTTTGTTATTATAACACTACTTTTCTTTTATTTTTCATCGTTTTATGCGTATTTTTCCCCATTTTAAATCTAAGATTCATCCAAGAAGGCATAAAGAAAATTTCTTTTTCATATTATAAGAAGAAAAAGGGGCCACAGGATTTATTTATATATTTTTTTTTTCCAAACAGTTTATTAAAAATTAAATAAAAGGAACGTTGTATAAAAAATGGAAATTTTCACCCTTATTGACATTTTATTAACTTTTACATTTTTTTATTTCACCACCCAACTACTTGTAATTCTATTTTTTCATTTTTTTTTATTTGAACTTTTTGTTTTTTTTTTTTATTTTTAAGAACTTGGAAGTTTTTCAAAGAAAAAATTCAGAAAGTTTTACTAAAAAAATTTCTTTCTCTTGTTTCTTATTTTTTTAATATGGTTTTATAAGACTACATTATAAAATTCCTTCCTTAAATGCGTAAATAGATGCGTATGTACATATGTATATTATGTAATTTGTGTTATAGTATGTAGATGAATATATATGTGCATTGAGTGTGTACAATGTAAATTATAGACATTGTACACTCTTTTGGCAAATGAAAATATTTTTTAAAATTACAATTTTGTAAGACAGTTTCATATTTCAGCATTATTGTAGCTCAATATTCTTTACCTTTAAATTAACCTAAAAAGGACATGTAACATAATAACTTTCAGGCATCAATGAGATTATTTTGTAAATTTGATACCAGATTTCTTTTTGGTAGTTTATTGACTTCAAAAATATATTAGTAAACCTTTCCAAGACGTTAAACATCAAAATTGTAAAAGTATCAAACAAAAAATTTTTAACCTAGTGCCATTTGTAGGTTATTTCAAGACAGTTAAAACTAAAACTGTAATAAATAAAAAATTATGCTTAATTTTAGTATTAAATTTTGCTATTGAATTATAATAAATTTATTAATTCGTTATTGACTAAAAATATTTCACAAATTATAAGATTAAATTTCTGAGAATCCGCGAAATTTTGCAATACTGAAAAGATTAGAATACTTAGATTATTGTGGTGACAAAAAATAACAATAACTTGATTTTAAGCGTAAAATTAAAGTTAAGAGTGAGTTAGAATCATGCTTGGAATGGAAATAAGAATACCAAAATATTAAACAAATTTTGTTTGTCTAATGCTTTTTATCCAATGTGATTTGTGTCTTAATCGAAATAAAAATTTGTAAATATTAACAGCCTAATCGGATATCTCGCTTTTTAATCTCACTTTTTATTCCCTTTCAAATCAGAATTCTGCTTTTTTCAAAAGATGTTTCTTTTTTCTAGTAAGATTACTCACATTTTCAATTGGAATCTTGTTTTTTTTCTCAAATTGTCGAATAATTTGAGAACGTGACAGGTTCAGGTAACAAGATTTGAGAGTAAATTTTGTATATATTTTAGGAAAAAGCGGGATACGTAATACGGAAGAGTTCTTCTCACTCGAAAGTTATATTATACAAAAATTACGGAAGTTACTCACTTTCATCCTCACTTGGTGAAAAAAATAGCAAAATACACGATTACGCACTAAAAAGGATAACAATGCCGCTCTCATATAAATCCAATTATATTGTAACCCCATATGATTTCAAAGACCATATGAAAAATTAATTTTGAGTAATCTGAACTTACAAAATGAAAAGTTCGAATATTTTCAACCTAAATAATAAACTTTTAATCTAATTATGTTGAAATAAATTTTAGAAATTTTTTATGAAAACAAAATTTTTTGAACAAGAAAACTAAACTTTAAATGACTTAAATAATTATTTTTTTTACCAATTTTTTTAATTACTGGAAATTATGAAAAAAATGACTTTGTTTTTTCTTAAAAAAAAAAAATCAGCTAAAAACTTCTTAAATTTCATATTTTTAATTACAGTTTTGTTGTCCTGCAAAAGAATTTATACCGTGCACAAGGAAACTGAAAAGTTAATAAAAAAAATGTAGAAAAACATCTGATATGCACAGCACAAACCTGATCTCACTGTTGCATAATATTTTGAAAATTTCATTTTGTCTTATTTGCATTTGTCTCTGATTCAATGAAAGGCAGCTAACAGCCTTCAGTTATGTATTATGATTTGTCTGCAAAGCTTCCCAATTAATTTCGTTAACAACCAAAACACAAATATAAAACTTCAATCAATTACATCAATTAGTTTCTCAAAGATATTTATTAAATAAGATGTAAAATCGGTTCTTAGTAAAAGTTCCAAGCTCTTATATCTCCGAAATATTTTCTTTTAATAATTAGATTTGAAATTTTTAATTTCAAGGAAAGTGGTTGATTATTTCTTTGTATAAGCGAATAAAAGTCTAAATTCGGCACGCAGCGAAAGACAATTTGTTGATACCTAATTATTTTTTTAAAAACAGTCGGAAACATAAAATTGAATTAGATGCATAAAGGTCCAGTTTCTGAAATTCGAAATATTTACAAAATTGATCAAACTCTAAGTAAACTCAGATATAAATTTGAAATTCCATTCTGCCAAACTTGAGATCAAACAGACAAAGCAACATTTCTCTAAAAATAGTAAATTTGCACTGCGCAACAATTGAAGTGTAACAAATTCCCTCCAAAAACTCGAAATGCAAATTTGATCTCATCACGTCACCATCCTTTTTGTAACCAATGAGGTCGCTAAAAAGTGAATGAATGAGAAAAAAAAAATATTAATTAAATCATCTGCAAAATAGAAATAAAAATTTGAAAAACTTAAAAAAAAAATATTTTTCGAATTTTAAATAATAATCAAAGTTATTTTCTTCTTCGTAATAACCGTTATTATCATTATGACGAAAAAACGAACTAAATCATTAAGGGGTGGTGGTTTTTATTATAGAACGCAGAAACCCCAGTGTTACAACAACATCATTTAAATATGGTCATTTAGTGGGCAAGAAGTGATACTTAAGAATTAAAAAAAAAAATTTGAAATACAAAAATTCTTCCTTTCTCTTTTTTTTTTTATCTTTTCTTTTACTCTTAGTATTATTTATCAAGCCTTCTCCCTCATTTTGTATACACTTTGCGAATGAACAATATTTTCATGTTGATTTTCTCTGAATTTTCTTACAAATGACTTTAAATTGAGTGGAGAGAAAAAGTTGCGAAAACGATTAAATATAAAACCGGTAATTAAGGGGGTGTAAGAGTTTTCTTATTATATAAATTTTCTCTTTTTGTTTTCTCTATTTTTTTTTTAACAAGTCTTTGTACAAATTTAGGGTTGCAGCGATATTAATTAAAAAGTATTTTGCGGTTATGTAGTACTTTATTCTTATTAGAATTTTTTTTATATTTTTTTAATGAGTTTGAATGACCGCAACTAATTGCCTTAAGTTCAGTCAATTTAATGTTGAAGGAGGAAATATGTATAATATGAAAAAAAAATAAAATAAAATTTACAATACAAAGAAAATATTAGAAATAAAAATTATTTTATTCAGATTTCAGTAGAATAATAATAAAGTTAAAGGTTAAAAGCGAATAAAATATAAAAAAAAATATAATCAAGAACTAATTAATTACGTTTAATATAGAAACAAAGTTAAATATGTAGAAAAAGTGTTCTTATTCATCTAGATTACAAAAATAGCCACAATTATAGTAATAGCCACAATTTTGTTTCATCAAGGTGAATGAATAAAAAAGAAAATATTAATAAAATTTTAACTATGTGTGTGTGTGTGTACGTTTGTAAACCTTTTTTCTATATAAATTTTCTATGTGCTTTTTATTTTTCTTTATTCATCAATCCAAGTGGTAATATTGTTGAAATGTTAGAGAGAACAAACTGCTTTTTTATTTAAAAAACAAAAAAAGAGAAAAAGAATTTTCTTTTTTCCCTTCACAGAGTTTTTTATCCATTTCAGTTGCAAATCATATGCAACATGAGTATTTTCCTAAAAAAAAAAAAAATTGCTTCACTTTTCATTATTTATACATGTATTTTTTTTTTTTAATTTGGTTTGTTTGTGAAAACATACAAAAGCGCAACCCCACATTCATGTTAATTTTTTTTTTCAGCATTTCGAGATATTCAAGTATCCATGATTGCATTTTACCAGTATTTTTTTTTTTGTGTTTATACTTTTTTTTATACACAGGTATTTTATTTAACAGTTTTTTATTATTTGTATTGCTTTATGAAATGAAATTAAAAAAAATAAGAGATTTTTAGTTGTACATTTTATGTGTTATTTTATAATATGATACATGCCCAGATACAAGTATAGAGCAATAATTATGTTAGTAAAATTTTTACAAGATAAGTTTAACATTACCAGTCATTGGATCCGCTTGAACTAATGAACAGCCACAAAATTAATTTCGATTATAACAACTTGGACTTAATTTTAATGTGAATACTATGGGCATTCGTTGTAAAATTTTTATTTGATTGTATACAGTGAGTTTTTGACATCTGTTTACTTAAAACTATTTCGCACACTTGTAAGTAACTAACTGATGATTACTTCACCTATTCCTTAAAATTATTAAAATTTTTTTCAAAATCATTTCAAATACGTTTGGTTTAGCATATTGTCGGTGTCTGAGTGCTATTTTAATCCATACGATACAGCTTTTGAATCGAGAAAATAACTTTTGAAGTTGAGAAACAATTTATTTCAAAAGTGCGTGATGGGATTTCCTAAATTTTTGTCAGTAGATTTATTATTGTTTTAAGGGTTTGACTGTAAAATTTTATTCAATTTCGAAAAACTGATCAGGAGTTATGCAATTTAAGTAATAATGGTTGAGTATGATTTTGATCCATATCCACATTTTTGGCCTTAAATGTTCATTTTGTATGACGTGGATTAAGAAATTAGTGAATATAAATCAAATAAGCACAAATAAAAAAAAATCATTGTTGTCTATATCATACAAATTTATTGCTATATGTGCATATAAAATTAAAAGGAAATTAAGATCAAAAAGATAGTTGAGTTCTATAATTACTATTGCAGGTACTGTAGAAAAGCGGAGGATACTCTGATGTATCTTCTAAATGACCATACGAGAAGGGACAACTTGGGTGGACCCTGGCTGATGCGTATGGGTGAGATATCAAAAATTTGAATTTCGAGGAGCTTCTTTAAGTAAGACACTCGGCGCTGTGGTACGCTAAGTTTTTTAATTATCAACATTGAACAATATTTATAAATTACCTTATATCATCTAATAAGACCTATACCTATACGTATGTATAAAACTTTGTTATAGTCCAGATAGAACTGACCAAATCGTCTCAATAGCATTTACAAATCTTAAAAAAACGTATAATTACTGTAAGTTTGCATAATATTAGATAAAATGTTTGCACGTACTTATTTCATATTTTAATAAAAATAGGTTAAATTAATGTAAAATTTGTTCATTAGTAAAATCATAGTGAAAAAATTTTCAAGGTGGTTCCAAATCTTATCAATTCACAACATAAGCAATATTATTTGTACTAATTTTTATTTAATTTAAACGGACGTCTCTCTTAAAATTATATTTTTGTTATTCCTTAATGCGGAGAAGTTGATATTTCAAGTTTCTCTCGATGCAATCTCGGTATTGAATATTCAATGTGAAACTAATACCGCTCTTAGTGTATGCAATGCTGTCGGTAAATACAAGTACTCGTACGTGTAAAAAATTATTTAAATTGAATACTCATTTTACTCATACTTTATTTGTACTTATATATATTTATTATATAATTTTTCACTCATGGTCAGCACACTACTGTTCTACATTCATTTTGATATTTTATGTATAAAATGAAATTTTGTTTTGAATTTTTGTTTTTTTGAATGTATTTTAAAAACATTTCAATTGAAATTAAATGAAAATTTTTATAACAATTTTTCCCTTTTCAGCATTTTATTAAATGTTTTTTTCTTATTTTCTGTTATTCAAAAGGAAACCAAAGTCTCAATTGGAAAAACTGTAAAACGAATTTAACTTTTTTTTATAAAAATATTTTATTTTTTTGTTTGAATTATTTTAAACATGTTAAAAAATTAATATTTTTGAAAAAAAAAAAAAAAAGATTTTTGAAGCTATTTGGTCATTTAGAACATACTTACATACGTACATATGTATATGTACATTTATATCTATTCATATGTGTATGGCTTGCGTTGATATACAAACATACGTTGGTAAAATAATTTAAACAAAAATGTTAAAATTTTTTAAATACATACATACCTACATACTGTATGAAAAGTAGTATAAAAAATAAATTTTAAGAACTGTTTCATAGCCTTTATAGCATTGAATTTGAAAAAAAATTAGAATACTATAAGTGTTTTACTTTTTACAATATAAATTGTAGAATGAGACTGTATAAAATAAAAAAGTATAATTTAGGGATTTCTTGAAGAATTCAATTTGAGCAACCTTAAGTTAATTTTGCTAAACCGCAGAAGTATGCTGAAGAGAAATTCGCACAGAAATGCGATATAAAATTTATAATGTGTAAAGAATAATTATATTTTTGACATAATCGAACACAATATTAATTTTAGATATTGTGCCAAATTACGCAGTTTATTCAAGAAATTTTCCTTTCGAGGATTCAACAGACACGGTCAAATTTAATTGGAAATTAATTTTTTGTAATCTCAAAAATAAAAAAAATTGCAATTTCTTTTTGCAATCTATATTTTTCGAAAAATCTGCAAACATTTTCGATTTATTCGGGCACCTTTAAGGTTTTAATACATCGAGTCGTTTTTACCTTTTTTTAATCAATCATTCAGAAAATTTTGCAAAGTTTCTGTTGCACCAAAGAATTCCAATTCTAATGAAATTCACTTAGAAAAAAAGTACTTTTTTAAAGAGTTGTTTGTATAAGAAGGTTAAAAATAACAAGGCGTTCATATAAAAAGGTCGAGGTTAAATTTCTGTGGAAGAAATTTATGAAATTGCCGCAGTAGTGCAAAGTAGCGTTTTCTCCTAAAAACCTTTTTTCTAAAAACAATCTGCATACAATTTTTTTGCAATCTGCTAGCAATTTAAGTTACTGTCATTAAAATCAAAAATATTTCAAATTATTGCATACATTTAGGATGAATTAAACAAAAACAATTGAAATAAGCGTTAACGTAATGGTCGGATTCGATGATTAAGGAATGTATGATAAAAAATAAGTATTTGTATACCTTTATCTTTTTGTTTTTATAGAAATTTTAAAGAGTTTGCAGTTTCGAAAATACAAGACAATACCGTGTGAGGGAATGGAGGTGGAAAAGCTGCTAAAGTATCAGGTTTCTAAAGCTCACCGTTTAGAAAACAAACGATATAAAAAAAAGTTTTTAGATAACTGTTAATTTTCAGCCATTTTGTAATATCAATCTTCAACTACACTCCGCGTTAGAAGAAGATACCTTTCTGTGTTTCCAAAATTCAAAGAATGTTTGTGGTTTCGATTCAATAAAAGATGGCATTTTTAACTGTTTTTGTTTTCATTTGAGGGATTACAACTTTTAGATGTGGGGAAATAGATAAACATTTTCTTATACAAACATAAGTTTCTAGTGAAGATCGTTTGCGTAAAAAATTTCATCGTTCTATCTTAAAGGGTGAAAAATTTTGAAAAAATAGATGCACAGACAGATGAAAATTAAAAAGTAAAGTTTAAATAAATTTGCCATTCAATTAAAGAATAATTAGAGACACGAAGTTGTTCTGCATTCAACAGTTAAATGTGTAAATTATACGTCTTGATAAATATGTGTCTTGATTTGGACTAGATTCTTGTATTTGCTCGAATTGTTTCAATGAATTTACTGCTTCATTGCACTTAAGTTGAAATTAAAATTTTGTAGTGTGATAATCTACCAAGAAGTTGAGCCAATTTTAAATTTTGGTTCGCAAGTTTTAAAAATTTAATTCAGCCTGTTTTTGATGAAGCAGCCAATTCTTATGGTTCTGAGAAATATGATCAAGCATTACTAAACCAGAGCGTTGCAATATCAACGGAAAATTATTTTCAGTGTCGAAATTGAAAGTAAGTATGATCTTCTATTACATTAATTCAAATTTGATTTTCAAATTATAATTTGTATTATTAAAGTATAACTTTTAGTATTTATTAGAAAATTAATGATCTCATAATATCAAAAACTATCTTGTAATGTAATTTTTAGTTTTTTTTTATTTTTTGAAAAACATAATTATTTTTCAAATTTTTTTTTCCTTAATCAGCACTTGAAAGTATTTTTTAAGAGGCCTCCCAGGCAAATAATCAACTTTTAATGTACAACCTATAATATGTTGCAGAAAAAAAATTTTTTGTTTCCCATTCCATTTAATACAATTATATATAAGTATATATATTACTTATATTTTGAAGGATAATCATTGAAGGATAACAACAATAATAATAATGGTAACAAAACCAAATATGTGAAATATGAACACAAAAATTGTGTAAAAGATTTTCTTTTACATTCAATTTTTTTATTGAAATATTTTCACATCAATGATTTACTTCAGTTTCTCTTTACAAAAGATATTTAAAAAAACAAAAACAAACAAAAAATTTGTATTAAAAGCACATCGTTTAAAATATCCTTATAACAGGATATAAAAGTAAAACTAGCATAAAATATCCCAAAGTTAAGTACGCATTAAATGGTTTCATAAGTATCTTGTTAACAAAAATTTATTGAAATCTATTTTGTATAAAAATGTAGTAATTTAAATAATATTGAAAAGGATATGAAATAGAGATAAATCTTATTATATAAATACAATAAGATATAAAAAAAATATTTTGAAAAATGATCTTTTACCTTTATATACAATTTAATTTATTATTAATATTTATTTTTTCAAAATATGGAAAAAATATAGGACAGTATGATGTTAAAATTGATTTATGTACCCACTTTAAAAATTGAATTCTTTAATTGTATTATATGTTTGACCTTCAGTACAAGATGAATGCAGGAGATTCTGTTGGAATATGAAAAAAAATTTATTGGAAAGCATTTCTTTTTAGGAAAATTTGCTTTTATAAAAAATAATTGCTTTTTCTGTTAACAATTTGTGTTTGTTTGCCTAACACTAATCACTAATGTCATAATCCTTGAAGATAATCTGCATTAAAATACTTTATCGACTAATAAGCTAATAATCATGAACTGATGGAGTATTTCTTTTGTTTTGATATCAATTCTAAGTCTATTTCCAGATCTTTGCATAATTTTCAATTTTTAAGTAAGCCATTGCCAATTACAGCCTTATTATAACTTTATTATTACAAATTAGTCATAAATTAGAACTTGTAATCGAAAATTTTAAGTATTCGTCACATTCAAATTCCGGAATGAGAAGCAAAACTAGTTTTCTCACATAATCTCAGTTGCTTACCATAAACTTTCAGCAATTTCATATGATTCAAATGGTTTATTTTATGTTTTTATAGGGAAAAACCCGCAGTTAAAGGCAGTGATTTTGTTTGTACATTAATTTATATAATATTAGCAATAAATAAAAGGATAAGCTGTGGAATCATTAAAAATTCAATTGTATTAAAAAAAGCTTTTTTCTTGAATCCTCGCTAGAATACGAATGGGTCGTATGACAGAAACTCAAAACAATGATCCATTTTGCAATTTTTGTGAATTGACATTTTGTAATTGCAAAATAAAATCGTTGCCTTATGAGAATTGCTTGTGAGCGCCTTATATGAAATTTTATGTGAAATTTGTTAGATGTTACTTTTTGTTTCAATACAGCAAGCCAATATTATTGGCATGATTTTTGACCATTTTCAGTTTGTTCGGTTTCTTTTTTTTGTATCCTATAGTAGTTTTGCACAATTATTTCTCTTCGTAAATCGTAATATCGTTACATATCAAAAATTAAAAGATAAAAATATAGTTTTAAGTGGATTATAAGGATAATGAAACGTAAGTTTTTTTTATCAAATATGAGATGCTTATGAAACCAATTAAATTTTTACAAAATTGAGTTTATTAATAAGAGAAAAATGGACCAAATATTTTTTTTAAAGAATTATACTAAAGTTGTATTTTGTACTTGATTTAAAAATTATAAAATTTTCAATTCAAGAATGAAAAATTAAAATTCGAAATAGTGAAATTGAATTTTCTTAAAATAATGATTAATAAATTGATTTCAAATAAGATTGAATAAGATGCTATAGAATAGGGAATTGTAGTGAAATAAACTTCAACCAATGCAAAATGGACTTAAATAGTATGCTGCAATTTCTTGATTCTATGAAAACGTAACGAACCTGTGTTGAGCGATAGAGTTTCGATGGGGCATTCAAGAAACCTTTTAGTCAAATTAACGAGTTTTACAAAAATATTGAATTATGCAACGCATTTGCAATTACTACGAAATTGTTAATAATCATCCAATATCGAAAAGCTTTTTAGCAGAAGAATGCCAAACCAAAGTACAGGTACATTGTACATAGGTATAACGTATTAAATTAATTACAATCAAATATTTTGCAAAAACACAAATAATATGGTGCAATAATGCCCATACTCAATATTAAAAAATTTTTGCATAGAACATTTTATTATATATTTGAAATCTCTCTTTATTATTAAAATTTTTCTTAATTATTTTCTTTTTAGCACTTTTCCAAAAAAAATTTTGAAAAAAAGTGCGCAGTTTCACTCTGTCCCGTCCGTCCGGCTATCCGTCCCTGTGTCTGTTTACAAAACTTCTACACCCTTGAAGATAGAAAACTATTCTAATATTTTTTAACTATTTATTGCAGTGAAACCATAAGCATTTTCCAAATTTTGTAAACGCAAAAAAGGAGTGGCGTATTTGTTCTGTCGCAGCATTCATTTTTATACTTAAAAAATAAAATAGCTGTTAAAATTAACATTATCTAAAATCCGTTTTTTTTTTTCAAATTTTTGATGTCGTTTTTCTTCTAGACCCCTGGTTGTGAAAGTCTAAAATTAACAGCTTTTAGATACTAATAAATAGTTCATTTCGTTAGAAGGAAGTTTTTTTCTACCTCCACACCCCCTTAAGCCATGGCCTTTCGAAATTTTTTACAATTTAAATATTGGCACCTTATATTTCGGAGACTGATAAATGTTATATCATGTCACGCAATTCACCTTTAAATCGATCATTATATTAACGTTTCTCAAAAATTTTTTTTTCCTTTATTTCAAGGCTGCATTAATTGTTCTTCCTAAATGTATGCAATCCTTGAAATAATTTTTATATATAATTGAAAGTAAGGGAAAAGTGCTACATTATAAGCCACTGGTTTGATCCAACTTTATTTATTTTTGGTACCTCAAAAATGTTCTAATTACAATGTATTGAATTTTATCACGTCTCGTAATCGCGCAAAATTAAATTTCTCAACATATCGAATTTTTTAAATTGTTTAAATTTTAATTAAATAATTCCATTTTTCTCCCAGATATTCAAATTATATCAAGGGAATTTGGAATCATAATATTTTATAATTTAATAACGTAATGAAGAAAAATTATTGCTTAACATTAGAATTTCCAATTATATGAAACTTCTTTTTGTTAAAATTTCACAAAAGAAATATTTTTTAATTATATTTTCTAACATAGAAGAAGAAAAAAAAATATTTTCATGTTTCACAGAATTGTTTCACTGTTTGAATTAATTATTTAAAAACGGAAATAAGGTATTTGATTACTTCTGTTTCCTCATAAATTTATATAAATGGATCCAAGGAGCGTATAACATTTATTGAGTTTTGTTTTAGAAGAGAGATACGAAAATATCGAATTGCTTTAGATATTTCAAATAGCTATATTTTGAAATTTGTATTTTGTGCATTTAGTATACAATTACAAAATGTAATTATAATTAACAATTGTATCATGTTTCAATATTGCAATGAAAATATTCGTCAAATTTTAAAGATTGCTAAGATTTCACCTTTACTAAAGCCACAGGAAGTAAATCTTGTGGAGAAGAAGGTTAGAAATCCGTATACGAAGAAAGACGGTGTAAAAAGAGTTTACTCAAGAACAAAACTTTAGAAAGAGAGCTATAAAATGGAGTAAAATGTCTTTCATGTAAATTGTTATTAAAACTATTGAAAAACTTCCGATAAAGGAGGCGCCATTCTTCAGCAAAAATTTGTCAAATCTATTATACATGAGGTAAAGTAATCACTCGATGTTGATAATTTTCAATGCTCCGCATATGCTAAGACCTTTAATTCAAATTCAGATACCTATATCGATGTATCGTAATTTTTATTAATTTTTGGATGACTTTCTTATACACATAATATGTATTATCTATATAGGTACATAAATGTATATTAGTTATGTGAACTTTATAATTGTGTTCAACCTTCTTATTTGAACTCAAAAAGAATTATAATTCATCAGAAAATAAATAACACATAAGAGAATAAAATTTACAAAGAAATTTATATAAGATTATAGATGTATGTACTTAATCTATTTTATATTCATTTAATGTGTATGTGTGTATGCATATGAACATTCTTTATTAATATAAAATATTTAAATAAGCGCATATTGTTATAAACATACAAACAAACGCGTAAACTTTATTATATTTCATATTTTTTTTCTTCTCTAGATTTACTTTCATTAAAATTTTCTATACACCGGTTCTAAATAATTTTCAAAGGATCAGGACTTCTTGTATATGCAAAAGAGAAAGTGATAAAGAATACGCGATACTAATATTCTACACATACGAGTACAAAAAAGAAAGGAAAATAATAATTTTTCTTCTTTTTATTAAAATTCTTATTTTTTTTGTTTTTCTTACTTTTATTGTCTTTAATCAAAAAGGTAAAAAAACACATGAAGATATTTCAGAAATAATCTAGAAGCTTTTTAAGAATTAAAATATAGCTTTGTTGCAAAAGGATTTTTTGTAATTTCTTTTATAATAAAAGAAAAAACCAAATTCTAGAAATAAAGTCTGCAAAATTATGAAAAATGTTAAAAAGATGAAGAGAAAAATGAATGCAATAAAACAAGTCGGCTTTTTACTTTGTGAAAATTTCAATATTAATTTCATTTAAAAAGAATAAAATGCAAATGCAGAAGCAAATAAGTTTCAAAAAAAAAAAAAACAAAAATAAAAATGGAAAAAATTTTTACATTTCTAGAAAGAGTTGAAAGTAAAATAAAATTAATTTTTTTTTTCTTTTTTAATTAAAACTTTATTTAAAGTAGCAAAAAATCAATTGTACTTTTGATAATAAAAGGTAAGTCTGGTTAAAAGACTGCTTATTTCTTAAAATTAATAACTTCTAAAATATTTCTTTCGTATATTAAGGTCTGCTTTTTGATGAACTATTAATTGCTTTAAAGGAAAGGTTATGTTGGAATATTGAAAAGGAAAATTTTAATTGTGTTAAAGTTGAAACGGATTTTTTAAAGAATCGGAAAGCTTAAAGAAGTTTTACACAAAAGTTCTACTGAAATATTTATAATTAAAAAGAAACTATAAATCTTTGCTTCCCTTTGTGTAGATTTTTTAATTTTAAATTGAGTAAATTAGCTCGAAGTCCAATATATGTAAATAATTTTGTTTTATATTTATAATACAGCGTTTACAAATGCATATTATGTCAAATAAATATTGTCTTTGTTCTTTACTTAATTTGGAATTCAAAATACTATGTGAATATAAATGAACCTTAAAAATTGTCTCTTCATGATAGGTGTATCTTAATTGAGGTAAACGAAAATTTTAGTAATAAAATTGTATTAAAAATAATAGCCGTACTTGGTACTAGTTAAAACAAAAACCTAATTGGCTCGTTATTGATTCATTTTAAGTTTAGAAAGGTCACACGTTAAGAAAACAAACGGTTCAAAATTCTTGTTTATATGGGTTTGAAATTGCTTGTGTCATGAGTGCTATGTATAACAGTAAAAAAAGCTACTTTCATTTAATATAAAATTTTTTTATATTAAATCTTTTTCAAAAAGCTGTTAAATGCTTTTTTTCCTCTTAAGAAAGTTACTATGACGGATAAAAATAAAAAAAAAGTAAGATGGAAAATATTCGAATACAGAAGGGTACTTCCGAAAGTAATTAAATAAAAGCGGATACGATGTTTATACTATAAATATTTTAAATGTCTAAGAAGAAGATACAAGGGGTAAGAACAATTAAGTTCAAGGGTAAAATGAGAAATGGCACCACAATCGAAATTACAAAACAGCTATGTTTCGCCTACCATACCGCATTAACAATAAAAAGAGATAATCTCTAATTTTTTTAAGAGTACATGGAGAGTTTGTATCGCAATAGTGAAAGAGCTGATGCATGTAAATATTATTTCGTTCATTTTCCTTAGATAATGATTTGTTCTTTTTTAAAGTTTTCATTCATTTTATTTCAAAACACAAATTTAATCAGTATCAAATCAGCATCATGTATAAGCGATATCAATAATAAAGCGGGTTATAAAATCTAATATTCAAGTATGGTTAGTCTGAATTTTTTTTTCCAAAATAACTACAAGGTAGTATGTATTATGCTTTGTTATAAAAACAGTAAAAAACGAGAAAAAATAGAGTTGACCTTGTCAACTCTGTGATACCTGTACGAATTTGTTATTCTATGTGCGAATAATTAAGCCATAACTGACTATGGGACAGACAATGATTTTAAGTTGCCGTATTACCATATTAATTTATGCAAAATTTCAGTACTGTGTTTTTCAAAATATTATGCGTGCCAAATAACTTTTGAAGTTGTATGGCAGGTACCAGAAGGAGCCAAGTAATTCCAACGACTCTTATCAAACACATTGGCCCTACTAATATATTCTTTTGTGTGAAATTTTTAAGTTGTATGGCAGCTACCCGAACCGGTACCCCGATCATGTCCAATTTAAATAGGGTTCTGGTACTTACTAAAGTAAATCATTTGTGAAAATGTGGTGAACTTTGCTCAATTAGTTTTTGAGTTATCGTTGGGACGGACGGACGGACGGACAGACAAAGCTAATTCAACTCAGAATTCGACGGTGATCAAAAACATACAATTGAGTCTATATCTAAGACCGTTATTTCTTAGCGTTACAAACGGTAAGGAAAATTTAGTATACCTTTCGAACATACGTTCGCACGGGTATAATAAAGTTGGGAAATTCGATTGATATCGAAAATATTCGTTTTTTTCTGTCTTTATTATACACTTTCTACCATAGTCATTGCCACATAATTATTTCCATTCAGAGTATCGTAAAAATCATAAAAATCCCATTAAAAACAGATATGATAGAAATTTAGAACAAAATATGAAATAGTAAAAAAAATTATAACCCATAACCGATTATTATATTGAAAATAATAATGTCCCTGTGCCAAAAAAAAAGTATAAAAAGTTATTTTTCAATATCCTTTTCATAATTTGTCTTTATTTTTCAAGTTTTATGCTTTTTGAATTTTGTAATTCGCTTTTTTTTTTAATAATAACATTCAATAAGATTATCACCCTTTTATTACAGAAAAAAAAGGTTTCTTTTTCAATTATATTTAACTTTTTACAGAACTCGAAGGAGTCATTAAATTTTAACATTCTTGAGTTCGTCTGTCAGTTCGTCTGGAAGTGTGAATCCTTCGCAATATGTAATGCATTGTTTTGAAAGCGAATGGTTTTTAAATTTACAGAAAATCATCGAAGCTTTCATATATTTTTGAATCGATATTACATAATGTTTGAATTGATTGATCAGTTATTGAAAAAGGCGATAAATTAACACAGAAAGAGAGCAGTCTTCGGTGACCCTAGTCGCATATAAGAAATTTATAACTTTTTACGCACTACAAGTTTTCGTATGTTAAATTTACACTAACGAAATTGTGGCGCTGGACACTATTTTCCATTGCTTTTGAGGTTTTTTACGAGCGATAGTTAAGTTTTTTTAGATGCGAAAATATAGTAGTTTTGGGTACTTAGAATTTTTTTGTTTAAAACTCAATAATTCTCGCGAGAAACATTTGCCAAACATTGGATCAAATATTCCAAACATTGAACACCTGCCTATCTAATGATAGACGTAAGTTGTCTGTAATTAAAATACAAATATTTAAAAATACAAAATATAGAATATTTCAATTTTATTTCCGAGTAAGAAAAATATTCATAAAATTAGAACGCAAACGTACAGCCGACGGCAGAAATACACAATCTATATGAAAAATTTGCCTTGTATTTCGACTACAAATGTTAGTATTAATGATAAAAATTCCGTGAATCTTAAATTTCACTAAAACTGGTTTGAACACAATTCAGCAATTTTACTTCTTGGAAACGGTTTAACTAGTGGAGTTTTTGTATTAATCACATCGTAGTTAAACAGAGATCTAGTAAATATGTGTTATTAAGAACAGTAATGTTGAATTTGTGAAAATTTTGAAAGTTCTAAATGCAAATATTTTTGAATAATCGTTGCTATAAACAGGCTGGTTAAATTGGCCCAGAACGCGAAGCTGAGGTGTATATAAGTGCATGTATGTAAAGTTATTTTATAACACTCTATATCTTAGAACATTGACCAAGTAATACCATGAGCAAGTTCATATTATCTTTTTGAATACCTGATGAACTGAACTTTTTCGGCATCAAAATAAACAATAATGATAACATAAAATTGTAGCGCAATTCTGTAAACGGCTTAAATTAAACAAAAACTAAAATTTTTATTATAAATTAAAGTAATTTCGTATAGAAAGAAAATATTACATAAATAAATGGGCGTCAGGACGAAGAGGTTTTGTGACAATAAAAAAGTATTTATTTTGTGCTTCAGATATAACTTTAAGATGAACTACATCATATAACTGTAAAAAAGGACACAAATTATGAATAGAAAAAAAGCTAGAAGATAAAAAGAAATTCAAAAAGGGAAATTGGTTTGAACATTGTTTGCAGAAACGAAATTAGGGCAGTCAAATAGGAAAGCGGGGAAGAAAGTTAAAACTACGTGAACATTGATAAAATATCAAAAATAATTTTATACATTTTTTGTGGTTGGATTAAAGGAAAAACTAATATTTTCTATATATTTGTTTTTTTTTTTTATAGAACACATTAATAAACCACACATTAATATACAACAAAATATTTGGTATTTTGTGAATGTCCTGAAATTAAGTTTATATATGTATGTATAGATATCCATATGAAGTCCTCATATATGTATTTGGAAATTTCTTATTATAGCTATATCAAAAGAAATTATGATAATATGGATAATAAGATTTTCTAATAAAATATTGTATGTTTTACAAGTCGTATATCCTTTCCGTGAAAATATTTTTGTTTTTTCTTTTCCTTTTTTTTTGGCATATGCAATTGATAATATGAAATATTTGACAACAAGGAATGATATATGTGTTATAAGGTTAAGAATAAGTCATTTTTTTTAGCCTTTTCTGCTCTTTTAATTTTTAGATTATGTAAAAGTTATTTGAAATCTAAAAGGGAATTGTATTTAAGGACAAATGAAGAGAAAAAAATGAAATGTATGTATTATGTTAACAATTTGTCTAATCTAATATGATAACATATCGTTATAAAATAATATAGGTCATTTAAGAAAATATATGAGTATGGAAATATTTTATTTTATACAGGAAATTTATTGAATGTGAATGGGCATTTACATATGTAATTTAAGTATAGTCAATTTGAAAGGAAATTATCCTTTTTAATAATGATATTAAAATTTCAAAAATATGCAATTATTTTGTATTAAAAATGGACATTATGAAATTTTTTACAAGCTATCAATCATTCAAAATTACATAATTTTTGATGATTTATGAGTGGGTCACTTTATGAATTTTAGAATCATGTTAAGATTGGCGTTTTCTAACCAAATACATAACATGTAGTTATGAGAACGTTGATAATTGAATTAAGAAAAGAAATGATCAGATATTGTTTTTTTTTAATATAAGAATTTTATTTTTATTATACTTGCTCTTTAAGATTTTATTATTCGACTTTCGATTACTGATTACTATCACGTTCAATTTAAAAAAGGAAGTTATTATTAAAAATATTTTTTTAAAATTAATTTTTATACGACTTTCTACATTTTGCAAAGAAATTCTTCACTAAGCGTGTAACCGAAAAGAGAGAGTTAAATAAGAACTATAATTATTCTTATATGGATATAAGTTGAATAAGATACGGGATATAAGCTGAAACATTACCGATTTTAGTTATAGAAACTTAACTTTTATCCCAAACAAGAATAATATATAACATTAGGAAGTGTTTTATTACTTTCATGTTAACAAGTAAAATATTAAATAACAATTTAACATTAAAATTGTATACCCCGTATGATAACACAAGAATTCAACATAATTTATCGAAACAATTAATGTTCTCTTGTTATATAACAGCATAACATGTTATTCTCAACATTAGAGCATCAATATATATAAGTGTTCTCTCAATATATTTCAATATACTATATTATATATTAATTATAATAATTATTCTTAATAGTTAAACTTAAGTAAGTAACCCAAGAAAAAATACTTAAATAGAATAATTGTCTTTTCTTTAACTGCTGCTAAACAAAGGCACATTCACAGTACGCGCTTTTCTACAACTCATTTCAACATCTTTCACATACACAAAAAAATAAATATTTTCCGATTAAAATGTGCCCAAATGTAGCAATCGTAGTTAGGAAAATAATATAAACTTAATTTTCGATAAGAAAAGTAACTTAATAGCACATTACAGCACATAGGTGTGTCAAACAATAGACCAAACGAACAGGTCAAATAAAGAAGAATTTATGTATAATGCATTTTTTTATTTTGTTAATTTAGGTAATATAATGAAATTAGAAAGCCTGCTAAGCAGCTTGAAATATTATACATTGGGCCTTGATCTTATTGTATACTGTAAGCACATAGTATTACGTGTGAAAACTTTTTTACTAACTTTTAAGTAATTTTCACTATACACAGGAAAAAAATAGTTTGTTTTTATATGTACATAGCACTTTTAGTTTTGTGTGTATATGGTAGATATATATACACATAACACGCACATATAACGTGCTCAGCGCATTAGTGGCCTATCCAGCATTTTTGCAAAAATGAGTTATTATGTTCAGTAGAGCTGTAATGTCCAAAAGAATTGTTTTGTATTCTCGAAATATTTGGTTTACTTAGTTTTTCACTCTATTTTGATATAAGTTTGTTTTTGATTTTAAAAATTTTCTTAAACATTAAAAATTTAAATATATTTCTATCGCAGTTTACTCGAAATATGATTTTTGCAAGTTGGCCACTATTGTGCTGAGTGCCTCATATACCCAATGTAATAAATTATTATAAAAATTAAAAAATAAAATTCACTTAAAACAAAAACCGACCATCGAGTACAATAAGCTATTTATTATAATGACACATATTTAAAGAAAAACGAATCACAAACATTAAAGTTATTTCTTTTGTTAAACATGTCTAGCAAGTGCAAATAAGGAAAGGAACACAAAATTGGCATAGTAACAGCTAGTTCCTTCTTTAATTGCTTTATAAAATGATGAAAATACATTCCCATATACACATTTGGTACAATTGATATTTTAAAAAGCACCGTGCAAGTTATACTCTTTGCTCCATTTATGTAGGATTTAAGCGCACTGTGAAAGCCTGCATTTTTAAAATCATTACATTATTTTTTAAATAATTTATTGCATGTATGGAAAAAGTAGGCTTTCGTACAAATCGAATCTATCAAAAATTTTTTTATGAAAATTGAAAAATCAATTTTTTATATTTAAAATATATGTATGTGTAAATATATGTACATAAATATGTAGCTTTTATAATAAAATTGTGGAATTATAATAAATTAAATAATTTTCTAGAACTAGAAAATCCAATAATTTAATAATTATTTAATTTAATAAAATAGTGTTTAAAGAACAAGAAAACGTACAGGCAGTAAAAGAAGGAAAATTCAAATTTTAATATTTTTATCGCACCAGAATTTTAAAAATCAGGCTGAAAGAACTAGTTGTCCATGATTGACTACAACTGTTGGAGAAGCAAACTGATATTTTGTGAGAGTAGGGTAAAATTTTTATTTAATAATAACATTTTTTGCTTGGATTATAAAGCCTGATTTGTTGCTTTTAGTATTATTCTTTAAACTTAACCAGATTTCCGCAATCACAGTAAATGTTTTTATAAAAATTGATGGTCAAGTTCGTCACTCTATAAATTTATTATCTTAAAGATGTGCGCGTTGAACTATATTGGATGAATTAAAGATGAATGCGAAGCGTATAATTTACATATTAACATGTAAGTGTAAATATGCATATATCTGAAGCTGTCTTCCATGTTGTCAAAGGACAACACCACCTTTAAACTGTATTTAAATTTAAAACATTTATATACATACAATGTTCCTGCATTTCGGGATACAAATTTTGATTTTTGATGTTAACATTTCCCATTAAAGTGACATCATAAATGAAATTGCAAATATTATCACTGTAAAATTCACGTCTGTTGTCAATTTTTTACACCAAAATTGTCTATTAACTGACTATTGTCACATTAACTAACGCATACTGGTAACACTTTGTCAAACTTTATCAAAAAGCATTTAGAATTTTTTAAAAGCACGATTTGCTTTTTTTTGCGATTCCAAAGCGCATTTCATATAATTTGAAATTGTATCTTACAAAAATTATGAAATTTTTGTAAGATGCAATATGGAATTTCATACATCAAATTTTGCGTTTCTTTTTACCATACGGAATGCTGCCATTCTGTTTGTTTCAAAAATCTATTTAACTAATTTCATACAGACACGTATTTCAGGCGACCAGCATCAAATTCATGTATGTAACTGATACAAGTATACTCATAAGGTATCTTTAAAAAACAATGCTAACAAAATATTTTAAAAAAGATTCAAATTTTAATTTAATTTCTTTCTTTCATTTCAATTAAAAATCAACAACCTGAATTCCTGTTAATTTTTATTCATTGTAAAAACGGCCATATTAAAATATAACAAAATACACACACTTGTGTAATATATGTTCACATATGTATGTATGTTTGAAGAATAATATGTTATATAATATAACATATAGAATTCATATTATAAGTCTATCTGTATATATATTTCAATGTTTCCCACCCCTTTAATATTGAAAATTTAATTATTGTCATCATAATCGTTTTTGTACGTTTATATGTGTGATTTTATACAAATATGTATACCTTTTAAATACATTTTATACAAAGCAATACAATTACGTGTTCTCCTACTTTAGGTCTACTTGAACGCAACTTATTTTTCCTTTATTATCCTGTGGATACAATATATTAAAACATACAATATTTTCTAATGAAACAAAACGCATATTAAGAAAGAAACGAACCCTTCTTTTGTGATGAGTTGAAATGAAAAAAGAAAACAAATCGAGTACATAAGTTGCTATAAAAAAACTCAATTTCAAAAAAAAAAAATAAGAAACTATAAAAATTAACAAAAGGACGAATTTTCGAATTTCATTTAAATATATGTTCATATATCCTTTTCCTTTTGTTTTCATATTTTATTTTTCAACATAAATAACAAATCAACCCCTTCAAGCTTGTCTGAATAAATAAAAAATGTAGTTTTTTTTATTGTAATTGTTTTTTGTGCTCATATTTATTTGGAAAAGGAAAAAAGAACTTTAAATATATTTGAATTGAAAGAGTGAATTTATATAGCAATTTTTATAAGAAATTTTATCCAGCATTGTAAAGCGCAAGTAGAGTATATTGTATGTACATATATTGTGGAATAAGTACATTTTTACTACGAGCCCGAATATGATAGAATTAGCATATGAAAATAGAGTGGCATATGAACGGAATATTTGGAAAGGGACCGTGACTTCAATAATGCTTTGTAAAACGTTTAAGTACGGTATCAATACGATTATAGTACCGTCTAAGAGCTTTAAATACCTTTACATTGTAAAAAGCAACTGCTAAATAGTAATTCATACAATATGACAAATGACATATAATTTTGTATAATTCACAAACGTTTCCACATCATTAAAAACATAGGATTTTTATTCTACATTTAAAAAAAAACACTTAATAACTAGCGCTTATTGTTATAATTATGCTACTGCTGAAAATATTATTTCCGCGGAAATTCAGTCGTTATTAAGCAGACACAAAAAAAATCCAAAAAATTGATCCTTTTTACAAAAATTTTCACATTTTCCGACTTATTGAAACACACTGGCAAATTTTTGTGCGATTCAGAACAAATGATATGCTAGTTTTTTAATTGGCTATTTCTGGCAACATTTACATAACATGTATAAGAAAAGCGTGCTGAATTTTTTCAATACCCAAATTACTTTTATTTTACATATCCATTATGTATAGAGCCCATTTAGGAAAAATGTGCAATGTCAAAAGCTTTGTAAATTATACGCCCTAAGCGCATTATTGAAGTCACGGGAAGTTAAGAATAATAGAAGAAATCAGGTCACAGTGTTCAATACAAAAGCTTTATATTGAGATGAGAAAATTTATTTTGCTTATTCTCTGAATTTTATTTCTTTTTAAGTGAAATTTGTATTTTTACCATTCCTTGGTGCTATTATTTTATTAAACGAATTAATATGATGGACGATAGGTCTGAAAAAATTGGCAGCTTTAAAAAAAACAATCAGTGTATATCTAATCATGCTGGAATAAGAAAGAAATTTGTTTGTTACTAAATAAGAATCGAACTATATAGATCGAAGTCAATCTACAATCAATAACCAAATTTAAAATCTAAAAATTTAGTTTTAAATATTGTCGGCTTAAAATGCAAGCGGTAATTAATAGATAACAAATAAACATAAATTTTCCGATTTTTTCTGACCTACTGTCCATCATATTAATTCGTTTAATAAAATAATAGCACCAAGAAATGATAAAAATCCAAATTTCTTACAAATATGCCAATCGGCGACCCAAAATTTCACGATATATTTATTTCTTTTGAATGAACAAGTCCTGCTCATAAGCCTTAATATGTCGAATACCTCTCACTTAATATGTCGAATATATGTACTCTATATGTACATATATATGTTTTTGTTTATATAAATCATTTGGATTAGGTATTTCTTGTAGGACTCGTACTTTTGGATTGGTCATGGATGCTGCCATGTTGTTTTTACTTGTGAAAAAATTTAATAATTTACTTTTGAGTTTTGTTAAATTTTTGATTGAAATATCAATTGTTTTTTAAATTCATTACAATTTGTGAATGCGATCATGTTTTAATATCGCAAATTCTTCTTTTCCAATCAAAATTTTTAACAGAAATGATTACCGTCGCTGACATTTGATATAATATGGCATGTAAATACATTACATATATACATACCTATGTATTTTAAATTCAAAAGAATAAACTGATATTTATTATTGTTATATAATAAGTTTATTTTTAAGAAGAATTTTGTATAATTACAATGAAAAATATTAATTCTTCGGTAAACATTATCATAAATTGGTAAACTACCTGTGTTGGATGAAATATTTAAATATCGCTTCTTTGAACTGTGTGCTGCGCTCTTTGAATGACTAATGAATAAATAAAACTTTCCTATGGACAAATATGGATAAAGTAGTTATTGATAAATGACAAAATAACTGTAGTCAAATCGAATGTTTGCTGAGTTTCGGTATAAAAATATATTGTTTTGATGCATATGCTTTTTGAATTGTCAAAAATTACTGTTTTTGAAGTTCAACAGCTAGCACTCTTGTAGTGGATGGTCAGTTTCTATCTAAAAATGCATAAATCAATTAATTTTTTAATATCTCAAAAAGACTATTTTTTTTTGCGTCTCTATAGAACAAAATTACAAGGACTTGTATACTTCATAATTTGTGAGCTCTTAAACTGTTCCCAAAGAGTTATTTACGTATGTTTTTACGTATATAAAAACATTTTTCATTACATGGTACAGCTCTGCCCCTATTTCATAATGAATTAAATTGTAGTTCGATCTTTTAATTTAAGAATTATTATGCCAGTCGCAAAGGTAAAAAATTTACGTATATATGTGTTACAGTAATTTTGCAATAATTTTAGTAAACATGCATTTCAAAAATTTTATGAATAATCTCGTGGGAGAGCTATTAACCTTGAAACATTTTGCTCCGGTTTGTGACAATGCTTTCGTGAAAACGTGTAAATAACAGAAAAAAATTTACTAGACCACTTAATTTTAATTTGCTTTGTGGAAATTATAAATACCTAAAACAGATATTGTAAATATTTTTGTAAATGTAGATTCTTTACTGTTTTGAAATGTATGAAATTTTACATTTTCAAAACTAACGGGCACCAAAAATTAAAGAATTTCAAATGATCCCTTCGGGGTCACTTATATTTCAAGTAAATTTATGTATAATTCAAGTATAGATCAATGACGGGTTTTCATACTTGAAATTTAAGTCTAATAAATTCATTTTCCAGAATAGTTTCCTCTTTAAGTCTAATAAATTTTAATACAACAATTAATTCAAAATTAATTAAATTCAAGTCTAAGGTATTCTATCAGAACCATGATATCTACATTTTTGCTATTTCAATAAAAACACCATGGAAATTTTTTTAAGTTTTTTTTGTTTTCCTAAGACATTAACAAAGAAGTTAACATTTTAAAATATTGAGTACTAAATACTATATAGTACTAAAATTTTAACATATTTTTAGTATCAATCAGAACTGAAAGTTTTGAATGTCTTAACTAGTTTTGAATGTTTTAAGACGTTCTTATGAAAATAACCAACATGAATATTTGAATATAAAAAATAAAAATGTATATGTGCCGATGTTTAATTTGCAACTTAAAACGAGACGGTAATAATTTCAAAAATGTATAACATGACTGTACGTTTATTTCAATGCAGTCTTAGAAAATTTTATGATGTCGACAAGCGAGTAACTGTTCACCATCTAATATCAGAAAAAATAACAAAATGTAATTATCAGATTCGGATAGAAAACCCTTGGTATTTTAGGTGATATTTAAATAAAATTACAGTTAGAAAATGAATGAAGTTCATTTTCAATGGTAATTAAAAGATGAAGGGAGTAATTAGGATTTTTAACTTGAATCCTAATATAAAGCATGTTTGGCAAATCAAAACTACAAGGACTTCAAAAGCACATTTGAAATCGTATAGGATATGCTTAAAGCATTTTTCAAAATCTTTTTATAATGCTGCAAAAATATTTTAAGTTAGAAAGAAATCACATAGGAAAATATATAAGATATTGAAAATCTAGAAATACAAACTATTTAGTGCTTGTAGATCTAATGATGTAAAAAAGATTTTTAAGGTTTAAGCTAGAACTTTAAGTGCATATCTGCATTACCGAATCTTAAAAACTTTATCACAAATTTTCAGAAACAACCACTCAAGTATTAATGTACATACAAAAAATCACGTACATAGTCGCAATGTGAAAATTATTTTTCATTATAATCAAAGGCTCATGCATATTGATTGCTTTACATAATATTGAAACACAACTACATATAAAATGAATGATACTGTAATTGAGTTTTGTCAGTCTTTGTGTTAAAAAAAAAACGGGATTCTTTCATATTTTGTTACAATTTTTGCTTATGTATCAGTTTTAAAACAAAAATTTTATGCGCAAGCTTTGTTGCAACATATTTTACGCTCACTATTAAAATTGTTACAAAAAAAAAAAAACAGAAAAAACAAGAAAAACAAAAATAACAACAATAATTGAGAAAACTAAAAAGGACATTTTTATTTTAACCAATCCTCTTCAATTCGTATACTCTTGTTCTTTTTTTTTTTCACTTTTCATTTGTTTTACTTCTTCTTTGTTATTCATATCAGATATGCATAAGAATATATAAAAATTTATTATACATACTTAATACATATACATGCATACATAAGGAATGAAAATCTTATGTAACAAAAACGTTTTTTTTTTTATTTTATAACTGAAACGGTTTTTATTGTGTTTTTCATTTACTATGTATAGAATAAAGTTTTGTAACAAAAATTTTGTTACATTATGGGAGTGGTTGTGTTTAACTAGAACTGTGTATGTTAAAAAATATTTGTTTTTTATTGCAAATTCAAAATGAATCGCTTAATAAGCTAAATATTTTTGTAAATAATGTAGAATCTGAAATTGTTTACTTAAAAGTCATATAATGGCAAATTCTGAAATATTATTGTTAAGCTTTAAAATTTTAAATGACAGAAATTATTGAGTTTATGCAAAAGACGCTTATTGAGCTTAAATAATTTTTAAGCCATGTTTTCAATTTTCTCCACAAAAAACCAAAAATGATAAAAATACAAGAGCATCACTCAAATTGTAAATTTTTCTATTTCACACACTAATATTATGGTTAATAACTTACCTGTAATGTAATAAACATGTAATGTTAACAATTTGTTTTAAGGAGAAATTAAAACTTGGATTTTGTTAAAATTTAGTGTTTAAAATTTAGTGCTTTTCTACGATTTTGCATCAAATTGTCAAGTTTCTTTATTCTAAGATGTAGGTAGATTCCCAATTGATTCTTGAATTTAACTATTCTTCTTGTTTAGGCATACAAATTTTCATTTCCGCGACAGCATTTTAACGCTATGGGGCGCAGCTTTTAAAAAGAGACGTTCCGACATTTCACGCTTTTACAGGTCAGAATCAGAATACATATAATTAAATTTATTATAATTCAATCGGAAGAATAAATTTTCTACTTTTTAGGGCAATACAAGCAAAATATGGTGCCTATTTGATTTGCATTTTCATCGATTACTGAACCATTATGTTTTCTTCAATTACAAATTTTCTTCATTTTATTCAATATTATTCAACTATAACTTATGTATTTCTGTTACGAGTATATTCCCAATATCTATACCTGAGTACATACATATGTACGTATATGTATATACACATGTGTTAAACTAAATATGTACATAAAAACGATTTAAAGTTACACATAACAAAGTAACACGTAGATACACAGTAGGAGCACTCAAAAGAACTTAAAAGGTTATTAATATTATATTATTCGAAATGGTTGCCATTTATAAAATAGAAGAAGAAAGAAAACAACAAATATTTGAAAAAAAAACAACACTAAAACCAAATGGAAGTAACAAAAGACAAAATTAATTCAACCACCAAAACGCGCGCCATCATTACTAAAATGAAAAAAACAAAAATTCAAACAATTTACAAAACAATACAAAAAAACAAACAAAAAACATAAAATTCGAACGTTATTGTTAAAAATGTGGAAATGGTTTGCTTCCAAATAATTCGTTAACAATTGAATCTATTGTTTCGATTCTTTTATCCTGCAATAAACACACTATTATAATATAAATTTATGTATTAAATTATATATTGTTTTAAGTGTATATACAAATGGTATATATACACACAAGTACATGTCTATGCATATATACTGAAAGCAAGAATTTTCAATTGGGATATGATGCCGTGTCATGCCATTTTTATAAAATAATTTTTGTTTTTTTTTTGGTACTTTCATTTTTAGTCCTTTTTGAAAAAGGACTTCATTACTATTGTTATAATATTATAATAGTTTGTTGGGCTTATGTATATAATGTACACATGAATAGTTCCTATACTTTTTTATATTTAAACTCACAACCTTTAATCATATGTACATTTTATGTATACACTTATGGTGTGTTCAATTAAATAAAACTATAGTCTTCTTTATGGATGAATTGTGCACTTACTTCTTTAAATTTTTATGAATAACAAAAAAAAAAATGAAAAAATTGTAGCCTACACACTATTTAAAAAAACAATTTCGATTTAGATTACAATTAAATCTTAAGCAAAGGAAAAAAAAAACAAAGTATTTTGTATAGTGCCCTGTTACAAACTAAATTTTTAGTTTACAGTAATAATGCGCTACTTAATGAAATCAATAAATTTTATTTGGTATTGCAGTCTACAGAATAAGTTTTTGATTACAGTATTGTAGACCTTGTATATATTACTTTCACATTTTTTATTATACTTATGATATTATATTTCTGGGCATAAGGTTCTTTATAATGAACCCATTCATTCGAGTGGTTGGAACATTCATAAGTTTTTTGGATTACTGTGTAAATTTTGAATGTAACAAAAGTAAAATTTGCAAAAAAGTTTGCTAATCATAATTAAGCTTCTTGTATAATAAGCCTTCAATTTTCAAAAGCAGTTTCTTTTCAATCACATTTGAACTATTTGAATTGGTCTAAACTTATGAAATTAAAATCTCCTATTTAGTACTATTACTATTACTTTAATCTGAAAATTTTAAGACTTATGTGGCCGATATAATTTTAGATCATTGGTTCTTGTCTTGTAAGATTCTGATTTTTAATTTTACCTGTAATTTGATTAATTTTATATCTTGTTATAAATCATGTGAATTATGCAAGTTCTTTTCTTTCAATTCAAGTGACAATTATATGGCAATTAAGGACGTCATAAAATTCTAGATTTTGAACTGTACAAATTTCAAAGCAATTTGTTAAGACTAACTTACACCTAGCATTTTTTCAAAAAAAATTGGAAGGAAGCGATTATTAGTTTCAGACTCTCACCCGTCCGTCCGTTCGTGTGTTCTGTTTAGGAAACAACTACACCTTTTAAAAACGAAAGCTGCGAAATTTTATGTACAAATCGGTCTTTACTTGAGACTTATTTTTATTTTTATTCATCTTGAAATCAGAAAAATTAGAATTTTCTTCACCGTATTTTCCCGAAACTGCAGGCAAAATGCTAAATGCCGACAGAAAATATAATTATTTATCATTAATACACTTCTGTCATTGACAACGTAACGCATCTTTCAATTTTTGTTTTATCTCATCCTTAATGTATGCAATTTGATACATTGAATTTAAATAGTAAATTTTAAATAAAAATTATTTTACATAGTACGTTTACTAGGTATGTTTTTGGATGTAACTTTAAAATAATGCCCTAATAATGCACAGAAACACTGTAATATTTCAACTTGTATATAATTTTTTGTTTTCATATAAGAATTTCATACACAATTCCATTCAATATTATACAATTTGAAAAAAAAAAACGCCAGCACCCTCCTAAAGGCATCATCATTTTTCAATATATATATATATATAGGATTCTATGCCTTTTTCAAATAATATTAAATAATCATATAAATACTGTTTAATTATATATTATAATAAATGGAAGGATCAAGGATATTTTATATAATATTAAGTATTTTCATTTTTATTATTATTATATAATAAGTTTGGTTTCCTTTTAAATTGTTTTATTGAGAACAATAGTCACACAAAGAACTATTTCAGTGATGAGTTATGATGCAATTGATATTATGTGAAATTAAATTGTTTAGAAATAAAATTTATTGTAATGGTGAGTTGGAGTTTTCATATACAATTCAATATAAAAAGAGTAAAATGTTTAAACAAGGATTTTTATTTCTTTCTTTCTTTCTTTCTTTCTTTGAAAAAAAATTAAAATTATAATTGTAGAATGCAATTGAATAATAAAAAAGGATGAAAAAATAAAATTTAAAAAACAAAAATAAAATTCTTTTTATTGAATTGATTGATGCTTGAATTAAAATTGTTTATGGATAAAAAATTAAAAAAAAACAAAAAAAACAGAAAACACATTTTAATCACGATTTTTTCTGTTAAAAATTGAAGAGCGGAAAGGGTTCTCAAAATAGTTTGTAAAAAAAAAACCTAATTTTTTTTTTACAAAGTATTCAAAAAAAGGACCTTTAAGGTACCCAATTCGTTATTTCTAAATAATATACAGATGGCATTTTAATTTTTTTTTCTTCATCTCTTATTATTTGGTTTGTTTCATTTAAATTCCATTTGATATGCATAAAATTTAGAGGAGGAATACTAGTATGGGATGTGAATACAATCTGGAATTTTGTATTTATTTTGAGAACGCCAAATTAAGCAAAATTGTTTAAATTTTCATAATTCTTTTATACTCCACAAACTTGTGGCGCCACTATTAAATAGGTGGGCGAGTCTTAGACTTCCTTTTTAAACTTCTAGACTTCCTTTTTAAAATTATTGTGCAATAATTTTGAATATCGTAATCATAATTTATCTGTTTTATAATTCTGGCGTTATTAATTAATTCTGGAGTTTAACAAAATAGTTTATTCAACAAGATCCCAGTTTACTTAACAATATAGCAAAAGTAAAGATTATTAAAAATTTGTTTTTAATAAAATTTGCAATACCTATAATAAAAAAATGCTATTGAAATTTTTTAAATGCTTCACATTTATGTATATTTGACTTTCAATTGACCTTAATCAGTTTACAAAAAAAAAAGCAATATCAGCTTTTAAAGGTAATCGTATTTTTAAACTTTTTCTTATCTTACATGGATCTCAATCATGCTATACAATAGAACTTTCTTGTAAAATTGCAAAGTATGACGGCACGAAATATGAATCGATGTGTGTTACAGTTTTTTGTAATCAAATCAATTTTAATGAATTTACTTTAAAAATCCGGATATGTAACTCCCGTAGCAGTTATTTTGTATCAAAGAATCAGAATAGCAGAATGTATGTGAATGTATATATCGTGAGGTTAATACTACAACTAGATAACTAGCAATTATTGCTTTGAAGATATTGATAATACAAAATTTAGGAAAAACAAATAATTTATTATAAAGATCTAGTTGATGCAGATGATGCCTTGTTTAATTATCTGAAAATATAAAATTTTCGAGTTATCTAGTTTTAGTATTAGCCTCACGATATATATCTCAACAATATTCATAGAAAACGATTGTTAAATGAGGAGTTACTGAACAAATTTTTGAAAATTATGATTTGAAAAAGTTTACCTCATTATTTTACATTTGTCTGGATTATTGATCACTCTGTTTTAGGAATACTTCTTTTATATTAAAATATACCGTACGGTATGGATGTAGACGCAAAAATAAGATATTTTGAAAAAATTAAAAAATTTTCTATTCTATAGAATTAAAGTATGTTTTCCTATTATTGTTTTTGTAACACTGAGATGACATTAGACTTATCTACTACAATTGTTGTGTAACTTGATCCCTCATAGAGCTTTCTGTATTGCTTTAGTATATTATAAAGAATATTTTTATTGATGAATTTGCTGGTTAATAATGTCAGTAACTAGAAATATACTTGAAAAACTATAATGTAATAACTGTGATATGCTACATAAACCATAACTTCCATATGTTCCAGACAAAATGGAAAATAGTCTTTCACTCTTAGAATTAATTTCATTTAGAATTAATTTTGTATGTATGCGTGAATTTTGATCTTATATATTACTAAATCGTCTTGACCATTAGTTTTGCATTTCGCGATTTCATCTTGTGGAAGTTTCACTGTTTTATTAACTCTGATCAAATTATAAAATTATAGGGAACTCATTGAGTGTCTAAATTTTAAGATTTTATTCCAGCTGATGTTAACGAAAAATTAAATCTCTTGATCATAGAACCTTTAGCGCAAAATATTCAAAAACAAATTTTTTAGAATTAAGAAGCTTTTATCGCAAAATGTTTTTTTTTTAGTTTTTATTTGATGCTCGTTATTTGTAGTGAATTTTTGGAAAAGACCTAATGCTAGTCATTGTATTAATTTAATTAAATGCCTCGTCAATTAATAAAATATCAATTTTTTTTTTCTCATTTTTCAAATGAAGGATAACAATACAAAATATCCTTCTTTTATCATTGTTCCTAAGTATTGTTGGAGCGTGTGCCTTAATTTTGTTTGTAATTAATTTATTCTTCAATTGGTCAATAAAAACGAACAAAGATTTTCAATATTGTATACAAAAGAAAATTAAAATATTTTTTTCTCTATTGTATTTTAATAAATTTATTATTTATTGTTATAAAAACAAAATTAATAAAATATTTTAATGAAGCAAGTTTAGACAAAAGGATCTTAGAATATCAATTATATTGATGATTCTTTATAAAATACAATTATAATGAAGAACTCATAAATTTATTATTATTGTATGCACTTATATACATCCGTACATGAACATTTAATATTTAATTTTTCTGAAAATGATAGTTTTATAATCGTGTGATATTAATAATAATGGCGTGGGAAATTTAAAAAAGTAGATGACTATTTAAGTGGTATTCCAGCTTAAATTCAATTATATACACGTATACATCATAAATTTGAGAGATCGGTCATATGAAATAAAAATTTGAGTTTTCTAAGAAATTATAGTTTTCCGAGTTATTCTTGCCCACAAAATTCGCCAAATATTATGAAATCCGCCCCGGTTTGATCAGCATAACATAAAATTTAACGTTTGGAATGTTCTACTTTATGTTGAACTTCTTGATATGCTGTTATATGCTGTGTGTTTTCTCGATTAACAATGTAGCAAAAACTTTACTTGAAACATAGTTTTATTAGGCATTTACACGTACATAATTAAGAATGTTTCTTAAAATTTTTCAAATAAAATATTTGAAATAAAAAAATTTCAAAGAATGAAATAAAAACAAAAAGAGAAAAAACATAATTCGGAAATTATCAACATCAGGGTAACAAACCCCCTATAATTACTGGTAAAATGTGAAAAATTTAAATTGATACAAAGCAAAGTATATAAACTTAAAGTTTAGTAGAAATCAATAAAAATTTAAGATTAAACTTTAATAAATTTATTGGTTTCTATTAATTCTAGTAGTGAAAAGTTGTTTTTTTTTTTGCGAATTGCTGAAAAATTTCATTTGATTAGAAAACTATACAAAATTTGTTTTTTAAAGGTACAAAATCTCTAAATAGACAAAAATTAGGTTCCCTCATTGTTGTTTTTGTAAACTTGGTTTTCAAACTATTTGAAGCATTAATCCCGATCCGACAAACAAAAAATTCGGCTTCTTTGACTATTGCTTATAAATCTTTATATGGTTTTAATTCAAAAATGTGCTTTCAATTTCATGTTGGAAACGTTTCAACCTTTTAAAGAGCACGATAAATCGCTAATATCTTTAATGAACCAAAAGTCGATATACCGTAATCTATGGATAACAATATTCGATCACATGTTTTTACACAGTTTTACGTTGTCTTCTTGACCAATATTTCTCAAGTTTCTTATTTGTAAACTAATTTCAAAATATTAATTTCTAATTGATTGGATCCACGACTTAAAACGCATTTAATATTTAAATCAGCAATGAAATAGTTCAAAAATAACGAAATTTATATGAAATTTAGCAAAAGAAATTCTGTTTTCCAATTCTTGTATATGGTTTTAGCTATAGTTAGTTATAGAAATAAGAGCAGAATAGGGAATTCAATGTTAAAATATTTTGCAAATTTTCCAAAACAAGAGAAAAACCAAAGATGAAAAACAATATTTTAATTTTTTTGAATGACCAGCAGAAATTTTTTCCAGTATAATTAAAAATAATTTCATTTCTTTTCACCCGCCTTTAAACTAACATTATATTCATTTTGACAACTTTATGACCTTAGAAAATACAATACATTTTCTTAACATTTTTAATATACTCACATTTCTATATACTTGTATTGCTTGCATATCAATGGAATATAGCTGTATAATATTTTATACTATATATTGTGCAATATATTAATTGGAATTTCTAAACTATTCGTATTTACCATTATGCTGAAGAGCGCATATACTCTAAATTACATATGTACATATAATTGTATGTACACGCATAATAGAATTGCTCAAGAAAGATAACATGTCCGACTGAATGCCAAACATAAAAAAGAAATTTTTTGTATTTAAATTTTCTGATTTTTGTTTTATTATTGGTAAATTGTTTGTTATCCTGAAATTTGAATTAAGTTGAAGTTCAATTCTCATAAAATCGAAAATTATACACACAAATTAAAAGTATGTGTGTACATAAAAAAAAATTGTTTTTCATTGTCGGAAGAATAGATTAGAAAGGACATGTGTTTCAGATCGTATATAAGGTATATAAATTTTTTTTTTTTCGTATTTTAATTGTACATTCAATGTTTGCAATTTGTGTGTTATTTGTAGGTTCCATCTGTTCATAACAATTGACAATTTCTTTTATTTTTGGAATTGGTTTTTATTTCACTTAATTTTCATTTGTTTGTTTGTTATTGTTTTATTTTTTATGTGGTCTTAGACGCTTGATTTTATTTTTATGACTTTTAAAGATTCATTACTGTGCTTGTAAATGTTTATAGATTTTTTTAATTGTAATTTTTCTGATTCTCAGATTTTTATCAAATTGTATTGATTTTAATAATGAAGGTATTGCTTTCATGAAGAATTTTTTAATTATTTAAAGTGGAAAATAGCATATAATGGAAACTATGATCGTACTGTCTGTTTTTGATTTGCACTTTGCTTCTTTTTATCATTTCTTACTTTGGAACTATTTTTAAGTTGAGTCAGTGTCAGTGAAATTTAGAAGAGCTAAATTTCGGTTGAAAAAAGGGCCAAATAGTGCAAAACTCAATTATTTTTATCTCCATTCAGAAATTTTAAAATACCTTTTAAAAAATCTTTTACGTAATTGGCACAGCTGCGGATAGAAGACGATTTCTGAGTTTGCTCTTTTTAACATATTATTATGAAAAAAAAACCAACAAACTCTTAATTATCTAATTCAAGTTCATAATTTCATTTAAGTCATACTAACATTTAAAAATCTGAAAAGTTCCTGAAAGGACAATTTGTGCTCTCTCAGAAGCTCATCGAATATAGACACAAACTATTTGCAGCCTAAATAAAATTGGCTTCAAAAATTGATTAAACGCAGATAAATGATTTCACAAAATAGCTTTTTCTGATTTTACATAAAACATACACTGAGACGTAAAAATAAAGTTTTTGTAAGATGATGCAAATGTGGATACAATAATAGTGAATATTATAGATTACTTTCATTATTTTTTCATATTATAATGCTAAGCATTGAAAAAGAGGGCTAAGAACTTTGTGAAATTGCTGAAAGAGTTCCAAGTGAAAAAAGGGGCTAAAACTAACACTAAAGGACTAAAAATATCAACTATGGGTTGAATTCATAAATAAATTAATAAATAACAAATGTTCGAAAGAAAACTCGAATTTATTAGAACATAACTCTTAACAACTGTTACACGTCACACTTATTAGATGAGAATTTCTTCAGATCTTGGACAAAATTATTACTATATTTCATGTTCAAGTAATATACCCAATGACGCTGATGATTTATTCAATTTTTGTGACCGATTGCAAAAAGTTCCTGCTAAAACACTGATACATTTTTTTAAAGAATTTTGATGCAATAATTTTGTCAGTAACATAAGTATGAATTTAAGATAATCTAATAGAGTTTAGTAAAAAAATTTCCCATTGCATGTGCCAGCAATTTGCGGTTGAATCGAAATTGCCCTAAAATTACTGAATGTTTGAGGTATTGTTAAATAGTTAGGTAATTTCGTAAGATCGGTTATATGTTGTATGTACCACTTTCTATTTTTGCTTTCTATTTTTGCATTTCCACTACCTATTTTGATACCAGGATATTTTCCTAAAAAAAATATCATGTATTTTTGCTTTTATTTTCCAGTTCTCTAGTCTCAATTGATTACAAATTTATTGTCATTTTCAATAAAAGCCTGCACTATTTTTTTATATGGGTTGTTTTCTTTACAAATGATTAAGTTCAGAAAAAGTACAAGAATTGTAAATAATTTTTCTATATACATAAAAGATATCATTACATTTGGAAATTTTTGTTAGACCTATTGCAATTCTTACATTAAAATATCCAATTTCATCCTATGTGCTTTAGAAGTTTATAAATATTTTTGTATATATTGTAAGAAAGTTATTTAAATTAAATTTGGAACATTAAGCGAAAATTTATCGTGGAATTTTTGTTTCACAAAAAAGTACGATTCATTTTTTTTAATATGTAATGCGTGTGTATATTGTTAATATTGATGTATATATTTTAATTAAGGTACAATTTAATGTTTTAAATAATTTGGGGTTTTGTCCAAACTTCAAATTCACTCTATTACTAGTCATTTCATTAGCCTATTACAAAATTAGGAGCCGAGAACTCTGAAGCAAGTATATTCCACAACAAACCCTTTATGTTCGAGCATTTTTCAATAGTATTACTCTTACGAATAGAGTTAAAGACTATTTTGTTAAAAAGACCAAAAAATGTCGACCTGCTTCTTCTTCCTTCAAATAGGATAGGACAGAGCAAACATTACACTAACAAAATGGGCATTAAAGTAAGGCCGTTATACGCAAAACCTTTTTTTTTTGTAATTTTAATTCTGCTCCTTTTTTAGGACTCTTAACTGCAGGGCTCTAGAATTTTTTTTTAAAAACAAAAATTGTTTTTTTTTTTTCTTTCGCTCGTCTCGATTTTTCGTTTCTCAAAGCTGCAAAATTCCAATTTTCGACTTCAATTTTCGAATTTTACTTGAAACTATAAGCTTTATTAAATTTTTGTAAAAGCAAATAAGTAACAGTAAATTCTTATTAGAATATAAAAGTTAAGTGCATATGATTATTCTAAATGACCAAATTGCATGGGATTTTTAAAATTTTGTCACTCTCTTGTACATAGAACATCTTTATTTTGAAAATGTGCTTTAAATTGAAAATATGTCACTTTAACAACCTTTGGTAAATATTATCTTTAATCGGAATTGCACCCTAATAGAGAAAGAGTAGAAAATGAATTTGACTAATACGTGATCAAAAATATTAATTACTTCCTGGACCACAACATATACATACAAGCTAGTATAATACCTTATATTTCTTACATTGATGACAAATCAATTGAAATGTATAAATGTATGTGCAAATGAATATACGTAGATGTATTTGATGATGTACTTAGAAAAAATTTAATGATTTAGACTTTGTTCCTGTACAGAAATTTTCAAAAGTAGAAATATTAACATTTTTAAGAAAAATACGCGAAAATCAAGTTTATGGTGGAAATTTAGAAAAAAAATTCTCAAAAATAGACACTTCTCATTATATATAATAAGCGCATTGAAATAAAAATATAGAAATTCAACATGAAGACTGGTGTCTACCAAAAATTCTTTAATGGACTTAATGAAAGTTAAGTAGCATATTTCTACTATACAGGAAGTTTTTGTATAAACTTTATACCGAAATTATATTAAATTATCAAAATTTCTCTGAAATAGTTTAATTTATTCACACAATTCATATTCAGTTTCCATATAACGAACTTCGTGAAGCAAAATTCATATAGCCCAATGAACCAATGGTTTGTTATGTAGCACTTTTCCTTTAATTACTATTTTTAAAAACAATCTAGCTGTATACAACAATTTTAAAACTACTTTCATTCATATACCAATATATTCCAAAGATTGCATACATTTGGGATGAGCATTGTATGTAATTTTTGAAATAAAACAAAAAAGAAATTTAAAGAGGCGTAACATAATGCTCGAATTTAGGGGTTAATTGCTTGAGTTACGAAAAATAAATATATTTTTAATGACAGAGCATAATTAACTGCTAACTTTCTCGATTTATAGAAATTTGGAAAAGCTTGTAGCTTTGGAAATATAAGGTGCCAAAAATTCAAGTTTTACAAATATTGAGAAGCGATAACTTGAGAGCACCATGGTGGTGGAAAAAAATTTTCTTCTAACGAAATGAACTATTATTTGGTGTCTAAAAGTTGTTAAAATTTCAAACTCCTACAACCTGAGGTCTAGGAGAAATACGATATCCAAAAATTTGGATAAAACGCATTTTAGATAACGGTAAATTTTTAATGACCATTTTTTTAAAGTTTAGGTATGATATGCTGCCGCCACTATTTTTGTGCGTTTGCTCAATGTGAAAAATGCTAGTGGTTTTGCTGCAATAGGTGAAAAATGTCATTTTAAGGTTTTTGGGCGGCTATAAGTTTTAGAGGGGGGAGATAGATGAAAATTTTCTTCTATCGAAAAAAGTTTCTATAAAAGATCTATGTATATTTATAAAATTTTAGTATTCTATCTTTCTATTCTATCAGACGGACAGAGCGAAACTAATAAACACTTTTTTTTTTAAATTTTTTGGAAAAATGATTCGTTATCAGTATACAACAATTTAATATAGCAATTTTGAAATTTCTTCATGACCAAATTATAATGCCATTTTCCCCATTCCAATTAATAGAAAATATTCTATTGATGAAAAATTATGTATACAATGTCCTTTTCAATAAATCCTTTTTGAAAAATTTCAAAAGCAAACTAATTTTAATTTTTCAACAAACCATAAATATTGTCGTATTTCCTTGCAATACGCCCTATGACAAAAATTTTAACTAAAGTATTATCCTTTCAAATTATTTACCTATATATTTGTGAGCATGTTGACATTCTAAAATGAAATTTATTTTCACTATTATGAAAACTGTTTTGTATGTGCGTTTGAATTCATTATAAAATTTGCAAAATTTTTTACAAGTGTACCAAACATTCCCTTAAAATTTTATAAAATTATCTATAATAAAATCATTGAGGTGTAAAAATTTTCGGTAGGACAATGATCTTTTGAATTTATTTTTGCAATCGAAACAATAAAGAGAAAGATTCGTACAAGACAAAGTATATTTGTCGCAATTTTTCATTTTCTCCTAATAATCCTATACATGTAATATTGAATCCTTTTGTTGAATAGAATTTACAATCGTAACTGTTAATAAATAAATTATATTTCATTGGAAATTAATTGTCACAAAAATACAAGTTTAAAATTTTTAACAATACAACAACGGCTGTCAATTTATAATAAATTTTATTTGTTCTTTAAATGAGACCCAACCTCAAATTCGCATTCATAAATAGCAATATCACATACATTCCTATATACATAAAAACATATAACGTACGTCGATAACTACAACATTTTGAAATATGTAATTTATAATAGCTATTTGATTTTCAATTATTTGCAAGATTTCTATAAAATTTTGTATTTGCATTCATTGGAAAAATTATTTATAATGCACATTACAATAAAATTGTAAACATTCGATTTTTGCAAAGATGCGTGCGAAAATTTTGGTCGTTGTTGTTGTGTAAATTTAATTTTTCCTTTTTTTTTTTAAATAAATTTATTGAAAAGTTGTTGTGACAATTTAATTTAATGACGTTTTTCTTAAATAATGAACCATGCCTTTTTCTTATCCCATTGAATTAAAAACCGATGACTGCTATTGAAGGGGTGTTTAATTTAGATACAGTTGACATAACAAGAGTAAAATTTGTGTAGGAAGTTTTTAATATCGGTTAATTGTTGTAATTATGAATTAAAAGTAGGGCATTCATTTTTAATTATGGCTTGAATTAATGGAAAACTTGTTAAATTCGAAAAGGACATAAAATAATTTTCATCAAAGAAGGTCTACGATTGTGTTTTGTAAAAGAATTTTCATTCACATTAAATCCATTATGTTTGAAATCCAATTTGAACATCATTAAACATCATTTGAACGTCAATTGAAAGTCACAATTAAAGTTTAACGTTTCTGGTAGAAATTGCACTGCATATTTTGGAATATTGTGTAAATAGAGCCAAGTATAAATTTTTTTTGAATTACCCCGAGAATAAACTGAAATGTATTTTATTGCATGTATAAACCGAAATTAATAATTAATAAGTTACTAAAGAAAATTAATACTAGCTCAGTATTATTGTACAAATCAGCGTTTATAGTACACAAAATTCGTTAAGCTACTTACTAATTTAAATATTAAACATTCAAATTACAATCATTAAATAAAATGCATTTTTTATATTTTACTAAAAATTCACATATAAAAAAAATTAAATTTCGTATCACTTAATTTTTTCCAAGAAAAATCTCTCATCGTTATTGTAACCAACAATAACTATGACATTAGTTCTGTCTTGCTATTGTAATTCCCATTATTTGTTAAAAAAAACAATTGCGAAGAAAATCCTGCTGTTGACACTCGACGTATGTCACCATTATCACCACACCACATAATATCAACACATAATCATTGTGAACAGATGAATAATACAAAAATTAACCATGGTATTTTAAATATAGGAAAACTTTTTAACCAAAATGAAAATATAATAGAAAATTTTTAAGATTTTAGCATTTAGATATTTAGAATTTACTGAAAATAAAATGCATTCAACAACAAAAAAAAGGGTGACCCATTTAAATACTGTAAAATTTTCGATGGAATAAACGCACACAATATGTACACATACATGTAAAACATAAGTAATTTTTATATATGTGAGTGTGTTCAATTTTATATTATAGAATATAATTTTATATTATAGATATAGAAAAACAATGCATTCAGGATATGGTGTCTGATCTATATTGTAATTTTTTGCCCAAACAACAAAGTTGATTGTTTTATTCGAATATTCAGTATGCAGTTTTATTCAAATATACTCCGCATGTAAGAAAATGACTAAGTGACGCTATATTTGTTTACATTTAATATTTTACTAAAAGTAAATTTAAATGTCAAGATCCGTGATACGACGATCAAACCAATCATAAATGTCTGCTTCTACCTCAGAATTTGTTTTTATTTTTCTCTTTGGAAATGGTTATATACAAAATTTAACGTTATAAATATATTAAAGTTTCCAATAAAGAGTCTGACAAATACCCATAGCTCCACAAACTGTACGAATTTTTAATGACGGTAATTAAAAAAAACCAAATTGCTAATGATTGCCGTACAGGCCTAATTCCAAATGTGACCAGTGTATAAGCACGATAATGATAGTGGTTGGGTAATCATTTTTAAACCATCAAGTCTGTCTCAAGGATTGGTATTACTTATGTCCTTTTAATCAACTACATTTAATTACTTTTTATGATCAGTGATTGAATTACTATTATTGTTAATTTATAATACAAATTGTTTGACAGCAGCCCAACTTACAATTTAAACATTTCCACAATGATTTTATTTCTCGAAATTCAAACATGAAATACCTTTTCAATTTTACCAAAATATGAAAAGTTTTTTGGTAAATTTACCTTAAAACCGGTGTAAAAAGATTTTTCAATAAATCACGTTGTTTTTTACCCTAAAGACAACAATTTATTTAAATACTTAACCCTTAATAAAGATTTACAATACAAACAAACAATAAATGATGTTCCTACACAAATAAATTACACATAAATGGGAAAAAAATATGTGTATGTGTATTTTGTTTACGGATAATCTTTTATAAATATATAAACATATTTATCTATACATTTAAGAGTTTTTTTTCCAAAGATACTTGTATTTATTTATCTATTTTTAAATTTAAACAAGCTAACTATATTGCCCTTGTTTTTTATGCTTGAATATTTTAGGGGAGTCAATTAAATCGGCAGAAAACCATGTTTAAATAGTGTTGGTGTATTGAAGTATATCTTTAATTGAATATCTTTTAAATTGTATTTAGAGTAAATTGGAGGCAATCAAGATGAATAACCAAATAAATAATGAAGTGAATGAATAAAAAATTTTGACCACAACATGAGGATGAATCATTAAATTTATAAACGGACCTCATAGATTATATTTTTACATTTGTAAACTACAGTGAAGTTAAAAAATTTATTGGGCTTCTAAATTTTATGTTCTTCGTTTTGCTTTGATTTTTCAAGACTTTATTGCGAAAATTAATAACACTTAATTAACACACGACACTAAATATTTTCACCAGCATACAAATCTCAAGTTAGCCACATTACCAGTATTCGAAAGCTATGTCTATAGCAAGCCCATTTCAAATGTCTTTACACAAAAAAGCAGCAGTGGAAAATTGCACCTCTTATTCCAATGTTTCCCAATATTCTTGATTTACTTAAAAATCAACTTAATCAATTTACTTAAAACTCAACTTAGAATACTATACGAGTAGTGATCGGCACATGTTGCAATGGTTATAATACTTTTAAAAACTCATACTACGGATAAACATACGTTATGGCATATCTAATATTACTCTCAAATGCGAGCATAACGTAAAATAAATATATTTTTTGTAATATATTTGAAGATTTTTTATAGAAACTGTTGATATCGTAAAACGATCAAATTCTTTTCGCAATAATATAAAAAATCAGTGAAACAGAAAGAAATTTCTTATATATACGAGGTATAAGCGACTTATAATTTTATTTTAGGTGTTGTCAAAAAGTTTAGTTGTTTAGGTGTCAATGGATGAGTTTCACTTGTCTTATGACTTCTTTCTACTGACTTGTTGGAATGTTTGTAGTAATCTTGATTTTAAAGTGCATTGATAAAATAAATCGGTCATTCGAAGGTGAATCGATTTTCAATCATTTTTTGCTTCCTATAATAAACCTTTGTGTTTTTAATAAAATTTTATTGAACGCGTTTCTTAGCACCTCCCAAATATCTCCCGAGTTTTGGTATAAATTAAAAAAATAATTATTCTATTTCGTATTAGTCATTATAGTTATACTTTATTTACGTATTTTTTTGTTTTGTTTTCGTTAATAATAATTATTTTATAATCTACATAAATAAATTTAAAATTGTACATGACTTTTTCTTATTTCAAAATCTTGTCCTTTATATAATTTTTAGTTATAATGCACAATATGTATACATAACTCTTTTCTATATACAATGTATTTAATGTAATTATATGTAATTTTTGTTTTCAAGTAATGCGTGTACTAAACGTTTACGGTTTTCACTTTTATTTAGATGTAAAATTACTATTTTTAATTTGTAGTTAACTCTATTAAGTACTATATATACATAAATGCTTATTAATTCTGCTATAAGTATGTATTAACTGGATTCACCATAGCTGATTGGCCGTTTCTTTTATCACTTATATGGCAATTACTAAACTCTTAAACAATTACCTTTTATCTAGCTACTGAAATCTTACAAGTTATCGTATAAGTCATAATTTACATACTGGTTTCCTCAAACTCTTGCATGTTAGTCATAAATCATTTTGTATTTCAACAATAATAATATTTAAAATTTTTTATAAACATTTCATTATTTACACTTTGATTTCAATGTCATTCACATTTTTTTATAAACTAACATAATTTTAATTACACAAAAATATTTTTTATATTTAAATTAAAAGTTATTCGAATACCTTAATAGAACAATTTCAAAGAATTAACTATATTCAACTTAAGACTAAACATATTTAACATACTTTGAGGCGGCTCTTATTTTACTGATGATAATTAGAATTTCATTCTTCCCGGCCATCTCCAGGATTACTATTACGATCTGTTGTAGCACCATTTGATTCAGATTGGTCACTTTCTGATTGAATAATTGAAGACAAATAGCCTGTTCCGGTATATGGAGCTGCCAAAAATCTTTTTGCATGTGCTTGCATAAAAGAATAACGATTTGTTGGAGAACCGAATACAGCAGCTGGTGGCACAAGTGGTGAAAATGCAGATTTTAGTGGAAATGGTGGTGATGGTGCTGGAGCAATACTATTCATTGCTTGCACTATATCTTCACCAGATAACATTGCTTCCATGCATTGAACAACATCGCCTCGATAGCGTTGTAACAATTGTTCAACTTCGGTACGACGTCGTGTTGGAAAAACTCTAAGTAAAACATCAACTGGTGAGCGTTGTTGCTGAGCTACTGCAGTAGCTGCAGCTGTTGTAATTCCTTGACTATTCAAATATTGCGAATGATGATATGGTATAAATCCTTGGGTGCTATTAACAATATTTGCTGCAGCTGCAGCTGCAGCCGCCGCTGCCGCTGGAGATAAATTTGGTGTATTCGTTCCATTTTGGTGATGTGGTAACTGATGATGATGATGTTGTTGTTGTTGCTGTTGTTGATGGTGATGCTGCTGGTGATGTTGATGATGGTGATGGTGACTTCTCAAAAGTGTTAAATTATCTAATGGTGTATTAGGAGGGGATGTTGAATCATCTTTTTTTAAACTAAGATTTTCTGGTGTAGCTTCATCCGGAGCTGAATCAACATCTAAATCTGATTCTGGTGAACTAGGTCTTCCTGTTGTTCTAGCCGGTGATAATTGCCCAGGTAAATTAAATGAAATATTTTTATGAATATTATGAGGGCTACTTGGTGATGATTCTGAGCCAGTATCTTGATCGGTTTCATTTGAAAGTCGAGCACGTTTTGATCCTGTTAATATAAGAAAAAAAAACATAACAAAATAAGAATTTTAATCAGAATAAACAAAAATATTTTAAAATAAATTGATGTAACAGAGTCTTTTAAATATTTACTTTCTCATGGTACAAAAAAGGTAGAAAATAAATAACTTGAAGCAATATTTTTATTTAGAAATTAATCAGCATTTCAAATTGAAAATTTTTAACTTAAGAAGAACTCAAATGTAAATAAAAATAGAATCCCACCCAACAAGTCTTTCACCTGTACACTTTCTTTTTATTCAAGATTCTAAATTCGTGTATGAAATACACCTATATATATGTATGTAAAATTTTTTCATATTTAAGGGTAATATTGATTGAAATCTGAAACAAAATCAACAAATTGAATTTTTTTAAGTAGCAATATATGGGAACTTCGTACATAAAATTTTCTACAGGGTTGTTTAAAAATAATTTCATTTATAATATTATGTAAGTTTTTTTAAAATTTTCACTAAAACTAAAAATGACTTCCGGAGGGGATGATTCCATTGAAGATCAATTTTGATTTGGCAATTTTTTTAATTTTTCAAAATAGAAACTCGATAATATTTAGGATATATTAATGATTATGAAAAACTTAACAAAATGTTAACATTAAACATTGAAATACGCACCTATTCTACAGCTCATAAGTGGAAATGTTGTGAAAAGTAATTACAGAAATTAATACTCAAATAAATTGTTTTAATTTTCAATATAGTTTGATCTTAATAATATTGTGGAAATACTTGAATTAAATGCTGCTGTAAGGGTAATAATGACTCTGAGAATAAGGACAATGAAATCTGAATTTCTTTATTAAGATATGTATTTGTAAAACCAAATATGTATGTATGTATGTACTAACTCATTTGTTACAAGTTTAAATTTGGTTAACAGAATAGATTGAAGGAATAACAATTTCAAATTATTTTAATTATTTCCATTTAAATTCAAAATGTTCAAATGAACAATTATTTGGACTTCTTGTCTCTTACTCTCACAATTATTTCATTTTATAAAAAAAAATAGGGTAAAATTTTTGTTACTTTCTAATTTTCAATTGAAAATTATTTAATTAAATTTTTCGGTTTATTTCAATGGTTACAAATCACAATCAAATTATCATTCTTTTCTGTATTATAATTTTCTCTTTCATTCTTACAAAATTAAATTTGGAAATTTTGAAACACCCTTTCAATTGTGTATTATTCAACAAAAATAACAAATTCAATTTCTTATTGCTGGAATCGTTTTTCATTCAGAAAAAAAAAGCAATATTAACTTTTTATTAAAAAATTTGTGTGCACAAACATACACACATACACTTTTTTCGAAAATAAAAATATCAATTTACTTTGAAATCACAGAAAAGAATGAACACATTTTATTGTAAAAATCATAATATCCTGATGTAAAATGTAAAAGATTTAATATGTTATAAAATCCCAGAGAAAAAAAAACCAAAACGAGAAGATGTGAATTTTTTTTTTGAAATTCGTTAAAAAAAGATGTTCCTTGCAATTAAATGAACCTTTTCAAGTGCACTTGTAACAACCCCTCTAAAATTATTTATAATAAAAAAAAGCAACAATAGAAAACATAAATAAACAAATACAAAGAAAAACTGTTTCTGATCCTTTACAATGATAGTAAATGATAACGGTTTAATGATAATAATGGTAACAATGATATTGATATTGATAATTTTGGTACTTCTACTGCTATACACAAAAAATATTAATTTTTTTTTTTTTTGAAGTCAAAATTTCTGTAAACCAAAATCTAATTTAATTGGGTTAGTTGTTGGTTATGCGAAAAACCAAATGTTTTCAAATGGAAAAAGTAATATTTTTCAGCGTTAAACTAATTAAAGGCAAAAAAATAAACAACATAATGCCAAATATAATTAAAGGATAACAAAAAAATTCCAAAAAATTAAAAAACAATTGCTTCTAAATTAATAAACTCAATGTTTTAACAGAATTTGGAAGTATTGTATGTCGAATATATGAAATGATAATAATGGTAACAATGATAATGGTAAATTTGTTGTACATTTGAAGTTGTATGGCAGCTACCCGAACCAGTACCCCTATGATATCCAATTTAAATAGGGTTCTGGCATTTACTATAATATTCATTAAATTTGCGAAAATTTGGGAAAATTAACTCAATTAGTTTTTGAGTTACCGTTGGGACGGCCGGACGGATAGACAAAGCTAAATCAACTCAGAGTTCGACGCTGATCAAAAACTTGAGCCTATATCTTAGACCATTATTTCTTAGTGTACAAATTTAGTATACCCTTCGAACATACGTTCATACGGGCAAAAAGAGCTTATTACTTTCATTCTATCTGTTCGCCCGTCTGTGCATTCGTCCGTCTGTCCACATATACGTTTATAAAAACTTCTATACCCTTTAAGATAGAAAGCTGAAATTTTATACACAAAATACTAAAAATGGCATTTTTTAATTATTTATTCTTTCGAAATAATGCTGAAGTGAAAAGTGCCATTAGTTTGATCCAACTCTATTAATTTTAAAGTGACGTTTTGTTCTCCTTTTGGTCCAAATTCAACTTATAACAAAATTCTCTGCCATAATATTTAAATTCCAATAACAATGATGTCCTGTATATTAAGGATAAATTGAGATGAAATCAAAGTATTTTTTCTTATAAGACCATCACAAATTTTTTATTTGTGCGAAATACTCATTTAAACCTTACTTAAAGATGAAGGGGTACTAGAAGTAAAAGATATAGAACATGGAGTACCATAAAGAGAATCTCAATCCTAATTTTCATGTTCCAAACAAATTTTGCGCTTAAATATATTGGTCTTTGAATAATTTTCAAATTCTTTTCTATTGTTACAAAAATTAATTATTTGTAAATATACGATTTTAGTGGAACCATCAACATTCCGTTTTTAAGCCCAACTTATTTGCACACTTGACTATTACGAAAAAAAAATTCTCTTTGTTTCCATTAATACTAAACCAAACACTTATAAATATTTTTTGTTTCATTAATTCTTCAAAACAAAAAGGATAATAGCTTATCAAAATTAAATATCTTAGAAAATAAATATTTGTATTCAAAACAGACAAAACCACAACTTATAAAAAAGATACATTTGACGAGGATACAATTTCTTGGTCTACGCATGTTATACCAAATCATTTTAATAGAATATATGCGAGTAATACAATTTAATCTAAGATCAATCAAAAGAATAAAAAAGGGACCAAAATTATAACAATTGAAAATCGTAACAATTTGGCAGATTTACGATTATTAACAATTGTAATACGATAACATCTGACCTTTAATTAAATTATGTTTGAATGAATGAAATTTAACTAATGTAGAAAAGAAAATATGATAACCATTATAAAATGCACTTATTATTCTGAAAATCAATGTAATTTAAATAGAAAATTGTTGTTAAAATAGATCAAAATAACTTACAAGTGAAATTAATTTACGCATTCATTGATAATTTTGATTGTTCAATGATTACAAATGAAATTCTATAAAAATACTAAAGTTTTATTTTTCATTTAAAGTTTTAATCTCCAAAAATTGATACAAAATTTACGCACGTTAGCTATGTATGTCTTTACTGACGTTAAGAAAACAAAACTTGTAACTAAGACTTTTTTAACATTTACAAAAGTTTTATCTTTTTCCTCGGTCTATTTCACATTTAAAACACAGTTGTGCTATATTTCCTTAAATATGTTGAAATTTGAACCAAATAATTATAACAAAAGTAGTCATTTTAATAGTGTACATCCTGGTTTTTCTATCTTTAGTGCGATCTAATAAAGTAATAAAACTGAAATTATTTAATCTCTTTGATTAATTCAATAAAAAGCTAGGCCGAGGCGAGTGTTGTCAAAATGGAATCTGTTGATCTATGTTATATTTTAACAAATGAAAGTCCAGGCTTTCTATGTAATTTTCTGCATAAAATTGTTTTAATCCAAATCTTACTTAATTTTTTACTGCCTTTTTTAATGTGAAAATCTTAAGAAAGATTGCCACTGCCAAGAATAGTTTATAACCATCACCTTGCCCAAAATTTTACCCAATGTTGAAAAATCGAACCAAAATAATAATTTTCCGGTTGATTTGTCTGAATAGATTGTTTTCATACTTTTGTGGGGTAACGGCATATAAGGATCTATTGTACCCCTCTACTAGGTGTGGGAATACTATGGTTTTCACTTAAACTCTTATTTTAAATAAAAAAAAACTTTTTAGAAATAGCTGATTAAGTTTAATCCTCTAATATTTTTTACCATACCATGACCAAAACCTTACGTTTGTATAAAAAAATATCAAGTTTCTAACATTTCAAATAATTTAAAAATATTTTATATGAAATTAAATTTCAAATTTTGAAATAAAACCAAATATTACAAGGGGTTTCTTAATGTTTCTATTTTTAATGGTAAGTCTAAACAGAGAAACTATAAGGGAAACATATAGAAAATTAAACTTAAGTTGGTTACTCGTGTGTATAGCAATGTTTCCGTTTTTGCCGTTTCTGTTATGTTTTCTGCGTGTTTCAGTTACGATTTTTGGTACAAATTTTGCTAATTGTATCCTTATAGGAACCGAAGATCCCCACATTAACAGAATTTTAATTTGGTGTAATTGTGAATAATTAAAAATAATTTTGCTTTTGTTCCCAAATTTCTTTGGAGCAATCAAAAGTTATCAATATTTTTTTAAATGAAAGAATTTTTAAAAAAATTTAATAGTATCCCTGTTTGTAAGGAAAATTGGATGACAAACGTTAAGGCAGGAGAAAAGAACCAATATGAGAAACAACCAATTTTGGTTCGATACCACCAAATGTAGATCGCTCCAACAACAAGGGTATTAGGTAATCAGAAAGATGTTGCTACCTATTAGTTGAATTGTATAACTTTCAAGCAATAGCCATCTATTAAAAATAAGCTGCGTTTTCTTATAATGTACTTTTACTATTATTTTCCAACCGTACACATACTGCGAGCTTGTAAGTAAGACTTCTAAGCAGTAAATGAACAAATCCAGTTGAATAGGAGGCAAAGCTCGACCAGATTAAGCTTCCGCTATACAACAAAACTTCTATATTTACATCAAAATAGCGTTCTCCTGCAAATAACTATTACTAAGTAGAAAATGTAACAGTCATGCAAGTCTAAAGCTTTCTTAATTTTATTTAAAATTTTATGGATATAACCTTGATCTAAATAAACAATTTCATTTCTAGACATTTTATAATAGTTTTAAAACCAACAATGTGTCGAGAGTATTTCTTTTTTTTATTGCAAAAGAAAAAATAATTTGTTTTTAATTACATCTTTGCAGTGAATAATTTATTATACGCAATTATGAATTTTCATACAAATTTTCCAGAAGAAAACAATCTATTCCTAGAGAAAAAAACAGGCATTTTAAAACCGTTACAAATTAAAATTTTGTATTAAAATTCTGTAAAAAAGCGTTCAAAGATCGTAAGTCTACCGTGAAGAAAACAACAATGGCAATTTCAAGAGTGAAACAGAAATACATACATACACCACCATATGTTAAAAAGAAGGAACTGGTAACAAATAAAAATTCTGTTTTAAAACAATGTTCCAATTTCTTGAGAGTGTTCTACAATACTCTTTATTGTTCATTTTAATTTCATATATAAAATTAACAAAAGAAATCACTGAAAAAACACAACAAAAGCGCAAAACAATTTATCCCACTCACTTTAACCAGAGAAAAATCATAAAATAAGCAACGCTACTGTTAACCATTTTTTAGTTGATTATTTTTAATGTTATTTTTTAAGGAGAACTTGTTTTTGTTTGAAGTCTTTTTTTTAACACTTTTAGAAAAAGTCATGTGTGAATTTAGATTAAAATTTTATTAAAATTGTAATATATTATAAGTGCAACTTGCGCACAACCTAGGAGAAAATGAGAAGATGAAAGAAATTTGTAGCATTTAAAACTCATTATATCAGCTTGGATTATGAAATTAACTCATATGGAAAAGCTTATATGATTTCTATTTCATAAAAAATAACAATCACTACAATTTGTGCATACATACATTACATTGAAATAATAATGTAGGTATGTAAAGTGCATGCGAGTAGCATATTTGAAGGTAGACGTCTAGATTCTTAAAATTTCTTTCTTGTGTAAAATTTTAAATATAATTTTAATGTTAACAAAAATGTAACCATGAAATTATTTTTTTTTTATGTTAACAGAAAGTGAAAACTGGGATTATGGAAGGAAAAAACAAACAATAACAAAACAAATAGGTTAAATTAAAAAAATGTTACATAAACTATAAAAAAGTGTTCAAATTCGTACAACAAATTCGTTTCTTCATTACAGTTATATGTGAATTACAAAATATTTCCAAAAACATTTAATTTACCTGGACTTTCAATATCTGTTCGGCCTGGTGAAAATGTTATTCCTAAACGATCTGATCGACTTATGCGATTTGAATCTAAATCAGAATCATTACCACCACCACAACCAGAGCCAGCACTAAATTGTGATAATCTCTGTGAATTACCATCTAATTCACTTGGTGGTGATGGTATACCAGAATGAAAAACACTTGAATGTGTATTATGTTGTCCATTACCATTATTACTATCACCATTTGGTGTATTTGATTGTTGATGTTGTTGTTGGCCAGTTTGTTGACCATTCTGTGATGATTGTTGTGGTACTTGTGTTGATGGTGGCACTGTATACAATAATCCTAATTCACGTGCTTCATTCTCTTCTTGTGCCTGTTGACGTCTAAGAGCAACCTATATTTTAATTCCCATTTTTAATTTTAGGAAAAGAAAAGGAAGAAGAAAAAAACCGATTAATTTTTATCAATACTTTCATAATTATTTAAAAAATTTACAGTGCATTTTACCTGCGCTGCCATTACACGTTGTCGTTCAGCAATTAATGTACATTTTGCACAAACACAATCTCGCCATCTACAATACCTTTTGTGACCCTTAAGTGCACTCACCTAAAACGGCAAAAAAAGAATTCATTTAAAAAAAATATATAATATTTTTGTTTTTATTTAAAATAGAGAAGAAATGAAAATATTTATATAATGTAGATTTGTAGATTTAAACTAAAGGAAAATAATATGTATGTAAACACCAAAGTAAGAGAAGAATAAAGAAAAACTAAGAAATTACTTCAAATTAATAATGGAACAACAACTTAAAAATTACAATGAAAAATGAATAATTTTGAGCTTTTTGTTTCTTTGAGAACTCAAAAGAGGGTAAAACTATAAAAAAAAAAATTTTATTACAATTTTCAATGCCATTTCCTCTCTTGAACGTTTCATGAAATTACAATTAATACAAATTTGAATTATACAAAATGTTGCTAAACATTTTAATTTTTAAACATCACTAAACACTTTTATAATTGTTGCAATTTGCTATGCTTGAAAAAATTATTTTTTATATTTTCAATCCGTTAGCTCTTAATATTTTCTTTTTTCACTAAAAAGGGGTAATAATTGTTTCGAATCTAAAAAAAAATAACAGTATAGAATAAGAGTAACACGTTTATGCACATATTTAAATATACATACACACATGATTTTACTATATATACTCGTATATTTAAACCGCATGTAATGTAATATTATTAATGCACAATCTCATATATGGTTAATATATTAAATTACTTATAAAGTAAGAGGAAAATTAAAAGCGTGTTAATAATTATTTACAGGCTGTAGTACAATATTTTTTTCTCCTTTCTCGTTTTTGTTGCTTTTTTTACGCTCTTTTAATTATACTCAAAGTGCTTTTCTATTAGCGTTTAAGGAATTGTTAACATTTTAATAATAAGCAATCCGACATTCTCTTGTTAATGAAGTCGACTTGAAACTCATATAAGAAAATTGTAGAGAAAGAATAAAAATGTTGAAAGGACATTTCATTAAGTGTGCAGTGCAAATATAATGTATTTTAAATGGTTGCATAAAAATTGACATTTTCTCTTTTCTATTCAACTCAGTTTTGAATTTTCAAGAACTTACTAAAAATATTTCGAAACGAAACTTACGAAGAGAATTCTACTTCAAATTCTTTTGTAACTATTCATTAAAGGCACTATATTTAGTTGTTAAAATATGTAGGAGCGTGTCAAACAAGAACAATTTTCATTGTTCAAATTAATTTTGTTATACATTGTAAGGTTTGCATTTTTTAAATAATAATTTTATTTTAATGAGTAAGTATACTTTATACAATATCTCGATAATAATTTGAATGTAGCTAAATCACATGGAAAGCAATGTTTGTAACGAATTAGGCGAAAGGATAATTAATAATCCAAAAAAAAATATAAAAAAAGAATAGGGAAATATTTAAATTTTATAATTTATTTTAATTAAATAATAAAAAGGAAAAAGCACAATTGTTTTATTAATTAAAGTTGGTGGATAATGTTATGAAAAATTCAATAGAAAAATTTGATGCTGCAATAAGAAAATTGAAAATTATGCACTCTGGTTTGTTTGAATTCTTACTAACATTCTTGTGTTAAACTATAGGAAAATACGAATTTTGATGTTAATTTACAAATGTTAAATATATTTTTGGTGAATATATTTTTTTTGCTAAATCGGACATTGAATTAATCTATTCATTGCGTTTCCTATTTTCGTACAATTTTATAAGAAAAGAAAAAGTATTTCATACTAGCTGTCCAAATTGTCTAATTTTGTCAGAAAAATCGTAAAAGTTTTCCTAAGAAGTTAAGAAATTTACATAATTCTTAAAATTATCCATATACTTCATTAAACTTATTATTATTATTGTAACTGAAATTATATAGAAAATATTCTTAAGTTTCTAATTTTAAAATTAAATATTTGACATATTGTAGAATAGTATTTCAAAAAAAATATTACCGTCGGTATGTACATTGTTCACGTTTTTATGAAAAGGATACTTTTATACAAACATGTCTCTAATCATGCAGAATTTTTATATCGTACAACTATTGAAAAAATTCGTGAAAAAAGTGAAAGTAAACAAAATGTCCGAAATGAGAGATGTCTTTTATTTTAAGTTAGATGCAGGGAGATTGCATAGTAATATTTGAAGCTTTATTACAATACAAATTTATACAATTAATTTTCATAAATTTTAATTCTAAACGTAAAGGCAAGCGGAAATATTTGAAAAGAATACGACGGCATTCTAATAAATTCATATTCACACAAATTAACAAACTGCAGCATCATAATATATGGCAATTTTCCAAAAAAAAATTATGGTTGCGATATCATTCTCTTTAGAATACCTCAAAAATATTTATTCAAATTTCGAATTTCATTAATTTTTCAAAGTTATTCAAGCACCTAAATATGAAAGCGTTGTAAGTAGATTATATGGCATTTTGGAATTTTCAATTTATTTATTATTTTAATATTGCGTCGTTTTGAAAAAAATTAATAAAGGACTTGAAAATAATTAATAATAATAATAATATAATAAAATAAAAAATTAGGAAATTTTTGAATTATTGCAAATATCAATAGTATAAAAAAGAAATATTAAAATTTCAAAGAAATCATAATTGTTTCCAAGCAATTGAAATGACATAACTATTCAAACATAGTAATTATGCATACTTAATAATAGCCACAAATATTAATTGTGATTTAATGAACCAATTTTCCATATGTATAACAAAAATTAGATTTCAAATTCTTCAGTGCTATTAATTTTCAATCTCATTATTTAAATTCGTAAAAGTATACATTGAATTTTATGTACAAATAGTTATGTTAACGTAGAAAAGAAGGAAAAACAAAACATCTTTTTTTTTTTGTTTTCTTTAAATCCAATAATCTACTTACAACTCCATGATTTCTACATCTCGCGCATCTTGGAGTTTTTTGATAACGTTCAGATGCTGCTCGCAATAAAAATGCTGAAGGAAATGCTCCTAATACAGATGCATGTTGTGACATAAAATTTGACATATCGATTCCGTTAGGTACATTCATTTTTAATTTTTTTTTTTATAAAAATTAATATTTTTCACTTAACGTCACTCTCAGTTTTGTGAATATTTCGTAATTGTATACCGGGTAGTATAATTAAATTTTATAAAGTTGATTAAAATGGTATATGTATAAGAGTTTTCTAAGGTGATATTAATTTGTTATTTAAGGAAGAAAATAATGTCTTTTAATTTCATAATTCAACTTTGAATTTCAAAAGTTTTTCTACATAAATTTATAATAATAAATTTTAATATTTATAAGCAATTTTAAATTTGTTTCAAATTTTTTTTGGCATTTTGTTTTTATTCTTTTGTTTTACTTTAATAACTTACAACTCCATGATTTCTACATCTGGCACATTTTGGCGTTCTCTGATATCTTTCTGATGCGGCACGCAAAAAGAACGCTGGAGGTAAAGCTCCTAAAACTGGATGCTGTGACATTAAATTTGACATATCGACACCATTTGGTAAACTCATCATCGAAATTGATTTTAATTTGTTTTTATGTATGTAATATTGTTAATTTATTTATTTTTATCTCACTATATTCCAAGTAATGTCTTTTTTTATTAACTATGTTGCGTTTAAAGCACAATTTTTAATAAAATATTAAAATTTTTAGGATTTATTTAAAATGTCAAAATTATTTTATGTTAAAAATTCAATTTACTCAATTCAATTATTCAATATTATTCTTTTTATTATTAAAATGTAATTTGCAAAAAAAAACAAAATAAATTCAAATGAAATTTTATTTTCCAATCAATTTGGATAACACTCATTTATGCACACATATTTAAAATAGTTAAAAAAAAATATATTTTATTTTAAGAAATCACAGAAATTGCAAAAAATGAAACTTATACTAAATATTATCATTAATGTTGATAGAATCATTACTAACTTTTAACTGTTATGTAATTTAAATCAGAAAAAAAAACTTTCAAATAATCACAGTAATAGATTTATAGATTTTAACTATATATAGAAAAAATTTTATTATAATTTTTTTCATTTATTATTAATTTTCCACATATAAATCAATAAGGATAATTGTTTGTATTCACCACAATTTTTTCTTTTAATTTTCCATTCTCTTTAAAATGTCCTTAATACTGTTTAATTGAAATTAATTTAATCCATATATAGCAAGTATACCGTTACGAATATACACATACGATATACATACTATTAAACATAAACATGTATATGGGTATAATATTTTAAATAATTAATTCACCTCTAATACATTAAAAGGATACGCGCCAAACACGTCATTCTCTAACAAAATATTAATCGAAACTGAAATTGAAACTTATTAAACACAAAATACAATTCATATTATATAAAAATACTCTAAAAAACAAAAAAAAAAATAAGAATACAATAATAACAATAATAATAACAAAACCAGTTATAAAATAAAATTCAAAATGAAAGAATATAAGTTGAAATTTTTTAGTAACAAAATTAAATATATCGAAATAGTCACACATTTACAAAATATATACATACTTATATACACATAAATAAGTCGTTTTTTTTCCCTTATTTGTTTCATATATTTTGCAAAAATTGTATCATGTGGTTCCGCCGCCAACAGCCAACCAAAGCACCAGAACCACTATACACATATACATATATGTATGTAAAGAATGTGAATTAAATTTATACACATTGTTTTAATGTACGTATGTGTTTGTATTTCAATATTATACATAAAATTTACAAATACAAAGAGAAAAGTTAAAAGAAAACGACGTAAAAGAAAACACGTAAAAAAAAAAAAAAATTAACAAAATAAAAATAAGAGAAAAACAGAAAATAATAAAAATTCATAATAGTAAAGAGAAATAATTATTGTTACAGGATATCCTTTGCAACTTTCCATTTTGTTATTTTTTATTTTTTATTACCCTCTATATTTAGTTTAGAAAAAAAAATTCTACTATTTTGTTTTATACAAATATTTCAATATTCTCAGAGGGAGGATCTATAAATGTATTTGTATAAAAACTTGTTATATACACACTCTGTGTATATTCAACATATTTGTATAACAATTATAATTAAGAACGAGATAGAGTGGTCCTTTTATAAAATTTATATGAATTTTTTTTACATTTCATTTTATTTTCTTACTAAAGAAAGAGAAACAAACTTTAACCTTTACTAACACATTTAAATAATATGAAAATTAGTAAAAGAAAACAAAGTATAATATTATTTATGCTATTTTATTTTATTTAAGTTTATACACTTATTTCTCTATTAAAACTAATATTTAAATGTTCGTGGAAGATTCCCAAAAATTTTAAATAATTTTCTATACATAATTTTAAATTGGTAGGGCTTTATATTTTTAGACGATCTATATGTAAGCGAAAGTATATACGAAATTAATTATTCAATACAACAAAATATATAAGAAATGTTTGTAACAATGATGATGTAAAGCTACATAATGTTATGTAGTAAAAGTTTTAGTTTCAATTTTCAATTGAAAATATTCTTCTAAGTAGATTGAAATTTAAAGAAATTTTTAAATAGAATTTAATATTTTATACCTTGCGTATGTATGTACATATGTGAATTTTGAAGTTTTGAAAATTTTAATTAAATCATTTTAAAACAAATTTAAAGGCATTTTATACTTATAATGTACAGATAAATTTAAAATGTAAATCGTTTTCTTGCATTTTCGATTTGTAATAAGATTTGTAATCGATTTTAAAGAAATTTGACAGACAGATTTTAAACAAAAAAATTTATTTGGATTTATAAATAAATAAATTCGGATAAAACAAATGGTTTGTAAAATAGAACTTGTACCCTTGATTATGTGAAGGCCCTTAAGAAAAAAGATATTTTATTTATTTTACTTACATTAATGTTATTAATGCAAATTATTGCATATTTTTAGGATGAGATTAAAAGAAACAAATGAAGATGTATTAACATAATGGCCGTGTTTTATAACTAACTAGAGAAGTAATTAAAACAAATTTTTATACTTTTCAATTACAAAACATTTACTGTTAGTTTTCGAATATTAAAGCAATTTGGAAAAGTAAGCAGTTTCGAAAATGAAAGGCGCTGAAAATTAAAATTTTATTAATTTTGTGAGGCCATAACTTGCAGGGAATGAGGCGTGGAAAATGTTTTTTTTTATCCAAATTAATTATTTAGCAATATCTAGAAGGTCCTAAAGGAAGCTCAACAATAGAAGACATAAGCAGTTTCGATATTCTGTGTTTCGGAAATTAAAAAATCTGAAAGCAACGAATTATTTGAAAAACAAAAAAAATTCATTTCTACACTTTTGGAGGGGTGTAATTTTAAGAGGAATGGTTAAAATTGTTTCGTAGAAAAGCAAATTTCTAGTAAAGAAATCTTTAAAATAAATCTAAAAATTTTAGTTTTCTCTTTCAAAGGGTGTAGGTATTTTGTACACAAACAATAGACGGATAAGCAAAATTAAACTCTTTTATCAATTTTGTTGGAAAAGCGTATTATTTAACTCTGTTAAAATTGCATACTTTTAGGGGCCAATTGAAATTTTTTTTTTTAAATTCAAAATTTTCCGTTAAATTGTGTCAAAGAGAAACTATTCTATATGTATTTTGCTCGTGTAAGTTGTTTGGCAACACATTTTCAAATACAAAATATATGAAAAACTTTAAGTATATTAAGTAAAATTCTAATAAATTTGAAGAAAACTTTCTAAAACTACGTTAAAATCTATTTGTAGCACTTTTAAATTTATCCTCGAAATTAAAACCTTTGAAAAAAGTATGAAAATCTGATCAAATTTTATTTCTAGAAATTTGTAATTAAAATTAAAAATCTTTACTTAGGTAAAATAATAAGGCTCTTAAATCTTGTAACAACTAAAAATTGGAACAAAAAATTTTTTAATCAATATGTCCATTTACAGATTTCATTTCTCCAGAGCTCTACATATATTTTGTTAAAATTATAACTCTAAAATAACAGGCAAAAGTAAAAACATTAAAAATTTTTGCTTGAAATTCAGATCCAAGAAAAAATGGGATTTGAATATTTCAAAGCTCACTTATGCCGTTTCGCGGTAAAAGAATCATTTCATTATTTGTGATTCTTTGGGTTTGTGGAATTTAAAAAATAATTTTAGTTTTAATAAAACAAATAGTAAAAAATCGCATTGATGAGATTTGGAAACTCTAAAACTTTTAAAGAAAAGGAGGTGAGTAAAAAATTTTTTTCGAAAATCTTCCTCAAAAAAATTGTTAATCTATTGTATTGTGAATCAATACAATAGAATTTTATCTTTATCTTAATCATAAAGGATGTTGAAGTTTTGTAAACAGACACCAACGGACGGAAGCGTGAGCAGTGAGATAAACGCACGGATGGGTAAATGAATAAAGTGAAATTAATTAGCACTCTTTTTCAAATTTTGTCGGAAAATTGTTAAAAGGAAAGCTGCTGGCAATCTTTTTAAGAAAAGTATAGCATTTTCAGTATTAACGTTGCTAGCACAGCCTCTTGGTCAATCTCTTGACTGTAGTTCAGATATATCATATGCTCTCGCATACTCTGCACACATAATTATGTTTAATTATCGCCATAAAAAAATGCCATCTTTTAAAATCTAATATCTGTTACATAGGGAAAGAAAATTTTTCCCTTAGTTTGTTTTCCTTATAGCTAATATTATAGTTTCCATTATTAATTAAATAAATATTAATTACAAATGCAAACAATACAACTTACATACTCCACTTTCGTTTTATCTTAAAAGCTAAAAATTTTCTATTTTTATATTCGTTTTTCGTTTCCTTCTTTATAAGCATTTACCTTATAAAATTTCAAATAAATTCTATTTATACTAATTCGCATATCATTAAAATGAAATCGAAACAAAAGTAAAATTATATAATTAAAATAATTAAAAATAATTGTATGTATATGTATAATAGCTTATTTAATAATCACACACATATTCATATATTTTGTGTCTAAACCAAATTCTTTTGAATAATTATTCAATTTTATAGTATAAGACTTTTACATTTGATTTTCATTGTAATTTATAATTCAATTTTAATTAAAAAAAAAAGTAATTGAAATTTACTGAGAAGAAGAAAAAAAATTTGAAATTTTATGATAAAAAAAAATTTTCTTATAACAATATCATATGTTTCTAATGTGAGTAACAAAACCAATAAAAAAATGTTGTATCCTTACCCCACTTAAAATATAACAATAAAAAATCATTATACATTTGTATAACATTGTGTGTGTATATATATATATTAACAGTTTTACAACAAGTTAATATTCTTTTTTTTATTAAAATTTATTGTAATATTAACGTTGAAGTAAAATTCTCTCTATTTGCTTTTAAATTTAAAAAAAAAAAAAATTTTTTTTTATCCTGCCTCAATCTTCTCTTGTATTCATTCTAACATCCTTTTATTTTTATTTACATATTCCTTTTCCTCTCTCTCTCTCTCTCTATCTCTCTCGTTCTCTTTTCTCATCGCTCTGTACTTTTCATAATTTTTACATTGTATTCCAATTGATATTTCAATATATATGTACATAATATTACTCACAACTATACATAATTTGTAAATAACTAAATATTTAATTCCCTTTTATTCCCTTTTATTGCTTTCATTCCCGACATCCTCAATATTCTATTGTAAATAATCACTGTAAATAATTTTCCATAGAAAATGTATAAAAATTAAGAAAAAAAAAGCAAACTTTTCCGCCTTCTTCAAATTTGTTACATATTTACTTAATATAACACACATTTACATTTTTATTTAATAAAACGAAACAAAAAATAATATTCAAAAAAAAAACAGTAAAATAGGTACGTTTTCTTTATTTTTGTTTTTATTAAGGACTCCAAAAAGGATATGAAATTGTTTCAAATAAAAAAAAAAAAAGAACGTTCACTTGGTTTTTCATTTTCATAAAGCACGTTTAATTTTTTTTTATGCGTACACATATACACGTACATTTATGTATGCATGTATTCATCAAATACCTGTTATATTGTCAAAAAAAAATTAACTGTTTATTTACGAGTATTTAACCACACCCCTATATTAGGCGGAACTTAAAATTTTTATTATGCTTTGTTTTGCTCTCATAACATTTTCATTAACACCAACACAAATACAATAAATGAAATTATTGCTATTGTGTTTGTGCGAGAATGAGAAAGAATATGAAATAAATGTAGAGTAAAAATAATGGAAACATTGAAAATTGAAAATAATAAGTGAAACAGAAATTTTTTATTTCTGCATTTGTAATTTTTTGTTTTCAACTTTTTTATTCAAACTTTTTAATAAAAAACTTTTGATAAGTCATCTTTTGGCCAGTCAATAAAGGAACGTAATGAAAAATATATTTAAAAAAAAGAAGAAGAAAAAAAATAAAAACAATCAAAAAAAAGTTATTGAAAAATTATAACAATTTATGAGTTTTTCTTTTTTCTCATTTTCTCATTTTTTTATAAGCATTTTTACATTTTTTTTCTTTATAATTTTTATTTACCTGTAAGATTATAGGAATATGGAAGTGCTTCAGACATATTGAAAAATGATAATAATATTAAAAGTAAAATAATAAGAGTTGATCACCGAAAGAATTGAAGATTAATCGTTTTAGAAATTAAAATACAAAAATTAAAAAACAAATGAAATGAATGATATTAGAACAGGATAACGTAAACTTTGCATATTGTAAAACCAGACGGAATATATGAAATATCATATTGTATGTATGTGCGTATGTACTTGCCAATGAATTACATAAGTATATATGAAACACGCTATAACATTATAGATGTATAGATAACATTATGGAATACTTTCGAAAAGACTTCGTTTATGAGACCGTTCGATATCAAAAATTTATTAAAATTTAATACGGAGGCTAACCAGTAAGCACATAATAAAATGTACATGTAAATAATTGGGAACTCCTGCAATTTTCATTAAACCTATAATGCGAAATAATATTAAAAATTATATAAATAAATGAATTTAATTTAAGGAATTTTACAACAAAAAGCATGTTTTTGCTGCCATCGCTCAATTATTAAGGAATTCAGAAATAAAAAAGATTTTTTCTAAATTCTATGTAACAAAAAGTTAAAAATTTTATTTTCGTTAATTTTGGAAACTTTCATTTAAAATTGTGCTAACAAGGCAAATTCATAAATAAATAGGATGCTTAACTGTTAATTAAATCATTTGGATTAATTATGAAATTGGGTCGAAAAGACATATGGCATTAATCAGCCACAATAAGGAAATATAGCTAACCTAAAAAATCTATACAATTTCTCATTTATAGCAAATTCTAAATTTTTCGAATAAGACAATGAAAATGTACAACAATTTTATACTACATGCTTTCTGTAAAACTGATTGCGGAGCACGATTTTATACACACACATATATTTTTTACTTTTGGATTTAAAAATACAGATGAGAATACACGGCAGTTCAAGATAGATATCTATTGTGCTCACTTTCTTTACGAATTCTCAAGTAAATTATTGATAGTTTTAAAACAAAAATGTTGGATACATTAGCAATTTAAATATTACAAATTGGATTATTTTAATATGTGCATAAAATAGGGTAACCATAGTACTCGAGCAGGATATCTAGAAACATGTAAACTCCCTTACAACTTTTTGGTCTAATATGTGTGAAATTAAGTTGTTTAAATTTTTCTGAACATTTTAAACACAAAAGAGCAATAAGGATTTTTGTTTTTCTTCCTAATCGGAAGCTTTATTATCGGTATTTAACCGATATTACACTCTTCTTGAAAATTTAATTTACAAAACTGCTTTTTAAGTTCCACAAATGAATAAATTTTTAGATTCATTTAAGAACAAAATCCATTCTAAAATTTATTTGATTATATGCTTTAATTATTGTTAACTGCTACAAAAGAATTTTAATAAGAATTTGCAAAGTTTACTGAAATAAATTCAAAGAAAATTTTTTAAAATTCCCAAAATATCAACTTTTATATTGTAGTTTGTATTTTCCTAGTAAATATACAGAAAAAGCTTTGAAGTAGTACTCAAAATTTTGTACAAAAATAGTAGTTAGCTACCTAGTTACGCATCTCGTTAAACAATGTAAAAACACTAAAGTATACGCTAAGAAAAAATTAAAGAATTGTGTGAAAACTGCAAACTATGAGATATCAATTTTAATATTACTGAAATTCTCGATTAAATTGAATTAATAAAACTATTTTAAACAACATTTCGAATTTGATGGGACAGCGTTTCTTTTATTTGCTTTTGAGGTATTATTTTAGCAAAAGACTGAGTATAATTGATTTTCACATTCCGAATTTTCAAAATTTTCTGAAAAAAAGAGTGTACTCTAAAATCGAATAGAATAAATTTTTATTTTTCTGGGATACAGTGGTCATACCTAGTGTTGTTCTTTAATTAACCCAAATAATTGCATATATTGTGATGGCTTTGCTAAATAAATCTAATTTTAAAATATTGCTTTTCAAATTATATCAATGAACATTGGATCTTGTTGTTGCAGATTACTAGTCGGTTAAAATTTTCCGTTACTTTTTGTGCAATTCTAATTTTAAAACGACAAATTTTGGAAACTTTTTCAATAGGAGTTTTGTTTTTTAAGGTTAACAATTATACATTGGAACGATATCAAAGCATCTAGTACATCACAAAATCGCTCAATTATTCAAAGTCAAAATAAACTTAGGGGCTATAGTAGTTTAGTGCCCTTTTGTCAATTTATAGCCGAAAATCTATCTCGAAATTTCAATAAATAAAATCGTCGTTGTTGGAGTGAAACAAATCCACAAATTATTTATAAATAGCCTTAACATCCAGTAAAAGTAAACGCTAGGTATAGCCTTCCTTAATGTACTGTCAACTCTACTGAAATAAAATGGATGTCTTGTTTAAAACCCATATCATTCATGTATATGGCTCGAAGCTCTTTACGATTATTCGAACTTTATTGCATTTGATGACTTCATTATCTTGTGAAAATTTTGTTATGGCTGGCTAGCCGTTATTTGAAATATTGTTGAACTAAACATAAATAAAGAACGCTATACTGGCGCTTTAAAAACAATAATGCTTAAAACGGTGGATTTGTGAGGTATACCTCTGCAAATGTACTACAAGTGGGCATTTATCAGACTCCAAATATTGCATGAAGTGGGACGAAAGTTTTATTCGTCAAAAATTTTATACATTTTTTTTGAATAAAAAAAAGCTCGGACACGCTTATTAAAAAGTGCTTCACACACTCTTACTGAAAGATGACTTTCGCTCGCAAATTATACAGAAATTGTAATTAAGAGATAGTACTATTATATAATCTACTATTCCGAAAACTAATATAAACTCCTTAATTTAGAATTCAGGTAAAATTATGAATGCAAAATCAATTTCTGCAGTCCACTTTAATTTTATTCATAATAACTTTATATTTTATTCGATTACACGAAAAGCTCAAAATCTTAAAAATATTTTCTATATTTTTTACAATACGTTGTTGTTTGACAAGCCAAGATGGCCTTACATTATTGTAAAAGTTCTAAAGTAAAACAAAAAAATTTATAAAAACAAGTTTTTTCATTTATTAACACAAAAAAAATTTCTGTTGTCAATATGTCTACCCATAACAAATTTTAAAGTCTGTTAGATATGGCAGTCTACGATGATTTCACTAAAATAAAGAACCGATCCATAATAATGCAAAGCTAATTTTTAACTTAAAATTTTTGTATCGAATTCAAATTGTTCATTATTACAGTCTTTATTATTATAACCAGTTTTTTAAGACAAAAAAAAATAAAACAAAATTTAAAAATCATCAGAACACTTCACGCTTTTTTTAAAATGCCGCAACCAACACCAATTATGAACACAAAATTATTACAAAAAAAAGGTAGTTAAAATGAACATTTATTTTAACTCCGTCAAACATTTATCCTTGGAAACTACAAAGCATTTTCTGTGACTATTTCAGTTTTAAGTAAACAAATCTCAAGTTGTTTCAACTTTCAGAAAATTTTTATTAAAGCCATTAGGAATTTAGATTTCAAGGGACCTAAATCAATGAATAACCTAGAAGGATTTAAGCAAAATTAATCAATAACACAAAGTACTCGTAAGTGTAATTTAAATTTGTGCAATAACATTACTTTACTCACTCATAAGTTTATTATTCAACAATAACTTTGGAAAACTGCATTAAAAAATGGCATTACACGTATACGAAAATATCTGGAGTTAATTATAAACTCTGTGTACTAGAATTGCAAAGCATGAACATATTAGGAACTGTTTGTTATTTAAATCAATAATTTTTCTTTGATTGAGTGGGGCGATGTGGAAAGGAAAACTGTTCAAAAATAGTTTCGCAATATTGGCAGTAAATAACTTTAGTCTAAGAAATTTTTGCTGAAATTTTGCAATAATCATTTTTGTAAGCAGAATTAAGACCATAGATCGTAGATTTTAAGGGAACCCCCCAAGTCATCGCAACGATACCTGATTTATTTAGCCTCCTCACGCTCCCATCTATAATATCACCGTCCCAAGTATAACGCTGGAGATATCTCAAGGGAGCTTAGCAAACCCTGTACAAAACAATTGCGACGCCAGACACCCAGTACCGGACAGTCGCAAAGAATGTGCACGGCGGTTTCATCCCCGCCCCCACAAAATCTGCCTATGCAGGTGACACTTTATTGGCAGAAGTTCTTGTTTCAGCGGAACATATACTAAAATTGGAACGACACAGAGAAGATTAGCATGGCCCTGCGCGAGGCCGACACGCAAAACAAAATTAAGCAGCATTGTTTATTTTGGAGCTGGAAAAGTTTTATTTTCCCTAATTTTGGATTGTTTAATATTTTATTTGCACATTTATAGCAACATTTTGCAAATAATTTTATATTCTCTACATTATGTATAATCAATAACTGTGTTTTTTTTGGAATTCGAACTTTGGAAACGGATGTTTGAAGCTATAGATACTAGTATTAATTGCATTCATGTATTATAGAATATTGGGTTTCATATAAGATGAAATGGCAACAGCTCTATTTGTAAAAGTATAAATAAATTCTGAAATCATTTAAAAGAATTATTTGAACCTCAGGAAAAAAGGTTCAAGCGTTTAACGAAAATTATACAATATTTTTCTTATTTTTTAAATACTGTTGACTTTTAAATACCCCGAAAATTACAATGAAAACAGAAGTAAAATATTTTACGTGACTCAATACGAAAATATAATTACAACAAGTATAATAGAGTCCAACTTCGACAAGCCTCAAAATTCCGAGCATCATACAAAAAAAAAAATTTGTTATCATTGAACGCTTGCTTTTATTTTTTTGTATATAATTTTATAAAAGAAAAGAACTTATAATTTTATTTAGTTGCCGCCAAAAGTGCAATGTAAATTTACTTAAAATTTGGACAGTTTTTATTTTTATTATGGGAGGCAACATAATATCCACAATAATATCCAAAAATCTTCATCCAAAATATCACTATTAGATCTATACATAAGTGTGTATATGTGAGCATATACGAGTACATACATTTATTTTTTTAGTAATAAGAAAAAAGACACACTATTTAAAAAAATTTTTATTCAAGTAGCGATCTTCTTCATTTTTTAATGAAATTTTTTTTTTTGGTAAAAAAACTGATGGTTATTATTAATAATTGATGACAAATATTTATTTATTAGTAACGTCTCTTTGATTTTAAGTAATTTTTATTATAATTTTTTACTTTTTCAAATCTTTCTTATATTTATATTGACTTCTGAATTTTGAGTTTGAAAATAACACACAACGAAATAGTCAAAGAATAATAGGTGAAAAATATAAGAAAGAAAAAAAAATGATTTTTTTTGGACAAAATTTGAACAAACAAATTGAAACTTTAAAACGTTTGTAAAAAGCGTTGAAATATTGTCAAAAATTAAATAAAATCATAAACTTTTAATTTGTATACAAAATGATTGTATCAAGTTGCCAATTTCACAGTAATCGTTTAAAAAAATATGGAATTTTTAAGTTTCTTAAATTAATTAAAAATTTGATCATTACTGCAATATCAATAAGATCGCTGAACTTTGTTATACCCATAGACTATTCGATTAACTCAGTGACTACTCAATTAAGAATAGTAAGGTTCATAAAATTTTATGTTAAATTAAGTTTAATCGTTTAATACGGTAAATGGCACATACTTTTAATGGAAATACTTTCATAACAAAATCAACGAGGGAAGTTCATGAGAAAGGCCCTTCAACAAAATTTTATGGCTGTAAAAATATGGTACAAAACAAGTATATAATATCTGTGCGTATATAGTTTATAATGTTATATACAGAAGACAATTTTTGTAATTACACAACAAGATACTTTTTTGAGGGGCCCCAGTGAGTATTACGTTTTTTAATTTAAAACAGCCAGTCAAAAAAAGTTGGTTCTATTTTGTAATTACAAAAAAAAGTCTTCTTCATAGCACTATCAACTATATATCCAACTATATGATATGTAGGATGACAAGTAGACAAAATTTCGTCTGTTGAGAAATGAAAGTGTGTATAACGTTTACAACGTGTACCGATCATACGTTACACTATTTTATCTCTCAATAAACAATTTATTAAAACCATTCAGTTTAAGAAAGTATTTTAGTATTCTTTACACAAGGCTTAATTTTATAAAGAAATTCTAATTATGCCGAATTCTTTATTATACATCTCTAAAGGTTTACACACTATGATGTAACTAGCAAGCTTTACTAACTTTTATTTTTATATTTCAAAGTTTATAATACTTTATGGAAATGACAAGTTCTTTTTAAAATATAGTGTAAAATCCAAGAATGTCATGAAAATTAATGATTGCGGGCGCATGATTCAAGCTTGTCTGTCGTCTAATTCCAATTTGACGGTCACGCATATGCAAATTTAACTTTCGTGTCACTAGATCTTTCATTAACTCTAACTTAAGTAAGTTAAGTATAACAGAATTTTAATTATATGCTTAAATTTAATTGCCTTCATATGGAAGGACTAATTTCATATATTGCAATACTTTCATTTATTTTCGTCTACGTTTTCCTGTTATGAGAATGAGACTTTTCAATAATTCAGTTCTAACTTACATATCTTCGTTAAATCACAATTGCAAAATCTGCAAGAGTAGCATTTTCCATAATTCTCTGTTATAAAGAAGCACGTTCAAAAATTGTACCTGTTCTAATGTATGTTTAAATTTATTTTTTTATATTCTGCAAAAGTATTTTAAATTGGAAAGATTAGAGTGTATTATAAACAAAAGGTTGTGCTTGCAGTTTTATAATTTTAGGGTTTTGCAGATTTGTAATTATGCAAAATAAGAATTTTATGATTTTAGTTGAAGTTTAAAGTGAATATCTAATTTATCGGAAATTCCAAATATAACGCTAACTAAATAGCTTTATCACTATTTTAGTTGAAATTTTCGCATAACTGAAGTTTCTTAAAGAAGTTTGTGATACTGACATTTTGTTTTTTTTTATTGTGACCAAGTTTAGTAAGTTTGGTAACCACATTTTACTTTAAATTAACAATATTCAACAAAAGCACAGTATAATTTTCGTACATAATAACGATATAAATTTATATGTATGTACTGATGTACATACATACATAGTACACTATTTACATACACAAATAGTTATTATATTCAATGAAGTAATATGTGAGGTTATTGTGAAAAAAAAAATTGATATTTAGAAATAATAAAAAATTATTTTTTAAAAAAAATTATTTTTGGTGTATATTTTAGGCAAACCTCAAAATTAATTGAGCGAATCTTTAAAAATTTAACTATTCTAATATAAAATAAATATGTGAGTTTATTTAAAAGAAAATTATACTCGTTTTTTTTTTTTTTGCTAAAATTTATGGCGCCTAATTTCTGCTAAGTAGACTGCACAATTAAAATTATTTTTTCAACTAATGGATATTTGACAATGTTTTGAATTTTTTTTTTGAAATGTTGTTTATTCACCAACACAAAGAAGCTCTAATATATGTATGTATATAAAGATACATTCGTATTCGTCTATGTTCATCGAAAGATTGTAGTAAAGCCAGCTTGGCCTCATTAAAAGTGTTAAAAATTTTATTGAAAGTCACTACGCAAAATACTTTTGTCACCATAGGTTTTATGTGATACTCAAGCCTCTCAGTTGAAAGAACTCAAGCCTGTCAGTTGAAAAATAAGAGAATATTTAAAAGAATATGCTGGCGGAAAAAGATAACATATAATCCAAGAACTGAACCTAAGAACTGTAACCCAATTCCTGGACGGCATTAAAAATAATAGTATGACATATTATGAATTTACTAATACAAAATCATAGTTGTGAAATTATTAAGTATATATTAAGTATTAATTACATGCAACTGCAGAACAGATGGATGACGTAATCAAAGGAACGAGTTAAAGGCAGAAAAATTAATTAAAAAATTTTTTTTCTCGAACTGGCCTCGAACCAGTGACCTACCGCTTTCTAGGCGGACGCTCTATCAACTGAACTACAGAGGCATGAAGAAATTGTGAAATGTTCTCCACATTACTTTATACTGTAGTCCACATGATTACTAAGTATTTGTTTACTGTGTGTTTGTTTCAATAGTAGATTGTATGTAGCAGTCTATGTAAGTTATAGTATAACATTAAAAATTGTTTTAAAACCCGTACCAAACCGTAAAACTCAATTTAAATTTAAATAATTAAAAAAATTAACCACTCTTTTAAAAATCACAAAGTTGTCGTTTTGCAAAATTAATGTCAAATGTCATTGAAAAGTATTTTTTATTACAGAAAAAACAGTAACAAACATTCATACAATTGATATGTCAAATAAATCTCATAAAATATGACATAACAAATAAAATATAACAGTAATATAAAACTTCCAGCATGATACCTTTCTATTGTATAAAAGAATATTAACACCCTTAACGGCCCAGTTATAATAAAAAGAAAAAAATTTTTCATGTTAACACTTATATGATTGTTACCACATGAACTATTGACAAAAAGGAAAGCATTGTTTTCATAACAAAATTAATGCTCTTTAGTTTGTCTGTTGTTTAAAAGCACTCTCTTTCTAACTGTCACCAAATTTTTTAATCTGTATACAAGACAAATAAATTTTTAATTGAATTTTATTCATAATTAAACGCTTTCGCATATTTCGGAGTTTGTTCTTTTAGATTGCCCATCAATAGTTATTATCATTTTATCAGTTGTTTTGCTTGATCTTATTTATTTGTAAATTTAGGATAAACCTTAAAAGAAAGCTCAATTTAATTAGCGCTTAATGACTATAAACTAGTCTGCTATTTTCAGGAAGATTGAAGATGCACGTGCAAATTTAGATATTTAAGACAGAACATTTCGCAGTAGTCAGTCGAATTAATGCCAATTGTCTTATCATTTCAAAAATATAATTTTAGGACTTCTGACAGTTTATTTATTTGATTTAATTGTTTCAAAGGAAAGAAAGTACAACTAAATTGATGAAGATTCGGCAAATTCTAAGGAAACTGAATGGGGAAAGAGGACTTATCTTTCGCATTAAATTAATGAAACAGTTTTCCATTCCAAAAGCAAAATTATCAAAATCGTTCATATGGTGATCACATTATATTTTCTTTTCACAAATATTCTAATAATATGAGCAAAACACCTCTCAAATTACACATTTTATTTGAGACAACATATTTTCGAATTCGTATGTATATACTCTATAATTTTAACAAAAAACCAAATTGAATTATTAAAAAAAATTATCATTTATACCATAAATTCATTCCATTAAAAGAATTTCAAAAATATAACAACAAAACCAGCATGCAGCTAAATAATATAATTTTGTGTTCAACAATACTTTGTCTCTATTTTACTAACACCATTTCAAATAAAGTATAAGGATATTATTTTCAGTTGATTTAATTTTGTTGATCTGATTATTAGAATACAAAAAAAAAACAAAAAAAAATATAATACAATTATAACAAACTAATAACAGTATCAGGTTTAGCACTTTCAAATCTTGTTTAGAGCATTACATAACATATTATTATACTAGTTTTCATTATCATCATTCACCATTGCCATCATCAACATTAAAAAAATTAATCAGTATCAATATTTATAACACAATTATTAATATTATACTATTATTTTGATCCTTATAGAAATGTTAATATTATCCTGAATGGGTGTTGAATCCAGGCAAAAGAAAAAAAAAATTATGCATACATATATAATTCGAAACTATTTATTATCGGAACCCTTCGAAATGGAATCGTTTCCAAGTAAAGAAGGTAAAATAAAATAACATTTTCCTGTATAATTCTTATTAAAAGACGTCAAATCCAGTGTCATATTTAAACCAATTTACACGAAAATATTATGGCGACAGAGGCGACAAATTTTTTTTTGTATACGTTGTTTTTGTTTTTTAAGCAAAAACAATTGGTTCGATTAGCATCAAAGTGGCGCGTCATATATTTGGTATATAACTTTTTTTTTTAAGCCCTAAGGATAAATTTAGTTTTCTTTTATTATAACAAGAGGATACAAAAGGATATAATGTAAAATTTATTGTAAGAAATTATGAAAAGGTCGTTTTTTGTTTTTTTGCATTTTGAATGTCAAGGGATTAAAATTAGAGCATTTACAAGACTTTTTTTTTTTGCAAAAAGAAAAATATTCGACAGACGCACAAACAAACATAGAGCTTGTAAGTAAAATGAGTCGAAATATGAAAGAAGAAAGGAAGGAAGGAAGGACTACGAATTGTTATAATAACTTTCTATTTTAAATACAATTTTTATACTTTTAAGCCGGTCTTAATAGTTTTTGAAATTTAATATCATAATTTAATTTTTTTTTTTTTGTAGACTATATTAAAAAATTAAGTAAGTTTCGAATTTCATTTTAGGATTTTTAGTAACAATTGAAAAAATCGTGTTATTTAAAAAATCGTGTTATAAAAAAATTTTGGTATTTTGAAAAAATAGTTCGAAATATTTTAAAAATGATAAATGTTAATCAGTGATTTTTGATTAAAGAAGAAATTTTTCTTGTAGCCTAATAGAAATATAGAATTAAGTGTTAATTATAAAACAAAACTTTTTGATTTTGAGAAAATTCAAATTCAATTTGTCATGTGTTTTGGAGGTTTAAACAATCTGATTGAATCCAGCCTTTTAGTTTTTTTCATTAGAAATTCAAATGACCCATTTGAAAATAGCAAAAAATACAAAAGTTGATAAGATTTATTGATTGTACACTGAAAAAAATGCATTTTATCTTTATTTGATATAAACATATTTCAAAGCTTTTTGTAGCCAAACGGGCTACAATTATGTCAATTGTATAATAATGGATAAAATAAAGCTAAAAGGGATATAATGCATGGCAATTTCGTAAATAATCCAATTTTGATATATAGCGCTCTTTGTTTTTTAAAATAAGAAATGATTTGATGAACATAAGCTCATCGGTATTCAAATAAAAACATTAACAAATAAGAACGAATGTATTGGTAATATGAAATGGAAATGATGCTAAACTTGTTGCAATAAACCAATACGTATATATATCTAAATATTAGCTATAAAATAGTTTCCTTTAAATAGTATATGTACATAAATATGTCATAAATTTATAACATATATATAAAAATGTAAATAAAGTACAGTTACCAAGTAAATATTAATCTCAAAAAGATAATTATAAATATTGCAAAGAACTACTCATATATTACTTTTCATACTAAAATATATTATCACATTAATATTAGCTTGTGAGACACACTTTTATATTTACAAACGACATTGTTGTAGCCAATTCAGAAATATTTTTTATTGTAACTAGATAATTTATTTTCTGAAACGACTCAAAAGCATAACTAATTTGAAAACATTATATTTCTAAAACTGCTTTGAATTATATTCAAAAAAAAAATAAATTGGTAGGAAATATATTTATTTTAAAATTAATTATAAAGTGTGGTTGTCGTGATTTTGGATATAGATTGTGTCTGTTCAGGTTATAAAAAATATCTAATTTAGAAAAAATTTTTCTCAGTATAATTCAATACTGCACACGCAAAGGCTTCAAAGTACATGTATTTGGAAAGGCTGTACAAAGGCTGTGCAAAGTTTTTGGAAAAGTAAGCGCCTTTCGATTGGCGCCTTTTGTTGAAATTTTTCGAAAATTATTATATTCTAAAATTTCTTAATCCATAGTAAATAAATTGTTTTCTTCACTTAGATTTCAAACTGTGTGAATACAAAATCTGAACTTAAATTGTTAAAGTGAAATGTTGTATTTTAAAAACGATCTAGGTTTCATCGCATTATTATTATTGTATATTATTCATTATAATCATTGACATTCATTGATATCAGCTATTATTTAAATTTTGAAACGATTAATAATGAATGGTTGGTGCCATAACGACATCACCATTTTAGACAATCTATTCAATAATAACTTAATGGAGGTGCTTTATATTTGAATTTCGTAAACGTAGAAAAATAGCAACATGTTTCTCCTACAGTTGCATAGTACAATTGAATATTAAAAGGTCAAAATGGTCGTTTAACCCTTAGCCAAAACCCTTTTTTTCAAAATTTTCATATAACTTTTTTTTTTTTAAACTTGTAGGGGTTTGAAATTTCAGCAATTTTTAGACACTAGTAAACAATTTATTTCGTTAGAAGAAAAATTTTTTTCCACCTCCAGTCCCTTCTAAGTTATCGCCTTTAAAAGTTCGTAAAATTTGAAATTTTCAGTGATTCATATTTCCGAAATTTGAAGCTTTTCCAATTTTCTATGAAAACGAAAACTTAATGGTAACTCAATAACTTAATCGTCCAATTCAACCATTATATTAACGCTTCTTTCAATTTCTTTTTTTATTCATCCTAGAAGTATGCAATAAATTGATACATTTTGGCATATAAATAAAAGCAATTTAAAGAAAGTAATAAGTAGAAAAGTGTTTCTCTACAAACCATTATTTTCAATTTATTTTAAACTTCAATGACAAATTTTGGCCTTTGTCAAATAGATATATTTAGTACCTAATTTATTACTTAACTGCATATACCCAATTATAAATGTATGAGACAACACGGTGCTGGTGAAGCCGAAACACCTAATTTCATTAAAAATCAATATCTTAATGTGTTAAATTCTACAATATGTTTAATTGTTGTAATAAAATAGCAATATTTTTACAGTATAACCTGTTACACATGAGTGTATGTATTTTAGGCTGTAATATTTAATTCATATGTGTAATATCATATACATTGTGTGTAAACACAAAAATTCTTAACCTTTAATATTTCGAGTACTTTGTAACTAAGGCTTAAAATTTATTCAAATTAATAATAAAAAATTTTTTTTTTTAATTTGTTATGACTACCATCATTCAGTTATTTTATTCAATATTCATAAAACAAATGGATATTCAATAAGGATAATATAAATTATCCTTATATTACACTTACACACATTCACAATAATATATGGATGTGGTATATACTAAGCGTTGAAATGATAAAGCAATAATTTCGTTATACATTTGTTGTAATATAAAAATTCCAATTGAAATTTTATCTGATTCTTAATATCCAAAATAATATGCTATACATTTTTTTTTATTTTTTTTTGTGTTTTATCCTTAAGGACTGATTATATTCGATAAAAATTGGAACACGAATAAAATAAAGAATTAAATGAAACCTCAAAACTGGTTAATTTCAAAACAAACACATTTATAGTAGGTAGACAATAATATAGAAACAACTTCATATAAGACAAACGAACAAAACAAAAACAATTATCCTTTGTTTGAATCCTTAATTTTTCTATTGTGATGTGCTAAAGTAAAGTTTTATTTTTTTTTTCTCTTTTTAAGAATTGTGTACCTATTAAAACTCTTAATATTTTTTTTTTCCTTCATAAAAAATCTACATATATTTATACTATGTTTGTATATTTGTGCAATACAATTAAAATCTATTTTAATCTGTTTTTATTGAAAATTCAATTCAATTGAAATTTAAAGAATACTTTTATTCTTTTGTAATTGTTTTTGCAATTTTTTATTAAAATTCATGAATAATATAGGTAGTTAGTCTATCTTAACACAACATCGATTTTTTATCACAATATAATTATAAAGAGAGAAAAACTATGTGCTATATGTGTGTAACCGCACATATTTATTTTTTGAGGGAGGTAAAACACAATTATTACACACATAATATATTATGCAATATTGTATATTTAAACATAAGGACCTGAAGGAAAATTTAGATTTTAAAATAAGAACGATAACAAAAGTAAAATTCAAAAGAATACGAAGAAAAGGGATGAAATAACGAATTTTTCCCATAAAGATTTCAATCAATTTTTTTTCTACATTTATATAAAATGTAGCTGGTGTTTAAGAAAAAGAAGAAAAAAGAAAGCAAATAAAAGAGTTAGAGTAAATTACCAGTTAAATTTAGAAGATGCTTAATAAATTTGTTTATATTTATCATAAATTTAAGCGGCTCTATGATATTTTGTATAAAGACTAACTTGCATGTGTACACTTAAATACAATACATAAAATATAATGTCCCCCACAGTGTTGCAATAAGCACTTGGAAGATTTTATGAAATTAAAATTAAATATGTAGAAAATAAATGACGTTAAAGTAGTTGCCAAAAATATTTTCAAAATATTGTAAGGGTGAAAAAGTGAAGAAATGAAGTAACGTACGCTCTGCTCACTAAAAAATGAATGAGATACTATTCACAAAAATTAGTGAGAGGGGTTATTCCGCTTTATGAATGAACAACCTATTCTTTTCACAAAAAACTGAACTGTCATTTTAGGCGTCAATTTACACTTTTTACGCATGATTTATACCTCAGAAATTCGGCTGCTTATTTAAATTTTCTTTCTACTTTATGCCTTTTTACATACAAATTATAACTTTTATGGATGTATCGTTCATTTCCGTTAATCACTTTTCCATCATATGTAAAATTTCAATAGACAAATGGCAACTTTTTTTGAAATTTCACTTTTAAATGTTAAAATCACAAGGTGAGAGTTAAAAGCAATAATGAATAAATAATATACAACAAGCTTACAATTTTAATCAGCCAAATATAATACAGGGTGATTCAGTAATCTGTGACAAAAATCTTGACATAGAAACTGTTTTTTGTGCTTTATCTCCTGTACCACAAAACATTTAAAAAAAAATTTCAAAATATCAAAAAAATTTTCATATAAAATTATTGGCTAAAAGAAAACTAAAAAAATAAAAAGAACGAAAAATTTTTAATGCTTTGTATTCTGAAAGGATAACATTTTGTTTTCAAGCCCTTTACTAGTTTTTTCAAAAATTGTTTGAAGTTTCCATCTCTTTCAGAAGGGAAGTTATAAGCAAAAATACTAGGGCATGTAGAAATTGTATGAACATTAGTTAAAATCCTTATAGCCCGGCAGCCGTTGAGATTTGAAACCTATAGTTCTGAACAAAAATTATACTAATGTTTAGTATCCTAAATGTATCATATGTCACTGATTACTGAATCATCCTGTATATCAATATATTTTCGACTAAGTTATCAAATATAACAAATCGCGGTCTCGTAATGTGAAGTACGTACATACCGCAATTAAGAAAAGTATATTCATATTTTCTATGAAATGGTTTACAAAAATATACATATTCCTGTTACTATTGGTCAAAGCCTCGTCTAACCATTGAGGATATTGGCCTAAAGATCTAGTCTTACTAAATGAAGACACACAACAATAAAAACATTAAACCAAAAAGTAAATAAGACAATCTTCTAAATTTGGTTTTCCATAATTAGTTTTCCGTTTGCATTGTACTAGATATCAAGACTAACAACGTCAGACAAACAAATCATAAATGCACAGTAAATTTCTAAAGTTTTCTTTTTATTTTTCATTCAATCTTATACAATTGAAAGGATACACAATTGCACATCATTTTTTTTTCATGAAGATTCTAAGTTCACCCCTTAAGCAATTATTTATTTGGAATAAACATAAGATAATTCAATGATCCTTCTAAACAATTTTTTACAATATGTTTAAAATTAACAAATAAAAAAAGAAATTATGCGGTGGGGAAGGAAAATCGAAAATAAAAAAAATAAAGCAAAATTTTTTTATTTTTTTAAAGAAAACAGGATAATAGATTATTTTAATAGATGAAGAAAAATAAATATGAATGGGAACAAAGGTACAATATTGTATGATGAACAACCAGACAAGACAATAGAAAAAGTTCTAAAACACAGGTGAATCTGATAAAGGAAAGAAATCAATCTTTTTTTTTTGTATACTTTTCATAAAATTTCATTAATGATTTTATTGAATTGTATCAAATTATAGGTGTCTTTACTCGTCTCTAAGATTTCATATACTATGGTGGGAAATTATTCCAATGTTTAGCAATTTGATATGCTTATATAGCATTCTTAAGTTAAGGTATATGTAGGCAATTTTCCGCTTAATACAAGAAATATTTCAAAATTTAAAATAAATAACAAACAGAAAAGCATCCTTTAAGTATGTACTTGAAAAATAAATTAAAAATTAAATTCGAAAACCAATGTATCTATAATTTGAATGTTTAATAATAGGAACACAAGCATATTTTTAATTTAGCAAATTTAATTATAAAAGTTTCGTAAGAAAACAGGTTTTTCGAAGCAAATTCGATTTTTACGTTTATAAACGAGCTCAATTTGTCTGAATCTAGTCTAATATGTGTTTAGTAGCTTTTAATGATCTGATGCTCATGACGCTTTGCTCATCATTGATGAAAAGTAAGCCAGTTTTATTGCTTAACTTTATTTTCCAAAGGATACAACCCGGATTTGGTGTTAAATCAGTTCAGAAATAATTATTTTGCAAAAAAAAAGAATTTATCTGGATTCTTTCAATTTTACAAAATCTCAGGATTTTTTTCTTGTTTCATAATTGCGTACAAAATTTTTGCACAAATCTTCTCTTTAAACTATCGCACAGATAGCAACAATTATGAAATGTAGATGTAAATAGTATAAATATGTGTGTATAACTGATACCTATAAAACAATCTAGTATAGGTCTCTGTTCAGTTCTTCTTTCATTTCATTATTTGTTTTAAAGAAAAAAAATTGCTCACCCAGTTGTACTTATCAAAAGTCAATTTCAGTTTCATATTCTTTTATCTTTTCTTTATTTGTTCTTTCTTGTATATAGTAGTTCCTCTTATACTTAAAAGGAAATTTTGTTTTAATACTTGGTTACTTTCTTAAGTATCAAATTTTGTAAAAAGAAAATGGGGGAAAAAAAAACATAACAGAAGAAATAAATTGTTCAAATCTTATCACACCATATAAAAAAAATTAAAAATAAAGTTTTCTTTTGTTGTTCGTATTTAATTTCCGCCACCATTACAATATTACAAAAAGTCTAAAACAGCAACAAATCACTGAAATGGAGAATTATGAAAAGAAATTAAAGTTTTTCTTTTAAACAAAAAAAAAAAAATTACCAAAGAAGATTCAAAGAAAGAGTCCTTTTATTTTTTTGTTGTAAGAGCCACAGAGAGAGAGATAAGAAAAAATACAGTCAAACAATACCCACTTGAATCATTTCAACAGTATACAAGTTTTTACTTCACAGTTTTATAGTTAAAAATTTTCACATTTCTTAAAATTTTAAACTAAAATTGACATGATGGAAGAGTTTTCGCTATGTAACCAGCAAAACAAAAAAAAAATGAAGGGTGAATCCTTTTTTTGCAATACAAATACAATTAAAAAATACAAGTTCAAAATAAAAAAATCAAAGATAATTTTTAAACTGGCATCTTAATAGAAACCATTTTAAATTTTTCGAGCGGAAATATCAGTCCTCAAGGAAATATTTGTTTCAATCGACTTTAAAAAAAGAAAATAAATAAGAAAATTATTAGATTAAATACGACAACAATAGGATGTTTTACTAAATATTGTGAAATTAAAATTTTTAACTTTTATCCAAATTGACAAAAAAAATTAAAAGAACATCAATTCTAAAATAAGAATTGGGTCCACAAGCAACAAAAGGTGGCCAAAATAAAACCTCGGAGGGCCATTGCCTGCCTAATGGCAGTCAATAAGGGAAATTGACCGTTGAGGCAGTATATGACTAAACTGGGATTGCCTTCAATACAACGTGCCGTAGGTACCGACAATCAATAATGGCCTGGTGATCATTGGGTAGTAGTAGCAAAATAGCACATTGTGGCTAATTGAGATGCACCGGTCACATCAATCAACTAACCAAATTAAGAAATCACGCGGTTATTACCAAATTATTGAACAATTATGAGCATTATCGGGAAATCTAACTATTGTAAAAATGTTCATAATTATATTTTTGGAACACGATTGACAATTTCCACCTAACATGTAGACTTCACAATAGTGAAGTTTTATTGTTTATAGAAATAAATTTTAAGATTTCATAATATAAGCTCTAACATTGTTTGTTGTTTATAATTTATTCAAAACAACTGGCTTTAACGAATGCGAGGGCATATACTTAAATCACTGCAAATGTTCAAATATTATGATGCTCGAAATGTGAACCTTGTATATTTCAAATTTTAAGTGCACAAAGTAAGGCTATAACTACTTCAGTTAAAGTGTTAAAAAATTACGAAAGTGCAAAGTAATTAAAAGCACGACTTAAACTAAAATTAATTATCAAGCTTTTCCTGTTTCCAAATAATTTGATTTAGAATGTCAGCAATATGCTGTCACTATTTTAATATAAAACAAAATACAACCGCTAACTCTTAAATTTTGCACTAAATCTTGTGCTATCTAGAATCTGCTTTGGTTATGATACAAATTTAATTTTAATTTTAAAAATTCCGAAATTCTATATTCACATTATAAACTAAACCTCTCATATCTAAGCAGATATACTTTTACATATGTATGTACCTATGTATATTTAATAAATACAAGATAAAAAAGTGCAGACTATAAAAATCTAATATTTACTCTTTCTTTTAAAATCTGATCACAATTGTAGTCCTTTCTTAGCTTTTTCATTCACTTCCTTATTTCTTTGCATCTTTCAAAAGTTTTGTTATTCTCAAAAATTCTTTCCATTTTCAATTTTTGTTGAATATTGTAATTACTAAGGATTTAAAGGATATTCTTATTGTCTTGAATTTTTGTTTGTTTTTTTTTTGCTATTTCCACGAGAAAACTTTCCACCATGGTATATACAAATTCAATTTGTTGAGACATTTTATAACTGTGAAACAAAACAATATTACGCTCAAGATCTTGTTTTCTTCCTCATTTCTATTTTTGATAAAAGAGAAACAAAAGTAAAGAAAAAAAGAAAATATAAAATTTTCATTTTGTTAAAATTGAAAGAATTTTAAATATACAAAAAAAAAAAGGAATGAAAGATGAGAAAAAGCAAATCTGTTTTTAAAAATCCAAAATTGTATTTATTCAACAAGGCATGAAATTATATTTTAATTCACTTATTTTTCCTTACAGTGTTGTTTGTGTATATTTCACTTTTATAATAATTTTTCTTAAATGCATACATAATTTTCCACCCAGTCATGTATTAAAAAAATATAAAATTGTTTAAAATAATACCAGCAACTTAAAATTCGAAAAATATCATAAATTAGCAATTGTGAACTATAATTTCTATGACGTTGACAGTCGTCAGTGAAAGTAAAACAGGGGTTTGTGTTATATTTAATGCACGGCTTTGCATTTTGAAATTATTGGTTATTACAAGAAAATTTTTGAAGAGATAGTAAATTTTAAAAAATGTTCAAATAATTTTGGCAGAGTACAATATGAAATTTTTTTAAAAAGCACGCGATTTAGAGCACATAATTAATTTATCCATTGCTTTCGAACACTTGTAATACAAGAATAACTATTCAACGATAAGGGGACGGACTCATGTACAATAATCTCATTTATTAACTAAAAATACCAAATTTCTTTTGGTAAAATTTAAATATTATCCTAATACTGAAGTATTTATCAATTTTCTATAATTATACGAGTTCGTTCGATCAATTTACATGATATTTTTTTTCTCGAATTAAAGTTTGACCATCTTTGATATACCCAGCAATAAACTGAATGTTGCATTCAATGCGTGGAAAAAATTTAGAAAAGTAGACTGTCCCATATACTTTAAAGTTAAAAAGTTAGTAATAATTTCAATACCTATTTAAAACTGTGAATTGCTACACCAGTTTATGAATACAAAATCAACACTTATATTTCATCAATTAACACTATTTATTTATATATGTACATTTATAAAATGTACAAATAATTCTCTTTCTTGTGTATAAGTTAACATGCGCAAAAACAAAATTTTAAAAAATGCTGATCTGCAAATTTCGCGACTGATATTGATATTGACTGACTGATTTGATAATGAACCTTTGGTTGCTCGTGTTGAAAATGCTGAAATGCGGTTTTATAAATCATGGAATTTTTTATTCAGGTGAAGCATTCTGAACTTAAATTCATATTATTTTCTCATAAAAAAATAAATTCATTCTTTTTCTAACTTTTGGTTGAAGCCATATAAAAAAACTTAAAAATATGGCAATTTTTCTTTTATTTACCACGACTAATACCATTTAATGACCATCATTTGCATTGAATTAGAAGAGGGCTATACATATTACGAGTATTACAATTTTTTCCAATATTAAATCATTTTCTCGATTTACATTGGAATTTTTTAATTTCCATCTCCTAAAAGTAAGGAAAACATTTTTTTGTTCCCAATAAACTCTGCAGAAAAAAATAATAAAATTTTGAAATTGAACGTCTAATAAATATATAAAGCGCTATCTCACGGGAAATATTTACAAAAAAAAATTCTACCCTTCAGTGACTAGTTTTATTCAAGACACAATCCAATAATCAATTGTGTGTGTAGACTTGTAGACAGAAACTATTATCAGATGAAGATAAAATATTTAGTACGTTAATTAATAAATTTAAAACTTGGACTACTATGCGAAAGTTTGTCTTTTCATCGCTAGATGTCAAAACGATATTTATTTATCGTGATTTTATTTTATGGAATCTATGTAGATAAATAAATATGGTTTAAGTCTCCGATTTTATGCAGTATTTTTAAATTGAAATATGTCAGTCACTTTGTTCGTTTTTCGTTCAACATTTCCACATTAAGTTGTAAGAGTTTCGAGGAAATTGTAAACATGATAACAAGTATTAAAAGTGAAATTATTTATTTATTTTGAAAAGAATTCATTATAAACTGTCAAAAGAAATGTTTTGTATTACAAGACTATCCATACTGTTTACAAATTATTCTAGTCAGTGGTAAAGAAATTTTAAAATAAGTGGGTCTTAATAATGTGGCAGCGTGTAAAGAAATTGTAAAAAAAATTAAGAATTCCCTTATCATTATAGTCACCAGATTTTGAACTGATTTTGAATGACTTACTAAATTTATAAATTTATATTTAACTGAACAAATCTCGTGTTTTATGTGTATTTAAACTATCCATTCGAGAAATGGAAAAATTCAGTAGAAAATAAATTTCGTAAAGACCAAAATTAAGTAGAAAAAATAAGTGAAAGAAACAAATTAAATTTAAATTTTCTATTTAAGTAAAACTCATATTTAAAAATATGTTAATCGTCTATCAAGTGCAACTTGGAACAAAAAAAGTGGTTGCAGGTAGTAAATTGATTTTTTAAAAATAATTTCGAGGTTTAATTTTAGGATAATTTAGTTCTAACTTAGGTCTTAATTTGAAGTACGTTCTACAATTCCAAACTGCAAAATCTTTTAGGATTTAATTAAGAACTTTTATTGCATGTGTCAATTATTGAAAAGTCCTATGTATATATGCATAACATGTAAATATGTTTATATACGAGTAGTACAAATATGGGAAGTAAGTATAGTATTTAAACCCAATTCAGCTTAGAGAAATGAGTTTTAAGGTCAAGCTTATGGGACTATAACATGTACATTATCATATAAGTATAATGGCTTTTCTTGTAATGAGTGTAATGTCGATTTGATTAAAGCTAGCATACTTTGAATTACATACTTTACTTGAATAATTTATGCATTATTCTGTTAAGTGTTGAAAACCACGCTACAGCAAGGGCTATTGAAAGTTTATGTACGATAGCACTAATCTGTTTTCTTCAAACAAATTTCACATATTTTCGAAATTTATCGCAAGATTTTCTTTTAATACATTTTTTTATATTCAATGAAACTAAGAATAATTTTTAATAGGCACTCCACATTTTTATTGTAATTTAAGAGTTTTTCTAAGTGAAAATCAAGTCTTATTTTTTAAACAAAAATATTTTCGTACCTATTGATGCAATACAATGAAGATTTAATTTTTTCCAAAACTTTACCAGTTTTACTGATTTTAGATTGTTGCTTACTAATTAGTTTGTAGGTCCAATATTAGGTCAAGTTCAATTCAAATAGGCACGAATTTGAATGTGAATATTAAAATTGATTTTCCAGTTGTAATTAACCACCAATTGCTTTTTGAATCGTTCATGTTCAGGTTTACTTAATCAAGGGGGGAAATGAATACAAGCTGTGAATCCTGAAAAGTCCGTATTTTATGCAAATTTATAAAATTAAAAGGCAAGAAATGAAACTCAAATTATGTCCAATTACTTTTTGTTGTATTTTGTTTTTTTTTTTTTTTGTTTTTTCTTTAAATTTTTAATATTTAGCTATATTTTTAATTTTCAAATACAATTTAAGCATTTTATTCATTTTTTTTTTCTTATTTTTTTTTGTTTTTTTTTTTTTTTTACATTTACATATATAACTAGGTACTTATATTATTTTCTTAAACATATGCACATAGATGCTTTAATGCATATGCAATATTATTTATAAATTTGTATGTATATGTACAAACACACACGTATATAATTATGTTTAATTGGTAAATTAACAATGAAAATTTAATAAAAACGAACACTTCCTGTGTGGTTACAAGTTTTTCTTTTAATTTTTTTTTATTTTCTTTTTTTTTTAATTAATTTTTTTTTAACAAATTTTTTTTTGTTGCTCTTTACTTTCTTAATTTTATTTTGGTAAACGAAAATTTTCCAATTTTAAATTTTACAATTTCGTTTCTCTTTAATTAACTGTGTATGTGTGAGTGTCTGTCTCTCTTTTTTTCTAATAATTTGTTTTATAATTTTTTTTTACTTGCCTTCACTAATTTTTAATCCGTTTTTCAATGAAAATAAAAGTTCTTTTAAATTTTTTTTATTTAGTCATATTTTTTTTTTTTTTTACATACGAACATTTATTTTTTTTTTGTTTGTGTTTGTTGGTATATACCGTACATATTATGTACATACACCAATACACATATGCACATTATATTATTTATAAAATCGATGAGTAAAAATTTAACACTTAAAATTACAAAAAAAAAAAAATAAAAACAAAAAAAAATTTACATAAAAAAAAATATTTTTTTTTTTCAAATTTTAAAAATTAAAAAAAAAAAAAACGGAAGGGAAACAGAAAAATTAATAATTTTTTTTTTTAAGATCTTTGAATTTTTTTAATTTTGTTTTTTTTTACAAAAATTTTTTTTTATTTAAAATTTTTTTAATTTAAAATTAATTTTGATTGAATCAAAAAATTTTCTTTTGCTTTCTTCAATTTCTCCATTTTGTTTTTGAAAATTGGTTTTCCTACAATTAAAATTTAAACGTAATTCAATTATTTTAAAATTGTGCTATAATTTTTTTGTTTTTTAAACATGATTAAATTTTTTTAAAATTTTTTTCATTTATTTTGATGCTTTTTTTATTAATTTTAAAAATTTATTTACAAAATTCAATTTAATTTTTTTTTTTGTTTGTTATTTTTCTTATTTTCACTGTTTTCTTCCATATTGTTTTATTATTCTTAATGACTTTCTCTATATATAATTATGCTAGACTATAAGATCAAATGGCGAACTATGACGATTAGATTTTTTTGTTTTGTTGTTTGAAACCTGAAAAAAGTAAGCAAAGCATAAATGTTAATTAAATTATTATTAATTAATTCAATGTTTTGTTATTATACAATATTTATTTATTTACAAACATTAATTACAATACGAGATATAAAAATTATAATCAATACAATGAAAGACCAGCTTGCAAAGGTATCAGTTCTATAAAAAATAAATTCATTTGTAAAATCGAAAATTGTATTGGTAAAATAAATTTTTTTTTAAACAAAATTTCAAAACCTTGTTTTAAGGAAATCGCAATTTAAAGTTCAACTTAACAACTGAATTCAAAAACTTCAGAGAACTTTTGTAATTTTTATTACTTCAATTAAAATCAGTTTAGCATGGAGGGAAAATAAATTATACAATCAAATCTTGGTTTCTCAGAAATTGCAGAAGAAACCTGTAGTCAAAATTTTTCCTAGTCAAACTGTTTCCTGGTAGTTTTCCTAAGCTAATAAACGTGCACGAATGAAGTTTTTCTATAATATCTTAAAAAAATGCTAAATAATTTTGAACAAAAAACCTCATTTTATAAATAATTTGTAATTGCATCAATGTTTCTGTAAATGCGACATTTATATTAATTTTATAAAATGTGTAAACCATTGGAAATTTATTGCAGCTTTAGAGAATATTATTGAACACATAATAATTACTCATATTTCAATCCTTCGAAACCTTAACCAATGGTTGGTAAAGTAGCACTTTTCCTTTCAACAATTGAAAATAATGCTTTTAAAAACAATCTACATTGTTAGAATTACTTTTATTTTTAACCATAATATTTCAAAATTGCAATTAGGATGAAGCAACAAAAATAATTGAAAAAATCGTTAATATAATGCTCGAATTCAAAGAAAAATAATTATATTTTTTATGGCATACCATTTGGAGTTGGAAAAAAGTTTTCTTCTAACGAAAAAAAAAAATTAATAATAGCTAAAAGCTGCTAAAATTTTTCTGCCATAGAGAAGAAAAACGGTACCAAAATTTGAAAAACAAATTTTAGATAACGGTTAATTTTAATGTCCATTTTGTTTTTTTCAAATTTAACTATGACATGCCAAAGTAGAAGAATCGAGCCGCAAAACTTTTGTGTTTGTAGAATTTAAAAAATGTTTGTAGAGTCATTAAAAAATGGTATTTTTGGGGTTTTGTAGGGCTATAAATTTTAGAAATTGGGAGATGAGTAAATATTTTTTTCTGCGGGAGTAAGTTTCTAGTAAAAATCTATTTATATATGAAAATTCAACTATCTATTTTCAAGGGTGTAAAAGTTTTGTAAGCATGGCATAGACGGACGGGCTGACGGACAGAGTGAAATTAGAAAACACATTTTTTAAAAAATTTTTTTTTGGAACAAACGGCAATCATGCAATTTGTTTAAAAAATGAAATTTTTTTTAAAAAAACTTGATAATTATTATTTAAAATTAAACGTTTGAAAAATAATCTCTAAGGTGAAGACGAAAGACAAAGAAATGTATTTCAGTAAAATAGAATCTCTGTAGCAATCTAAAATAAAATCTCGAGTTAAGCAAAATTTGGGAAAAAAACTAAGATTTGTGAACTAATACTTATGGTAAGCTTTAAGGCCTGAAAATATGCCTCACATTACATTTGACATTATGTGAACTATATATACGAGTACGATAAGAATCAAAATTTGGAATCTACGTACATATAAATACATTAGGACATTTCATTTTTGTATCCCAATTTCTATGCATGTACACGCGAACACACATATGTGTGTATTCGGTTTAAATTATTAAATTTTTTAAATTCTATAATTTAAGTTTAAACTACCCTCCTTTGTTGTACTCGAATATACAAGATATAAAAACCCCCAACATTTTATTGATTTTAACTTATAACATGTACGCAGTCGTTTATTCTTAGAAATAAATTCTTTTTTAGAAATATTATTTTAATTGAGCCTCCAAAATAAAAGATTTAATCAAAAGTTTACAAAAAAAAAAAATTTGCAATAACAAAAAAGTTCATGTTTTTATAAACATATTGTAAGTATAGAGAGTAAAACGTTTTTATTGTATATGCAAACACACACCACTTTGTATCGAAGTTGATTTTCTATATAAAATACTTTATATTTTCATTTTTCCTTTTAATTTTTATTATTTATTTTTAAAACCTCAAAGTGAAAGAAATCCTTTGTAATCTCAAGGTCTTCTTTTTCTATACTATATTTTTTTCTCTACAATACGAGACATGTAAAACATTATTTAGAGAAATTTTTCAGTTCGTGCATATTCGAATAAATACTCGGGTTTTCGAATAAAAACGATTGTAATTTGTGTTGAATTAACGGGGAGGCCAATAATAGCAAGTCCTTTTAGTGCAAAAATTCTGAATATTTTGTGTGTACTTGGTTGAATTCGCTAATGAATCACAAAAAATTTAAGCAATATTGTGTGAAATTCAATACTAAAGTAAATATTAATTGATAATATTTAAATTTAATGTAAATAAGAGCAGCACGTAAGAAGTCCATTAAAAATTTTAAATCTACTAGTCTACAGAAAATAAACATTCCAAGCAGAATGTTCATTCTCTGATAAATATTTAATACAAATACCAAAGAATAAAAATTAAGCGAATTGCACAAAGTTTTAAGGGTATTTTTTGCTAATTTTTTCATATTAATAAAGAGGAAAACTTCACGTCGAATACACGTCCAAAAATTTAAAATTCGTTCTTTTAGAAATCTCATTTTTTTAAATGAGGGTTTCCGGAAATCTTTTTGTTAAATAATTTCATTGACAAACAAGGGTCAAATATAAAATTTTACTTAAATTGATTAAATATTTAAAGCCACCTTGCTACGCGCGATTTACTTCAGTTGTGAGGACTTCAGTTAATATTGATGAATTCCAAGTTCGTACCCAAGTTGAACTTATATATTAACATTTTTTATAATCATTTCAACTAAACTTGAGGAGTTTTCAGACTCAAAAACCCCTTTTTATTATTTGGTGCTTCTTATTCTAGAGCAGAATAAGAATGTTCTGACTTGAATGTTCTGCTTATAATTAGAGCAGAACATTCAAGTCTTTTAATATAAATTTCTTTTATAAAATTTCGAACTATGTAAAACAAAAAAATTCGATCTAAGAACTAGTAATTCAAAAATTAATATTCCATAGATTTTTCTTCCATTACTGTATTTTACATGGTAAGAAGATGAATTTCTTACAGGTGTGTACATTCCCCTCTTCTGGAAAAAAAAAAGTTTTTACTCATACGCTCATTTTGCTTTTATCGTCAATCAGATTTCCTTGAATACAATTTTTTTTTGTTAGATTTTCAATTTCTCTTTTTTTTCTTTTTTCTGTTTTTCTACTTATACTTTTTTATTATTCACAGCTTTTCTTTTTTTTACAATTTTCTGGGAAGAAATTTTTAGGTTGCCCACAATAATTCTTTGATTCTTAACGATTTCTTTTTTTCGCAATTTTCTACTTTCTATTTAGTTGTCCTGGATATCAACTGTGTGTCTCTTTGGTGATACTATCGACTCCTTAATTGAATGCCGTTTAATAACATATATAACATGAATTAAATAAAATACTTAAAATTATACTGTTTGAAGAAATAGAGATCTCCAGGACGAAATCATTTGTGCTTGTTTTTTTTTCTGTTTATTTTTTAATATTCTCTGTTATTGTAAAATATAAAAATTGAAATGTTTGTTTATATGAAAATATTATATGTACATAAGTATGTGTAGATAATATAAAAATAGTATACTTGGAAATATACTAAAAAAAATTTAATTCTATGAAAGCAAATGAAAAAGAAAAAATTCTTAAGGATAACACTGTTACTGTATCTTCTCAATAACGTAACAATTTTTATTTATGTGAAATAATTGTGTATATCCGGACTAATAAAAGCTTATTGATGTATGTACGTGTGTGTGTGTGTGAAATGTTTGTAAATTGTCTAACTTTATTGCAGACGGTGTTGGCCTTTTCAATATTATCAGTTTTGTATGTAATTTTCTATTATTATCTATTTTAGTTGTCTTGCGACCTACACAAATAATATGCTTTACACAAAAAATTTTTCTTTTTCTTTTTCTTCTTTTATAAGTGTTCACATAATACACAATAATATGTCCTGTGACAGTCATGCATGAGTCAAGGGACAATAAAATAAGTAAAAATATTAAAGAAAATCATTGTCAGTTTTAATTTTTTCAACTTTGACATCAAATGTATTCTAACATTTTAGTAGAATAATGATTGGAATGTAAGGATATTGTAACGATTTAGAATTTTTATGTATTCTGTTATGTAGTTGCATATAAAATATTTTTACAATAGAATGAATTTTAGTTGAAAGTGTATAGAGAATCCGTTTTGGATGAATAATGAATAATAAAATTTGTGGCAATTTAAGTAGTTTGATAGTGTAATGACGGTACAGGTGGACACGTAAATGAAAAATATGAAAAGTTCAATGCCAATTCAATTGTTGGATCTTTCTCTAAAATTTTAGATGTGCATTATAAAGACTTGAATCCATCAGTTGAAATTAATTAGAAGTTATTTGTTAATTCGTTTATTGTTTGAGAATATTTTGGGCTTAAAGAATTTTGGATTTCTGTAAGAATGAATTATTTGTAATGTCTTTTTACTTTAATTTATTTTACGATCTTGGAGAGGGTAAATTATACGATAAAATGTAAAAGTATTAGTAAATCAAAAATTTACCATTAAATTGATTCCTTTCTCTAAAGTTAAAAAAGTAAAAACTGCATTCTGAGTTTAGTAGAAGGGGTAACTCTCAAGAGCTAAAATAAATAGTTCGTTCATTTAATTCCAAAACTCAGACTTCAAATTAAAGGTCAGTTTTTAAATTAAATTGCTGTTCACGTATGATAAAGGTATATTTACCTAGTTCTACTTAATTAACAAAGAAAATTAAGTGGCTGTAATGCGAAGTTTAAATGAAACGTTCGTAATGAACACTCAGATTTGGACCTCACTTAACATCCATTATTTTCTATAACAAGCGACAAGACTAGGAGGCTGTTGCTATGTTAGTAAATGTTAAGATAAGTATATGCTTACTTTTTTGTATGCGTTAATGACGAAATTCGCAGTTTTAATAAAAATTTTCTTTTAAGTGGAGTCTGGCAAAAAATAGCTAATAAAGAAATTTTCCATATCGCAATTATTAATGCGGCTAAATGGAATAAAATGAGCTCTCTGATACTAATTAAAATTCCTACTTTAACCTTAACTAACTATGCACCTCATAAGTTCAAATTTAGACTGGTCACGCAAAATATACGTATTAACCTGCGAGAGTCACTGTTGATGCCCTCAAATTATTTTTCCTTATACCAATAATTTGATGCAAAATTCTTAAGTGCAAAAAAATTTATTGCATTCTTTTTATAAAATTCTAGAACTTTTTGAAGAAATCACACAAGAAATAAAGATTTTTTTTATATACAAAAGAGACGTACTGAGCGATTATATAACATATTTAAAGTTTTTATAGAACAATTGAAAAAAAAGTCCTAAAAATTGCTTTAAAATATTTTTGTATCCTTCTTCTTTGCATAGAATTTATGAACTGAGTACTATAGCTCTATATTTCTTATCCTTATACAAAAAAAAACTTAAACCACAAAATCATATTGAAGACATTATTGTATAGTTTATTTATTTCTCATAAAAAAAACACAATACAAAGAAGCAAAATGCAAAGTCCTTTATGAAATTAAAGTGAAAAACATTATATCAGTTCGTCCTTTTTTTCTTTCTTTCATATTTCCTCTCTATTTTGTTTTCAGCTATTATGAAAAGATTATAGCATTTAAGTATATAAGAAATCCTGTAACTGGATATTTTGACCTTTTTTTTCTTGTTTTTCTTAATTTTCCGTTTTTGCTTCACCATACACTATACTACAATTATATGAGGTTTTTCTTTTCGTTCACTTAATGTTAAACTAAATTGAATGCATTTTAAGGAGTTCAAATAGATAGCAACAAGTTGTTAACAAAATGAAAATTGCTCATGATGATGTTTTGTGTGAAAAACAGAAAAAAAAGGAATTTTCATCCTTTTACGGTTCCTTACTTGTTGTACTTATAAAAATTTAATGTTACAACCTGATTAAAGATATTTTATGCAAGGATATTTGCATAATTGAAAGAGACCCTTAAATGAAATTGATGTTAAAGTAAAATTTAAATAACAAAAAGGATAAGGGAATCAAAGTTAAAGTTAAATGAAATTAGATGTGAATAGTTTAATTAATAATAGTAAAAATAATATGTAAGTTGGGATGATATGCGATTTTTAATACTAAAACTTAGAAAATATTGTACAATTTCTGCAATTTTAATGAAATTTCCTCATTTTATACGTTGAATGAATGGATTAGCTCATATAAGGGTTTTTGTGTAATTTGTGAGGAGAATAACAATAAATTTAGATAAGAAAAGAAACCAAAAATTGCTACAATTTTTATCAGCTTAAATTAATACATTTACTCTTTAAATGCTAAGAATCTTTTATTACTGCAAATCTATTTGTGTGCTAATCTGCTACAGGACACTTAATAAATCACTTAATCAAGTCCTCAACGTAAACCTCCCCTCGTATTGATATTTAACGAACATTATACGTGGGGCAATTGAAAAAAATATTGTATATTAATACTTATCTATCCTCTTTGGCCAAAATTATAACTTCATAAGAAATTTATAGAAAATTATTTGAAGAATTTTGACAAAGTAAAACTATTACTTCACCTTCTTGCACCTAAAATCGATAATGGATAGAAGTGCCAATCTTTGATAATAATAGAATTTTAATCATTGTTAAATTTCCTTTTCAGTGTCGTACATATGGGCTATAATGGAAACATTACTTTTTGCAAATGATAATATCAATCCCTATATTATTTGTTCGGATAATTTAAGTGTAATAACAGCTATTTTTGATGCACCAAATCCATATTAAAAAAAATTTATTAGAAATTGCCTTATTAAAAATCAAAGAAGAATTTTATCAACTCGAATTCCTAATCACATGGAAATTTTTGGAAATAAACAAGTAGATAAACAAGCTAAATTTTTATTTATTTTTATTGCAAAAATTTCTTAATTATTAGTTCGTTACACTATTACCTCCAGTTCACAATACAATTATTACTTAAAACACAAGAATATTGAAATTTTTCCCATAATCTTTCAGAAAACTGCATCAGAAGATTGCGCCATTAACTTATTAGAAATATCTAGAAATCGAACGGGATTTACTATATCTCTAGATAAGTATCTTCTTCTAAAAAATAATCCTCCCACATTTTTTTTTCAGATTGTTCAGAATTACAAAAATTCTGGAGTTATGAAGATTATTCACTATTAAAAGTTTTTGCGTAAAATGGTCACCGAAGTATTTTAGTTATCAAGCAATTTGTGCAACACTTTAATCTGTGGGCTGACACAACTATGTAAATCACTATAAAAATACCTACATAGATTCTTTAACTTATATAATTAAAAAATTAATAGTAAATTAAATTCTTTGTTATATTAATTTAATGTTATACCATTAATCTTTATTGTATAATGCAAAATACATATAAAATGCTCTTTTGTTGGCCGACAAGTCGAACAGGTTAGGGTCCCTTGTCAATAGAATTACAATTATGTAGTGCATTATATTTTAAACATATAATAAAAACAGTCAAATCCGTTTAATATCAGCCCCTTATTTAATGTTACAACTCGGTTAAATTTTTGATAAGAAAAATGTTCAAATACTTTTACACATATTCGAGCTCGTTTAATAGAAACTCTCTTACAATCACGTAATTCTTGACATCAATTTTACTCGCTCAATTAAATAAATTAAATCACAAAATTAAAATTTGGCAAAAAAAAATTTCTTAGTGTCAATCTTTTTTTTTACAAAACTATTGAATGTGAACGCAATTTTTTTAAAATGCGCGGATACATATAAAATAGTGTTAATTTACGGTTTATAGCTGCGTCATTGTTTTCAGTTTTTCCATATATTTAAATATTTGTCATTCAAAAATTTTTTCAGCTATTTTCAAAGTAAAGTAGATAAAAATATTTTATAAGCTCACTTAATTTCACAGCTCACTTAAAATTACTAATTCTTGCATATTTTTCTATGTAATATGGTAAGAGTGATCCACTGTAAATAAAATTAACTCCTGAGTTTATGCAAATTTTTGGAAATATGCATAATTTTTTTTTTGTGCAAAACTATGAAAATAGTATAAAATTGTTTGTTATCAGTCCAACAATAATGTTCATTTCAATAATGTACATTAATTTAATTTGTGTTTTATGCTTTTATCTGCAGATTTAATATATAACAAAAATTTATTGAATCTAGACGAAGCTTGTAAAATTATTCGTCCGATTCGGTAAATTAAATCGCAACAGATTAAATGTTTTATCCGTTGCGAATAGTTTGTTACAAATAAAATAATTTAAGTACCTAGATTATGATTGAATTAGAAGTATTAGAAAAGTACCGCATTTGGTTTATTATATTCCTGCTAGGGTAGTTAATGCGTTTTTAATCGACTTTTTCGTACATAAAATTCTAAATGCATTTAAAATTCAATTTACGGCATAAAAATTTTATTGAATTTTTACAACATTTTTTTATATTAGTCTGCTATTTTGTGTAAATTTTGTAATAAAAACTTACAAATTTTATTACTCTGCTGAAAAATAATTTTTAAATTCATATTATTTAAATCATAAAATTAAAAGGGTGTAAAATAAATTGTAAAATTTTATTAAATAATTTTAGAATTATTTTAGAATAAAAAATTTTAAAGAGTTTTGCAAAAAAATGCAATAAAAAAATTTTTTTTGTTTGAGTTTGATATTCAACAAATTATGCGCTATGAATTTATGAACGTTTTAAAATAGTTTTCTAAATTTCATAAATTTAAAAATATTTGTCAATTAAATACCAATTTAATTTAAACGAATTCAAATATTTTACGATAAAATGGGGTAAATTAATTAATTTTATAGATTAAAGTCAAAATTTTAAATTAAAACATTCAAGTATTCTTTAAATTCTTCTCAATCACCTATTTCCGAAGCTCAAGTAGAATTTTGTCTAAAAATTGCTGCATACTTAAAATAATTTTAATAAAATTACGTAAGGCTTAGTAATATAATTTTAAAAGCATTGTACTCAAGCAAGTCATAAATTCTAGTTAAGTACATAATTCCTTTGATTACTGGTATAACACTTTTTTAAAGCAAAACTGTTAGGAAAAATTTCAAGCATTTGAAAATTTTTAACAATTTTTTGACATTATATTTAATAATAGCCTTTGATAACAATTTGAAACAAGATCAGCTCTTAATTGAATAAGTTTTTTTAATACTTCTAGTAAAAAATTACATTTTCTAGTTATATAACATGTTGTTATTTTCCTAAAGGAGGATATCAATGTTAACTTTTGCAACATTTTAATTCAATACTAATTTTAATTCACTTATGTTCAATGTTTGCCGGAATATACCAAATATTTTTATTAATATGAATAATTTACTAAAATTAAAAGAAAAATTCCCTTATATTGAAATAAAGTAGAAATTTCCATGAAATCCCCGGAATCGAAACGAGCAAAAAATTCTGATTTCCATTAAAATATGTATGAGGCAAAAAGCAAAAACAAAAAAATTAAATAATTCAACATTGTGTTGACACACATATAATAATTGCCAAAAAAAAGACAACTTTTTTTTTATGTTAACAAATCAGAAAGCATTAAAGTATATTTTATTTGATTACAACAAACATTATTCTGTGATATGAATTCCCAATTATTATATATGTTATGTACACACTGTTTGCTTTCATATACAACACATTTCAGCATAAAGGACCTCGCAAAAAAAAAATCCCTATAGTTATATCCGTATCCTCTTCAACAATCATTGATATAACACAAGAATTACATATTACGTATTTATTCGTAAGTATATATATATATATATGAGATCCTTATGACCCCCGTACATATTCACTTTATTATAACGCAAATGAAAAACATCCTTAATTTTACTTGTTGAATATGTTTTTTTTTTTTCAACATACACGCATAAGTATATAGTATATGAATATCAAACGCCTTTTATGTATGCTTATAAAATATATAAAATTTGTATATTATACCGCACAGTGAAAGGAAATGGTTTGGCAAAGCAAACACAAAGGGCGAAGAATGAGCACACAAAACAAAAAAAAACTGACACAATAAAATAAATTAAACAATATATGAACTGTATAACGGTTCCATAGAGAAAGAGATTGAGATACAAAAAACAAAAATGAGATATTGAAGAGACAAAAAAAATCTCTTTTTTTTTTATTTATTTTAATATTTACAAATGCCAAAATGATTTTTATAAAACGTTGTCATCATGGTTTTCAGGTCATAATCACAAAAGTGTTACCTTCTCCTAAATACAAAATTAACGCACAATTAATTAATGCAGAAAAAATTAAGCTGTGATGGCTTTTTTTTTAGTCGAAGGCCAATGCTGACATGAGTTAGCAAAAAGAAAGTTGCAATCAGTTCAAAAGTAGAAAAGTAGAAATAATTTCAACTTATTTAAGATGTTTTAAAGTCGAAGCTCTCAGTTCTATTCATTTGAACAAGAAATCAGCAATCTAGGAAGATTAATTCGAAACGAACTCCCTAAGAATTATAATTTTCTAAAAATACTTTAGAATTTACTTTCCTAAATTAGTATTTTTGTAAAAATAAATGAGATGATGTTCGCGTTTCACTTCAGTAAATAAAATATTTTGAGATATATAGTACAGTTGTTAGACCATTTTGTATATTAAAATTCTGTTATTTTACCTACTAAAATTCTATTACTTTGCAGGAAAAGCAAACCAATAAATTTTAGCCATTTTAAATTTGACATTAATTTTTCATTTGAAAATGTAAAACAATCTAAATCAAAATAAATCTGTGGTACTCTTTACAATTGTGTGAGGTGTGTTGTGTGATCTTATAGAATTCAAAAAATTATTTGTAACTTTCCAATGCAAACAGCAAATTTACATTCAAAATGAATAGTGCAGTGACCTGTAAACATTTTTCTTTTTGAATTGTTACAAATTTTTTCCTCAAAACCAGAAAAATTTGAAAACTAGATGTTCTTTCCAGTATATTAATAATTCCAAATAGTTGAAAATTTTAATTTTTCATTTGTTATCCTATAGTAGCCCTAAATAACTTTTATATTATTTCCATATCTTTTTTTCATCTCTAGTTATTTTATATTATTTTAATACAATAAAAATGAAAAGCCTGTAAGGCTATTAAAATATGTCCTGAAGAACAACTGAGTGAAAAAAAAGAAAGTCAAATTTCTAAAATTATTATTTTTGATCACAAATAAATTATTGCTTTTTTTTTTTTTAATTTAAATATATTGAAATTTATTGTACAATATTTATGACAAATAAATATTAATTGAACTAAAATTAATTTCCATAAACGGAAAATAAAATTAAATTGAATGAGATTTTTTTCATTTAATCAATTGGTTTTATACTTGTAATTTATAGAAAGATTTGAAATAATTTAAAGTCATGGTTCTCATTAAGTCATGCAGATCCAGAATTATTACTAAATTATAAAAGAAACTAGTATATAGTAACTTACAACAATATTTTTTGGAAGAAGAAGATTTGCACAGAAAGAATTTTTGTAATAAAATTAGTGAAATGAAGAATAAATTTTGCTAAAATAGTTCTCATATGCGTTTTGGACATAAACAAGTGCTACAAGTATTTTTTAAGATCAAATTATTGTTTTATTTATATTTTAATTACAGCTGTACAGTCTTAACTTCTTTGAAATTTATGTAAGCACATGATTAACCTATATAATTAAGTACGACTAAAAAAAGTCGTAATGTTGGAAAATTTTCTAAGGAATTTGATTAACATGTTGAATAACTTTAATGTATGATAAGCAGATAAAATCTCTGTTGTGCTCTTTGAATTTTATTTAAATTTTTCAGAATTTTAAAATTCAGAATTCTGAAAAATAAATTTTTCATTGTTTGGGGGCTTTCGTTTATGCACGCTGTGCTAAAAATTCTATATTAGAACTAAAATTTCTAAGTCGCAGCATTAAAAAGTATGCACAAACTTTAACTAAGCTTTTTTAGTTTACGCATTCTACAAATTATGAAACCTCTAAGTAATCAGTCGTTCGAAAATAACAAAAATGATATTGTTTATGAAATTGCATCCTAATACTTTTCGTCTTCCCATTCACTGCAATATAAGGAAATTTTAATAAGATATGAAGACTTAAAAAAACTTACTTTAATAACTTCAATATCTGAATCTGTCAATTTTGAAATTAAAATTTTTTTTGAAATTTAAAATTTAAAAAAAAAAAAGAAATTTCATGGGGCAGCGACAAAATTTATACTGGAGGTCTGCGTTACATTTCTAACATTTTTTTATTGAAGATTGAATTTTCGAACGCACTTTATTGCAGCCAGTAATTTCCAAACGATCTATTTTTTCAGTGTATGTAGCGTGAATTTTCGAACTTACTACAAGCTAGAACTATTCTAGAACTGAATAAACGAAAACCTCCTTTTCTTTTATAAATTGCACTCACATTTGCAAATTGGAGCGATAATACACGAACTCAGGAAGAAAACACATTGTGCTCTCCAATTAAACGCCTAAAATCTTAACTTCAGAATTAATTTTTAATGTGCTGTAGGGTCTTTATCAATGCTAATTTCAAAGTTTTACTTAAATCTCAATATTTCTTTTTATAAAGACTTATTGTTGTATTCGTCCTTAACTGTTGTATAAGAAGAAATAATTCTTATACTCATCTGTTGTTACCTACTTAAAAATTACTTTACAATTAATTTATTTTAGTATTTGTGAACATTCTCGATTGGCTAATTTTTGTTTTAAATTCATTTTGTCCTAGTATAACTATTCTCAGAGCATTATTTCAAAAATTCTTTAACCGTCACAGAAATAAGTCACGTTTTATAATCTTATACGAACGTAAGCTCGAACAGTATTATAAATAATTTACTGACAATGATTTCTTCACTCGTTTAAGCTATAAACATTCCAGTTTTCGATTTCTTGCCAACCAAGAGTTTAAATATTTTCCTGTACAACTTATCCTTGTAAATACAATCATTTTAAAATGACAAGGTCGTATTACACTGGCTCATATAATTGTAATGAAATTTTTACTTTATATAAGCAATTTATTTGGAACTTCTACTTAATATTTATTAACAACATTATTACCTGTTAAATATGAATTTAAAAAAAAAATTCATTTAATGTTGGTTCATCCTAAAAAATTGGTTTATTAAAATTTCTGAAAAAAAAATTAGATTTTTCTTTCCTGTATTCCCAAGAGTTTATAAAAAAAATCCTCATATTTTTTGTTAAAAATTCTGATGAACCAAATTTCATTACTTCCGTCAACGCTTCAGGACATTCGTTGAATTTAACAAATCTTTATTACAAAATTTCAATGTAGTACAGTAATGATGTCAACCTATATTTGACACATTCAAGTTTCAGTCACAGGGAAATGCTTAAATATGAAGATCACATCACCCCAATTGTAATTTTTCAACATACTTTTTGTTGGTTAATAAAAATATTCAATGTGTACATTTCTTGAATCACAATTTCGTCAGTCTGTCACTCACCCTAAATTTCATAAACTTCTGCCAGTCGTGTTGTACTTTTTCGTCATTTTCAGAATTATTGTAAAAAAATGAATAAATGCAAATCTTTTACAACACTACACACGAATACTCATACTGAGACCAGTAAGTTTCTTAAATATATCAGATCGCCTCTCAAGTATATTTTGAATTTCAGAAACTACTAAATATAGAAATGTTTGTGCTTTAAATAGGAATTTTATTCTACATTATAAGGAAGAAGCAATGATTCTCTTAAATTTTTTTTATTGACTCAAATCTTCTAAGAACAATAATCTAAATAGAAATGAAAAATTTCAAAGCTGTACGAAACAAATTTCGGTTTAGTAAATGGAGTTTTGTTTTTACATAACGTAAGAACTTCTTATGGACGGGTTTGAGCCAGCTGTATACTAGTAGACTTTCACATTAAAAGGTAAAAAGAACTATTTGCAAAATGTGTTGCCTTATTAAACTGCTTTTTATAAATCAACTCATTTTTCCGTAATGACAACGAAAAATTTATTCAAAATTATTAATATTATGTCAGATGTTTTCAGATATTTGAAAGTTTGCATCTCGATACACACTTACATACATACACATGTATAAAAGAAGAACATGCAAGAAAATAATGCTGTGTTTGTCATTTATTAGATTGAACTAAAAGTATATAACAATGCTATACATGCATAGATACATACGTAGATATATTTGTATATATGTATGCTAATTGTTATGCATGTATAACACAAAATCTTCTAAGCAAGTTATTGCTCTATATGTTTTAAGCTATTTTGTGGTTACTACTTTCCTATAGCAATTCCAGCTTATTAAAGTGTATATATAGAACAGCATCAAAAATTTTAACCTTCTTTTTCATTTATTAAATTATAAAACAAATTTTTTAGTTGTTCTATATTTGAAATTTGTTAAGAGGGGGAAGTACGGCAGTATAACGCATTGAGAAAAAAAAATAAAATTTGTACGAGCAAAACGCGCGTTTTAAATATTGTACAGCAACAATTTCCTCACTAAATTATGAAATAAACGAATATTTGTGTTGGAGGAACAGAATGAGTGCTTTGTTATATGAATTGTCATTTTGTGGTTTGGAAGATAACTGTCGACAGAGGCAAATTTTTTTTTTTTCTTCGTCTTTTATTCTTAATATAGTCACTTTGTGCCAATAAGTGCTTAAAATTTATTCGTTTTCTTTTCATTTTTTTTTTGAAAAAAAAAAAATCCGCAAAAATGTAAAAGAGCTAAGAATTGTAGAAAATATTTTGATAAGAAATTAAAGATAAATGTAACGGCACTTTTCGAAGAGAAACTGATTATTTTGTATAATGGTTTTGAAATTTTCAAAAAACTATTATTCATGAATTCAAGAACATATAACTATACTGTAAATAATGTTATAAGTCAAAATTCATTTGATTTTCCAAGATTATTGTATGGTCAACTCAGTTGAGCTCTATTTGAACTTGGTAAATTGATTTACTCGCAATATATAAAGGTTTTCAAAATTTTAAACAAATATTGAATAAAAAAAATCGAAATCGATACCTTCTCGCAATTTTCCGACACAATCATCTCAAATGTAAATTTTAATTTTAAAGTTTATGTAAAATTTTAGATTAAGGTAAAATAGATCTGTCATCGACTAGCCACTAAAAATATTGTTTTCTAAGATATTTTCGGTTGCTTTAGCTTTAAATATCTCATCATTTACAAAAACAGATTGTTTAAATTTTCCATATTTGAGTTAGATATTTTAAATCAAAATCTCATGAGTTCCGTAATATACCGATATGAGTTGAGTAGACGGTGGTGTTTTTAAAAATGATGACTCAAACTTTACATGTGAATTTCTTTTTACTTTCAGTATAAATTCAACCTCGAATCTGATATAAATCAAATATTACATCGGTTACCAACTCTATAGTAATAGAAAAAAAGTTTCTTGAATTTCATTTTACTGTGAACACTTCTAAAGAACGGCAAAGATAAACTTTTTTTCATCATTTCTGCACAAGATTTTTAAATAATTCAATCAAATCAGTCCTTTACAACAACTTATTCTTATTTTTTAATCCTGTTGTTTCAATTTTATTATTTAGCAAGTATTTGAAAAGATGAAGACGGAGAGGTAGGAAAAAAAAAGTTTAGACAATATTTTTTTTTATAACTTTTGTTACTTCCAAGGTAAATTTGTGGTGACAAATTTTATTTTATAAGACTGATTAAATTTTAATGCGAGAAATATTTTCCATCATTAATAAATTCAGCATAAATAATTTGGTATATTAAATGACACCATTGTAGAACGAGGCAGTTTCTAAAAGTTTGTAAAGAAAACGAAAAGAAAAAAATAAAAAATTCTCTAATTTCAGCTTCAATTGGTTGCTTTCCATCACAAAATCGAGAATCAAGGATACTAAAACAAAATCAAGAAGAAAGAAAATAAGTTTAAAACAAAAAAGCATATTGAATGACGTATTAATTGGACTCACCAGAAGTGATAAAAGAAAAAAATAAAGAAAAAAAAAATTTTCTAATGGTGTCGTTATTAGTATAAAAAAAGAAAAAACTTTTTAACTGGACAGGTAATTTTATGACATCCCCCAGAGAATAACTGATTTTTAACAACTCTCTAGTTTTTGGTTACTTGGATTGGAATAAAAATTTTAAGGACATAAAATTAAATTGTTTTTAATGGGGTGCACTAGATAATAATTTAATTTTATTATAGAATTATTTTCGGTTGAATTATAAATATCGGAAGTTTGGAACTCTTAAAAAATTTATACTTTTAGCTATAAAAATAAATTTAAACGATTATCTTCTATTTTCGTACATGAATTTTTAATGAAACGAGAACGTTGTAATGCGCTATAAAGGATTTTATTAAATAAAATTTAAAATTTAATTTTGTATGTATTTCTTTAAGTTAATAAATGAATTACGAGATATTATGGCAACTACCATTCTTACTTATATGTGGTTAATAAAAAAAATTTCGAAAGAAAATTTAATAGTTGAAATTTTTAAAATTTAGGAAAACTGTAAGATTTCTTTAGATTTTCTTTATTTTCATCTCTAAAAGCCAACTATAGAGTGTAGAATATATACGCTATAGTTGGCTTTTAGAGATGTAGACCTTAATAATTATATAACGCTCGTATAGAGTATAGACCTTAATAATTATATAACGATTCATACTATATAAAGCTGTAAGTCATGATCGCTTTCCTACAACACTTAAATATTTAAGGCTTGTCAATTTTGTGAAAAATATTGGCGCTAGTTCAAATCAAGGAAAAGTTTTCTACAGTGCATGCACAAAAGTAAAATACATAGTATAATTTTGCAAAAAAATTGTGTAGTTTTATGTAAAATAATCTTAGAATGCAATTTTATGTCGATATATTGCAAAGGATGGTACTAGGTTGATGATGACCCAAAATAAAATTATCAGATATAAGTTACATATAATACAACATAATAAATATCTATCCGACAAATTCAACTATCTTGTGGAAATCGATTCGCCGCAAGGTCTATGTCGAAAGAATTGCCTTACTTTAGATAGAGAAGATCTTACTTTAGATAAGTTAGACGATAAAACTGGCAGAACCTCTTTAAGTGTTTTAAAAGTTAGAGACACTTTTTAAATTCATTGATGAAGAGATCAATTCACTGATATTCATTTTTATTATTATTAAAATAATCATTTGGAATTCGTGCATCTACATAATTCTTTCTCATTGGCAATAATCAACTATAGAATCCTTCATTGAATTGAATAATAAATTAAGACAAACTTTAATTTCATATCCAATTCAATCAGTATACGTTATACGAAAATTGTAAATTCCTATCCTCAAAAAGCACTTCTCGTATTTTAGTTTAAAGTTCTTTGACAATAAAAATTCAAATAATGAAAAATTGTGTAATAAATTAATATAAATAAGAAATTTGAATCACAACCTAAATAATAAATTTTACTATCGTTGAACTACATAGCATTCGCAAAAATATTTACGTACATGTTTCATGGTGAAAGTACATAGAGATGCGATAATAAATCTATGGCAATAAACTCAAAATACACATACAAAATTGTTCTTATCTTCAACTGATGTAAAATATCGTAGATGTATATATGTATGTTTATATGTGCAAATGTCGTTTATGTACAGATCAGAATAGTGAGCATATCCCCTCGATTAACATTGCTTCCTCCTTTATAATAAAATAACATAATTCACAAGTTAAATGCAAATTAAAAATGGAAAAAAAACGAGAAATTTAAAAATGTGTAATAAACCAAAATTATAATAAGAGCTCAATAAAATTTTATTATTAAAGAAAAAAGAAGAAACTAAAAAAAAAACTAAAATATTCATAAATAATTCAAGTTGGAAGAGAAAATGTAAAATTTTTCGAATAATAAAAGTAACAATTTTCACCCCAATCATTTTGATTTTTGTTGAAATTCACAATTCATCAGCGGTTTTCAATACAAAAATTTCGAAAATTTCAATTTAGTTCCGGCGAATCTAATGGCCTTTCTTATTTTTTTTTTCTGCGTAGAAAACAATTTTTGCTTTTGAATTTCATATACAAGTATTTAAAACGAATGCACGTGTGTATGTCGACAGACTTTCAAACAAATTCAAAAATTTAAGATTTTTTTTTTACATTTTCTACATCTAATTATTTTCAATAAAAATTTTAATTTATAAAAGTCACCTAGATTGAAACTTTCAGTAAAACTAAAAAATTTTAAATTAAGATTTGAATGCCAATTTTAGGGTACAGGCAGACTGCAACTGTACGATCGTATGCAATTAAGGAAGAATCAAACATTTTGTATAAAAACTGATTACAATTTTTGTTTAACGCAACGAACTTGAATTGACGCGATAGTTTGGTGGCTTAAATGTGTAACTATACAACAGTTGTCATAATTGAAAATTGCATGTCCACCTGAGCTCTTATTGGTTGTTATAATTAACCTAAATCTTTAAAAAAAAGCAATAAATTTTAATTTATCGGTATAAAATAATAAAAAAAGAAAAGCAACTTTCATTATCCTTTGATAGAAAGTAAAGCAATATTGAGCAATTCCTTTCGAGCTTCTAATGATTATTGTTTTGAGACCAACAGCAAAAATTATTGCTTCCATGGTTTCTAAACCACACCTTTTTAATAACAAATAAATGGACAAGCACAAAAGAGCCTTTTTATGAATTTTATACATTCTATGAAATTACAACTTGCATAAGTTGTGAAGTTTATTCATTTTCAGTGAAATTTTTTCGTTTTCTAAATGGTTTAATCATATGGAACTGTTGTTTATAACTTAAATTCCGAATTCCTAATAGTAGATGGCTTAATAATTGCTAAATTATATTGTTATTATTTATTAAAACAGTTGATCTTATAATTTTAATTTAGATTTCATTCATATTTGAAATTCAAATTCGAATTTTCTTTTAGGACAATATTAAGTATTTACATTTGTAACAATTTATTTTATTTAATTTTGTCCTTCTCTTCCATTTAATCCTTCTATCTTCTTCTACTTTCCTTTTCTTATCAGCGATCTGTTTTTATTTTAATGTCAAAAGGAATAAATCTTTTAAATGATATTAACAAATTTACACCAAATTTTTTCATAACTCCCTTCTTAACTTCAATTTTTTTTTTTTCTATAATAATATAAATTTTGTATTAATGTAGTAATATTTTCTGGAACATCCTTTTTTATCCTTTTTTATTATGATTGTTTATAAATTTTTTTTTCTTTTAATTCTGCTTCGTCGTTCATACATATATTTTATTTTCTATTCTCAATAACTTGAAAGAATATTTTTATAATGTATATCCTTTTTTTTTGTTGCTGCTGTTTTATGCTTATGGTTTTAACATTATATTATATTACTGTTATACAAGGATATAAGCATCACTTGGTTGCTCTCCTTAAGCAATGTTATCAGATTTTAATGTCAAAGCTTTTCAAGTGTTATAATCTTTGTGATGGGTTAAAATAGCTTGAGCAAAAAAAAAAAATTATAGGAAAATGACACAATTTAAGAACTTCATGAAACAAGGCACAAAAAAACAGCAAAAAAAAAGGAAAAAATAAAACGAAAAACAATGTGTAAATAAAGTTGATGTGGAGAAAAAAAAAATAATATTTTTGCTCCTTCAAGTTTATTCCTTATTTCATTATGCATAATCTATATACATATATATATATAATATATATATATATATATGGTGTGCGTATTTATATTTGCATGTATAGAGCGGAAAAAATTATATTTTTTAATAAATTGTACATATCCTCTTGATATCTCATCGCAAAAATCTTAGAATATAATATTATGAGAATCCTTGACAGTTTATATCACTTCATTTGCTTACAGTAAATGTGTCTGTCAATGAGTTTTATATCGCATCGTATCTTCTACGACTTTACAGGCTTTAATGCCTTTTTTTTATACGCTTATATTTTGCGATTTTTTTTTCTCTTATCAAAATAAATTCACTTGATGTTGATATACATTTGTACAAACACACATAGATACAAATTTATAATTTGCAAATTTAAAATAGAAAATTCTATTTATATGTATACGTATATGTATGTGGATAAAAATGGTATGAGAATTGAAATAAGTTACATGTAAAATATAGAATATTATGAACAAGAAAGAAAAATCTAAAAATTATGTAAAACAGTATATAAGAAAATTAAATCTGTGCCGCCTCTGCTTGAATATAAATTAACATAAAAAAATATCCTTTTGCAATTTTTTATTATTATTTTTTTTTATACTTCTACTAAAACTTTATATTTTGTTTTCTCTTCATTTCTTTTCTTAATTTTTTTGTTGCTTTTTGGTTCCTCGCGAAATAGGCTTATAATTTCTAAAGTGGCCCCTTATAATTGAGAGTATACAAACATATCTTCAAATATAAATTCATATGTATGCATGAACACGTAATATAATAATTGTAATTATTTTGTGTATGAAAAGTATAGAATTAAAATTGATTCGACTTAAAGTGTCTGGGACAATATCCTTAATGTGTACATATTTTCCTTTAATGTATGTTAATAATTTTAGTATTATAACTTAAAAGCGGCACTATAAATATTTGTAATTATTATAAGAAGTAAATAGTTATTTAAAATGTCTGAGAAAGTTATTTGACTTGAATGAACTATTAAATTGATTGTGACAAAATAACTAAGTATAGTTTTAGAAAGTTTTTCTCTATATAAATTAAAACAATCTGGATTTGAGATTTTTTTTTGCCTTTTTAGGTTATAGAAACTTTGATAATTGAAGGGTAACTATAGAAAATTGTATAATAAAATTTTGTAATTATTACTTAGTAATTGGAAAATTGTTGATACTAAAATGTTCGTTTTTTCAAATAGAAATGTGAAAGTAATCTAATTGGAGCAACAAGCAGAATAAGCTATTTATTTTAAGCAACGTAATATAGAAGTACAAAATAAAAAATTAGCCTACTTATTTACACCCATAAATATTCAACTAAACATATTTAATTGCGGTAATATAACAGAAAGTTTCAATTATTTTAGGAAACACACTAGTTCAATTGTTTATTTGGTCCAGAATACAAAGTGTAATGTCTATACAAAATATTTTTTACATATAATTTTTACCGACCGTATTGTGAAAACAATAGGTAGGTTATGTGATGGCAACAAATTTTGCATATCGAGTTTTCGGTGGGAACGTACTTCTCCATAGTAGGGAAGTGTAAATAAACTATTTTTAGCAACCTGTCGGTTTGTCGGTCTGTCGGTCTGTGTGTGCACGCGTGTATCTCAAGTTCGGCTGAACCGATTTTGATGAAATTTTATATGTAAGTTTGTTTCCACCATGGCACGGATCGATCAAGCACCATGGCACTTTTGGTATATATCAGGCCTCGGGAACTGCACTTTTTAGCGGGCCTGTTTTACATTTTTGAACATTTTGAAGAAAATATTCAACCGATTTACTTGAAATTTTATATATAAGCTCAGCTCGACCGTTCGCGAAAATTCCTATGTTTTGGAAGAAATCAGGCATCGGCAACTAGACGTTTACTAAATGTATACCAAATATACATTTTTGTGTATATAAAGAGAAATAATCAACCGATTTCATTGAAATTTAATATATGAATTCCTCGTATTAAAACAAATTTTTTGGAAAGATCAGGGCTCGAAAACTGATCTGCGGGCCGATTTTACATTTTTCACCATATCTACGGAACGAATTGATGGAATTTCTTGAAATTTGATATTTGAGTTCTGGTTATTACAGAAACTAACTGGCGATCATTTCAGAGAATTCGGCTAGCACAAAGCGAAACTCTACTAAGAGGCAAATTTACATTTTTCTAGGTATGTTAACTATAAGCTTACTAATGTCCTAAAAATTGGAAAGAAGTATTTAACAGACATTTTTATAATATTCTTTAACACTTTCATTTAACTAGACAATACACAATGCGGTCGGTTATGTGCTGACCACATCAGATATTTTTATTTTATAATAATAAGGATCAAGCCGGTTTTTATTGAGGAATTGAAAAATAATGTTGAATTTTCAAAAATCATTTATTGATATTTAAGTTTAACATTTCTATTAATCCAGGGACTTTACTATGTAATTCGATTTTCGTATTCGAAATGATAATATCAAATTGTATAGTACTACCTTTCCATTTCTGCAAATACGAAAAACGTTTCACGAAAATTGAATTTCCTGTGGCCTTGTTATCCACAGGATAACAAAATCGTTCAATGTAGACAATGTGAAAAGTACAACCTTAATCATAATAATTTTAGAATAAATTAATAGATATAAGTAATTTTAATTAACTCAAAATTTCTGATTAATTTAATAAGAAAAACTTTACAGATTATGTGATCTATGTGACATCCATACATATTAATATGGAATAGAGGGCTATAATTCAAGACAATCTCGAAAAATCAAGGCAGATGATTAAATATGAATGTGCAAATGCAAAAGTATTACTTGAATTTTATTTAGTTTACAATTTTTATTGATTTTACCATTTTTATCTCGTTTCGTTTAACATTTCTGAACTAAAACTAATAACATTAAGGACCAAGAGACACAAGTAAACTACGCCAAGTGCTATTATGAGTCTATATGAAATGATTGACATAGACTTTGGCATATGAGCAAAACCTTTTTTCTTCCACTCTCTTTTTATTTTCTTCTCTGTGCTTACAGTACTTTCATTTCTTTCTTACTCTGGCCAGTCTATCCATTGTGATCGAATATGCTTTAATTATAAGAACAATTAGACTGGTGTGGTAATTATAGATAACTTCAGTAATTTTTAATTATAATCTGTTTTTATTTTGGAAACAGAAAATCTTTCAACTAGAAAGAATTTTTTTAAATAGTTCTAAGTTATTTTAAATAAAAAACAGATTTAAAATTAAATTCAAATCTCTTAATGGTTGAAAATTTACTCCATATCACCAACTTATTTTATCTTATAAACTCTTGAAGTTGAAAAATTAAAAAATTTAAAGAAAATGAAAAAATTTTTATCTTCCATTAAAAATACAATATATTCCAAGAAATTTAAAATAACTTAATTTGAAATTGTAAATGTTTCATAAAAAAAAGAAAACGTTCTTAAGTCTTACTCTCACTTCATTTTATTTGCAAAGCAGAATCTCTGGTAGAATATTGAAAAGGTAAATTTACTCAACCTTATACCTAAAGCAAGGCATGCTTTATTGGTTATTGATGTGACGATAAAAATTTTCCCTCTTTTCATTTTTTTAATAAGCCAATTAAATTAAGAAAAAAAGAAAATTTTTGACATATTGCCCCATATAAAAAGTGAAAGATTAAAATATGAAAATTTTAAAAGGTAGATGACGCTTCCTTTGAATTTTGAATGTAAAAATAAACTTCCGGTGAATTATTTATTATCATCATCATTATTTGTATTATTATTACTGTATTACATAACAACATAAATAGCTTAAAAATTTTAAATGATTCCGTTGGAGAAATTTGATTTCTTTTCTTTTTACTTGTATAATAATCTCAAGAGAATTGAAAACAAGTGATAGTCAAATTTAAAGCATGTTAAATAAGCAAAATTTTTAATTTTGTAAATGTAAAGTATTTAAATTTTTTACTAATCGAAATCCTAAGTTTTGAAATGGGAGTTTACAAAGGTTCAATATGTTCATTTTAAGATAATCAACTATTTATTAATTATTTAAAGTGTAAATTTAAACATTTAATGACCATCATATGGCCCTTTCCCAGTATATCAAAGATTTGACGATCATGTCAATCACGTCAATCGCTTGATTTAGCAAATGGCAATCACCTGTAATTTGAGCAATTTTCAAACAAATCACTTATGCATTAGCCTTTAAAAACATGCGAAAAAAAAACTAAAATGACAATCAATTGCGTTAGCAACATATGTTGGGATTTATGACGCTAGCGTCATGTTGCCTTGGGATTCATGACTAATGTTAGTTGCATGCATTTGACATACTGGGAAAGGCCCTATTTCTTTTTATCAGTTTTTCACCAACTCTTTCTTTCTCTACAAAATTTCTACACCCTTGAAGATAGAAAGCTGAAATTCCATAAGCACATAGAAAAAAGTTGTTACTCTCTATAAGTTATAGTTCACCAAAACCCTAAAAATGCCATTTTTTAATTATTTATTACAGTGAAACCATAAGCATTTTCAAATTTTGTAAACGCAGAAAAGTAGTGGCTAGCTTCTTCTAGTTTATTTAGCTAGAATAAAATTTTTTCAACCCCCTCTTAAGCTATCATCTATAAATAGGCACTATTTAGTGCATATGTACACTGAGAAAATAATCAACTTTGATAAAGTGCGTAAGTAGCGCAAAAACGAAATACGAGTATTTGATTCCGATAAAAAGCGAGTTTTCTTTTCATACACACCTAAAAAACTAATTATTTCTAAATTTAATTTAATAGTTTAAATAATTTAACTCGCGCAATTAACCCTTAAATTCGAGCGTGTTAACGCCTCTTTAAATTTTTTTCTTAGTTTATTTCAAATATTGTATTCATAGCTCATCCTAAATGTATGCAATATTTGAAATATATTCGTATATGAATGAAACTAATTTTAATAACGTGATACACAAATTGTTTTTAAAAGCAGAATTTTCACTTGTCGAAAGTAAAAGTGCTACATTACAAACCAATTGTTTGACTTTTCAGAAAATTCGCTTTGAATAACTTTTTAGATGTTATAAAATTTTTATTTTACTTAATAAATTTTATTTTGCCATAATGAATAATAAAACAAATTTAGAGGGTTGTCATTACAACGATAATTTTGAAAATTTTTCTAAAGGTACACTTCAAAAAAGTGATTTTTTTTTATCGTTAAATAATTGAATTACAACATATTTAAAGTAACATCCATTAAGGTAAAATATTTTTTGAAAATTTTTAATAAAAATTTTAAATACGTTTTAAGATCTTTGACTCAATTAAAATTTTATACGAAACCGGTGAATTATTTTATAATCCAAAAGTTATTTGAAATGGATACTCAAGAAGGAAATCTTAATTTTTTTTTTTATGCAAGAAAATTTAAGTCCAAATTTTAAAGAGAATTTACAAAAAATGTAAATTTCAATTTTGTAAATTGACTAAAGGTAATTGCGCTATGAACAAGAGAATCAAGTGAAGAATTTTTTAATGAAACTTTTAATTTCAGCAATAGTTGCCAATATTTTTATTCCATACCACAGAACATTTTTAAATCGAAATTCTTATTTAAGCCAATTAAAAAATTAAATAAATTTTAAGAGCGTATTTAGTTGGGTCAATAATATTCGAAACCAAAAGTGTAATGACTATAAGAGGAAATTGGCTTGAAAACTCACATATATTTTTTGACGTGTCTACTTTTAGTTGAATATAAAAGAAGCACACATACTATTTTTTGATTTCTGAATTAATTATTAAGAAGTAAGAAATTTTTTATATTTTCATAAAAGTTTACTGTAAAAATTAATAAATTGCATCTTGCTAGTTCTATGAAAAGTTCAGTCATTTTATGTGTATGTATAAAAAATTCTGCTAAATTGATTGCATGCTGAAACCGTTTAGAGAAAATATGTTAACGGTTCCAATATGAAACACTATTGACCGTTAAAGGGTCTCTCGAATTTTGTAAATTGGACAAGTCATTTATTACAATTTTTTTTTTTCAAATTTTACTCGAAATGACGTCAGGATAAGAAAACTTTCCAAGGCTAATAAAAATAAAAAGTGAAGCTTTTTTTTAACTCCAAAGTGACTAAGAATTCCAAGATTTTGGTGCTTGTGGGATTGGAGCAGATTCGCAAATATCAAGATTAGTTAGATAATTTCTTTTTAATTTTTTAAATATAGCAACATCTTAATTTTTGAAGAATATTTAAACCATTATTAATTGTAATTGTACACAACGAAAAAAAAAATTACTTATTTTTAAAAGTTGATAAAGTGCCATTAGAGCTTCTGTTAAAATATAGAAATTCCCGCAACGACACACCCAAACAAATTATGTTAATGAAGTTTTCATTTTTACAAAAAAAAAAATCTTTTTTTTTTATTATCTGCTCCTTTTGTTTTTCTTTTATAATCATTATTTTCTTAATTTTTCCCTTTTTTTTTTGTAGGTATTCTTTTAAATATTCATAGACGCAAATATAATTTTAAACATTTATGTAAATAACATCCTTCATATTCTTAGAAATTGTCCCTAAAGGATATTTATAATATGTATATATATGAGTGCGATATACCGTGTATTTGTATTAACATATTTTTTTACACTTCATTTAACTTATTTGAGAAAAAAAAAGAAGTTCCTTTGTGACTTTTTTACGCTGCCTCTGCCATTTAATCAAAACTGATGTCTTTTTTTTTTTAATTTTTCTTAGCCTTAGAAATTAAAAAAAAAATTATAAAGGATATACGTGGAAAAACGACGTACTTAGTTGATGAGCGATTTTTCCACACGAAAAAATTATGTACATAAAAATTAATAGGAAAAAACTCTATTCGACCGCTTTTTTTTTTATTAAACCAGAAATTTTTTATTTAGTTATTGTTTTTTTTTTTGTTTTGTTTGCTTACATTAAATTTAAAAATAGAATTTTGAAAAGTATAATGTTTTCTGCATTTCGTTTATAATATTCACTTCATAGGTCTGAACTATATTTTACATCTACTGAAAGGTTTATGGTTTCTTTCAGATCACTGTTCCTAAATTTCTAAAGGGTAACACAAACACAATGAGAAATGGGGTTTAAAAAAGTCCTGCCAAATAAAAGAGCCAAAAGATCTTCATTTTGAAGATTTGATAAAAAAAAATCTTGATGAACCCCTCGAGATTTTTAATTGAAGTTCAAGTGAAAAAAGTAGTAAGACAAAATATTACGATTTCAAACGTAACCATATCAGACACCAAAAGATAAAGTAATGGCATGCACAATGACATATCATGTCATAAGCCGTATGCATATTTAGTTAATGCGCCAAGTCGAATAATACAGAATTAATTGCAGCGGAGAATATCAAAAATGTTTTGTCATGGAAATAGTGTTACCATGCGTTGTCCATTAAGTTGGCTTTTAAATGCTTTTTTTGTGAACTTTGGAAAATATGAAAAATTGTGTAAAGATTTCCAATTCAGAAAACTTCAGTAACATTAAAAAACCTTAATTTTGAAAATATTTTTTAATTTTATACCTTAATTTTAAAAATTTTAAAAATCTTCTACTCTACTACTCTTCCAGCAACGTTGGAAGTTCTACTCTTCCAGCAACGAATAGTGGAAAACAACGAATTGAATGAAATTTAAATGATTCCATTTTATGTTAATGACAGTCAACAATAAGGTCACTCTCATCTGAACCTTCTATAATTTTAAAATGTGTTTCTTTCGAATTTATGTTTTATTTCTGAATGGAAGATTCATTAAGTATAAATGGTTTCGTTTCTTGCTCCCTTATAAAAATTTGTTCTTGACTTTCAAAAAGATACGAATGACAAAAATTTATGGAACCGTTTTGTATCGGGAAATTTGCTTTGGAAAAAAATTTTGCGTATAATTCAACTAATACGATGCATAGCGTATCAATTTAGCTTTTTTAAAATAATTACTCTCCTAGTCTCCTGATAGACAGAATTCGATAAAATGTCGGTAAAATATCACATCGTTTAACTGAAAATAATTTGTAAGGTATTCCCATAGTTGACTGTGTATTACAATTTCAAATTATTTTTATTAATATTCAAATATTTACGGTAACTAAGCACCATTATTTAATAATTGTTATTGTTATTAAATCTCACAATAATATACAAATCTTAATCTGTATACATACCTAGCTAAGAAGTAAGATTTTTTATTGAGGCAAAACTTTTTTAAAATCATCTAAAGCAAAAATAATTGATAAAAAAAAATGTTTCTTTTATATTCTTTGAAAATGATTTCATTTAAGGTTTTATGGCTAATATTCCTTTGGGCTAAATTTAGCGGTCATATTTAAATTCTGAGAAGTAAAGTATAAAAATTAAAAGAACAAAAAAAATTTCTGTAAATCTTAATTCCTTTTTTTTTCTTTTTTTAGGATCAGATATAAAGAAAAAAAAAGGAAATTTTCTATGGGAACTAATTATGTTTTTTAATAAAATAATTAATTGTTCCCTTTACAGATCATCTTGTAATTTTTTTTTCGCTTTGAAGAAGTTACCATGAAAGCACAAAAAAGAAATGAAAAAAGATAGCAGTTTCTTATTTTAACATTGTTTTTTAATTCCATTACAAAACTTCGTTGTGTAAATTACCCTTTTTTCTTAAGCCTGTTCTATAGTTACACTTAAAATCTAGTGTAATAAAACTAATTTTTTCATTAAAATTGACCTATTTTTCAGTCCATGTGTGCAATAATAAAATATTTTATAAAATAGAAATTAATTCTACAAAGATTTCCATAATTCAAGAATTATTCATAGAATTAAAATGACTTTATATTTAAATATACATCACAAATATTTAAAATACAAAGTGTGAGTGATTATACTTTTATAATGGCTACATTTGATGTATTAAGCACAAGAACTATTTACATTTCCAAAAACAGAGCCATCTTTCCGTCTATCCGTCTGTTTACAAATGTCGTACATTGTTTAAGACAGAAAGGTGCTGTGTTATGTCAACTTTTAAATGACCGAAAGTCGAACATTTTAGGATAAAACATTTAAAAATTATTAAGCATTTTAAAAAAATAAGCAAATTTTTTTTTTGAAAAAGGCCTAGTTGAGTATGGCGGTTTAAATTAACCGTTATCTAAAATCCGTTTTTCTTAATTTGTTGATACCGTTTTTCTTCTAGACCGTAAGTTATAGCAGCTTTTTGATATTAATAAATGGTTTATTTAATGGTTTGGAAAAAAGTTTTTCCAACTCAATCTCAGCTTGAAATTCAAGAAATTTGAATTTTCGGCGCCCTGTATTTCCGAAATTGTAAGCTTTTCCAAATTTAGATAAATGCAAAAAGCTGACGATAAATACCATGCCATCGAAAAAATATAATAATTTATTTTAAGTCACGCAATTAATCCTCGAATTCAGCTATTATTTTAACGACTGTTTCAAATTTTTTTTTGTCTCTTCCTTAATATATGCAGTCATTTTAAATATTTTAGTGTATGAATGAAATTAACTTTAATAACGATTTAAAAGCAAGATATTCATTTGATTCAAGAGAAAAGTGTTACTTTACAAACCATTGGCTTGACCCAACTTTATTATATTAGATTCATATACATGATTTGTTTCATTCGTTTTAAATTTTTCGAAATTATAGCGGTCCTAAGCTAAAGTAAAAAATGTTTGTTTTGAATAATGCAAATTTAATGTTTTTGTGAACGTTTTCTTCACAAATTCTGAAATTACCTACAATACTAATAATTCATACTCTACAATTCTTGAAGAATAATTCTCAGCAACTTAATATAATGTTGTATGAAATTGAGTCACACTGAGAGTTTTCATTTCAGTTATCGGGATTTCATTTGATAATATTCAAATATAAAACAAAGTTGGGTCAAACCAATGATTTGTATTGTAGCACTTTTCCCTTTAATAAGTGAAAATACTGCTTTTAAATACAGTCTTTATATACTTACCACACTATTAAAATTATTTTCATTCATATACAAAATTATTTCTAGGATTGCATATATTTAGGATGAATGATTTATGCAGTCTTTGAAATAAAGCAAAAATTAATATAAAGTGGGGTTAACATAATGCTCGATTTTAAGGGTTAATTAGTGAGTTAAGAAAAATAATTATATTTTTTAATGTCATGGAATTTATCTGAGAGCGGATGGAGATGGAAAAAAATTTTCTTCTAACGAAATGAACTATTTGTTAATGTCTAAAAGCCCCTAAAATTTCAAGCTTCTACAGGCTGGGGTTTAGAAGAAAAACGAAATCAAAAATTTGAAAAAAAAGGACTTTAGATAACGGTAAATTTGAAAGGCCATTTTGTTTTTCTAAAGTTTAACTATAGTATACCGCGATAAGGGAAGCAACCCACTGCCTTTCTGCGTTTGAAAAATTTCAAAAATGCTTATGGTTTCATTGCAACAAATAGTTAAAAAATGTAATTTTTAGGGTTTTGTGGGGTATAACTTCTAGAGGGGGGGAGATAGGTAAAAATTTTGTTCTACGAAAATAAGTTTCTAATAAAGATCTATGTACATGTAAAATTTCAGCTTTCTATCCTCTAAGGGTGTAGAAGTTTTGTAAACCAACACACGGACAGACGGACGGAAGGACAGAGAGAAACTAATAAGCACTTCTTTTCAAAAAATTTTTTGGAAAAGTGCTAATAAAACTAATATAACACTAAATCAGTATTCACGTTAGAGGTGAAATATGTTAATATTTTGGTTTAAAATTTATTTTTTGACGAAGACGATCTATAAAAATTGTTGTCACCGACGTAATATTCGAAATAGAATTCTAATATAAAATTATTTGAAAATTTCGGGAAATTTCCTACTTTATTTTGACAACTTCATGCATTTTTTTTTTATTTACTTTCTAAACAATTTTTATAATAAACTAAAATCTAAATTTGTTTGACTTAAACACAAAATTTAACAAAAAAAAATCTTTTTTTTTATTTTTCCATATAATAATAAAATGATCACAAAAGGACCGACCAAAAAGAAAGGAAGGGAAAGTATGCAATACCACAGGTTTTGATTAAATTATGTAGAGAATTTATAAGAAATTTAAATAAAACTTTGAAATTTTTCTTGAAAAATGGACAATTACAAAGTTTTTTTGTTTTGTGCGTCAAAGTTGTCTACTTTTTATTTTTCTGATGAAATTAGATGACAGGAAATTATCTTCGCTTAGTTGGAATAAAAAACTTGTTGGCAATAATCATAATAATAAAAAAAATATAATGAAAAGTTTTCCAGGAAACTTCTTTAAGTTATTTATAAAAGCTAAAATGAATGAAAAACTTTCTTATTTTCTCCTAAAACATCTTTCTTTTTTTTACAGCAAAATAAAATATCATAATTGAATAATAGATTCCTCCTTAATAAATTATGCATAGAATGGTATTTATTCAATTTAACTACAACCAACTTTAAGGAAAGATAAATTCCCTTGGTTAATTTTTCAAAAGAAACAAAAAAAAGAAGAAAAATCTGAAATTCCATTTAGATTTAATTTATTAAAATGGAATAAAATATTTAATTTATTAAACAGAATTTGAAATACAGCAATTCACTTGGAATGAAAAAAGAAAAGCGAGTTTAAAAAAAAATTCTTTTATAAAATTTGTAAAGTACAATTTTTAGGAACAAATAATTTTTACGCAGAAAATTAATTTAATAAAAACAAAATAATGAGAAGAGAAGTATAATTGCAAAACTCAAAGGGCAAAATTTATAAAAACTATTAAGAATTCTTTGAATACAAATTTATCAAAAAATTCTTGTTATATGTATAACAAATTTAGCTTGAGGTTCCAATTGTACATAAATCTTGCATTTTAATTTTTTATGTACTTACGCTGTATTTGAAATATAGTCTTTCACATGGTTTCGATTTCATAGAGAACATAATACAATTAAATATCAAGATTTTCATTATATTTTTAAAATTTAAATAGATGATTTTGTTAGTTTGTAATTACCAAAAAAGTTGGTAAGTTTTCTAAATACAAAAAAATTTGCAAAATTTTTTTCACTTCAATAAATGCTATAAAAATATAGAATTATGTATACAAAATATGATTGATAAAGAATCCGGGCTCAAAACAAAGTATGATGATCTAAATATTTTACAGCACGCCAAGCAGCACTAGAATTTTTGCTGGTAAAATCAAAAATACTGATAAAACACCTAACAGTTCGAGATAAAAAATTCTATAATTTTAGGCTAGAAAAATTCTAGAACAATTCTAGAATCTTATGCGGATTGAATAAATTTATCTTCTGTTAGATTCAAAAAATGGACGATTTGAGCAAGTAATTGCTATTATGTTTTATTAGGAACTTCTTCTGAACATTCTTTTCGAATTTATTAATGTTCGATTCACAATTTCGAAATAAAATGTAATATAAAATGCATTCATTTTCTACATTTTTGACTTTATTAATTTTGACTTTTGAATAAAAACTTTTCACGATCAATTTTGTTTGTTTTTTAAATCGCATTTTAACAAAAACAATAACTCACCGTCTCACAAAAATTATTCTTGTTAATTTAACTAAATTCGAGCTATTTGAAGGAATTGAAATAATTTCATTTGTTCACTTCTTAAGTATTCCTTAAACCCATATTTTTCAAAATTAAGGAAATTAATATTGCGTAAATCAAAAATAATTCAAAAGAATATGAATTTGGTATACAAATATGTGTAAAATAGCATATAAACAGAACAAATATATAAGATTTTTAAGTCAACATATTATTTACTTATTCTCATTAAAATAATAATTAAAAAAAAATATATTAAAAATAATTTGATTCTCACCCACTGAGAAGTAATGAATGTTAACATTTGAAGCATTTATTTTAAGTTACAATAAAAATCATTCATAAAATTTAAATACTTCCACCTGTAGAACTTAACATTCATAAATGTTTTTTCATTTACGAAAGATATGTATTTAAAAAAAAAATTATTATATTAAAAGTAAATTATGAATTTTGTAAACAAGCTTATTATAACAATGTACGTACATGCTTTTAGGTATACCTTTATAAAAAACACACACATACATCAACATATTGTATGTATGTACTGTTTGGTATGTATGTGTGTACAAACATATATGAAAATACGGATAGAATATCTTCATACTAGCAAGGACATTCTATCCTTATTGGAATTTTTAATTCAAATTTTTCTTTTGTGTAAATCGATAAAACAATTTTTTTGATGCGTAATAATAAGATGAAATATAAAAAATTAAAAAAATAGCAAAAATCAAAAATTCGATGAAAGGACACCCACATATAAAATTCTCATTTTATCTTTTTTTCTAAGGTGCCTTTTTTTTAATTCACCCTATTTTTATATTATAATTAGACGGTATGAAGAAGAAGGAAATTTTGTTAAAAATACTATGTTAACACAAAATAAATAATGAAAATTTAAAAATTTAATATCTAAAATTTAAATAGTTTTCTTATGTAATATAGATATTGACATTTTAAAAAACAATTGGAATTTGAGGAACAAAAAATACAATCAGAAATGAAAATAATTTCAAAAACAGCAACAAGCAATAAAACTTCTTCAAAATTAATGAATTTTTTTCTAAAGCTCAGCAGGATTTTTTTATTTAATTATTGAAATTAATTTACTATCAATTGCTAGAATTCAACTGTACGGCTTTCATAATTTGTACTTGGTCGACACATGAAAAACATTCAAATAAATGCAAAAATTTTTGCAGTAAATTTTTAATATTTTTACACAATTTGAAATTTTATATGTGAACGCGTAATTTGCATATGCGTACAAAATTAAATTAAGTGTTATTTGTGGAGTTTCATTACACCTTTCAATTACCTTTATTAGTCATTTTCAAATTAGAATTTCCAAGGTGTTATACATAGGCACATTATGTGCATCTTAATAAAATTATTTATTTTTTCAATTGGTTTTTCTAATTTTTTATCAGTTTATCATGTAAACTTATAGGTTTTAGAGATGCACCTACTTTAAGACATTTTGCAAATACAGTATAAATAAAAATTTCATTTAGATCCACAAGGAGTTGCACTTTTTTAAAATTTCCCTGCATCGTAATTTCCACAACGAAATTCCTCAATGTAAATTTTTTTTTAATAAAATATTTCAAGTCTTTTCTAAGTTACTACACAGATTAGTCTATAGAGTATAATCCTAATTCTATATTAATCCTAATTTGATTTTATTAAAGGAAATTTGATAAAACTATAAATTTTATTTTTGCTTACCTTAAAGTAAATTTATTTTAATTTTAATTATTTCTCCATTTTGTTGAATTTGTTTTTATATTTTAAAATTTTATTTTAATAAAAAAAAAAATTAATCAAAATGTTGTTGATGTTTCCATTTTTTCTTTTTTGTTTTGCTAATTTCTTTAATAATTTCCATATGAATATGAATTCCACATACATCAATGAACCCATGATCTAGTTACACTTGCTGATGGTTGAGAATATTGTACTTTTGGATGAGAATTGGTTGATGTTGTTTGATTTATATCAATTTGTCCTAATGTTGATCCTATTACTGATGTTGTTGCTATTGTAGATGATGATGGTGTTCCTATTGTTGTTGAATTTAATAAATTATTACTAATAACACTAGTATTACTACCAATTATTGTTGCTGCTGTTGTGACACTATTATTTAATAAATTTTGAGAATTTGTTGCACATTGCTGTTGTTGCTGTTGTTGTTGTTGTTGTTGTTGTTGCTGTTGTTGTTGTTGTTGTTGTTGCTGTTGATGATGATGGTGATGATGGTGATGATGATGATGATGATGATTATTTAACATATTATTGTGATGATTGACTATGGCTGCTGCATTAGCTGCATTATTTGCTGATGTTAATGGAATATTAATATCAAGGAGACCATCAATGCTAAGTTCTTGTTGAATTAGCTAAAACAACAAAAGAAAAAGTAATTAACATTAAGATTCTTATAAAATAAATGATGGTTACCTCTTCAACATTGCACTCTAAACCACCATGAAAACTTTCTAAATTAAAATCCTCCATTTGGTTTTGACTATTTAACGCTTCCATACATTGTCCGATCAGCGTTGATGCAGTATTATCTATAAAATTCGTCTGAATATATTCATCTAAGTCAAGAAAAAAATGAATAAAGTAAAAATATTTTATGGCTACTATGTAACTAGAGAGCGTAATTACAACGAAACAAAAAAACACAAATATTTTTGTTGAAATGCTATGAGAAATATTCTAGAGTTTCTGATTTCACAAAAAAATTTATATTGAATATCTTTGAATACACATCAATTGAATTTTGAAGAGCATTTTCTTAAATAACTGAATTTTGTTTGATTTAATTTCAAAGAGAATAAGTCAAAAAGGGGCGATTAGTGTGACGCTATTAAAAAATTATTTTGAAAATTATTTTTATTGTTGAATTTTGAGGTATAATTCTACACATAATTTAATAATTTTTGGAACATTTCTTACCAGATTTTAAAAATTGTATCTAATTAGCAAAATTTTGTTTTTTGGATTTCTTCAATTTCGCAAAGAAGTTTTATTTAACGACCGTAGACATTTTTTCATTAATTATTTAAGTTGAACATATTTTTCCAGACTAAATAAAGAGCGAGTACATGATAAAGCCAACTCTATAACATTTCGCATCAACTCTTATTTATAACTTTCAAAATACTTAAGAGATCTGAATAATTCTCTGTAAATTACAATAATTTACTTAAAACTTCTTTCAAGTTTAAATTAACTACGGTATTTCTTTGAAAGAATACCAAATTCTTAAAGTTTTCCAAAACTTTATTTATTTTATTTATTTTTGAGACTTATTTCGCTTAAATTTCGCTTACTTTGTAAATAAGAATTCGGATAATTTTACAATCTTTGATACTTATGAATTATTACATAGCGTGAGATGGTATGAATATAAACTATTACCAGTTCTGTCACCTGATATTTGAAAATAAAACATTGCAATTTTAAAATTGGAACAAGACGTAGGTAAAGATGAATAACCATAGAACTATTTTTCGTTGTAAGGTTGTAAGGAAAATTAGATTTCGTTTAATGTTTTCATTATTAATATCATAAATTTTAACACAATATAAACACATTTTCTCACCCTCTATTTGCGTATTATTTAGTTTATGTTGAGCTAAAGTATTATCTATTTGTGTATATGTATTTAGTGAATCTGTAGATGGTTCACTGTGTGGATATGAAGGAGACATTCCAGTTCCTGAAGATGGTGATAAACCCTAAAAAAGTACAAAAAAAATATTAAAAATTGTAAAAAATAAATAAACAATTTAAAAAAACAAAATTAAAATTTATAAATTCGCACCTCTCTGGAATTATGTAAACATGTACATGGCAGTGAACGGTGTATTGGACATTGACTTTGTTGTATTCCATAGGATTGTGCTACTGCTGCATGTAATGAATAAGGCTGAGGTGGTTGGTATGGTGGTGGGGGTTGATTTGGTATCGATGCATTACTAAACCTACTCCAGCCGTATGACCAGTAATTTCAAAGGGAATAAAAGAAAAAAAAATTCAAATAAAGCAAAAGAGCTCTTTAACTTATAAAAAATTGTTTTACAACTACACATGCAAGTATTTATATATACATATATAGTATTCATTAAAAATGTGGCAATTATTGGAAGTATAAAATTTAATTTTTAATTTATTCTGATTTGAGATGGCGTAATTTCAACACAATTTGGGTATTACATTTTTTATTCGTAGTGTAAGATTTAAAGTTAAAATGCAGAATATAAAGCAAACCTTGTCTTTAATTTGATCTTAAATTTGGTCTGCATTGGATTTACACGGCGAGTAAAGAATGTAATACAAAAAATGTTTTTGCAATTTCTGGAAATTTATCATGCAATTATTAATATAGTTGCTTTCAAAAAAAAAAGCAAACTGCAATCATGCAATTAAAAACAAAGATGATCGTAATCAAATTTATCATAATATTCTTGGATTATCAGCTTTAAAAACTTAAGCACACTTTCATGTAGAATAAATATAGCGAAAATAAACTATAGCTAACATTTTATACAAAAAAAAATTAAAAAACAAATCTTAAAATGTCAAGAAATTAAATTAAAATAAATATTAAAATAAAATAAAAACATAAAATCAAATTAAAATTAACTGACCCTTGAAAAATATCCTTTTGAATTGTTAATTCATCGGCAAATGAGCCTGCTAATTGATCTAAAGTTTGAGACTGTGCTGGTGTTATTGATGTATTTTGATAATCTGCAAGTCCTTGTGTTGAACCAAATCCCCAATCAGGTTCAACCCCAACTAATGCTGGAATTGGACTCAAACGACCACACGAACTAGCATTTGATGACGCTCTTTGACGGAAATCAGGTGACAATTGAAATCCAGCACTGTTGTTGTTTTAAATTTTGTAAATCAGTTGATTTTGTCCAAATATTTGTTGTTGTTATACAAAGGCGATGTTTTTGTTTTTTTTATAAAATAAATAATTTAAGGAAACAAAAGAAAACAAAAATAAAAAAAAATATTAAATAAATAATAAAAAATAACGGTTAAAAGAATAAGAATGTTGAAAATTAAAATTAATTAAAATAATGTCTAAAAAAAATGCTTACTAAATTTACAAAGTTTTGCTAGTACGTATGTATATGGAAAAATTTTTTTTTATATAACAATTACTGAAAGGCAGTTAGCATAGAACAGCCTAAGTAAAGCCTTCGAAATTCAACATAAGAAATTAAAATTTTCTAGTATATGCAAACCAACTAACCTAATTGGTAAAAATTTAAAAAGTTAAAGCCCCTCAAAGTCCTAAAAATGCCATTTTTTGACTATTAAATGTAACGAAACTTTATGCCTTTTAAGGTTTCGCAAACGCAGAAAAATAGCGGCTGGCTTCTTATAACGCGGCATACTATATTTGAACTTTAAAAAAACAAAATGGCCGTTAAATTTTACTGTTATTTAAAGTGCATTTTTTGCAAATTTTTAATCTCGTTTTTCTTTTAGACCGCAAATTCCAGAAGTTTGAAATTTTCATAAATTTTAAACATTAATAAACAGTTTATTTCGTTAGAAGAGAATTTTATTATTCGCACTTATTACCCTCTGAAGGTACAGACTCTACAAATTTGTAAAATATGAGTTTTCGGCACCATATATTTCCGAAACTGTGAACTTTTCCAAATTTCTATAAATGCAAAAAGCTAACGGCAAATGCCATGACATTAAAAAATGCAATTATTTTTCTTAACTCAATTAACCGAGCATAAATTAAAACCGAACTTAAATTCGGTTAAGTGCTACATTGCTAACCATTGGTTTTACCCAACTTTATTTATAGAGCATTTTAATTTCTTTATGAATAAGCAATTTCTTGGAATAAAAGAATAAATAATAAAAAAAATAACCAATAATTAAATTTACTTCAAAAATATAACAATAAAAATTATATGAGAAATGTAATTTATTCAATATTTTCATCAAACTAAAAAAAAAACCCTTTAAGAACCAAATTAGATGTCTTCTATTTGTTTCGCATATTCTACCATCTTCATTGCTATCTGCTTTAGCAAAACTAATATACCATTTACCTTTTTCAGATTTTAATAAATTAAAATCAAAATATTTTATACAGTAAATTCAAATATAAAATAAAAGTCAATGAATTCATTGTAGAATGTTCTTATAAATGCTAAACACTACAGATAACATTCGAAACATTATGAAAAAGGGGGTATTTAGAGGAAAATTTTAATCTAGTAATATAAAAAGTTTACTAACATATTACTCTGCCAAAAAGATTCTATAGTGTATCGTCTTTCTGTCTTCGAGTAGAAAAGAAGTTGTTTGTAACAAGTGAGTCGGAATCACAAACGAAAATTTAATAATATTATTGAATTTAAGTTATTTATTGGCGTGAAAGATAATCGATCGATTATTTCTTATATTGGGAAAAATATTGTTAGAAATTCTCCAAGAAGGATTTTTCAGAAGAATTCTCGTGTAGCTATATAGAAAAACATAAAACAAATTGCCGATTGCCTATTGTAAGCGATAGGGTAGACATTGACCATTCGCATCGCTATATTTTTTATTTCTTCTATCATACAAATTTTGATGAAAAGCATTGCGTCATGGCTATTATTAGCATCCAGTCAATAAATTTTAAATTGAATAAAATTAAAGGTTCAATCAAATGCACATTGTAATGAACTAATATGAAAACTACTACTATAATATTATCATTTCTATAATTATAACTACTACTATTTTCTACGTTGTAGCAACTACATTTTAATCTAAAATTTATTATTTAAGGCATGCAAAAAAAACTTTTTGTAAGAAGAAGAAAACTAAATGCAATGAAAAAAGTCATTTTACTTTTGTTGTATGAAATATGTTGTTGTAGGTAGTTACCTATGAAGAGGACTCTCTGGGAAATGATCAAGTCCCTCACTAACACTACTGCAGGGTGATGGGGTTGCATCATTGATACCAGTTATACCAGCATTTTTTAATGCTTCTACACGTTTTTTCGCTCGACCTCTTCTTTTTTCATATTTTGATGTTTCCATTGATGCTGCTCTCCGTCTTACTGATTTACCTGGTTTTGCGTCTGGATTCAACATCCACCATGAAGATTTACCTGTACCCTCATTTTGAACTCTCATAAAACGATTGTGCAGAGATAAATTGTGACGAATTGAATTCTAAAATGAAAACAAAAAAAAAGTGTTTTTTTTTTTAAATTTTTTTTTGAAAAACTAATAAGTCAATGGTAAATGTTTAATTAAAAATTATAATTATTTTTTAACAATATAATATGAACAGTAATTGGAGAACTGTATTAAAATTAAGAAAATAAAAGAACTGTGCAAATTATGGATCTTTTCATAAACGCAATATTTAGCGACATATAGTGAAAACTACCTTACATTTATGTCCATGTTGCTAGCCCAGGTTGCTCATAAACATTACCAAATTTTCGGAATAATAGAATAATATGTATATGATCGCTGTTAAATATTTTAACTGTTCTATATATGTTATAGAACAGTTAAAAATATATTGCAAACTTTACCAATTTGAACTTATTGAAAACAAGAATAGAATTTTACAGTACCTCATAGCTTTGCAACCAAATAACCAAATAAATTGAAAAAAGAACATAAGTATATTGTATTTTGAGAAAAAAGACGTACATTGATATTTGACAAATAAATTATATTTAGAACTGCCGCAAAGTTCTATGTACAAAGTGTAGCAATAATTTGTAAGAAAGTGACTGAATAATTATAGCGAATTTAATTATGATCCTACTGTTACAATTGAACCAGAATATATTCTAATATAAAAGTGTAATTTATGTATACAAAGTTTTTATATTTTATTTTTCAACGTTTCAGTTTATACGAGTATCATACATAACGTTCGCTTTTCAAACCTTTCGCATGGTAAACGAAAATGTGAACATGCATTCCTTTTATTACAATATGATTACAATCAGGGGCGCCATTTACGGCTGATATTATACCTATATGTACATATGTATGTAAATACATTTTTTATTTCTTAACATATTTCTTTAATTTAAATTCATTTCTTGTATATACAATTTCACTTGTAATAAGTCTAAAATTAATTAAGTCAATTGAAATCATAAATAATTGATTTCTACATCATTACAAATGTATGTTATCTAATCATTTGGTCAAGTACATACAATATACTCGTATATCATATATACAAAAATATGGGCTCATATACATTGTAGACATATCTTAAGCTCAAATTATAATGTAATTGAACCATTAAATTGAATGAAAATTGTTTCCACTTAAAATGCCATTTAATTTTACTAATAACGCGAAGACAGAATGTCTGAATAATTTATAAAGATAATCATAAATATACAATGAGAAACAATTTAAAATTATTTTTTTTTTATTTTTTTATTTTTTTTATTTATACTTTTGTCTATGATTTCCATTTCTACATAAAAAAGAAAAGAAAATAATGGGCACAGGAGTAGGTAATGAAAATTACCTACACTCATATAATATCCTTTATTTCTCTATTCATTCTTCTGTATTAGCTAATAATACATAAAGATATGAAGATACAAATCATAAAGAAAAAGAAAAATTCAACATAATAAAAAAAGATAATATCCTTTTTAGTCCTTTCACACAATCTTTATACATTGTATGATTTCGTATTTTATAGTAAAACATTTGGGCATTATTTCATTTTTTATGAATTGTGTCCTTTATTCAAATTAGATGATAATAAAAGAGAAAAGAACAAAAATATACTTACTTTGAAGAGAAAAAAGAGAAGAGCAGATAAAGTTTTTATTATTATTTTCTTGCATAAGTTTTGTAACACAGTGTTCAGCATAGAATGGGGAGAAAAATTAAAATTACTACTTGTGTTGTTCCCATTGTGGCTTTCGATTCTATATAAATTTATTTCCTAATTCGTGTTTCCTTAAATGGAAAAGGAACAAAAATAATGTTTCATTAATTTAACACTCTGTCATCCAACTTATTGAGGGGTCTTGTACAAAAAGTGCATTTGTCTCAATAATTCAGACCATGCGACATGGTCTCTAGCTGAACTACACAAAAAATTCCGCATCAGTTGATTACTCTGGTTTTCATAATCATTATTGTTGGGAGCCTTAAGTGGAACACCATATTTTATTATGTGCGAGTGACTATGAATACATATAATCGCCTCGAAACTTTTATTTAATTCTTATGCAAATGTGTTTTAAATCTTAAACGCACATCCATTGAAAAGTCCTTCGTATTTAAAAAAGTCAGGGAGAAATACGTATACATATACTTTTTTTTCTAAAGTAATTGATTTGAATGTTAGTTACACCAATGTATGAAAATATGTGCCAACTTTTGTAGATTTCAATTCAGTTTTTTTTTTTTATATTTGTCATGAGAGTTATATGGAATTTAAATATTAAGAAAAGGGAGTTTTTCCTCGTTTTTAGTTCAATTTTTTTATACATTTTTTATTTACTTTAGTGGAGGATTTGTATACAGTATTTACGGCTTGTAACTAGGTTTATTTGAAATCAATTCGAAAGGCTAAATTTAAGTATCTTGTAATGTACTACCGTGAGTGTAGATAAAATTGTATATTTTTTAAAGATGAGATTTATCTCTACAGTAAAGTTTTGTAAATTTAAATAAAAGGATAACAATCTATGATATTATTGCGATACAAGACAATATTCACGTTTTTGTTTGCATTAGTATTATAAATTGCTCTCTATAACTTACTGCTTACAAGTAATGTGTTTCTGCGATTTCAGAAAAGAGGAAGTGAGATTTTTTTTTTACTTATTCTAGTACTTTAACAAACTTTTTATGCTACATTTTAACACTGTTTAAGAAGAAATTTCTTGTTGAAGCTACTAAAATTAATCAAATATTAGTTACACGTTGAACCATCGGTCGAAATATCCAATGGTCCACTTTTTTTAATTTAAATTTTTTAAATTAAATATTCTTATTGCATAAAAACCCCATGATGATAGCGACTATCTTACATTTTAGGTAGAAATTATAACAAAATGTGAAAGAAATTAATTTGCCTTTAAATGCTTAAATTATTTGTTTTTGAAATGAAATATTGACCATTTTTAAGGGTTGAACGGGTTGTAGTTTTTCTAAATAAAATTGAATTAATTTCAAGTAGAGCACTGAATTCTAGAATTGAAGTTAGGGAAAAAACAAAAACATTTCTTTCCAAATTTGTGCCTTTGCCCAAATTCTTCATTCAAGGTTTACCAAGGTAGGACAAGACAATACAAGGACTTTAAATACTTTACTAAACATAATAAAAACGCAAAAGGAACATAATAAATGAAGCACAAATTATTTACTTTATTTGAACAATTTCGTACTCTCTGTAGATGAGGAAAGATCATGAAAAATATCATACTTCAAATTGTTGAAACATATGTATAGATTCAGATTTCAGGGATTTGATATATTACAAAATATTTAGTCAGTTCTTACGACGTGTTTCATAATTTTTTTTGATAAATTTTTACTACTATTTTTATCTCCAGTTTTAGAAAATTACTACAACTCGGATTTGATGCAAATAATAAAATTCATTCACTATGTGGTCACCGAATCTATCATAGCTTATTGCTTCAACCACTTAAATTTTCAAATTACAAGATATTAAAATTACATTTAGAAAAATACTTCGTTATATTTAATTTGATCGAAACCAACATTGTTTAGACTTAATTTTGGTCTCGTAAAAATCTATTTAATATAGTATAAATATGATAAATATCCAAATAATATACGAATATACAAAAAAAAAAATAAAAGAAATCCTAAAAATACAAACTACGAGAAAGGATACTAGAATTTCTTTACCTCTATTATAAAATAAAATAAGAAATATAAAAATAGAAAATTTCAATTCAGAAAAGAAAACGATTTTCCCAAAGTAGCATCATCCAAAATTATTTATTCGAACTGATATATGCAAGTGTATATATACATACATATATCTAAACACAAACTTACTCACACTAGTATCAAACTTATATATACAAATAATATTTTTTAAGTTGTGAAAGAATAAAACGGCAAGTAGGTTTTACTGTTTTCATAACTGATTCATTTTTTATTCTGTTACACGTTTTCACAACCCCACTTGATTGCGATGCCGTTAAAACACCCCCACAATCTACCACATATAACGGCGCCACTTAGTCGATCAAATCGACGGTATAAAAGAAAAGAAAGAAAACTAATTTTTTATTTGTATCTTATGGTTTTCCTAGATACACACACATACATATTTTTATCTTGTTATGTATGTGCATATAATATACATATGTATATCAATTTGTATACACGTAACGAAGTTGCCTTATTTTAACCCATAATATTCTCTATGTCTATTATATTAAAGTTACATATTAAAATATTGTAGAATTTTTTAAGGAATTTGCAAAACGACTCACTATTTTCTATATTTTTTTTTCTTTTGTCAATATTGTACGCGAAGGGTTTTGTTCCGTAAAAGAAATTGCACAGCGAATTGAATAATTTGCTTTCTAAACAATTATCGAAAGCATATTCTTTTCTTGTAGAATTTTTAGCTGACTATTTCTAATAAAAGGAAGGAACACGATCAAAGTATTGGAGCAGATTTCATGATCGCCGACAATTTTTTTAGATAATGCGTAAACCACTTCAGCAGACATTCGTGACGTGATGCTTTCAGAAGGCGGATATTTTATAATATATATTCACGTAAGCGGAGAGGGTATTAAAGATGCATAACTGAAAATTTATATATATGTATGCATGTAAGTATGACCTTTGGTCCCTTACAATTTATAGATAAAATTAAAATCTTTATTTCGTGTTTGCTTTCTTATTTCAGTGACTTATGAATATCAAATCAATGGAAGAAAAACTATTTTTATACGCTAAACAAATTTCCAAGTTATTTACACCCTTATCCTCCTATTATTTTTTCAAATTTATCCTGATATAGTTATTTATTATTAATTTCTGCATTTTAGTTACTTAAGCGGATTTGACAAATTTTCAATGTAAAAATAAAGATTTTGAATAAGCACATATAGACTGTCAACTTTGATTTTTATAGTCTACATAAAGATCGTTTTTTACTTATGATGATCTTAAATGGAAAATTTATTTACCCAATTTTGTAAAAGAGTACATGCTGAACAAAAAAATAAGTAAAAATGAATCGTTTGAAAAAAGTAAGTTACTAACCACCAATTGTCATATTGAAAAGGCCATTTTCATGAAAAATTATAAATTGCTATAGACATTTGAGTTCAATTGACTTCATACATATAGATAACCATATCTGTATTTTGGGTTATCAAATATTATAATATAAATAGAATTTCCTATCGTTAACAAACATATTTTAGGATACATGCATATATACATATATTACGTACATTGTATATAATATGTTTTATATTATGTACATGAAAGTACATGGGAACGTGTAAATAATCATATAACTTGTATTTTTTATTTTATCTTTGAGATACAAATACGTTATCTTACAGGGTTTTTTTCCCTTTATTAACAGTATATTCGATGAATTCATTCGTTTTTGTTAGACTAAATAAAGATAACGAGCTGACTGAAGCAAAAAAAATTAAATACATGTTTGCTATACATATGAACCGTACACTTATATGTTTGTATCGCGTGTAAAAATATGCTAACATAGTTATGCAAGTTATAAATTGTGAATTTATAGTTTGCACGCAGTTTCAGGAAAGAGAAAGTATAAAGAGGAGAATCATCTTACAAAAAAATATGCACGATCTTACAAAAAAATCACAAATTCATTAGAAATTTCAGTTGTAATGAAAACATATCTAGGAAAACTTGAAAAGACCTTAAAAATATTAAGACGAGAAAGAAAAATTATATAATTAAATAAAAATTATTAATTAATGATCACTAAACAATTAGAGAATATGATTTAAGTCTTTTTCAATTACAATTCAATGAATGAATACTCCAAACAAATTTATAGCCTTCGTATTATTAGACTTTGAACTTGAACAAAAAGTTCAATTATTTTAAGATCGTTATGTAAAATATTTTATTTAATTTTAATTAAGCCTGCAATAATATTGATAATTTTTTATTTATTACCATAAATTGTTTAATTTTATATATATATATACTATATTATATATGTGTGTGTTTGTGATAAGACAATATAAAATTTTATGAAACAAAAAAGAAATGTTTAGCACTCCCCAAAAATAATTTTTGGGGAAGAAAGCCTTCCATTAAATTTAATTAAAAATTGGAATGCAAATTTTAACTAATTGAAATTTTAAACAAATAATTTGGTGTTTTACAGCACTTGCAATCCGATTTACGACAATTGCTTAATTCTCGATCAATATTAAGAAATTACTCTCCATGATTATGCCATATTTCACGTATACGCTATATGCCCAAAAAAATTAAATATGCCTAGATTACAAAAAAAAAAATTATTGAATTTTAAAAAGTTTGTACTAATTAAGCATTGGAAGTTATTATAGATCTACATAAAAGTATGCTGCATGTATAGTTTGAGGTTCAAGCATGTTGGCAATCAATCGTTCGTTTTATAACAGGACGTATCAGTATAGGATCAAAAGCGTTTAACATTAAACCTCGTCTTTTTTACACATAACATTTATTTCGGTTTGTTTCTTTAAAGGTTCATTTTTTATAAGCTTTGCTTTAAATACACTTTTAATTAGAATTTCAATAAAATGCCTTCATTTCAATAAAACCGAGTATGCTAAACAAGACTTTTCCAATACAAAAAATGCTCCATAATTATTATCCTTGTAAAAATTTTGATCACACTATAGTACATATAAAGTTTTTGGATATCTACTGGGCCAATATGACATTTAGCGTGACTTTTTTGTCTAAAAACTTTTTGACACGTAATAACTTTCATAAGTATAGACACTTGTTGTTTTTATCTCTAATTGCAGGAATCTTCATCTCTCTAATTGCAGTGAATCTAAGAAACTGCATTTTATTTGTACAACTTCACATTATTTGTTAAACTTAGCGAACAGAACATTTTTATAACAAAAAATTAAAATTTCAAAAAAATATTTAAATTGTTTTTTTCAATTATTATTTTTTTTTTTGTAAAAATATAAAATTGAAAAAATTTGCATTCAATTTAGAAAATTTCTTTTCCGCCTCCTTTTTATATTTTTGCAACATGCTAAACATAATACACTGATCCCATTACAAATGCATTCATTTATTTCAATTCTTTTAAATTTTATGTCTCCTCCCGATATTCCTTTAACCTTTTTTTTTTTGTTTTTTCAACCTCGAAAGGGAAAAGGGAGAAGAAAATTTTCTTTAGAATCATCAACCAGATATTTCAAATTGCTCAATTTTAATATGGTTAGCCAAAATGATTTTGTTAAAGATATTGTATGAAAAGAAAAAGAATGTTATTTCAACTAACACAACCTTACAGTTTTATTATATTACAATGTAGTGAAGACCAAGGAAAGAAATACAATATAGTACGAGTATAATCAGATTCTTATGGATAATTGTTTCTTATTTTATTTTGATTGTGTATTTGATTAGAATCAAACAAAATGTATTTCTGATCAACTTCTTTTTATGATTCCCGTTAGGAGGAAATTTTAAAGAATTTCGGAAAAAAGGAGATATTTTAAATTTGTAATCAGTTTTCTCTTCTAAAATATTTTACAATGTTTTCATGCTTGTTCTGGTAAAATTTTATTATTAAAAAAATTTTTGAAAATGACATCTTTTAAAGGATATACAAATAACATAGGAAGTAGATGCCTTTATATAAAAATTCATCTGGACTTCATATGGAATAATAATCAAAGTACTTAACGTTGATTTGAAAATTCAAAATTTTTCTATATATTCACAATATCTTAATTTCAAAATTTTAATATCATTGACAGTTCAATAAAACTTATGTCATAATTTCAAGTGGAGAGGTTCTCAAGAATTTAAATGGATATAGTTAATTGTATTTGTTTCTAAATAGACGGTTGAGTCAAAAGATTTACTTGATAATGAGATCAATTGATGAGATTTGATGATGATCAAAATTTAATTGTTTTTTAATGAACTATTTACTTTCGGAGTTGGATACTTCTGTTTTACGTAGGTCTACGATATTAAACATAATCTCAAACTATAACTTTAAAGAAACGAATGAAATTTATTAAATTCATTTATTAACATACTTATATCAAAATATTCTGCAACTGTATATGTAAATGAAAATGTAAAATCTGTTATATTATAAAATTAATGTAAATTCAACTTTTAACAGTATAAGATATTCATTTTTTCTCAAACTTAATTTCAAACAATGAAATATTTTTATGATTTACAAGGAAGAGGATAAATGATCTATACGAACTACACCCTACAATAAGAGACAAGAAAAGTGATGAACTTTGTATAAATCACTACAATATATTATAAATGGAGCTACTAAATATAATTGATGTATTTTTTTATTAATGTAGGTATAATTGCAATAAGCAATATGTTAAAATAATTTGTCAATTAAAAAGAAAATTTTCTAATAGAAGAATAATCCAAATGAAGTCAAGAACTCATAAATATAATTCATTTTCCATATACGTTAAATGATTATAAGTTAGAATCATAAATTTTTCCAATAACTTTCATTCATTTGATTTAAAATATTTCAAATTACATATTCCGTTTAGCAATTCAAAATTAATAAATTTTATAAAACTCATTAGAGTTTTGTTCGACGCGAAACCTTTTAATTTAAACTAGATAACCTCAAATAATAATTAATAATTTAAAACTAAAATATAATTATGAAAATATAAGAAAAAGTAGTTTTTAAACTAGTTAACCTTATCTTTATAATATACTAATATATTTTCTAATTTCTGATGCTTGTGCATATTATGTGCTTTTATCTAATTTGCATTAGTTATAAATTGTGATATTTTAATCCACATTTTATAATAGTATATTAATTCTAATATTATTCAAATGAACTACACTATATAGTCATAAATTAATATATTATAAATTTTATTAAAGTATTTATGTAGTGTGAAATGTCATAATGTAGTTATGTATTTTTTATTTCCATTTTTATGTTTTTGTTTTTTCAAGTCTTAAAAATTAGAATTGGAAATCCATCGAATATATTAACATGAATTTTATAAATGCAAAAGAACATGCGCTCCCAATTTTATTTTTCTGTATAGCGTTATAATCTGTTATAGAATTGCAGAACACGTCATATAAATATAACGCTGAAAAATATTCAAGTATATTTTAGATTTGGAGAATGCTAAAATATTGTTTTTGAAAAAGGAAAATTTTATTTCACCTATAAATTAATGAATTTATTTCTTTTCCTGTCAAATTCTATAATTATAGTTGCTACATAACTTTGTATAATTTCCAGTTCTGGCGCCAGAAATTACAAATATTTCCAATTTAGTTTGAATAAAAATTAATTTTCGGACTTTCAAACAAATTACATCTTTATTATTTCATAAGATTTACGAAAAAAGGATCTGAAAACAGTAATTATCTTGAGTTTTTAAAAATACAAGATCTAACAGCACCAAAAGCAAACAATTTATCAAAAATCTCATATTTCATGTTTAAATTAATTCGAAACCAATATAATTTGCAGATACAGTTCTAATGACTGCTTTCTATTTTTCAATGGTCTGTATTAATCCAAAGCATTACAAGACATAATTCCGGGTGAAAAATTTAAAATTTAAACAACATTTTTTTCAAAGCAAAATCAAAATTACTAGAATTTCAATTCCATATTGATGATAGAACATTAATTTTCAACCGAATTTCGACTGTACATGTAACACATGTATAGTAACATGTATAATACCCCCGTAGTAAAGTTAAGAGATGTAGCATTCAGTTTTATTGAAAATAAATTTATTCAATAAACGATTTTTTTTATTACTTATTCTCAGTTTCAATTTATAGAAGAGCAAATACTAATTCAACTTAATTGAATAGAAGTATATGTTTTATGAAACACATACACAACAATACATTAGTAGTACCCCGCTCATAAAATATGTATAAAATTTATTTCCGGAAAACAAAAAGAAAAAAGGTTAAACGCAAATAAATTGCATTTTATATGTTCTTAATGTTTAAATGTCATAAAAATATGTAAGAATGAATATGTCAAGACCGTTGTTATTTAATGTCAATTTGATTTCAATGCTCTTTCACTAAAAAATTATGAAATTGTAGAGTGAGAAGAAACGCTTAAACAGATTGCAAGTCAGTGATTTTATTAATTTTTTTTCGCAATAAAAGTTTATGATGAAGCACTTTTGTTAATTTTACGTGTATTTAGGTATGTACATAAGCAAAATTCAAGAAAATAATAAGAAGATATGTATTAAAATTTAGAAAACAGAATATGAAAATTATAATTACTAATTAGTTAAAATATATAGTCATTAAATCACTTACAACTTTACTGGATTATTTCTAATATCAATTGTTTTATGAAATATAGTTGGGTCAAACCAATGCTTTGCAATGTACTAAAAATATTTTTAAAAACAATCTATATATTTGCTTTATTAAAATTACTTTCATATTCATATACAATTATTTCATAGATTGCATACATTAGGGATAATACTAGAAAAAACTGAAAGAGGCTTTAACTTAATGTTTAGAACATTATTAAGGGTTAATTGCATGAGTTAAAAAAAAAATTGGAAAAGCTTGCGTTCTCGGAAATATAAAGTGCAAAAAATTCGGAATTTACACGTTTCGGAGGCGATAACTTGAGAGGAGGTGGAGATCGAAAGTCGTCAAACGAAATTAACTATATTTATTGGAGTCTAAAAGCTGCCAAATTTCAGAATCCTAAAAGTTATCGTTTAAATAAACCTTATCGAAAATTTGAAAAAAAAGTACCCTATAAGTAACGGTTTACTTTAACGGTTTTTTTGTTTTTTTAATGTTCAGTTGTGCTGTACCACGGCAGAAGAACGATGCTGTTTTCTATGTTTACGGAATTTAAAAAATATTTCGCTACAATAAATAGTTAACTAATGAAATCAAAGGGTTTTGAGGGCTATAACTTTTAGAGGGTAGAGATAGGTGAAAATTTTCTTCTACGGAAATAATTTTCTAGCAAAGATCTATTTCTCAGAGTGAAACTAGTAACCATTTCTTTGTTCAAAATATTTTTGGAAAAATTTTAATAAGAGCAGATAACTCAATTCAACTAACTCAATTTTTTTTTCTTCTTCACTCCTAGGAGGAGTATAATTTCCTTGCGTCATAGACTAATACGAAATAATTCTATAATGACTTATCGATCCATAAAATGTATTGCAAAATTTAAAAAAAAAATAACTAATTTTTCAATACAAAAATTAATTTTCTTATACACGCATAATATAAGTACTTATCTCAACGTATGTATATGATTACAAAATTTAACGATATTAATTTCTTAAGAATTCTTCAAGATAAATTCTTTATTCAAATTTCTGAAATTAACTTAACCCAATTCAAATTGAATGATTTTCATTTGACCATCAGATTAAATTTAATTCGATTTATTTAAGTTTAAATCTTTGAATTTTTTATTTCTTCTCTCTTTTGGTTGACAGATTTCCCGTAATTTTTTTTTTTGTAATACTTTGCACAAATTCATTGAAATTGTATATGTAGATAAATAACGTATAAATCTTAATAATCTACATAATATTCAAAAAAAAAAATCCCAATATTCTCATAAGGCAACTTCAGAATATTTAAAAAACAATTACAAAATTGTTAAATTTAAAAAAAAACATTTTTTTTTCTAATAGGCCTTCTAACAATTGCAAAACTTTTTTCATTTAAAGTTTTATCCGTTGTTCTTAATTTTTTTTCTTGTATTCTTCTTTTTTCTCTTATGATTTATTCAGGCGCAAAACGTTTTCATCAATTTGAATGAGGCACTTAAAAATCCTTAAAAGTGTAAATATTTGAAATTGTGTAAGAAATCAAAAAGTTCTTAATATTGTGAAAGAATATTCTGTTTCAAAGGGAATGAAAAGTACGAGAAAAGAAAATAGAAAAAAATTGTTGTACTTACTGAATTTTGGTCCTGACATCGTAACTTATTATTACTTGCAAAGTTTTCTTATAAATTTCGAAGAAAACTTCGTTAATGCTTTATATTCTCTGCCGCCTTTTTTCTAATAATGCAATGAAATTAATTTTACTGACGTTCCGAAATTATTTTGAAAATTGAGTATTTAAGGTACTTAGTAGTTTGTTAAATTTTAAGATTTAAAATAAGATTCTTTGCAAAAAAAAATTAATTATTATCGATATTTTAAATTTTAAAACTTTATTAATTAAAAACTATTTAAAAATTTGTAAAACTTGTCATATTTTGATCTTAATTTTAATTTTTCCGAACTTGACAAATTTAAAAATATTCTAAAAATAGTCTTTTATTTTCAAGTTGTAACAGTTCCTGATATTTTGTTGACAACAACGAAGAAAAATTATAAGAAAAAATTAAAAATTAAGGAAATGTGCTCTCAACTTAAACACGATTTTGCATTTAAAATTTTAAAAAAATTTGCTTAACTATATATCGAAAACTTCAAGTTACAAATCGATTTCAATTGAGACGTTAACAAAAAGGACATACTTTTACCTTCTTGCTAAGGGATAAAGCCTTAAGAGTTATTGGAAAAGAAACAAAATTAAAATTAAGATTGATGGATTTCCAAAAAAAAAAATCAAATTTCTTACCTTATTAAAAAAAATTTTATTTAAAATCTTGGATAAACTTTGAAAAAATGAGGCACAACTGAGAATAAAAACTTCAAACTACGACAGTAAAAAACAAAAGTTTTTATAAATAACTCAAAGAAAAATCAAAATATGTCAGTAATTAAAATGTAAAGAAAATCGTTCTCGATTAATTTGCAAACGAGATAAAAAGTCGTTTTTTAGTGAAATCAAAAGCAATAATCAAAACAACAATATTTTCTGTTTTCAGTTTGAAGTACAAGTTTAAAAATCTTCTTGGAAAAAACAAAATGGATTGCCCTTAACCAGCTTTGCCAGTCATTATATTTTTCAGTGCAAATTTTCAATAATCTATCACTTTATTATTGACGGATTTACAGTGCTCCCACGGTTGCGGAGTTACGGTCTTCGGGGCCTTATCACGAGGGTGGGTCTCGGGCGTGTGCTGTAGGATTTGCTCTGCACTCATAGGGAGGAGACACAATAGACAAGGTCAAGGTGCACGTTAATACAAATCTACGGATTCACTAAGTGAAATTAATTTCTACCTATTTAGCTCATATTTCTTAAATATCACTAATTTGGTAGAGTTTTTCAGACGCTCAATTTTTAATAAATGGCAAAGTACCAATTTGTATGATTCAGAAGTGTCAGGATTTAGAAGTCACAAAAAACCAAGATATATCACATTTCGATTTTATGAAGAAAAATCAATTAAATTTTATTTGGTAAACTTGAAATTTAATAAAAATTCTATTTCGGGCAAGTTTTATTTGGTGTTTTCTTTTTTTAAACTAAGACGCTGGTCACTCTACATTTATCTGAAATACAAATTTAACTTAATTCAAAATTTATAAAACAATTCATTTAGAATTGTAAGATCAAAGAACAGAATATCATTTTCACTGCTTCTTTGCACACATTAAATTGGAATTTGATTATTTGTATGCCCTTAATAAAAAACAAAAAAAGAGCAATCCAAGTGATTTGTTCTTAAAAATTTCCTAATTAATTTAATGTCTTTTATTCAATACAAGTATACATTACAAAATATATCCAAATAAAAATTTCTAAAATTATAAATTTAGAAGATTAAACGTAGACACATGCATTTTAAAGGATTATTTGTTTAGTCATTTAAAAAAGTTTTTATTTTTCATAAAAATCAAGGAATTTTAATTGATCTGCTTGCCTTACAAATATATCACAAATCAAATTGAACAAATTAATTTAAAGGGGGACAATATGAGTCTTCGCTGAAATGAAAGATGCCTCCTTTTTTTTTTGCTGTAAGAAATTTACTAATCAAGTAATTCAAATCAAATAATTTAAGATGTTCATTTGAAACAGACCCAGAAATAAATGAAGAATAAATGAAGTAAAAAATGTATGAAGTATCTTTAGATTTAACTCTGTTCCCGGGAGCGGCTTAGATTTCTACTTTTTTGCTGTGAAGCCTTATAATAAATTGATTAGGTCTTGAAGTTATAATTGCGGCCTAACCAAAAATTTTATCAACCCGCAAAAAATTATAGGATAAACAAATTAGCAAAAAGCAACTTTTATTTTTCATAATTTTATAAAAAAAAATAAGACTTTCCTTACTTAATTGGCTTTTTTCATATATGTACGTAAATTTAATTTTATTCACACTTAACTGTGAAATCGAAACGCACTTATCGTTCATTGACATTTTTTTATTTAATTTTCGCTGTGTTACCGTTATCAATTTTACAACCATTTTTTATATTCTCTATTCTTTTTTTTTTCAACAGAGCAACAATTTCTACACGTAAAAAAAAATTATGTCGAATTTTTAAATGAAAGTACATACATAAGTATGTGATTGCGCTGAAGAGTGCTTCTTATTTTACTAGTAATTTTTACGTAAAATTTTATGAGAAGGAATTTTTAGATTACAAAATGACGACAACTATAAAAAAAAATTATTAAACAAGGGTCAGAAAATTTCTTATTTAAAATTTATAAGTCACATAAGTATTTGGGTGAAACCCCCATAAAGTTATAAATACCTATATTTAACCAGACACAAATATGTACATAAATATGTAAATATGTACTGTATTAGCACTACACAAAAATTTTTTCGCGAAAAAAATTTCTACTTATACTATAGAATTATTTTACGTGATATGTGATATCGCTTATCCCACATGGAATTCAAATTTATTATCGACGTCAGTATACTTTTCAAATCATAACATCAAGACATTTTTTTTTTTGACGTTCGAACAGTTTTGCTTTTTTATTTATTTTATTTTAAAGATTATAGTTTCAATATTTTGGTATTAATACCTTTTACACATGTGTTAATAAGTACAAATTATAAATTATGACCCCATCTACCTCAAATGGAAATTACCAGGGTTGACGTTATGTATTTAACAAAAAATTTGTCAGAGTTCATATTATATGAATGATTGGACAGTTAAAAAATTCGAAGAAAATTATATTTTTAAGTATGTTTAATTAGAAAAAATAAATCTGCGTCAGATTTTCTAACAAAAATTTAATTGTGTACAAACTACAAAAAAGTTTAGTAATAAGCATGCAATTAAGCGGTTAGAATGGAACTAATCTTGTAAGGATTTACTTAATGTGTTCTTATAATTGCCACAACATTCGACTCCAAATAAGATAAAGTAAAAAAAAAAGATATGTATCAATATCACACTCATTCACTCATTTACTATTTCAAATGATCTAATCTTTTCTAATCAAGCTTACCTTAATTCTGGTAAAATTCGACAAAAAAGAACTTCAATTACATGAAATTTACTATACCATTCAGTAACTAAATGGGACTTGATTTTTTTTTGACAATTTTTGTAAAAGAGATTTAATCAACCCTGCAATAATAATGCCTTTAAATGAAATAACCAAATTTTGAATTAATTAACATTATAAAGCTAAATGTTAACGAAAAAAATAACAAATAAATTGATAAGATAAGGCAAATTTATTAATTATAAATGTTCCTGGGCGAAATATGCATACATGTACTCATTGAGGCGATTTGATTTTAAAACATAGCAATTAAATAAAAATTTGGCAGATTATTTTTAATTATTTGGGTACTTGAATTTTAGATTTTATGAATTTATATGTATATATACATATAAATATTTTGTATAAAAGTTATCAGTTGAATAGAAAAAAAGGTAAACTTTGTATATTGAAATATACTATTTATACACGTATGCAGCTATTAAAAACTAAAAATAGATAGGCAATGGAAATTTCCCAGAAATTTTAAGAATATTTCAATTAACTTATACTTGATGGTATCGTTAATAGTTGCGATTATTTAATCGATAAAAAATTTATTTCATATGACGTTTTAAATTTGGAATATAATGTTTAAATTTGGATAATGTTTAAATTTTTATATCTATCAAAACGCACCCTGATTTAGCTTGAATTAGTAGAAGAACATCGAAGTGCTATCCAAGTATCAAAATTATTATTACGAATATATTTTCGCTTGTCGAATTTGGAATGGTAACCCTTTGATTGTATTCCGAGACGTATTCTAACTTTATATTTTATGATAATTAAATTAAATATTAACACAAATATTGTATAGCTGAATTTTCCAATTAATTTACAGAAAAAAGACTACATAAGCTCTCTGCAGTTAAAAACGTAAACATTGGTTTCAGGCTGATAATTCGTTCAAGTCTTTTCATATTACCCTTTTTAATTTACAATAAGAGTCTGAACGTCTATCTCGGCAAGTGAGTAACTATCATAATATTTATATCGTAATTTTCGAGTGAGAAGGATTACTGGGTATTGTGTATCTCGTTTCTATAGTGTATTCAAAATTTATTCATTTTGTTTTTGAAAAAGAGACAATCAATAGATACTCTGAGAAAACATACAAAATTCAATTGAAAAAATTAGTATTTTTATTGGAAAAATGAGATATCCGTTAGGAAAACGGCGAATTCTGATTTGAAAGTGAATAAAAAGTGAGTAAAAAAGCGAGATACACGATTAGGTTCTAAATATTGTTATATAAAATTCGGTAAATTTCATAAAATTTGTTTAGCGAATATTAAAATTTTTGTTTCGAATTTTTGTGCTTTGAGTTCGCCCATTTTTTTACAAGATCTTTTAATCCATTTATAATTAAAAATTAATGAACCTTTTCTTGCTATAGTAATGAAAACCTTTCAATTATATATTATAATTAGTTAAAATTTTATAATCTATATGCTTATTACTAAATTATAAGATTTATACACAATTTTCTCTTATCAAAAGCTAATTAGATTTTTTATTATGAATTGTTATCGCAACTGCTTTTGGTCTTTTTTATACCCTCTATCTATCTCTCTCCTTCTTTTTATACTTAATTGTATTGTCTGTAATTTATTTGTGTATACGTGTACTAAGGAAAAATCGCGCAATTAGGTCAATAGTTTTTTATTGAATTCTATTTATAAAACAACTAAATTATTAAAATGTCAATATAATCACTTTATTTTATATGATCAAAATTATTGATTAAAATATGAATATTATATAGTTAAATTTTTAATTTTTATATACAGAATTCAAGTTAAATAAAATTGAGTGATTTTAAAATAATGGACTCGCCCTCAAATAAATGTTAATTATACTGACGTTATTGTTATCGAATTTATAATTGCATCTTATCAAAATAATTGAATTCATTAAAAGTAATGAAATTTATTGTATAATTTTTATAACATATTGGTAATTAAATGATGAAGCGAAATTCACTTTTGTGAATTTTAATTAAAAAATTTCTCATAATTTATACGAATTTATTTGAATTGAATTTTATTTGAGAATTGAACTTGAATAGAAAATTTATTTTTAAAGATGTATCAAAAATATAAAAGAGCTACATGTTAGTACACCTTAAAAATTTGCCAATTTTCCAATAAAAATGATTACACTTGTATTATGCGTCACATGCATGTAAGAAAATATTACAAACTTGTGACGCAATTAGGTTTAATACTTAAAGTAGGTCAATTAATTGGGAAATTTCACAATATTATATCTGCTGTTTTTTTATTCTGATTGTAATCAATTTTATAATAGGCAAATATTTCAATAATATTCCACAAAGAGCAAAAAAATCAATATAAATGTACTCGTTCGAGTACCCACTCAATATGAATGTTCACTAATAAATATAAATAATAAAGTTGGGTCAAACCAATGGTTTGTATTGTAGCACTTTTCCCTTCAACAAGTGAAAATTCTGCTTTTCAATACAGTCTATGTATAGCTATCACACTATTAAAATTATTTTCATTCATATACAAAACTATTTCTAGGATTGCATATATTTAGGATGACGCATATATGCAGTCTTTGAAATAAAGCAAAAATTAATATAAAAAGGGGTTAACATAATGCTCGATTTTAAGGGTTAATTGTGTGAGTTAAGAAAAATAATTATATTTTTTAATTTCATGGAGTTTACCGTTAGCTTTTTGCGTTTATAAAAATTTGGAAAAGCTTGCGGTTTCGGAAATATAAGGTGTCAAAAATTCAAATTTTACGAATTTCAAGAGGTGATAACTTGAGAGGGGGTGGAGATGCAAAAAAATTTTCTTCTAACAAAATAAACTATTTATTAATATCTAAAAGCTCCTAAAATTTCAAGCTTCTACAGTCTGGGGTCTAGAAGAAAAACGACATCAAAAATTTGGAAAAAAAGGACTTTAAATAACGGTAAATTTGAACGGCCATTTTGTTTTTCTTAAGTTGAACTATAGTATACCGCGCAAGGGGAAGCAAGCAACTGCCTTTCTGCGTTTGCAAAATTTCAAAAATGCTTATGGTTTCATTGCAACTAATATTTAAAAAAGGCCATTTTTAGGGTTTTGGGGGGGTATAACTTCTAGAGGAGGGGAGATAGGTAAAAATTTTGTTCTACGGAAATAAGTTTCTAGTGAAGATCTATGTACGTATGAAATTTCAGCTTTCTATCTTCAAAGGTGTAGAAGTTTTGTAAACAGACACACGGACAGACGGACGGACGGACGGACGGACGGACGGACGGACGGACGGACGGACGGACGGACGGACGGACGGACGGACGGACAGAGTGAAACTAATAAGCACTTTTTTCAAAAAATTTTTTGGAAAAGTGCTAAAAAGAGTATATACATTAAATCCATACACACACCACATATTATAATTATCTACATCAAATTAAATTTAATGAATTTTTTAATTCATCCATTATTTAATTGAATAAATAATAAAAAGAAAAATTTAAATACTTTAATGTTAAAAGAACTTTTAAAAGAAAATTTGCGCTCATGTATTCATTAAAGAACTTAACGAACGCATGAATATTAAAACGAAAACGTGTTTAATAATATTCTATATTTAATATGAAGAATAATTTTTATAAGTTTTTATTCACTTAATTTTATTCTTAAAGTTCTCATGTCGTCTACAAAATAAATTTTATTATAGTTCTATTCTTTTTACCGACCGTATTGTGTAAACAATAGGTAGGTTATGTGATGGCAACAAATTTTGCATATCGAGTTTTCGATGGGAACGTACTTCTCCATAGTAGGGAAGTGTAAATAAACTATTTTTAGCAACCTGTCGGTCTGTCGGTCTGTGTGTGCACGCGTGTATCTCAAGTTCGGCTGAACCGATTTTGATGAAATTTTATATGTAAGTTAATTTCCACCATGGCACGGATCGATCAACTTTTGGGATATATCAGGCCTCGGGAACTGCACTTTTTAGCGGGCCTGTTTTACATTTTTGAACATTTTGAAGAAAATGTTCAACCGATTTACTTGAAATTTTATATATAAGCTCAGCTCGACCGTCGGCGAAAATTCCTGTGTTTTGGAAGAAATCAGGCATCGGCAACTAAACGTTCTCTACGGGCCAAATATACATTTTTGTGTATATAAAGAGAAATAATCAACCGATTTCATTGAAATTTAATATATGAATTCCTCGTATTAAAACAATGAACATATAAATTTTTTGGAAAGATCAGGGCTTGAAAACTGATTTGCGGGCCGATTTTACATTTTTCATCATATCTACGGAACGAATTGATGGAATTTCTTGAAATTTGATATTTGAGCTCTGGTTGTTACCGAAACTAACTGGCGAGCATTTCAGGGAATTCGGGTAGCACAAAGCGAAACTTTACTAAGAGCCAAATTTACATTTTTCTAGGTATGTTAACTATAAGCTTACTAATGTCCTAAAAATTGGAAAGAAGTATATAACAGACATTTTTATAATATTCTGTAACATTTTCATTTAACTAGACAATACACAATGCGGTCGGTTATGTGCTGACCACATCAGATTTTTTTTACTAAATTGCTGCGAGTATATTAAAATATTGTGTATTCTTCATTGTATATTATTATTTTTACTATTGTATATTTTTTATTCCATTTGTGAAAATGTTATGTATGTTGTGTAATCAAAAAGTATCAGGAATTTTTATTAGCGATGACAGAAATTTTTATGATACACTTGAGTTTAATAGGAAAAATAATTACAAATTTGGCACAAAATGTTTTGTTCTTTGCATCATTCCGGCTTTTTTTAGATGCACGCGAAGGCGGTTTTGATTCGTGCCATTTATCAACAACCATGTACTCGAAAATTTTCAAATTAAATTAATTGATAAAATTAACACACGATTGTACGAAAATGAATTGAATTTGAAGGCCATAATTGAAAAAAAACATATTTCATTCCCGTATTTGACTGCGGACTGTGCCCATATCAATAATTCCTCTCATATTACAAATCCATCGGATATTTTATAATTCTGCCCATAGTTCATTACAGCTAAATACAATAATACCCAAAAATTTTACACAAACACAAAAAAACAATTGAAAATACCAAAATTTTCGCATGATTTTTCGACTCTCCTTCGTATTTTTTATATAAAATCAAAATAATATCTACCAACTTTCTGTAATATAATCATACAAAAGAAGATGGCACATAAAAACGAATAAATTATGATGAATGAAAAACTTTGTCCAAGTGACACTTTGTTAAGCTCTTTTTCTTTTTATATCGATTTACTCAAATCGGTCTGGTAATTCTATGAAAATGTCGTAATTGATTGCTATAAAAATGAGAAAAAGAAAAGAAACTTTTATTTCCCCCCTTTCCTTTCCGGTATTACTAAAATTTTACTATAATTTTTGTTTGTATTTTCTCAATTTTTTTCATACTCCTTCAAGTAATTTGCAGGTTTCATCGTCTTTGCCATTTATTTTATTTTGTTTTAAGGTTATAAAAAAAAATATTTTAAAAAATTTTTTTCATAATTTATTTTTAAAAATAAAGTTTTCTTTTAACTGTTCATCGATTAATTTTATGTTTTAGAAATTATTTGCAATCATTATTGGAAAATTTTTAAGCTGAAAATGGAAATACACTTGAGAAAATTTGACATAAAATGGAATTCGAATGTTTTATGAAGGTTTTTGACGCTTTCTCTTTTGATTTTTTATTGCCATTTTTTTATATTTTTTTTCGCTTTTATATTTTGCTTACTGTTTTGAAGGTATGGAATGATTTAAAAAATTTATGGAATTATCGGCATTTATATTTTTGCATAGCATTCATTTGGTTATAATTTTAATGATTTATTTCAAATAAACTTGTGTGAGTCAGATTTTATAATTAATGTGGGTTGCGATTCAAAATATTTTGCTCCAACTTAGTATAGCATCCAATATTCAATGAGAATTAATAAAAGTTGAAATAATTACATTGATTTTTTAGTATAAATGTAGCATAAGCCTAAATTTTTCCAAATTTTAATCATTAGGTGAACGAATTGAAATTTTTAAAAATAGATATGCCGTCATTAAAACTTTTAAATATTACATTAAAACAAGATTTAAAATATAAAATCATTTAAATCTAAAAAGCCTTCATTCACCTTTCACTTCATATTATTAGACAGCGAACACACTACGGTATTATAGTGGCGTTATGCTTCAGCTTTAACGCTTATCTTTTATCAGTAAAATAAACGTCAGTCAAAATGAACGTAATAAAGAAAGTATAAATTTAATTTCCAAAATATTTAAACTCTATCTGGAATGATTTTCCTGAACTTAACCTATAACTAATTCGACTGTTTTTTATTCTACATAACACGAAAAACTTAAATATTAAAAAAAAGTACGTTAAGGTAAGAGCTCTCTAAAACAATGGTATTTTTTTTATCACTGTAATCGGATATTGTTATTTAAAATCGTTTTAGATTGAATAGTTCTGAGTTCTTTACAATCAAATAAAGAAGCACTACAATTTAGTATTTAGAAATGATCACGTCAGGCCTTTCTTATTACACTAATATTAACGCTCTCAAAATATTTATACCTAAAACTATTAACCTATATTATACCCAAGTAAATATTCTGATTTTAAAATGTAAAGTGACGTAATTGAATCTGTAATCGATTTTCAAATTTCGATTTGGTTGTTGTTTTAATTTTCTCCACTTTTTTCTTTTTATAAATTTTGTTAGTATGATGTATAATTTTACGGTTATGGTGTCGAAATATTAGAATTCATTGTCTTAATATTGTCTTAATATTTAAAATCATTGTCTTAATATTTAAAATTTTAGAATATATTTCAACATCTCAATGGTAACAACATCATTTAAAGATTCACGTACCGTCGTCAAATGTGCCAATTGCCACAATAGTTTAATTATTTTTTAAGAATAACGATAAAAATTAATTACCAAACTTTTTTCAATGAAAAATTAAAAAATAATAATTCTAATAAGTAGAGCATGAAAAATTTTCTGTTTAAACTGCCATTAAATCTCTTAATCTATACTTTTAGTCCATGTGAAGTTTTTTATGCACTTAAATTCATTTTAACTTAAGAGCCTTTTTTAATTCTTTCATATTACGATGGATCCAATAAATTTAGTTGGATTTTTATTGTTTCTTTCAATATAAAATTGAAACAAATTAATAAATTTTTTAATCTCATATTACGTCCTTGAATGAAGTAAAAGTTAAGAAAAAAATAAGAAAAAAAAAAACAAACAAAAAGTATTTTATCCTTTAATTTTCTCGATCAATAAAAATAAAGAGTACATCTTTTTTTTCTTGAAAGTTATAGGAACATCAGTCGCAAGTACCCTTACGGAGATTGGTAGTACTGCAACAGATTAACTCTTTCTGTTTTTGGGTTTAAGAGCTCTTATAAATTTGCGATATCCAATTGAAAAAAGAACCGCTTGTATGGGAATCGGCCAGTCGTATTGGAAGCGCTCTTATAAATTCAAGTTTTCCAATGGAAAGAAGAACCGCTTGTAATGGGAATCGATGAATCCCTATAGCAGAAAAATACAAATACAAAGAAAGAAAAATATTGACTTATAAAACTGTTAGCTTGTATTTATATTTACATATGACTCATACGAATATTTTTAAGAACTTAATTGATAAAATCAATTCGTTCTTAGTTCGAAAAAGCGAGACAAAATCTTAAAACATGTGCGACGATTCTAAAATCTAGTTTCTTACAATTTTAATTAATAATACAGCCAGCTTACCCTTAAGTCGAGAAAATTACAAAATATTGTTACTTATTTTCAAATAATTTTTTAAGTGAAACCAAAGACTCTAAGGATTGTGTTCATTAGATGAGAAAAACCTGAAAAACTTTTCAATGTTGATGCAATGTATACAATACACGAATTCAAGAACATGAAGAACTATTAACTTAATAAAGTTGGACAAAGATAAGGAGAAGAGAAATTACCTCAATACTGTTAATAAGATTTTCCTTTTAGAGTCCTTTTATTGCTGTTTCTTTTTTTCTCTTTATTTTTATTGTAGCATTTTGGGCAATTTTTTTAATACTTTTTTGTCTGGAATTTTTCGAATGGCAGGCGTCCCAATTTTTCTTTTCCCTCGCTTTCTTTTCCTCTCTATGCTCATTTCTCTTGCTTAATGTATATATATATATATGTATAAAAATGAATATATTCAATAAAAATCATTAAGCAGAGTATAGCAAAAAATTAAAAAAAAAAATTCATAAACTTGATTATTTTTACAAAAACTTGTGTAACTGTTTATAATCAAAATATGCGATATGTATATGTATTAAACCATGTATATGTGTTTGTTTTACAACCATACCGTAACATAATCATTGATTCACATATGATCCGTGCGATATGATATTCATCCATTCTAGTTCCATGTTTGATAATACCTTTTACATTTTCAATACTTTCAAATTTAAAAAACCGAAGAAAATGGAGGGTGTAGGAAAGTTTTAAGTTGATTAGGTTGGAGTAAAAAACATTGGTGATTTTTATTTTATGAAGAGAACCCACACTAATTTCATCTGAGTTTTTTTTTCGATAATAACTCTAATAAAAAGAAAAGGACCTCCAATAATACAATTTCGTTAAAGTTTAAGATTAAGAGATCAAAGCAATGTTAAATGGAGTGTTGCAGCAGAGATTGACAATGGTATTATGAATTTTGAGATACATGAAAAGTTTTTTCAAGAAAATATTTGTCATCCTTGAAATTATTTTCGTTTTTGTGAATTTATACTGAAGTGATCACATCTTTTAATGTTTTTATATCACTAAAAGCCCCAACTCTTTAAGAGTTTTATAATTTTCTTACTTTATTACAATTTTTTAAGAGTTGCAAAGCGGAAAACTAATACATAAAAATACATAAAAAGTAATATCACGCTATTATTAATGTTTGGAATTCTTATTTCATTTCAAAATGAAGTCTTTTGTTGGTTTGGAAATTGGTATATGAATCCCGCAGTCGAATGCGACAGTTTCTAAAGTGACACTGGATTTGTGTGAATAATAAAGTTTCTGCTACGTTGAGTCAAATTAGTATTTTAGTCCTAGTCCTTTTCCAGACCAAAATTCATAGAATACTAATAAATGTATATAATAGTATCTTTAAGTTTTAACTGACTTAAGTTTTAGTTATAATTTCACACTTTTTTCTTGACAGAAATAGTCAGTACGTGAAAAAATTATAGAAATACAAAGTGTTATGACTTTGCGAAAATATATCAAATAAACCTTTGTAAACGTCATTACTATTTCTATACAATTAATTTATCACTTTTTCGTATATCTCAAGTCGTACGCTTCCAAAGTTTTGAAAGTGCAATTTTTTGAAAAACTGTGGCAATAACGTTATTAATTTATTATAAATTCTGTAAGTACTATTATAAAAGATTGCGATTATGACAAATATCAGATAGCAATGATCTGAATTATTACCCCTCAAAGTATGCAAAATTTTAAATTTCGGTCTTTTATTTTTTTTAACAAAGCAAAAACGTAAGAGAAATCACCCTCTAAATATGCGCACTTATTCGTAAATACTACATAAATTATTTTTTCTCTAGAAATTTGCCTAGTTTTTACGCATAATGATTCATCAGAAATAATGAAGCTATTGCACTTAGCTAAGCCTTGTAACTATAACGTTCTAAATAACAACTTTTGCAATAAAAATATCTATATAAACGTTTTTGGATATCTTTTTAGATTTATCAGAACTTTTTAAAAATTGTGATCCATCTGAAATTTTTAAAATAGACACAAAATTTTTTTACTATTAAAAATATGAAATTCAATTTAAAAATTAAGTTTTCTTTACGAAAACTTAAAAAAAAAAACTTTCATATATACGGTAACAGTGACGACAGTAATAACTATTGTTGAACCAAAGAAAAGTTCTTAAAAAAAGTGTGTCTTCTCTTTTCAAAACATAAGTCAAAAAAAGGAAAAAAGTTAAACACAGTTAAAGCAAAAAAAAAATAGAAAACGCTATTTAATGCCTTACTGTATTCAGCGCCATCTAGTTGCAATGTTGTATATGAAATTTTCTTTCTTTTTCACATATACGACCAAAATTTAAGAAAAAAAACAGAAAAAGAAGAAAAAAATTAAATTTATAAATGTGTCTAAAAACGTTGGGGGCGCCACCTAGACGTTATATTTCCGATTAATCGATTATTTTTCCGACTTTCTTTTCTTCTGAGATAACTTTTTTTGTTCAAAAAAAAAAGGGTAGAACTTTGAAATTCTCATATAAATATACAAAAAACAAGTATTCGTAATAATATTTTATGTGGATTTGGGGGTGCGTGTGTATATGTACATGTGTGGATGGAAATAAATTCTATCAATGAATAAGCAAACGAGTGAATGAATTCGCATAATTTGTAATAATAATTTTTGCTACTACACTCTAAGTTAATTCCATATTTTGCTCCAAAAGAAGGTATTAAAACTTTATCATATGAGAATATAAGTAAGTGATCTATTTAAGAATAGTTAAGCTATAACGACAGACTGCAGCTTAAAAGGAAAATTTAAATGAAACAAAAATAAAAAAAAGAAATGCATTTTTCAATTTGATGATTTCATTGAGTAAAATCAAATGATTTGAAAGTGCATAACATATCATATAAGGCGGAAGCTGCTGATAATAAAATTAATTTTTGTTGAAAGACGAAAAATATGATTCCTCGTAAAATTTTAAACTTTTTATGCGGAATTTTAAAGAAAATATGAAAATTATTATGAGAAGAGAAAAAATGTAAATGTGATGATTCGATGCTAGTTTTCTTTTTATTCTGCACTTAATCTTATTTTCTTCTTTTTTTATTCACATAAAAAAAACTTTTTGTTTTTGTTTTTCTAATTTACTAGCTACACTGTAAATAGCTAACGGAGTTTTGAGCAAGAACAAACTAAAAGAAACTTTTAACATTTAAATTGATTGAAGTTATTAATGTCCAAGGAAATTCACTCCTTCTACACAAATAGATATACATCTATACTCACACATTATTATAAAATTGATATATAGCCACTTGTATAATATAATTATTATAAGAATAGTCATATACGAGTATCTAGCAAAAAAGGAAAAGGAGAAAAAAGAAAGTATCGGAAAGAAAATTGAAAAGCTATTAGTTTTGATGGAAAATTTGCATTCGGTTGAATTATTTGGCAGCACGGACCATTTACTTGTTTTTAGACTTAATGTTACTTTGTTTGCGAGAATTTTATTTTTCTCGCAGCATCATTTTTGCTTCACTGCAATTTATAATATTAAAAGTTTTTAATAAGAAAAAAAAACGAAGGAAATAATTATAATGCAGAATAGTAAAATAGATAAATTTTCGTACATAAAATTAAATTTGATAATATAATAGTGCATAGATTATTACACATACAGACATACTAGAATTATGTGTTGATTACGCATATATGCATAATGCTTTTAAAATTTTATAGATTGGAGTTTGTGTGTTTCAAATATTGAATCTTTATGTTTCGAAATAATTTATATCTAAAAAAATTTTACCTTTCAAAAATTCATACCTAATGTAGTTACAACATTTCCAACTAATTTCCGAGTTCCAAAAGCAAATAGGTTGTATTTGTTATTCTATTTCCTTAATAGCATTGAAATAAAAATTTATGTACTAATTGACACTGAATGAATATTCATATATGAAATGGTGCCTAGAATTTATTACTGATCATTTTTAGAAAAATATAAAACCGATTGTGTATACATGTATGTGTGTACATAACTATAGAAATAAATTAACAAAATCTGATAAAGAGTTTAAGGAACAAAAAAAAATAAATTAATAAAAAACAATAATTTAAATTTGAAAATAATCATCATTAAAATAATCTGGTCTTTTCAATTCACTGAATATAAAATTAAATGAGATAAGCTAGTGCAAAAAGATGCAACGAATAAACTTCCTATATCACGAATAATAAATAAAATTTTTAATTTGAATACAACGTTGAAAATATTCACAAATTTCTTAGTATACTTGATTTTCAACAAAGTAATTTCCTACTTCCACTATTAATCATTTTATTCAATTTAAAATATTCTAACAAAAACTTACAAAATATACATATACATATTTACATAATATTGTATCCCATTACATAACAACATTATATATATAGCATGTGTTATATATGTGTACTATATACGTATATGTCTTAAGCTTGAAACGAGTCCTTCAGATAATTTGATTTTGAAATTATATGTGATATTATTAATTAAATGTATTAAAACAAAATATCAATTACAATTATTATAAAACCTGTTAAACTCAAGTGCAAATTTATATTTTAATTAATCGACTGTATAATTTGTTGGCTATATAATTGTTCATATATATGTATATGTATATAATCACTGGTATGATGCAAAACTATATGCATTGATATACTGCGGATCTGATAAAGAAAATTTGTGTATTTCTGTATCAGGAACATTATAACTTTACACACAAATTCTATAAAAATTAGAATATTTATACCCTATTATAATATGCTTATTATAATAGCTTTAAAGATACCATATACATGTTATTATTGTTAAATGGCCTATTGAAATCAAAATGTTTAACGGCAATGTATGGCAATTAATATTATAAATCAAACAATTAACACTATTTAGCTTTTTAATAATATTAAATAATAGTATAATTAATATACTATTAAATAGAAATATGTTAATTTTTAGCATTTTATATGTACTTATATGTCATACAATACGGTAATATAATTAATGCAAAATTCCTCAAATATTATTGCGCATGAAAATATATTTAATCAACAAAATGAAATCGCAAATTATTTGGTATTTAAAAACATCACATTTTGTTGCTAAAACATTTACGTTTCAAAATTAAAAAGCGCCTTACATGTGTGTATAAGAATTTTTAAAGAGAATAATAATTTTCATGGCTTACGCACGTTTTTAGGTTCAATATGGTTTGATATGATTTTGTGGTAACGAAATAATTTTTAACCTGTTAAAAACAGTAAATACTTTACTTTTAATTTAATTAATTTGCATTAAAATTATATTGCATTAAAAATTGTAGTGAATGCTACTATAGTAGGTTTTTTAACCAACAAAATTTTAATTGATTTAAATACCAATGAAATGCCATTGCATTCATAAGTCTGGAACTGTTATTAAATAAGTGAATTTTTAACACAAACTAAATTATAAATATTGCAAATCTAGGTCATATCAGTTTGCAATTGTTATGACATATAACCGAAATATTTTTAGCAAACCAAAGACTTTAAATATTTTCATACAAATCTAAAAAAATTGAAGAGAAGTGAAAATTTAGAAAAAAAAATAAATTTCATTAACTTCAAAAAGACTTTCATCTTTTGCCTGTTAGCAATTTCTAAAGACATATGATTTTCTTCGTCATTTAGATTTCGTCTGTACTCAGAAACATTGTTTTAAGATATTAAGAGTCTAAACAGATCAAGCTGTTAAAAAATATATTTTATTTTAAATCCTTTATATTAGTCCTTTTTATTTATTTCTGTTGAGCTTATTTTCATATAATTTGTATGTTAAACGATTAGCATTTACAATTTAAATTTTTTTTCTTCAAAATTTTGGAATGATTCTTTTTTTTGCTGACTTTTGCGCCGACACGCCACTGCTGTAATGGGACATGAAACGCCACCAACGGCCAACACATATATTATATTTTAAAAAGAATAACGAGCTAATATCTGAAAATGGGGTGAGATGTGCATACTTATACATATGTATAAACGTATGTAGATTTTAATTTTGTAAAAATATTTGTGAGCACTGCTCAAACTTGTTATATTCGAACCTAACTTAGTTTTCACGTAAATTATTATTTATGCAAACATTCTTAAAATACCATAACTTCTAACTTCTTTTCTATAACCAAATTATTTTTTTTTTAAACTACAAGAAAAAAAAATTATAAATTCCTCAATATATTTTATTGTCGCCATATTAACTTTTTCCTTTTTTGATTTGGCTCTTCTCCTCAAAAATTTTCTTTTGTAACTTAAACCATTTTTATTCTTTTAATGATTGTCTAGGATCAATTTTGTTGTCTTTATTATAAATTTATTTCCTTTATCTATTAATATCTCTTCCTTCTTCTTTGCACAATGTAAATTGTAAAAAAAAAAATATTTCTCAATATTTCTTTTTTTTCTCAAATTTGAATTATCCTTATGAGTTGTGGTATAAGAAGCACACAAGAAAAATGTTTGAGTTACCCAATAAATAAAACTTCAAAATTCCTATTGAAACCAACTACAAAACTACAATATGAGATCATCGATACTACAATTAATTTTTATAATCGTATATAGACAAATACATACACACACATCATATGTATGCGAATACGAGTATTATTTAAAACCGAAAGAAATTAACTTCGAATCAAAATTCTATCTATTTCTAATAACCATTAAATACAATTTAAAATAGTTTAAGAATATATTTTAATATCATATACATATATAATGTAATGTATGCGTTTATGTACACATTTGCAAAATACATAAATGTTTATGTAAAAACATTTAAGGAATAACATTTTAAAAAAAATATTTTTCTTACAGTGAAATAGAAAGAAGGATGTGGTGGCACAGGCAGAGCAGAGAGTTAGAATGGCAAAAAATAAATTTGAAAAGGATGAGTTTGACTTTTTCTTTTAGCTTCTTTCTTTTTTCAGTTTTTATTTGATATTTTACAATCGATATTATTATGAGTATAACGGCAAAACTATCAATATTATTTTTGTTTAAAGGTCGTATAACTATACGTTTAAGTTATTCAGAATTTTTTATTTCATCGTATATCATTCAAAACTCAATAATACATAATGGTCATTATACAAGATGTTTAACAAGAATAAAAGACATCCTTTTTCCTCGTTTCTTGTTTTTTTTTTGTTTTGTACTTTTTATAGGAATTTTATTACTCATCCTTTATTATATCGTACATAATTTTTATAGTTTGACGGTCAAAACTTTTATGTATACATATACACAAATTTTTATATATGTATTTTCAATACAATATTTAAAGCATTTTAATATTATGATTATAAAGTAAAAATACAACTAAACACAGTAATTTTCTCGATTCACTAAAAATTTTTCTAGGCAATTGAATTTTGAATGCTCTTTGAAAAATAATGTGTTCAATTAGAAAATTAGCGAAGTATAAACATAATCTGGCTTATTTTGATTGATTTAGCAGCAGAATTGGTAAACCATTTTCTTACTTTTTAACATTTTTTTTTTTTTTTTTTTTGAAAACAAGTGCTTATCAGTTCCATTCTGTCAGTCCGGACCGTCCGTGTATCTGTTTATAAAACTTCTATACCCGACTATACGATAGAAAGCTGAAATTTAAAATATAAATTGATCTTTATTAAAAACTTATTTCCGTAGAAATTTTTACTTATCTCCCCTTTCCAAAAGTTATAGCCTCTTAATGTCTTAAAAATTCAATATTTTGACTATTAATTGTAAGGAAATTACAAACATCTTGTAAATCCGTTTCTTTTTCAAATTTTTTATACCGTTTTCCTTCTAGACGATAAGTTAAATTTTAACAGCTCTTAGATACTAATAAGCAGTTCATTTTGCTAAAAGAAATTTTTTTTATAACTCAATCCCCTCTAAAGTTATTGTGTCCCCAATTTATAAATTTTCAATAAAAATTTGAAACTGCAAGCTTTTCCAAATTTCTATAAATGCAGAACGGTGCCGGTTTATATGCCAATAAAAAGTATAATTATTTTTCTTAATTCACTTGCTTAACGATCCAGTTTAAACAATATGTTAATGTTCTTTTCAACTTTTTTTTTTGCTCATCCTAAATGTATGCAATAAATTTATTTGGTATATCAATGAAACTAAAATTTTATGTAGTAGACATACTCGTAACATGGCAGATTGCTTGTGGAAACAATATTTTCACGTTTTGAAGGAAGAAGTGCCACTTTAAAAACCATTGATTTGAGCCTTATGTCATGATTATATCAAGGTTCGTTTTTCTTAAAACACTTTTGCCTAAAAACCAATTTGAATGAAGTATCTCTATAAGAATTTTCGCTTTTGAGTATGGACACCTATTTTAATAAAAATTACAAATGAAATTTTTATTTTAATAAACAAAATGATAGACTTAAACAATATTGCAATTTCTAGTCGCATTTTATTTTTAAATTTTGTAACTGTTCTTGCGTTCAAACTTTGTCTTACAAATTCCTGTGATAATTAGAAACATATTTTCTGTAACTCAATTTGTAACATATCAGTAACTTCGTGCTTTTCCGTTAGAAAATCTCATGTGCAAAACGATGACAAATAACAAAACCCTCACAAAAGTGCTATGTAGATGTTTTTTTTCACAAATATCCTTTTACTTTTCCACATTAAATCGGGAAAATCCAAAATATCTTCGTAGTATAAGAACATTTATAAAATATAATGTTACTATATCGTATATAATAGTTTTAAGTTTTCCTCCCTGTTTTTCGAAATTGCTCAATTTAAAACCACTAAAAATATTTTTCTAGAATGACCGATTTTTTATGTGAAATTTATTAACATCTCTTTCGAATTTATCATTTTGTCATAATTTCCTTCTATGTTTGTAATTTTTGTTTTTTCATATTACTTTTGTTCCATCCACACGCTCCTTTTTAAAATAAAGTCCTTCTTGTTTTTTTTTTTTGATCAAAAGAAGGATATAAAAAGTAAAACGAATTTTAACACTATTTTCTTAAAGTTATTAAATTCTCAACTATAAAATATGTAGAAATGTTTTAGGTCATATTAAATTGATATTCGGTATATTTGTGTGTTTCCGTTTTTATTGTGTATTATGAATTTATTGATATTCAGTTCAAATTGAAATAAAATTGATAAGAAAATAGGAAAGTAAAAAAAACGTCCTTAATAAATTCTGATATAAGTATAAGTATTTGTATTTAATACATGGGCAAGTATACGTAAGTTTGTATAATTATACTTGTATAAAATGTGTGTACACATGTGCACTATATATCTATATCACATACAATTTTATCTTTGTAATCGTTCAAATATTTTCCTTTCTCATCTTTTTCGTTCACATTTGTTTCTTTTTTTTTTTGAAGATCTGTAGATTTATCCTTGTCATATTTACACATGTATAGTTTGTATGTATAGTTTGTCATATTTACACATGTATAGTTTGTATGTACAAGCATAAAAAATAATTTATTTAAATAAGCAAAATAGTGGTGAATAATTAATGATACACTTTGAAATAGAATTTTTATATACGTTGTTAAAATGACAGCAGTGCCAATACTAATGTTGAAAATTAAGTTTTTATGCCACTTCGCATGGTAAAAACCATGGTAAAAAATAACGTGACAGAAGATGTGTCTCAAATTTACTTCATTTTATTGTAGTTTAAAATTAATTCCCAAACTGTTTATATTCAGAATTTAATCTTTAGCTTCAATAAGGAAGGAAAAAGAACTATTGCAGTCCGTGTGCTTATTGTAACAGATGATAGATTAAAATGTTTACCAAATCTCTGTAACTATATACTACATAAAAGTTTTAATATATTAAGACAGTTGTTTTCTAGCCAACAACGAGCATTTGCGGAGAGTCCTGCATCTTCTTCCAAATGACTCAATAATAATTATAAATAATTTGATTAATTTCAGTAGTTTCTTACTTACGATATTAAAATGAGAAGTTTGAAGTCAACATACCTGAAATAAAATATAAAATAATCTTTCAGTTATCTGTTCTAAATTTCAAAGGAATATTATGTAAATTAAAATTTTAATTGAAATTTAATATTTACTCATAGAATTTAATATTTTATTTTTAATTTTAAAATAATATGAGAAATTTTCGAAGAGCGGCATGCTTCGGCTAGTTATTGTTTCAAACCATTGGAAAACATGCGTGATCGCGCTAACTTTTATTTAAAAAGAAACAAAAATGCTTTAAGACTAACAAAATATATACAAGTGAATCTCTTAAAATACGCTCTGTAAATTTTTTTAAAACTTTTAGTTTTATTAAGAATCAATGATGAAACATTTTCTTTTCGTTTTGTCCCTATTAAAAACACATACTACCGGAAAAAAACACCGAGTTGATCTTGGCGACTCCGCGACACAAAACACTTTTGGACAAAATTTAAACATTGCAGCCCTTATAGTATTCGGTATATGACCTAATTAATTTTAAAGTTGTATGACACCTATTATTAGAACTTGTAAATCCATAATCAAATTCTATCGAAATAGTGACCTCCCTTTACGAAACTCTTTTACGCGAAATTTAAATACTTTAACTTTCCAAGATGGTGCAAATTTTTTTTTTATTTAATCATATGCATATCAGTTATTATAAGAACTCACATAATTACAACTACAAATTTTGTCGAATTTATGGTGAAAATTAAATTTTCTTTTAATAAAAATTAATTATTCTAGCTCATTACGCTTTTGAGTTATCGCTGGGACAGACGAATGAACGGGTATATAAAGCGAACAGACGTAACTTAATCGACCCAAAATTCGGATATGAATTCGGAACGGTTATATTTCAGACGTCCATTTTTTATAGTAACGAACGGGGTGGTAAATTTATAAAACCCTTCGTTCGTATGGATATAAAAAGATGGTAAATAAGAACAATCCTAAAATGAACTCATAAATAAAACTATTTGACATTAAATTAGTGTTATAAATTCAGATATCAGTTCAAATTTTTGCTTAATTTCATCAAAAAACAGAAAATAAGTGCAAAATAAAACAAAAAAAACTGAACGCTATATAATTGGTCATTCAAATCTAATTCCAGATTATGGTAATAAAAATAAAATTATGGTGGGAGTGCCTTGAAATTAAAATGAATAATTTAATTTTTAGTATTTATCTGAAGAAATGTGTAGTTATATACATATATACACATAACTTAAAATTTATTGTGTTTTATTTCATTTTTTTTGATAAATAAAAAATTTCACATTATTTATAGCATTATTTTTTTACAATTTTCTTTGCTACTCTACAAAGCACGTCCATTAAATTAATCTTAGAATTTTAATAAATAAACTATTTAAATAAAAGAAAATGTTGTAATTTCATTAATACCAATTCTTAATTGTCGTTAATTCTGTCAGAACTTAAGTTGAAGAAGAATATAAAAACTTGACTATTATTTTCTGAACTTCTCAACTGCCACGTCCTTTTGAGGCCTTTAGTTAATGGTCTTAATAAAATAATTGTTCGTTTTATATTGTAAAATAGTTTGCAAACATTTTCGAATGCTGTGACCTCCCTTTTTGAATTATATGCCTAAATAACGTCCAACTTGAAGCGTGAATATGCTATATAGCCTAAATAACTATATCCAATTAAAATTGTACTACAACGAAAAATAATACAAAAAATTAGTTCTAAAAGAAAATGTTCCCTAGGTCCTACGTGTTTTATTTTTAAAGCATGTTTGGTTAATTTTTATACGTAATACTCTTTTTACTTGATAAAAACCTGGTCAGTTTATTAAACAAATAAGTGTTAGCATAATTATTCTGAAATAAAATTACCGTAATACCATCTACTTGTATACTTATATTTGTATCAAAATATAAAAAAACTTCCCAACCTCGTTAATTTTATTGAAATCATCATGAACAAATTATAATTTTATTACCGTACGCCTTTTTCACGTTTTAACAAATCGTTATAAAGAAACTATGCATACTAGATTGCTGTGGATATACATATACACACATACATAAAACTTAAAAAAAAATAAATTGTGATAAGAAATCTATAATTCTAATTTCTCGATCTAATTAGACCTTTAAATATTACAATTATTTTTTTTAAGTAGTAATTAAAATTTCAGTGTCACAGACTTTATGGCGTCATATAATTTATATGAAACAATTCGTTATGAAGAAAAAAAAACTTCAACATAAAATATTAAAACAAAACTATTGAATGACATTAAAACATATTCTTTGGAAAAATTCTCAATTACGTTTTAGGATTAGAGTACTCACTAGGAATGTGAGCGTCTGTCAGTTTTAACATTCAAATTTGAATAATTTTTTTGATTAACAGAATAGAAGTTTTATATGGCACGTGTATAACGTGTTTACTATTGTATAAACTCAACTAACAAAAGAAAAGCTTTTACAATGTTTGTTGTTGCATAATTCAAGTGTATAACCCTTTCAACAACATCAGGCGTATGCTAAGGGGCAGTTGGGGTGAGTAGATACATTCTTTCTAGTAGACGGATTTATATTTTTATGTGAAAAATATACCTTGAGCATTTAAATTTATTGGTTGATTTTGCCACAGAAAGCGTTGCTTTGTCAAAATATTTCTAGTTACAGTAGAGTGTAGTTAAGTCTGTTATATATCATTAAAAGAAACACAAAATGATTGTTTTCTCAAAATTGCGTTAAGTTCACAAATGTCAAACCTGTTTTATTTAGCAGATAACGCACATAATAGGCATTAAGTATAATATTACATTTGAATCCTTTTTAAATCTATCAACCCGTTGTAAATGTCCAGCTGCGGTTTAATTCAATTGATGTTTTTATTTATCAGCTCTATCACCACGACAGTAAAATTATTGTGCCTTCCAGTACTAGTGATAGTAATACTCTAAATTGACCAAATTTTAAAGAATCGTTTGAAAATACAAAATTATTTAAAAACTGTTACATTATGATATCTTATTCGAACTAACAAAGATTTTAATAAAAAAACTCCAACAACCATTTAGTTACAACTCTTCAAACACAGCACGAAAAATACATTTAATTTATATTTTGAAAATTAATTTTCCATTAAGATTTTCTGCAAGTTTTGTATGGATTTCGAGAATTTAAGAACTCGTATGTTGGTCAATAATTTCCCAACAATACTTTGTCAATAAATTTTCAAATGATTCATTGTCAAATGCTTTAGTTTGATATTTTAATAAAACTCATTTTGTGACAATTTTAAAAATTATTATAATTTCTTTATCATACGAATCGATCAGCGAATGAAGCAAATTCACTATAAGCGCATGTAAAAATGTAATTTTTTTATTCCATTTTAACACTTTGAACCACCTGCGAAATTTCTCACCATTTACTGATATTAATTATAACAATAAAATGCATATTTGCGCACCTCTATGTATACATTATACATACATACTTATGCATGTGTTTTGTAAGAACATTTAAATATCTGTTTGTACTCGTTTATATACAGGTATTGTTTTCGCCCCACATTATATTCAAGTATTTTAGATTACGAATGTGTGTTTGTTAATTTTTTCTTTCATTGGCAAAATAAATTTTAATCACGAAAAGCACTCATAAATCTAATAAATTTAAATTCTGATAATAATATTTAGTTACCATTGTGGCATTTACTTACTTGACTTTGGTTTAATTACTGCCCAATGTACAAGAATAATTTTATGTACTTGTATTATAGTTATTCATATGAAAATTTTTTCATTCTTTTGTTGCTGGATCACAACACTTATTATTTGAAGATATCAATAAATTTGTGAATCTATCACTGTATGAATAAACGTAAATGTAACGCGTAAAAATTACGATAAAGTAATTGGAAAGAACCAACCGCATTATAGATTCTCAAATTAATATTCAAATACATAATGTATAATGTAAACCTACGTGTATTATTCTGCGTGAACGTGAAATTGTTAAATGTGAATTCAGTTTTACGCCGATAGTGAGTAACTATCAAATACTTGTATGATGTAATTTTTCGAGTGAGAAGAAATATTTAGTATTGCGTATCTCGTTTTCTTCTAAAATGCAGACAAAACTTATTCACATTTTTTTTGAAAGTGAAAACGTTCAGTCGATAATTTGAGAAAAAATTCAGAAATCTAATTAAAAGAATGAGTAATCTTATTGGAAAAATGAAACATCCATTTCTTTATATTACAAATACTGAAAATTATGATTTAAAAGTGAATAGAAATTGAGTAAAAAGCGACATACACGATCACGCTGTAAGTTTTGAGATCAAAAAGGGATTATTTCAAGATACTTTTGAGAAAACTGTACACTCATAGTATTTGAAACATATTTGATGTGAAGTTCCAGTTCAACTAAATTCCAGTTTAACTGAAGTTCAACTAACTCTAAGAGTTGATCAGCTCAGCATATCAGTTCATCTAATCTACACCCACTAAGTTCATATATATAAAGTTTCTTTGAATTGAGTCAAGCTATAACTATAGGATACAGGATTAACAAACAAACAAATAATTAAAAATTTCGCGTTTTCACAACATTGAGTAGGTCTATTCTTTCGAAAACTCCTGATATAGGATTAATGAAATTATACAGTGCATACAATTAAAACTGTATGGAATAAGATCGTTTGTATCATCAGAACACATAATCTTCTAAATGAAATTTAGCTAACTATAGAAAAACGCGAAGCAAATTATGTAATTATGTGGCCCATCAATTTAAAAGTTACTTGTATATCTAATTAAAATATACGCATAAACGTACAAACTCTCTCATAAATCTATAGAAACAGTTTAATAAAATTTTGAAGAAAATACAGTAAATTTGACTTTTAACTGCCTGATTTTTAAATTTTCCAGTCTGGACAGAATGAAATATTCTTATTAAATTTTAATTTGCTTGTTTTTTGCATTTATGGTACTGTGATACTTATTCAGTTTAATTAAAGAAAACTACTCAAATTCAAAAACAAAATACTACATAGTATGTAGTTATTTTTCTCTTGAATTTCTAAGTTAAAGATATTGCTTTTGATTGGGGGTGGCATAAAGCTTCTGTAAAGATTTTACTTTTAAGGAAAAAAGTTTCAATTTTCATAAAGATTTCGCTGATCGCGCTCAAGTTTCTAGAACAATAAATATTCTTTCAAACGTTACTTGAATTTCTTAATATTTTTCAAATTGAAAAATAATTCCATCTTGAAAATTTAATGGAGAAACAGGTGATATTAAATACCTTCTTAACTCTGTGACCTCTAAAATTTAATTACTTGAAATTTTATTGATCTTAAACGTGTGTTCGAAATGATTTTTAATATTTTTTTTATACATTTATATCTATATATATTTACATATTTCATCAGCCACTTTGTCAAAAAAAAAAAAACACTGAATAAAAAATGAAATGCCAAGAGTCATTGTTACTTCAAAAGATTTTTCTTTTTGTTAAATTAATGAATGATGATTCTTAATGCTATAAATCATAAGTTTTAGTGCATTTTAATGGATGCTTCTTTAATTCCATTGTGATATTTATAATTTTTTTATATGTATATTCCGAAATAAGAATTTTTAACAAAGAAATTTCTAAAAAAAATTTAAAATGATTAAAAGAAAAATTCAAGAAAATTTGAAATAATTACAAAATTATTTCAGAATTTAAATTTCACAGAACGAACCAAAGTGGACATGATTGCCTTAAAATAAACTTTTATTTCTACAGAATGACAAATGATTTATTACTGATCATTTATGATTATTATGAGAATCATTAATACAAAAAAACAATAAGAGGTGGCAACTTGCAATACTAATTACAAAAGCTTCAGATTTTACAAGGTATGATTCATACTCAAACAAATCTATAAAATAATGTAGTTGATGAAAAATTTTAAAATATTATGTTAAATTATTAAATTTATAATTTTCATAATCCAATGCACAATATGTAATCATGAACAGAGAAGGTCCACTGCTTGCGACCAAAAATCTAAAAATGTACTTTATTTAAAAAGAAAATGGAAAAAAGTTTTCTTTGAATTTCACATATCTTTCGATTTTCTACACTGTAACAGTCCAAGTAAATTTTAGTTTATTATTTTTGGCATTAAGCATTGTAACTAGGCGAGATAATCCTGAAATTTTTTACAATTTTTAAATCCATATACCTCTGAATTTGGTGGCTTTAACAATGTAATTCATTTCATTTCTTTCTTAAAAAGAACTCAAATTCATCAGAGATGCTAGAACAACCCTTTTTTTATTTATACAACTCTTTCAAATAAAACAATTTAGAAATAATATAAAATTATTTAGAGCAATACAATGGTTTTTAAAGTAGCACTTTTCGTTTGAAAAAACTTATTCGTTCAAACAAATTGTTTTTCTAAAAAATATTTACGTAAATTACTTCATTAATATATCGAATTATAATATAATCATAATTATAGCTATTATTATTAACATACGAAAGTATGAAAATATTATCATTGCATACTTTTCGAAGAAAGAACAAAACTCAAAAGAAATAATGTTAACAATAGGAAAAGTTGAATTAGGTAAATTAAGACAAATAATTACATTTTTGTGATAAGAAAAAATTTACTATTAGATTTTTGCTTTTCTAGAAATGCGGAAAAGCTTACAGTTACGAAAAAATAAGACGCCGAAATTAAAAAGTTGCAAACTTTGAAAGGCAGAAAATTTTCACCTTTCGAAAGAAGGGCGGAATGGATTTTAATCCAACGAAATAAGCCGTTTATTAATTTTAACAAACTTTTAAAATCTTAACCTTCTACAACCTATTCTCTAAGAAAAATATCAAAGATGTGGAAGAAACAAACATGTTAAAATAACAGATAATTTCGACGGCCACTTTATCGTTGTAATGTTTGATTATTCCACTTCGCGATAGAGAAAGCAAATCATTATTTATCACAAAGTTTTTTTTTACATAAAATTTCAGTATTTTTTACCAAAGAGTGCAAAAGTTTTGTAAAGAGTTGCGCGAAAATACAGGCAGACGGCACTGGCAGTTTGAAACTAATAAGTACTAATTTTTTTTATTTATATATGAAATTTTATATAGCTAATATTGTTTGCTGAAATTTGATTACAATTTGCTTAAAATGTTATTAAAATAATTATTTTCTATTTTCGATATTGAAAATACATACAAGATTTGCGATTAATAAGAATGATAGTTCAGCTTGAACATTTCTTCTTCTTAATTTTATTAATGATTTTTTTTTTATTTTAAAAATTATTCAAGATAATTAATTTTGTGTGCCAAATGCCAATATTTCGTATATGTAAATATTTTTACGATTTTTTTTTTTAGCGAATTGTACTTTCGTCTGAGTTGAACTCATAAAACGAGAAATTTTGTGCCAATTTGTAAGCGAAAAAGAAATATCTCAAAAATAAATCACCAATAAACGAAAATCAGAAAGAAAATACTGAAATGAAAAAAAAACTTTCATTATTGCAAAAAAAAAGCAGCAAAAACCTGTTGATAATGTCCGAAAGAGACAAAAAATTAAAAGCAAAAATAAATTGCGAATTTTTTTTTGCGATCTTTAAAAGCTTTTTATTGCAAATAATGAAATCATCATTTTTTTCTGTTATTGATATTGTCGCTGTTTGTTTTTTTTTTTTCATTTTTTTGTGTTTCAAACACCAAATTTTCTACTCATTACAATCGAGAAACACGTGTAACAAAACAATAATAGCAGCGACATTATATATACATATATAAGAAAATATATTGTATAAAATAATGGGTGATATAAAGAGCAGCAATTTTCAATGAGATCTACAAAACATTAAGAGCTAAACAAATATTGTGCTGTTACTTTTTTCTATACTCCCCCTGTACAACAGTCGCAATAACATCCAATTCATAATGTACCTAAATTATTTAACAATAGATCCACATTATAATTTCGTCTTTAGTTCTACACTTACATATACATACACAAATTTATATCACACATTTGTAAGTACATATATACAAATAAATAAAAGTAATATTCAGTTTCCATTTCTAATGTTTTATGTCAAAGCAAAAAAGCACGAAATGCGGCATGGCATTAATAATAGAGAGAATTTGTTTTATTTTCACTGTAGATTTTTCTTTGTTTTTTTTTGTTTTGTTTACATTTTGCAGTCAAGTTCATGGTCGGTTATTGATTTTGAAAGAGACAAACATACATAATATTTACCTATATAAAACGCAAAATGAAGTGAAGCGAGCATATAAAAGAACAACAAACAAATGGAACAAACACATAATAATAACTCCTTACATAACTGTAATAAATAAATAAATAAAAACAAATACAATAATAAAAGGAGAAAATAAGTAAACAAATGAATGAACAAACGGTAGAAAATAAGAAATCAAAATAAAATGAAATGCAAAAGAAAACAAAAAAAATTACTGTAAAAGAAATGAAAACAAAAAAAGATAAATAAAAACCAAACAAAAATTTTATAATCCAACATTACTGTTATATAGCGGTTATGCTGTTGCATAAAAAATATATGTATAAGTATGTATTTAAAATGATAACAATAATAATAAAAATATTAAAACAAAAGAAGATGCAAAAATTAAAATTAACACCAAAGCAGAAAACACAAACAGAATAGGAAATTGTTATAAAACAAATAAAAACAAAATATAGTAGAGCGCTGTAAACAAAAAAATTGTCGTTTTGCCGCTATTTTCTACTTTGTACATAACAGGATAAAGAATAAAATCTGCTCTAACTTGTCTGATTAAATTTTTATACAAAATTTTAATGGAATAATTTGGTATTCTCTTAATCGTGACCGAAACTGAATAATGTTAATTGCAGAACAACAGAGGGCAAACAAAGGTATCTATAGAGTTGTCAAAACCAAACTTCACTAGAAGCAAATTGTTCGTACAATATAATATATTTCCTTTATTATGAAGAATTCCATATGCATATAGAGTTTTCATTGTTTTTGCATTTTAAACATATTTAACGCAACCAGAATAATAAAAACTTATCTCTAATCTTATAAATCTAAATTTAAAATTCCTATTTGAAAATAAATAAACTTATATCAAGTTAATAGAAAAAAAAAACAGGATTTCATACCGGCGTCACACTAAAACCAAAAAAAGGAAAAAAAATTCAAATATCTGTTAAAATTCCTCTTAATTAAAATTCACATAAAATTATAATAAATTTTAATTAATGCAATAAAAATAAAATTAAATTTATACAAATGCTTTCATTAAATATTCAAACAATATGAGTACACAAAAAAAAACGTATAATTATTAATTTTAATATCAAAAAAAATATTTATCAAACATGAAATTTGCAAATTTAAAGATATCTAAATTTTAAGATAGGTTATGGATTTAATTATTCTAAAACACATATATGAAACAAACAAAAAAATTCGTTTTAAAAATGTAGATTAACATGACAACTGATTAAATAATATTGGCAAAAGTCACGAATACAATTCGATTTTACAAATGATTACAAAAAACACACGATTTAAAAAAAAAATGGTAAAACTTGTTTTTAACCGTTTTATTCCTACAATTTTTTATAACTACCTTATCGTCGACAAAACTGTTATAAAATGAAACAAGTATATGACGACGTTATGTCAAATTTCCAAATTCAGCCATTTCTGTCCGTTTGTCTATTCCCCTATCGTGGTAACTCAAAATCGCAGAGGCCACCGAAATCTTCACAAATTGCTTATACAAGTTATGGTTCAAATCCTATCTAATTTGAGTTCGGTTAAGGTATAGTCATATCATAAAAACCAAAAAAAAAATTTATATAAGCGACTTTTGTAGCGCGGACAATAATTTGGTTGCGTAAATATTTACACAAACAATAGAATAGCTGCTTTAAAACAACAATAGTTGCCTGATAATTTCAACAATAATTTATTTAGTAACTGCTTCACAACTTCAAGTATAAATATTTTAAATATTGCTTCACAAGTTGGAGAATAATTTGATCATACCACGGTACATACTCGTATGTATAAAGCCTATGTTATACATACAACGGAACATAAAAATTATTTCTTAAACAAACTTTTAATTTTAAAAATCTTCGATCGCACTTATTGAATGTGTTATATTGGTTTTTCTTAATGTATATTGGTAAACATTATTTTCAATAATTATATCAATATATATGTATATTTATATGAAGCTAACTTGACAACTTATCCCAGGCTTTTTTAGTACACTATAAAAATGTACGTAAAATATTCTTCGTGTAATATTTTAATTATGTATTCTGCTTTTTTCCTTTTCACCACGTATAGTTGCTTAAAATATTAATATGTATAATGCGCGTATTCACATTCATGCATATTTTCAGTTAATACCATTTTTATAAATTGTAATTTTATAGTTCCATCTTAATGTAAAACCTGCAAATATTTCCTACATTTAAATACAATTTTTTTTAATATAACTTTCCGTGACTGCTTTAGCTAGTTCCATTAAATAGTAACTTAATTTTATTAATTCCATAAAACTTCTACACAAATACATACATACATTTCTTTTATCTTTATAAACGTGTGCTATAAAGATTTACGCAGACACCTCGGTATTTAAAAGCTTGAGACAAATCCTCGCATTTCGAATTTTTAACAAAACGAATAGAGTTTTTACAGAAAATTTATTTATAAAATAGTAAAGGAATAATTTATAAAATGTTTTACTATTGAAATAATATAAATTCCAATGATATAATTTGAAAAGCACCGCAGCCGTTTTTGATTAAACTGCTATGAATTGAGCTACGGGATAATATACGAGTATGCCTTCTTATACTTCCTTACTTTTCCCGACAATCTCTTTTAACTTTTAAAATAAATTGTGAAGAAACCTAAGAGATATGTTGAAGCACTTCATTTTGTTGCTTAACTTATTTGGTGTCTCAAAATTTTTAATGAGCAATGGTTTCTTAATGCTCATTGTTCCTGCCTGCTCAGTTTTTACAGAATTATAAAACATTATTGATTAAAGACAAAGAACCATAATTTTTTAGGAAAAGTTTTGTAGTAAGTGGCATAAAATTATAATTAGTAAAATATTTTCTCCTTAAACATTCATAGCTAAATAATTTATTCGTTGAAAAATATGGAAGTGCCTTTCCAAAAGTTTTTTTCATTTGTCTCAGTTTAGTTAGTTGAGAGGCGTTTGTTTGACGCGCATACTTTGTGCATGTATATGCATTAAATAAAAGCGCAATAAAAGCGTATTGTTTCAATATTACATTAAACCGGTTATGATCAGTTGATTTTAAATCAAGTGCACCAACATTTTTAATTAGGTTTTATCGTCTCACTAAATTTTTTGATATTTTTATGTTAAAACATATGTACATATTTACAGTAGACGTATATACATACATATGTGGAAATATACATGCATAATGTACGCTTGACATACTTGTTTTTTATGCTATAACGGAATGGAATGTATTAATTTTTTCAGAGAAAACTTACATCAATTATCTTTTGAGTGTAAAACTGTAACGGAACTAACAGGCAACTTTCGTTGACACTTTAAAAATATAGAAAAAATAATCATTAAAACGATGTTTACAAAATTGAAAAGTGAAAACAAAAAAAGGACAAAAAGACTCTTGCATTTATTGTAAAAAAATAAAAAAAATATTTGTTAATTAAAAAAAAATTAGAAATCCTCGGTATTCAAAATTTTCGTTTTTTTTTAAGTGGTGTGCTAGTTTAAAGGTTCCAAGTTTTAGGTTAAATTTAGATCAGCAGTAAATTTAGATCTTTTAGAGTCAGCAGTATAATAAAAAATTGGAAATTACCTTCCATCCAGCACTGCTATTTGTATCACCTTTATCCTTAAAATAAGGAACATTTTGCACCATCCATTCATATATTTGACTAAGTGTTAAGCGTTTATCGGTAGCAGATCCGATTGCATGAGTAATAAGATCAGCATACGATAAATTTCCCCAAGCATTACGTCTTGATGAATTCTTTTTAGCTGAACCAGAATTTTGTGCAGTAGCTGATTGTCCATCTATAAGTAAAATATATTATAAATAAATAAATGTATATACTTAGTTGCATTGAAAAATTTATTAATTTATCGCGACTAAATCTTAACAAATCAAAATATTGCGTTCTTACTCAAACTGTTTTCCGAATACAACAATGCAATAGTCTTGTTATACCCTGCATCTGAATTTTACACTGTGTAAGAACATATAGACACGTCCATAGTGAATTATTATTTCTGCGTTAAAGTTCTGCAGGATAACTCAAAAACGAAAGAGGCAAGTACCACTAAACGATACAACAATGAAAAATGCAGGGTATAATTCATTCGGTTAATACCGATTAAAACGTTTTTACTTGTTTTTCCAGTCCATTTGGCCAGATAATTTTAATGATTCTAGAGAATTTAATCCAGGCTAATTTAACGGAGCATATTAACGGAACTCACTAAAAATTTGTCGGTTTTTGAATACGATCAACAATATTATCGATCAAAATATATCTGTATATGAATGTTTGTATGTACCCTGATTAGAAAACAATAATTTATTGTTAATTCTGAAAGTTTGTATAACAGGAAGAAGATACTAAGAATCGACCTGAGAACAAGTTAAAATTTTAAGATTTGTAAGTTTTCTGGAAGTTGCTTTTAAAGTAAGCTTTTCTCTTTAGTTCTTTGCGCTTAGTACAGATTGTAGCAAATGTTCATTACTCGTAATGTATACATACACATATATTATGTAACAAACACATAAACATTTTTAGTTAAGCATTTTTGTTAATTTACCCAAAGCTTTGCCAACTTTTCGAATAAGTCAAATTGGCACAATCTAAAGATGCTTTTAGAAATTCTGAAATATTATAATTATAAAATGTACTTGAGATGAACTGGCATGTACTTGAAATAACAAAATATAATCATTATACAATATGCGCTTGTTCATACATAATAACTAATACAAGGCGAAAGAAAACAAAATAGTTTAAGAAAATCTGGCGTGTTCATCTTTTTTTTGTTATGTTCTGTTTTTGCTTTTTCTATACAGCTAACACACATGTACATTCCTAAAAATTATAAATTTAAAAAAATTTTTAAAGTAATCATTTTGCACCTACTCAGACTCATCATCATCGTGAACGAATCGAACAAAAAGACAAGACGTTTGGTCACAGAAATAAAAAGTATAATATAAAAATTGTAAAAATTTAAATAAAAAAGATAATAAAAGCAACAAAAAGGAATAATCTTTTTGATTTGTTATTTCTATTTCAGAACACCTATTTCTTGCTTTTGACTAAAAATAGAAAACAACAAAAAATTCAGAAACGATAAATTTAAATTAAAAGCAGAGATTCCTGTTTTTAGTTGATTTTACGAAAAAGTTAAAAAAAAAATGTTGTTTTAATTTAAATTTAATGTTGAGGCAACTAACCAATGGTTTCTTTAAGTACAGAGTTTACATAAAATGTTAATTTATCTAATCATTTAAGTGGCACCATTAAATTTCTATGGCTAAATCATTTAAAATGCTATTAAGAATAGTTTTGATCTTATAGAAAGATCATTTATTTCGAATGCTATTTGCTAATATGTACAAATACAAATGTATGTATGTATGTATATGAATTGAGATAAACTTGTCCACATGAATAATGCGAATCGTAAAATTTACTTTTATTTGGGACCACTTGTATATTTTTGATGATATTTTGACAAAATTCTAACGTATTATGTATGTATGTGCATACATTATGAAAATTTCAAAGCAAAATTTTTTTATAGGCAAAATTAGTTAATTAGCTTTTGATATAAATCAAATCCGAGAAATTTACTGAAAACTAATTATGATAATACCCAAATCGGTTTCCTACAATTTTATATTTAATTTTTTGAGTTCTTTAGTAGAATAATTGATATCCAAGTAATTAGAACCTTACGAAACGCTTTACATACATTGCAATTCTTTAGCTAGAAAAATTAGTTTCATTAAACTTTCAAATTACCTTACAAAATATTCTACTCGATTTTTAATAATGATTCAAACAGTTTTTAAACTGAATAACCACAAAAATTACAAAATGATTAAAGATAAAAGGGTTTTATAGGGTTCCAATTCCATACATGCTTAATTTTATACAATAAAATAAAAAGTGAAATTTTCATACGACCCTGTATTTTAATGAGGCTTCCCTCACATGTGATGAACATCAAAAAGTAAAAAAAAAAAAAAAAACAATTTTATTCCTTGGATGTTCGCCAAAATACCAAAGATTGTATCACTCTAACGCGCGTCTTTTTTTTTTCTATTTTAATTTCTTTTTTATTTTGTGTTTATAACTTTCAATTTCGCTAGCGCAAGGTGCACTATGAATGAAATAAAACATGTATAGATGAGCGAAAATTCTTTAACGTGAAATTTTTTTCTTGTGCGATTTTTGTTTTTGTTCATTTTAAATACTGAAAATCAGGAAAATTTGAAACCAAAAGAAATTTATTTATTTTTTTTTTCTTTTAATTTGCCAAACAAAAAATTCTATTCATAGCGTGAATATATTTCTTCTTGAATACACATACACATTCGTATGTAGATATATGAATGTATGTATGTATATAAAATTTATGAATTTAGTTGAAGCATATAGGAACATTGGTATGTATATGTATACCTTAAAAAAATTAAAAATAATTTATTAAATTTTTAAAACGGCTTACCTTAAACAAAATACCCAAAAATATTTTGTAACTAGAAAACGATTTTTCGGTTAATTTACATTAATTTTTACCGACCGCATTGCATATGATAGGGATACAATAAGGTTGGTCTTTCTGTCTGTGTGTAAATATCTAAAGATCGGACTATTTGAACTATGTCACGGATGGATCAACTTTTGGAATATGTCAGGCCTCGGGAATTGAATTTTTCTGTAGGCCGATTTTACATTTTTGCGCATATAAAGAGAAATAATCAATCAATTTCCTTGAAATTTAATATTTAAGTTCGGGATGTTAAAACATTAACCAACAATTAATATTTTGGAAAGATCAGTGCTCGAAACCCGAACTGAAGGTCAATTATACATTTTGATATATGAAATTTCTTAAAATTTGATATTTGAGTACTAGTTCTTGCCGAAACTAACTTGTGAACTTGAACAAAGCGAAATTCTACTAAGAACCAAATTTACACTTTTTTGGATAAGTTAACTAAAAGTTTACTTGTCCTTAAAATTGTAAAGAAGTGCTTAAAACGCATTTTCATAATCTTCTGCAACACTTTCACTAAACTAGGTAAAACACATCTCGGTCGTTTATGTGTTGACCTCATAAAATTTTTTGATAATGACAATATGTTAATAACAATTAGGACACGATACAATGTGTTGTTCTGGCATTTGAGTAATAATGGCAAGGATATTAAATTTTATATGTGTACATATTGTTATGTAGATATGCTTGCTCATCTTACAAGGGCTCTTCGTACGTAATTTCTCGATAGTATTTTAAGATCACTATCCTTTTCTCTGAATATTTTATTTTACTCAAGTGTAGCTATCATTATTTTATATTCAAGTATAACTATTCATTATGTTTTGGTCACTCCGTATATGTACATAATGCATGTAAATTAATTTTAATATCAAAGTAAAATTAAAATGTTGCCGTTTTCTACTATACATAGCAAACTATTTGAATTTTTGTTTTTTTTTGTTTTTATTGTTGTTTTAACTAAAGTCCAAATTAAATTTTTTATCACAACTCTCGAAACAAGAGAAAATAAAAATTCTTCTGAAATTTTCTGGAATACTTATGCCATTATTTTGCAAAATTTTCCTTATTTTCAAAAAACTTAAATTTTTTTTGGTACGCATATGTATGTGTGTACATAATATCCGTTGAACAATGACAATTCGGACGAAAAATAAGATTGACTCAAAACATTTAAAGCAAAATACGTTGAAGCAAAGAATTTACCTTAATTCTCAAGTTACATGTCAATGCATTTATAATAATTTTGTGCATCCATAAATATTCATATGATGTATGCATGTGTGTACGTAATATAATATTTTTTACAAAGTGCGCATTAAAAGCATATGTACATATGTATATATATATACCTGTTCATTCAAAAATTCTGGAACTGTTCCTAATTTATTATAACATAATAAAAAAAAAATATGAAAATTATTGAAAAATTAATTGAAAATCATATTGTGTAAGAAGCGAAAATTAGTAACCAACTCCCACTAAGAAAAAATTAAACGTCATATTGAATTAATCGAAACAGGTTATTGTATACACGATATACATATATTATATATATATATATATATATATATATATATATATTTGTAGATTATATAAGTATATATATATGCATATATAGTGATATGTGACTGGATATAAGATTGGTAGCTATGGCGCGTATTGAAAAATTATTTAAAGTATTTTTAGACTTATTTAAGAATAAAAAAAATTTAAAAAAATTGAAAATGATCTGAAATTTTATCTTAAGAAACCTGAAATTATTTTATGCGCATTTAATAGAATAAATTATTCAAATTTCATTATACTTATACATTGTTTATCAATTATAGTTGAGTGTATATCATATAGTATAATATAAAATATAAATAAGACACAATTAATGTGTCTTTATATAAATTTTTGTGTAACGTTTAAATTAAGAATTTTACATGTGTTGCAAATTAGCTTTTTTAATTATTTTACTTTACATTTTAACATTTTCATTTTATTATACGTATCAATGTTTTTAAATAAATTGCGCCTTTTCGCAATTACTTTGCATTAGATTCTAGTCTAGTGCGCATTTGCATCAGGTTTGCTAATTATACTTTTTATTGAATTTTTTTTTTTCCAGTCAGCAATAAAAGTAATTCTCAGCGTGGAGTCTAGTCAAAATCAAACAACGTCAACAATAACTTCTTGTGTCTTTTAATTGGTAAAAAAATCTAATAAAGGTTAATCTTAATTCTCTTTAAAAATGCTTTTTTTGAGTTTTTTTTTAAATGTTTCATATTAAAAAAATTTAAAGAGCCCTTGTGAATAAACAAAACTGCTTAATAACTGATAAATATTTAAAATTCAAAAATGCAGAATTTTATTTAGCGTTTCAGATTTTGCACATTTCAGGTTCATCAGCTTAGTTGATAACTAAAGTAACTTTGGGAAGAAACCTATACAACATTTTCTCAAGAAGTCATTATATCGCCCGAAAATTGACAAACCAATTAAGGTTTGTCAATACGTTACAATTGTTTGAAAATTTTCTTCTGAATATGAAAAAATTAACGAGACTTTTAATTTTGTTAAACTTTTTATGTAATAAGATTGTTGGCATATATGGTTCATAATTTATATTTAATATCATAATTTATAATTTGACTTTGACTGTCAAAATACAGTAATAATGTCTCAGCCTTTAAGTAGGAATTGCTAAATTTTTATTTACTAGATTTTTTAAGTCAAGGCTTCTTTTCTCGCAAAATTGAATAGCATTCCTATAGCTAATAATTTCCCTACTTTTGAAAGTTCTCTAGCACCAAGAACATACGCCTTTCAATTTTTGTGCATCTATACGTCTAACGAAATCTTTACAAAAATAAAAAATATACTTATACTATTTTGTAAATTATTCGAAAGACCATTAAATATCGAGTGCTTGCATTTGAAATATTTAAGTTTCTGCCATATTACTATATAAAGCTATTTAGAATACTAAAATATGATTACATAATAAGCATACCTACTGAAATTTGAGTGCAATTAAATTAGAAATTTTAGTGTTTTTGAATGCGCTAAGTACAATTTTTTTCTGTGTTCTGTATTTGAACTTACAGCAAAAGTTGTGAAAAACCTAATTTAGAAAATCGTATATGAAGAGAAATAAGAAATCATTTAGCGCGAAATGAGAAGTTTTTTTGGACTAAGTGATTTTCTGTTTAATGATTGAAAATAATTCAGATTTAGGTTGTGTCACGTTTCATGTAGGGTAACTGTTAACTTTGCATAATTATATAATTAATAATAATATAAATGTGTATGTTTGTACATATGTCATCTTTGACATATGTTTGTACATATGTCAAAAGTTGGGATAAATTGTGCTCAAAATTTAATAAATTTTGAAATTTTATAAGTACAATCTAAACTTGGACACCGGGTTGTGTTTTAAAATTGAAAAAACAAATTGTTTAAAATAAAATTAACATTGAAAAAACTTACCAGCTGTCAATTGTTGATTACTTGCTTTTGTACTTTCTGGATCTTCATTTGGTTCAACAAAATTTTCTGGCCTTGGTAATGGCCATGTATTGGAACGTGCTCTTGATATTGGCTCAAAACTACCTTCCTGTAATTCAGCTACCAAATCCATTTGCAATGACTCATCAGATGGCCTTGGTGGTGTTTGCCAATCATTATTATATGGATCCATAATTTATTTATATATAAAATAATATTTTGTTGAGTATTTTCAATTTTATTTTAAATTCACTTTAATTTTTTTTGTGTATTATTTGATTTAAAATGTATTTTAAGTTTATTTAATAGGTTTATGCAAAAATTTCAAACTTAATAAAAATTAAAAAATTTATGAATCACTTTCGATGTTGAAATAAAATTAATTCTTATTTATTTTAATTAATTTGAATTAATTGCTTAAATCTTGGAATTTTTAGATTAATATAAAATTAATTCCCAAATATGAATAAAACAATTAACTTATGTAATTATTTTACTTTAAAAAGTTGTTTTTCAAGTAATTATCATATTTTTTCACATTGTCTAAAAACACTGTTTGTATTTTACACTTTACAATAAGGTATTTAACACAGTTTTACCAAAGTTCATAGATGTTTCTGAAATATTACGATATAAATATTTATTAAATATTAAACTATGTGCAAATTTTTTAAAATGTTAATATTAAATAAGTATCAAATATGCATATGGAAATTAAATATTATTGACAATTCGTTATACGCTGCAATTTCGTCAAAAAATATGGAGAATCAAATAGCTCAGAATAATTGTACATTTGGTATATTTTCTCATGAATTTATGAAAAAAAAAAATTAGTAATTGACAAAATGTTAGTCTAGCATTAATTTAAGCTAATTTTAATTTCTTATGAACTAACAGACTCAAATGATCGGTACCGAATTTGTATATTATTTTAAATTCCTATGTATTCTTCATTGAAATTGATATACGTATGTATACGGTATTAGTTTAATTTCGGTAACTTGACCAAAAATCATTAAAAAAATTACTAATGACAAAACTCACAACCAACTGTATACACAGTAAACCAATTTTTAAAAATTTTAGATTAGATATTTCAGTAGTGTAATTTATTTCATTAACTGCAGTGATTTTTTCTTCTATAAAATATGAAGTTCGCACATCCTGTGGATATGCTGTTCGCTTTCGTGTGTAGCACAAATTCATATATGTATTTATGTATGTGCTTTTTTTAAATAAATCTACGCATATTATATTCTTTTCTTCCTCTTTCCTTTTCAATAATAAAGGCAATAAGCCGAGAAAAAAATTTACAATTTATATACGGTAGTCATTGTACACAATGTACATACATGTTAAAATGTATGCATATATACATATATCTATTGTTTTAGAGATCAGTATAAGGTCAAAAGGTGCTATATTTAAAATATTAAGAAAAAAAGTGCTGTTACACCTACATGCATACTCTCATATATTTTTGTATTACTTTATACAATTTTGAAAATTTCCTTACAATTTTCAAATACTTATTTCAAATATTCAAACCTTCAAAATTGAAGCTTTACTTTCAAGCTTTCTTATAAAAAATTATGAATGCTAATAGATACTTCATAATAATAGATACTTCATAAGTTTTACAAACTAAAAGTAAAAAAGTTTTTAATTTAAAAATAAAGTGTATTGTCGAATTCTAATTTCAGTTAATTGCCACAAACGAGGTGCGTTTAAAAAAAACTTAGCAAAATCCACAATATTAATATGTAAGTTTGTACCTATGTTCTTGTAATTTGTACTCTGTTATTTAAGTTCTTTATTTAAAGTATAAAATAAAACTATAAAGTATAAAATAATCCTATAACTATCTAGATTTATTAGTTTCAGTTGATAGAGTCGCTAACGCATAAAATCTAACAAATGTTTCACCAAGTACACAAGTAGCAAGTGTAATTCAAACAAACTATTCTTAGTACCTACATTACTAATTCTAATATATTATATAAACTATTTGCATTTTTTTCCTTACAAAAGTCATAGTACGCTTCAACATAATTTACACATATATAATAATTTAAATATTTCAATTAGATATAAGATCACTAATCATAACAATAATTTTTTCACGCTAAATTTTTACCATTCATTTAATTCAACTACACAAGATGACCTTACTCACTAAATAATTACATATTAATAATCTTATGTTTCAAACTTTATGTTATAATACAGTAAACACGTAGTTATTTAAGCATATTCATACATGAACGCTCATTTATATGAAACTCAAAATTATTTTATTTTTACTACCCTATTATATTAATGAATAAATAAAAATTTGAACACAATACATTACCTACAAACGTATTATAATCATTACTTATATACTTATTACACAATTTCTTAACACATTACTTGCATACTTGCTATTATGTATGTAAGTAATGAATAATAACTATTTTTGATATATTAGAAAATTAACCGAGTAAAAATTGCAATAATTAATCTCACAGAAATTTTTTAATACTTCTTTCAGTTATATAATCTATATGATATTAATTAGTTCATATTAGAGCGAATCTACTGTATACTACATTTATTATGTTTTACTTCGATTCGGTTCGTTTGTACTTAGTTCAAAGTACAAAAATTTGATAATTGAAAGAATGAAACAAAAAAGCAAAAATTTTTTCTAGAAATAAGAAAATATGTTAAGCCAGTCAATCATATCATAATTAAATAAATTCACGCATTTCTTAAAATTCTATTCTAAAATTAAATAACCTCCTATGTATTAAATTGAAAAAATTATTTATTAGATAGATTACGTATGTATGTACACATAACTATACATTTTGTATTTAAATCTATTAAAAATAGTTAATCTTAACCTATGTATTCATTGCTCATACTGAAATTATCGTAATTATTTTTGTATTAATTGAATAAAGATTTTAAATATTATTTCTGAATTAAATTTCTGATTTATTTTTATCCAAAAATCACAAAGTATATTTTTTCATATAAACATAAAAAAATTCTAGAATAAAGATTTCATTTAATATTTTTATTTACTTTTGAAATATAACGTTTGTGTACATTGCATATACCCTAATCTTAAAATACTTTATTAATACCATAATTAATTAATTAAACTTTGAACAAATACTTAGTTAAAATTCATCGCATATATAAAATTAAAATATATAGTTTATTCACTTATAAATACATAAAAGTATAATATACATATTGTATATATGTACATATGTACAACCTAGATATGAAAGTATGAGTATAAAATATATCAAGAATGAAATGGAAGCGGTTATCATTATCACTAAATATATACAAGGTATATTCCATACATTTAATTGACATGGTCAAACACACACATTAGAATTTAAAAATAATTTAAATTTGTATCCTACTCAACAAAAAAAAATATATTTATTTCCCATGTGTTTTTTTGCTCTTCATAGCTCTTACTAAAAATTAAAAATAAAAGTGGAAATGACATTGTATTAGTAACATCTAAAAGCTTTTCTACATTATACTTTAGTTTCACTTCAAAAATTCTTCAAATGAAATGTGTGTAGGCATAGAGTTCTGCAAATTTTGATTGTGTTTGAACCTTATTCATTTGTTTATTTATTCAAACACTAATATTGTTTACTAAATTAAAATGTACAAGTTTCAGAATGATCCAATACATGAAATACGTATTGAAGCTCTTAACACATTTTTCATAGCCATATTGTGCTTGATTGAATCTTTATTATTAAACTTTCACATACGTACTATATTTTATAAACTATCTTGCATAATAAAATTAATATTCGAAAATTTTTCTGAAAACCAAAAATGGAAACAATAATTTTGAAATATGAAATTTTCGAACAAGTTTTTAAACGTCCTTCAAAAAATTATTCAAGTAAGATTATCATTATAAATAATAAATTTTTAAAATATTTACAAATAAAAGAGATCTGCCTAATTTTTATTAAACTGTTCTAAACTTATTCAATTCTTTATTGAAAACTATTCACAAGAACAGGATAAATTAATTTTATTGAAAGTCGTATTATTAGCACTAGTTAATATTATTATGTGCATATTACGATTTAACAAAATTTGTGTCAAAAAATTCTATTCCACGTATCACTTGAATTGAAAAGATAATTTTATTCAATATATAAATTTAGATAATTTGCATATTTTCAAATAAACAATATAACTTACTATAAATACATTTGTATATAACTATATGATCTAATGTATAATTTACACATACGTACATGTATACGCTACACTCACACATATTCATATATTTATTTACATAATACGTATAATATACGATTTACACGTTCCCAAATTATAAATATAACACAAAGGCACTAAATTCGGCAGTCAACACTACTGAAAACTAAAAGTTAACCAAATCGCTTTACAAACTCTCACGCCAAAAAGAATCATAATATATTCCTCAATATTTGAAATTGTATTTTATTAATTTTATCGTTTATTATATTCTCTTTAACTCTACATTGCATACTTTGCATATTTATAGTTACATATATTATCATAGGTATTAAACATATGCATATCACTATATATCTATTACATGTGTATATGTATATCTTAATTTCTTATACATTATTCAGAAAACCAATTCAAATACATAAGAGAGCGTTAGTGTATAAGTAAATTTTCCTAAGTTTTGTTTTTATCTATACAATAAATGTAAACCATGTGTTGAAAGGTATGAGGAAGAATAAAAGAAAAATATTTTAATCTCGTCATAAGTTGAGTTGCACCAAATTACAGAATAAGACGTTTATGATCATTTGTATTGTAGCGGTGAGCATCAAATTTCACGATTTTCTATAGAAGTTCATTATGATTTTTATTGTTTATTATTATTATGTGCTGCTTATTTCAAAGAAATAAAAAATGGTTCATAAAATATAATTTTATTAAAATTGTTTAACGATTTATTCTAAATATTAAAGTAGCACTTTTCCTTTCAACAAGTAAAACTACTGCTGTTAAAAACAATCTATTACATTGTTTAAAATACTTTCAATTGATATTATACCAAAATACTCCAACTGATTGCATACATTTGGGATTAGACAAAAAAAAAAGCGAAGTTAACATAATAGTTGAATGCAAGGGTTAATTGCGTGAGTTAAGAAAAATAATTATGTTTTTGATGTTTTGGCATTATGGTTTATGATGGATGATGATCGTTAGCTTTCTGTTTTTATGTAAATTTGGAAAAGCTTGGAATTTTAGATATGTAAGGTGCAGAAATTTCGAATTTTACAAGTTTCGAAAGACGATAACGTAAAAGGGCATGGAGGTGGAAAATAATTTTCTTTCAATGAAGATTTTAGAGGCAAACAATTTACGGTAACAGAAAAGCAAATACTGAAGATTGAAATGTTATTACTATTCTAATAGGTGCATATATTGTAAACAAATTTATATAATTTTATTTTCTTGTGTGCACTGGTGGAATAATTCTGTAAGTTGTCCATAAATAACATAACTTTAATTTTGTAGAGCACCGCAATTCTTATGTTGAGAAACTGATTTATAACCAAATCTCTCAATTCGAATGTACTCACGGAACTTAGTGATCAAAACTTTCAGCACATTTACTAAATTATTCGAAATGTCGATAATCGCCTAAATCAAAACAATTTAATCCAGTCGATTAAAGTCTCACATAATGTAATAGTTTTCAACAAATTTTTTCTTAAATATTTAAGGTTTGCATTAATAAAAGTTTTAAATTTCATTTCTTTCGAACAAGTATAAGAGTTTTTGTTTTTTTTTTACTATGGTCATATTATAGTAAAAGCTCATTTTGAGTCTAACATACTGGACAAAACCAGTTAGCAAATGAACCGAATTTTTAATAGGTAAATTTTGTCTTGCGTTTACCGTCAGTGTATTTTTCTTTTGCATAATATTTTAATGAAAGCGAATAATAACTTAAAACACGTTTCTAAGTTATATCATTTTCAACTGAAAATCAGTGCATATACATTCAAACATACATATTTGCATATGTTTACACTTGTTTTATAATATACATATATTAATGTAAATATATAAATTACTAGCATATATTCGAAATACATAAACAAAATTCAATTACATATATTAGAAAATAGTATGAAATAATTTCCTAGGTCGTTAAAGTTTGCAGATCTTTGTGTTTTACATTAGACAATAAGAAAATGTGTGAATAAAACAAATAGAAAAAAAACAAGCATAAAAGAAAAAACCAAAATAAAATTTTACACGTGATTTAAGTTTTAATTTTATCACAAGGGAAAAATGCCGAAAAGTAAAATACAAAAAAAAAAAAACAAGAAACTAAAATAAATCATTTAATACAAACACAATCGCAAAATACCCACATTGTCTATTCTGTTAGTGTATTATTAGGAAAGGAAACTTGAATTTTTGAAATTTTAGCAATCAAGGTACCCCCACAACGAGGGAACCTGAGGTGAAAAGTGGAAAACTCTGAATTGGCGACGTGTAATTTTTTTATTCTTCTCTCTTTTATTAATTTTTATTCAATGATATTTTAGCAAGATTTTGCATGTATACCAACATATATGTATACATACTTATACATTGTACACAATACAAAAAAAATAAAAAAAATAATGTTCAATGTTGATATTTAAATAAACTTTAATTTTCTAGATTTTTCAGAATACTACAATATTAAGTGATGGCATTCTTACATACATCAATAAATAAGACTTGGACATTAAAAGAGCAAGAGGAAAAATGTGAGAAAAACACCAGTAAATTTGAGAAATTTTTTTATTCTCATCGAAATGTTTAATTCTTCTATAACTTCATTCCCCTGAGAAAAAAAAAAACTGTTTAATCAAAATTTGATCGTTGGTGTGTAACAATAATTTCAAAAATATTTTTTAAAAGTATTAAAAATTATTCATGATTTCGTACATTTTATACATGATTTATAAGTACGTATTCACATATCTATATTGTTAAATAAGAATGTGCAATTTAAATGTCCCGGTTAATAATATGGCAATGTCACGATTTGAATGAATGAAGTCATTCTACGTTAGGAACAAAGCATTTAAGCATTTTTTCTATTGAAAATATGTGTTTATATACCCACATCCATACTTATACCTTGTACCCAAAATAAGCCAATAATTATTGGCGCTTTGCCATAACCAAATTAATTTTGTAATAATTTTGTAATTGTACTGCAAATATACAAAGTATAATAGTATTCATTCGGTGGGTGTATAACAAGTCTCTACTTTACTATAATAAATAGCTATGTATATTATTAAAAATGTGCTAAACTTTAGTCTAGTCTTTGATTTTAATTATTATTTTGGCCATTAGTTTTTTGAATATTTAAGTATGCCGGATCAAAACACTAAACTACGATTATTTATTCTTTATGAATTTATAAGGAAAAACTCATACCTTTAACTTAAACTTAAATTTTGATCCAAGTTGATGTGGTCAAATACAGTGTTTATTACAATGAACCACAGTTTCATTTGGGAGTTACCCAACTTTCAATGTATACTTTCAATGCTTATTCAATATTGAATAGGCAAACTAATTTTTAAAATTGAGCTTAACGTAGATCCTATATGCAAAATTTATTGTGCCAATGTGATTAATTATTTCAAATTATTCATTTGTCTTAAATTTCCAAAAAAAAATCCTAATTAGCATTCGACGCGCCGTCTTTATTAATTTTTGATGCTAAACAAAAAATTTCTTATTGTTAATCATTTATTAAGAATTTGAAAGAAATTTTATGATAGAAAGTTGATTTTTTTTCATATTTAAATTTCCAAATGTTTTTTTTTTTCTATCCATTTGTTTTAATTAGGTTACGAGTTTTAAGTTTAATCAATTCATTTTTAAGTATAAAATATTCAAAAAAATTTTAAATACCTTTATAACTTTTAAAGTGTTCGAATAAGATTCCAAAATTTAAAAAAAATTCAATAAGTTAAACAAAATTTATTAGAGCATACTCGTACCAATGCTATGTGGTATGGACATTTAAAATTATTTAAGTGAAAATTGAAATTTTTATAAAATAATTTTTGGAAAGAATTTCATTGCTTTTTAAAATTTAATTAAATTTAATTAAATTTAATTAATTTTTAATTAAATTTTAATAAAAAGGTATTACCTATATGTTTTGTTAATACCTTTCTTATTTTAATTTCAAAATTGCACGGATAAGTAATTTGTATAAGTATACAAAAGAACATGTATATAAGTTGGTCAATTAAAATGAAAAATTTTATAACAGGAGATTTGTATGTGTTTGTTTAGTGCACACATACCCATTAATCATCTAGTATTTTTGGATAGTGATGATTAAATTGATCAAGTTTTTCTGAATTTTTTCAATTTATGACGATTAAATGGTTCCAATTTTTTTTTTATTTTTATTATTATTATTAAAATTTTTTCTCCACATTTCTTGAATATTGCGCGTAATTTATTTACGATTTTACCAACCATATTGCATACAAAAAGATAGATTATGAAGGGAGATGCTGTGATAGCACCAAATGTTACATGTCGAGTTTTCGGTACAAACGCACTTCTCTGTGTCTGTGTTCGCACGCGTGAATCGAAGATAGGCTAATACGAGTACATCAACATTTAGGAAGTGTCATTCCTTTCGAAATGAACCATTTTACTGGGCCAATATTATATTTTTGACATTTTTTTAAAAAATATTCAACAAATTTTATATACGAGCTTCGTTTGACAATACGAGAAACTATCTAACATTTGGAAAAAATTAGTTTTCAGTAACTCTCCGAGAGTAACTTTACTCCGGGTCAAATTTACATTATAAAAAGAAATAAACAAATAATTCCTCTGAAAACTATTAATAAAATTTATTGTTCTAAAACAATGAACTAATCAATTTTTTGGGCTTGGAAACCAAACTGGGGGCCGATTTTAAATTCCTTACCATATCTAAAGAACTAATTGACCAAATTTCTTGATATTTAATATTTGATTTCTTTTTGCTACCGCAACTATCTAACGAAATTTCCCAGAAGTTCGAATGACATAAAGTTACCCTCTACTAAGATCTAATATTACATTTTTCTAGGTTGACTCAATGCTTTTTAGCCTCCTTAAGAGAAGGGTTTAAAGCATATTTTCATAATCTTTTAGGGTATTTTCTTACAAATAATCTACGGTTCAATTGATAGAATCTGTGAAATTTAAAAAAATCATAAATTTATTACTACTGTAAGAGATTTTAGACAAGTTTTTTTTTTAAATCAACTTAGCAGAATTTGAAATACACAAATATACAGCCTGACATATACAAAATGTGTATTTAATACAAAAAGTTTAATTTCCGTCGAAATGTGAAATCTGGTCTAAAAACAATACCTTCCTTGTTCTATGTAATGTTGTTAGTTAAAAAAAAGAATATAAAGGGTAACAGTTAATTTTTATTCATTTTGTGGATGCCAAAATATTTTAAAACTTTTCATTATGTGCTTAAACCTTTAACAATAATTATGACTAGTTTTAATTCACAAATACTTAGTGCAACACAGGAAAATTTTGTTTATTTTATTAAGTGAGTTTATAATATGAGTGCATAAATATACTTATATACAATTATACATATTAAGAAAAGACGTAAAAATAAATTAAATTTTATAAATTCATCAGAACAATTTCAAATTTTTTTTTAAGAACACCATCGCCTTTACATCATAATTAAGAGCATTTTAATTCTTCTCACTACAACTTGTTTTTAATTTATAAAAAGCAATACAGATTTTTTTTTATTTTGTAGAAAAATCTATTCATTTTGCTTTATGCTATCTTAGTTTTTATACATACAAGTAGCAAAATAATATTTTGAATACTTTTTTCTAGTAATTTTCCAGAATTTATAATCAAATCATAAACATAGTTCGAATTTTGTTGACAAGCTTTTTTATAGTATTCCTCTATTTATATTTTTTTTTCTTAATTTTCTAGGTATTTAAGTTTATTTATTTTTTCAAAACTCCAATCTACGAATTCCACAAGTACATACATACATGTGTCTTTTTTTTATGAAAATATCACACAAAAACATAGATTCATTGTTATAAACAAAAGATTAATTTTGGCAGAACAAGAAAGAAAACAAAAACAAAACAAAACTTCAAAATAGTTATGACTAATAAATTTTATTTAAAAATATTAAATTTGTTTGACCTTATTTTCTATTTGTTTTATTTTAATGATAATTTAATACTCTTAATGACGTAAAAAAATTTTGTTGGTTATGGTCAGTTCCTATGTCTAAACGTACAATGTTTTGTATTACTATTACAAAAACATACAATAAGAAGAACTACATAGAACAGAAATTTATTTGAAAATAAGAAAATTGTAACAGAAAAATGTGTTTTTGAAACGACTAATAAATTTGAGGAGAATTAATCGGTTTGATTCTAAGTTTAAATTATTTTTAAAACAGCAGTCTTTTAAAGGTATTTCACACTACACGTGCAACTAATTAAATTTTAATTCTAGTCAATAAAATTGCTATTATGTTTTAATCAATTTTTTTTTATGTCTGGATTTTTGATATTTTTATTTTTCGCACTTCTTTCGAATTGTATGAAATTTTTTTTAAAAAGTAATTGGCAACGACTGATGTGTGGATTCAAATAAATATTACATATAAATTCAAAATTTTCTCCATTTTTCTTTAGATTTAAGAACCAAAGACTTGAATTTTCGATCCTTTAATATATACACAAAATATTCGCTGTTATGTTTACCAGTATTCCATGTACATAAGTATTTTCCTTTTAAGTTCTGATTCTGTTAATAAAATTTTTTTTTTAACTTTCGTAAAAAATTTCTTGAAATTTAACCAGATTTTTGAGCTCATTTCTCAAAAAATTTTGTTAGTGAAAATTTTTGATTCTCATTTCCGATACAGGACTGCACACACAAACAAACAGACAACAGCGAAATACAAATGCAAAATTTTACTGGCAAATTATATTGCCATCATTATAACCTCGCTTATTGTATGAAATTCGATTGGTAAAAATCGTTTGGATGTACATACATAGGTTAAATTTGTTTCATTTTGTGTATCTTTATTTCAGAAATATTCAGTTATTTTAATAAAATTTATAATCTAGAAATGAAAATAAATAGAACTAAACTGAAAAATAAATAATGTGAGAAGAAGCTCTAAATATGAATGGAAGAATGAAAATCAAAAAAGAAAAAAATTAATATGAAAATTAGAATTTGTGCAATCATTTTACACTTATACAAATCAGTCTTGCGAATTGCAATGATGTCACACAATTTTTGCTAATAATAAAATAACAGAAAATTACATAAGGCATTGTATATAAAATATAAAGTGTGCATATGAATTTGTTTTCTTAAATATGTATGTACGTATCTAGTTAATGTACGTATTTTGTATAAACATACATAGGAAATTCCACATAGCACGTTTTATCATCACGTGCTTTAAAGAAATGAAGTTTCTTTACCTAATATAACATTGAAACAAAAACAAAAAAGAGAATTATAAGTAAATTTTAAGCGATTGCACACATACGTAGTAGCTATAGTTACATTTTTGTTAAAAATAGTTTTGTCAATGTACATACCTAAATTAGTAAATAAATAAACACAGAAAGAAAAAAAAAAGTATGTATAGTTAAAAAAAAAAACAAAAATATGCTGATACAAAATTACAAGTAGACGTACGAAATACATAAGCACGTCTCATATAATACTTTGTTTTTATTTACTGAAAGGTAAATATAAAATTAATAAATAATTATGATTCCGGTCGTATTTGAACTGAGTTTGACAAGTAAATAATTCTATTATGTACATATGTCCGAATTGACGAAAAGTACAATATGTGAAAATATTTTATGTCAATTTTGTAATATACAAAATTATCCGCGAAAAAATTTTTACTTTATTTTATGTTTTAATTAGAAAAGTAAAATTTATACTGAACTTAATTAAAAACTATTGATTGCACCAATTCCATTATTTTTCAGAATAAAAAACGAACTTTTCAACATTTTACTAATTTAGAGTTTAGAACTCTCTATGTTGTATACAATGAAATACAACACGTAGCTAAGTTTTGAAGCAATCTGTTCTAATTATTACACCCTGCGTTTTAGCACTTATAATTGGAAAAATATATTTCGAAAAATTCGCGCTTCTCAATAGTTTGCTCAAATTAAAAATCGTAAGTTAATAAGGGCGAAATATAAATGTGATTTAAATTTTATATTTTTATAGTGTTTTTTTGAAATACATATCTCAAATTAGAAATACCACCTTTCAGTTAAATTGGCCACAATAGTTACAATATGCTTGTAAACATATTTAAGTTTTACGTTAAGTTTTTAGAATTTCAGTTTTGAACAGAAAAATTAAATAAAATCTAGTCTAATGATGTGACTTAAAATTTTTATATGCAATTACTCGTAACTAGTTTTAAAAATTAAAACTATATACTTAATTGACTAGAATTTCATCTTAAATAATAGCTTAACATTGCATAGATTAAGGCGTTATTATCCTAGCGGTTATAGCTGACAGAATAAGTACTTTTGCTACGATTAGCAAAAATTTTTTTATTAATAAATTCTTATTACTTATATAAAAATATAAAATAAATAAAATGAATTTTATAATTTTCTTAATTAATAAAAAAACTTAATATTCCAAGTGGGGATTATATATTCATTTTATAAAGTTTATGCAAGTTGTTTGCAACTAATTTAATATTCAAATTAATTAAATTAATAAAATTTTATATTATTATTTTAACCGACCATATTGCAAGATAAAGGAGATTTTGTTATACAATCTAATTCCACATTCCGTGTTTTTAACTTCATGATTGCGAAACGTAAATAAACTTAGCTTAAATATTTATATACAAAATATCGGTCTGTCGATTCGCCTCTATGTGTACACTTACGTGTCTACTATTTCGATTGAACTCATTTTAATGAAAATTTATATCTAAATTTATATTGGAAATAAGATGAATTTGCATAAGTATGTACGTGTCAATTTTACATTTTCAAAACTTTATAATTGATCTAAATTTTCTCTGAATGTTATACCATAAATTTTAGTTTATCAAAGATTTCTAAGAAATCCTGTAACAGATCTTTAACTTTTACTAAATATACCGCAAGAAAATAAAAGAAAATAGTCTTTAAATTTTAATAATTTTTATGGTTGAATTCTTTGATTATATGATGGAATTTTTGAAAGCTTGTGTCTAATCATGTAAATATGTAACTTTTTAAATAATTGCTTTTCAAAATCGAGAGTTAATGCTGTTTTAGTTTTTAAAAATAAAGCCAGAAAACATACGTCAATGCAAAACAAGTTAATAAATTGTAATTAAACTAGTATTTTACCAACAAAAATTATTTAAAATTGTTACATATACTTATTTAATATGCTTTTGCGAATAAGTTTTTATTACAAAACTTGATAAATTAAAATAAAATTCAAATAAATAATATTTTTTATTCTAATAAGTAAGTAAGTATAGTATATATACGTATTTGTCTTACACATTAAATGTATTAAAAATATAAAAAATCGTAATAGATTATTGAATATTTTAAAGTAATTAATATTTATACATATTTTAATATTAATTATCTCTATATATATACACATTATATTAAAATTATTATTTTTCACTTTATTAACCTTTTGAATATACAAAAAAAACTTGTTACTTTTGAAAAGCAATTTTTTTCTGTTTGAATTGAATTTTTGTTTTCCTTCATTAAATTTAGCCATTTATAAATTATTTAATTTACATTTAACACTAAAATACTTATATAAATATAATACAGGTATGTATATATATATATGTGACTGTGTGTATATGTAAACATTAACAATATTTGCTTCTATTGGCCTTATGACGTTTGCGAAAAAATTCTAAACTTGAATTTATTTTCTACATAACTATACTCGTACGTCTATAAAAATACTTACTTATTTGTTTTTATTAATTATTTCACTTACAATTAAAAAACAAACTTTTTTTTTATTTAATAAAAAAATCTATATAATAACAGTATATGTGTTTTGGGAAATCAAAATAAAAATTGAGTGATGTTTAGCATGACGTTAACTTAAAACAAAACAGAATAACGTAAATAATAACAATAACCGTTAATAATAATGATAGCGCTTTGGAAAAAAAATCTGTTATTTGTTAAACTAAAAACAAAAAAAAAAACACTCCGATAAGCGATTTATTAAAAATTATTGACCGCGAAAATGTGAACGATTTTAAAAGTTTTAATTCGGAGTAAGAAAATTGCTGATTTTCACAGAAAAAACGCAACTTTGAATACATTTACATAAAATTATATACATATATGTATATAAAAACTTAGGTATATATAATATGTATATGTGTGTGTTTACATGTTATGTATTAATATATCAAATATCCTATGTAAGAAAGGAAATATACGTAACTAGTTACTTTATATCTTTTTTATTGAATTTCCAAAAAAAAGCATTTATAATTTATACTTTACACGTGCATTGGAAATTTTTAGGCTAAAGAATCTTTTACAAAACAAATCATACCTATAACATTGCACCTAAACTTTGTGAATGAATTATCGTAAAGGAAGATTTCATCATTCAAATCCAAAATTTGTGTTAGTTCATTAGATCCCATTAACCTTAGCTTATACAACAAGAATGTCGCTAAAAAACACTAACATTTTTCTATATACATACCTAGTTGTTGAGAAAACGTTACTGTAATTTTATACGCCTATCCTCAATCCAATAAAAAGTTTTTATTAAAAATTTTCGGTATATCACAAATTCATTGCTTTGAAATAAAAAATTTGAATTAAATTCAAGTAATTATTTGAAATGCATTATTCTTAGAATTAATTTTTTATATACAAAAATCAATGTATAGAAATTTCTATATCACACTTAAATAAGAAAATCTTTACAAATCGTATATACGAGTATTTAAAATTTTACATAAAATCACTAATAGTTGAGCAACTCATTATCTAAAAGCAAAACTGAACAATTGCTTGAACAGATACAATACTTATTTAAATTAGCTCATTTAGATATAATTTACCGTATTCAATAATTTTTAGCATTTTTTTAAAAATATTTTGAAAAATATATCCTCCTTTTGCCTCAAATTATAATGCCGTAATTGCCTAAAAATACAAATGTTCTACAACTCATTTTGCTAATTTTACAAGCCCTAGAAAAGTAAAAAATTTGTGATATTTAATTAACTTAACCATTATTTTAAAGAGTAAGTTTTCTTTGTTTAAAATTTCTAATTTGATTTTAATTTTATAAACAATTAAGCAAATTCTGTTGTATCTCCATCCGCTTCTGGCTTATCACCCATTAAATCAAACAAAATTTCAATTTTTAGTTAGATTATTGTTTTTCCAAAATTATTTCTTTTATTTACCTATATTAAGAACGTAAAATAAACACAGAAAACATTATTACTTTAATTGAAAATTACGATTAAATTTTTTAAATCACATCTATAACATTTGTTTTTATTTTTTCTATTGTCACTCCTTAATTTATGCAATAAGTTTTTCATAAATAAATAAAGCTTGTTGTTTTCACTTCTTCATCTTTACCTTATAAATATGAAAAATTAAAAAAGAAGCCTCATTATTCAGAATGTGTTAGTTTTTCACTCAAATTATCAAAAAGAAACGTACTATTTTACATGATATTAAAATTTTTATCAACCGCATTAAAAACTATAGGGGAAATATAGGCAACAGGCCGATTTGTCATTTTTTTAAATTATTTTCAGAGTATTTCAAACGGAGTATTTAAATAGAAGTTTATAGAATTTAAAATTAGTTTTTTAAGGGTGTTTTCACAATCTTGTGCAATACTTTCGGCAAACTAATAAGAATAAATTAATTGGGCTTTCTTGATAATATTCAGAAAATACCCATAGCAATTTTCTATAAGCTGGCTGACTCAGATTCATTTTATGGGACGTGAATAAGTAAAACGTTTTAAGTTTTTTTCCTATTTAAGTAGATACCTACAAAAATACATAATCAAAAACCCTATTGCAACAAAAACAATTTCTGAATCAGAGTTTTTTTTCTACCAAAGTCATTTAATGCTTTTATAAGCAAAATGATAATATACTTTTTACTCTTTCCTTTGTGTCGTCTGTTGTACTTTAATTAGGTCAAAAATGATTGTATTTTAATATCTGAGTGATAGATAAACAATTTTTAATTTATATTTTTATCAGATTATCCCGAATTTATTTATGAAATTTGAATAAACTCCACGTCAACGTAATTTTTGGTTTTTGTTTCAGAATTAATTTTTGATTTCCGGATGTCTAGAACATACATTTCAAATATGTACTTATAAGAATGCTTATGTTCTAAATTGTATCTGAATTAAAATCATTTGTTATTGAAATTTTAATAAAATGAAATAATAAAGATGATGAAAAGGGAAATAGGACTAAACTAAAAAAAGAAAGAAAAAAAAAGCTTGAATATTTTACAATTCAGCATTTTACTGAAGCAGTGTCATTCTTTGTTTACACTTTTAGTGATAATCTTGTGTCACATTTTAATTAAATTTTATTTTTTTTTATGAATGCTTATTGTACATACATAGATACTTATGTACTTTAAACAAATAACTAAAATTATTTATTATTTCTTTGTGCAATAATGTCAATCATTTTAAGTGTCAATATTATTCTGAAATAAAAAAAATATTATGAATTATTGTTTTTACAATAGTTTCTGTTTGCTAAGTGTTAAGAACAAAATACCCACTTTCGATTTTCTTAAAAGACCGAATTACAATATTCAATTTTAAGGATAATATCAAGTTTTCAGAATTTGGATTAACATCTGTTTTTTTTTATTAAATATTGAATAAATTATTTATTTCATATTTGGCTTAGGTTTAGGTATACTTTCGAATCTTTTTTTAAGATGTGTTTTTCTCAATTCAGTTTGATTTCTTAAAATTGTTACACAATTGTACGAGTATTTGAATATGAATAATTCATAACACTTTAATTTTGTGGTTTCTGAAGTTAAGATGTTTTCTCTTATGACCACAGAACTATTATAATCATATAATGTTTGAATATTTGGGTTTTAGTAACTTAAGTAATGCAGTCCAATAAAATTCGTATTAATTGTAATTGGTGTGCGTTTTGACGCACGTTTTTTTTATAAAAATGTGTATGATTATTATGTAAGGTGACACATTAAGTATTAGGCAGTTTTTAATTTAAATATTTCTTGAATTAATTTTTTTTTAATATAACGCTGATTGTGTATTTTTAATTAGTTTTAATTTCAACTGCTTCAACGATGTTATTCTTAGAATGGAGATTTTGTATGCATTTTTGTACTTAAAATATTTTACAAATTTTTGGAATACAAAAAAAGGATTATATTCACGATTAGGATTTATAATTGCATAGATTCATGCTTAATTCACGATTAAACAAACACCTTAGTAATTATTAGGCAATATTTTTTTAAATTTTTATGTACCTTATTAATGAGAATTGCTTATAAATTATCTTTATTGCTTAAAATAGAAAAAAATCCTCATAATTTTATTGTTTTTGAATTAATTCACATAGTTGACATTAAGTTCATATTAGGGTTTTGAAATTAATTTAAGAAAAAGCGCTGTAAATACTTAAGTATAATTACTTTTAAATTTACATATCAAAACATTTACGTTTATAAATTCTAATAAAGTAAATGTAATGAACTTCATAAATTACATGCAAATAAAATTGTAAGAGTAATTGTAATTAAGAAATTCAATCAAAAATGAAGGGAATAGAATTTTTTATTTTTGATGTTTTTCTAGTTATATAGAAAACTATCACAAATGATAGATTTAGTTATATTGTTCTTGATCGCTTACCGTCGGTAAATTCACAAAATTTCGTAATTAAATTTAATAGTATTATTTTAAACAAAAATTTATTAGCAATATTAAATGAGAAAATATTAATGAGAAAATAAGTCGACAGGAAAAAATTACAATGAAAATTAACTAATTTAAAGATTTCTGCAACAATCTCATATTATAGAAACTAAAGTCTCAGTAAGACGGCCACTATAAATCTGAATAACAATGCATAATTTTTTCATAAATAAAGAAAACTTGAAAATTTAATATAGGCATCTAAATATAAATCAAATTAATCTTGTAATAATTTTATCACAAACTACTGGTGTGTATTTCGTAAAAACCATAAGTAGTCTAAGATTACTTAAAGAAACAAATTTCGGAAGGAATACTTATCCAAAAATATTTTAAATTTAAATTCTGAAGAATTTTCAAATTTTATTAATAAGAGCATAAAGCATCAAAAACTCAGGCTGTACAGATTAATTTTTATAAGAAATGTAAGCAATGGTTAAAAATTATAACGATTTTTTTTGCTGTGCTCATAACAAGAAAATTAATAAACATTTTTTCTCATTTTAGGTCAGAATTAATTGTGAGTTTAGAAACGGAAAAAAAACTAGGTGAAATAAGTGCTAAAATGATTTCCGTTTATTATGTAGTCTTATTAACTAACTTTTTTAGTCAAAATAATTTTTTAAGTATAAATGCGAAATACAAATTGGGAACTTAATTTAATTGGGGAGAAGGAATCATTTAATTATTTAAAAATTATTACTATTTTTTTAATTTATGTTCAAGTATAAAGAAAATGCCAATCAAATATAGAATTAAATTTGACTAAATGATCATTTCAATATGTATTGAAATGATCTTCAAATTTAAAGGTATTCCCAAATTTTATTGACCTAAAGTTAATCTAGGAGTAAATAATATTCTTGAGTTATTCAGAAGGCAATGTTATGAATTCAAACAATGTTATGAATAAAATTGAATTTAATTAAAAAACTACTTTAATGAAATTAGTTTAATAACATAAAAATATCTCATCTAAATCTATTTTAATTTGAAATTTCTATAAATTATGATTTTTAATGCTTGTTTTTGTACAGACACATATCAAGCTATGGCAGAAGGTAAGTACATGTGTACCTACATATATGTAAATAAATTTTTGACATATAATTTAGATTGAATTTGAATACATACATATAATTGGTTATACGTAAAGGCGAGATGATTTCCTTATTAAATAGGATATAATTAATTGCATTATAGTTATAGGTACGCTTAAAATTGAAATATAATTTGGATTGAAATTTTGGTAATTAAAAAACATACAGGAGAATACATAAGAACATACTTACATCTGTACACAATAATATGTAAGCATAAACAATTTTTCTAAAATATTTGAGTGCCTTTACCGTTTTTCTTTTATTGAGATTTTTTATAAATTGTAAATTTTACCCTACACAACATATTTAAATGTTATTTATTTGTTTATTAAAGTTTTTAAATTTGTACTTACATATGCATACCGAATACCTTTAAATAATAATTTTAGTTTCACTAGAAATTTTTTAATTTAAATTTTTCATCTTATTAATCTTGTTTTAAACAAGATTATAAAAAATCTTTATCATTCATAATATTAAGTACATATTATTAATAGTGACAGTAAATAATTGTTACTTATACAATAATATTAAATAAACAATAAAGAAATTATATAGACTATAGCTAAATACATACATACATAAAAAAGTTGATCATTTCATTAAACGATATCGTTAGACTATTTCAAATTTATTTCTAGTCATGTATGAGTAAGTAATTATTTATGTATATTCACAAAGTGTATTGTCAAAAATTATGTCTGGTCAAGGTAGTATTATAAATGTCAAAAAGAAAGCTTTTAAACACTTAATTTGTAACATTTATAAATACATTATACGAGTACACAAAATACAGTAATAAATAAATCTACCGCATACATATGTATTTATATATAAATTCAATATGGATGATCATTTTTCAATGTGTGAGTATTTAAACGATCTTGATATGAAATGATCAGGCACGCAGGCAGAGTAAAGAGCCAAAATAAAAAAAAATTTTGTTTCTCTTTGTAGTAAAGTCTCTTCCTATAGCAACACCATTGTATACTAATTTTATATTAGTATATTTTGCTTACATTATTGTATAGATACATAATATATGTACCTACATACATATTATAAATTGTTCAATTAAATGGGGTTTAAGTATACAAGTTCAATGTAATGAAAATAAAAATAATAATTATGATATAAGAAGCTACTTATGTACTTGGCTAATTGTGATGTTGATTTTATCAAAATTAATATTTTATAATACAGATTGAATTTGAGAAGTTTATTTCTATAAAAAAAAGTTTTGTATTGGCTTCTATTGCTCATATGTGGTGTTTGACAATTTTTATTCAAAATATTTACATATACAAAAATTTATAATACTTAGTACATATACACAGTTTTTATTAAGCACCTATAATAATATTTAGTTTTTTGTAATATATGTATGGGTTAACATACATACATATGTATGTATAATATTAGTATAGTTTTAAAAATTTAAAAATATAAAAATAAATTATACTGTTCCAAGCTCATATAAATGTAATCGACTTTTACTCCATACCCAATTATATGGACACCTAAGTATTAAGTATAAGCTAGAATGTAAAGTTTTTTCAAATTATTATCATTGATCAGAAAGGAAAATACAAAATTAAAATTGAATTAAATATGTGAATTTGTATGTACATATGTCCATAAATAATTTGCACAAAAATTATTTTTATAAAACTACTATGTTTAATGTACACATATACATATGAATGTATAATGTAAATATATACTTTTTTCTTCCTTTTTTGTTTTATTAATTTAATTCTATTTTATATAAAATATTTTATAGTTCCCTCTATAATTATATTCATCATTAATAGCGTACAAACTTATGCAAAGTTGGCTTTAATTTCATATATGAGTATGTATTATATATAACAAATATATATTGTATATATTGGGTAAAATTCGCACACATCTCCATACATGTGTATATATATATTTTTGATTTTCTTGAATATTTTATGGCGCAGTTTGAAAATTAATTTTTTCGCTCTTTCTTCTCTTTATATTATTTTTTTTTTTGACTCGATCACCAGATATCTTTCTCTTATTTTTTTCTTTTTATGTACTTTTATATACATACTTAGCATTTTTCTTTTTTAAATATTATTTAGTTCATTATAATTTATTTATTAAATTTTTATGAATACTTTTAATAAAAAGTGAATAATTATTTTTTAATTATTTTTATATACATAGGTAATATTAAATTAAATAATAACATTAAAACACTTTTGATGACACTTGTTACGTAAGTGTCATTCTATTGTAAATATTTTCTTTTTTATCAATGACACTATTTTTTTTTTCCTTCTTATATCTTACACTCATATATTTGAATATATAACAGTATATTAAAATATTTAGAGTGGCCAGATTATAAAATATTTAATGTGGAAATTGATTTGAATAGAATATTTTGCTAAATTTAATTTTTTTTACACTCTCAAATTTTCATAATTATAATTTTTATTAATGACAATCATTAAGAATATAATTAAAATTTTATACAAAATATATACAGATATAAATATGTATTTAAATATACATAGAATTTTTAGAAAGACGGATTTTTAAGATAATTAAAACTATTTAATAAATTGGCGCGAAATTTCTTAAAATTTCGTATAACTTAATACAAATGATATCAGTATTTTTATAACCTTTACTTAAACAAACTTGTCAAGATGTCAATACTGATCTGAATAATATATTGAAATTATATATAATCGCGCCATTTTTTAATTTCCTTATTTTTGATTATTAAATTATTAGAACTAACCAATTATAATCAATAAGAAAAAATTTAATTTAATGTGTTGTTGATATTTTTAGATAATAACTATTTGTTGACATTCTGATTTTGCAAAATGACAAAAAAATATATTTTAATAAATAAATAAAAAAAAATTTGCATAGAATATTTTAAGAAGCTCAAATATTAACAAAATAAATATATGTATTTTATATATACACGTATAACTGTTATATTTTATATTATTTATTAAAAATGATCAAGGAAAAACACAAAAACAGTATAAAATTAAAAACATAAATGAAATAATAACACTGTGATAACAATTGTAAATAAATATTTCGTGTTTACTATACCTACATTATAAAATTGCAATAAAATTTATTTTGAACAATCGGTTCAAAATTATATTTTAATTTTTATTTGATTTTATAAAGAATTTTTATAAAATTCTTTTATAATTTCACTTTATGTTTTGTTTTTTTTTTCATATACAATTTTAAATTTTTTAATTGATATTTCTTATGGCCACATTTTTTTTTATACAACAAGAAATACTACATATCACGTTTTATTATTTAAGACGCAAATTAAAGTTTTTTTTTTATTATTATTATTTTGTTTCTTATATGTATATTCACATACATATATAAATTATATCTATATATACAAAATTTTTTTTTGCTGTTTTAATTTAGCAAAATGTCAGAATTATTATTTCTTTTTCCAAATTACACATAAGTGTATAGTTTTCAACAATATTTTTTTAAAATTTTTTTAATATAACCTCACATTTAATATATGCACTAGCTTTGAATATTTTATATTCTGAATATTTAAATAAAAATTGTTACTAAAATTTTTTAATAGTTTGTTTATATTTTTGTATGTTGAAAGCAAAAAAAAAAAATAGGTACTAATTTTAATTCTCTATTTTTTAAAATTAAATTTGTTTATATTTTAAATTCATTTTGTAATTTTTATATTATTTATAAATTTCTTAATATTATTTAATTCGCACTTGAAATAAAAAGTTAAAATGTAATTATTTTTTCAATTGAGAACAAAAATAAAAGATGAATTTATTTTTGTAGATAAAAATACGGTATATAACAAAATAAATCGCAGCGCAACCTCGTGGTTAAATTTAAAAAATAATCTGTTACGAAAATACTTGCTTTCTAGCCGGATGTGTGCATACAACTAAACTAAAAAAGATTTTGAAAATTTTTTTTACAAAATTCATTCGGTCGATTTAATTTTCTGCTTTTTCATTTTTTGCTTCTCTTTTTTTTTTTTGCTTTTTTGCTCAAAAGAATCTTAAAATAAGCATACGAACAAGAAGGCAACAAATACAATAACAAAATTTATATTATAACGCAAATATACCTACTTATTTAAGTGAATATATTAAAAGCGTTTTTGATTTACTTTTCATCTACAACAATTTTATAAAAAAAAACCAAGTCTGGAAAAAATTAACGAACGAAATTTTTGCTAAAATGATTTTCTTTTTTCTTCTTTTTTGATTCTTTTTTCTATTTCTATATGAACTTTTCTCTATATACACACACACACGCACACAAAACATATTTCAAAATAGATATAAATATTTATGATATAAATAAATAAAAAAAAAGTGTAAATGTAAAAATATAATAAAAATAAGTATACACATATATATCTACATACATATATTTTTATGTAGGTAAAAAGAGAAAAAAACGGAAAAAAGAAACTTTAACCCACACATACATTTTTAAAATTTAAGGTGTAGTACAAATATATATAATATAATATAACCTCACATTCTTCACTAACACTTCTTCAGAACAAGTATTTACAATTCCAACAACTTTTTCCTATATTTTATTATTAAATTTATAAGAAAATTTTAGTATGCGTGTATAATGCACCTATAATGCTAACTTGGAGTATATAATGAATGTATATACATATTATTATGTAGGTATACGTGTATCTGAAAAAATTACTATGCATTTACGTGTTATCTTCTAGATTTATATAAAGTGTATTTGAATATTATATTTTAATCTACTTAAAACATAGTGGTGAAGTTAAACGTAATAATATCACAAAATATCTATTTCTTTTTCTATATGTATGTAGATAATTGGAAATGAATACAACTTTATATTGTAGAAATTCGCCACATTTTAACTAAAAAGTACATACGTAAAATTAATTTCTTACCATTATGTATAAAATGTATACATAGTATATATATATACATTAATATTAAATGTCATGAGTACTAATACATTTTAAATGTGAATAAGATAAGACAAAGTATAAAAAATAAAAAAACTTACTAAACATTTTTATAAATAATTTTGAACACTATTAAAATAAGTATGTAGGTACTTACATATTTTAGAGTGCTAGAGCATTTTCTAATAATATACAAGTATAAGTAGTAACTAAATATTTGTAATCATAATGAACATATAGTTTTAGAAATAAAATTATAAATAATTTTTTTAATTTTATATTTTATTGTATGAGTAAATAACGAGTATATAATTTATTAATATTGAGATTCTGAAATGATATTGGTGTACACACAATAAGACACTGCGAAATTTACTTATATTTTCTTATACCTTATAGGCATAATTTCACATACATATTTCATAACATTATATCTTAAGTTTTTGTATTAACATAATTCTGGTTTGATTCTTGTCGTCTTATGCATGAAAATCAAGATATTTATTATGAAAAAAATTTAAAGTAAAAATTAGAGAAAACTTGTTCTGAAATTTTTAATCTCATCATTAAAATTTTGCTATACTACACAAACTTTTCTCTCATTACTCTTTAGTTTACGTTTACGAATTATTATAATATGAACATTATACAACAGCACACAATGTTGAAAAAATTGTATGTACATTTAAATTGACCCTCATAATATATTTTTGTTATAATATAATAATATGAACTGGTATACACTCGTATATGTAAATATTAAATATTGTTTTGTATGGATATATGTATATACATATATGTCTATCCGTCCATCTATCATTTTTATGTGCGTTATTCAAGCATTTTAAGTGATAAAATTTAAAATATTTTTAATATGTATATGTTTGTATGTATTTCTCATTTATTTTTTTATATAATGTACCTCCATACATAACATTTGTTTCTGGCTGTCAGAGCGCGTTAAATTTTGTTGTAGGGTAGTTATAGGGTTGCTCATATATAAACTACGAAAATAATATGATAATGGTGACGTTGTCAATGATGATAACGTTAATAAAGAAGATAATGATAACACAATAATAATTTTTTTGTAAGTATAATAATTTTAATGATGATGTTGATTATAATGATGATAAATCTATGAATATCTGCTGTTCTTTATAGATATATACACATGCATATATCTTTATATATAATTTGTAAACATAAAATAATTTCAGTTCCACATCTGTATATGTTCAAAAAAAAAGCTAGTAAAAAGAAAAAATAATAAAACAAAATAAAGTAGGAAAAAAACTTATCTTCAATAAACATTTAATTAAAATAGCCATGATATATGAATTTAATTTTTACATCATTAACTACATTCATTATAAGTATACAAGTATACAAGTGTTCATATAGAAATTCCGTAATCATACTTAACTACAAGTACAGGCCCGTTTATTTAAATTGATGGGTAGACAGAGCAGAAATACCTGTACATTCTATTTATATAGGTATACACCATACATAAATAATTATGTATATTATTATAAAACTATAATTATACATTAATTTTCGAATTCGAATGGAAAAATTGATTTCCAATACGCAAATACTTTATTGAAAATATAGGTGAATAATAAAATGTATTAATTTCCTCGGAATTTAATGCAAATACGAAAAATTATTTTGGGGGTCAATTAAAATTTTTTCTCATTCTCTTAAATTCTTATATTAATTTTTATACTTGTGAAAAATATACGTAAATATATTATGTATATGTATAATATGCATTTCTTGCTTATATTTTATTTAGACTACGTTATAATGATTATAGAAGCTACAGTGAGTGCTCATAAAAAGAAACAGATTTTTTAATTTATTTTAAAAATTTAGTTTCACATAACTACCTATAAATTAACGTGAATATGAAAGCGTGAATATGAAAATTTTTAAATCCACATGCAGATATGGGACTCAAGATGTATACCAATATATTTAATACAACGTTAAAATAAATAAATCTAAAAACTTATGTAGATAGGAAATAGTAAATAAAAATCATTATTTCAAAATAACTTTCTACCCTTAAAGGATTGTTAACTGAAACGACAATAAATGAGTTTTCCAACTATTACTTGGATTTCTAAATTACGGTTACCATAGGATATTTGGAAAGCCAACAACGAACGCGTACTTATTATTATTAATAAAAATTTGTGACGTTACAATCGTTAAAATATAAATGCAATTTTATTAAAAAGAAAAATTCTGACAGAAGCAATGGTTTTTTAGTAGAAATAATCTCTATTCAGAAAAGAATGGAAAGAATATAATCAGTATAATGTATTTTATGAAAAATTTTAATAAATCCCTTAATTTATTAACCATTATCATTTAGATATAGTGATATATATAATATTGGATCTTACTGAAAGTTTAATTCTCTGTTTTCCCTGATATTTGCGAAAAATACAACAACTTTTAAAATTTTTGTTTTAAAAACCAATATCGAAATATAAAATTCCAAGAATAATGGTCTGATTATCTGGCCCGTAGTACAGGTTTGGTAGTTTTTGAAACTTGCCACTGCCAAAAGTTAATTGATCCATCACATGGTCAAAGCAAACTGATATATACATTTTCATTAAAATCGCTTTAGACGAAATTGAATTATACGGGTATACCAACACAGGAAAACAAAAATATCCCTCATTGTATTAAATGCAGTCTAGGAAAACAATGTGTTATTTACATTATTCGAACATATTCTTATACATCTTGCATACTGTTAGGATAAAAGTACGAATTGAATGCTTGAAAAGCATTATATAATTCGTAATGATTTCAATGATTGATGAAACGATGAAATTGAAATTGGGACAAGGGTTAAGGAAGATTAACAAAAAATTCTTCTTCCAAATTTTATTACGTTCTACAAACTGTATTATTTTATATTGCTATATTTTTATTTAGATTATTTTTAGATTTAGATCAATTATTTAAAATTTTAATCTTGAAGTTCTTTTATTTTTTTTTAGCATTTTTATGCTAGAAAATATTTTTAGCGCTCACTATTAATTAATACGAATTATATCAAATAATTATCTATTTAAATTTTTGATCATACACTGAGAGAAAAGTAAATTGAATACTTATTTTTTACTTTGATACACACTTAATATATGTACTTTACATTTTAATAATAGTTATTTTAATTTATTTTATAATAAATATACATAGATATATACAAGTATGTTCACATACGTACTTTAAATTAACGTTACGTGTAATATACATACATTTATTCTGTTAAAAAGTACATGTATGTGTATACACACTTTGGAGAATATTTAAATATTTTTTAATATTGAAAGAAATACTTATGCCTATAAAATACTCTTTTATACATAATATATTAACAACTCTCACATAAATCTATAGATTTCACAAATAAATTAAAAAAATTTATCTCATTTAATATTCTGAAAATTTTTTAGATCATATAAGAATAGCGATACAAACACATACGCAGTTACATTCATATACATACATACATATAGTGTATAAGAGTACAATAATCGTTGTAGGTATCTAAGAGTATAAATATAATTATATAAAAAATATTTTATAGAAATTTTTAATTTCACTGCTTATTAAAAAGGCGTAAAAAGCTTCAATATTCTGAGATCACAAGATAATTTGAAACCATTAATTTATTAAAGAGGTAATAAAATTGGAAAAGTTCAGTATTACCAAATATAATGTAATTATGTAATTACTAATTCGTATAGTTTTGTTTTAAGCATTTAAGCATTAAATGCACGGAATGTACATACATATGTATAATATGATTTAATTAATATAATTTGCAGGCATTTTGGTTCCTCGATATTAGTGATTTTTGTATTATACTCTTTTTTTTTAACACAATACTTAATGTGATGATATTTTTACAATATTATGCTTATCACGATTAGCTAGGAAACTGTATAACTAATTATTTAAATATTTTATCCATATGAATTTTATATAATATATTTAAAATGGTATATAAGTAGAGCAAGCTACCGCAATTTTACATTACGGTCATAAAATATATGCATTAATTATGCAAATTATATACACATTATAATTTAAGGTATATGCATTAATTGGTTATATGTTATAATGACCATATAAGTTGATCAGCTTAATAGATTATTTTCTTATGTTCTGAAAAAAACAAATTATTTTCTTGATATTCTGCTTGCTTCAAGATCAATTCATTTCACTCACAAAACTTTATTGCTTCATTGAAAATAAGTGTTTTAATGTCAAATAATACTAAGGACTGATGGACAAGGTTTTTTAATAAATTAATAATATACATAATTATAATAAATTAATAATAAAGAATTTCTGTGACCAACCGCCTTCAAGGGCGTATAATTGAAGCAATCTATCTAATTCAACATATTTCAAAAAGTTTCAGCATTAAAGATTCCAGAAGATGAAAATTTTTATATAAAATATTTGCATGTGTACAAGCTTACCCCAAACCATACGAAGCTATCTGTAAAACTTGAAATTTCTGACTTTCTAAAATAACCTATTTATTTTGGTACCCGTACGAACGTATGTTCGAAGAGTATACTAAATTTGCTTTACAGTTTGTAACGCTAAAAGATAATGGCCGGAGATACAGACTCAAGCATATATTTTTGATCAGCGTCGAATTCTGAGTCGATTAAACCTTATCTGTCCGTCCGTCCGTCCCATCGATAACTCAAAAATTAATTGAGCTTAATGATTTATTAAGGCAAATGCCAGAATCCTATTAAAAATTGGTACCGGTTCGGGTACCTGCCATAGCTCTTCCAAATTTATTTGGCTATATCTCAGAAACTATATAAAAGCTGTGGTATTGAAATTTCGCACAAGCAAATATATTAGTAGTGACAATGTATTTGATAAAAGTCGTTGAAATAGCTTAGTTACTTCTGGTAGTCGCTATTCAGCTTCCAAAGTTATTTGGCATTACCTCAGAAATTAAAAATTGAAGTTATAATATAGAAATTTCGTTAAAACAAGTGTATTATTAGGGGTGTTATGTTTAATAAAAATTGTTGCAATTTCATGACTTCTTGTGACAGCTGCCATACAACTGCAATAGTAAGTAGTTTGGCCATATCTTAGAAAATATTGAAATCACAATATTGAAATTTTGCACAAATTAATATGGTAATACGGCAACTTAAAGTCATAGTCTGTTCAATAGTCAGATATGGCAAATTTACTCGCACATAGGATAACAAGTGCGTTCGGGTATCACAGAGCTGAAATGGTCAACTTTGAATATTTTTTCTCGTTTGAATATTAAAAAGTTTATATACGAAACGTAAAATATATATGAGAGTCTCAGAAGCAGAGTGGCGTAAGCCACAAATAAAGAAAATTTTTTTTTTTGCTGCAATCGGTTATGTACATCTTCTAAAATCAGTAATATTAGTATCCAGTTTCGAAATAGCTTTTTTCCTATTTATTTTTCGCAAAAGTACTTTGCTTTTGTAAAAATTTTCATTTGAATTTTTTTTTTAATCATCTTTAAAACAAAAATTTCACTAGCTCTTGTTAAATGTTAAAGAGTACAATATAACGAAACTTTTAAAAATTATAAGATCTTTCACAAGTGCTCCGCATATATTTCCATAAATGTTAAGAAAAATTTAATAAGAATACTGTGTAATAGATTTAATAAAATTACTATGTGTCAAACTATGTGTCAAACCACCGAAAATTTTGAATAAGAAAAATAATACACATTTACATAAATATTACAGTTCCACGTGGAAATTCTTTAATTTCCCCTTAAATAGTAAATGTGGTGAATTTCTTTTTTTTTTTTTTTTAATGAGCTACAAAAAAAATTTTCTTTACATAAATAAATTTTGATTTTCTTTTTTTTTTCTCGTGTATTATTGGTCAGACATGCGCATATTAATTTTTAACCACGAGGTTTTTCCCTAAGCTTTTCCGATTTTTCTTGTACACTCATACATTTGAATAATTTCGATACCGATGATGTGTGCGTAAAATGCCTTTAATGAACAAACTGAATTTTGTTTTTCGGGTTTCTTTTTACTTGTTTCACTTACATATATAAACGGTTTTTCCTTTAAATGAAAGAAAATTTTCTTAAAAAAACTCAACATATTGTAGAAAGCAGGAAAAATAAAAAATAAAAAAGAAACAAAAAGAAATGTTAAGGATGGTTCTTTTTGATTTTTTGGTAATAATCGTTGTTCCTTTTTTTATGTTGTTGGTTACTCAATACAGTTTGGTTTAAATGAAGCCGTTTCTTTCGCACTTTTTTGTTTTATAATTTAAAAAAAAAATTATACATAATTATTTTTAACTTTGGGTTTTTTTTTCATCTTATCTATCTTTTAAATACTCCTATATACTTTATATAAATGTACGTATAATATATTTGAATGTATTTTTGTAAAATTGTATATATTTTTAAGCGGTAAGGCTAATTTTGTGGGTGTTAACTAATACTGCACAGGACCTGAATGCGCTTGTCCTGGATTTTAAAATATTTAATAAATTTTATAACTTTTTTTTTGTGTGATTTCTGATTCTTTTATTTATTATTTTACCTCTATAAAGGTAAAATAAATATACTTATATAAAAGCATGCATAGGCATTTATATATCCATTATTATATATATATATATTATATTATATAATTTTTTATATAAATGATATAGAAATATAGGTTGCCTATGTATTATTAATTGTAACCTATAAGATTATTTTAATTTTATACGAAATAAATTGTTTGAAGCAACTCACTGTATATATTTACATACTGTTATACATATCCGAATTTTAGAGTATATAATTTGTAGTTACATATATATGTATATATCGTGTAGGTAATAATGTATGTATGTACTTTTTTTTTTTAATATAAGAAAAATTGTTAACAGGTGATGAATTAAGGCTAAAAAAAAAGCAAAAGTTTAAGTTTTTAAATGCTTAAACGATAATTGAAGCCAAAATTATTTTTGGTCTGTATTTTATTAGTCCGAATTCTACATACATATTGAGGTATGCATACAGTAGACATTGTGTTAGAACACGTTATACATATGTAAAAAATGAATACCTGGAATTTTTTTTTATGAGTTTTTTATATAAATACTTAAGAAGAAAAAGTACCAATATTTAAATCAAAGTTTATATAGAGTGTAAGTTAATCAATGATTCACAATTTTCATTTTGTTGGATTGAATTTAGTTTTATGCTTTGACGAAACACCAAATTAATTTTACATTTAGCAAACATTATTCTATCTTTTATACTCAAATACGAATACTCTTTTATTTTATGACAGACTTATTCCGTTCCGATATTACAGTTAACTTCATAATGACGATCAAGTTTTGAAATATCAAAGAACTTATGTTCTAACATGGACAATATAAGCAAGAAAATTATACTATATAAAATTAAGTTTCTTAAAATTTTAAAAATGTTTACAATTTATATGTTTCAAGGAGTTTGAAAAATTGATTCGAAAAATTTCAAGGAGTTTGACCCTGAATCAGGCTCTAAAGGTATTGAAATTAAGTTGTGGTTGACAGAAGTATAAGAATAATATTAAATTTACAACAAAAATTTATACCTTAAGTTTAAATAAAGAAATTGCAACGAATGTAAAAAATGGGATCAACGTCATACATGCAATAATAATAAATTGAAAGTCACAAAGAATGGAAATGGTATCAATCAAATAATTATGAATCAAATTGGACTTCGTGTAAGAATTTCAAAAATTTTATACGTATACAATTTCCATTCAAAAAATATTATTAAAAGCGACCTCTACTGTATATAACAAAATTATATATTTAGGATACAATTTCAATATGTCATAAAAATCTCTAGGAATTATGATATATGAATTGTCTTCTTTATTAATAGAATTTTTCTTTAGAAAAATAATTTTTTAATTAGAATTATTCCGCCCAAGGGTGTTATATAAAGGTCTTCAATCATTTAATAATAGATTATTAATATAATTGATATTTTATGTCAATAAAATTTGTATTCCATCAACAGTTTTTCTTAAATTTTTCATAAAGGTGCAAGTATTTTGGTTTTTAAATTTTTGATAATTAACGCAAAATCCAGCCACTGGGAAGATTTTTTTTTGTTTATTGTTATTAAATTCACTTTTAAGTTAAAGCGTTTATATTTTTTAATTAATTTTATTATTAATAAACATAAATGCACACTATTCATTATTTTCGTTAACATAATTATCAGTCGCTCACCGTATAGCATATTTTTAGGGGCATATTTGTAACAATTTTACTGATATCACTATCATAAAGAAGAAAAAAAAAAGAAGAATCCTTATTTAAAATAAAGATTTGAGTTGCTTAAAATACACTCGTTTAGGAACTAATCCGAACTCATTATTTTCTAAAATAAATAATGAGTAAAGTTCAAATTAATTAATTTAATTGAATACATAAATGAAAAAAAACTATATTTAGCTATATGTACATTGTGAGTGAAATATTTAAATGAGTGCATTCATACTCAAATAATCATAAATATTAAATTTAAATAAAATTTTGAAAGGCCACAAATCAGTATTTATTTTGAATTATTTTATTTTTTGATTTAAAAGTAAAATTAACAATTAAGTAGGGTTAAATAATACTTACCATTAGCAAATCAGAATACATGGTAAGAAATTGAAGAACATTGCAGTCGTATTCATTATGTAGGGTCACAAATTTAAAATAGAGTAAAAATATTTATTTAATATTGTACTAAGTTTCTTAATTGCCATATTAATTGCTTAAAAATTAAAGTAAATTCGTGTTGAAAAAGTGTTCTTAATTATTCATACTGTGAATGTTTAGGCTGAGTTTAGAAATTTGTGATCGCAGGGTAAATTTAATTAGGTATACAACGTAACAGCACTAAGGTACACATTATGTCATGCATTAATTCTGTAACTAAATTTTTTAAAGTTTTTTAAATATTATTAAATTCACATAAAAAATAATAATCAGGATTAAATCTTAATTTATCTTTTAATTTTACTTTCATTTTTCATTAATATTTTCCTGTTGTGCAAAACAATACTTAATTTTGGATAACACTATAAAAACTTTGTCTATAAATAATAATTTTCGTGAATTGTAATTTGGGTGAGTAGAAGAATTTTATTTATGTATAAAAATTTATTATAAGTTCTCGTTTGTATATGTTTATTTGATTACATAATAATATTTCTTCAAATATATATTTTAACTTGGATTGAAGAAATTTAAATTTAAAATATTTTTAAATTTAATTTTGTTTTAAAATTAATTTTTCAATGGATTGAATAACATGATATTCGGTGGAATTGTTTTCTGTTTAACACAAATAAATTAAAATAAATTTGTGTATAGAAGTAAAAAGTGCTTCAATCATAACATTTAGGCGTCTTAAACTCTAATCTAAATTGAAATTTTCTGTAATTTATTTCATAATTTTTCGAAATTCAATTAAAAATTTTGAATTAAAGTAAGAATAATTGTCGGTTAAATTTTTTATGCCTAAAATTAGAATACTCAAATCCTAATCATCGCTAATTATAAATAACTGAATCAACTAATTGATAAAATTCATTGTGATCTTTCTTATTTGACGTAGAAACAATCTTAATATCTTAAAATTACCTTATATTTTTTGGCCAATAAAATTTGATGCATAAATATAATGTTAAAAATTTTATAACAATTTCTTATACAGGGTGATTCAGTAAAGAGTGTAATATTATATATCATTGTTTAAGGCATCAAAAATGGGTAAAATTTCTGTTTGGAACTAGTTGTCAAAACTAAACGGTTTTCGAGATACAGGGATTTTAACGAGTTTTCACGAAATATTTATCTGCCTATGCTTTTTTGCTTATAACTTCACTTTCGAAAGATAGAGGCTTAAAATGAACAGTTTCTGAAAGGGCTAGTAAAGGGCTTGAAAGCAATATATTACTTGATTTTGTAATTTATGTACATTCGGAATACCATGCATTCGAACATTGAAAAAACTAAATCTCCCTATATATATAATGTTATAGATGAAATATATTAAATAAGCAATAAGCAATCGATTAACTCAAATTAAATCTCGTTTTACTGAGTCTGTTCAAGACAAAACTTAAAGTGGTCATTTTAAAATAGATCTGTTGATCTGAAAATTGCAAAATAACTTTAATTTATTACAAACTTAACGAAAGTTAGCGATCACATTTGGGTTCTCTAAAGTGTAGGTAAAAGAAATTTAAGATAAATGCACATAATATAGTAGTACCAATAACTATCTTAAATTTAGTCAATCTAACTATCATAATTATTGATTTTATTTAATATTACGCTGAATTTATTTAGTTATTTGACATATGACTGTAAAACTTCATATAAATTTAGATAATTTTGTATAGAATCACGACATTCAAGTTTTTTTTCTAAAATTCTTAAAAATTATTCGTTACTTTCATTGTCTTATACTTGTTTTTAAAATTATTATTTAATTAACTTCATCCTTTCATGATCAAATATTATTTTATATATTGAACTTTCAAAATATCAAATTGTTTTCAAGTTATCGTCATAAATGCAAAGCTAGCTTTTTGCGTATTAAATTTCAATTAATTACAGTTTAGTGGAAATCCTTTTTTGATGAGTTTGCGAAAATTTTAAAATGTATAATGTTAAAGAACCTCATATTGTATACATTCCAATATTGATTATGAAGTATATTGTAGTTCTCTTATATTATCGGTACAGATTTTTTTGTCTTGGACTCCTCATATCCTTTTTACAAAAGAAAAGCATTGTTTTTACAAACGTTTTTTAATCGAATGGAAATGCTAAAGTAAAGCAGAATTTGAAAAGTTTCGAATCAATTTCGTAAAAATGTAAATTAAAAATTTATTGTTATTATTGAAGGAAGGGAGTTAATTTTTTTGTCTATGTGAAATAAAAAAATTTCTTGAAAAATTTCATGATAAGGCAAATTTTTTGCTTTTACAATTTTTTCTTCTCTTATTTCTGCAATTGGAATATTTTATTTTCGTTTTTATTTCTTATAACTAAAGTACGTATGAAGGATGCATTTTTTCGTAAATTTTTCCTTAAACACATAAATAAACAATAAATGGCTTGCCATGTCAAAGTTAAAATATCAAAATGCAAAACTTTTATGTAAAAGTTTTACCTCGAAAAGTTTTTGTTTCCCCTTATAAAAAAACATTTTTCATAATGCTTTCTTCTTAAAATATTTTTGCTTTATTCTTTTTTTTTGTTTTTTCTTTGCCTTAATTTTTAATATTGTTGAATTGCATATCTGCATATTACATGACATATAAGTACAGTTTCGCATGAAATTGTGCGTACAAAATTAAAGAATTTTCATACACATTGCTTTTCAAATCGATAAAGTTCGTTTTGAAGAAGGTTTTGAAGAGTGTGGCAGTACTTATGGGCCAAATTCTTTTCTAAGAAGGGTTTCGAATGCAAACCATGATCAGTTCACTATGAAATTTATATAGTAAAGTGGTTCACTATAAAAATACAGTTAATACTAAAGTGCGTTATCACATATGGATAATTAGTTGCTGAATACCAGTAGAAAAGTAGAAAACAAAAGTAGAAAACCATAAATATCAATAAATAATCATGAATTTATAATATCCAACAGTAATAAAATCCAGTGAAACTGAAGCCACTTCTATGATATCATGGAAAGAAAAAAAAATTTGCGAATTTTATAGAAAGTTTTTTTTATAGTATGAGAATATAGTGTTAGGACAGCAGTAATCATAACACTTATGCATAATTATGTGCTAATATATTATCTCCCCTGCGCAATATAATTTCTAGAAAACAAATTAAGATTAATTAAGTGTTAACTAGAACTCAAGCTACTTATATTTTCTTCTTTAATCGAACATTTAAATCACATACACGTAAACAAAAGTTTTTTTCCGTACGTATCAATTTAAAGTGAGTCTTATGTTTTTAAGCAACACATATTCTACTATTATGGTAAAAGGCAATTAAATTTGCTCTTATGTTTTTCTGTAGACTTTTTTCCAGAAAATTAGATTATTATGTTGAGTAAAGGAAATTCAAAAGCGAATTTCGAGTGTAATTCCGAATAAACTTTCTCCTTTTCTGAAGCAAAAACAAATTTTACGCTTCTAATAAGACCAAAGATGAGTGATATAACAATAATATGTAATCATTTCCAAAAGTATTTTAATTTTAATTCAATTGAGAATCGTAGATGACATTTTAATATTTAAGAAAATGTTTTTTGACTCAACCTATTTTATAACAAGTAAGTAAAATTATAAAAAAAAATTGTAAGAAAAATAAAAATAGTCCAAAAAAAATTAAAAAAAGTTCTTCTGAACTTACTAAACGCATAAAAATGTTTAAATCCTGATTGTCCCAGCAAACGAAATTTCAAAAGAAGAAAAAGTGAAAAAAGATTTATTGATGATAAAATTGGCAATCTAGATATGAGAACGCTTTAATATTTAATTTAGCATAAATATGTAAAAATGAAATTTCCGGTAAAATTTTTCGTAATAATGAATTTTCTGGAGAATTTTCGGAAAAGTGTCAAACTTTTCATACATTCTTTTTGCAATATTCGAAATGTATTCAACAATTTATTCCTAGGCAAATTGGAGAGCAAGTGTCCACGTTAAACATTTATTATGCAAAATCGAATTTAAATTTTTGTTAAATATTTTATGGATCGCTCCAAAATAGAGTGAAAAATAAAACAAAGAAAAAAAAACCAAAAGTTTTTCTACTCTTTTTCGCAGGGAAATTTTGAAAGAGTTAAAATTCAAAAAAAAAAAAAAGTAAAAACTTTTCGCAAATGAGGCAAGGGTTGTGAAAATCGTTTATGAACATAAAACATGAAAATTGAGAAAAAGAAAATAGAACGTATCTACACAACAAAAAAAAACAAGTAGAAAAACTTTAAAACAGTGTAATGAAAAAAAAATGTAGATAAATTATAGTTTGTGTGATACCTTTGGCACTTTTTGTTTCTCTTCTTAAAAGAGCATCAAAGATTTTCGGCGCCCATATAACAACGGCGCACGTATAAATTTTTGAATTTAATATATACATACATATATATATACAAAAAACACTGGGGGAAAAAAAAACTTATCTTACAATACGTAAAGTGAATTCGAATTGGAAGATGATTACAAGTATATAAATTATATAATTGTATATTAATTCTATAGTATCTTATTTTATCGCTTATCCGCCTTCTATACTTTACTTTTCCCATTTTCATACTTTCTTTTTTTTCTATGCCAATTTTATATTACATCAAATGAAACAGTTATCAAGGCGACTTTCCATTTAGTTTTTGCTTTTACATTTTTCTTATACATACAATATTAAGAGTTAATATTATATAATATTTTTATGTAGATACACATAAAATTCAAGTAAATTACTTTTTAACGCATACAGAAAATCTTAGAAATACTTGCAGATATATAAACAAGGGGAACTTTATTATGGTATCTTTATTTAAATGTAAAACTGTTATAATCTACGTTGCTTGTGTAATAAAAATATATTGAACATTTAAGTAAACCGTGAAAAAAAATTGATGTTCAAATTAAACGCAGTTATACACGAAACTAGAGACTTCAAAGCTTTTTAAAGTTCGAAAGTTTAACGTACTGAAAATAAAGATAAAAAATTCGTAGTTCACTGGCCACTTGCTTTCAAGTTAAAAATTAAGAGATAGGTTTCGTTATGAGTTTTTTATTTATTACTGAATAAAAACGATTGCCTACATTTAGGAGAAACTATCGCAATAGTGATAATTGCTTTAGTATATTAGCGCGTATGAGTTTTTCATTGATTTTATTCTTTTGAACAGAGGAAAGCTTAAAAATTTTCTTAACGTGGCTATTTAATAAAGAATTATTCTAAAATTATTTTTATTTCATACTTAAGTCAAATATTCAATATGACATTTTTATTGCCTGTGTAGGCTGTCATTATTAAAAAACAAATTTAGAATAATACTAGCTTGAAAATTTGAATAAGAATAAACAATTATGCTAATTAAACTCGTATTTAATTGAACGAATCTTTACATTTCTTTCACATCTTCTTTTCTTTAAACCTCATTTATCACTGTTTGAGTTTGTATAGTTAAAAGAGTGTAAAGTGATTTCAAATCTAATTTTTTTTAATTATCGCGGATAACACTACAACAATGTGCTGTAGAATTTTATTGTCACACATAAGAAAGCTTCTGCATATATAATGTGACCCAGTTCTTTAAGCAAATGACGCGGCCGCCACAAATTCTAATGAGTTGATAATTTTAATAAAAGAACTAAAATTCTTTATATAAAAGAATTTCTATATTCTTTCTTATTAGATTATCCTTTATTCTGCAAATGTGGCAGATGTGGAACAATCCTATTATTTGTATTTTACTTCCGTCACAATAAGAAACGCCAATTTATCCCACGCTTATATAGTTTAAATAAATTTTTCTAGAAGAAAATTTTTACTTATCTATTTAGTAGCAATTTAATTTTTTCAAAATATAGATAAACGTTATGATGACAAAATGGCAATTGAAATTTCCCCTTAACCTTTAAATCTAAAATTTTAACATTGTTTTAATTTTAGGTGATAAGGGTATGTCTTGAAGTCTGAAACTTTAATACCATCAAAGCATTCTTGTAAGGAAATTATTTCCTTAGAAAGAAGTTTAATTCAATCTCTATTCTCAAGTAATCGCCTTTTAAAATTAATAACATTTAATTTTTAAGACCTTGTTTTTTCGAATGTCTTTCTGTTAAAAGTGAGATAAGATAGAATAGACATATGGAGTTAGTATAGAAATGGTGAATGTAAGTTTTTACAGTTCGTGTTAGTATTTCAGTAGAATATTAGCCTCGTTTATAAACTTGTTTTAAGCTTTAAGATTTTTTAGTTATGAGTAAATTGTTTTCGGAATTATTTCGGTACTTATGCAACTGCAAACTTGTTTACCTATAATTTACTCATTGCTGTCTTTAGTTTCGTGCAATCCAATATTTATTGCTTTTGAAGTACAGTATGAAAGCTGTTGTAGCTTCAGTGGTATGATCTGAAAGCTTCCAAGATATGACAGACGGAAAGAAATAGCTAAATCAACTCAAAATTCAACACTGATCGAAAACATATACTTGAGTTTATAGTTTAGACGTTTATTTCTTAGCGTCTATTCTATTTACATCTACAGATATAAAAATTTAATTACATATTTGTTTTAACTATACTAATTAGTTGTAAAATCTGTTCAATGTGTTAAATTTTTTTGGTCTTTGTTCTGATTCGTAATCCACCGCGATTATATGCGTAAAAGGATATGTACAAATCTAATTGTGTTCTTTATTGTAAATTTTGTAAAAGGTGCAGAAGTGCGTGTATGCAACTAAATATTACAAACACATAAGCATAAAATTTTTCTGATTTTACATAATATATCTACTTTATAAACAAAAATTACTTAAGTAGTTTAAAGTATCTACTAATAATGATTATCTTTTTTGAAAAATAATCAAAATCTTGCAATAGTTGAAGAGCACTTTTAACATTATTAGATTTTATTAATTTTAAATAGTTTTTAGTGCTTATTAGTCTTTGTTTTAGGAAAACAATTGTTCATTTTATACTCTTACTAATTTCAAATACCCCATAAAATAACTTTTATTATGTAGTTTTCGAAATTTTTTATAGAATATGTTAAAAATACTTTTAAAAATACCCAAATTGTAATAAAACTCTAAGTAGGTATGATAATTTAATAAAATAATTTAGTGATTCACATTTACATATATACGTACAAAATTACATTTATTACATGATGCATAAAAAGCATTTTAGAATAATTTTTTAATAAAAAATTTCTTATTCGCAGATTTATGACTGGTTCACATTTGAAGTTTTAACATAAAAGGACCTTAATTGTGTCTATTATATTTAGTAGAACTACTCGTATTTTCAGTTATTAAAGTTTCTGAATATTTGTAAAATCAATGTACATAATACATAATATCATTGTGTATATAGTTTAGAGTGCAAAAAAAAAAAACAATTTTTGTAATTACACGAGCTACTTTCTGGAGGGGCGCTGATGAGTTTTAAATTTTTTAATTTAAAGCAGCGGCATTCAAAAAAAGTAGTTCTAGTTGTTTTCTTTATAGTACTATAAATTGTACAGTACAATGACAATATGCCAAAATCTGATGTTGTTAGCACATAACCGACCGCAAGGTGTATTTAGCGAAAATGTTTCATAAGATTATAAAATTACTTCTTTTAGCGAGCCTTTAATTAACATACTAAAAAAATGTAAATTTGACTCTTAGTAGAACTTCACTTTGTGCCATCTAAATTACCTGGGAAGTTCACCAGGTAGTTTCGGTAACAATCAGAACTCAAAAATTTCAAGAAAATTTATTGATTATTTCTCTTTATATGTGCAATAACGTAAAATCGCATCGTAGTAAAACTCTAGTTACAGAGGCCTAACATCATTTGTTACGTTGTTGATTAAACTGTTTCATACTCAATAAGAACCCAGATATAAATTTTCGTGGAAATCGGTCTAACCAAAATTGAGATGCTGATCTGCGCAGACAGACAGATCGACAGAAATCTTTTTAAAAATTGTCGAATAATGCTAATGTTAAATTTAGTGCCATGTTCAAGTGCATCACATACACCGGTAAAAATATAATACAATGTTGCTATGACTACAAAAAAAACTAATGCATACAGCTACCAAATAGGGCTGTAGTACAATGATTAAATTAGAATTTGTTAATTATTACTAACTAAATTTCGGCGCTACAAATATTTTCGGAGCAAAAATATACATAATTAAAAACAAATCAAAGCTATAACGAAAGTTATACAAAAATCTGCCATTCTGAACAATGAATTTGTTTGCGGGACATCATAAGCTTGATCTTTTCAATTACACAACTTAGCACACGATTCCCCATTCAAATTAAATTAAATTGAAAATTTAAGATGATACCCAAATGTTCTACAATTCACCTATAAATAGTTTTGAGGTTGTAAAATCAAAAATTTCTATAATATTCCCTGTCATTCACCATTATTTATAATGTTGTCATAAAAATTTTATTGAAAATTTCTTTTTTATTTAATTTTTTTCATATTTTAATCTGAAATTTTTACGATACACATAAAAGAAATACGATAAGTATGCGGTAGCTATAAAAATAAAATAACCCAAATATTAAATGACATGAAGTTTTTTAACAAAAATTAATTTTTTCCATATAGCTACGTAGTTTTTGTTTTTGGAAAATTAAAATTGAATATTACAAGAAGATTATTTGAACCAAAAATAAATGTAAGTGGAGGTGTTATAAGAAAATATTTTGGATAATTTTGCATTCTCAAGAAAGTTATAAAATACACACACACACATGCAACATAACTATACTTTTTCTTTATGTTGCTAATAAATATTATTGAGGTTATTATTGAACCTAAGTATAAATTGATGAATTTCAAACCCAACACTTTTCCTGCTATTCACCGAAAACTGTAATTTTTTTAACATTATAACAAAATTTACTATTTTTATTCAATTATTGATTTAAGTGAATTATAACTATAAAAAATAAATAATAAAAAATAAATCTAAAATCAAAAAAAGGACTTTATTTTGGAGTGACTATAAGTTCATTCTTCTCGGGATAGAAGTAAAACAAATGAAAATTCGACAGAAATATAAATAGCAGTTCAATTAATAATCAATATATCAATTCTGAAGAATGTCAGAGATCCGTTCTTAAATTAAGATCTTAAGCCTTGCTCGAAATTGAATTTACTTCTTTGTTAGAACATTATTTTAAGTTTTTATTGTTAGCATTTTGTAGATTGACCCAAACATTTCTTCGCTTTTAGTGAATGAAGAAAACTGAAAAATATTCTTAAACATATTTTGTTCTTAAATTTTGTCCAAGCTGAGCCTTATCAATAAAATGTTTACTATTTAAAGCATATATTTTAGCTAGTAGTGCTTTATCGATGACCTGTGTCTATTAGACTATCCCAAGGGTCATGTAAAAAAATGCAAGTACTACAAAACAAAATATTGAAAATAATTTTAGATCTTATTTTTAGCACTCTTTCAAAAAAAATTTGAAAAAAAATGCTTGTTAGTGCCCTCAGTCTGTCAGTTTGTCCCTCTGTCCGTCTGTTCGTCTGTCTATTTGTCCGTCTGCCCATCTGTCCTTCTGTTCGTCTGTCCGTGTGTCTGATTACAAAACTTCTGCACCCTTGAAGATAGAAAGCTGAAATTCCCTCTCAGGTTATGGCCTTTCGAAATTTGTAGAATTTGAACATTTGGCACCTTAAATTTCCGAATCTGTAAGCCTTCTCGTATTTCTATAAATACAGATTATATAGGAATATAATTACTTGTCTTAACTTACGTAATTAAACCTTAAAATCGAGCATTACGTTAATGCCTCTTACATCATTTTTTTTTGCTTTATTTCAAGGCTGCATAAATCGTTCATCCTAAATGTACGCAATTTTTGAAATATATTCGTATATGAGTGAGAATAACTTTAATAATATAGCTAGTAGATACACATCGTTTATTGTTCTTAAAAGCAGTATTTCCGCTTGTTGAAGGGAAAAGTGCTACATTACAAACCATTGGCTTGATAAAATTTTATTTATCATTCAACAATAAAGTTACATAGGAAAACAAATATAGATCTTATAACTGATAAAGTTCTAAAACTTTATCACAACTTTTGTGATAGGAATATGCATTCTGTAGAACCTATGATCAAAAATCAGTTAATCACTGTTTCCGATATAGTTTTCACACTCTGAAATAAAGTTAATTTGTATCCTTGCAAATTTGTAAGACAAAGTAAATTTTTATTAGTAGATTTAAGTTGCATGTAACTTGTTACATATGTACACTTTACTGAAGTTTCTTAAAATTTAAAAATTCCAATAATTTCAAGATTGTTACTTAACTTTTGGTTGCCGCAAGTTTTTGTTAAATTATTAAATTTAATGGTTACTCACTAATAAATATATTTAAAATTATTTTTTTAAACTCTAATACTTTCGAAATTTAAAGATTTTTCATTAAATTTCTAAATTTCTATAAATATTTTCAGTAAAAATAATGCGTCAAAATAATTTCATAGTATCCTAGAAACGCAAATGTACGCGTATTCCAAGAGAAATACGATATGAGTGAAAAATTCTTTTGTTAAAATTTTGATAAATACTTAGGACAAGTACCTATTGTATTTATTTTTCTTTTTATTAAATTATAAAAATTGATTTATGTATGTATGTGTGTACTTTATGTTATTTCTATATTTGTTTTCTCTAAAGAATAAGGAAGGAATGAGCGTTTTGTATAATTGAAATATGAAAAAAAAATTCAATTCCTGGGAATATCATGTCGATGTCGGTATCATATTTGACAGATATGAGAATTTTTGTATCATTTGAACAAAAACAAAAAAACAATGTAAAAGGCATACTGAAACCAAACCAATTTTCAATATCCAAAACAATGCAATACTGCGACTTATTTGAAAATTTTACTGTTAACTTATTGATACTCATACCTTAAATCGGTTAAGTGCTTTAAAACTAAGCAAACTAAACAAACAAATTGTAGCTCGATTTGATTCAAATATCCTAAGTAATAATGACGTTAACTAACAATGTTTATTGGACTTTTGAGGCTCATGCTCTACTTGCAGAACTTATGATAAGCACGTATGTAAAGAAAACTGTAAGAAGTTCTCTCCAGTAAACTTTACATCATAATTTCATTCAGCAAATGATTAAAAATTAATCAAGTATGACAAATAAATATTGCATAATATGACACTTATTATTGCATAATGGGAGTTATCTTAATTTATCTAAAACACAATCATATAAACCCAATGTACCCGAGAAACTCAACTTGATATAAATTATACGAGTATGATATGAAAATGTTTTAATAATAAATTTTTAATTTTTGTAATGTTACGTATTTTCCGGTTAATGTGACGTTGATTGGTATTTTACGAACAAAATTAATTTGTAATTGGCACAACCCAAAAAATATAAGTTTTGTACAAAGAACAGATTTGATTTAAATTTATTAACAGTAATTTATGTAATATACTCTTCCCAATAATATTTATGGGTCAGAAAAGAAAAAACAAAAAAAAAAAAACAGAATTAAAAACAATGCTATCATGCCACTCTATTGTTGTTCTTACACACATTTGAACTCATAAGTATACTATTACATGAACATACAGACATACATGTATACTCTCATATTGAAACAAATATTATATAATTTAATATGAGTGGGAAATATGATATTTTTTGAGAAGGACCCAAATATATCTTTTGGCTAATTTATAATTAGGTAAAAAGAAGAATAGACAAGGTCATTTCAAATAAAATTCACAGAATGAAACAATAATCACGGAAATTTTCTTCTCTTAAAAATTTTCTACATATACATATATACATATATTATATATATGTACAAAATATACAAAACAAAAAGCAACAATCTGTAACGTATACAAATTTATTATATCCGAAATATAAGAAAAATCCTTTTACAGAATTTGGTCTAAAATGCCTAGATATATAGAATTGCTTGTGTTAATTAGTTCATTTGTATACAATTGTAAATATTGAGTGAGGGAAAGATGTTATATTATTTCTATTTTTACCTTAATACGAGTATAATATTTATACATACCTATTTACATATACTTATTTAAAATCATAAATATAATATGTGCGTATGGATGTATATAGTAAAAGTTTTAACTATATTATATAAGTAAAATAATAATAAATGTAGAGAATGTTTAAATGAAAAGGATATCAACAAGTTTGTTAATAATAATTTGTACTCGTATTATACACAACTATATTGTTTTATTTTTTGGGGTGAAATTTGAGTAAAATACAACACCTGTAGATATATAGAGTATATAGATTTCATAATCTGTATAAAATATATTGTATGCGTATATTTATTTTGTAAATATTATAAATCATTGCACAACATAATTATACTTACATATTCAATTAGCTATCTATAATCATAATGAGGGAGAAAAATATGACACCTCTTAATAAAGTTAGTAACCTTTAATTAAGAAAATCATTATAATTGGTAATTTTATAGAAAAGAAAGTATTTTGTTATACATACTTGAACATGTTGTTTTTGATGAAAATAAACTTAAACAAACTAGGTTATAAAACTATTAAGGAAATAACATTAAATTAGAAGGAAGTATAACAAATTATTTTAAATGGTGTAATAATGGGGTTAATTAAAATTTGTATTACCTCCAGTGAAATTCTGAAAAGTATTAATTTAATAAAAACAAAATTTTGTTTTTATGAAATTTTTTAATTCACAAACTTTCTACTTACTAACTATAATGGGTGTTTTGGTTATGAGAGAATAAATTAACATCTAAACATTAACCGTTAATCAATTTAAATTGTCTCAAAAATGTTTTTTCGATTTAGAATTCAGTTTTTGAATGGATTCAAAAGATTCTTATATTATTGTATTAGCAGTTGCCTAACAAAATTCGAAAAAAGGGCTTACTATAGTCTTACTCTTTCCATATATCCGTCTGTTTATCTGTTTATCTACCCGTATATGTTTGTCTGCCCGTCTCTCCATCTGCCTCTTCGCCTCATTTAAGATGCGATATTTTATATTTAAATAGATTTTTGTGGCAAATGTAATTTTTACCTACTCCTACAATTTTCGTATGTACGATAGCCCTGTAGAAGTTATGATCTCTTAATTTAATTTGTATTTTGAATCCTAAATATATCATTAAACGATGTCTTCAACCCAATTTCTACAATCAAAATTTTTTTTTTCACTTCCACTTTCTTCCAAGTTATCGTCTCTCAAAGCTAAAAAAAATTAAATTTTCGGCTCCTTATTCTTTTGCCACTACAAGCTTTTCCAAATATCTATAAAAACAAAAACCATTACCATTAAATTACCATTAAAATTTGTCATGCGAATATTACCATGGCTATTGGTTTCATTTATTTTAACTATAAAACTATAAGAAATGACGACTATTAAATGCTCTGTACGGCAAATGCCTAGTAACTTTGCAATATCTGCAAAATTTATAAAAAACAATTAAGATCTTTGGGAATCATTCGAATTTATTTACTAATATTAAATTTCATAGCCACATGGCATTATTCTTTTTTAGTTTTTTGAAATAAAATTGTTCTATCTGCAGAATCATTTTTCTCAAGTTATCTGGAGAAATTGGAAATTTTTTTTCTGTCTTTGAATATAGGGAAAAAAACAAGGTTTTATTTTTTAACAAATTAATTTTAATTTGTGTTATACTCGTAAATATATTTGTTATGTATGTATGTTCTCTTCTATAATTATAAACCGAATTTATTATTTTACAATTATAATTTGAACGTATCGTCAAATATTAAAATCTATGTGTGGAGTATCTGACCATTGGTGCAGTGGTTATGGCACCGGTCCTTTAACCGAAGGGTCTCGGGTTCAAACCCCGGTCAGGTCACTATAAAAATGAGAAATCATGCACTAGCCCTATGCTCCTTCTAGGAGTGAACAAAGGAAAAAAAAAATGTGTGCAGTAGTTAATTGGAAACCTTACCATTTATATATTCATATATATACGAGTACATATGTATGCATACAATGTATAAAAATAATTTTGTAATTGTTCATGTTATATATTTTTTTAATTGAAATAAACTAATTAAGGTTAATCTCACATCACGATTCAATTTCCCTATAATTATTTTGAAATTTATCCTTTAACATTAATTCAGCTAATTCTTAATGTAAAGGCTTTCCATTTTTTTCCATTTTTTCTTTCTTTTATATTTAATTCACTGAATGAATCGTTTAACTTAACTGAAAAAAATTAATTGGGGTCCTTATAATACTATTACATAAAGTTAAATAAAAAACACTCTCACTATAAATGTAAACATACAAAAATACATAAAATTCTTAAAATTAAATATATGTATACATAAAGTATATATACACACAAAACTGAAATGCACAGTACATCTCACTGGCTAATGACTGATTAATTATCCTTAAAAATATCCTGGTGAGAAATTTCTCTTATTATAATGTTACAATATTCTACATTAAAAAGTGATACTATTATCATTTGATCTCTCTGTAATGGAAAGCATTTTGTTTAGTTGTTTTTTTTTAAATAAAGGGAAACATTCAACAAGGGTTTTAAGGACTTAAAAAAAAATTGAATTAGAGAAAGGATATTAAGAAAATTGAATATGTGTTCGAAAAGATAAATCGATTTAAATTTATATTTTTCGATATAAATTATATGCTTTGAAATGTTCAATTAATAATTAATTGGGGTCGAAAAAAAATAAATTTTTGAAGTTCTGAATTCCAATCAACGACCAATCACAAATTATAGTATTAGTTAAGGGCACTATATGCTTTCAACAAAATTATTAACTTTCGCGAAAACTATGAATGAAATTGAAAAAAAAAAATAAAAACTCATGATTAAATAAAAAAATTTAATACAAGAGTAGATCATTTTGTGTTCAAGTTTATTTTATTTTATAGAAAATTATAAAATTCAAAGAAAAATTGAATTCTGAATAATCAATTATATTATTGAAAATATTCGATTACAACAAGGCCAATGTTTAGGTTAAAAGCACTTATTCAATAGTTGTTGCTAGAATTAAATCCCAAATATTCCGTAGAAATTTATCGAAAATATTTCATATTAAATTAATAATTATTAATTTTTCATATTAAATCAGTTCTTACTTATAAAGACAGCAATTTCGAATTTCTACTTATATAGAAAACATATTTCTTCGAAAATGACAAGAATGGTATTGTTATCCGCTGCATAATGTACATAATTTTGTGGGCGAATGCATTTGCTGTTGATTCTAGGAAATTAAATATTCGTATTTTGTATAAGGTATAAACTATATAATCGAGTGCTCGTACTGGTGAAGCTGACATCATCAAATGGAGTGACGCTCATTTGGGTGGCGGATACAGTGGGCATAGGAAAACAATGTCGCTGACAAGTTAGTGAGGAGGAAATCTGAGGTCTCTTTCGCTCTGCTCGTCCCCTTTTGTGAAATGTCAATATCTGTTATCAAGGGGCAGACTTGGCGTTTTGCTTGGGAAGGATCTATTGAGGGATATCATCGTGCAAAACTCTTTTTCCCATCCTATTTAGTCTTAAAGAAGTTCTCTTTCAAGCTGCTTGGGATGGGTCGAAACTGAGTTCGTGCTATTATGGGCTTCTTTATTGGGCATTGTTCAGCGAAATATCACTTGCGCAAACCGGGAAAATCGGACTCCCTTTTATGTATATTCTGCGGAGGTGATGAGGAGGCGGTCATACATATTTTCTGTGACTGTCTTGCTCTGACCGCTAGGAGGTGCAAATGATTTGGGCGAGGCTATTTGCTTGGGACCGAAGTAGCGTAAGTTGGATAAGGCAGAACTATAATAAACCACTTTCAAATATTCATAATATTCGATACTAAAGACTAAGAAAAATAAAAAGTAAATATTAATAAACTGAAATATTTAATATAAATAAAACTACGGCAGGCTAGTCGCCTACCTAGCTAACTCTAAGACTATATGAAACTAGGGCATGAAATTAAACCATGACTGGCTGCGGTGATCGGAGGGGGGAATTCCTGTGCCCACATCTGTCTTCAACAATCTACTCATCTATATAATTTATATATCAAAAATATTAGATACTACTGAGTATGAAAACTTCACTTAAGCTAATATAACAAAAATAAAACAGATTTAAAATTAGTTGTAAATAATTTTAAAACAAACTTCATGTAGTTGAAAATTGAAATTCAAAATTTGTCCTAATATTTAAGCAAGAAACTCAAATCTTAAATAAAATTATTTCTTGTGCAACGGATTACAAGCATGCAATTTTAATACTATATGTAAATTTCGAATATAATTTTTTCCCTCATTTTAATATTGAATAACTTTTCTTAATTAAGATCAAATTTAATAAATTGAACTTTTGTCCAATTCAATAAATAAAGATATTGAAATATAATTTAAAAGAAAAAAAGTTATTTTGGCTTAAGTTTAATGAAAATCTTGCCAAAAATTCAGGGACATTTACAAAATTCGATATTTGATTTTATAATTCAAATGTTTCTCTTCCTTTTATAATATACTCCTTAGAATGTACGTACATATACACTTATTTTCGTCTATATAAAATTATAAGTGCCCTTTCTTTCTTATATAAAAAAATCAAATGTGAACAGCACATCAATGACTACATTGCATTATTTCTCATATAAGTTTTACATGTACACTAATAAATCTATAGATGCTGTAATCACTCTGACGAAAGAACTTCTCCGAAAACTGAAAACATGTTTTGGAATTTAAATATTTGTAGAACATTACTTGATGCTTGAACTTGATGATTAAACTACCAATGTGGTTTTCAATTAATTGTAATAAGCTAAACCAAATTTCTTAAGAATTTTATCATTGCTTCAGTGTTGGTTTATTATAATTCAGATATGAAAGTTAAAATTAAAAATCAAGAGAATCATTTAAATATTTTTGCCAAGTAATATTTTAAATAGAGCAGCTGTAACTAGTTTTATACGTAAAAGTCAATGGAGTGCAGATATGCACAGATAAATCTACAAACTGACGGTAAGGTCGATATAACAATGTCATTCCAAAAATAAATCTCTTTACGACTTTCTTAATTCAAAAGTTTTGCGTCTCTCAAAAATGTATAGAGATTTAAAATTCCTCATATAAAATTTTATAAGAAAACAATACCTGCCTTACCGTATATGCAATACTGTTGGTAGAAAATCTGTTCATTTTTATATGAATATGAAAATTTTGCTTGAATTTTTTCTTTTTCCTTAAGTATAAAATTGAATATGCAAACAGTTAAGTCTCTGGAATAAAAAAATTTATCGAAACGACAGAATATTTTGAGTACACGATTTATAAAATTGGGAACTTATGAAAAAAATTACGATTGCTTATGTGTTTGTTTTAGGAGAGTTTCTTAACATAAAACGTTAACTAACGTTATGCCTTGAAAAGTGACTTAAAATCAATTGACATGTCCTTTTTAAGGAGACATAATCTTAGTTTCCGATAAAACATTTGAAGTTAAGATTTCTTCCGAAGCTGAACCATGTATATAAAAGTGAATGTAGTATATAAAATTAAACTAAAGATTTCTATGAAGCTCCGTATTAAATGTAAATTAATTTTAATGCTCACTGAGAAAAATGAATAATTTTCTTAAAATCTCCTTAATTACCCTTTAATTTTTACCCAAATTATTTATTACAAATTCTGATTTTTTTCCATAACACCTTCCTCATAAAACTATTTTTTATAATAAATTTTTTTTTCATAATTTAGACTTGTCTTTTTATTAGACATTCAACTGTAGAAAAATTTGTTCAATATCATAGAATAAACTATTTTACCCATTCATTTATACAAACGGAAAAAAATATTCTTTAGCAGTTATGAATATCCTTTTCATCGTCTTTATTTTCAATTTTTTTTTATAAGAAAATTCTAATGAAGATTTTAACTCGTATACATTTTGATTTTCTATAAGTTCCAGTATTTATCTGCACTTGCTACTACTTATGGTCTTGTACGGCATTTATTATTATACTGCTGTTCAAAATTTTTTCTATATATTTATATTACAAAATGTATATATATGTACATGCATTTATGAATATATTATTTACATACTATACGGTCGTATATCATTACATTTTCATATGTGTAAAATAAAATCAGAATAAATGAATGAATCTATTTAACCCCAGCGCACATATGCATTATAGATGAATTTTGTTTTACTCTTTTAAATTGAATTGAATTAAATTGAACCCGTTGGCAATAGCAGCTTCACCGATATTTTATTAGATTTATGATACTTCAATTTAAATAAAGAAATTTTGTAATCATTCAAAAAAAAAATTTGTACTATACAATATGTACATGCATATATACTTATATGGTATATGATTATATAGATATTTATTTAAATAGATATTTTAGCTTTTATTTTAAAAGTAAAAAGTATACATATTATATTTTGTACACGTATGGTCGATGAGTGATTCACCATTAGGTAGACAAGGAATAATAATATAAAAAAAAATTATTTCTCCAGCAGTACCTATATCGAATAGAACAATATGAACATGTTATGTAGATCTATGCATCGTTTTTAAGAGTTGACATTCTTCAAAATATTTCGTCTGAGGGGTTTACTGTTTTTTTAAAGAAAATTCAAATTTTGTATAATTTATTAGGACTGTGGCATAAAATAAGGACGTCACTTAAATAATTTTCTAACACTATTCTAATTATTCAACTGTATTAGAAATAAATTACATAGCTGTAGAAAAATTTCAATACAGAGCTTAAATTCAGTAAAGCTATATACGAGTCAGTCAGGGTCTATAGATGAAGCATGTTCAATTTTATTAAACTTTCATGAAAATTTGATGTGTAAACTTTAATGAATTTTGTTTGATGAATAGTGCGCCACCAAATTCTTATCAAACAAAATTTAAAATGATGTTTGGGGGGGGGGGGGGGGGGGGCCCAAGGGGTTTGTAATTTTGAATTAATAAGGTTCAATTAACATCATTTAATTCTAGTCGTTAAATGCGTAAGTATTGCATATGGAATGTCCTTCGAAAACGAATTTCGAATTAGAATTTTTAAAAATTTCTGCAATTTTCTGTATTTAACATTGGATGGCAACTTTAAACGTGAAAGATATATTTTCATTATAAAATGAACATAACATACATACATTTATATAAATGTATTTCAATGACAGTTATTTTATATATACATATACCTAAATCTTCTCATATAAATTGCATATTGTCGCCAAAAAGGAGTAAAGATAATTTAGAAAGGAATGTAATGATTGCGCAATGTAGCAACATGTTAAAATTGGTATCATGCTGATATTTTTTCAGATATACATACATAGATACATTTAAACTATCATTTTAATCCACATATTGACATACATTCAGAAAAACTATACTTACATGTAGAAATGTAAGTATAGTTTTATAAAATTATGAATACTTTTAACAATTGCTTTGTTTTTTTATTTAATAATTTTTCATAAATAAAAATTTTTATTTCATTGCACACGGAAAATTAAAATGTAAGAAATTGTGAAAAAAAAAAATAAGAAATAAAAACGCTAATCCCATAAAACTTTTAACGAATTAATATTGGAAAATAATTTATTACGCGATTATTTAAGATTGATTGAAATAATAATGAAAGTATGAATTGAATTTCTGTTCTTCTGGCACTAACAATAAAATTACGTAAGTAATTCAATTATAAATAAAACTTTTCCTCCATATATAGCTAGTTACAAAGAAGTTGATTAGTGTTAAAATTTTAAGTGTGAGTTCATTCAATTAAATACACCTACTTATATCATATTTGATAAATTTCTTATAATTTGTTCAATTAAAATTAATTAAAGGAATTATAAGTAATTAATGAAATTAATTCCGAAAGGGACAGTAATAATAGAGGAGTATAATATCCTGGAATTTTTAATTTTAATATTATTGCTCAGAGAATGCAAAGTTGTTCGATTTGAGAGATATTGCAACCTTCAATCGTTTGTAAAAAAAATTACTTTTGTAAAATTTCATACTTGGAATTGTAAGATTTATTTAAATTATAAACCAAACATTCTATTAATATGAATTCCATAATACTGAATGATAAAATAATTAAAAGAAATGGATTTCAGAAATGGAATTCACTTACAGCTATTTTATAATGTCAACACGCAATTATTTTGCTTTTACAAAACATGCATTTTTAAACCAGGCTTACACAATACAAATGTAAGTATGATCGAAATATTCCAAGCAATGTGTTGAATTTTTCGAGGCGTTCATCTGATAATTATATTTTATTTTGATTATATAAGGAATTTTAAAATTTTGAATATAATAAAGACAAGGTTCCTAAAAGTATGCAAAATCAAATATTTAGGAAAGTTTTGTAAATTTACTAAAAATATTTTACAATAAATATCTAAAGTCTTAAGAACAAACTAATAAGTTTGCTTAATAACACAAAAGATGTCGAAAGGTGTTCGAGACTTGTTTAAGCTAATCAATTCCTCAAAGTCTGTGATTTTTACTATCATGTGTTTTTGTAATTTCTAGCAGTCAATATAAATTCCCGTAGCAACACATTAAGGAACAAGGAAAAGAAAATTTCTATATGCTCTTAGTAAAACTACTCTCTACTATATACACTTTCCTCTCTCTGGGTAAAAATACTACTCTCTACTTCAACTATAAACACTTTTCTCTCTCTGGGTAAAAATACAAAAATATCAGCTGTATAACACCTTCTTCTACTCTTGTCAGTAATATTAAACACATTTTATTTAAGAAATTGAAATTTATTTCAAATTTTATGACTAAAACTATTATTTGTTTAGAAGTTATATGAACTATTATAATAAAAATGTCGTATATTTTATATTAATTATTCAAACAGAAAATTTATTAACTGTGAAAATGCTTATAATATTTTTTAATAGCAAAAAATATAATTTGAATGTCATTTTGTCAAATCATTCATAATAACACAAAATAAAATGAAAATTTATTAAACTTAATTTTATTGTTCGATTCGAAAAATTTCTTAATCTGAAATATTTATAAAAATCTTATAAAAATTTTTCCCAAAAAAAAAAAAATTATTCCTAAAATAGAAAATAAATAATTTTTTTTTCCTTTTCCAACTAAACAGGAACCTCAAAATATTTTAATTATATTGAATAATAAAATATTATTTTATTATAAGATAAAATTATGTATATATGTGCGTCTATTATGTATGAGTATAGACATATTATATTAATCATCCTACTATATACATTTCAAATATAATAAAAGTTGAATAATGTTGAAGTTCTTATCATCTCTGGGACTAATCAATCAAATGAAAATGCTAAAAATACAAAAGAAAAATGAAAACTTTTCCTACCTACATTATGTTTATTACATACATCTATACAGACATGTGTAACTTATACCTATATCCTGTACACTGTACAATGTCATGTAAGCATGTTTGTAATTGTTTCACTTATAAATAGGCGTACATGTATGTATGTATATATATGAATAAATTGGTATAGCAAATTAACCAAAAAATTATTAGTGAAAATACGAGTATTCCACATTGTGATTCTTGAAATGTTTTATGATTCTTAAATTCTGAGCAAAAAAAAAAAAATAAATAAACTCTTACATACACACGTACACATATATGCATATATAAAACTTTTATACTGATGTGTTAATATACAAAAAAAAAAAATAGTTTGCAAATTTTTTTTAGCATAAATTCGGTCTAACTGAAATTTATTCTCCCCTTATAATAGAATTAGAAATTGAATTTGATGAATTGAGCTATAATTTAATTTTCTATAATACAATTATGCCTAGCAACATAACAATGCAACATGTTGCACGAAATTTAAAGAAAATTTGAGCTCGCTCTTTGTCTTTCTCATATTTTTATACACTGAATGGTAAGAAGGCAAGTTTCTCGATTATTTTTTGGACGAAACGAATATCCGAAGAATAAATAACACTTTTGCATTCTTAGTCAATTAAAATTTAGTATATGGAGTTAAATAATGTAGATTACGTTTATAATCAAGTAAAATTCAATTAATTATATAGAAAATTAGAATGATACCCTCTTGTGTTTAGGAAAAATAAAATGATATCTTCTTTGAATAAAATGATGTATGTATTCTCTTCTTAACAAATATTAATAAAAAATATAAAAAATTTTTCAAAATTTACTATAAAAATTATGTTAAAACTGAGAGCATTCTTAAAAAAAATTTGAATTATAAATAAAATCAATAATCTCATTGAATTTTATGCAAACAAATTTGAAGATCAATTGAAAATGTTTTATCTTTTGTAATTACAAAAGATTTTATTTGGGCCTACCCACCTACACATGTGCGTTTTTGAAGTATTTTTAGTAAACGTCATGGGAGTATTATTTTATGTTATAAAGTAATACTCCCATGTCGTTTTGAATTATTAAACATTTTGCAAAATTAAAATTATTTTGAAATCTTTTTGTAATTCAATTAAATTTTTTTTTTGTTAGGTACGACAGGTGGGTGTGTTTACGGGTTTTAAACATAGACAGTAAGAACAGAAAAATATAAGAATTTGATATTCAATTCAATTTGTAGTCCTGTGTTCGTTTTAAACTGCTTATTCATTAAATATTTTCATTTCAGGACTTTAGTAGAAGAATCATAAAACATAGCTTTTTAAATTTTTGCGTAATTATTTTTGAACCTTTCCGGATGATTTGTTACAGTTTTCATTATCAATTGGACTCAATTTAACTGACCATTTTACAAGAACCCGATTGTCATGTAAAATGATCTGACGATGTACAATGGACTGACGATTGGGTAAGGTTTCCAGACTAATAATACTTAACAACGAATATGCCACACGTTTAATTGATTTTACAATTTTCGACTGCTAATTAGAAGTAGAAATCATACAATTTAACGCGTCTAGATTACATTTTTTCTTTAGTTATTCTGCTTTAATTATATTATTTAAGATAAACAACTTTTACCAATATGGTTCCACAAAAATATTTTTTTTAATTTAATTTTTAAAATTCTTAACCAATATTACCTTGACATTATGCGTTTTTCTCATACATCTTAACTCATTTAAGGTACTAATAAAAGCATTTATTCAAAAGAAATAAAAATGAAATAAAAAAAGGAAAAATTATAATAAGAAAAAGCAAAAAATTCCAAGTAGTCAAAAAAAAAATGGATTAATCGATTAAAACAGATTCAAACGTCCAAGTGGCGCCAAAATGTTTTCCCGGCACACAATTTGGATGGAGGAATAAAAGAAGAATTTCCTTTTTTCTTTTTGTTTCATTTCTCTTCTAATATACCACTATAAAAGGTAAAATATTATGAAACAAAAAAAAAACTTTTAAAAGAAGAAAATGAGATGAAAAAAAAAAGAAAACTAAATTTATGAGCACAACGAAGAGTTGGAGTAAAAAAAAAAACTAAAAAGAAAACTTGTATACATCCGTTAAATGAATCAATTCCATTCGAACAAACCTTATTTGGGCCACAAAAATTCAATTGTATGGTTGATTATATTATTACATATGAAAACTAAGAATTCTTGTAATTCACACACTCACACACCCTTTGTATACCCTTTGTGTTATACACCAAAATTCAGAAAGATAACTGATAAAATAAAAATACCAAAAGTAACAAGAAGAAAAAATCAAATTGTCTACAAAGAGGAAGAATGAACGTAAGTGATTTAAGACGGAAATGGTTTCTTTTTCTGAAGAAGAATTACTACTTCCGTCCTTCGTTCTCTATATGTAAAGAAAAACTTAAGAAATACAAAGTTTTTCTTGTTGTTTTTTTTTTTTGATTTTTACTTTTATTAAATTTTTTTTCTTTTCCTCTCCACTCTCTCTTTCTCACTCTCTTGAAAAGTTTTTCAATATTTTAGGTATTTTGTAATAGACAACAGTAATTATCCTGAGTTGATCCTTTAATATTTTTTAAAATAATAAGGAGAAAACGAAGCATGGAATAACGTATGTTTTATAAAATTTAGATGGTCCTTCAAAGGTAAGTATTTGTAAATTATGCTTCCTAAACAAAAGTGAGTACCTAATTAATTAATAAAATCATTATTAGATTACTAATAAATTCTATGTTTTAATTCGTATTTTTGGTTGTAATAAAAATTACAGCTCTTCACTGCTATGCACTCATATATTGAATTCCTCTTCAATTGTCTAATAATTTGAGAGAGAAACAATTATTATAATTAAAATTTGCTTTCTACCATTTATATAACACAGTGAATTTCAGAAAAAAATATTTGCTTCAAACTAGTTTAATATTTTCGGCCATCATTCGATAATAGAAAAGTGTAATTGTTTCATTATACAGAGTTTTCTAAAAAAATATAAAAAGGGATTTTTATAAGGCTGACTTTAGCTGGCCGATTTACTTTAGAATGTCGGATTAAAATTGAAAATAATATTGGATTTTCCATTTCGGTGAAATAACTCTTATTTTTACCGACCGTATTGTGTATACAATAGAAGGGTTATGTGATGGCAACAAATTTTGCATATTTTCGGTGGGAATGCACTTCTCCATAGTAGGGAAGTGTAAGAAAACTATTTTTAGCAACCTGTCGGTCCGTTGGTCTGCCGGTCTGTCGGTCTGTCGGTCTGTCGGTCTATTGGTCTGTCGGTCTGTGTGTGCACGCATGTATCTCAAGTTCGGCTGAACCGATTTTGATGAAATTTTATATGTAAGTTTATTTCGACCATGGCACGGATTGATCAACTTTTGGGATATATCAGGCCTCAGGAACTTCACTTTTTAGCGGGCCTGTTTTCCATTTTTGATCATTTTGAAGAAAATATTCAACCAATTTACTTGAAATTTCATATATAAACTTAACTAGACCGACCGCGAAACCTCCTAACTTTTGGAAGAAATCAGGCCTCAGCAACTGGACGTTTACTACGGGTCAAATATACATTTTTGCGTATATAAAGAGAAATAATCAACCGATTTCATTGATATTTAATATTTGAATTCCTCGTACTAAAACAATGAACATATAAATTTTTTGGAAAGATCAGGGCTCGAAAACTGAATTGCGGCCGATTTTACATTTTTCACCATATCTACAGAACGAATTTATGGAATTTCTTGAAATTTGATATTTGAGTTCTGGTTGCTACCGAAACTAACTGGCGAGCATTTCAGGGAATTCGGGTAACACAAAGCGAAATTCTACTAAGAGCCAAATTTACATTTTTCTAAGTATGTTAACTATAAACTTACTAATGTCCTAAAAATTGGAACAAAGTATTTAACAGACATTTTTATAATATTCTGTAACACTTTCACTTAACTAGACAATACACAATGCGGTCGGTTATGTGCTGATCACATCAAATTTTTTTGTTATGTAAGTTTGGGGTAAAGAATACTCTTAAAGAGCGAGAAGAATGTTTATGGAAAAATTTTAAAGAACTTTTAAAATGTTTTAAATACTCGTATTACCATATAGCTACTAAAAACAAGTGACATAAAAACTTGTTTGTAATTATAATTCAATAGTTATGTAAATGTTTTTTCTCATCCGAGAAGTATGCAATAAATAAATGAATAATTTAAATGAAAGATAGTTTTCAAAGAAAAAATTGTTTTTACTTGCCTAGTGAAAATATTCTACTTAACAAACCCCAACAACTAGTTTGACACAAATTTATTTGTATTTTAATGGGAACTAAATTTTACCAAAGTTCTTCGACATTCGTACACTTATTAATGAATTTCATCTAGGCTATACATTTGGTGTCATAAAGATTTTAATGGACAGAGAATAAATCTTGTTACAATTTTTTCATACCGCTGTAGCTCAGTATTAATAGAGTGCCTACATATAAGGAATTAGATCACTGGTTTGAGTTCAGTTTGAGGAGAAAAACTTTTTCTTTCGCCCATATGTCGTCCATCTGTTTTTTTAGTTGTATAAGGTCCGTTGAAGAGTTTGTTTTTTTGTTCACCTGAATAATTCGAATATAGCTCTCTTTTTGAGATCTTTAATGAAATATGCCAAATTACATGAGAGTTTCAAAAAGAATGCATCACATTACTTAAATATTCGTATACCTACATGCAGATTATATAATATTTTCGATATAATTGTATAGTTTTAAGTATATGCATTATATATTGCGGCGTCTTCGGAATGCAACAATACTTCTAAAATTGGATTTAATAAACAATAGTTTTTCAACAAACAAAGTTTAAATATTACATAAGAGAAAAGTGAGATATGCAATAATTAGGGTAGTTTCGCGTCACCTACCTAATAAAACTCATGGACACGAGAAACTTATTCATATTTGTTTACGATATCATGCACTAGCTCTATTCTAATTCCTCCCAGGGGTAAAGTAGAATAAAAAAAGTATGCAATTTGTAAGTAAATTAAGTTTTTAAAGCAATAATGAATGTTAAATGATGAATGAACTTTTGAAATTGTTGTGATCCAGTTTAACTTTTAAAATTTAGTTAATTATATTTAATACTAAAATATAAAAACAATTAATATACGCACCACCAATACGTGGGAGTTTTATGGTATTCATAAACAAAAATGCACGTGCCGAAAGTTATAAAAATGATAAAATTCTTAAAAATTTATTAGTTTTTTTTAATGTTCATTAAAAACGTGTATTATTAAGTGAAATTTTCAAATATTTCGACTTGAATAAGGTTTTTATAAGAATGTTTTTTATATGAACAATAAGTTAATGTACATAAAACCTCTGAGGTTTATAAACATAACAAATACACTACATTTTTTTTTTTGAAAATTGAATTTTTTCATTTTTTTAAATTAAAATTTTCTGCATAAATATTTTTGCATTCAAATACCTACCTACGTATATTATGCATGTGAGTAACTAGAAATCTTGTATGTACTTGTCATTAGTACTTCTGATTATTGCATTTATTTACAATTTAAATTTGACAATTCCCAAAATTGTGTCTACATAAAAAAAATAAGATAACCAAATAAAAAAAAAATATATAAAAATTAAATTACAAATTTTTCACGAATTTTATACAAAACTTCCTCAATTCATTCATCATCGGGTGATAACAAATTTTAGGATAATCCTTAAAAAGGATTTGGTATTCAAAAACAGTACATGTGTACATATTATGAAGTCTCAAGTGATGAACAATCCTGATTCAAAGTGAATAAAAAATGCAAAAAAAAAAGAGAAAAAAAAAGTTTAATTAGTTTTGTGGTAAACATTTCAACTTTTTTTTTGTTATCCTTTTTTTGTCATTTTACTTAAATTTTCTTCTTGTTCTCCTCTAAGGAAAATGTTCCCTGTGACAGAAAACAAAATTTTATAGAATAAAATGAATTCAAATTAAGAATTTATTTAATAATTTTTTTTTGAAATAAAAAAATAAATAAAATATATTTTATACCAAGAATACCTCAAGAGAATTTTTTGCAGTATATGTGATGATGATGGACTTAAGTTTTCATTTTGTAAATGAAGGGCAATGGTTAATAAACGAGATAAAAAATATTTTAATTTTAACTTTAGCAACCCTCCTGTTTTTCTTTGTACTTAAACAAACATGTCTCTTTTTTTTTTTTTAATGTTTTAAACGTTACCAAAATATTTGCCCCATAAGAAATCTCTTCCAAAATATAAAATTATTTTCTATTCGGATTTGCATTTCATATTGCAAAATTTTTTTTTAAATAAAATTAAAATAATAAATTTTCTTTATAAAATTTTGATTATTGTGCTGCAATTTTCCACTTTCCATTAAAGTTATTGCTTTCAACAAATTTCATTTAAAATTATATAACTTTGTACATATACATACATACACATGTATATAATGTACAGCTAAAATGAGATTTTTTAATGCTTAAAATTTTAGTATTTTAATTAAATTTTAATATTTACAATTCTTGGACAGTATAATTATTTGCGTTTCTATATACTTTAAATTTTTAAGTACAAAAATATTAAATTAGACAATTAAAAATGAATGTAATTTGAAAAATTTTTACATTGTTTCATTAATATTTTTTCAAAACTATTATAATTTTATTATCGTTCTATATAAAATCATTAAAAAACTCACAAAAATAAATTGTGTGGCAATCATTTTTGTATTTGTGCAACATTGTTTTCTTATAAAAAATATTTTTTGCACAATTGTTATACTTATAAATTAATTTCATTTAAATCAACTTTGTTTTACAAATTATGTGGTGGTAGTTTAAGAATTATTGTTAATTAATTCTCTCTATCTCGAAAATCTTAATCAACACTTCAATGAACAAAACAAGTAGGGGGTACTTGGCAAATTGACGAAAAATTCACAATCTAAAATCTTAAAGTGTGCTCTTTAGAGATTTATTAAATTGCAATCTCACAAATTAGACGTTCAGTGCATTAGTGCTCTATCCATTAATTTTCCAGAAAGGAGTTTGTATGTTCAATAGTAGAGCTGTTATTTTCAAAATTCTATTATTTACAAAATTCTTAGTTTACTCCTCTTTTTACTCTGTTTTGACATAAGTTAGGTTTTTGCCTTTTAAAAATTTTTTTAAAAATTAAATATTTAACATTTAATCTCAATTTATTTGAAATGTCATTTTTGCAAGTAGGCCACTAAAACACGGAGCGCCTCAAATATTAAAAATGAATGTATTAAATTAAGTATTTATGAATAAATTTTTATTTAGGGTAGAAAGCATGCCTACTCTTTAAAACGCTCTCGAAAACACTCAAATCGCGTATCAAATAAATAATGTGTAGGTGTTGGGTAGGTGTTTTTTATAAGATGGTATCCAAAACAAAAAATGGACAAAATCGTAATTTAAATACTCATGGAGCGAAAAATATAACTACATAATCTTTGTAACAAAATAAATAAAAAAACGACAAAGGCAAATTTTCATATTGGAATTTCAATGAAGAAATTATATACAGTTCGTACTTTCACTGTCTTCCTGCACTCTTCTAGCTTTCATTCGTCTACTTAAAAAACTTAAATTGAAGACTACGATTTCCAAAAAAAAAAAAATTTTATGTGAGTGGTGTAGCAGTAAGCAATTTGTAGTGAAATATTGTAGTAGTAGATTAGAAACAAACATCTCTCTTTTGAAAAAAGAAGCTTCCGTATAACAAAAGTAATTTGGTATTTTGTTTACTGTAGACTAATAAATTGATGCCAAGAAAGGCGATGACAACCTCTCCCTCTTTTCCAAATACTTTTCGTAAAAGGGTGAAATGAGTTTTATATATTCATAAATCACAATTTTCAAGAAGCTCAAATGAGATGAATTTTTTCATATTGAAAATTTCGGCAAAATTCAGTCACCATTCAAAAACTTTGACTTTAAATTATTGTTAAACTGCCAAATCCATTATAGTTACATATTGAGCATAAATTATAATATATGTTGAGATCGAATGAACGGTGGTTCAAACCCAGTTGATTTACAAAAAAATTTGTTTTATTTAATGGTGTTTCTAATTAAGATTAGCATGTTGTATTTCAATTTAGTTTCTAAAAAATCCACTGTGTTATACATATACGGAAACAATTTGACTTTTTTTATTAATAATGATCAACTAAAAATTAATTTATTCTCAGTCAATTATTCTCAGTAAATTATACAAGTTTGTCTACTGACACAATCGTGGCCATCCAACACATTCTTTACCAATGCGATTTTTGTACATATTTTTGTAGCGCTTATAACATATGAATACATTAGAAGCGTTATATGTATAAAAATAAAATAATCAGAATGAATTTAAATGAATTCTTTACAAATTATTCAGGTCATGACACAGCATGCATCGAAAATGAAATACCAAAAACAAAATCAAAACGAAAAAAGCAAAAGACAACTTGATGCCAAAGGAATAAAAAGGATATTTTATAAAGGATTATTATAGAATAAAAATTCATCTCATGAGACTCACAAAGGTCTTTGTACTTTAAAAAGTCTAACACTATAAAAGATTAACTTATTCTTTCAGTAACATAGACAAAAATACATACATCTACCCTCATACATAAATAAGGATTTAAAGAAAATACCTATGGCGAATTGATTTTCATTCTATTAATAAAATTGTATTTGAATTAAAGAGGGGCTCGATTATTTACAAACTTTGTATATAAAACTTAAACACTTTAAAAAATTAAGATGATATTTTTAAATAAAGTAATAAAAGTAAGAGGCTTAGCGTATTTTAATCAGGAATTAAAATAATAATTAATCAAAAAATTAAGTTTAAATGAATGGAACAAATTTTAATTAAATTACTAATGAAATCGAAATAAATTTTAGTTCTAAATTTTTTTTAAAAATCTGATGTGACCGCATAACCGACTGCAAGCCATAGGTTTAGCAAAAATGCTGCACAAGATTATGAAAGTAGCTTTTAAACACTTCTTCCAAATTTTAAGGGCGCTAGTAAGCTTTCAGTTAGCATATTTTGAAAAACGTAAACTTGAGTCTTAGTGTAGATTCATTCGTAGGAACATGTTATCCGAGTTCCCTGAAAGATTCGTCAATTACTTCCGGTAGCAAACAGAATTCAAATATTAAATTTTAAAAAATTCCATCAATTATTTCATTAGATATGATAAAAATTCGGTTTTCGAGCCGCGACATTTCCAAAAAATTTACAAGTTCATTCTTTTAATACCCTTAGTTTTGAATATATAATTTCAAAGAAATTTGTAAATTTGGCCCTTTGTAAAAGCCCACTTGCTGACAACCTGATTTTCTCAAAAACTTATGCCATTTGTTCTATTATCAATCAGAGCTTGTGTGTAAAGTTTCTGGAACGAAAAATGTAAAATCAGTTCGTAGTTAAGATTCAGTTCCAGAGGCCTAACATATCTCAAAAGTTTATTAAACCGTGTAATCCTCAAAATAAATTCAAATATAAATTTTCGGTTTAAGCCGAGCTTGAGATACTGATCTGGACACAAACAGACTGAAGGATAAAGATCTCGCTAATACTAGTTAATTTACGCTTTCTTTCCATGGAGAAACACATGTGAGCCAAAAATTCAACATGCGAAATTTGGTTCAATCCATTTTGTAAATAGTGCTTAAAGTCCTGTAGGTAACTCAGATGCCACATGTTAGCAATAAATTTAAATTATTTTGTCATTTAAAGTTTTAATAAAAAAGTTTCATTAAATTAAAAATTTTTAAAATGCAAGTATTTAATACAAAATTTTTGCCTGTACATAAATTTTTCCAAATTTTATTTTTTAAAAATATGAAAATTCTTACATCAGAATTAGAAATTAATTTTAAGAGATTTAAGAGATAACTTAAATTCCCTCGTAATATTTTTTTCTGAAATTTCCAAGTATTTTCCCATGTTTTACAATTAAATTTTTATGATAAAAGCACTTCTTATGAATTAATTCATTAAATTTTCTTTGAACTTGCCTACTTTTTTTTATAATGTTGTATTATAATTTTCAGAACTTTACATCACTCCTAGTCTGTTGTCTTAGTTTCCAATGTATTTTCTCAATGTAATTTTTTATTTTTTTAAGAATTGCAGAATAAAATTTTACTCAAGCGTCTAAAACACAAGTAGCTATTTTGGAAGTAATTATCTTGTACAGGATAAATTAAAATATTTGTGTTTTTATTAGTATGGGCAGTCGGGATAAAAATTGGTAATAATTATGAATACTGAATTTTTAATTTCAATGAAAACCTTAACGTAACCCTTTTCAAAAGTCTATAATAAATTTTTGAAAATACGATAAAGAGTATCAGAAAAATTTAATTTGCATTAATTTTCGAATTCGTACCGAAGTAGACGAATTATTCAATTTAAAAACCAATCTTGCAAAAATTCAAGCAACTAGCTGTTATGGTTATTGCAATTATTTTAATTATTTGTTTAACATTTGTCTATCATTGAGGGAATTTAATAACTTCTCGAATAATCTGCGTTTGAAAATATTCAATAAATATAAGCAAAATAAAAAAAAAAATTTCCCGTAGTGTTAGAGATTTGGAAAACAATGTCTGTTTTTTAAAAGGACTACTTATACCTATACCTACATATATGTACAACATCCACAATACGATAATTAATTTAAATCAATATCTTTTGAATAACTCAACCTCAACCTAAATTCAATGTTTAAAACTTTTCGCGCTATTTTACACAATATTTTCGTTCATCAGATTTTATAACTGTTTATAATTCATAAATGTTCATATATAGCTATATAGTTATTATTTTCAAATGTATAAACAATAAAAAAGTTTTAAGATAATTATGGTTATCCTTGATTAAATACACTAAATAAAATTTATAATTCTTGAAAACTCTAAGGTATGTTATGTAAATTCTATTGATATTTTATATATCAAATTTTACTGAATTGTAAATATAAATTTTTTCATATCTTAAAGCTGAATATTACGTTCAAATTTAAACCTAAATATTAGTCAAATTAATTCTAATAAAATTTGTGTATTTTCAGTCTTGTTTCATAGCGTTAAAACTGAAGACGGAAATTCGAAAATTCAAACGATAGCGTAATACTTGAATGCGAATAACAAAACCATTTATTGTCCTTCCCATTGTATTCTAGGCAGATTTAATGTGTGATAGAACTGTAATAGATTTCGAAAGCTTATTTCATAAGAAATATCAGCTTTATCGTTATATTTACAAAAAAAAAAAAATTGCAAAAAATTGCTAAAAGAAACCTAGTTATATTTTTTTTATAAAATTTTTTTCTCAGGAGGCTACCGATAAAAAGAGAAAAAAAAATTTAATAATATTTTTACATTTTTAATAAATTAACAATTCCATATCTGGTTCTTTTTTTCTATTACCAAAAATTGAAGATCTAACCCCCTTGTGATTGAAAGCTGAAATATTTTACACAAATAAATCTTTACTAGATACTTATACCTATCGAAGAAAATTTTTTATTTATTTCCCCTCCATTTAAAATTTATAGTCTAAAAAATATCCCTTTTTGGCAACTTATATCGAAACCACATTCTGTAAATTCTATAGACGCAGAATTCCTGTAGCCAGCAGCTACTACCTTCTTCAGACGATACAAACATTACAATACCACAATATTCGTTGAAATTAACTCTTATCTTAAACCTGTTTCAAATTTTTGATATTGTTTTTCTTCTAAATGGTGGGTTGTAGAAACATGAAATTTTAGTAGCTTCCTCATTAGAAGAAACTTTTTGCACCTAAATCCACTCCCAAGCTACTTTCTTTAGCTCTACTTTACCCTTATATTTCTTCACAAACTTTTCCAAATCTCCATAAAAACAAAAACCTAACGGTTTACTGCCATTCCAACAAAAAATATAATTAATTTTTTAACTTACTCACTAAACCGTTCTTAAAAAATTTCCTTTTTATTGGTTCATCCTAAATGTATGCAATATTTTATAATTTTTGATGTAGTAGTTAAATTAGTAATTTTAACAGTGATTGAGAATAATTAAAAAAGTATTTTCACTTGTTCAAGAAGAAAGTGCGGTTTCATAAACATAGCAAGTTTTACTTTTAGTCAAAATACAAATTATGTACTGCACTAATAAAAATTTAATGATTTCTTAAAAAGTTAAAAAAAAAAATTAAAATTTGATTGGTGCAATATAGGACCCAGTTTATATAATTATTCATAATAAATTAGCGAGGTGTAAAATTCTCGTAGTTATAAACTTTATCTTATTTTTTAAATATTCTACAAGTAAAATTAGGAAAACTCTAATGCCAATTTTAAATTAAATAATTCGAAATAATATTATATAATACTAAATATGTACGTAATTCGTATACGCATATAATATACATATGTATGTACGTATATCCAAAATATAGACAGAAACAAAAATGATTTAATTAACTTCTGAATGAAAGAGTAATGAGGCTCTTTACAGCATTCCGTTGCACTTCACTCATTCATAATTTTATTGTTTTTATTTTTGTGTACACACATGAGTTTATCCTTATTTTCATGTTTGAATGTGTGTTTAAATACATAAATTTTGAATATTTTTGCGTACAAAAAAAAAAAACAGAAAAAAATTTTTCGAAATTTAATTCAAGGATTCCACCACCTTTCATACATAATATTTTATATATGATTTTTTCACACAAACATATTGTGTAGACACATAATTCATATTATATTTGTACGCATGTATGTAAGCGTAATAATGCACATGAATATGAAAACAATCAAACAATTTGAATTCTCTTCACTGTTATTTTTGGACAGTTTCTGTTTTGATTGTAAGGGGAGGGCAAACGATTTTTTGGTGAAAAAATTTACGAAAAATTTGCTTTGTTTTTGTTTCTGTTTTTCGATTTAGCTACTAACTATGTTTTGTAAATCGTATAAAAATAACGTATTCCTATCATGTACCATTCATTCTTAATTGACTGCAAATTAATATAAAATTTCCGCGTAAAAATTGTTTTTGGAATTACGTTGTTTCAAAGCATTTTAAAATGCGAATAATTATTTGTTGTCGGTTATAATTTTTATTTTTTTTCGGTTTTATTGGAGAAAAAATATTACTCAATGGTTTCATGTCTAATGAATTGAACGTAAATTAAGAGGAGTAAAACAAAAACCCGATCTTTCCCAACTACTCATATAGGAAATTCATTTTTTTTTTTTTGCTTTTAACGTTTGATGGAAACGAAAAATTAATTCTTGAAAATTGTAATTTTTATAATAAACTAAATAAATATTATATCAAATTTTTCATAATTAAAACTTTTATTAAAATCATTGCACGTGGTTTTAAAAAAAAATTTTTTTGAAAGTTGAAAAATTGTTTGTCGCATTCGTAAATAAAAACATTCATAAATATTTTAAGGAATAAATTTAATAGTTAACCGCCATTAAAAAAAATTGAGGCTTAAATTCAGTGTTTAGAAGTTTGGAACTGAAATAGGTAAATAGAACAATTTTAGCAAAAAGTATTTAAAATTTGATTAGGTCAGCACAAGAATAAGAAAATGTCCTTCAGAACAATAATTTCAAGTTTTAAGGAAAATATAAATTTGATTCTTAGTTGAGTTTTTCTTCCAAGCAAAGTTTGAAATTCAATAAAATAATAATATTAATTAGGTTTTTATACAAATTATATTTTTATACATGAAAAGAGAGATGTAAAATCAGTCCTTATTGAAAATTAACCTTCCAAATCAAAAATATTTCCGAAACACAGTTAAAATGTTAAATTTCAAAGAAATCTGTTAATTATTTTTCTATTTCAATCTAAATTACTGAAAATCTTGATTTTCTTGAAACTAATAAAAATCATGTAATCTTATGCAGCAAACTAGTAGTAGTAGACTTAACATGCAGCAAAAACCTTTAAATCCGTTGGAAGTCCAAATTAAACCCAAATACAAATTTTCATGAAAATTAATTCATTCGAATTCGATATACAGAATTAAACACACAAACAAAGCTGCGGACCTAAAATATAACTAAGGAAGTAACTAAGATTTTAATGTTTCGGTTCTGCGTTTTAATTAAATTTATTGACAAACTTTTCACAGAAATCTTACTAAAAATAATTTATTTTATTACGGAGAATCATTTATGCATTTCCGCTTAAAACTTGACATGAAATATTTGCTTCCATGTGGCAGTGTAATTGTAAACGAATAAAATGTGAGTAAGTGGGTTTTCAAGTTTTATATGTCAAATTCAAAATTTTTTATATTATACTCGCGTTTGTATTAATTCTAGGTTTTTACGAAAAGTAAGCCCAAAATTATTGTAAGATTAACATGTATTCTAAATGCGATAATCTATCTTTATTTAGTACGTTTCCATTTTTATCTTAAATCCAGCATTATGTTGATTTATTTAATTAAAATTATTTAACTGCCAAGGAGCTAATATTATTTCATTATTTTTTTAACCTCAGTTTCCTCTGTTATTTCAGAAAACTTAAAAAATATAAAACAAAAAATTAAGTTCCAAAATTCAAAAATTTTTTATTGCGAAAATTTCTAAATTTTACAAATTTAAAAATTTCAATAAAATTATTAAAATTATTGTAATTTTTCTCAAAATTTGAAACAGAAAAAACTAAGTTGGGTTGTATTCGTAATAAGATTTCGTGCATTTCACTTTTTCATACATGGGAAAACTACAATTGTGGCAGAAGCGGCTTTTCGCATTATTACAAAAATGTGTCGAAATAGGTGTAACACAAATAATGTGTTTGGCACCAATATCAACTCCACAAATAATATCAGAAACACACCTTTGAGAACTCGTTAGTCTGCTTACTAAACAACCATCAAGAGAAACCTAAGTAAAAAATAAAATTTTCTTTTAAATAATTTCTGCTTATTTTTTTTTTTAATATTTTTTTTTATAATCTAATTGTTTTGACAGAAATTTTTAAGTGATGTTATTTTGTTGATTATTTAACGAGATTTACACGGTCTAGTCATGGACTGATATTATTTTATTTGCAAAAATATCATATACTGTTATGATACAAAACAGTTCTTTAATTCAAGCGGATGTGCCGTCGATCGAATTCGAATGACAAAACTATCGATTTTGGTGATAATGCTGAGATGTACTCACATGTTACAAATTTATTTTAGCTTAATTAAACTAAATTAAGCGTATTCTTATTGAAAGAAATTAAGTTTTGCGAACTGTTATAATAATAGAACTAAAACTTGTATGTGACAGAAAACACATGATCATTTTAGCATGCTAATTAGTCTGAATTTTTGTTCAAATTCCAAAAGCAGACTGAAAATTTTTAAAAATTAAACGCATAAAGCTTACCTCATAGCTTAAACAAGTTTTACTGGTTAAAACTTTCCACTGAACAAGTAAGCACCTTCTTCCTAGTGGAATAATGTCTGTGATTCTTATAATTTCAGATCTTGAACGTTTACAGCAACATGATTCCTCTTCTCCTAATTTATTAAAATTGGACATAGTTGCATAAAATTTACGTCCCTGACATGAAAATAAATTACATATCAAAAAGATAAAAATTTGAAATAAATCTCAAAATCTGTAAATACTCACTATTTCACTTATATTCTGATTTAAGATTGATTTTAGTCTATTCAAAATATTGTAAATATCGACAAGTTTCGAATTCTCATTATATTTCAGTTCACCTGAATTGGGAACATTTGATCGTTTAGAGTCAATGGTTAACTTGTTTACATTTGTTTGGGAACACTGACTTTTTAATGAAGCTTGACATTTATCCATTTTGGTATTATTCGGCTGGTTTCCCAATTTATTTTCATCATTTGAATTTTCACTAGAGTTGCCATTTATAGCATAAAACTTAGTTTCCTCCCGGACTTGATCACTATTCAAACTATTACTGTTATGATGCTTACGGCATTCATTAACTATAACTGGCTCTGATTCGGGATTACAAATTATTTGTTGGAAAACGCAATTTATTGGAGCATTCTGAAAGATGCATTTGAAATAAGGTGGAACTTTTTGAATATTATCAGATTCTTGTAAAATTATTTTTGTTTCCGATTTGTTATTAAAACTTTTCAAACTTATATTTGATGCTGTCTCTGAACTCATTGGTTTGCATTTGGAAAATATTTCAGAAGATGAGTGAATTTTATTTTCTTGTACATCTATGCTTTCTGATTTGTCATTATCTTGACCGTTATAATATTCATCTAATGTATTTAATTTAGATATGTTTTCACTATTGGTAATTTCCGGTTCAAATTCTTGTTTTGGAATTGAAATTTCTAAACTTTTCATATCGATTTCCGTGCAAGCATTTCTTTCTTGTTCTTTAGCATGATTTCGCATAGATTCTTTATGATCTTTATAAACATTTTGTGGAATTTTTGTTTCTTTAAGGTCTTGATTTTTATAGCGATCAGATGTTGACAAGAAACCTAAAACTTTACGGCAAATTGATTCAACACTAGATGCTTCTTCGGAATTACAGTGATTCTTCTGACAACATTCACATATACAAGATTGTGTAACATCGGAAATATTTTCTTCTTTTTCTTCATGCGCATTTTGAAATGTTGATGGTAACCTTTTTTGCGAAATTTTCAAAATACTTTCAACTATGAAATTTGTAATATTTCTAATTATTTCTGATATTTATTGATAAAAAAAAATATTTATCTAAATTTTGTATTCAAAAGGAAAAATTTTTCTTTTAATTTATAAAAGCCAAAATTGGTTTGAAAATTTTAATAAATTTCAAATTTTTTTATTCCTTATTTTAATTTAGACACAAATTTTTTGTAGCTTGCTTATTTTTTTAATGCTTTTTATTGTGTTTTTAAAATTGCTTTGGGGTAGAATAAAACTTCAAATTCGCATGACCCCCTTGGCATTTAACGTGTTTGACATTCTGAACCCCTTGGTCTTCGTCGTCTCCCACTTCATAAGAAATTTGGGGGAAAATGTGTTTAATTTTTATATATGATTTTTGTAGAGAACTTTGTCCTACCGACCGACTTTTGTTAATGTGTAGAGCATAAATATTTTTCATACATCAGAATCGTTGAGATAGGTTCATATATTTTAAAATGACATATGTAGGTAGATGTAAAATTGAAATTGGAATTAAACGTTTTTATTAAATTTTGTTTTAACAAGCAATTGATTTTAGGGTCGGAATGTATAACATTTTCCAGAAATTACCAAAAATTGTTTATTGCAGTGGACCAAAAATTTACCCTATTTCATTCACTTTCTGAGTAGTCGTCTTTCAAAATCAACTTGTGGAACTAATTTCTTTGAATTTTAGCTTTATAAAATATCAGTAAAGGAAGGCTAATAAGGGTTAATCTCTTTTGTAATCCTTGCAAAAGGTATTTTATTTCGTACAAAATTATAAAAGATTTAGAATCAAATATCATACTAAGAATACCTTTAAATACTTTAAAGTTTAAATATTGAAGATTTATCTATTTGGTTTATAATTTTAGTATACTCGTATAGTGTGGTTTCATATTATTCAAAATTATATTTCTTAAAAATTTAACAAATACCATAAAGTGTTAGAATTTTTATTATATTAAAATTATGAGTTTATAAGTAACGAGTATCTGCACATTTAAATTCTAGTATTTTTAAAAAATCATTGGTAAAATAATCATATAATATATTTATATGTACATATATATACAAATCCAATTTTAAAAATATAAAAAAAGCATATTTTATGGTCTAACAATTAGGCTCATATAATATTTATTGAAGGACATTTTCGGAGTATTTGCTGTATTTGGATATGGTTTGTTCTAATAATTTTATAATTTCAATTTTGATCACCTGTATCAATATATAATTTCCATATATATTGACATATATAATTTCAATAACACCTGTATATTTTAAAATTTCATATTTTATTGCAATATACAGCTATGGTCAAAATAATAGAAACAGCCGGCTAAGGTAGCTTTATTGATGAATAAAACTAATTTTTTTTAAATTATTTAAGCAAATATTGAACAATATTTAAATTTTAATAATCAAATAATTTAATTTTTTGAAAAATTGGAAAAATATTGCAGAATTATGGGTCTATCGAATCATTCTAGTGTTAAGGAAAAATAAATAATTAAAAACTTAAGAAACCAAGGAAAAAGTGTAAAAGAATGTGCCACAATTATTGAACGTTGAGTACATTTAGTTTTTAATGCTTTAAAAAGTAATAAAAGTCCTAAAACACGAGGAAGAAAGCAATAAACAAGTGAAAAACTGAACAGAAAAATATGTAAAAAAGACCCATTCAAATCTTCAAAAGCAATTTTAAAAGAATGTCAGGCTAATGTGAGTGGTAGAACCATACGCAAAATATTGAACAAAAATAATTTATTTGGTCGCGAAGCTCGAAAAGTTCCCTATGTCAGTAAAAACAATATTAAACATAGAAAAACTTTTGCTAAAACTCATTCGGAGTGCAGTGGGCCAGAGGGTGTAAAGAAGTGGCGCAATATCCTTTGTTCGGACGAAACAAAAATTAATTTATTTGGGCCAGATGTTCCTACCTTCGCTAGACGTCCACCAAATACTGAATTAAACCCCAGGTTCACGCTCAAAACCGTAAAACATGGTGGCGGCAATATAATGATTTGGGATTGTTATGAACAAAAATATTAGGTGTTTCTATTATTTTGACCATAGCTGTATATATATATATATATATATATATATATATAATTAAGTATATAATTTAGTATTTCATCTTCAATATTTTATTATTAAAATTCAATATTTCAATAAATATTGAAATACTATTTTTGATTACAATATTTTATAATGAATATTGTATATAAAATTAGAAAAGTATTCTGATATTACAAAATCTAAAATTCCATATTTTAGCATATTTTATACAAAAATATTCGTATATTTATTGAATATGCAATTTCAAATTTACACTAAAATTTAATTCTACAATCTATACGTTATTTTGTATAAGAGAAAAATTATTCAAATAAAATTTTTAATCTAAATTTTTTTTTTATTACATTTTAATAATATAATGTTAAAGATTCATATATGTACATATACAGGGTGTTTTGCTTAAGTTGGCAAATATTTACAAATTATTTATTACACATACTAAACTTAAAAAAATATTTGTGAATGTTATTTTTGCATGAAAAATGTGTGAAATGTGCATTTTTTGCACATTTTTTTAAACACATTTAAAACGTCTTACTGTCGAAACTATGAGAGATAGAAGAAAATGGGTTACCTTTTAGATCTCATTGTAGCGCATCGAAAAGAAAACAAAAAAGAAATATAATAAAATTTTCGAGAATTTTCGAGTTTTTTAAAAAAATTGCGAAAAAAAATCAAAAATTCTAACTTTGACTCAAAAGCCTTATCTCAAAAATTATGACTCAAATCAAATTGATTGTATAAGACCAAAAATAAAAGGGCAATCAAACGCAGGCACGGCTCTGAAATTGTAAACATTTATCAACAGTCTGCAGCTCGAAAACAAGTACATCTGCACACCCCTCTCCCCCTACACAATTTTTTGCCAAAAAAATTTTTTGCAAAGAATCTTCTCTGAATTATTTCTCACCTTATGCGAAACAACCTGTATAAGATATACGTACACATAAATAATAATTATGCCTTACTATTGAAATGAAATCGAATTGAATTTTTTGCTTAAATCAAGCCCCAATTCATATATATAGACTCCATTCTTCAATATACAATACGTACATAATAAATTTAGTGAAAATCTTACGAAACATATTGATTTAATATTAAGGATTCAATTTAAATATTCATAATAAGTTCATATTAAAGTTCAATTTGTTGTTATAATAAAATTTATAATTTCCACTACTATGTATACACTAAAAATTACACACTTGATTTGTATACAATTATATATTGCAAAAAATCGAATCCCAAATGACCCATTAATTAATTGTAGAAAATTATATAAGGAACAGCTAAAATATAATTAAAAGAAAAAATAAAACAAATAAGGATGAACAAGAAAAAAACAAAAGAAAGGAAAAAAAATTCTAATAAATCTCAATGAAAATGGTTTCTGGTCAAAATTTATTATGTGAAAATAATCTTAAAGAACATATGCATTCAAGTTCGTATATATAAGGGTCATTGGAATTCAGATTTCACAGATAAATTTTGAATTTCGTTTAAGTGAATTTTTTTTTTTTTACTTTTTTATTAAATTAATCTTCAAATCATATTTTTTATAGAGATATTGGAAAAAACATTCAAAAAACTTGAAGCATTGGAAATTTAAATTTACCATTTTTGAATTCTTATATAATCGAAATTTAGTAATAAGAAGTCTAAAGCTTATGGCAATGTAAAATAAAGAAACTTTCATAATTGTTCCGGCTATATTTTAAAGAATTTCCACATAAAACTCAAGTGTCTTAAAAATCGGATATACAATATGCGTATGGACAAAAAATGATAGAAAAATTTAAATCCATCCTAGCTTGTAACAAATTTTCATGAATCTTCACTAATATTTTTAAAATCTTCAATATTACCATATATATAGCGTGGTGTGAAGGTTTTATTTAATGCAAATATCAACTAGCTTTCTAGTAATTCCACTAGAATACATTCTAGTAAAACTAGAATACAAGAGTAATTCTACTGCCTTAATAAGGTATTCCAACCCTATTCTAAATATAATAGAATTTGTTAGGTCTTGTTTTTTGTTTAAGCTCAGTAAATTTTATTATTTCATTCATTTTCATGTTTAATTTGCGAGAAATTACTTGCAGTTTAAATTTTGTATTCTAATTTTTACCAACCTAAATTTAAACTAAATTAAATATTTTAAAATTTATTGAATATTCGCAATTTTTCTTTTTGTCCCTTTAATATATACGATAAGTCAATAATGTTTAATAATCTTATATAACATTATTATTTATACACATACTCTAACAGTGTCTTATAAATGAAATATTTTAAGGATTTTTAATGGTTTCCAATAGCCCTGAATGACCTTTTATAATTTATTTGAATCAATCACTTATATCTATCAACCTAGTTCCCTGATTCTTCTAGATACATGTATACGTATATACGCTTTAAATTAGAAAAAAATCGACTATCAATCACCATTAGGCTATGTTAAGAAAAAAAAAATAAAAAAGGACGAATACTAATATTATATGGTATCCTGCACGACATGTCATTTGTATTAAAAAAAAGAAGGATCTTTATTTTATATTTATAGAAGAAAATTATTTCTGCATACATTATTTGCAATAACAATACAAATATCTATATAAATATATTAATTCAGGTACATGATATTGTATGTACAAATAAAATTTTTGTATCTACATATGTAGTTTCTATTTTATTCAATTATATTTTTGAACAAGTAAAAATGTTTCAGTCGGTATAAACAGATCGAATTATTATATATCCTGCACCTTGACAATCTGAATTTAAGAATTTATCTAGAATTAGGATTCATTGTTAAAACGTCACGGATATGTCTGACCTTCGATTGGGCCCACACCAACCAAGTTTCATGAATCTAATTTTATTATTTTCCCAAACAATTAAAATATCCTTTTGAAATTGTATGTCAGCTACCCGAACCCATTGTCCGAATTGGTTCAACTACAGTAGCAGCCGTATTGAGCGAAAAAGAAACAACTTGTGAAAGTTTGATGTGGATTGCATTATTCATTTTTGAGTTACCATGCGATCGAACGGACGGACTGAATTTTAGGCTGAGCAATACATAAATTAATTTGTATGAAACTCGGATACTTTATGCTTAATAGTTTATTTCTTTACCAATTTGACTACAATATAAATGAGTTATGTGTGCTCACTAAATTTAATTGAATAGTTTACAAAAATTTTTTAAATCCATAGTTTAAAACATTTTCGAGCTTTTTCCGAGGAAAGTAAACGATTTTATATGAATGGGAGAAAACCGAGCATTGTATCAAACAAATGAAATTGTAAGTAGGATTACATGTAACTTAATAGCAAAAGTCATAACTGAGGAATTTTGGTAAAAATTGAAAATCCCCTTAACTTATTTATTTAAAACCAAATTATAATGTCGTGGTTTTAAGTAAAACATTAATTCTGCTCGTCAAACTGTTGGTTTGGTTCTGCATTTTTTTTACAAAAAAAAATAAGAAAAAAACTTAAATTTCACAGGACCTAATTTAGAAAATAATGTTAATTTATCTCCTTATAGATATCTCCTGTTATTCTCGTTATTTCTCACATTAGAGTCCCACAAACTCACAAACACATTTTAACTAAATGGAAATTTCTTCATTTAACTGCAGAAAAGATGCAGATGACTTAATCAAAGGAACGAGTTAAAATGCAGTTGTATGAAGAAATTTCTATTAAGTTAATATTATTAGTGTAATAGGCACAATACTTATCAGCACAAACACATGTTTGATGCAAAATTGTAAATATGCAACATGATTACTATGTCACATTACGGATACGTATAAAATGTTATACTTCAAGCAAAGCCTATTTTAAACTATAATTTTTTCATCTTTTATTTCCTCATTCTTCTTTCAAAAGAATTATTAATATTATTTATTATCAAAACCTGGAATAATCACTTAGGTCTCCTTACAGTCTTCAATTCAATTAATGATATAACAACATATATATATACGCAGTATGACATTTTACATATATAAATATTAACATACATCTACATATAGCATGCACATACGCCCAAAGTACGTAAATTTAAATGGATTAAATATCTTCTGTTATTGTATACAATGATTTCTCCTGAAGAGAAAAAAAAAATCTAATTTTGATAGGGAACGTGTCTTAACAATTTAAAGTAATTTTGGCGTCAGATAAAGCGGCTGTAAATCACATTTTTAATATTTTTTTTTCTTTTGTATCCTTTTTGTTTTCTCACTCTCTTTGTACATTTCTTGAACAAATTTAAGATATAAATGTATGCATGTAAGTACAAAAAGTTCAGATACTTAAATAAGTAATTCAAATCAAGGTGAACTTATCTATTATATTTAACTATATATATACATACGAGTACATACTGTGCTATAAGAAATTGAAATTACCAGAATTAAAAGTAAATGTAAAAAGTATGAGAAAAAAAATATATCAAAACTTCTTGAATTTGTTTAGAAAAAAATCCCATTATTTCATTGTTTTTGCATGGTAAGCTTATACATATTATCCTGTTTATATAGGGTAGAGGTACCAGTGGCCGAGCAGTTTACACATTATTCAGTTTTAAAACGTTTCTAAAAGTAGATTTGTGTTCAATAATATTAAAATATGATTTGTGTTAATATCATCCGAATATCAGGATATATAGAAATTTTCTTGAATTAAATATTACAGTTTTTTTAAGTATTTTTCGTACACTAAAGCATATTATTCATTTTGCCAATACCTGCCAATACAAAATTCTATTTATTTAAATTATTCAAAATATGTACAATTATATTAAAAGTTGACTACTCTTTAAAATTTTACTCACTTTTCCCAGTATCCGGACATGTTTATCCAAATTGTAAATAAAAGAAACTATACTAACTCCAATATCCAGACAGCAAATATTTGGTTTTCAAAATGCGCTAACACAAATTAACCTTGTATATCTCTGACAGCAAAATATGCCTCGTTACATACAATGTACATCAACAATTTCTAAAATATTTGTTTTGATCTCAATTTTTAATTTAATTTTGATTAGAAATAAAAAAAAGTAACATAGTGTTTGGACTCGAAAACTGTTCACCCATTAATGAGTTTACCCTACAACGTATAGTATTATACATATGATTTTGTGTATAACAGATACCATAGATAATGTATATTATAGAAAAATGCTGTGTAATATTTCACCACGTATAATGTAATAGTAGTACTCAATAATAGAAATTGTTTTAAATTTATACGCATGCAATAAAAAAATATCGCTTGGCAATATTTTTTTAATATTTCTATTGTAAGTTTTTAATGTTTTATAAACTTATAATATACATTTTTATATAAGTATATTCGTATGTGAATTATATAAGACATAGCACCATTCTATATAGATACATACATGCATATATAGCTATGAACATTGTTTCATCAACGATTTTTAAAAAATTCCCCCCAGTTAACTATCTGATTTTATCTTTCACTGGAAATAGTAAGTATATAGGTGTCTATTTTCACCAAATAGATATGAACGTACATAAAATGACGTATAATTATATACGTATAGCTATAACATTAAATAAAAACAAATACAAATGAAGGGCCAAAAATTTTTCTGCTATAATTTAAAACAGAAGTTATTCTAAATTTCAATTGAATTGAATTTTAGAATTACGAATACTCCGAAAGGGAATAATAGGATATTGAAATTATTTTTGAAACTAACAAAAGAAACACAACTCTGTGGTAAATCTAAAAAGCCGAAGTGAAAACTTCAAATCGATTTTTGATAAGTTTAAATTAACAAAATAAAATATTTCTTTAATTTTTTATTACACTGATATTTTTCCGATTATATATAATATAAAGTCCATATAAGGACTAACGGAAACACGTGGCTAGAATTTGCATGTATATAGGCAATTTATCTCATATCTAAAACCATCTCAAATATAATATAACCAAATTAAGAGTAATATTCTTTTAATAACAAAAATTCTTAATAAGATACTCAATACAGTATTGCTACAGTATGTTTTTATGAAAATTAAAAAAATTTTTTTAAAATTTTTGCATCATCTTCGTTTTAATTTTTGCTCCTTAGAAGCAGATTACTAAAATAACTCGAAAAAAATCTGCTTAATGAGAAATTCATTTTAGTATATAGAAAATTTTTTTACCGTTTGGAAAACATGAAAATGTATCGGTGAATTGCTCCTTTGGTAAATTAACTGTTAAATTTTCAAATCATTGTATGGCCAATTCGAGGAGTCCAAAATTTAGTAAGACGTAGCTGTTAATAAATGTTTTATTTTACCGGGAAAATATTATTTTTTCCTTCTACATCATTACGGCTATCAAGAAGTAATATCTCGGAAAAATAGGTTTTTTCAATGTACCATTATCTTCTCATTGAATAACATACCATCAAATCTTAACTGAATTAATAAAAAGTTTAATCTAGTTTATATGTTTGAGTTTGAGTCTGCTGTTTGAGAATTCCAACTTAACGTATGCTACACAGAAATGAATAGAAAATCGTTTTAATTTTTTAATCTACAAAGCGGGAAAATATTAGTTTTTAACTTTTAAAGAGAAATGTGCTGTTTTACAAACCGACTGAATTTAATCGACTGTATAATTTGTTACCTCAAAATAATTTTCTTAAGCAAATTTATTGCGTTGATTGATTTAAATGACATCTATAACTTCAAAAATGGTTATGAATCGTCGTTTTTTTTTTTGGTAAAATTTTATGTAATTCTTTTTAATAAAAACAATACAATTTATACTAATAAAACTGTTTTTGTTTTCAACTTTTCAAAATTAGATCATTTTCCGAAATTCTATTACTAATTTTCAAAAAAAATTTATGATAAAACCCATAAAAATGAAAAATGTTTGAAAAGGTGATTTTTTTGTTTTACTAACAATAATAATATGTAAAGTTTTTTGGCTAATCAAAAGATTTCTAAGATTAATAAAGATAAATTTTCCAATTGAATTATTTTTATAGGTAAGACAAAAAAAAAGGAAAATTATGAAAATCGGGCAGAATTAGAGGCGCTCCGATTGACACGAAAACAAATTTTAAGGCAATATCAATATAGGTAATTTTTGTTCATGAAAAATAACGGTTTTTCATTTTTACGCAGCTATTTTGTTTATTTTAATTTGACAGTAAAAAACAATTTTTCTGTCATAAAATTATGGTTTAAGTCAAAAACAATACAATAATAAATAAAAAATTTGATTATTTTTTTTACTGGTTTCAATATTGTCAATATAATATCAGTGACATAAAACTGGCGTCCACAGGGTTGGCATAGTTATTTTCATTAAAAAAATATATGCATGTAAATAGGCTTAAATACGTTATAGGAACACAAATTACTGTCATCTATACAGTCTATACAATGAGTAATAAAAATTTTCCTAAAAAATATGAGCTTGCATTGCAAAGTGATGAATTCCATTATTTAATTTTTACTTGTTTATCATTCGCACAAATTATAATTTTCATAAATTAGATTACATAATACTTGTATACCACTCAATTTTAAGTGCAAGAAAAAGCCATGGACACACTTATATTATTTCGCGTCTCTTACTCTTAGAAACACCTGACTAGTTTTTTTACTAAAAAACAATTTTATGAATAATCCGAAAATAACTTAATTTATAAATTGCAGAGAAAAAATGGTTAACTAACGAAATGTCACAATGTTACTTCTGGTGCTAAAATCAAAATTTACTACATTTTTTCAACCAAAGTTCGGTATTGTTTTCATGTAGTTACATAGTTTCAATTTCTAATAATATTCTCTGCGGTCTCCAGTTTTAATATTGTGATCAATTTTCAGTTGCAGATCGGTTAAAAAAAAAATTTATAATACATAATGTTTGAACGAAGGTAGGATAGGTGGCAAAATAAATTTGATTTTTCAATTGGCTATTTTAATCATTAGTTTTAATTCAGTTTTTAATTTAAAAAAAAATCACTTTAATCGTACGATAGGAGTTCTGCAACCCCTTTCTAGAAAGAAATTTCTATAACCAAATTAGGTACAGGAAGGCACCTGCTATACTTTGGTTGTTCATATATGTTGGGTATGAGATTTGTATTCGAATAGCAATTATGAAATTAATTAAAATATCATTTTATTTGCAGAAGTGTGTAATTTGTATAAAATATTAAAAGAAAACACTTTAACAAGTAAAACTACCTATCTAGCCCTTGACCATTTATAAAAATTATGGATACCCTGCAAACCTACTTACATACGGTTATGATTGTTAATGTTTAAGGAGTTATTTTTGTGTCGGAATGAGCAAAGAAATAGAAAGTAAATAAATGAATTGGCAGACTGGCAAACGAAAATAGAAAATTTGTATGAAAACGAACCTAGATTAACGAACTGTTCTTGCAGAAATGACTTTGCACATACATATATTTCATATACATACATACTTATACATATGTATGGTCATTTTTATTTCAAAATTTCGAACTAATATCTCTCCTAATTTCAAAATAATATAATTTTATACCTACTAAAATCAAATCTTAAATAATCCATACATCCTTATCAAATTGTTTTTATCGAAATGCACTTAGGCCAACAATTCTTGAATATTCGGTAGTTGATTCCAAAATTTTATTTGATAGAAAAAAACCAAAATATTTGTGAAATTTAAATTATTTAATTTAAGATCAATATTGACATCATTCTCGAAATGTTGGCGTTTGCGTGATTCTTTCTGTGTATTCCATCTCTAAAAAGTATTAAAATAATAAAATTATTGATATACACGGTATTTCACATAAAGTGGCAAATAATTGGAGCGATGATTCTTTGATCAATTTCCAGCAAAAATTAATGTATCGCAAAATTTTATTTTAGATTTTAATTTTATATTTTATTTTTCTATCTGCATGTTCATATTTTAAAAAATTGTATTTTAAAAAAAGTATTTTAGTTTGAATTATACAATTTTTTTAACAAAAATTCAATACAAAGTTTTTGCATAAAATACAAATTTTGGTAAATTATTTAGAATATTTAAAAAATCACATGTTTTTGAAAAAGTGTGAATGTATAATAATTATGTATGTATATAGTATATAAAATAACTGAATAAATAAATTTTAAAATGTTAATTTTTATTTGATACATGTGCACAGACAAAAAATATTTTTTTATGCATGGACCAATTAACTATAATTGCTCGAAATATGGGATATTCTAACAATATGAACATGGTACATTCAAAAAATGATTTATATCAAAAAACTTGGCTTTTAGATTGTTAAGAAACTATAAATTTGCAAGAGGAATATGTGAAATTTTTAAGTCGAATATTCAAACCAAAAAGAGAAAAAGAGCTAGAGCTGACAACAAAAGAAACAGCATGTTTGAAAACATTTTACAAAGAATCTATTCATAAGTAAAAAGATATCCGATTTCTTTAAATATTCTAGTCTATAATTACTTTGTAAACAAATCCTTTTCTTTTATTCTTTTCTCTTTCAATTTTACAAATTACCTAAAAAATCATTTGAGAGTGTCAACATTGAAATTAAAACCATTCAAATAAACGCTAACCGTTATGTCAGTTGTGTACATAAATATATTAATCTGTATCAAGTATAAGCACAGCACAACAGTAATTTCGTCAAAAACTAAAATAATAAAAAAGGTTTGATATCCATTGTAAGAAAATTTTGAACATAACTAGCGACATCTAATTATTTTTCACGAAATTAGATTTTATGGTTCAAGTATTGGAATAGGTTTTGACGAAAAATTTCTATTTAAAAAAACTTGGGTTCTCTTGTTAATACAAAAACATTAAATAATTTTAAAAAAATCGATTGTTGTAATCATAAAAAATACATCAGCAACGTCCTCTTACATCTTTCAAAATTTCAAAGTCAAAATTGATGCTATCGCACTTGCTTTACGATGAAAACTTTTAATTTCTAGTATTTGCAAAATTTTTCATTTTAAAGATTTTTTGCAAGTTTAATTAACATAAACTAAAGTTTATTAACCATATATTCAAATAATTGGTGTATCAAAGGAGGAATTTTGAAGCAATACACTAAATGTAAGTGAAAACAGATTAACATAATTCAATCAAGTCAATAAAGGCGTTGTCATCCGATTATATTTAATTTTCTGGTTGAAAATAAAAAATACTAAATATTTGTGCTCAATTAATATTGCTTAAATTAAGTGCTTAGCAAATTGTATATAATTTAGTTTTTTAAACTTTACTAGAACTTTGAAAATCAGGAATTTCCTTTGTTTTATGTATGTACATATGTACAGTAAATGACAGACCATTTAAGCAGAACGACAAAATGCTAATTAGAACTTTGGTTCAATATTGGAGTACTAAAGAAAATTCAAAAAATGTACATATGTATGTAGTTTATTTTTACATCAGTAGCTATTTTAAATTGACACAAAAATTTTATGAATCAACATATTAAAAATAAGTTTTTTAAAATTACAATAAAAAAATTCAAACATTTTTTCAATTTTTAGATGTCTTCTGGAAGACCTATAAAATGTGTAGTTGTTGGTGATGGAACGGTAGGAAAAACTTGCATGTTAATTTCTTATACAACAGATAGTTTTCCTGGTGAATATGTACCCACTGTGTAAGTAGATTCCACTGATTTCTTTAATTTGTTAATTTTTTGTTTAATGCTTGTCAAAAATATTCCTACTTTTCATAAAAAGTTATTCTTTTTTAAATTTACTATTATTTGTTTTAGTTTTGATAACTATTCGGCTCCTATGGCTGTTGATGGAATACAAGTTTCACTTGGTTTATGGGACACGGCTGGACAAGAAGATTATGATCGACTGCGTCCTTTGTCATATCCACAAACAGACGTATTTTTAATATGTTTTAGTGTTGCTAGTCCATCGTCTTTTGAAAATGTTACCTCAAAATGGTATCCTGAAATAAAACATCACTGCCCAGACGCTCCAATAATATTAGTTGGTCTGTATTACAAAAGCACATTTTAAGTTTAAAACAAAAATATTACATTTGCAATTGATAAAATTGAACTTATGACTATTTCTAACAGGTACTAAAATAGATTTACGAGATGATAGAGAAACGTTAAGTGGTTTAGCCGAGCAGGGGCTATCACCTTTAAAAAGAGAACAAGGACAAAAATTAGCCAATAAAATAAGAGCTGTAAAATATATGGAATGTTCGGCACTCACGCAAAGAGGTCTTAAGCAGGTATTTCATTATTTTCAATGTACAAACAAACAAAAAAATGCAAGTTATATTTTAGGTATTTGACGAAGCTGTTAGAGCTGTATTGAGACCAGAACCACAAAAACGTCGTCAAAGAAAGTGTATAGTTATGTAATTACGAATCTCATATACGAGCAGAAAGATATCTTACTTTTTTTTTTAAATTATAAAAACCAAAAATGGTTTTTGTAGTAATTATTTATTTTCATTTAAATTTATATATATAATCTTAGAAAAGTAAACAAAAATATATATAAATATGTTTACATAATATATATATATATATATATCTATATATATATATATACTTATATATGTAGCATAAGTGTATATATAAATATATATATAGAACATACATACATAATATAAATATATAACAATAATTGTTAGGCCTATTATATTTAATAGTTTTTACTAATCAATGTATTTATCAAGAAAACGTGAATACTATATTAAAAATCTTTTTAATCCTCTATATTAAATTTAACGTACATACATTCATGTAATAGTTAATACATATAAATACTCGAAACTACAAATTTTTACTCAAACGCGACTTTATAAATACGTTTTACAGAAAAAGAAACTCAAAACACACAATTCCTACGTTCATGTATTTTAATTGCTAAGACTGAATATCAACAATAAACTCTCGCCAGTTAATTTTTTATCACATATTATTTGGTTTTTTCTAAGTTCAAATCTTAAAACGAAAGAAAATAATTTTTTACACAAAATATTTAAAAACGTATAACATTAATTTACAAAATGGTATTATATTATAATTTATGCTTTTCTAAATTAGAAAATGTCCAAAATTTCTGTTCTGAACTATTTGGTGCCAATTATATATTAACGCGTGTTTATCAGTTTTTTATAACGTAAATGTAAAACTGACTCCAAGTAACTGAAGAATCTTAAAATGAGCCAAATATAAATACTACTTGTAATGCTTGTTTTCTAAGAAGTAAATATTTGATTTAGATTAAAAAATATTATGTACTTAGTCTTCTATTCTTTTCTTGTAAAAAAATTTGGATACTAAATTATTTTAAATAATTACATACAACGGATGCCATATTACATACATTAAGTATAAAAAAAATCCTTAAAATATAATATTAGTACAACACGCAAAACATTGTAAAGTAGTTAAATTACCCATAAAACAATAATAAATGAATATTATATAGTAATAAATGAAAATTTGTATTATCACCGCTCTTTTTTACTCCAAATTTCTAAACTACATTCTAATGTAATTAGATAAAAAAAAACCTCTTAGAAAAATTATGGAATTCTAAAATATATACAAAAAAATATTTTTAACTTAAGAATTTTAAAAAAACAAAATATACTTAATCAATTATAATTTTATTTTAAATTTTGAAAAATCCCTTAATGTCTTTTTAAATTAATATTAAGAACATATTCATCCAAAAATTGAAGTATCTTCGTCCAGTGCTAAAAATATTATTTTAATTTAGTTATTGTTACTGAATTTTATTAATGCAATTTTTTTTTTGGTTTATTAAATTTGGGTTACTTAATATAAAATTGTCTTCTATTTGTTTTTTATTTTTATATATAATTTTTCAATAAAACAATTTAAATATACCAAAGTTCAAAATATGTTCTTTAGAATTACGATATGTAATGAAGCTGAAAATATTACAAAAACAAAAACACAATTAAAATGAATCTAGTCAATTTAATAAAGGTAGTAATACATGAAGAGCAAATTAAAATAAAATGGCAAATTAACAGAAGAAATTAATATATAATTCAAAATGAAAAAAGAAGTTTTGTTATTTAATTTTTCTTATAACAAATGTGGTAAACGTATTTTTGCAAGTTTTATGTAACGAAAGTACAACAATAGAATTAAGTTTTAATGAATTAGACAGATTTACATATATTTAAACTATACATTATTTTATATAATATGCTTTGACTTGTCAAAGAAAAGTGTTTATGAAAATTTTTGTAAAATGGAGTTTCTGCATTTCGAAATTTATTCTATCATTCATTAATTTTGTAATACAAAATTTAAAGTAATGATTGAAATTCCTTCACGTTTTTATTAAGAATTTTTGTTTTTGATACGTACTATAAATGTACAACATGTTGTTTTAAATTACAAAAAAGACATGATACCAATAGTCGTAACAAATATTTCCCTTTTTGATATAAAACCATACGCAAGACGATTTGGTTTTGTAAAAAATATTACATAATATGTAACAGATATTGCACGGCTGTTTTATTATGACAATGTACTTGAAAAAACGTAATTTTAACGTGATAGAATTATAAATTGTAACTAATGTCAAAATTTTTTGATTATTATAATTATGTACCTTTCGTTACATAAAACTTTATGTCACCAAAAATAAATTGAAAATTACATTTGTCTTCTTTAATCATTTGTTTTAATACTCGATATTTACATTTTAATAATAATCATATTTTATTATTACATACTTAGTAATTTTAGAATTTTTGATACAGATTATGTTCTACCTAAATAATTGAACTAAGAATAAAAGTATTTAATATAAAGTTGTTTACATATAAAATAAAAATTAACAAAAAAAATCAATAAAAAAGTGAAATTTTCCTATTAATGTTAAACAAAAAAAAAAAACATTTTTTATCTAAAGGTTGTTCAGCTTCCAATTGTGAAAATATACAAATAATAATAAATTTTTTTATATTAGCATGTATAATTTTTTCAGCTAAAGTTGTTTTTTATAAAATGGAAAATAATATCACAAAAAGCACAAATTTTTGAAAGTTTCATTAAAAATATAATTAATAAAAATTTGTATGTGTTATTATATATTACATATATAATTAAAAATTTTGCTTTTTCAGTTTCGAATTCGGACTGAAAATTGTTGAATTTAGAATATAAATATTAAACTACGCATATCTATATATATATATATCTATATATATGTATATATTCATGAATTCATTTTTTTAATTTAAAAAAAACACTTGAATTATAATAATAAATGTTATTTTTTAGTAAATCGAGAAAATGATTCTATTGAAGCAATACAAATTAATTTATTTATTTTACATATATAAGTAATACTTGCTTTCCAATTTAAAATTGATAAAAAAAATTAATAAAGTCAAATTGCGCTGGTTCCAACTTGAAAAGCTAATATCGTTTCATATCCAGTGTACTGATACTTTTAGGCAATGATTTTGAAAATATTTTTTTGTCATAAGAATTTTCAATTTATTTTTCTAAATTATAAAAGACAATATGAAATTTATAAAATTATTTTAAATAGTTTTGTTTAAGAAATTAAAAATGCATAATTATCAAGATGTGCATATTCACATGACTAATATTAACACATTCTTAAATTTAGTGAGATTAAACTTCATTAACAAATTTTATTAGAAGATGTATAAAAGCAAAAGACATTTAAATATTTGAAAATATAATGTTCGTTTATAAATTAATATAATATTATTTTTACTCTTACAATAAGTATGTATTTTGCTTCGTTTATTGTTTTCATTGTAACCTAAACCATTGATGTTATTGAAATCATTAACTAAGTAATACTAATAGGCAATTTTTCATTTAGAATCTTTAATAAAATTTCAACATCAGTGCCCACAAATTAACTGATTTTATTTTTTTAATTGAAAGAGTAATTAATCAAAGAAAAAGTCTAAATTTTACGTTCCCAAATCTTGTCTAAATTAAAAGTGTACATGCTTATATACTTTATTAATTTTTATAATGTAAATGTAATAAAATTTATACTTAAATTAATTTATCAAAAATATATTTATTGCACACTTGCACATGCTGATTTGTGCTTTATTAAATTTTTTTTTATAAGTGAAAGTTGGAGTTTATATTTTAAATAATATATTTGTAATTTATTTTGATAATTGAAATGACAAAATTTTTAATTTAAAAAATTTGATTTTTCTTATTTTCGATTTTATTTGTGTAAATCTAATACTAAATGTTAAAATATGAAAATTATATTTTAGTTTGTTTTGTACTAAAAGAAATTAGTATTTTTAAGTGAAATACGAACCTAAAGTCCTCAAAAATAAATATTAAGTTAAATAAATTGAAAACATAATATAATAAAAATATAATTAATTTTTTTATTCAATTCAATATTAGTCCTAAAACTTAAAAAAAAAAATTTCGCAAAGTATCGGACCTCAAAATCTTTCATTTGAATAATTAAGGTGGATAAAACAGCAACATAGCGAAACTACATAATAAGGAATCGTAATTTGATGGAAGTATTAAAATGCAAAACCGTCGTAAAGAAAAGGCAAATGTTTTCAATGTAATTAAATATATCGAGCAAAAATATCAGAACCGAAAATTTTATTATTTAATATTGTTAATATTCGATGATCATATTGAAAAATATATACATAAATGTACATACGTAATATGTTTGTACGCATATTCAAAAATAAATAATTTTGGAACACATTTGAGCAATAATTAACTGTGCATGAACCCAATACAGAGAAAAAACATTTCCTTAAAAAAAAAACAGTGATTTCTAAATAACAAATGTTCAAAACAATTAATAAAAACGCTAAAATGGCATGCAAATGGAAGTGAACATTTGCAGGAATGAAGGTGTACCGGAAACAACTAACACAAGGACACTTTAAAAAAATACATTGTGTTAGGCAACTATTAAATTAAATTAATTAAATCAAAGCAAAAATATTTTGCTGGAAAAAATAGGCAAAAAACTGAATTAAGCTGATACTGAGATCAAAGTGATAATGTCCATTCGCGATTGATGGTAAAAATAAACAGCAAACATATAAAACGTTATTGTATAATATGTATTACAACAAATTTTTGCTTAGAGTGTCGAGTGTGAATGGGAATGCATTAGGAATAGGTAGGATTATATAGACTAAGAAAGGAAATTAGATTCTCCTTCCTTTGAAATGTCTGCTAGAAAGACTTAGATCTACAGGAACCAAGAAGATTAATTGTAATGTATCTTACGTTATTTTCCACATGATTTTATTTAAACTAAAATATTTTTGCTTAAAGGCTTAAAGCATTATACAAGTTTAGAGCGTGCTAATTTTGTAGTAAAAATTTATCGAATATGTTCTATTTTAAGATCTAAGTTGGAACTGAAATTTCGCAATATTCTTTTTGTCTTCTAGAATCTAGGATATGTATTTACAATGTTCCTTACCAAAGTACATTTTTGTGTTCGTAAAATAAAATTATGGTTGTAAAGAATTGAAATTTAAAATTGAGAGCATGTTTCAATAGCAGAAAGCAACTTTAAAAATATTTTATCTACTATTTTTTACTATTTTTTACTATACAGCCCTATACAGTTACTCTTCTACTTGATTCGAAGTATACAAAAAGAATATTTATTTATTAATCCATTTTATCTTTCAGACAGTTTTACAATTCGTATAAAATAGATACTTCAATACAAACACTTTTTTTTTAAATTCCAAGTTCAAAAGTCAGATCTGAATGTTTGTATGATAGAAATTCTTTGTGGTGCTTCAAAAAAAGTCTTGTAATCTCAGAGCAATAATGAAAAGCATTTCGTATGATTTTTTAATAGGTAAATCTCTCGAAATGCAAGAGTTCTTTTAAAATCGAAAAACAATAATAAAATGAAAAAAAAACTATAAAATAAAAAATTTTTGGTCCTAAGTTTAGAAAATAAAATCAAAAGAATCAATAAAATTTAAAATCAACAAAAAATGCTTTTGGTGGAGGCCAACTAAAAAAATTACAATGTCGTAAAATTTTTTTTCAATTTCTTATTTTAATTTTATTATATCACATTTCTTACTTTGTATTTTAATTCTATAAAAAAAAAATAAACAAAACAACTAAATTCGAGTTCAGTAATATTGTTTTAATTCGGTTATATGACCCGCCGAAAAATCTTTTAAATTTTTTTTTGATTACAATTTACCTTTTTTTTTATATCTTTTACCTTTTCTCAAAATTGTTTTTTCTTCAATCTTTATTAAATCTTCAGAGAATTTTTGCCAAGATTAAGTTCTTCACTTCATTTTGTATACAGATGGTATGTATGTATGCACGCAAATGTAATACGTATTGAGCAATAGAATTAGGAACTTTATACAGTAATATGATATTTGAGAGTAAATTATGTTATGAAAGTATTGCAATTATCAAAATACTTAACATAACACTGGCAGCCATAATCTCTAATATCATAAATTTATCTAATAAAAAAAAATAATAGAAATTTATTGATGGCCAAATGTATTGATGTCCTACTATGTAAATAATTTTTGTCTTACGTTAATCTTATTTAAGAAATAAATCTTCGCAAGTTAATATATTTTTCCAGCCCTAAAAAGTTTATCAAATATGAAGAGAAACTATTTTATATGTGTGTAGGTGTTTCATAACTCTAATACTGCCCCTGTTTTGAATGTAATCTTGATCCACTAATTAGATAAATTTTAAATATGTTAATATGAGAAAAAAATACATGGAGAATTCAGAAAGGTATACAACAACATATACCATTGGTTAGAGAAGTGAAAATAGGTACAACTTTTGCTCCGGACTAGGTGGGAAATCTCAAGGGATTCGGAGTTACCGGGATTTTCAGGAAATTTTTACTTATCTAAGTATTTTTGATTATAACTTCCGCTCTAAAAAGGATAAGAACTTAAAATAGACATGTTACTCGATTCTGTATTTTATGTACCTCCGCAGTACCAAGCTTTTGAACTTTAGAGAAAATTAAATTTTTCCTTGTTTTTTTTTTCAGTTTATTCCGACTAGGTAATTTCGTATGATATTTTTTGGAACCTTGATATTTGTTTTTTATAGAATTTTGCCCAGCTGCTTAAGCTTTAATTTAAGTCCTCAATCTTTTAAAAATTATTTATGGTACAGAAGATATAGCGCAAAAATCAAAAATATTGTGAGCCACAAATTCAATTAAAAATCAAAGTAGGTAGATATTGCTAAAACTAAAATTAAATTCAATTTAATATTTCTTTATCAAAAACTTTGGAAAAATACGAATTCCTCATCCAATAATTTTACAATTTTCTCAAAACACACATTCGGCAAACATTTATGTTTTTCTTTTTTCAACTCTATTTCTATTCAATCGTATATTTTGAATTAATTGCTTTACTGTAACACCTCTTTAGCTGCATCAACCGTATACAAATTTTAGTTTTTCTAGAAATTTGTTCAAAATTTATTAATCCCATTAAATTATTTATTAATTATTCTTTAAATTCATAATGTACCTACCATATCATTTACAAACTCCATTTTGTGTAAAAAAAATTAAATTTTCCTATTGGAATAAATTTTTTTTCTATTAAAATAAATGTCACAATTTGTATGGCATGTCTTTAAAAATTCGCTCCAGCTGGTTAATTTTAATAAATTCAGATGCCAAATGGTGTCTAGATTCCGAAAATATTTTTTCCAAATTTTTAAATTGCACCCAATGTGAGAAAAATGCATTTAAGAATTTCAAACCATATAGGTACTATTCTTTACAAAAATTGGCGAAAATTAAAAATCTAAAATTTTGTTTACCAAGAAAAGTTTCGAAAAAAAATTTTGGATTACTAGATTTTTTTTTTTTCGTAATACAAAATTCTAGTTTTTCTTTTTAAAAATTTCAAATTTTTTAAAGTCAATTTTTATTTTTCAAATTAAAAGTTTGTATAAAATTTTGTTTCAATTTTATTATTATTTGTAACATTTCAATAAAAACATTAAAATTCGGATTTTTTATCAAAATAACGGTTCTTAAAAATGTTATGTGTGTTTTTTCGAGTGACTCTTGTCATCAAAAATTAATTATAGTTGATTTTTCACTATTATAAAAATTTACTATTTCTATTCAATATTTATTGATCTCTTGACCTTAGTCAATTTTAAGATGAAAAATATAAAATATTATTGTAACTAAAAGAAATTCTAACTTTCCGTTGAATTTTAATTTGTTTTCATATTCAATGGCCTGTTCGCATTGTAAGATTTTAACTAAAGATGTCATCTTAATTTGGCCAATAATTAACAATTTTAGTTTGCAATGGCAACTCAATATTAAGTAGACGTCGCCGCATTCGCGAAAATGACGTCTGTCATACACAAACTTTGACAACAAAATTTTACAATATTATTATTTTATTTTATTGAAAGAGTTATTTATTATTTTCTTTATCGCTTCTTAAGTTATTTTTGGTAAATAAATTGGTGTTAATATTGAAAATATTTTTAATCATTAACAATAAATTTGGTTTTTTAGAAATTTTTTATATTGTGTGTGAAAAAAATAACTTGTTTTCTTTCTTTTAGGTTTTTAACAAAGCTAGAAATGGGAGATATACCTCAGTATAAACATTCATCGGAAGATATATCTGCTTCAAATGTTTTATTTATTGCTAAATCGCTTGCTCTTGCCTTGCAGCAGGTTGGTTCTTTGAAGCCAACGCCCGATGAAAAAACTGCGTTAGCTATAAGCAACTGGTTAGAAATGTACAGACCACAAGATATGGATGATTGTATGAAAAATTTTCATAAAGAAAAAGAAGAATTACTGCTAGAAATGCGAAATCTAAAGTCACAGATTTCTGTAAAGAATGAAATAATTGAAGAACTGCAAAGAAAAGTATCTAGAAAAACTGAACAACTTAGTCATACTGAGGCGCTTTTGCAGCGTGAAATTGTTTTGAGATCATCATTGGAAACACAAAAAATGGCTTTAATGTCAGCTGTTAGTGAACTTAAACTCCAAAAAGCTGCGTTAGAACGCAGTATTGTAGAAATTGGCAGCACTCATATGGAAATAAATAACCATGCTTCAACTCCTAAAAAATCGTCACCTTCAGAAAGTGCTAGATTTAACAATACTGGAATGAGTGCATCTTTTCATGGAAGTATTTCAAGTGTTGAGAAATCAAAATTATCCCGAACTCCACCATCATCTTTTCGACATCAAGTATCACCAAATTTTAATAGTTTACCAAGATCGGCTTTGGCAAGTTTAAATGTGACCTACTTAAATGACATTAATCAAAAGCAAAACATGGATAACAATGCAAATTTAAAAGAGCCACGTTGTGTAGGTTTCGCTGAGGAGGAAAGAGTTATACAGGATTTAGCTAATTCATTTTTAAGTCAAAGTTTAATTGCTGAACCAAATAATCGTAAACCAAAAAGACTGAAAAATTTATTTGGAAAATTACGCCGCAGTCATAGTGGTGATCTAGAAGATGTAGGCATTGTTGGTGACTTTCAACGAGGTGGGTTTAGAGCTACTGCTTCACCAAGATTGTGTTGGAGTGGAAGTGTTAAATATCAACTAAAAGATTTTAAAATTTGGAATGTAGATGATATATGTTCCTGGTTTTATGACATGGGTTTAGGATATATTGAGGAGAATGCAAGACGTTGGTTGGTAGATGGAACAAAAAATTTAATAGAATGCGCACCAGCTGACATGGAAAGGGAATTAAATTTAAAATCTCCTTTACACAGAAAAAAAATTGTGTTGGCTGTAGCAGAATTAAGTGGAAAAGAAACAGATGAATTAATGCTGTGTGCAGGAAAATTAGATACAGCTTGGGTAATTAAATGGTTAGATGACATTGGTTTGTCACAACTTAAAACATCTTTTTTAACTGAAAGGATTGATGGTAGAATGCTTCACAAATTAACTATGGATGATTTAGCTATTTTAAATGTCCAAACTTTGTTGTTTGTGGCTAGCATAAGAAGAGGAATTCAAGTAATGCGTGAAAATAAATGGGATGACAATTGTCTAGTTAATAGATTTTTACCAGAAAATATCAATGAAGAACCTGTGCATTTATGGACTTCCAATCGCGTAATGGAATGGTTGAGAGGAGTCGATTTAAGTGAATATGCGCCAAATCTGCGAGGAGCTGGGGTACATGGTGCTCTTATGAAATACGAACCAAAATTTAATGCTGAACTATTAGCACAATTACTTTGTATTCCTCAAAGCAAAACACTGTTAAGACGTCATCTATCAACAAGATTTAAAGAATTATTGGGTAGAGATGTAATTCAGCAAAAAAGACAAGCTGAAAATACACTAGGGTACGTCCCATTGACCGTAACAAGTAAAATGAAATATCCGAAAAAAGGTCAATTTTCATTGAAAAGAAGAAAGAGTAATAAAGGTCCCGAGGAATGGAGCGAATTTGTATGTCCTTTTGGGCCTTCTGATGACGAAGAACCAATAACTTCGAAACCACCGATCAAAACTAAAAGTTGTTTGTCTTCCAATTATTAACTTTAGAAATATGTTTTTTTTTTATATTTTTATTATTGAAAGTGCTTTTAACATATTAATTTTTTTTTTTTGAAAAGTTGAGTTGAATTGCCGAATTTTTTTTCGATTTTTGTACACTTAGGTTAATTTTTGATAAATCCATGAGAGATGGTAGTTAGTTTTATTATTTATTCCAAAATAATACTTGTATTTGAAAGTGCTTTAAATTTTATATTTAATTATAATAATTCTTAAGCTCCGAAATAACAAAACTATTTTGTTCTGTACAACAAAATGAATGCATTTTTATAAATAACATTCAGTATATCGAAAAAATTTTCAAAGTATTACAGTCAACCATTTATAGGCTATTAAATATGAAATAAATTTTAATAATAATAGTGTATTGCTCAACTATATAAGAGAAACCTTTTACATGATGTTTTTTTTTATTTATACCTTATTTTGTAACAAAATCAAAAATTATTAAAATCATAAGACTAATCATATATATATATATTTTCTATAATATTACTTAATAAAGTCAATTAATTGTTATTTGTACAATTTTCGATTATAATATTTGACAAGTTGCTTAATAAAACAATTTTTCTATTAAATATACGGTATGTATACATAAAGTAACAGTTTTTAATTTTTATTTTAATTATATTCCATTTAAACATCAGTGCTTACTATAAGTTTTAATAATTTCAGCAATAATTAGTAGTAAAGATTATACGGTAGGTTAAAACATATTTGTTTAAAATATTCGTAATATTATGTTGCTTATAACAGTGTAGTACCATGGTTTATAAGCATGGTATTACACATTTGTATTTGAAAAAATTTCACTGATTGAAGGCATCTTTTTGTTTTGTAAGTTTTCCAAATAGTTGTTATGATCATTTTGTATTTTGTTGAGGAAATTGTTAAAACGAAATTCTTGTATACTGAAATTAAAATTGTTTCGATTTTAATTGTTGTTTTTAAGTTGTATATCATTTTTAAAATATAATAATATTGAAGACAAATAATAACAAGTCAATAAAAAGACGAATAAGATTTACAAATACAAAATTTTAGATGAAAATCCTGTACTCTTAAAATTATTGCAGCTTTGACACTTAATTATACGGCAAATTTAAGATTGCAGTTTATCATGTAATATATTTGTTGCTATTTAAAGTTACGCGCTTCTTTTCGGGAATTTTTAAGTCAGTTTTCAATTTTTCTAAATTTTCCAAACTAAAACTATCGGTTTCACTATGAAAATAGTAATAAACTCTGTGAATATCACACACAAATAAATTAATCGGGTTTCCTTTTGCTTAAACATAAGGAGAATAACCGTTTTATATTAAATTTTAATGGTATCTAAATATAATTGAATTTTATTCGATTTACTGCAACTATATTCTATATAGGCTATAAATATGGACATAATATTTTTAACTCAATGTTAAAATTAAGTTCGTTATTCAATTAGGTAAGTATATGTACTTATAAAATATAAGGTTTATTTTTAACTTTTCTATTAATAACTGTTTTTTTGTGTAAGAGTGAATCGAATATCTTATTATTTTTATTATTTTTGTACAGAATATGTCCCTTTTCAAGCATTTATTTCATATTATGTATGTATATATGTATATGTGCCTACATATATACATATAATACATATACAATTGCTTTAAAATACAAACATATTTTTCTTTTACCATGTTTTTTTACAACATAGTGATTATTTGATCTTTAACGTTATATTTTTATAGATTAACAATAATTTGATGCTTTTTCCCATACTATTTCTATCATTTTATACTATTTTATTAACACGAATGTGCCGTACAATATTGTATAGTTACATAACTTTTCAAAATATATAAAAAATATATTTTAAATGAATAATATATCCCATGCTAAATTGCACTATAGACATTTCCTTTTTTTTTTTTTTAAAAAATGCCCTACGAATTCATTATTTAAAAATAGAAATTTTTAAATAGAAATAAATTGTATTTTCATGCTTATTATATAATTTATTAGATATGTAAATTATGTAATAATATTTTGAATAATCTAAATTCCCATAATATGATTTCATTCATAAATAGATGAAATTCCGTTACTCTTCTGAAATAAAAATATTATAAAAGAGGAATTAATCTCTTTGGAAATTTTTTAAATAAAATACCTTTAATATATGTATAGTAGGTGAAATTTCCCCTACCATATTTTAATAAAAGAAAAAAAGCTTTAAATAGAATAATGAAATAAGCTTTTTCAATAACAACAATAATGAATATTATTCGAAAGGATATATGCAAGGACATTTTTGAAAAACAATTTTTACTTAGTTTCGTCGTGATTCTTGTACCGTTAAAACGATTATTCGAGGAAAAAAAAAATCGTATATAATTATTTTATTATTATTTTAATACCGTTATACATTTATCTAAGCCGGCTTAACTCAAATTGTGTATAACAATATAATATTTAATATACATACTATATATGTATATAACTCTGTTACATTTATTTGCATAATATATGAACATTTTATTGTTTTTTAAACATTATATTATTTTATAATAAAAAAAAAAGAAGTAAAAAAATATAAAAATTTTATAAATTTGTAAGTGTTTCGTAATAAATGTTTTTTTTTACCCAATTGTGTATAATAATGTGTATTGTTGTCCGTTAGTAGTCAGTTACTCGTTCTCCAATATTTTTTCTTCCATGAAATTAATAAGAAAATATATTGGATTATAAATGATAAAAATAGTTATAGAAATTTTTATTTCATTGCAATGTTTAAAATTGAGTACATTTGAATCATTCATTCAATTTATAAATTTCAAATTTATGTGAAATTCTAATTATATTAAAAATTTTATTCTTAAATTAAAATTGAATTGATTTGAATATTAAATTGAAATTTATAAAATAAAATTAAAATTTTTATTTTTTTCATTTTTTTTTTTTTGCTAAGTAGTGGTAATCGAGCTACATATTATTATGAATCTAAAAATTCTGAATTAAAAATTCTTAAGGAATTTCGAGGAAAATATTACTAGTTTTCATATCAAGTTTAAAAATAATGAGTCTCCATAAAATATACATATACAATAATATTTACCAAAGTCAAGGATATTATTCAAAATTTAAAATATTATAAATTATAATTCAGAAAACCTAAAAGTTTTTCATTTGTGGAATTTGAAACTAAAATTAAAAATTTACAATTCAAATATCAAAATTCATTTAAGATATAAGTTTAATTTGGATTAAAACTTATTATTTTTTAATGATAATTTAGGATTATTCTTGAAATTTCATCAAAAAGTAAGTTGATTGTGAGTGTGCATAATTAAATTTGAAAAATAATTGTAGTATTCCCGATGGGGAAAATTTGTTAAAATATGAATTGCTTTGAGTATAATTTGCTGTTTTTATTTGATAAAAATTTGAAAGAAGTTTTTAATATGATTGTCTTGAATTAGTTTAATAGTAATCGATTTTCGCCGACCGCATTGAATACAATAAGAGAGGTATTGTCTTCTGCTTCCACTTTTCCGGTTTATAGAAATGCAAAACAATTATTTTTATCCAGGATTCCTGTAATTGCATGCTTGTCTGATTACAAATTCTTGCTTCTCAAATTGGGCTAGAGAGACAAGAGTACTTATTGGGTCTCAAATTCTCAAGAACGTTTTTAATTATTTGTTTTATGAAATGAAAGAATTGATCAATTTTTAAAACAGAATTTACACTTTTGATCACATATAAGAAAAAATCAAGGCTTTGTTAAAATTTTTTATTTGCATAGTTTTGTTTCACTAAGAAATTAAATAGCCTACTTTTTGGTAACATCAGACTTCTAAAAGAATGTCTTTAACTAAAAAAACTGACATTACATTTTTCGGAGCTATATTAAGTAAAAGTAATAATGATTAAGTACGTGTACATAGCCATAAAACTATATGCTATGTAAATTTTTTAATTTTTACAATGCGGTCGGCTATTTTCTTATTAGATCAGTGTGTTTTCTTAGTTTTAAATTTATTCAATTATAAAATAATTAAAATATAATGAAATTTATTAAAGCATGATTTTAAAATTAGTATACATATGTATATAGTGTAAGAAACTATAACTGTTGCGAATTTTTGTAAAAATCAAAATTACAAAGTAAACAATAACCAACTGCTTTTTGTTATTAAAAATATTTTTATATTGCATAACTGGAGGCTTATTTATAGTATGAAGAAAGATTAAGTTTCATAAAATCACAGAAGTTTTTTTTTAAAGTAAAAACAATTTTAATTTACTATACAAGTATATTTTATTTTTAATTTGTACTCAATTAATCAACAGACTAGTTTTTGCTTAAAAATATTGAAACTAAAATGTTCCATAATTACCCAATTATTTTCTGTTGTGTTTGTAATTCTAAAAATATATGATTTTTATAATGAGAATTAATCACAAATCTAATTGATTTGTAATACCATTTAACGACAAATAAGTATTCCTAACAGCGCAAGCTCTAAAAACCCTGGGATATTTTAATAAGTTTACTTATGATTATTTAAGCAATTGAGAATAATAAAAATTAAAAATGCAAAATTGATTTTAAACGGCAGAAGCAGGTCCATTTGACTAATCGAGTATTTATGAAAGCGTAGCGCACAGGTTATTTCTAAAGTAAGCCAATATACATAAATTAATTTTGTTCGAAAATTTGACAAAGTTATTGTAAAAATTATAGAATGCAATTTAACTTTGCTATAGGAAAACACTGTGGAACACACTTAAAAAATTTAATAATATCCGATTTAAATATTATCATTTTTATTAGATTTTGTGATTTGTAAATCGTGGTATTTGAGAACTAGAGGTTGCATTGCAATAATTTATTTATATACGTTATATAACATAGTGTATCATGTAAAACAGGCACTTGAGTTTCACCCAAGTTATTTGTGCGACAAATTTTGATTTTCCAATTAAATATGAATTTTACTTGTTAAATTAGTGTTTAACTATATATATAATTATTATCCTTCTTATTCAGAAAAGCTACAGTAAAATTACCTGGAAGCTAACTATAATTAAGCTGCATATATATATAAAGATTTCTGTAAAATTTCTGAGAAAGCTTTCTGTAAATTTACTAAAAACTAGAGTAATAATGTCAACTCTGTGATACCCTTACGAACTTGTATCCTATTAGCGAATTTATAATATAGTTGCCGTATTACCATATTAATTTATGAAAAATTTTAGTACTATAATTTCGATAGTTTGTATAAGACATGACCAAACAACTGTTGAAGTTGTATGACAGCTACTACAAGAAATCAAGAAATTTCAACGATTTTTATAACATAACAGCTGCAATAATATTTTTCCTTGTGCGAAATATTTTAACTTTAATAATTTCTGAGATAAGAGCAAAATAACTTTTGAAGTTGTATGGTAGTTACGCGAATACTGCCTCAATTTTGTGAGCTTAGTTCACTTAGTTTTTGAGTTATCGTTGGAATGGACGGACAGACATGGGTTAATAATTCGAAGCTGATCAAAAATATAAACTTATATTTATATTTTAGATCATTATTATTTGCAATTTATTACCATTTGTAACATGGTAAGGAAAATTTATAATACCCTTCGAATATACGTTCCCAAGGATATAATTGAGATGTTATAAAAAAAATTTGAAGATCAGAAGGGTACATAGCTATTTTTTTATTGAATTTTATTCACTAATAATTATTCTTTAATTGTCATTCATGGAAAAGCAAAACATTTACTCGTACAAAGAACTTAATTTTTTCATAAAAGTTTAGTATAAAAATTTCCCGATTATTGCGACGTATATAATTTCTTTTTCATTTATAGAATGTATTCATGATAATATGTATATATATATATATAATACTGGTAATAATTAATATTTCATATATATGTATGTATATATGTACATACATCTATATACATCATATATAATATTTATATTTTTGTATCACAACTATAGGTTTTCAGTATTGTGTCCCTTGCATTCATTTAATGGTAAACTTTACATAATGCTTTACATAATGCTCGTATAATAAATATGCCCTATATTAAATTCTTTAAAGAACCTCGTAGTTTATTATACCCTGCACTTCGTGAAGGGTATATTAACTTTGGTATGGAGTTTGTAACTACTTGAAGGAGTCATCTGCGGTATGGACATATATATATATTCTTGCTCAGCGTAAAATTCTGAGTCGATTTAGACATGTCCGTCTGTCCGTCCGTCCGTCCGTCCGTCCGTCCGTCCGTCCGATCGCACGATAACTCAAAAACGAATAATGCAATCGACACCAAACTTTCACAAGTTTTTTCTTTTGTGCCAAGGACGAGCCCTATTGTTATTGGGCTAATTCGGACAACGGGTTCGGGTAGCTGCCATACAACTCAAAGAGTTTATTTTAAATATTTCCAAAACTAATTAAGGTATAAATATAAAATTTTGTATACATGTGTCCAATTATATTCTACAGATGCTCTAAAAATTATAATGGGATACCTGCACCGGTTCGGGTGGCTGCCATACAGCTTCAACAGCAAATTTTTTATATTCGGCAAAATAATAAAGTCAGATTCATGAAACTTGGCAGTCATGTGTCCAATTATAGGTCAAATATATTTCTGAAGTTTTAGAGGAATCGCTTGACAGGTTCGGGTACCTGCCATACAACTCCAGAAGCTAATTTTAAATATTTGGAAAAACAATAAAGTCAGATTCATGAAACTTGGCAATCATGTGTCCAATTATGGCTCAAATATATTTCTGAAGTTTTGGTGGAATTGCTCGACAGGTTCGAGTAGCTCCCATACATGTCTAAAAGCTTATTTTAAATATTTGGAAAAATAATAAAGTCAAATTCATGAGACTTGGCAGTCGTGTGTCCAATTATAGGTCCGACATATTTCTGAAGTTTTGGTGGAATTGCTCGACAGGTTCGAGTAGCTCCCATACAAGTCTAAAAGCTTATTTTAAATATTTGGAAAAATAATAAAGTCAAATTCATGAGACTTGGCAGTCGTGTGTCCAATTATAGGTCTGACATATTTCTAAAGTTTTGGTGCGATTTCTTGGCAGGTTCGAGTAGCTCCCATGCAAGTCTAAAAGCTTATTCTTAATATTTGGAAAAATAATAAAGTCAGATTCATGAAACTTGGCAGTTGTGTGTCCGATTATAGGTCAGACATGTCCGTGAAGTTTCTATAGAGTGATTTTAGAGGTTCAAGTAATTGCTACACAATAACGAAAGGTGCAGGGTATAATTCAATCGGTTTATACCGACTGAAACGTTTTTACTTGTTTTTATATAAATTTATAATTTATAAAAATTTACTCTATAATTTTTTTTTCTATAGGATTAAAAATTTTATAATCCTTTTATGTGTAATACACCAATAATTATTGTATTTTTTTTTACGACGCATTGTAATACAATATTTAGTATGTTTGGATGGGTGTGTTCGATTATTAAAATTAAATGCAAAATATTTTGTTAATTATTATATTCAATTTTTTGTTTTTTATAATTAATTTTATTGAATTTTCCAGTTCTTTTATAATATATTTTTAATTGATATTAATGCTTTCAATGTTTTAATTGAGTATAAATATTGTGTATAACAGTGTATGTTTCAAAAGTAATTTAGTATACCTTCGTTGTATAATTATATAGGTTTAATATTGGAATATAAATTTTGACAAAAAAAAAATAGTTGAGGTCAAAGTTTTCAATTAATTTCAAACATTTTGCTCTTTTACTGTTTTCCATTTAATTCTACAATAAATGATTTTTGTTTTTAATTTTAAAGCATTCGAATGAAAATAATTCGGTTTATTTTGGAAAATACAAATAGTGAGTGTAAGCTATGATATGTGCGTATAGTCACAGAACAAAAATTTCAAATTGTCTCACAAAATTCCTAAAGAAAATCCAACAAAACGAAAACCATTTCTTTGTATTTAAGAGAAAAATGAAAAATGCTTTTATCGCCTTAAATTTCTTGACTAGAATTTTTATTAACGTAAGTCACAAGCAAACAGAAAGAAAATTTTTTTTATGAAATTTTTTTTTTTTCAATTTAAAGAAAAACCGAAAATTTAATAATAATTTTTAACTTTTAATTTCTGTTTTTTATTGTTATTTTAAAGGTCAAAGCATGTAAACAAAGTATTTTACTCTAAAAAAGAAAATTAAAAGAAATATCTTACGTTCCCGAAACGTAGGAGTTTCGTTTGATCAAAAATTCTAATAATATAATCATTGTCTTACAAAATTCATGATAAATTCCAAAAAAATTGCAAATAGCCGCAGAATTCTTTTGTTTTAGTGCTTCTTTTTTTGAAATAAAAAAAATTTTTAATAATTTACTGATGAGTCTTACACTCGTATAGAAGGAACCCGGAAATACTATATGGTGTATTTTTTGAGAGAAATATTTGAAATATTTTTAAATTTTAAATTTTTGAGTTATAAAAAATTTTTGTCTTAATAATCTTATGCCTTTCACATAAAGTAAAAGAGATAAGTCTGTAGCGAAAATTACCAAATTGAAGATGAAGATGGGCTATGAAATTTTTTTTATAAGAATAGCAGTGAAGGAAGAAGTTAATGTTGACGAACTTTTGAAAAAAGTAAGATTATAATCGAACAAAAATCGAAAGTAAAAGTGGAAATAAAATTTTTAAAATATTAGAAAAAAAAATCTATAGAGTTGAGAAAGATCTACATTTTAGTTTATGAAAAAAAAGAGATAAAATAATTAATACGAGATCGTCTACTTGAGAATTCCGGCTTTTTCTTCCTTTTACTCGCCTTGGTAGCATATGGATCATAAAATCCATTCCCCTTTGTACATTTTTGCACCATTTTTTTTTTAATGTCCGCATATCTTTCTCTTTCCTTGTGTGTTTCACTTAAGAGTCTTCGACCTTATATTGGTTGTTTGCTTTTAGAGAGTGTTGACTAAATTTTATTTCTATTTTTTCTTCTTTATATGAGCACCATAGCTGCTAGTTACTTCATCATAGAATTATCTTGCATTTAATACAGAATATGCCGTATATTATTCGTGTCGTGGACACCTGTTTATAAAAATCTGCAAGTTATTTATGTATAGCCTTTACTGCTGTATGTAATTGATGCTTATATTATTAATAATGTTACTTATGACATATGTTATTAAAGGAAGCCTCACACTGGCAATATTTTCTGTCTTATAAATTATATCACATTATTCAATATGTGACATTGTCCAGTATCACTCTAAATTTAAAGGAAATCTTACTTTATTTTTGATATCTATTTCTGTACCACTATCAGTAGTAAACATATTTCCGAATTAACAAAATTCGGTGACATCTCCTATATTGTGATTACTTATTTTGGTAGGTCAGAGTGGTTTTGTTTCTTCATAAACATTTCCATGTTTTCTTAATAAACATTTGGTTTTATTTTCTTTCTCTCCTGAAGCCGATCTGTTCTTCTCTGAGGCAGTTCGGCATTAATATGGATATTTTGCTTACAAAATTTTTTGAACCCAAAATATTTATTTTCTATTAAGTCGTACATATTAAAATTTCAGCTAATTTCATGGAAAACTGTTATTTATTTTAAATAAATAAATTGATTGGTTCAATATTACAAAAATCCAAAGAGTAAATTAGGTATGAGATGGTATTTGAACATAGGTACTTCTGCAATGAAGGACATAGGAGCAAAACAAATATTTATTTATAAAATAAGTTTCTAACTCAATATTAAATTTTTTATTCAATTTTTGTTGGCGTCTATTGAAAATATTTTTAATCTTTAGTAAAAAAAATAAATCCTAAAGGAAAAAATTCACAAGTTTTCTATTTTATCCTACAAAACTTAAATTTAAATTTTTTTTCCAACTTTATGACCTGATTTACGTAAAAAATTACGAACAATGTACGATGTAAGCAAAACAAAAAAAAAGATTGAGAAAGAGAAAGGATAATTGTTTTCCCGTTTTCTTTTGTAATCTAAAAACTATTTTTTTTGTTCCATGCACAATAACTTGAACTTAAGCACATTATAATAGCTACATAATAATGATTGAAGAGTCAAGAAAGTGAATAGAATAAAGAAAAATTTTAAGCAAGGACAAATATAAATATAGCACGTGCTATATTATATTTGTGTATGTATGTATGTCTGTATTTAAAATTTCTTCTAAATTTTAAACTATTGCAAACTTGATAAAATAAGTTTGCTTTCTTGTAATGTGACCATTGAGACAGCATTAATTTTAAATATACAGTAGACCTTTTTTATAGTTAGAAATTTTTATATTGTAAAAATTGTGGTGCCAAAAGTTTTCAATATTCTGGATCTATTTTCAATTCTTCAACTTTCAAAACTGCATATTTTTAGTAATTCTTTGAATATATTTATATAAAATATTAAAAAGTACAATTTGGCAACCCTATATTTTCGATAAATCATTATAAATATTGCATATCGTGAAAATTAAAAAAAAAAATTTTAACGGTCGAATGTAGGTTAATTCTACATAATATGAATGCAATAATAAGGAAAGTAATTTGAGCTGATCAAATTTTACACATGAACGGAAATGGCTAATACTAGTATAATTATTATGACATTTTTAAATTTTATTCTAGATATATTTTCGAGGTTATGAATTATGACTGCACAAAATAGACAAACAGTTAGAATAACGTTTTTCAGTAGAAGTGTGCCTTTATATTTAATTTTAAAAAAAAGCCAAACTTTTATGGTCGAAAATTCAAGCTTCAAGTAAATGATGCTAAAAATCCTATTTGTACCTTAATCAAATTTTCACAGAATAGATGTCCTTCAACCTGAAGCAGATTATACAAAAAATTAAAGTTGAATTCAATTTCGAAAAAATTTTGAAATTCGAATTTAAAATTGATTTTGAAGGTTGAAACCAGAGGTTCCCAAATCTTTTCTCTTTCGTGTTTTCAATTTTTGATAGAACCCCTGCTACTTTCTTTGATGTATTTAAAATATCTAACAGTAGCAAGGTACACCAATGATGTGAGAAAGTTTAATAAAAAACTTATTTATTATTCAAATTCATATTTTTTCTTAGACTCCTAGCAGGTTTCCATGGACCCCTGGGGGTCTATGTAGACCACTTTAGGAATCACTGTTTTTTTAACTAAATTTTAGATAAAAAGTTTACATAAACTAAAAGAGATAAATTACCCTATATTTGATAAAATAAAGATTAAATTACATAGAGAATTCGAATTTAAATTGAATCAGAAATTTCAAAATTCAACTCAGGTTTTTTTCATAGTTTGCACACTTAACATTACAATTTGTTCACAACGATTTCATTGTAATGGAAAAGCAACTGTGGGTATTGCCACAGTTAAGATAATTTCTGCAAATTAAAAATTGAATTTATGTTTGATATTTGTATTACAGAAACTTATGACTTCCCTTAGTAAAATGCATTTATTTAGAAGCATTTCAAATATTCCACATGCAGCTATAGTAGATAAATTTGAAATAATTGTTACCTCTCAAGTTTTGAAAGAAATGTTAAGAGATACTTTCAATCTGCAAGAATGTGAAGCTAATGACACAATATTTAATTAAATTTTTATTAAGAAATTTCACATATTTTTAAATTTTAATTTTTCTTAAAGTAGCTTATATTAGTCTACAAAAAGTTCATCGCTTATTTATCCAGATCAAAGACATATTCACAAAAATCTCACGATTTCTTAAAAACAATTGAACTTTCCTTAATATGTGTTGCCAACTACATGAGTTAGGAAAACAATTTTGTCTATGAGGAGAGTAATTTTTGATCTGATCCCTAGAGCAGGATCTCCCATATAATTTTGAATTTTGTATTGTTATTTGTAATTTATTTTGTGAATTCAATTAGTTGACGCATTTTATTCGTTTATACACATAATACGAAATATCAAGATGGCTTGCAAATTTGACATACATGCGTCGACCTAACATAACCTAACCTCTAGCTACATTAAAATAGTATCTCAAACTATAGTCCAACTTTAAAAACTCTTTCAGCAACATAGCTTCTATTGAGCTATCATATATATTACTAAAAATTTTTTGAAACTTTTAACTTTAATCGATTCAAATGAACATTTTTAGAACTTTAGAAATAAATATGACAAAGGATACTGAGAGAAAAATTTAAATAATAAAATGTTGGATTTTATATTTTATGAGTTATCGGTAATTATGAATCTACTTTTTTTATACTATATTTTAATTATACAATAGTAGCTTGTATTCATACGACAAAATTCTTTTATACTTTTCAACAAAAGTGAAAAGAAATTCGGCAAAAAGTTTTAAATTTGATTGTCTGTCGATTTAATTATAAAACTTTCATAAATCTACAGCATTCAATTTCAAGTATTTTCAATTTTAGTTTTTTAAAACTGTGGTAATATTAAACTTTGAGTGTTAATTGTGCTGAAACCACATTTGCTTACAGAATTTTGCTAAAAAGTAGCAGGAACTTTCTTCAATTTTCAGAAGTTTTAAATATCACAAACTGAGATTTCTCCATTGTTTCATCACCATAGGTGGTTAAATATTTGACACATAAAATTTTCAGGTAGATCTAGAGAGATTTTAATCAGGACCAGGACATAGTTTTTATATATGTTATTTTTTAATCATATTGTGCCATTCATTTCTTTCAATATTTATATTCAATTTTTCTCAGTTCAAAAATTGATGTTTAAAATTCGAGTATTTCTTTTACCAATAAATTTGGTACTCCAAAACTATTATCGAGCTTTTGAGACTTTATTAAGCAGCTTGTTTATTTAAATTTTTCTTATCAAGTAAATGTAATAAGTCTGAAGTTATCTTATGAAAAAATTTATCGTAAAAATTTTTAAATTGTGCTTCTTGTACATCTGCACAGGTGTATTGTGAATATACTTGTATTGTAACTTGTACTTAAGCGAATACAATGTTTGAATGCTATACGCTTGGCTGGAGAAGTCTAATTTATAATTTATTATTAACAATTAAGAATTCTTTAATATCATTTGGAAATTTAGATTATTCCAAACTTTTTATTTTTAGAAATATTTTCATGAAAATAATTTCCATTATATTCGGAATAATTTCCATTTTTTTTATAGATTTAATATTGTCTGAACAAATACATAATTAATGGAAAGTAATTGTTATTGATAAAATTTGATTTTTATATGCTCATGCGTTTCCATTATACATGTGTAATTTTCGGTAAATTTGATTAGATTTTCTCTTTATTCATTCATTTGAAAATTATATGAAATTAAATTATCATTAAATGTTCAATTAAGAAATAATTATAGTGAAATTTTATATGAAAAATTATTAGTTTCCAATTATTATTTAATATGAAATGAATTGGAAATTATTAAATTCATTAATCGATTTTGTTAACAATTATTATACAAAATTTAAATTAAAATTTAAAATATACAATATTGCCTTCTTAAATTGGGTCTTATTGATGCAATTGAAAATAATTTAAATTATTTTGTGCTGAAATTCCTCTTATTTTATGAATATAAGTTAAAAATCACAATATTTTGAGATTAAATTCTAGTTTAAATATTTACGGTAGGTGATTTTTATTTCAGTACGAACGTATGTTCAGAGGGTATTATAAATTTCCTTACCGTTAGTAACGCTAAGAGTTAATGGTCTGAGATGTATACATAACTGTATGCTTTTGACCACCGTCGAATTCCAAGTTGATTTAACCATATCTGTCCGTTCATCCCAACGATAACTCGAAAACTAATTGAGCTAAGCGCGTTTAGTATTATCGTTATAGTAGTAATCAAAGCTGAGCCTGTATAATACTATACATACAAAAAACAAGAGATCGTATGAAACAGTATGGCTGTTATCTACACAACTCATAAAACTACTCATTCGTACGGGTATCACAGAGTTCAGGCGGTCAACTCTACTTCTTCACAACTTTAAAATAAAGTTGCAACATTTGAGATATTTCAATGATTATATTAATGGTTTTATGTTTGGTAGCGCGACAGTATTTGACACAGTTATTATTGATGTGATTGCTTATGATTAATATTGATGTGATGGTTAATTCTGATATGAACAAATTAGGTATAACAAGATAAGTCTTCACAAATTTTTCCAGTTTCATAATGTAACTATATTTGTATACAAACGATGGTTAATTTAACTATGAACTCACAGGCATTAAATACATATTTTGTACCTTGAGTTGTAATTTTTGTATTTTTTTGGGCAAGAGTATATTACTAAAGTTTTTAAATATAATTAGTATTATTCGAATCTGTATGATATTCAAGATGTTTTTAGGTGAAATTGAAAGTATGTATTACAAATACTTATTCAATTCTATATTTTAAATTAAGGATTGTGACACTTAAAATTTGTAATCTGTATAACTCGTCGATGACTATGATACTAGTAATGGTGCTGTGCTAAACTAGTCATTTCATTAAATTTAAATGCATCTATGGGAGATTTATCGAAATGGAATCTGATTTGCTATGTAATTAATTCATTAAACAAAATAATATAGTTGAAAATCTTAAACTGGTTTTAGGTAGTTTTTGCATACACAAGCAACGTCATTATATTTATTTCCTAAAAGTATGCAATTTAAAATAAAAATTCAGTTTACGTATTATTATGTAAAAATGCCAATAATTCGAATAAGCTCGTAACTTTCTAAATCAAAGCGGTAGAATTCTACACATTTTGGAAACAGTGCTGAGAAAGTTTTGTGAGAAACAATGGAAATATTTCTTAAATAGAACCTTTCTAATATTATTTAGAAATAGAAAAAGATATTGGTGTTTTGAATTTCCTTTTATAATTTTTACAATACCGTAAACACTGTCAAAATCAAAATGTATTTAAATTAAATTTAAAAATGTCGAGGTTTAATCTTACACTATATTATGATGTTACGAAACACGTGAAGCCAATTACGGATGGTGGAATGTATTACATATTTATATATGCAAATATGTGTGAGCATAGTAAGTAAATAAAAACATGAAATAAATTTTCGTTTGATCTCAAATGATTTTTATTAAATATTCCAAGTATTAAAATGAGAAAATACTTTACTAAAACGTAACAGTTTAAGAGTATTGAAGGGCTTTTTTATTGTTGGATAAATGATAATTTTGGGAATACCATGAAGAATTTCGAAGATTCGCTTATTGTAAAAAAATCAAAGACAATTTTTTTTAAATTAAAAAATATTTGCTTTCTATGCATTTTAAAAATCAATAAAGAAAATAAAAATAATATTTTATTATTTTTAAGAGGTTCGAACTTTTGAGACAGATTTTTTGAAAAAATTTTTTTTGGGGAGATTTATTTTGATCTTTTTAAAATTTCAAGACGCTTTATTGGAAAAAAGAAAGAAATTCCAATTTTATTCGATAAAAGCTAATTCTTTTTTTAATAGAAGCATATTTTTACCAATGGAAAATATGAAAATGAATGCAAATTACGACATTTCGAAAAATCGATTTAACAAGAAGAACAAACGGGGATAGGTGGGTGCCACACCAACCCCTTTATAGCAACATGAATTATTAGTTTTATGAGTTCTAATTGAACTGCAAAATAAATTTTTTTGATTCAAATGCATTGGCGATTTATAAAATTAATAAGTGTTACAAAACTTAAAAAATGTGACAACGGCAGTTTAAATATTTTCTGAAATACGATAAAATTATTATTAAAGTTAGATGGAGCAGTGGTATAAGTACCACTTGGAGTAAATATTTTGAGATTGATTTTAACGAATTATGGTGGTATAATATGAGTTTAATTACAGTATATTACTTCAATATTTTAAAAAAGTGGTTAAATTATGTAATTTGTATAATAGAATATACTCGAATCATAATAACAAATAAATTCAACGTAAATAGAATCTTCGAATTTTATATTGCGAATTGTATGTGAAAATTTGGCCAGCTCAGTTTGAGTAGCTTTTAACATTTTTCCAAAAAATTTTTTAAAAAAATATGCTTATTAGTTTCGTCCGTGGACATGTTTACAAAACTTCTGTACCCTTGAAAATAGATAGCTGAAATTTTATGCGTTCATATATCTTTACTAGAAACTTATTTCGTTGGAACAAAATTTTTACCTATTTCCCCCTTCTAAAAGTTATAGCCACTCAAAACCCTAAAAATTCCATTTTCCAACTATTTATCGTAGCGAAACCATAAGCACTTTTTAAAATTTGAAAACGCAAAAAAATGATCACTGGCTTGTTCTACCACAACTTGCTATATTTGAACTTTAGAAAAACAAAATGACTGTAAATCAAAAAATGTAATGATTATTGATATCGTTTTTCTTCAAGACCTCATTTTGTAGATGTCTAAAATTTTAGCGGCTTTGTGACACTAAAAAATCGTTTATTTCGTTAGAAGAAAATTTTTTTCCACTAGCATTAACCCTTCTCAAGTTATTGCCTCTCGAAATTTGTAAAATTTGAATTTTTAGCACTTTATGTTTCTGAAACTGTAAGTCTTTCCAAACAATTTTTTAGATGCAGAAAGCTGACGATAAATTCCATGCCATTAAAAATGTAGTTACTTTTCTTAACTCACGTAATTAACGCTCAAATTCGAGCATTAGTATTTAATGCTTCTTTAATTTTTTTTCTTTTATATCAAAGGATGGATACAATTATCCTAAAGGTATGCAATTTTTGGAATATACTCGTATATGAATTAAAATTGTTTTTAAAAGCGGTATTTTCACTTATTGAAGGGAAATGTGCTACATTTCCAACCATTGGTTTGAACCATCTCTACTTAGTTTATTCTGAGATGGGGAGATTAAAGGACAAACTTGTCTAAATAGATTTACAATTCGACACTGAATAAAAATATATACAAACAGAAAAATAATTTTTATAATTTTATACAAACTAAGTTCAAAGAATAGTGTTATAAACAGATAAAAAAAATTTTATTTATTTTTATCTTTTTAATAAATTTTTCTATAATTAACTGCATTTTTATAAGATTTGGTAATTAAGACAACTTATTCTATAAAATAGAACCGAAAGGGCAGTATTGCATTTGGTATAGATAGAAAATGGTTGTTGTAATAAGAAATATTCTCAAAGAAATGCTTCGCCCCCTTTAGTGGGCCGCTTATTCAAATTACTTTTACCCATTAAAATTAATAAAATAGCTAGCTATGTTTAATTTTTTATACCAAGGACGAAATATAATTTAGCACAGTTATGATGAGAGTTAAATTGACAATTTTCGATAAAGGAACAAAAAACCTTTTTGAGTAAAAAAACTTCATTTTCTGCGACATTAGTAATTTGCTATAATTATTTTTTACTTGAAATACTAACAAAATACGCAAAAGGCATACAATAAAATAAAAAATACTCAAAGAAGACATTAAAACTAATTAACTAACCCTTTGATAAAAGACCTATGATTAATGATCTAAAGGGAATTATAGTAAAAGTTTTGGAATTTAATATCACAATTATTTTATTCAAGGACCATTCGCTTATTATTATAAAAATATATCAGATTTAAAAATATAAAAATATTCAACAGATGTTTTTTTTTTTAATTAAAATAATTATTTTAATTATTTAATTGTTGAAAATTTAATATTTTTCATCAGTACTTTTACTAAATGTTAATTTTTAATAAATTTCTTTAAGTAGGTATGTGTTATGTGTGGATTACATGTTGTGTTTAACTTATACAAATAAATTTTCTACATTATTATGTCGCATATAAATTACATATGTGTTATTTGTGCTGCTTCAAAAGGCTTATAAGTTAAAATAAATAAAGAAAATTGTTTTTAATTAATTTAAATATCGATTGGAAAACTAAAAAAATTGTCATTTTATAGAATAACACAATTATTGAGTTTACATTAAAACAAAAATTAATTATTCCCCCGCTTTAATTGGGCAAATAATTTTATTTAAAAAAAGAGTTAAAGATAAAATTTAAAAATTTCTTTAGTGAAAAGAATATTAACTTATTACTTAGCTTCTCATGCACAAATTCGCTTCTATAGTCAAAATTTGTTAAAATAACGAAATTAAATAATATTTGTTATATCATATAGCTGTAACACGATGAGCTTCAGTTCTAGGACTTTCGGAATTAACCGCAAAAAATTATGTATTGAAAACATGTTTTGGCTCTGCTCTGCTGTTTCCAAGAGCTAATTTTGTTGCATTAATTAATAATGCGACATTTTATTTTTTCATACTTACGAATTTTTTTGTTTTAAAATCATGGTATATAAATACAGTGACCATTCGTCCTTATTTTTAAGGGACAGTCTTTCTTTATGCAAATTATCCTTTCGGGCTTGTTTTTTTCCAGGAGAAAAACACTAAATTGTTCCTATTTTTGCAAATTGTCCTTTTTTTGGCAGCATATTGAAAAAATATTAATTTACATTAGTGAATTAAGGTATGATTTAAAAATTAATAATGACGAATTATTTGATGAAGTAGAATATGTTAAAAACTATGCACATGCGAAAAAAAATTGAAAAGTGGGCAAAATACATTAGTGGATCAAAAATGGCTAGAAATTTTTGGATATTTTAATGAAAAAAATATTGAATATAAAAACATATTGAAACTTATACCTTCTAATGCGTCTGCTTGCCAGTTTCTAATCCGTCTACCAGAAAGAATATTTTTAATAGTCAATAACATTTGAGCTTCGGAAAAGTCGTAATTAAGGGATGATTACTTTAGAATAACTTTTAATAACAAAATATAATTTTTAAATGAATTTAAATTATTTTTTTGTCAAGGTTTATTACAAAATTTTCACAAATATTTTCATTAATTTTTCATAATAGTTTACATTATTTTTTTAAATATAAGTAAGTTTATAATTTTGTTTCTATTGTTCCATAACACCGTGGCGAGGTTATATCTAATGTTTTATTCTGATGTCTCCAGACGACTTTTTTGTGTTCCTTTATTTTATTAAATTTGTATTAAAACAAATGTAGTAGTACTACTAATGTTGCATTATTTCGATGTATGTATATATTAATTAAACTTAATAAAAATTATAATTTTTATTACATTTCTGGATGTCCTTACTTTTCCTGCAAAAAATATGGTCACCGTTTATATAAATGTAACACATAATTTCCTTCTCGAAAATTTTCTAATTGAATAGATTTTGGAAATGTTTAAAATTTTTTTTAACTGATTCTGCATTTCAATTAATGCCTACCTTAAAATATAATTATATTATTGGCTGTATAAAGAGAATACCTTGCCATATTAATGTTAGTGTATTAGGCTCTTAAAATGTACTTAAAATACAAGCACTTATGTCAATATGCATTAAATGTACTTTAAGAGCTCAGCAAACGAAAATATAATTAATTTTTTTCTTCGTGTACTTAAAACTTTTTTTTTTGAATATTTTAATTTTAAGCATCCTTTTTTTTGATAAGTTCGATTCAATAAATTTTTATAAGCTTATATCCGTACATACAAAATGTATGTAATGTATGTAGTTAAAGATACTTTTTGAAAATTTTCAAGGGCATGTTCCAATTAAATTTCACTTACAATACAATTTTTCAAGTATAAACTTTCAATAAAACAATGAAAAAGCTAATGAATAATATTGTGTAGCAGGATAAAAGTTACAAATTAAACATTTTATATGAATACGATAACGAAGAGAAAAGCTAAATTGCAGTCAATTTTTTTTCTTGTTTTTGCACACGCCTACATTTTTTTTTTTACTGTTCTCATTGACAAAGCCTTACAATATATTTCAAATTTCAATGTTACGTGTATTTTGTTCTTGAACTAGAATATAATTATATAGTATATTGATGATAAAGGTCTTAATGTATATATAAACTAGGTATTTACATTTTTATAGGCATTATATAACATTTTCAAAAAAAATATAGGTTCCTAATAAATTGCTTCTACTTAGGCTGGGTCTTAAACTCTAAAATATTTTATATGAAAGTAAAATGTAGAATTAATGATGCAAGCGTGGAGCACATTTATATTAAAAAAAATAATATTGTGTTAACATAACACTTTCAATTTCTTACATACATATATATAAGTATTTTGAATTATTGATAGGAAGATAAATTAGTTAAGAGTAACAAGCATATAGAGATTTTTTTTCTTCAAACATTTTGAAAAATATTCAAGAAATAGCAAAATTTTATTAAATGATCTAGCTTCGCTTAGATTTTTTCTCACTTAAGTCATATACTAATTCAGAGATGAATTTGACAGAATGTTTCTTTTTGAGTGTCAAAGATCTCTATGTGATATTTTTGGAATTCCGTTTTCAATTGAGGAAAATTGAGAAATATTAAGTCTTAACATCCATAATAAGCAGCTAAAAATGTAAAAGGATATCTTTTTATATACTTTGTATTTATGAACATATCATAACTTTTTCCTATGTGTGACACATCAAAACGGTTAATAGCAGAATTATCAGGATCTTGTTTACTATATAAGAGTATCTTATACATAATATGAGAATATAATTTCCAGCCAAATTCAATTATTTGGTTTTCAATGTGTGTTGATGACCGCCACCTAATTTTAAAAAAACAGTGAAAAACAGACTGAAATTTTCAAAAAAAACTACGATACTCTCGTATATATTGTTAAAAATTTCCATAAAATAGGAAAAAAATACAAACTTGTTGCTGTTTAGCATGCATTTAGTAAAATTTAAAAAGTGCATACTTATATTACTTTACCGGTTAATATCATCCGTCCGAGTGTTTTTTACCAAATTTCTTTGTCATTTAAAATAGAAAGCTGTAATTTTACGCCAACAAAATTTGCGAAAAATTTATTCTACAAAAAAAAAACAGATGTCGTCAACATATAACTAACCGCAATATTGCCTATTGAGTAAAAGTATTACAAAAGATTATGAATATGCATTTTAAACACTTCATTACAATTTTGCGGACACTAGTAAGCTTTTACTTGACATTCCTCGAAAAATGAAAAATTGGTTCTTAGAAGAGTTTCGCTTTGTGCTATTCAAAATCTTTGATAAGTTCACCTTTCTGCTTCGTTAACTATCAGAACTCAAATATTAAACTTTAAGAAATTTAATCATTTTGAAAAAAAACGGCTACAGTATTTGAAACTGAAAGTGTCATCAAATTTTTATGCAATAATGAAGAAGTATGTAACGTTAAATATGACTTCTTACCAAAAAATTCAAAAATATATTTTAACAAAACCAAATAATTGTAACTGTTATATACAGTGTCTATTATACAGGTTTATAATAGCTTCTTTTATGTTCCTCTTAAAAATACATTGTGTGTACATATTATACACATACATACTCGTAATAAGGTCTAAAGAAAATAATACGAAGATCGTTTGAATTGAATACATTTTCAGTTGTTTATCGGAAATGTGCTACTCTACAATCCGTTAAATTGATCAAAATTTATTGGTATTCTCCGTACAAAAACACGCAATTTATGGAATTATTGTGTTTTGTTTTGTTTCTCCCCTTTGTGAATTGATTTGCAAGATTTTATTTGCTTAAAAAAGATGCATTTTTGGTAATTTTTCTTAATTTTTCTCTTATTTTTTCTCCGATACATTTCCACTTGTTTTCATTTTTAATCATGTGGAAATTTTTCATTGTAAATTTACGGATCTATTATTGTTGTTACATTGTTGTTGTGTATGTAGGCGCATGTATGATTATACAAAAAGAATTGGTATTTTTTTACATTTCACTAAATTTTATTAAAAATGGGGGCGAAAATATGAGACGTAATATTTTCTAGGGCGTTTTGCATATTTCAAATTTTCTTGGTTTTATGAGAGAAAAGAGAAAGCATTAAATAAAGAAAAATATTTTCAATTTTTGATTATTTCTACATGATGGTTAAAATTCATATGAATTGATGATATAAGCGTTATAAATTTTATTAATTTTTTTTTCTTTTGTTGAAAATTTCCACTAAGTTATTATTATTTTTTATTTTAAAAATGAAAATTTTCAAGGTTTGGGAAATTGTGAACTTTTCTTAAGGTTAAAAAAATATTTGAAAATATCGAGTACATCAAACCCATGGTTTTTGTAGTAGGAAATTTCCTTTTGGCTTTTTATGTCTATAGGACTAGTATTTATGTAGGACTTTTGAACTTGTACGAGTATTAGATTTAAATAAAGAAAGCGATACTCTGTTAAAATATTTTTATTATACTAACAAAAAATTTTCATGAGGTTAAAAAAAATATAAAATTTATCAATTTAATCAAGGCAGACAGTAATTGCCCGACTTACTGTGTACGAGGAAATCCACTTAAAACATAAGTAAAAATCCATTTTAAGATCGAATTTAGTTTGAAAGCTCATTGCAAACAACTGATTTGGCTTATAGCTTTTTGTGATAGAAGAAATTATTAATCATCTTTCTGTATTTGCAGAACTCACATATTACCTTTGTTTTAGCAATTGTAACTAGTAAAAAACGTTCATTTTCAGGATTTTGAAAATTTTTTATCTTAAAGGGAAGGACGATCTAGATATTTTTATCGTGAAGGATGTAGAAGGTTTGTAAATGAAGGACTATATACAGACAGACGGGCAGATTGATTGAAACTAATTGGCATACTTTTTTTTTTGGAAATTATATACTAAAAGCCGATATTAATTGTAATTTTCGTAAAGTTTTATAAAACAAAAATTGTTGTAGGATCGGGAAATAACTAGAAATTTAAAACAACTCATTTAATAAACAAATTTTTTTAGCATATTCCACATAAATTATAGACATACGTTAAATTTCCCTTTGAGACAAACTCAAAAAGAACTTTTTGATTAAAAAAATTTTGCGCAAAAATGCAACAAAAAATCTTTCAAATGGCATGACCACAATGGTTCAGAAAAGTTCAACAAAAAATAAAATAACTACTACGAGTACTTTTGGAAATATTAATGCCGATGAATAATATACTGGATGTAATTGATTAACCCAGATGCTAGTTATATTTATTTTATAGTGGGTCATAGAAAACGTGGTTAAAGATCTGATTAAGCAGATAAAGTTAGGTAATGTGTCTTAAGAGATGTATAGAACATTTGTTTTTAAGTTATCGCTAAAAAGAATGCCCAGTTTATAATTGTCGATACAATGCTATGTGGCACTACTTGGCACTTGTTAAACAATTTGTGTTGCGTAGATCTTATAAAAATAGAAAAAGTGCACACATTTTATGGCCCATAGCATATTAAAATACTATTGCTTTATTTACCCTAAAATTACGATATCAAATAACTGGAAGCAGAAATTTCCAATTTAAAAATACTTTAATAAATAGTTATGTATTGCAATTTCGATGACGAATATCTTAATTTTGAATGTTATTGACGGTCCATTTTATGAGATTGAATTATTTTCTTCATTATTGTGTTCATCATTTTTGATTCCTTCAAAAAGCCACTTTCATGTTTTAAATTTTTGCCATATTTTATGCAAGATTTTTTATTTGAATTTTTAGATTAAAATAATTTTTTTTGTTTCTACAAATTTTACATTTATCTTAGTTTTGTTATATAAAAAATTGGATTAAATATTTTTTTGTTTTAAAAGTGACTTTTGTTTTATACCCTTCCGCTTTTATTTCAAATTAAATTACAGAGTGCTATTTAAGGATATAAAATGAAAATACGATAAATTGAAACCGGTATACGTAAAATATAAGCACAAGAAATGTTACTGTAAAGTTTCGAAATATTTGCCATAATTATCTGATTACCTTCCATAGTTTCCAATACTGTAAATACTCAATTGAAAACATTGTCAGCTAAAAATGATTGTAAAGAGAAAAGGAGTAAAAATTAACAGTAAGCGTAAGAGTAAGAAGCTCGATATTAATCTTGTAAAATTTCTAGTTTATTTTTTGAATGTCCTTGAAACTCTTAAGAAGCATCATTATTTTGGTCGAAATTCTGAAATTCTGCAAATATAGAGAGTATACGAAAAATTCAGGGTAATAGAACAAGTAAATCTTAAATTTCCTAAAATATAAACCCATGTGAATGGTAACTTTTTAAGAAAACAGATATGTTTTATAGGAAATAACTTTAAAAATATTTTTTTCTTCTTTGTATTTGTAAAAAAATGATTTTCGATAATGTTTTCAAAATTCATACATAAACGATATATAAACATTTATTTTAAAAATTGCATACATTTAGGGGATCTTATTTTTAGAAATTTCTTTTCTATTGTGTGAGATTTGAACAATATGGTTTTAAAATTTTAATAGACAAAATTTAATTCCTTTCATCCTTCTATTAGAATAATTATCTTGCTTCAACCACTAGCTATCAAATTCAGAGATAAACAAATTGTTTGATTTCAAAAGAGCTTTTAAGATTTAAAATTCGTCAACCCAGAGTATAACGTTCTCAGTGCACAGCTCACGAAAATATATTCTCGTTCAAGTATTATGAATAGGTATGTATCTAATAGCACGTATGTACATTTACAAGAAAGCTAAAAAGGAAAGGAAATCAAAAATGTAAAATAATTTTTTTTTTGTTTTGTTTTATTAAAATAAATGCGGAAATCCTTTTACTGGTTCTATCATCTGAGTGATTTTTTGTTTTAACGTTTTTTATCTTGATTATAAATTAAATTAAGTAATTTTTCATCCGTTTTTTATTTTTTTTTTTGCTCATAAGAAGCAACAAAATTGATTTATAAGCAAGAGAAAATTTAATGTTGTCTTTAGAATAAGTTAAAAGGATAAAGTTTAACAAGCTGAAAATAATAATCATTTTTAGATTATTGTAAACTTTGGCAACACCGAAATGCTTTTTACTATGTGTTTTCGTACGCACGTATGACATAGCTTTATAAGTTGTATAAAAAAATTAAGACAACGCGTTTACCAATTGATCACAATTATGTAGATCGATGTTTGGTAATTTTAAAAATATAGAGTATGTAAAATATACAAGGTGATTCAAATTAGGAACCATGTCACATCGGTCAGACAGTTGAGAATCAGTAAAATTTTGTTGGGAACATAGTGTTAAATCGGAACCGTTGCGAAACCGCTACAGAGATTTAAAGAAAATTTAGAGAAATTTTCACATATCTAAGTTTGATTGCTTATAACTTCCGTTCCAAAAACAATAAAAGTTTCAGAGTAGGATTTAAAATAAAGAATATAGCATATTATTTGGTTGTACACGTTGTTTTCGGAAATACAGTCATTCAAACTTTAGGAGAGTATCAATTTTCCTCATCTTATATTTTTTTTCGATGAAATTTTTTGAAACTTCCAAAATGCTCTTGACAGAATGATTTGTGTATTAATGAAAATATTTTAATGACTTAAATTAAAATTCTATAAAGAACTGGACAAAATTCTATAATTTGTGACTAAAACTTTGAAAACTCGTTATAAGAAATCTTAAATTATTTATTTGACTTCTCAGTCAGTTAATCATAAAATATAAAATGTAAATGACTGCATCAGCTTAGCTTGCTTATATTTGACGGAACAAAATTCATTATGCGACTTTTAATTTGACAATCATGCATAGTGTTGAATTGTTAAGATTCCTGTAATTCGAAAAAGATAATTTTCAACAGATTTTAATCGAAAGTATATTTAGATCGGTTTTGAGCAAATCTTGATATCTCGAACACAACTTCATTACAATAAAACAATGATCGCAGAATCGATGTGAAATCACTGTAAGAAAATGTCTTACTAAAAGTAATATTTGTAATCTTTTAATAAGAAATTTTAATATTTGAGTTATTAACAAAATAAAGAATTTATATTCAATTTGTTAAGGATTAAGGTTACTTTAATACTGAAAGAATTTGGAAAAAAATTTCTATAGAACATTACCACTTTTTAAAGGTTTGTTTCGCTTAACATTTGTGCTAAAAAAAATATGAATTTCATAAAAAAACTTAAATGTTTAATAAAATAGAATTAAATTTTTTTCGCGAAAAAATTGAAATTTATGAACACAAAAAAGCATAACAGAACTATTATGCAACTATTAGATGTTGTTGGATGGTAAATCATTTATGGTACAAGTATAACAGAAATTTTTTTAGTTATTACAAGGACATACGATGAAATCACATTTAAATAAAATTATTGTGGAAAAAATTTAAAAAAATAAAATTTCAAGTAAAAATTGAAAAAAAAACTTAAAGTAGCAAATCCAATACTTTAAAGAAGAGATCCGAATTCTATCACTGTGTTAAGCTACTTGCACAAATTATAACAGATAAAAGAATTTATGCTCAATTTCAAGTTTTTGTCGTGAAATGTTTATTAAAAGTTATTTTGTTATATTAAAAGTAATTTGATTAACTTTACTTAATGCATCAGCTTTAAATAATTTCTTGGAGAATTATAGGAGGCACTATATATAGAGCTTGTATATTTTATTAATAAAATAAATATAAAGGGATTATTATTAGGGGGCAAATACAGCCAATATCAAGATGAAATAAAATTCTTATAGAAAAAATATAAAATCTATTTTTAAGAATTAGAAATCTTTTGTGTTAAAGGTACATTAAAAGTAAATCCTAGCATTGCAGGAAATGATAAAAATTTATCCAAATAAAAAAAAAACCGAAAAGTTCGTTAGCAAATCTTTGTAAGATATATAAAAATCAATTAAAGTTTTAGTAGTTTTGTAGTTTTCAAATGAACTGCAAAGAAACATGGAAAATAAAATAATTAAAAAAAATGTAGCAGGACTATTTTTTATGGGATCGTATATATTCTATACATAATTTTAAAGCGTAACTCCGATGAATACAAACTAAATTTTTAGAACATTGTTTATAGGCTAGATGTCAGTATACCGCATTGTATACAATAAGGATATGTTATGGAACCAAATTTTACATATCGAGATACACGCGGTAGAGAAACGTAAATAAACTATTATTAGAGATGTTGGTGTAACGGTATGTTTGTGAACGAGTTTGTGTTTGTACGGGTTCAAGTTCGGCTGAGTGGATTTTAATGAAATACGTGAATTTTTTTTGACTATGTCACGGATTGATCAACTGTTGGGATATGCCCGGCTTCAGAAAGTGGAACTTTTTAAGGACCAATTTCTGAATATTTTTAAGAAAGTATTTAACAAATTTTCAACAGCGGTTGGTTATGTGCTGATCATATTAAGTTTTTTTTCTTTTTTTTTAACATTTACTCAGTAAGCGAAACGGTAGACAGAACTATTTTTAATTAATATGTAAGAGTTTTATTAAAAATTAAATTAGTTGAGGTAAATAGAACTTAGAAGCAATTTTGAAGAACAAAAATAAAAAAATCTTTGTAGTGAATGTTTAATAAAATGAGTACTCTTGCTTTTTTTTTGAAAAATTTTTTGATAGAATCACTGGATTAAACCTTGTAGCAAACAATTTCGTTAATAGTTTATAATTTACAATTTTTATTACGATTAATGTTACTGTCTTATAATGTAAGAGCAAGTTAATGGAGAAGTTCTGTTATGTTAGAAATATAAATAGACGTGATAAAGTTTTTGACCAAAATCATTGCGTAAAAGCTGGTAATAAACCGTAACGGCAAAACTTTCTAGGTATTTCGCGGTCATTTGTATATTATGAGAACTGTATTTGTAACAGGAGTTTTATTAAATATTTCTCGTTATCTTGAGCGTTTCTCTTGTTTCGAGAACCACGTTGACCACGTACGAGTATATTGCAGCTATACGAGCTTCATTATATCATTGATATACTAATATTGTTAATACAGTTATAGTATAAATGTATTTACAAATATACATACATATGATGACAAAATTATAAAGAAGGCAATAAAAATATGTTTTTTAATACAAATATATTTACAAAAACAATACATAGAAAAAAAAAAGGATAATGAAAGCAAAAAGGACTTATGTCATAATGGATTGTTGTATTTTGGCATTTTTACAAGAAACTTACATATTTTGCTTATTCACTTTCAATATGTAGGCGTTAATATTATTTTTTATTATAATATATTTATGTTAAGATAATATAATAATGGTTGGTTAGGGATTAGCTTTTATATGACTGGATTTTGTTTTCTTTTTTTCAATAAATTTAATGAGATCTTAAATGAGATTGTCTATATATTGTTTTCGTTTTCTTTATACTGTTACAGGCACTTTGAATTCTGATATGTTTTACATACACATATTATTTTTCTAGAATGTCTATCCTAAATTTGATCTTATTGTAAATATTTTATTTTATTTTATTGTGGTAGAATGAAATTCTTAAGTTATGGGTTGCCTTTATCAAAAATTAATAAATTTTTATTTAACCTTAACACATTCAAATTACAGAAATAAATTATTAAAAAAAAATTTTTTTTTTGATGTTTTAGAATACAAAAAATTATAAATGATTTAATAATATTTTTGCTTATTTCCCAATTATTATTGGGCAGGGTTTGAATTGTTTATTTTTTTTTTTGTTAAGATTGCTAGAGGAGATTTTTGTTTTGCTTTACGTAATATGGACATAACATTGATTTCATTTTCGGTATTGGATGGTTGGTGTCAAATACTTTTTTATAAAAGTTATGAATGAAAGCAATTAAACAATTAGCAATTTAATTTTGTTTATCATTTTAAATAGAAATTGCTTCATTTTTAAGAAAAATTTCTAATGGAATTCTATAATAGCGGAATAACATCCGAATTATGAAAACATCGCGCAAAAATGTGCTCATTTTAGTCGCAACTTAATATTGGTATCTAAGATGATTGCCTGTTTGTTTCCTATTTTATTTTTTGATTAGTTTTTTTCATTTTTGCATAATATTCAATTCTTCATTAGAAATCTTTTTAATGGAGTCACTGATCATACCAAACATACTTAAACAGAATTGTCGGAATAAAATCCTACAGTTTGTCCGACTAACTTTATAAATTTTCAATATGTGAATAAATATAAACACATACATAGATACACATTATGAACCAGATATAAAGAGTGTTTAAGGAATTTTTCAAACCAAAATGAAATACTAAAGGGAACTAAAAGAAAACAAAAGAACTATATGAAACTTTAATAAGTTTGTACATTGTCCTTATACACATATAAATTTCTGTCCACATATATACTTACAAACATATTTCATATAAAAAAATTATTACGATACATTTGTTTTGGTAGACAGGAAATTGTCATCTTTATGTATAAACACATGTAAATATATTATGTACATATTGTACATATATATAAGAATATTTAAAATGATATTTAAGAATAAATTTAAGGAAAAGATATTTATATATACAATATACACACTCACATTATGTATAATTTTTGTAGTTGAAGGTTATAATAACGGTAATATTAATATTCCTTTATAAGATGTATAGCAATAAAAATAAAATATTGTTATCAACAATAATAATAATATGAACATTGTGTTATAAAATATACGAAGCGAATATTAAGGATAAAGAATTAAGTGGAAAATTTTCTTCATAGATTAATATATATGGTCGTCTTAGGAGACTATTAGACGGTTAGAAATAAAATTAGATATAATTTATTTAAATAAAAATTTTTCTTTGTGGCTTTATTTAGAATATTAATATTTAAAAATTTATTCATAAATTCTTTTCTGACCGACCATCATTTCACAAAAATAAATTTATTAATTATTATACAGGGTGATTAAGTAATCAGTGGCATAACATATACCATCATTTAGGGCATCAGAAATAAATAACATTTTTGTCCAGAACTAGGTATAAAATCTCAAAGGTTTCCGAGGTACAGGAACTTGAAAGAATTTTTACGGAAATTCTACTTGCATTTTCTTTTGCTTATTAATTCCCTTCTGAAAAATATAGTACTTTCAAATAAACAGTTTTTGAAAGACCTAGTACAGAGATTGAAAGCAACATATCAGTTGATTTTGTATTTTGCCTACTTTCGGAATACCGAGTATTCGAACTATGGAAAAAACCAAATTTTTTTTTAACTTTTTTTTCAATCCGATAATTTTGTATGAAATTTTTTGAAATCTCGACATTTTTTTAAACATAATTTTGTACAACTGCTTAAGCTTTAATGTAAGTCCCCAAATGTTAAAAAATTTTTTCTGGTATTGGAGATATAGCAAAAAACCCGTTCCAAGGTCAAGAATTTAAGGACTGTAATCACCCTGCATATGATGTTCGCTACATTTTTAAACATGAAATACTATTGATACCGCTATACTGGTAATCTTTTTAACATAAAACCTTTTAATATATTAAAACATTATATAAGAACATAAAACTCTTTGGAAATAATATCAGATTCTTTGAAAAACCTACAAAAATTTATTTTTTGTATATTTCATCTTAGATAATATTCACTTTTTTTTATGTCACCAGTCATACTCTTTAAAAAATAATAAAAAGCAAAGTAAAATAAATGGCACTTTATAAAATTGTTTACTTTCAATTGCTCATACTACAACTGATTTTACGAATAGTAATATTAGTAAACTTATTTTATAACAATTCTGTATTAATAACAATGAATGGTTTTATTAAGGCTATTAAATAATTATTAAGACCATATAGTTTCTATTTAGTTTTGCAATAAAGTCTTGTTCATCTCATAGAGAATGCTACATTATTATGTATTAACTTGTTCTTAGAATTATGATGTAAGATTCCATACTTGATTATAATTATAATCTTCCACAATTTACATGTTCATTACTAATACATATATAAATCATTTAAATTTATTTGGAACTTGTAAGGAAATGGAAATCTTTACATAGTTATTACTATGATTAGCTTTGGTTACATTTAAAATGACAATTATCGTAAGACACATATCAGAGAATGTAACCACTATAAGTTAGATATCAGGCATCTTACGTGTTTTGGTCAAATTAAAATAAAATTTCTTAATAATTTCGAGGGTATTACATTTATTTTATAATATTTTAATCTCGGATCTTTGAACAACATCTGTTTGTAACCATTACAGAACATGGTATATACATAATAAGTCTACATATTTTAAGTTTTTTTTGTTAAACTACATGAAATTTTTAAACATCCAAAATATGTTTATATAAATAAATAACAATTTACTAGTACATTTTTAGTATACACATAAATATTTCAATAATTGAAAATTAACAAATGAAGATTAATACAAGTAAAAATGTTTTAATCGGTCTAAGTCTGCTGAATTATACCCTATACTTTGAAAATTTACGCTGTCAAACCATTTCACAAAAACTTCACGAACATATCTGGCTTATAATTGGTTAGATTCATAAGATTTAGCTGTCATGGTGCCCGTAGTCCTCATCATTTTTCCGAATATTTAAAATTAATTTTTGGACTTGTATGACGTCAATTAATTGCAACTCTGTACCAATGTGTAGAGTATTCAAATTATGAGATTTTTGATATATGGCAACACTTTTAGTAGTAAATTGAAATAATTAGTTAGTTCACCATGTAGGACTGTAAAATACTATAGCAGGTGTTTTAAAATTAAGCATTTTCTTGCGTAATTGTTTTAATGCATTTTAAATAACAACCAAACTGATTTATTTTTAAACCAGTACAGACGTATGCTCGAACGGTATACTAAATTTGCCTTACCGTTTGTAACGCAAAGAAATAATGGTCTGAGATGTAGACTCAAGCATATATTTTTATTCAGCGTCGAATTTTGACTCGATTTAGCTTTGTCTATTCGTCTGTACGTCCTTCCGTCCCAACGATAACTCAAAAACTAATTGAGATTTCTCATAAATTAATATGGTAATGCGGCAACTTTAATTGATGGTCTGTTATTATCTGTGGCATATTTACTGGCACATAGGATAACGAATTCGTACGAGTATGACAGAGTTGGCATGGTCAACCCTATTTTTTCTCATTTAAATTAATTTCAAACCAGATAACATTGGAACAATGTAACACATTGTAAAACAATCTTATTGCAGTTATTATAAACTTTAAATTATCTTAACCCAAATAATACTCGTATCAACAGAACTGGTAAAAACAATTTTCCTACAAAAAAAAAAAATTTTTTTTTGTGGTGAAAAATTTACACAAATTTAAATATTTAATGTAGAAATTCCAATTTCCCATGCTTAAAAAAATATTACAAAGAAAAGTAAGTAAATAAAGAGAATTATACACCTATATACCATCATTTTTCGAGTATAAATGTATTTGTATATTAGGTAAGTGTGTATAACAATAATATTAGATATGACATAGGATATTTGTATTTATTAAGAGTATGACAGTGAAAAAGTGAATTTTATTTTTTTTTTCTTTCTTTCTGATATATATAGATAAATTGTGTGCCTAAGCAGAAACCTACTTTTCTTACAACTTTCTACATTAAGAAAAAAAAATTAAATAAATTCTAAAAAAAAAAAGAAAATAAACTTTAAATCCAAAAAGTTTTTTTATAATAACGAACCATGAAGAAAAAATAAAAAAAATTTTCCTTTTTTCTATTTTATTTGCATAATAAAAGGAGAAGGAAAACTTAAATTTCCCTTCTATCGCTATTTCTAAAAAAAAGAAATTCCCTTTAAAAACAATGTTGTATTCTATTTTTTATGCATATATGTGGAATGTATATATATTTTTGTATGTACGTATAATTATAAATAAATACATACATACACACATAAATATTTTTTATTTTCTAGTTGATGTATCGTTATTGAATTTTGCACTCATGACTTGTTTTTCCGGATATTTAACTTTTTTTCTCTATAAACTTAATAATATATATTATATATATATATTTTATATCATTAAGGCACATACATTCACGTCCTTTTGAAATATACGGTATAAATGTCCGTATAGTATAAAATATTCAACTCGCATGAATCATTAATGAATAATATTAAAATATAAGAGAGACACAATTTAAATATTTGGTTTTTACTTTAATTATAAAAAAAATACATTTAGGACAGGAAGACATTCCAAATATCTCTTATTGTGTATAATGAAGAACTAAAGATATTAGTATAATAAATTTTAGAAAGATTATAGAAAATTAAAGTAAATTACTTTGGATTTAGGTCAATCAACAATTATTTTGAAAAATATTTTTACTAAAATTTAATTCACCTGCTGTTGAGTACGTCCAGTTGAATTAAGAGAAATGATTGAAAGAAAAAAAATTGTACGAGTATGTTAAACTAGTCTAAAGTTTTTCTTTTATAAAATAATAAAAAATTTTGAAAAAAAACTTTTTAATATTTTTTTTCCCCAAATATTGTGAAATAAAGTTTTTGATTAACTTAGTTTTCTATTTTGATTTTAAAAGGATTTCCCATAGAAAATTCTATGATCTAAAAAAAACAAAAATTTTGATTAAAAAAAATATTATTTTAGGTTTTTCTTTAATAGATTTTTAAAAACTAAAAATTGAGATTTTTTGAATAAATTGGAAAATATCCTTATAGCTGGTATCTTAAATTTATTCACAAAATTTCCACTTTGCAAAGGGAGGCCTATAAGTTCATATCTACAACTTTTTCATATCCCATGCAAAATAAATAATTTTAATTATAAACGAGAAAAAAATAGAGTTAACCTTGTCAACTCTGTGATACCCGTACGAATTTGTTATCCTATGTGCGAATAAAGATGCCATAACTGACTATGGAGTTACCGTATATTAATTTATGCAAAATTTCAGTACAATGTGTTTTTCAAAATACTGTCTGTGCCAAAATACTGTTGAAGTTGTGTGGCAGCTATCAGAAAGAGCCAAGAAATTTCAACTACTTTTATCAGACATAATGGCCCTACTAATATATTCGCTTGTGTGAAATTTCAATACCATAGCTTTTATAGTTTCTGAGATATAGTCAAATAACTTTTGAAGTTGTATGGCAGGTACCAGAAGGAGCCAAGTAATGTCAACGACTTTTATGAGACACATTGGCCCTACTAATGTATTCGTTTGTGTGAAATTTCAATACCGTAGCTTTTATAGTTTCTGAAATATAGCCAAATAACTTTTGCAGTTGTATGGCAGGTACCAGAAGGAGCCAAGCAATTTCAACGACTTTTATCATACATATTGGCCCTACTAATATCTTCGCTTGTGTGAAATTTCAATACCATAGCTTTTATAGTTTCTGAGATATAGTCAAATAACTTTTGAAGTTGTATGGCAGGTACCAGAAGGAGCCAAGTAATTTCAACGACTTTTATCAGACATATTGGCCCTATTAATATATTCGTTTGTGTGAAATTTCAATACCGTAGCTTTTATAGTTTCTGAGATATAGCCAAATAAATTTTGAAGTTGTATGGCAGCTACCCGAACCGGTACCCCGATCTTGTCCAATTTAAATAGGGTTCTGGCACTTAGTACAATAAATCATTTGTGAAAATTTGGTGAACTTAGCTCAATTAGTTTTTGAGTTATCGTTGGGACGGACGGACGGACGGACGGACGGACGGACAGACAAAGCTAAATCAACTCAGAATTTGACGCTGTTCAAAAACATACACTTGAGTCTATATCTAAGACCGTTATTTCTTAGCGTTACAAACGGTAAGGCAAATTTAGTATACCCTTCGAACATACGTTCGTACGGGTATAACAAAATAAAGTTTAAGAATATTGAACAGCTCATAGATGTTACAAAACCTCATATGAATGCTGAAAAAATTTCATTTGTCTTTATTATATTACTACAGAAAATGAAGTGCAGTAGACATCATATTATATACAAATATGAGTCGACGGTACAGTGCGGCCTATGAGCAGCATATGGCCCATCATTGTGCTTGCAAGATAAAAATATATTCGATTACGACTATTAAAATTTTTCAAAAAAATTTTTAGAATTCAATCATAGATAATATATATATAGGAACATAAAATTCCATACAAGTTTATTATTTGTCAAAGCATAACAATCAGTAAAGTCAGTTGAAAATAAGAACGTCAAGTGGACCATACTCATACTCTCATAGTACACATTTGCCCATAACCCACAAAAGTTTGCCGACGGCTGATGGTTAAGTGGTTGTTTGTTTGCTTTACAGAATATATATTTTCGTATCCGGCAATACAAGTTGTAACTTTTACTATTGATATTACCATTTGGTTAGAAAATAATAGCGTTTTGCATCCAACCAAATAAACCATCCAATTATAATACCCTCAAAAGAAATTCAAATTCAAGTTTTCGTTTTAACGGCCGTGATGGCTATTAAAAATAAGTTTCTTGAGATCAAGAAGTGTGTTTTCTAGTATAAGAAAATGAGTTTTGTAATTTGATTTAAATATCTTATTTCTGAAATTCTGAAACACAAATATTTCTAGTTAAAATGAAATGAAGAGTCCATATGTAATAATGAGTAAATAATGGTTAAAGAAAAAGTGCTTCGAAATTGTTTTTAAATATTTTGGCTTCTCAGGATCTATAAATGTTTCGTAAACTTAAAAGTTTGTGACACCAATGATAAACCGCAGTAGGATTTATAAGCTTTACAACGAAATCACCGAGTTTGGTTTACCTTTTATCAAAGATCTACTTCAGATTCGCAAAATTCAAGAAAAAACCTGTTTTGCAGTTGTTATAAACCTCTATAGATTTCGAATTTTAAAAAAATGGAAATTTTATAGTGAAGTTATTCTGCCATCTCCGCTCTCATATATTTTATTCATATTCCTACACTCATATTCCATTCATATACGCGTACATTACATGTGGTGAAAGATGTTTCTTTCCAAAACCTTTGATTTAAAAATAATTTTTTTTTATTTATAACTTTCATATAATTTTTTAATATAATTATTGTGACAAAAGTATAGGTATACTTATACACATACATACATATATTAAATTCTAATCCCAATATAATCAAATTTTAATTATAAACACTGGCCAGCCCAGCCTTCTTTTACATTCATTTGTATCTAAAATGATAAAGTTAAAAATTCTCATATATCCACAAACATATACAAAATAACAAATAATTATTTTATCATTATGCCCTGTCCTTACTGAATTATTTTATGTAAATTGTGGGCCATTGTAATATGTGGGCATCCTAAAAAACAAAAAAAGTCTCAAAGTCGTACAAGTATTAATTTCATTTTGAACAGTGTTATATAGAATATGTTATACAAAAATACATGCATGATTATTGCTGTTATATTAGTACATATTTATGTATGTATATATACAAAAAAATATTTTCATACACAAATTATACATTAAATGTTTTGAATTTTCTAGACTTTGATTATACGATGACAATTAGCAGCACGACATTCCCCCGAAAAGAAAAAATATTATAATTGTCATAGTCAAAAACAATTGTTATTTAAAGGACAGACTTTTAACGTCTGTATTGTACGATTATATATATATATATATATAAATAACTAAATAGACTTTTGTTCTAGCCTTATACAAGAGCGTATATATAATAGCTATTAATTTATTTTTTTATAAAAAATATTGTCATGAAAACAAGCAATTGAATTGAATATGAAAACTTTGAAAAAAAAAAATATTTAAATTATATAAAAAGGATTCAAGTTGTCGTCGGCCTACAATATCTTTTGACTTTAAAACATATTTGATATCACTGTTATCATCCCATAAAATATAAAATTCTTTGTTTTAGATGTTAAGAATATTTAAGAACAAGGACAAAGGAAAATTGCTATTAGCATGGTCAGAAAGAAAATCTAAAACATTAGACAAATTAATAATGAGAAACTCGATTATAAATTTTATATTTAATCCTTGACACTGCGTATATTGAAATGCTTTATTTTCACTACAAAAGTAGAACTGATGAATTTAAGCAATGAATTTCATGAAGGCTAAAAACAGATAATTCTTTAGGAAGATATTGAAAATTTCATGGATTCTAAGAATTGTTTATTAAAATTTTGATAATTTTAACATTGCTGGCGAAAACCTACTGAAAAAGTAAGTCGTTCACTTTGAAATTCTAGAATTTCATTAATAATAAGTCTTTCCTTAAATTTTATAGTAAGTATGATGTAATTTTTAAAAATTTCACCTGGAATATGAAAGATTTAGCTTGAATTAATATCAACGCATTTAGGAAAACAAGTCTAGAAATTATTTAACCAGAGTCTAGGAATTATTTGACAAAAATAACTTGTTGGAATTCAATTGGTCAATTATATTGAAGTAAGTTTAAAAATTGAAAGCAAATAAATAAAATAAATAATTTAATTTTTAATGGGGTTCGAGCTTTGATACAATTATGTTGATTTTCACTATAATGCTACCAGATACTGTGGAATATTTTCTCCGTTTACCACAAAATAATGATGGAGAACTCATTTTATTTCAATCATTCTAATTTTTTAACAATTCTAAATTGTTTGAATTTCAATTGAAACCATAACTATTCACTATTGAATTTATTTCTACTTACCTACTTATAAAAAGATTTTCTAACTCTTCATTTTTAACAAAATATTTCTAATTTTTAATAATTTATTTATGTATTTATAAAATTTATTCTTTTTTAATTCAAAAACTTTATTGTACTTGATTATATGAAAATGATATATTTGCTAAGAAAATATCAAATAATTATAACTTCGGATCAAAACAATGATTTTTGAAAAAGCACATTACCAAGTGAAAATACTTTTCCATACCTTAGTGAAACAAAATTTTTAACCATTGGAATGGGTCGTCTACGTTATGGGCTTTTATATATGTATATATATTCTTGCTAAGCGCAAAATTCTGCATTGAATGAGACACATCCGCCTATTCGTTAATTTGTCCATTCGTTCACTCGATAACTCGGTAACGAAAAAGGAAATCAAAATCAAACTTTCAGAAATAACTTCTCTTCCGCCAAGACTAATTCGGAAAACGAGTTTAGAGCTATTTTGAGTTTTCCAAAAACTAACAAAGTAACCTATAGATGAAAGTAATAGAACGCATAGCGGTGACCTGTCTAATCACAGCTGAAATATAGCCTAAATTTGGGCTCATATATATTTGAAAAAATAATAATTTAACTTTTATAGAAGTTTTAGTGGAGTTTAGCTTGACAAATTCCGCTATTGTTTTTTTAATGTCATATTCATATTTCATAATTATTGCATACATTTAGGGCCCCAACAAAATTTAAAGAACTGGTAACAAATTTAAACGATTTTATGTGCTACTTATATATATATATTTTTTTTTTATGTATTTATTTATTTTCTAAAATTTCAAGTGAGAAAAGCTCGTATTTTGTGTTATGTACTCGTACATATTTGCTTCCATATAATTTCGAGATGAGCTGCCAAAAACTTAATTTTTTTTAATATTCAGAGACGAAAACTCTAAAAGCAGTGGAGGTGGAAAAATTTTTGTTTTATAAATGAATGTTTATAGACGGTGCCAAAATTTGAGATCCCCATGGCTTATCTTTAAGAGATTAACATGAATAAATTTTTACAAAAGGGAGTAGACATTACATAAACAGACGTACGAAAACCATCAAAACAAGCACATCTTTTTCCAGATTTATTTGAAAATGTGCCAAAAAATGACTGCATATTATTTTTGAAACTAAAAATATAATAATCTTAAATAACTTTCAATTTGAAACTTCTATTCTCTTAGATTATAAAGGATTAAACTTTAAGAATATTAAAATATTAAATTATTCAGTTCAGAATACAAACAACATCTATATACATAATATATGTACGAGTATATATATACAAGTAGATTATGAAATTTTCTAAATAGAAAATCTTTTGATTTTAAGACTTAACAGTACTTTATACACTAACGTACGTGCCAGTCAGTGCTAGTATCATACAAGAAAATATGAAATACTCGTACAGTGTATTATAAATAATATGCGTATATCACAATATGTTAATATTTATCATACTCGTATAATATTGGAAATTTTTGAAAATGAAACCTTTCATCTTTCCATTCTACAAAAGCTAAGAAAGATAATAATTTTTTTTTTAATAAAAATACGCACAGAATCGAACAAAATTAATTATGTAATAGTATAAAGACTTATGGATAAAGTTAATATATAACGAGTTCTTAATCCTTAAGTATTTATTATATATATGTATGTATGTATGTATATGTAATAGTGAAAGGACTTATGAAGGATAAAATTCTTTAGTTCGAATAAGAAGAGAAGGTATAATGGTAATAAAATATCTATTTTTCTTTTCTTTTTTTCCTAAAATGAGTATCCAATAAAGAGAAAGAATATAAGTACTTATATGGATTTTGAGATAATATAAAATTGTTTCAAGGTCATTTGAGATATCTTTAAGATTTTAAAACATGGCGTATTATGTAGTTTCTAAATAGAATTAAATAATATACGAAAAGTTCTAGTATAACTTACAATTTTTGTTTTGGTATTTGTAATACAAAAAAAACGAAAGCGTTTTCGTCTTTAATTGAATTATGTGGGAGAATAAAAAGTTGGGTCGATATAGTTTACGAACTAATGCGATTTTTGTCATACATAGTTTATTATAATGTTTAATAAGCTAATAATTTTGTATAACAATTACTAAATAATTTTGAAGAAATTTTGAATGAAATCGAATGTGAAACTTTGGGACTCTTTTAAGTTTTAATCTAGGACAATCATTTTATTCACCATTGTATACGTTATTTCTATTAAATTTGTCTAAAAATATTATTGAGTACATTTGTTCTAACGTTACATTTAACACATATTTAAACCTAAGATCATAAGTAAAATATTTGTTCCTTTCCTTATGTTTAATTCTTTCATTGCGCCCTTTTTTATACTCTTATGATAAATTTAATTTTTAGCGAATAATTTGATATTTAAATATTTAATTTTAAGAAAAAACTATGGTAGGGCCATTTAAAAACCCAATAACGCAAAAACTGAGGTATGGTTGTTTACACTATCAGGCCGGTGCTCTGTACCGGTTGCGGGGGTGAAGTAAGAGAAAAAAACCCTTTAGAGAGTCTAACTATGTGACATATAGTCACATATGCTTATGGGATGATGTAATTTAAGTTTTATTACAACTTATTTCAATATTAATTTTACATTTACGTGTCACTTTAAATTTAAATTTTTTAAATTCTTTTACTAAACTAAAATCTTAAATAAACATTTTCAGAAAAAAATGTTTGAAAAATCACCAAACCATTTTCCTTTTTAAATTTGTTTCAATGGCTAGTGTAAAAGACTTTATGTTTGTATTCAACTACAGAATTTTAAAACCATTTGCATATTAAAGGAAAAATTCTTTTGATTAAAAAAAAAAACATTTTAGTAATTCAAAATGAAATTATAAAAAATTACAAAAGTTGTATACAAAATGCAAAACTTACATAATATTATTTGACTGACAAGTTCACATTATGTACATACATACACCCACACATCCTCAATTTTGAATGCTGCATGATTTCTGGCTTTGAATGCTGCATGATTTCTGCAATGTTGCAGGTAAATGATAATAAAATTAACACAAAAATATTTCTTTATGTAAGTAAAATTCATTAAGGTCAATATAAATATTTTCATTAAAATTTCAGTAAATTATAAGATTATATAAAATCACATAAAAATTAGATCTGTTAGTAGCGATTCTGCTGATTTAGTAAACTTATAAGATAAAGTTTATTTAAAACTTACACAAAATTCTTAAAATTTTTTAGTTAAGCATTTTCAATCAGCGTTTTACTGCACAAGATATAAGTACATATCGCACTTTGAAAATAATACCGCAACATCTCAAAATTGTTGACCTTTTCTACTAGGTATGTAGTGGAAAGCGCAAAATATTTCTCTAAATTTTGCTCTAAATTACGTAACAATATTTTAAAAATTACCACTTTTATTAGAAATTTTCTGAGTTCAGTTTTCGGCTGAAATTTTTTAAAATGTGTTTTTTGTTGAATTCAATACCGCGATTTTCTACGATATCACCCAAATTCAAAAAATAATATTTCAGTTTATTACCACGACATATTGAAATAGTACACGGTTTTCTCAAACCAGTTGCAGCAAAAATTCGATTTATATCAATTTAATGAAAAGAAAATGAGATTTAAACCAAAATAATTCAAAATATTGCAGTTTTACATTTATTAAAATAAAATATCTTCTTTTTTATTAAGAAATGCACCGCAATATTTTGTATAATTTTTTATTTTACTTTAGTTTAGAAGCAATACCAGTATAAAACAAAAATTTTCGGCCTTTAATTTCCCATATAAAATATAAAAACTTTGAACTCAATTTAATCGAAATTATATAAATTTAGTGATGTTGCGGTATTATTCTCTAGATGCAACCTGTATTTGTAAAATGTTGATTGAAAAACGGAGAACTCAGAGAATTTTTTTGTTAACATTAACGTTGGTGTTTGTCAGCCAGAATTTTTTCAACCAGACTTTCTTTAGCTCTCCAAAACTACCCATAGACGTTTTAGTTTCAACCTGATTTTTCTTAACTCTCCAAAACTACTCATAGACGTTTTAGTTTAATCTTAAAATAGCAAAATTTTATTTAAGTGTACAGCTTTAATATAGTATTAAAAAATCTTGAACTGTAACTTTATAAAAAACTCATATACTAATATAATTATACGAGTATGAAAGAAAATAATCTGTTATAAATTTCAAAAACAAAAGATAAATATGAAATTTCTAGTTCAGAAGATTTTATTTTTCTTCTCCTATCAAATATTGGATGTATTGATAAGAGTGTTAGAAGTATAAGTTTTGCAATAATATTCCAACTGACACGTGTTAAGCGTTGATTAAGGTTCAACAATAAAATATTCAATAGCAAAAATAAATATTTGTGAAGGAAAAATAAATACATAAATCAAAATGATTCGATACAAAAATATTGGTATAAGTAATAAATTGCTTCTCATATAGTAAAATAAAATGCTCTTTATCTTTTGGACGTTGATGTTCTTTATATCTGCTGATTTATTTTTTTTTTCTTTTTATGGAATAAAAACAATATTCGAAGCATTTTTATAATGTCGTTATCAAATGAATAACTTTAATCTTCCTATTTTAAGAACCCATATCATTTATTTCATAATCGATATTATGGATTTATTCTGTTTCGTTTTTTAAGAAAAAAGTACTATAAATGCAATCAAATAATCTGGTTATCTTGTTTTTGTTATTCTATATAAAATTTTTATAATCCTTATGAAAAATTGGAACAAATCCATAAACAGAAACCATGTCTTATACTAGTATTAAAGGAAATAAATTTTAAAATTTGTCGATTTCTTGATATCCTACAGATTGCTGGGAAAAAAAAAATTTCTAAAAAATAAATATGCATAAAAAAATATTTTTATTTTTAAATTTAATATTTTTTGACTTGAAGAAAACAAATTACAAAACCCTTTTCATTTCAAAGAAATAAACTTTAAAAAACACGGAGGTTTAAGATTTGTCAAGATAAGAAATTGAAATGGAAGAGTTCATCAATATTTTTTCCTTTAATGTGGAAAATGAAATTTTTTCCGATTGGGCAAGCAAATAAAAGATCATAGACAAAATTTAGAATTTAAATTGAATAATTTTTTTTATTCTGAGACAAGTCAAGTATACATTAATCAGCTTGAGTTCGACGTACAGTTCGTACATCTGTTTTCGCGTTTGTTTACATAGACTCTTTAAGTTAGGAAGCTACAATTTTATATCTATGCGAATATAACATTTTCATAAAAGAATGGTAATTTCTCTCTTAATATATTATTTTTCTCTCAGACACAATTTGCAGGTAGTTTAAATTGTGGGGGGAAAATATTGTTTTTCATACAAAAATTTTCCGAAAGAATTTTCCTTATTGAATTTGACAAATGAAATTGGAGATTATAATCATGTGTTTTTTTCGAAATTAAATTATTTTGTTAGAAATTTATCCAGAATTTTTTTCTGGAACTGTAGAAAGCTAACGGTAAATGACATACCATTAAAAAATATAATTAACTCTCGCAATTAAACTTTGAAATTGACCATTACATTAACGCTTCTCTCAATTTTTTTACTGTCTCATCTTAAATGTATGCAATTTTTGTAAATTTTTCCTATGTTAATGAAAGTAATTTTAATAATGTGATAACAAAACTTGTTTTCAAAAGCAGTATTTTCACTTGTTAAAGAGAAAGGTTTTACTTTACAAATCATTGATTTAACCCAACTTTATTTTAAATTGATTTTATTAAATATTTGGTCATTGATAAAATATTTAAATATATGTATGTATGTACATATGAATGTTAAATGTTGACTTTCGAAGTAAAATTAATTAGAAACGCAATAAGACAAATTTCTTAATAATCTTAGTAATATTCAAATTTATTAATCATATTTTTATAACAAAAAGCAAGAGTTTCGAACAGAATAATACTCTTTGCATAATTCCAAATTGTATACGCCCAACAATGTTATTTTTATTGAATTAGATTTTAATTTAATTTATATTTGAATTTATTTAATAAATAAAACTTTGAAACTTCATTCCTTACTCTTAACTTTTTGGAAACCTTGACAAAAATTTATTTTTATTTCGTCCCCTCCTTCAAAAATGTTATGTATATGTATATGTATGTGTATGTAGGAGATATACACATATGCATATAATACAACGATTTTGGACATATAAAGTACATTGATGATGTATCAAGTTTTTTACTTTTTTCATGGGTGTTGTTCCTAGCTGTACTTTTTCTCTAACTTTTAAAGTAAAAATACTTTAAGGCAGATATGTAAAATGTTTACAGGACCGTATTAAGCAATAAGAAAATTTTTCGGCCTGGAACACTTTATACATATACCAAATTGTCTTTTGTAGAATATTACACAACTCTTTTATCAGCAAAACAAAATTGATTCTATAAATTGCTCTATTTATTTGTTCGTATAATTTGCAGAATTCGAACATACGGGCCAGGAGAAAAAATCTTTTATAAAGACAAATAAATTTTTTCGCATTTGTTTTTCTTCTTTAAATCGAGGATCTTTTATATAGAAACAAAAACAAATCTAGTATGTAGAATTTTTTTTTTCATCTAAAACACAATTCTGAAATTACATTTTGTCATAAATTATACTTCAGTAAGCTTATTAAAATCATCTACTCAAAATTTCATTTGGATAATTCTTTGAAATTTTTGTCAAGCTCATTACATGAGTAGGAAACTTGTACTCGCTTAGAAGCAAAATATGTGCTTATAACAGAACTTTTTTATAAGAAAAATATTTTTCTGATTTGCTTACTAGCTGATCTACTGATTCAATCCATAAAGAAAAAATCCAACATTCCATAAATAAGTTTTAGATATAAGATTTTTTTAAACTATGTGAGGTACTCGTAAGTTATGTTTGCCTGCTCTACTTTGTTTTTTGCATTACGAATTTTTTGAAATAATTTATATGTCTGTCTAGAGGTGTAAAAATTTCGTTTTATATGGATAAATGAAAAAAAAAAATAAGTTTAAAAGTTAATTTTTTTGATAAAATATTATATTTGGCTATACTATGTAAAAATAAAATAAAATAGCACGTGAATCTATGTTATCTAACTAAAGGATTAACAACATTTTTAAAGAAAAATACGGACTCTTACATTTAAGATTTCCTTATTGAAATAAGACTATTTGTGTTATGTGAAATCATTACTGTCATATGAAATTTGCAAATCTGTTACATCTCAACAAGACTGTTCTCAAAATTGAAGTTTCTGCAAATTGATTTAGAATTTTTTGATATTTTAATATTCAATGACAACGTTTTAAATTGTTCATTCAAGGGATACAATTTCATTCCACTTGTTGATTATTTTGGTTCGGTAATAAATTATAAACTGCTTCTCATTTAATATTGTCTTCCAAAATTGCGTTTGATTAAGGAACTCGACACAAACAACAAATTCTACGTGTTCCGCCGAAAAAAATTTCAGAGTATTCAAGCAACATAATTTCCGGCTTTTGACATTATTATGACAAAATGACAATAAAACTGAGTCGATTTGTCGCGTTAACAGCAGCTGTAGCGAAGTAAGTGTAAAATATTAAAAATAAAATTGCAAAAATTAAAACAGAACAAAAATCACTCTGCATGTTTTTATGTATATTATACAAATAAATGTGTAGGTATACAAGTATATGTAAAATGTGCAAAAATTCTAATACGTAAAATTTACGAAATCATAAAAGACAGACGAAATATTTCTATAGTTAATTTTTGTTCACATACAAATGTCTCTTTTACATATAACGTACATATATGTTTACATATGTACATTTGTTTTATTGTTGAAACACAAACCAAACTGATCTCAATGGCGTCTCTACAATAAAAGTAGCACACATAAAGACTAATTTTTTATTTTCTAATTTAAAATTTTTATGCTACTTTTTCATGTTTCTTTTTTTTTCTTTATTCTTCTTCAATTTTCTGTTATAAATTATGCTAAGTCAAATAAGAAAAGAAAAACTTTTTTGAAATTTTTCCCAAAAATGTGAAAATTTTCTCATTCTCTTTTTTTTGCTTTTTTATTCCTTCTTACATAATGTGTCCTTACATATACGTACATATTATATGTATGTACACATATGCATGTGTGAAAATTACTTCCTTTTTGCACATGGAAACTCTTGAAGATTTTTACAAAGTTTAAAAAGTTTTTTTTTTCCTTTTTTCTTTTATACTATTTTGGCAAGATGGCAAGTTGATTTCTTGGGCAAAATAATGTTCATCATATTTTATGTATGTAAGTCAATCGTCTTCACATTAAGGTCATTAAGATTTAGTACAATATATAGTCATAACTCTATTAACATTATGTACCTAGTATATTAATTTTTTTCTAAGTTAATATTATTATGTACGCATACTTTTTATATTGTTGGTGAACTTTGTTTTAAACAATTAATTAAGAATAAAGAATATTTGAGGTTTTTTTCTATTACATTTCAAAATTTTTGAACATATTGAATATGAAATTATTAAATAATTTGCATTAATAAGGCCTAGTTTAATTGTAGACCGTGTCTTTGTGAAATCAGCGTACCGCAAAGCGTATTTCTGTTGCTCCACTTCTTCAAATTAGAAGAATGCTTCTGTAAAAATTCGCTGTAATTCATTCTTAGAATTGAATATAGAAAATAGAAACTTAAATGGATTGAATTCAAACAATTTTTACATGGTAAGAGCTGAAGGACGATAATTTTATTTTTAATATGTTTTTAGCTTTCAATATCTTACGTTTTTGGTTTGTTAATAAAATTTAAATTTCCAGAACAAAATTTTATTTTTAAAACTATTATTCCATAATTTTAAAATTTCAATCAGAAATTAAACATTTCATTATATTTCGAACTTGATTTTTGGAAGTTTACTGCAATACCCAAAAATTCAAGAAAATTTCAATGATACTTCAAGTATTTAATATTAAAAAGACAAACAAATATTGTAGCAATTAAATCGGGGAAATAAATAAATTATTGAACAATCTTTGATAATATGAAAATAAAAGAGCACAAAAACTATGTTAAAACTATACTGGCAGATAGATGCAAGTGATTCGGCACATTTCTGATAAAACAAAGAAAAACAAGGGTAACAAAGAAAAACTATGCTAAAGTGCCGTGGAAACTGGAGTGAAATATGGAAAACGAAACACTACACGCAAATAAATTCTGCACATTTTTGTGCCTTCGCCATTATTGCTAAAAATTGTCAGTCCAATGACCTTATTTTTGAATTTATTTCAAAAATTTTCTTTTCAGTTCAAAATTATGATATCGGATCCTACACATTTCTAGTTAATTCTGCAATATTAAAAAAAAAAAATCTGATGTGGTCAGCACATAACCGACCGCATTGTGTATTGTCTAGTTAAATGAAAGTGTTACAGAATATTATAAAAATGTCTGTTAAATACTTCTTTCCAATTTTTAGGACATTAGTAAGCTTATAGTTAACATACTTAGAAAAATGTAAATTTGGCTCTTAGTAGAGTTTCGCTTTGTGCTACCCGAATTCCCTGAAATGCTCGCCAGTTAGTTTGGGTAACAACCAGAACTCAAATATCAAATTTCAAGAAATTCCATCAATTTGTTCTGTGGATATGGTGAAAAATGTAAAATCGGCCCGCAAATCAGTTCTCGAGCCCTGATCTTTCCAAAAAAGTTATATGTTCATTGCTTTAATATGAGGAATTCATATATGAAATTTCAATGAAATCGGTTGATTATTTCTTTTTATATACACAAAAATGTATATTTGGCCCGTAGTAAACGCCCAGTTGCTGATGTCTGATTTCTTCCAAAAGTTAGGAATTTTTGCGTATGATCGAGCAAAGCTTATATATGAAATTTCAAGTAAATCGGTTGAATACTTTCTTCAAAATGGTGAAAAATGTAAAATCGGCCCGCAAATCCGTTTTCGAGCCCTGATCTTTCCAAAAAATTTATATGTTCATTGTTTTAATACGAGGAGTTCATATATCAAATTTCAATGAAATCGGTTGATTATTTCTCTTTATATACACAAAAATGTATATTTGGCCCGTAGTAAACGTCTAGTTGCCGATGCCTGATTTCTTCCAAAACATATGAATTTTTGCGGACGGTCGAGCTGAGCTTATATATAAAATTTCAAGTAAATCGGTTGAATATTTTCTTCAAAATGTTCAAAAATGTAAAATGGGCCCGCTAAAAAGTGCAGTTCCCGAGGCCTGATATATACCAAAAGTTGATCGATCCGTGCCATGGTGGAAACAAACTTACATATAAAATTTCATCAAAATCGGTTCAGCCGAACTTGAGATACACGCGTGCACACACAGACCGACAGACGGACAGACCGACAGACCGACAGACCGACAGACCGACAGGTTGCTAAAAATAGTTTATTTACACTTCCCTACTATGGAGAAGTACGTTCTCACCGAAAACTCGATATGCAAAATTTGTTGCCATCACATAACCTACCTATTGTTTACACAATACGGTCGGTAAATATTGTGGCGGCACATGATTTGTTATACGAGTAAGTATGTTTGCATAAATTTTTCTTTGTGATCTTTGTTAGATGAACAACCCCGTAAGAGAAACGTATTTAATTTTAATTTAATCTAAAGTATAGAGTCCTTTTGTTCTTATGTTTTTCTTTAGCTTTAGTAAATTCCTCATTTATTATACCCTGCACTTCGTGAAGGGTATATTAACTTTGGTATGGAGTTTGTAACTACTTGAAGGAGTCATCTGCGGTATGGACATATATATATATTCTTGCTCAGCGTAAAATTCTGCGTCGATTTAGACATGTCCGTCCGTCCGTCCGTCCGTCCGTCCGTCCGTCCGTCCGTCCGTCCGTCCGTCCGTCCGTCCGTCCGTCCGATCGCACGATAACTCAAAAACGAATAATGCTATCGACACCAAACTTTCACAAGTTTTTTCTTTTGTGCCAAGGACGAACCCTATTGTTATTGGACTAATTCGGACAACGGGTTCGGTTAGCTGCCATACAACTCAAAGAGTTTATTTTAAATATTTCGAAAACTAATAAAGCTATAAATGTAAAATTTTGTATACATGTGTCCAATTATATTCTACACATGCTCCAAAAATTATAATGGAATAGCTGTACCGGTTCGTGTGGCTGCCATACAACTCCAACAGCAAATTTTTTATATTCGTCAAAATAATAAACCCAGATTCATGAAACTTGGCAGTCATGTGTCCAATTATAGGTCAAATATATTTCTGAAGTTTTAGAAGAATTGCTTGACAGGTCCTGGTACCTGCCATACAACTCCAGAAGCTAATTTTAAATATTTGGAAAAATAATAAAGTCAGATTCATGAAACTTGGCAGTTGTGTGTCCGATTGTAGATCAGATATATTTGTGAAGTTTTAGTGGAATTGCTTGACAGGTTCGGGTACTTGCCATACAACTCCAAAAGCTTATTTTAAATATTTGGAAAAATAATAAAGTCAGATTCATGAAACTGGGCAGTTGTATGTCGAGTTATAGGTCAAATATATTTCTGAAGTTTTAGTGGGATTGCTTGGCAGGTTCGAGTAGCTCCCATACAAGTCTAAAAGCTTATTCTTAATATTTGGAAAAATAATAAAGTCGGATTCATGAGACTTGGCAGTCGTATGTAAAATTATAGGTCAGACATACTTCTAAAGTTTTGGTGGGATTGCTTGGCAGGTTCGAGTAGCTCCCATACAAGTCTAAAAGATTATTCTTAATATTTGGAAAAATAATAAAGTCAGATTCATGAAACTTGGCAGTGGTGTGTCCGATTATAGATCAGATATATTTGTGAAGTTTTAGTGGAATTGCTTGACAGGTTCGGGTACTTGCCATACAACTCCAAAAGCTTATTTTAAATATTTGGAAAAATAATAAAGTCAGGTTCATGAAACTTGGCAGTCGGATGTCCAATTATAAGTCAGACATATCCGTGAAGTTTTTATAGAATGACTTCACGGGTTCGGGTAATTGCTACACAATAACGAAAGCTGCAGGGTATAATTCAATCGGTTTATACCGACTGAAACGTTTTTACTTGTTTTTTTTTTAATTTTAATCATTTTCATTTTAAGTAAAAGCTGATAATGGTGTATTATTCTTTCAAGCGAAATTTCTCTTGAATATACTCTTTTCTCTTTGTTATGTTACCATTGACGATGTAAATATGATGTGTAATTAAGACTTGAAAATATGTGTGTGTGTATATAAGAACAAATATACAGACGGAAAATAAGTTAGTGGGAGGTACGAGAAAAACAAAATAATTTATTGTTGCTTTTAGTCCAATCTCATTAATAAAATTCCATTTTTCAACTTTTTTTTTTCTTCATTGCGATATATTAAAGGTTTCAACGCACGAGAAGTTAAGTTTAATATTTTTTTCTGGAAAAATGGCTGAAAATTTAAACTAAATGATCTTATTGAATGTTTACCCTTTTTCATATATAAAATATATTATGAAAGAAATAAGAAAGAACCCTGGGGTCAGTTTTTGATTATAGAGGAGTTCCTTTTAGGTAATTTTATAGTTTGTGTTGCATAAAAATTTAATGGAATCTTAATTTTTTCGAATTTAATTAAAAATGGAAAAAGTGGTTTCTTCTTTTAAAATTAATATCTTTGGTTATGATTTTTAGAGTTCATATTTCTTTGTTTTTTAGTTTTCGACAAGTCCATTGAGTTCTGGCGCAAACCGGAGTTTCACGAAAATTGCCATAGTTATGAAGACATTTTTTCCCCTAATTATTCTGAAAACAAAATTTCAAAACCACATATTATTTACACATATTATTTTTATATAATCTCACAATTATACCCAGACCAAATTCGACAAATTATTAAAAATAATAGAGCCTTTGTTTATAAATTTAATAAAGAATGGATTTAATAAAAAAATTCCATAGGTTGTACTAGTCTTAATGTAAAATAGATCAAAAACTTACAATAAATCGCACTTAATTGACTTTGTAAAGTCACTGAATTTTCAATTCAGTTCGTTAGGTAGATGTCAATTGATAAATAATAAAATTTTACTTATCCAATGATAATGGGGAATCAATTTATTTTTAGTTCAAAAATTACGCGACATGTGTAACTTTTGTAATCTTTTTGTAAGCTTTTATTCCAATCAAATTGTAATGGCTTCCTTTATTCAAGTTGGTATAAATGGTATCGAGAACATGTTTCACGTGATACAAAATGTATAACAATAAAAATAATTTTTAAACAATAATTCATTTTCAACTAAAGAATAAGAATAAAGAAAGGAAAAATATCTATGGCACAATCAAAATGATATTTCATTCTTTTCTATTGAAACCCATCCGTTCTGTAAAAATAACTCGTGTCTTTTTTAAATTTTATTTAAAGGATCCTTATTTGTTCGAATAAAACATGACAATATTGATTTTTTTTCATTTTGCTTGTTGGAAATTTATAAGCTTTGAATAGAAGAAACTTAACAGTTCAGAATAAAAGATAAATTTTACGAACCTACATGTAAACATGTAGAATTCTTTGTATGTTCTTATGTATATGAATATTTGTGAATTTAAGTATTTAAAAGAACTAAAAAATAAAATATATTTTGTGTGTACATATATATATATATATATATGCATATGTAAATGCTATGAATATTCTGAAATCACAAAGAACAATAAGTTCTGTTCAAACGTAGGATTTGCAAAGAAGCAAATTTCTGTCTTTGAGATCTGTGCGTGTTTGTAGCCATGGCTAACCAATTTTTGTTGCATATATTTAGGATGTGAAAGGAGTAATTAGAAGAGGTATCAAACAATCCAATTTCACAGATGATTAGTAGATGACAGATGATTACAGTTATCTCTCTCCTTCTATAAAATTTTAAAAATTCTACAATATCTGAGAATGAAGTTGTCGTAAATTAAGTAGTTAAGTACGGGAAATAAAAATATAAACACTTTTTTACTTAATATGTATGTTGGCATATTGGAAAACTGTGAAAACTGGAAACGTCTAAAATTTCGTGTCGAAGTAAACAAATTAATAAAAAAAATTTTAAAATTTATTTGCGGCATTGACAATTTCAGGTTGTTAAAATATGATGTTTTAGGGTGGAACTATATTCCTGGGCTTCTTACAAAACTTCAGCTTTCCATCCTGAAGTGAAGAATCCTGAGTGAAACAGTTTTTTACACTAACGCAAAAACTAGAGGAGCCCACTTGTAATCAGTGAAACGAACAAGTAAACTTTTTTTTTTAATTCTCATGTAAATTTGCTAAAAAATAATACGTTAGTTCACTCTATTAATACGTGACGATCTATATGTACAATTGGCGAGACAACATTTTTCTAAAAGTATTTGCATTCATATTTTAAATAGATGACATTTTGTAGGTTGTCAATTATAGTATAATTTGACAACAAAACAAAATGATCCTAAGGGTTTCGTAGCTCACCGGAACTTATCAATCCTTTTAGCGTGTATTACTTTCAGCACAACTTCACTTGGTACAACCACACCTTTTTAGTATATTACAAAGCGTGTAAAATGGAGTACAAAAACTCTTGTATCGCACTGTAATATGCAAAAATTACAAAATATTTATTTGAACGAATATTCGAGGCGTTAACATTTTTCCTTTATAATACTAAATGTTCTAAGAAAATTCATCAAAAATCTTATCATCAGTAAGATATTAAGAATTTGGTTCAAAAGTTTCTTTTACTTACATACAACATATTTGAAACTTTAATTAAAGAATTATGTTAAAGTTTTCCTTTTAAAATTTACAGAAGAATATTTAAGCATACGAGCAAAGATTTAAAAATTTCAACTCTTTATATATAAAATATGTATGTGTGTATATATGAAACTTACAAAGGATTTTCAGATTAATTTTTATAAAGAATTTAAGTTGAGTTATTTTGCTGAACGACAGTAAAATTAAAGTAATCTTACAAAGTATTATAAAAGTTACAAAATCATACACTAAAAATTCTGAAATATCTTATTTTATAAATTCTTCAGAAAAGATGTGCATACAATTTAGATTTTATCTTCGAGAGTATTTATGTGTGCACGTACTCGTATACCTTCTTGTTGGTGGATTTCATAATTAATTTTATAAATTATTGGGTCAGATTAAGAGAGGTAAGACATACGAAAAAAAACAATCGAGATTTTTTAAGCATTTTCCAAATTTTGAAATGAGAGTTTAGACAATCAAATAGCATAATTTTTCATTATTTTTTGTTCAATATAACAAAAATCTAATATAGTTAACATAATTATGTATGACAGACTGCATTTGCTTATTTTCTAAATAAAATAAATTCCAATAAATTTATTTTTATTATAGCGAAAGTTTTGCAAAAAAATGTCTTTTACTGAACACTTTACTTCTCAAGAAATGAGTAATCCTCTAGTTAATATTCTTAGAAACACATACATAAATCCAGCTCTTATTTGAGATTTATTTACTAAAATCCTAGAAAGTTTTCCAGCTAGATCAGATATAGTCAAATAGTCTGACCAAATTTCGACTTCCCAGTCCAGATATTCCTGGAAAATTCGTCTTCAAAATCCTCAGTAAAAAATTAAAATCTATTTACAACTGAAGCAATATAAGTAATTAAACTCACATATTTTATACATAGCTTTACGCTCTAGGTGAAGTTGAATAAAATCATGGCAATCAACTTAAAGTTTACATATGTAACTAATATTAAAAATTATTATTAAAATATTAAGATTAAATTAAGTTCTCACTATGGTAACTATGAAATTATTGTATTTCGATTTTATTCATTTAAATTTAAACTTTGTTATTTCCAAATACAAACATACATACATGCATACGTTTTTTAAATTAATAACTCTCATGTGTTCGTTTCTTATCTCTGTATACAAGATTTTACAAATATTCAAACCACACGCATTTTTTTTGCATAAAATGTGGTAACAAAAATCTCTTGCTACAATGTAATTTGCAACAGAAAAAATTAAAACTTTCATGATATAATTTCATTTGGAAATTCTCGTTTTAAATCTTCTTCAATACTTTTATGCGGACTTTAAATTTTCACTTAAGTTACATTCATACATATATGTATGTACTCGTACATATATGTACATATTTTAAATTTTATGTTAGAATGATGGTGTGGATTGTGAAATTATCAAAAAATTTTCTAAAATATTTATCAGACGCCCATATAAAATTTACATACATAAATATTGTATAATATTTTATAGTTCACTTATAGAAACAATAGAGATGCATATTTTGATAATCATATTCATATCCACAATTTTTATAAGATTTATCTGAAAATTGAATATTGAAAAATTAATTTAAATCTTTCATAGTTTGTAGATGACTTAATGAAAACAAAAAATATTTCGAAGACTTTAACTAACGCCATATGTAATGCCATACATATCTATCAGGCCATCAAGCTCAGAGAGCAAATCAAAAATAAATTTCAAATTTATATGGAGTTTAAATGGAAGGTGTGTGATTTTGGAAATTGAACAATATTATTAGCTCAATCCATTGGTAAATTCCATCTGAAAAATGCATTTAAAAAACAAAAATTGCAATTTTTAGCGCAGACAACCTTTCTTGTCTTCCAAATGAAAGGGTACTGAGTTACGGAGTAAAATTTTTGAATAAAAAATAAAATTTAAAAATAAATTGAAAAAAAAGCAAAAAAATTAAAAATTATTATCTAGATGGCTTTTAAAACTATACTAAATAAAGTTAGAATTATAAAGAATACTCAAAAATTTCACAAAAAAAAATAAAAAAAAAATTTCAATCGGCATACTTCGAAAACATAAAAGAGTGAGAATTGTTTTTGTATATTTTTCCGACATAATTCGGAAAAAAATAAATTCAGTTTGGTGGCATGGTACATATAGGTGGCATTACTTTAACAAAAAATTTTTCAATATGTTTTTTTTTGTAAATCTTGTTTTAAAGAATTAAAATATAATTGTTAGAATTTTCAGATTTCAAATCATTCACAGTTGCTGTATAAAATATCATTTAATAAGAAATATAACAAGAATTTAATTAAATAATTTAAAATACAAAAATTAGATATGGAAATAGTGATAAACATGCCTTTAAGATGAATTATTCATTCAAAATATTTATGTAATTGAGTGTTGGAAGGAAAACATAAAAACATGCACAGTGACCAAGTTAAAGAATCTGCAGCACACCCTCGAGAACCATATTCTCCTCATGAATTCGTGTCCTGCAAAATCTGCAAACATCTTCACTTTTAAGGACCAGCCTCTTAAGTTGACCCCTCACACTTGTATAGAAGCAAACTAACACTTTCAATAATGCTGTAAAAGTTCATTTTTGTATAACAATCGACTGGATTCTGTTTCGACAAGACTATTATTTTATGAATTAAGTATCACTTTCAAAAACCAAAGAGCTCTTATTCATTTTTCAAAAGTATTGATATTTACAGTACAAAATCCAAATTTCAAAATTTGGCATATTCTTAAAACTACCTGCCACTTCGAATAATGTGTCATAGATGAATGATTTTTTGTTTAACCCGTTAAATACTAATAACGAATACACAGAACCATCCAAGTAATCAATATATTAAATATAATAAAATATTTTCCGAATAGCATGTGCCAAGACGAACACAGTAAATTACATATTCTTTTTTCGGTTGTCTTTCTTAAGATATGTCCAATTCTTACATTTTTATTTTTAGAAAGACCTACTTTGAAGCTTCATTATTTAAGAAGTAGGAACCAAAAAAGAAAATGTCACAAGATATGTATATCTTCTAAGTAATCTTTAGATTACTTAGAATGAGATTAATTAGTTGCTAATTTTGGTCAATATTTTGTAAATGACTTTCCGAATACAACGAAATAAAATCAAATCTTATAATTTACGTTATTGCCATAAATAATTTTCCCTTTCATAATTTTTTTCTTACTTATTTTACCCTAAAGCACATTAAACTCATCTGTTGACCAAGCATTCATCATCTAAGTAAAGAAAATTGGTCCGCTTACCTATTCGTTTACCCAAAAAAAAAAAGCAAAATCTATTTTTCTTTATAACAGATGACGTGACCATAAACAATATTTATTTTATTAAATAAGGATTTACACTTTTTATAAGATTAGCCCTCATTTTTCATTTTAATTGTATTTAGGTCACCTATGAAACTCGTCTTTAATAATGACGATGGCCATTTATTATCTCAGAAATATGTCTGGATTTAAAATAGACAAAAAAGGAATGGATAAAGAGGGGCGCCATCTCAGCTGTGTTTTATCAAAAAATTTAATTCATTGCATTTCACAAATTTATAAAAAGGAAAAAAAAGGAAAAAATATGGTGGGATCGAAATCAGATTGCTTCCTTCTTTTTATTTAAAATTTAGTGTGTAATTTATAAGGTGAACTTCGCTTTATACTCCTATTGTACAACAATTACATTTTGTATTGTGGTTTTAAACGGTTTGCGTATAATACGCGCTTGAAGTGTTTTGCCATTGCCATTGGCACAAAATATTTAAAAGCTGATTGAAATTATTGAAAACTTTGATATGATCTTATCTATTAAATTTTGTAATCTGCGAACATAATAGTAGACCCTTTAATTATTTAAAATTTAGATCTCTACAATAAGTATAAGAATGAAACTTATTGTAGGGCTAGTGAATTCAAAAAATATTTTAGAACGTTCAAGTTTTATTCTTGTTTGAAAAATAATTATAGATGAACAATAATTTTGAATACTTGTCCTGCAAATAAGTATGTCGGCTTTAAAACTAGAAAAACAACTCGAAATGCAAAATTCTTCATATTGGAATTTAGTTTTTATTCTTATCTAGTGAAAGTAGCGTTCTATTAACAATCTACAATTAACTACTCACTGTCACTAATTTTAAATAAAATTAATGCAGAAAATTGGGATCTTTTTAGTTTGTTTTAGGAGTAAATGTATAAATTTCACTAGCGTTATTCGATCCATTTACCACAGACTTGTTAAATTCCTTCCCAAGCTGACTGTAAATACAAGTATTGGTGTTTAAGCATTGGTGACTGACAATATTTTTTACAGTCGCAAAATTTTTTAAAATGCTTAATGTCTGAGCTTGGTTTGGTTATTAAATTTTATTTAGTTATTATTAAAAAGTAAAAATTAAGATTTAATCTCATAATACAATCTTTTTTATTTCTTCTAGTTAATTAATTCAATATCTTAAAAAGTAAAACTTAAAAACTTATCTAAAGTCATCAAATTATCTTCGACAATTGCAAACTTTTCTGCTATCACACCAACCACCTTTAAATCCTTTTAGAAGACAATGAGCAGCACAAAGTTGTTCATTTGCAAGTAAATCACAAGTTGCACGTTTTTGACGCAATCCATGTTGTAAATCAGAATCAAAATGTAATTCTTCACCAGCATCTAGGTTACTATCAATTTCAAATGGATAAGCAATTGTCATTGCAATAATGACGGCAAATATTGCAGCAAAAATTGTGAATTTCATTTTCTTCAAAATATTTTTGAAATACTTGAAATATTTGTGATTATAAAAAATCTTTGTTTGTTAATCTTGAATTGAGAATAACTGAACTGATTATGATATTGAAATTAAGTGAACATTCAATTTTATATACAAATTTTTCAACAAGAGCCATCGTCTTTATGGAATCCCCCAAGCTAAGATTTTGTTTAAGATTTTTTTAGGAAAATAATAAATTCCACATAATCGACAATTGGGATTCACCTATTGGGAATTTTCATCACAATCAATTACATTTACTGATTGGCAAAAGTAGAAAAAAATAATTTTTTTCATTCTCAGAATAAGGTCATCAATACAGTTCATATTACGAATATTAATGATAAGCATTATTTTTAATTTCACACTTGTTCTACCACTTATAGATATACATAGTATATTAATAATTATGTCATAAATTATTGTATTGTGTTGAACTTTGTTTCAAAGTCAATAAATATTTATAGTAGCACACATATTGTATATTCGAATGATGTCTAGCTTTTTCGTGTTCTCTGAAACGTAAAGATTTATACATATTCCTATGTTTTACACATATAGGTGTGTATACAAACTTATATTATCATTAATTGTTTTTGTATTTTGAAAATTGAATAAAATTGTTCGGTAACACAAAAATTGCATATGTTTAGGCGAAATAACGAGTCCAATAGTGACGACAAGTTTCTCTTTATATAAAATTAATAATTATATTCCAATTTCAATCATATTGCAAATAAATCTAAACAAAATAATAATTAATTTTTTTTTTTGCTTTTTGAATAATTCCTGTTTTTTGAAGTAGCTATGTTATTAAAAAAAATTTCAACAAATCAACATTTCAGCTGGTTGCCTGACAAGGTGATTGTGTATAATTCAATTTAATTTTTTAATCAATATTTCCTTAAGTATATGTACATGAGAGGCTCTCGAACGCATACAATTGACTTGGGTATAATGTTCAATTAAAAATAGTTTGAATAAATAGGAAACATATAGCAATTCGATCGAACATCCCTTCAACCTTACTTGTAATAAAAACATATATTGAGCTGTCATAAACGCAGGCGCGGTCCTGATGTATTCGTCGCCCTAAGCGGTTCCTAAAAAGTGCGCCCCCCCCCCCCCGCCCCTCCACCGTTTCACCTATTTTATTACTGTGAACAAAATTTAATAGGCATTGCGCATTGTGCATCATAAAGCACTTTCTTGTAACCTTATTATGCTGAATTATATAATTAAAGTCTGGAACTAAACTTTTCAATTTTTTGTTTTATAAATTCAAAAACAAGGTAGGTAATTTATTTAACTGTATGTTTTTTTATGAAGTTATGATTAGATTTATATCAATCATTTAAACTTGATTTTTTGATTTTAACAACCAAAAAATTTACTTTTTGACGTTAGTGAAACTTATTGTAAAAGGTTCTATGAAAATTATATCAAATGAACTTTTTCAAAGCTTATTTGAATATGAAAAAAAGTAGAAATTTATTTTTATTTTTATTCGTAATTTTAAATTTACGAATAAAATTTGGCTTTTTATTTCACTAATCGCCTAAGAATTTAAGCAGCGTACGAGTATAAAAAAAGTTTCGACTTGCATTCAAAAATTTAAGGAAAATCAAAGTTTCGTTCTAAAATTTATGACTTGAAAACTAAGCTTTTTATGTACATTGGTACAAGCTTTTATGCTGTTCATTAATTTTTTTTGATTTTATTAAAATAAATCCATTTTTAATTTTGGAGTTAAATGTGTGAAACAAATTATTGCGCCATTTCATTTTACTTTTATTGTTTGCATGATTTACACAAGATCAATTCAACATAAAATTGTTAATATTCGCTTGATTATTAAACAACATTTTTCCAATTCAATATAAGTACAGGTATCCCTCGTATAACACGGCACTTGTATAACACGTTTTCGATATTACACGGTATAAAATTTGCGACTTTTTTAACACGATTTTCGATATTACACGGAAATTTTTTTTTAAATTTTGATATTCAACACAACAAAAATGGGATTTCCCCTAAAAATAATAACAAATACTTAAACATACAAAATACATTTCGTAATATGTACTTGAATAATTTATATTCTCTGTCAAGCCACTTGTGTTTTTCACTTTGATAAAGAAAGATCGTTCAAGTTTCAACTAACTAAAGGAAAATATTAATGTCAAATATTTTAATTAATTCTAATTAATGAATAAAAAAAATTAATTATTTCTAATTAATTTTAATTAATGCTAATTGTTGATAATGCAAGTAGCCATACTAAGGAATTAGATCACCCAAACGTAAAAATTGTTTTTCTGCCACCTAATTGTACATCGTTGATTCAGCCCTTAGATCAGGGAATCATATCAACACTGAAAGCATACTATATACGTCTATCATTTGAAAAAATTTTTAACAGACTCGAAAGTGATGGAAATGCAACCCTTCTTCAAACTTGGAAGGAGTTTTCCATTTTAGACTGCGTTACAACTGTAGCACTAGCTTGTAAGGAATTAAAAAGAAATACACTTAATAGGTGTTGGAAATCTTTGCTACCTCAAATGGTCAATACAGAGAATGTTGGATCAACTTTGGAAGATGAATATAATAGAATAATATCCGTTGCCTCTAACTTAGAAGGGGATGGGTTTGTCGATATGAATATTCAAGACATAAGAGAGCTGTTCGAAGAAAAAACCTTGGATGAGGAAGAGCTCATTGCATTATTGAATATATCCAATTTTGATCAAAACGAAAACTTTAGCTTTATCGCTCCTAAATTAAGTTTAGCTGACGTGCAAAAAGGTATAGCGTTAGCTAATGACTTAGAGAATCATTTCGTTAACAAAGATTCTTCAGCAGTTCGTTGCGGAAAATTTAAAAGAGATCTCAGAAGTTGCTTGGGTCCTTATAGAGAAGTTTTGGCCCAGTTGCAATCTGATTTTGTAGCTGCTTCATCTGATGAAGAAATAACTAGTGACGAGGATTTTCAAGCAAATATGAAAAAAATTAATACTAAGTCACGGGTCATTTTTGATGACAGCGATGATTCAAATTAATCTAATGAAATTGTTTCATTACGATTTATACATTATGAATTTATATTTTTATTTTTGTTCGTTATTACTTATGATTGAATTTATTATTTATTTATATTAAAAAAATAAAGTTAATAAGTTTTTCATTAATTTTTTTATGAAATTTCAGATTTTCTAAAATTTACCTCTCGATATAACACGGAGCATGTTTTCGATATTACACGGAAAATACATTAGTTTTACAGTCTCGTTTAACACGGTTTCGATACAACACGGTTTTTATATAACACGGTCTCGATATTACACGGACAAAAAAATTTTCTTGAATTGATGTAATTACGTTATTTATTGTACCTAACAATATTATGTACATAATTTGTTATCTTTTTAAAAACCTCGTATACCACGGTTTCGATATAACACGGAACCAATTAACCGTGTTATAGGAGTGATACCTGTAGTAGATAATATTACCAATTAATATATAATTCTGTGATTGATAACATTTTTTTCAAAAACGAAAGCAAAACATAGTAGTAGAAATTCATAACAATCATGTAACTTTGAAATTCATTCAAAATATTTTGTTGTTAAACAAAAACAAAATATTGGTATACACAATCTCAATATCAAGCTATGCATTCCATTATTTAAGAATATTGCTCTCATTCTCTTTTTCTAATTTCTTTCTATTCTCATTCTTAATTTGTGTTTTTTTTGTTTTGTTCTTGTTGTTTACTAATGCAATAGTATACAGAAAAGTAATACATTATAATAATGTGTTTGTTTGTTTGGTGAGTGGGCGCCAACTAAGCAAAAATAAAATTTTGCATGTATGAAACAATTTAAATATAATGTGTACGAACGAGTGTAGCCACTAAGCATAATAAAAACATTGCTTTGTGATATAATTATATGTGTACGAGCGAGTGTTGATAGGGAGCAATCTCAGCAAAATAAAAATCTTGCTTTATGAGATAATTATATGTGTACGCATGAGTGTTGATCTTATTCATATTAAACAATATAAATTATGTGTGCGTGTGTATTTTTGAATATTTTTATTTTTTGCGTATCTTGCTTCTATGCATATTATATGATTTCACTTATGTATATGTAGGATTGAATGTGTATAGCTGTATGAAATAATATTTTCTGGGTATAGGCATAATATGCGAATTTATTCTAGTATGTATGTAAAAGGAAAAATTAATATTTGCAATTCTGATGATTCATACATTTTAAAAAATATTTTGTGTATTCGTACAATAAATAAAAATAAAAGAGTAGTTTAGAGTAAGAAAATGTGTGAATAATTTTCATTCTATGAACATTTCATTGTACGGAAAGGAAAATATATGAAGATCAATACTAAGTGTTTTGCGTAACTGACCGTTTTTTTTCATGCACATTTTTTATATTATTAGCAATAAAATGTTATGTTTGTATGTAGGTACATTTTATCAAGTAAATTTCGCTGTAAATTGAATTAAATTTGTATTAAAATTTTTTTTTTAAATTTATGGTTTTTTAAAGTTTCTAATGGCGCCCCTGCTTTTCTGTCGCCCACTGCAAATGCATACTTTGCATATATGAACCGTCCGGTCCTGCATAAACGTTATGATCAACATGATATTTGCATTTTAGCTTGCTGTCAATTACCAAGTCCACCAATAATTCTCTAACTTTACATAAATTCTATAAAACACTAAAGTTCAAACTCTGGTGTGTTTGTTCATAACAAGCATTCATCAAATCATCAGAAAAAATCTGTATTTCCCTTTGTAAACCCAATCGAGGTACTGACTATTAACATGAAGTTTATAAAAAGATAGGTTTGATAACTGACCCTTGTAGAACTTCTATTTAACTTCTCAACTTAATATTGTATTGTATTCTGTCAATCTCAACTATTTGTCTTATATCTGTTAAATATGTGCTTAAGTATGTACTGTATGTTTTATATTCCGAGAAGCTTAGGGTTAAAATTTTACCAACAATACGCCGAGACCGTGAATCTTTGATCTTGGTGACCGGTTAAGAAACTACAGTGCTTGATGTAGAACAACATTATTATTGTTTAAGATAAATGCTAATTAGAGCCTTTTCAAAAATTTTCTATAGAGTAATGCCGAAATTTGCCTACAATAAAAATAAGATTCTAATAAAAACAGTTAAAAGTACAAAGTGTTAAAATAACTTTAACATTTTGCTTGGGCCCCGATGTGCAAATTTGATATCTGAAAGAACTTTATAGCTTCATTATTATGCACATTCATTTTCTTGACATAACATGGCATGCTAAATTTACACACATATACAACTCGAAATACATTTACCTGTGTAGTTTAACGAGGCTAAGTTAAATTTCGCCCATGCAATATTGTAAAGTCCCAAATAATGTTGTTTGATGTTCGAAATTTTTCGTAAATTAGTAGCAAAATACTTGAAAAGTAAAGAAGAAATATTTTCAATCAGTTACAGTGCAATACTTTAAAAGATGGAAACTGGAATTGTATAAAATTGATAAAAGTAATAACCAAAAATTTATAAAACTTTTATTTGTCTGGACTCTAGAGCACTCGAAAGGAATAGTAAAAGACTCATTGTTATAGTGATGTATTTTAATTAAATCTAAGATTGCCGTGTTATATTTATTGGAGAACTATTTGAACGATTCAATTAGAATATGATCTTCGAGAGTGTTGATTATGCGTCTGATTTTGAATATTCAATATTAACACTAATAAGATTTTGACAATGTCTCTCTACTTGATCACTTTTTCATTTAGTTCTTTTTAACCTCTTCGTCAATATATAAAACGTTTATATGTTGTTGCGCATAGTTTAAAACTGATGCTTTAGGTGCTATTATTGAACAAAACGTTTGAGTAAAATTTTATGCAGGCCGTAACGCACTTTATTTATTTAATGTACATAAATTAAATAGTTTTCCAGTATAGTACGTACCACACTTAACTGCGACAGTAACATTATTTGAAACTTTCTTCAAATGTTCTTAAAATCAAACTTCATCGAAAAAATTATTATAAACTTCAACTTATTGAACTTCTTCCAAACATATTTTTGACCTTAAAATTATGAAAAAATGATTTTTCTTATCGACTTATTTAGTACAGGTGATTACCCCAGCTATTCAATTGATTTCAAATCTGTTGATTGTATTGGATGCATAAAATAACTACACCAAAGGCAGTTATTATGTTGTGTAAATTTATTATAAAAATAAATCGAAATACTAAATAGTAGAATTAATCTAGAATAATAAAAAAAAATTCTTTTGAAATACAAATTAAGACCAAGGGGATTTCCTTGTACTAAACCGCATATTTTTTGATTAAAAATTTTTCTATAAAACTGAAGATTTTTGTGTTTGAAATCAGTTTAAACATTGCTGTTGAAAATTGCAAAACTAAATTAATTAAAAAAAATAATATTTCTTACTAATATTTAAAAAAAAAACTTTATTAAGATGAAATATACAATTTTTGCTGCTGTATTTGCTATAATTTTTGCAGTTGCTGCTGCTTATCCCTATGAAACTGAAAATCATTTAGATGAAGATCAGTTATTAAATTTTGATTCGAGTTTGGAACATAATTTACGTCAAAAACGCGCAACATGTGATTTACTTGCAAACGAACAACTTTGTGCAGCTCATTGCCTTGCTCAAGGATTCAAAGGTGGTTGGTGTGATAGCAGAAAAGTTTGCAATTGCCGTAGATAAAAAAATGTATATGAAACTTTAAACGTTATATTGTAATTTTTCTTATAAATAAAAAATTTGAAATATGAAGGAGACTTGAATTTTCATTAAATTGTGCTTATTAATTTTAGGGTCTTAAAAGGGATGAAATGGTAATGTTGAAGTATTTGTACTTTCGTTATGAGTCTAACAAAATAATTTGATGTTCTTATATGCTATAGAGTTCTCAAAATTTACATTTTTTTCATATCTTGTCAGCAATTTTCTTTCATTTCAATTAAATTTAAAAATTTTATAGAATTTTGAAATTTTTGCAATTTTTAAATTTAACAATATTCTTCTTTTATGTTAGAAGAATATTGAAATGAATAGTTTTTTTTACATATAGTCAATCTTCTCCCATTGAATATTCTGTAGACGAACACAATATTCGTTTTCTGTATATTAAATTTAAATTCAATTTGTTTTACAATAAATACCACAGCTCAGAATAGCATTTAAAGAATGAAAAACAATTTTGAATATTTAGACAAATTTTATATCTAGAATAAGATCATTTCGAAGTAAATTCAGTTTTATTATTATTACTGAAAAGTAATGCTATTATCAGATAATCCTTGCAATTATTGCAAAACTTTATTAGAAATTAACAAAAAGAATAACAAATCACAACAATAGTCGATAAAAAAGAATTTTTTTTATCAAAATGGTAAAATCTTTAATGTTTAGAAAAGAAAATATAAAAAAAAACACTGAAAACCTATTTTATTAGAAAAAAAAAACACAGAAAGAAAATATCATTTGAATGCTCCTTTTTATATTATCCTTGAAGGATATTTTCCAACTAAATTTTAAAAAAGATGAGGGTAGCTTGTATTTATGTATCAATTTTCTTTTATTGTAGGCAATATTAAAGCTATTGATTTTCTTTAGAAAAAACAGTTATTTTAAAAATGAGTTGTTTAAAATTCAAAATAACTAAGTCTGTTTTTTTACCCGTATGAATGTATGTTCGAAGGGTATACTAAATTTACCTTACCGTTTGTAACGCTAAGAAATAATGGTCTGAGATATAGACTCAAATGTATGTTTTTGGTCAACGTTGAATCCTGAGTCGATTTAACCATGTCTGTCTGTCTCTCTGTTAAAAACTAATTGAGCTAAGATCACTAAATTTTCACAAATGATTTCTCATATAGAAAATTATAGAACCCTATTTAAATTCGATATGTTTGAGGTACTGGTTCGGATAGTTGCCATACAACTTCAAAAGTTATTTGGCTATATCTCAAAAATTATAGAAGCTGTTATATCAAAATTTTGTACAAGCAAATATATTATTAAGTGTCAGTAATAAAAATCACTGAAATTTCTTGTCTCCTTGTGATATATTAAAAACCATTGAAATAGCAGTACAGAAATTTTGCATAAATTAATATGGCAATACGGTAAATTAATTTTCTGTCCCGTAGTCAGCTGTGGCATATTTGTTCTTCCATTAAATAAAAAATTCGTATGGGTATCACAGAGTTGACATGGTCAACTCTATTTTTCCTCATTTTTGCTAAATCCCATATTAAAAAACAAAACATTCAACATTTTTTATATACTTTACATTTCTGTAAACCTTCATAAAACATTGTATAATAACGTAAAAATGATTGTTATTCCATTGCTTTAAACCAATATAAAAGTTTTGTATAAAAAAATCCTTGTAATGTATTGTTCGTGTAATTCAAATGTAAAGTGTTATACTAAGTACAAACTATGAAAATGTATACATAAATTTACGAGAAATGCAGTCAACAATTTAAAATTTCTTGAATTCTTCAAAAATTGTAATTTTGTATTTATGTATGTAAAAAATTCATAAGAATTTTAAACTCCTACTAAAAATGTTATAATTATAGGAATAAAAAATCATATAAACTTTAAGAAAAAATATATAAAACTTGACAATAAATAATTTTTGTATGTAACTAAATACTTTAAAAAATATTCTAAAGTTTTGAATAAATTTACAATATAACACAATTCCAATGAATTTCTGCAACGGTGCCATGTTAAAATCAAATAATAATTTCCCACTTTAGTGTAACTTTTATAAAAGCAATTTACATAATTCATTACAGTTACAATTTTAGATAAAAATTCATTAAACTTAGAATTTTTAAATGCTGAAGGTGAATTTGAAAATTTTGGTGTATATATATATATATATATGTTACAGTATAACTAAGAAAGCAATTCAGAAATTATTTGCATAATTAAATTTTGAGATGAAACTTTACTACAAGAAATTTTATCGTTGGTATTTATAGTTGAACTTTACATATTATATTCATCTAACATCTTCAAATGATGAATAAATTTTCGATTTTATTATATAAATTTGAAATTTCAAACAATTTTAACTTTTATTTGTATTTATAATTATCTTTTGACTCAATAGTAAGTGTGTTCCTTTGAAATGTTAGTAAATATTTTCAACTATTCGCAAAATTAGTTGAATATGGTCTTACTCTTTTCCATCAGTTCTTAAAAATATGTCAATATTCTTAGTCTTGCAGACTAAAAGTTCTGAAGCCTAAAGTTATTTTAAAATAATTGGAGCAAAAATATAATTTTTTCGATCAAAGTTGTGGTTCTAGCACCAATAGACACTCCAATATTATATTTGATTCCGATTTGATACGGAAGTTGATAAAAAACAGCAATAATGCAGGAATTGAATAATTTTATTTTGATTTGAAGATCTTAGGTGACAATTTTTCTCTCTGGATAGCCCATTCTCTTGTGTTTTAAGTCCCAATACTGCTGCTCAATGTTTCGCTCTAAAAACAAAATGACACATAAAAAATAGTTTTGTATATACTTATCTTGAAAAGTATTTTTTTTTTTTGTAAAATCATAAATGCCAGATTTTTTAACTTTTACATATGATTTTAAGACAACTTAAATAATGATTAATTGCGCCGAAGTTGTCTTATTTCATTATAAAATTCAAATCGAATCAAACCGATCATTTGTAAAGTAGCACATTTCATTTGAACTAATGAAAACTACATATGTTTTCCTTTAAATGAACTTCGACTTAAAATCTCAATAATGATAGCTAATTTGTTGTATCCAATATGTAAAATCATTGCATACTTTTCGGATGAGAATATCAAAAATTAAATAATGCGTAAAAATAATGGTCAAATTTCAGGGCTAATCAGGAGTGTTAAGATTAATAGTTACTTATTATGTCTTTTAATAGGAAAATGCTGTTGTAGAAATTTAGAAGACAGTTTCAGAAAATAGGGATGGGAAACTTAAGATTTGTTAACTTAGTCGATAAAATTTGAGCAGTAGAGATATAAAAAAAAATTTTAGTTTTTAATAATCGTTAAAAATTTAAGCTTCGACATCTTACCGTCTTCTAATCTTACCATTTTTAATACCATTTAAAATTTTCAAAAATAAAAGCCCGTTATTGTCTATGCGTTTTCGCGGTAAAAGAAGGAAATTTCCGTGTTTATTAGTTCTGATTCAATAAGTTGTAAAAAAAGAGGATTAAGGAGTTAGAAATAAATTTCCTTCCGAAATAAATGTAAAAGGTCCGACTTAAGGAACACGGAAAGTTTGTAAGCAGTCGTACGAAAGCGCTGGCTGAGCTGATAAATCAAACCAATAAGCACATTTTTCTTTTTTAATCAATTTTGCTAGAAATGTGTTGAAAAGTAAATATTCATCATTATTTATCCCTGTATATTTTTTTACATGTATATTACCAAATCATTTGTGTAAAACTTTAATTTACCAAACATAAAAAAAAAAAAAATCAAATAAATAAAATTAGCAAAATAAACGTTCAAAATGAAATGTAAATGGGTGGCCCTGGGGAACAAAAAGTGTAAATTATAAAAGTTTATAAAACAAATAAATATGGAATACTTTTAAAACAAAAATTTCAGAAATCGTTTTAATATACATGTAAACATGTATATAACAAACATACAAATATACAAATGTACAAATATAATAATAATTACAAGTATACCTTTAATTTACACTAAAAATTCTTTTAATTTGTTTCGTAATTAACAAGGATATAACAATTTTTCTCTTATTGTGTGTGTGTATGTACACTAATTATTACTAATTTTACAAATCTCATTAATACCAACTGCTGGAAAATTATTACAAATATATACTTACATAAATACGAATATAATGTAATAAAAATATTTAAATAAAAGGTGGTTATAATAAAAGTACATTTATAATAAAATTTTATGTTAGTTTGCTTTATTATCAAATTTTATTAGGGGCAGAGGTGTATACAATATGAATTTTTATGTTATTACTTTATTCCAGTATATTTTTTAATATTTCTAAGTTTTTGTTTTATTTAGTCTAATTATAAGTATCCTTTTTCTTGTACTAGTATATAAATTGGTTTTCCTGTTAATTTTATACTTTCGAAATTTTTGAATTAAAATTATATTCTAAAGACTTCACTTATTTAAAACTTATGTATATAGTATCTGCAAAATATAATTGAATCAACATTTTTAATCCATAAAATTATGGGATTCTTTGATCAACTTCCAGGGAAATATCGCGTTAAAAAAACAAATCAACGTCTGCTATTTATTAAAGTACAGCGTGTTATTAAAAGCGCAGACCTAAGTTCTTATGTAAAAATATCTTGCTATTCCATATACCATCCTAAATGTTTCAATTGAAGACTTACTCTTCATAATGATATAAAAGCTTAATTTAGTACATATTTATATATTAATATACGTACATGCGTAAAAAAACTAGAATAATAAATATCACGCATTTTAAAAAGTGTTATATGAAAAAAATTCATACACACAAAAACCGACTGAATCGGCAGATAAACATTTTTCAAAAATAGATTATTTAAGCTTTCCTAGAATGAGGAATTCGTTTTGACCGATAACTCGACTTCCGAAATTTGGTGGTAATAACGAAAAACATATTAGTCCGGCACAGTGCACTACTATGTAGTAAAATTTAAGTGATTTGCCTACAATATATTTTTAAATTCAATGTTGTAGAAATTATATTGCATTGCGTTAAAATTCATGAGAAATTTTTAGTTAAAACTAAACAGTTATTTGACTATAACAACTAGCTAACTAGTTATTAGGTACTAACAACCATGAATTCTTTGTTAGTACCTTCCTATATAGTAAATAAGTACATCTGATAAATCTATAGGAAAAACTTTATTTAAATAACAATAATTCTTTGTCAATGCTTATTACAAAAATTGATAAAAAAAAATTGTTTATTGTTAATGAATTATTTACGTGTATTCCAACCTGGAATTTGTTTAAAGTCAATATACAAGTTCGAATAAAATACATAATGCGGCTTGAATTTTGTGTTAGCTTCTGTATTCAAATTGCAATTTTTTTAAGATAACGGAAACATCTGAAGTTCGAAAATTGCTTATAGCCTAAATTTGCATTTTATAGCTTTCCACCTTTCAGAGCAACCCGATTAATAACCTAAAATTTTAAAGACTCGAATTTTTTTTAGTATAATCATTGCATAAAAAATTATTTTTAGCGCATTTTTAATAAAATTTTACTATCATCATTGCTCAAATTTTCAGATCGGACCATAATATTAACTGAGAAACGATGGGCTAATTTTATATCTGCTTCGCTCAAATATCTATATATGTATATAAATTTTTTAGTATTCCTAAAAAGAGACTAGATTTGATTTTGTTGTTTACTAAGATTAAACAAACATAAATTATTAAATATAGATTTAAAACTTGGACATGTTTGCTTGTCAACAGATTTTTGAATTTGACAATGATATCACTTTGATAAGGTTTTTCTTTTTGCAAATCAGAGCTCTCATATCATTCTTTCTATCATATACGAAGTAAATATTTTCCATTATTCAAAAATATTAAGAAAAAATAACAGCATGTCGGTTGAACAAAACTTTTTTTACATAATAAAAAACAAATGCACAAAGAACATTTTCATCTTTTATAATAAAAATACAAAATTATGAAAATGACAAAAGTATACAAGCTCTTTCATCACAGATTTTAAGAATCTTTGTATTTCCTTTACATAAAATATTTTTTTTTAAAACATCACGTCCTTCTTCAGTGCATATATAGTGATAAAACAAAATGTAATACAAGTTATGTTTTTTATACTAAATTTTAACAAAGTGTGACAAAGTGGAAAAATTCTAATATAAGTGAAATAAAGAATACTTTTTCTCATTTAAAAAAAAAAACTTCTCTTATTCTTTTTTTAAACAAGTTTTATTGTAGTTGGTAGCTTATTTAATTTATATAAGAATTTTATTCAAGGATGCTGACGAAAATAATATGTGTGATTTAATATCTACTGAATGGCTTACAATCATGAAAAATCCGAGTGAATTTTTTAATTTATATTACCTCTATACAAGTACATTTATTAAGAAGACTACAAGGAAATTTTCTTGAAGTGATATGAGAACTTTCAGTAGTTAAACAAAATAGATTTAAAAGAAAATACTGTTGTAAAAATTAATTAAAATCTGTTGCAATTTAAAAGAGCTTTGTAACAGTTTATTTTATGCTTGTATATGTTATGTATATATTTGTTCAAGTTTAGAGTATTATCATACAATTAAGACTAAAATAGCTTCAAAAATACTTTTTAATTCTAAGTATTAGCTATTAATAAGTATTAGAAGTTTCGTAATTTTCGATTTAACAAAAGGAAACTTCTTATTAAGTATAAAAAGTAATTTTCGATTTAACCGGTTATAAGACTTCTCCATTAACAACTTCATTTATGTGTTGGACAAATTTTAATTTTGCGCCCACAATAAGCAGAAACTTACCCCGGAGTGTCAAAAATATCATCTTCTAACTGAAATGATTATGCCTCACGCCTGCACAATACGCTCTGTCATTTGATCCTCTTTCGAAGTGAGCTGACCGAGATTAATCTGATCTTTTTTAAGTGGTCCCTGGATAGATAATGTGTTTCTCTGACAGGGTACAAATCTGGCTGTTAAGCTAATTTAAATTTCATTCTCCGCTTCGGATCAAATTGTTTTGAATCAAAAAATTTCATGCTACACTATAAATTTGTGGATCAGTTTTACCGTAATCTTCCAAAAATCTGGGACTTAAAATTTTTTTGTGTGTCTAATCCGTTTATCGATTTTTATATATTGCAACCGTATAAAAGTGAAACATAACTAATAATATTAAAATTATTTTGCACATACATAATAATCGGCGTATCTGCGAAAGTAAATGAGATAGCGAAAATCTGATTATATATACTGAAAAATCATCGTCGAAAACCTATGAAAGTGGTCTTAAGTCAGAAATTTCAAAAGTGGCGTATGGATCAAAATAACACTCAGCCGACGATATGTATATAGCCAACTTCATTTTTAACATAGTCTGTTTTCTCAGGCGACTCACAAAAATGTTTGTTTTTTATCCACTGTTGTTATTTAATATTTGACGTTGTTTAGGCACTGCTCATACATACATTTATGAAATACAATATATTCTCTTAAATAAGAAGAATCCCGAAAGTTTTCATAGATGTACATATTATGTACAAACTTACATAATATGTACTTTATAGAAAATCAAGGAATGATTTGGATAATTTTATCTTTGCAATCGTGATTATTTTACCCGGCTTTCTATAAGGAACCAATCCATTTTGTAAAATCTACGTACATACGTATGTTATATGTATTAACTACTACATAACTACATAATTTGCTTGTTAACTACATATCGTAGTTAACAAGCATCAGATAATATTTTTATTTGCTCCCGAATAGTCACATAAATTTAAATTTCCTAACTTTAGAATGTAATAAAGTTGGGTCAAACCAATGCTTTGTATTGTAGCACTTTTCCCTTCAACAAGTGAAAATTCTGCTTTTAAATACAGTCTATGTATACCTATCACATTATTAAAATTATTTTCATTCATATACGAAACTATTTCTAGGATTGCGTATATTTAGGATGACACATATATGCAGTCTTTGAATAAAGCAAAAATTAACATAAAAAAGGGTTAACATAATGCTCGATTTTAAGGGTTAATTGTGTGAGTTAAGAAAAATAATTATATTTTTTAATGTCATGGAATTTACCGTTAGTTTTTTGCGTTTATAAAAATTTGGAAAGCTTGCGGTTTCGGAAATATAAGGTGTCAAAAATTCAAATTTTACGAATTTCAAGAGGTGATAACTTGAGAGGGGGTGGAGATGGAAAAAAATTTTCTTCTAACGAAATGAACTATTTGTAAATGTCTAAAAGCACCTAAAATTTCAAGGTTCTACAGTATGGGGTGTAGAAGAAAAACGACATCAAAAATTTGGAAAAAAAGGAGTTTAGATAACGGTAAATTTGAACGGCCATTTTGTTTTTCTAAAGTTTAACTATAGTATACCGCGGTAGGAAAAGCAAGCCACTGCCCTTCTGCGTTTGCAAAATTTCAAAAGTGCTTATGGTTTTATTGCAACAAATATTTAAAAAAAGCCATTTTTAGGGTTTTGGAGGGGTATAACTTCTAGAGGGGGGGAGATAGGTAAAAATTTTGTTCTACGGAAATAAGTTCCTTGTGAAGATCTATGTACGTATGAAATTTCAGCTTTCTATCTTCAAGGGTGTAGAAGTTTTGTAAACAGACACACGGACAGACGGACGGACGGATGGACGACAGAGTGAAACTAATAAGCACTTTTTTCAAAAAATTTTTTGCTTATAAAAATTTTCAAAAAATGAAAATATTTTATAAGCAAACTTTGACGCTACAAGAGTAGTGCTACAAGTATTTTCTGTTACTACACACTTTCAAGATAATGCATTGACGTACGCTTCAAGGAATACAACGCATAAAATATTTTGCTTCTTTGGTTGATTTCTTATTTGTCATATTAAATAAAAAATATTAAAAATAAATAATCTAAGTACACATTAAAATAAAAATTGTCATTTTCAAAAAAATTTTTATTCAATTTATTTCTTTTATTGAATAATAATGTTGCTTTTAAATACAATGAAAAAAAAAATTTTATTATAAAATTTTAATTGTGTTTTTTCTGTTTTTTTTTTGTGTCATTATAGTTTATATAACAGCCCATTATAATAATGTAGTTGGAATTGAACGCGTTTTCAAAAAAAAAAATTATTTGCCTGTGTAAACACAAAAACATCAAATAGTAGTAAATGTAATTGTAGTTTGTGTATAATTAAAAATGAATAAACAGTGTGTAAATATTTAAAATATTTGTGATTAAAAAAATTGAGAATTAAATTGAAAAAAAATATATGTATGTACATATATATGCGTATGTAGGTATATTGCTATAACCAACATAAAATAAAAATCAATTAAATTTGGAATTGGAAAAAAACCGCTATAACCGTGTCAAACAAATAAATAAATGTGCTTTTACTTTTTGTAGATTATTTTATCGTAAATGTGTGTTCATTTCTTTTGATTTAAAAAGATAAATTGGTTTGAATAAATTAATTATAAATTCTATTTAAACATGTTCAATATTACATTTAATAGAATTTTTAGTAAAATTTCAATATTTGAATTAAAATTATGATTTTATTTATTAAATGTTTGCAGAAATTCTATATATAAATAAATAAAAAAAGCTAATTAAAAGTGACTTCATTTGGTTCTTGTGTCCGTCGGGACCCTAACGAGGGCCTCATCATGGATGAGGCACCTAAAAAGGGTAACCCATCATTATCAATAGATCGGGCAGCATTTCTTTTACTGCGTGTTAAAAAGGCATTCAAAAGAAAGCGTCAACAAAGGAAAGAAAAATTGTAAGTATATTTTTTAATGAAATTTTTATTTTGTAAAAAATTTACTTATTAAATTTTAAAAAAATAATTATTAGGATTACTAAACGAAATTCTTATTTCATTTTCATTATGAAAGGGCCGGTTTTCACTTACAAATTTTTCAATATTCTGTGAATAATTTATTAGATTATTATTGTTTCTAAGAATGCACCACTAATTACAAAATTTAATTATTTCTTAAGAATTACAATCCAATTGTAATTATTTTTCATGAAACCTAACCTTATTTTTTTAGTACTGTAGTCTGTGACATCTAATTTCAATCGATTTCACAGCCTACTTAACATTTTAGAATTTTAAGCATAAATAGAATATAAAGCTATCAAGAAATTTTCAAATTTGAAAAAAAATAGTATTTCAAATTTGAATTTTAAAAGCAAATGTTTTTTTTGTGTTCATATTTCAATTGAAAATAATTATGAAAAATACTAATTCCATCTATTATAAAAAAATCGTAACCACATCATCAATGCATTTATTCGAAATGGTGCACTTGTTTTCAGTTTCCGTAGTAGTTATTCAGTTTCCGTAACTCATAAGTAGTTTTAAAGTGCAGTTGGCATACTGCTACTTAATCCAATCAATAAAAATAGTTAACTCGGCTTTAACTCTGGTTAACAATAATAATATAATAGCAGTTATAAACTCGGCTTTAAAACTAGTTGAATTCTTTTTTCAAATAAAGTTTTGCTAACAGTACCTCACTTAATGTCATATATAATAAGCCACCAAGCTCGAAGACCAAATCGAAATTATTTTCTAAATTTGTGTGAAAATCGCAAAGATTGTTGGAATTAGCGTGACTAAATATATAATAACCAAATTTAAAAAAAATCGGCTTGTAGATTCGCTAGAAAAATGCATTGTGCATATTTTTAAATGATCGTATCATGCATATTTTTAACCTATCAAATGAAAGAATAAGTAAACGAGTTTCAGAGAAAACATTTTGATTTAAAAATTTAAAAAAGAAAATTCAAAGCAACTTCAACAATTTTTATTTTCTACTTAGGAAATATATAAAAAAAATAATTATAATAATCCAGTAGCTTATTCAGACTGCATGAGAATAACATGTTATTCTGCTCGGCTATCATAATATGGAAAATTGAATTGTCACTACATAAGCTGTTTTCGTTTGACCGTAAATTTGTTTTGGTCAATATTTTGTTCATTTAAAAGTTTTCAAAAAATATTTTTATATTTTGAAATATTTTTGGATTTGAAATTACAAAAAATTATAATATGGATTTAATTTTTTGAAATTTCTTTCAGAATTTCCTCTGGCTTAATGAAAACATCCTAAAAATAAATCATTCACAATAGAAAAACATGCTTTAATTTGACAAATTTTTCCATAAAAATTTTTGGTTAGACACTATACATAACATGCTTTTCGAGAATAACATATCATTCATTGTAGTTTGAATGCGGTATAAGCGGCTTTTGAAAACATGCAAAGTAAAACGAAAATACCCAAAAATTTAACAAAAATATTTCAATCGGAATACTTCAGAATATAAAACAGTAATTAAGCATTTTTTAATTCGGAATACTTTGGAAAATAATTTCAGCTTGATATGGCCTGATAAATAAATATGGCGGTAATCTCAGTACAAAGGCAAAAAATACAAGTTATTTGGTCGAAAAGTTGCTACTTTTAAAGACACCTTACGTAATCCGAAGTACAAAAATAATAAAAGCAACTCGGTTAAATTTTTATTTTAATATTAAAATAAATTTTCTTTTCAGTTAATGTTTTTGAACAAAAAACTTTTTCATTTGCATAACATAAGGTGCAAAAAATGTTTTCTTTTTTTTCACTCAAACCTGTCATAAAAATTAAGTAACTAACAAATAAGAGTACAGAAAAGTAAAGTATGTCAGGATAATGACTAAAAATTAACAAAACAAAAATGAATATTAACTTTTATTCAGGAAAGTTTTCCTTTTTCAATTATAACACACATAAAACATCAGAAAATAAACTCTGTGAAAAAAAAAGTTAAAAAAACAAATAAGTTCCATTTGTTTCAAAATTTTAAGGATATGCTTTTTTATATTTACTTTTTTTTACCATGCCACATTAAAACCAAAAATGTGTTGGTGTACTACATCTATTTTATATACCTACGCCTGAAAATTGTTGCATTAACAATTTGTCAACGTTTCTTTATTTCAAAAGGGTATAGGAGATCTGCAACGTATGTATGCAAATTTTAATTTGTTCTACGAAAAAAAAAGTTTTCTTTTTTTTTTTGAATAATTTCCAGTTAGCCTCTTTAATTATAATTTGTATATTCTTTAAAATTGAAAGAAAAGAGCAATTAAATGTTTTAAATAAATTAAGTAGGAAAACTTTTAATTAATAAAATACTGCGAGCACTTATTAAAATAACATTCATATAGATACAAATATACATTTTGTGAGTTTAGTATTTAAAATATTAATGTGTGATTTATATTATTAAAAAATATTTGGTAGAATCTTAAACCTTATTAAGCTTTAATAATAGGAAAAACGTTAAATAAATAACCAAATTAAATAGGTTAGCACAGCGTCTCCTTTCAAAAAGCATCAAAGTGGCCCGGGAACATCCGTCCGTCATTCTAAATTACTTAAGTTTAGAGTGACAGGCTGATTTCTCTGTAATGTATAAAAAGCACAGCATTTTCACAATTCTTAACCAAACATACCCTATTTTTTGTTAGAATCTAGAAAATGGTTTGTTGCATTAAAAACTCCTGTCTATAATAAATATTGCATAAAATATAAAATATGTATGTACGTAAATTCGTTCAATTATTATACTCGTCTTAAATAGTAAAATAAAAAGGTCCTGAATGTTATAGAAACATTTATCAACTATCATAAAAGATAGTTTCCTCAGAAGTATTACAAAAAATCAAATATTTTTTATAACGATTTCGATTTTCTATAAATTTAAATTTATTTTTACATAAAAATATTTATAATATTTTTTGTAATGGAAAGTAAAAATAAAATATTTTTACTTAAGTATTTTATGTTTGAAAAAATTTATACATAATATATGTACCTATTTCCTTTTCCAATATTTGAAGATACTTATGTATATCTTGAATTATTTTCTTGTTTACAATGCTATATTTAAATAAAATATATAAAAATTCAGTTATTTATAATGCATATATATGTATGTATATGCGGGTATAATGAAAATTTACCTAACGTTAAGTTTAAAATTTAAAAATCACAAAAAAGCCTTGGGTCATAAACTGAATGAGGACACGTTGCAAGCAAATTTTCAGTATACTTATACGAAACAAATTGAACAATAAAAAAATGTTAAATGAAAATTGAAAATGAAAATGATTTTATGTATTTTCGAAATTGCCTCAATTGATTTGTAAAAACATGCTCAGTTCTCATATTACCGTACAAAACAAACAAAGAAATTTTCTCTAAAAAATTTTACGAACTCCATGACAATTACTTATTTTTAAAATTATTTATCTTTAACATAAACTTTTCAACTTAATTCTGGTGCATGTCCAATGGACACTTTCTTCAAATGCCAGTCTCATACAACTTTGTCCCAGATTTTTGAACAGACTGACTAACAATTAAATTGAAATGAAAAATTGAAATTTTTTCTACCAACTTTATAGCAGACAAAGTAAAAGAGATAATGAATAAATTTTTGGGACAGGAAACTGAAAAAATAAAAATAAGAAAAATAAAACTTTTCTTTTATTTGAAAAAGCAAAAAAAAAATTAATATCGGAAAAACTTTTTACCATTTCAGTTTTATTTCCTTTGTTTTCTTTTGTTTTGGTTATGGTTTTCCTTAAACGTAACTGTAATGAATTTCGATTATTTAACAACCAAAAATTTCATTTTCCAACTAACCTGAATTCCATTTGCCTCAAATTTTTCGTTTTTGTTATGAAAAATTTAAAATTTTTCAGTAAAAAGTTTCTGTTATTGTCATTAAAAGGTCAAAAAAAGGTCAATTTAGATAGTATATAAAAAAAATTGTGATTTGAGTTCTTTAAAAATTTTTATCTTGTGTTGCTGCACACCGTTTGCCTAAAAATATTTCTATTAAAATAGAAATAAAATAAATGAAACTTTTTAAATTTTTCTTGATTGTGATTTTGGTTTGATATTGCAGTATTATTGATTAAAATTTGTAAATTATAAGGTCTAATTGATCATTGTTTAAGGTAGATTCTAAAATTTTTTGAACCTCAGAATTAGAAAAATGGCAAAATCCTAGTTTTTTTTATTTAAAATTCTGATCACTTGAATCTAAGTTGACATTGTCTTGAACCAGAGAGTGACGACATTCCTATGAATTCATTAAATCTTAATATATAGGATAAATGTAAATTTATTAAACATTTACAAAACGAAAACTATGTGTGTTTACACAATTAATTGGTTCATATTTTTGACAACTGATTAAACTTTCATTCATCATTTATTAATTGTAGATAGTCTCTTATTTTCAAAAGAAACATATTATCAAAATTTTGTTATTGCTAATGATTTTCTCATAGAAGTATTTTTCTATTGCTTCAAGTTTATTATTTCAACTTTAACCAATAATTTGTCATACTTTAAGATTTAATAATTGTTTGTATAAAATATACGAATTAAATTTATACAAATATATAAAAATAATATGTTATTTAATCCAAAAAGATCGACTTTTAGATCAAAAGTTTTCTTTTCATTAAAATATCAAAAATTAATTTTGTATACAAAATGCCGGATATGATTCTGTCCGCATTTGATACATATTTTTTTACTTTTTGCTGATGTTATTGATTTTTTAAGATTTCGAAATCGTATTGAATTGAAAAATATATTTGTACGTACATATAAATATTAGTATATTAAATTACTTACATATATTTATATAAAAGGTGTTCCAAAATTCATGTCAGATTTGAATTTTGTGCTATTTGTGCGGTAAAATGTTGCAAACCAAACAAAAATACAGCGTGACAGCTGAAAGTTCAGGGTTATTAAAAATGAAACGTCACACAAAAGAACAATGCATTTTTATTGTGGATTAATACTTTGTAAATAAGTAATAAAAGGTTTTTGAACAAAATCATCTTCAGTGATGAGGCTCATTTTCTTCATACATGCCTCGTTAAACCAGTTTACATTATTGATTCGTTACTTATTTCTTATACTGTTGAGTGTTGCTAATATTATTCCCGAATTTATATAGAAATTTATATCAAAAATGTAGAAATGGCTAAAAAAGAGACAACTATTGAACTATATACCAACTCTTTGAGCTATACTGCTTTTGCTTAAAAACCTTTTAAGAATTAGATTGTTTTTATCGCACGCCCTGAAAAATTTTTAACTTTCATTTCTTGTTAACTTCATAACTTTCACAATTTTTGTTTAAAGGCAAAAGAAACACAATGAAGGCTATTGAATTTTAGAAAATTAAAAATGTCCTTGAATTTAAGAAGCCGCTATATCTGTGAATTCTGTCGGAAATGTTTCGCCATACAGTCAAATTGAGCTTGAAAAAAAAATTCAATGATTGTTTTTTGAAACACTATCAAAAATATAAAATTGGCTTATAAAAGCCCAGTTACTGAAATCCGATATTACAGTTGTTTATTACAACAAATTGAATTCCACGAAAGTTTGTCTTTCTACGACGTGAGGAGTTTTTGTAACCCTACATTCGATATATCGTGAATGGTAACGTGAATTCCATAATTTTTATTTTGTAATTTAAAAAACTGACTAGTCTTTCATTTAGCATTACTACCATTTAACAGATTGCCGTTTTTCGATTATTAAATTTTCTATTTGCTATTTAAATTCACTAACTGTCATTTAATTCAATAACTGTCAGCACACAAATTTATGTAGCAATTATCTTGTTAGCCCGAAAATATTTCACTAAAATATTTTATGCAGCATTTAATGTTTATTTTTTTTTTAAAAGAACTATTACGAAAACCCAATTTCCTGACATTTAATATAAAAATTTGCAATTCAATATACATATTCACTAAATACATAAGTGAATGCACGTACAACCATCCCCAAATTTTTAAAAGGGCGCAAACTATAAAGTAAAGAACTTTAAAATCGATTCTTATGTACGTAAGTGATAGTATAAATAAATGTTTGATAAAACATTAACAACCCATCAAAAATTTATAAAATCTGACAAATAAATGTAATTTTAAATTATAAACTCATAAGTAATCGTAAAAGCTTTTAAATCAAATTTTTGCAACCAAAATTTGTTCTTGTATGAAAAAAAGAAGAAAATATGAAAGGTGAACAAAAAAAAAAAACAAAAATCATTGTAACTCATAAATAATTTTGAATACAAGAATCAATAGCGGCACCAGATAAGCATCAAGGGTGTAGCCTTTTCTTTTGAATTTGTATCACGCGGTCACCTAAAGGTTTCAGAAGGATTCAGTCCAATTGAAAAAATCTTTAACTGGCACAAACCCACATATATTTTATTTTATTAAAACATTTTTTATAATTTTACAATTTTCGATCTTCCATTTCTTATACTACTCTACCGAACTTCTATAAAGCAAAAATGTAGCACTAATCGATGTCTTACCTAAAATATACCCTTATAAATAGCGTGTACAAATTAATTGACAATAAAATTCAAGCCTTGCCTTAGTGTAAATTTTCTAATTCCGGTTTCGTTAATGTGAATTTTAAAAATTACGCATGGATTTTCTTTTGAAATTTCTTAATATATTGAAGATAGTGGGCTATTAATAGGCGCTGGTTTATGCCACTTTATATAATATGCGTGAGTTATACTTTTGTTCTTGAAGTTTGTGTTCCACAAGTTATAAGCTACAAATTTTTTACTTTTAGTGCAGTTTTTGACCAAAAAACCTCTGCAAATTTATGATTCGGCACTGTTTTGATGACATAACAGTTATTTTTATTCTATCAGAATAATAGTAACACATCGAATTTCAATTTAATTTATTATTCTATATTAGCGTATATACTCGTACACTTCACTTGCTTTACTTATATTGAATGCGTACGTCAAGGATACAAGTACATAAATGTAATAAATATACATTTATTCATATTTATATATTTATGGTAATGCACATACTTATAAATACAAAATACAAATAAAAAGCGTGTACAAAATTGTTCAAAATCATTATTGCCATCATATCAGCGTCAAGGTATAAAAAAAACAAGTGTGAGTTTTATCTTATGTATGTGTACAAGCTGACTTAATATCTGTTTCTAAAATATTAAATATTAATGAAATAATAACATGAAATTCTCATTAAAATATTCTCATATTGATTTGTATACGTTTACATTTGGGTATACAAATTTATAAATTTGTATAAATGTGAGTAATGGGAAGATGAATTAGATCGTGGAATATATCATGCATATTATATGAGTATTGAATCTATAATGTAAGATACATGTAGGTAATTATGTCTTGAGGTCTTAAATTAATTTAGATCTTCCCTTTTATATTTAACCACATAATACATGTGAAAATTTGTAATGTTGTGGGATGTTGGGATTTCTATAAAAATATCGGTATTTTAGTGATTTTGGAGTTTCTTCAAATTTGGAAATTTTGCAAGATGTTGCTACTTATTAACATTCGAGAAAGTTCACAATAAATTTCACTATACTTATACAGTTCTCGCGGAGGAGTAATTTTAGAGGGTTTATATGTATAAATAAAAAAATTTTTTTTTGAAGTTGAGAAAAGTCTGTCTGATATTTGGTAGAAGGTTTTTTCTGAATCTAAATCGTTTTATCCTTCCAAAACTACCATTAGACCGAAGTTAAACCTTCACGCGAACGATTTTTTTTTTAAACAAAACCTCAATGAATCACCCCCTGAGAGCTTTAATACTGGTTGCGAGCCACTCTGTACAGTATATTTAACTGGTTTTTTGCTTATTTTATTTTAGCCTCGGGAGTTTATAAAACTGAGCTCAAACCCTTTTTTGTTTGAAAAATCAAATCATGATTTGCTACAGTTTCTTAATTTTAAATATATCGGAAAGTATTAAGGCTTTTTTCGATTGTTTTATTTTACTCCTCCTAAATGTATGCAGCAATTTGATGTAGAAATTAATGGTATAAACTATGCATTTTTCGCATGCTTTTAAAAACATTCAACACGTTTTACTGCCAAATATATGATTGAGGAAAATGTTGTGTAGGTTAACTATTAGATTTTACTATAGCCCATTGAAAAAAACAAAAAAAAATACTTAATATCAGAAATTTTTGAGAAATTCTAAGTTTAAAAAAAATTTAAAACAAATTGAATTGTTCTGATTTTTATGAGCTTTATATAGAAAATTAGAGCTCAAATCAAATTGATTGATGGATTGAAACCGAAAATAAAGAATAATCAATCTCCTGTAAAACAAGCCACAAACGATTACTCTTCGACATATAGTTCCGAAGTTATAAGCACTTATTTATATGCAAGAAAAATTTGGTAAATTTTTTTCAACAGGCTGTAGCTCGAAAATGAGCGTATCTGCACCCCACCCTTACAATTTTTTTCTGGAAATTGATCAAAGAATCATTTCTGAATGTTATGCGAAACACTCTGTACAAATAAAAGTAATTTAAGTAACGTAGTAAATTGTGTTTAAAACAAGTGTTTTCACTTGTTCAAGGGAGTTGGTTTGATTCAATTTTATTAATCTAATCTTTCGTATCATAATAAAAACTTTTTTGAAAATTATATAAAACAAATCAGGAAAATTAACACTTAACAGCAAAAGATTATTAAAATTCTCACAAATGTTGATTAAAATTGCAACATTTCTCAAGACTTAATAAAATATTTTTTTAATATTGGACATAAAAGTGTTCTTTTCAATTAAATTTAAATAATAAAATAAGATGTAAAAAACTGACACATTCACAAAATATCAAGCTCCAAAAATATCTACGTTTTGATAAAATGCATGCTTGTATATTTGATTAGATTTGCGTATGAGTATGCTGCTGTAATATTTTATTACAATACCGCACTAATCAATTTGTTAATTCAAATTCACGTTATGCCGTGTTATAAAATTTCAAGGTTGAACTCCAAATTTTTTTATAACCCGCTTTTTAAGTAATTAAAAAAAATACATTGGCTTTATTTAATGATTACTGCTCGTCAATGACTTTTATATTTTAAATAACATATTTCAATATTATACGGCATTGTGCTTAAATATTCAATATTATGACTTTAAAAATTTTCTTTATTTCATTTAAATAAAGTACAAAGAAGCTAATTTTGTTTCCCAAGAAAATCTTGCATAATAATTTCAGCAAGTTGTAAAATCACGTACAAAATCTTAAATATTTTCAGTTTTTCTCTTTAGCATTGCTGCGATAGTTAAAGTAAACGTGTCACCTACCACGCATCCTGTACGTTTAATTTTAAAAGAAAATATTTACGTAAATTTGTAGTTAAAATATTCTAAGTGATCTTCTCCTGATTTCTTTTTATTAATGTTAACTATTCTGTAAGTAAAAGAAGATATTAAAAAGACTTAGTTTTATCACATATAGGCATACATATATCGTGCTATACCGTACTTCTATATGTAGTATTTTTATACACACCTGTGTAACAGACGTTTAGAGCTTTCAATATTCAACATAAACATGTATACATATATAAAAAAACAAATGATTTCGTTAAAATATTTTCAGTTAAGAAATTAGTTTGAAAAATTTTTTGAAAACTTAGACTGTTAATAATTAAGTGTAAATGGTTGTAGAATTATGTGCAAGAAGTTCACTTTTTATCTCTGAAGGTTAAGCAGCTAAGAAGAAATTGGATTCACATCTAATTTTTTGTTTTCTTTGAATATCGAATAACTACTATATCTAATGTAGTATATGTAATTTTGGTTTTGAATAGCCTATTAGGAATCAAATTATTTGAAAAATCTTTGGATGTTGAAGAAGACATTTCTGATTACTCAATCACTTGAAACCTTCATAAACCGATTAGAATAACAAATGCATTTTGAAAATGTATAATCGATGAGCATAATGGCTGATATCATATGAAAATTTCAGTACCTTATCATTGAAAAATTTTATTCAGTCATTCTAACAACCCATTTTTTATTTAAGTGTAAAACAAATTTCCCAAAGTTAAAATTCAGCCTTTAAAAAATCTTTCCATAAAAGTAATTAATGCAGTCCTTCATCACAATTTGAAAACAAATTTCACGATTTTTTTGCAATTTTTAAACTCCTTCATACCTCAATACGCCAATCATAATAATATTCCATTTTTGAAATTTTCAAAAGGTTCTAATTTATTTTGCTTTTACATTATAGCATCACAAGCCACTTGAGTCATATTTTGTAATAAATAAAATTATTCCACTTATTTTTTATTTAATAAAAATTCATTTTTCATAAAAATTTTATAAGAGGTTAATTTTCCATTTCATCATGCTATAGAATAAAAATGAATCCTTGGCCACATTTAAAATTTTAAACTTTTCAAGTTTTGAATTTTTAACAAAAATTCAGTTTTTCATGTAATGAAGAACACAAAGTTTTTTTTTGTTCGTCTGTTCTTTATCCGACCTTAAAACACCTGAAACAAACTGAATTTCTATTTTTTCTTTTTTCAAAAAATGGTTAAGGTCTGTCTAATAAATCTTCTTTTGTGCAATATGTTGAAAATTTTAAATTAATTTAGTGTATTTGAAAAAAAATTTTCTACTGCATAAATTTTTTTATACCCTGCACTTCGTGAAGGGTATATTAACTTTGGTATGGAGTTTGTAACTACTTGAAGGAGTCATCTGCGGTATGGACATATATATATATTCTTGCTCAGCGTAAAATTCTGCGTCGATTTAGACATGTCCGTCCGTCCGTCCGATCGCACGATAACTCAAAAACGAATAATGCAATCGACACCAAACTTTCACAAGTTTTTTCTTTTGTGCCAAGGACGAACCCTATTGTTATTGGACTAAGTCGGACAACGGGTTCGGGTAGCTGCCATACAACTCCAAGAGTTTATTTTAAATATTTCAAAAACTAATAAAGCTATAAATATAAAATTTTGTATACATGTGTCCAATTATATTCTACACATGCTCTGAAAATTATAATGGGATAGCTGCACCGGTTCGGGGGGCTGCCATACAACTCCAACAGCAAATTTTTTATATTCGGCAAAATAATAAAGTCAGATTCATGAAACTTGGCAGTCATGTGTCCAATTATAGGTCAAATATATTTCCGAAGTTTTGGAGGAATTGCTTGACAGGTTCGGGTACCTGCCATACAACTCCATAAGCTAATTTTAAATATTTGGAAAAATAATAAAGTCAGATTCATGAAACTTGGCAGTTGTATGTCCGATTATAGATCAGATATATTTGTGAAGTTTTAGTGGAATTGCTAGACAGGTTCGGGTACTTGCCATACAACCCCAAAAGCTTATTTTAAATATTTGGAAAAATAATAAAGTCAAATTCATGAGACTAGGCAGTCGTGTGTCCAATTATGGGTCAGACATATTTCTAAAGTTTTGGTGCGATTGCTTGACAGGTTCGAGTAGCTCCCATACAAGTCTAAAAGCTTATTCTTAATATTTGGAAAAATAATAAAGTCAGATTCATGAAACTTGGCAGTCATGTGTCCAATTATGGGTCAGACATATTTCTGAAGTTGTGGTGGAATTGCTTAACAGGTTCGAGTAGATCCCATACAAGTCTAAAAGCTTATTCTTAATATTTGGAAAAATAATAAAGTCAGATTCATGAAACTTGGCAGTTGTGTGTCCGATTATAGATCAGATATATTTGTGAAGTTTTAGTGGAATTGCTAGACAGGTTCGGTCACTTGCCATACAACCCCAAAAGCTTATTTTAAATATTTGGAAAAATAATAAAGTCAAATTCATGAGACTAGGCAGTCGTGTGTCCAATTATGGGTCAGACATATTTCTAAAGTTTTGGTGCGATTGCTTGACAGATTCGAGTAGCTCCCATACAAGTCTAAAAGCTTATTCTTAATATTTGGAAAAATAATAAAGTCAGATTCATGAAACTTGACAGTCATGTGTCCAATTATGGGTCAGACATATTTCTGAAGTTGTGGTGGAATTGCTTAACAGGTTCGAGTAGATCCCATACAAGTCTAAAAGCTTATTCTTAATATTTGGAAAAATAATAAAGTCAGATTCATGAAACTTGGCAGTTGTGTGTCCGATTATAGATCAGATATATTTGTGAAGTTTTAGTGGAATTGCTAGACAGGTTCGGTCACTTGCCATACAACCCCAAAAGCTTATTTTAAATATTTGGAAAAATAATAAAGTCAAATTCATGAGACTAGGCAGTCGTGTGTCCAATTATGGGTCAGACATATTTCTAAAGTTTTGGTGCGATTGCTTGACAGATTCGAGTAGCTCCCATACAAGTCTAAAAGCTTATTCTTAATATTTGGAAAAATAATAAAGTCAGATTCATGAAACTTGACAGTCATGTGTCCAATTATGGGTCAGACATATTTCTGAAGTTGTGGTGGAATTGCTTAACAGGTTCGAGTAGATCCCATACAAGTCTAAAAGCTTATTCTTAATATTTGGAAAAATAATAAAGTCAGATTCATGAAACTTGGCAGTTGTGTGTCCGATTATAGATCAGATATATTTGTGAAGTTTTGATGTAATTGCTTGACAGGTTTAGGTACTTACCATACAACTCCAAAAGCTAATTTTAAATATTTTGAAAAATTATAAGGTCAGATTGATGAAACTTGGCAGTCGGATGTCCAATTATAGGTCAGATATGTCCGTGAAGTTTCTATAGAATGATCTCACAGGTTCGAGTAATTGCTACATAATAACGAAAGGTGCAGGGTATAATTCAATCGGTTTATACCGACTGAAACGTTTTTACTTGTTTTTTGTTAATTTCCATTGCGGACTGAATTTTTTTTAGTGTTAACCAAACTAATTTTTCTGCACTCTGAAATGAAAATGGAAAACGTGTGAAAATTTCTAGGAATTTTTGGAAGAAAAGAGTTAAATTTAAAATTTTTTAATAAATGAGAAGTTACAATTATAATATAAGTATTAAGTGCATTCATTAAATACAAATTCAGTAAAAGGAAAAATTAGGACTGGGATTTTTATTACGATTTTTATCACATTGTTAGTACCTACATGTACATACATATGTATATATACAGAAAAATAATTTCAATGTTCAGAATTAAAATAATGTTAATCAATTTAAGAAAGTTAAGAAAACACTGTACGATTCACAATCAAACCCAATTCGCCATAATAGGCTAGCAGTCATGTTTCCATTTTTAATCCTTTATTGTGAAATTACTCCAATAAACAAAGTTTCTTTAAAACAGAAAAGTATTTTATCCTGGGGAAAGACGAAGATCTATTTTTTCAGCTTATTTTTAGTTATGATGGGGCTTTTGATTTGACACTAATTACTTGCACAGTAAAGATTTCGCGCTCAAACTCACACGGCACAATTTTCAACAGTATTTTAAGCTTAACTTGAATTCATTACTTAATTTTATAATTTTATTTTTAAATTTTTTTACAAATATTCTCATTTAAAATTCACAAATGAGAAAATTTCAACTTATTTTATTTGTATACATAATAATTTTCATAATTTCTAAATTTATGTTTAGTTGTATTTAAAAAAAAAACTTATCTATGCTTAACTATCTTTGCCATGTTTTAAGTGCACATATACATTCATACGGACGCGTTTAATGAAAACAGAAATTCAAAAATATTATGAAATTTAGCCGTGAAATTAATTTCCATAAGGAATGTGCTAAAATATTTTCCGCTTAATAAATTCACCCTTTCGGATCAAAATAAAAGAGAAAATCATAAAAAATAAATTTCTCAAAAAAAAAAACGAGAAAAACGAAAATTTTGTTTTGATAGTCAGAAAGACTTCAAGCACAAAGTGATGTTGAACATCCTATAATTCTTGATTTTTCTTCACTTTCTCTTTTATCTTATTTTTATTTCAATAAGGTAGCGAAACGCTTTATTTTCTAAATCAAATGACAGAAAAAGTACATAGATCCTTTAAAAAATTTCATAAAATTTATCTTTTTCTATTTATTCAGACTTTAACGACGATTTCGTAAATAAGTATATTAGTTACGCAATATACAGATTCAGTAATCCCTGAAGTTTATTTTCTTTGATTATTCCAATATACGAATAGTGTTAAAAGCTGTTGTTGTATTGAAATTTGTATTCAAAACTGAAATGAACATCTTTTCTTTTTAGCAACTTGTTTTCAATAATAAATTTTTCGAAAAATTTAAAATCTTACGCAAATGAAAACCTTATAAATGGTTTACAATATATTTTTTTATGCTGATAAGTAAACTTTGACTCAAATTAAATAATTCTAGCAAAAAATTTGAAAAATTTTTTGATATAAGAAAAACTACACGTTAACCTGAAAAAGTTTGTGTCAAGGTAACTACAACAACTCTTGCTGACGCGGCTCTATTGAAAACCGTTATAGAGCTTTCACATCGCGGTTGATTAATACCCTAAAATTATCCTTTTTTCCCAACATTTTAGATATTTTGAAAGTTTAAAAGAAAATTGAAGTACAAAAAATACAAATAATACGTGCCCACACGACACGGTAAGTCATAAACCTTTGACGGTTAAGGAGCTCAACATTTCGTTCTTTGAAATTTTGAACACTTAACTCAATCTATTACATATAACAATTCTATAATAAATGTAGGTATCAAGTAGAATTTATGATTCATAAGTAGGCTTTAATAAACTTATAATTCATCATTCATGATATAATAATTAGATAATAAAGATATAATCCCACTAGCAAAGTGCAAAAAGTACAATTTAACATCTTATTTTAGTACAAATTTTAACACAGTAACCACTCACACACCAGTTACTATGTGCGATCTCGGATTCCTAGGAACTGCCGCAACTCAAAGGCAGCAACTGTTATAGTCCAATTATACTTGATCGTCATTTCAATTTCATATTACAATTTCTAATTTATTTCTTGCTCTATCTATAAAATTACGTCATTTGACGCCGGTTATCTATAAAATTACGTCATTTGACTGGAACTCGCGTATCTATACTATTCGGTACATAATAAATTTTTAGCAAGTATTTATGTAGTATTCGCTAATAAAAACCTAAAATAATTTACTTATAAGTATGCAATTACGACAAAATTTCAGAACAAATCTAACAATTTTTTATTCACACCAAAGAGTATTCCAAAATTAAATCAATTTTGTCAATAAACACAAGTCATGTTACTGAAAAGTTTTATACTAGGAATATGGTCACTTTTATTTGGATTTTACTTTGTAATTTGTAAAATGTTAAACGTAGAACAAAATTTATTTACACATAGAGTATAAAGCAGCACAACGGGTGAAGAAAGAGCATAAAGCAGGTAACATCATAATATTTTTAATAAATAAATAGTTACCAATGAAACTCTATAAAATCGGGTGAAGTAATGTTAAAGGATAAAGAATTATTACGTGGTCCTGACGTGCAAAAAGCGGCAAAATTAATCGTAATTTCTCAAAATTTTTTAGTTTTTATTTTTGTTTTTCATTTTTATATGTTTTTTTTTTTTTTCTCGTTGTTTTCTTTAAAAGAATTTTAAAATTAATGGGAGTTTTTTTGCATAATTTTTTGGTTGGATTTTTTATTTTTATTTTACTTACTTTACAATATTGGTTCCGCTAATGAGTTCGAAAGCTATGTAATATTATATATATAGGGATGAAATGGTAACCAGGGGTTTTTCTTTTTGCTTTTATGAAATTGACCTTTTCTGTTATGCAATTAATTACATTTTTGTAAACCTTTTAACGGCAGCTTTATATTAAAAAAACTGAAAAATTTTTATTATTTTCTGGGGAAAAATCCCAACAATATGAAAACCTTTAGCACCATATAGAACAATACAATACCCAAACCAAGAATAACAGTATTAACGGAAATTATATTAAATGAGAAAAAGTTTCTCCTCTGCTTTAATTATTATTTGAGATCCTACGAATTTAAATTTTTAATTTTTGGTGTTTTTTTTTAAGAAAATTTTTAAAGCTGAAATATGTTGCGAATAAAAAATTATTGCAAGTATAAAAATTTAAAAAATAAATAAAAAGACACTTGTTAACTTGTGTAACTTTAGATATGATCTATTTAAGTACCATCGTACTACTTCATTGGTTTTTATTTTAAAAATTAATTAAATTTTTTAGTAGTTAATATTTTAGTTAAAAACTTCATCTAATGTGATTTAGGTCACAAGTATAAAAGAAATCACGTAAAGTGTATTTGATAAAAGCGTTCTGAGTTGTTCAACGTCTTAGTGGTTTCAAAAAAGGTCTTGCCCTTTCTTCGGTCTCAAGGCTGTGAATAATGTACAATAAATTTTGCACATTGCGCGCGGTAAATCTCTTTCTCGTAACGTTAGCATGCTCAATACAAGATTAGTCATACAATAAAAGCCTGAAATTAAACTTTCAACTTTTTGTTTTGCAATGTTTACAAATTAAGGTACAAGGATCAAGTTAATTTCAATGATAATTTATTAAGATATATTTTTTTAAAATTTAGTTTCTTTTACATTTTCAATGGTGGCTCTGCTTTCCGGCCTTCATTACGAAAATCCTTAATTTCCATATATGGTAGATCCAGCGCTAAATAGCGTAAAATCGCTTTCACTAAAGTTAACTAATGCACTTTGTTCATTATCGAAAAAACTTCAGCTAACCAACCCTTTCTTAGGAAACACTCATAATACTCGTACTAGTAGAAATTTACTATACGAGTATGAACTGCTTTATGAATCATGAGTATGAATTTCACTTCTTTGTAGTGTTTCTGAAATTTCAGATTTTCACAAAAAGTTTGAGAACAATAATTTTGAATTTTATTTTAAAATATTAAACTAAATATAATTTCTATTAAATATAATTTGTTACACTTTACTAAAACTATATAAATAAATTTTTAATGGATAGAGAGAGGAAAAATCTAAGTTAATTATTTTGGTTAACCTCCAAATCAATTATTGACATAAATTCGAGAATAGTTTAACATTAAAAGCACTTAAAAATTCTTTTATACTCTCAAAATTTTTGTTTTAATTTTCACCACCTAATAACCTTTTCAACTAGCTATGAATTTTATGAAGTTCCATTTTATTTTTAAACAATAAAAGCATTATTAATGCATTTTGTTAAAGTGGTGAAATTATAGTGCTGCATATTCCTCTTGTATACATATTTTAAATAAAATTGAATTAAAATTTCAAATGTTAATAACTTATATGAATTAATTTAAAATTGCAAAATTTAAAAAGTTTGAATTTATGAGAAAATGGAATAATACCTACTACACTCTTTTACATTTAAAAATTAAGTAAAGTTAAAATTGATGCTTAGTAGATGAATGAAAGGCTTTAACGAATGAATGAGAGCATTGAGAGAAAGTGAAAACTGGCTTTTTAATGGTATTTAACAACTTTCACAATGACATTTATTTTTAGAAGTTTGAAAAGAACGAGTCAAGGCGGAAATATTAAAAAATTTTTTCTCCTCGAACTCGACTCGAATCAGTGACCAACAGGTTCCTAAACTAACGCTCTACTAACTGAGCTATAAAGGTATGAAGAAATTAACGGAAAATTGTTCTTCACCTTACCTCATGCCGTAAACGTCATGATTACCTATACCGTAAATATTGTCTACATGCGATTGATTCATTCAGTCGCCTTTGAAACACGCAATCACAAGAACATTATACATTTATACAAATAGGATTTTGACTATTATACTAATGTTATTGTAATTTTAATGTGTTCCCAAATTCACCATTGAGTAATAAAAATGCTGCTGCCAAGAAATTCAGCAATACAATATACTTTTATTCAATCACGTGAAATATGAAATATAAATGAACGCTGTAGCAAGTGCAATTTTTTACTCGAGAAAACAACTCACGTTGAGGTTTCCGTTTATTCTTCAAATCAGTTTAATAGATAATAGATAACAAAACTCTATTTTTATCAGAAATGTCGCACGAGAAATACAAAAAGAAGTGAATGCTATATTCTCTTATTATGTATGTACTTATATGTGACAGAAATACAGCAACATTTTAAGAATAAAAAAATGTGTACAACTCTATGAGTAAAAATTTTAAAAAAAATTTACAAATTATATCCAAATTTTAAATTAAGTGACGATTTTTCAACAAGTTCTCTAACTTTAGGTTTCAATTGTTCAATATTATTCGCAAAATATGCCTTAATTTTATATTCGAAAAAATTTAAGTTTCAGACCAAATTGACATAGAATTAAATTGTGAAATCTATTTAAATAAAATCACTAAACTTTTAATCGAATAAAATTCATTAAAAAATTTTATTAAAAGATTGAAACAACTTTGTTTCTACAGAGTTTAAGTGTCTGAATAAGTGTTTGAATTTCAATTTGTTTCAATTTTTCTTTGATCAAAGCCAAATTTTTTTTTTTCATTAAATTAAATCAAAATACTTTTACATTTTATTTTTCTGTACTTTTACATTTTATTTTATCTGTATATACGTATTATTAATATGTATACTATTAGTACATAATCAATAGTATAGGATGTCGGAGCTACATTCTTGTAATGTTAGTATTTATTTCTGTAATGCTATCTGAATCCATTCGTTTAGAAAGTATCATCTAAAATGAATCTGTTTGAATAAATCTACTGGACCGTAGACGTAATTTATTAGATTCTTAATAAATTTTGATTGATATTATGAACAAAGCCTTTTATTTTAGAATATATATATATATATAAGTAGTATATATAGACTAATCGGGCTGTCGCAATAACAACTTTCCATATACTTATTTTTTTTTAGCGAAATATTTAATTATTAAAATTTATATAAAAGTCCTTTTGTTAATTTAGTCCATTATTAATCGTTTTATTATTAAAAAAATCGGCGCCATTTCTCCTTTGTGCTGATAATGAAGTCGTTATAATTTAAGCGACAACCGTAAAACGTTTGTTAAATATACGGAGATAATAGGAATGTACTCTTCCCCCTTTAAGAAATTATATTACTTTTCTTTTTTTTTCTTTTTTTTTATAATGATTATGTAAATCTTTTTGTATACATACGAAAAAAATAAATTGCTAGTAATCGCAATGTATAAAAATTTATTTAAATTGTCAACGCAAGGATTTAGTAAACAAACAATGAAAAAAAAAAACAAATGAAAAACTGCAAGAGGATTCGTTTAAAAAGTCTACGGCATACAGAATAAGATATCAACACTGTCGAAATTTGTTTGAACTATTTGGAATCAAGTCTGAAAATTTCATTCATTTAAAATAAAAATTAGTTTAGGATACAGCGTTTTCCAGAAAATCTCGTTCTTTATTTGGAAAATTTTCATCTTGTTGATTCTAGTTTCACTACCTTGATCATAAGAATTTGTCCAAATAATGATCATAAATTCATGATAACATTTTGAATCTACAAACTTTAAAAATAATTATTTTCATTAATTAACAGTAGGAGTCACAAAATATACGTTGCAAGTGTATTTGTTTTTCTTTTCTAATGCACATAACCGACCGCAATGTATACTTATTGTCTAGACACTTCTTAACAATTTTAAGGGCACTAATAAGCTTTTTGTTAATATACCTAGAAAAATGTGAATTTGGTTTTTAGTAGAGTTTTATTTTATGCTGTCCGAATTATACGAAAAGTTTGTCAGTATCTTCGGGTAACAACCAGAACTCAAATATTAAATTTCAAGAAATTCAATCAGTTCTTTCTGTAAATATGGTAAAAAATGTAAAATCGGGCCCCAGATCAATTTCCGAGCCCTGATCTTTCCAGTTTAACCAGTTCAGCTGAACTTCAGATACACACATGAACACAAAGACCGACAGGTTATTAAAGATAGTTTATTTACACTTTTCTACAATGGAGAAGTACGTTTCCACAGAAAACTTGACATGCAAAATTTGTTGCAATCACATAACCTACCATTTTGAATACAATGCGGTCGGAAAAATTTAGCTTTCAGTTCATTTGACTTTTGTATACTAAAGATTATGTGATATACAAAATTTCAAATTTCAAATTTTCATTATGAGTTTCTACATGAAAGAGAAAAGAAAATAAGATATTTTCTATAGTAAAATACACATCTGTCGGTGTGTTGAACTGCCTGTTGTGTGTGTGTGTGCTTACATGTTTATCCATTTCGTCTGGACCGGTTTTTAATAGAAACTCATATTTGAGTTAACTGAAACCATTTCAACATTAAAATATTTCTGGTCTGATGAAAAATGTAAACTGGGTTTTACATTTTTGATCACTTTTAAGAAAATATTTAAAAAAATTTCTTGAAATTTAATATTTAAAATTAAAAACAGTACTTTAATGACGAATTGACTTTATATCTTGTATCAAATCTTAGGTTTGGGATCTAACAGACGAAAATTCTTCAAATTCAATATTTGAGTTCTTAAAATGAACCTCTAATATGAACAAAATTTTTAGTTTGATTGGTATGTTAACAGTTTACAAACTTCTTTAAAATTTCAATGAAGCGCGAACGGCCATTTTTGCTTTCGGTTATGTACCGGTATTGCTATAAATTGAATGGTGAATTTTCAATCGTATTTTCTCATAGATACTTCATTTGAGGTGACGGGCTGTTAGTGAAAATTTTTTAATTGCTAATAGGGTTTTATTAGAATATGTAATTTTCAAATTATAAGCTCAGTTTAAGAATTTGGTACTCTAAACCGAAAACCTCAATATTTTTGAATAAAATCCGTAATCTCAAGTGATGTACACTTGTTTTGAGACACTCAGTACACATATATGTATGTATATAAATACGCAAAACAAGACTCTTTTAAATTTGTGTTCAATGGTATTAGTTCACAAAGAAAAAATATTTGAAAAACGAACCGTCTAGGTTAAAACGTGTTAATAAAAACTTAAAAAGGTGTAAAAAGTTTCACTGTTTCGTAAAATGTACACAATATAGTGTAATCAATTTATGGGATTCAATATTACGCTTAAATGCATTTTAAATTTTTTTCATATTGAATAAAGTATTTAAAAATTTTGTTCTAACCTTTTTTTTTTTGAGTTTGGGTTATCTTGTTTGTGTGCAGTCGGATTTTTCATTTGTAAATAATGTTATATAAATATTTTACAAACGTTTTCTTAACAGCAGTTTCTTTATTGCTGAAATAAAATAAAAAAAAATATCTGGTGTTTATCTTGTAAAGCTTTAATGGTAATCCTTTTATTTATTTCAATGTTCAATTACTTTGTGTTTATGTTAAAAGAACTGTAAGAAAAAAGGATTTTTTTTTTTTTAATAAAATGTTGGAAAAAGTAAAAATTTAATAAAGCTGCCTTTGTGCTTATTTTATTATTTTGAATTCAAATCTACTAAAAATGTTGTATATTTAGTGAAGTTTAATTAAATTTTAATAAAACTATTATACTGTACCAACGTAAATACACTTTGAAGAGTTTAGTAAATTTTGAATTAGATCTTACTTTAAATTCATACAATTAACCAATGCATAATATGTCAATGTTCAGAACTACAGGTTTTGTTCATGAATAAAGAAAAACTGAAGCATCTTTAAAGCTGTGAAAAGATGAATTTAAAAAAAAGTTAGCATTTGAAAATAATTTTTTCTATAAAAGCAAACAATTTAAAATTTATAAAACCAAAACGCGAAACTACATAGAAACTGTTTGCAAATTCATTTCACTTGCCTTAGATTTGTAGATCTATTGTGCGCCTCCATCCGAGTGCGTGGCATGCCCTACAACACGCGCTCGAGACTCACCCTCCATATGAACTCAAGAAACTTGTGAGGACCAGAAGACCAGATTTGCCTAACGCAAATTAATAAAATATAACAACATGGATGAAGCAAAATAACGAGCTCTGCCTTCTTAAATGTTACGTTTAACCTGGTTTAACATTTATATTGACGTGGTTTAAACAAGAATTAAACAAATTTTTACAAAAAAATCTAATTTGGTCCCCATTTATAACAAATTCGTTCCAAATTCCAAATAATTTATTTCAACTAATTATAAATCTCTTCAAGTGTTTTCTATAAATTTATTTCAAGCTACTTCAAAACTATTGTAAACTTGTAATTAACATAGCTCAAAAAATGAACATTTTGTTTTCAATAATGGTACACCTTCTGCAGCCTAACTACGTTACTGTCCTTTGATTTCCACCAAAAACCAGTTATATGACAAGAAATTTTGTATATGTATAAAATTTTGAGAAGTTTTGTTCACGGTTTTCTTAAAAATCAACAGAAGTATAAAATGGAAAATCCTTTTGGAAAATGAAAAAGGCTGTTGGAGAAAAACTGAAAATATTTTCATTCTTCTTTCTTCTTAATCGAAACAAAAAAAAAAAGTTATTCAACGAGAAATACTTTTTTGTACTTTTTCTTTGAATCTTAATGTTTTTGAAAAAGAATTAATTATTTTTAGGTACTAAACAATTCAGAATCAACTCAAGAATTCACGATCTTCAAGACCAAAGAAAGAACGAAAAAAAAACATTATTTTGTATTCCGAATATTTTTGCATTCTTCTAAAAGTAATTTCTTTAATGGTACTTTTTTTTTATTTTTTGGAACTGCATACCAAAGCTAGACACAAAATCCATAAAACAGCAAAAATACAATTTTTTTTAAACAGTATACAAGTGCCTAAAATACCATTTTTTTTTTAATTCCTTTTTATGCTTTTAACTTGTAGAAGGCACTCAAAGGCAATGACATTTGATATAAAATATTTTGAAATTTCATATTCCTAAAAAAATATTTTCATTTTATTTTAAAAATGTATTCCTTAGTGGAAAATATAAGGTATACAAGAAAATAATTGGTCTGAAGGATATAAAAGGAACAGTTTGAAACAAAAAAAAAAACAAAATTAAAAGAAAGTAATGTAAAAAAGGAACTAAAAAATTCACAAAGTTTTAAGGAAAAAGAAAAGGTTTTAAATGTTCCTTTTCTTCTTTTTGTAAACCATATGCAAATTAAGTCTCTTCTCTTTGTAAAATCCCAAACTACCTCAAACTTGTAAAGTATTCTATTGTATTAAAAATTTAATTTCCGTGAATTTTTACTTTAAAATAGGAAAAATTCTTTTTAAACAATTTTTAAAATTTTTTGTTTTTATTTTCGATGAAAAGGGAAAGCATATGATGTTAGAATTTCCTACCGCGTTTCCTCTCTAAATCATTGCCGTGAATGTGATAATCGCAGCCTAAATATAATTTTTTTATTAGATTTAACTTATGATATCAAAGATCTACAAGATATGCTTTTCTTTCTTAATTTTTCTTAAAGAATCACTAACCACACTTTTATGTTTTCCGGTTGAACTCGCCTTTTACATTGAGGAAATAAAAGTAATACTGTTGTACATTTCCAAAAATTGCATAATATTAATTGAGTACTTCGATATTGGTAATAAGTTTTGTAAATATAGATTTCCAATTATTATTATTATAATATACTCGTATATAAGCAAAATATTCTAAATCAAATTTCAACGGCGTTTGTATACACATTAAAACGCATCGAAAAAATTTGAGTGACTTATTTCATATGAGTTCAGTTAAATTTCAGCTCCTATGATATTTACGAAAAAGATTATAGGCGCTTCAATTAAATTATAGTTAAAAATTCACTGAGTCAGAGTGAATTTAAGAACTTACTATAGTCAGAAATATAAGAAGAATATAAGAATTGAAGTAAATTTCAATTCCGTTAGTTGCATATTTAATTTTTGATATGGGAAAGGAAAATATAAAATTTCTCAAAGGAATCGAATTTTGTACGCCCTTCAAGGAAATTCACTTTTTTACTTAAGATACAAAAACTCAAATAGAAATTTAATTTTGTTTTAAGGATTTTAAATGAAGATTCTCTCAAGATTTTGTTATCCTCTCATTCAAATTAACATAATGTTATAAGAGATCGTGCGATATGCTAATAATTTAATCCCGTAATACCAAAGTAGTATATTTAAACACTTTATTTATTGAATTTGTTATGTAGGACAATTGATTGACAATTTTAGGTCTGACATAAAATTTTAAAATTGTTAACACTTTTTATGATTCGCTAATTTTTTTCTGTTTAAATTTGTAGTTTAACTTCAAATATAGGAAAAAATGTGAAATTAATCCGAATAGGAAAATGTGAAGCGTGTGAAATTAACTTTTGTTAAAACTAAATTTTGAAGCCTTTTATGAATATATTTCAGATGCTCTGGCGATCTAGTGTTTAGAATAATATTTAGTAATTGGGAGTAGTTCAATTTAAATTACTTTTTATAATTTTTCCAGAAAATTTTGAAAAAAAGAGTTTATTAGTTTCATTCTATCCTTCCGGTGGTCCATTCGTCCATCCTCTTATTTTTGATATTGTTTTTCTTCTAGATCCCAGGCTGCAAGACCTGAAACTTTAGCATTTCTTAGATAATAAAAAATAGTTCATTTCGTTAGAAGAAAATTTTTTTTCACCATCTCAAGTAATTGCCTCTCCAAATTTCAAAAATTTCTGTTTGCCTCTCGAAATTTCAAAAATTTGTCGCCTTATATTTCCAAAACTGCAAGTGTTTTCAAATTTCCATAAATGCAGGATGCTAACAGTTATTGTCATACCATTAAAAATATAATTATTTTTCTCAACTCAAGCAACCAACCCTTAAACTCGACTATTATGTTAACACCTCTTAAATTTTTATTTTGTTTGTATTTAAAAAAAGGCATACAACGCTCATCCTAGATTTATGCAATTTTTGAAATATATTCGTATATGAATAAAAGTACATTTAGTAATAGAGTACATAGCTAAACTGTTTTTAAAAGCAGTATTTTCACTTGTTGAAAAGAAAAGTGTGCTGCATCACAAGAAACGTTGGTTTGACCCAACTTTGTTTAGTTTTTACAAACAGTAACTTTGTTTTAACTAAAAAAAAATTCATTTTGGAAGTAAAATTAATATCCTACGATTGCTGTGATTTCTAAAATACTGAACAAGTTTCCAACACAATAAAACCTTTTCCGCATGATGCAGTCATTATTACTTTAAGATCATACAGTATGTATTTTCCATACGTCTTCATTTAATTTAGTTTTCACTCAATCAGAAGTTGTTAGCTAATAATCCAAATATCAACAAAACAGAGAGCAAGATAACAAGATTGCTAAAATGATAGCAAATTAATGTAAATATAAGAAAATTGTCAAAAAACAACCGAACTTAAGAATAGTCTCCAGATTCAATCGAATTATTTTATTTTCTTTGTTCCACATAATAGAACGTAATATACTACCGCAAGCTCTGAGAATATTATGAACTCTAAAAGATTGTCAAGTTTGGCTTAGATTTTTATTACTGGATTGATTTCAAAAATCGGAAATGTTTTATTTTGTTTTACGTTCTACTCAATCTCCTTAAGTTACTTTTAGGGATAGCAGTAGAAATTTTCATTTTATCAATTTTTCGTGCCAACAAAATTAAAAAGAAATTGAAATTAATATTTTTATTGCATATAAATCGCATTCTCCATAAAACTGATATATATGCATGACCAGATGATCTAAATTTAATCTTTCTATTTGATTCTAAATTTATTTCTGTCTCTCTTGATATCTTAACCTCAATATATAATGGAGGACAGATATTTTGCTTAAACACGAAATCTTTCTTTTTCTTTCAGGATTTTATCCACTTTTATAAACCCACTTAAAACTTTTCAATAACTTATATATATATATATATGTATATTGATATTAAAATAGTTCAGAATAATAAGTGGTTTATTGAATTGCAATGGTAACTTTTCAAGTGCTTTCTTCAAATTAATTCAGAAATAACTTTTAAAGTATTATTGCTTCCTTATGTATAACCAAGAAAGCCAAGAAAGGCGGTTAAACTTTAATGTTACAAAATTGAATTACTTTTTAAAGTTTTAGAATTTATTAACTTTAAAAATAATTTATTACACATTAGAGCGAATATTATTTTGACAATTTAATTTTTATAATATTGACTTATAATAATTCGTAGGGAATTTAAAATTTAAAAGTTCTTTACGTTAAAACTTAAGGCAAGGAACTTTTATTGTCAAGAATTTTCTAATCGATAATTATAGTGCATACAATTGTAATATAACTATTCTTTAGAAAATTATAAAATTTACTTTAGAAACAAAAGTGTTTATTAATAGTTCAATATTTGCTTCCGCAAAAGTTTTGTTATTTCTAGAAGCTAGGTTTGAAATTTTTCACTTCTTTTTTAAACCCCATACTCTTTTCATCAATTTTTGTTCATTTTATATATGAAATTTCAAGTTTGTTGAATATTTTTTTCAAAAATGATCGAAAACCTAAAATTGGCCCGTAGTAAAGATCCAGTTCCCAATATCTAACAAATCCGAATAGTTGATCAAGCCGTGACATGACCCAAGCAATATAATTTGTCACGAAAGTCGATTAAGCCGAAATTGAAAGACAGATCTGCACAGACAGGCTCGTCGATAGACAGACAGACATCTCTCTAAAAATAGGTTTTGTTAAACGTGCGAAATTGGGTACCATCACATAACCTTCCTTGGAAAGAACAAGTGGAACAGTGTGGAAAAATCAAGATGGTTTATTTCAAAAGAAGAAAGTCACCCTCAAAAAAGAATGTTATGAAGTTCCCTGTCATAATTTTATAATTCTTATTATTTTATTTAATTAAAATACTTAATGATAATAACGACAAAGGAGTGTGACTTTTATATAATTGCTTACACGAACATAACTTACCTGAGTGAGTACACAAATATCGCAAATTAATTAGGTTTTTCTCAGTCAACATGCTTAAAAACCTTATGTGAGCCAATTGGTTTAATGCCAGGTTTTTAATTTTGAAAATGCATAAAATTGGAAATATAATAAAAATTTTCTATAATGCAGAAAAATTGAATGAAATTTTCGATACATTGGCAATCCTGGTTCAATGAATTTTTTACTATTTTCAACTACATAACATACATTATACGCATATAAATGAAAAACTATTCAATATTTCAATTCTAAACAAGGAAAACCCACCTTGATCTTTTGGCACAACACGTGCGTGTATTATTGTCTCAACAACATTTTATGCATCATAAAAATTTGAAATACTCTAAGAATGATTTCAATGGGTCAATGGTTTCAAGTTTTCTAAATATCATTTGATTATTATATTCGCACCTATTTATATAAAATATATAGTTCCTGCATTAATAAATTGGAAGCTGAAGCAATCTTCGTGTGTATGTATATATACATGTATGTATGTATGTAAAAAAAATTGCCTATAATTTTATGCCCAAACATCATAAAACATTTAATTTAGTTGTAAAATGCTTTTACGGTTTTTTTAATTGACAGCTAAATCTGCCTTATGTTTTGAAATTATTTCACATTAAAAATCGTTATACATACATATGTACATAAAGAAGAAAAATGTAACGAGTATAACACGCTTTTATTGTAAAGTACCTAAGCACACGCAAAATTCGCCCCCTACATTAATTTATTTAAATATACGATGTACATATGTATAATATGCTAGTATACACTTAAACACAGGATTATAAATAATGTGAAATAAAATTAGATGTGCAAAATTTTAATGGTTTTTGAATTCACAAATATTTTGGCATACATATACATATATTTGTACATACGCACATAGTAAATTCGTATAAAACCAAAAATTTGTAAAGTAGCACTTTTCCCTTGAACATGTGAAAATATTGACACCAAAATATGTCAAAATGTTGCATATATTTAGGGTGTTTCAAATAAAAATTGAAAGTAGAATTACAGTAATAGTCAGCATTTGTTAAGGTTAAGTGAGCATTTACCTTAAACTTTTTGATTTTAGAGACATTTAAAAAAGCTTATTGTTTCAGAAATATAAGGCATAGAAAATTCCCATTTTAAACATTTTATGAGGCGGGAGGAGATGATTTTGTAATTTCTAAAAGTCGCTTAAACTTCAGACGTCTAATAATTACCGTGTAGTTTAGAAGAAAACAATATTCAAACAATAATCAAAAATTGGCAAAAAGGGTAACAGATATTGGCTAATTTCAATACTAAGAGACCCTGTTCACAATTTTTTCGCAGAAAAGTAATGCACAAAACAGATTGCAAAATTAAAATAAATCATTTTGAGAACACAAAACAATTTTCTACTAAAGTTTACAAAAATTTGTTTAGTAATTTCAACCAGCTAATTTAACCGTCGGAATGATCGCACCATATTTTTAGCAACTTTACAGATTGCATATTTTCAGGATAAGTTTAATTTAAGCAAAACATTCTTTTAAGTAAATTTAAAAAATTTATTTAAAACATTTTTTCCTTATTTTCCTTGTAGTGGTATTTGTTTTTTTCACTTATTTTGTCTACTAAAAAATTAATTTAACTTGTCGAAAAAGAGAGGAGTTTTGTTTAAAATAATTTTAGTATCTTTTTTACTCATTTTGAATCCGTCTTATCACCTGATATTCTGTCTAACAATGAACATTTTTTACACACTCAAATTTCTCAAAATATTTTTTTTGGAAAATTTACATTACGCCCGAGTGAAATGTCCTTCTTTAACTTGCTTTGAACTAATTGTGATTTGCTATAGAAGTACATCGTGAAATTTATAGTTGCGTAGTTACATAATCCCCAGGATATTATAAATCTGAAATGCCATTTATTTTATTAAGATCAACAAAATAATTACAATTTTAATACAATTTTATTATGAACATAATAACCGCGTTGCTATATACATTGTTCATATTGGAAAATAGTTTAAGATTTAATACAAGTTATAAGGTGTATTAGTTTTATTGATATTTTAGTTAGGTCTAGTTTTCTCACCTTATAATTATTAATTTATGGTTTATGTAATAAAAGAATAATTCGTTCGTGTGATATTAAAAGTTTAATAATTAGAATTCGAAAATATTTTAGCAATAAAATTTTAGTAATAAAAATTAAAAATTTTACAAATTTCATCATTATAGCACAAAATCGAATTAAGTTGTTGCAACAAAAAAAATTCTTTGTTAATAAACATTTGTAATAAGCCAATCCCCTGCATAGTATAAAACAGATTAAAAACAAAACTAAACGTACCGTCTTAAGCAAACGTGATATCGCGTAACAAACGTAAGCACACATACAAGTAATCACCAAGAATTCGTTAAAAGTTCCTGCTATTTGGACAGTATAATATAACCTGAAGGCTGACCGAAGAAGATATATAGTCAGAATAAACTGAAGAAGTCAAAAGAAAAATTATGTAATCTACAACTGATATAGAAGAACAGCCAAATCTCCAAAACAACAAAATCAAGAATATTCCGGTGCTGTGTGAAATTTATTTTGATGTACGGCAATGAAACATGGCTTACATCAATCAATTATTCAAAAGCTGCAAGTTATCAAAAATAAATGCCTCAGAATAATGTGCCGAATATTCTGACGAAAAACCATAATCAATGAGAAACTCTGGGTAATGCCGGACAAGAAACCTTTCGATCCGAAAGAAAAAGTGAAGAGGGATTGAACACACACTAATAATTTTTTCTAGACGGTTTCAAGAATCAAATATTTTTCTCAACTAAATTAATTTTCGCTTAAAAAGTGAACCACACGAGAACATAAAATTTTCAAAAAATCCAATACCATATATTACTAAAAACTAAGGATGTTAAATAATGTAATTTCTATATGCTCGTCAACTTGATGCATCATAAATAATGTGGATGGATAAAAATATAAGAACTTATATTGAAAAGAAACAATGTCGAAGCTTAAAGGTGTAAAGAACGAAAAAATAATTTTATGGTTTTATAAGATTCTCTTAATTGGAAGGAGGGAAAACATTTTTCTATATACATACATAATATTCACCTATATATGTGTGGGTATCAACGTAGTATTTAAGTTTTACGCAAAAATCTCTTGTTTATTTTTCTTATGGAATTTATTATTCCACAAATTTTTCGTTGGTGTATATGTAACGTTTCATAGGTCAAGGATCTTGATGAAACGTTTGCCTTAACGTCTGAAGTAAGGCCACAATTTTCTCGTTTTTACGATATAATATTTCGATGCAAATATGTATGTATAGATGTAGAAAATTTTTATATTTTAATACATTTAATATTTAAGAAAATTTAAATGATAGCTACTTTAAATTTTAAAATTTTTGCAATATTTATATTTAAATAAGACTGTAAATTTATTTACGCAACTGTGTTAGGATAGATATTTTGGTGTACGTTTTAATACTAATTAAAAATTCTCTTCAAAACCATGATTTTAAAAAACATAATTTGTTTGAAATTTTTATTTAAATAAAAGCATAAATTCGCTTTATATAAAACATCCTTCAGCATAAATTCGCTTTATATATAAAATGTCTATAGGTACTAACAATATTATAACCTGACTTATACGCTTAGAAAAAGGAAAAACCTACATACTATCTATTCATAATTATTTAATTCAAGTAAATGAAGTTCGGAGAATCTTATACTCAAGTGATTGATACTATAAAACAAAGTAATGAATTTTAATGAAATTTGATTTGAAACTTAATTTAATTATTTTATTTTTTCTTCAAAAATTTTTGTAATGCCTAGAATTTTCAAAAAAATTACTGTTACGGATTATAGATTGCAAAGAAGGGATTACAATGCACCGCAACCAGCTTGAAGGATCGATTGTGCCCCTTATTTAGGTGTGGGACAAAGCTTTACAACACCCCTTCGAGACCCTTCCTACTGATGAACGCAAGTAACTTTGAAGGAGCGGCAGATCACGTAGTTTCCCAGTACATCCCTTCTCCTGCGGATGAGAGCCCCGAATTCTCCCAGAAGGTGTTCCAAAACCGTATGTGGTCCGGCTCCGCAGAAGAGCTCCAGTTCAAGAAAAGTTGTGCTTATCTCTTTCCTTACCAACGCATCGGCCACCTCATTTGATCATTAAAATAAATTTGTTATCTAAATTCGTTTATCAAAAAAAAATTAAATTAGTAGTAGTAGTAGTAAGAGAGAAGGCCCCTGAACTTTTCCATTTTCTTCAAGAGGTAATGTGAGCACCCCCATCACTCACTAATATACTGAGAGGAACATGTGACCTTGTAGGAATGATTTTCTCACCGCGCTCTGCACGTGCTAGGTTCCAACAAGAAAAGTTTACATTTCTACTAAATAATATTTACAAATTTTATACTTAATTATTAAGAAAGCACAGTGACGTTCGTATTGCTGTCGTTTATTTACGTTTAATTCTTAAGACAATTGCAAAAATTAGTATTTACTATATAGTCAAGATTAAAAATTTAAATTTATCTTTTCTTTATAAACCATCCTACTAAATGAAAATGCATCACTTAATTCTCTTGTTCTTATTCACTTTAAAAATAACTTCTTATGACGTAAATTTTGTATTACAATACTTACATAACTTAAATTAATTTAATACTAAACGCAAATAACAATTTTCAATGTCCATTTAAAGAGAAAAGCTCTTGAAAATAAGTTTAATAATAAAATGTATCCATTACAATTAAATCAATAAGAATTCCCTCGATTTTACGTATTCAATATTGATTTGGGTTAGAATCCTTTATATACCCTTACACGAAAATTATAATATGTTTTTCATTACGAACAAAAATTCATCATGATTACTTTTAACCTTTCCAAAACAAATTAATAAATTACAATATAGAGGATAATTAAATTGCGTTTGTTAATTAAATCACAAAGAAAAAGAGAGAAAAGAAAACCTTTTCAAAATGTTTAGAATTTGCGTTCTATAATGCCGTTAACTAAACCCTTTAAATTAAAATATTATTTTCACAATAAAACATTGAAATTACAAAGGTAACTTTATTTGAAATTTCACATTAAAAAAAAATTAAACATCCTTTTCTTCTTTAGCTTTTTATAAAAGATAACAGATCATTAAGATCCTTTTCTTTATATTATTTTCTTTTCTTAATGGTTTACAAGATTGCCAAAATAACGCTCTTAAAATAAACTTTTATGCTCCGAATTTTACTAGCAAAATGTTTTCATTTCATTTAAGATATCGGCACTTGATGCTATAAACGGTTGAAATTTAATTCGGGAATTAAAGTACCAAAATGTCTTAAATTAAAAAACCATGGTTGTAATCAATTGAAAATAAAGAGCTATGTGTTGCATTAGGAAAAAAAAATTTTTTTAAGCAGATACTTTCATTTTCTTAATGGAAACTGTTTTGGAATTTTAAAATATTCTGGAGTAATTTTATATATTTTGAAATCAAGTGCACCAACTCAGAAGATAATTTCCTACTGAGAGTAGTTTTAACTGAAATTGATTCTTCTTGAATATGTAAATCACATTCGTCTCTTAAATATTTCATTCAGTTTTATTTCTGATAAGAAAACGAAACTACTGACAATAGCTTGCAAATACAGCAAATTTAGAAAATAAATAAATAAATCTCTTAAAATTTAGATATTTTTGCTCAGTAAAAATCCCACAAAATTTTAATATTTAGTAAGACTTTTTCTCGACCCGATTCAAAACTTGGAACATTTATTTTAATCTATGTTAAACAGCAACATTTTCCACAAAAACCTGCTCCTTTTGCGTAAGGCAACTCTTTTATTTTTATTGGAACATTTCATTTCGCTGGCAAATATTTTTTTCTTTTAAATTTATTTATTATAACATTTATATTTCTATATTATTCACTTGATGAGATGGTTTATTTGTTTGATGGTCAAACAGAACAAAAAATTTACTATGTAATTTCCGCCTAAACTTAATCAAAGAAAAAAAAAGGCAAAGTATGAGCAGCAAATATATGTGCTGCAATATATTTTAACTCCTACCATCTATTTTTATCCCCATTTTATTTTCCTTCCGAGAGAGATAAAATTTAATGTCTGATAATTTCAGTTTTAGAATCCATCTAATATAAACCAACTTTTACTGTACCTACATACCTAACAGGTATCTATACATATACATTACGTAGGTATATAACGTATAAGAAAAATAATAAAAATGTTTTCACATTATCAAATCATTAGAAATAAATTTTCTCATATAATATTTTTTATTATTTTTTCATTTTAACTTACATTTAAAATATATTTTCAGAGCTGCTCAACAAGCAGCAGCAGCTGCTTTCAATTCACAAACTACTAGTAGTAGAAGTGGTCCACCACCACTTTTACGTTCAAGGACATTGCCAGCAATTGTAGTACCAGGAATTTCTATACTTCATGCTCAAATTGATTCTAGTAGACTTTCAACAGGTATGTATGCTTTTATACTTTCTTTTCTATATAAATAGGTAATATAAATTTTGAAAAACATAGAACATAAAACAAAAGCCATCCCTCTACAGTGATTAAATTTTATTCGAAGAAAATTTTACAATATGATTTTAATATTTTTCAAGTAAAATAAATGGCCAAATGTATGCATATAAGTATGAAGTATATAACAAAGTATATATTTTAGATTTTAGTATATCAGGTACACTGTACGTCATGTCCCGATACATTTATATCACTGTTGTCATCAATAAAGCTTTTCATGAAATAAGTAGAAATCCATTAACATAATCATTAAATTGTCATTTATTTTGGTGACATTTAAAAAGAATACAAGTAGGTAGGTTAGTTTTTAATGGATACTCTCATTACTCTGGCGGAAGTTTCCCAACATTATACACAGTTTCGTGAGTAAATTGATTTTTTTGGTAAAGAAATTGATGAAATTAAAAAAAAAACTCATTTCTCACTTCGAATTTTAAAATTAAATTTTTTTCTATATTGATCGAGTAATATTGTTTTTTTTTGACATTGACACATAAACGCATCATTAATAATATTTAATGTCATAAAGAATAAATAAAATTGTAAAACAATTTCGAGAGTAGTTTTTTATTCAATATTCGAATTTATATGGGATTTGCGAGTCAATACTAAAATTGTAATATGGAAAATGTATTTTTATTTAAATGACTTTTAATGGTCGTTCTTGAGAAATCTCTTGCTTAAATTCGTATCATATTTTTTGGCATCTTGTGAGGGTAGGGTAAGAATTTTTTAACGATCAATCGCTTAAAAAATTCTTACCCTACCCTCCTCCCCCCTCCCTCATCGTTTTTTATTAGATATAGCATTCGAATTTCATTCTTTATGGATTTGGGTAACCGGAGGTTTTAAAATTTTAAAATTTACAAAAACATTTACCATTTTGCAACTTATACTTCTATCTTAAATCATAAGAGACCAACTGCTAGATATAATTCGACTCCTAGAGGCTATACAGGTGTTCTATCGTCTTGTCTTCCTTCACAGTGCGCCAAAAAAACCATACTCTCCAAATTAACCTTCCTTTTATTGTGAGCATCAGCGAAAAAATTAGTGCACTTTTAATCAGAATTTTTTAAATTTCAATTCCCAGATTCGATTCATTTTGAAAAATAATTCCCAAAGTGACTTTTTGTATTCTGAAATTTTAAATTCAATATTAGTACAAGTAATGTCCCTTTATTCTTAATATTTATTCTTTTTTTTTTTTTTTTAATGTTTTATTTATTTTTTTCTTTTTTTTATAATAGTACAATTCAAAACAAAACTAAAGAATATTTTTTTTATAATTATTAATTTAAATGTGCAATGGCCCAAGAGGCTCTCCCATTTATAAAAATATGTTTTTAAAAGCTAATAATTCATTTTTTGTTAATATATTTAATTTACAAATTTTATGTACAAAATGTTAGAATTCATTGAATTCAGATATTATTTATTTAGTGTTGCTAAAAAGTTTTCATAAAAAAGCAACTTTTATAATATAATGTTTAATAACTAAAATAAACTTACCCTAAACTTACATATACTAGAATAAAATTATCTTATACCTAACTTACTCTAATTTCTCCAAAAATATGTTTTATTATAATTAATAAGTTTGTTTAAATTTGGAATATATTTGTCATATTTAAAATATTCATTATTTTCTAAGCTAAGGTTATTTAAATCTAAAGGTATTTTTTTATTTGCTGCATTTCTAATGTAATGGTAAAGTATTGGAATATAATTAGAGCAATTTTCTAAATAATTATTTTCATCTAAAAACAAGAAAGTCTCTGGTGGAATGAAACCAGAACCCAATGTAGATCTTATGTAATCCACGTCAGGAAACCATGCATGGTTTATTAGTGAGTTGTTTGTTATCTGAGTACTTCTTAGAATGTGGTTACGTATCAGTTGTAAGATAAAATTATCTATTCTCATAATATTTGCACTATCATAAAGAGTTTTGTTGGAGTAGTATTGAATATAATTTGACTCAGGCGTTCTGTTCAGACCCGTGCAAGCTCTTAAACAGTTACGCTCAAACAATCTAAATTTTTCCATTGTTGAAGCACTTATGTTAAACCAAATTGGGCAACCATATGTAAGAATAGGTCTAATAAAGCTCATGTAGCAAATAATTTTCACTCTATTACAGAGAACCTTCGAATAGAACAACTTAGCTAAACTCATAAATGCCTTACTAGCTTTAGATAATTGATTCTGACAATGCGTATTAAACTTGTATAAATAGTGGTAATTAACCCCTAAGTATTTGAAGGATTTACAATTTTTTATATAAGTATTATCTGGAGCCTTTAAGAAAACGTTTTTCCAATTCCTTCTAATTTTGGAGTTTGCCTTGTTTGTAGTATTTCTAAAAAGAACGGTTACACACTTATTGTAATTGATTTTTAATTTCCAGTCATTGCAGTATGAGACAACTTTGTCAAACAGTTTTTGCAGCATATATCGTGCAATATTTGGATCGTGATTCACTGAGTAAATTGCTAGGTCATCCGCGAAAGCTATACTGTGATTTAGCCCTAAACTGTTGTTTAGGGAATCCAGTAGTCCGCATGAAAATATATTAAATAAAATGGGTGAGTTTACAGTGCCCTGCTGGAGACCGCTTAAAACTGCAAACTCTTTTGAGTACTTTCCTCTACTGGAAACTACTCTAAAAGTTTTATTGCGAATCATATTGTTTATTAATATGATCAGGTATAAGGGAAAACCATATCTTATTAATTTATATATTAGGCCATCCAACCAAACCGTGTCGAAGGCTTTTTCCAGGTCCACGAAACATGCCGCCACGCATTTCTGATCGTTAATATGCCAACAAATATCAGAAGACAATTTAGTCATTGCATGGATTGTACTATGTCTGTTTCTGAAGCCGAATTGATTCATAGGTATTACATTCCTTCTTTCAGATTCCTCAGTTAGGTATTTATTTATTATTACTTCAAAAACCTTACTTATATTAGGTAAGAGACTTATTGGTCTGAAACTACTAGGATCGGTAGAAATTTTACCCGGTTTCTTTATTGTTACAACCTTTGCTTTTTTCCATATTTCAGGGAAATAACTGAGATTCAGACAGTTGTTAAAAATAATAGAATATTTCTCAATTATTGAATCAGGCAGGTTTTTTAATACCAAATTAGGTATTCCGTCAATTCCCGAAGAGATTTTGCCTTTCAGACCAGAAAATATTGATTTTAAGTCCTCTAAAGTTGTGAAATAATTGTCTTTGTTTTGCAAACTGGAAATTTCATTTGATTTTAATTCGTTATTGAATTCGACTAGTGATATTTCATTGCATTCGTACTCCTGCGTTATTGTATTGAAATTAGAAATCGCAGAGTCAACTTTATTAGCAATCGCAGAATTTCTATAGGCAGTTTCGCGATGTACTAATGACAAATGTGATGCCATAGTATTTAATAAATCATCAGTATTTTCAATTATAAAATTACCACCATGTTTTTCCAATAAATTCAGATTAACACCAGCATTAACTAATATATTAGTATTATCGTTAGGGATAATTAATTTTTTTAAGTTTTCACAATTATATTTTTTATAAATTTTTCTAATTTCAGGAAACATACTTTTACTGTTACTGCTTTTAATATTTTTTATTCTGTTTTTCCAGTAATTACTAATCGAAATTTTCAAATTTTCTTTAATCAAAATACTAACATTTTTAAGAAGTGCTCTAGTTCTTATAATTGCTTGATGATTTCTATCTGGAAGATTTTTAAGTAAGGCATATTTTGCAGATAGCAATTGACTTTTATATTTTCTTAATCTACACAAAATGGCATTGGAGTACAAATCGGTACCGTTATTTCCCGGATTGAAAACAGGAATCTCAATTCGAATGGCATTTTGAATTATTTGCTCTATTTTGTTTAAAAACATATTTATTTCGGATTTTGTTAAATTTTTGTTATTAGGTAATTCCCTAATATCATTGTTTAGTAGTACTTGTTTATCTATATTTTTTTTAAATTTGTGCCAATTCACCCTATTGTATAGATAATGATTATGAACTTCTGGAAGTTCAAACAAGAATTTCTCAAAATCTTCGTAGGAGATTTCAGTGTTTATAGCCAAGTGGTCGCTGTCATAAATTAGCGTTTCTAATTTCCCCATAGTAGATGTTTTTAAGTTAAGTCTAGCATCAGCCAGTATCAAGTCCAAAAATGAATTACTTTTAGGAAAAGAAGGTAAATCTGAAGCATATAAAGCCATTCTATATAAAATTTTTTTTTCGTCGAGAAATTTTTTTAAGAATTTTCCACGGGCATTATGTTGTAAATTACCCCAATCTTGATGTTTTGCATTAATATCTCCACAAATCACATAATAATTATTATATTTGTCAAAACCTAAAATTTCAAGCATTCTGCAAAATTCATTTTGAAAAGTTTCGGTATTTCTAAGAGATGCATAAACTGATACAATAAATAGAAAATTATTGTTTTGTATAGGTATTTTTATTGCACAAACCTCCAGACATTGAAACAACGTAAAATTAGAATTATCAATTTGCTCAAATCTTATGTTTTTTTTAACAAGTAAAGCAGTACCACCTCCTATATTAACTGTTGGTCTATCATGTCTAACTATTTCGTAATTTCTTAAAGATAAACGTATATTGGCATCAAGTTTGGTTTCACATAAAGCAACAACATCTGGATTATTTTTAGAAAGAAAGTCAATCAACGAAAATTGTTTTGCAAGCGATCGACATGAATTTACGTTAATAGAATTTAACTTAATATTATGTTTATTTGGAGTTGTTTTAGTCATGGATATTCTCCATAAGAAAATCTACTCTCTCAGAAATTCCATTAACCTTTTTATCTAATTGATTAAAGCGTTCACATAAAGTGGTGAAATTTTGATTTAAACCTGTTAAAATTAACATAACACTCTGTAATGTAATTTCTGGGTTCATTCCAGTAGTAGAGGCAACATTTGTAAATAAATTGCTATTCGTATTATTATTACCTAGATTATTAATATTATTTTTATTATTTGCAGCAACTACATTAGCAAATGATAAATTTGAGTTAACATAGTTCTGTATATTATTTACCTTATTTACAGCTTTTGTAATTTTGTTTTTATGTTGTGTTTGCATTCTCTCCTCTCTTTGAACATAGTTTTGACATTGACGATAAGAAGCAGGGTGACCATATTTATTACATAAAATGCAGAATAATTTATCAGCTGGACTATTCTTAGATAAACTGCAATTAACTGCCAAGTGATTTTGCCCACATTTAACACATCTAGGCTCCATATTACAATTGTAGGCTGAATGGTTAAAACGCTGACATCTAGTGCACTGAGCGATTGGTTTCTTTTTTAATTTTTCCCATTTTACTATTTGATTTTCAAGATGTTTTATGGCAAATATACTTGACACATTGCTGTCGTGTCCCGCTTGCACGATGTATATTGGCAACTTTTTATTTTCAAGAGTTGCTTTTTTTGTGTTCAAACGGAGAACTTTCTTAAAAGTGACATTATCAATTTTTAATTCATTAAGTAATTTTAGTATATCGTCAGGTGCGTAGTCATTATGTAAACCTTTCAGTGTTAGATTAATAGGTTTTTCAGATTTTAGTGTATAAGAAAAACACTCGACGTTAGCTTGTTTTAAAAATTCAAAAATAGTTTTAAAAGTTTCAATATCTTGTGTATATATCGTGTGTCTTCCTTTATTTGTTGATTTTATCAAAAAATTATTTATTTTTAATTGGCCTTTGATTAGTTTTTTTATTGTAGGTAAATCTTCCGATTCAACAATTATAGGTGGAATATTTTTGTTTCTTTTGTTGTTGTTGTTTACATTGTTGCTGGTGTTATTGCTGCTAATGTTGCTGGAATTTGATGTACCTGCTATGTTTTGACAAATTGAATTCGTAAGTGTAGAATTGTTTTCATTATTTCCGGATGTTTTGGTTTGGTTTTTTTTTTTTTCTTTATTTTTCTTTCGTAGGACTTCAACAAAATTCACTTCATTTTCAATGGATAGTTTATCCGAACATAAATTATTTTCACCAAAATCAAGATCCATATCACCAACGCTAGGAACATAGGAGCTGGATGCCTTTTGATTAATATTTTCGTCAGAATTATTCTTTGAAATTAATTCATCAACCTGTTTTTGTAATTTTTGCAACTGCTTTTTTAAAGATGAATTATCTTGCAACAGTTTTTTATTAGCTTGTGCTAATTTTTTCGTTGCATTTTTGGCTGACATTGCGCTCTTAAGGGATGATTTTCTGCTTGTTTTAATACAATCCTTTATATTATTTGGATCATCCTTTTTTTGTGCTGAAACCATGTGGTAAATTACCACCAGCACTACAGAACAACCGATTTTTTATAGTATATATGAATTTTACACTTATAATGTGCAATCTACAGTGCAAATTATATCAAAGATATAATTATTCAAAAATGACAACTTTTCAATAATAGTAAATGTAATCCAAAATTACACGACTTTCTTCGGTGAGATACCGATCGCCACTCTCTTAATATTTATTCTAAAAATTGTCATGTACAACTTGCGTATACTTTAACTATGAGTGTTAAGCATTTTATTGTGTGATACTCTGAAAGCTATCAGTTAATATAAATTTCACTTACACTTTAAATTTTTTCTTATATCTATACATTTCTAATAATTCGAAAATTCTATTAGAATGAATCAAAAATACTTCCTTTTAAAAATTGGTTTTTGGTCTTCTTGCAAAAGGGATATAAACTATTTTATCTCCAGTTTCACTCTTCCCATTGGTACCCAATTTCTGATAAATATAAATTACCTGGTTATTTATTTTCCACTTAATAAAATTACTTAACAAATTAATCCAACAACTTTCTATTTTATATTGTGTTTTTTTTTAATTTATTTACTCCTGAATTCTTTTTAAGAGAATGTCATTTTCACTTGTTCCTTTTTGATATAAAGCTTCATTTTAATCAAATAATTAAATTTGTGTAACTACATTAAAAATTGATGAAAACTCATAAATTTAATTTTTACAATAAAACAACATTTTGTGTCTCGTTATAATTTCTAGAATCACACAAATTATATAACACTCGTAAATCACTCCATATACATAGTATATATACTAAAACTTTCAGAAAAATTTCCCTATTTACCCATTTGCTAAGTTTTCTTTTATAAATAAATTTTCAAGAACTCTTAATAAAAATATACACAAATTAATGACAAACATTTGCATAATACCTATAGGTATACGTCTATATAGAGAGTGCCCAACTTAACAATCAAAAAAGTTTATTTTAATATAGAGAAAAAATAAAGAAGTAAAACTCTTTTTGGACTTTATACTTTGAAAATCACTTTTATAGTTTTGCTTAACTCTGTACAATATAAATGCTTCGATATGGTTTTGCTCAATGTTGTGACGAATCCTTTTAAATATTTTAAAGTTAAAGTTTCATAAAACATAAAAGATGTTTATGCATTTACATATACATTTACAAAAGTATATGCAGTACAATTTCACTTAAATTTTTAAATAATAAAAATTCCCTATAGAACGTAAATGTCCCGTTAAAAAGTTTAAAAGATATAGAAGCTCGAACAAAACGACTCAACTAAAGTGAGAATATTGTTTTTAAAAAAAAAAATCTGACGTGGTCAGCACATAACCGACCGCATTATGTATTGTCTAGTTAAGTGAAAGTGTTACAGAATATTAAAAAAATGCCTGTTAAATACTTCTTTCCAATTTTTAGGACATTAACAAGCTTATAGTTAACATACCTAGAAAAATGTAAATTTGGCTCTTAGTAGAGTTTCGCTTTGTGCTACCCGAATTCCCTGAAATGCTCGCCAGTTAGTTTTGGTAACAACCAGAACTCAAATTTCAAATTTCAAGAAATCCCATCAATTCGTTCCGTAGATATGGTGAAAAATGTAAAATCGGCCCGCAGATCAGTTTTCGAGCCCTGATCTTTCCAAAAAATTTATATGTTCGTTGTTTTAGTACGAGGAATTTAAATATTAAGTTTCAATAAAATCGGTTGATTATTTCTCTTTATATACACAAAAATGTATATTTGGCCCGTAGTAAACGTCTAGTTCCCGATGCCTGATTTCTTCCAAAACATACGAATTTTTGCGGACGGTCGAGCTGAGCTTATATATAAAATTTCAGGTAAATCGGTTGAATATTTTCTTCAAAATGTTCAAAAATGTAAAACAGGCCCGCTAAAAAGTGCAGTTCCCGAGGCCTGATATATACCAAAAGTTGATCGATCCGTGCCATGGTGGAAACAAACTTACATATAAAATTTCATCAAAATCGGTTCAGCCGAACTTGAGATACACGCGTGCACACACAGACCGACAGACGGACAGACGGACAGACCGACAGACCGACAGACCGACAGACCGACAGGTTGCTAAAAATAGTTTATTTACACTTCCCTACCATGGAGAAGTACGTTCCCACCGAAAACTCGATATGCAAAATTTGTTGCCATCACATAACCTACCTATTGTTTACACAATACGGTCGGTAAAAAGAGTTTGAGTTATAGCATTTTATTTCAAAATAACTGTTATATACAAATATTATATTTTGAATGTAAACCATATATGGACCTGACAGTTTTCTAATGGATTTAAATTACCAGCACATAGCGTCTATCAAAATAAAAATTGTAAAACAAGTGTTTTCTTCACACGAAGAAGAAGACAAGCTGGTGCTAAGAATAGTGTTGTTAAAAAATAGAATTATTAAATATTTTTGGAATGGAAAAATATTCTACCTATACGGTGCATTCTCGAAAAGCAAGGTCCTGACTTTAAAGACATAAAAACGGGATACTCATAACGAAACCCGCTTTGAGCTTCACAATTTGAAAAGAAGAGTGAAAAATAAAAAATTCTCCTATAATATTTAGTTTGTCTGAGTGCGTTTCATTAGTCTATTTCGGTAAAATCATCGAACCCTGATTTGTCTTGTACTTGAATATATTCTTATTAAATTATCTTTAAAAATAAACACAAAATAACAAAATTAATAGAATTTGTTTAACTGTTGGCAATCAAGAATGAATTCAAAAATAAATAATCATTCTTTTAGCTAAAATGGTAAAACCTGCATCCTTCCAAAATTTTTTGTAACTTATAACCATCTATATTTGTCTTAAATTCTGTAAATATAAATTAAATTCAAGATTTACGAAGTCCCCCTTTTATATTGTTTCGAATTTTGTTCAATATTACCTTTATTTTATGTTAGATACGAGTATTATCACTTTTGTGGCAGAGAAACTAAATTAAAATTATAAAAGGAAATTAACTAATTTGAAAATTTTCTTTTAATTGGTTATAAAGAGAACTCTGATTTTAGGGGCTGATTTTGATAAAACATAAATATTATTTCCTTATCTATCTATAAAAAATTGAAATTAATTTTGCGGTATAAAATTTATTGTGTCGTCGGTACTTGTACACATAAACCTACAGCAAGTAAACAGGTACTCATTTCAATGAAATTTTTTCACTATTTCATTTATTTACAAAATAATTTATGGTTTTCTAAACAATTTCCGAATCCTATGGTTTTCGAATTGAGGAAATTTAAAAATTTTTTATTACAACAATTTCAATTTTTTTTCTTTTTCTTTACGCCGGTTATATTAAGCTCTGTGCTTTCCTTTAATTTATAAATTTGTTTCATATTAAAAAACAAGTCACTAAAACTTCAATTAGGAAGTGCAAAATAAGCATATTTCTACTGATTTCATTAAAAATTCATTCTATAAATTTTGTTTGTAAATAAGTTCGATGTTTAAAACCAGCTCCAGTTTGAATCGAATTTGACCAAGCAGCTTGAGTATTTCTAGATCTTGTTCCATAATCAAATTGAAACTTACTCGTATTTTATTATAGCACATTATGTAATGTTAAATATTATATACATAATTATATAAATGCACTCACATAGATGCAAATGTAAATAATTTTATTTGGAATGGATGTACATTGCAATTTTATTTCTTTTTGCAAAGAATAATGCTTATACCAATGTTTATTTCACAGCCACTGTTTTGGGAATTCATACATTACTTATAGATAAAATAAAAGCAAGTGATATGTAATGCATGCTTTCTTATGAAAATGAATAAGAATCATTTTACCTTTGAAATCCCAAAAGATTTTATTCTTCTTAAAATATATTGAACACTCTTCACACAAAGTGGTTATAGTAGGTGTGTAGAGAAAAGATTCACTTTTTAAAAAACATTCAAAACTTTATAAGAAACATTAATCAATTTCTTGCAAAATATTGAAACATTTAAGGATAGAAAAAATTATCACAGGTTTACAAGAAGTGCGAAGTGTGGACACATAAATTGTTTTTAAGAATGCTATTATACTAAATACGAACATAATTTTTTTACATTGAAAAAAGACAACCTTTAGAGTCCCGCTTCAATTAAATGACAAGTAAGTGTAGAAAATAAATACGTCAGCTCAATGGCTTTGTTGAAGTGGTTTAACAAATTAACTAAATTGAAAAATTAAGTTTCACAATGACATTGTACTGCTAAAGCATTTTCAAAATTCCTTATATAACTTGTCCAAAAACTAAACCTACAAATATTAAAAAATGTCTTTAATTTGTTTCTCTTAATTCTTCTGTGAATTTTTCGTAATAGAATCTTCTTTAATGAAATTGAAATTCCAAATAATTTTCAGCTACAAACACAAACATGCATTTTATAAGCGTAACGTTATATTTGACAGGATTAAGTTTAAGAGATCTTGGGTGGTTTTTAAAGGTGCTTGGGAAAAATTAACTATAAAACAAAAAACTAGAAAAATAGATTAATCTTTTACATTTTCTGCAATTATAAGCCTGCTACCCTGCATTGAATATGTGATAGTGATTCTTATATGTACATATGTGGAAATTTAATTTATATTTTCTCTGTCCCTTCATTTTGATTGAATGTTAATTCTAAATTTTAACTTTTTATTGTTTACATTACAGGTGAATCAACATCATCAGCTTATGGTCCCCGTTTATCTCTTCAACCGAAATCATCTAGAGCGTCTTTAGTTAGTGATGATAGTTCATTAGAATATCGCCGAAAATCATCAGGAAGTACGCATAGTGGACCACCTTTATTAGGCTATAATAATAATAATAGTAACTATGGTATAGATCCATATATATATTCGTCTGATGAGTATGAACGGCACGCTGATGGAACTGTTGTACTTAGGTAATATATTTTATTTTTAAAAAGCCTCTTATAACTCGTACATTTTCACAATATATGAAATTACGTTAACTATAATCCAATTAAGTGTAGAAAAATACTCTTAATTAATCTAACATATTAATTTAAGTAATACAGGGTTTCGTGGAAAAAATTTTTGCCTCATATTTAATTAGTTTTCCCGCATTATTAAACTCTTACAGAATGACTATCTGAATTTTAAGTAAAGGGTAATGAAATAGTCCTTACCTTATCTACCATTCTCAAATAGTCCAGCACTATCAAATACCCCTTACCTACAATTTTCAGTTTAGTAATAAATCGTTTAGTAGTTTTTGAATAAAACTAGAAATTTTGAGTAGTTTTCAATTTTAAAGTTTTTAATTGGTTAAACGAATTTGTGATTTACTGTTGATTCAACCAAAAACTTAACAGAAATTCAGTTTCCCCAATAAGAGTAAATGAAACAGAAAACACCTTGTAAAAGAACATTTTAATTAAAAAAGTAATAATCTGTCTGGATTCAATTAAAATTTTATATAAGCTATACAAAATATTTAAAAGTCAAAGTGTATTAAAATATGAAAATTAAATTATGTAATTACGATTAAATCAATTATAAGAATTAAATAAACTTCCACATGGCAGAAATGGTTATTGTTTATTCAATAAATTACAAAAAACAAAGGAATTAAATATTAAAAATTACAAAACAGCATTAACATTAAATTCATAATCTCCTTTCAAAAGTTAATAAAATTGTGATAAACTGATTCTATTAATATTTTAACACAAATGAGTTTAATACTCTTAATAATTTTGTGTTATACTTGAAATGCAATGATTTGCTTAAAATGTCAGAGGAAATTTTAAAAATTTTAGACCATGAAATCATAATTTGAGGGCAATATACGGTCATTTGCGTGACCCATAGTCTTCCATGGCTAAAATGCAATGCATGTGATCGTAATTTCAATCCCAAAAGTAACGGGAAATTCAATTGTGACTTACAGGTTTGAACTTAATTTTTCATTTAACTGTGCTAGGATTTAAAGAATACTAAGATTTCTTAAAAGCGGTATTGTGCCTTCATTAAGCAAAAGCATAATTTCCAAACTTACAGAAATTGTTACTCCGAAAAAGAATTTTTAAACGACAAGGAAAATCATAATGGGCTTATAACTACAGCGTAATAAAAAAATTATTTGAGACCAACACAATTTCATTTCCAATTTAAAAAAGATAAAAATGGATAATTCAAAGTTATTTGACCAAACATAAATGTTAACAAAGAAAATGTGGATTAATTTTCTCATTTATATAATGTGTATAACACTTTAGTATTGTATCATTTTTTTTCTACACATTAAATCATTTGTTTCATTTTATTTTCTTATTATTTTCATTTTATTGCATTTAATTTTTCTTTTCTAGAATACCTGCACCTCATGTGGTGGCTGCACGTGCTTATCGAATGTCTGTTGGAGGTACAAGTAGTAGTGGTAGTGGTGGATCTAACACTACTGGAACGAATAATAATAATTTTTCATCGAATACAAGCGCAACAGGTGGAATTTTTATAACACCACATCAACAGCAAATGACTGGAAATATTCTGAGCTCAACTAATACATCCAATTTAACGAATACAAATAGTAATAATACAGCGTTATACAGGTTAGCTAGATTATTAAATCAAACAAATAAAGGTGGACGACAAAGTCCTACACTAAATGATGATGCACCTAGAAGATTATCTTGGGAAAGGTAATTGAAATAGATATATAGTGTAAAATGAAGTTAAGAAAATTTTTTTTTTATTTTTCTTTGATATTTTCTATCCTTTGTTTTTCAAATATTTCCTTTCGTATCTGAATCTTACGTTCTTTCCTTTCGTATCTCAATCAACATTAGGTATGCGATTTTAAATACATTTTAATGGAACAAAATCACATTCTATTGTTTGCTGAATCTACTTGTGTGGCATTTATTTTTAAATTAAAAAAAATACTACAATATTGTACTACATACGAAACTGTAACAATGCCAATTTACAATTGGTTTCCCTTATTTGAAATTTACTAATAGGGTTAAAACGAGGTGTTGTTTTTGAAAGGATATTATAATGTTATATTGGTATACCTTCGTGGATAATCGATTAATTCAGTTTAATTTTAAAGAATCATTGGAAAATCCACTTAAATTCATTGAAAAATGGGCTTTAAATAGCTTTAAATACTATCAATATGTATATACTATCACTATGTATAGAAATATACATAGGTAGTTATTTTTTTCCAAAATTATTTTCGCAGTTGAACTTCCTATTATGTACATTAACAGTGCCTTGAACTTTTTGCAAATTTTTTTTATTCATATAATAAAGTTTTTTATTTATATAATGAACTTGGATAATTACATGAACAGCCTTATATATAACTAGCATGCATGTTAGCATGTCATTAGGCCATATTATAAAATTATTGTTTTATAAATGTTGGATATTGGTTTTTTTTTATAAAACGAGTTCATGTGTTTTATATATATGTATATATGTATGTGTATATAATAGTTTTATGTTTATGAAATTTCCTTGAAGACAACACTTTTTATTTCAGTACAATAAAATTGTTTTAGAAGAATCATTCCTTCACACAAACACAAATAATTTCAGGCATATGCAATGATTCAAATGTCTAAACACATTTTCCAAAATAATTTTTGTTGAGAAAATGTTCGCGTACGGACTTAATTTGAGTTTTCTTAAGAAAAAACGTAGAAAAAAGGAAATACGTAAAAACTAGATGGCTGAATAATCTTCAAAAGTCCGTGAAACTTTCTTTATGTAAGATCTTGGTTTTTTCTATATAAATCAGTCAATTTCATTGAAGACTTTTAATTATAATTGATACTTAAGCCGTAAAAGCCTAAACGAAAGTAAAAGCCTGATTCGATTATTTCTGAAACAGTAGTTGGGTTAGTGAATCTGACGAAATTGCTGCCTGACATACAAAACTATTTACTGTGAATTCAAATTGAATATCAATATTGGAAAACTATAACTTCCGTATTCTGATAAGTCGAATTTCCCAAAACTTATTACACCACGTTCCAAATACGATTTTACACCACGTGAAATATACGATTTTAAGAAAATTCGATTATTATAGCCTTAGTTCAGTGGTGAAAAACTTAAATTAAGCTTATAATAATCAATTGCTGCTCCTTTTAGAAAAATCAATTTTTCTTAAAAGGTCTACTCGTTACTGAAATGCGAACTTTCATATAAATCGGTTCAGTAAAAATTGTCAGAAGAGGATTGCACAGAGGGTAGGCCCGCAAAAAGATGTAATGTCAAAAATATTTTTAAAATTACTAACTCGATTTGCGATCAGAGCTCTTCCCTTCGCCGCCGATAAAAAAATCATACTCATTTTAATTCTCAATAATTTTTTTGTTTACTTCAACCACATTTCAATTTGAATGTCACAGACATGTCAAGAATAACTTTTGATAGGTTATGTCAAAAAAAAATTTATTTTCATATCTTTGTTTTTTTTATTTATTTTTTTATTGATTTTAGTAAACACTTTAACAAACACTTTAAGTCGCTTACAATTTTTAGGTAAAAGTACAAATACTAACGGTAAATACATTCGTATTGATATACTTACAAATACATTCGAGTGTTTTATACATATGTATTGTAGATGTTTGGAGGCACTTGAAAATCAAATCACTTACATTTTTACCACAATATCCTTAAAATTTAATATACAATAAAATGATTTTCTCTTGTTATGTTTTACTTTTTAACACAAAATATGTTAACAGAATTTTTAACAGAAAAAAATGTGGTAATCTTGATTTAAGTGTATATTTGTGTCATCGCAAATTTGCTTTTGATTTATTGATTTATAATTAGGAACAAATGTTACATGAATATTTTCCAGTTTAAAATTTGGAAATGTTATAAACTTTGAAAGTTCTTAATATTTAAACAGATGGAATTTTTTGTTCCTTATTCGCATCTTTACCAACCACATTGTATACAATAAGGATAGATATGTGATGACGTCGAATTTCGCAGTCGGCGGAAACGTTCCATGTGACGGAATAATAGCCAGAATTTAAATAGAAAAGAATTTAACTAGATAAAATAATTTTTGACGAGGTGTCGGTCTGCCTATTTTTGTGCGCACACATGTGTTTGTTTACTTTGTTTGTTTTCATGGAATGACCAACTTTGGACACCTGCCTGGTTTAGAAAACTGGAAATTTACTGCAGATCAATTCTGCACTCTTAAAACGTCCTTAAAATTTGAGAGAAGTCTTTAACGGACACCTTCATAATCTTGTGCAGTACGTTCACCCAGCAAAAAAAAACACTTTGCGGTCGGTTATATACTGACCATACAAATACTGACCATATAAAATTTAACTAAGTATTATCATAAAGCTTAACTGCATTGAGTCTACTAAAAAACAACATTCGAATTTTTGTATCAACTTGAAAAAAAAATTATTGTAATGTTGACTACTCAATTTGATTCTACGTAAGGTAGGTGGTTTAAAGTTAATTTTTGTTTTGAGCAGTGTTCGAAAATTTATTTTATCTTTTTGTTCTTCCAATATTTTATTTATATTTAATATTAAAAATTTTCCTTGTGAAAACAAAAAAATAAAATCCTTGTAAAAGATTCAAATAAAAAGCTAATACATAATACAGCACAGGAGGTTGAAAAAATTTTGTTTTGGAAATTCATTTATTATTAATAAATTTTTATGCAAAAATATAAAGGATCAGCATTCAGGAAAATGCAAATTATAAAATGAATTCAACATTATTAATGATTCAAGAAATGTCTACATTTTTACAAATTTTCTTTATAAATTTAGAGCACAACTTTTTCATTTTAAAAGAGCGCCAGTAGGTGAGCGTCTAAATGTTTAATCAAAAAGATTAAATTAAAATTTCATATGTTATTTTCAATATGAGTAAAGTAAGATTGCTGGTTATAATTTCCAAAATATTTTGATCATCGTAATAGATACAATCAAATCCTTGTAAAAGAGACAATCCCCTTAATGCATGTCCCTAAACCCTGCTCTTATCTATTAGTAAATAATAAATATTGATCATCTATTAAGTTTTATTAAAATTTTAAATAAGTTTTGTGAAGAATTTTAATTTTTAAGGAAAATTTTGTGTCTTGTCTCCACGAAAAATGAATCCAGTTACCTTGACCTTACTTATACATTAAGGTTCAAGTTTGAGTTATTTTCAAAATTTAAGATGAAATGTAATTTATTTGGTATTGTTTTTCATTACAGCTACCTTACCAGTTTCTAAAAATGTTTAAGTCTATGCTAAATTTTATAATTTAATTTATGTTCCTCATTTTATAGGAAGGATTATGGCAGTAAACTACCTCGATCAGCAAGTATTGATTCGATGGTTGATACTGTATGGAATGATTCACCACGACCATCACTTAATGTTCCTAGAAATAGTACAACAAGCACAACAAGTGTACCAATTTTTCAAATGAGTTCAGTTACATCAGCAGCCGCAGCCAATAATACAACACAAAATCAAAATTCAAATTTAGGATTTCATGTACCACAACAGCCTTCACAATTAAACATTAACACATATTCAAGTTTCGGAAGCTTTAGTGTTAGTGGTTCTTTTGTTAGCCGTAGAGAGAGTTTATTGAGCCCATCATCGAATCGAAGGACTAAGCAAAATAGAGGAATTGCAGGTTAGTATTTGTTTTATTTTTTATTCATATTTATACACATGACTCAGAATGTAATCTAAATGGACGATGTACAAACGGACGATATCATATAATAAAGCTAAATTTCATGCTCCAATTAATCACTAGTAAAATTTCTATTTCTTTTGTAAGGAATAATTTCATTTAAGAACTTTTCAAATTTTACAATGACTTCTCTAGCACATTACAACAAAATTTTCATCATAATAAATTTTTCAGATTTTTAAGCATTTAATTAAAAAATTTTTTAATTAATAATTTCTACGAACAATAAATGTAATTTATAGGATTAGTTTTGTCATTTTCATTTAATTACTGGAAATTTTCTGTTTCCAAGACAAATATGTAATTTCCAAAGAATTATACAAATTTCCTAAATTTCCTACATACTTATGTAAACTTTTCTCCAAATTGTTAGTACTTATACAATTTATATGTATAAATCTAATCAATTAAGTGAATGTCCTTTCCATAATATGTAAATAAAACCACAATTCACAAAATTCTTTCTGTAACAAGCTGTCAAGGATTTATGTTTCATTATCAAGCAATAATTTAAAAGAACGCATGTAATATGTATATAAAGGCATGTGTTCTATATAATTAGCTACTGATATGTGTATATATACGTATATAGAGTAATCAACTCATTTTAGTCATAAAATATGCAATAAAGCAAGAAATTAAAATCTCAAAAGTCATTGGCAAAAAGTAAAGAAAAACTAAATTGAAAATAGGATAACATTCCTTCTTTATAGCACTAGGATAATAATTTAGAGTTAAATTTATGTTACAATATTACAACAGGGTGTCTGAAATTACCCTTCTGAATTTTTTTTACCAAATTTCTTAAAATGAAGCTACACAAAATATTTTAATATTAAAATTTCCAGTTTACATAAGCGTAAATTAGACGACACATTCACGAGGATCAGCGGAGATCTACCGAAATAACGAACTTAATCAGAACTTTTTATTCGACTCTCTAGCATTTCAAACAATTCAATTGTTAAAGCCCCAACTAAGTTAAAATCATTATATTTGAAAGAGTTAACAAATATCCAAGTAAAATCAAGTTCAAAACATGAAAAGGCATATCTAATGTTAAAAGCTAACATTTAGAATGAATTTCTTTTTCATATCCTTTTACCAATAAACTATCTTTCAAAAGTCACCCTATATATTAAGTGTAGATAAATATATTGATAAGGAATATTTTTTTTTCCCATATGATCCCAATACATGATCCTGACAGAAAAAGGATACTATATGTATTTCTAACCCATACATATACATAGCTATTAAACCTTCTTTGTAATTTATTATAATCGTTTATTGAAAATGACCTTTCATTAATATAACTACGAGCAGTTCCCTTGGCCTATTCATGTGCATCAGTCGTAAAAGATCAATATTAAAAGCAATTTTCTCGTTGTTAGAAAGAAAAATCTTTTATTTTTTTTTATTTGCCTTGCAAAAAAAAAACCAAGAAGAACGAGCAAAAAAAAGGATTTTTAATGTTATACTTCACATAAGGATGCCTATACCAAATGAGTGTCATGTTTTTACTAATTAACCAAGAAATTTGTTATTTTTCTAATATTTATTTTATGTAAAAGTCTCGTAAATGTGTTCAAGCTAGAATACCTACACATTTTCAAATTCATATTGCACACATATTTGTACAACGTGGGTTATCTAAATTTAAGAAAATTAATGTCTGCTGCATATATAAAATTTTTGAATCTTTACTTAAATATTTTTCAACCTACCAAATTGAAGCTGTAATTCCTTTCTAAATTGATGGTATAAATCTTATTAATTTTAATATATAATATTTTTGTATTAATTAATTATTTTCAAATATTCTCATATATTTTCCTTGATTCTCAATTTTAATTTCCACTGTCCGTAATTTCACATTTAATTTGAATTCGCAATTCTCAATCCAGTTGCGCGTTAGTTCACTAAATTACGAAGTATTTTTCTAATTTCTGATTTATCATTAAGATAGGAGTAGGTGTCCAATTAAAATCTAATTTTATGACAACTTCAGTGAAAATTTTGAATTAAAATTATATTAAAATCGAAATTATAGTAAGAATTTTAATTCAAAGATGAAATTAAAATTAATTATAATTTGATAAACAGAGTTTGAGCTTTGAATTTTTACTTTATTCATATATTTAATACTCTTTAGGAGTACTATGGAAGTGGTAACTGCAAAATTTAACAAAAAAACGAGAAAAAAAGTAGAGTTGACCTTGTCAACTCTGTGATACCCGTACGAATTTGTTATCCTATGTGCGAATAACTAATGTGCCATAACTAACTATGTGGCAGACTATGACTTTAAGTTGCCGTATTACCATATTAATTTATGCAAAATTTCAGTACTATGTGTTTTTCAAAATACTGGTTGTGCCAAACTACTATTGATGTTGTATGGCAGGTACCAGAAGGAGCCAAGTAATTTCAACGACTTTTATCAAACAGATTAGCCCTACTAATATATTCGTTTGTGTGAAATTTCAATACCATAGCTTTGATAGTTTCTGAAATATAGTCAAATAACTTTTGAAGTTGTATGGCAGGTACCAGAAGGACCCAAGTAATTTCAACGACTTTTATCAGACAGATTGGCCCTACTAATATATTCGTGTGTGTGAAATTTCAATACCATAGCTTTAATAGTTTCTGAGATATAGCCAAATAAATTTTGAAGTTGTATGGCAGCTACCCGAACTGGTACCCCGATCACGTCCAATTTAAATAGGGTTCTGGCACTTGCTACAATAAATCATTTGTGAAAATTTGGTGAACTTAGCTCAATTAGTTTTTGAGTTATCGTTCGGACGGACGGACGGACAGACAAAGCTAAATCAACTCAGAATTTGACGCTGATCAAAAACATACACTTGAGTCTATATCTAACACCTTTATTTCTTAGCGTTACAAACGGTAAGGCAAATTTAGTATACCCTTCGAACATACGTTCATACGGGTATAATTAATAATAATCTGACAGCAGCTCCGGTTGTTATCGAACGGCACTATACAGATTAAAGATTGAATTGTTAGTGAAATTAATACAAGTTTTTACTTTAACTGTGTTTTTTGAATGTCAAACAATGGAATAATAAATTCATTATACCTCCGCATATTGAGTAATTAGCTAGCAAAAGCAAAAAACTTTTGATCCTTGTAGCGTAACTATAAATGACTAATAATTTGCTCTTATACACTCTTTGAAAAAAAAAACTTTTTAACTATAATTTTAATCTTATCACTTTTAAATTTTGAAAGATTAAAAATAGAACAAATTAAGGTATTTTTCGAAAATTCTATAGAGAGGAAATTGTAATAAGAGAAAAAGAAAAGATAATCCTTATAAGTCCTTGGAAGTTCAGGCATTGATTTATTTTCAACATTAAGTTTATAAAATTTTTAAAGTCTATAATATAATTTATGGTGTAATTTTCAAAAGTGTAAGGAGTTAAAAAAGTTATTTGAAAAAAAAAGAAACTTTTATCGCTTATCTATTTGAAATTTTTCAAGAATTTCCTTTTTATCTATTTTATTTGAAAAGCACCATTTTCATTTAATTATAAATGAGAAAAAATATTGAACAAAAATATTTTTTTATTTTCTTAATTTAATTGATTTTTAATAAATTTCATTTTGAACACAATTAAGATCAATATAGTGAAAAAAGGGCTACTATATTCGAAGTACATAAATTTTATTCAGTGCTGTTGTAAATTTTTCAATGATTTCCTTTACTATAATTGATAGTAGAAACTTTGAGATACCCGTACTAAATTTCAATGCGTGGATGGTCGTGGTCTTGCAGATATAAAATTTAGACTTCAAAAAACCACAAAGAAAAATATCCAACGGTGTTAAATCGCATGATCTGGCCGCCCAGTTCTGATCACCAAAACGAGGAAATGACTGCAGTAATTGTTTTTCGAACTGTATGGCATGTGGCACCGTCTTGTTCAAAGCACATGTCGTCCACATCCATATCTTGCAATTTTGGCGCAAAAAAATAGAATTATCTTGTCGCGATAGCGAGCACAATTAATCGTTATTGTCTGACCAGCTGCATTTTCGAAAAAGAATAGACCGATGATGCCTTCATGCCTGAAATCCTGAATCCCAAATGCGACAATTTTGTCGATGAACAAAGCCATTAAGGTGAAAATAATTTTGCTTTTCTCGTTATGCTGAAACTTTCACTATTTACAAAATATTGTTCAACAATAAAAATGCGTTGTTCTTTTGTGTAGCGCTCCATTTTTAATAATCCTGAACTACCAGCTGTCACTCTGTATTTTTTTTTTGTTGGCAACACAAATGGCGCAAAATTCAAATCTTGCGTGAATTTTGGGACACCTTTAATAATGTGGGTTGAAAAAAAATTTGCTCATGTGTAGTTTTAAAACAAGGTTTGATGTCAAACATTGTAAATTTATTATAAAGCCATACGTATACGGTTGTCTAATATAATCGAAACTCTTATAACCAGCAATTAGTTTTAAATGTGCTTTACATAAATCAAAACACCTAAGCCTAACATAAAAATATAACTGGATTAATTCCATACTAATATGACTAGACTTCAGTTCCTTTCCGTTATAATAGATTTATAACTCACATGAACATTAAATAAAAAATATTAAAGCAATTGTTTTTTTTGTTTAACTGGTCCGTGAATACTAATAATAATTAAAAATTCCAAAATTATGAAAAGAAAATTGAATTTTCTTAGAAAATATAAAAGTTTCCATGAAAACTCTTAACTATCATAAATATTCACTTTAGTTTTAGAATTTTCTTATACTTTGTGGAATACAAAATTTTTATTCATCTTCTTTTAGTACTCTAAAATGAAAAACTTTTTAACACTTCTTCGCTTAGTTAAGATATTAAAATAAGTAAAAAATAATTTTTCCCTCAAGTTTTATCAATTTTCTTAAAGAGATTAGGTAGATATCTCGTATAAGAGGATTTTTTTTTTCTAAAAGTAACATCATCTGACTAAAGATAACTTTCTAAATCTAAAACATGATTATTATAAGTTTCTGAATATCTAAAAAGTCAAATAGGTAGCATTTTCTGAAAAGTTCTCAAAGAAATATTATGCTTTTACTTACAAATTAGAAAACATTGGAAAAATAAATACTTATATATGTATAATAAATTTAGTGCTAGATTCAAGAGTTTTATATTATTTTCTTTCGTGAGCATAGTTGTAACAATTTTTATGAAAAACATACAAGTAAATAAAGACACACAAAACAAAAGTCCGTAACTCTTAAACTATAAGGGACGGAAATGAAATATGCCCTATGCTTGCCGGAATTTTACCAAAAAGTCTTTCGTTTAGGTATTTCTCGTAATGAGCAAATCTGTAGGGAGATGTAAGAAATACATAGTTAATAGAACATTACATATTTAACATGAAACGGTATAACTTTTTCTACATAAGCTTTCGAAATCACATTATCACAAACTGTCATATATATAATTATCATATACGATATCATATACGAACCGGCAATTAGGGAAAGCAGATTAATTAACTGAAATGAAAATTACATGAGAAAATTGCATTGAAACTGTCCTTGACGTTGATCTAATGAAAAACATTTTTAATTTAACTTTTTTATAATATGCAAAAAAAATTTCACTGAAAAATTGAGTGACACAAAAATAGATAAAAATAATCACCATATTAAATTCGCTACGTTTTTCATTAAGTTCTGCGAAAAATATTCTTTAAAAGTGGATATTTTTTATCCTTTCTGCCAGTTTCTTCCAATTAAAAGAAAAATTTGTAATTTATTTTAACAATATGCAAGTACCAACCTCATCCTAAATATATGCAATATTTTGCATTTTTATTTTAACGTTGCATATCGAGTGGAATGAAATCCTAATGTTATTATTATTCTTTACAAATTCTTTATTTACTACTCTGAACTTTCCAACTGTATTAAACCAAATCGAGCAATTGACAAACAAAACTTCTATAGAGTTAAGTGGAACATGAAATTCGTTCTCTGACGTGCTAAGATCTAGTTTAGAATAACGTAAAATCGCTCTAGAATTAATTTTTGCGAAAGAAACAACGCATTCAAAATTTTTGATCCTAATCGATTTGAGTGCCTATTCCATTCTTAAAATTAGGTGTACCGAAAATTATTGAAATTATTTTTTTCACCTTGTATATTATTGCGTTTTTTGGAAAGCCATTTTGTCCCATATTTAAGGCTATAACATAAAAGAATTCAAATTTCAATTTTGCTTTCTGAAAGAATAGTTTTATGCGTACTGTGACACTTTCCGTATCTCAGCACTTAAAAGTGCACTTACAAAAATATTTTAATTACCACATCATTTTTTGGAAATTTCTGAGTTGAACTTTCACAAAAATTTCCGTGTATTCTCAACAACATCAGAAATATCAATATGAAAACTATCAAAATGAACTCAAAGTTTTTTGCATTGATGCTAAAAAAAACAAAAAACTTGCAGCTGAAAAAATAACAATTAAATAATTTTTTTTACTGTTGACTATTTTCAACTTTATAAAAGCATTTTTTTGTACGTAAAGTGAACGACAATGTAAAAAACTTATTTCAACTGAAATTTATTCTCTGTTATATAAAACGGTGAAAACATTTTTATGACATCATGAACTTTTGGGAGTTCTTGTACAATCTTGCATTTTTTATTAGCGTAGAAGGCTTTGCTTGAGAAAGTAAGCATTAAATATAAACTCTTGACTTATTAAAATTTTTTTAATGGTAAATAAGTTTCCACCAAAATTATTTTAATATTTTAAGTATATTTGGAAATTTTATAACTAGAATTTATATTTACGTCACAAGGTTTGTCATATTACAATATATAAAATACTGTACACTTTAGCTTTTCAACTGACTGTAGGATAGTTCATCGAAATCCAAAAATAATAATTTAAACCACATTGTTTGGAAATATCAGAGCATGAAGTTGAGGAATTATTAAAGTTTATCTATATTTTTTACAAAAAAAAACTTAAGATTTTTATTATAATTTTAAAATTTCAAGAAATGGATTTGAAATATGAAAAAATAAATATTTCAAATCCATTCGTTTGAAATGGAATTAAAGTTTCTTTGCGTTTTATTATTTTTTTTGGAAATATTATGATTTTTTTTCGTTTAATGCAGTAGTAGCTGTACTCTCTGTACATATGATTCCTATATAGTAAAATCAATAACAAATAATAAGGATATTTTGCAAAAGGAAATTATTTCTTCCTTGATTTTTTTGTTAGTTTTCTTAGAATTCAACGCTATTTTAAGAGTAATGCTGGTTATTCTATATTTATTTATAAATAGATTTTTTAACATTGTTCATATTTTTCATATAGTTTAATAATTTAAATAGTTAATTAACCTAATGGGACTTTAGAATTCAAGAGTTTTATCAGAATTTATAAAAAACACTTTTTGGGCTTAAGTTCGTTTATAAATTGAAATTTTATGCATCTGTACTTAAAACTTTGGAAAATAGTAAATAGATAGAGCAACTGGTACAGAAAACAGTTTCTTGTTTCATTACACACAGAGAAACTTTTAAGGCAACTTTGAACTAGCTACATTATTGCCAGATTTATTCATAGTAATATTAAGGCTGAATTAAACAATCTAAATTTTTAAATAAACTAGGCTCAAAATAAACTAAAACAATGTCAAAATATAAAATTTTGTAAAAATTTATTGAAAAATAAGTCAGTTAAAAGTCATACAGTCTGTTGAAGATTAGGATCTCAATAATAATATTATTGTTTGATTACTAGTAAAGTTTTTTCCAATTTCTTACTATCGAAAAGTTTGAATCTCATTACAATTTTATTTTACTACCTGCGCAATTAATATGAGACCTTGTACTTGTTCTTTTTTGCAAGTTTAAATTAAACTTAATTATTTGAATTACTTTAACTTCCAAAAACCAAAAATCTTACCGATAATTACCTTTACCGATAAACTTTTTTTTTTCTCGCTAATTTTGCGATAGGATTTTTTACTGCCCCTTGTTCATTTTAACAAGAAAAAATACAGTGAAATTATAGAAAATTTTTTATTGTTATCGACCGTATTCAATATAATAAGGAAAGTGATGTGATAGCACCAAATTTCGGATGTCGAGTTTTCGTTTGGAACTCACTTCTCCATGGAAGGAAAATGTAAATAAACTTTTTTCTAAAGTATATCGGTCTAACTGTTTCTCTGTACCAGGCTTCAGGAATTAGATCTTTTTCAATTTTATATGTTATTTTTTTGGAAAGATCTACTGAACTAATTGGCAGGATTTCTTGAAATTTAATATTTGAGTTCTGGTGATTACCGAAATTAATTGGCAAAGCTCTCAGTGAATTCGGATCGCACAAAGTCAAACTTTACTAAGAGCCATAATTGCATTTTTGTAAGTATGTTATATCTAGATATAATCTTCTGCAACATATTCGGTAAATTAGGCAACAAATTGCGGTCGGTTATATGTTGACCACATCAGAACAAATCATTTTTTTTGAAAAAAGAATTCTCATGTCTTTCTTCCTAAAGTAAGCCTTTTCTTCCTAAAGTTAGATACTTTTAAGTTTAGTGACATTTCTTAAAATAAAATTATTTGCTTTATCGTGCATTTAATTTAAAAAAAAAATTGATTTTGCAATTGCAAGTATCTAAGTAAAAGACAATTGTTAACTTATTTTATTAAATTTTACTTCTCTTAATGTGATTTGTTCTGAAAAAATTGTAGAAGAAATTAAATTTGATTCAAAATTGAAAACTTTTATTTTTGTTCAAGTTAGAAAACAGCAACTAAAAGTCTAATTCCACTTGTCAGCGCTGTTTTTTATATTAAAAAGACTTAAGAAAGAAAAATAGTACACCTACATTTACTATGGTGGAATTTGGAAAAGTTTAATTATTTCACTTGCCCGGATTTATTATTGACATTTTTAGAAAATACGTGTACATAAGGTACAAGATAAATTGAAGCTGCTCAAAACTTTTATTTCGATTTTCTATTTGATTGAATCAAATTTATTATGAGTCGTGCATATTATTAATTATAAAAATTTCTGAAATTTAATTGTCACCTGTAAACTAAGCAACAGATAAATTAGCGAGCAGTTTAAAAAGTAATAAGATGCAGACGAAATAATCCACAGAACAATATAATCTAAACCACAATTTATAAAGTGTATGCAGATGCTATCTTACATAATATACACGTTTCATGTGTTAGTTTAATTTTCTGCACCCTATAAACACTTTGTACTATCGTGTTTTATTTGGTTGCTTAACAATAATTTTATAATCCAATCATAATTCTCATGTGTTTAAATGCCTTATGTGCAAACAATTACACGTACTTTGGCTAATTAATTTTCCATGTAGGATTATACAACTAAAATTAAACATAAAATTCACATATTTAATTAATTAAATCTCTAATAATTATTTTAAATTTAAATTATTTAGAAAACCCTTACAAAATCTGATAAGCTGATTAAAATTTTCACTTCAAAAACTATAGAAAACTGACCTAGAACAAAAATATATAGAAATGAATTTCTAACATTATTAATATATATTTTTTTTCCTTACAATCTTAATTCACAATTTTTATAACCAACTCATAAATTCTGTTTTTTTTTCATTACAGGTGAGTTACAGAAGGGCATAACTTAATTAACGTTAAACATATGTAAGAATTTATTTTTATCCTGTACTTATTTTATTAAAGAGAAAACAAAAAAAAATACAAAACCCGTAGAGAACAAATTTATGGTTACATAACAAAATAAGGTAAAAAATCATGATCTTATCATTTCTAATTAAGAGTACGGTATATACAAGTATACTTGTGAAGGACTAAAGTATATATTTTTAGAAAAATACTGATTGAAATCAAAAGGTCAAAATTTATTATAAATATGAGGGAAAATGAGTGTATGTCGACATTTCTAGATTTAATATTTATATTTAAAAATGCAAAAATGAATTCTTTAAATTTGCTTGGAACGCTTTATTCAAGAGTTTCCAAGTAATAATTCCGTATACTCTACAGTTTAATTTTCAAATAATTAGTTGTATAAAATATTTTAGAAGGAAAATAATTTTTTGAATGAAAGAAGAATCTTAACTTTTCTAATTATCAATTCCATTATGGCGTAATTTTACACTTACGTAAGAACTGACTTATTGTCCGAAATAATCTATAAAAAAACTGCGAGCAAAAATTTCGAATCTCATCTTAGAAGAAATTTTGAAATGCTACAGGACAAATACATATTATGAAGTTGCTAATTCCTGCCAAATAGCCAGACTTGCTGTTTTGTTCTTGTAAAAATAAATTCCTTGAAATACACACTCAATGTTTTAAATTTTATAATAAAAGGTTGATATGAGTTGCAGATTGTATAGCCTGTGCCAAAAGTAAATGAGTGTAAAATTAAGTTTAAAGAATTTTCAAATTTGTTTATTTATATTTTTATTCATTTGCAAAATTTAAATATTAATAAATGTAAACTGTTCAATAAACTTCACACCAAAGTTTAGGGTATAAAAAACAAAGTTGCATGAAAAACGCTGGTGGCAACAATTATGATAAAATTTCGAGAAAATTTTCAACATCGTTTAATTGATTGCATTCCTGTTGTTTAGCATGCTCGCCAGCTTAATAATTGTTTCTGATGGTAGGAGGAATTTCAATTGTAAATTATGTAATTAAATATTAAGTTTTCGCTTCTTTTTAATGTACAAATACTTAAATTATTTATCATCCAAATTTCAACATTTTTTAATTCGAATAAATACAAAAATTTGAAAACGATATATCTCTTACAGCTCTACTTGCGATTTTTTGTTTATGTCTGAGTTATTGAATAATTCCGGTAAAATAGGAAACATTGTAACTGAACCCAATGTACATTACTATACTTTTATAAACAACTGAAGTTATAGGGGTAATTTCATTTATAATGCATAATATAAATAATAAAATGGTAACTCTTTGGTTAAAATCGAAATTTAAGTAATAATCACGAAGAAAATCGATTCTAAAAGCTGTACAACACACAATGAGTCGATATTCTTCCGTAATTTAAACATGAAAAGGAACAATATTTCTTACATTTTGCATATCAAAGGTTTCTGTATTTTTTTCATTCTATATGTTATTAAGCCTTAAATTATTTCCTTTTCATATAAATCCTTGACCTGTTGGTCATCTTTATATTTAAACTCATTTTATACTTTATAAACATTCATAATTTTTTTTGTACGCACACATATTAAACGCATGTATTGTAATGTTCTTCATAAAATTCATACACATATAAAAAGACAAATTTCCCGCCTAAAAAGCAACATTTTACGATTTTACTTTCATAAATTTTGTTTTTAATTTTTTTTTACGTTTCACCTGTTAACTTCAAATATCAGGTGCAATTAAAACCATTTAGACAAGCTAACCACATAAAAAAACGTCATTTCATTATTTTTCATTCGTATAAAATTTTTATAAATCCTTTAAAACAGGGGGAAAATTCTAAAATTTTTATGCATGTGTGTGCGTATATCTGTTTTCCATTTATTAAAACATGATAATTCTTTCATGTTTATGAACATATGGCGTTCGTTTTTTATTTCTCAACTCCTTTCTTTAGAAATAAAAAAAACATTGAAGGAAAGGAATGGGAAATAATACAAGCAATACAAAGAAATGAAATAAACAGGACGTGGAAAAAATTCGACTGAATTTCAAAATATTCAAAATTTTTATAATAAATACCTATCACAAGAAAAATATGAAAATTTCATAAAACGGGTCGAATATCTACTGACAGGCCGTTTTGAAAGATCACTCAGTCACAAGAACTAACTCGCTCCATTATAAAAATATCTTTTAGGCAAAATTCATTCATATTTAAAACGGAACGCTGCCTTTTTATATAGGCCCCAAAACTCAAGGAATAAAATTTTAAAGAAATTCAAATGCTTACTTTAATTAAATTAGAGAAATGCCATTTTATATCGAAATTACTTCTTCCAAACGTTTAAAGATTCTCGAACATGTTATAAGTTTAGAGAGAAAAATTTGGCCTCTTCGAGTTACAGAAACTTACGAAATCACGACTTTAGTGTTGGACTCTATACATAATGTATGTTTTAGATGTGAAGAAGATTTTGGACGGAAAACGAATTTTTGAGTTTAATTTAAGAGATTTTTAATACAGCAGTGAAGATTTTATTTATTATAAAGCAATTAATTTCTTAATTACAAAATTACTAACACAACGTGTAGTTCCTTAATTAATACGAAATGTTCCTATTATACTACTAATATTAACTCAATGGAAATTTCTTTACACAACTGCGGAACAGATGGATGACATGAAAGCAATGTAATGAGCAATTTGTCAGCAATTTCCTCATACTTCTGTAGCTCAGTTGGTAGAGCATCCGCCTAGAAAGTGGTATGAAACTGGTTCGAGTACAGTTGGAGAAGAAAATTTTTTTAATTTTCCTGGCTTTAACTCGTTTCTTTGATTACGTCAAATTTAAACACAACCAAATCTTAACTTTTTACATACATTGTTTAGTTAAATAACACCCACCAGCCAATGTTTATGAGTACAACGCTCCTTGAATAACATCCTTGCGAGAAATTTAAGTTTAAATATTACTACACTCCTTAATATATTTTTATAAATATTTAGTTATCAAATTATTCAAAATATTAACTACTATGTTATTGTAGCATACTATACTACTTTTAGAGGGCGTTTGAACTCTTTAAGAAACCCAAAATCATTATAAATTCCAAAGTAAGACATTTAGAGCTTTCTATTTACTTATGCACATACATACATATGTATCCTTAAACTAAATTGAAACCTTTTTTTAGCTTCTTCCCTCATATAATCTGAATTCTATCATACACCTTTTTCCCTCTTAGTGAGTTTTATATACAAACTATATTCAATAGTTTCAAGATGTCCGTCTGTCTATCTATATCTGCATTTTCTTATTGAAATTCTCTACAAAGCAATTTACTGTAACAATAAGGAATGATAATAAGAAAAGAATTTCAATATACTTACATACAAACGTCATGTAAACACTTGTTCACTGACATGAATATATTTTTGCTTAAAACGTAAGATTCCAGTTTGATTCAGACATGTTCGTCCGACGATCCCATCGCATTGTAAATAAAAAGTAATTATAACCAAACTTTCAGAAATTGCTTCTTTTCTGCCAAGGACGGCTGTTTTTTTATTCGAACAAGGAAATCGTCATACAACTCAAAAAGATTATTTTAGCTGAATCAAATTTGACAGCCATTTATCCCGCTTGAAGAAATGTTGTTGAAGTTTTTCTTAAATAGCTAACCAAGTTCCGATTTTTGCCAAACAAATTTAAAGACTAATTTGAAATATTTTCAAAATTGGTTTTTATAGTTAGATTCTCATAATGTAGACTTGTAGAGTATAATTCAGTTGCTTAAGATGGACTAAAAGGTTTTTTTTTGTTGTACATTAATTGTTTTTGATACATATTGCTTTCTTAAAATTTTAAACAAGTTAGTGTTTAGTGTTATTAATTTTAAAATGTGCTATTTTGCAGAATATTACCTCGGGCCGGAACATTTATTTTCCTTGAAGCTTTTACCTTTGTACAACGATTACTAGTTTTTTTAACATAAGAATATTAAAATTAAATTGGTTTGCTGGTAAGGAGTTAATAAAAAAGCATATACAGGGTGATTCGGTACAATACTATAGATCCTTGTCGCCTTAAAGCTTTTTACTAGTCCTTCCAGAAACTGTTCATTTCAAGCCCCTGTCTTTCTTAGCAGAAGGGAACTTATAAGACAGAATAGGTTCGTCAAGTAAAAATTTCGTGGAAATTTGTTAAAATCCCTGTATCTGGGAAACTGTTGACATTTGACCACTACTTTCAAGCAAACATTTTACTGATTTTTGTTGACCTATGCAATGATATATAATATTCGGTCCAATTGATATATTTCGGTCCTATGAATATAATTCGGTCCTGTGGATACAATCCGGTCCTATGGATATAATTCGGTCGTATGGATATAATTCGGCCTTATGTAGATAATTCGTTTCAATGGATATAACTCGAACCGATTGATATAATTTGGTCCTACGGATATAATTCGAACCTGTAGATATAATTCGATCTTATGGATGTAATTCGATCTTATGAATATAATTCGGTCCTATAGTTATAATTCGGTCCAATGGATACAATTTGGTATTATGAAGATAATTCATAACTATAGATATAACTCGGTCCTTTGGACATAATCCGGTCCTGCAGTTATAATTCGGTCCTATGAATATAATTCGATCCGATTGATATAATTAGCGCCTGTGGATATATTTGGTCCTATGTGTATATCTCGGTCATGTGGATATAATTCGGTCCTATGGACATAATTCGATCCTATGGATATAATTCGGCCTTATGAGTGAATTTCCGTCCTGTGGATATTTTTTTGCCCTATGGATATATTTTCATTCCTACAGATATAATTCGATTCTATGGATATAATCTTAAAATTTAATTTTTTTAACAAAATAACAATTCTTAAAAATGTCAACCGCTTTTCAGAATTACGACGGTGATCAAAAATTAATAATAGTCGATAATTACAGAACTTATTAATAGAAATCAAAAATAGGGACAATTTTTTGAATTTTTACATTCTATTAGGCACTTAAAAATCTTGGCATAGAAACTGTTTTTTGTATATTTAACAAAAAAATTTCAAAGCTTCAAAAATTTCGTACGAAATTATCGCCTTCGAGAAAACTAGATTTTTCTAAAGTTCAAATGCTTAGTATTTCAAATTAGTATTAGGCCTGGACACTTTAAAAATGAAAAAGAAAAGCAAGAGAACGTAAACCCACTTTTAAAACAATTTTTCTTATGAAAGCACACATATTTTTGGGAGAAAGTATGAACATTTTTGAGAAAATAAAATAAAGTAATCCCTAAGTAGGTGCTAAAATTCCACCTTTTTTAAAATCAATTCACCTTAAATTTTTTTCTTTTTGTGACTTGAATGATAAAATTTCAAGAGTTAGTTTAAGTAACAAAGAATTCAGAAAATGGGAAAGCAAAAAAAAAACCAAATTACGTCGATCGTCAACTGACAAATTAACCAATTTTTGAACTTTCGCCTAATATAGAAAATTCCGTCGCTTAAGAAATATCAAGCAGTGGCTTTGATTGCGTTAAAGAAAGATTTATTTTTTCTTTCTTTTATTTGCAAATGAAATTGGAATCACTTAGCAAAGTTGGATTCACAGCAAAATTAAACCTCAACTTTAAGTTATTATTCTTCTTTGCATAATGCTTCACTACTATTCACGGTGTTGCATCGTACACATTTTGCATTGTTTGGCGTATTTAACTTTGACTTAAAATTATTCTTGGTAACTATGTGGACGTACACATATTCCGCTCTATTCTAGAGAAAATCGAGAAAATAACGAAATTTAGTAACCAATAATTTTTGCTACTTATTTAACCGTTTGTCTGTCTCCTTGCATTTTTTATTAATTTTTTCTATACAATGCGAGTATATACATATACTGTACCATATAAACCTATTTAAGGTTTTGTTTTAGTTTTAATGCAAAAGTAAATATTTTGTCCAAAAAAAAAGTTATTTTTTTTCTTTGGTATCCATTTTTTTTCGTTTGTTCTTTATTATTTGAATAAATATATAAATATGGATGTATTTGACAGATGTTTGAATGATTGTATGCTAACGTTTCATGTACTTCCAAACTTACGTTCTGTATAAGAAGGTTTCCTACTCACTAAGAAGGGCATACAAGTTGAATAGTTAAGAAACTTTTTTTTTTCACTCTCACAAAAATAATAAGCAATAAACTTTTATTTTCTGCTAGCAACTCCTGATATTAACCGTTCTTATTTAAAATATTAACAAGACTCTAATCGTAAAAGAAATCTATGACAGCAACACTACACTTTTTTTAAGATTTTTATTGAAACTCGGTTATATATGAAGACCTAATTATATTTAAAAGCCCGCAATTCTCAATTTCTTTCCTATTAAAATTTGAATCCAAGGCCCGCATAACGTAAGTTGAAAATGCACGGTTTGTACATGGAAAACCACAAATTATTCACACATTTCCTAAGTAATGCTCTCATTGTTGAACAATTTTTCATTTTCACAGTAATTGTTTTACTTTTTCAATTTTCCAAATATATTTAAGCTTTTTAAAGATTACTTAAATAACTTTTTAAAGATTTTTTGAAAAGTAAAATGGAAAACCACAACCAAAAGAAGAGAATAAACATTTTATCCCAAAAAATCTTGTAAGAGTTTTAAGGAACCAAAATAATTTTTTAAAAGCCTTTCAAGGATATTTTTTTTTAAACTTGAAGCTGTATAGTATAATATAACATAATTATATCGTAAGACTATACATATTGTATACATACAGTATGTATGTATTATGTTAAACACCAAAATAAGTTTTCTAAGCAATGCTTAGAATTCGAAATTTGAAATATTTACTAAATTTCTAAAAAAACCAAATCAGTAATAAAAACAAAGAAAATACGGGAAAAATATATGATTTATAGTATTTTGAAATAAAATTTTAATGAAAAAATGTTACATACATACAATTAATATATAGAAAATTCTATTATTTGTTCATATGTACACTCACACATACAATGAAAGGATTAAAAAATCATTAAGAAAATTAATTTTCATTAAAAATACACTAGTTTTGAGAAGGGACCGAAAAGTGAAAATACCACATTAATATTTTAAAATAATAAGTAAAAATAATTTTCTGATTAAAAATAAAGAATTAGGAAACTTTTCCGTACACCAAATAAAAGATGAATGGATGGGTGAGTGATAATGATATGGGAATTATTGGACACGAGTTATAGACATGATCTTGTGATTGATTCTGCAATGATTGTAAAAACTGAGGTCTTTTGTACGAACTTAATAATAATGTCGTATTCAAAAACAATCTATGTGTTAAAATATGTAGGTTACATCAATTTTAAAAGTCCTTAACATAGTTTTAAGCGATAAAAGAGGTATTTGCGCCATTTTGATTTAAGTGATTTCTCATAGAAAATGTTGAATTCCAGTATCACAACAATTATTTAGTTATTTTAATATTTTCCTCAAATTCTGGGAAAGCAAAAACTAATTTTTAATAGCAGTTCATGAATTAAAGTGAAAAGGTAGAATAATAGTAGAAAACGAATGAAAAAGTTTACAGATTAATAAAACTAATAGTTACAGAAAAGTTGGGTTGTTCCCATATTAGAATGTTGAATCGTTTAAATACTGATTTCAGAATAACGTATAAATTAAATGAAAATTTTAGTAGCAGATTTCAAAATTCAAATATAATTCAATTTGAGCCATGGGCTATCAGCGTTCAACAATTTTTTAGTTGCATCATTGGGAATAAGATTAGATTTAAGATAGTCCTCATACAAATGAATTTTTCTATTTCAATTTATTATCACTTCTAACGGTCGCATTACCTACAATGTAAGAGAGGATATGTGATAGCCTAAACTACTTTTAGAGAGATATCGGTCTATCGGTGTGTCCGTACACGTGTGTATCTCAACTCAAGTTTGTTTCTGATGAAAATTTATATGTGAGTTTACTTTAGCTATGTCACGGATTGACTTTTGGGATATGACTGACATGTATCAAATGAACTTGGACCGTATCAATTTTATAATAATATCATTTTTAAGAAATTACTCGACAGATTAATTCAAAATTTTATGTATAAGCTTCGTATACGTGAAACCGCCCAACTTTTGGAAAGAAATCCGGCGCCAACAACTAGTGCTTCTGTATACGGGTCAAACTTACATTTATACGCGCATATAAAGAGAATCAATAATCAATCAATTTCCTTGATATTTCATATTCTTATTCAAAACAAAGCAAATTTCTTATACTCCAAAATGAAATACATATGTATTTAAAAAAAACAAAACAACTTTGTTTTTATGTCAGTGATGTCACGCGTATTCATTCAAATATTAATTTGTAAAAAAACTATTAACAATGTCATGCTTTATGTTGGGATCAAAATTTCGAATGATTCATTCAATTCATTCATTCAAATGTTAAGCAGAAATCCGAAGCTGCTGATTAACATTTCTTTTTCGTTTACAAATTTTTTTTTTTCGCCAAAAATTTCAAGTTCATGTGAATTTAAAAAAAACTTTTTTGTATGCTTCAATCAAAATTATATTTTTGAATAATTGCTATAAATAAGACTTTTATTTGATTTTTTCATTAGAGTCAATTACAATTTAATTGGAATTGTATGAGAAAAAATTAAAATATTTTATTACATTTTTCTTTGACATTGATGGTCATTGTCATTCAGAGCAGTTCAAAAACAAAATTTATTGTACATGATTAATTAAAGAACAAATCATAGTTAAATGTGATTCATTACTTTGAATCACAATTCACAACAGAAAGAAGAAGGAAATTGATTTATGTACAAGTTTTACATACAAATACTACACTCGGCTTTTTAAATTAATTATAATTTATTAATTGCAAATAGACAGACGACACTCTTGGTCATCATTAATTATTTGCAAATTTATTCATGCTCGACCATATAAAATTTTGTATAATATTTTGTACACAGTGAAATTTAGAATTGGTTACTAAGACCTTAGAATGGAATTGTCTCTCCAGCTTAAAATAACGAATTAATAATAAATATCTGTAACAATGTAGGTAATTTTTAAATTATACGTACATGCATAAAATATGCCCTTTGCATTTCTTTAGCATGGAATATTTCAATATTTTCAAATTTCTTAAAAAGACGTAATTCTTGTTGATGAAGACTAACTGTGGAAGATTGAAATTGATATAATCAGTTAATTTGTTTTTTTAAAAGATGAGCTTTTACTATTTTTAATATTATAATACTTGTTGTAACACAATCTATCAATTTCAAATTTATACCTATTTCAAATAAAATATTTTTCAAGGATATTCATACAATAAATATTGGTGATGAGAAGCCAAAATTCTTACATATTTAACTATGGTTGCAATTGTGATGAAACGATTATATGGAAATTTCTGTACTCTTTCAATAGATTATTTTCGTTACTAAGACTTAAAGCTATTTAATTACAAGTTGCAAGAGTAAACATTTAAAAGGAAATTTTCCATTTTACAAACCATATAGACTTGAATAATTTAATTTTCATAAATAACATAATATCTCTCCGGTATTAATGTAGTATGAAAATTATTCCCTAAACGTAGGCACTAATAGGTGGTTTAAATATTTTATTGCATCTTAAATTCGATTTAGTTATTTTTTAAGTTCTATGTCAGTCTATACAAATAATAGTTATTTTAAGTATTATTTGTATAGACTTAATAATTAAGCTTGTTACGACCTTTTAAATTGTAAAGAGCCATATGCATAATTTTGAAATTGCACGCTAAAACATTTTTGGAATAAAAACCTAGCATAAAAACCTATAACTCCATTCGTTCGTACGAAATTTTTATACCCTACCTTTCATACGAGTATCTTAGAAGAAATGGCCAAATAATATTTGAGTTATACGAAAGCTACCCGAACTGCTATTAAGTATTATAAGCAATTGTTGATAATATCGTTAACTTGCATACTTAGTTTTTGAGCTATATACTGCGCGGAAAAGGATGTTTGTTTTGCAGTGGTACAACGAAGTGGCAAATCTCTACAAAGGGTCTGTTTTATGACATAAAAGACAGTTTATCCGAAAATAAATAAATATTGCAAAAGGTTTTCAAAAAAACCAAAAAAAAAACCCCAACATATCGAAATGTGATTGGATTACGATTATAGGAAACGGAAGAAGAGCAATTTCTTCTTACATTTTACATAAACATTTATATACATACATATGTATGTATCGATATATGTACGTGATTCGCATACACATAATGTATACAAGTCGTTTAAAAAATTTAGTATATAGATTTTGATTTTGTTACTTATGATATATATACCTACATTATATATATATATATATACATATTTTTTTGAAGAACAACTACATATTATATATACATATGAATGTAATATGCTCTATACATTTATATAAAATATCATGCATAACACTTTCATATTTTTATTGCAAATACGAAAATATAAAATTGGATTTCCTTATAACAGTGATAAAAATTTTTACAGAAAATTCATAAAAAAAGTGTATGATTTGTAAACATACTCGTATAGGCACATTTAAGTATATGTTTGTAATAAGGGCACCAAATACCATTAAATGCAATCACTTGAATCAATTTGAAGAACTTAAAACATTTCCAACTATTTTATCGTTAAAACTTTCAGTTTTATGTATAAAACTTATAATTGTATCACTGATTCAGTAATTTTTCCATTATGTCATTATCAGAGAATATGTATCTAAATATATAGGTATACATATTATGTTTATAATAAAATATGATCGCTTGGCTAGTCAACTGAAACTTGAAGACAATTTACGGCACGATTTTGCACACATATTTCTTCATTCAGTGCAATTCAATCTCTCAACCAGCTTATGATACAATCGTTTTTTACTCACTCTTTTAAGTGCTCATTTTGTGTTTGTATTTTATTTTTTGTTGGAGAGATTCTCGTGCTAACACGAGACTAACTATAGATATCAAATTAGTATTCAATTTTGTTTTCTTTTATTTTTATACTCGTATGATACATAAAAATTTAATCCAGTTTTCATTTTCGAACAGTTTTAAAACATAGACTAGATGCTCAATAAAATCAATGATGCTTTTATAATTTATGATGATCAAAAATGATGATAATTTTGCTCTTATTGAAAATTTTTGAGAAATTAATTTTTTGACCTACAAAATTATAATGAAAACTTTTTTTTAAATAAAATTATAATTCTATTTGGATAAATTTATGTAGAAAGTCGAAGGCACCCACCGAAGATTCAACCATTGAATAATCAATGAAATTCATCTTATTAAAAAATTTAAAACTTTTTTGTATTTCACAGATATACTCGTAAGGCCAAATAATTGATTTTATTTAAAATAAAGACCAGAATTTGACATAGTGCCATATTTTTAGTCACAATTGTCACTTAGTATAATTTAAAAGTGCACTTGCTTGTAAGAAACTGTCACTTAAAGTAAACGCTTTGCTTTTTCCTGTATAAGTATCTTTTAATACAATCTCAACATGCTTTCATAAGCTGCAAATATGATCAATTTGAAAAAAATTTACATTAAATATGCAGGTACTCATACAGTGTTTTACAAATACATAGCTATTAGGCTACTCTCGCTGCGTTTGATATTACTTTTCCTTCCGCAATTCTGAATCGAAATTTAAGAATAAAGGTTTTATGTGGATTTCATTTTTATTGTTCTTTAACACAAGTTTTTCCATTTTCCAATGCTTTCATCTTACAACAAAACAAATTAATTCTTACCAAGAAATAAAATTACTAGCAAAAGTGTAGAGTGCTATAATCACATTTTTTGCATGATCTCCATTTTAAAATAATATAGAAATATTAACATTATCCTTCGTTGGACAAAGTATATTTTATTTTTACAGGTTGTTATCAAAATCTTTGTAGAAAAACACTTTAGGTTCAGATTATAAAATTGAGCATTAAAAATCATTTTAAAATTATATGGGAAGTTTTTTATTTGATTACTTTAATATTTGATTTTCAATCTTTAAAAAAAAATAAAGTTTTTCATTGTATTAACATAAAAAACTACATTTAAATTAAGAACTAAAAAGCTCGTTAAATACAAGTTTTTTTAATATCACCAAAAGTATTTAATTGAGAACGAGCAAGAACAACCTTTTTAGTAAGAAAAAATAAATATGCTTTTAATTTTGAATATTGAAAAAGTTCAAATGAACTTATAAGGAAAAACAGACTTACAACTCGAATTTTATTCATCCGGGAATAAAAAAAAATTTTAGTTCCTGAATATGTAAAGAGAAGCCAATCTATAGCAGAGTAAATAAAATATTTATTAATATATTTTCAAAAATAATAAGAAGTTGGGTCAAACCAATGGTTTGTAAAGTAGCATTTTTCAATTCAGCAAAATACTGCTTTTAAAAACAATCTGTATATGTACTTCACTGCTAAAATTGCTTTCATTCATATACGAACATATTTCAAAAATTGCATACATTTGGGATGAGCAATGCATCTTGAAGAAACGAAATTACCTATTTAATAGTTTCTAAGAGCTGTTAAAATTTTAGGTGGTCTAGAAGAAAAATGATGTCAAAAATCTTTAAAAAAAACGGATTTTAGATAATGGTAAATTTTAACGGCCATTTTGTTTTTTTTTAAATTCAAGTATGGTATGCCACGGTAGAAGAAGCTACCCAGCATTTTTTTGCGTTTGCAAAATTTGCAAAATATTGATGGTTTCGATGCAATAAATACTTAGTTAAAAAATAGAATTTTTAGGGTTTCAGGGGCTGTAACTTTTAGAAGAAGGAAGATAGGTAAAAATTTTTTCTACGGAAATAAGTTTCTAATAAAGATCTATGAACGTATGAAATTTCAATGCTTTCTATCTTTAAGGGTGTAAAAGTTTTGTAAACATGTACAGGACGGACAGATAGAAAAAACTAATAAGTACTTTTTTCGAATTTTTTTTTTGGAAAAGTGCTAAAAAATTATTAAATTATAGTTTTTTGTATTCTAAACATTCCAATTTATTTTAGGAATACATGCATATAAACATATATTGCGTACTCAGTAACTGAATAGCTTTCAGTTTTTGCATAATTATTCGAGTCAATTAACTTATAAGGAGTACAAAAACAACAAAATTTTTATATACGAAAATAAATAGGTCTTTCAACTTCATTTATTTATTTATGTATTTTTTTTTTCTTGTTAACATTTTAACTTCTCTTCTCTTAATCTTTCCCATATAATATGTATAGTATGTAGATAACGTCATATTCGCAAAACACATCGGACTCTTAATATCTCGGTCATTTTATACATGATTTACCTAATATATGTATTGTGTGTATGTATATAAATTATGTATACAAAAGATGGTTTCTATTTTACTTATGTTTAGTTATCATGTTCTTTCCTTCAACTGTAAATTTAATATTTTTTATCTTGGTTCCCTATTGAATTATTCAAGTCCCAAAGAAAGAGCAACGATAAAATCTTAAAATCATTTAAAATTAAACAACAATATATGTACATATATAAAAAATTGGGAACATTAAATCAAGCATAAAACAAAGCGTATACACCATTATTATAGTAAATATAGTATGTACATAATTAATGTATACATAATATGTATGCATTGATCTGATTAAAGAATCGGAACTTCAATCTAAAATCCTAAATAAATATTTGTGCCATAAAAATTATCCTAAATTTCCTCGATTATAATGTGTTTATTTCTCGGTCAAAAGTGCAAAATGGAAAAGTGCAAAGTGCCGAAGTTGATTTGTACAAAACTGTAAATTCTTCTTGGAATTTACTTATGTAGTTTTACTTTTGTACAACAAAAGATTTCAAGGGATTTCAGACTGGACTTCGTTGGCAATTTCTCATGCAATGTAGTGCAAAACTTAGATGGTTTTCGTTTAAGAAAACATATTAAGAGTACTAGAATTTTCTTTCATACTAAAGTTATAATTTTTGTCTTAATGCGCCAAAAAGTACGTAAAATTTTTATTTGAAAACTATACTTGGAATTTTTAGAAGTTTTTCGAAATTTATTAAGGAAAATACTTTATTGACTGTAGATTAGAAAAACATTTTGTGGTACGTCTCGAATTGCTATACACTGAATTCCACATTTTGTCAAGTAGAATATTAAATTCAGAAAGTCTTATGCTGCGAATTTGATGTATGTATATACATACATACATACATACAAACCTAGCTTTATTACAACACATATTAATATTATTACAACAGAAACGGTTTCCATTTGTTAAGCATGTGAAATTTTTTAAAGGGATCATAATTATTTAATGTTCAAATGTTTTATTCATAAATAAAATTATGAAGCTTATTAAAATCTAATAATATGTATGAAGAAATTGAAATTGTTCCCTTAGTTTGTTTTGTTTAGATATTTGTAGTCTACCAATTTAATTATAAAGAAAATTTACTTTTTAGATTTTTCCCACGCTTTTGCATATCGAATAACATCAAACAATTAATTGAATTTGAACAAGTAAAAACGTTTCAGTCGGTATGAACCGATTGAATTATACCCTGCACCTTTCATTGTTGTATAGCAATTACTCAAACCTGTGAAACCATTCTATAGAAACTTCACGGATATGTCTGACCTATAACTGAACACACAACTACCAAGTTTCATGAATCTGACTTTATTATTTTTCCAAATATTTAAAATTAGCTTTTGGAGTTGTATGGCAGGTACCCAAACCTGCCAAGCAATTCCACTAAAACTTCGCTAATATATCTGATCTATAATTGGACACACAACTGCCAAGTTTCATGAATCTAACTTTATTACTTTTCCAAATATTTAAAATAAGCTTTTGGACTTGTATGGGAGCCACTCGAACCTGTCAAGCAATTTCACCAAAACTTCAGAAATATCTTTGACCTATAATTGGACACACAACTGCCAAGTTTTATGAATCTGGCTTTATTATTTTTCCAAATATTTAAAATTATCTTTTGGAGTTGTATGGCAGGTACCCGAACCTGTCAAGCAATTCCACTAAAACTTCGCAGGTATATCTGATTTATAATTGGACACACAACTGCCAAGTTTCATGAATCTAACTTCGTTATTTTTCCAAATATTTAAAGTAAGCTTTTGGACTTGTATGGGAGCTACTCGAACCTGTCAAGCAATTCCACAAAAACTTCAGAAATATCTTTGACCTATAATTGGACACACGACTGCCAAGTTTCATGAATCTGACTTTATTATTTTGCCGATTATAAAAAATTTGCTTTTGGAGTTGTATAGCAGCCACCCGAACCGGTGCAGCTATCTCATTAGAATTTTTAGAGCATATGTAGAATATAATTGGACATATGTATACAAAATTTTATATTTGTGCCTTTATTAGTTTTTGAAATAATTAAAATAAACTCTTTGAGTTGTATGGCAGCTACCCGAACCCGTTGTCCGAATTGGTCCAATAACAATAGGGTTCGTCCTTGGCACAAAAGAAGCAACTTGTGAAAGTTTGGTGTCGATTGCATTATTCGTTTTTGAGTTATCGTGCGATCGGACGGACGGACGGACGGACGGACGGACGGACGGACGGACGGACGGACGGACGGACGGACGGACATGTCTAAATCAACGCAGAATTTTACGCTGAGCAAGAATATATATATATGTCCATACCGCAGGTGACTCCTTCAAGTAGTTACAAACTCCATACCAAAGTTAATATACCCTTCACGAAGTGCAGGGTATAAAAACGTTCCGCATATTTTTAAGCACCATACAAAATAAGCAATTTGATATTTGCTGAGAGAAATTTCGGACAATGAGCAATAACATAGCAAAACATATTATATACACACATAATTAAATATTAACGTCTCTTCAGCACACTATCGCAATAGAAAAAAAATGAGAAAAAACATTATTATTTAACAATACACTCACAAATTTAAATTAAGAGACCGTAATTATTAATTTAAAGTATAAGATAAGTAATGAGAAAAAATAAGTTTTTCAAGTACGTTTCATATCTGTAAGTGTACACAAAAGTCGAGTTTCTAAATTTTTATAATATTATATTATCATTTAAAGCAATTCTAAAATATAATTATTTTAGTAGTGAGATCAGTTTTTATTGCTGCTTAAAGTAGTCTTCAGTATTGATCATTTCCTCTTTCACGTAATGGAAAATATTATTTTAAAAGTTGTAAACCAATTTTTGATCATCGTTCATAATAGAAATTTAAAATTTCAAAAAAGTGAAGTAAATCTCTAGTGATACAATATCAGCTTAAGTCACAGTATGGCGAATTTCAATCAATTTATAAAAACTTATAGAGAGCTTCTCAAAACGCAACATTTTTTTCGAATCCGTTTTATAAAACTTGAATGACAAGCAGCCAGTTCCTCAATAAGTGCCCTAATAAAGTATACAGAACTCTTGAAAACTTTTCCAAAAGTGCTAAAAATGGTTACAATAAGCAAGAAATTTTATTTGCCATCCATGTTTCATTTCCTCCTGGATATGCACAAGCTTAAATACCTCAGTGAAACATTTTCCAACAAAATCGGTAATCATTTTTTAAAAATTAAAATTGTCAAAAATGTTCAAAAAAATTTGCCATTTGCCTAAATAAATTGTTTTCATGGCTTACAAAATTTTTAATCATCTTATTCTGTCAATTGCCATAATCCCATAATTGAAATGATCAAATATATGATTTCTTTAAGTCATATACATACATACATATCAATTTATTTACTATCGTATTTTCTCAATCTCACAAAATTTCAGTGAGTTTTCTTTTTCTGTATTTGTATATTATTTAAGAAATGTGTGAGAAAAAGACAAAACTTATATACGCATATAGGGGGAAGAATAAAATTTATAAAACACTTGAGATATAACAAAACTAATACCTACTTAAAGTATTTTTAAGTCTCATTTTTTTTTTTCAATTCGGCAAACAAAGGAACGTACAGTGTATAACAGCAGTATTAAGAAACGCCAGTAATAAAAATTCATAAAATTTTATAAAATACCATCGGTCGAAAATATACAGTTTGCGTCCCAATTTACTGTTTATACAATCAGTTTAGTACTTAAAAATTCTCCAGTGCGTTATATTGAACTTTCAAAATTTAACAATAAAATAATAAAAAACAGTAAACTTTGAAGTCGCTTTACCGCAAATTAGCCATCGGCAAAGTGCGGCCCATGCAACTTCAAAATACGGCCCATCATTGTGTTTGCAAGAAAAAAATTCGATTGCGGCTACTACAATTTTTCAAAAAAATTTTAAGAACTTTCATTTCTTTTTATAAGAAGGTAATGTAAGAAATTCGAGTGGCCCATACTTACATATTACTTATTTGCCCTTAACCAATGTTTGACAATGGTTGCCGCAAATGATTTATTACATTAAGATCTTCTTAAAATGGATTGTCTTTTAGAATTCTAACATAAAGAATATTTTCTAACTTGGAATATTCTTCTTCACCAATTTCTAATTAAAAAATTTATTTATTTTAAGATTCAGCAATAAAAAATAAATAGATACTTGGAACGTTTTAAGGAAAATATGATTTTAATTTTAGAATATTTTTAAATCTCGTAAATTAACGCAACTCTAACGCCAAATTTGAATTGTAAAGCTAATGTTATAGCTAATGTAATGGTCTTCAAATCCCTGATTATCAAGATACATAAAAAAAACTTTTACAACCAATATTCATGGTTCCGCGAACTATTACTTTTCTATGGCTGATATTATTTCAACAATATTCTTACAAAGATACATACAAAATAAACGCCAACAATACACCAACAAAAATATCAAGCCAAAAAAAACAAAATAAAAGTCTAAGTGTATTGAGACGGCGATCATGCCGTATAAAGTAAACAGAACTGAGCATAAAGCAAAACTATCTCCATTCGTATCCTATATACTTAAAAACTACAACTATACAACAAACAGAAAAAAAAACAAACAGAAATGAAAAAGAAATAGTAACTTGTATTATGAAATGCAGGTAAAATACTTGTAGATTTTTATTTTATGTTTCAGTAAACTGGTACCTACTATTGTTTTCGCTCACGGTCGCATTTCTATACTCTAATACGTACATTAATAATATGTGATTAAAAATAAATCGATGTAAAAAAATTGTAATTATAATTAGCGAAACTAAAATTAAAAATTTTTAATTTAATAATAAAGAATAGAAATATTTAGATTTTAAGAATTTGTACAAACAAATCGGAATTTAATTAAATAAAAAATTATTTTGTGTTCATGCAAAAAAAAAATAAATTACTTATCGGGCATAGGAATGCAAACATTTAATGTCTCAATAAATTTATGAATTTTTGGTTACACCTTAAGGCAAGGTTTATAGTGCAAAATTAGCAAAAAAAAAAATGAATTAAATTACTAGCTATCTAATTTTTTGTTTTTTTTTGTAGATAAGATACTCGAAAGGTATTTAATGCATAGGCAATTTTAAAAATAAATTTCTAATTTACAAACAAACTAAAGTGTAAAATATTTTTTTGTTCTAATAAATGAAATTCAAGAATATTGTAAGCTTTAAAATCGCATATTGTAAGAAATTAAAAATATTTAATACTAATATATTTCCTAGATCAAGGAATAGTAAGTATTTCCAGTTGAAAATTAGTGATTTATTTTAAAAGCGTGAAACTAAATTTTCTTTTAAGAGAATTTCTTATAGATAAGTGTGTATGCATAAAGTGTGTATTTCTGAAAATGAAAGTAAAAAGTTGGTGTATATACGAAAATGCTTTGCTTACTTCCTCATATATGAAATGAAAATAAGCATAAATAATAAATTTATTTAAAATTATTAAAATTACAAGTTGAATAAATCAAAATATCATAGAAACAGAAATTAAAAGTGCAGCCAAACAAGTACAACATATTTAAATACTGATTTATTTAACATCTAAAAGTATTAAATAAAAATTTCAATTTTAAAAACATAAATGATTAATATTATAATTGAAAATAAAAATTATAAAATTGATTATGAAATTTATTTATTTTAAATTTTATTTAATTTTTTTTCATAAAAAAATTGCTTCTATAATAAGAACCTATCGCTTGTAAACATTTAAATAAAATCCGCATTATTAAACAAAATCTTCTTACTTAATTTTAATTAAATTTTTTATTATAAATACAAAAATATTAATTGTAATCCAATAAAATATCATTTTAGTTTTAAAATTAGAATTAAGTATATGACTTTAATATTCTCTGGCTAATTTATAGTTTTTGTGAATAACAACACATAGAATAACAAACTAGTCAAAACTATGTGCAGACATATGTGCACATATAACTAGATCTACTAAAATAAAAATTAAATTTAATTTGCAAAAATATTTCCTCATTCCATTTCAAAATCATTACTGCAACTAATATTTGCCATAATAAGCTTAAACAAAATTCAAAATTAATTTTATTTTCGTGATATTTTGATGATTTATTTTTGATTTAATTAAATATTCATACGCGTTGACATTTTTATATTCCGGTTGATAGAATAAAAAAATATTTAGATTGAATTCAAATAGGAAAAATTTTCAAAAAAAATCTAATATTGCAATTTTTAATTAAAATTTTTTAGTAAATAGGCGGACGAATTAAAGTAATTAAAGTGATTTTAAAAAATAAAATATTTAAAGTAGAAACATGGAAATTTTAATTCTTATTATTTTAATTTAAAATATTACTGAATTTTAAACATTTACTTTATTTGTAAATTAAATTTTAGTAAAAATAATCTAACAAATTTTCTATTTTCATATTTGAATAAAATTCTATACAATATTGTATGTACTGTAGGTATGGAACACGTCTCTGTAATTAAATTTGCTCTCAGCGATAGTTGAATTTAGTAGAACGTCTTTACGAATGCAATTTTTCTAAATCCTGCTAGAAATTCCTCAAATATAAATCACAAAAGGCTTTGGAGTGACAAAATCTGAAAATAAAATACAAATCTTTAGTGTTCAGATGTACATTTTATTTGTAATTCGATCTGTTACCGGAACAGAACACAAGAAAATTAAATTTCTTCGAATTTTGAAGTGAAAGTACCATGCATGCGTTTATATGCACAAATTTATTATTTCTTAAAATTTTAATAAATTTCTACCAAGTTTTTATGTTATTTGTGCGTTAACATGTAAATAAAACTTTACATATACTCAAATACACACAATATTCATTAATAATTTTAAATTGATTTTTTTTACCAGCATTTTAATCAATGTCCTAAAAAATAATTTTAACAATAATATGTGTACGCTTCCTTAATTACTATGTTCATAAATCAAAAATTGTGACCTTCCTGAGGTCATAAACCTTCTGTATAAAAAGTAGCCTTTTTATTAAATTGAAATTCATTGTCATAAAGTTTTTTATTTGCCTTATGATTTCCTTTCCTATTTCTTTCTTTTTTTTGCTTGTTAATTTTTTTTTTGGAAATTTTTAATCCAAAAATCATGTCAAAAAGCAAAGAGTTTTATGCATACATACAATGAAGGTATTTTTTGTACCAAAAAAAAAAGTATTTAAAAAACAATCTGAAATTTAGCCCTGTGTAAAGTGATTTTGCTTCCTCAAAAAATAATTTTACAGTTATACAATTGCATATACACACAAGTATACACTTTACATATTTAAATTGAGCAACATTTTTTCATTAGTAAATCAGGATTATTTGCAAATTTGATGTTGGTTACGAATCATGATCGTTTAAATTTTTGCAAAATAAAACACAAAAAAAAACGTGTTAAATCAACTTTTAAAAATTTTTTAACAAACCAACAAAAAAAAAAACAAAAAAGATGAAGAAAGAGAGAAAAGAAACGAGTTTCACGTGTGACCTTTTTTCTTACTTTTTCTACTCAGGTAAATATTGTAGGAAAGGTACAAAACAAATATAAATTTGAAAAATAAACAAAACATATTCAAAAAGAATACTTTGACGCACATAAATAAGAAGAATAACAACTTTTAAAGCAAAATCAAAAAAAAAAATATTAATGTAAAAAATTCACAATTTTAGATTTATGCACATATAAACACATAAACATGCACACACACTTACATGTTTCCACATTTACGTGTATTTGTTTATAAACGAATAGAATGTACGAAAAACAAAAAAAAATAAATGCCTAAAAATTCGCTTAAATCATAAGAATACGCGACAATAATTCAAAATATATAAAATTTCAGTACAAGAAGAAAATGTACGTATTACATATTTTCGGGCGAAAAATTTAAAATTGTGTGATAAGACTGAAACTGAGGCGTAAACTAAACACACATACATGTGCGTATGTATGAATGTACATATAAAATACAGGCACACACAATATGCTCATTAAATATGCGAATCTCATTTCAGAGAAGCGTGGAATTAAGACATTTTGTAGAATTGTAAATATTGTAAGAATCAAAATTCTTTGAAGAGAAAATATTTGAAGAATACGCAAAAATTATGCAAAATTTAAATAATTTTACTTTCTCCCATAGTTTGGTAGAATTAAATTAAAATACAGAAAAATCAAATTTGTTTTATTTTTTAAATAAATATTATCTTATACCTATTCTTATAGTTTTAGGTAATTCTTTTGAATAGCGAATTTTACCTCACTTTTTGGAAGATCTCGGTCTGAACTACAGCCAATTATATACATTCGATATTTGTTTACAAAACCGCAATCGACAAGTTTAAAGCTTTGATTTTAATAGATTTTATTGCAATAGCTTTAATTGGCTTAAAATATTGTTGGTTCGCTACCTTCACCGTGAAAGCTAACTACCTTCACATAGGCAGTAGCAACACTAAGAGTAGGAAAAGCCGAAAGTAAAAACAATCCTATTGTTTTAACGCTAGAACGAAATTAAAATTTAAATAAAATATTTGTCAAAATAATATTTATCAACTATATTTTGACAACTTAAACGTTTCCGAATCATAATTCCTTTGCCGATCGTTCTATATTTCTTTTAGTGTTGTCGTTCTAGTTGTTTTCTATATTACACACATTATTTCTAATGTATTTTTTTGACAATTTAAATTGGCTGTAGTCCAATGATCCACCAACAAATTAGGAAATAAACAAAAAGTTCAATGTTGCAAACGAAAGGAAATTACATGTTAAGAATTTTAATTTATTATTGTTTTTTGTTTTTTGTTCTGCAAACATATAATATTTTTTTTAACTTTATTATTTACTGTCATTATTTATTGGATACATTAATTTTTTTGTATATTCAGCTATAATAAAAAAAAAAATATGATTAATTGTATTTATATTGAATATTTAGGTGAAAATAAGAATAATGTTGAAAAATAAAAGAAAAATATTAAAAATATGAAAAAAAAATACATAAAAGAAAGTTAAATTAAAAAGTTAACAAAAAAATGCAATAATTTAAAAATATTTTCATAAAGTGAAAATTATTGACAGCGCATTTAAATTAATAAAGGAGAAGAAAATAAATTTTAATAAAAAATTTTTCAAGGATAAAACCACTAAAATGAAGAGGTAAGAGTATTTGTCAAATTTGAACACAATTTTTGAATTTTTCCTCTATATAAAATCCCGTATCAAATAATTTCTTATTTACAATTTTACAAAAAATTATTGAAACCAAATTTAATGTACATGATTTATTATTAATCTATTCTGCTAATAGAATAACAATAAGGAGCGCAAAGAAAATGTTCATTTTCTTCTTTTTCAATTAGATGACGCTTGATATTGACGCCATGATGTCTAGTCATATTAAAATCTTTTTATCGCATACTCTACTCGTTATGTTTGTACTTCTGTTTAAGACTTAAACAAATCGCTTGGGTTAATTTTAGCTCTATTACAATTCATGTTTTAATTTTTTATTGACTCTGGACTCTATGGCGAATTGACTCTGGACGTGGTTTAAATTCGAATTGTATTAAAAATTTTAACAGATTGTATAAGTTCCTAATTCAATTAGATGTACTGCAGGCACATATTTTCCTTCATATTGACATAAAAAATTAAAAATACTAAAATATGTTTTGTAGAGTTTCGAATTCAAATGTTCCAAGGACACAATAAAACATTAAAATTTACAAAGTAAAACTTATGCCTAAGTACTTATATAATAAAAATTTTATTTTAATATTTTACAAAATTTCTATAAAATATATCATTGGTTTACTTGTAGATACAGGGTAGAATAATCTTCTGCCTTAAACTAAAATAATGTTGGGTCAAGCCAATGTTTTGTTAAGTAACACTTTTCCCTTGAACGTGTAAAAATATTGCTCTTAAAAACCATGTATTGCATTTTAAATTACTTTCCCTCATATATCAAAATGTTTCAAATGGTGACATACATTTAGGATGAGACAAAAAAAACATATAAATACACGTTCACTAACTTAATATGATTGAATGCAAGGGTTAATTGCTCGGGTTAAGATAAATAATTACACTATTTGATGGCATGGCATTCACGTACAGCTTCCTGAATTTATAGAAATTTGAAAAAGCTTGCAATTTCAGAAATATACTGTATTGAATACTCAAATTTAACGATTTTGAAACAGTTATATTTTGAGAGGGGAAGGAGCTGATTAAAAGGATGGGGATGAATATTTTCTTCTATGGAAATAAGTTACTATTAAAAATTTATTTAAATGTAAAATTTCAGCTTCCATTTTACAAGGAGTAGATATTTTGTAAACGGGTCCACGGACCCCTTTTCAAAAGTTTTTGAAAAGTTGTTGAAAAATTTATTTTTCTCTCAAAATAATTCTAAATTTGGTAATTATATAAATTTTAACATAATTTGATGAACCTTGTCTATTTTAAAATGAATTCATCATTTAAAAATAATCTATTCATAGTTAAAATAGTTAAAATAATCTATTTCCTGTCTCCAACATAACATTTTTCCGGAATGCGACATTGATATTCGACAATTTTAAAGGAATCACTGACACTATTATTTAATTTCATTAATATTAGAATATTGTAAAATAAAAACGTGTGCTTAACTCAATCAACAAAAAACGTTTCACACACACGTATAAATAATAATACTAAAATACGTATATACATACATACTAACATATATTTAATATAGTAAAATTTACCATTTGGGAAAAATTAGTTCAAAAATAAAATTATAAAAGTATTTTTAAAACAAAACTCATTGCAAAATAAAATTAAATAATAAAAACAAAAAATGGTCATATCATAAAATTTTGAAACAACTTAATATTAAATTCAGCAATTGTTATCGATTGAAGCTTTATACCGGCACACCTGTGAATTTATTTTATATTTGCCTATATATTTTTCACACTCATCTATATTATTTGCACATATCAAGTACACCTATGAATATGCGAACGAACATACATATATACGTATAGTACTTATGTCAGGTGAAAAATAAAGGACGAAAAATTGAATAAATATTTAATTTTTCTATATTAAAGACCATTAAATGAAATTTTGGTGCTTTTAGTTCGATCCTAAATAAATATATGTGTACGAAATTTAAAATATCAGTGAGTGTACGGTAGTAAAAAATAAAACAGATGTACGATTAAAAAGGTGTGTGAAATTTAATATTTCAATTTAATTTTAAATGGATTTTTTTTTGCGGTGAATAAGGAAATTTTTATAAAATGTGCTATAATTCGACTTCCCATTAGACTTTCGGAATTTCATTTATTGATAAAATTATTCTCACTATATCCAATTATTATTTGCTTCAAGATTTTAAACTTATACCAATCTTTACTTAAAACGAATTGATTCGGAAGGAGTACATGCAACAAATTGACTAGAACTATTTTCAAATGCGAAACCAATTGTGTTTTACGTTTAGACAAAAATATAAAATTTACCATAGTTAGTCAAATCGGTTAGTTCTGTAAAAATTTCTAAAGCTGGTTAGTCTATATAAATTTCTTTTCATCTTCTTGGATATTCTTTTTGGAACAATCTCCAATTGTCAAGTTTTATTTCGTAATATTGTTATTTGCCACTTTAGAGATATTTGGCTCTTGAAATTTTTCTTTACAATTTTTTAATTTTATTAAATTAAAATGGCAAATTAATACTATAGTGCTTTCAATGTTACAATTGATAAAAATAAAATTCAATAACATTTCAAAAATATAATTTAAATCTTTTGACTATCTGGGAAATCAAATTTGTATTAGAATAAAATTTTACATTTACAACTCTGGCGCGAAATGTTATATTGGTTTAAGACTAAAAATTACTAAAATTCAACAGTTCAACTTTTCTAGCTTAAATATTTATGTAAGTGCAGAATAATGTGTTTTGTACTATAGAAAATTATTTGTGAAAAAATCTGAACTTATGTGACTTTCATAATTAAAATTTTTTCTTAATTTTCTTGAATTTCTAAATGAGACCAAAGTTCAGAATAACTTGAAATTAAAAACTGCTTGAAAATATCTTTGTGTTTTAAATAAAATTTTTTTAAATTATGATTGGATTCTCAAATTTAATGGAAATTGTATATTTTATTGCATAATTGACATGCTGACATTCATATGTATGTTATGTAATTACAAACACTTTTTCAGTTGAAAATCTTCAAAATGTATATATACATACATTACAAACACACTTAAAAACATTTTTAATAGATTTACACAAGAAATGAAGTTGTTCACACTGCCATATTAAATTCTTATATAGAGTACCATAGGTATTTCAATAGATCTGAAGAAATTTTTTGAAAAATAGTTTTATATTTATTTATGGAGTTACTATTTGGCGATATTACTGATCAATGGCATTTTCATTCACACAAAAGAATTTATTTTGTACTGTATAACGATAACTCAAAATTCTGTACAATATTTTCAAAGTAAATTTTTCGACGCTGACTAATCTTGATAAAGTAATATAAATTTTTTAATTTTCTTTGCCCAATATTTCAAAACTATTAGAATTTTAAAGGATATTTGAACGATTATATATAAAACAGAACACAACTGAATTTTGCTGCAGAGAAATTTTTGTGATTTAACAACACATTTAGTTAATTGTTTGTTAACTCTGCCAAAATTGTTTACTAGAGTAAAAAAGTCCAGACTATCTTAATTAAAGCAATTTTTATCAATGTTTAATAATTTTTTCCAATTTAATATAGTTAATAAAACAAAGGTTATCATCCAATTTTATATCGAATAAAAAAGTATGCAAGAATCGCAATTTTTAAAATCAAAAATTTGTAAATTAACCTTATATGTAAAATATATATTTTCAACAATATTTTCAACAACAACAATACATAAAAATCGTGTATGCAATACAAAAATATATTCGTTAACATTAATAAATACCTTTAAAATTATATTTTTAGAAGCTCTAATTTAATAACCGTACGAAATATGAATTTATAACACAATATTAATATATAATTTTTCTGCATTTACACCGTATTTGAAAATTATAAGTAATATCCTTTTTTTCTCCATTTTACACATATTGAGTAAATATGAAATAACATTTATGAATAAATAGCATAAACATATAAGAAAAAAATTTCCATAAAAAAAATGAAATTTTTTCGTAGAGCTTATAATAGTACTCGAATTTCACGCTAGTGTAAAATGGCATTTTGTTTCAACATATACTGCAAATGTCACAAAATCATAAATAACTCAAGAGCATTTTCCTTTTAATATAACACTTTTATTATTATTATATTTTGTTTTTTTGTTTTACTGTTTATTTTTTCGTTTTTCATATTTTTAATCTAAAATTAGATCAATAAATATTAAGTATATATTCATATATATTTACGTTCTTCTACTGTTATACTTATATGTTACATAAGGAATATACCATACAAGTGTAAGTGTTGCGCCTTGAGAGTGTCAAGGAATCCTTTAAAAGATCCTTGCAATATTATGTGTACATACGATATCAGTTTATTTTTTTCTAAAGTATCTACTTAATAATATACACTTATATATACATGTATGTATGTGTAAGGTTGTTTTTAAAAAATTTGATTTCGAGAAAAACGATAAAATTTTAGTAAAAAAGAAATTTTTTGTTCTTATAATGTTCAAGTCTATTTCATATTTATTCTTCAGGCGTTATATTCTTTGTACTTAGGTGTTATATTGAGTACTTTAGTAATTGCTTTAATAATTCGTACGAGTATAGGTATTAGTAAAATAATAAAAAATTTTATGAGTTAAATGTCAAAATTTGAATTTATTCCAAAAAATTTTTCAGTTTTAATAGCTTTTATTTTTAAAAAGTATCAAAATTTTTGATATTTCGTATTTTTTAAGGTAACATTGATTTTAAATGAATGCTTTAATAAATGTTTGAAAAAGAGAATTGTCTCTAAAATTGTTTAGTCAAAACTTCTCTTATGATAGCGGACCATTTTTTAAAAATATTAGGTGATCTCTTTTGAATATCAAGTTCTAAATACTTAATTCATTTATGACAAATTTGGAATGTTCAATAGATTCATTAAGCCTGTCCGTCACCTCGTTCTCACATTTTTTTGCAAAACTTCCACACACTTTAAGATAAACAGTTAAAACTTTATTATACTTTCCTCTCGATAAGTTAATAATGTCTTAAAGTCTTAAAAACTCAATTGTTTTATTATTTTATCTATTTGATTTAAAAGGTTCTTTTAAATTTCGGTCTGCCCTAGACAGAGAATTTTTCATTTGTTTAAGGGCTGCTTAATATTTAACTAGATTTACTTAAACGAATTGCAAATAATTAAAAATTTAGTAGAAAATTTTATCAGAAAGTACTAAAATAAGCCATTGATTTTGAATTATCTGACATTAGTTAGTGCAGTCGTCATAGCACAGGCCTGTTAACAGAAATATCTCTGGTTCAAACCCCGATCAGGTGATTATAAAAAAAAGAATTATATTCAATATTATAGCTTAATATACAATACTTATAAAAAAAATTATTAAGTAATTTTCATATATTACAAATATTCGATATTAAAAACTAAGAAATTAAACAATAAATAATGAATCCTGAGGCATGATTATCTATGATATCATACACTAGCCCTAAAAACAGTTAATTGAAATCGTGGACATTATACATATTCGTAACCACTTACCAATTGGTTTGGTTATACGTTATTGAATACATTTTCATTTCTACTGAATGATGAAACAATTTATTCAATCATATTTTCTTACTTTTCATAAATTGATATTAATACATTAAAACTATTTTCATTCGATATTAAATTCCATTTTGATTAAATTATTTCCAATAGTAGAATCCAATACATTACATGCATGTTATGTTAATTCAATAAGAAATTTTATTAAATATCTTTTAATATTAATAACATTCTTTCAATAATAATTGCGAAGTATAAATTAAAAACTATTTATTTGTATTCAGAGAGAAAATTCATTTAGACAAGTTTATTAATAAAATGTTTTAACTCTACTTACATGCGATCACTATGAGAAAAAGCTAATAATTAAGCATTTTCTTAAATTACTAAATTGGGATTGCCATCACTAACTGAACAGACGGCTGTTAATATTAATTTCAGATAAAAAAAATTAACAACTATTTTAGAACGTTTTCATATCTTACACCACGCATTACTTACGCTTTTGTGTTTATATCCAGCCTGTATATAGAATTCGAAAAGAAATATTTGGAAATATATTAAAAACTAAGTCATTATAGAATTCGGTTCCAAAATCAGTCACAAACAATTATTTTACATTTCGTAAATTTTAAAAACCAAATTTATTTTGGCATCATGGTTTCAGTTGATCCCAATGAATACAGTTTTGAATTTCTTATACTACTTCAGCGAAATTACGCTCAAAATATTTTTTCTGAAATTTTCGGAAAATTAAAATTTACTAGAAATTTTTAATTAAAATTTAGCATGGATACTTATATTTTGGCAAAGTACTGTACCCCCAAATTACTGTAAGAAAATTACAGTGGAAGTTCTCATGTATCAGTAATTTTCGAGAATTATGGCGGCACCACGGTTCAAAATCCTAAGTCTACTAAAACTTCTAACTATTAAAAATCATTTGCTACAATTTAAAAAATTCTAACATTATGTACCTATGTTGTCCATTTTTAAGAAATTCTGTGTTTAAAATTGTAAGTTTTTCATTCCTCATAACTAACTTTAATTTATTTTTATTAAATTTAATTAAATTAATTTATAAAAATATTTTTGAATAACAAAAATTAAAATATTGCATTTTAAAAAATTTCCTTATTTCAGTAAAGTTCTTCAATGACAAATAAATTTTATCACTATATAACTTGCGTCACTTTATCGTTTCTATCTTGTCTTTGAATGAATAAGGTTTGTTCTTTTTTCACTTATACATTAATAGGTATATTAAGATTGTACTTAAGCAAATTTTACAAATTTAAGAATCATTCAAATAGAAAAGATTCAAGATAAGAAACAAAGTATATTGTTGCTCACTCAGAAGAAAATTCATAACTTCCAAAGAGTGAATACAGAAAAAATACAAAGTGAAACAAACAGGAAACTCTTCTTTTGCTTCAAAATAAAATTTAAAAAAAATGCAAAAATTATCATAAATGTTTCGTATACCTAAACACTTTTTTTTCATTTCCTTCACGATACTCCCCCAATTTTTTCCCGTCAAACGAGAAAAAAAAACAATTTTTGTCTTATTCTTGGTGCGCTATGAACACTGAAAGTATAGATATATATGGTACTAGTGTTGATGTATATTTGTAAGTAAATTTTGAATAAAATTGGCAAAGGAAATGTGATACGATATAAAATGTATAAAGCAAAAATGATATCATTATAATTAGGCAATCATTAAAAGGAAATGGCAAAATAAACGAATCTTAAAGAATAAAAAAGCACGAGAATAATGGAATTTATTTAAAAAAAAAATTATCAGAATTAACAGTAAAGTATCAGCATTTAAAGCAAGTGTATTGATTTTGTCATGTCTAACTTACTAGAACAAAATGAATGAAGCTCAAAATCTCGCAAAGAAATTAAGAACTAATAGAGTTGTTTCGTTTAGAAATTTATCGGTTATATTCGTAATAATTCGTGTTAGGGTAAAGTCAAAATGATAATCCAAGAATTAACTTACACTTACAACATTGTAACTCAACTTATCTCATAAATGAAGTATGACAGATTATACGCAATTCACCTTTTGAATTTTAATTAAGGAATTGAAGTTACTGAACCTCGTTGTTCGAGGATGCTTTCCTTAAACATTTTATAATTTTTTTAAGAACTTCATTGTTTTGTCACCGAAACCCCTTTCTTTAATTTTGAAGTAAATCAAATCCATAATATGATACAGTCTAATTTACAGTGCAAAAAATCGAGACTTTAGTGTTTTTTGGATTTCAATACACGGACTATGTGCAAATTATTTCAATTATACAATCAAGTATACTTGGTTAAAATGAAAGCAAATTATAAAGCTCATATTACATTTAATTCACATTAATAAAATCACTTAAAACTTGTTTTCTATATGCAAAGAGAAAAAAATGTGATAATAAAAGGTTGTTAAGCGTATTAAATGAATTAAGATGCCATTATTTTTTTTTTGTATTTCAAATTATCGTACACACTAGTTCACTAATACTAAACCATTCATTTTACAATTAATTTTCCTACTAACAAAACGCAATAACTTTCAATTGCCATTACTTGCCATAAAAAAAATATTGAAAGCCAATATTTGTGCCAATTATTTCATTGCAGTATCACTTCCAGCTAATTCATACGAGTAATAAATTAATGCTTTGGAAATTTCTAATTTTACACAAAATTTCTGAAAAGTACTTAAGGGCATTCTAATTGTTATGTATATTGGATCGATCAGATATTACAATGAAATTTATCTTCGCATATACATTCATATATGTTCATATGTATGTGTAAAATTCTGGATTTATTATTTTTTTTTCAAAACTTATACTCAAAATAGCATTACAGTGGGTAATACTCGTAGGTTGTATAACAAAATTTCTAAAAATCAAATGAATTATTGAAATTGGTTTAATAAAGGACACACACTGTGGAAAACAATTTGATTTTAATAATTGACTTATGACCATATTAGGACAATAATATAATATTTTCTATTAGTTTTTAATTACCGTTCGTTAGCTGCACCATTCTAAAGAAAAATATAAAATTTGGAATTTTACATAAATATTTAGTATTTTCAAATGAACTATAAATTACTATTATAGGTAACTGAAAAGCAATTTTCAGCAATTTCAACGTGTCATATACGAGTGTATGTGAAATATAACAAAATTATGATAATTCATTTAGCATTCCAAACTAAAACATGAGTTATAAAGTAAGTCCACTCTAAAATTTTATAAATTTAAAAAAAAATTTAGAATAGCTACGCATAATAAACTTTTGGATCAACTGTTGCGTTTAAAGTTCAAGCTGATAAGTTTTAGTAACGTTGTTTTATAGTATCTAATATGTATACTTATACAAAATTAATAATATAATTACAAATCACTTAGCTTGCATGTACACTAACTCTTCGGTGAAATAAAATTTTCCGTTATTTTGTATTTTGTAGGGTAATTAATATATTCCTAGGGTAATTGAGAGTTAAAAACCCCTATATCATTTTACATCGGGCTTGATTTAAAACTTCGTAATCCTTTCAAAGTTTTTTTTATACTGCCATATTATTAAATTTTTTTGTTTTAAATTCAGGCGAGAGAAAATAATTCTAGAAACTCTTAATGGATTCGAAATATTTTTGTATTGTTTTTTTATTCGTGATTGGTGGCTTTTCGTTAATAATTCATTTAAATTGCCAAAAATATGTAGATACTTTTGTTTACATTTTTAATGGATAATGGAGCAAATACTGATAATTGGGACAATCATTTACAATTTAACAGTATGAGTTTCTACCTACGCCGATATTATACGTTCCTCAAATACGTTGTACTATAGCAGCACTATTCAAAACCGTTGTTCTATTAAAATTAATTCAATATAAAATATTGCACTTCTTGATCAATTAAAATTATTATAAAATAAATTAACTCTGTCATTAAATAACCAAGAACAAAATTAATAAAATGTTAAAAATTTTAGCTAAAACTGTTATGTTTAAAGAGTGTGCATGTGGTTGCTATAATTTGATTACACACGCCGCCTCGCATACAAAGATTTCAAATTGAATATTTATAATTTTCATTAAATAAATTTTAAAATGTAAATTATTCGAAATTATTGGGAATTTCATTTTAATACATAAAAATTCCATATTTTTAACAGTATTTACTAAACTTCATTCGTTATCTAAAATTTCATAATAATTTCAAATAAATATCTAACATATGCAAATTTTATTTAATTTTCTATATATGAACATGAGCTTTATAATTGAAAGTTTATATCACATTCATATATGTTTGTATGTACGTAGATATATGTATTTGTTTATGATATATGTATAATATTTGATCTGAAGAATGAAAACAATTTGAAAATAATGACTTTCACACAGAACGCGATTCTCTCTAGCATTAGTTATTAATTTTATAAAATATTATTTTAAATTTACAATTTGTTCTTAAATGATTTTAAAATTAATTTAAGAGAATTTTATTTCACTTATGACAATTTAGAATGTCAAAAGTTTGATTTTATAATATTATATGTAGGACGAATACTGATAACTTGCCTAAATTCTTATTTAATTAAAAATAAATTTTTTATTTCATTAAAAATTTCCAAACTTCGAAGCAAGCAAATTGGCAAGCAAGTATCATTTATATAATTGCACCGACTCTTTTGAACAGGTGAAAGTTAAAAAGCTGTAAAAACTCAGAGTAAGGTCGTTCTCAAATCCATTTTTTTAAATTTTGGAATTGCTCGGCTTCGAATTTGAAAATCCAAACAAAAATGACTTTTGAGTGATATATGATTGTAAGTTTCTCTGATTATGTAACACCACAAACATTGTGTACTTATATATCTATAATATTTTTAAATATTTTAGAAGCGCAATAAGTCTTTTACCTTAAAAAAGTAAATATTTTAGTAGTTTTGAAATTTTTAATGACTTGTCTCTTCAGTATTTATTTCATATTATATTAAATGCAGTATATATATTTCTTCAACTACAGAGGTCTTATACATCTTAATCAAGGATACATTGTGACGACAAGATTTTTAATGTTATAATTAAATTATACATCAAAAACGTGCCTAAGAACAAAAATTGTCTTGTACCTGTGGGTCTTTTATTTTAAATATTATTTTATTGGAAATAAAAAATTGAAGATGTAGATTAATAAATCATGTGACTCTTACCTGTTAGAATTTCTTAATGCACTAAATAGGAGGAAATAAAATAGGTCCAGAAGTATAATACCAATAAGCACAGGAACATGCACATTGTACATGAATCACAAAATTTGTACAACACATGTGGACAAAAGCCATACTTTTAATTTTGATTCTGACAAGAGTTGTTGAAGGATAAAGCAATGTATGTAGGGGAACTCACCCAAAACAATTCATTAAAATGATCAACTGTATTGGACGAAGCATAATGTTGAAAGTTCAGTAATGCATTGGTATCTTATAATTTACACATAAAAAACTAAGACTGAAGTTAAAAACTTAAAAAGAGTGAAATTTTCTTTTGAAATTGCTTTACACTGCAAAATTTTCTACAATGGAAAATTAGATGAGCATTTTTAATTTCGTTTGGATCACATCTAATCGGATGTAAGCTTCAAACCTTCTTCTCGTTTTTCGTTATGTTCATTTGGATACTTATACATCAACTATATACATATAAAATTTAAATTTACCAAAATTCCAAAAGTTCTTACAATAAACGTAAATTAGATAAAATTTGTATAAGCTTCTAGTTTAAAGAACAAAAACCAAAAACTTTAATAGCTATACTAATTATCATTTTAGTTCATTTAATTGTTCCCATTAGACAGACAAAACAGAACTCTCATTATGCTTTAAATTCTAAGAATTATTTTGAAAAGAAAATCACTTATCTGTTAACAATAAATTAAAAAAGGACAACATGTTCTATTCATAAACGTTATTTGCACGCACATTTATCTACTACGATTGATGTATGTACCTATATAAAAGAAACTTAATAGAGTCAAACCATTTGTTATATATCCTAGATTTGTGATTGAAATTTAAATATCACTTGGAATAAACTTAAAAATCCTTATAGCATTTTAGCTTTCATCTTCTTTTTGCATAATGTTTATGTAAACATATTTTAAATGATTTTTGTTTTTCATTAACAAAATTCATGGGATGTGACAAAAATAATTCAGTTCAAGAAAAAATCAGAAGAAGAAGCATGTAAACATTCTTGAATACTAATTTTACAACTGATGTAAGTTACGGGTTCGAATAATTTTATTTAAAATAATTTGAATGCAAATTTATTTTCTTGTCTGATGAAAATTTAAAAATGGCAATACTTTTCTTTTCACAATCTTTTAAAATTTAGAACTTCTTTTCAATTAAATATTAAATTTAAAAAAAAAAAAGAACTAATTATGAAAATTAGAGTCTTCCATTGTTAAAAGAATCCAATGGAATTTCAAAAATACTCTTTTTATTAAAAATCATTGAAGCTGATAAACTCAGCAAATTAAATTAGAAAAATTGTATTACTGTTTTAATTATTCTTCTATTTTAAAACGGGTACATGGGCCACTTGGCATTGAGCAAAATACTTAATAAATGTGATTCAAAACCTTAAATCTTTCTTAGCGGTTCTTATTCAAAATAAAATATTATGCATTTGCACGTTAATCACGATAATTGCTTCATTTTATCACGATAAATTACATATAAAAATTTTAGGCTATTGCTGTTGTAATCATACAAAAAACTAAAGTAATCCGAATTATAAATGCTGTAACCATAAAGAACATTAAACAGTTCCTTCCACTCTTATGGTGTATGTATCACAAAATTTATATTCGATTACAAAATTTTGGAGCATATGCGCAAATTTCTACACCAAATGGCAATAATAAATTTTCATAATTTTGCAATATTTTCCAATAGATTCATTCAAATTTTTTAATCAACAACATTTTGTTTACAATGTAAAACAAATTGTATGTTATGAACAAATTAAAAATGATAAATTGGAGCAATTATAATAATAATCTGACAAATTTCCACCATAATTGTGTCAAATTAACCTGATCTTGATTTTGGAAATTCCAGGTACTTATTAGTAAATATTATAAATGAATTATGAATACTTAAATACTATAAATTAAGGAAAAAATTATGAAAATTGTAAATTTTCTTTCAAACAGAAACTTTGATAAAAAAAAACAATAAAAACAAATTTTAGACAACCTGGTAAGAATATTTTAATTTATTTAAAATTTTAAATCACTAAATTTGTGGCTATTTTATAACGAAATTTGAAAAGTAACAAGTATTTTTTGATTAATTGTATACGGTAACTACAAATGCTATCATCACTACAGAACAATTTCTAAGTAATATGAGTTATGCAGAAGTCAATTTGATATTAAGACCCAAATCGTGTATCTCGCTATATTACTTGCAAAGTGAAAAGAAAGTGACTTACACTCACATATTTGTATAATGTAATTTTCCAGTAAGAAGAATTATTCCGTGTTGCGTATCCCGTTTTTTCTAAAATGTATAGAAATTTTATTCATTATGTTTTTGAGGGTGTGTGACGTTCAGTCGATAATTTGAGGAAAAATGCATACATCCAGTTGAAAAACTAAGTAGTCTTGATGAGTGATGAAATGAGTAATTCTGATTTGGAAGTGAATAGAAAGTGAGATGAATAAAGTTGGATCTTTAACCAATAGTTTGACGAAACTTTTTTTTAAATATTTTTGAAAAAGTGCTAAAATGCAAGATACACAATTAGGCTATTAAGTTGCTTGCAAATGTTTGCTCTAAGATGAACAAATCGGTTAATATTATAGAATAAGCCTATAAGTATATTAATCGCATTCTTTTCGATTTCAAATATCGTCGGTTAAAAGGCAGAAAGCATTTTTTGAGAATTCGAATTATCCACATGAATTAAATCAGAAAAATATATTCTTTGTTGTGACAAAAAATCATGCAAATCCAGAACATAGTTTTTATAGAAAATAGAAATTAAAGAGACCGATCCCATTGCACTAATTGATTAGTTTTACAATTTTACGATTTTTTTCAAATTGAATTTACTCAAAACACGGTTTCCTGACTTAATGCTTTCTGCTTCTTAACCCACGATATTTACATTATTTATTGTCAAAACACTTCCATTATTTGCAATCATATCAACGTTAAAAAAATTAACCTTTATCTTTTGTTTTTATGACGCCGTCAAATTACAAATTCTTTACAATTATGTGCTTCTATTGAAAATGTAAACTAAAATTTGTAAAAACAAAAAACAATTGTTTTCATTTTATATTTGTATTTTAATTACTTATTGTTTGTATATATATATTATGAACATATACACATAAATTATATACATATTTTCTTACTCTATAATTTCACTCAATTCCACTTATACTTTTGTTTAATTTTCTCATAAAACTTGATAATTACTTTTGATGATATTTTAACTTTCATTTTTCATTTAAGAAAAATAATATATTTAAAAAATAAAATAACAATAAAAACAAAAAATAAATTTTATTATCTGATTTTTCATAGCATTTTTCACAAATTTTACTTTTTATGCTTTCATGCTTTATGTAAAATATGATCTTTGTACAAACTGACATACATATATAGAATTCAATGTTTCGAAATGATTACAAACTCTATGAAGTTGAAGCTTTAAGTTAAATTAAAAAAATTTATGGTTCATTTCAAGCTTATTAGTCTATAAATGTAATTGTATATATAAGTATGTACGTAGATCTATTTTACAAGAAATTAAAGTGCAATGTACAATAACAAAATAATAACGTTTTTTTAGAGTTGAGTTGAGTTGATTTTCAGCAGGTTATGGTAAATATATATATATATATATACGCATTAAAAATATACAATAACAATAAAACATAAAAATTAAACAACAATTGTATTTAAAAAATATTATTTATTTAGTGAAAAGTGAAAAATCTTATATACAAATATTTAATAATAAAATTGGTGAAAACTTTGTACAAATTCATATTCATGCAAATGGCAATGTTATCGTAAATTCCCAGAATTATTAAAAAAAAAACGTAATTATTTAAATAACATTGTAATTTACTAAAAATAATTGCCATGAGATTGAGTACACAATAAAATATGAAAAAGCAGTTATTTTCAACTAAAATTAACTTTCAATTTAATTTTCTTATAATTTATGTACTTGTTGCTTGTTTTCCATAATATTTAAATTTATTATTTGTTTATGCTGTCCAAAACAATAGGTGATGTCATCTCTATTTAAATAAAAATGTAATTATTTTTAATATCTTGAATGTAATTTTTACTTGTAGTGACTAAAATTAAATTAAGAACCGAAAATTGTTATAGAGACGTTAGAAACTAATTTTCTTAAGCGCAATAATACGAAAACTGTAAGCACAATCTCTAAAATCTTTAAAACTTTATATTATAGGTTTTAAATTTTTAAATTTTTTGTGCAATAATTTTAATACATAATACACATATATATAAGATAACTCCTACCCTTTGGAGTTAGAAAGTTTTATTCAAAAAAACTATCTTAACAAAAAAACCGTTATTTTATTTTAATAAAATTTTCAATAAAAAACTCTTTATTTTATTTTTACGTGTTTTTTATTCCAAGTTCAGAACAATAATAATTTAATAAAAAACAATTTTATAAAAAGCGTTTTTATTCTACCTGCATAACACGCGCTTCATTCATGATGTTGAAATATGCTGATGATGTCTATTTGTTGAATTAGCTAAAATTGGACGGCGCGTGTAGCTAATCGTTGAGAAAGAAACTATAGGGTGTTAACTCCTCCCCGCTTAAAAATTGATTGTCCCCAATCAATCGGTGTTACAATTTGATGGTGCGATAAAAATTTCTCTGGGTAGGTTTTGGTGTTTTACTATGAGGTGTTTTACAGGGTGTTGATGTTGTGTTAGTAGTTGTCTTCAGTGGTGCCGTATTTTCTGTTGTAGTAGGGGATGGTCTGCTAATTTCTGGATTGTTCTTGATTACTATGGTTCCGGTTTTTCTCGAAATTTTTATGATGAATACTATGATAATAAACGTGATGACAATTGTAGCTGGGCCAAAACTAATAAGTGTTAACGTGGGTCCAGAAAAATTTCTTTGTTTCAGTAAATCAATTTGCCTGGTATTGTTAATGTGGATTGTTTTTAAATACTCCAATGATAGGTGTTCCTGAAATTGTTTAATGATATGCTGTGGTTGTAATATTGCCGGAAGTACTTGCACTGTTGATAGCTCCTTGGAAGTAAATTTTTCTCCATCTATTATTATTGAGGAACCATGGAATTTGATAACATATGTCCCATTGGTGTTGAGCTGCTCGTTATCGATGGTGATATTACCAGCATGCTGATTGAGGAGGATTACTCCGTCTGTTAGTTGTTCTACTGTTGGAATGTGATAACTGCTCGTCATGTTGCATGTTGAATTCTTTCCTCTTAGAAGGTTTGGTATGCAGGTAGAATTTTTTAAACTAATAATATTATCATTTTTACATATTGTTATATTTCCAATTATTTTACATTCTTTTATAATTTTGTACAAATCATCCTTTCCGTATAATATTTCCTTATATTCTAATTTTATTACAATATTATTTGTTTTGATAGGTTTTATCAACAATTTTTCGAATACATTATTTTTGGTTAAAGGTATTTCAATTAAATAAAATAAGCAAGTGTCGTTAGTGATTATTTTTATATTTGAAAAGTTTAGAGCTTCTTCAGCATTTGAATAGGGAAAATTTTCCTTGTCAAGAATTTTTGTTAAAACCTCTATCTCATATTTTGATAGTAAAATAATAAAAATTATTATCCTGTGAAATTAGAAATTTATTTATTGAAATTTTATTTTCTTGAGTAATATTTTTTTTTCAAAAAATTATTTCCTAAAATAATAAGGATGATTTGTGGTTTCAATGATAAAAATTTTATTATTATTTTGAAATCTCCAGTTTTCTATTTCTAGTTGTTTAATTTGATTTTTAATTTTTACTAAATTTAATCGGAATCGGAAAGTTTTAATTTTTACTAAGCATCGGAATCTTTATGTTTGTTTTAATCTTTTATTCTTTATACAGTTTTTGTTTTAGTTATATTTTTATTATTATTTTTTTTTTTTTTTATTTACATAAATATTAAATGCTATTACTATTTAATGATTAAAACGCTGAGAAAAATTGGAAATTTCAAATGAATTACACAGAAAAATTTTTGGGAAGAAAAAAAAAAAAATCGATTTATTTATTTTTTATCTTTAATTTTTTTGTTTAAATCTTAATTACCATTTAATTAAAAGGAAATCTAATTTAAAATTATTTAACCTTTATTATAATTTTTCCTTTTTCACAAAAATTGTAACAATTATTATAATCTATTTAATATTTAATGCTTTAATTCTTTATTATTATTTTAAGACAAGAATACAGAAGATTTCTTCAATATTTTTGTGGATATTGTGTAAGGGATATAAATTATCAAATATTTAATCCTTCTTTTTTTGTATTTAAAAATTTAATTTGCGTTTCATTAGTACTATTAGTAGTTGATTTTTAGGTTAGTTAATTTAGTAAAATTAGTGAATTAAATTGTTAGTAGAGCAATTTTAATATAATTTTTATTTATAGAGTTTAAAAGTTCATAAGCACTAATATTAAACTAGGCACTATAATTTCTATTCTACAGTTAATAAGCTAGAGCGTATGTTTAAAGATTAATGAGCACTATTATTACTTTGAATTAGGTTAAGCATTAAATTTTCTATTTTTTTTTTTGTTGTAATTTTCTACGGTTATTTCTACTATATTTTAATTTCTACAGCTGATCAGCGCAATTGATTTGTCTTAAGATCTTTTATTTTTATGTAATTGCAGTAATTTGTAAAAAAAACTCTCTCTTTTCTCCCTACAGATGGGGATACTTGTTTACGAGAGTAGGATCCTTATAATTTTATATCAATAATTTTTATTCAAAATCTTTGTACTTTTATTTTCTTTAACTTTCTTTATGTTTGCAATAACAAGTTTCTTTGTAATTATTTATTTAGCTTGTATGATATTTAAGTGAAAATTTTTCGAAATACAGGTCTCCTTTTCTCCTTTTATTTAAGGATACTTGTTGACGTTAACTCTGTATTTATTTATTATTTTTTTATTATTTTTTTTTTTTTTTTTTTTTTTTTATTTTTTATAGACTGTTTAATTTTTATTTGACTTATGATTTCTTTTTCTCTTTTCAGGTAAGCAACACTTGTATAATAAAAAGGAAAATTGTTAACTTACACCATGAAAACCAGTTGGATTGCCATCTGATTAGGTTCCACCTGCAGTCTTTTGCTACAACGAGTGGGCCGCTGTTAACTGACACTTTGTAGAGTCAGGCTCTAAATACCGCTCACCCAGACTCAAGCGAGCTTTAAGTATTGGTAGTCTTTCACAGTATTTTTTGCCTGCTCCGTGCAGCAACTCCGTTTTATCTATTTTTAGATTACTCCGGGGCACCTTTTCCCACTCTATTGTTGTAGCAAATTCGGCTTTTCGCCTACTTGCTGCGCGTTATGTAGAGGGGAATTCTTCTAGCACTGCCGGAAATTAATTGTATTTACTGTTTATTGAATCTTAAATTTAATTTAATCAAAAAAAATGTTTTATTATCTTTATATTTTATGTTAAATGTTTTATTATTTTTATAGGAAATTAATTGTATTTACTGTTTATTGAATCTTAAATTTAATTTAATCAAAAAAAAATGTTTTATTATCTTTAATTTGTCTCAAGATTTTGTTAATTTTATTTTTTGAACTCTTAAAATTTATCTCTAAAAAAAAAATTTTTTGAACTTAAAGTTTCCTTTATTTATTTCAATACTTCACAAGTTTTTATTATCTTCTTTTTTTTTTTATTATTTTTTTTTTTTTATTTTTTGTTCCAATACTTCACAAGTTTTTACTTTTTATTATTTCTGTTTTTGTATTATTTTTTTCCAGGTTTTTCTATATTTTTTTATCTTTTATTTTTTTCAGTGCTATTCATTCACAACTCTCATAACTTGGGTGGTCCCTGCTCGGGCGCCAGATAACTCCTACCCTTTGGAGTTAGAAAGTTTTATTCAAAAAAACTATCTTAACAAAAAAACCGTTATTTTATTTTAATAAAATTTTCAATAAAAAACTCTTTATTTTATTTTTACGTGTTTTTTATTCCAAGTTCAGAACAATAATAATTTAATAAAAAACAATTTTATAAAAAGCGTTTTTATTCTACCTGCATAACACGCGCTTCATTCATGATGTTGAAATATGCTGATGATGCGTTTTCAGTTAGTTGAGTTAATTTCAGCATAAAAAATGTTGCAATAAAGAATGTGAGAAATAAAATGAAATAAATGTTGAATTAGCTAAAATTGGACGGCGCGTGTAGCTAATCGTTGAGAAAGAAACTATAGGGTGTTAACTTATATATATATATATATATGTATTATTTAAATACATGTACGTTTGCATACTGAAGTGGAAAATTTAAATAATTTATAGAAAAACAACTTCTCCTACGGTTTTGATTTGTTTTTCTACCCTACATTGAAAAATTTATCATTTTTTATTCAAATTTTTTTTTAATGTCTCATTCCTTGCGTTTGTAAAGTAAAAAGGAACATCATTAAGTAATGTTTTTAAAATAAATTGCTTTCACCACAATATTATGTACAGAGATGTAAAACAATGGAAGTCTTGAAAATAGGTACTGTGATTGTAAGGTATGTTATAAATTTCAGAACATCAAACACGTCATCTCAATAATTCACAGTAATTTTGAAATAAATGAAATAGAGGTTTATTAAATTTTTATATAAATTAACATTAAGGATACTCATAAACATTTCATTTATTTACGAACTAAAAGAAAAGTCCGTTTCCTAGCGAATTTAATTTCTTTTATGTGTAATTATGAAGGAGTAGTTCCAATTTAAGAGCACACAATTTCAATGCCGATGTTCATAATGTGGTTCCAAGTGAATACTTAAACGAAAGAAATTCCTATAAACCTGTAAAAAAACCATAGGACCGAAAATGGTTTTAATGTTATACAATAAAAAATCTATCAAAATTGCAGTTTAGATAAATTTTTAAAAATTTTGAGCCATTTTCTTCTCTCTGGGCCACTTAATACTGACCTATAGAACGGTTTTTAAAGTACACGTCGCAAAGAAAGAAAAATAAATCTAAACCAGTGTTCTGAAACCTAAATTATGAATTAAACGCATTTATTTAGTGAAAAATATTTTTTAGATGAAATTGCAACATTGTCTGAAGAAATCGAATCACTCGTGTCCTATAAACACTAAAAATTAAATTAAAATTTTTGGGAAAGCGCCGTGGATTCGAAAATCAACTTAATTATAAAAAATATATTATAAAAAATTTATTTTGATTTTTGTAGCTATATGTAGAATTTTGAAGAAGTTATTATAAAAAAAACTGCAATAGGACCGAATTATAGCCGTTTACCTTACATGTAATATCAGGAAAGATTTATTTTGTATGATTTCAAACTACGTTATTATATTTTCTCTTAGAATTCATACAATATAAGTGTAAGGTGCCATTCTATTATCCTATTAACATTAAAAATATTTTTTAAATTCTCATTTTACATAAATAAAAATTATTTTATTCCATGGAAACTATTTTTCTTATTGTCCTCACAATGCTTTTTACTCTTTTATAATTTCTATGCAAATCTCAAGGATCAGGATTAAAAAATTGAAGTGATATATGCAAAATTTAAATGCAAAATAAAAAAAAAAATAAAGTAAAAACAGGGAAAAATTTAAAAATAACATGAAAGAAAATGGAATTTTCAAATATCAAATTTTCCAATAGAAAATTTTATTAAATCTCACTTTCTCATAATGGAAATATTTAGTTGCAAATTTCCTGAGGAATTCATATTTAGAATTTAAAAGAATTTTGTAGAATTATTCATGCTGGCATTTGAAGTATTATATTATGTTTAGCTATTATAACAGTATAATTTAATTTATTTTGATTGCTTAGTTTGTTAAGCATTCCCTTGTGTCTATAATCGTCGAACGTTGACAAATACGAGTATTGTATCAAGTTTTGCATTTTTCAACAATAACAGTTAAATAAAATGCAGTATATTGAAAGATAGAGGTGAAAAGACATACTTAAATATGCAATGTGAATATTCTTCTAATAAAAGCAAAGCGAAAAAAGTCTTACTTTTATGACCTTTTATGAATAAAATTGGTCGTTTTTATTGAATTTTAGAAGCAAGAAAAAATTAAAAATGATGAAACATGACATTTTATTTTTTATGACAACGGCTTATACTATAAATTTCCTTTATAAAATTTGTTAAACTCGATCACTTCATGGCCCGATCCTTCCGTGGTACTTACCTACAAGTTCATTATAATTTTATCCACCCACCTCTGAAGGGTGTGCCCCCTCAATATTCTAGTATCTCCTTTTCTTGTCGACTTTCTGTGTGAATACTGCAAAAAAATTTTTAGTTCAACTACAACGTAGAAAGATAGCAAGATATTCCTTGTACTCTTCCTCAAAATGATCATTTACAAAACCTTGTAAATAATTCTCAACATTTACCCGATATGTACTGCATATTTTTTTCGTTCTTTCAAATTTTTTGAATTAAATTAGTCATTGTGTTAATGCTACTTTTAATTGCAGTTCTCATCCTAAAAGTATGCAATAAGATAATCTATGTTTTGTCTATATTAAATCCTTCCTTTATTTGACGCGAATGAAATATGAGAATAATATAGATTTTTAGAATTTTTGTAATATAAAGTTCAATTTATAAATGAAATTTAATAATATTCTAAGAGAATTTCATAAAAAAATTCATTTAAATTAGATCTTGATAACGATGCGCGTGTTAGCCATTTTAATTAATCAATTATTGAACAGATTTTTCTCTTGTTTTCATTTTTTGTATATTGCATTTGAGATCGACTCATCTCAAACCACTTTGTAAACACAAAACAAAAATTCATTCTTTTATTTTTTCCCCATAAAACCGTACATTATTCATCATTCAAACCTTTTCCACTTACTGTCCTGATTTTAAAAGAAATAATTATTCAAGTTTTTGCCCTTTGATTTTATATTTTGTGTAAAGTAAAATATTTCTCAACGGAACTAAGCACAGGATCTCAATTCATGCTTCTACTCAAATGTTTGGAATATATTCGTACGAATTTTTTATTGTTTCTTCTATAAACAAATAAAGCAATCGAATGAAATGTAGAGCTTTTAATTTAAAATTTTTTCAAACTTCTCAAAGAAAATTTTATATACTAGTATATAACATAGTTAGAATTTGGTATAATAGAATGATTTTATTTTTCATCGGCAAAATATGACCAATTCTAATACTGAGTTTATTTTTAGAAAAATTCATATTGGATGTATCTGTTTTAATTAAAATGAGAAACAAAAGTACACAAAACAATTTTTGGTTATTCACGATATTCAAGGTAAAAATTTTTAATGGTTACTGGAAAAAATTCATTCATGAAAATTTTTTATTGAAAAGTAATTGAAAATTTATTTTGTCGCTTTATTTTTTGAGTTTGAATACTTGGGCTTTAAGAAAGATGTCTGAATTCATGCAATTTTTCGTTATTGAAAAGTTACCTTTAATTTTTTCTTTAAAGTTTTCATCAATAAATTTCAGTAAGCAGTTGTTCAATTATTAGCATATCCTAGCGCAGGAACTTATTCAAAAATAATGTTTCAAAACAATAATAAAAAGTTCGTGTACGTTTCTTTGATTACTGTTTTCTTCAACTTGATTTTTCCTCCTTAAGAAAACATATAAGAATCTCGAAAAGGAGTGACATATGCACTACAGTTTTTAAATAATCGATACATGTAAAATTCAAAAATCTCAAATGTATTTTTTATTAGATTAAAAAATATTTTAAATCAATAAAAAATAGAGGTACGAAGCTTACACCAATAAATTATCTCAAATAAAAACTTGCGAATATTCAGAAACTTGAATGAATTCCAAAAATATTTTGCAATTAATAAATAATTTCTCTGGAGCTCTCGATCCTCCGAGTAAGAGGAAGACTTACTCTCCTCAAGCAGTACATCCACAAAATTATGAAATTCTTGAAAATTTCTTTTATAAGTTTTTTACGTCTGGGATTTCTGTGTCATCGCAACGAATTTAAATTTTGTTTCTTTTTCTTAATATTGCTCCCAAAAGTATGCAATGCGCTTGTAATTATTTGAGTAGAAATGTTCTTTTCAACACTTCCACTCTTAAAAATCTAAAAATGCCGGTTTTTTACTGAATATATCGAAATTAAATGTGTGCTTTTCAAACCATTGTAAACGCTTCGGTTATATGACTATCAGGCCAAAGTTGTGTGTAAGTTTAACAAATGTACCTGCTTATATATTTGATTTTGTTTGTGTAAAACGTTTCAAGCAACAGTAAAATTTTATCTACCAATCTAAAATCTTTTATGATAGCAGGCTGTAATATGCCATAAACCTCTCATTAATGAGTTCTTAACTTTAAATTCTTATTCATCTTTAGAAAATTTAGTCTTTAAATTCTTTATTAAAGTTATAAAACAATAATCGAATACATATAAAAAAAAAACTTAACAAAAAGAAATTTTCCATTTAAATGCCTACATGATTTTTTTACACACACATTTACGTATGTGTATATATTCAACATGTGATATGTATAATATTAACGAGCCCAGACAATTTTTATATAGCACTTTACAAAATTTGCATATAAAAACGCTTATTTCCATTTACTTATATGAAAAATGCGAAAACATGTGCGTAAAATTCAAGGAATTAAAAATAAAATCCATGCCGTTATTTTTATCCTTTAATAATAAAAAATGAGTTTTAATATAATTTTGATGAGTTGGTAACAAAATAAATTCCAAATTTTTATACTTTAATATTAAAATACTTTCTAGAAACAAATAAAATATTTATTCGAATATCAATATAAAAATAATTAAAGGCAAATTAGTGGAAAATTAAAGGAAAAAGTTATAAGCTTTTCAATAGCAATTTTGTAAAATGCAAATAAATCAGGATAGTAAACTTTTATAAATTTTCACTCATTCGTGAAGTTTTCAAAGTCCCTCATGGATAGAATGGCAAACATCTTATATCGATAGCTGTACAACCTATAAAATTATATAGATTGCTCGAAATTTAAAGTGATACTCGTATCGCACGAAAAATTTGTTTTTTAACTTTATAAAATAATTTGTTTATTGACAGATTAATTAAAAGAGTTCTTTGGAGTACTTGGGGTATATAATTTATTTTTGAAACTAATTGTGATGTCACAATAAAATATAAATTTCTCTTTAAGAAATGCTACGAAAGATGGTCAAAATTAAAATATGAAGAGAAAAACAAATCTCCGATTTGTTTTAAAAGAAAATACTGTAGGTCGATTCAAACGAGAACTTTAATTCTTACAATAAATTAAAAATTTTTTCAAAATTTAATTCTAATAATACCAGAATATGTGAGCTTTCTAAATTGAAGAGCGTAAAAGCATAATACAGACACATACACATCATCGTTTTATGCAGAATTTTTCTCTTTCAATCTTCATAGCACATTTATGTTCATAACTGTTTTGTGTTATACTTATACTAACATAATTGCATTAATTTATAAAATGAACATTTCTAGAATTTCAATATTTATGGTTTAAGTTTAAAGATTTTGAAAAATATGAGTATAATTTATATGGCACTTAATTAAGCAAATAAAATTAAAACGAAATTTGATTAGGCAAATTTAAACTAGTATTTAAAATATGCATTTGAATAGATGTATACGGTACATATACATATGTGTATTGAGAAGGAACAAAATCTTGATGAACTCTAAGTTTTTTTTGCGGTTTCCTTTCATACAAAAACTTCTTACAATATTACAATTATATTAATAATTCCGGAAATATTCTATGTCACAGTTGATATTCTATATAATAATTAGAAGAATATACTCTATTTAATATTTATATAGAACTGTATGGAGAGATTAATTTTCAGTAAAACCAACTTTTTATCAGTTTTACAATTTATGTTCTGTGGTTAAAACAATATTATTATATTATTAGGTGGATTTTGTGTATTGTAAACTGCTTGGATGAATGTGACAACTCATAATTTTTTGAAGTTTATAAATTATATTTGCGTTTTATAAGGGTTATGTCGATTTTCTAATTGCAATTAAGTTTTATTTAAGGAAAAGTTTATCTGTTAATTAAAAAGATTTAATTATAAGCACACACGATAAGAACAATTCATATTTTCGTACATCTTAAAAATTATTTTTAAAAATTGAACATGTAGAGTGACTTAGGAAGATATTAAAAACGGGAGTGACTATGCTAATTTTAGTTGCATTAAATTTAATAAGAAAACTTAAGCTGAAGGAACTGGACACAAATGTCAAAAAAAAATTTAAATTTCTAAAAGTCTCACACGAAATTTTTGGGATAAAGAAAACTCAAAAAATTGCAAAATGAAAAAAATTTAACTTCTTCTAAAGTTCGAATGCTAAAGTAACATGTGGATTGAAATTTTTGGCTTTTTCAATAACTGTTTATTTAATTTAAACAAGTAGAAATTACTTGAAAATCCGTTAAAATTCTTGTTTCTCGGAAACACTTGAGATTTGGCTCGATCCTCTACCAATTGTGCATATACATATATACCTTTCTAAATTACCTTGTATATATAAGTAATTTATTTCGCTGATTGTCGAAAAAGTGCCGAATTAACTCAGACAATGAATCAATTATTAAATTCTTCTGTGTATGTAGTCCCAGTCAAGTAATAAATTCCACAAACAATTGAAAAATTATTAAAATTCTAAAAATAATTAAATGCATGAGCTCTATGAAGTCCTTTTCATGAAATTTCTTGAAGAACAGGTTGGTTAGAACAGGAAATTTCCTTATTTATGTTATCTTTAGTAAAAAGTTAAAATTTTAAACGAATGAATGAATTGAGAAAAAAACAATAATTATATTTCCATATTCCCCCGAATCTATTGTCATAAAATTTCCAAAAAAAAAATATATGTACGTAATTATTTTCAAATTAATCCTAAATAATGACGACTGACTCATAAATATTACATGTGTATGAACATGTATGCTATCTTAAAGTAAAAGCTGTTCCGTATTTTATTCAAAATTCAAATTGATCCTATAAGAAATGCGTTAAAATTTTATTTAGTTTTTAATTGGACGTTTTCTGGCAAAAAATAGCTTTATGAAAAAATCTCATTACTTTTAAGTTTTGTTTTGAAATTTTTAATTTATTTATAAAATCTTTAATTTTCAAAGGTTTTCTCTCAGAAAATTAAGATTTGTAGTAAAATTTACGATTAATTCAATTACAGAATATTCAAAATAATTGTTCAATACCATTTTTGTGACATCATTTAATTATCCGGATTAAATTTAGAAAATCATACGCGCCATTAAAACACAGGGCTGAACCCATCACAATTTTCAGTTTATATTCAAAACTAAATTACATACATAACATAACTGCATTGCTATTTGTCTTTTTCCAATTTTTGGAATTTACGCTTGAATTTCTCAATAAATTGTAAACTACTTCATATTTATTAGTGGAAACTTCTTGTAGTGAAACCTTGAACAATAAAATAATTGGAAATAGAAAATTAATTCAATTTAAATTTCAAAACCAAAATTATTTTAAAAAATATTAGCTTTCACAAACAATAAGAAATTAATGTATTAAAAAATTCTTTAACAAACTTTCAAATAAAAAATAAAAGGATTAAGATTAAGGACACAAGAACACTTATATTTAAAGTACGTACACTGTAATATTATAGTAAAAAATGTTACCCATATACTTATCCACACACATGACTACATAATATATATGATACGAGTATATCTAAAAATAAAAAAAAAATGAAAATAGAAATTTTTCATTTTGGCGTCTAACAAGCAATCATTGAGGCGACAGTCTCAATAACAAAAATAATAAAGATGCATCTACATTAACAAACAGCAAACAATTAAAGTTGTCCACCTAACCAACACAATATTTTATTCAAAATTTATAATCAAATAAAAAACCATTAAAATATGTTTGTTACGTAATTTTTTTTAACAGGAATACTCTATTAAATAGTTACTCTAAAAAAACAAAGGCAACAACACAGTAAAAAGGACCTTTAAATTCTTACATAGAGAAGTTTTTCTATTTCTCACTTTCTAACTGATTTAATGTTTTCACATAGAAATTTTATGTTCTTGTAGATCTAAATGTATGTTGGAGATGCATCGTATTGAAACATGAACAATAAATCAAATTTTTGATGATAAAAATGGCATTATCCTTGTCACGAACGTCGTAATTTATTAAGAAATTTATTAAGTGTAAAAATTAAATAAACAAAATTTTTGACATTTTAAAAAAAAACAAACAGATGAGCAATTGTTTATTATTGAAACAGACAAATTGAAAATCGGATAATGAATTTATAAAAAAAAATCCAAAATGCCGCTGTAATCTTCTTGGCCGCACATTTCCGGCACTTGCATGTCCGATTTGTTCCAAAACCTCGCGAATCTCTAATTTGAATATGGTTTAATGCGGTCACTTAAAACGATGACCTAGCCCCCCCCCCCCCACCCGCATCTATATGAAATTCGCCTGCATATACTTTCAGAAGTACCTAATTCCTTAAATAACAAATTTTTTTCCAATAATACCAATTTTTTCCAGTTTTCTAAAGAAAATTGTACTTGGAAAACTTCTTGTTACAGAAAAAATATTATTATTTTCAAGTTTTATACCTTTGCTTGTACATTTATATTATTAACCCAATGATTTCTAGTTATCTCCCATCAGCTACATCAAACTTACACACTCATTAAATCATAAAACCATACATAAATTTCCTCTACTATTTATGATTATTTATAGAAATGCATAAAACTAAAACATTGCTTACATTAATACGTTACAAATCTTAATATGTAATATTCAAATTACAAATACAACATACTTGTACGTGTGTTACTGTAAAACATTGAATAAGAACAATTGACATTGCCAATACTATTTACAATAATTCTTTTGAAATTTATATAAGCACATTATTTATTTTCTCTTCCACTACATTGCAAATGAACGATCAATGCTTAACAATCATTATTCAAAGCAATAAACTTAAAATATGAAGATATTTGTACAAAAAAATTCTATTCCTCGTAAATTACCAGAATGTAAAAATGGAAACAAACAATCAAAAGTAAAAGTTCGCTTGATCAAGCATTCATTCAAAATAAAAACTGAATTTAAGAAGCTTATAACAAATAGAATTTTCACCAAATACAGAACAAATGCAATCAATTTAAATTGGAAAATAAAATTTTTTTTACAGAGAATTTTTTCACAAAATTTTGTACAGAATATGAGTTTTTTTGTTTCTCAGCTCTCATACAAATTCAAAAGTTTTTCCAATATTTTTTAGAAACTACAATGGCTGTACGATCCAGAATTTCACATGGGCAAACTAAAGGCTAAATTATCCAATTTAGTTTAGTTGTGTTCAGAAAAGCGTTAGTGAACCATAATTTTTCAGAGAATATTGGAGCTGAGAATTCGACCAATTCGGATACATATTTGTTATTTACTTTCTGAATTCAAAGCTTTTACAGAAATTACTTATATGTAGAACTTGCAACGCTTTGCTTTACCAATTTTTATTTTATTGAATTTGTAGAAATATTGAAAATTCCTAAAAGCAAACAATTATTTTTTTTAAATTTTAATTAGAACTTATTCAAAACTGATTAAAATTAGAAAACTGATGAATTTTATGAATTTTTTAATTCTATTTCTAATATTTTATTTAATAATTTCAAATTAAATTTCCTCTTCAAAAGAAACAAAATGGTGAAAAGCCTAAAAGAGAAAAACTTCAATTAAAATCATTCATTCATTTCTCAGACTTCATAAAATTTTTCTGATATTTGAAAATATTATTGATGATTCATCTGAAAAATAAACATAAAAAAAAAATTGAAACTTTTACAAAAACCATTTTTTCCGAAATTCTTTAAAAATTAATTTTTAATTGAATATTTTTCCAAAATTGTAATACAATAAAAATTTCCAATATTTTCAAGTATACTTTCAAATTCGCCAATTTTTCTGTCGTCCTTTCTATAGAAAATAAATGAAAATATCGAAAAAAAAAAGAAATGTGAGAACTGAGAGAAAAAACTAAATTTTCACCTACGTTGCCAAGCATACATACACACACAAACGAGAAACCTTGTTGAATTTTATTAAATTATTTAGGAGCTTTGAACTCATAGAATATTCCTCAGTCAAAGTCATCACAATTTTAGGAAAAATGACAAGATTTGTTCAGAATAATATAGAAAAATATTTTCAGTTTAAAATAAATGTTATTTTTAAAAAAATAATTTCAAAAATGAACCGTAAAATCCAATTTAAATCATAAAGTAAATTTCATGGTAAGTTTATAGGTCAACTAATCGCCCTTTGTGAACTTCTTGAACTTGAAAAGCTGTAAAAAGCCATGTTTTGTGTATGTTACAAAAAAAAATTTATAAAATTTATAAAATTCCATAATAATGACATCTGGCCTTTGTCATGGTAACTGAAACTCATAGCTGGTCATGGTAACTGAAACATGAATTCTATAAGTACATCAGATTCTATTCACATTAAATTTTTAGATTTGTTCACAAATAATTAATTTTATAAACTACCAAACTGTGTAAAGAAATGAGACTGCAAAGATTCATGTTTTTTTCAAGAGTAAAACACGAATATTACACAGAATAAATCAAGATTGAAAATTTTTTTGAAAATGGTTATTAAAAATAAATGGCCAGCATGTACAAAATGTTAAAAACCCCTACTAAGTAAAATATTATTATTTCAATTCTCAACTGTCGTTAAGTGCACATACATACCAACAAACACATTCTATTTATTTGTTTTATTCTCTTTCCTTGAAATTAAAATTAAAGCTGAAAATGAAAATAACAAGGGGGTAACTGGAGATGTATTATCGGTTCTTGTGATTATTCTTTTAACTTTGAATGAAATCATTGTTTACTATACTTTTATGTTTTAAGAATCAATTACAAGATTACGTGCCAAAGAATTTTTAAACCACTGTGTTCCTAGATCTCCATTAAATTCAACTTTATCGCAAAGTTCTTTGTAGAATCTCAGGCCGACTAAGATCTGATGTCCAAACAAAATTTTTAAAGCTCGTCGATAAAGAAGATTTTTTTGAAAATTATCGAATTTATTAAACGTCATCTCGAAATTTGAATTAAATCGGTTTTTGGATACTAATCCTTATCTGCAAATGGCTCACATTTGTTTTTTATTTACAAAATATTGCAGTCATTCACTGACCAATTATCTAACATCTAACAAATAAAAATGGCAATATTTTCTAAGAAACTAGGTGTATATGAAAATAACATTTGTCCGAAATAGAAAAATTCTTACAGAATTCAAAGTATAAAAATAAATAAAACAAAATTAAAAATGTTAAGAGTATCCTTAAAGGAATAAAATTTAAAACAAAATTTCCTATTTCAAAGCATAAAAAAAATATTTTGTTTTTGTTTTTAACAAAGACAAATGAAACCAATTTTTTACGTGTCTTAAAATCAAAGTGATTGACTACCATTCTTAAAACTCTGAACAATTATTTCTATTTTACAAAACACAAGGATATTAATTTAATTTTTTGCTCATTTTTGTGTATTAAAGGTCCTTTTTTGAAATTAGTTTACAAGCTCACTTTAATTTTTAAATCTTTAATTTCTCCGATGAGATTGAAAATGATGAAATTTATTACAATATTCTGATTAAAGAATAGATCGTTAAGGGCATGTAATAATTTATTTTAATAAAGTCTTATATAACCAAATTTACCATTCGTAGTAACCATAAAAAAATATAGTACTTTATTATAAAAATGAACAAATTTAATTAACAGTAAAGAAATCTAGAAAGTTCGATATTTAAATTAGTTAGCTTTTAGTGAAATTTATGAAATTTACGAAATCTATAAGAATTATTAATTCGGCACTTATTATTTGAGACTGAGCATGTCAATAATGACACGATTACCGCAAAATGAAAAACACCAATATTACATTAGCTCCGAAGTGTATTTTGTGGTTTGCCAAAAGAGTTTCATAAAACTATGAAAATTTCTTTTAAACACTTCTTTCAAATTTTAAAAAACTAATTAATAGACTCTCATAGTTAATACGCTGTTCATGTTCGGAGGGGTTAGCTCATTTGATAATTCCTACAAGCAAAAGATTAATATTAAATACCGTTTTTAGTTTCTAATATAAAGAATATAAAATTGGTCCCTTGTGAAAACACTTTTTCCGCGTTCATCTTCATACATGATATGGTCCATAAAAATTATGATACATGCAGAAACACCTTATATATTCCGTGGTTCAGAAAAGACTTCACAATTCATCTTTTACAAACAAACAAAAGTCTCTAACAAATAAAAACAAGTCTTTCTATTTTATTTTTATAACAATAACCAACATCCTTGGAATTTCGATTATATTATCACTTAGACTGTTAAAGGTTATTTACACGTAACACTGACAAAAAAAGAACATAGAAATTTGTGAGGTTAATAAAAAAAAAGGAAATTTTTTCACGATTTCTTAAAAAATTTATTTAGAAATTGTTCTTTAAACTAAAATTCAATCAGAATTTCAATTATACTACTGGGCTATTAAATTCAATTTCTACAATCAATCCTTCCCAAAACCATTGTATGTAATTCATGTGTTCCCTACAAAATTCCCTAATATTTTAAATTTAATTTTAAAATTTGGCGTACCTTAACATTTGTTTAATGTACAATAATGAATTAAGGTAGCTGTAGCCATTTTTATATTGTAACTCGTTTTCGTCAACCAAAACAATAAATTAAATTAAAATTAAAACAGACTTTTATTCGATAACTTCTATTTCTCTTTACATCCACCACTATTTAGCTCTTTGTATATATTTAACTTAATTAAAAATATTTCATCAATGACCTAAACACAAACCTTCTATTGATTTGAACGCAATTTATTCATGACTGTCAATATAATTTACATTCGACAAGAATTCCAATTGGGTTCTCGGAACTTTGGATATCTGGAGCAGGTACTTTTACCTCGGATTAGCTCAAAATTAAAGACTTTAACAGGTTACGGCAATTATTGACTGTTTGAGGATTTTCCGCAGTGAAATTATTATAGGTTAAAAGTAATTAACCTTATTGATAAAGTTAACAAATCTATATAAGGACAACGTGAATCAAGAAAATTGTACAGATTTAAAGTTTTTAAATAATCCAACACTCAATTCTTACACCATATACTTAGAAATCTGTACGGATAGATCTGTGAAGTCTTTGACACATGTTAAAATATCTTTAAGTAAATAAAATATAATTAGATCACATTCCAAAAGAACGCTCTGCTAGGAAAATTAGTAGGGCACAATATTTGAAACATCTATTAGCAAATTTTTTTTTAGCAAAATTTAAATCTCTTCTCTTGGAAGACAGACTTTATACGTAAAGAAAATTTTACTTAATTTTTAAAATTTAAACAACTTAAACACCGAGTTGATAATTATAACTATCACAAATATTATTCAAACGCCTTTTGATTTAAAAAATCTCACGACTTCAATTAGAAAGTTACTTTTTTAAAGTATCTTACGGATATTTAAAAAAACAGCAGTAAATTAAAATATCCCAAGTAAATTTAAAGTCTACCTGAAATTAGAAAAAATTTATGTTTACATTCAGTTACCATGGCGTTGCCAGACAAAGGTCAGAGGATAGATGATAAAATAAAAAATATCGCTTAAAGCATAGCTAGTAAGAGATTTTCATTTTTCATTGTATTCGATGGCATTTAAAAAGAAAAAATAAAACAAGCAATTTTTTTCATTTCTTTGCTCTTACAATTTTAGAATTTTCTTCTCTCTGTTTTGCATCATTAATTTGAAAATTGAATAATTGGAAAATCTGGATTTATTTCCTTCATTCCCAGCAGAAAAAGTATATATATACATGTGTAAATATACTACAGTTAACCTAGTTATCTCTAAGGTTAGACAGAAAATTCATTACTACATTATTTTAAAATCTTTCTTTGAAAAATGAAGGTCCAACCATTCAATTCTTAAGTTAATCATTCAACATATAAGAGCCGATCTACTAGAGAACCTGAAATATATGTGCATGCATTTTATACGTGACCCAATAAAACAGCGAATTACCAATTTCATAAATCTTAAACAGTCTTCATTTCAATCCTTCATTTCCAATTAAAGACGTTCGTTTTATAGTCGGAATATCAAATTTACAATACCTTTGCAATCCACTCTATTTGCTCACGCGGATATTAAAATGAATTTTTCCTTTCTTTTCAGTTTTCGTTAAGATTATATTTTGGAGAAAAACAAAAGTGGAAATAACACAAAATTCCTAGTCATTAATAAAATCCAATTTGATAATTCCTTGTAGTAAATACAGGCAAATAAAAATGAGATTCACGAATTGAAATCACTAGAAATGACAACATTTTTTAATTGTTTTTCGTAAAAGTTCGAAATGGTTTCGGTCACTATAACACTAAAAAATATTGTGAAAAAGCAAATTCAATTATGAAAATTTTTTTTTGAAAATTTAAAAAACATAGAAATTGTAAAACATTCGCTTTGAAAATTGTCCTCGAAAATTATTAAAAGAGTCTATGTGCTGACACGAGAGTTGATTAATTATTATTTTCAAGGAAACCAAATAAATTAATTTCGTTGAAAACCACAAAATTTATTTGGGCTATACTTGAGTCAATAATTGTAGTTATGGTAATTTCCATTAAATTTTTCTATTTCTTTAAACTTATTGCCGTTAAGATTATCATGGAATTTTTACCTGGAAACTGCTTTATCTTCTAACGAAGATTGCAGTGGCTTCGCATTGTTTATTCCGACTAAAGTAATTTTAAATTGTTAATAAACTTGAGAATTTATAGAATAGAATTAAATTATTTTAATTATATGAAAAAATAATTTCTAACAAAGTCTTGGTGTTCAAAATGAATATTGCTTTAAGTTCAAAATGCCTATAGAGGGTGTCTCGTATTTAAGTGTATTGTTTTATATCATTCATGAGTAAGCAAAACAATTTTATGGAGCATATGTTCACAGCTCAACATTCCGATTCCGAATTACAGAGACTTAAAGTCAATAATCTCGACTGATTTTTTTACTTTTTGAAATGTTAAGTATAACTCCATGCCTGTGTCAGATAGGTAAATTTTTATATATGATTCAGAAGCCTCAGAATAACATGTTTCTCATGGCTATCTACATTAGTTATAATCTGTTCAGATTTCGGAATCACATGACTTTAAAGGTTTGATTTAAAAGAAAACGGTGACATAACATTGCGCTTTATTTTTCTTTAGCACAGCTGAATTAGAGATTTTAGCAAGCTTTACAACTGAGCTTTAATTTGGTACATGAGTCATCTTGATACCTGTTCTGGTTTAAGAGTCCTTGAGAAAAATAAACTACTGTGAATGTTGTTTTGTACCCAATTTTTTCTTTGGCAATGTATAAAAAATGTAAACAGCCATTCAAAATGAAGTCTCTTTCCAAAGATGATCAACAGAGTTTATATTTACAAAATATAAATAGCCCTTATATTTACAAAAATTAATGGACCGGAGAATATCATATGCGTTCTCTCATCAATACAGCCCTGTAAGTCAGTCGAGATTGAATTTAAGCCGCTGTAACTCGGAATCTGTTGAGTTGTAAACATCGTTTCCACACAAAATTTTGTTCACTCATGAGGCCCTACGCAATGGTACTTAATTACAAAACACTCTAAGCAAATAAAATGTTTGTGAGAGTGGCCCCTATTCTCTTCCTGTATATAAACATCTAAAATTTTCTCTAAAAATGACTTTAAAATCACAAAAACAATTTCCATTATTTTTAATTTTATTTTTTTTTATAATTAATTTTAGTATTTTCTGAAAATAACACACTACATTCAAGGTTTTTACATGAAATATTAAGTGCTTTTAATTTAACACATAATTGAATGCATCTATTCAATTAAGAAGAAATTTTCAACTGGCAAAAAATTGAAAGAAGATCGTTAATATTCTTTCATTGTTCTAAAAATAAATCTTTTATTGCCGTGTATTTTCTGTTGTTTTCTTTTTATAGAAAGTGTTTTTAGTAAAAGTAAGAGTCCTTTGTCTCTTTTAATTTAATATGATTTTTAATGGTCGTGTCTGACTCTGTGTATGTTTTGATATGTGTATGCATTCATCTTGTCCTTTTCTATTATCGTTCCGACCCTCATATTAAGAACTTATTTTTCGTGAAGTTTAATATTTTTTTTAATTGCACAAATTGTTAATTCAATTTAAGATATTTTTATATTCTTGTGAGAAAATCTAAAAATAAAAATCTCAATTTTAATATAAAATTTTTAAATTTTTACTGTATATAATGACATACCCAAGGAAGTTCCAGCAAATCTGCTAGAATGAAGTATAGAAAAAATTCAAATATCATTAATTTTGTAGAATTTAAAAAATTCGTGTAGAAAAATATGTACATCTCTATGTGTAGGGCTGGTTTTAGCTAACGGGTCTTTTAAGTTACAAAAATTAAGAGAGATTTTTTAAAAAGCGCAATATTATTTGGGAACAAACTGGACATTCTAATTTTAGTGACTCAATTTCAGATAATATTATGTGTAACACATAATATTATGTTAGAAATGCGTTTAGTTAAAATTGTGCCTTGAGCTCTAAATGGGTAGATGAATAAATTTAAATTAGATCAAAAGTTTTATACACTTTTAGGTTAGAAGACGGTTACATTCACTTTTCCGTTTTTATAAAAATTCAATAGAACTATTAGTGAGAAACTTTGCTCTACTAAAATTATTTATTTATCCATATCTGTAAAATGTATTTGAGAGAATTATCAAAAACCGGTTTGCGATAACGCATTAACGGCTACTTTCTCAGCCAATTGGGCAATCGTTAATTCGGCAGCTACATATTTTGGATGCCAGCTTTCACCATTTTCGATGGCATTTTTTTACTGCCTGCATTTTCAGAGTTTAAAATTTGATTTTACGAGTAATGTGGACGCAGTAATTTATTAAAAACTTACACTTTCACAGTTGCGAGAACTACAAATATGTTTTATTCTGTTAAAATGTACTTTCACTAAGATTTAAATTTTTTGATTTCATTATGGAAAATATTTTTTAATCTACATTTCAATAATAAATCCTCATGGTTCCACTGCGATGAAGTTTTAGTTTTTAAATATTAAACTTCAATTAACATTTACAATGAAAAACAATAAAAATAAACGAAAGCATTGGAAAAATTAGCAGTCTTAGAAAGTGCTTGAACTTTTGAAGCGCGCTTCATTTACTGAGTTGCAAAAAAATGATTAACATAAAACGTTAACGGAGTTTTTGTATAAAAGTTACACATATTATATAATATGCAGTTATTAAATTTTGAAATTTAATTTAATTTATTCATAGTTTAATTTCCAGAAGTGGAACGCTGGATTTGAATAAGATTTTTCATATTGTAAGTTTTTTGTTATTAATGAACAAAGCCCTTCTTTTGATAATTTATATATTCAATTATTTTATCACTTACTTCATCTTAATCAAATCTATTCTCGGATTGAAAGGCAACCATTCTACGCATGTAACCCAATTTCTTACATTTAGCATGTTAGAACCATTACGTTAGTATTGTAATATCGCTTTAACCTTTATATTTCTCTTTTCATATGCTTTTGACGACCAACATTTTTCAGGCTGTCACTTCTTCCTTTTTATACAATTTGATATAAAATTGTAACTTGCATTTTATGCTGCAACAACAGCGCAAAAAGAAATATAAAGTTGGATCAAAAGAATGGCTTGTAAAGCATCGTATTTGCTTAAGCAAATTATGAAGATTTTTAAAAATCTCTTTTTTCTTGTATGAGTATTATGTTGTACCATACACATAATCTCAATGCCGGGATGATAAAATATAGTATTGGAGCATTAATTAAATTTTTAGTTTATGCAACTGATTAAGTCATTTCAAATTAATAATTATATCATCTAATTCTAATAAGACAAAAATTTACATTTACCTTTACTCTTTAAAGCTCGAAATTTCTACAAAGCAAAAGCAGGGAAAGAGGGTTGAAAAACATTTTGTTTAACAAAACAAGCTCTTGTATAATATATACGGTTCGTAAAAGTTTCAGATTTCTACAACTTACTGTCTTGGTGAAATACTTGTATGTAAATTTTAGAAAACAATGGATTTCAAAAATTTGGAATCAAAATTTGAAATCTGAAGTTCTCGATATTTATAAAGGATTTGAAATTTCGACAAAGTCGCAAAAAAATAACATACACAGTACTTTGAGGAATCATAACTTTTCCAAACGGAAAATTTTCGTCTATAGAAAAAAAGAGTGCATTCTAGGATTCATTTATGAATAAAATTTAGCTTTTTCTCATTAAGGTCGTAAAAGTCTCATTAAACGGGCGAACGTATAGAGTAAAATTAAAAATTACATTTCAATTCCAAAATGATCTAAAAAATAATACTGTTCCTTTAGATAAACAATTCCTTTAGATTTTAAAGGGAAGATTTTATATTCACACTTTAAAAATGGTTTTGTGTTACGTTACTGTAATGAAAAACATGCAATCCTTTAATGTAAATGCAGAAAAAAAACAAAAATGTAAGCTTCCTTCTTACTTGTGTACGCGAATAAAAAACAAAAATTTCCCATTACAATATCACATCAGAATGAATAATCTCTTCATTATCAGCAACAGCATAAACTACACCATTATATTTTACGGTTCTTTATGAACTTGTTCATAATGTACTTTTCTTCCATTCTCTGCATACACACACATTAATGTACATTTAAGTGTGCACGTATAATATTTTACACTTTATAAATTTAACGTACGCTTATGCTTCTTTTCATTAGAGCTCAATGCTAACAAAATAATGTGAACTCCCGATGAATGTTTCTAGGGGAGGTGATGTAATTTTTGTTATTATAATTGCTAATTATTACTAGAAATTTGAAAATGACTTTAAAAGGGTGGATCATAAAGGTTTTTATAACATAGGTGCTTTTTTATCATTTCATGTTATGTACTTTGCATTCACGATGCTAAAAACTAAATAACAAAGTTTGTCGTAATGATGTGTGACAATAAATAAAACAAGATGCCAAATGTGAAAAACTTAAAAGAAACCCAAAACCTTATAATTATTTTTTATTTTCAAGTCTACCTTATGTTGAAAAACCATTGTAAAAAATCATTGAGTAAAGCAATATTCTGAAAAAATTCGGACTATGCGGTTGGTTTAGTAATTAACAGCTCAATTAACTATAGTTAACCGATAACTAAGTACAATTCAAAAAAATATTCTCGTAAACAGAGGAATGCTTACTAGATTTTCTGAAAGCTGTTTATGTAATCAAAATACTCCACAATTTTCCAGTTGGAATTTTTTGAAGTAATAAATTTTTTCATTCATGTCGCAAGCGCACCGTACTTGCATAATACTCAACAAAACTAGTGTAACTTCACTAACAGAAAACAAATTTCCAATTTTACCCAAAGAACAATCTTTAATTGCGAACAGGCCACAACATACCATTCATCAGATTCTCAACTAAAAAGCATAATTAAAAAAATATTCTTGATTACATTTTAAAATTATGGGCTCCAAGTACATTCCGGAAAAAAAGCATACATATTTTTAAAATTTGTAACATAGTTATTATAAAAATATTAAAGTGAGTTAGAACTGCAAAAGATATTTTAATAAAGAATATTAAAATTAGTTTTGTCGTTTAACATTTTATTCATTCACCTGAAAAATTAATTACATGTCATAATAAATTGAAAAATTTCTGTCGCTATAACAATAATGACCCAATTTTCAAGTTGTCTATGCCTGTAAATAGATTGTTATTAAAACATATAATGCGCTCGCATATACAGAACCCTATTGAATAAAATAACTATATGTAACCATACTGATTGCATGTACTTGTACTTTATTGTGTTTAACATAATAAGTCTAAGCTGTTTTATTAATATTGTAGATAATTAAATTTTAAAAGCATGTAATTGAGTATTTTAGTTTACATAATAGGTTATAAACTTCCGCTGCAAGTAAATTTTTCTGATGTCATACTAATGAAAAACATTAAGTTGTCAAAGTAATAAATTTTTGTGTTTTGGAAATTGAAAATATTAATATGCACATATTACAGGCTGTTCAGTTATGCACACTTGCGTCTATCGTGTCATTGTTTACAAAGATCAATGGTCTCAATTGACTCAAACGAATATATTTCGTATGTGATAGAGTGATATTAAAGAATGTGATATCAAAAAGTTAGATGTGATCGCAAACACAAACCAACTTATACAAATTACTTTCGTCAATAATTAGTAAAGCTTTAAATTTTCAAGTTAAATAACACTCATTGATTGGCAAAGAACAGAAATTTAAGACTAGATTTTCAATATCCTTACATAAGAACGGTCGAAGTTCATTATAACTTTACCACTCCATTTGTTATGTTAGGAAACAGAGATATGAGACAATTGTTTGTAAATTCTCATTTATAAGTCGAAGTTGCCTTAATTATCGGTCCGACAAATACAGGATAACGGAATTTTCACAAGCAAAATAAAGTTGTTACTGTTAGTACTCCTATTTGTCGATTTAGGTTGTTTGAATTTATAATATGATTGCTTAGGAAATGTTATCGAGTCGCAGACATTCTGTTATTATCTATGTGTATGCAGGCAATCTTACGTTAATGGCTTGGATTTTAATTTATTAAAAGTAAAAATATTTTGAACTTGCTAATTGGTAAACAATTCATTTAGGTAAATAATGCAAAATTATGCATAAACACGATGGAATTAGCATAATGAAGAACACTTATTACTTTAAAGGCTATTAATATTTTTTGAATACCTATATGGTTCCCAAAAATTTAAACGTTTTTCATTAAGAATATTAAACATTAAGTTAAAAATCAAATACTTTGATCGCTTCAATAAAAACTACTAAAATTTCCAACGTATTGAGTAATTGTAATTTTATGCTGACTTACTTAGTTCAACATTGCAATTAGTAGGAACAAAGTTGACATTTCTATTATGGTTTTTTTGTTAATTGTGGTATGCAAATATTTTCCTCTAAACGGAACCGTTTCTTCTGTTCAATATTGTTTTAGGCTAGTTCATATTACTAAACTAATTTGAAATGAGGTGAATCACAGTCAATGGAAATTTATGCCAACTATCAGCAATTTGAGGAACCCGCATGTTTTTTAAATTATATTAACAAAACCATTCTGGAAATTCTTAAGTATCCATAATTCTACAATATTTTTAAATAATTCAATTAAAAATTAGAGAAGAATTACGTAACTTAAAACAATTTATAAATTTTGAGTTTCGTTCTCTAAAGATATGAAATATTTTTAACTACCCTAAAAATATGCAATTTTGTCAATTTTATTAAATATTTTTACATAACATTAAAATTAAATTTTTTTTTTTTGTTTTTTTCAGGTAAGACGAAAATTTTCATTTCATTTCATTTTGCATTTGGTGCCATAAATTTTCATATGTAATAATGTGTAAGTTATTGGATTTGGGAAAAACGAACATAATTTACTAATCTAAATTAACAACATTTTCAAATACATATGTAGGTAATACGTAAATGAATTTATACAGATGGAAATTGTATTATAAATTTTTTTCATATTGCTGTACTAATCGCGTGTTTAGTGCATCACTAGCATAACTTAGAATTTACATATTTGAGAAATGTTGTAATATTATAGTTTTGGAGTCAATATGTTTTTCTCTTTTTATTCCCTGCGGCTTCGTGAAGGGTATACCAAATTTCGTATGGAGTTTGTAACCACTTGAAATAGTCATCAGCGGTAAGGAAATGTATATATATTCTTGCTCAGCGTGAAATTCTGCGTCGATTTAGACATGTAAATCCGTCCGTCCGATCGCACAATAACTTAAAAACGAATCACCACACTTTAACAAGTTATTTTTATTATCCCACGGACGGACCCTTCTGTAACTGGGCCGAATTGGCCCAGATATGAATATTTTAAAAACTAATAAAGGTATAAATATCAAATTTGTACACGTGTGTCCAATTATATTCCACATCTGCCCTAAGAATTTTAATGGAGTCAAAGCTTCAGGTAGCTGCAAATTAATTTCAAAAGCTATACATTCGGAAAAATAATAATGTTAGGTTCATGAAATTTGGCAGTCATGCGTCCAATTATAAGTCACATATCTTCGAAGTTTTGTCCAACTATGGATCAGACATAGTCGGAAGTTTTTCTAGAATAGAAATAGAATTCTAATTTGACAGGTTTGAATAATTGCCATACAACCATGTAAACTAATTCTAAATATTTCAAAAACAAGTTTTTGTAGTTAGACTGTCAAGGTGCAGGGCATAATTCAGTTGGTTTAGATCGACTGAAATGATTTTACTTGTTATAAAATTATAAAAGAGAAATGTTTTATGTAGTTCTTCCTATATAAATAACTCAAAAATTGTATTTTTTGAGTCATGCTAGTGTTGCTATAAATGAGCGTTGTGTTCTACATTTGCTACTCATCATATAGTCAAGTGTTTTATCACAATGCTATTCATACATACAATAGCATTTATCTTTAATTTTAATTCAACGTACAAGTATTTAAAATATTTCTAATTAAATTAAACTTTTAAAGAAACAGAATTGTTAAGAATCACTAAAATGCATAAGTATGATTATGTGATTATATCGCATTTAATTGCTTATTGGTATTATTGCACAGAACAGCGAGAATTTTTATATTAAGTACATTATAAGCTGTCAAAATAACTCTAATTTCCTTGAATAATAAAATTTATTTAAGAATAAAATTTTATTTTTCATTGTGTGTGTATTCATATTAAAAATACCTTAATGAAACAATTAGTATTATTCGTCCTTGGAAAAATAAAAGAGTTTTCTATTTTATCTATTCAGTTTTCTATTTTCATATACGCTTTTCACTTATTCAACTATAATACCTATTAGAACGGGTGTGTAAGAACCGTATTACATGCTACTTATTCATAAATGCTAATTTTATACTATACTGTTCACAACAATGAAAAATCATACCTCAAACATTAAAAATATGTGATCCTTTATAGAAAAAGGAGTTGAACCTATATTAATGTAAGTTGAATGTGCAAGTATATACGCACATAAGTATATGTTTATTTGATTTAAGCTTGTACGAAAATTGATAAAGGACTACAAATCCCAAGAAAAATCAAATTTTTTTTCCATATCATAGACAGTTATTTTCCCAAAAAAAAAATCCTACTAAGTATAGAGAATTTTTATAAAAATTTTTGTTGTTATTTGCTTCCTTTAGAATTTATTATTTTTGCACATTTCAAAAAGTAATGTGCTTATAATGGTTATTGTTGGCTTGTGAAATATCTAAAATGGTAAGGAAAAATAATATATTTTTAAAATCAATCAAAATTCTATATCATGATTTTCTTTAACGTAGAAGTATATGTTTGTATACCGCCAGTATACGCATATATTTCACCTGCTTCCATATATGAAAAGAATAATGTGATTATATTATGACAGGCAGCATCACAGGAAAAAAATTGCGTGACTGTAAAATTGATTTTGTTTAATTTCTTTTCCGCTCTTTCGAAATGAATTTAACATGTGGCAGCTGTAATTCAAAAAAAAATTTAGATTTCATAATAGAAACAAACAGGATATTTAAGTTTGAATGTGGGTTAACATTCAAGAAAGCCTGTGGTAGATGATGACATAGAAATAGGACCTTGAATAGATAACACATAAGAATATTTTACGTAAAAGCAGAAAATTAATTTTAACTCATTAATTAGCATTAAAAAAATTTGACTAGCTTTACGATATCAGTTTTCTAAAATTTGTTCTTATAGAATTTTATTTCGATTATAAATTCTCTAAGCTGGCTAAATAAATATTTCAATGTTAAAATCAACCATATATTTATGTGCCCTCTAGACATTAGAACCTTATTTTCAGAAAGCTGTGAGTGATTTTTTAACTAAAATTTATATCCCAAAAAATTTTCATTGTAAAGAATTATGGAACATTTATATCCCATTTGAATAGCCTTATATTATCTGAGTAGCCCAAATCCAGTATTCTGGATTTGCTTTTAGAAAATTTTAAAACATTCATCTTCACTATAGAGCACTATTTGCTATAAAACACTCCAACCCCAATACTGCGAATACGAATACAAACAGTACATTACAAAATATAAATACGCCCACAAAATTTTTAGCACAAATTTAAATAACTTTTTCATAGGAATTTTCTATAATAACATTTTGTGAGTGAAATTATTAACACGTGCTTTCCAATTTTACGATAAAATACTATAATATTAAAGTGTTTCTAAAAAAGAAATTACAAAATACCTACAAATTTACCACTTAAGTCTATATTTAAAGTATATTTTTAATGAAATTAAAAAGAATTTTTATGATATTCCATATGTTATAAAATTTTAGAGTGTATTTCAGGTTCAGAAAATTTGTTAATTCCTTTGAAGTTTCTCTGTTATTACAAACCAATTAAAGCATGTACATATGTTAGAATTGCAAACATTTAATTCGTACAGCTTACGAAAAAAATTTCGTTTATTTTCAAACGATTTTCAGAGTGGTCCAGAACGGCTTTAAAACTCTCGCAGGGCGTTCCCTTCGAGTTTTTATGGACGTCTAGGGGTAGTTTTGAATTTTGGAGATTTAAAAAAATTAGATAAATATGTTTCATAAAACAGCTTCGAAACTTTTCACAACTCCTTTTTTCAGTTACTAAAATTAAATGACAGTAATGTCAATGGGTGACTTCATTTTATCCTCTCGATTCTTAATTTGCAATCGTAAATTGCGATAAAGAGCTTTTATATTAAAGCATTTTGAGCAGATTTTTAATTTAATTGAGGCAAACTCGCCTTGTATTTCCTTTTACTTATTTTACATTTTTTTTAGAGAAAACTTTCCCTTGCCTTATACGGGAATTTTTTAATATGGATTTTGGAGTAAAATTAATATTCTTAAAGCAACTTTAATTTAAAATTCAAATTTAAACACAAACCTATTGCCTCCTTTTTAATTAACTCGAACTTCAAAATATAAATCTTAAAAAATCAAGGTCAGGTGACCTTTAAAAAAAACGGGTTGGCTTCAATTATTCCATTAAATTTCAAAATGTTTTCATTATCTGTGTTTGCTAGCTCGAAACGATGGTGACTATCAACTTTTAACTTTTCTTTTACGTTTCACGTCCTAAATGGCTGACAAAATTTATTATTGTTAAAAAATTTTAAAATCAAATTTGTTGTAGAATTTAAAACTTATGAACATACTCAAATATTGCTAGGATTTTAATGTAATTAAAAATACAAAATTTTATGATTCTATAAAAAGACAAAATAATTTAATATGGTTGGTTTTATATGAAGGTTAAATTTTTCATTAGCGTTAATTACGCCTAAAGAAAATTTCTAGAATGCTTTCAGTTTTTAAATTTTCCCCTCTATACGCAAACGTTCTAGTGGTTCATAAAAGAAGAATCAATGTTAATTTTAAATAAATGTTGTGTGCTAATTTTATTCTTCTTCCCTTTATATTTGAAGTAGTTTGAAAAAAAATGTATTTAATTCATGTAGAACACATTTTGCATATATAGGAATGGAATTTAATGGAAAACTAGATTCTTTCCTAAATTAAATCATCAAATTTCGAACCAAATTTGGCGAGGATTCAAGGATTACACCGTATTTCAATAAACATGAATTAAGTTCTTCATTTACTTGCGGATAAATTGAAAATCAAACATTTTCATTGTAGCCATGACATTTACATATGCTACCAATAAAATAAAGTTCTTTACCCGTAGCTTGTTCCATTTTTTCGATAAAAAACTTCATGAATACTTTGTCAAATTCATCTCGTCTCTTATTAATTATCTAATTAGTCTGATAATAACATAAACGATTCATTTTATCTAATGCAAATGAGATTCGACCATATACCAAAATCTCCTTTATAACATACATAACATATATGTACGTATATGTGGCATTCTTCAATTGAAAATTTCACCTTCCGCGAAATTAATCCTTTTTCTACAAAAATATCTTCAATTAAAGTAATTCTGTTGCATAAAAAATTAAATTTTGTACCTAAAATGAAACCAAATTGATGACATTACGGAAATTTCATAGAACACTAAATCTCTCTATCTCTCATATTCTTACTGTAAAAATTTATAAATTACACATGACAGCATTCTTCATATTTTTTCTCTTGAATAAAATATTCAAAATTTTCAAAATTATTACAAAGAAAAAAAAATATCTGAATTATTATCATTATTTTGATTACAATATTTTGAATATATTAAAATTTCTCTAACATAACAAAAAAATAACAAAAAAAAAATGAATGATAGGACACTACACATACGAAGGGATGCCTTTGAAACTTCTTTATCCAAAAATCATATTTATGGTTAATTTTCCATTACGTCAAAATTTATAAAATTCTAAATTTATATAAGAAGAACCCATAATAAAGAAATCATACAAATTTTTTAATATACAATATAAAAATATAATATGTGTGTGTGTGTGTATATTCTTCACATATATAAAAAAGTCAGGATAATGACATGAAGGAAAAAATAAATATAGAATAGATTGAAAGATCACATTATTTTCTATAGGATTTTAGCTATCGTACTACAAGTGATGTTGTTGAACTTTGAATTAGTAGATATACAAAAATAACAATATAGAAAAAAAAGGACAAATATAGAATAAATACAAAGGATAATCAAAAATGGAAATATAAAGAAAATTATTCCTTTTTCCAACTGAATTTTAATTTTACATATACTTTTTTTTCTCTATTACTTTTATTGTAATTTTATGAATTTTTGACAAAAAATTTTAACTCTTATGACGCCTTTTTTTAAATTAATAATGAGATGTAACTTATACACACCCATACTTATATATTCGTTAATGGTATTATTCCAAATGTGTATATGTGTTGTGTGCAATATATCATATACAAAATTTAAATATGTAATCATAATTAAGAATGAGTGGTGTACAAAATAACTATAGACAATAATAGCATATTTGGAAGCGTCAAAGAGATTTTCAAAGAAAATAGGTAAAATGTTGTTTTGTGGAAAACTCTTTTTTAACGAATTTCAGAATTCTGTGGTTCAAAATTTATTCAAATGAAAATTTATTAAAGATTATTATTACAATTTTAGAGAAATTTTTAGAAAATCAAAATATCACAATAAAAAGAATTCTAGGGAAAATTATTGTCAAAGTTCAACAACTTTCGTTTATACGGAATTCATTTTCAAATGAAAATATTTTTTCCTAGAGTAAAATGTTATTAACATTTTGGTTATATTTACTGTTTTGTGAAATTACTACAAAAATTTTGGTATGGAGACTCGAAAGAGTACAAAATAAGATTTACAATTCTGATCGACATAATAAATACTTAATTTAATTTGATAACAGTTTTGTTGTTAATGTAATTTTAACATTGACATTGATTTTCCATAATCAAAAGAATGTACATCAGAATTTCAAAATGCAACATCAACTCCTACGCCCTTATAAGCAAAAACCTATTCGCAATTCAAATGAAAATTTGATTTTTATACGAATTTTTCATAATTCTTCCTACTTGTGCAGCCCAATGTTGTGAGGAATTTTATAACGTCAATTGTTGTGAGGAATTTTATAACGTTTTAATTTTCTTTTTTCAAGGATTCTGTTAATATTGGTGTATTAAAATAGCGTTATCTTTCGTCCTGTAGAGAAAACATTTTTCATTTTCAGTTCATTAGTACATTTTTCATATTGGAAAATTTCTTATTCCCCCACTGAGACAAACGGAATCTACACTCTATATCACTTAGTTAAAATCATAATTCATATTGGGTAGTTTAATATTTTATTTACCTTAATGGAATATTGGCGAACACTTCATGCCAAACATAACAAATGAATAAATTCCTGCTCTTGTTTAAATTTTTAGTTTAAATTTTAGCTATTATTCAAATAATTTTTCTAATTAATTAAAAAAGTCAATTAATATTTGTGTTTGCTTAGCATTAATTTAATATTAAGGAAGAAATTCAATTTATTACGACAACAATAATATTTCTGATTTTTGTTTCATAGTAAAAATTGTTCTAATATAGAAACATTGTGAATTTTAATATTTATTTTATCCCAAGGATACGACCAAATATCATTTACATTATTTTGTATTTTGAGAACAAATATTATGAGTTTTATAACAAATATTATTGAGTTGTACACCTCCACAGACCCAAAGCAAGAAAATACATTTGGAATTTTTTTTTTAATATAGAAAATTGTTCTATAAAATATTGAGTTAAATGTCAATAGTTTCTTTTCAACTGACGATAATCCATAAACAGTACATCGGCTATTACTGCTCACATGAGTTCGTCTACACATATATTCACGTGAAATAGACAGTGATAACGTTCTGTAGGCATAATGATCGTTATAGTCCCACTTGTTATTAAAATTCCCAAAATATCCAAATTTCTCATAATAGCTTTGTTGTACGTCACATTTTTTGCTTAAAAAAAAAACAATTTAGAACAGGTATTTCGGTACCACAACTTACTTTGATATTTTAAATACATTTTATTTTTATAATTTGACAGCAATTCAAAGCTCAAATATTTTGATTGCCAAAAATTTTACTTAAAAATTTTAACCTGCATTTAAACAGTGACGTGTTCAGGTAAAATCATTTCAGGTTAATTAAAATTTATAATTTATCATAAAAATTTCATCTTTGTTTCAAAACGCAATTCGCATTATGCGACTTTTTCAAACAAATTTTAACAAATTTTTAGTTATTTTAGCCAGTTGTGAAAATATGAAAATTATTATTAAATGAAATAGTTTCTCAAATATATCAAAAATGCATTTAATAACAAGAACTTTATCAGATTGATCTAGTGAAGATTCAGATGTTACGTTTCAAATATTTATTTATAGAAACGCGAGTATGTTAAAAATCAAAACCTCCTTTAGGTTTCCAATATTTTAACATACAATTTTATTTATTTTGAACTCTATTTATTTATTATACACTCTTAATTCTATAATTTAAAGAAATTTACACCTTTTTAAGTTGTCAAATATTTCAGTTATCGTCACTGTATATTTATACATTGACGCATCTATGTGCATACATACATATTTGTAAGTTACATCACTTTACAAATAAAAGTAATATAATTTTATTTAATATCGTTTACGCGATATACACCTGGCCTTTTCTAATTGGAATATTTTTTGTAACGGAGTAATACTCCTTTTCAGTATTTGTTTTTGATTCTTCTTAGAAATTTACAAAAATTTACCTTTAAATTCATTTTTTTTTTTCCAAGGATTTTAGTATTACACTTTACTCTAAACAAAGTTCTATTTTGTGAAATTTAAGGATAAAAATTCATAAAAAATATTGTCATGTTCCTTTGAAAATAATTGTAACAAAATGGGAGTCATATGACATTTTTCATAAAAAATTCAAAATTAAAGGCAATGAGAAAACATTAAAAAAATTTGTTTCCAATGAAAACAAAACTGAAAATATTTTTATCGATTGAATCAAAATTTTACGACTAAACTTTTTTGAATGGTTTCTACTTTTAAGGCATCTTGAAATCTTAACAGTGAGATATTGAACTTTCGAAAATAGATTAATTTCGATTTTATATTGGAACGGTGTGTTAAAATTAGATTACAGGTTTTAGGATGGACCAAAAGTAATTTATGCTTTCTTATTTAACTCGAACAACTCCCAATATTTTTAGATGTATTAAAATATGTAAAATGAATTTCACATTCTCTATATATGTATAGATTTATATACATATTTATATACATAAATATTTAAAAAGACTTATTCAATATTAAATTGAGTCACAAGTGTGAGGTGTTAAAAAATCAAATATTTACATGTTTAGAACCTTTATCTAATAAATAGTGAAAAAAACCCTTAAACCTTATTTTAAATTTATCAGAATCCTATTATTGTGAGGAAGAGCGATTTATCAACTGGCTCTTCCTTACAATAAAAATGAAAACTTAATAATTTGCAGATGTTTTACTTAGATCTACAAACCACTTTAAAATATCACTAAAAGTTCGTTGCAATTAGAAAAATTTAAAAAACAATATACATACATATAAAATTTTCAATACGACTGACAAATGGTCATTTTTTAATTCACAAATTCATATACAACTTACGTAGCTCACATATTGTGCTTGTGAATTATACGTGCCTATGTATGTTATTTGTATGCGTGAACATAAATTTCGTTCTCATCGTTTACTGTAAATGATTCCATATTATAATATCACACAAGGCATTCTGAAACGACAATTTTTACATAAGATCATTGAAATATTTAAAAGCCTGTAATTTAGAGAAAACGAATCATTTATGTATTAATCATTAAATATTCCAGTTCCACAACATTATGTAAAAAGATAAAATATGAGCAATAGTCGCTGTTCTCAGCTGCATTCAGTTGATTCATTCATTTAAAACGAAAGTAAAAAAAAATTTTGTTATGGTCGAATAACTATAATTATTGTGTGCACTAAGAAAAGAAATAGGACATTTCTTATTACAAAAATCCTATTCGAATTTCCCCTTTTTCTCTCTCTTCCCGTTTTCTCTTCAAGTTCTCACAAAATATAGAAAAGAGAAATTCTTATTATAAAACAAAAAAATAAAAAAATTTTTACTTCATCCTGTAATAAGGCTGAGGGGACTATGAATGTTAAGAATTTTGAACAACAAATTTAGTTCAATCTATTAACTATTGCGTTTAAGATCCTAGAATCTGCCGAAAAAAATTTATTTTCAAAAATTTTATTATAACACTTTTCATATATCTAAATAATTACATTAATATATATAGTGTGTGTATGATTGTCATATTTTATAAATAAAAAATTATTCGTAGAAAATATTGAAAAAAAAAGTAGAAGAAAAATAAGAAAATTATACGCGTAAACACACGTTGCGTGCTCTTAAATACTGTATGAAATAAAAAAAAAAAATTATAAACATTCTTCTTCTCTACCGTGAACGCGAAAACATGAAATTTATGAATAAATTAAGAGTCTTTATTAAATATTTTATTATATAAGAATGTGCTATTTTAATATCTTGTTCCAACTATAATAATAACTACAATTTTTTCTTTTACTTAAAATGTTATATTTTATTGTAACGGTGTCTTATGTTGTGTAAAAATGAAGTTATTTAGTTTTGTTTTCATATGAACGGACTATCATTGTTTCATATACATACATACATACACGACTTCTAGCCATATTTTGTTCTACATTTTTATATTACATACATTTATACAAAATTTTAATCAAATATGTATTGTGTACATTTAAAAATTATGTAGATGAAATATTTAACATGACATAAAAACAAAAATGCAAGTTAATTTGCAAGTATATACATGTAAGCCTTAATAATAGTAATCAAAGTAAATATCAAGAACCGAGAATGTAGAAAATGTGAAGAATTTGTGTATTATTCATCAATTTTACATAAAAAAGGAATAAAATATTTTCAAAAACATGTAATGAATATTGTGTTACAGATTTATGTTGATAAGAAGCTAGTTATGAAATAAGTTAATATAAGTATTTATGTACTCGTATATATACTTAATATACTTATGTAAAAAGTTTCTTGCTATAAAATTATTTTTACGAGTCCCATTCAACGCGTAGGGCAATATAATTAGTTTTTATCAAATAAAAATTCTTATAACTTCATACATGAAAAAATTATTTTCATACTTTGTTTTGCTTATTTAAAGTTATACACATCAAATTCCTTTAACTGTACAACGTATATTTTTAATATAGGATCAAGTAAAACATCACACATTACCTGGTGATCGCATGAAAATTATTTAAAATTACTTGCAGTATAAATGATAACCGAATTTTTTGTTTTTTGTATTTTAATTGAACTGAATCATACACTGGGAATAAGGCATTACTTACATATATGACTAAATCTAGGATTAAATTGTAGATAAAGTTTGATGACTGTTTATACATCAGACTGAAATTTATTGATGGCGGTCGGATTTTAAGTCAAATTTTGCTAACATAAAAAACCATAAAAATAATAAAAGTCAGATGGTCGTTTTTACATTTTTTTTAAAAATTTGACAGAAAATCTGATGAGAATAGGGTAATTTCTATAATTTTCCGATATACGACTGTAATTAGACTCAGATTAAATCGCAGATTATGTGTATGTAAGTAGTATAAATAAAAAGACAATACAAACTTTATGCAATTTACACAGTATTCTTATTCGAAGTCGGAGCTTCGTAATATATGCACGTCTAAATAATTATTACCAAACGTATTGAAGTGTATATAAATATGTATAACAATTATGTACATTAATTTATTAATTACAAAAACACTTTATAACATAATGACAGTTTATATTTTTAATTATTACAACCTTGGACAATCTGAAATTAATATTTTGTTCTTGAAATCTCACTTGCAACTGAAGCTCGGATTAAAAATATTTTAGGTTTTATACAAAAATGAAAAGACGCCAATTATTTATCAATTGATTAATTTATAATATGAACAGAAATAAGGAACGTTGTCGATTCATCAATTTCATTGATCATAAGCAACACTAGCGATTCAGCATTTTCGTTTTTTATCAAATATTCCCTTATTTTGAGAATTAATTTTCTTCCTATATTTATTTAAGTAAAGATTTGATAATTTTAGTAAGTGATAATTTAATAAAATGCATTAAATGAAACACAATTTAATTTTTCATATTACGTCATTATTATGTATGTCACATATAATTACAATAAATGAAATTAATAGTTTTTCCGACACTAAATAAAAAAGAATTTTTAATAGGTTTCTTAAATTCAATTTTATAATTTTCTTTAAGATTATTTATAAATTTAACAATGTCTTAGCTGAGTTAAAATTATGTTCCTGCAATTTGGAATTTAAGACCCCTTAAAATTAAACTCTCACATTTATCTAATTCACATGCGCATGAGCTCGTAATTTACTACCTTTAAAAAAGTGAACAATTTAAAGAATTAAATTTAACACAATTTTATATGCAACAAATTACAATAATTTAAAATATTGTATATATATAAATGTATATATAGAAAAAAAAATTAAGAACACGTAAATGTACTTATGAAGAACACATATAACATTTAATAGAAAAAAAATAATGTTTATTTAATATGAACACATACTCACATTTATACACATAAATAATTTACATACTTGTATGCAAAGTAATGTATTAGTTATTATAAAATAAAATATATCGGATAATGTGCACTTCTACTTTCTATATATACTCCAAATTATTTCACATAAAATTGGTTATCCAATTACTAAAATTTTGCACCAACACCATTAAGATTTAAATTTTACGATTTATTTTCAAAACATTTTTTCACATTTTATAGACAAATTACACCCGAAATTCCATTACATTTGCTTTTACCGCGACATATTCCTTTATGATCATATTATATACTAAATTATTAAATACCTATATGTTTATATTACATATAAGTACTAAATTTTAATGTTATAAAGTTATATAACCACATAAAAATATGAAATGAATGCATTATTACTTAAAAGAATAAAAAATATTACATAAAATCTGAAATGCTCGTATATTTTTATTGTTCAATCAACAAAAAATATTATAATCGCTAACAACGTAGAACCAGAATTAATAAATTTTCATCATACAATATTATTTGAGTATATACAGTGCGGTACTTGATCACAATTGTTTTTTTCTCAAAATTATTATTAGATTTAAATGAAAATTTTTAAAGTTAAACAATAATGTTACAATAATGTTTAAAATCTTTAAATTTCTTATAATTTTTGAACAATATTTTGGCATACTTTAATACAAAGCAACTTTAATAAAATAAATACATGTGTACATAAAATTACACATACACATACCATATTTACATACCATAATAACATTTACAAATCTAGTACGTCAAATACAAAATTAAAATTAATTAAGATTTTCATATAAAATTTACCACAAAATATTATTTATAAATAAGTATTATTATTGTTTTCAAATTCTCTTGACAAAATAATTTAAAATGTAAATAGAATGCAATATTTTTGGTTGGTTATTATTGTACACACACATGTGTGATTTAATAACCAACATCTATAACATTCGTTGTAAGACCACATAATATTATTTTTGTTTAGTAGGAATTTTTCGTATACAAAACAAAAATTTGCCATAATTTTCATTTTAACATCAAAACAAATCAAATAATTTCTGAAATGCAATTATTTTTTATTGACAATATTACTCGTATTTAATCACGATTCATCAAATACACTTATGTAAGTATTTCTCGTATTTTGTATTATTAAATTCCTTGGTAAAAAAACTGATCTAAAACCGGTTTAAAGGAATTTCTCTGAATAATCTAGTAAGATAAAAATACTCGTATTTTTAAATTGAAAATTCCGATTAGAACAAAATTTGTGTTTTTAAACAAAAATACGAATGTGAATACACTGTACGAATGTGAAACACAAAAGCAAAACAATTAAAAAATTTTTAATAATTTTACGTTCATACAAAACTTGTTTACGTATATAATTCCAACAACATTCATAGCTTTTCAAATACTAAGGTTTTCTAAGATTTAAGACTTACAAATTTCTGTATATACTAATTATTTTCTAACAAAATTTTCTCATCTGATGGGTGCCCATATACCCATCCAGATCTAAAATTCAATAATCTCAGGATGTCGCACACAATTTACTCATATGAAATATAATCTGCATGATGCCTGCAATTGAATTTAGAGAATTATTTTCAAAGACATTGATTTGTATTAAATAAAGTGCAATTCACAAAATTAAGTGAAATCTAATTAAATTTTGGCATTCAATAAAAGCAGCAAAAAATTTTTCAAATTAATCGGATTTGCACTGTAAAAAAAAAGAAAAAATTTATACAATTTTCATTTTCATTTTTTGTATTACTTTTGAACTCAATTTGTGGAAAATTAATTTCTATATTTCATAAAAATAAAGAAATATAAAAACAATGAAGTTGTAAAATATTTTACTAATTTTTTTGCATATAAATTTACATTGTAGTTTAAAAACAAAAATATTTGCATGCATTGTAACGAAAAACAATACTTTAATTCATATTAATTCGAAAAACCACTCTACAAGGATCCGAATTTGTTTTTTACGAAAAAAAATAAAAGAAAAGCAAAAATTTTTAAAATACTTAAAATTAAATTTGAAAAAAAAAAACTTAGTAAAGCCAAACTATTTTAAAAAAAAAACTATGATGTGGTCAACACCTAATCGACCGCCATTGTGTATTTTCTGAATAACTTACAAATTTCAATTATTCAGCTAAAACGTAAATATTCTTCAAAGATTTATTTAAAATTTTAGCTCCATCTTGCTAACAAAAAATGTTAATTTGGTTATTAGTAGAGGTTCATTAGCTGGAGTTTGATTTACGTGAGAAGTTTGTCAGCTAGTTTCACTAATAAGCAAAACCAAAATATTAAATTTCAAGCAATTCACCTATTTTCTTTAAAATAATTAAGAAAGTGTAAAATAAAAGTCCGTTTTTTATGACTAATCATACTCCAGTTATACGCCATCCAATTCAACTTTTACGCCTTATTTATTTTCATTAAATCTAGTTTAGCTGAAATTAAGATTCCCAAAAACCAAACCAGACTAATGGACAGATAAACATTTTCAAAAAATAGATTCACTTCTTAGTTTCATCTGCATAAGGGAATGACTTTCCACCGAGAACCCGACATGTGCAATTATTTATCATAACAATACCTCACTTATTGTATGCAATGCAATCTGTAAAAAATGTACAAGATAAATTTCAATTTAGAAAATCCAATTAAAATTCTAACACAAAATTGTAAACTTTTTTGCTTAAAAATATTTAAAAAACAAAAAAAAATGCCAATAAATTTTACAAAGCAAAGGGAAATTTTTTTTGTTACCTGAACTCCTGCTACACCAATACGTGCCACTAGAAATAAGTTGCATATACAAAGATTTTTCCATTCATTAAGTCCTCCATAATTTTTACTTTTGCACAATATTTGCAATACTTTTTTTTTAGTCCAGTACAATTTCATATTTCCTTTGCATAACAAAAGAGAATTTATTTGTATGCAAGGAACCTTTTTCTTTACATATATTGTTTAAAAATATCAGGTAGATTATCAGGTGTAGATTTTAATTATAAATTAAGTAAAAACTGTATTAGATGTGATTAAAATAAGCCGATAATTGTTCACACTTTTGCAATATTTTACTTGCTACTTTATTTATTTTAATCAAGGTCTCAAAGAAACACAAGGATTTTGTTTTTAAAGATTAAAAATTGAAATTTTTAATTAAGTGAATAAATATGGTCAACAGATAATCTGTGGTATTGTGTGTTTTTTGAATAATATAGATTTGAGAAGCAAACGTATTTCGAAAGATCACCTTAGTATTTTATAATTAAATTGAACTAGCTAAGCCATAATTCTTTTGTTCATTATTTTCCAAAGTTGATGCTTTCACATTTCTGTCACTGACAATAAATTTTTTAAGCCTTTTTTTGTTTTATGTAAACATGTATGTAAATATCTCCATTTCTAATACTTACAGTTTTGCTATCGTATAGAAAATTATTGCTGACATCATAAATTAACCACTTCGAAATGTGAATCTTAACCAATTTTTGCTTTGATAATGAAACATTTTGCACACTTCTAAAAGAAAAATACACATTAAACTACAATTTTTCTTTAGCCATTTTAAATTTGTTTTTATGTCGAATTCTTGTACTCTATCTTATGATTACTCCAAAAACCGTCTGCTCTGAAAAACTGCCCCATAAAAGGTAAGGAATATTTTATGTAACCTCATACAAATATTTCCCACATAGAAGAACCTTTTAAAAAATTTTTACAATTACTACTAACACTAATGATAATTGTTCCTGAATCTCGAACAGTCGAAGGGGTATGAAAAAACTGAATTTCATGGTTATTGTTATGAAGATCAAAAACTGTTAAAAACACTTTTGGGTAATCAACATTGCAAAATTTTCTTGCTTTTTGTTTAATTTACCAATTTTCCGAGCCAATCGCCATATTATTTCGTTGTTTAATCACGACAATTAAATTCGTTCTTTTTGCAGTCGTATTTAATATTATGACAAAAATATCATAATTTGTTCTATAATTTTTAATGTATAAGTATAACTATTACAAAATTATTTACAGTTCTAGAACCTAATAGTCATCCTAGAAGTCAACGCCCTACTATATAAGAATATGCAATTATTGAACATACGTAATGCACATAATTTACTCAAAATATCCAATTTTGTTATTTTTGCTTCTCTGATTCTGATTCTGTGGGTGCGATTCTATATATAGAATCATACTAGTATTAAGTGTGGTAAAAGAAACTCATTTTTATCACATTTTCTTTCATAACAAATTTTATACAATTTTCTCATTCTTTGTCAATTATATGTCAATAACAAAATTATATAATTCGCTATACTCTTAATTAAGTTTAAAAGATTTTATAATTGACAAGTAATATTTTATGCACTAATAACTTTGTTAAATTAACAGGGTTTTTCTTTTCTCTGCGAAAAAAAAAATAGTCTACATACGTATACGTCAGAAGAATGAATAAAAAAAAAAGAGAGAACTTAAAAGAATAGATTCAAGTTAATTTTAAGTTTACGTCACCAAATTTCTCATAAGCAGTAAAAATCAATACTATATTATATACAACAATTTCACTTATAATGAAAAGAACATCATAAAATTTCTAAACATAAAATTTCATTCAGTTTCTTATAATTTTTATTTAAAAGGAATAAATTTGAATCCTTCTCCTTGAATCTTAATATTTTCTACTATTACTATTACTATACTTAAATATCAACAATCATTTTCACCATGAAATTTTTCAGAATCAAAAACAATATTGTGTACTTTGTTCTATAGCATCAATGACTCTATAACTACCATACAACATAACCATGCTTATATATCGTGTGAAATGATTGCAATGTAGAGCAAGAAAATTACTTGAATATGCCATACACTCAACTAATTAATAACAATTAGCTGAATTCTATTAGCTAAAATACTAAAATAATTCAATGAATGAAAAACTTTTTTTCTCTACAACTACATGTTCATATACACACATATTATAGTGTTCTAATTCTAAATAACACTTATTGTTATACATATATAAAATACATAGAAGAATAAGTCAATATAGTTAAACTATAATTTAATAAAAAATTTTCCTCGATGGGAACGTAATTTCAACTTTTATATATTATTTTTTTTTTCTTAAAATTTATCAGTGCTAGACTCTGTTTTAGCTAGCATCACATAATTTTAGAATGAGTGTTGTATGCGTAACAAAAACGTCAACAAAGTTAAACATAACGTAAATGATACGATTTTCGTGAAAACGTTTGAATAGTGATGTAAAAAACGCAATTATTCGATTATTCTTTACAATTATTTTCGAAGTTAATAAAATTATCCTAGATATTTCCGAAACGAAAAATTTTACAAATAAGAAGATCCATATCTTTATCCTCAAATATTTCTTACAATACTCACACGTTTCACGTAATAGAAGTACGCCGCCGAACGAACGATATTTTTGTTTGTTCTTGTGTCTTATCGACATAGCCGCCACTTTATTCAAAAGTTCAAATACAGAGAGAATGTATTATGTTCAATTTATACGACTCCAAATGCAATAAAATTTTATTGCTAATTTTTAGGGGAGATTATTTTGTTAATAAACCTTCGAACTACGGGCTAATTCAAAAGTAATTTAGGGATATAATTTTTGTAAGTTGATTGAGAATTGAAGAAGCAGTTCTAAATTTCTTTAAAAAAGGTATCTCATATTTGCGATTTATTCCGCCGGTTATACAAATTAAACAATTTTTAAAATGTTCATATGGTACCTAATTTTAACAAATGAGCATTTTACTAAATATTCAGAATTTATTGTATAAAATTTTTTTATATAAAAATTTACATATGTTTTATATTTACTTACATGTCTTGCATATACGTAATGAATATGTCAAATTTGATTCTCAAAATTACTTATGTACAATTGAAAACGGAATTTTACTAATTAAAATGTTTCTAAATAATTTGTAATTATAAAATTGTTATATAAAACTTCCGAACGGAAATTGTAAATTATACAAATTTAATCTCATTGAAACTATTGCAAGTTATTATGTTGTCAAGATAAATTAAAGGCAGTAGAAGGATTTAGAGAAGTTTGTAATTAAATAATATGCAATTATATTTTGGTTGCAATTATGGAAAGCATAGTTTTGTATATAGGCATAAAATATGTAAGTATTTTAGGCCTTTTAATTGTATTTCTTCATCAAGTAAATAAATTCCCATTTTCTGCATATGAATTTTTTCGGTCACGCGTACTGATATTATTTCTAACTAAGACCAACTCATTACACTTATGTTGAAACCTTTAAATTGTATATAAAGTCATTCAATGGTATATACTATTAAACTACAACTTAACGTATTTGAAAGAGTCATTTCTAAAAATTCTAAACGACACTGATTTATTGTATCCTATACGTATCCTATAGAAGAAAAGTAAAAAATTTTCAATGAGCATCAATTAAATAATGTTAAGTAGAATGTTAATAGAAAAGTCCTATAGAACATGCAACAGAAACATATTAGGGACAAAGACAGAATTGTGACAAATACAAGGACCGTTTCATAGCCACACTTTCTTCATATGACTTAAAAGCTTCTTATTTTTTTAAATATCTACATTAAATTGCGCCCTTATACATTTATTACTCGTAGCTTCACAATTATTTAGAATATGTAACTGAATTGGCTTCATTAGGAGTTTCGATCTCAAAAATTGTTATGGTGTGAGATTTGACGATAAATCAAAAATATTATCGATTCAATTTTCAAATTTCGAGGTTGATTGTCATTAAACTAATATTTTGAGCTCATTGACAACATTTTCCCCTAATACTCGTACAATATTTTTACTGCAGTCAACTGATATTAATGAACAAAGTCCTCTTTTTATATGCACAAAGCTAAATATTATAAAGAATACAGAGTTCTAGATGCTTAATTTATGTGAAGGAGCAATTGAATACATAACATGAGTAAAGGTTTCTGATTAATGACTGTTTGAAACAAAGCTTAATCTCTTATATTAATTCTAATTGAATTTTGGAGACTACTCTCGTATTAAATAAGTTGTTGGTGGTGTTATGTGAAATGCTAAATACATTCGAAAGAATTTTATTAGAAGGAAAGCAAAAAGTTTCAATTATCTCTTATTTCACATTATACTAAAAATACGTGTGTGTATATTGTGCAACATATTGTATACATAATTATTATATATGGATTTATCTACACAAACATATTTACAAAATGAGTAATACAATTTGCGAACACTTTAATAAAATGTTATAAGAAATTAAAATAAATAAAATTAATCATATAAAATTAATGAAGGTTCTCTTAAATTAGTTGGCGAAGAAAAAATATTTGAAATTTTTTTATTTTGAAATGTCATTTTGCCGTCTTCTGCATAATATAAAATAAATTTCAACATTTTATACAAAATGAATAACCAATAAAATGCATTCCTCCAACAATATTTTCAAATTCACTTCATTAACAAATGCAGTTGTGATGAGAATCTACCACACAACCGCAATGCAACGGTTTAATTAACTGTCTAATGTATATACGCTTACACATTATTATTTTTAATCAGATACCCACATTATCTGTACATGTATGTATGGTAGTATGTATATATTTTCATCTACTAGTTATATTTATACTTTTTTAATTAATTTCAGTTTGTTGTTTAAAATAAATGTAATCAACCCTAACCTCAATCAACAGCAATGTTCTGTTTTTGTGAAAAAGCAGTAAAATAAAGCATTTTTTTTCTGTTTTTCATAAATTTCTTATTATTCTGTAAAGAATTGCTTAATTTTGTATAATTTTATAAAAAAAAGAAAAACAAAATATTTAAAAAAGGATGTAATTGAGCGTTCAGTTAACAACAATTATTATTCTTAATAAACTAGATCCAAAAAAAATCATGTTAATATTAAAGAATTAAATAATTGTATTTGATGGGGCGGGCAAAAGAAAAATTCAGAATATTCTAACGAAACCAGCAACCTTAGAGCGTTTCTATGCCAGTGTATAGCAACACATAAATTAATTACAAAAATACTCGTATACATAAAAGGTATCGCTTTTATAAATTTTAAAAAATAATGATTTTTAATATAAACTCTTCTTAATTAATCTGTTCTATGCTTTTTTTTAAATTTTCAAAGTTCATGCATCCACGTATGAGATGAAAATTAATAATTGTAAGTTAATTATAAAGCAAAATGGTGTATATGTATATTGGATGTACACTGTTCATTACTATTCATATCAGATTCACTTAAATCAAGCACATAACAAGCACACCCCAAAAGGATTGTGAAGCATACTCGTAATTAAGCAACATGGAACTATCTATAACAAAAGCAACAATATAAGCATTTACGGTAGTAATATAGTTTGGCTAGTTATGGAAAAAAAATAGTCTAAAGGATGTTTTTATAAAGGTTTTAATAAACCAAAGACCAATGAATGTATTTTTTAAATTAAGAGTTGAATTGAAAAAATGACACGCAAGTTATTCAAATTTCAAATAAGTCGAGCTCTAAGAATTTTTTTTTAATATTAGAAACAATGAACAAAAGAACATGTTTTGTTGACAAATACCGGAAACTCAGATGAACTAGAATTTCTGTAATATTTCTTAATTAAAATCCAAGTTCCTAACTATGCAAGAACTAGCCCAAATATATGTTCGGTGTAAAATACGTGAGTACTTTACACTCATCTCCAAAGCAAAAAAGCTATCCTGAGAATCAGGGCAAGCAAGGGCAATGTTGTTCGTCTTCGCACGAAAATAAAGCGTTGTGCTAATCTGATCAGAATATTTCAAAATAGTCTCTTACAAGAACTCTTTTGACATTTTTCAGAATTGTATTGAATTGTCGAAAAAATTACAAAAAGAAAGAGCTACAAAACACCCTTTAACCCTTTCGATATTCCTTATATAAAAATGTAAAACAAAAGATAGCAATATAAATAGTAAGGCTTTTTAAATTAACCACCTTTGTCAAATAAATATTTTTTAAATTTCTAAATTATTAAGAGCAATATTAATGTCTGATATTTATTGATATTATCGAAATTATTATGCTAACATGAAATGAGCTTTTTCCTCATCCTTATTTAAATACCATCTGGCAATAAACCAATGGCAATCCTGACGCAAAAATTCATTACTAAAACGAGACATGAAAAGTAACCCTTAAATAAATAAATATTTTGCAAATTTTAATTATTTACGAGAAAAAATTTTCGAGGTTATGTAGTAAATTTTTGGAAAGCCAAAATATTTTTTTAAGAAACCCCCCCAAGATATTTACAATAACAGGTTTTTTGTTTTTAAGTTTCTATTTTTAAACCTTGGGAATATTTTGTTTTTTTAAGAATTAAATTATTCCTTTAAGCTGTCAAGCATGAAATTTTTTACAAAAAAAAAAAAAAAATCAATTTTCAATCACTTTTGAGTTGAAAATTCATACAATTTTTTTTTCGCTTTGTTTTTTAATAAATTTGTGTTCGATCTTTTCCTTTATGTTCATATATACAAGGTTATTTAATTTGCGTAAATAATATTCGTTAATATTAATCTACACATTGGCACATACTACTATGAATTTTTGGTTTTCAAAAATTTTTTATTACAAAAAATTCCTCCCATCTCTTTGAAAGATGAAAAATACGCAACACACATTATAAGAAAGACATACGCAATGAAGCTAAAATCATGAAAGGGAAGAGAATGTTAAAATTAAAATAATTTTTATAATCTTCCAATTCCGCATACAACAGCACAAGATACATTTGTTACTATTGTTCAAAAATGTCCGATCAGTTGGAAATAATACACGAAATATTAATTAGTCACTAAAAACATTGTTGCGAATTCCGAACAGTTTGTTCTGTATAATAGTAATTATCTGTTGAAACAACAAGCTTTTACAAAAAAAATGAAAAAAATGCATAATATAACAATAATAAGAAATGGCATTATTTAGATCATTCAAAACCTACACATTAGTGAAGGAATTATTAACTTTGGTATGTAATTTGTAACCACTTGAAGGAGCAGTTTCCGTTCCAATTATGTATATATATTCCTGTCCAGTGTAAAATTCTGCATTAATTCAGATATAACTGTCTGAGCGCATACCCGTCTGTCCGATCACATGATTACTCAAAAACAAGCTAAGCAGACACCATTAAACTTTTAGAAATTTTTTCTTTTCTACAAAGGATCACTGCCATTGCAATCAAATTGGGTTCGGGTATAACAACGGTTAATAGTTAGCTGACAATAGCCATAAAAGCCAAAAGAATTATTTTCAAAAACTAATAATATAAAAGTAATTGAATACATGTCAGTAATATGAAAAATTACATTTCAAATATAGTCTAGAAAATTTTGTTGTATCGCTTAACAGGTTTGAACAGATAATTGCATGAAAAAATAATAAAGCTTACTGCATAACATTTACCAACATTATAACAGCATTAATATAACTGAACACTCAATACTGAAATTAAGTACTTTCCTTATACGATAAATTTAGAAATGCTATAAAATTTATTTAGTAGAAATGCTATAAAACTATTTATCATGGCAAAAATTCTATTATTCCTAAAATTTCGTTGTCGTAAAAAATATACGAAGTGGAAGTACAATGTGCTAGTGTGATAGATTCGGAAATGGTGTAAATTATGCAAAAACATGATGTTACCTCACTTAAAGCAGCTTCTTAACACTTAAACAAAAAATAAACGAATAGCAATTTAATAATAGAATTCTTACTCTTAAATATTCAAATTACAGTCTAAAATACCAATCAATACTAAAAAAACTTCAAGAAAAGAAGGTCTTTCCTCTCAATAAATGTAAAAAAAGTGATAATAAAACTGTAAAGAGAATTTTATTTCATCATATACAAAAATAACCCAATCATAAAACTGTTGTGTAAATTAATTTTTAAAAAGGACATTCAAAAAGTTCATTTTATAAGCATAAAATAGTAAAAAAAAAATGTATTGAAAGAGGATGAAGGAAAATTGTTATTTTAAACCCAAAATGTATAGTCACACTTATCTTATTTCAATAAAAGGAAAAAATAATAAGGAAAATGAAAAATAAAATTTTACCGCAAATTTCTTTTATACAAAAGAAATTTACCTTTTACTCCATTTATCCTTTTAAAATTTTGACATGCTATGCAAAAGCCAAAAAGAATAGTAGGAAAAATGCACTGTTTAATTCCAAATTGTCAAAACGTTGTCCCATGCACAATGACTTCCTTTCTTTGGTATTAGAATATTAAGAAGCGGTTTGAGTTTACTGAAACGTTGGTTATAAAATTTTATTCCTAAATAATTTCAGTAATCTAGCTTTATCAAACACTCAACTCAGTTTGAGTAATAGAAACAGTCTGACTAATAATAACAGTTTCCGAATAAAAAACTGGAACCGGTTACAACTTATTATTTATGTTCAAACACTTATACGTACACTTTACTTTTCCAAAACGCTTCCTTTTTAATTAAATTTGCTGCCTCATTAAGGTTAGAAGATTGATTGTTGTTTTTCACAGCTGATGTAGTTTATGTAGTGACACAACCAAATTTTATTCGTCAAAATTACTTGAATCGTTTACTAAAAATTTTTTTAAAATTGCTTGAATCGAGTTTCGTAGATCTTTATTTCATTAAAAATTTGAAAAAATTCATGTACTTACGTATACTTTACAAAATTCACCTTTACCTAAAGAACAGTCTAAAATTGAGAACATCCTATAAAGAAATATCAAAAGTTAAAACGTAAATTGGTAAGCCAACCTGACCAACTTTGTAACAAGTTTGAGTCTTTTGTAATACTATCTATGTATTCTATTCACAGTTTTGTTCATTGTAACTTTCAATTAGTTCTGAAATTTTTAGTAAAAATACAAAAAATTTTAATTTTTTCTTTAAAATTAAATTTAAAATTTCAACTTGCATAATTTAATTTGAGCACATGTTTTCAACTAAAACCATTTTTTTTTCCTTAAAACAATAGGATTGTATGATAAGAGTATTAACGCAAACATTTTGTATAAAGCTAAGAATTCTTTTGCTTCAACATCCGCAAAACCAATTGAAATTCTATTGGAAATTACAATACAACTTTAATTGAAATTTCAATAGGTTCCGCCTTCGCCTAATGTTACGAAAATTTAATTTCGTATTTCCGAAATCCAAATCGTATTTTATTTACTTATTTAAATTCTTTTTCGTATTATACACTTAATAGAGATTTCTTAATCTTAAAAAATTCTATACGTAATTCTTTAAAAAAAATTCACAAAAATAAAAGATTTCTTAATTTCAACAATGATTTAAATATTTTGGGAGTAAAAAAACCATTTATTTTCCTATTTGTTTTAATTGAAATTTTTAAAAGAAAAAAATTTTGAATGAAACAAGCCAAAAGTATTAAAAATTGCGACAAAGGTATTAAAATGTTTTAACACCTCGTTGATTTTTAATGCATGCTTTAATAAACGATTTCCTCTCTAATAAATGAAATCCTTTATAAGAAATCGGCTTATGAAATACGTTTAATTCCATTATTTACTTGTTTCATTTTTGTATATATACATATATATATATATGTATGTATACACTTGTATATTCTTCTTACCTCCTTAAGATATAAAGAAAAATGAATCTTCATAATTTTATTTTTGAAATTCTTTGAAATTTTCACAAACATTACAAAATATCTACATAAATACAGAGTGTATATATATATGTATATGCCTATTCTATTTATATAAACACAACAATATATAAATAACACATACACATTTAAGGCACATAAAATATAAATTTTCTTAGAGAGTATTTATTTCAGACTTTTTACATTCATGATATTTGACATCCTGAAAAGTTCATTGTAAATTTATAAGTATTTTACAGCATCCTTACAATAACAAAATATTAAACTAAAATAAAAGGTAAAAAAAAAAAAAAATATCATCAGTCAATTTTAATGAAAAATCGAAAATTCCTTAAATTCTGCTTCTTTTTTTTTGTATGTTAAAGCTATAGATTACGAAAGAGAAAAAAGGATGTAACGAAGAGTAAAAAAAGAAATAAGTATAGGAAGTGTGTATAGGTAAATTCTAAAAAAGGAAAGTGGCTATCATTTTATTTAGTGGCTCATACCATTCCAAAAAAGAAAAAAAATTTCGAGAAAAAGAAATGAAAACCTTGATTTTTGTTTGTTTCCTCTTTTTTATTCTTCATTTTTTTATGTAGCTATTTCGGTTTTTTTCTTCCTTTTTACCCTTGTTTAATGAACTCTGATGATACGTAAGAAATCAAATCATATTATTACGATTCATTGCGATGCTCTTTATTTATAAAAAAAAATATTATTTTATGGTTTCGATATAAGATTTACCTTTGAAGAAATTTTTGATCTTCCCTAAAATTTGTAGCATTTCCACTCCATCATATAAATTCCATTTTGTACATAAAATTCTTAAAAATGTTGACAATTCCAGATTTTACGAATTAGTTTTGATCATAAATAATTCTCTAAACTCTACACAAATAAATCTACAAAATAAATAAATTTTCTTTAGGAAATTTTAACCTTTCTTGTTATTTTAAACTCTTCTAATACTGAACAATCAATTTGTTCTTTATTTTGTTATACAAAAAAATGTTATGTATGCATTGTTTAAAATATTTTACGAGACTAAAATCCTAAAAAGAAAAATGTGGTATTTGTTATGGTTTTTAAAAATATTACTTAGTAAATAAAAGTTTTTCAAATTTGGAAAGAAAAGAAAATTCAACTTTGTCAATATTTTTCCATTAGAAAATAAAGGAAATTTTTTTTTACAAAATTCATACTTACAAACCAGTGTAATTTCCAAAGTGGCTTATATTAAATTCAAAAGATTAATTCCGTGTTCCATGTGATTAATTTTGAGGAATAGAAATTGAAAAATGAATTTCATTTGACTGGATAAAAACTTAAATTTTTGGAGTTCATGAGAATTCTTTTGGTTTTAAAAGTTTTGAATTCTTTGGAAAATGTGCTCAATCGAATCTGTATCGTGATTAAATTATAGCTTTACATTACTTCCGTTCATAATTTAAGATCGCAATAATTATAATTTATAAAATTGTTACAATATGTGAACAAAGACACAAAGAGTTAAGCACTAAAGATATAATGTCAACACTTAAATTAAACTTGTTAAATTAAGTTTGAAATTTAAAAAAATTAAAATTTATTTTACTCTTTTTCACAAATCGAGAATCAATTCGGGTTAATTCCGGATTTTGGCAGAATATACATTATGCTACTACATCTTGAGCGATCTCTGAAAGATTTAATTTTCCAATTTTTAATAATAAAATCAAAAAATTGCTAAATTTGATTTAAAATTTTTTTACTTACATTAACAAAATTTAAAAAACTTATATACAGTCTTCTTTTATGGTATATTGATTCTCCTAAACAAAAAAAAAATGGGAGCACATACCATATTCTTAAAAGGTCAGCATTTCGAAAAGTTTATATTATTATAGGCCTAGTATTTCCACACCTCAAAATATAAAAAAAATTGTCGAAAATTGATAATTTGACATCTTACCAAAAAATTGATAACAATGACAACATCTTCAAAAGAAACATTGAAAGATGTCATACAAATTACTATGGTTCATCATAATTAGTAATTCAAATTACAGACTCGAATTACAAAAGCATTAAATTGCAGAAACTGCTACTGCATCTATTCAATATTGAAACGGCAACACTTATATTACCAATATAAATGAAAGGAATAAGGTAAACCACACGAAGTCGGGTAATAAAAATTTTCGAAGGATGTTAAGGGGAGGACGAAAACAAGATAAAAATTTGCCACAAAATTTATTAAATAATAAAAGTTTTTGTTTCTCTTTGATTGGCGTATACAAGTATAAGATAAAAATAAGATTCAGTGCTATGTCAGTTTTTCTATTCCCAATTCAGAAGGAAAAAATATTACTCTAATTTTTTTTTCTCATCTTTTTTATTTTTTTTACTTAAGGTAGTTTACAACTTATACTACATCTGTATATTTCCAAAATTTATAAAAAATTTTTTTTGTTGTTACTTTTTATAGTGATAAAATGAACAGTAAATACATGTGTCTTGTTAACGTACCGATAGCAATAAACTGTAATTATGATATATAAGTTGTAACAGAGATTCAATATAAAAGTTAGTTGCTATAACAAATCTGATTTATATTCCTGTTTCACAAATCACTATAAAAAAAATGTGGTGATTTAAAATTGTGTTTTTGGATGAAAATAAAACTATGTATGTGTGAATTATTGCTTTTGGCATATTTAATATTACCAACTTTTGCATACTTTTGAACGTTGTTATTTCACACAAATTATACTCATAATTACCTCTGCCTATCCAAAACAAAAAATTATAGCCTCACAACAATATTTATGCAAATTTATGCCGTTATTGGTAATCATTTTTACTTACGTGACAAATATAAGAATCAAATTTTCGCTTCTCAAGTTCTTGCGTTAGATTTTACTCCTGTATATGCTCTCAATTATATTTAAGGAAACCCGTCGGCTGGCAAGTCTTTCATTCTAATCTCCAGATAGATGGATCCACAGTGAACATTTAACTTATTTTTCTGGCCGCAGTCAGTTTATTTAAGTTGGAACTATTTTGAATAAACCTGCAAAAATATTCCTTTTCTTACAAGTATGTATATGTATGTAGATGTAGTTCCTATGTGGGTATACATAGGTTTAAGAACTCATAAATATTTATTAAAACCGTTATTGCCCGTTCATGCCCACATTTAAACATTTCCTAATACATATACATATGTATATACAAACTATATGTACACTTGTTATAATTATTATTTATCTTATGAAACACAAAAAAAAATTTAAATTTAATTTTAAAATATTTTTCTAAATGAAATTTACTGAAGTGAAAATCAATGTAATAAAGTAATCGAATTTTCATAAAAGCTATTTTTCTTAGTTTTTTTTCTTTCTTTCTTTCCTTTAACTTTAATATTTTTGTGTTTTCCTTTTCTTACACTGTTCATTTATCCTTAATTCCTTTTCTATATTACGCAAAACACACGTACACACATATTTTACCGAAAAAATATTTTTTTGTTTGCTAAATTTTTAACGTCCTTTTGTCCTTAAATAAAAAAACACACACACAAAAAAAAAACCAGAAAATAAAAAAAAATGTTCTTTTTTCAAAATTTCTTTTTTGTGAAAAAAATTACTTTTATTTACCGTTATTCCTTTATAATAGACAAAAGATATAAAAGAAAAAACAAACACCATTATTAAAGGTCCCTTATAGCAGAGATGATGATTTTGATATTAAATTCATTTTTACATTAACGGTACCGTTAAAAATACACTTATAGACTATCAGAGCTTTATTTTATTTTTTTTTTTGCAAATATTGTGGTGTATATATACAAAGGTACACCAATAACAGCAAAACACGAGCATTTTATATTGTATGCGATGACAAGAAAACACAAAAATGGATCCTTTAATAATGAAAGTATTACAAAAACACCTAGATTAAACAATTAGTTATTTTAAGATATAATAATGCTTTCGTGTTTATTTTGAAGGTAATTGAACTACAATAGTATTTGAAAGTTCCTTTAAAGCGATGATGACCTTCATTGTAAGTCTGTACTTATATAAGTGTGAAATATAAAGAACAAAAAGGTGTAAAATTGTATAAAGATAATATTCAAAGAAACGAGTAAAATAACACTATATGACAACACTGCACTATATTAGATATTTGGTCATGACATGAAAATACGTGACATGATTTATTATTTTATATGTACAAGTTATATGTACAAGTGTATTTTATATGTACAAGTGTCGTAAAATATTTTCAAAAATTCATTTTAACAATATGCAATTATTTTCATTAATTACTATTGATCACACCACCATTTTGTATATTTGCATAGCTTTATTTCAATTACTTGAATTATTAAAAAGTGCTGTAAAATAATTTAATAACGCAGTATTTTAAATTGTTAAAAATTTGAAATTTTTCAAAAATTAATTTTAATGGTAATTGAATCGCTTAGCGTTTTTAATATTAAAATATCCTTGCATATATTTCATACTTAGATTCATTACTTTTACAAATGCAATTGTTTAAAACCGAAATATAGAAAATCGTATGCTTAAAATTACTTGTAAAAGATAGAAGGTATAGACTAATATTCGGAGGTAATCTAATGACAGTGTGGTGTATACAGATAGCAAAACAATTTACTAAAATTGGTCATGCAAATATGGGAATGGTTTCATTATTTGATTGAAATGAACATCTACTTAATTGTATACCAATTGTACCACTTAAAATTATAAATAAATTTTTCTAAGCTTTATGATAGCAACCCCGATCAGTGTTCCCGTTTTGACACCTTTGTGAAAAAATTTGAACTTTTGTACACAATTTTTTTTTTCCTTTTTTTTTTAATTCCAAAAAAATTTAAAGCTCTTAGATTTACTTACAATAGTTACAAAACTAGTTTTTGCAATATTGACAAATAAATTTTTTAGAAGAAAAGGTCAATATACGCGATTCGTTATATTTTCTTCTTAACGCGATTGTTAGTTCGTAATTCGGACCTCAAAAACGCTGTAGAAAATTTTCTTCCTTTTATAAGCGCATTGTTTACACGGTTTATTTTATTGATTATTATAAAAGTTTTTGATATTTTAATTCTCGCAAACGGTCTATAGTACAAGAAATATTATTGTTCTAATCAACTCAGCTTAATTGCATTGATTTATGAATTTTATGGTTATTAAAAAGTACAATTTTTAATTTTCTTTTCTGAAAATTTCACTTTTTTTCCCTTAAAACATTTCCCAGTCAGAGACACTGACAACAACAGTAGTTGAAGAACGAATCTTTGCCCTCCAAACTTTATGTAACCTTTTATGGAGTGTAACATTAAATCTAAGCAGATACTCTTCTTTTTTTTGAAATACGCATCTATTACAGAAATGCTTAAAGACCAAATGCTTAAAGATTTTTGTTTTTACTATTAACTCATAAAAGATGTAGTATGGTAACCCACATTTTAAATATTTTTTATATCATTATATTTTTATGCACAATTTCTGACAGCGAAATTCAAATCCAAGAACGAAAATTTTCTAACTCTTCAAATATAGTATTTTGTTTAGATTCCATTTGAAACGTTCATTTGAGAAGAGAAAGATCTAGAGACATAGACTTCGCTAGGATACTTAATTTTGTTGCACCCAGATAATTTCAATGACCACGATCGTTTTACTAAAAGAGGTGCCTTACATGCAAATGCTCATTCCAATGCAAAATTATTCCAATGATCAGATATGGCACTTCATTCAAGAGAGATACAAATGACATACAGCTCTTGTAAATTGATAAATTTAGAATTATGGGTTTATTCTATGAAACTTCAATTTTTAATATAAAAAAACAATGTTAATAAAGTATAAAAAAATAAAAAAATTCAATTTGAACAACCAAGTACGTATTTTAATTTTGGAGTGACCAAAACAAACTGCGTTTTTTATTTATTTCTAGGGGATTTACAGCAGTATATCAGTTCGGTTTGTTCCAATTTTGTTAAAAAAATATTTGTCATTGTAAAAACCAATTACGGTTTTACAGGAATCCCCAAACTTGATTTCATTTCATTTATTGGTAGGGTTTTTTGTTAAGGAAACTAATTTGTAAGATTAGGTCTATTGTGTAATAATTTCAAAGAAAAATTTTATAAACGTTTTCAATACAAAAAACTGTAACACAAAATTTTGTGTTATCGTGACGGCATTGGTTTTCAAGTAAGCGACAAACAAAGAAATTATTATTTTTTTTTATTTTTTCTCATATTCAAAGACATTGAACTCAATTTTTGCATGAAGTCATATTGAATCTCAAGTTTTCTTTGTACAAAATTATTAAAATTTCTAATAAATCTTATAATAAATAGCAATCATAATCACTTACATGTATGAATAAATAAATTTAAATTGTAATATAAATAATTTATTTAATTAATCTTAAATTAATTTTTCAATAGAAAATATCCCTTAAATATGGATTTAATCTAATTGAATTTAATTGAATATTAAGGAATGTGAATAAATAAGTCAATAAGCTGACTTGATAAGGAAGAGCAAGATATAGGGCGAGTAAGGGGAGCACTCGATTGAATAAAATTAAATTAAGTGTTTTTATCATTTCCAAGAAATCAAAAAGTATGTATGTATATTTGCATATATTTAATATGTTAATGCATTGTATCTACTTCTACATAATTTACACAATAATCCTCTTCCTGACAAATTAATAATTTATTCAATTGGTAACATTTTTATTTCTGTTTTTTTTTTTGTTTTCATTATTTTATTACCCGCCTTCTTACATATATTTGTTTTATTCTTTTCTTCCCTATTGAATTAGAGAAGATTATTAACGCCACATTTGTACATTTCAATTCAATTGTCTTCCATGTTTACATCAATAATTTAGATAGATAGGAGTGGATAAGAAAGCAAAAGAAAAGAAATCAAAATAAATGAAAGAAGTATGTATGTAGGTATCCGAACAGTGTTGCCACTTTTTTATCTAATTTGTCCCCATGGAACGTTTTTTTCATGCTTATCCGTATTTAGTCGATTTTTTAAATCTTAAAATAAAACTTCAATTAGCAATGGAGGTTCAATATTAAAATTGACCATTTTCTTGATTCTCATTAGATACTTTCAACACTATCTAAAGCTGTTAGTTATAAAATACTGGAAAAGTGGTTACCGGAAAAATAAGTGGAAAAGTTTTCCATTCACATCATCATTGTGTTGTCATTTCTAGCTTTTCAAATTTTATGTATGCACTGAATATTTTTTAGATTTCATAATTGTGTTCTTTACATAGTTACGCAGCTAAGTTTAAAAACGTTGCAATGGCTTTCCGGTGTTTTTCCAAACTAATGTGAAATTTGCTAATAAAAAAGCCGAAATGTGTCCAAAATTTAAACAAGCGATATGTCTATAGTCCATGTAAAATAAGCAATTTTTTAAATTTAACTATTTTTTTTTTTAAAGCTAACCCATTAATTTTTTTATAACTGGCAAGTCTTTATACAAATATACAATAATTTTGAACATCAAAGATTTCAATTATTTCGTCATCGAATAAATGAAACGTTGAATAGATGTAGCAAATGCAAAATTGACAATTTTTATTAGGGAAATTCAAATAGTTTAGTAAAATTAGTCAAAGAATCACAACTGAGTTGTATAACAAAGCCTTTATATTCAATTGCTATATGTGTGTAAGGAAAATATTACGTATAGTGAAAAATTTTAAGACGGAATTAATATTTTAAACATAGTTAAAAAAAATGAACTTCTGTTTTAAGGAAAAATTCATAGAATTCTAATTTTTTCACTAAATAAAATCCACGAGAGGTTACACATAAAATTTTCAACAAATCTATATCCCTATTGATAAAGCCAGTTACTTAGAAGTTATTTTTTAATTGTCATGCACATGAGTATGAGCAAAAATGAAAATATGACTAGCGCAAATTCCAATAGTTGATTAATTATTTGCAGAGCCAAAATAAGTTCATAGGTTTATTGGCATAAAATTTCATCAAAATAGGTTCAGCACACAATGACTGACAGACTGACAAACCGGCAACTATATTTAGCAAGACCTATATCATGCTAAAAATAGTTTTTTTACGCTTCTCTACTAGGGAAAAGTGCGTTTCCACCAACAGCTCGACATCCAAAATTTGGTGCCATCACATAACTCCCCTCATATGTAATGCGGCCGGTAAAAAATAATTAGAATAATTTGTTATTTTTCTTCAAAATTGCTAAAATATTCACATGCTTTTTTTAGATTATAAAATGGAGGAACAGACAATTAATTTCGCAAATGGTCCGTTCAATTACGGACATCATGAATTTTTCAACTCTTTGTCAAAAACCAAAATTGAAGCAAAATTGTGATAATTTAACGCTTGAGTTATCAATTAAAAAACTCAGTTAAAATTTAAATTACCTATTAATTCCACTCCTTTGAATAATAGTCGAACCTGCACAATTACCTCAACCCAGGTTTTTAATTTGTTTTTTGTTATGTAAACAACTTTAAAAAATTTTGATTTTTTGTTACAATTATTTTATTTGTGTTTCTCTTTCATTCAAAGTACCCAAACCCAAAAAATGTTAACTTTTTCATATACACATACATTATTAAGGAATTTTATTAAAAATCTAGTCACGTTCTTGTCTCTGTCATAAAAGGAAAACAGAACGAGAAGTAGAAAAAAATTATCAAAAAATTGAAAGTAAAGCGAAGACGTTAAAAAAACATAAGTGAAGCTCATAACCATAGGCAAAAGTAAAAAATTTTTATATTTCCTTATTTTATTGCACATTTTTCCTTAAATTTTTTTGCCGAAGGAACCTAATAAAATCAAATCAATTGAATCTTCTAGGTTCTAATTAATTAATGAAGTCTAAAATTATTCTAAAGAAATGTTGATGTTATAAATTGAATGAAAATTTTCTTCTTCATCTTTTTTTCAGGATAATTACACTTTATTAATAATTTGTGTAATATTTTAAGCTCATTTTATGATAATTAAAATATCAATATGATGAGAATGCAATGTAATTAAAGTACACATACAACCAACTCAGTTATAAATTTCTTTTCTAATTACACACACAAATTATTCATATTGAAATTGTTTTCATCATAATGATTAATAATTTTTTGAAATATTTAATATTAAACTGCTAACGAGCCTCGTGTATTCCATTCTGATTCTGATGATTCAAGTGAAAATATCGGTTCAAATGAAAATATAAAAGCTTCTCCAAAATCTCCAAAATTTTCTCCAAAAATCTCCAAAAACTGGTAACAATCTTTTATTTAAAAACACAATTACCAAACTGCTGATATATCTTGTTAGGTAAGATTTCAAAATTTAAAAAACAACACCAACCTACAAACTTAATTAGAAAAGTTATTTAATCCCAAAATATAGTCAGCATTATGAACGGTTTAAAATATTACTAATACAACACTTCATATCCATATTTAATATTCAAAAGGTGGGAAAAAAAAATAGTTGAAACTCTATAATTTTTTATACATTTGATATACAAATTTGAAATATTCTTCTAATACCAGCTAAGCTTAGGTGTTCAAGATGTTTTTATGAACAAATTACATTTCAAAATATGTTAACAAACTAAAAATTATTAAAAGAATATCAGACTTGACCAAAAGAAACTTAATAGGCGAAAAATACTGGCAGGTAAATATAGCGTCCCATAAATAATTGTGGTACTTGGCAATACTCAATAAACGAGACAAAGTAATAATTCCATTTTGAATAATCGTACTAAAAATGTCATGTACGTATATAAGTAGCAGATGACTCGGCAATGAAATAAAATAATGTAATAAAGATTTTTGTATTTTTAATTTATAAAATTTAAGAAGAAAAATTTCTAAAACTTTTTTGATATAAGGGTCGCACAGAATTGACATGTGAATCCCAACTTGAAAACTATCTACATTAAAGCTTAAGTAAAGCTTAATATCTATTTGATTTATAGTATCTAAATTTTAAAATATTGTCAGATCCATTTAAAAATTTCGATTTCTGTTTTAAAATCGATATTTCATCAATTTTAATATTGTAATATCGTGTATAAATTAAAAGAGAACCCGATTATTTTAAAAAATTACTTTGACACAATTAATTTCAAGTTCTTACATAAATTGACAATATAGTTATAACACTTGTCAACTTCTAACTCTACGAACACAAGTTTAAATATAGACTTTCCAAAATTTGAGTTCTTCAAAGATTATGATTTTAAGATTCATTAAATTAGGCACACTTTATTAAATTTTATTTAATGTGTTTCAATTTACTTGAAGATTTTTATGGAATGCATATAAAATTTTATGTGAATGAGTCTATTGACGTACTCCCATAATCAAAAAAACGGATTAGTTAATTTCTTAATAAATTTTTTATAAACATAATGTAGCCTGCTCACCATGGTGTCGAGCTGGCTACATACTGATAATAAAAAAATTAGAAACTCACAATTTTTTCATGCAATTTTTAATGTAAGGGCTTGGGCAGATACACAATTTTTTGTTTTGAATCTGTTTGATTGCTTATTTGTATTCCATAGTTTTATATTTAAGTGCACATCTAACTATATGGTCGCATAAAATTAAGCAATTAATTAACAGTTTTGTGTGTGCACAACGATTCTACAATCAAGCAGTAACTACAAAACTAAAAATTGCATATTTGCCTGGGCACAAAATGCGTAAAAAATATTTAAAAAATGTTATCCCTAAACATATGCAATAAAATATTTTTTCCGCACATTTTTGTTAGTAGTTCGAAGCTTACACTTTATTTGTATAAAGAGTCATTTTAATGGTAAAAATCTCATAATCCTAATAATAACAGAGAAAATTATCATGGATTAATAAGAATTTTCTATTTTTTTTAAGTGTATGCATAAATATGTATGAATGTATATATCTATGTACGCGTATTATGTTAGATAATCCCCTAGTAATTTGCTTTATTCAAGTAAAAGAAAAATTTTAAATTCATTAGAAATTTTCTAAAACAATAAACAGTTAACAACATAAAAAAACCCGCTTTCATTTTTTTTTATCTTTCCATAAAGATTTTAGTATACTTTACACCTTTGGTTAATTACGTAATTAAGAAAAATTATAAAAGAATTTATGTGCGGTTTGTAATATGGTTGAGTTTTTAAAATTCTTTTTAAACTTCAGATTAAATTTCTCTCTTTAAATTGAGTTCCAAACCACTTATCACGCTATTACATAATTTAAATTTGTATAGGTATATATAGACTCTCTCTGTACATTAAGTTAACAATGAGTTAATTTATTTGCTTTGTTAATATTTTACGTATACACAGACGTAACTTAATATTATGTAGATCTTGTTAATCTTGTGTACGGGAATTAACCAAAATTTTTTGTTTATACACACAAAATTACTATGTAAAACACTGAAAATAAAAAAAACATAACATATTTATGTATTACGAATACAGTAAAATAAAGTCAAATAGCATACATTAAAAATTTTTGGGGTTTGCTCTTTTTTTTTTTCATTAGAATTATTGAGATCAACAAATAAGAACAAGTAGAAAAACTCAATTTTTAAACATTGTCTTATAACATACGTAATACGTTGTAATTTTTGTAAAAAATTTATTCACAAAACCCCCCTTTATGTTTAACACAGTAAGTTCCACCCAACATAAATGGCTCAAACTAAATGACAAAATTGCATTTTCGTACAAGTAACTGTTAATAATTCGTATGAATAATTTTCTTTTTTATTAAATAATTAGTTTATACCCAAAACTCATCTTCATTTTCCACCGAATTTGAAAATTCTAAATATTTTTGCTAAAAAATAGAGGTATGTAGCGTAAGCGTATATAAAATATAGCAAATAAAATTGGAAACTAAGAAATTGTAGTATGAGCTCTTAAATGAAAAACAGTTGAGTTGAGGAATAAAATTTTTAAAACATTAATTGTTGCGTTAGTTGTTGCATTAGTCTAGATAGGAATTCAACTAACTGGAGGAACTTAATTTTTTTTCAGAAAACGTAACTCTTTCTTTCAAAAATTCAAATGGAAAAATGTCACATATGTAATTCAGATATTCTACAATAAAGAAAATAAGCAAATTATTGAAAGCGTAATATTAAAATCAAAAATATATTTGTAATCTAATTCATGCAAAATTTAGATAAAATCGAAGCTCACATAACAGTGTTTTATGTTTATTTTTGTGAGCCTCAATAAAATTTTGTAAGCCAAATTGTAAATTTCTTAACCAGAGTTTTAAAAGTATTTCAAGAATTAATAAAGAAAATCTACTGCTTCCTAGCTTACTATAAAAATATTTGATATTAAATACATAGATTAAATTTGATTATCAATTGATTATTATCTCATAATTTCAAAAAAATTTTCCAACTCTATCAGTTTTGAGATTTTTTTGAAAAACAACTTGAACTTTTCTACCATTAATGTCAAGGAGATTGAAATCAAAATCAAAAATTGCGGTAGGCATAAAGACCGAGTAAATATTTTTGTTAATATTTCATATTAAAATTTTTTTTTTCCACTCTTATACCTTTATTATTTCCTCAAACGTGTAATTTTCTTTTCATTTTAATATCATAGACATTATTGTTGTATTATGTAACATGCAACGAACTAAAAACGTTAAATAAACTATGTATGTATAATTAAATGCATAATAAAAGTAAAAATTATAGGAAATAAAAATTTACAAAAGAAAGTGAATAGACCATAGTGTGTACAAGAATGAAAAAAAGTATATATTTTTTATCTCTTCTTGTATGTTTTATGGAAATTTTTTTTATTAATATAAAAATTTTTTTATGTCAAGCTAGACTAGGTAAGCTAATGTACATAATTATATAATTGCATTATTCAGCTAAAAATCAACAATGAACATAGAAATTAGGAAGCACTTATTGTCACTTATTTGTTTCTTCTATTTGTTACTGTGCAATATTAGAAAATGGTCACCAAATTAAACTCAATATTTTAGGTAATTTTATATTTTTGCAAAAATTGTCATTTTATAAATTTTGCTCCCGAAGTTCTTTAGTGACTTTATTGTTAGCAAACATTTATGACAGCAGCAAATATAGAATTATTAAAATTTCCGAACCTGTACACAAAATTTATTAAATAATGAACAGCCCCATTATGAATTCCACTTGAAGAACTTTACGAGTTACGAACTTAACCACAACGTAGACTTTTAAATGATCACAAATTCCTTTCGTAAAGATTATGAATCTGCAATGGCCACACAATTTTTCGGAGTGCCAAAATCAGCATTTTATTTCAAATGTCAGATGCTTATTTATGTTTTTGTTGCTATTTAAGTACAAAACTTTTATAACAAAGGATATTTTTTAAAAACGGAGTTTTGCAATTTATTTTAGATTTTGAGTGTCTTTTTGAAAGTGAAAAAAAAATTGAAAACTTGAAAATTTATAACAACCGCTCTCTTTAAATTGCTTGTTGCGTGTGATTATTTTTTTAGTAGACTTTTGAGTGTTATTTTTACTTCGAAAGCAATTTATGATTACTCCATTACGAATTTATTATGTAGTAGAATTTTAGTATTTCGGAATTGAGAATATGAAATTCGTAATTTTCCGAACTTCTAAGCTACAAATGAAATTCATATAGGGCTGAAAAACTTCTAAATTTCTTTCGACCATATCATTTCAACTTTATTGTCATATCAGTATTTTACTTTAACATTTTTAATATTTTTAAAAAGGTTTGTTTGTTAGCATTAATTTTGATTTCTTACACAATTACTAATAAATAGTAATAAATAGTAATAAAAACTAAATAGTAATAAGTTTATTTAATAATCATAGAAAAATGTTAACACTTACACAGACAGTGATGCCATACACGAAATACAGCCGAACATTTACATTCCGAGCTTTCTAAATGTCAGAAACAAGTTCAAGAAGATCTTCTTACAGAGAGTACGAAATAGAGAAATTTTACTGTATTAACAAGTGAGATTTGTTAAGCAAGTAATTGCCCTAAGTTCTTTAGAATTTTAAGCATTTTTTTTATATTTACTGTTCATATACGCAAGTAACATAAAAAATTAATCAAAATATTTCAAAATACAAAGGCATTTGAAACTGGTTGAAATCTTCATCAATTCTTAGACCCTACAAATCCTACAGAAATTTTCAAAATTTGTAGATCCTACAAATGAAATTAAAAAAAAATTTTTAAATTTAAAGTAGATTTTCATTTTATTCAAAAAGAAAATTAATTTAATCCAATAAAATTTTAATAGGTTTTTTTTCGGAAATAAAGCGTAAAAATAAAATTTATTTCCGGAATTTTGGAATTAAAAAAAAATGGCGTTTTTATCAAATTCTTCTGGTTTTTTGCTTTTTTTTTTCTCCTTTTAAAAATAAATTCATATTTGATATCAACAAAGGTACCTAACCGGATTTTTTTGTTTTAATAATTAATCGAGTTGCCATCCCAAATTAAATCCTCATAAAATAAAATTATTTTTACACTTTTCTTGCATTTTTATTGTAAAGACCAACTTTTCACTCTAAATATTAAAAGTAAGAATAAAATTTTATTGTGAACACAAATTTCGATTCAAAACATTAATTAGAATTTATTTTTTATTTCGAAAACTCTTTTCGTTTATAATATTATTAAAAGCAATTTGAATTTCTTATTACCGCAGTTATACAAAAAAGGACTATAAATAGTTCAATTGCCGTTGAATTTGCTTTATTTTTCCCGTTTGTTTTCATAAAGTTTCACATGTACAGTAAAAGTTTAAATTAAAATTGCATGAAAAACAATATGAAAAAGGAAAAATAATGATAAAAGAAAGAAGAAAGGAAATTAATTTTATAGTTTTTACGTCATTCAACTATAAGTTCAATAACATCTTTAAGGATACCATCATTACAGGATACACGACGTATCGTATACCACGTTCATACTTATACTTCCACAATTATACATTTTTATATCACATACAATCAATTTATATTTGTTTTGATAGATAGATGTTTTTAAGGGGAAAATAAATCTTTTATGCACCGACCGTCATCAGTTGTTGACTTTACAAAGAAAAAACCTTTTTCTTCATTTCTTTTTTACTTTTTTTTCAATTGAACTCAATAGATAGCTATAAGTGGAAAACGATAAAGGCGAAAAAAGTTTTTTCTTTCTTTAAATCCTTTAGAATTTATAAAGTTCTTTAACACATACATATTTACCTACGTATAAGACATAAACCCTTTTAATCGAATACTTATAATCGTTCGATTGCGTTCTTGATAATGAGAAAGTCTTAAGTGTATATATTCGTTCGCTAACTGAAATCAATTTACGTTTCTGAAATTCAGATTAGATAGCATTCTGATAATAATCAAACTTTTGCTACCAGCAACACTGCCTTGATTACATCGAATTCAAATACGGTTCTAGCATTTGTTATTATAAATCATCTTTAAGAATTTGATGATTGATGAACTTTAGGATTCGACTTCGCTATTTTGATTGCTTTACTTATTTGATTTTAATTAATGGAAGTTACAATCGTCCAAATCCAGATATGAGATAGAAATTGTGATTCAAGCTGGTTGAGTGGAAGTTTTTCTATTGTATTAAAAAATATAATTTTCAAGTTATGATTGCATGTTCATCGGATCTTTAGAATCACTATACGTGTACATGTTTAAATATTTTTACATTGGTTACATACTTTGTTACTGCACATATTTTAATCTATTCTATTAAAAGTTAAATATCCTATTAGCCTATTCTGGCTCTATTATCCAGATACCTACATTTTACTACATAGAATTAAAATTCGAATACACGTAGAATAGACAATAATATAAACGATTAAATTATTTCGAATAAATACTAATTGAGAATACACTAAAAACCAAATGCTATTAAACAGTTTTTATAGCAACATCCCCATGGAACTTCTATATTAAAACGAGAATAGATAGAATTGGCCCTCTCAACTTTGTGATACCCAATTTGTAATCAAATGATGTTAATACAACATTTTGATTTTTTGTATAATCTGATACTTGTATATATCGTACTGTGCGACCTATAATAACAATTTAATATGTGAGGTAGAAAATTCTAAAACGTCAGATATAAGGACACATAAAATTTTAATAATGGTCATATTACCAAACTCTCTCTTTAGAAGGTGTATGGCTCCTGTCACTACCAAATAGATATAATCTGAACGACATTTATGGAACCGCTGCCTGCCCCACTGCCTCGGTCACATTCAATATAAATAATTTACTAGTATTTCTTTTTATAAACTATCTTTCAGTATTCAATGAAATTTTAACTCAATCAGTTTTTTAGTTATCGCTCATACGAAAGAACAAACACAGGTAAATTCACTCTGAAAATTATTTCTCATCGTTACAAGTGGAACAGCAAATTTACAATACCTTCTTAGTATGAGTACAAAAATCAATGGCCGGATATATTTACCAGAATTCTTGCAGAAGAATATTCGAATTAAAATTCTCTTAAACATTTATTGTTCTTTTTTTATTATTATTTGCGCAAGTTAAGTTTTTTTTCTATCATTTAAAATAACATACGCATGTACGTACATAATGTAAGCCATCCATAAATACAACAAAATTTGAACATAGTAAAAATTAAATCTAAGAGATGATCGATTATAAGGAGCAGTGTTTTATTAAGTTTTCATCATTTAGATTTTCACTATCGTTTCCTCCCGCTAACTTTCCAGCTTATTAAATTTACTCTACTACTTATCTTCATAGTTTAGTCTATTTTACACAAACAAAAACCTAATCACAAAAAAAAAAAGAGAAATGAAAAGAAAATTTCGTTTTTATTATTCGAATCAAGTGGTGGGTTTCTTTGGGTTTCTTTTTCTTTCATCGCATATTTAAAAAATGTAAACGTGACTTGGAAATCAGGAAAAACTCTATTTATTCTCTAATAATAATAAAGTTAGATATGACCTCGTTTTTTTAGTTGCTTATAAAACATTATTTTTTTTATTAAATTTAATATTTTAAATGATTTTAATAAAATGCTTCTATGCTTTATGCAAAAACAAGTTTAAATTGCACTTTTACTTACCGCATAACGATTATTTCCGCTCTAATTTAAGAAAAGTATTTTCCAACAAAAGAAAATGTTTTTATCAGCCAGTAATTTAAATAATTTAAATTATATATTAAGTAGACTTTGTCATTAATTTAAATAAAATTTTTATTGGACTAGACACGTCATTCGAAAATAATTTTAAAAGTCATAAGTTTTTATTAAAAAACTTTCGAGAAAATTTCCTTAATGAAAATTTTTTATATGAAAAAACCTGAATTAATCATTATTCCTTTGAAATTTTCTTTAAGTTGATAACTAACAGATCTATTGGAAAATTTTATATATTTCAAAAAGGTGATCCTTTTATAAGAAACCAAACAGAATATTTAATGCGTTTATTTACCAACCAAATGTTACTAATGAACTAAAACTAAATATTTTTCAGATGACCAACTTCCTATTTAGTTTTTTTTCATTTCTCTATAAAAAGGTTTTCATTTCTCTTATTGAATTAAAATTGTTTAAAAAAAAATATTGACTAAGCAGTTTATATACAAACTAACGAGTACATATGATTTTCCTTATTCTCTTTGTAAGGAAGAGAATTTCTTTAATGAGGACTTTAATAGTCTGACATAGGTACCTTAAATATCTAACAAAATTCAAAAATTTGAAAATCTTATGTTACATTTCATATATGTATGCAATAATAAAAATTTATATACAAAAATTTCAATAAGAATGAAATCTAAATCTAGAAAATAGCTCCCATATATGAATTTCAATCCCTATATGTGGTAAACACATCATGGTTCTCTAATTGTCATTCGTACAGCATATTGCGTCCGTTGTTAAAAAATTCATTTTAATACTGAATTTTGAATAAAATATTTCATTTATTTTACTGTAAATTGCAGATTTTTCAAGGAAACCGAATAAAAGCAAGAGCACATTTTCCTCTCTTACCGGCATAGCAACTATTTCCAACTTATTGCAGCTCCCTACATTTTAGTCTGCAGTATTTGAAATATAAAACTGGCAATATCCACAAAGGAATTGTAATGCGGCCGAGTACCACGCAATAACTAACACTATCCCTACAAATCGAAAATTGTGTTATTGATTCTTATATTTTGCTTTTCTTTAAAAATCTTTTATTATTACTAAATGTGGGCGTTCTTTAATTGGAAAAAATTTCAATGATATTTCCAAAAAATTTTAAATCCTTTTTTATGTGTACGTCATACGGAACTTGCTAAACCTTTTTATTTAATATTTTCTTTTTTTTTTTAAAGAAGAGATAAGACACTAAATTTTTCTATATTTCTCTTTATTTTTTTCTGAAAATTGATTTTGGTGCTATTTTTGGCTCTATAAAAAATTAAATTGCTTTAAAAAGCATTCGAAGGAAACTAAAATAATTTTTCGTAGTAATTTTTTATATTCCTTGAAGAAATTTATCGTATTTCACACTTAAAACAAAGGATAATCTAAATAAATTTATTTCCTTCCGATTATCTTGAGGGCAACGAATAAATATATCGTGACTTTGAGAAATAAACAATTCTACGCACATGCATACATATATGGTTAAAAAAAATATTCTGTATTTTATGAAAATTAAAAGTAAAAGTTTAGTATTTTAAAATTTTAAATTACAATTTTTTCAAAAAGTTTCAAATAAACTCAAATGAAAATGTTTTAAGAATTTCTAAAAAAACAAAATGTTGTTACAAATTCGTCATCAAAACCATTAGGACTAAAAGTTAATAAGAATTCCCCCGAAATTTCATTTCACTGATTTATAGAACGGCATACGATGTCAAAAGTGTAAACCAATAATTTTGATTTTGAAAATTACATGTGGAACATATTTTTTAAGGTCAAGAATAAAAGAATAAAGGACAATTTATTTTAAAAGCAAATCCTTTAAATGAACGTCATTGAAATTTTTGCATAAAATAATTTAATGGAAAGATATCGAAGATGCTATCGTAAATGTTACACAATAGTTGAAATTAAAATTAGAAAATTTTGTAATAAAAATCATTATAATTAAGGAATTAAAGGCCTTTTAAAAATGTTTTACTTGAAATAATAATGGTCAAATGCTTTCTTTGAAGTGTCTGGCCAGTCGGAACACTGTAGGCCACAATAACTAGAATTTGAAAACTACGATGTTTCTTTATAAGTTTAAAATTACCAATACAACCAACACATTGTCGGATATTTGTGTTGATAATAATCGGTCACTGGCCCATTAGCAAAAATATGACTAGGCGTTACAAAAAATTCCTAACGTGCCAATTTGGGCATACCTAATTTTTCTAAATAAAACTGCAAGAGCTTACGTATTTTAAGGCGATTCGTGGTCCTTAATCGATTTTGCTGCGGGCTACGTTTGTATGATTATATGTTAAAATTTTAACATAAAAACCCAGAAATATAAAAGCCTATAGCAAAATTGTATAACAAAAAATCATAAAGTTTTTTATAATTTAAAAAAAAAAATGTAACAATAAAAAATTAATGAACCAAATGCCCAGACTAAATTCAATTTTCATAAAATTTTCAATAATTTTCTCACCATCAGTCTCTCTAGAAATCTATAAATACAATAACTAATCAAATTTGTTAGGCATAAAAAGAAAAATTCAAACTTTTTCGAAAAGTTTTTTGCAAAATAGAAATTTTCATTTTCACTCTTTTTTTTTCTTACAAAAAAAAAAAAAAATAAAAGTTTCTTAAATTTTTCCTTTCAAATGTTTTAATTAATTTAATTTAATTGTATCTTTATTATTTATTCATTCATTTAATTTTTAACCCTTATTTTTATATAGAACGTTCATTTTATTTTTTAATTTTTATTTTATCCTTTTCACAAATTGCTCATAATAATCCTAAATAATTTTGCTCTTTTTAATGGACACAAAAAATGGCAAATATTTATTTAAAAACAAGAAAACAAAAGATGAAAAATAACAAAAAACCAAAAAGTAGATATGTGCGAAATAAGGATACAAATGGGAACATTCGACGATACTGGAAAAAAAAAATAACATTAATATGATTGTATTTGTAGAGGGCTTAATGTGCATGTTATGAGAAGAAAAAACACAATATGACAAAAGCACACAATGAAAGAAATACAATTAATGAATAAACAAAAATTATTTATTTACTAAAGCGACTTAGGTTAGGAATTTTGCACGCGATTCCGCAAATATTTTACATTGAATTGTTGAGAGATAACGTTTATAATACCAAGATATTTTAATTTTACACTCACAGTATTAATTAGCTTGTTTATTTTGTGTGATATCAAAAATATGAAATCTCATAGTTCAAAAGCTCTTCACAATGTCGCAAGTTTCAAATTGTAAAAGTACAGTTTTTAAGACGCAGTAGAAACGCAAAAATTTCAATTTACAAAATATGGCCGATTTTATTTAGCAAAATACTGTACAAATTATGTATTACACAATAAGAAAAGCCGAGTCTTAAACTTTTCACAAATTCCCCCATTAAATGAATTTTAATTAATAAATTACTTAGACGTATTTAGTTATCTGCGACTTCTGAATGTTGAGTTTCAAATGGTTTTCCTTGATTTCAAATGATTTTCGTATGATTTCTGCTTTGAATACTATCAAATGGTTTTCCATATGACTTTCATTTGAAATTTTATAACTAACACGAGGATAATCCAAGAAAGGCATTGCAATATTTTTTGCGAATACTGGCTAAGCAACATAGCACGGAAATATACGATTTTCGAGTCTAATTCAGAAATATACACTAATTTTAATTTAAAATTTTGAAAATAATTTTGTAATTCTATAACAGTGTCTATTTACAAGTATGTTTCCAGAAATGGTTCAATCACAATGGCCAGTATTATTTTTATAATTTTTTTCATTTTTTATAAAATTGTATGATACTGGAATATCCTAAAGTTCCGTGTCTAACGCTTTTTCCGATATACTTCCTTTTTATTGTATGGGAGCCTAAATATATAAACATATTACGTGTATGTACATCCTTTTTTAAATGATATAATAAAGTTTAATACTTAATTATAACAATAACATTTGATATGGCTGACAATAAATTAACGATGTTTTGTGGGTATTTACAAAGTTACCTTTATTCTTATATTATTTTGTTACGGGTGTTTTAATCAATATGACCTTTTAAATTTATATTTTTAAATTATTTTTATTCGTGCATAGCCAAATTCCCACGAACTTTAATTAATAAAAAATGCTAAATATATATATGTATGTATACATATGTATATAGTTGAAAATTGATGTTTCAAAATTTAATTTTCAAAAAATTAAGATGCTTACCTGCTAAATTTAAATTTCATTAAGACCCACACCCATTTGGTTACGATTAAAAGTCAAAAGTTCTGCTGCTCTGCTCTATTTAATTTTCAACGTAAAATTACTCTAGTATTAAAACGGTGCAAATAATAATTAAGCATTCGAAAAAATATTGGAATCGGAACCGACATCTGGAAAAGTATTGAACTAGGAGCAGGACTAACCTGCCTAAATTCATGTTTCACAACAATAAGTTTAATAAAAATTAGAAAATTTAGCAAAATTTAAAGTAAGCAAATGAAAAGACCATTTCCTATGTAGTTTACATCCAATCTAGGCTGAAGAACATTTAAGCATTTTCCAATTTAAATGTAAGTTAAATGTGCACATCAATTTTGTTATATTGGCTTGATTATCCTTCCAAGTTAACTTCTCTTTAAATAATATAATTTATAAATGAACGATAAAATATTTTTTTTGCTTGTAATACTTAGTAATCAAAAATGCTTCAGTTCTCACTGAAATAACATAGTATAAAAAAGTTTAAGTAATTCAAGTCACAAATACAAGAACATTTCTTTTACCCAAGAATTACATATGTACCTATAATTTTGAATCAAATCACAAAATTCTAATTCATTATTAATATTGAAATTCCTTTATACATAAAAATTCGTGTCCAATTACAAAAAAGCACTCCAGTCTTTTCTTCAACATACAATATTGCAGTTTTCCTTCCAACTGTAGAAACATAAACTCATGAGAGAATGTTTCATTTACCCTCTTTTTTATTAACTCACAATGGAATATCGGAATGTCATTTTTTGAATACCAAATTTTGAGTAGTACCCCAATAACCTACACAGTATTCAATTGGAATTAAAAATATTATGTTTACTTTTATAAAATAAAAAAAATGACCATACAAACCACACTCAAAAATTATAGGAAAAAAATAATCTTTTTCTCTCATCTTCATTTCAGCATATTTTTTAAGTATTATATTTCAAAAATTGAGAAAAAATATGCTTATTAACTTTAATTTGTCCAATCTTTAGTGATTTAAAGAACAATTTTTACTCAGAGTCTCAGACCTCTTTTCAAAATTATGTAAACTTGATCAATGAAAAAGTTGGTTCAGGTTCAATTGTTTCTGTGTCTGTAAACTGTTTGCAGAGAAAAAAATTTTAAGGAATCTACAATTCAAATTTGAATTTGAACTTGAACCTGGCTCCAGAACTGAACTCAACATGCAAACCGTTTTCCAAAATAAAATCCTAATATGGAACTCAACAAATTTCTAAAATTTTAACTGAAATCAGTGTCCGAACCAAAAACTTTTCAAGATTTCTTAAAGGATTTAGAGAGGATTAAACAAAATCCATTTTCTAAGAAAACTTGGGAAAGAAATTCCCTTAATCTTATCCTATTTCTGAGTTTAATTAATTTTTTAAAATTCTAAACTAAAATGTACTTTTTTACAATCCATTTGCTGGGTTTCAATTAATTTTTTTTGATGTCAAATAAAAAAAAAAACAAGAAATATTTTTTTTCATTTTTACCTTAATTTTCCGCTTTAAAAAATTTCAGAAGGATGTGTAATAACAATTTTTTTTTTCAATTTTTACCTTCCAATTTTACTGTCATTTGCAGTTTTAAAAATTTTGTGTTTCATGCGCATTGAATTTTTTTTTTCTTTTTTTTTGAAACGAAAGTAAAAAATTACATTTCCTAAATATTCCGGCTAGATTATTTCCTTTTTTTCAATAGGTAAAATAATTTTTAAATACAATTTTTACCTGAATTATAATTCGAATAAGTATGGCTTGTGTCATATTCAAACATTAGTTAATGGAAATTCCAAATTTGAATATGGTGATCAAAAAATTTTCGATACACAAAATACGTCTGAAATATGTACGGGACGTCGAAGCTAATGTAAAACGAATTTTGATCATGAGATAACGAAGAAAGCTTTCTTATGCTATTGTATTCGACAAGGCATTTACGATTGCAAACTTTATGTATAGTTATACCTATACCTATATGGAACTCAACAAATTTCTAAAATTTTAACTGAAATCAGTGTCCGAACCAAAAACTTTTCAAGATTTCTTAAAGGATTTAGAGAGGATTTTTCTATATAGTTATACCTATTATAGATAGTTATACCTCTTATTTGCACAGTATAGGGGCTCCTTTGAAAACAAAACCCAAATAAACTTTAAATTTCATATAGTTTGACATTTTTCAGTGACACAATATGAAAATACCTAAATTAAAAAATTCCCCTTGCATTTTTAAAATAACCAAAATGCTCCCTAAAAAAAGGCAATTTTTTCGATATACTTTCATAAATTGGAAATCCTTCTTCGCTCTATAAAATATCGGGAAAATGAGATCGTATTCTTTGTCAAAACAAAAAATTATTTTCAGAAAAATACAAAATTTAACATGTTTGAACACATTGACTGTACCAAATAAAAAATTAAACTTATGTGATTTTCTCAATTCAAGTAGAATTTTTCATTTAAAACACAAAACTTCAGTGCTGATAGAGGTTTTTCTTTATTAAATCTTAAGTATATTAAGAAAATAAAAAAAAAATAAATAATTTTCCTTTTTTTTTTATTTTTATTTTTCGGATGTAAAGGTATAAGAACCTACATCAATACAATATCCTTTTCTTTTCAATATTTTTTATATCCTTCATAAAATAATACGAAAAAAAATTAAACTTCCTTTGAATTTTCAATTGACATTTTTCATTTCGTTTACTAACTTAATGATTTCGTAAATTGATTTAAGAAATGAATAAAGTCCATGGTATAAAAAAAAAGAGGATTTTTAAAATTCCAGTCGCACAGCTCTTAAATAACCTGCTTCGTTTTTTGAGTCTTTTTCAAAAAGCATCAGACGAAAAATTAAATAAGAATCTTATAGAATATTTCAAGTTGTCATTTTAAGGGGCGGCATTTATACACAAAAGTTGACAAAGATTTCATTTTATTTTTTTTTTTTTACAGTTTAAATTCATGTGTTTTTTCACTAAAATAGTAATTGTGTAGTCCTGTGTAGTCATTTTTAAAATACTTGTAATTTTACTTTTACTTATTAATTTCATGTCTAATCTACCCAATTTGTTTTACAAAAAAAAGGCATTTTATATTTTTCACTGGAATGCTACGTAAGTAAACGCATCGAAAAACAAAATTTCAAATGTGTCACTAAAATACAATTTTCATTTTGGTTTTCTTTTATTCTCAAAAGGAAAAAGGATATTTACACTTGAAAAAATTCACATGAAAAATTATTAATAAATTTAAAATTCCGTTGCCGCCATAACCACCCCCACCCCTGTCTTCTTCCTCCCTCCCCGAAAAATAATAATTTTTCATAATTTTTTAGTAATTTGGGAATTTTTTTCATTAAATTTCATAAGTTTATTACTTTGTTATTTAATGAGAAACCAAAGACTTTAAAATATTTAACTAATTGGTTTCTTCAACTAAATGGTTGCTATTTATTTGTATTTCATATTGTTGATTTTAAAGCCTATTGCAGATTGATTTTTGCAAAAATATTAAAAGTATACTGACCAACGATTAAATTAGTAAATATTACGAAATTTTGATTATTTGTGGATGGCATTTGTAAAGGAGGCGTACTCTTCATCTTCCTCAATGATGCCATAAGAATTATTTAATTTAAAAAACGAAAAAATTGACAATATTTGAAGTGATAGTTTTACTATAAAACTTCTCATTTATACTACGAACCAATTTGATGGTCGCGGTGCATTGTTACCCCTTCCTTGCAATCCACAATCTACAACCTAAATACTTATATACATATACATACGTAAGTATAACACTCTATTTCACCTTCTTTGTTTTAATATAGAATTTTAACGCAACGTTAACTTGCACACTTTATTATTATTTTAGATGCAAAATCAAGTCAGCACCTCGATCATCGTTGATCTTTTGGTTAATGACATGCACACGTTAAATAAATTGTGTTGTGTTCATTTTACTTACATGAATTTATGTAACTCATAAAAGCAATCAATATTCATTTAAAAATAATTTTTATTGTCAACCACACCACATTGAAAAATTATCTTCGACAAAATTACTTTAAAAAACAAAAAATTTAAAAAAAAACAAACGAATTTTACAATAATTATTATTAACATGAGAATTGCTTCAAAATGAAAGCGACATATATGTACACACATACATACATAAATGCATACATACATACATGTATTAATATTTTTAATTTCCCAAACTCACAACTACATACTTACGAGTATATAACGTACACAGAAAAAAAACATGAAAAAAAATTTTTTTTTAGAACAAACTTTACACTTAATTAAGCAGATGAAAAAATAATTGTATGTGAACTCTTAGCAGCTGTCAAAACAAATAAAAATCCTAATAAAATATTATCTTTACATACAAATGGTTAGGTGTCCCAACACAACACACATACATACGTATTGTTATTTAATAAACAATTGCACGAGAATTCACTCATACATCATAAAAAAAATTAATTCTAATATTGCATCATCTATAATGACTTGAGATAGTCAATGTTGTACGCCAAGCTTAATTATTCTTATACATTGTACATTGATAATAGCTATATCTTTAGAATTGTAATACAAAATATGTACACGTACATGAAAAAAATAGTAGATGGGAAACACACTTGGGAAATTCTTTGTTTAAAAATAGATTTATTAAGTCTTTAATTTCTTAAACAACGCAAACTTGTCTACAATGTGAAATTGAAAAATAAATTTTAATAATGGGCATAATTAATTTCAAGGTATCATTAATGAAAGATATCGATCAACGTAGATGCGACTACAAAATACAGTAATTTCTCGAATAAAATCACCCCCATACAGAAAAATTCGATATAAGTTTGAAAAATTTTTAATGCCATTCCCTCACTTTATTTCATTTTAATCTGGTAAAAATCATGTTTTTTTATAAATAACACAAAATTGAAGATTTAATTTTTTTGCATAAAAAATTGTTGTATAAATTTGCTTTGAATCATTTCGGCTATAGTCGTTAATTTTCAGTCCCAAAAACAACTTTAGTCGAGGAATTACTATATATAGCTTTCCATTGCAATAGTATTTATGTACATATCGTTAGCAGAAAATAGAAGCAGTTTCTTTTTTAACACCACTTTGTAACAACGTTATTACTAATAATACCATAACAATTCCTATGTTGTCTGATTGCCTAATACGAAACTCTGTTGAGCAGTTGATTTGATGAAGAAAACAACCATCTTATAGGCCGCATATTTAAAATTTCAATCTTATAGGCCGCATATTCAAAATTTAGAATCGAGTGCAAAACTGAAACATTAAAGATCAGATCATCATTTCCAAATTAAAACTTGCATTCTGACTCTGAATACAATTACTTAGCAAACTCAGAAACAAAACAGTGCTTATCCAAATTATTGCTTTAAGAATAAGTATCGTTGTCTAATTGTCCTTCTGAAATTTTTGTTACTGCTGGTTGCTAACAATAAAATTCACGTTCCCAAACCCATTAGTAGGAAATGCAATTAGTTTTTTGATTTTGCCACTACGTCAAAATATGATTTATTTTTTAAAATCTTTGTTTTCTAAATCATTTGTACTAAATTTTAAAGTTCAAAAGTGTTTTCATAATTATCAAAAAATTTTAGTCTAAACATTTTCATTTTGTTAAGGATTAAAAATTTAATAGAAAATTTTAAACTCTTTTATATTTGGGGCTAATTGTAAAGATGCAAAACCACAAAAATAAAAATTTTTGTTCCATAAAAATTATTTTAGAAATTTATGAGCTGCCATAGTCTTAACAATATTTACAATAAAAAATTTCATAAAAAATCTATGCCAAGAAATACAAATTAAAATTCAATATTGAATAAATTTCGGGTTGACGAATATGCCATAATATACAACTTTCATTATGGTGGTCCCTATGTGCATAAAATCAAATTAAAAATATCAATAAAAATTATTGATTTTACGAAAATAGAAAGAAAATTTGTAAAATATTTTAATGATAAAAACGAAGGTTTTCGAAATTCTAGTTATAAAATTATGCCAGAATAATTACATAACATTTGCAATAGCATGCAAATTCATACACATATACATAAATAAATTAATATGTTTGTACCAATATATTTTAACACACCCTGAATCATAAAAACAAAATTAAATGGAAAATTACAAACCTTTTTTCCATTGAACTTTAATGAGAAAAAATATTAAAATAAAAAAATAAAAAAAACACAAAAACATTTTTTTATTTTCTATTTTTCAACGTTACGTAACTCATAATAAATTTTTTTTTTCGAATCCTTTTTAAGGATAAAAAACATTTTTATTATAAAATTCACATAAAGGTGCATGAAACAAACAACAACGAAGAAAAAACTAATGCATTTCCATGCTTTAATGCAAAGCTAACCAAAAAAAAAAGTCAGGAAGTGATTTTTCAAACCACAATTTCAGACTTTGATTTATAATAAAAAAATTGGCATTCCTATTGAAAACAAAATTTGATAATTTTTTTTTAAAATCAATAAATATTTTAGTATGAATTGAATATCTCGTTTATGAAGAGCCAAAAAAAAACAATTATGGAAAAAAGCACTTGCTGGCTAAATTTTGAAAGCGGAACTTTCCGTAATGCAAGTTTTGTTGGACCACAGATTTATATAGTAGCAAATATAAATATCTGGGCTATGAAAGTCGATTTTAGTGCATTTTATACAAACAATGCAGTTGATCAAAATGCACTTGAAAATTTCAGGATAGACCTAGTATTTAAAAATAGAAGCAGCATATGGAAGTCAAAATTTTATTGTATTATATAATTTTGCATAAAATCAGGCGAAATCTTAGAGTAATAATTTTAAAGAAATGCACACTAACATAAAACTTGAATTGCATTGCCAATTACTTTAGTTAAGGCATAAATTTGTGCTTTTTGTTAAGAAGACGATCACTGTACAGAAACAGGAGATCGAAATTTTTTTTCCACAATTAACACACAATTAAATTTCGAAAATTATAAATCATTTTTTTTATTTAAATGTGTTAGTGGTTTACTGGAACGTGAAATAGAAAACCTAATTATTTCCTATATACAAAATAAATTTATAAAATTAAAGAAGTCGATTTACAACATTATTACATTCCTTGTATCTAAAAACCTTTCTATTGAAACAAGAATAGAAACAAAAATATTGTCTGCCTTACAAAAAAAACTTTAGTACCATGTAAATTACTGACTTTTCTTTACCTAACTAGACAATTATTGCTTTTTCGACATTACACACTTTTTTTGGGATATGCAAATTGCGAGATATGAAAAAAGGCTACACACTTTATGTGAGTTAAGCATGATTTGATGGTGACGGTTTTAACTTCCGAAAAGAAATCAAATTTTTAATTGAAACAAAACCTTCTCTTAATGGTTACTTTTTTGTTTACAATAATTTCAACCGTTTCTAAACTTGTTTATGTGAAATTATAATTGTTTAATTTATACAAGCAAATTTCAAAATTTTTTATTAAAAATTTAATAACTAATTTAATTTAAACTTGATCGAATCCTAATTTATCAATGGTTGGTAAGCCTAGGTTAAAAATTTATTAAACTAAGTTATCGCTGGAGCATAGCTACTTCAACACAGAATTTGACAGTAAACCACCAGTTTATATATATCTACATTTCAGACATTTATTTTTTAGAGTTACAAACAGAGTCGTAAATTTTAAAAATCTTTGCGGAAATCCAGTCATGCGGATTTCGAATTATCACAAACCGAAAACTTTAATATTCACATCTTATAGTATACAAAAAATAAAACAATTATGCACAATTAAATATAAAAATATATCCAGGAATTTTTTAAAACCCTTTCATGCAATATGTCGATAGATAATATGCCGAAATATACTTTATTTCCCGAAATATTGCAATACAATTCTTTGTAATATGAATGTAGATTTTTTCTACATTAATTGCAAAATATTTTAAAATTTTTTCTTATGTTGCATAGAGGATTTTTCCCACAAGCTCTCAATGTATTACTATTTAACAGGTCGTCGTAAATAACAAAAGCAATCATGAAGAATGTCGTGATTCAAAAATTACAATATGCATTCAGGCATTAAACTACAATAGCATAATATAAGAAAATGATGAAAACTTTATTTTCTGCCCCATTTCAGGTCATTGAATTAAATTTTTTTTTATAATAATACATAATAAAGAGAAGGGTTAACAACCCCTTTCCCCCATCACAGTTTTTATTTTTTATTAAAAATTTTGTTGAAAAAATAAATCTCTACTAACAACCTCCCAGCAAATGTTTTAAATGCAATTTTGTATTCGTCGTATAAAACAATTAAAATAACAACAAAACCTATTAAATCCTCTCTTATAACAGTTATAAAAATTCAAATATACATACATACATGATATATATATACATTATAAGTACATATTAAATTTTTATAAAAACGAAAAATTTTTCGTGTAACGGAAACTTTGTTTATTACTTCCTTAATTACAAATTTTTATAGGTACCCCAACATATTTTAGGTCTAAGTACAATCCACCTTTACTTTCTCATTTCATTCATGACTCTTACACCGTTCCGAGTGTATGAAAAGGGAAAATAAATCATTTAACAATTATTTATAACTTTTATTTTAATCACTTTTACCTTTCCATTATGAGCTGAAATTATTTTTCATGTTGAATGAACTTTTAATTTCATTGGGAAAAACAATAAAATTTTTTTTTTTTTAATTTTTCGTCTTATTAAAAGTAATTAGAATACTTTTTTCACATTTACTTTGTAGTTTGAAATTCTTATAAAAATTTTTATTTAATTTTTTTTTTCACTATTTTAAAATTATTTGGAAAATTTGTTTTCTTCACCCACTAACACAAAACTCAATAATAATTTCTTTAACAATTTGTTTTTGTCTTTTCCGATTCAATAAATTTTAAAGTAATTTTAAGGTATTGGTATACCTTATTAGGAAAATTATAAAAAAAAAGAGGTAGAGTTGTTAAGGTCATGGTGCAAAAACTTTTATTAAGCAGGTGAAACCAATTTATATATATTATTGGAATAGAGTGTGTGAACTACTCTAATTTTGAAATTTGCCATGACTTTATATAATATTTAAAAATTTACGTTTATAACAATTACTGTAAAAAGAAGCTGTATGCTAAGAAACTATAAAGTAATGAGAAAAATTAAAAATATTTTGTTAGCGGACTGATACTTTCATTATTACAGAACTCTTAAGTTATTTTAAATTCTCAGTGCGGTTAACTGCATTCCAAAAGAAAGAGAATTGTGAAAAATTCATGAAATAATAAAATTAAATTTAATGTTAATTTATTGCATAATTTATCCTAAAAGTATGCAAAACAATTTCAGAGTATTAAATTCTTATTTAATCAAGAATGAAATTTAATTTATTTATTTTATTTGAATTAGAAAACTACTTTTATTCCTTTTTTAATAAGAAATAAATTCTAAATTCTGAAATTCTGAAATTTCAGAATTTAGAATTTATTTCTTAGAGAAGTTAGAATGAAATAGCATTTTCCACCCCTAAAAATATGCAAATATTTTTGTGTATTATGTAAAATGACATATTAGCTATGTTGACATTTTCTTATGTATCTTAATGAATATAGTTTTAACTCAAATAGCGTGTTGATATAGAAACTTCCTACAGCAATTTTATGTAATTTTAGAAATAAGTTAAACAAAATTCTTTTGATAAACTTCATTAATTAATTTTAATTTTGCTTTATATAATTTGGGAAAAAAAATTAAATTCGGCAACTAATTTTAAGGTATTTGTTTTAATAGTAAAAATTTTTTTCTATATCAATCGCCAGATAAACGAATCATCTCAAAATCTGAGAATTTTTACGACTCGAAATCCAAATAAGATGGAAGATCAAAATTTTGTTGATTAAAAGACTGTTACTTTAATTTTAATACAATAAATAGCCCCAAGCAGGAGCGTTCAACGAACAATTAAACATTTTTCATTGTATAAAATATCCTATGGGACGGTGTAAGGCATTTTTTTTAACAAAAAAATTCATAAATATTTTGATTTTTCTTTTCTCTTTTGGATTTTCCTCATTTTTGCCATTATTTTATTCATATGATCTCTTTTTTTACACTCCCTTTCGAACTAAAAAGGAAAATTAAATTCAGCGTGTACATACTCGTAATATATAATGAGCGTGAATAAATAACAACAAGAAAACAAAGAATTGTCATACGTCACATTCCCATTTATAAAAAACAAAACAAAAACAAAGTTAAAATCATCACCAATTATTACAATGACATGACAGGCATACTAACTTATTACATTTATATTTAAGCAATATGTAAATATATATGTACATATAATGTGCATATTTACATTGAATTGAGCGGTATTTTTGACACAAAGTGATAACTGCATTCAGTCTAAATTTTTATCATAAAATATAAATTTTACTTTTCTTCGAAGGGCAATTGTTGAGTTAACAATTTCACTTTTTAATCTATTATAAATATACGAATTGCAATGGTATACGAAATTGGTTGATCTTAAGTAAATTGGTACACACGCTAAATTTGACATGCGGAACATGTGAAATTACGAATTTCAAAATTTTATTATGCTGAAAATAATTTCCAAAATTTTATTAAGATAACACGAATTTCTGTTCGTTTCTCAAAAAACCTATTTATTGCGGGACATTTGTATTTAATGAATTCGTATGCCGGACGTTTATAAACATCAGTGCAGCCAAATGTACCATTTTCATGTTACTTGTACCATTTTTTAGATGCTTGTACCAACACAAAATGTTTACTTATCATGGTACGCTAAATATACCATTTTCGAATCAGTTTTTTTTAAAAAGTACCATTTCTTTCTCTATTGTACTATAGCTTTAGGTCTTCTGTACCATTTTTTGAAATTCAATGCAGCCCCGACAAGCATACACAAATTTTAGAAATTCTTATACTTTACAGTTGTTCGAATACCATTAGGCCGCAAAAATAATTACAAAAAGCATAATGAAAAAAAAATTAGACCAAATGTATACTTATCATGTTTTTGTAAAAATACCACAGAAATAATAATAACAATAGTATATACAAAAATATAAAATAATATTTTGTTCATAAATATATTAAAAATAATACAAAACCAAAAAAACCATAAAATCTGAAGTCATTCAACATCAAAATATGAGCAACTATATAGCTACATATAAGAGCTAATACAATAGTACTTATTTAGTACTTGATAGTATCTTTGAGCTTTACTCTTACTCTTACTTACTTATGAATATGTATATATGTATATAAATTATATAGATGATTACAATATAAAGTCATGAATGTATTTAGAGCTTGATTGCGAAAATACTATTCACAATAGTCATTCTATACATACGTAATAAATTATATTGTGAATATTTCACGTTCATATACACACTAGATTGATAATCTTAACTAAAATTGTATGAAATATTTACTGTAAAAAAATAAAAACCAAGTATTGTGAAAATAAGCCGATAAAAATTTCGATGAATCTTCACTACTGCTTTTTGTTTTTTGTGTGATATTTTATTTTTAAATTAATTTATAATAAAGAAAATAAAAAAAAAGTTAATTGAAAAATAATTTATAAAGAAATTTTTATCGATTCGTTACCACATTCTTTTATTTTAATATTTTTATATTTTACTGTCGCATAGGTTTAAACCTTCGAACATTTTCAACTACATTTAGTTATAAGCATTGTGCCATAACGCGTTTATTATTAATGTTGGAATCGCGAATTTTTTTATTAAAAATTAAACGTTCAATCTCAAAATAATAAAATTTATTGTTGGACAATTAATTCGGTACAAATATTCGGTGAAATATCGATGCAATTGAATTGCAATAAATTATTAATTAAATATTTTAAAAATTGTTTGTTATTTTCAATTAGAGTTACACGATTATAATAAGAAAATCAAGAAAAAACATCGGATTCAGAACGAAGATCTATTTCATTTGTATGTTATAAAGTGCGTGGATTATAAGCAAAAACCACAGGAATTTTTTCGTAATTTTTGGATATATTATGGGTGGAATATTTTAAAATAATAAATTGGAATAATTTTGTGTAAATGAGAAAAAAATACTTCAATCTTTTGAGTATTTGAGTAACCACGAATAAAATGAAGAGCTATGTGACTCCAGACTGGAGTATTGTTGAATAAATTGTTTTAGTTTCTTACCTACACCATTACATTTTGTAGAGTAATGAATAAAAATTCGCATAATTAATTAAACTTTTGTTAATAATTAAATTTATGAATATTAAAAAAAAATTACATAACTAAATTTAATATAAAAAATTTAAATTAATTTTAACGTGTTTTTATACGTAATGTGAATTTAATAAAAAATTTAATTTAAATTTTATAGAAATTTATTTATTTTTTTTCCTAATTATTGAATGCATTTATAACGCGTTAATTGAATTATTAAATTAATATAGTCATTGTTTAAAATTATTTTTAACTTTTTTAATATTTAATTAATGAAATTGAATCAGGTTTTGCTGGATAATGCTCTTAATTTTATTTAATTTTCGTACTACTGAACTAATAGTAATTTAATATACTTAAATTATGCTATAAAATAAAGTACCTATACAGTAAGAGTATAGGTTTTATCCGAGCATAAGGTTGTTTATTTTCTACATTTCTGCAATTATTATTCATGAATACCACGTTAAACAAGTAAATATTAACTATACCTTGTAAAAGTGCATAGAACATAACGCCTTTAATATAGTATTCTGAAAATATATCTTCAAAATGAAATTGAATATTTGAAATAAATTCGACGGTTCCGCTATTTTTATTTCAGGAAAAAAATGAGATTATGCTTAATTTTCTTGTGAAGCATATAAAAACTTTGAAATTTTCACAACATTAATATAGTCCATAAAATTTTTCTAAAATTTGAGAAACCACCCGATACTTGTAAGACTATTTCGATAAATTTCATTTCACAATAAAAATACATTAAAATGAATCTTTTAGTTTTAAGATTTACATGCGAATTTTAAACGCAGGATTCAAAATTTTCTTCAAATTGCTTCAGTGTCCAAAAAGTTTTTATTTGTGAATGTGATATATAAAAAAATATAGGACTCAACGCTCTGGTTCGAGCAGGAAATGTATATAAAGTGATATTATTTTTCGAGTAATTATTAAAATTAAAATCAATTGGCAAAAATTAAATACATTTATGACTTTCCCAAAAAAATAAATATTCAATTTTCGTAGTTGTCGGTTTTATTTGCTTACACATCTGCCGTTTATCAGCGTTTGTCAATCTAAGTTACAATCAAAGGAATAGTTAGTACCATAATTTAAAATTGAATTTTGAAAACTGAAAGAATAAAATTTGCCTGTTTTTTACCACTTCTTCCTAAAAGAAAAAATGGGAGTTCTAACTAGTCTGGCTCTGTCGATCGATTTGTATTTATAAAAAACTTTTACTTATTTAGAAACTTATTATTGCAGAAAAAAACTTCTACTTATCTTCACACTCTTTAAAAGTTAAAGCATTTTGAAAACCTAAAAATGCCACTTTTTTCACAATTATTTTTTGTATCAAAACAAGAAATATTTTTAATTCGCAAACACAAAAAAAGTTCTCCCTGGCTTATAGCGAAATAGTATAATCAAAATTTTGAGTGACAAAATGTTCGTTGAAATAAACAGTTATCTTACACTCCTTTTTTTCTCAAATTTTTGAAATCGCTTTGCTCCTAGAAACGGTTAGTTGCAGAAGTCTAAAATTCATTCCATCAAAAATGTAATTATCTACCTCAGTTCACTTCAGCGTCGATTTCGACAATTTTGCTAAAGCCTCTTTCAATTTAATTACCCCTGTCCTAAATATATGCAATTTTTAGATATATTTGGGTATTTGGATATGTTTGGGCTATTTTACAATCCTTTAGTTTGATCCTAGTTTATTTCAAATATTTTTAAATTATACAATCAAATTATAAAAGAAAACAATTTAATTAAAAATGCCGAACCAAATATATGTATAAATGTGACTCATTCGAACTCTCTCTAACTCTCTTGTTATAAAATCAATAATTAAAAAGAATTCAATCATAAATTAGAATAAAATTATTTTACAAATAAAATTACCATTCATCTAAAATATGTAATTTACTTCGAAACTAATTTAAATAAAGAAAAGCACAAAATCTAAGAATAATTTAAATTGTAATTAAAATTATTTTTTCAAATAATAATTCACAAGAAATACGTCTGTCAATATTTAGAAAAGTTATCAGAAGTATTCCGTCCCATAAATACTTTAAGTATCTTTTAATTAAAATGAAAATCATTTTTTTTTTTTTTATTTTCCCAATTAGTGGAAAATATAAACTTCGGAAACTTTACTTTCTTGTGATTACTTGACAAAACAAAATTCATGTTTCTTTTTTTCTCCCTTTTTGTTTTTATTTTTACAGAAAAAATCGAAAAAAAAAAATCAAATCAATGAAATTTTCCCATTTTCTTTCAAATTATAATTTTAAGAAATTATTTATGTTGCTATACTGCAGTTCAATAATGAATTATTTTTCAATAACAATTGGATTGCAAGTAAGGGAATTTTCAGTTTCATAGTATTACAGTTAGAGAAAATTCGATACATGTATATACACAAACATACTTACTCTACTCATATAAGAAAACAAAATCTAGATTTGTGGTTTTAGTAGAAAACTAAAAATAAAATTTATTTAATACTATATCTCTCACTTTCTATATCTATCACTTTCACACAAAATTTTTTTAAGTTTATTTGGAAAACAAAATAAGTAAACAAAATTTTTACATAAATACTTTGTTAATTTTTACATAACCATGATTTTATTAAAAATACAATGACACCGACATACACAGATAAATGTGTACATAACGTAGATAGGTATGTTATAAGGCAACATGTAGGTAAGACATAGATACATACATATTAAATGTATGCAAAGGTAATATTTATAGCAAGTAACTTAATGCTAAACACAGTACTTTTAAATATTTTTTAAACTTAAAAAAAGCACGACAATATGCAGTTGATCATGTCAACTCTGTAATATCAGTACAAATAAATGATATTAAATTTTAGAGATAATTGACATACAGTTTTATACAACTCTTGCTTTTTAACGCAAAGACTGTCAAAATCAATAGGAATTTTAATAGTAAGATATCCCAAGGTTAAAGCCAAACAATTATTCATTCATATATTGTATTTGTTGTACAAGCATCTTATGCACGTCTTTTGTATAAGTAGCCTAAAAGCTTCCAATTTTATTATTCTTTGCTTTTTCCATAAATTACTCAAATCATTTACTTATATTTAAAAATGTTTAATTAGTTTAAATATAAAGACAGCCTTCTTTGACATTCATCATACCACATGTTTTAAAATATCGCATGTTACAAAAAACAAGCTATTTAAAAAATCTTCGCTGTGGTTACAAACTGTTATACAAAAATTGTAATCTTTTTATGTTATTAAAATTGCTGTGCAATCTCATTAATTTCATCAATAAAATTTACGACTTTAGGTATTAGTATGTGCATGTTATGTCCAAAAGGTTAGGAATCTCAAAATAAAATTTTAAAATAATTTACTTACAATAAATAAAATTCTCAAAGGATTCACTTCATTGAAATTTCTTTGTATGTACAAATTTAAAAATTCTTAATATAAGAAAGAATAATTTATAAAAAAATTCTAAAAATAATAACAAATAAAGTAATAAAAATAAACAATTGGGAATCAAGTAATCTAAAAATTATTCCCTAGTTGAAAATGTTGCAATATTTCTTTAAAACATGCACCATATTTTATGAAAAATTTCCATCGGTTGTAAGACATTTTCGAGTAAAATGTAAAATTTAAAGAACTATAGTACAAATACAAAATTAGAGATTTGAGTAAATAAATTTTTGCAAAAATTTTATGTTTCGAAACATAACAACTACTTGAAATGTTTAATTTTAACCTTTTAATTAAAGCCCTGTAATAATAACTTATTCAACTTATTACGTAATTAAAGAATTAGCCAAGAAATTTTGACAATTCGGCAGTTTAATATTATTTATGGCGAATTCCGCCAAATTTTGCGGATTCAAGAAAAAATCTGGCGAATGAAAAAATGATGTGCGAAAAGTGCGATTTTGTGAACAGTTTCGAAATTTTATTGCGATAGTTTACTTTAAAATATTGCCAAAATTTGTTCAACACTGCCATTGAGTTAAAAAATGAATTAAGAAGAAATCCATTCGCCATACACATTGTTAAATGCTAACTTGATAACTTGACTTACATAAGAAACCTGTAAATTTAAATAAACATACGGACAAACGCTGTTTTCATCTATCAAAATCACATTCTCCAAATTGCACAGAGAAATCCCCTTTTGTAGTAAAAATAAATAATTTATGCAAGAAGCCAATTTTTTAATTAAACTATAAATAATGGAAGAAGCTTACTTTGTTGTGTAGATAAAGATCCACAATATTTAAAATTCACAATTTCATACATTCCGAGAAAAAAACAAATGTAAACTTGTAAATTAACTTGAGAATTAACATAAAATTTAAGTTGTAGGGTCCTTATTCTTGTGTGTGTATAAAAATTTATAAATTTTACAAATATTTGTATAAAATAAAACTTAAATTTATATACTTAATTAAATATTGAAATTTCCAATAAAAAAAAAAATAAAATAGTGAAAATAAAAACATAATTTATCAGAAAAAAATCAAAAAACATCACTTTAAGAATAAATTCCTAAATTGAAAAATCAACAAAAGATTAATGAATTCAAATTAAAAATTTGAATAAATCCTATAAATAATGTGCTGAACTTTATACACAAATACATAAAATAAGTAATAAACCACTAAAATAAGAAATAAAAACAATAAAAACAAAATTTCAATTTAACCTAATCAATTCTATGTATTGAGTATATAAAAATTATATAACAATTTTATAAGGACTCTTAATATTGTTGTATGTGCTTTATGAATGTATATTTGTGTATATAAATAACAAAAATGGAACGTAATATTAAGGAACGTCGTTCATTAAGACGTTTTATGCCAGTAATTTTATTATCAACTCGAAAAATATCACAACACCAATATAATAATGTAAAAATTTTAAATGAAACAACAAAAACAACAGCAACAAATTCAATAAAATCATCCTTAAATAGCAATTTTAGGCGTTCACGATCTGTACGTGCTTCCTTACGTTTACTAAAAGAGAAAATTAATATCAGCAACATGAACAACAATAACAACAACAATAACAATATAAATAACTATAACAATAATAACAATGATAATGAATTCAATTATTCAACATTTGTTATAGAAGATCCTTATAATAAAAATGGAAAAAATCAATTCGAAAAGGATATTATGTTTAATATGGAAAAAACTTTATATAAAAATCAACAACAATTAGAACTATTGAAAAGGAAAGAAAATCAAAAAAATAATCAATTATTGAAATTGAGTCAAAGCTGTGAAAAATTGCCATTAAATAAAACTAATAGCAATTCTAAACATTTCTACAATACAATTTGGGATCGTTTGAAAAAAACACCAACAAAAAGCCATCATTCGTTATCAATATCCTCCATAGAAAGTACATATAACATAAAAAATAAATTAGAAAGCTCAAATCTATTTGAAACCAATTCAATATCAACTGATTCAATAATAATTATACCATCGATGACACCACAATCACCATTATCATCTCCATTATTAGATTCACCAGCACAATTAAATTGTTCTAAAACAGAAGCTATTAAAATTAATAATAATAGATTAAAAATGTCCTTAAATAAATGTAGTGACAATAAATTATTGAAAATACCATTATTAAATAATGTGAATTTCTTAGATGATGACGATAATAATCATGATGCAAATGAAAGTTTTCATAATATTTCTGAAAATGAAATTAATGCTCAAGTTATCGAAATATTAGAACCAAAAGATTTTAATGATTCAATTAGTTCCCAAGAACAATATGTTACCGTTAATGATGAAATTTCTTCATTAAATCATGAAATTAATACAAGTAAAGAATATTTAAATGATATTAATAAAAACGGTTGTGACAGTGAATGGAATTCATTAAATATTTGTAATCAAAATTTGGGAATTCAAAATATGAAAACAGCTACCATAAGGAAAAATTCAGTATGGGCAAATGGTAACAAAGAAAGTAAGAAATATCGTTTTTTTTTTTTGTTAAAAATTTTTTATTTCATTCTTTATAAATTTAATATTTTATTGGTAAATCGTGTGCCCGACTATATTAAACCCTTTGTGTGCTAAACTCTAACGCTCTTTATAATAGAAACCATTATTTTGAGCACATGAATAAAAATTTACCATCAGGCGAAAAATGTTCTATACCTAATTGTGCTTTTCTGCGGAAAGTATCGCTAAAATTTCCAAAAATTTCATTATTAACAACAATATCGTAATAAAACTACAATTATTTTTATAGCAATATCATAGATAAATATCACATCATTATGATAACATTAAAACTAAGCTTTATTTGAACAATTCCGACAAATTGTACACGAATCTGAAATTCTAGCCTTCTAAAAGCGTACACATGCAATATTCATTCTATAACAATAAAGTTTCTTTTAATCTAATTTCCCTTCGACATTTCAATTTATCCATTTTTCAAATTTATTAAAATTTTATTTTCCGTATAAATATTTTTTTTTTTTTAATTTTTATAAGTTTGTTCCTACTCCTAAATGTATGCAATTCGTAACTATTAGAACAACTAATTTTTCAAAAACTTCTTTTTTCTATAATATTCTTTTTTTTAGACTCTTGTATCTCTATTTAATTTAGTTAATCGATTGTTACAAGTGCAATTTTCAATATAAATCAATTCAAAGAGAAAAAAAAATTTCAGAAAAGAGAAGGTTCAAAATGTTTTCAGCAATTCAATAAAATTTGTGTTAATTTATTGTCTTACTTTTGAAATGAGGAAGGCGAACTCATTTTATGAGCTGTTATTCCGTTTCGTTATATTATAGTTATACCGCTTCTGCTATAAATATAGCAGAAGCGGTATAACTATAAAGTGATGGCTATAAATTATTATACTGTTTCACATCACTCTTGGAACTTTTACGCTTCTACGATTCTCCTTATTCTAAATGAATTTTCATTTTATCACTAATTTGGAGTAATGGAACACATTTAATAACTTTTAATAAAAATTTAAATTGTTAAATTTGCCAATAGATCTTAAATATGCTTACATATATATATATACGTATGCAAATATATATAAAATTTTACCTTAGCAAATTTTATAAAAGAAAAATTTTTCAAATTATTAAAAGTCCTAAAAATTGGTACAATAATTTGAAAAACCGTAAATAAATTAATATTAACAGGGATATCTATCCCAAAATCGCCCTTCGAACAAAAAAAATTAATTGAATTTTTTTTTTCTGTGCTTTTCTAGGAATAGAAGGGTTGAAAAACACTTCTTGAAATATTGTTCAAAGTTATAGTTATTTACATATTTTGTGGTTTACAATTTAACGAAAAAATAAAACCTTGACCGTAGCAGACCTTAAGCTAAAAAAAAAACAAGATTTATGCAAATTTAAAGTAAAATTTTCTAAAGTTAATTAAAGATCATTATGGAAAAGAATTCGATAATTGCGAAATAGGGAAAAATAATGGAATAATTTTAATAAATTTTAATAAATATTTTTATTTACCGTAAAAAATAAAAGTATTCTACGCTATTTAATTACACGATATTATTATAATAAATATACATATAGATAAAGGAAAGCTATGGAAATTCTTCACTTGAATAATTTAAAAAAAAAAAAAGATAAACAAATTTTGTTTTTCACAAAATGGGAAAAATAAATTTGTCCATAAGATTTTAATTAAAAATTGAAATTAAGTGAAAATAAATTCGATTACTATAAATGAATTGTTTACATTTTGTATGTAAATATGTATGTGTATCTGATATCTGAAATTATCAGAAAATAATTAAATTAAAAAAAAAACAATTACTTGTAAAATTTTATACAAAAAAATTAATTATAAATCAACACGTTACCAGAAATGGTAATTAAATTGGAATTTCAGAATGAATAAGTGAAAGCAAACTGCTAAAAAAAAAACTATTTTATGAACTCATGAAAATCTTAAAATTTATAATATCGTATTTGATGCTTTTTATCAGTTTTCGAAAACATTTTGAAAAATTATGTTCATCACTCTCTTTGTTGTTCTTTTCACTCTATATTCTATAGTTTTTCTTTAGTGAAGAAGTAATTAAAAAAAAAAAAATTTAATTATTCCTCTTCCATCTAGCCCCACCCCCCCCCCCCCCCCCCATTCCATCTTAAAATTACCAATTAAAAGCTATTTGAAACTTTGGGTGAAGACGATATCAGAATGATCAAACTATTTCTGGTACCAGAAAAACTCGTAAATAAATGCTAAGATGCTCAAATCAACTTTCAGATTAGCCGTCAAGTTAAAAGGTTTTTTCTTTAATTTTTGAAAAAATTATACTCTTCCAAACAGCAATATTGAACTGTCTTGAATTTTAAATATTTTAAATATTTTATAGAAATATCGTATACAAATTTTCTTTATGCTTCCTTTTTCTTCTAAGTTTTCATAACTTGGAAAAAAAATTTGAAAACTGCTTGTTTCAAGCTACATTTTCTACTTCTTTGATATAATTACCTTTATCCAGATTCTGTTAAAGCAAAAATGAATCTAACATTAATAATTCAGTTTCTAGCTCAAAAATATGCTGTTATCCCTAAAGTAAGTTAATTTTTTAGTAACCTTGTTCAATATTTATGATAGTAGACTTTGTTTTAAAAATTTAAGATTTTTTTTTGCTAATTTAAGAAATGATAATAAGCCAATTAAATAAATGGAAATGCAATACTTTGCAAATTCATAAATCAACCCCATTCTTTTCCTTCGTAACTAATTTCCGATCTATATTGTTCATATAAAATTCAGAGTATTCATTAAATATCTTTAAGAAAATCTTTTCTAATTTATAGTAATTATGCTAGATATTTGGAATTGTAAAAAGAATTTGTTTGTAGGAAATGACGCTGAATTAAAAGAAGCGATTTTCATTTACAAATAAAATTGCTTATCTCTTATGAAGGATGAATTCGGGGAAAATATATGGTGACTTTGGAAATAGTAATTAAACATGAGTAAACATTAAACATTAACTTTATTTAAGTCTAAAATTTCCTTTTAAACTAAATTTAATATTTTACGTAAAACACGCGTATTTTTACCGAAGACCCTTGCCAATATTTGATTTATAGTCACTATAGAATGAGCACTTTAACTCACTTATATTTTTTATACAAAAAAATATCAAAAATTTTTTCTTTTCATATCTCAATTAAATTCAATATTGTATTTAAAATTTAATCCTTAAATTAAGAATAATCATATTTAATTTTTTTATATTCGCTTTACACAATTCTTTGAATCAGGAACTTCAAAGTAACTTGCTGCATAATATCCTTTTAAAAATCATGAACTTTTGTGTACGTTTTTATTTTTAATAAGAAATTTTTTTCTTTTTCCTTTGAATTGCTGAAGTAAATAAAATTTTATTTCAAAAAGAATATTTACTTTTAATTTTATTTTATTTTTGTTTTATTTTCTTATTGTTTTTGTTTTCTATTGTATATAATATTAACATTTCATCATTTTATGTATGGAAATTTCACCTCAGGCTAAAATAAATCTTTACTGGTAGATTTGATGAAATATTATATTCCACATATTTACATAATTTTTATTGTTTAAGTTTTGAAAATTTCCAATTAAAAGAAATAAAAATTATAATTTATAAAATTTTCGAATATTTTTTACTTAAAAAATTGAAAAGAATATTCAATTAAGACAAGACAACAACGAGCACAATTAATGTACATAATGCCTCAAGTTTCAATAATTTCATACAGTATTTGATTTTCGACAACAATGACAACAATTAATATCCGACTGCAATTCATTCTTTTTGATTAAATTCTCTGATATATAAGAGTTTAAGCCGTTTACATCACACGAGAAACCGTAATCCCATATTCGAAATTAGAAATTTTATTTGTACTAAAAATAATTTTTTGGTATAAAGTGGCAAATATTTTAAGGGACGATTATTTGATCAATTTCCAGCAAAACATCGTGGGGGGGATGGTGAAAATATGATGGTTCTCGAACTACAGTCTGTTGAAAAAAAAAGTTAACAGATTTTTCCTGCATATAAATAAACAGGTATAACTTCAAAGCTACACAACATAAAGTAACCACTAGTATTACTTGTTTTACATGTAGTTGATTACTCTTTATTTGCGGTCTCACAATCAATTTGGTGTGAGCCATATCAAATGAATCTTCGAGATAAAGTTCGTTAATGTCAGAGTTTTCGTTTCTTTTTGATTTTTTTTCAAAAAAAACTCGAAATTTCTCGAAAATTTGTGGTTTTGTTTAGTTTTTTTTGATGCACAGCCAAAAAATTACCCATATAACATTTTTCTCTATCTCCCATAGCTTGGTCAGTAAAACGTGTTAAATGTGTGAAGGCATGCGAAAAATGCATCCTTATTACACACAGTAAACTAAAAATATTAAGTCTGCGTTATGTTTTATTACCTAAATCTCGATTGCTATTGCTCAATATTTAGAACTCAACTAATTTAATATTTTTCTTGTAATTACTAAAAGCTTTTTGAAGTTCTTCATTTGTATTTGGATCCAACATGGAAGAAATTCAAATATCTAACAGAACATACGTTTTGACCCGCTTTATTAAACGGTGTAAATGAAAATTCTCTTTTTAACCATAGGTAGGGTCACAGATAAAGATTAAAACAGTTCAAATGAAAATTCTTCTTTTTTGAATAGCCAAAGAAAGGTATTTGATTTTTCTTCTTAAACAAACTACTTCAATTAATAACAAATAATGGTAAAGCATTATTAGGGAACTAGAATGCTGCGTTGATATCTTAAAAACATGCAAAAATATGCCTGCAGTGTAAATAGCCTCTGCTCTTATAGTTACAGGTTTTACGTAAGTATTTTGACAATTCTTAAATTACTGCGTCCGTTTAATACTTATACATTTGCCATATCGACGACAAATTTCAAAAGGAAACTTGAAATTTTTGTAACATAAACACTTTATTATTTATATATAATTACTTGAATTTGAGCCAATTAAGTATAATCATTTTTATAAACCAAAAATAAGATAACGATTAATTCGTCCTAACCTTAAGTAATTTAATTATAAAATAAAATATTTTCTTTTTATGTATAGTTGAGATTTTTATATTTTTAAATCATAATTTGGGACTTAATCTCAAAATGTCATAAACATAAAATGAGATCAAAAATTTATAAACATATTATTCATATATATACATATACAAATTCATAATATATACTTAACCATATATACTTACTAATCATATAAAAGCATTTAATATATTAATTATAACATTTCATATGCAGGTTAAAGTCCATGTTATATTCTTCATATATATACATACATATATACCACATGTTATATACGTATTCATTTATTTTGGTTTGAAAATTTTCATAAACTCATAATTTTCTTATATATGTACATATACTATTATATATATGTATATATATATATAATTATTAATTGTGGCCAACTGGTATAATTTTAATTTTTTCAATTACATTATAATTTATTACTTAATTTATATTAAAACGGCTTAATTTATGGAATATTCTAATAACATTCTTAATTTATGTTTTCACAAGAAAATATACATATATACAAATATACATAGATATAATCTTCTATAATATATTATGTATGTAGTTTTCCATAAATTTCATTCATATTTTTGGCTCATTCATACAACAAACTTCATCCTTTATGTTAAATTTTATTATAATTTTTTTTTGTGTTTTTTTTTTTTTCGTTTTTGTTTTTATTAACTATTATTTTGCTTACTATAAATTTGTGTCCGCAGGTGTCAAAATAATGAGAAAAAAATGCCCTTATCTGGTTGTTTATTATCACCAACTGTAATGTTACGAGAAAAATCCTTTACAGGATTGCGGCGTACAAATCGACAAGTTAAATCTGAAATATTTTCATCCGGTAAGATTTATTATTGGAATATAGGGAATTATTTATGTTATAAATATACTTAAAGTGATGGAAAAACATTTACATACTCTAACCTACATAACATGTATGTATATACATATATATGTACTATGTCAAATGAAACAAATAAATAAATTTCCCATATTCATTAAAAAAAAAAAAAACAAAAAGTACCTAACGAAAAAAATAACATAATTTCTTTTTTCCTTTAAAAGTATAACGTTCATTCATAATTTTATACACACATACTCGTAACAATAATGTCATAGTACCATAGAAACTGTTTAAGGACGATTTTATTATGTAAAAATAAATATTCCTTTTTGGTATTCGCATTCTTTCTAAAGATGTTCTTCTTTCCTTTAGAATTTTACAAAAGTGCTTTACTTACACCGATTCTTTTATAAGTTCAAATACAAAATAAAGAGTAAAATAAAATAAAATGATCTTTAAAGTCGTACACATAAAGAAGAATAACATTTCAAATAAGATAACAACATTGTTATCTCTATATACATTGAACGTTTACCTACATGAAAATCCTTGTATTCTTACATATACAAATATGAAAATATTCGAATTTAATATTCGAAAGAGAATTCATTTTAAAGACTTAATTCGAATTCATAATCATTTGAATGTAAACATGAACTGTACACTTTCACAAATGTACATACGTATAAAAATCATAAAATTTTCTCTAGAAGATGCAAAAGAAATTCTATTTTAAGAAATATTCTAATATACGTATAATAGTTTTTTGTATTATTGAAGTCAAATCAATATACTGTATGATAAAACCAGAACTAAAGGAAGAAAATTTCTAAATAACTTTGTTAATTTGCTTCAGATTTCTTGAATGCTATCAAATAGTTTGCATTGTATAGAACAAAATACTTCTTGTAAAACACATTTCAAATAATCAAGAAATTCATTGAATTGTAAACAATACAGGATAAAAAATCCTTTCTATCCTATTCTTTTATCTTTTACTTTTATGCTTTACTTTTTTTTTGGAATAACAATAATTTTTATATTTGGATAAAAAATGCATTTTTATGCAATATTGAGTTTTGATTTTATTCGAGTATAAATGTATGTATATTTTCGTATTATAGTAATAGGTTTCTAGACAAATTCACTAAAATTATAGCTTTATGAAAGTACATGCGTAATAAACTCAAGGAAAATCACTGGATTCAATTAGATATTGTTTGCATTAAACTTAGATTAAATTTTTGACTCTATTGAACGACACTTTAATTAATTTGCGTGCATCTTAGGAAAAAGTTTTCGCATTTAGTATTTGTGAAACTCGTACTCTTGTGTTTTTAATTAAATTAATTTTTTAATATTCCATTTAATTATTATTCAAGTTAATTTGTCGAAGTCAGTTCAAATTTTTCATGGTCATAAAACAAATTTTCTTCTTAATATAAGAAGTTTAAACAGACCATTTTTGTAGAATTCAATAAATTTAAAATCTTGATGGTGCTCGAAGCAGTTCACTAAAATAAATTTGAGCATGACGTAATTCTTTATAAGTGAGAACACATGAATTGACTGACGTTCATATAAGCAACTCTATACTAAGTTTCAGATAGATGGCAAAGCAAATCGATAATTATGTAGAAAATTACTTTAACAGCGATATGACAATATTTGTAGAACATATGATCACTTTTGATATAACCACATTCTTTGATATTAAATAATATCACATTCTTTCTGAATGAAATTAAAATTTAAAGGAAGAGCTTTGGTCCTAAACAAAGTGTAGCGAAAAATTCACTTTTTATGGTTTTTTTCCTATCAGTAGAAAAGTGCAATGAATTCTCTGTAAAAACAAAAAGCACTCAAAATCTTATATTGAAAGTCGTCAAAATTGAAAATGTCAGCAAATTGTTTGCAAAACACAAAACTTTTTTGTAAACAAAAAAGATTGCTCAATATGAGGCATTCAACATGGCAAGATTCGCAGTATGAGAGAAATAATGACACAACTCAAAAATATAACTTCGACTTCTGGAATTTAAAACATTTATAGTCGAGTGTAAATTACAATCGAAGGCGAAAAAATGTTAGCATAAAACTATTCTACAAGTACAAGAGCAAATTTTCGATATTATTTTATTACAGAAAAGCTTTCATAGTAATAGAAGCAAGTTTGCGATTCTGCATTTTGATTTATGTCATTGTTCTTGCAAATGTGCGATATATAAAGATTGTAATTAAAGTACTTTAACCTTAATTACTTCACCATTTGGTAATCACAGAGTTATTTACGTAAAAGCGTATATTAAATAATACTTTTAAAATTAAAAACACCTATGATCATAATTTAATTTTAACACAATATACTTCGTGAATTGTAAACCAATTAATTAATCAAAACTGAAAATCCAATGCCAACTACGAAATCATACCTGATAATGCAATTATTATTTAATTTTCGAAACAATTTTAATTAATTTTACTCAAATTAAACACTTTTGTACTTCTTCCCTTGGTTCAAGGACCTATTATGTACAAGACATAATAGGTCCTTGAACCATTTCCCTTCAAATGTTATAAAAATTTATAAATTCTTAAAATAAAATTAAATTGGTTTATTAATTTAATGAAAAACATTGTCTCTTTACCTCATCCAATAATTTTACCTAAGGCCACAAAAAAAATAAGTTTTCGTTCTCGTAGCACAATTTCTACACACACCAATAATCTTTTGTAGTCAATTATAAAAAGCAAATTCGACTTTATATAGATTTTTACTTTACTTTTATTAAAACAATAATCCACTACTAATCCTAATTTTCTCATAATACTAACAATAATTTTTCAATCTATTAGTAACAATTTCTTTGAACATTATATTTTTTTTCCTTATAATTTCCATTACATTTTCATCTACACTATGCTAGATACATTTATTAAAGATGTTCAAATTTAAAGCCTTAAGGATCAAAATTATTATACACATTTTTTATTTACTATATCATTGCAATATTAAAGTATTTCTACGTATAACACTTATTTAAATAAATAAAACTCTTACTATATACCTTGGCTCTAAGATGAAGAAGAAGAAAGAAACCAAGTAATTTCTATCTTAGAATATCGCACTACATTGCATACCAAATTATTATGTTGTACATAAAAAATAACATTTATTTTAGTAAAGTAACTGCTTTGAAAAATTCTTTAATATAAAAAAAAATAAAATTCTTAATAAAAAGAATGTCTCTATATAAATTGAATAAGAGTACATTCGTATAAAAATAACAAGGAAGATGACCAACTACAGCATAAAATGAAGTCACATAATAACCGTCTCCTAATAAAACATTTAATAAATTTGTTTTTTTTTTCTTCACATAAACCACATAAGTATTTCTTTGAAATTTCTTGTGATATCACAAGAAAAATAAAAGAAGCAATATGAAATGAAAAAGATTGTAATCCTTAAAAGCTCTAGGATATTTTTATAAATTGATATAGAAAATTAATGTGAATTATAAGTTAACAAAGTACTTACTGTAGGTGTGTGCAATCAATTTATAACAAAAAAAAAACAAATTATAGAAGATTTTTTAAGCTATCAATTATGAAAAATTGCTTGCAATAACTTTGTCCTACATTACCTTCAAAAACTTCGGCTTTCATAAAACTTTTAAAATTCTCAAAATAAAATTGCCGTAATAAAGAAAGAAGTCAGAGCAAAAAAATAGGAAACTATAGGGTCTAGTAAAATGACAAGTAATTTAAATCAAAAATTTGAAGAAAAATATTTGAAAATGCAACGCTCTAAAAGGACGAACAGGACTTTCAAATATAAAATTTTATACAAACCTTGAAAAAGTCTATAATTCTTAGATTATTTAAAACTTAAAGGTCATTTGAAAATCAATTGAAAATCAAACGTAAAAACTGAAATTTTACTTTTTCCATTAGGCTTTCACCCATGGTTATAAAATGCGAGAATAAATTATTTTTATGTCATTGGGTATATGAAAACTACTATAAAAAATAGCAAGACAGCAGAAAGGTCGAATAGATTTTAAACGAAATAGATTCATCACCATCTCCGATAGATTATTTCAAGAGCATTAGTATAGGTACACAAATAGTCATAAAATCAAACAGCGGATTGACTTTGTCGTCGTCTATCAATTTAAAATTGTAAGAATAGTCGAAAATAACTCAAAACTTTTACCAAACATAAAAATTTTCTTTTTGTGAAAACATTCTTTTATATTTTTACTTTTTTATTTATGCAACTTTCAAGGACGAATGTTTACTATATTACAAAACATAAGCATTTTAATGTACAGATTTACAATTTTGTTTTTGTTTTTTCTTACACACGTACGTAAAATTGTAAATTTTTTTTTCTATCTAAGCACAAAGCAACGCGGTATGAGTAATGGGAAAAAAAATGAAAGGAGAAAATTTTCGTTGTTTTTTGTTTTCTTTTTCTATTTTCATAGTTATTGAATTAAAACAGATTTTTGTATTCATAAACTTATTGAACTGAGGATTTTTAGAAAAATCACATATGAATAAAACCACACACATAATGCCAGAATATTTCTATACTATAATTTTTATTCAATTAAATTAAGAACATAATATTCATGCATACATGCTTATATACATATGTAAATAGTATAACACACACACACATAATGTTATGAGCATAAATTTTGTATTCAAGAGAACTTTACAAAATTATTATAGCATGTAAATTATTTCGGAGCTCCGAGCCACTCTTAATTTATAACAAAAATTATTTTATACGTGTATGTAATTATGTAAATACATAATAATATAATGTACATGTGTGTATATGAAAAAGTTCAACAGCTCATTTTTAATCAACAATTTTATTCAGAAATTAGTAGAATGTTTCAATTAAATGAGAAAAAATAAATTGAATTCAGTAATTTGTTTTTTGTTTTTCTTCTTATTTACTATACTGGAAGAGGTTATATAATGTGTAAAATTTATATTCGCACATATGTACATACGTTATATCTTTATCCTTAATCTTCAAAAATAAAGCTAATTAAAATAAAAACAGTGATTCTTAAATTTTAATCATATTTGTTCGAACAAATTCAGAAGAAAATTTTGATTTTCATCCTATAGATAAACCTGATTTCATTAATCAATTATTTTAAAAGCAAAAATGGAGCGGTAAATTATTTTCCAACTGAAGCACGACCGAAAAGAACAAAATTCAAATATTTTTTTTTAATTAGACTTATGCAATAACTTAACTTAAAAATTAAACTTTTTAAAATTAAAATTGAGCTGAAGTTTATTTTTGTAAATCTAAGAAAATTAAAATAATCCGATTTTGTAAAAATGTAAAAAAAAATTGTAAAATTGCGTTTGTCACTCAACTCATTTCAATTTTCATTTAAAGTGCAATTAATTTCTTTCATTCATTCAAATTCAAAATATAAAGATGAAAGCAGTAAACGTGAAAAAGTTATGCGAACATAATGCTGCATATTTCTAAGAAAGTCAAATTTTTCATCCGAGAGAAGATCCAAATTAATTTGAACTTAAATAGCAAATTCTACTAGCAAAAAATTTTCACTTCAAAATATAGTTAGACCAATTAGTACATTGAATTTCGCAGCTAATTCACCTACATATAATAATAAACAAAACAAGAAATAAATAAAACTAAATCCTTTTTAAGTAAAATTTGAATGTGCTTTTCATACATGTCCTTTTCCTTTATTCTATTCTAGCTTCCAATATAGTAAAAAGATAACAGAAACACACAGTTTACAATAATAAAATAACTGTAAAACCTATTTTTTTCAGAGAAACAACTTTTATTTACGTTTCTCTATTTTATTAATATTTTTTTTACTAAAATAATTTTTATATTAATTTTAGGTAAGTTTCTTTTAATATTCTGAAATTCATATTTTGTATAGTAGGATTCTACTATTTTAATAGGAAGTTTTTGGTTTATTGGAAAATTACTAAACAAAAACCAATATTCTTTAGATTAATAACTTTAAAACTTATACTACCTAACCTAGCCTAGCCTACTTAACCTAATTAAAACACATATGTATTAATTAATTATAGCTAGTATGTATTCTCTAACCAACAGTACTCTCTCTTATTTATTTTTTCCCCTTATTTGTTTCTCATTTATTTTGCCGAATTGTATTCTATGATCTTCTAGGGACCTCACTATGGTCCTGAATATAATCGTTTTTGTCTAAAAAGATAAAATGTTCAGGGGCTATAAAACCTAGTGAAAATAGTCTTTTTAAACCATTAAGATGTTGTAGTAGAATATATTATGATATTAAACCATATTCAGGAGTTTTGTGTGCTCTATCATAGTGCTGTTTAATTAATTTTATTATAAAAATTCTTTGTACATACATTCCAAACAGATGTTCCAAATTATACATTCCAAATTATGTTCTTTTAATTGAGAAATATTCGCAAACCCCTAGAAATATGCAGTTTTATATGAAAATTTAAATAAAATTTTGTTGTCACAATAAATGAGTTTCCAATTAGTATTCGGACAATTCATAGTAAAAGAAAAGGGGAGAGGAAAAAATTTTTTTAAAATGAAATCAAAATTTCAGATATTCACAAGATTTACTGTTTGTGAGAAAAACGATTTCAAAAATTCAAATCAAAATATCGGCAAATTTAAGGAATTTTTTTGACACAATCGTACTGTTATTGATTCATACAATATAAATTGTTGCCTATGACAAAAGATGTTTCTAGACACTAGTACACTTTTTTATTGGATGAACCTTTTTGTATTTCGAGTCGCTAATTACTCTGATTTTGTTTACAGCCTATTTCATTAATTTTATCTATTTTTAAAAAATTACTTAATTATTATTCCCATATTTTGAAGTTTACTATAGCCATTTTTGGTACATTATAGTATTTGCTAGTACCCAAATTTACATATTTTTATATTACTGTTTTATATTACAGTTTGAACCGAATATGAATGATTTTTAAACACTTCTGAAATAATACATAGAAAATAGTAAGCAATGATATTTTTTATAAATTCAATTATTTTAAAATAATAGATTATAAATTAATGAATATTGAATCCTCTGACTTACCAAATTATGGCCTACATAATATGAACAATTCTTTGATGTATGCATGACGATGCTTTATTAAGCATAGAAAAATTAAATTTCGATTACAATATTTTTAAAATAACAATAATCATAAATTTATTGAAATACTTTTCATTATTATATTTCACAAAATGTTTAAGAATCTCAGATTTTTAATTAAAATTCACTTTTAATTTAAATACAAAAAAAAAATTTTACATGAAAATGTTAAAAGTTAAATTCAAGTTTAAATTCCTGCCATAGAAAAATTGAAATATAAAAAAAATATTTTTAAAATTTTCCGAATTTTTAAAAATTTCCGACAAATATTTCATTATTATTTTATTTGTAAAAATAAAATCATTATGACATTAAAATTTAATGAATTCCAAATGACATAAGATGAAAAGGTCAATTAAAAATTTCGTTATCATTCCGTTTTGATGTTTATTTAATTTTTAATCATTCTTCCTTTTTACATTTTGTATAAAATATAATTTTTTTTTTTTATTTTTATTTATTATTAATTTGCACAGTCTTTTTCATAATTTTTTTTTTTTACTTTATTAAATGAAAATTATTTGATAGAAGTTTACAGCATTTTTTATATTCGTTTCAGTTTCATGATATTTTTGACATTGAATGAAATTTAGAATAAAATAATTTTTAAATATTTTACACATTTTCATCTCTTAAAGACTCTCATCCCAAGAGATATTTAAATATTTTTTTTTGTATTTCTTGTTTTCTTTTTATAATATTCAATTAAAATGGCATAAAAATTTCGAACGGATTATGTCATCTGTAAATTCTTCATAATAAATTTTGCATTTTGACAAAAAAGTTATGATTCAAAACTGTGAGTCTAAGTTATATTAATTTAAAACTATAGACTCTATTGATTAATTGTGTAGTAGAAATCAAGTAAATCAACAAATCAAGCTTGTTAATTCTTTAAAAAAATGCAGATAAAAAATGTAAATATTATTTTCAACTTTATTTTTACTGAAATTCACCATATTTGTATGTAGATGTTAAATACTTGCCATTTTCAATTTGATTGGTTATTTTTAAAATTTTTAATCATTTGAATTAGAAAAATTCAAGGTTCAAAATAAAGCACAAGTTGCATGACTACGCAAAGATAAGCACAAATAGACCAAAATTTTATAATAAAATCTCGACTCCTGTACTTCGTACACGAAGAACATCGTACTTATTTCATTACTCATTAAACTTACTTTTAGATTTTTTGTTTAAATAATTTAAAAAAAAAATATTTTTTTATTTTCAAAAATATTTTTATTTTGTCATTTTTATTTCATTTTTTACCTTTATTTTTCTTTCTTATTTTGATTTTTGTTATTATTTTATTTTTTTTAATTTTTTTTATAGAAATTGCTTTACCTGATCTCATAACACGTTCTTCATTACAACCGAACAATGATATATTACAAAGAACATCTGATGCAAATAATTTAAATGAAACACCTACATTAAAATCAAAAAAATCTTCAATAAAATCACATGGTGTTGGTATTTTTGTTTCAAAAGAATTTCAAAAAAATTTCAAACTTAAATCTCCTTTATTTAAACATCGTAAAAATTCTTCAACACAAAATCCTGATTCAACAAATTTGTATTTTAACCCAGATACAATAAATATGGAATTTTTAATACCACAACCACCCACAACATCAAAACAAAAAAATAATACAAATTCAGGATCTGAACAATCAAAACAATCTAATACGTTAAAACAAAATTCACACCATGGTAATGGTAAAATATTTTTCAATACAAATGGTTTTCAACATTTATTGTCATCATCAAATCATAATAATAATAATAATAATAACAATAATAATAATCATGCACGTAATGATAATAAAAACATAAAAGAAAATCATGTAAATAATCAACAGCAACAACAACAACAAATCCATAAAAAGAAAGGATATTTAGAAGCAGAAGAAGAACATGAACATCAACATCAATTGACGCATTTACGTCACGATACAATCAATAATGATTCTAAAGGATTAACAATATTACAAAATTTTGAATATGAGAAAGCACTTAGAAAACAAAATTTACAATTGTTACAACAGAAATTGCAACTAAACAACAATAATTTACAAAGTGGTGGTTGTATTGGTAATGGAAAATTGACAAAAAAACAGTTGAAATTAGCACAAGCCCAATTAGATAAATTAACCCAAATTAACATTCATCTTCATGGTATGTGTTTTTAGTTTTTCTTTTTTTATGATTTTATGATTTTTGAAATTTTATTTAATAATTTTATTTACTCATTTACATTAATGTCAGAAAATGTAGTTAATAAGGCAATTAAAGCATAAGTACTCGTATATTCTATTATACTCGGAAAAAATTGTAAGAAAATATACTCAATGTCAATATATTCGGAATATTTTATATGGTCCTTATTATTTTTTTATTATTTTGCAAGAATCTCTTAAATATATGAAATTTGAAATTTTAGAATGTAAGAGAAAAAATTATAATTTTGACGCAAATTTTTTTTTTTGCGATAAGAAAAAAACGCTTGTTTTGAAAATTTTTTTATAAAAGGGATATTTGCTGCTCGTTGTGTGCTAAAGAAAATTTGAAGAGTCAGACAAAAATAACAACGAAATTAACAACAGAAAATTTTAAATAGTAAAAATTTAAAAACTTTAAAAATAAGACTGAAATTTCTATTGAAATTGAATTTTTGCTAAAATTTTTAATATATTTCCCTTTGAATATTTTGACTGCTGTAACAACTTATCCAATTTGTTCACTCGGATTTTTCCTTTTTATCCCTGAGATGTGTAACAAGAACTTATTACGGTACAAAAAGAATAATATAAACTAAACGTTCATCCTTTATATAGTAGCATCAGCGACGCGATAAAAAAATATGTGACGTCACGTCACCTTAAATAAGCCTTACTAACGTATGGCAGTCTTTGATATAGGGCGGACGTAACGTCACAACCAAAAAAAATTTAAAGTTAAGTAACGGGAAAAATATTTTTGTTATAAAGTAAAAATTTTTCTTACCGATTTTTCCATTTTATCCTTACATTTAATCCAAGAGACCTTGATGTGATGCTTTACTGAATGCAAATATTGAACAGATTAAAAATTTCACACGCCGTTTAAAAAGTTTCACAAAAAAGTCACAATCGATGATTTTGATATTCGCCATTACGTCAAATTATGTGTACTATAATAAGACTCAGATTTGATGGTATAACTTCATGCAATATCTGTACGCGATACGACTACAAGAATATGAATAATTATTCTCTTAAAAACGTATTTTCAAACCACTTCATTTATTTAAAAGAAATGTGCTACTTTACATCACTAAATACTTAAATCAATCGATTCTCAAATTATTCAATCTGAATAAATTGAACAATTTGAATTATTTATTCCAAAATACAGGCAAAAAAAGATAATTTTATAAATTATCTTGCGTGACATATGTAGCTGTTAAAAGTAATAATTGTACATATTTAATTTATAAATGATTTTCGCAAAATATTTATAAAAACTCTTTTATATTCAATCAAACTCGAATCAAAATTGTACTATTGATAAGTCGTTGACTACAACACGATAATGACTTTCATAATAATTTACTGTCAACATCCACTTTCTATCAATCACAATAACTGAATTGTGTTACTGAACATTTTAATAATTACCTGAAAACCTTTATAAACCCAAATTATACTCGTATACATATAAATGTAAACATGCGTATATAAAAAAATCTGAGGTGCTCAGCACATAACCAATCGCAATGTGTATTGTCTAGTTAAGTGAAAGTGTTTAATAAGTGAAAGTTAACAAATAAAAAAAATGTAAATTTGGCTCTTAGTAGAGTTTCGCTTTGTGCGATCCGAATTATCTGAAAAGTTTTCCATTTAGTTTTGGTTACAACCAGAGGTAAAAAATCAAATTTTAAGAAATTCCATCAATCCATTCCATAGATATCATAAAAAATGTAAAGTCGGCCCTTAGTCATGGAGAAGTGCGTTCCTACCGAAAACTCGATACGCAAAATTTGTTGCCACCACATGACCTTTCTTATTGTATTTAATACGGTCTGTAAAAATTATATTACAATATATACGAGTATATAAGAAAAAATATTGTAGAGTAAATGTTTGTATGGATTTCGTAAATTGCAAAATATTTGCACATTAAAATTGCATAACATCAACTTAAATTAATTATTTTGTTCTTTAAAGTACTTTTACATGGCGCATTAAACACAGTCATTAATGCATTATGCTATTATTAACACTAATGGTCAATTAATTAATATTACAATAACGATAAATGCATCTGAATAAACTGTATGAGTTCTTTATTAAGTAAGGACATAATTATGAATGAAATGCTTTAAGTGAGGGCTCACAAATGAAAATCTTTATTAAATTTTACTGGTATGCAAATTTTAAAGAAAGCTTTCACTTTTTAATTTTTTTTTAACTTGCTACAAATAAATCCCTTCGAGGGTGCAGTGAGCAAAAGAAGCTGGACGTCGTTATATATACGTCGATAAGTAGGATAACAGTGATTGATTTTGCCATAGAAAAATAAAATTCAAAACTAATTTTTTTTTAATATAAATTAGAAAACTCAGTTATTTATCAAAAAAATTGTTCCTAATGCGTCATAAAATTAATGAAAATCAAAAGAACGGCAATTGTTTGGGTTTATACTTTTGATTAAAACCTGTAAAACCTTGAAATTTAAATGATTTTTTGCAATATTTCCTGCGCATAAAAGATTTTTTAATATTGGACAGCTTAAAATTTGTTAAGAACCGGTTTAAGAAATTTTTTTGAAGTTTTAATTTGTTCTGTTATCTTTTTAATTAAAGAAAATTAAAAAGATAACAGAAGGAAAATTTTAAATTTTCTAAAATTAAAACGCGCTTCAAAATAAAGTAAGATGTTGTTTTCAATTTGTTTATTTATAGCCTTTCCGAAAACTGTCTGTTTGTATGTTTCGGAAGTTCTAAATGAAAAATTTTAAACATGTAGAAATTTTGTTAAAATCTCTGAATCTCGGAGACGGTTAAAATTTAAAAAAATTATTGCACATTTCGACGCCTTAAACGATGGCACGTTAAAACAGTGACTATTCTATAAAAATAAGTAGTTATATATAACAATAATGTGTATTGATTTCGGTAGCCTCAAAAAACGGAGTAATTGCTAAATTAATTAATGTTTTCATTAAAATTCTCAAAAAATATTCATTTTATATTTATCGTTATAAATTTTTGTATGTAGCATGCATTAGGAATTTCAGAATCTCATTAAATTCTTAAAAATTTAAAAGATCTAAAAACTGTAAAATATTCGGAAAAATTAAATCGAAAAAAAAACTGTTCATAACCCCTAAAACAGAAAATTTATCAGTGTTTTGTATTCTCTAACAGTGTCTCACTGCAACAGTATAAGAAACTATATAAAATGATTAATACCTGAACAGTTCGTAATGTATCAAAAGTAGAAAAAAAAATAAAAAAAAAAAATAAACTTTTACAACACTTTCGAAAATGACTTTATGACTATTCAAAGCAAACAAACACAATATTTAAAGCTCTGGAGAATAATAAAATTGTACGTGAAACAAGACAACTAAAGGTATTGGTTTTCTTTTTCCAAAAAATAAAAAAATTTAAAATTAAAAATACACTTTGAAAATGAAAACTAATGATTTGAAAAATTAATGCAACTTTCGTCATTATCTTGCGTCATTAATAAGACAAAAAATATTATAAACATAAAAATATTTCTAATTCGTAATATTTTTGTACACACCTTAATCAAAGTCTCTTATTTTGTCTTACAGCACTTTTTTCTGCCGTAGAACATGGTCATCTTGAAAAAGCGAAAACTATTCTGGAATCTACAGATGTCGATGTTAATAGGTAAGTTACTATAGAATTATTTATAATAGAATTTATAGGATTATTTAGGCGACGATTATTTTTTGGTTTAATTAAAGTATTGCAAAAGATTATGAAAATGTCCTTGAAGCAGTTCTTTCAAATTTCAAGAAAGCCAATATACCTTTAATTAACTCACCAAAAAAAATGCAAATTTCACTCTTAGTTGGGATTCACTTGTGGGCGATCCGATTTCTCAGAAAAGTGTGTCAGTTAGTTGAAATTAAGATTAAGTAGGTCTCTCTATCACGAAGAAACATATTCCTGTTGAAAACTTAACACGTAACAAAATTTTAAAAAGGATTCAATGTAATTGTTTCCAATTTCAAAGTAGTTTCCATTTTTGGTCTTTATTAATAACTTTTATATTGGAACATTATTCTTAAAGCTTCTTGAGAAAAAAGAACTATTTGCATGGGAGTTGACATTTCTGTGACCTTGCTGATATTACCTTTATTCATAAATAGATAAAAATATTCAAAATAACCACAATATTTTTGAAAAGTTTTTAAAATTTAAAATTTAAAAAAATAAGCACTAAACTAAATGGTTATTAAAGTAGCACTTTTCTCTTGAGCAAGAGAGGACTCTTATATTTATATCTTAATAAGAGTTAAAATATTTTTTATATGCTTATAAAAAATATTTTATCTCTTATTTGACAATAATTACGAGAGTATTTTCATTAAAATATCAATATTTATCAAATTATTGCATACCTTCAGGATGAGAGCAAGTATAAGCAAAGTTCAAGGAATAATTAGTCACTTAAATAAATAATTATATTTTCCGACGATAAGATATTTGTTGTTAGTTTTTAGCTTTTATAGAAATTTGGAAATGCATACAGTTTCGGGAATATAAGGCGCCGAGTTTTTAAATTTTACTAATTTCGATGGGCGTTACTTAAAAGATGTAGGAATAAAATAAGTTATTTATTTATATCTAGAAACTGCTAAAATTTTAAACACCTACAGTTAATTTTAACAACCACTTTAGAGGCTAAGCCCTTATTGAAAGAGATTTCTAGCATAGATCTATTTGCATATAAAATACCAGCTTTCTATCTTGAAGGGTGTAGAAGTTTTGTAAACTGGTCCACGGACGGACATAGTAAAACTAATAAGCACTTTCTTTTAAATTTTGTTTTTGAAAAAGTGCTAAAAACTGCAGAAAATGAAACTAAAGAAATCAATTATTTAAAAACTTTTACAAAGAATTTTTCATTCTTGTTTTTTCTTTTTTCTGTTTTTAAGTCAATAATGAAAAAATTTTTAACTTTTTCAAATGTTTTACACGAAAATTATATTAAATTTAATTTTCTTAACTATTTTTTTTATTATAGCATTAATAGCGATGGACTCTCACCATTAGATGTTGCTGTACTTGTCAATAATCGGTCAATGACCAAAATGCTACTTCAACATGGTGCTACTGAAATTAGTCAATGTAAGGAAATTTCATAAATTTTTTCTTTAATATATTCATTTTGTATAACAGTTTGTCACTTATCTATATGTATGTGCATACGTATATATGTAGGAACAATGTGCTTCATGTATTCATTGAATTTTCTTTTTATCTTTTAAAGTTTTTGAAATTTTTTAATTCCATAAATTTTGGTACAATTACAATTATTGTTTTATCTTTCGCAAAAAAGTTAAAATACACAAGTATTTCTCAATATTTTCCAAATGTACATGTATGTAGATATATATAGATATATGCATGTACACATAAATAGAACGCAAGAGTTTATGTTCTTTCAATAATTTCCACAAAATACTTTACGAGTATTTAAGGTATTCGTTAAGTCCACTGAAATAATCTAATACTCGTACAATAACGTATGTAGAGAAAACCGAAAATTGTCTCTATAGTATTGTCGAGTATACAATTTTGAAAAAATATCTTTTAGTATTTAATAGTCAAGAGATCTAAATAAGAACTACATGGATATGTACAAAAATTGTGTAATTTAAATCGAAGCACTAATATAGAATAAAATTTTCAAAAATTTTTGATAATTTTTGATAAAGATGTTTTGATAATGAATTTTAATGCATAACGAGAAAAATAATCACGAAACTTAAAATTAGTGCTGCAGTAGATTCTAGAGAAAATTTTCAGGATATCTTTAATAATTTCCAAATTAAATACTCTTAAAGTGCTTATGATTCTTCCTATACTTTATACTCCCCTTACTTTACTCTTAAAGTGATAAAGATCTTAGTTCATTTTCCTCCTTTGTTATATGCAGTATTAAATTTTTTTAATACCAAAAGTTTATTTTAATCGAAGTATTTACCTTAAGCATGTAAAGCAATTCTAAACCCTTCTTACACTGTTTTAGTAATAAAACTAATCAGACAAAAATAAATTCAAAATGAGGCAAAAATTAAATATAGTTTTAAAATTGTTAACAAATTACTGTACAAAATTTCAAATTTTAATGGACTCATACTTCATCTTGGTCAATATTTTTTTTGATTAGTCAAGTAATTAAAATAATGTCAATACTAGAACCTTAAAAATTAAATCACTATTACAACTGTTGCGCTTTCCTATCGGCGTGCATATATAGAGTGGGACTAACAAATAACGATCTCATGCCAAATGAATGGGAATCTGCATATCTGATAGCATCTGCTGTGTGCGACACTTTATATAGAAAAAAAAATTATAGCATAGTCGAAAACATTTTTAAGACACTAACTGAAATTTACGGCAGCAGGATAGAATACGAATTTCTTTCCTTTAGTACGAAAACAGCTAGAATATTTGAGTGATACAAATGAGATGCAGCATCCACTTCATTATTCTTGTTTTTCTTGATATATTAGAAATACGGTTAATTTAAAAGCAGTTGTAATTTAAATGTATGCATTAAAAACAAATACAACTTTATAAAAGTAAAATTATATTCAACATATACATACATATATATACGTAAAGTTTATGAGGGTAATAATAAACAAATAATAAAATAAGTAAATTTTAATTCGAATGTTTTCAGAACTTTAGTGTTTTTTTTTTTTGTAAAAAATACTTTGTTTGATTGTTAAATTCTTTAATAAAATATAAGAATTTTCGAAATCAATATACACAAACACATAAGTACAAATGTATATACATATGTGGTTTCATTGTAAGAAATTGAAAATTCTTCAGAACTTGAATAATTTATTCAATTTTAAAATCAAATATTTTTTGTGGTCTTTCAAGTTTCTTACTTGAGTTTTCATATTTGAGCGTAAAATATAAAAGAGTTGGTGCAGTTTATTTAAAAAACCCAATAACATTTCTGCATTACGGTGACATCGTAAATACCCAGAAAATATACTTAAAACCAAATGGGGAAGCTTCTGTTTGAACAGTGTGGATATTACGTAAGGAAAGACCTTTGAATATACGTAAAGAACTAAAGAAGAATGAATTTTGGTTATGGGACAATGTAAGAACTCTTCGTATAAGCTTTTCTTTTACAATTCTCATCTTGCAAGATTTTATTCGAGATGATATCAAAATTATTCTCATTTAAGCTTTAAAAATTTTGATCTATAAAAAATTAAGTTCATACTCATACATGGATGTCACTCAAAATTTAATTTGCATTCATTAACTTGCTACTGTAAAAAAAAAACTCTACCCAGAATACATAACAATTTCTATTACGTATTAATTATTTAATCAATTTTCAATAAATGTTGCAGTGGCGTATACGATTTTTTATTAATTTTTTGATTTGAAAGCATAATAAATTAAAATTGTTGCATTACGTCAATTTTCTTGAAATTCCGGATGATTGATATATATATATAACAATGACACTCAGACAGATGCCAACTTCATAAATTTCTATGACATTAAGAAATGCGAAGCATTTGCGTTGCTTCCTGAATTTTTTACTGTATTAGGCAGTTTTCTTCAAATTGTTCTTTAATAATATTATTTAACATATATAAACAAACTGCAAAAAATAGATGTTATTACGATCATAAAGTTTATTTGTTTAATTTAGTCACCGATTATACAATAAAATATTTACTAAAAAAAAATAAAGAGCAATTTTCCCTTCAACAAATGAAAACACTGCTATTACATACTCGTATTTGTAATAACAGTATTTTCGTTTGTTCAAAAATGTATGCAAAAACTCAAAATATTTTGAATGTTTACATACATTTAGGATAATACGCAACAAAAATTGAAAGAGGCATTTACATAATACCTGAGTTTAAGAGTTAATTCCGTGAGTATAATATACAATATAATTATACAAGTAATTATATTTTTTAATGGCATGTCATTTACAGTTACCTTTCTGTATTTATGGAAATTTTGAAAAGCTTACAATTTCGAAAATTGAAGGTGCCGAAAATTTAAATTTTACAAATTTCGAGACCTGATAACCTAAAAAGGGGTGGACGTGGAAAAAAATTTTCTACTAGCAAAATAAAATTTTGATTGATAACTTATAGGTGTTAAAATTCAGACTCCAACAATCTGAGGCCTATGAGAAAAATTATATCGAAAATTTGGATAGCCAACCATAATTTTTCTGTGTTTATATAGAATTTGAAAAATATTTGCCGTTTCGTTACAATAAATAGTCAACAAGTGGCATTTTTAAGACTTTGAGGGATGTTTTAGAAGGGCGGGGAGGAAGATAGGTAATAATTTTCTTCTACTGAAATAACTAGAAACTTATTTCTTTTTAAAAATAATGAAGAAGTGTAGGAGTTTGTAATGACAGAGATAAGAAATGTAGAAGCTTTGTAAACAGACACACGAACTGGTGGATGTCCTGACGGAGGGAAAAAGTTTTTATCAAATTTTTTTTTAAAAAGTGCTAAAAATATGAAATTGTTTTATTATAGGCAGCAGTTGTTTTAAAAGAATTTAATGTTGCAGAAAATAAACTTTAATTGTTGTAATTTGTCTCCAATTGGCTGTAATTATTGCTTTTTAATATAAAATGCAATTTATGTGTATCTGCATAGCATTATATACAATCGTCTTACATTTATAGTATACGTGTGTATATTTTCGTTTATTATTTTCATAAAAACAAGAGTACTTAAAGCTATAAAACATCGAGGTTATTGATTACAATAAATCAAATTATTCTTATACTTTCAGGAGTATAAAAATCGTTGATATTTTAAAATTGATACGAGTATTAAAAAAAAAAGAAGGAAACGAAATCCATATGGATTTAATATGGACGGCGACGTACTCTTTGGCGTCTTTGCCATTATTCTGTAAGAATAAGAAAAATTTGTTTACATAACAAGTCATAAACTTTGTGCATCACTATATGCAAAATTGAAGAGAAAAAGATTTATTACAAATTTTACAGAAATCAAATAAAAAGTGTTGTCAAATTCTCAAATTAATCAAAAAGTGTTGCATATTTGTTTCGAAAGCATCATAGAATTACATTTTTATATTTATACATAATATACATGACTCATACTTACCCCTTAAAAAATAACTTCTAACTGTACACCCACAATTGTAAATATGTAAATCACATCGGCTTTATTTTCTATGAATAACTTTAGTTGAATTAAAATTATCAAAAAATTTGCTTTCGAACGGAATTAGTTCATAGTGAAACTAAAGGTTTTCAAGAAAAAGAAAATTTCAAAAAAAAGAGTAGCTTTAAGCGTAGATTGTTTGCAATAAAGCATATTTCGAACAGTAAAAGAAAAGTAATTATTTGAAAGGTTTGCTATGATTATAGTCTCAACAAATAAGAAAGCCAAACTAATCCGTATTCATTTTTAGGACAGGTAAGAATACGTAAATCTTGATTGGTACTTCAAAAACAAGAATTTTGAAAAAAAAAAAACATTTTCGTCCGTGTCTTCACATAATTAAGGAAGATACGGTCCTAATATACGAACGCCAAAAACTTAAAAATTAAAAAATTCTATGAATGTACATGACATTTTAATTTATTTACAAAAAAATTTTACAAATTTAATTTTACATTTTCATTGTCACTGTTTTTTTTCTCAATCAACAATATTTTATGCTAAATTATATGTACATAAATACATATGTGCATACGTTTGTGTAATACAACTATTTTATATCAATATATTGATAATATATTAGTATAAGTATTAGTATACGTTAATGTATTAGTAATTTACTTTATATGTATATATAGTTAAAGTTCAAGAAACACTTGGAAACCATTTGAATGGATTACTTCGTGATGCAGAAAATCGTATTCAAGATTTAAGTGGTGCAGAGGAATTACCTCAACCGCCCTATAGTACAAGAGCTTCATTTTCTAGTATAATTGGTAAGTAAAAGAAATAAAAAATAATTCCGGAAAAGTGTCATAAATTCATAATTAAAATTCTAAAATAAATTCTTAAAAATTTCAATAACAAATTTTTTAACAATTTTAAGTTTTAAAACGTCATACCCCTCTCTTCTGTCTAAGAATAAATCGACAATTTGTCGCGTTAATCCTAAACAACTTATCATTTTAGATTTGTCCACCATCAACTCCATTTATCCCCATTTAATTCAAATGAGCTGACCAATTGTGCAGTGGTTATTGCACTGGTCCTTTAACTGAAGGGTCTCGGGCTCAAAGCTCAGCCAGGTCACTATAAAAATTATATTTAATATTATATAGCTTTATACACATTACATATAAAAATAAAAAAATTAATATTAACTAATTGCCATATTTCAATAATATTCAACATTTAAAAAAAAAAATACTAGCAAAATAAAAACAGAAAATATAAATAACCTTAAATATCTAATATAAAGAAAAAAACTGCGGTAGGTTCGTCACCTGCCTAGTAAAACACAATGACGTCAGAAACTAGTTCATGGTTATATACAATAATCATACACCAGCCCTATGCTCCTCCTAGGAGCGAAGTAGGATAAAAAAAAAATTTAAATGACAAAGATAATTTGCAATAATTTTAATTTTTTTTTAATTCGATATCCTTAAAAAAAATAAATTTGCATTTTTTCTAAAATTTTAATTTAAAATAAAAATATGTAAATTTTTGTTATACAGATTTGAAGTGTTTTTTATAGTTAACTTGGACCTCGTTTCCTTAGAAAATTACTAATCAAATTATTTATTCAAAGTTTATTATTATTGAAAATATAAGAAAAATTCCTAAAATTTCTTTGCCAACTTTTATCTAATCCTAGAAATATGCAAATTTCCAAATTGATTGCTACATAAATTTTATTAAATATTGCTCTTGAAATAAATTATAAAATGAAAAAAATACGTTTTCTAGCCAAAAACACAAAAGCAAAACTGTAAGAGAAATTTACAAATTTGGTTCAAGAAAATATAAAATTATATTTAGTAAACTTTCAGGAAACCCTTGAAATAAAATCATGTTACAAATGCAAAACAGATGGATGAAGTAACCAAAGGGACGAGTTAAATCACAAAGATTATAATTGAATTGTAAATAATTAATACAAATTAATTTTGCATACATAGGTACAAATAATTTGTAATAATAACATTAGCGAAATGGGCAATGTTCTAATAATATGATGTTTTTGTGATTGTGTGTTTCATATTGATTTTACTTTAAAAATCAATATGGCAAAATTTGCCGCAAATTATTTTATACCTCTGTAGGTAAGTTGATGAAGTGTTCAACTAGGCAACCGTAATTCACTTGTTCGAGTTCAGTTTGAAGAGAAAAAAAAATTAATTCTTTTAGCTGGACTCGTTCCTTTGACTCCGTCATCCATCTGTTCTGCAATTATATGAAAGAATTTATATTGTTTATTTCTATAAGAAATTTTCAAAAATTGTAAACGACTACACGTTGCTATTTTTCATTTGTACATGGGCACAATTATTCGTAATGATAAAGTCCATTGTGTCCTTTAGGAATTACTGTTAACGATATTTTCCTTTTTTCTAACGTAAAAGTTTTTCTTAGTACAAAAACTGGAGAGCATATAACTCTTCTGATACATGCAAGAAAAATTAAAATTGATTTGTAATAAAAATAAACTCAATTTTTGGCTTCCTGCTTCAATAAAAATCATAACATTTTTTTTTAATTTTTGGTGCAATTTAAACAAATTTAATTTCTTAATTACAATTAAATAAAATTTAAAATCTAGATTATGAAATTTTTTAAAAAAATCAATTAAATTTGTAACTTTTATAAATTTCTTATCATTTTAGGCAATAGTGGAAATTCTGTAACAGGATGTACTGGCACTGAAGCTGATAAACAAATTGGCCTCTGGGAGAGACGTATTAAAGGACTTAGACGCATGCTTTTAGGATGGGATCAAGCAAGACCACCAGATTACCCAAGTGCTATAACAGTAGATGTAACGGGCTCTAACTCTGTATCAATTTGTATTTTAGAACCAATGGAAGGCTCAATTTGTACCAAATTTAAAGGTAAACTGCATTGTAACGCTGTATGTACTAAAAAAATTTTAAGATAAACTTAAATCCTTGAAATTCATCCAACTAAATTAAAAACTTTCAAATTAATTAAAAAATAAAATTTCATGACAAGTTATTTTTTTTTCTTTGTGATTTAATTTCCACCTAATTTCTAATTATATTAAGTAACTATCATCCAGTTTGTATTCTTAATTTATTGCTAGTTCTCAAAAATAAAACTGTACTGGAAAATTTATTTGCAATTTAACCATAAATTTTATAAAAAACGAGAAAAAATTGAGTTGACCGTGTCAACGCTGTGATACCCGTACGAATTTGTTATCCTATGTAAGAATAAAATATGTCATACCTGACTATTACCATATTAATTTATGCAAAATTTCAGTACTGTGTTTTCAATATTTTCTACGATATGGCCAAACTATTATTGAAGTTGTATGGCAGCTATCAGAAAGAGCCAAGCAATTTCAACGAATTTTATCAAATCATTGGCCCTATTAATATATGGGCATGTGTGAAATTTCAATATCATACCTTTTATAGTTTCTGAGATATAGTCAAATAAATTTTGAAGTTGTATGGCAGCTACCCGAATTAGTGTCGCGATCATACCCAATTTCAATTTTGGTAAAATTAACTCCATTAGTTTTTAAGTTATCTTTGGGACGGACGGACAGACAGAGCTAAATCGACTCAGAGTTCGATGCTGATCAAAAACATACACTTGACTCTATATCTAACACCATCAGTTCTTAGCGTTACAAACGGTAAGGCAAATTTAGTATACCCTTCGAGCATACGTTCGTACGGATGTAAAAATACGAGTGAAAAACACATTCCTTTTTCAAATTCTTTTTACTCATTTGTTACACACACATATATATGAGATGTATTTTAAATAAATTCAATTAACTTATAATTTTATTGCCTCTCTAATTTTATAAACATTTTCTTTCAAACACTTTTATAGTACAATGGTCAACACGTGCTGATTTTAGTAATATTGTTGGTGAACGTGTAATATACGAATGGACTAGTTATCAAGGTGTTATGGGTGCGACAAGTCGTATATCAGAGTTAACACAGGGAAGACGATATTTTTTTCGCGGTGCTTGTGGAAATGTTAAAGGCTGGGGTTTATACAAAAACTCATTACCATATAGTGTGATACCATCAAGTAAGTATTCTACGCTACGCACATAATTTACTTACATATCATATGTATTTTTTCTTTACCAATCCAATTAAAATTTTAATTATTAGCCATGAAAGTTTAAGAAAAATTAATGTCATGTAAATTTTTACTACCATGCCTATTTTCCTTCCATTTAAATCAACAGGTTGGAGAGATGTTGATAACAGAGAAAACCGTTTTGCTGGCAGACAACGAATTTTAGATGATTTATTTACGGCTGTGCGTTTAGCCCGCCCTGGCGATGCTTCAGAGCTATCATTAGAAAAAAATAGTGCAATTCAACGACGCAATCCAAAAAAAAAAACTACAATAAAACAACTTTTTTCTGCTGCATCCAAATTTCAAAAGAATTTAAGACGGTAATTTTCTCCTGATATTATAAAAGCAATTGATATTCTTCAACTCACATTTTTTTACAGTGGAATTTATTTAGGATGTATTTTATACTATGAAGATAAAATTTTAGTAACAAATGAAGATTTTCTTCCAGTAATAGAAATTGATGAAACTTATCCAAGCTCTTTACATCACGATTATCATTGGTTTATGAAGGTTTGCAAAACTATATTTAGCATAAATAATTCAAATTTCAATTAAATATTTCGATTTTAATTTTGCTTTACTTTCTTTTTCTTAAATTCAGGTCGCATGCACATGGGACGATGTAAAGTCATTGCGTACCGATATGGAAAGATATTCAACGTCAGCAGTCCATTTTCGTACGAAATTACTTTCTTCAGCATGTCAAATGCAATCAGCACTTTGTATATCTGATTTAGGTCAACTTTATCATAAACCTTTAAGAGATTCCCATGGGACAGTTGTAATATCTTGTGTAAATTCAGTAAAAAGCCCAAAAAGTATTTCAGTATTAAATGCTAGATGGGTACCTCTTAATAAAATACAAAAGAAAGTTACGGCATTACACGAAGACAATAACATCAATGAAATATTAATAAGTTCAATAGCAGATCAAATTAGTTACCATCAAACATCAACAATACGTTTAACACGTGGTCTTTACTTAGGTTATCTTAAAATGCAAAGTTCTGTTGATCAAATACAAATAGTTGTACCGAAGAAAACACCAAACGTTCCACCTCATACGAAAATTCGTGATAATCCACATATATCGGCTGAAGAATGGAGTATCTTAAAAGGCGACAAAGCTATTCGTAATGTCGTTTTAGAATTTCATTCAAAACAAAATGGTAAAACCGAAGTACAAAAATTATTTTTAGAAGCCTTAACAGCCGCTGTCAACCGTTTATTTATATACATGAATATATCACCGGATGATGCATTAAATCATCGTTTATACGATATTGAAGTTATTGAATTAGGTTCTGATGTTAGTTTTTTAGTAGTGTGCCCGCCAGTGGAATCGTCTTGTGCTGTACCTGGTCAGAGAGAAATATTGTTACAACGTGGCGATCTGCTTAGTTTACCCATTCAAGCTTTTGAAATGATTCATTTGAGAACTTATCAAAATAGCATCATTCAAAAATATTCTAGGCTTTCTTGCATATTAGAACTTGACACAGCTTTGGCAAATCATTCTCATAGAGAAGCTTTTTCAAAAATTGAATTACAAACAGCAAAAGAACGCCTCCTAAAACTTCAAGAACTTACAAGCAGTTTAAATGCCGTATGGAAAGGTGTAAGATGGTTAATGGATGTTATAGGGTATGCCCGCGATAAGTCCTGTGTTCCTGCTACTTCTATGAAGGAAATTTTACAACACAAACAATTAGACAGTTTACAAGAAAATTTAGATGAAGATGACAATAACATACATTTATTGCAATTACCATCACGAGACGGAAAATTAATGAAAAGTAGTCCCGGCCGTGGAAGTTGGCCTGGACCTGCTGCAACAAATAATCTTGGAAACTCTAGTTGCTATCTAGCAGCGGAACATTCAAAGTCAGAACAAAATTTGGGATTGTCAAGACTAACGCCAGGCTATTTAAGCATAAATTCAGGAATGACCGATGAAATAGGCCCTTCGTCTAGAAAGAATAGTGCAGACTCTCAATCTGGCCACAGTTACTTTTCAGCCGGAGAAACTGCTTTAAGTGACCACAATTTATTAACACGTCTCCCACCATCAAAGTCTGAAGATACCTTAGTCATGTCTAAAAGATATCCTATGGGTCAACCGCATCGGAAGCGCTCTACAACTTCATCAATCACTTTAAATCCCGGAAATATACCTATTACATCTTCATTACATTGCTCAAAAGTTCAAGATATACCGAAAGCAAATAAAGTTATTGTCAGTAAAGGAATAACTGATTCTTTACAAAGTCTATCGAGTGATTCTGAAAGTTCCACGTACCCGCTAGTAATGGGTGGTAGAATAAAAGTTAAGGCAAAACTAGAAAAATCACCACGTGAAACCGTTAGTCTTCTGAAACCCACTCTCACAACATTACAAACTGATAAAAATTTACTTAGAGAACCATTACATATATCAGAACCGTCATCACCTTGTACAGAACAAATGCCACGTAAGTGTAATGCGAAATATTCTAGTACTGAAGATATTGCTCCAACAATAATAAGTAGTTGTACTATTTCAACAAGTTCGGCGACTTCTACCGTTACAACATCGAATATACCCCCAACGATTGCACAATCTTCGAATGTTGATATTGTAGGATGTAGTAGTAGTAGTAGTGGTAGCACTAATCCTAGTAACAGCGGTGCATTATTAACAAATCATTCTGGTATTATACAGGTATATGCTGCCTATGAAACAGGATTAGCTCAAGGGACCAGTTTAAAACTTCACGTCACTTCTAAAACAACAGCAAAAGAGGTTGTAGATTTAGTTGTTAAACAATTAAATATGGCGGTTGTACTAAAGGGCAAAGAAGGACCAATTTATACTGCTGACAAATTAGATAATTTCTGTTTAGTTGCTGTTATCGGAGCTCGAGAGCGTTGTTTAAGAGACGATTTTAAACCTTTACAATTACAAAATCCATGGAAAAAAGGAAAATTATATGTTAGGCAAAAACATGACCTTTTAGCAGCTATTGAACACTCTAATAGAGAAACTCATTTAATTTAGGATATATGAAATATTTTCCAAAATTCTTGCAATATAGTTTGATCCTGTTTTTTTTCTTTTATTTTTGTTTCGTTAGTTATAATAAAAAAGTGTCAATTAATGAATTTCTTTACAATGAATTCATTTAAGCAAGTATATGTATGTGATATAGTCAATCTTATTTGTTTTTAATTTATTACAACAACTACGTATGTGAAAGAAATGGCTTAAAATATTGTTAAAATATTAAAATTAAATAAAAGCATTTACGCGAATTTTATTTATTAACGGAGATCGAAAATTTTGCAACCCAAAGCTTGCTTAAATGAATTCAATTTGCTGCTCTTGTATGAATTATAAAGGCTAAGTAAATTTTTTTAGCTATGAATTTGGAAATTTGCAAATTGCATTTATTTTATTCAGGAAAACACATGTGTTAGCAACATTAAGATATTTATGAAATTTCGATATAAATTTGAAAAATCAATTTCTTTTAGTATCATGCTAAGAAAACTCTCACATTTTTGAAAGTAAAGAAAACTCATTTAAGAAATTATATTATTTCAATATCAATTTTAATAATTATTGTAAAATTAAACTAGCGCACACACTTCCACATTATAATGTGTTTCCCATATTCCAGGAAATTTTACTGCATTTCTTGTAAAAGTAATCTGTTATTTAATAATTGAATTATTTATTTAGAAAATAACGTGAGACCATCTGCATTTCAAGACTCTTTTGTTTTCCAGCAATTAGGGATGTTTATAGTTGAAGACAAAAATTGTGTGCTAGTTGTAGAGAAAAATTAAAATAAGAAAGCACGTTAAAAATAGTATTGTCGGATATCAAGATTTCTTAATTACTTCATTTGCAATAAAAGCATACTTTCCTTTCGAAATACAGGATATTGGATTATTTTTCTTCATTTTTCATTTATTGCTTTTTGATCAAAATTAAATCAAGAATAGGTCATCAATTTTATCTTACATGTTTGCTAAATTTTCTTATCAACTCAATATAAATTTATCATCCTGAGTTTTCAAATTGAATAAGAATGTCGAACAGAATTCTTTTTCTGTTATTTCTTTTAAAAATAAAATTTAAGATAACCTTTTAATTCTTTAGAGCATGCTAAAAATAATGTCGAAGAAAAGTAGGTACATATATATATAGGCATGTTATGTATGTATATATAATATATTAACTATTCGCAATTTTAAATATTTTCAACGTTCTTGATGTTATGTATATGTGTCGTTGTTTAATTAAGCATCAAAAATGATATTGCATAGATAAAAAACTTAACAATAATCTTTGAATAATTAATATGTATATCAAATAAAAAATTATTAAAATGAAACAGCTAGTGAAACTAATTGAATAAATTAATTTTTAAGTTTAGAAATACCTACCTTTCTATGGGTAGTAAATCAAAACTTAAGATCTGTATAACTTATTTTAAATTTAGATTTCATTTATACCTAAACTTCTCTCGTTAGTTTACACAAATACATATTACCAATTAGCCTAATAAATTGATTTTCAAAATTTTTTGAAATATTTTCTTTAAAGCAATATGCCACATAATAGAACCATTCACACGTTAAGCAAAGTTTGACGATTAAATTTCACATTGAAGATTAAAAGACTATGTTTTCGCATTATTATTAAATTAAAATAATAAAAATCAAAAAACAGTAAAATGGACCAAGAAGTCTTATTTAGGAACAATATTTAGTTTTTGAACAATATTTATTTCGCTTCTATGATTTCTCTCTTTCTTTCATATTCAATTCTTTATTTTAATTCTCCTAAACTTAGACATTAAAACTGTAACTAAAAAATTTTTACCAAATAGAAAAATTATAAATTTTGCTCTGCTAATCATAGCATAAATAGCCATATAATTTCTTGTATTTCTGTCGAAAAAAAAAACTGTATAAAAAAATTCGACTCAACTGTATTCTTCTCCTTCAATTTTGATTATTTAATTAGACGTTGGTGCCTCAAATTTCCATTAAATTCTCTTCTAATAAAACAAAATCGTTCTACTTTGCTTGATGCATTTACTTAATTTAAACATAAAACAGCTTGGATGTTAAACAATTTTTCTTCTATTTTAAGTAATTTTTTAATAACATATGATTGAAGTAACGTGTTTCCGAAGAATTTTTACAAACCATTTCTGTAATTTGACATTATTATAAGTATATTGAGTATATTGAGTAATTAATTTGTCTTAGCATTAAACTCAATGAATTTCATGTTTACAAAGAAAAAAGATAAAGCAATTTTATGCTAAATTTTATTTTTTATAAAAATTTCAATGTATGTATTTAATGCATTTGAAAAGTTTATTATTATTACACATAATAAATTTAATTCAAAATTTCTTTGTTAATTTATTCATACGATTACCTTATTTGCACATGTAACACTTTTCTGTTGTTACAGTTTTGCGCTCAGTTTTCCATGCAAAATTTGAGGATCTCCTTAAATGAATGCGGAATTCTGAAATTAATAATTTCAAAAAATGAACGTTCATTATCTTTTATATTTGATCTTTAGTTTAATAAATCAAGTATTTGTACAAATCTATATGAAGGTTTTCTTTTATCTGATTCTTAGTTTATGACTTTTGAAGTAATACTCACAATAAATAATACTTTGTTTGACATATTTTTATATGTATTTCTAAAGTTTTACGGAATCTTTCTACATGCAATTTGCTCATAAATTTACCTATCAACTCGGAAAAATTCTCCATAAGATCAGTATTTTGTTCTCAATTATTTTGTATTCTTCTTCACATCAAGTATCAATATTGTAAAAAATTAAATAACCAAAATGAATTCAAAAATAAAAAATAAATTGAAAAAATGACTTTAATTTTCAAATCTTATGAAATGTAATTGTGAATATTAATATATTAAATAAATAAATGTTAAAAAAATATTATACCCTAAAAATTAAATAATCTACATAATACATAAAAATACCTATGTAAAAAAAAAATATTGAAAAATTAAATTTTTTAAATGTATTTAATTAATAGATTAATTAATTAGAAATTAAAAAATTAAGGAAAAAACATAATGTTATAAAAGTAAATACACAAAATAAAATTAAAGTGTTTTATAATATTATTAATAAATCATTATTTAGTTGATTATTCTAAATTTAAAGATTAGTTTTAATTTTAATTTCTAGAATATTTAAAAAAAAACCATACATCTGAAACCAACAGATAAATTCGATAAATTTTAATTATTCGTGTAAATTTAAATATATAGAAAGTTGTGATTTTAGAATGACATAGAATATTAATTGAAATTTCAAAACGAAATATAATTAAAATTAATATTAAAATATTATTTAAGCTAATAAAGCTTATTAAAATATAAGCTGAAATTGTTTTAAGATTATATGTATGTATGTGTAACTTTAAATAAAAGAAAACAAAAAAAAATGAATAACTACAATTAAAATATTTAAAAAAAAAAATGTATTATTAATTAAGTTTAAAATTATTTGTAAATAACAAAGTATAAACAAAAGCTTTAAAAAAATGAATTTCATTAATATACATATAAAGAAATTATTCACATATTATGTATATGTATATATATATATTTATGTATGACATAGCCTAAAATTTAATATTAAAAATTAAAATAAAAACGAAATATTCCATTTAACTTTTCAACCAGAAAAACAAACATTTAAATAATTGTTTATATTTGTGCAACGTATACATTTGTATTTATTTTTGTATATTTGTATATTGTATTTTTAATTTAATAAATTCCTTTTCGTATTAACATTTCAGAATATAGCCAAAAATATTTTATGCAAATAATTATGACTGAGTAACTGCATTTTTACTGCCTCCAATGCATTATGTTTTTTTATATATACACATTTGCATTTCTAAAAATCATTTACAAACAATGCAGTTATGTTAAACTCTTACAAGTCACTGCATTTAAAAATATCACCAAAAATTTAAATTTAATTTCTTACTATCAAAGTCAAATTGCAAACAAAATTTAATAATACTAAAAAATATAATAAAATTTTTTAACCTTGTAAAATTTTACAAGAATGTTGCTAAAGAACTCTAGGGTTTTCCTTAAATTGTGAACTTCATCTATTTTTATAAATTTTTATTGAGTTCTCATTTATATCTCTTTATAATTGAAAAATTAAATACAAAAATTGTTTGACGCCTTATATGTATAAAAATCTCATTATAATGAAATAAACTACTATTTAGTTAAAGATATTGAGATTCAAAATTTGGTCAAACAAAATTTTTTCAATTTTCGAGAATATTTTTTACTTATATTCCATTCGATTCCTGTCAAGTACTTTTAATTATTAAAATTAAGCGAAATTTTATTAAGCACATTTTAAAAAATCTCTTCAAGTATAAAAATTAAAGTGACATTAATGCAAATTGAAAATATGACTATAGTAATTTATAGTAACTTATTTAAAAAATAAATTTATCTACTTATTTACAATATTTTTGATAATATACCCTATTATCTGACACAAAACAGCGAACCATTATTTTATTAAATTTTGCAAAACTAACGTTTATATAACTATTTTCAAATTTTTATTATTTTTACTTAATTTCATTTTAAAAATTAAAAAAATTTGTATAAGATGCAAAATATATTAAGCCTAACTTCGAAAACACCAGAATTCATAAATTAAATTTCAATTGTTAATAAATATATTATGTAATATACTAAATGTCCGCCCTATAAATAATAACAAAATCTAATTCAAAATTATGATAAAACCAAAATAAAAACGGCTGAAATGACAGAAAAAACAAAGAATAAATATAAATAAAATGACTATACATCAATTTTTGATATATGTAGAAAGATATACAAGGAAATAAGATCGAACATTAAAAATTAGCTGAAAAATAAATATTTAAGTATTTATCAAAGAGGCATGAATCCCTTACATAATTATGTATGTACATGTACATATGTATGTGTAAAAAATAAATATATAACTATGTAAAAAAAATCACAATTATGATTGTTATAGCACTCATTGAATTGTATAATTAATTTTAAGAAAATTTAATTAATAAAATTAATAAGTAAATTTCTGAGTTTTATTTACAATGTTATGAATACTAATATTTCATTCACATTTTTTTTTGCGCAGTAAATTTTAGTAAAATATTTGTAGTTAAAAACTCAGTTTAAGCAATTGGTTGAAGGCTAAGAGGATTTCCGAAAATTCTACCATAGCTCTTAAAAGCACGCTCGATATATCTGTCAGCGTATGTCTGAATTATCGAAAATCCCTTTACTCTTGTAACATAAGTACTCTTGAAATCCTTTTGTGTAGTAAACGAGGCTCATTTTGCAATAGAAAACGGATCTCAAATTGCAGGTTAAAAATTTTTTAACGTACATATGTATTTTGGTTTTTAAAATTACGATAATGTTAAAAAAACGGAAATTGACACGAAAAAGTATTTTAATGATTCTTAATGATTTCCTTCTATTGTGATTCATCAGCTGAGAAAGGGAAGTTTAAAATGAAGCTGGTCCGGGAAAAATCTTAAAACCTTTTCTTGAAAGCCATTTTATATATTTATAAGAAATCAGAAAAAGTCAACTAGTTACATCCTGTAGATCTGTAATGATGCAAACAAATATTTCTAACTTTTAAGTTAGAACTTTAAGCGCATAGGTATCTGAACAGATGAAAATCTCCATACAGACACTGTAAGGTAGCCGTCGGCTAAGTGCGGCCTATTAAACTTCAAAACGCGGGTCATCCTTCTGCTTGCAAGGAAAAAATTTTCAAATTTATCTATTAAAATTTTCCCAAAAAATTTATTATTTGCCAAAGTCAGTTGAAAATGTCATTTCTTCTTGTATGTATGTAATGTAAAAATATCGAATGACTCATACTCACATAGTACATATTTCCCCACACCCCACAAAAGTTTGAAAATGTTAATCTAAGAAATTATTTGTCGAAAATATTTTATAAGAAATTTTGAAATTTTTTTTGTGACAAACAAATTATGTATAGATATTGCCTTTTATTGCAAGTCTCTAACACTTCTTTTTCATAGCATGACTTTACCCCATGAACATATAATATAAATCTATGCAAAATGTGAAAAGAAAATTGTATGTTAGTTTAAGAAATTAAAGAATATTTATTTACTTTCCAAATATTTTTATTTATTAAGTCGAATCCGAAGTACAAATTATGTACATTATATGCAAATCGGATACCGTAGTGTATCTTTAAATTTCAAAAAAAAAATTTTTTTAAAACACCTTATTAAGTCTTAAATTTTAAGCCAGTGAAAAATATTTTATTATTTTTCTGGAATATGTTAAATATTGTTAAATTAATTTTTGCCATAAATGAATAAAATTTTTTATCTTATTATTTTTATAAAAAAATTTGTTTTTGATAAAAGAAAGAATCATTACAAATTTCTTAAAGTGATAAATTAAAAGTATATTTTTATGTGTTGTTTTTCCATTAATGAAAACGTCAAATTCTTTAATTAGAATGGTAAGAAAAAAAGGTCAATACATTATTTTCATTTTCATTTTACAATAAAGATTTTTCTCGCTTATACGCTTATACAGATATACACTCATTAATACAGATAAATGTAAAACTACAAATTAACTCAATCTTCCATGCTTTCATTATTTCTGTCAGGCGAAACTCCACCATTTTTATTTGGTGAATTTGATCTAGATCTGGATTTATCTTTATCTGAAACAGACCTATCCCTTGAATCACGTGACTTTGAACGTGAACGTGATCTTGAATCACGTTTTGCAGATCTAGATCGTGAACGTGAGTCTCTTTTTGCGGAGCGTGAACGTGACTTCGATTTAGATTTGGATGCATCACGTGATTTGCTAAAGTAAAAAAAAAATTAATTGGAAAAAGTGTAAAATTTCGTTATTTTTTAATAAAAAGTTACTTAGAATGAGATCTGGATCTTGATTTAGCTGGTGATTTTGATTTAGATCTATCCCCTCGTGATTTAGAACGACTGCGAGACTTTGATCGTGATCTTGTCGAACGACGAGACCTAGACCTTGATGAACGTCTACGTGAACGACTTCTTGAACGAGAACTTGAAGAACGTGATCGACCACGTCCACCACGACCACTTCGCCAACTTTGGCGATCTTCAATTAATCGAATGCGTCGTCCATTTAGTTCTGTATCGTCCAATTTTTCAATTGCTGTCCGCATATCAGATTCTGAAGCAAATTCAACAACCCTAAAAAAAAACAAGAAAATTTTTTAATTAATAAAAATATTTTAGGAATTGATTTAAAAATTACGATTTGGCTTAGTGCAGTATCAAATCTTAAAAACCATTTTTTAACTCACCCTTCATTTCTTCTCTGCTTATGTGCATCAGCATATGTTACTTCTCCAGCTTGCCTCATATAATCTTTTAAGTCCTTAAAAGTAAAATGCAAATATAACTTTCGGAAAAAATAAAGTTTTCAAATCCAAAATTTAAGAAAAACTATTCCATTTTTCAACCTTTCAAATTTTCCGCAAATTTCGTTCATATGTTTTAATTTCATTAATAATTAAATCAATCAAAAACAAATCTTTTAATAAATACAAATGTTAAGTCTTCAGGTTCCGAGGAAATGCTCTAACATCCAATGTGTTTTAAGTTGAACAAATACATGAACCAGACAGCAATTTTATGCAGAAGATTGAGCCAAACATCATTTGACGAGGGGTTTAACTGAAGAAATCTTCTTTAATACCCTAAGCGGTGTAAATAACTTTTCTAGTTTGATAATGATTGTGTGTGTTTTTGTGCAGAAGAAACCAAAGTCGAACGAATAGACTTAACTATTTAATATTTATTAAAAGCCGACGCATTTTACGTATTATATATAGTTTTTCTTAGTTTTGAAATATAAAAAAATATTTTAAAATTATAAACTAAAAACATGACAAAATGCATTTTTGATATTATTTTCTTACATTATAAAATTTATATAATTCATGTATGCAAACCCGTTAATTAAGCTCAAAAAAATCGTCTGTGCTAAGTGTTTGCACTCCTAATGGTTTTTTATTTGGTTCACACATTAATAATTCATTTGGACCCACATATATTAGCGAAAAAGAGACTCTGCTCATTATTATGAAAAAAACCTCTTTGTGAAGTAGATACTTGCTCGCTCTTTTGGTTGGCTGGCTAAGCAACCCAACGTCAGAATTTTAACTTTGAAAATGTTGACCAAGATTAGAAAAACAGGTTCGATCTAGTCCCATTTCCAACTATAATATGTTAGAAATTATAGAGAAAACAATTTTATTGTACACACGTTCTAGTGGGGGAGAACCAATCATCTTTATGATACCATCTAGAAATTGTTCGTACGTTTTTATTTTCTATTTTGAAATATGATTTAGTGACGTTGACTGATTTAAATATTATTAAGCTCAAAAGTACCCAAAACGCGAAATACAGTTTAACAGAGGATGTGATGACAACCGTACATTCTATATTATCAAAAAAGCTACATCTTGCCAAGGAAGATTGATTTTGTGATAAGCTCTCGTCGCAAATGAATTCCTTATATCCAGTTTTTATTAGATAAAAAGGCACACAAAAAGTAGAAAGTACCACCAAAACCATTACTAATGAAATGGACGCTTTAAAATTATAAAAAAAATAGAGCAAATTTCTAAAATACAAAATATTTGTTTTAATATGTTATTAAGATTTTTTTTTATATAATTATACTTCATTATTAATTTGGCCGCAACACCACATCTTAGATTGATATGATCCAAAAATTTTAGATATGTTATTTTTTTTTCTTTTGAAGCTTTCTATGATGTACATACATGTGTTTCATAAAGTTGATTTTAACTCATTCTTAATTTTTACTCGCAATGTTGCGGTTTTCACTGATAGTATGTAAATTATTCCGATTTTTTTGTACATAGTCTAAGGTTATATAGGTTAAATGGCTATGGTTCTGACAAACAAAAAAAAATATTTTGCGAAAAAACAAAAATTGAAATGGAAAATTATAAAATAGTTTAAAGAAACAAAAAAAACATGGGAAAAAGGAATTAAGAAAAAAAAACTTGTACTTTACATTACTATCAGTTTTGTTCTACATTTTTAATTATTGTCGTTTACAACAAACTATCAAACACCATATTTGTGCTTTTTAGAATATAATATAAAAAATTTATCGCCAAATTTTAATAACGAATAAACCCGATATTTAAAAAATAAAGCATATAAAATTTTTATTTACAAAATAAACACTTTTCAATGTTTATTTTGTAAAATATTAAAATATATTATGTAGTTTAATTTTTGAACTTATAAATGCAAGTTTTATAAAACAACATCTAAAATTTTTAAAGTACAGATGCATATGCTGGCATTGATTGTGTTATTTTACTACATTGACTTGATTTTAGTTTTTAGCTATCAAATTTAGAGAAGCCCTAAGATGGTTGTGAGTAGGCCAAACACCATATAAGTAATCATCATCGTGACCATCAAGTCGTCATCATCATCATCATCATCATCCTTGTAATGGTCGATCCGAAAATTATGATATTATAAAATGTAAGATTTTATCAAAACATAATTTGCCCCAAGGTATATTTAACGTGTATTATTAATTTTTTTATTTTGGAATGGAGAGCACTGTCTGTTTTAGCACACACACACTTTTTTTATATGGATTAAAGTTCCTCACATCTTATCGCGTCTGCGAATATGAACTTGCATGAATTTTTCTACCAATATTTCCACTAAATCGCCTATCATTGATAACACGATATGTGTTTTGTATATTCTTGAGCACCTCGTCATTTCAAAATAGAAGGAGGATTATTGCACAACACATCAGTCAGTCACATTTTCAGCGAGCCCATATTGTCTTCGGAAAAAATAATTTAAAAGTTTTTGTTTACTTTTTTTTAAATTATTTTTTTTTACGTATTTATGTATCTTTTTTTTTATTCTTTCTTATACTTAATATTGTTTATTATTTTTGAAATATTAATCTAAAAAAATTATTTTGATAATAAATATCTATGTCAAAGATAGGTACTATATGATTTGATAGCACAAAACACCGAAACTCGAATATGAAAAAAAAAATGTTAAAATTCCGCTTTAACATAGAAATCTACAATCAATTTAAATAATTGATATAATCGCATGCTTTATCATAATTAAGGAAAGCCCAAAAATAAGTTATTTTATGGAAAAATGTTACCTGAGGTTAATAAAAACTAAAGTATAGTTAGATCTCTTCAATTTCTTTTGAGTGTATGTATACATTTAAAGTAAAAAATATTAAAAAAATAAATAAATTAAAATTAAACCGTTGCAGCATTCATACTTTTACCTAACATTAAATCCCCAATTATAGGTAACCTTTTATAGTATTTTCATAAAAATTGTATTGTAGATGCATATTATGAAAATAATGTGTTTCTTTAACTTATTCTAAGCAGCAGGCAACATTTTTCTATTTATAAACCTACACCACATAAATTCATGGTAACTCAATTTTATTTTATCAAGTAACTTTTTCTTAGGAATTAATTTAACTTAGCAATTTGCACTATTTACTATATACATATTGAGAAAATCTATATAATGAATTAATCAAATTTTTGAATTACCATGAACTTAATTATTGAACTAGTACAACCAAACTGAAAAAGTGGGTATTTCAAAAGAAAAAGTAAAATAAAAGTAGCTTATTATCTATGCACAATTTGTTTTCGTTGAACATAAAATTACATCTAAATTATTAATCTAATTTTAAATCTATCCACAAACCATAAAAAATCGAAATTTTAATTCAAACATACCTGCCAGCTTACACGACTTGACAAATTTCCAACAATCAAACGATGTTCTGTTCGTAAAGGAGGACCATACCTGGAGTTTGATTTATTATTTCTTCTATAGCAGATTTAAAGAAAAAAAAAAAAAACAAAAAAAATACGAAAAAAAAAATTACGATTACAAAAATTTTAACACTGTAGTTAAAGACATAAAAGTTTTTTTGTATAACTTAGCTATTTTTGTTATATAAACTAAGTATACCCAAAAATCTATGTCTACTATCCCACAGTGATAAGCTAAAAGTGATATGTAAAAGTTCGTGATAGATTATAGATCAGGTGTTAATCTAATACATAATTTATTTTAGAAATTTTCTTTTATGCTACATCTAACGCAGGTAAAATCCAATTTTGGTCATAGATCAATAACCATATTTAATTTTTATCAGTAAAAATTACACCTAGACACATATGTACGTATATATGAAAATGTTGTATAATGTACGCCTATTTATTAATTATAAAGCTTAAAATATGCAAGATTTTAATTTTTGAAAATAGCTATTACGGGTGTAGAAAAAATTTTAATAACTGTCATTTACAAGTCTAATTTCTATATTATGTAGATGTGTCCATAAAAATTTCCAATTTTGTTTTGATAATTTCAATATATAACATAAATTAAAAAACTTACTTGTCATTATATCGTCCACCACCACGTCTACTATCATATCTGTCGTATCTATCTCTATGACTCCCTCTCGCAGTTCCCCGCGCAGGTTCAACAACAACTCTGAAATTAAATATGTATACAAATGTATTAAGACCAGACTTATTGAAATCTGTTAATAGAACCAACCTTTCACCCAGCAGTTCTTTCCCATTCAACTCATAAACGGCATCATCAGCATCTCGATAATCTTCAAATTCCTTCGTTGATTGAAAAAAATAGAATAAAAATATTAAAAATTATGGCATATTTGCAAAATTAAACTTTTTGCAACTTACCACAAAACCGTAGCCATTTTTAATTAGAATATCTCTGGTCCTTCCATAACCCTTAAAAAATCTCTCTAAATCGCGCTCACGGACTCCATATGGCAATCCTCCAACATAAACTCTTGATCCAACCATTATTAATTAAAATTGTGTTTTCTAAATTTACCAAAAATATTGAAAAATATAATTTCACTTACGCATTAGTTAGTAATTTTTTTTCGTCAAAATGGCGGCTCTTTCGATAACCAGACATGCCGCTAAATCAATTTTTCAATTCAATTTTTTACGATAAATATAAAGGCTCACCTTATAAAAACACGATTGAATTGAAATTTTTTACTTGAATTTTGTTCTTTTTTATCAATTTCTATATTTTCTTTATGATTTCCTCTAATTCAATACCAAAATATTTAGAAAAAAAAATCCGTGAAAGAACGCCACCTTCTACTTCTTTTCCAAAAAAACGGAAATGAAACGATGAGGCGAAGTTCTTTTTATTTCGATCAGTTTTAACTTACAAATATATTTTTCTCGCTCTGTCTTATGTCAAATGCATCTTTCGTCAGGGGTAAGTCACCACTTTATTTTTCATTATGTTTTGACATAAAAAATTTACTATTTGAAAAAATAATGTAATTTAAAAATAATTAATTTCAACTTTTATTGGAAAAAGCAAACTTCAAAATTTAAAAAACCATTATAATTTGACAGAAAAAATAACATTATAAATTAAAATTTGTTAGCGTATATAATATATACCTATTTATAATTTTTTAAATTTGGCATTAACAAATTTTAAGACCATTAAGACTAAATCTGATTCTAACAATTTTCTTGCTTTATAATAATTCTCTTAACAACAAATTTTACTATACCAACTAGATTTAGTAATTGTAGTTATATAAAATCAAAAAGTTTTAAAATAAAAATGATTCGGTTTCGTTTTAAAACAACTATCAAGCTTCTTAGATTATTGAATTTGCTATAATCAAAAGAATTTCACTTTGACCTTAAGTTTATGTATTCATTTTTCAGCTTTCTAAAGTTGAAAACAGAGCACGAGCGATTTTGCGCGGTGAAATGTCAGAACTCATACGGAATACACATATTTCAATTGGACTACAACAACCAATTCGGAATTTCTGCCGCGAATTTAATCGTCGGTGGTGAAATTGTCTAAATCATTACTTTATTGATGGCGGTTTTTTAACATTATCTGTTTCCGTCTGTGACATTATATGCAATATACTGCTTAGTTGGTTTTGCCAATGTTCTGCGTTAACAACGGTAAACCGTTTTTTACTCCAAAGCAAATTCAAATACGTCAAATAAGTTTCGCGTTTGTTTTTTAGGTATTGTTTTCATATACGATATAACCTGAGATTAAATCTATGGTAGCGTTTACAAATGAAGCAAAATTCGACAACTAAATCCTAAAACTAATTAAACTTGTGTTTGCGAATTTGATATGGTAAAATATTTTGTCACTGATAATTTGATATATTTAAATTTTCTGTTTTTTTTTCTGTTATTGTAATTAAAAAACAAAATAAACTGAGCACACTTACAACATATCGAAAATTTTGCGATTCGCCATTATTAATTATTACAGCTATCAAGAACTTGTGTGAAAAATTGGACAACATTCTTTTTTCCTCATACGATTTAGTTTGATTGAATGTTTATAAATCGCACATGTTTTAAACTTTAATCGTTTCAAACTAAATCGTACAATTTTGCTCAATTTGTAAACACTGCCTATAATAAAGTCTGTCAACTTATTACATATAGGACTAAAACTATTTAATGCAGCTTAGACTTTGGGTCAAAACTGAAGAATTTGAAAATTACGAAAATTATAGCCGGAATATAAATGAGCTGATCATAACTTTCGCAAAAAATATGCGTCATTTTAATTTCCAAAAACCTGAGAGAAAATTTGATAGAAATTATGTCACTTCTGTTGCCATCAAGCCATCAAGCAAAGTACATGTAAACAGTACGTTACCTCGGATGCGGAAAACTAAAGCTTCCAGTTTTTCCTTATAAATTCCTTATAAATTTTCCAAAGAATGATCGCGTTTAGCAAGTTTGTGAAATTATTTGCCAAAATAACATTTATTGGCAGCAAAAAGTTCTTCGCAGTTGAACAGACAATGAACTGGCTAGTCGAAATATTTAATGTTAATGGGTGTGTTCAACCGTCGTCAACGCTTTAAACAATTTTCTGCTGAACGCTTATTTTTTTAATCACTTAACTTAAGCGGTTTAAAAATTTTGAAGGAAAAAAAGTATACTTCATTATGCAGTCGATGAACTTTGGCATTTTGATGTCATATATGTTTATGTAAGATTTAAAAATATAGTTAACATTATTTTTACAAATATACTTTATTTAAATTATAATTTGTATCATTATAAAACATAAGTACCTCTTATGACTTTCAATCATCATTCTCCATTGTGTTTGGCTTTTTAGAAATTTAAAAATAAGAAAATATAAAACTGGCAGCCGTTATACATACCAAATGTCATATTTCTTTAAAGTAAAAATAAAGGGTTGCGGACTGTTCAATGGACCTCTGCAGCAATAATTAAATAAGCGCTTAAGTTGGCTGAACGTACCCATTATTTATTATTCGCCTATATAAATGCTTAGTTAGGTCGCATTTTGGTTATTTTATTTATTAGTTATGTCAAACACAATTTTCATATTTTTGTAAACTGAAATCTTTAAAAAATACATATTATGTCTCTTCACAAAACAAAAAATAATTTTATCATAATAGATTTGGCATTATAGATTTGAGTTGTGCCTTGATTTTTTAAAATAATTGCACTAATTCGAATTTAGTAAATTTATTATTTTTCATTTTAAATATTAAGACTAAAAAGATGGTTTTATTTATTTACATATATATAGATTGTAAGTTAAATTAATTAAAAATTGTTTGTTTTTTCAATTAAACTATCTTTAAACGTTTTTGAAAATTGGCATTAAATCTGGTCCAGTTTACAATTGCAAAACTGAAAATTGTACGCTCCCAGAGACCTTGTAGTAATTTATTCTCGTCAATAGCAGATTGTGTACAATTTGGGTTACCCCTTGGTTGTTTAACGTTAACGAACACCTGTTAAAAATAACGCGTGAAGTGATATGTCAAAAATAAAAAAGTTTTATTATTACAAATCGACTCACATTTGCTTTTTTTTTTAAATTATGTTTAATTATGCTATGTAAACAAATAAAAAGAAAACTATATATTATTGAATAAAGACTTAATTTGGTGCTGATCTGTATTGTCAGAGCAAAAATTGAAAAATGAGTGTCCTTAATCAGAAAACAGTTTTCGTTCTTGATCACACACAATATTTTGGGATTTCTTCTGAAAAGCCAATAGACCTTGATTTTTTCAAAAATAAAGGTTCATTATGTCCCTTGAGCAAGAGTTTATGGACATTTTCAGTAGAGGTAATAGTATAATTAAAAATAAGTTTATGCTCACATTTCTTTAATTTTTAAGTCATCTTTGGAATATTGTCGTATTGTATGGGACTTATTCCCAGCTGGAAAACTGGTACGTTAAAAAGGTTATTTTTAAAACTTAATGTCACTGCTTAATTTAAGGTAAGATTAATAGTAAGTGATTCGGCTGCACATGTTGTAAATACCTGGAATAGTTCTACTCAAAATATAAGCTACGTCACCAATGCAATGTCCATGGTAGGGGTCCCCCAAAGTTCCGCTCATTCAAGTGATCATTCGGTTATTCACGGACTAAGAGCCGCTATAGACGCATTAGCAGAACCATCTGAATCCCAAAAAGAGTTTGATCAAAAATTGCAAAATAAAGGTCGCGTAATATGTATAACTTCGGCAAGAGATGATAAAAGCATGGTAAGCTTGGAGGATATATTTCACACTGTATTGGCTCAACATAATCTCTTAGCAACTAAACAGAATGATTGCCTCCCAATTAATCTATGTCATTTAGTCATTATTAATATAACGCCCATGCATATGGGACTATTGGTTTCAACAAGAGGTCCGCAAGAAATTTCTCCCCATTTAACTAGTGAAATACACTCAGTTTATGCATCTGAGGTGTCAAGTAAACTGACACATTTAATACTTTCACATTTTGATCTCGCAAGTACAACAGTAACTGGAATCCCAATGAAGGTAAAAACATTTTTATATGTGATATATGTTAAAATACGATATATATTTTAATATTGCAGGAAGAGCAAAATGCAAATTCTAGCGCCAACTATGATGTTGAGATATTTCATTCAAAAAATTCTCATACAGTTATTTTTGGTTCTGAATTTTTACCAACAAGTGTTAAAGAAGGTTCCGAATATGAAACAGTAACCTTAAAATGGAGCACCCCTAGAGGATGTGGAACAAATGATTTTCAACTCTGTCTAGCTCAAGATAGAGTAACTCCTGTAGATGTCACATCGAGGCCAAGCTCTTGCCTTATAAATTTTTTACTTAACGGACGATCGGTTCTACTTGAAATGCCAAGGTTTTACATTTCGTTTTCTTCTTTTTGGTTATAATAATATTGTTATTCTACTGTTTAACAGAAAATCCGGCGGAAAGCAAACCAGCCACTTACTTTCCGCCAGAGGTGGGGAAATATTCATCCATTCCCTTCCACTTACACGGTCCTGTTTTGAAGACTTCCCATCGATATCTGAAGGAAGCGGAGGAAAAGTTATAGACTATCGAATAGCTGATCTTAGTAATTTAATCAAAAGCAACACTCTATTGCCTCTTAAGTCTTCCACGGAACGTCGATATGATGAAAATTTACAAAAAGCTCGTATAAAACTGTGCAAAAGATCGACATACTTTCCTCTTACTCTAGGTAATGTTTCAATTTTGTATTAAATAATTAGGAAATGCATATGAGTGGCAAATAAAATGATACCTAATTCAAAATGCAATTGTACACATAAAGGAAGGCCTAAGTAAAAATTTTTAAAAAATTTAATACTGCAATCAAAACTAACATTTAAAAAAAAAACTATTGAGAGGAAAAATTAATTGAAATTTGAGAAAAGTAGATATCTGATGTGCTTTTCAGATGTTTTCATTCTGAAAATTTAAACGTTGTGCTTAACTTAATTTTTTATTTTATTAAAGTATGTGCTAACTTAAATTTTAAAAATCTTATTAAAAATTTTACTTATGGCAGATTTGTAATGTTTTAAATTAAACTGTTTCTTGTTATTAATTATAATACATACCTATATGCTAGTTTAACCAATATCAACAAATGATCATTTCATCCTAATGTTTTTTGTTTAATTGGAGGATCTCTCAAAATTTCCAGAGATAAAAATTAAAAAAAACTATAGATTTTATAAAAATATATTTATAAATTCATTAATTGTAGGACTAACAATAGTCTACAACATGCAATCTTACCTAGAATCATTGTTAACCGCTATTGGGAAAGAAGAGCTAAATGATAGTGACATTAACCAGTGCCAACAAATAATCTTTTCAATATTAGGTTTGACGAATAGGCAAGAGCCTTTGCCCATAAGTTTATGTCAAAGGTATATTATGTCGATCTATCGATGCTTGCTGCAATACTAAAATATTGAATTTTAAATGCTTATAATTATACTATATAACAATGTACTTTTTTAGATTTCGAAGTTCAAAGAAAGAAGAACAATTTAAATTATTATGGAATGAGCTTGAACTCTTAATACAAAGCAGTGGTAATTCAACTGGACATAAAGCTGTTTTACTCTCATTGCGAGAATGCAAAATGAAATGCTCCGAATTTTCAAATAATAAACCTGAAGTAAATCAATCTATTAATGAAATAGAAAATCTAAGTATGTGTAAGCATAAATTTTTCAAATTCAAATTTCATATTATATGCCAATTTAAGGAGAAAACATTAACAACAATATAGTGATTAAAGCAACTACGGACTCACCTTTATCTCCAATTTTATTCGCAGAAAGCGCATCAAAATCAAAGCGATTTCTTCCTTATTGTGGAAATAGGTATTAAAAGCAAATTTCAGATTAACTAAAACTTAATCTTGATATTGTTTTAGATCTCTTTTGGGAATAATTTCTAGTTCTCAAAAAAAAGTATTGCAAAAAAGAATAGAATTTTCAGGTAGAATTTGTACGCCAACAGGTCAAACTGCAAAACTATATCCAAATGTTGGAAAAAATGAGAGGCACCCAAATAAATTGTGAACATTGATTTTATTTCATTCGATAACAATTGAGTACTCAAAATAATTGTTCTAATCTCATAGGCTTATAAAGTTAATTATGCATAAAAATTAAGTTTATAAACTCTGAACTCATTTTTCAAGGTCGAACAGTTTAATCTTTACTTTGGTACTCATTATTTTGCATTTCTTAAAAAATTATAGAAGAGATAATGTGGATTATGGAGGAAACTGGAAGCGATACTGATGCAATAATGCGAAAAAATTATAAATATATTTTAAAAGCAAATAAATAGATTTTTTAAAAATTGTTAACATTTTTTTCTAGTCAACTTTTTTCACTATATAGCTGTTTTAACATAATTTTAAATTTAAATACACACCGATGAAAGTTCAACGATGGATTAAATTGTTATTGCACATTATGCTAAGAGCAACAGGAAAAAATCATTATACATATAACTCGTTTGCTGAAATTCTGATATAACTCAAAATTTCGGACATTTTGAGAAAAGCGAGTGTTAAAATTTCGGGATTAATATATTTTTTTCGTTATAGCATTATTTTACAATGTCTTAAGCGACCATTTTCAAGCTGGAGAAATGGTGTCCCACTTTTTAAGTTATATCACTGTTGCAGCGAATGAGCTATGTGTTTATAATATTCATAAATAAGAAAAAAATTTACTTCACATGAAATATTAACATACTAAATAACATGCATATGTTTGTACGTACATTATCATCCATTATTCGTATGGCATGAAGTGATACTATCACGTCTATATATTATACTGGTCGTATACGTGATAATTAAAAGTGATAATTAAAAGTGATCAAATAACTTTGATGTGATAGCAGATGTCAAAATCATCACCTGTGCTCTTTCTGTAAAAGTTTTCGTAGGACGTGATAGTAATTTTTCATCACCCCAATATTTGCACGCGATTGATCATCAAGTCAGGGTTTTACTAGGTTAAATGTATAAAAAAATTGGCGAAGTTAGTAATTACAAAAATTATTTGATTAAAATAATAGCAAAAATTTTGCTCTTAATTTTTATATGGATAATCGGTATTTTTGTATTTTACAGAAGAAAAAGAATAAGCTTCTTTTGAGCTTCTAATAAAATTAATGGTAGATAACGCTGATATCCGAAGCACCAGTTTTTTCGAAATACTCGAACAAGCATTAGCAAATTATTATTTTCTAGTTTCATAAGTAAATGTTTAAATTTTTTTTCGAAATTTCGAAGTATTTTGGAAATCTAAAAGAAATTGCGTTGATAGAAATGTTTGATAGTTTCTTCTACATGTAGTAATTGATTCTACTTATTTTTTTCACTGAATCCATCTGAAAAATGCATTTAATTAGCGTTTAATAATTAAAACTGTTAAAATTAAAACTTTCATATCGATTAATAATTAAAACTTTCTAAATAAGTCAACCTGACGATACATCTGATTTTTGGTATACGTCCATAGTTTTTTATAAAATGTTACCTAAAAAAATTAAATGTTTTTAATTTTATGCAGTGTTTTTCAAAGGTATAAAATCTAAAAATAATCTTTTGTGTAAAAGTTCGAGTGAAAACTTGAAATTGCATAGTAAAAAATTTCAATATTAACTGGTTTAAATAAATACATATTTAGTATTTCCTTTCCAAAAATATTTGTCGTATTTCTAAAAAAATGTTAAACGGATTTTTAAAATAAATAAAAACATATGCGCGGGAACATGAGTATTTAAATTATGTGCTGGGGTTTAGATCGAGTATACTTTATTAGTAGGAGAAAAGCAACAACAGATCTCTCACAAATATGCACAACTGCTGTAATACACTGCTACGTGAAGACCCTAATTATTACACTAGCCAATTTTAACATTGTTTATGCTAGTATGTTAACTTTATCTTAGATTTTCGAAATATGAGAATAATATTCTAAATAAAAAAATATAGGTACATAATATTTAAGCATATCCATCAAATTATGTTCATCTGAGAGATGCAGAGGGCGATGAGAACAATTCTGACGGAAATCTGAGTAGAAATCAACTTCTACCTAAAGGTAAATTGCAATACAGCCATGTACAGGTTTCACATAAATAGTGAAAAATTAGTATGTATCTTATGTGGTCACTGAATGCTTCAAAAAATAATAATAACGAACTGTATTACCTTGACGAACTAAAAATGAGTAAAATTTTTATGGTTTTTTTTTTTTTGAGTTTTCTTATCGTAAAAACATATTTAACAAGATGTAAGAATTATTACTGTTTGATGCTAATTCCCGTGATATATAAATATGTACATGCACATACTATGTCATAAATTTATATCATATACTTATAAAAATGTAAATGAAGTACTTATATATAGCTACCATGTAAATATTAATTATCATAAAAAGGTAATTATAAAATGTTGAAAAGAGCTGATTACTTCTTATACCAAAATATGTAAGCAAAAAGTAATACATACTAAAATATGAAATAAAGTGTACACTTTTGAGATATGTACCTTTTTTATATTTAAAAACATTATTGTAGCCCATTCAGAAATGTTTTTCTAAATTTTTTTCAAATAATATTAAATAATATTTAAGTTATTTAGAATAAAAAAAGCAACTGTAGATTGTTATGTTCATTTTTAAATGTACATGATTCTGCATTATTAATATAATAAAAAATATAACGTTCATCATTAACGAAACAGAAAATTTTGATTCAAAAAAATTTGTAAGTTATTATTTCTAGAATAAGACTCAAAGTCTAGAATAAAACTCAAATAAGTATTAAGAATAGAACAATCAAGGTATATGCATTCATTATGCAATTATACCAAAAACAGGTAAATCTTCGAATTCCTTGACACTTAAAAACACGGCCATAGAAATTTTTAGTTTGATATTCATATTTGAAATATGGAATTTGAACTATGTTTTTGACAGTTTCAAAGTTGAAACTCGTAGGATTATCAATCCTTAAAAAAGGGAAAATGTTGGAGACAGGCCTTTATTTAAATGATACCCTTTACAAATGTTTAATTGAGATCATAATGATATTGTACCCGAATTATTTCATCTAGATTGTGCAAATTGCTGTATTTTAAAAATTTTATGCCTTTAAACTTTATATTTTATGCTTATTTACTCTCTTTCTGCATTCAAATTTATAACATCCTTAAAAATTTATTTCTTTAATTAAAATAATATATTGCATAAATATATTATTTTAATTAAAGAAATAACATATAATGCATAAAATATCTTCCAATTGCTCAATTGATACCCTATCAATTGCAGGTAATAACTATATGAATTATATCTTTGAGTATTAAAAGTAACTCTCAGTTCTTGTTATCTGCAGGTGTATCACCAATTATTAAATCCAAGTTATGCAAAAGACAAATTATTTATATCATTAGCCAAACTATAGTCAAAAAAAGTTTATATGAAAATTTATTAAATTTATATCAAAAAGATTTTAAGCACAATAAAATTCCTTATAAAGGCAGAGTGTGATCTCGTAAATAGCACTTAAAAATATCGCGCATAATATTGAAGCTGTAACTTTTGGCCCAGTGAAAACCTTTAATTGCATTCCACGGACAAGGTTCTAAGATTGCAGTAAGTTTTTTTTTTATAAACAAGTCATCTTTCGTTCTGTTTTTGAAAGTATCAGTATAAAATTTGTTACAGTCACAAAATTGTTTGAATTTTCTAATTTATTTTTGTATTTCTGCAATATTTTCTAAAAAGATTGCCCATGAAATTTTCAATGGTATATAACTTTTAATGACATCCGAAATGTGAAGTATTATTTCGCTATCAACTTTTTGGGATCTTGTCTTTGGGATCTTATGGTGTGCGAACATCATAATTTTTTTCGTATTTAAAAGAAGACTATGTTCATTCAAAATTTTAAATCTTTTATTCTCAATATTATTGCTATCCAAAGAACCACTAAACAAAGAAAAAATTTTTTTTAAATATTTCACTTTCTTTTACAATATAGATTTTAACTGTTAAATCAACTCATTTTTCAAATAATTTTCAAAAAAATTTATAACAGCTTGAGATGTGTTCATAATAATTTCATACAGAGATAAAACACTTTCTAAGTTTTTTTCAAATAAAATTATATTCAAATTATCTAGCTCTTGTTCGAAACAATTAAACTTTCTTGAATAAAATCTTTGTGTACTCAGTTTTGTAAATGCTATTTTCAACCAGGTTCCCTTTACTTGTATTTATTGTATTTTATTGTTGATTTATAAAATACTTAAAACAATGTTTTATAAAAGAATCATATAAAGCAAATTTTCTGAAAGGTACACATGCGTTACAAATCAAATGTTCGGTATTATGAAATGATTTTGTTTGATTTACAAAATTTCTGTACTTATGTACGTACATATGTAATGAAATTTTTTTCAAAGGAAAATATTGTCAAAAGGAAAATATTTTAATGAATTTCATAAAGAAAATTCAAGTAAAATTTAAAAATAAATTAAATGTTTCAATTGATTCACAAATTTTTTAATTAATACTTTTTAACTCACTCATTAATTTATTCACTGAAATGAAGAACTTATCGGATTTCGTATTAATTTTATATATCGCTTTTTGAATAAAAGTCCAAATAACTTCAGCGTCGGCTGGGTAAGCTATGTTGGTTGCGTGAAATACTTTGAAGCACAAATCAATCGCTTTTAAAGGACTATCAACGTTATATAAATTTCCATCAATGTCTACATATGCTTGGGTATTATTTTTACCAACGAAAATAACGTATGGTTGAAGACTATCTTTATGTCTCAAACGATTTCTTATCTGCTCTCTTTCTACATTCAAATTTATAGCATCCTTAAAAAATATCTTTCTTTAAATAAAATAATATATTATTAAACTATTAGGTATACATACAAAAACTTGTAAAATAAATGATTCAGCTTTTTCAGTTTTTGATAATCTTAAAGTTTCACCCGCTGCATTTCTTTTTTTTCCAAAATTGTTATGCAGTAAATATGGTAACAAAAAAAGTCCTGTTAATTCTCCTTTACCTTGGTTCAAAATTACTTTATATTCCGGGTTTTTTTCTTTAATAATAAGTTAAAGGTTACATTTTTTGTCTTTTATTTATCAATAATTATGAATATTTGTGTAAAAATTTATTTTAAAAAAAAAAGGTAAAATGACTCAAAATCTGATTTTTTAATAATAAAAGTAATTTCGACTGAGTTTTCACTCACCTACTTTGTTTTCACTTATTTTTATTAACTTTTCGTTTATATTATTCCAAGCAGAAAAAAAATTCTCATAATTATCCTTATATAAATGTTCAAAATCTTTTTCTAAAAGTAAGATCCCTTTTGGTGACTTTAAAGGGGGGTATTCTTCAAAATATTTTAGAACGTTATTATTTGTCGATGAATTCAATGTCTGTATTCTCTCTTTAGCAGTATCTATCCAGAAGCTAACAACGGTCTCCCAAGGGGATAAATTACACTTCAAAAAATTAATTTTTTCGGCATCTGTTTTAGAAGTTATAACTGAAGTTGCGTTTCTAGATGAAATTGTGACAGATTTACGAACTTTTAGTTTGAATTTGTTATATGCTGTCCAAAGTTTTCCAGTTGCCAAAGATTTCCTTTCATTATTATAAGGTACATAATAATCATCACTTTTTTCACTTGAGAAATATTCCTCAATACTTTTTGCTAAATAAAGCAACCGATCGCTTGTTATTTTTAAATCAGAGATTTTTTCCTGATCTAATTCCTTCTCTATTATAAGGTTTGCCAATGATGATTGAAGTCCTCTTAGGTTGTTATATTTGTTAAAAAAATTGGTTATTACGCGACCTTCAGTGCAATTTAAATAGTTTTCCAATATATTTTGGTCTTTTAAGATCAAGTATAAACTTTCAGAATCCTAAAAAAAGAAGTAAATATATATAATAAATAAGGACTTCTTTGAAAGTAAGGAAACTGAAAGAATACTAATTTATTAAAGTTTTCGTGTGCATACATAATGTATGTAATATTTTCACGAAATATTATCGAATTATTTCATAAAAGAAGTAAACATTACAATATTACTAACTGTTGATTACCTGGTTTATATTCGATTCGCTTGAATAAACACTGGACTCAAAACTATCCTCATTTGTTTCGGCGGTTCCTATATAATACTACTCATATACAAATACATAACATGAAAATCAAATCATTTTTGCTTAAAATCAAGTTATTACTTACCTCAGTCATTATATGAAAACTTTAAACACTTATTTTTTTATTGTACAAAACTTACTTTTTCTTACAAAGATTGCAAACACATCCGTTTACATTCAGTTACGCTGGCCATAACAAACTGATTGATAATGAAAAGGCTTATTGTCACTTGAATTCAGTTTTGGGATATCTGGTCGAGTAAATTGCGTTAGATTAGGCAAAATATAATGCTATTATGCCAATTATTTAGGCAAAATATAATGCAATTTAAAAGTATTTCATTAAAAACAAACAATTTTTGTTTTATTTAACTTACAACCTATAGATATGTAAATAAATTAAAACATCTTTTTGCTCTTAATATTCAAAATAAGAATCAATAATAAATTTACAAAATTGGAATAATAGCTGTCTAGAAAATTAAACGTTTAGGTTTTTTTTTTTCAAATGTGTTTCAATGTTTTTATTAAACGCGATTATGCCAAAAATGCACTTACCGTAATCGTTTAAGAATTCAATGCAAAACTAAAATCCATTATGCCAAATTTGTCATTAAAAATGCTGATATCCCAACTCAAAGATTAGCAACTACATGTTAACAACAGTCTTGTTCTGAATTGTGGCTTGTGACTTGTGGTTCCGCCATACAATGTGTCAAAATTATAATGTTTTTAACATTATAATTTACTATTTTATAGCTAATGTGAATGTTGCACATCAGATTTAATCAAAATCTGATGAAAATCAAAGCCTAACATCTGGTGAAAAAAATCAAAATCGGATGTGTAATCAAAGCCGGACATAAAATAAAATCTGATGAAAAAAATAGAAACACATCTGATTATCAACATTTATATGTTACAAATATTAAAAACATTGCTGTCAAAAGTTTGACGTAAAATTATAAATAGAATTTGAGGGTAAAATTTCATTAGATTTTATCGTAGATTAATGGGTTATTATAGTTCGCGAACCGAATGTCATTGTTCTCGAACTCGCCTAAATTGTACTAGAATTTAAAATTAATAAAAATATTTCGAGAGAAATGTCAAAATTAGGCAAATAAAAATTGTATGTGAATAGAAGTAATTTCCAAAACTTTATGATTTTCAGTTGAAAGTTTATATTATTTTAAGACTATGCAAAAATAAAAGTAAAACATTACAGTAATACAATAAATTGTAATTTTTAAATATCTGTGATAAAATAAATGTAATTAAAAAAAATTTAATGATATAATACTCGTATTGCATGTAATAAAAATATTTGCCGTTTTATGGCAAAACAAAAGTAGTGTTTTTATATACATACACAGATACATAATGAACTAATTCACAAATTTTTAGTTTAAAAAAAAAACAACTCGGGAGCAAAATTGAAGTAAGTTCGAACTCAATAAAAGAATATTGAAGGGGATGCATCCGGCCTTTGCCCTATCCCCATACGTCTTCGTATCCTTCCATTATTTGCATTTTTTTCGTCTTCACTACTATTACTGGTATATTCATCACAATAGAATAAATTGGTACTCGGTGAAAAAATATTTCATAAAGTAAAAATATTAAATATAATATCAATTAAATATAAAATTTTTAAAAATGTTTTTATTTTTATAACCTACATTATTCACTTTTTCCTTTTTTAATAACTTCAAATGTCACTTTTTTGAAATCCTCAATAGCAACGACATTTTCCTACCAAATCCCGTTGTTCGCGAACAATAATATGATTTCGACGAATATTCGAGCAAGTCATACCCTTCGAGTACATATTATGTATTCGCTTGGCAAACCATATTAATACGAATATCAAAACATTTTTTATTCAGCTACATTTTATTTTGAAAAACAAAAAAGGGCTATTTATATAATATGTACATACTTTTATTACAACATTCATATATTATCACAATTAACAATGAAATTGCTATATATTATATTCCTTTTAGTTTTATTTTATAAACATAATTGAAATAATTTTAGCGCGTTTTATTATAAGAAGTGCTGATCTACATATGTTTACGTTACATAAAGATTTGAAAAAATTTTTCTACTTTGAGCAACAATATTACGAGTTATCAAATATTTTATTTACAAAGCAGAAATATGATCTTCGGAATTGTTTATGACCACTTTAGATATGCGTTCTTTTTTTCTGTGGCAAGCAGAAACTATATTTAATTTGTTTTTCGCTTTCCTTTTTGAGTAATGTTAAACATATACGGTAAATTCAATTTAGAAACCAAAATCTAAATTCCAAAAAAGAACAAAAATAATATTTAATTTAAAATAAATGTTTCGATATTTTTTTGGATTGATAAAGTTCCACTTTTCTCATTCTCTTCAATTTCTTTAAGGCAACTTAATTTTATTTTCAAAATGTTGTTTAAAGCATTCCAAAGTTCTTGCTGTTTTTTGTAGTGCCTCTGATTATTGTTTAAAGCTTGAGCTTGCTGAAATGGAAACAAAAACATTATAAAACACAATTCTTTTTATGAGAAAGTAAATATTTACCTGCTCTAAATATTTAAATAAATTCTCCCTTTCATAAATTTGTTTTTGCATGTCTTCTTTCAATTCTGATTTGGAATTAGATTTTGAACTGCGAGTATCTTGAATTTTTTTCAGCAAAAACTCTGCTCTCTCGTATTCTAACTACATATATGTATATGTATTTAAGGTTCTTAAAATTTTACAAACTACACATATTTTTGCTAAAAATTGACATTTGAAATGTTTCGAGCTATAAATTCGAACAGTAATCGTCGATCACTATGTATATACTTATGTATGCACATACATATGTAAATGAACAATACTTATAATTGATGAAAGATTATTAATACACTTGTGTATGGTGTTGGAATGTTTCTAATTTTTAGCCCTTTAAAAAAAATTCGTCTGTCCTTGTAGCTCTTTAAGTTGTATATTATAGCATCTTAAAGTTCTAAAAATATGCCATTTGCATTTTCAGAAAGGGAGCAAATATTTTCAGTTATCTACCTCTTTAGTCCTCCGAGACGTGTTATAAAGAGTGGTTCATTCAAAGATCTTTTGAATTCCCTTAAAGAAAGGTTTGTTCTGGGAGGTGACTGTAATGCCAAACATATTGATTGGGGTTCTGAATTTACCTCAACAAGAGGAAGAGGGCTAAGAAAAGCTATTAAAGAGATTGGTTGTCACTACCAATCCACTGGTAGACCAACATATTGGCCAAGTGATAAAATTAAAATACCAGATCTGCTAGACTTTTTTATTGTCAAAAAAATCTCTCCAAATTTCATTAGTTTAGAAGATACATACTCGTATCTATGACTTCGATTCGGATCATTCTGCAGTTTTATTAAATTTAAGTGAGATAGTTACCAAGAAACAAAATAAGCCCATGTTGATCAATAAATCCACTGACTGGACTAGTTTTAAACAAGAGATAGTGAATAAAATAAACTTAATAATTAAATTACGAACCCAAAATGATTTAGATTCTGAGGTAGAGAATTTTAGTAAAATCATATAATGCTCTGCCTGGAATAATAAAAAACAATATGAGTATATCCGTGGGTATGAATTACCCGAGAGAAATACTAAATATGATAAGCGAAAAAGAAGAGCTAGACGCAGATGCCAAAATTCACGAGATGCGGCAGATAAAACTGCACTCAATCGACTCACTCAGAATAATTACATTAAAAATTTTTCAGCCGAACAAGAAAGGAATTATTTCTTATGGAGAGCTGCGAAAAATATTAAAAAGCCAATCTTACATGTCCCCCGTATTAGGGGAACAGATGGAAAATGGACAATATAAAATAAAGATAAGGCTGAAATATTTGCAGATCATCTTGAACAAATTTTTAGGCCAAATGACTCAAACATAAATATTGCAATAAAATTTAAATTTAAGGAAAGCACCGGATTATGAGATACTGAAGCAATTACCAAAAAAGGGAATAACAATGTTGACTCTTTTAATGAATTCTGCATTATGGTGCCTAATGCTTGGAAGGTGGCAGAAGTTATAATGATACCAAAACCTAGTAAACCTTTAAATGAGACGAAGCCTTATAGACCAATTTCTCTGCTACCAAAATTGTCGAAACTTTTTGAGAAGTTAATACTAAGAATGGGACCTATAATTGAGGAGAGGTCATTAATTGCGAATCACCAATTTGGGTTTAGAGCAGAACATTCAACTCCTGATCAAATTCATAGAATTACAAATATTATTGAGCAAGCCCTAGAAGAAAAGCTAATTTTTGCAACAATTTTTGTAGACGTGGCACAGGCTTGTGACAAGGTATGGCGCGAAGTATTAATATTCAAGTTAGAAAAAATATTACCAAAGCTATATGTAGATATTCTCTCTTCTTATTTAACCGACAGATTGGTCAGAGTCAAACAGGAGGGGGACTATTCCACACTTAAAGAAATAAGACTGAGGTGTGTCTCAGGGCATTATTTTGGGTCCAATACTATATCTACTCTTTACAAGAGATGTGCCTCAAACAAAAAAACACAATTGTGGCTACATATGCTGATGACAATGCAATTATGGCAGTAACATCCAATATTGACGACGCCACAAGAAAGTTGCAGCAGGCAAGCAATAATTTTGATGCTTGGACTAAGAAATGGAAAATAAAGGTAAATGAAACTAAGTCTGCACAAGTAAATTTTAAAAATAAAGTTCTTGTAACTCATAATTGTACAAATTAACTCATAATATTTGAATTGTTTACAAATATTTGCATTAACGCTAATTTTACACCTACTATATCTTACTTTGATCTCTAAAGAATGTGTAAAAGAGGAAATATGTATATGTATATGGTCACAACTTGAATTTACAATTGCAACTCGCGTAAATATACTTACTTGAAACTTTTTGTAGTCTTGTTCCAATGCAACAATAACTTCTTCCTTTTCCCGTATTTTACTTTCAAAAACCGAAATTTCAGTTTGTAAAGTCATATCAACACTGTTGTAAAACTTGTTAAAGAGGTATAGTTAGTAATTAAAATAAAGTTTTATATTAATTATTAATTTAAAATATTATACTTGTTTTTTTGAATCTGACTCATCTTTTAATTCTTCAATTCTTTCTCTTAGTGGTTTGATTCTTTGCGTTAAAGGTGCCAATTGATCTCTATTTACATTAACAGCTCTTTTCAGAGCTTCTGTCGTGCGCAAAATTTCTGTCAATCCTTTTCCACTAATCGATGTCTGAGATCCAAGTAGTTCTTCTGTGCTATTACTTTGCTTTATTGTGACTGAAATATTTGGCTCTTGAGATTTTAAATCCTCAAGCATTTTCATTAAATCTGCAACTTCAGCCTGCGAAAATTAGTTTCAACGGAAGGAGCATGTTAAGAAATAATTAAAGCCAAATGTTTTTTCAGTTAACGGTCTTTGAAAAATTTTTTTGACCGTTGTCAAATAAATTAAATTCTTAACTGAGCGCATATTAAAAATTTATTCTGTAGAAGTCAATTCTTTGCAAATTGTACCAAAATTAAAAAAAAATTAAAAAAAAAAGACAAGAGTTTACGTCAAATCTTTAATTTGGCAGACGTCCTATTTATTTTTAAAATACAAACTAATTTTGCTCGAAATGAAAAATTGTCCCTAATTTAATAGTGACTTTGTGTAATATATTCAATAATATTATTTATTTTGAAAATTATAATAAATTGTCACAACAACAGATATAACCGAGTAATGTTGAAAAAAAAACTTCTTTCGACGCTGTCGCAACAATTTTAACATAAAATGCTATGAAAATAAATAAAATACGCTAATGTAAGCTTATTCTATTCTGAACGATTTATTAATGTCACAAATTTTTAGCACTAAAATATTTCTGGGAAATGCTAGCGCGAAGGCTTAATGCGATACGTTCGGAAACAGCCTCAGTGATGCGATACTTAGAATAAGCCCTAACGTTTATTTGTGGTTAATATTCAATATACGATCTTTTAGTGAGACAGAAACAAGTATGCTCCGTGTCCTTTTTTATTTAGTAATAATCTTTGTATAAAAATATTTAAAATGAATTGCACTACTAAATAAAGTAATTTATCATTCTGAGAATAAAATTCTGCTTACTAACTTACCCTTATACTGGAAAGTTCTGTTCTATTTTGTTTATAAGTTAAATTTTTAGATTTTAGTTTATCAACATACTGCTTTAGCTCTTCGCCTCTTAGAATGGCGTCTCCAAAAACACTTTCAATTTGTTTTTGTTTTTTTGCCAGAACACTTTTTATTTGTAAAAGTTCTTTAGACATGTTGTTTAATAATTCTGCTGCTGTTTCCTTTTTCTCAACAATTGCTGCAACTTGTTGTCTGAAAACTGTTGATTTTTGGGAATCGTTAAAACTTGAATTTTCTGTTGGTAATTTTTCCATTAAATTTTGTAGCTGATTCGATTTTTGCTCGACTTGATTTCGAAGTGTGTTAGTGTATTCTCTTGTTATACTCATTCTGCTGATGTTTTCAAGCTTTTGATATTTCTTTTTTAACAGTTGCAGTTCTTTTGGTAACTTTTGTTTTACTAAAAACTTCATCACTTCAGCCTCTTCTTCTATGTTTTGCATAATAAATTCTGGTGTTAGTTCATTTTGTGTTGCCAAACTATTTGCAAGTTCTTTTTTTAGTTGATTTTGAATCTAAAAAAAAATATTCAATTTAATTAATCCAGTAATTTTTTTTATTTTTTTTTTTAATTTGAAATATTATTAAAAAACTATTGGTAATGAGCAAAGTTTAATGACAATATGAGGTTCCTTTTAATAAATACATATACATATGTACATACATAAAAGTTTTTAAAAATTTTCTTTTACTAGGCAAACCTATTATGTACGAAGGGAAACTAAACAAAAATCAGGTTGGTTTTGTTTTTATACCATTTTTTCCCTATGTCTTTCAACGTTGTGATCTTTTATGTAATTATTTATTTGTTTTTCTCTATTTTTTTCTTGACGTAAAATCTGAGATTTTTCCAAAACATCTTTGTGAAGTACTTTGTCCAATCGAAATTGTATTTTTCCAATCCTTTCCAATACTAAAAATTACAAATAAATGCTTATTTTGAAAATGAGAATAGGAAGTTTTACCATGATTTTTCTCTGTTTCGATTGTGTGAATATCGTTTCTTAAGTCTTTAATGTACGTTTTTTCAGCAGATGATTCAACATATCCCTTGTGTGCCGCTTTGAATATATTAATTTTCTCCATGTATTCTTTCCAAATATAAGCGATTTCTGTATTTGACAAAGCCTCGTCGCTAATTTTGATAGGAATTAGAAACCTAAATTAAATAAATTATTTAATTATTATGATTTATTGAAAGAAGTACACAATATGTAACAATATTAAATTTCATGTTCATAGGCACTTACTGCGATAAATATACAATGTTGTTTATTTTATCTTTGTTTTCAAAAACATACTGTAAAATTGCATAAAGCGTTTGTTTTTCTAAATTTAAAGGGGATTGGTAAAATGATGTATCATGATCATTAGAATTAAATTTAAATTGAATTTTTTTCAGTGCTTCATGTATTTGTTTTTTACATATTTCTCGATCGGCGAGTTTTACGTCAATCTAGAAAAAGTTAATATACATATTTAGAAAGCGGTTTCAATAAAATTAATAAGTTTGTAAGGATAAAAAGCACCATTTGCATATAATACGAGTAATATTCACCTTCTCCACAACGTTGTAAGTATGTAAAATATCCATCACAATTTGTAGCAAGTTGTCTAACGAAATTGTTTCAAACGACATTAAGTTAAAATCAGTTTTCAAAGCATGATTAACTTCGTTTACAACAAATTTTAAATTTGCATCCATATTTAAATTTTACAAATTTAGCTAATTTTATACAAATTTTTTGGAAAAATTGTTTATCACCTAATGTTTCGTTTATTTGGATAGTAAATGCTTAGCAACGGTAATCAATTATCATAGATGTAATACAAAACAAATGTCTAACTTCCCTTCATGCAATCTACAGCAGCGCAGCTTAAAATCACATATTTTTTCTTGAAACTAAAAGATTTAGAAAATAAAGCTTTGCATTCGGAATAAAAGAAAATATTCCAAAATTTTCTTTTAAAATAGCATTGCTGAAATATAAAAATATAAATAGAAGTTTTATATAAAAAGAAGTTTTGTTTTGAATTTTAAACAAAAAAATATACATACATACATACATACATAATATTTATTTGATAATTGGTCTTTCTGGTGTACTTGTAAAAACTTTAAAGAGAAAATAGTGAAGTCATTTCTCGCAAAAAGAAAAAAATTCTTATATAAAAACAAGTCTGTCCAAAAGATAAAATTCTCCTGTAGCTTTTTTACATATTACATATTTCTCCAGTAAAATAATTAATAACTCATATATTTCTCAATTATATACAGTCACATTTCTCTCTTGAACAGATTCTAGAGCTAAAACAACCAAGCGGAAAAGTTGGAAAAACTTTATAAAATATGTAAAATGTCAAATTTCAAAAATTTATTTGATAGAACAAATAATTGAGTGGAACTCGTAGATATATATAGCCTTTGTTGACTTCGAGAAAGTCTTTCTATTTGTTAGGGAATAAATTGAACACTAACAGATAGGGTAGAAAATGCAGCATACACTTTTAATGACGTTCAAAAAAAAAAATAAAAAGTCTGGAGTAAAACAAAAGAAAAGTCTTTCAATAAACGCAAGATAAATAACTACAACATGGAGAATGTTTTCGAGTTTTGGTGTTTTGGTATGGAGATACTGAAAGATACAGAAAATATGTTGAGGCTTGCTGGAATGGCATTTTGAAGACTATATAAGGTATATAGAAGCAACAGTTTCTTAAAACCAGTACCTCATCAATTTATAAGATTAAATTTCATATTGCAGCACAATTTTGCTTTGTAATGTAATGCAGAAACTGCGAACATTGGAGTCATTTGACCAGTTTTACATTTTTTGTCGTTTTCTTTTTCAATTTAAGTTCTATTTTTCTTTAAATCTCTGTTTTAGGATGGAGAAATTTTTTACCACTCTATTAAATAATGCATCGGCTAAGGCTTGGTGTATAAATACGAAATCGAACTTCTAATTACCATTTGGTTTTGCTATGAATGTTTTTTGTTGAATTTTTCCTATAGTTTTCTTGTTTTTTTCCCTCCATTATTTCATCGATAAGACAGATTAAAACTGCGGAAACAGCTTCTAAGACTTTCTCATCTGCCATATTGATTGTATATATGCTATATCTGGAGTTAATTCAATGTTTTTAATTTTAACTTATTTACTTTAACGTTGATTCGAATTATTTTTCCCTAGATTATTATTTATTTATTTTTCCTTTGATTTAATAAATATATATATGTATTATTATAGATAAATTATTTACTGTTTCTTTTTTCTAAATCACTCTTGCTTTGCTATATACTATGAATATACGCCGATATGGATAAAAAAATAAATTTGACACCAGATTTGATCAAATAATGCTTAATGTGTAAACAGGCTTTCTCATTCAATTTCATAGTTGTCGAGTTTTCGTCAAATTTTGCTTGATGTGTAAACGGTGTCTTAGGCATTGTTTACACTTACACGGTAAGCAAAATTGGACAACTAAATCGTACAACTGATTGAATTAGACATTTACAAATCAAATTTGATTTGGTCAAATTTAATCACTTTAGCTGTTTTTTTATTATTGTAATCAAAAAAAAAATAATTAAAATCAGCTGATCACTCTTTCAATATAACAAAACTTTTAGTATTTGTCATTTTTTATTGTTTCAGCTGTCAAAAAAATTAAAATATATAAAGTATGTAAATATATGTAAATACCGATAATCATTTTTAAAGTGAATTATTGACAGATTTTCTATAACGTGTTTTTCCGTTAAGTAATCGTTAAGTACAGTAACGCATAAGAAAACTCAAACAAAACGGAATTTTGTATGTCAAATGACATAAAAAATTGTTTTGGTTATTGCTTTTTTTAATTAAATTTCAAAGAAGGCGTATAAAAAATAGTTTCTTAAAAGAAATAATAAATTTTTCAATCCTTTAGAAGAAAATAAATATTAATTTTATGTAGTGTTAAAAGCGGGAAAAAAAGAACTTTAATAAATGAAATAATAAAAATAATTTTTTTTTTATTTTCTCAATTCCCTTTAATTTTTATAATACTTTCTAATTACTTTATTTTTATATTATTTATAGATAAATAACTCACTTTGTTTCCACAAATACGGACACTGCTGTACGCGGCTTAAATGAATACTTCTTGTCAAAATATAACAGTTAAACCACTTTTATACTCGTATACTCTTTAAACAAAAAGTATCGCTTCAATTGGGATTTTATCTCTTTATTTAGATGTTTTTCTTTTCCTTTCCATTTGGAACAATTTTTTTTTTAAGATAAAAAAACTCTCAAGAATTATTGAACTAATACTATGTATGAATTAATATAAAAACGAAATAAAAAAATAAAATACATAATTGAAAATTCCAATTTTAAAAATATAAAATAATTTAAATTTTTTTTAATAAAATATAAGTATTTTTGAGTAATAAAATATAATACACGCATATATTATGTGTGCATAAACTTTATTACTTTATTTAAACATATTTAATGTGTAAAAGAATTTACATATGTATGTATTACGTTATATTATGTATGTACATAGTTATAGAATTATTTTTTTTCAATCTTTTGAAATAAATTGAAATTACATATTGGTGTATGTAAAATTTTTGATAAAAAAAAATCAAATTCACGAGACAAAGCTTATTAAATACATCTGCGGACGGACAAAAATTAAAATAAATCTGCTATATTTTAAATTTTGAGAATCAGCTTGTTATTTATTCCGTTTAATTTATAAAGTTTTTAACTTTCTCAACTGTAAAAAATTATAAAAACACCCTATATAAAAATTTTCGACACTTAAACAAATGAAAGCGAAATGAAATATCGTGTGAACCATTGATGCAAGATTTAAATAAATTTAAAGTTTTTGTTTTCGCCGTAATTTTGAAGTCAAGAAGAATTTTAATTGCATAAATAAAATGTTTCAGTTTTTCGTATGCTGCAGAAGTTGGAAAAGTAAGAAAAACTTTGCGCATGCAATATCTCAAATCTCTGAAGTACCTACCTACATATGGTCACATATACATAGTTAAATGATCAAATTAAAAAAACGCGAATAATTTTTTAAGAACACGACAACATTTGTTTTGTTAAAAAATTATAATTAAAAAATTAATACAAAATTTATCTTTAAATAAAATTATTCAGTAGGAAGTTTAATACTCATTTTTATTAGTTTCTCCAATAGAAATTATCTCTCCAAAAAATGCAGTTAAAGCAACTATTTTGTCTCCAAAATAATTATGATCGATTTCGACTTGGCTATTTTCTCCTGCTAACTTTACAATTTGTTTTATATTTGAATTTTTTGGTATATACAATGCTATGTTTTTAGAAATGGTTCTTGCACAATTAAGCAAATGACTTGCTCCAAAGGGTTGAAGGTCATTTTCTATGTCAAACACCTTTCTTTTAGCATAATTTGGGCCACCCCAAGGTGGGCTTAAGAAAACTCCATCTGCTTTTATGTTTTTGCTTAATTGAAAGAAATCGCCAACTACAAAATCAATTTTGTGTTCTACATTATATATCTTCGCATTATTTCTTGCCATTAAAATTTTCTTGGGGTCTATATCTATAGCTATAACCCTTTGACATTTTTTTGCAAACTGTATGCTATTTCCTCCACATCCACAAAAACCGTCAACAATTATTCCGAGATTGCCAACTTTATTTGCAATATGAATTGCAATTTTTTCTGGTGTAACTGAAAACCAACTTTCTTCATCTAATTGGATTCCTTGCTCAAATTTTGAAAATAAAGTAAATCTTTTCTTCCAATATTTTAGAAGACTTTTATCCTTTGCTATACTTGCAGGCAAACTCTTTAGACGGTTTTTTTTCTTCTTTTTTTTCGACGGGTTAAATTCGTTCATTTCCTGACTTGTATTATCTTCAAAACGAAAAATTTTAATATTATGTTCGGTTAAACTATTGCTTGCACTCACGATCCTTCGCAGACTTTGTTTTTTTTTCTCAATTTTTATTTTGCTTCCACCAAATGAGAGAGGAAGCCCTAAATTTGACAGTTCAATACTTTGGTCTAGTTCAACGTAGTCAAAAGTATTGCAATCTGTTTCAGAATTTCTCCTTTGAGTTTTGCTTTCTAACCAATCATAAAATGTTTTTACGTATTGCTCTTTATAATGTTTCTCCCACAATTTAATCCATTTCATAGATATTTTCTCTACTTTCTTTGAAAATTCATAATGTTTTTTTAAGTTGTTTGAGTTTAGTTTCCCAAATTTTCTACTAAATAATTGAATATAGTCCTTTTTTAGTATTATCCATGACATATTAACGATATCGTTACCATTTTCTTCCCAATACTTTAGCCACTCACATTCATTAATTTCATAAGCTGAAACATTAGAATCGCAGTCTTCTACAGATGAAACATTTTCCAAATTTTTATGTTTCATTTAAAACTTTAATTTTCATCCAAAACTTTGTTTTTTGAAAATAATGAAGAAATAGCAAAGCACATAAGGCTTGCACAAATCCATACCACATTTGACATTTGTACATGACGTACAAAATGTCAAATGTGTGGATGCTGGATATATATGAGCATTTTATTTTTCAATAAATTTTAAGCTAGAGTTGCACAAACAACGCTTGTACTGTTCGTTTTATTTTGTTTTATTATCTTTTTTGTTCCTTCCTTGTGCTAAATGATGTTCGGGCTATCGCTATAAAATGTATAGCGCTGCATTATAAATTATTTTTTTGCTATAAAAATTTATTACTGTATTGCATAAAAGTCGAAAAACATAGGTGTCTTAAATTAATACTCATACATCTATTGTCTAATAATCGATTCTGTTGTCAGTCGGTAATTTCAGTAGGATACATTATATCAACACTTTGAACCAATTTTTTTGACAATCGCAATTGAACTAAATGGTCTAAGGATGTAAATATTTTTAGGAACTGTTTACTAAAATTAAAGATGAAAACAAAACAAGAGCGATTATCAGAGGCGAAATGTCAAAATACATATTTTTAAATACGACTGTGAAGAATTGATCGCAATTATTGCCACGAATTTACAAGCGCGGTAAAATAGCCTTAATTGTCTTTTGATTCCTAGTGGTTTTTATACACTATATCCAAAATACTATACAGTTGAATTTGCCGTTCCGCTGTTGTTCTACATTATAAGCAAAGGAATTCGTTCGACTCTACAATGTTCACCGCTTTGATTCGGTTTTTACTTTTTAGAATAAATCTGCAAAAAAGTCTGATGACTGTTTAATTTACATATCGTTCTGAGTTTATTTGATGGAACTCAAACTTTACACGAAAAAAATTTAGCAATTTGTTATTTAAAATTATAGTTGAAATAAACATCATATTTGAAGCTGGATTCATTGGTTCGTCGTTTTTGAGCTGAGCTAGTTGTAGTCGAACTATTTTTTCTCTTGATTGTTCATTGGTTCGTCTGAAAAAGGCTGATCGTTTTTTTTTAATATGGTGCATTTATTACTTTTTTGACAATAATTATATGTAATTGTACCAGTTTAATTATATGTAATTTGACGTTTTAAAAAACCTCCGCACTAAACCTGGATTTCACTGGTTCGACAAGCTGATGTATTTTGTATGAAAATTTGAATTTTTGGCATTCTCTTTATTTTTAGTACAGCTTTTTTTCTCTCTCTCAAAAAGTTGAATCAACTTCAACCTTAATGCGGAGGTTTTTTAGAAACTCAAATCCAGCCAATAAAAGGAACCAGCGAATCCAGCTTTACCCGTATTCTGTTAGTCATATCGCTTGATGTGATATTATTGAAAGAATTTTGTTCTTCAGGATAGAATTTCGAATTTTGGAATTGATTTTATTCATGAAATTATATTTTTGAATAACAACCACGTTACGTCAAGTGATGCGACTAACAGAATATGAGTGAATACTTAATTTTTCGTTTTAATTTGATTTTGTTTAGAATATTAATTTTTATGCTGCTGAACTTCTATTATATAAAATAAAACTACATTAAAAAGGATAATACTTTCAGACCCAAAAAAATTTTAAATTATTGATTTAGAACGACTTAACAACAAAGCTAAATGAATTAATTAAATCCACTTAACTTACATTGAGAAATTAAAAAAAAAAAACAATTTCCTCAAATATTAAATTATTTTTTTGAATTATTAAGCATTTTTTTAGCATTGTGGGTACTTTGAAATAATCTTCAAATGTAGCGTTTAGACAAACTTAAAAGGTAAAAGCTATGAATACCACCATTTTAAAGGTTGTTCTATTTATGTTTTAGAATAAAATAATTCTATTTTTCAAACACATCATAAATATGGTAATTTTATTACCATATTTATAATCGGAATAAATTTATTAATATTAAAATATCAGAAGAATTAAAATCATAATTAAAATCAGAACGAAATATTTGTGCACATATCAGGATTTTTTAAGAACGAAATTGTTCGCGCGGTAGGGTGAGCTCGGATATTTAGATGTAGTTTTGGAGGTTTAAAAAACGGAATGAAAAATTCTGCCTGACAATAAGAATGTATTTATAGAAATTTCTTAGTTAACTAATCTATATAACAGTAATTCCAATGATTGATGTCAGACTTACCGTTTTCGAGTAATAGTGGCTTAAGCATGAAATTTGGAATTATAAATTCATTATAATAAAAATTAAAAGTTTTAAATAATCTAGTAAAATAATTATCCTATATCAAAAATTTTTTATTCGTTGTACTACATCACCTTTTACAACTTAGTCATAAAAAAACTACTATAAAAATAAATATCAAAAAACACATAAATAATGTGTAAATAATTATTTTACTAGTTGTGGACCACTCTGAATATGTATGTATGTAAATCAACTTATATAAAAAAAGTATGTAGTATGCTATACCAGCTCGGGGTGAAAAATAGAGTCATTGAAGCAAAGAAAAAACTTTGGTTGAATGTAATATTAGCCTTGTGGAGAAAAAAATCGTATTTTACAATGTAAAATATGTACTGATTCCTTACAAAAAATGTAAAAATTATTAGACTTTTATTTGAAAAGTCAACTTCTGGTCTTTCAACTTTTTGGTAGATAGATCTTGAAAGCTTAATTATAGTGTTCATCACCAAATATGCTAGAATTACAGTTTTTCGTCCGCTATTAGCTGAGGAATGTTAAAAAAGCAGAGCTTTTATTAATATTTTTTTCAATTTGTCCAAGTTTCTTTGTAAATATATTTTTATATTAGACGAATTGCTTAAGTGAACGAGTTATAATTTAGCCGCATTATCAGATTGCCGAGCACTATTGTCTTCATTTAATGAGAAAAGTATGGAAAGAAGTAAGTGAAAGTAAGAATACATTAGTATAGCAGATACAAATACTTTATTAATCTAACATATGTATTTAATTTCTATGGAAAAAACCAACAAAGAATAAAGCACGAACTGCTATAGGATAAACTATAATTAAACACTTTAAATTATCAGAGAGTGCAGATCTAAGAGCATCCTTATCAACATATATATCAAATCAAATCAAAATTAGAATTGGCGGCACATAACATTCTAGTCATCATCTCATTTCTATCACAATCAAATGTGATATTTAATTCTGTCATCTAGAGTTGTTTGAATTTTCTTTAAAAGAGTACGGTCCAAAAAAAATAAGCAGCATTTTCTGATAAATAAATTCTATATGTTATTATCAGCGATCGGAAGAAACAATTTAATTATGTAATTATATTTATGTATTTAGAAACATATATATGAAAAATTGTGTGCTGTATGTATGTGTTAAATATATACATACATATGTAATATTATTAACCCCAAAGAGATAACATTTTTGTTTTCTTAAAGAGATCTTTAAGAAAAGGGAAAAACGGTCTGTCGGTTCGCATGTGCACTTATATAAAGTGCTAATTAACGGTTTTAAAATTCAATTCACAAATAATACATGTACATGCCTTTAAAAATGTTAGGCTGAATTTAGCAATTCATAACTAAATGGTGTTTAAATGCGTTATTACCGCATTATGGAAGTCAATGGCAATTTTTTGCATAATCAATCTTAGTATTGAAGTTATTATTTACCTAATTTAAAAATACTTTTGTTACTCTGAGTTTTCTTGTTTGAAAAATTTGAATCGCATATTCATTGAATTTTTAAGGAATCCAAAAAAATACTATTATTGAAAATTTTAAATTAAAATTATAAAATAAATACATTTTTGGTTTTTTGGTGTATGAATAGCTTTATTTTTTCCAATAAAAAAAATTAATTTTTGTGCGAGGAAATTCTTTTTGAAAAACATTTTGAGGAACTGCTAAGTTTTGGTAAGATAAAAAAATTTTAATTTCTATTGAATTAGATACATATAAGTGACTTTAATCGCTTTTAAGTAATATTCTCTTAGACGCATTCTTTGAAGTGATTAGATATTATTCAAAACTATATGTAGGTGCATATATGTATGTATGTATATGATTTATACTAATTTTTGCATATACACACACATACATATGTATAAGGTATATGAGTTTAAAAATGAATAATATACATTCATACAAACATAAAAAAACATACCAAGTTAAGCTGGATCAAAATTAAACAAAAAACGTTCATATGAAGGTAATCGTAAATACATACATGTTTTATTTGTTGTAATTTACTGCGGCAGCAAGTATGTTTTTATTATATTTGTTTTATTTATTTTTTATACATACATACATATATGTGCGAATTAAATTATAGAAAAATATAGTTTCATTTAGAAATTCAGTATCTAATTTATGATGAATTGAATAAAAAACATACACCCATATTCTGTTATTAGCTTCACTTGACGTGATGGTCGTGATAGTTTGCTGTTCTAATGTCTTGTAATTTTCCAAATAAAATTAATTACAAAATTTTCAATTCAATATTGAAAACCAAAATACTTTTTAATAATATTCCATCACCTGAAGTGACGCGTTTAACATAATACGAGTGATAATTTTTATTTTGTTTTTTTTCATTAAATTTTTATAAACATATAAAAATTAAATTAAACCAAAAAAATTAAAATAGTGAAAAATTTTTATTAAAAATATTTTACAATATTTGTACGAAACTTGGACGGATTATTTGTTACAAATTTTCATCATATTCGCATTAATAAAAGTATTCGCTAAAGTTTACCTATCCTAAATCGTTAATATGCAATTATAAACCATAAACTAAAATTTATGTATCATGTTATAACATAATTCGTTTTTATAAATTTTATATACTTATGAATACATTTTTTTTTATTTCTATTAATGCAGTTATAATGCATTGTGGAATAATTGTTTATTATATGTACTAAAAAAATCAAAGTCAACAATGGTTTCGAATGTAATTTTCTTAAAACAAATATATTGTCGAAATAGCTAAAACTAAAATTAATGTAAAAGCTGCACTAGTAACAGAAGCCTTGGCCAAACGGCATTTAAAAAGGTCAAATCTTGTTTCTTTGTTTTCTACTATATTTTTGAATTCAGCTTCAACTAATTGTCCGTCATAGTATGTTATGGGATCTTCAAATGGATATTCGTAACCTTGAAGGCATTCGCATTTGTAGCCCCCAGTATCGTAACCTCGACCCAATATCGGAACGCACTAAAAATTAAATATACAAATGAGATATTTTAAAAAATGTGTGTTGGGTATGAATAATACGTATGAAGTTTGTGTATCGCATTTGTGGGTGTTTTTGTAAGCATTGGGAACGTATACATCATCTGAACATTGATTTATATCAATTTGTAGCATATCCATTGAAACTGAAACTATGCCCCTGTAAAATAAATAAATTTTAAAAACAAATAAAAAGAGTTAAAGTGATGCTACTCATTCTACTTACTTAAATTCAAGTTTTGCTTTTAAACTATCCCAGCCAAAAAATGGGGCAGCGTATGTTATAATCCATTTTGGAACAAAACCCTCACAATCAAATTGAGGTGGCAACCAATGTCCATGATCTATATTAGCTGCTCGATATTTTGTCGGATAATGCTCAAATTTTTGCTCTAGTTCTCCAGTCTCATTATATCGCATTTTGATTTTTAAATAGAACGTTTCTAAGCCATCAAAATACGTTGACCAGCGTTGTTTGAGGAATCTGAAAACCGGTTTTTCAGTGTATATATTTGTTGTATCATTCAAACGAGCTAAATCTTCAATTTTGAATTTTCTTGTATTAAGTTCTTTTTTATATGCGAAGGGTGCAAAATATGTTCTATTTGTAAACTTGTTTCGATCCCAATACATCCCCGCAGACCAAATACGAGTATTTCCTAAGACAAGTGCCAAAGTTTCACCAATCATTTGATCTTCAGTTAAGGGTTTGTCAGCTACTCTCGTTCCTGAATAAACTTCATTGGGGTCCGATACCTGGAATGCACAAGAATTGAACATTTTCATTTTGTAAAGACATATTTGTATTACCTGAAGAAAAGCGCTTAGGAAATTAGCTAGTCGAACTGCCATCTTAGCTTCATTTTCAAACTGACTCTTAGCCCCAAAAGCGATATCACCTCGCAAAATCAAATCTTGAGGATGAAAACTAAATCATAATTTTTAAAATTAACTACATATAAAAAATATAAATTTCAATTAAGTACTGTTTGCATTCTACATTTTGTTGAAAATTTCATACAGCTAGCAGTAAGCTTATTTCGTTTAATAATTTTTGAATAAGTAGAGTCAATTTTTAAGAATTTAGTTTTAAAATCAGAGTTAAACGATTTAAAAAATAAAACAGTCTAATTATTAATCAATAAAGTAAACATTTTGTTACGCAAATCTACTTGTGCTGCAAACACATTGGTTTCTAATGATTAAATACATGCATATAATTATTTAACAAGCAAAAATGAGCGTACTTTTTACAAGTTCTGTAGTTAACGCTATGTATAAATTTTAATACTTCGTCAATATTCACATGTTCTTGATGTTGGGAATTAGGTCCTGTCGAACTATTTAAGTACTCGGGATGATAATCCAAATATTTTTGTCTAATGTGGTAAGGTGCGCGCTCCCATTGAATTGGTAGCTTTTGGATCCCTGCAAATAACATCAATAGTTTTATTATATGAAATTCTTGTATTGAAAAACACTTTTTAAACAAGAAGTGTTAGAAGTAAATTAAATTTTATGAAGTAAAAACTCTTGGTATTTGGTTTAGGGATTTCAAATATGTTTTGTCTAAGCAATTTAAGAAACTCACATCCTATTTTAAGGCAATCATATCCATCATAATATTGTTCGGAGGAAGCTCTTTCAATTATTTCTCCAAGATATGGACGACGTACAACATTTGGAAGACGAAAACCAGGCCTACAGCGACATTGATATCCTCCCCGACGGAAACCCCAACCATGCAAAGGTTCACATTCTGTAGTTCCCTTTTTACATCTCGCAGTATCAGCAAAGCGATTAGGCCCGTTGTTGCCTTCACCACTAGGACATTGATTTATGTCAATTCTCTCAAAATCCATTTCAAGAACTGAAATAGCTGTATATCTGAAATTTGAAATCTTTTAGCGAACACATACACATATAAGTCAATCACATACTTAGGATATTCAATATGTCTAAATTGAGTATGCCTTGGATAAATGTCTGCAATAGGAACAACTGCTGCTACTAACCATTTATTTGAACGGCCACAATCAAAATATGGTCTAGTCCATTTTACTGGTCCCGGATTTTCATCAGCCCCGGGAGGCCCATGAAACGTAAATGTTTCATTCGTATTGTTGGCATATCTGATTTCAACTTGATAAGTTGTCTTCGTGTCGTGCCTATTTTCAACATTATCGGGCAACCATGTCTTATACCATTCATTAATCCTATATAAATCGGATGTATAATCTTTTGAATAAGATTCTTTGGGAACTGCACCTAAATCCTTCACTGAAAATGTATTCATTGTAGACGTTTTCAATAAATAAATAGGGTCGTTAAAATCATCAAATCGAAATGCCCTTGGCGCAAATTTTGGGAATGTTTTATTAAAAAACCCTCTGTAGGAAGAGGAATATGAGCTGTTCGGTGAAAAATATATAGCTGACGCATTGATATAAGGATTTGCTGATACATCTGCAACAGTTGATAAGAAATAATACATCATTCCTGGATCATATGTGTCATTAATAGCTGGTCGAATAAATCTGCTCTGAAGTATATAACTCCAAAAGAAACTTCTACTTAATGCCATATTATGTAAATGCAAAAGAGCAGTTCTGTTTGGAAAGACTGGGTTAATGTTTATTTCTTTTATGTCGGGTTTGTGCGAAACAACATCGTCTGGCAAATACAGGTCTGCATCATATTTTATTAGGCAATTATCTCCATTTACAGAATCAAATCTTCTTTTGATTTCATCAAAGCTATCTCTTGATTGCCATTCATATTGACCTAAAACTCCCGCTAAAGTTAGGGTTATTAATAAACATAAGCACTTTTCATAAACTTTATGCACAGTAGTCATTTTAAAATGTGATACGATATCTTTATAATTCCCAGAATATATTATTTATTACAATATTTGTAAAATTATCACTAATTTTTTTATTAGAAAGTATATAAAAATTACACTTTAATTTAAGTTTTTAACCTGGCTTAATTTAGAAAACAATAATATGAATCATAAACTGAGAGAATTTAAGAATGCGTGTATGTATATGTTTACAAACGTACATGCGTGTGTACATGCGTTTTCTTCAATCTTTCTATAAAACCTGCTTTTATAGCCGTGCTTCTACGCCCAAAGTTTAAAGGAAATGATTTCAAGCTTAATTGATCCCTCACATAGCTACATTTGAATTAATTTTTACTTTAAACTTGAAGCCCCCAGTTGTTTTAAAAGTACAAAATTAGATTTCTTCACACAAATCAAAAATTATAAGTTCTAAATCATAATTCATTTGCGAATAAATGTCAATGACAAAATTTAAAGTTACTAATAATTTTGTTAATTCTTCATTCCTTCAGTGATGTCATTTGACACTGTGTCAAAATGTCAAATATCAAAATGTCAAACTATTACAAAGTGATGGGAAGCTTTGTTATTTTAAATTTTCGCAAAAAAACCGTGCTTGAGTGAAAAAGTTAAAAAGTTTTTTCGAAAATAGCGTTCTGTTGCTGAAAAAATTTGATTTTTCTTAAAAATAAGGGAAATGAGTGAAAACGAGACGCTTCTTCCTATTAAATTTAGGCTTTAAAATTTTTTTATGTATACATATGCACATAAAAAAATCATTTTTTTTTGACAATTTGAAGAGATTAAATGAATTAAAGTATTTTCCGTGTGTTTAACCATATAAAAAGTTTGCTATAAGTGTACAGAAAAAACAATTATTTCTGCGGCTTCTTGTTTAAAGTAAAAACATGTTTCGTATGAAACAATTAGGAACGGTTGGGTGGAAGAATAGATTGCAATTTTAAGGTGAAAAATAATTGATTTCCTTAATTAAAAAGTTTTTGTTAAAGTATTTAACGAAATATAGGAAAAATATCACCAAACATGCTCACTGGTTCCGGGAATGCAAAAATAATAAAAGAAGAAAAAGAAAAAAGTTTTTGAATCGAGCCTCTATTTAAATTTTCAACTTTGATTAAAAAGCAGAACTTTTGATTTCAAATTTCGTTCATATATTATAATCAAAATTAAAAAAAAAAATAAAATAATTAATATCGGCAAAATTTAGAAAATAACTCAGTTAAATTTTAATAAATAATATGTTTCTGGTTATTTAAATAGCTTTAAAATAATACGATTAAAAATAACTTAATATACAAAATTATCTCGCGAAAGAACCAAATGTTTGCATAAGTTTGGAAACTTTTCTGCGTAACCATGTTTTAAATTTTACCTTATTTTAATAAAGCAATGGATTGTCAAAATAAAAACGTACTGTTTACACTTTACATGTACGACGAAATCTCAGATAGACTTTACATTTGATAACTGTTTTCATATCAGACAGAAATTATCTTGACTTTACGCCAAAATTTAATAATTTTGCTAACAAAATTATAACTATAAAAATATGAGCTCACCCGCTATTTCAAAACTACGAAAAATTAATATTGTCATTTTATTTTTAAAAAATCTTACAGAAAATCTGATGAGAATAGAGTAATTTCTATTATTTTCCGTCATATAAAGTTTGATATCAAATAGGGTTTTAACTTTAAAGTGACAGAAAATCAGATTACAGTAACAAGGGTAAACGTTAAAGTAAAAACCGACAGGAAATCAGAATAGAGAGAAAACGAAACATAGGTTATAAGTCAGTACACTTGGAAAGGAAAATAGAGTTGGCAACATAATGATTTGAAAAAAAAACAGCAAAACCTGACTAACGCGTTGCTGTTTCGAACGAATATTCGAAGGATATTATAAATCTGTTTAACTGTTTGTAATGGTAAGAAATAATGGTTTGACATATAGACATGAGCGTATGTTTTCGATCAGCGTTGAATTTCGAGTCGTCTGTCTGTCCGCCTGCGTTTGTCTCTCCGTCCATCTGTCTGTATGTCCGTCCGTTTAGGCGTCCGCCCGTCTGTCCGTGTGTTCTTCTGTCGTTCTGTCCGTTCCTCCGTCCGCGTGTCCGTTTGTCCGTTCGCTTGAACGATAACTTAAAAACTAATTAAGCTAAGCTCACCAAATATTTAAAAATTTTCAGGGCAGTTATTCGGATAGTTGCCCTACAACTTCAAAACTTATTTGGCTATATCTCAAAAATTATTGAAGTATAATATCAAAATTTCGGATGAACAAATCTGTGGCAAAAAGGAATAATTCTTAAAGTCGGTTTTTGCAAATTTTCATAATTTTTTGTCTTTTTTTTTATAATTTCTACAAGTTATTTATAATATTACGGTTTAAAAGCAGTTTGTTAGGTTGCAGAACTTACTTCTACTTATGATTGTAATTTAGTTTTTTCATTTTTGTCAATTTTGTAAAAGTTAAATAACTTTAGCCGTTATCCAAATTTTTTTCTGTTTTTTTAAAAGCTAGTACCACTTTTTGGTCATATCTTGGAAACTATTGAAATTACAGTACTAAAATTTTTGCTGGAATTTGTATGATAAGCCGGCGACTGTTATTGTCGCAAATTTCCTAAGTAAATGGTCGAATACGACCAGATACAAAAGGATTATTTTAACTTATTCCTGGATGCATATGTTCCTGGATTGCATTCTATAATAAAGAGAAATATCTGGCATTTACAATTTTAAGAGCAATGAAATAAATAACATAGCAAATATGCTATGAAATAAATAATTTTTGAAAATTTATTGATGAAATCAAATTGAAATCAATTTTTCAAAATACGTTTTTCTTAATAAACTCCCATTTTTAGTCCCAAAAAATTTGTAATTGTAATCTTAGCTTGTTTTATTAAATTTAAAAAAAATTTATACTACTCGTATTATCTAAAATTTCCAATATCTTTGTGTTTGAAAAATTACCTGTGAGTTGTGATAATGTCTTCCAAAGTGGCAAGTCATCCACTACATTTTGATGTTTTCTTTAAGTTGTCAATATATTATAAAGATAAACAATTCGCAATAAGTTTAAAATTTTATTTTAAAAAAAGTTTGGTGTAACCAATGGTTTCTAAAGTAGCACTTTTCCCTGCAACAAGTGAAAATAATGATTCTTAAAGCAATCTATGGACCTACTACATTATTGAAATTGCTTTAATTTATGCACGAATATATTTCGAATATGTATTTTATAATGGCATGGAATTTACCTTTAGGTTTCTACATTTATAGAAATTTGGAAAAGCTCGCAGTTTCGGAAATATAAAGTACCAAAAATTCAAATTTTACAAATTTTGAGACGTGATAAATTGAGAGGGGTGGGGGTGGGAAGAAACTTTTTTCTAATGAAATATTCTATGCTAGATTTTTCTATTTATTAGCTGCTAAAATTTCAGAGTCCTATAACTTGAGGCCTATGAGAAAAACGACATAAAAAATTTGGAAAAACCCGGATTTTTGATAACGTTAAATATTAAGTGCCATTTTGTTTTTTGGAAGTCTGAATATGGTATGCCGCTGTAGAAGAAGCTAGTTACTACTTTTCTGCGTTTGCAAAATTTAAAAAAGACTTATGGTTTCGCTACAATAAATGGTTAAGAAATCTTTAGGGTCCTTGGCCGTTAGACCTTTTAGAGGAGGGAGATAGGAAAAAATTTTCTTCTACGAAAATAGAACTTCGTTTTGAGAAAATTTTATACGTATATTTCCATATAAAAAATATATTATTAATTTTTATAATTATACGAGTATATACATAACACCTACTTACATAGCGAATCTAACGCAACACTATTTATATTTTAACTTCACAATTAATTCACTAAGGCATTAAAGAATAATTTACTAATAATAAACAGTTTATAAAATGGATGAAATCGAACTGTATGTTAAGCAAATTTATAATATAAACTAACTATGTTTCAATCTCCATCGACTTCAAACCATTGGAAATTTTGACTAAGAGACGCAGTAGCTTTAGTTTAAGCTAAAAAAATATAAAATTACTTACGTACATTTATCCATAAACATTTGAAATTTTTTTATTTTACAGTATTACTATTTTAAAAAATAGTAATACTGTATAATAATCTAATTTTAAAAAAATTAATTGGAGACTTTATTAAACTTTAAATCTTGATCAACATTATAATTTGAAGAGAAATCAAATTTCAAATTATATTTTTCAAAATTATTTCGAAATTCGTCTTGTTCTTTTTAAAAAAGCGAAACAAAATGAATTTTGTTTGCACCGAAAATAAATATGTATTTAAAATGTGTGCTTACATATGTACAAATGTATATATGCCTATACATATGTTACTTATAATGAAATGGTTAAATTTAAAATAAAATTAATTTTTAAAGTAAATTTAGGAATTCCAAAGAAGAAAAAAGTTGAATTTCTAGAATTTTTATAACGTGAATATTTTTGTAAATATTCCAAAGAAAAATTGTTTCCGATATACGCATTCATTATTGTCAATGCAATATCTTATTTCAGCTTAAAGATTGAATATGTACATATAAATTGTGCATTTTTAAAGTAATTTATAGAAAATTTTAAAGTAGCAAGAAAAAAGACAAAAACATAACTGGTTTTGAGGAAGACTTCTTTTTGTTCTCAATTCTGTGTTTTGCTTCGAAAGATTTCCTTTATTATTTGCTATGTTCATAATACTTTTGATAACTGCTATTAATAACTTGGAGTACAAAATAAAGCACGTTTACAATAGTAAAAAAAAATTTACATAAATGCAAACTATAAATTGTGTACAAACATACATATGTATGTACAAGCATAATTACATTAAAAAAAATTAAAATTTCTTTTAATAAGTTTTAAGCAACGACATAGAACTTAATTTGCGATCAGCTTATAGTGAACCTCTAAATTTAAGAAATATTGTCTAAACTGAGGACCAAAACAAATTATCTTATACTAGCAACCTTAAATATATTTCATCTAATTGACGCTCTTTTACTTTCTTTATCTATTTAATTAACTGGTCTAATATTGGTTTCTTTTATTATCATACTGTTTTTATATTACGATAAAAAACAAAATGCGAGTTTTAATAGTTCATCTAAAATATGTTTTAAATGAAATAATATAATTATGTTTGTACTTCTGAGATTAAAAACCTCAGTAGAATATTTGCTAGAATTACTAAATTTAATTTTAACTTTATTGAAACTCTACTAGCTCCTAACACGCTTGAATTTTTTCATTTATGTAAATAAAACTAAATTTTTTTATCTTATTTGAAAGTTTTAGTGTTTTATTTTTATTTGCAAATTATCTTTTAAATTACCTTTTGCTTAACTTCATATATATGTATATATATATATATACTTATGAATAACAAAAAAATTGTTCTGTTCTATGCAAATAAACTGGGCTTTAATACGGTACGAAAAAGCTGCTGTCGCAACAAAACAGTTTTAATAAGTATATGCATGCCTAATCGGGAAGTTCTTCTCGGCCTGAATTTTATTTGACTTTGATAATTCGTGCAACTTAGAAAACATTCAAAAATAAAGAAACCTTTATTTTTGAATGTTTAAGTAAAATTAAATTAAAAGAAAAAAAAACTCAATTTAATTTAATTCAAATTTATGTTATATTAATATTACTTATGTATTTCTTTATGAAAGTTATAGAGATAGACAGACAGTTATAATTCTGCAAGTAAAGAGGAATATGACTTTAGTATTGTTTACCAAAATGCTAAGATAAAATCAAATTTAGTTATAAAGTCAAATTTATAGTTTTTTGTTTAGTTCATAAACAAAATTACGTTAAAAATTTTTACAAAAAAAATTGGATCAAACCTATGGTTATAGCTATTTAAACCACTTTCATTGATATACAAAAATATATCAACTATTTGCATGTTTGAGGTTTCGATAAAATAAATAACCAAAAAATGGAATGTTTATGAATTTGAAGAAGGGGATAGGTAGTAATTTTGAACAGACACACGGACGAACGGACAAAGTGAAACTAATAAACATTTTGTTTTCTAATTTTTATCTGAAGTTTTCAATCATTCTGCATAAGATAAACTCTATCTTATTTATACATATAAAAACTTACGCCGCTTTGAAGGAACTTTATAAATACCAATAATTAAACGATATTTTCAACAACAATAAATAAAATTCTTTAAACCCCAATTTTTAAGTTTCACTACTTATGAAACCGATTATAGCTTAAGTGTAATCACAATCTAAATTCTACTTTTTATATTTTAAAAATTTACATTAATTCAATCAATATCATTACACTAATGAAAAATAAATAATGAGGCCAAAGTGAATTGTTTGCTTGACCGCTTAATAATTATTTAACATAACCTTTAAAATTAAAAAAAAACATTTTCAATATCTTAAAAATTTCATACATAGTTGCATGTATACCTACTCATATACGTATTATGTATTACATAATTATCCAAATAGAACATCTAAAAATATGATCTAGTTTTAAAACCACAAAAAACATGTTAATATTTTTATTTATGCGTACATACATATGTATATATGTACATATGTTGCAAACTATAATGTTCAAAAATTTAAAAAGTTCTTTTACACCTTGCATAAAAAATTTTTTTGAACATAAAATAAGAGCAAAACTATAAAATATAAAAGGAGAAAAAAAAACTATGTGTCCTTGATCAAAAATAAAAAAGAAAAACAAATCCCATAAATCCTATGTGTATTCAACAAAAAAAGAAGAAGTTCAATGGAAAGAAATACACTTTAATATTTTTTCTATATTTTTTTGCTTAAACAAATATGTGCTTACAATTTACAGTTATTTTCTATGGCTCACCAATGTTTTAGAAAAATCAAAAATTTTCTAAGCACCAAAAAAAAAGAAAATCAGAAAAAAAAAAGTAAAATAATCGACTCCAGTCAACTCAGGCATCATACACACAAACATAACAAAGTACACATAATCTACGTACATATGTATATGTACCTACATTAATACATTTTGTGGGTATGTGGCATTGCTTATAATTTACCAAATTTGACTCTAAAACACACTATATAAGAGAATATTATGGCAAGGCATTTTTTATTTCCAAAATAATTTTATACCAAAAAAGATGAAATAATAAGCGTAAGAAAAAAGAAGAAAATAAAAAACTTGAAAAATTTTTATTTGCTCAGACGTAAGATTCTTAAGCGTTACCTATTGTACAGTAACGTGTTAAATATTCATAATTGCAGAAAAAAAAAAATTAAATAAAAAGAAAATAAGATAGTTAGTTTTAGGGGTCATCCAATCCTCTCTTTTTTTTTTAATTTTGTCTATATTCTTACATTTACGTACACATGTTCATCTTAATTGAGAATCTCTTCGTATGAGAAGCAATAATCAAAGTCTCAACTAGGCAAATTTTTCCACCACTATTAAAACGATCACATTATGCATCCAAAAACGAAGTATAAGCATAAAATAAAATAATTTAAATTTTCGAAGTTTCAATTTTTTTGTAGAATAAATTCCAAAATTTTATAATATTTTTACTAAATTTTGTAATTAAATAATTTGAAAAGAAAAAAATTAAATTTTGTTTGTAATGATTGTAACCTTAATTATTTAAGATTGATAATCCTTAATTGCTGTTATTGTTAATACTTGTACAAACCTACATTCATATATACATTAATATATCCTTATAGCCATGTACATATTTAATTATGTATGTGTACAATTATTTTTGGTGAATTTGTTTTAATTTTTGAGCTATGCAAAAAGAGTGGCAGTTATAAATAAATAAAAAATTATAAAAGACCAAAAAAAAAAAAACAAAAACGAAAAAAATTAATAAAAAATAAATTTAAAAAATATAAAGAAAAATGTAAGAAATTTGAATAGAAATGAAAAGGTAGTAGCTGTGGTGGTAAAATACACATTGTCTTGCAAAAGATATGTAAGGGCAATCTAATCATATGCATAATCAAAGCATTAAATTTCCTTGTTTTAAAAAAATCAGTAGGTATTTAAAACACGATAGGAGAAGATTTCTGTTTTTTACTACACGTTTTTTTTTTTATTTCATTTTTACTTTTTTTTAATTTTTTTGTTGTGTTTTCATTGCAAAAACGTTTTGTCTTTTCGAATAACAAATAAAAAATAAAACCAGTGCTTGATATTGATGCTTTATATGTATATATACATACATATATTATTATGTTTGTTGTGTTATATATTCCTTAAGAAATTCTGTGGGAATCGAAACAGGATTTTTCCCGCATCCTTTTTAATATTTCTTAAACTTTGATAAAATCTCCTCCCCTTTATTTTTGTTATGTTTTATGTTCACCATAAAAATTTTTTATCACATACTATTTTAACCATATATGTACTCACTCATTTGTGTATACATATATAGAAATGTATAATTATATATTATGAGGTACAATATATAAATGTACGTGTGTATCTATGTGTGTATGAATATATTAATAAAAATTTCATTTATCCACCTTTGTACATTATATTTATAAACATACATATAACATACATACATGTATACATACATACATATGTAAATATAATTTAATGTAGAAAAACAAAAAAATTTCATAAACCATAATATCATGTTCCTGTATGCGCATAATATGATCATAGTTTTGCGGTGTTAAAGCATGAAAGAAGAAAAAAAAGTATGCGGGACAAGATTTTTTTTTTGTAAAAAAAATTAACATGACTACATTAATTGAAAATTATTATTTTTTTTTAATTTTTCCTTTTTTTTTCAATAAATTTTTCAAAATCAGTTGTTTCCGTTATATTTTTATAGACTTTATACTTCACATTTGACATTTATCTAAGGACTGTTTTAAAATAACTCTTTCCTGTAGTTCAAATTGGATTTTTGTTTATTTCTAGAAATAGCAAAGTCAAATTTTATTCATAACTTTAAAGAAAAAGTAGGTGATAAAACTATTGGCAATCGGAGTAAAGCTTCTTCTTAAGCCAACTTAAGGCATAGTGAAAATATAACCATAACTGAGATATTCATTTTCAAATTTATAAATTGCAGCAAAACTTCGATCAATTCTAAAAAGTAGCCATGAGAAAAATACCCATTGAAATCATTCACTTTTTAGTTTTTTCAAATATGTGCACTGATTTTAAAAATCTGTACGATTACGTTCCAATAGATAAAAAACTTTCTAAACCGAGTCAAAAATAAGATTCTTAAACGAAAACTCTGAATTTTAAAAACTCCAATTCCATTTATATTAAAGCTATTAAATATTATTTAAAAATAACCTTTTATCTTTTGCCTTGTGGCGTCTGAAACTATTGATTAGAATTCACTTAGGTCTTATTTAGTTTAATTATTGGCGCAAATGTTTTAATAATTTTATGGTTTGTTTCAAAGACTAAGCATATATTCTTTCATATATTTTGTCACCAACGTAAATGAAAAAGAAATCATTGCCGAATAATAAAAAAAAATCACAAAGATGGACGTTACTCCTTGTGTTCTAACTGTATAAAGTAATTACATACACAAAATACGTACGTACACATATTTGCATATACATACACCGCATGTGATATTTTACACTTCTTTAAAAATGCATTAATTTTTGTGATAATTTTTTTTTAATAATTACCGTTTTAACACTTTTATTTAAGAATTTATTTTTTTTCTTTATCTAAACAATTTTGCATACTTCTAGGCGTTTTAGTTTAACAATTTCTTATTTTCTTATTTTTAGTTTCACTCTGTCCGTCCGTCCGTCTGCCCATGTGTCTGTTTACAAAACTTCTACACCCTTGAAGATAGAAAACTGAAATTTAATACGTACATAGATCTTTACTAGAAACTTTAAAATTCTAAAAATGCCATTTTTTAACTATTTAGTGGAGTGAAACCATAAGCATTTTTCAAATTCAGCAAACGCAGAAAGGCAGTGACTTACTTCCCCTAGCGCGGTATACTATAGTTAAACTTCAGAAAAGCAAAATGGCCGTTCAAATTTACCGTTATCTGAAGTCCGTTTTTTCCAAATTCTTGATGTTGTTTTTCTTCTAGACCCCAGCCTGTAGGAGCCTGAAATTTTAAGACACTAATAAGAACTTTTAGACACTAATAAATGCTTCATTTCGTTAGAAGAAAGTTTTTTTCCATCTCCACCCCCTCTCAAGTTATCGCCTCTTGAAATTTGTAAAATTTGAATTTTTGACACTTTATATTTCCGAAACCGTTACTTTTTTCAAATTTCTATAAACGCAAAAAGCTAACGGTAAATTCCGTGACATTAAAAAATATAATTATTTTTCTTAACTCACACAATTAACCCTTAAAATCGAGCATTATGTTAACCCCTCTTTATATTAATTTTTGCTTTATTTCAAAGACTGCATAAATCGTTCATCCTAAATATATGCAATCCTAGAAATAGTTTTATGATGGAAACCATTTTAATAGTGTGGTGGATGTACATAGACTGTATTTTAAATACAGTATTTTCAATTATTTAAGCAGTATTTTCACTTGTTGAAGGGAAAAGTGCTACAATACAAACCATTGGTTTGACCCAACTTTATTATTTTTAAATAAACAAATCAGTATAAATTGTATAAATACAGTTAATCAGCTTTGGCTTTCAATAATGTTTGACATTTCATTGCCAAAAATCAAAATTAGGTGTCAAAAAAACTATTGAAAAAATATTTATATAATGTATAAACAACAATGTAGGTGTGCATATGCATGAGGTACAAAATAAAATTTTTAAGGGTTTAGTGTGAATATCATGAATTTTTAAGAATTATCAAAAGAAAATAAAGTTAAGTCAAACAAAACAATCTAGCACTACTACATTAAATAAATAAATTATTAAACGATGTAATACTACATTATTAAAACTACTTTCATTCATAAACGAATATAATAAAAAAATTACATACGTTTTAGATGAGCAATCTATTCAAACGCTGGAATTTAAGGGTTAATTGAGTGAGTTAGGAAAAATAATAATTGTACTTTTTAATGGCATGGCATTTACCATAAATTTGGAAAAGCTTGCAGTTTCGGAAATATAAGCTACCAAAAATTTGAACTTTACAAATTTCGAAAGCCGATAGCTCGAAAGGGGGTGGAGGTGAAAAAAAATTCTTCTAACGAAATAAACTATTTATTAGTGTCTAAAAGTTTCTAAAATTTCAGCTTCGTACAATTTACGGTCTAGAAGAAATGCGATATCAAAAATTCGAAAAAAACGGATTTTAGATAACGCTAAATTTTTCTAAAGTTCAAATTTAGTATGCCGTCATAGAACAATTTTATCCGTCAGGAAAATTTTCAAAATGCTTATGATTTCTTATTATGAAAAATATGATGAAAAATATGATGAATGATTATTATGAAAAGTTATGATGAAAAAGGGCATTTTTAAGTGTTTTAGGGGCTATAACTTTTAGGGGGGAGGTAGGTAAAAATTTTCTTCTGTGGAAATAAGTTTCTAGTAAGGATCTATGTACATATGAAATTTCAGTTTTCTATATTTAGGGGTGTAAAAGTTTTATAAATATGTCCACGGACGGACAGAAGAACGAAAGGACGGAAAACTAATCAGCACTTTTTCTCAAAATTTTTTTTTGGAAAAGTGCTAAAAATTATTTGAACTTTAGACACTTATTATATAGTGACTTTTAGAATACAACATTGTCAAATTCATATTGAACTACTTTTCTTATGCTTATCTGAATTCATCTGAAGAACTTTTACTTGTCAATGTCAAAATTATAATTACCGAAACGATCAAATTGGTTGGTTGATTTAAGGAAAAATTGTATCAGTTAAAAAACATGTCCTTTACATTTACGTTTTCAATCTTTGTTTGAATTTTTGGCCTTTTCGATTTACATTAATATAGCTATAGAATTAAGCGAAGTGCATACATTGATCAAATTTTAACATAAGATAGATTGCATAATAAAGGATTCACACGCGTTCACATTTAAATGAAAAAACTACTGAACTCAAATTAGGCTGTTATTGCTTGCTACAACAGAAATACATATATACATACATATAATATGATAGTATAACAAATAAAATAAATTGTGAGGAGAAATTTTTTTTTTATTGATAAAAATAACTTTTTATTAAGAAAAAGGATAACTCTAAGTAAAGTCGAAAAAATAGATGAATTTTGACGATAAATTTTGTGTAATATGACGAAGTTTCTGGAATTAAGTATGTCCCCATTTATTTGCATCGTGAATCGTTTTTTTAAACAAATTCATTGCATTGTCTATAATTTTTCCTCTTTTTTCTCAAAGCGCTGCGCGTAACATTGATTGATTTTTTTCATACTTTTTGTTAAATTTTTTTTGTTGTTTTGTTTTGTTCTTAAACAATTAATATGATTATATCCTACCTCACCTTTTATAAGATGAGACACTTTTTGACCACTGCATTATATTTTTTTTTTGTTACTTTTTTTTTTCAAAATTGCATTGCAATGCAAAACAGGAAAATGAAATTAAATGCATAAAATAAAAAATGATATAAACGAGCATCTTATGTTATTAAAGACAAAAAAAAATTGAATGCAATGAATAATTTTATTACGGTTAACTTTTTAAGTAATAAAATATAAAAGAAGCAAGGAAAAGAGCGAAAACCAAAAATGAATAAAAAAATAAAATAAAAATTAAAAAAAAAGCTATATACACAAGAACAATGAAGAAGCAAAAAAAAAATAATAAAAAATATTGCTTGCAATACAAAAATTTGGAGTCGAATTGCACACCGCTCTAAAATACACAATAATAATCAACTCAGTAGAGAATTAGAGACAAACCAGTAAGTTAAAACAAAATTATATAGACATAATTTTTTTTTTATATATGTATACATACTTGTACCGGAAATCTGTATGTGGGTATATAAAAGAGAAAAATTTTCAAAAACGAATACCTATGTATGCATGAATGTATACGAATAAAGTACAAAGGTATTCACAGAATGAAAAAAAATTATTTTCTATATTGCAATTTTAATTTTATTTTTGCCAACAAATTTTTGTGTATATGCTTACGAATTCTAAAAAACTTATTTTGTTGTTTTTCGTCTTCTTTGGCGTTCTTCTGTGCTACAATTTTGTTTTTTTTTTTGCTTTTCTTTTCTTAAAATTCGCAAAAATTTTCTCCTTGTTGGTAGACTCCTTAATACAAATATTTTTTGCTTGGTGTAGAACATAAAAAATCCTCTATACACATACCGTCAATATAACAATATTATTTTTGTTATTATTGCAACAGCAATGAATTTTTAATGCAATGAAGCAAGTCTAACGTCGTGTGTACTCCTAACTGAATAAAGGAGACGAAAAAGAATTAGTGAAAAAAAACAACCAATATTTCTATTTATTGTATATGTGAATATACACGAGCAGTGTATTATAGTATAGCGATTTTCTATATATTGTATACATACATACATATAAAGGTATAAAATTTAAAATCACGAAAAATTTAGACAATCCAAATTTTAGGCGAAATTCAAAATTTTTGTTTTATTTTTTTTTGGTTTTTCTTTCCTGTTTTCTTTTTCTTATTTTATTTTTTGGTTTTTTTTGATAGTGGGGTCAAAAAATTGAACTGGATTTACATTCAGTATGGTAAATTTGTATTAGCAAAGTTGACCGCGACTGAAAATGTTTTGAGATTTAACACAAATAATCGTCGCGGATAAAAAAAAGTTTTTTTTCTCCTCTATTTTTTTTTTTATTAAAATAGTACGATGATAAAATAATTAATAATGTGAAAACAAAACGTTTTTGGATTTATAATCACTTTGCTTGAACTAAAAACACAAAAAAAAAAATTAAAAAAAAAAACAAAGCACAAAAAGTAAATTTTGCGCTAATATCAAAAAAAGAAAAATAGGAAAAAATATTGCAAAAATTAAAAACAACTTCTTTTTTTAAAATAATTTTTGGCTTTTTTTTGGTTACCACTTTCTTCTATAAATTTTTGGCACAAAAAAAAAAAATTAAAATTTTGTTGGAAAAAAAAATGAATTGCAAAAATTTTTATCATACCAAAATTTCGAAAATTTAAAAAAAAAATAAAAATTTTTTTTATAATTGTTATACTTACAACATTTAAATATATTTAATACTAAGTATAACAATTACCGAACCACAACTTAAAATTTCATCTTTACTACTTTTTAAATATAAATAAAAATGGTCATTTTTTTTATTTAATTATTTTAATTAATGAAAATGATCATAATTTTCTCATCAGTATAACAAAAGAAACAAAAAAAAAACAGTTTTTCAAAAAAAGAGGAATAAAACCTTAAGGAATATTTTTGTAAAACGTTGAGAAATAAGAAAAAACAAAATAAAATAAGAAAAAGCACACTAACACACACACGCACATAAAATGCTTTATTTCGATGAAAAATTTATTTTACGTTCGGGTTCTTTTAATTAATAAAAGCTCAAAAATGAAATTGCAAAATATAAAAACCAAGAAAAAAAAGATAAGTTCATAACACTTTTTGAAAAACAAAATAAAAAAACAAAACGAATCAGATAAAAAAAAATTATTTGGTTATTAAGAAAAAAAAAAAGAAATTCTAACACAATTAAAAAATTTAAATTTTAAAAAATAAAGAAAAAAAAATTAATAAAAATAAAGTCAAATTTTAATAAGAAAAGAAAAAAAATTTAAAATACAAGAGAAGTGATTCGAAAATAACACCATAACATTTTTTTAAAAGTGGCTGTGTTTCATCCGTTCCTTCAAATCTGCTGTTAAATAATTTTTAAAATTCGGGAATAAAGAAAAAAATTTATTTTTTTTCAGTATTTTTTTTTTTAAATACGCAGTCAACGTAACAAAATTTCAAAATTTTTCATCTTTGTTTAAAAAAAAAATTGCAAAATTTCACTTCAATTTTCTTTTCTTTTTGCAAAAATTGCAATAATAAAACAACAAAACAAAAATAAACAACCTTTTTGAAGAATAAAAAAAGAAAAAAGTAAATCTTGAGGAAAGCAACAACAATAAATTTCATCCACAACAAAGTTTATATGGTGCCACAACTCTCCCCCTTTAATGTGCTATTTCTGGAACAAACAAACGGAATAATTTTTAAAAACAAGAAACAAAATACACTTTTTTTTTTCATAATTCTAAATTTTGAGTGAGTATTTTTTCATTAAATTTTATATTCATATTTTATTTACATTTACACATAAATATAAAAGTAATTTGTCTTTATTAATAAAAAAAGATCTATTTAAACATATTTAAACACAACTATACAAGTAAATTCATTGTTAGGTTAAAACACAACTTAATTTTTTCAAAGTCATTATAATGAATTAAAACCTAAATGGATGCGGTATACGGTGTGCGATATTCCGAGTGTATCATACGGTGTGCAATATGGCGAGTGTGGTACTGGTTTTATAAAAAACATTAATAATAATAAGTGCAGTAAATATTTAAATATAAAAAAAAACTTTTTTTTTAACAGCATGCCGCGTCCATTTAGATTAGCACTAAATTATTTGGACACTTACTTTATTGCATACATAATTTAATTACATCTTTGCAATAAAATTTCGTAAAATTCTCCTTGGAAAAAATCTTTAAAAGTTAAAACTTTGTAGAATTTTTTATCTCTTTTTTTCGTTCTAATAAACCTAGTTACTTAAAATTGCACTTTCCATTTAATCACTTTTATTGATTGTGGCTATTCAATCTCATAGACTTACAATAAAATATGAATTCTATAATGTATACTTATTACATTCGAAATTTGTAATTATTACAAGTGTTCATTATTGTGCTTTTTATATTTTAATTCTAAATTTGAACGTAAAACTCGCTTATTTAATTTAGTTTAACATAAACTAAGTATGTCAAAAGAGTGAATACATAAAGAGGTTTATACCAATATCAAAAATGTTTTACAAACTCTTTTTGTTTTTGGTTTCATTGAAATTTGACGAAATCTTTATGCGTAACGTCGCTGATGTCAATTGCGTTTGATGGAAAAAATAAAATTATATCTGTTTTGCATTAAACCAAAATACAACGTCTAAATGCTGCCTAGGAATTTTTAATAAATATTTATATACAAGAAAAAATTTCGCTTCTGTCAAATCAAAATCGAAAATTTTCTATATTAAAACTAGCAATATTCAAAATTTTTTAAACAACAGTGAATTTCTGCTCTTAAAGATGGCATTTTTTAACACTAATTTTATGAAATTGTCAAAATAACTTGCGCTATAGAGAGCTTGTACGCTTCCTCATTAAAATAATTAGAAGTTTTTTATACATATATATACATATCTTTAAATCATTAAATTAAATTTTATTCAAATTAATTTTGATTAAATTAAATATGACGTCAATGTGTTTTAACGAAACTGCAATACTTGCCATTTCTAATGCGTTTACTTTCCTTTAATACAAGTTTTATTGTAAAAATTAATGCACAAACATAAATACATAATAAACAATATTTTAAAAATAAAATTTTATAGTTATAACGTAAATTACAAAATTCGATTTACAAAAACTTAATTGTGCGGTTGTCAAAGTGTTAAGATTAAATGGTTTCAAAACAGGAATTTCAACTTTTATTTATTTGATTGACTCCGTTTTTTCTGTAAAACGAAAAAAAAAATATTTGCTGTTTTGTAACTCGTGTATTTTTTCGCCGAAAGTTGTATTTGAGTTTTTTTTATTAATTTAATCAATAAATTAAATTTCCATTGACATTCTAGTAGTTATATTATTAAATTCAACGAATACAACTTAATTTTTCTATATTTTTAAAAATATTTAAAGTAATTTTTACATTATCTTTGAACAAATGTAGTTTTTTTTTGCACAAATGTTTGAATTTTTATACTAAGAAGAATTTTTAATTGTTCTCTTTTGATTCCTCGTCATCTTATTTCTGTTGTTGTGTTAACCCCCTTCTTTTTTCTCATAAAAATTTCCCAAGGATTTGAATACACATTTAAATACAGCAGCCCTGATTCTTTTTAATGAGTTGAATTTTATTCAAATTTATTGCAATGCAAAAAAAAATTTCCGTTCTTATGTGAATGCATAAATGCAGCGTATAAAATCTTTGAAATTGAATTTAATTCAATGGTAAATGATATTGTAGTGTTGGTTCCTGCTTCTACAATTTTTTTTATTTATTTATAAAAAAAAGATTCCTTTGATTTGGATTTCGTATTCAGTATGACCATTCTGCTGTTGATTATTAAATTAAGGAAGTAGTAAATTAAAAACGTGTTTGGTCTTTTACTTTTTATATGGATCTAGAGTAATTTTAGCAAAGCTTTTTTAAGATTATAGTTAAATTTGTATTTTTTAGAAACTAATAAATGAAATTTCAAATGGCTTTTATTAACATTTGACATTTTCTTAACCAAGAATAGTTAAAGTTATAACTTTCCACTCAAATTAAAATTAAAATAAGTTAGCAAAAAATATAACGGCTTGTGAAGAGCACATTTACGATATTAAAGAATCATTTGAAAATAAGTATAGCAGATTTGAGATTACATCTTTCCATGAAATTTGAGATTATCTCTTTCCATTTTTGTGGCAGTGTTAGTATCTATCTGTAGGAGCTGCTGTGACGACGAGGAGGAAGAAACGGTGACCCACCTGCTTTGCTCATGTCCGGCGTTGGCGAACTCTAGGCAAAGGTTTCTTTGAACCCACTTTTTTGAGCGGGCTACGGACCTAACGAATGTAAATGCTAGGGATCTTGGCCGGTTTCTGAGGAACTCGGGCTGGTTCCAATGATGGAGAGGGGGAAGATCCGTGTAACCTAGTATTTATAGGGGGAGAATAGTAAATTTACGCAAAATGTTTCAAAATTATTTCCCAATACTTACGTCAAATTTAAGTCAAATTTTCTTTGCCGAACTGGTATTCTTACATTCAATTTTGGATTTATGCGTTTTCTTAAAAATATTTTAAAATCTTTTGTTTATAGTGCAGAAGTTTAAAATAGTATTGTAGTTAAAATTGAGTCAATTTTTTCGATTTTATAATCTGAACAGGAAATATAGATAAATTTTCATACATAATATATCCGCACACGTGAGTTCGTCACAAAGTATGTTTCGCTAGTACTTCGTATAATAAAACTTAATGGTGTGGTATACAAATATTATTTTATCACTACAAAACTTCAAAAGAGAATTAGGAATATATACACATTTAGTCTTCTATAGCGAAATTTGTGTCAAAAGTTTTTTGCATTCTATCACGAAAAATTATGTAAATGGGAAGACTGACTGACAAATTTTTTTTTTACAATTTTTTCTTTTCTTATTTTAATAAAAGAAAAAAGGAAGCATATCTGAAAATTGAAACCTGTGGTAGTAAAGAAAATTTTGCATAAAGTTGGTTTTGTTCTTAAAACACTTCAAAAGGTATGAAAAATTAAAAATATAAAACTTAGTGAAAAGGGGGAAGAAATCTGGTTTTCTCTTGTCATATTATAAAGAAAGTCGTTTAAAAAAAACTGAATTGAAATTGAAGTGGACAAAAAATTCAGCGTATGTACATACGTGAATAAATCTAATCACAAAATTACATTTTATTAAAATATTTCAAAATGTGTGCAAGGAGAATTTTAGAATGTTCATCAATAAAAGTATATAGAAAAAACATACTAAGTAGTGCGTGTGTAAATTAGTTTCTATTAGAGCACATGGAACTGATTTTAAAAAAAAAAAAAGTGTTTACTTGAAAGATGCAGAATAATATCAATTTCTTCCTCGAATAATGTTTGCTCTGATTTCCAGATTTTAAGTTTTAAATATTCGCTAATTTATAAAAAGTGTGACTTTGAGAACTACTCTAATCTGTCATAACTGGTGATTTTTATGTAGTTTCCATGCAAATCTTCATTTTTACTGAAATTTATAAATTGTACTTACATTTTAGCGGAAAACGCTTAATAGGCAGGATTCGTATAAAAAATTTGGATTACTTTCTGAATTTATGTAAATTATCGAACAGTTTTTGTCCATTTAATTTTCTTATTTTTGAATAATCTTTAATTATTTAATTAATTTTTTAAATTCAGTGAAAGTTATTGAATTCAATTTAATTGTTGGAACTGTGCATATTTTCCAATTAAAAACTTAAAGAAAAAGCATGCAAGTTGGCAAGTTTGTGTTCTAAATCTAAAGTGAAAAAAAATCGAAAGGATGAATTGAGCTTTTGAATTTGATTTCTTCTATTTATAAAATTAACAAAACAAAAATATCTAAGTAATATTTTTTAGAAGATTATTAAACCGTAGAAAAGTTTAATTTTTTACATTCATATTCCTTTTTACAACTTCTGTGCCAATTTGCTAAAACGTGAATCATTGTGAATTTTTTTTTTTTGTTAGAATTTTATTAAGATAATTTTGAGATTTTTAGGGGCAGTTTTCGAACATATTACTGACTAAAAATAATGAAACTTTTCGAAATTCGATGCTACAATATGTCGCATTTGTTCGGAATCCTCCCTTTTCATTCAGTCAATTGTTACAGTTTTTTTCGTTTTCACTTGAGGCCGGCCATGGCTATGTCGACTTAAAATTAAAATATGAGTAAGAATGCATGTATAAGTATGTATATTAATGTGTTCAGAAATGTCTTTTTTCTTGGGGCTAAATGCATACGTTGTTACAAAATGAATATACCCTTTATAAAATAAATGATATATACAGGCGGGAATAAATTTCACAGTACAAAAATTTTAATTTCCAATTTGTTTATTGTGCCTAGATACGAGTAACAGCTGTGTTACATTAATAATTAAATTACAAATATAAAGTAATTTACATCCATTGAAATATATTCTTTTCATGGAATAAGAATATTTTGAATAGTTATAGTAATTAGAGAGAAATAGAAATCTTTGAGGTTTTATAAGTGAAACTTAGAAACTACTATTAAAATAAACTTAACCTAATTTTAGTTATCGAATATATGGATCTAAGATCGATTGTTTTCAGAATTCAAATCGAAAATTTTATAAGTATTGTCTAAAATTTCAATACAATTTCATAACGCTTTAAACACAGATTTGCGTATGCAAATAAAAAATGCAAATAAATGTATGTAAATGCAAATAAATTGTGTCATTAGCATCGACGTCTTGTTTTATTGTTTTAATCCACGGAGTCTACAAGATTTCATTTTGGTGTCATTTTCCATATATTCATTTATATTTTTTTTATAATACAACATTGCAGGTAAACATATACATATATTTAAAATGTTTGAGAAGTGTATAAGGCTGAGTAAGAACAAGTTTTGTGCATATATGTACATACAAAAAAATTTTAAAATATTATAAAAGGAGAGTACAATCGTACAATTAATCATCGTGGGTAATAAGTTTTGTACCTATTTTGCATAATAATATACAAGAAAAAAGTATAGCAAACACATGTAAAACTGAAAGAGCGTATCAAAAACATAAGAAAAAACAAAATAAAAAAAAGAGTATAAACGTTCGCAATATTCTAACGTAATACGAGTACTCTAACAATTTGATGCACAAATCTTCAAACTTAACAATAATAAGATCTTTACATAGACACACAAGTTATATATATATTGAATAATTTATATAATATATATTACGATAAAAATATTTAGATCACATTATTGTATGACAGTGTGAAATCAGGAGTTAATTTATGTAAAAGAAACACTACGTTTTGTAATTAACAAAAATCATTTAGTACTACAAGTACTGTAATTAACAATATCATTTACAACGTCTAAAAGTATTTTAGATCATAGTTTCATAGTAATAAAAGTACTTTGGACATTGTACAAAATTACTTACAATTACGGCAATAATTGTTATAATTGTAAATATGCAACCACTTTGATCATTATGAAACCATTATATAATCTAAATAGATTATACCGTTTGATACAATATGTATTCAAATTTTTTAAAAATTTAACCGTCGGATTATAGTTGCAATGGAAATTTTCGTTGGTTTAAGGGGCAATTTTGAGCAGCGTCTGGAAATTATCATTATAAACACCATAAAGCTTTAATTTTTTTAAGTCTTTTTCCCGAATGTACGGAGGTTATAATTGTGATATAGGCTAATAATTTAACATGAGCGTAACAGTATAGACAGAAAAAATTAGTACTGGCGGGATGTGTAAGGTGGATGAAAGAGGGTAGCGTTTACGGAGAACCGTTGGTGTTTTTTTTTTATGAAACAAGTTTTCCATCACGATGAAATTTTTAGCAAAGGAAGAAATATATACTAGCATTACATAAAATAAGGGAGTTTCTGTTTTTGAACAAAATTTCACAGGAAACCGAAAAATTTTTTTTATATTTTTGATTTTCGTTTTCATATTTCTTTAAAATTCTTCGCCCAATCCCGGTATTATTTTTGGTTCTTAATTAAAAATTCACTAAATATTCTCAATAGTAAGTTATGGGCCCCGTAAAATATGCAAAAATTAATAATTATTGGCTTTAAGCAAAATTTAACTTTCTAAAATTACAAAAACTGACGGGGGTCTGTTTTTCTTTTTTTTTTGCTATTCTATATAGTTATTAGGTATATATACCTATAGAAACCAAAAAATCTGATGTGGTCAGGACATAACCGGCGGTAGTTTGTATTGTCTATTTTAACGAAAGTGTTAGAAAAGATTCTAAACACTTCTTTTAAGGTCGCTAGTCGCTCAATTTTAAGGTCGCTAGTCAGCTTTTAGTTTACATACTTTGGAAACTAAATGTAAATTTGAGTCTTAGAAGAGTTTCGCTTCATACCATCCAAATCCTTCTGAAAATTATCTTTTCTCTGAAATTGATTTCGGTAGTAAACAGAACTCAAATATTAAGTTTTAAATTCAGCTTCCGCGCACTGATATTCCCAAAAAACTTACAAGTTCATTGTTTTAACATCCTGAACTTAAATATTAAATTTCAAAGAAATTGGCTGATTATTTCTCCTTATATGCGCAAAAATGTAAAATCAGCCCGCAAAAAGGTCTAGTTCACAAGACCTGATATATCCCAAAAGTATAAAATTTCATCAAAATCGGTTCAGCCGAACTTGAGATATTCCTCTAAAAATAGTTTATTAACGTTTCCTTACACTGGAGAAGTGCGTTTCTACTGAAAAGTCGATATGCAAAATTTGCTACCATCACGTAACCTCCCTTATTGTATGCAATGCGGTTTTCTTTACCAGTTTTTTACAAATGTACTGTGTTAGCACTGCAGTATAAAATTTAATCTCAAAAATATTCGTGTAGAAAAATTAACGTTAAAATATTGTTAACAAAATATTGCTAACAATGATAACCAGTCCGTATATCACTCACCTTATTTAAGTAAAACGGCAATTTTAATAATTAAATTTTTCCAGGATACATGCATTTGAAGAAAGCTTTAAAGAACTAAGTTTTTTTGCGCATAACTTCCGTTCGAAAAATATTGGAGTTTCCATAATCATTCGTTTTTTCATACTTAAATCACCTCGTATTTATAAAACTACAACATAGTTAACCGTGTATTTTGGTTTGAAATCGAAAGTTTTTCGTAGCTACGCGTATTTTCATAAAAATTTATTTTTTTAAAAATATGTGAATAATATTAAGTAACTTTAAAATTTGTACTTAAAATTTATTTTATTATAGTTTTTTTATTATTAAGTGCAAATTTAATTACCATTATGTAAAAATATTAACGAGCATTTTTTTGAAATATAAGTTAATTACATACTTTCACGTATTTTACGATAAAATTTTGTTTTACCGCGTGTTTTATGATAACAAGAAATAACGTTAAAGTATAAAAAATGTATTTAATTTGATGACATTTTATATTAACTATGAGTATATAATAAAAGATGAAATCTAATGTGGACAATGCATAACCGGCCGCAAAACGTATTGTCTAGTTTAGCGAAAATGTTGCACATAATTATGAAAATCCCCTTTAAATATTACTCTTAAATTTTAAGGGCTCCAGTGAGTTTATAGTTAACATACCTAGAAAAATGTTATTTTGGTTCTTAGAGGAGATTCACTTTATGCCACCTGAACCCACTTAAAAGTTTCCTTGTTCGGTTCAGGAACTCTGAATTTAATTATTAAATTTCAAGAAAACTGATTGATTATTTCTTTTTATGTATGCAAAAATGTAAATTTGGGCCGTAGTAAAATTGCAGTTGATTACACTATTTCTTGATTTTTTTTCTTGATTGTCGCATTGGCAGGCGAACTTTATGTATTTCAAGTTTTTCTGTTATACATTTTCTGAAGAAAGATCAAAAATATAAAATCGTACCGTATCCAGGACTTGACATATCTTTCCTGAAACTTAACAAATCCCAAAAGTTAATCAAACCGTGGCATAATCAAAATAAACTCAGATACAAATTTTCATGAAAATCGATTCAGCCACAAATTGATATTCACATCTGCTCAGTTTTATGCCATCTTATGAAATTTTGTGTCATCACCTAATCTCTCTTATTGTATACAAAAGTAAATGCATACATATAAAATCGTTTCTTAGCTTATACACCAAGCCCCTTTTTTGTTGTTGGTAAAATATAAATTCTTATTTTTTATAATATTATTTAATTTTTTTTATATAGTTTTGTTTAAAGTCTAATTTTGATTTAAATTGTAAGTCTATTTAAAAAATTTTAAATTAATTTAAGAAACCTCAATCAGTTGGAATTTTCTAAGTTCCATTTCGTCTACAAATGAAACTTATATAATATAGATTGTTTCGACAGAAATTTAAAAATTTTCCAGTAGCTTAGTGAAATTCCTGTATTTCCCACTTTTAATTCTTGATGATTTATAGAAAAATTTAGCAAAGCGTAACATAAATAAAAATTCAATAGGCTTGGAATTATAAAGAAGAAAAGAAAAAATAAAAATACTGCAGTAAATTTGTTGCTATGTGAATATCTACACTTCTCACACATTTTGTTACATAAGCTCTATCTCAAGTTTTATAATCACATATATATTAGTGTACTTATATACTTATTTGTATTAGTCACAATTCATTTTTTTATTTCCTAATAAAGCAATTTTTTTTACAATACTTGCTATTTATTTCATACTATATGAAGATTATAAACTTACACAATAATGATGTTTTAAATATAGTTGTTTGTACTAAAGAAATTCTAAACTTTTAATTCATTTTACAAAAATGTTATGAGAGGGTTATTCATAAATAAAGTCAAATAATTATTAGTCAATAGATTATGTTTCTCTTTAGACAAAACTGCACCACAGTATGCACAGGTAAACGTATATAGACGGATTTCACTAACTTTCATAAACGCAATACTGTAAAACAATAATTGCGAAACGCAATACTGCTTAAATATAACCTGATGATTTTACAAACTATTTTTAACTGTTTTATAAAATTAAAAGATTTACAGTACATATGGTTTTCATACTTATTTCGTCATGCTGCGAAAAAATAGCCATATTTAGGAATGAATTAGGTTAACATTTGTATTTGAACAATTTGTCATTTCTATACAATGTATGTATGTATGTATATGTTGAAGTATAATCAGTTATGAAATTGATTTTATTTCCTTACTTTTCCCTAATAACTATTAATGAACAATTTCCTTAAAAGGCAGTAAAGATACTTATGTTTACCCTTTCAAAATTAATTAAAAATACATTTTGTGCTTTTGGCGTTATTTATGAGACAAATTTAGCTTCAAACAAGTGAGATGATCCGTCTGAATGGTTTGAATTGTGTTCTCTAGATAAAAATAATTTTACATAACATGAATTTGGTACGAAACAAAACAAAAGTGGCTCTTTTAAAAATTAGGAGTTCTACAAATAGTTTTCTCTCAGGGCTATGCAGGCTTAAACAAATTACCTTAAGATAAATAAAGAATAACAATTTATTAATTTTTAATTGATAAGAACAAAATTTTTAATTCAAAACATTTTTTTCAAAATCACAGTAAATTAAAGTTATTGCATTACCCATGACAAAATTTATGAAAGCTCCCATTTTAAAATGCATTAAATAGAACTTTAAGAAAATGTTTTTACATAATAGTGTTATGCGTTTAGAATATTACTTTTGCAAGAAACCAGAATATTTAAATGAAAAATGTTGTTATAAATCTTTTTTTACGTTTAAGATGCAGAAGTTTTAATATTGTTATATTATGAAATTTTGAATTATACTATAATGTAAAGTATATAATATCAAAGTTATATATTTGGAAATTTAAATTCCCTATAAATATTGTAGTACATGTTCTCATTGTCCAGCATTAAATCAAACCAAGTTACAGCTGATAAGGTCATACATTCATACTTATATAAATACCCTTATGATAACTAATAATATTAATTGTGACATAATATTTTTCAACCTAGAATAATAGTATAAATTTTTGAAAATTATTTTATAGATATTCGAAGATTACTCCTAAATATATGCAATATTATATAGAAATAAAATCATTATGTATTTCAAATCTTATAAATAAATCAAAATTTAGGTTTAAATTGTTAAAAGGAAATTTTATATTTTTTGCTTTTTTAAAAAAATTCATTTGGTCGACCATATTTTCTTTTTTTTACCGATAAGAAAGGTTGTGTGATGGCACCAAATCACGCAAGTCGAGTTTTCATTGGAAATACGTTTCTCCATGGTAGGGAAGCGTAAATAAACTATTTTTAGAGAGATGTCTATCGTTCTGTCTATCAACCAGTTTGTCTCTCTGTCAGTTTGTGTGTGCAGATCAGAATCTCGATTTCGACTGAACCGGTTTTTATGAAAATTTGCATTTGAATTTACTATGGTTATGCCCCCATATGTCAGATATGACTTTCGGGATATGTCAGGTATCGGGAACTGGACCTTTGTTATACGGGCCGATAACAAAACTAAAAATTACTAAAGTGAACTTTCTATCTTTCATAGAATATGAAATAATTATTTTAAGGAACTTTTCACAATCTTATGAAATGCGGTCGGTCATGTGCTGTTCACATAAAATTTTTTTTATTGAGTTGCACGTTTATTTGAAAATTGCTTTATCTTGTCTAGTATAGTTAAATCAATTTTTTGATTATCTGTTTAATATATGCAAAAATTACAACTTTTTAATCAATATATACATATATATATATATATATATATATATGTAGTTATACATATGTATGTAGATTTATATTGTAATTTAAGTTTCGGAGACATGCTTACATTTCGTTTACAAATAAAATTTATTAATTTTAACTCAACAGTCAACACTGCTGCATCACATACCCTTTGACGTTTTTTTTATTTCAATACTTAATACATACGTACATACTCTGAATATCAAATTTTACATAAAAGCAAAAACAAAATTAAAATTTGTCTATATAAAACGAAATAAATAAAAAACATTTCCAAATATCTGCAATACAAAATTTTTTTTTTAAATAAAAAAATAAAAAAATTTTAATTATAATCATTACCTTCAATATTATTGTACAAGAGAACTGAGAAGATAAAAAAAAATAAAGCAAAGAGATTAAAAATATTATTTTCTCTCCTTTGTCTACTTTTTTTTTTATTTTGAATTTGTTTTCATTTTTTGTTTTTCATTTTATTTTTGTGCTCTGCTAGAGGTCATTTACATTTGCAATTTATTCAACTAAATTTTGTATTTTTTTCTGCTTGTTTTTGTGTATATGCATGTTCACATATATATATCCATATGTATAAAGATATGTGTATATAAATTTTTATTGTGTATATATTTATATTATATAAATATATTTAATATACTTTTGATATTTATTTTTATGAGACATTTTAAATGTACAAATTAACATTATTGAGTAAAATTTACTTACATTTGATCAAAATTAAACAAATAATAAAAAAAGACTTGTAAAAAGTGCATTTATATCAAAATTTCTCAATAAGATTTTAAATGAAAGAATAAAAATCTTTTTAGTCATTGTACCTATATGAGTATAATAGGTAGAATATATAATACATTTGTATATAAGGGTTTTAAATCATAAAGTGTATGTACCCTTAAAAGAAGTTGTATTTGGTACAGAAGTGTCTGCCTATATAAGACAAATTTACTATTTTGCATTTTGCAAAAATAATAAGATTTTGGTACCTTATTAAGCATTCTTGTCGCAAATAATAACACTTTAATATTAAAATTATTATTTTCAAAGATTATCTGTTAAAAGAATATTCAAATTATAATAATTTTACAAGATTTTCTATATTAATACCAACACATGCACGTACTTATTAATTATTATAGTATTAGGGTGTTATGATTTTTTGTATTGCTTTAAGGCGAGTAAAATAAATTAAGTAATATTAATTTTTACAGATTTTTGATATTGATTTTCGTTTTAATTTTATGTCAAAGGTGTATGTAATTTTTAAAATTTTAGAAAAACTGTTCTTACGTCTACGTATACACATGTCATTACATTCACCGTCATATAATTATAAATTTTGAAAATTAAAAGCATAAATTATGTTGAGATATAGACGTCTGTAATCAATTACTTTAAAAATGTGTCTTTGCACTCAATTTAAAAATTTTTTTTTTATAAAATTCTATTTAGTTCATTAATGAATAATTGTTTATTTTTGGCCATTCTATTAGACATCCAAACATTTTTATGTTTACTTGTGTTTGTCCTCAAATACAAAATGTTTTGTGTAAATGTGAATGTGGATAGTTTTTGTTGTTTTTTTTTTGGATTTCTCTAAAAAATTTAAAGCTCTATATGGCACCCTATTTTTAAAACAATACACTTCCAAACATACATATTGTACTCCCAAAATAAAATATTTAAAATATAAGTACAGGTTACGAGAATTATATTATACACACATGCATATACATACTTACATTATATGTCTGTACGTACGCACATACCGGTCATAGATAAAAACAAATTCTAAAATATAAAAAATAAGAAAAGAAAACAACAGCAAAGTGTCCTATTATTTGAAGTCTGTATAACAGGAAATCAACATTTTTAAGCCTTTATATTTTTCTACATGCACATATACATATGAATAATATGTAAAATAGAAAGATAGAAAATAAAATTACATAACACTAACAAAACAAAAAGGACAATTTATCCTAATTTCAAATGAATGTAGGAATTGACTATTTTGTTTCTATACTTTTGTAATTTTCTCTATTCATTTGTTATTATTATTTCTGTTTTTCTTTCCTTTTTTAATTCTATAGTTGAAAGTTTTTTAAGGTATTAATTTCGTTTTTCTTCTTATTCTTTGATTTTTTATTTTTGGTGTTTTTCAAATTCTCAACGCTCTCATGGGTTCTTTTAATATTCTTTACATAAAACGTTTGTTTTTCAGAAATATTCATAATTTTACATGCAGTCAATGTACACACGTATCTATGTATGTACATAGAATGTGTACTTTTGGTGATATACAAAATTGTACGTATGTGTATGTACTTTTATGTACTTACATATATCTGTCGGTATATTTTTTTTGCAATGTACCTTTTATTAAGATCAAAAACATTATTTCTCTATGGAAAATATTTATCTATTATTTCTACATACATTGTTTATACATACATGCATCGACAAAAGCGACGACGATGACGACGACGACAACGACGACGAGAACGACATTTCAAGGTGCTTTTAGTAAAGACTTTCATAAAGATTCGAAAAAAAGCTTTATTTTTACTTATAAAATATCTTTTATTGCATATGTGTACATATATACATATATATATATGTATGTAGGAATAAAGTGAATTCTTAATGATTAAGTTAAAAATTTGCAAACTAATACACTAATATTCCAATTATTTATGCATATGTATGCGGTTATACACGATAGTATGAAATATGTGTTGGTGAAAAAATATTGGAACTCGATGATAAAAAAAAATGCAATATTATTCTCATTTTTTAATATTTAAGATATAGATGAATGCACATACAATTATTTATAGATAAATAATACATATGCATGTAAAGCTATGCATATGTATTAAAGAATATATATATATGTATACACAAGACACGAAGTTCATACACTATATACAAATTCTTAATGTAGTCTCAAAACATATTTGAAGTATAACATATACAATAAAAATTAAAGAAAAAACAAAAAAATTAAAGCAGAACAAAAGCATCTCTGTACACAGTAGCCGCACCACCGCATCAGCAGCAGCAGAGAAGCGTTTTTTAAATGAAAATTTATAAAAAAAGCATTATGTATATACATTTTTCTTATTTTGTTTTCTTGTTTTTATTTCGGTTTAAGGTCGGTCGTCAATGCAACGACGACGGCAACGCAACGAGCAAAAAAAATTGTTTTACCCTCCTATACAAATCATACAAACATTTATGCAAGTTTATCAACGGATATATGCATATTATATACCTATATATATATGTATATAGGTGTAGGATATGAGCATATCCATGGCCACATACGTACTTATGTGTATATAAATATGCATGTATTGAAATATATGTATATATATATCTATCACTTGTTATTTATTCTCTATATAAATTTATGCTTTTTTTGTTTTTATTTTTTTTAAAAAAAAAACGTAAAAAAAGTCACTGAAAGCCGGTGTCTTTCATTGACTTTTTCTCTATGTTCTCTATGCTAAAAAAACAAAAAATAAAAAAAATATAGATAAAATAAAAATGCTTAGAGATAAAACCAAACAAAAAAGAAAAACAATAAAAAAAAAGGAAAAGAAAAAATTGTGCAGAAATGTGCTTTGCTATTTTCTTTTTTCGACATTTTCTGTCTTTTCAGTTGTTTATGTGCAATATTTTTGTTATTTATTTTGTTTCTGCTGACGAAATTTTGCTCTCCGGTTTTTTATTTCGTCTGTTGTTTGACAATTTTTTTTTGTTTATTTATATTTTTTGGATTATTTGATTATTGTCATAATAGACATGTACATTTATATATACGTACATATATACATGCATGAATATTTATATTTTCATTTTTATAAATTTAGAATATTAGTAGCTATTATTTTGTTTAAAATTTATACATGTTAAAATGTATTTTAAAACGTACATATATGTATGTCTATATACCTATATGCATACATATGTATACAAAATTAATTTAAGTGCATAAAGTGAATAATATACATGTATGTATATAATCGGACATCATACATAATTATGCACTTATATTAGAATATACGTACATATTATGTATATGGACATCCGAGCATAATATTGTATATAATTCCACTTCATTGTTACATTATCTATGTACCTATGCACATTATATATATAATCAAATCTATACACAAGTATGTACTAAATTTCTATGGATATGCATATATCAAAAATATATGTATGCGAATCTATCCTGTACATAAGCATCTAGCTTTTATTACCTTATGTATAATGAACGTTAATTTTTGCTAATATGTTTTTTCTGATAATTAGTTTCAAATTGAAGAAAATTAAAAATACGGATTTACTTCATGATGATTGATACATTTAAACTACATACATATGTACGTATATATATATGTGTATGTGTATAAATAGCATTATTATTATAAATTACAATGATTTTCGAATCTTTGTGCATAAATTGGAAAAAATCCAAAAAGAATTTTCATAATTTTTAAAAACTCATAATTTTACCTAAATTTAAAAACGAATTGATTGTAATTGCCATATTTTTCAATTCAGACATGCATACTTATAATGAAAACTACATAATTTATAAAAATTTATTCCTTATACTTGTATATACATATATCTTTACATACATGTATATTCTATAAGAAATATAAATGTATTATATTTCAATGTATTTGAGTCAAATTTCCACTGGTATTGTATAGATGTACATACTGTGTATAAAATACAAAATATCCATGGATATCTGGTATTCTGGTTCTAAATTTTCTATATTATACATTCGTGTACATATGTGCATAAATATATACAATAGACGTATACAACTTTAAAGTATACTTAAATTTATTACCATATACACATAGTTCATATGCAGCCTTATTACAATACAATATTTGATATAATTATTAATTTCTTTAATTTCATCATAATAAGTACAAAAACTCTGAACAGTCTGCAAGAGACCAGTCTGTTTTGTATGAATATGACAGTTTTTTTTCCTTTTTATTCCTTTCTTTCCTTCTTTTCTTTCTTTATGGGATTTACATGCACAACTACATACATACCATCAGTACAGTAGATATCATGCCAAGACGTAAAAAAAAAAAAAAAGAGAAGAATCAAAAGGAAACAAAAACAAATGAAACAAAAGTAGAAAGAACAAAACAACAAAAAAAAATGTTGTGTTCTCAATTTCATAGCAGACACAAGGAGCGGAGCGCAATGTAACAGTATTTATTAATAATAAAAATGCACAAAGCAAAATACATATTGCAAACAAAGCAAAAGCATTTTTCTCGCATTTTGCGAGAGAATATTTTACAAATACATTCGCATACTTAACAATACAATCATAACAAAATACTCGTACTTTGAATGTATTTTGCAATTATATGTACATATTTTTGCAAAAAATAACAAATTCATATAGAGAATATAGAAAACACAAAATAAAAAAAATCATATAGAACAAATTAACAACAACAACACAAACAGAATGAATAAACGAATAAAATGAATAAAAATAGGGAATGAACTTTTCGTCGGTTTTTGTTTTTGTTTTTTCTTTATATTTACATGTATATAAAAAGATTTTTTTATAAATATATAATATGCATGTAGATCTATAAAAATACACGATATTAAAAGTATAAAGCTTTTTCCACACTTAGAAATACTATCGGTTGCAAATTGAAATTTTAAGTGGTTTAGCTAACAGAGAACAGCCGGTGACGTAGCGTCCGCCATATTACACCGCGACATACAGTGTATTATTTTTTTTTATTTTCAAAAAAAAAAGTCTTTAATAAAATTTTTTATAAAAAAAATTATTGTATATTAAAAAAATATTAAAATTTTTTATTGCTTGTTTTCTTTTTTTTTTCTGTCGTAATATTGTCAAATTAAAAGTACTAAAATTAAAAGAAATTTTTACTTAAGTATAAAAAAAATCTAAAAAGGAATATTTTTGTTGTTGGTATTCGGAATCAAAAATACTGCATTATTGCGATCTTTATGGTCTCTACTACATTCTTGCCTTACAACTTATTAAGAACGTTTTTTTTCGATACTTTCATTAAAGCAGTAACAATAATAACAATAATAATAAAAAAATAATACAACAAAATAATAAAATTAAAAAAAATTAAAGTTGAATGTGAATTTTTTTGTGCAATTTTCAAATATTTAAAATAAAAATATTAACAAAAAAAAAATATTTTAAGGATTTTAATAGTACAATTTAATGTTAAATTAAAATTAAAAAAAAAAAAAATTAGTTTTGCATCGCTTATAAGAATTTCTGTTTTTTTTTCTTTTTTTTTTTTAAATATTGAAACTCTCTGTGAATATTTTTGAAATACAAAATTATATACAAAAAAAAAAATATGCAAGTTATATAAAAGTAATAGTAAATAAATAAATTAAAGGAAAAATAAAAAAATTGATTATGTTTAATGAAACCGGCCCGGCCCGTCTGTAAATTAAAAAAAAAAAAAAAACAAAAAAAAAATAAATAAGAAAAAAAATCGGTGTTGTGCAATTTTTGTTATCACACAAAATCAATGCCATATTCATGCTCAAAAAGAAAAAAAAAATCTACATTTAATATTCAAATTTAAAATTTTTAATCCAAAATTAATTGTAGCCTAAAAAAATAATTTATATATATATAGAGAGAAAATATCAAAATCGTCAATATTAAAATTTAATAATTAAAATTTAACTAAATACAAATTAAAAAAAAAATAATAAGGTAAAATAAATTTCTATATTTTTAGATTAAATTAATTTTTACTTTTTTATTATGAATTTTGAATTAAATTATGAAATTTAAGAAACACAAAAATGCATTTTGCAAAAAAAAAGAAAAAAATTTTTTTCTTGATTTTAATGTCCACCATCTTGTTTAATTGAAAAACTGCATAATGTTAATGTAGTCTGTGTCTATGTATGTGAACATATATTGTGCATAAATTTTAATTTAATTCCATTGTATGCATATACATATATGTATGTATGTGTACATGTATGCATATTGTAAGTAATATTTATATAAAAAAAATTTTTGCACTCTTATATTCATATGATATTAAAATTTGTATACATAAATTGCGTATAGAAGTAGATGCACAATATGTTTGAGCGAACGTGTGAATGAATATAGGAAAAGTATTAACACATTTACAATAAATTTATGCACATTAAGTATATTTATGTTTGCATGTACATAAAAAAGAGCTCTTTGTACTTGTGCAAAAGTACTGCAATTATTACATGTAAATATTTTTGATGTTTTTCTTTTTTTTTTTTTAACTGCAACTGTCAATTTGTACAGCAAATATGAAAACTAGTAATAGCAAAATATTGTGCTTCTAAAAAATGAAATGTTCGTTCTTCAACTATTTCTTCATATGCAAATATCTGTATGTATATGCATCTTGTTCTGCATTGAATGTATGTGTGTGTGTGTAATTTGAATTTAATTTTATGTAGTTTAAAATACAATTTATTCTTTTAATTTTAATGTCATAAATTTACATTTTAAGAGTTAATATTAAAAATTAAATAAAATTATTAAAAAGAAAAAAAATAAATTTTAATAAATAATAGTAAAAACAATACACAATAAATTTACGCCATACATACACGGATACGTAAATAAACACATACAATGTATATTATACAAGTCAGTGTATGTACACAAAATGTGCATTTTTTCCAATGCTTCAATGTGTTTTATTCTATTTAGCTTTTTTTTATATTAAGCTTAAAAGTGCAATAAGAAAAGGAAAAACAAAACGATTTCAAGAAACTAAAAAAGGCTTTGAAACAAAAAAAAATTTTAAAAACCCCTGCGATACTCTCAAAAATTTTTTCGTCTGTTTTTTTTGCACTCGTGTTCCGGTTTTTATTTTTTCAAAAAAACTAAGAAAAAAGCGCATTGAAATTGAATTTGAACGATTAACTAAAAATTTATGCTTCAATCGCCATGCTTTCGTTTACATACACACACACACACACATATATACATGACAATTTTTATTATCAATTATTGCAAATATCTTAATCTACTGTGAGTATTTGTAGGGTAAGAATATTTAATTTTCCTTTTATATTATTATAAAAATTTATGCATATTAGATTGCACAATTGCACAATGCAAGGAAATTTTTAAACAAAACAAAAAATCCTTTTTTTTTTTCAAATAATAAAAAAAAATATCGTTAAAAATTTCATATCCTCTTTCTCTTTTGTTTTCTGGAAAACGATTGTGTTTTTCAATACAGGAAAAAAGTTCCATATTAATTGAAACCATTGCACAAAAGACGTGCGTCCGGTGAAACTGGTCTTTAGCATAAAAATGCAAGAGAAAAACAAAAACAAAAATCAAAAAGATGCAATTGCACATTTTTCGTTTTCCACATACATTAAATGCACAATTGCATTATATAACAATAAGTGTGTGTGTTTGTGTGCGTTTTTGCATATATAAAAACAAAGAAGAAAATAAATTTATTTTTCTTAATGTTTGGGTAAAAAGCATGATTTATAAATTTTTTTCGTTTTTTGTTTTTTTTCTTCATTCTTTCCGATGAGAATAATGTGAAATTGCTATAGAGGAGGCGACGACGACGGCAGTATCGACGACACAAAACTCTTTTTTTTTCTATACATTTTCTTGTCTTAAAGTTCATTGAATCCCAATATAAAAACCACATTACAAATATATATGTACATAAATGTATATGTATATTTATGTATTTATGTTTAAGGACTATATTTGTATATACAAATAATATATATGAATGTAAAAATATGCATGTACATAAGTTTCAGTTGTTTTCAGGTATACCAATGTGCATTTAATATACATAAGAAATGGCTACAAGAAACAAAAATTGTATTTGTAAAGTAAATATATATACATATATGTATATATGCACATATTAATAATGTTTAAATATTTGGACTTTGGGAAAAAAAACGATTTTCTTTTTTAATGTTGTACTTGATTTCTTGTATGACTCTCTATATTTGTGTCGTACGAAATTTAAATTCTTCTTACATAAATAAAAAATAATCGTGCATTAAAAAAAGACGGACAGTCATACGTAAATGTATAAATAAGTTTTATAGAAAATAGAGAAAAAAATCAAAGGACTTACATACGAGTACATATATGAGCATAAATAGTAATAAATATGTGTGTGCTCATAGAACTTATTGCCTTTATATTTAATTTGTAAAATAGTTTCGGTTTCCTTTTCAAAAATCATAAAGTTTCCATTGTAGTTTAAAAAATTCAAAAATCAATATTCAAATTTTTTGCCGGCCGACACAATTTTTTTTCTGTTTCAAAAATAACTTGGATTTTTCAATGAATTTCTTCTTTTTTTTGTGTTTTACATAAAAACACATTCTCTTTCTCTATTTAATTTTCTCTCTTAATGTCCTGGATTTTTTTGTTTTTTTTTTCATTTTGGAAATGTCATTATGTTGAATACAAAATAAATTGCATACGTACAATAATAAAATTTCAATCTGTATTTGAAATTGTTGTTGTAATTATTTTTTTTGTTGTTCTTTTTTTTTTACTTAATGTTAATACTCGTATAGAGTTAAGGGTTGCCATGTAATAATTTTTGTCTTGCTAGTGTTATTTTTCTTTCTTTATTATATTGACGTCGTTGTGTTTTTGTTGTTGTTTTTGTTGCCGCAGTGTGTTTTTTTACTTTTCTCTGTCCTTCTTTTTTTTTATATACTTTGTTTGTTCGGTCTACTTTAATATATGTAGGATTTTATTAATAATGTTGTTTTCCTGGTTTTGAAATAATTATTAGAAGAGTGAGTATGTATGTCTACATGATAAATATTATGTATGTACTTAGTTTTAATTAGTCGATTAAATAATATAAAAATGTCGGTTATATTAAGAGTACCTAATTATTTTATATATTTGATGCACATAAATACATACAGATATACATACACATTTATAAAATACATAAATAAGTACTAATATATTTTACTCAAATATGCTTTAATTATATTTGTATATATACGAAAATGCATCCATAGTACACTGTATGTATTGCACATTGCAATGTATATATGCAATATATGTATGGATATGTATGTAATTGTAATTGTATAAAGATATTTTCCCTTTATAAATCTATAGTGTTATTACATTTATTTTTCTTGTGTGTTTGATGTTGCTATGGGATAGCAGTTTGCTTTTAAATAAAATACTCGTATGCAATTTTTTATGATTTTCATATGTACATCATATATATATGTATATAGGTTGCACATAATGTTAGTACAAAGGAACATATCTAAATACACTATATATGTACTTATATGTGTACATGTTTAGAATTTATGCCTATATGTATGTACATGGTTTGTACTTTGCTACTACTTTTATTTTTGAATGCAATTTAAAAATTTTTTGCTTCATTTTTATGTTTGTTTGTTTGTCTGTTCGTTCTTTTGATATTGTGTATGAAAGGTTTTTCCTTTAATAATAATTTTGTCTTACAAAACTCTTTTTTAAATTAAAAATAAAGTTTTCATTTCAACAATAAAAAAAATAATTGTTTTTTACGGCTTTATCGTAAGTTTAAATTTTAATTTTTTTCAATTTTGAAAATTTTGTTAGAGAACAGAATATTAAAAATGCATTTCCATGCAAACACACGCGTGTATAGGTATGTAACGCATGTATATGCATTTATGTTTATCTTTGTATAAACTGAAATGCATTTTAAATTTTGCACATGATTTTTTTTTTTATATTGAAATTTTGATTGTGTATGTTTAACATACTTATATAATTTTCCATTTTACGGAATTTCATTTTTTTCGTCTTTGATATTCTGCAATACATGTATTTTGTATATATGTATGTATGTACATTATGATTATTACAAATAATTTAAGAATTAAGGGTAGTTAAATGCTATTATTCTTCTTTTTCTTTTATTTGTAATATTTTTCTTGATGAAAAATAAAAGATGCTTTCAACCTATATACATGCATACGGACATGCTTACAGAAGTAATTGCAATACAATTTTCTTGCGCGCATACATACAAACACATGTACTTATTTTTATACAATATGCACTTTTATTAGTTGTTTTTTTCTCTTGTTAATATAGATAGAAAAAAAAATGTGTAATGTTAAATGTAAAAAAATTCCGGTTTCATATAGAATTTTTTTTTTATGATGCATCAACGCCGCATCTTAACGATATCACACGTTATATGCACATACATATAACATATTACGTGTATAGATATGTGCCTGTGTGCGTGGTAAGGAAAATTGTAATAAATTATTCTTTTGATATCCAGTTGTCTGATTATTATATGGCTATATAGTCTTAACGAGATTTAAAATTGAGTGACCCAAAATTATTCTAAAATTTTCATCAAAAGTTTTCTTTTTTTTTGCTCTTAATTTTGCAAGTTATATTTTTTTATATAGACATACATATTTACGTAATGTAGGTTGTTCCAATTTCTATTAAATATTTGTTCTAATTTTTTTTTTGTTTTATAAGATAGTGTCTACACGTATTTAGTTTTATTTGTTCAAAAAAAAAATTGAAAAATTTGGAAAAGTTATAAAATATTGATGTTTAATTAATTAATAGTGTGCTAATTTAACCATAATGTATAACAGTTAGTTAAACACATAGACAATAAAAATAATATTCCATATTGTATATTTAATTTTATAAGTGGGTCAGTTCTTTTGAAGTTATATAAAACGATCCCCGGTACCAGAGGAAAATATTTTGTTTTGAATATAAGTAAAATTTGGTGTAATATTAAGTATCTCATGGGCTTAATGTGCATATAACTAAATCTATATGGTCAACTAATTATATAGCCATGGTATAGTTATAGAACATATACCTATACGCTTGGCATGGAACGCACCCAATAATTTCTGCAAAAATAAGAATAATATCATTATTCTTAACAATATTGTCAAGCAATAACTGCGAAACGCAATACTGCTAAAACATAACGTGCTGCATATGCAATATATTTTTATCTATTATATAAAATCAAAAAAATTCATATGATTTTACTGCAGTTCACACACTAATTTCACCATATTTATCACACTAATTTTAAACATTAAAAAAAATATGTTAACATTTGTTTATGAACACAAATAAAGCGCAATTGTCGCTGTATATGTTGTGATATATTGCGTTTATGGGCTTATAATTATAAATTCCAAAAAATTTAATTTAAATTATTTTCGATAATCTGAAATTTGGCTGTTCGATAGTCATTAGTCAAGCACAAGTTACGCCATGTGCAATATAGTTTCTTATAGATCATTTAAAAAAAAGCGGTTTTCTTATCAGTTCGCTGATATTTTCAAGGGTTCAATATTTTGTTTCATATATGTAATTATCCTAAAAGTATGCTACAAAATTTTTCTTAAAAGTGAATCCAATTTTATTTTCGAAGTAACTGGATTTACTGATAAGTGATACATAACTATTTTTGGATTATGCCTTATCAACAAGATTCGAAAATATATACTAATCCTATACTTAAATATTTTTAAGACACATAGTGAAATTTTCAATTGACTTTCAGTAAATTCTTATTTTAAAATTGAAAATTTCTAAGAAATTCAAATGAACGATTTTCTTTTTTTTCGATTTGTTTTATTCTAAAATATTTTGTGAAAGGAGTTTGTGAAAGAGTGGTTTCTTCCTTAGACAAAAATTGTGACAAGATTATTAGGTCAAATAACCCGATTTGAGATTCTGAAGAGTCATCAAACAATTGCTAGAATTCACACCGAATGCTATTTAAATGATGCAGTAACACTAACTAATCGAAGTAATATGCGTATAGTGAAGAGAACACTGTTAATATTTGCCCTGCGTAAGCAAAGATTTGGAAGAAACTTGTCATTCCGTAATCAATTGCAGAAATTAGCGCTAAATTTGTTATTTTTATCTGAGCCTGGTGTACGAGATATTGTGTTGTACATACAAATTGGGAACTGATATTATATTTATATGCGATAAAATCAATTTTTTCCGCTGTTCATGCGAGCAAAAAACTTTATAGATTCCGTTAAATTCAGAAAACGCACTTTTCATTTGGTGCATTTTTAGTAGTCAAGTAACAAAATTGTGAAAATATCAGTGAAATTACATTTATAAGCCGAGATATGCTTACAATGGAAAAACATACTGTTAACAGCTTAGGTGGTGTTTTTATTATTTCTTGTCGTACTAATAGATCGTTAAAACGTATAACGATTTATAGGCTATAAAATTTTTCATTGATAGCAGTCGGTTAACAGCAATTTAAAAAGGAGTCCCAAAATTTGGCAAGCAGGATCATAAGTGTTTCAAGTTTTATTGCATAAATTCTTTTAAAATTTTTCAGTACTTTTTAATATTTATAATATCTTAAAATTCAATCAGTTTAGCTTATAATAGAATTTTAATTAACACTCGATTTCTTATTATAAGAAATTTAAAACATGTTAAAAATTTTTTAAAACCCTAGTTGACTATTGAATTTTTAAGCTACTCAATAATCTTTCAATATTTACTCAAATATTGGGTAAGATACTCAAATATAAAATTGTGCCAGAACTATTCCTGAATCAACATGCCATTTAGTACATCTGTATATCTTAAATTTTGTGTGTTTGTATTTTGGAAAATTATGAATCAATAAAAATTCGCAATACTAAAGTTTTAATGTGCAATGCAAAAATTGAGGTCACTCCAAATTTTTGTTTTGTTTTCAGGATTTTCTACTTTTTTTTATATAATATTCTTTTATAAATGTGCTGTAATAGTTATTGGCTATTTCATTAATAATTGATTGAAAGTTCCAAAAAAGAAAAATTCATAAAAAAATATTTCAATAAAATTTAGTAGGGCCACTTTTAATTGAATTAAAAGAAAATTTTTTAAACAAATATTAACATTTGTTCTTATAAAGGAGTGCATATGCAAAAATTTAATTGAAAAAGAAATTTCTTTCAAATTTTTTTGATGCGGTTATCGAGTTGTACAAATGAATTTCTAAGTTTAACAATAACTCGAAATGGATTTGAAACTCATCAAGAGAGAGCATGCGATACAAGTTGAATTTTGATTAGTTTGATTGTTAAAATTTTTAGAGACATCGTCGTTATACGAGGATAAAAAATTACAAATTCCACGAAAATTTGTTTAAACAAACAGAAGCTACGGTCATGTTTAAAGTTAATTGGGTCAAAAAGTACAAACACTTGCGTATATTTTTCTTGATCAGTTCATAACTTTATATTGGCTAGATGAGTTTTGCAGATTGTCCTTATTCCCTTTAAAGACATACGTAATTTATTGAGACTTCCTATTCGAGTACTTTACCTATTTTTGCTGGGCGAATCTACTGTTTTGTGTAAAAATCTATTTCTATTCTGTCTGTGTAATTGAACAAAAAAATTTGGGCGTTCATCTCCAATTATAATTATTAAAAAATATTGCAACTTTCTAAACTATTGTTTATTCCTAAATTTGTTTTGATATTTATTGGCTTAAATCACTAATGACCATCTTTTAAATTTTATTTTTAGAAATGGCAGAAGGAAATGGAGAAATAATTGAAGGTGCAACCAATTTAAAAACTGATGATAGAGGAGATGGACAAAGAACTGAAGATTATCCCAAAATTTTGGAATATGGCTTAGATGAAAAGGTTTTTATAAAATTTAAAAAAACTTTTTTTTTTTTTTATTCAAATATAATTTTATTTAAAAAAAAAATTTACAAATACTTTGTAAAAACCCAAACAAAAAAAAATATTTCCAAAGGTTGCTGAAAAATTAGATGACATCTATAAAACTGGTAAATTAGCGCATAGTGAACTAGATGAACGTGCTTTAGATGCATTAAAAGAATTCCCAGTAGATGGTGCTTTAAATGTACTAAGTCAGTTCCTTGAGTCTAATTTAGAGCATGTTTCAAATAAATCAGCCTACTTATGTGGTGTTATGAAAACATATAGACAAAAAAGTCGAGCTAATCAACAAGGAATTACGACACCGTCAACGACTGTGCAAGTTAAAGGACCCGATGAAGAAAAAATTAGAAAAATTTTAGATCGTACAGGATACACTTTAGATGTAACAACAGGTATTTTCATTAATTTATTGTCAATGTTCAAGTTTTTAATTGTTTAAGACAAATTCGAGGAATGCTAGGGAAATGTAGACTACAATGTGGTTACCACTGGGAAAAATTTCTTAAAATTCTTGTTGGGCTTATAGTTTCCATCAAATTCAATACATTATTAAAGGCTTTAATTTCAAGTGACGAAATTGAATTTTAAGTAAAAGCTTGAGTGCCAAGACGGAAACTCCTTGCGAAACTTTAATATTTTTGTTGCGTTTTATAATATAATTTTTCTTATTCATTTATATAATACATGAAAAAAATTTATTAAATCTGTAACTACTAGTAGAATTTGCTCACCTTTTCGCACATTTCTTAAAAAACTGAAAAAAATCCACCTATTAAGAGTAACTTTGTCCGTTTGCTTGGGCGCGAATATTTAACTACTTTTATGTTAATAAGCTAAAACATACTCAAATAGATTTTTTCAAGAAACCGTTTCTCTAGAAGACCACTTTTCCCTCTCTTTAAATATTTGATTCTTTATTGTATTGAAAACACAAATATTTTGTGAATTTTGCAAATGCAGTAAAAATAGCTTCTTTTACAGTAACTTGCTTGTTTTACTGCCAAATAACAAAGGTGTGCGTTACTATGATAAAAGAGCCATTGAAGTTAGTTGTTATTTTAAGCCTCTTTTCCACATTTCATATAATTTTTCTCCTACATAGTCTTCCAAGTAATATAACCTCTCAAAATTAGAAATTTCATATTTCCAAATTGCTATAAAAAAAAAATAATATCGGCAAATGTATCTTCGTATTGGAAAATATAATTACTTAATAATTTAAATACACCAAGCTTTCATTCGAATTCAATCATTATGTAAGCACCTCATTCAATGATTTAATTTTGATTCCCATACGGTCAATTTGCAATAATTTTTTATAGCTTAATAAAATTATAATATGTAACATATTAATAAAAAAATTCAAGTATTTCTACTTGTTCGAGGGTTCGGCGTGGTTTGACTTATATTTAAGTTAGAAATCCTGTTTATTCCGATTTATTCAGATATTCAAAATGCAGTAAACTTATCTCAATTAAACTTGAATACTTCAGTTTGAATTTTGACATTCATAATACGTTGTATAAAACGTCTAAACATGAATTAATTCTGGAAATTGAATTTTGTTAGATTTTATATAAAAAAACACAAAATTTCTTTCTTATGTAGCATACAACAAATTTTGTGGGAATTCTATATAGATTTTTTGTTTGCCTTTATTGCAATATTTTACTTGATTTCCTTGATTGATTCCTAAGAAACCAATTTTATATTGTCCATATACAATGGTTTTTAATTTTTATTTAATTAATCTATGAAAATAATAGAACAAATTCATCATAATATTAAAATAAAATTTAATTTTTCTTGTTTTGTAATTGAAGGTCAACGCAAGTATGGTGGACCGCCTCCTAATTGGGAAGGTCAGCCGCCAGGAAATGGTTGCGAAGTTTTTTGTGGAAAAATTCCTAAAGATATGTTTGAAGATGAATTAATACCGTTATTCGAAAAATGTGGAGTAATTTGGGACTTGAGATTAATGATGGATCCAATGACAGGAACGAATAGGGGCTATGCTTTTGTAACATTTACAAATCGTGAGGCAGCAAATAATGCAGTTAGAGAGGTATAAAAATGTACTCATCACAAATAGTCATAAAAAAAAACAAAAAATTTTATTTAAAATATTAACTCTACTGCATGGTATTCTCATTTAGTATGTTTTCTCCTGATTCTCAACTAGCATGTAAAATATTGGTCTAAAACAAATTTGGATTCACAATCTAAAGAAAGTATAAAATGTGTATGTAATTAGAAGAAAAAAATAGTAAGAAAAGCAAAATAAAAATAATTCGGCCAAAGTGATTTTACAAAAACAGACAAAAAAAAAAAGCAAAAATTTCCCATGCTGTTGAGTTTTGTATCTATCCTACTTTTTTTATGTTTCATTTAGGTTAGCTTCCTAAATACACATGGTGGTTTGTAAATTTATTACATTTAATTTTAACAGATCTATATGTCAGTCTTAAATATTCTTAGTATTCTTAGTTTTTTTGTTTTTCTCGTTGTTTTAGTGATCTTTTTCATTAATTTTTATATACAAAAGATTTACATAATGTACATAAATTCATTTCATCGATTATTTGTATATAAATGCATATATAAATATATATATATCGATATTAAGCTAAACTAGAATTATATATGAATACTATAGAAAAGATTTCATATTTTTAAAGACCCTTACGCAAGAAAAAATTCTACACAAATTCGCATTCAATCTCCTCTTTGTACAGCATCTATCTTTAATGTGCAATTAAATAAGTAGGGCATGAAATGACTTAATGTTTGTAATGTAATCGAAATTTGAATACACAAAAGCACTAAATAATCTTTCATATTCTGTTATAGATGCATCGCGATAAAGTAAAATTTTTCTATATGCAGCTAGTCGTAGACGTTAATCGTAATTATTACGTGAAAAGAACATAAAAAGGTTTTTTTAGTATTTATTGGTAGTGCCACAATAAAAAATTGTCATTAAAATCATCTAAATATCAAAGGATAAAGTTCTTCACTTTAACTAGTAAAATTTTATAAGATCCTTTTTATTTTTAAAAACTTAATTTTTAAAATTTACCAATTAGGTTTTTATTTTTCGTTTAAGAAACTGAAAAAATAAATACAGATTTACTTAATTAAAAACATGCCATTAGAGTTTCTAAATGATTCACCTAAAAGCATGATCATTGGATATTAAACACAATCTACCAGAACTAATAATTCTTTCTGAAATTACGTCATTTGTAGAATCCTGCCGGTATGAAAATTATTTCATCTGTTTCGTCTGTGTCCAATAGAAATAAATGCATAAACATTTTGATAATTTTCATCATCTATAAGTAATGCGTCTAACAGAATATGCAAGTGATAAACTAAAATTACAAAAAGAATTAAAATTATCAAATAATTAATGTGATTAACAAATGAGTAATTAAATTTTTTTTTTTCATCCTTTTTTGATAACCACATAAAATGATTTGTGTATTGCGTTAAAAAAATTTGTTAAAATTTTGAGTTCATACGAAAATATTAGTCAAATTGAAAAATAATGTGATAAACAATAAGCTATTTCTACCTCTAATAATATTTAAAAAAATTATTTTCAGTAAATTCCATTTAATAGGCTAATAAATTAGAAAAACCAATTTTTTTTTGTCAAACTATGCATATATTTTTAATAACATTAAATTAATATTATTTTTTTAAGAAATTCGAGTACAGGGTATAAGTAGAAGATAATTAGAATATAATTAGAAGATTCGCGAAACTTTAAACTAACTAAAAATTCTTGGCATTGTTTAACTTAAAATTTAAATGTCTTATAATTCTAATTTTAAGTTTTTTATGTTCTTTGATTTTCTTATTATTTTATTATTAAATTTAATTTTAAAATTAGAACTCGCTTAATCTCCGTTATTTCACTATTGTTACTAATGAAAATAAAATTATAATTGTTGAAGAAAACATAAAAATAATTTTAAAAATTTAGAAAATAAATAAATAATGTTCTTATAGAATTAATATAGATTGTTTCAGTTTCAGCTTTTTAATGCTGATATTTTAGTAATGTGAAAGATTTTGATTTATTTCTATATTGAATTGGTTTTCACAAATATGCATAGATTATAATAAATAAGTTAAAAAAGAAAAACGTGATTTTTATGTTCTTACTGACTATGTTATTTAAAATGGTGGTGTTAAAAATTCTGAAATTTTTTGTTGAAACACTTAGAACAGCAAAAGTGTTTATTAATTTTTCTATTTCTCCTTGACTATATCCTAAGAGAGAAATTTGTTCTACATTTTATTCATTTTGTCAAAACAAAATAAAAAAAAAAATTTTCCCTGTTTTCTTTGATTTGATTTCTTGTTCTTCTTTTGTTTTGTGTCTTTCTCTATTGAAAATTCACTCTATGTCACTTCCGAGGTTGCGCAATCTTACCAAAAACCGTGTGCTTCGTATAAGAATTTTTATATTTCTGTATAATGTAATTTTTTTTTATTATTATTATTTTTGTTTTATTTCTTTTTTCTATATTCTTAACTATAGCAGTTCTTTTAGTATTTAAATTGGCAAAATGTTTTTTTTATGGTGGGTGATTACTACTGTTCTCATTGTATAATTTCGCAGTTCAAATAGTTCACATTTATGGATGATCTAAATTGTAACCAGCTACAATATTTTAATGAATAAATTTGTATATATTTATAGTCACGATTTTTCTTTCTTTGAATCCTGCATTGAAAAGTTAACTTTGAACATTTCAAATTTTAAGCATAAATTTATCTATATAACATATACAAATTTGTTAAAGAAGTTTTTTAAAGTTTTAAATTTCATCTAGACGTAAAAAACTCTTTAATCTTTAATAATTACTTTATAAAAGACTTACGCCCAAAAATATATGCACAGTTTTATTTTTTAATAGAGGTTAAAGCATTTATTATGATGAAATAATTTATAAAATACGATATTTAATTTAATATATACGATAAATATTATTATAAAAAATTTTTCTCTTTCATATTACATAATTTCCGTAAATCTGTATAAATGTTCAATTTATCTTTAAAATTAAATTTATCATTCGTTTACTTAAGTTATACTTAAAAGGGCAAGCATATATTTCTAATTCAACAGTATATTTAAATATAATAAATGCCATGTTGATAAGATCTTTTAATATTTAATGTATATTTATATTATTAGTTTAGTGTTAAAGTGTCATACTTGTGATAAGTAAATAAGAGGAATGATAGTGTTACACTTAGCGACTTGTCTTGCATATTACTGTAATTGTTATCAAATATAATGTTGCTGTTTCTATACTGATAACGCCTGTAAATGAATGGCATTGTAACAGAAAATGCTTAGTTATATATATTTTTGATATATATAATAATAATACTTGCAATTCAATTTAAATTCAACAGAATGAATTTCAAATTTTTCACTTTATTGATGATTGATTATGAAAAAATCTTATGTTATATAAGTGCATTTAATTGCATTATGAACGCGGTTACAAAAATTACGTCTAATATGTGAACTATTTTGAAATTTCTTTATAAATGCAATATATTTGGGCATTCTTAAAATTCCCAGCCTCTTATCTTTAATGTAGATTTTTTAAATATTTCCTCTGTAATTTTTTATAATTTTGCCTTTAAAAAGGATTTCCGGTTTTTTTTAAACATAAAAAAAATATAATTTTAAAAATTGATTTTTTTTATTTTATATATTTTGATTTTTTTTTGTTTTATTTTAATCCTTTTGTTGTTTTTTTTTAAGTTTTTATTTTTTTTTTTTTCATTTTTTGTTTTTTTTTGTTTTATTTTTTATTTTTCATCTTTTTTTTTCGTATTAATTTTTTGCGTACTACATAACACCCACAGCTCGATAACTATGAAATAAAACCTGGAAAATGTTTAAAAATTAACATAAGTGTTCCGAATCTGCGCCTTTTTGTAGGAAACATACCTAAATCAAAAGGCAAAGAGGAGATATTAGATGAATTTGGTAAACTAACAGGTAAATTTCATACTCACCATTTAAAAACCAAATGAGTTGATTTTTTTTTTACATTTATTAAATATTTTTTGAAACGCTTAAATCAAAGCAAAGAATTAAAAAAAAAATAAATTTCGCTTATGTCTTTGTACAAAATAATCAAGCAAAGAGCATCGATCTAATATTCTTTTGCGATAAAAAAAAAACTAAACAATATTGACAATGACATTAACACTGAATGCCAATCAAAAAATTTAATTTAAAAGGGCTTTAGCTTACACTACAGAATTGCCATTTTTTCCGAAAATAATTCTGTACTGTCAAATTGACGCATGTATTTTTCTAAATAAAAAACTATTTTTAATTATTAAATTATGGCGTATCTTTGTTCGTATAACGGTAGCCAATAATAATGAATCCGTTTTATAAAATTGTTTATTAAATTTAAATAAAAAAGTAAATAGTACGGGCTTTTATTATTGACAATAAAATATGAATTTATTGTCAGATTTTTTTTTTTAAATACTACAGAATTTTTCAATAATATTATATTTAATTCAATTATAAAAAATCAAAATGCATATAATTACATAAACATAAATAGGAATAAAAAAATATTCTACGAAATTCTTAATATTAAATTAAAAATTAAAAAAAATCGAGACTTTTTGAAAAGCTATATAAGTGTAATCGAACTTAAGTTAATTGAATCAAACAGGTTCCCAAAATGCAATATTGGTGTGTATAACTATATATAGAATTAATTAAATATTTTTAATTTTATAAAACCTTAGCACTTGCAATTCAAAATCATTAAACAAAATTTTATACTTCAATTATTATTTTGATAAGGTTCAGACTATTTTAAAATTTATATAGAGTGTGTACGTATATTTATATAGCATATGTATATATTTATAGCATATGTATATATTTATATATTTATTAATTAATATATTCTGTTTCTAATCAAATTCTATAATATTCTGAATAGTACCATTATGAACACACAAATTCCTCTGAATTCAGATATTATTAATATTTTTGTAAATAATTGCCTTATTAATGTGTTGTTAATAATTAATAAATGTTTATTAATTTAAATGTTTAGTTGTTAATTGTCCATCATTCTTGCACAATATAATATTGATTTCAAATGCCTCCAGTCATTTAATTAGGTGTGACAAAATATGTAAGAAAATAAAATTATAATTAAAAAATATTTTAAAGGAATAAAAAATTTTCTTTCTTTTAAATCCTCATGCTGTAACTCCTGATAAATTGTTTGATTGTATACAATTATATGATTATTTATATTTTAATTTCTTAAAAATTAATTTTTAAATAAATTTACATGAAAAAGTTAGGTTATTTTTTTTTGTTCTAAAATCATATCCCAATGATAAATTTTCGATTATTTTTAAATATATAATCGATTTTTAACATAGTTATATGCAATTCAATGCAATTTAGTTACTGCGTAGTTTTAATCGATTTCATTTAGTATCCACATATATTTTTTTTTTTGTCATTTACTTTTTCTCATGAGCACCAACAACATTGTTAACTTATCATATTGTATTAGATAATAAATACACATATATATGAAAAAATTACATTAAATTTCAAAATAAGAATATATTTTTAACATTAATTTTACATATTAAGAACTACATAACAAAGTTTTTCCAAACATATTCATAATTTTATTTTTCGCAAGATGAAATACATCTACATATGCATACTCACTTAATGGTATATATGTATGTACAATGTACATGATACACTTATAGTTTCTTAACTGATTAATGAAAAAAAAAATATTTTGAAAAAATTTCATTCCGTTTCATTATTTTATTAAATAGGAAGTTAGGGGTTAGTGTCATAAATTAATAACATATGTACATAATAATTTTCAAATATATAGACAAAAATAGTAAATTGTAATAACTGTTCTCATCATAATACATTATATTGATCCATTATCATAACAAAGATTTTATTCAATACCAAATAGTATTCAAATGCAAGTGATTACAAACTAGTTATTACATAGTTTTTAATTAAGCTTATTTTTAGTATCGAATCACTGTAAGTGATATTGATATTTATTGTAAAAATTTCAAAAACTTTATTATAGAAACGATTCATCTGTATAAATTGGTTTGTGTTTACAATAACAACATCGAATTTTTAAAGATTATTACCAGTTATCACTATCACTTACTGATTACTCACAATTAATAAAAGAAACTATGTTTTTTTGACACTTTAAAAAATCGAAAATTTTTTTTTTTAATTTTACAACATAAGTAAAACGCAATTACATATAAACAAAAACTAAAAGATTCATAAATCCGTTTGATCTAATAGATTTAAGAAGTATTTTCTAAAATTCAAAAATAGTAGAATATTTTTAGAAATTTATTTTAATCTCCAACACATAGACCAAAGAAATTTTAGTTAATGTTAGCGTTTATTAAAATAAAAATCAAATTGGTTTATAAATGTTCATTTCACCATCAATTTTTACTTAATTACCATTAAAATCAAAAATATTTTCATAAGTTAAAATTTACACCGAAAAATGTTTTTTTTTGTTTTTGATTTGTTTTCTGTTTAATTTCTTTCTTATTTTTATGTTCATCAATTTTTTCAAATTCGAATTTTGAATAATACAAAAAATCTGTTCCCAAGTTCACTACTTTTAACTTGGTTTATTTGTTTTAAACTTAAAATTATATAAGAATTTCAGTTTCCTTTCTTTCTTTATACAAAAAAAATATACAAAAAAAAAAAACAAACAAAAAAGGAATTTGAGTGACTTGTAACTTAATTCCAGCTAAATGACTTCGATATTCGGAAAGGCAAAAAGATTGGTGTTACAATTTCGTATAACAATCACCGGCTATTTGTCGGAAATATACCAAAGAATAGAGATCGCGACGAATTATTAGAGGAATTTTCAAAACACGCACGTAAGTCATCCATATAAAGAAAAAATTAAAATTCCAAAAAAAAAATCTCGATGTAGACCTTTCCTCCACATTTTTTTTTCCAAATGAAGCGATCAAAAAATTTTACACATTTATAAATTTTTCTCATTTTATGCAATTGGATTTATTTTTTTTTTTATTTTTTTTTTCTAATTGATTGGCTGTAACATAATGTAATTATTTAATTAAGCCCTTTAAAAATTTCATTGTCAAAATTATTTTATATTTCATTTTTAACATGTTTTTTTTTATTGGTTATTATTTGAAATTAAAAAAATCAAAATTAAATTAAGACAATTTTCATGATTCTGTCACCTATATCATCATTAAATTGAGTTATTGGCGTGAAATATTTTCGTGAAAATTATCTTAATTACATATATACATAAAATTGGTATTTCATGTGTATATTTTACATATTATATACATATATATATATATAATTATATAACATATATGATTATTGGTTTGAAATATAATAGCATTATGTGATTGATAATAAACTACTTTTTATTAAAAGTAGTTTTATAATTTTATATGTACGGCTTAGTTTCAATATCGTCAAATAACGGAGTAACTTTGTAATCGAAAAATTTTGTAGTTTCTGATTTCATAAAACATTAAATGTTTTTTTCTTTTCATTTAGAAAAAAATTTTCATTGAAATCAGCATTATTTTGTTTTTTAAAAATAACTACAAATTATTCTATTGAATGTTATTTCAATGTTTTTGACCATACTTAAACTAAGCACACATATATATTTTTTAATAAATTATTGTAATAATCAGGCCTATTTTATTATAAAATTAAAAATTTTACCAAAAAACAAAATCAATTGCCAAATTCGCAAAATTTCAATGAATACATATAAATTTTACTGTTATATAAAATTTATTTCATATAAAAATAATATTTGTTAATATTTGGCTATAAAAGTAAAAACAAAGAAAATTTATTTTTACTTTTAATTTTATTTTTATTTCGCCAATGGTATATGTTTGGACACTAAAAACTTCGATTAAACAGCATTATTTATATACAATTGAATGGAGAAATGTTGAATTCAAATGCTACAGTGAAATAGAGTACGCATAAAATACTTATACTCAAATTAAGCTGGAAATCAAATAGTAGTAACGGTAATTCTCAACAAAATATTATAAACTGTTACAGTTCTATTCATTATACTTTTTAAAATATTAATAATATTATTAAATAATCTAAATTATACATTTATTGAAATCACATTTAAAAAGTCTATCAGAATATACAATGTTATCATATATATACAGGTATACATACTAGTTATAGCTATACATATTAATAACTGTAAAACGTATGTAATTTTAAATTTCTATTATTTAAACAGAAATTTACAGTAAACACATATTGAATATTTATTCCGACATTTCATTTATATATAAAATCTTGTTCCCCGAAATAGTCTACGATTTCCGTACCCAAATATAAACTTAATTTATATAATACAAATTTATATATTAGACTTTAGGTTTATTTTATGACTTTTTTCTTTTTCGAAAAACTTCTTAAATTGTAAAATTTTCTTACAAACTATTTTAAATTATTTTTAATTTTTTACGAAACTTTTATTGAATGAACGACAATGTGCTAAATACAAAAACACTTTACCTAACCTAAAATTAATTTTTTAGTGTTTTATACATAAGATTGGCATTAGTTCTATAATGCAATAAGTGCAGATCAAAAACACTAAAACGAGGAGTACTTTTAATATTAAAAAAAGAATTATTGTTCTTCCATTTTAAAAAATAAAAAATATTCAGTTTTATTATTGAGTCAATATTAGTGTTTGACTCACACTATAAGAAAAAAAAATTTTATAAAATTAGAAATTAAGAATGAAACTCATTATTTTCTAGAAATGCGACAACACTAAGTGCATTTTAATCGAACTTTTAATGAATTTATGATTATTTTCCACATAATATTACGTTTGATGCTTAAATTTATTAAAAAACTAATTCAAAAAAAAAAAAATAATTATTAAAAAATTTTTTTCAATTTAATCAAACATAAAAAAAGAATAAATATGTGAATTAAAACTAAAAAATTTTATTTAGTATGTGATGACTGGAGGAAGAAAACACTTTCTTGCTTTCTTTTAATTTTTATAATGTGAATAATGTTTTTTTTATAGTATCGTTTGTGGTAATTCAAAAATTTTTTATAAATAATTTATAGCGAATTGTCCTCCATGTATAGCGTCTACCTAACACAATAATATTTTACCGTCTATACAAGATTAATGTATGTACATAAAAATTATTTATTTTTTTTAACGAGCACTAAAAAATATACAAATCAAATTTTTAAAATAAATTTTATATGAATTTGGCCTAAGTTATTTACATATTTTTATAAGAATATGTATATGTAAAAAGTTTTGGTGGTTATATTGGTGTGAAATGGTCTGCAATGGTCATTATGCGCAATTAATACCAAGACTTCAACAAAATTAAAATAAAAAATTTACCAAAATTTAAAGCATTACATTGAAGTTGGTTGACTCTTTTCCTTTTCGAAAATTATTCCAAAAAAACACAAAAAAAAACAAATAAAAAGAATAAAAAAAATTGCGTTTTTGGCATTGAATTTGGTTAAATGACATTAAAAGAGCATACATTAAAAAGATTAATCTTGAATTTTATTATATTTCAATTCTATAACATAAAAATAAAAATTTAATTATTGTTTTTTTTTCACAATTTTTAATAATTATTAAAATTAATTTTTTAATATTTTATTTTAATGAAAAAAATAAAATGCGTAGCCGGTCTAATTGAAGTGATAATATATAGTTCTCCTGATGACAAAAAAAAGAACAGAGGCTTCTGTTTTCTGGAATATGAATCACACAAAGCAGCTTCATTAGCAAAACGTAGACTTGGAACTGGAAGGATAAAGGTAACTTTATGTGTGTGTCTTATAATAATAGAGTGAGCTTTTTTTTTGCTTTGAGAAGATTTACTTATTAAACAAACTATCATCATATTTATATCACTGTCACAAATAGATCTTTAGTATAAACTTATTACTGTGGCTGAAAATTTTTACATGTCTTAACCCTTGCAAAAGTTGAAATTCCTCAAAGAGCCAAACATGCTTCTTTTTGATTATGATTTTGTTTTCAAAACAACAAACATTTCTCAAATTCTGTAAACGCAGGAAGGAATAACACGCTTCTCCTACCCTGACACCTCATAATTGGATATCAAAAAGATAAAATGGCCGTTGAAATTGATGGTTTTTTCTCAAATTTTGTATATCGTTTTTTTTCTAAACGGCAACTTGTAAGAGTCTGAAATTTTAGCAAGTTGTAGACACTAATAAATACTTTATATTAATCCATTAGAAGAAAATTGTTTTCCACCTTGACACCCTTCCAAGTCAACGACTCGCGAAATTTTTAAAATTTGAATATTCAGTGACTGATGTGACATTAAAAAGTATACTTATTTATCTTAACTCAGCAACTTGACTCTCCATCCAACTGTTATGCTACTGCTTCTGTTAATTTTATCCATTGTTCATTCTAAAAGCATGCAATATATTGATATATTTTGGTAAATGAATAAATGCATTGTGTATATGGGTTATAGTATACACGGAAGACAATTTTTGTAAATACACAAACACATTTTTTGAGGAACGGTAGTAGGTATTAAGTTTTTTTATTTAAAATACCGTCGCTATAATTATGCTATAAATTATATACACAATGGTAAAAGAAGTTTAAATAATGTAATGGACTTTAAAAGCAGTTTATTACTTTTTCAAAAAAAAAGTGTTGCCATTGGTTTGACCCAACTTTATGAAGGTTAACTTTAGCTACAAAAATATTTGTTAATATTTAGTATAACAAATATAAATAAATAATATTGTCTATCAATTTTATACAATTAATTTAAAACAAACCATATTTAATTCGTTCTAAATTAGGTCTGGGGATGTGATATTATTGTCGATTGGGCAGATCCACAAGAAGAACCGGATGAACAAACAATGAGCAAAGTCAAAGTTCTTTATGTTAGAAATTTAACTCAAGATATTAGTGAAGAAAAACTAAAGGTATGTGTTAAAAAACTGTTTAAAAACAAAATATAAAAATATGAAAAAGAAATTTTTTGCAAAAAAAAAATTAAAATTTTTAAAACAATAAGGAACAATTCGAAAACTTTGGAAAAGTTGAAAGAGTTAAAAAAATTAAGGACTATGCTTTTGTTCATTTTGAAGATCGTGATAACGCTGTTATAGCAATGCGCAACCTTAATGGCAAAGAAGTTGGTAATTCTAATATAGAAGTATGTAATTTTTTTATATTTTTTGAATTATGGAAAAGAGAAAAACATAAATATTTTTATATTTTAAAGGTGTCTTTAGCAAAACCCCCTTCAGATAAAAAAAAGAAAGAAGAAATTTTACGAGCTAGAGAACGTAGAATGATGCAAATGATGCAGGGACGAATCGGAGCAGTAGGGTAAATTATAATTAAATTTCTTAACAATTTTATTGCTTTTATTTATGACGTTATTCTTAAATTATGATTATTTTATTACGGCATTTTCTGAACATTCTTTAACACATTTCTCTAATTATTAATTTCATTATTAATAATCTGTCCAGCTGCCCATTCGTTTGAAAATTTTCAAAATGAAGGGCTGAACAACATAAAAACTTTTTGGATTGTCGAACTGATTTTGCATAATAATTATTATCTCAAACCGGATTTTCATAAATGTTTGAAGCAGTGTTTTGCCTTATTACAAAAAAAGGCTTTTCCACTTCATCCCCTCCCCAAAGTTTAAGTTTTTTCAAACCTTTAAGTTTCGATTTCATTGAAACTTATAACATTTATGAAAGCAAAAACCTAAGACTAATAGAGCGTTTATTTTAATAAATGCAAACCAATCTGCAATCTTATTTATTACGCAATAAAAATTATATTGCTGAATAAATAAAAAAATAAAATTATACTCTCATTTGAGATTGGATATAAAAAAATCCATAATGAATTTTAATAAAAATTCGACTTTTAAATTTATTTAAAAATTAAATTTTATTCTTTCATTCTATTTTAAATTCTATTTTATATTTTGTGTATTATTAAAAATTTTAATTTGTGATGCAGGATTGAAGATATCCCGATTCCTCGAAATATATCACCAACATATCCATCTATGATGCCGATTGGAACACCTTTAAGAGGTCTAGCTCCAAGAATACCATTAAGAACTCCAATGGCTACACGCGGTGATTATGGTAAGTGAAGTTCAAGTAAATTAAAAAAATGTTTTTTTTTTTAGTTTTAGGTTAAATCCAAGGTTTTATTAAAATTGTTCTGTGATAAAATAAGAGAAACAGTAAAAATATAATATTTTCATTTGTAAATAACGTTAACAAACCAAAAAAAAAAAAAATTAATTAGAAAAATTTATTTTATCAGGAATATTTAAATTTCTTGTACATCTTTATTATTTTATTGTTCTTTTTATTTTTAATTTATATGTATTGAATAATAGTTGCCACATTTAGTCATTATTTTATGCCAAAATATATATATATATATAGACTTGAATATTATAAATGTATGATTTGGTTTAAAGAAGGGAAAAGGTCAATTGTATTATTTTCATGAAAACATTAATTTCTTATAATCTTTAGTTTTATTTTTGCTACTTCTCAATCACACCTTTTTACTTTCCATTTTAGAAGTATGAAAAAAACTAATTTAATATTTTTTTTGCAAACCGATTATTTGTAATATAATTTGAATTTTTTGCATTATAAATATCGTTTCTATCCTATATTTGTTTTTTGATAATCTTGTATATTTTTGTTGCTTTGGCATGTAGATTTCATTTAAAATAACCGTATACTTAACAAAAATTAACTATACACTTAGTTTTGCATGAATAAATCTTAAATTTTAATAGATAGAAAAATATTTTTTTACTGAAACTTTATGTACCAAATATAAGTAGACACCAAAAACAAAAATTTTTTTTAGTTGTATTAACATAAAAATATATAGCATATTATTTAAATTTTTTTCAATTTAGATTAAATTTTTAAAATTGTAAATAATGAAAATTATATTATGGTAACACTGGGCTCTATTTAATAAGAATTTTTTTTTATTATCGGACAATACAATGTCAAGTTTATTTTGTCATTCAAAGAAAAATCTAAATTTATATGATATAGAGATCATACTATTTTGAGAAGAAAATTCAAGAGTTAAACAGAGACAAAATGTTTGATGAATATGACGAAGATGTGGCGTATTAAATTTCTCTTAATTGAAATTAGTTTATGTTGTGAAAGTCAAATAGCGGTTTTATCAAATATAATTATCGATGAACAAAATTAAACAAAGCTTAAATATACTTTACTCGCGTTTAGAGCACGTATATACTACTTTACATTATTAATTTATAAAACACTCGAACACACTTGACTTGACAATAAAAGACGCTCGTAAACATTTGATATCACAACAGTTATTTCAAAATTTTCTCTCAAAAAAACTTTGATCAATTTTAAATTGTATTTTAACAAAAATTTTAAATTAAATAAAATATTCTCATATAAATATTATTATGATGATTTTTATAAAATAAAGCCCAGTGTGAATTAAATCAAAATTTTAATAAGTTTTATTTTTGATAAATATAGCAATGGCGAATAAAATCATGATTCTCACAAGATTTTTACATACAAAAATATCCAACTTTTTATTTTAAGCACCCAAATTCAAATTTATATAATATACTAAAATGATAGTTATATATAGTATATATGTGATATAGTATATATTATATATACATTCATTTAAATATTCATGTTTAATTAATAACTAAATTATATGTTAAAAGTAGGTATATTTTACCAATCCCACCTCACCCTAATACAAACATAATATATATATAAAACGTAATATATAAAAATTATTTTTAAGTTCCAATAAGATAATAATATTATTATCGTTATTATTGTTATGTAATCATAAGTTTTAAAAAATATTAAAATGAAAAAAACGGCTAAAGAATTTTACTTCTAATTTTTTAATGTACATTTGTTCTGCATAAAAAGATGGCGTAAACTGTTTGATAATATAAGAAATTTAATTTATTTTTTTTGTCGAAAAATTGAATGAAATGCACTGTTTTAAGAATATTTATACATACATGCATGTATATCATGTATACTGTATGTATAGTATAAGACGAGACCCCGGATAATTTATTTTGGTAAGATAATTAAAATTTTTAGTCAAATTAATTGCAAAAATGTTAAAGAACAAATCAAAATCTTAATTATTCAAGAATTTTTAGCCATTTTTTTTAAATATTATAAAGAAATTAATACTTAACAAATTAAAATTAATTACAAACTATCATACATATTCTGGAGCTTGTAAAAAATTAATTTAAACACAAACCAATACATACAAATATAATTGTACACATAATTTGAAAACATACTTAATATGTATGTATGTAAAAATCATTTTATTTTTCAAAACATGATCCTACATACTTCTTCCAGAATATGAACGTAAAAATTATATAGAAATTGGAAATCTCCTCAATAAAATTCTTAATTTATTTTGATTATAACTTAGGCAAATATTAATGTTTTCAATTTCTATGTAATATTTAAGGTGTACCTATGTTTAGAGTTTGTACTTAAAAAAAATTGAATTTATGAAACCATGAAATAAAAAATTTCCGAAGAACTCATAAATCAGTAAACTCATGTATAAAAAATTGTAACGTAACTGTAATTTTCCATTTAATTATTATAAATTTAATCATAAAGATAGGGTGATTTTTTAAGTGTTTGATTTTTATGCTTAAAAGAAAAACACAGAAAAATTGTATATGTTTGTGAGTGAATTGATAAATCAATCGTTGTTATTTACTTTTTGAATATAAATTACTAAATACATATATTGAAATATCACTAATTATTTTAACGCCTGTTGATATAAACAAGAGATTCAATTCAGGATCATTTCTTTGGGCTTTAATTTCTCTATGGTGATCGATTTTAAGTTAATAACTTTTTGTGAAGAATTACGCATAAGTGTCAAAAATAAAAACTAGAAAAATCGAACACAAAATCACCCTTTGTAATTAAAAACTTAAATTTTATTTCTCTATTTTGAATTATAGTATTTTTTTATTTTGTTGAAATAAATCGTATTTCATGGTACCTACATATATTTAGTACAATTTAAGTATAAACTATATGAAATCCCAAATTAGCATTTTATAATTTCTGAATACAATTGGAATTTAAGTGCAATATAATTATATATTTTAATTTTACGTTATAAAATATTGGCATTGGAGAAATCTGAACCAACTTAAAAAATTAAAAAATAATCATTTTATAATGTTATAAATTAAAAAACCAAAAAAAAAAAAAAACTAATATTTTTAAATGTAAAAAAATCCAATTTTTTTTCTTAATTTAATTCAATCACAAAATAAGTAAAGAGCCTATAAATTAAATATTTTTTATATTACAACCTTCATATATACATATATATATACATATGTTTATATATATGTTTATATGTATATATATATATATATATATACATATATACATAATGTTACCACCAAGTTATTTTTTTTTCTTTGTATATCAACCAATAACATTTTTTTCTACAAAGCTTACATAATGATGAACGGTAACGACACCTTACATAAGAATATGTAAACCTTTAAATTTTCAATTTTGGTTACTTTTACATTACGCACCATTAGGAATTTTAATGCTAATTGAAAACTATTATAAGTATTTGACTTTTAATGGCAATTAAATTTTTTAAAGTTTTGTTTTCGATTTTCATAATTCAAAATTGTGACGATCTCATAGATAAATCTTGTTTAAAGGTTTTCGGTAAAATTAAAAAAGAAATCTTTGTCAATAATTTTTTTATACAATTATTTAATATGCACTACATAAATGTAATTTCGGTAACTCAATACTGTTATCATCATGTGAACTTTGTACTAAAAAAAGAATAAACTAACTAACCACTAAAAAAAACAATTGGTAAAATAACAGCATGTTGGATTTCTGAAATTTAAATTAGAGTATTTTTTTTTGTAATCTCTGAAACTAAAACAAAAATAAAAACAAAAAAAATTTAATTGTAGTCAAAACAAATTACATGAATTCCATTCTATTGTAATATCGTAAATGTAAAAGATTAAAGTTTTTGATGTTCTTTTTTTTTGTATTAGTTAAAATTCATAACTATAAATAATATTTTAGAAACAAACAAAAATTGTATTTAAATTTCAATAAAAAAAGCAAACAATAGAAATCTCAACAAATTTATAGATTATGACTACGACTTTTATGGTTATTCGGATTATCGTGGTGGATTCAATGAATCATATTATGAAGACTATTATCGTACTTTTGAAGGAGATTACTTTTTTGATTATCCACCATGTGGGGTATCACCATCCGGAGGGCCCGTTGGTGGACCACAAAGAACTACTAAAAACAATGTGGTGGGTCATCAATAATGTTATGTTATTTTTTTTTATTACTTTAAATTTGTCAAAAAAAAAAATAATTTTTTTTTTAATTTTTCATCTGTTTATTTTTTTGGTTATTTTATGCTTTAAAATTTTATTTCACTTTACATAATATTTAAAATACAAAAACAGAAAAATCGAAACAATTTAGAATTAAAAAAAAAGAATGAATTTTAATTCAACTTAACGATTTCTTAAACTTTACTATATGAGAAGTTATGAATTTTACTATTTTTTTTTAATTACCAACAACTTAACAAATATTTTAAAAGTTTTTCTTTTTTTTCTTTAAAATGAAAACTTTAAAAATACAACAATATAAGAATAAGGAAGAGAGGTAAAACGAGAATCAAAATTAATTACAAAAAAAATTTCATATGTACAAAAATTACGAGCTTTTAATGAACGGGATTTCTTTTATTCTGTCCTACTAGAAATTAAAATTTTGTTATAATTTTATAATGCACAAGTCCAGCTTAACTTTTATTTTAATGGTATTTATGTTTATTTATATTTTTTTATTTTATTTAATTTTTTTTTTGTCTTTTTTTTTTTTATTAAATTTATGTTGCTTGGCAGAATTACGTATGTGGTTTTGTACTAAAACAAACTTTGTATAAAAATAATATTACTAATATTTTAAATGTAATAAAAAAACATGAATAAAAACAAAAACTTTTTACCTTATAACTTATATGCTTGAAAGCTAATTTAAATATATACATACATATATATATATACATATATACATATGTATATATATATATATATATATATATATATATATATATGTATATATATATATATAGTGTATTTAAAATAAAAATCCCTTTAAAACAATTTTTTATAATATATAGTAATTTTTTAATATCCATATAAGAATCCTTCTTTAAAAGTGCTTGTAGAAGTTTTATATTAATTATATACTTATATGAGAAAAATAATATTTATATACATAATTAATTTCTATTAATTCATATACATATAATATTTAGGGTAAATTGAAAAAAAAATCATCGATACTGTGAAGGTGATTGGTGCATCAATTCATTTTTGAATTTACCCACTATTTATTTTATAAATATTTATGTATGTGTATAATATAATTTAATAAAAATAATACTATTATATTATCTTAATTTTTTTTGTGATAAAATGTCAATTAAAAGGAATCATGAAACTAACAATGTGGAAAATTATTCTTTTTAAATAGTTAACGTTGATCTATAAATAGCTTAACAGGCAAATTAATCTTGTAATTTATCGCTTTAAATAAAAAAATAAATAAAATAAACAAAAATGCAAAATATTATTGTAAAATTTTTAATGCTTATTGAAATTTACATAAACGTACATATATTACGATATATAACAAAAACTGTTCAGTATTACAATTGTGGATCATTTCCTTAAAAAAATTCAACCGAATCGCAATTTCAATACTGTTTCTAAAAAATGTCCGAAAGTTTAGAAAAACAATATAGCCAATCAATGTGTTTAAAAAGTCTATGTTTTTCTAATTCTTAATTATTTTTTGAAACTAATTTATATTTAGTTTCAGTTAAAATTAAAATAATAATTATATATTGTTTTAAAAAATATTTTTTATTGAAATAAAAGAAATTTCACAGGTGATTTGTTAATAAGGAGGTTATTCCACACAGTAATTTTTCTATCATGTTTTCGCCTAATAAATTTCATTTACAAATTAATGAAATTTTTTTTTCATTTAAATTATGTAATATTTTGTATTTTATAAATATTCACAACAAATATTTAAATTTTATAACAATAAATTCAATTTAAACTTTGAGTTCATTGCATACAGTTAAAAATAAGAAAAAATAAATATTTATTTGGCTTATGGTTTTTACATCAATTAAATTTAATCGAAAAAAAGTGATTTTTTCAAATAGATAATATAATGAGTATATACGTATAAATATACATGTAATAATGTTGTATATTAGAACGCTGGATTATTGCATACGTATTTTCAAAGCTTCAATTTATATTAGGTTTATTTTTCAATTAACAAAAATTTTTCCTATACAAAAAAAAATACATTTTTTAAAAAAAGATTAGAACGTTACTCAAAATTTTCATTTCGCTAATAATTATACTTCTCAGTATATAAAATAAAATTTGAAAAAAAAAATCAAAGAATTTTTTTTTTATTATATAAGACGTATATCAAAGTGAGTGCACGCACTTGAAAAACTTAAAAATTATAGAATATAAGCAGTTATAAATATTTTTAATTAATAAACGCAGTTGTTTTTTATTTTATCGTATATTATTGAACTTTTACGTTTTATTCAGTTTCAACTTAATTAAATCAATAATTAATATAACCTATTAATATTATATACATATGTATATATATAATAAGTGTATATAACTATATAAGGTATACATATGTACATTTTTATAAAACATTGAGTATGTACATAAATAAGTTTAAATATAATTACATATATACATTTATATATCTTATTTATATACATATATATATATCTAATATTAAAATATATTGTTAATTATATAACTATAATACAAATATACAAAATATAATGTAGCTTTTATACTTTTTTATTTTTTATTTAATTCTTTTATATAATGTTCTAACGAATTTCGTTTTTTATTTTCTTTTTTTCGGTTATGCTTCTTGAATCAAAATAATATGAAAATCTTAATATGTATTAAAAAAAAAAAAAACACACGTTTATTTTTGCAAATCAAATTTGTTTTTTTTTTATTGAAAATGCATCAATCAATGAACATTTTCGTAAAAAAAAAAAATGAAATTAAAAAAAAAAAAAAAAATAGGGGGTTGGACTTGGACGTGGAACCACGGGGCGTGGCCGAGTCGTTGGGCTCCATGGCAACATCAATCGTCTGGGGGTCCCACCGGCAGTGGCGGTGGTGGCGGTGGCATCTCATCGAGTGGCCACCGCGGGGGTTCTGGAAACACCAGGGGGGGTCCATGGGGTGGGACAAATTCGTCCCAAAGATCGTGGCATCCAACGCGCCAAGCCGCTACAAAATTTACCAGGTGAGAAGTTCAATCACAAAAACAAACAAACAAAAAATAAACTTAAAAATTTACGAGTATATACGAAAAACAAAAACCTGATAAAAATGTTAACAAAACAATTTACAAAATAAAAAAAAATATAAAAAAAAAATTGTAATAAAAAAAAATCTTAGATTACAAAAAAAAAACTTTTTTTTTTATTAAGGAAATTTTTTCAATTTTACAAAAGAAAACAAAGGTGGATATTCATGTATTTTTTTTATATACATATATACATATATATATATATATACATATAAATGTATTAATTTATATATGAGTTTAAAGAAAAATAAATCTTCTTTTACTGCTGTAATAATTTAAATTACAATTACGATAGATTTTTTTGTAATAGACGTAAAAATTTGCTATTTCAAAAAACAAAATTTTTTTTGCATGTAAAATTTTTCAATAATTGTTTCTGTGTTTTAAGAACTTTTGGTTTATAGAACTATAAAATATTTTTATTATTATTCAAAAGCAGTAGAAGTAAAAGCAAATTAAAAAAAATACCAAAAATTATTTCTTGAATGAGTGTAAATTTTCATAACGTTCTAACGACCGAGCGTTCTAAAATTGTACTTTTTTTTTTAATATTTTTTTTCCTTGTTATAATTTTTCGCAATGAAATCTAAAAAATAAGAAGACTTATTTTAAAACAACTTGGAATTATTCGAACTGTAAAAAATTTATTGAATGCTATTTTATTTCTTCCTTTTATTTTACAAACACTTTTCATCTCCTACATAATGGAATGTTAGTTTTACTCCTCATATGATGTATGAAAAATATTATCAAAAAGAATATTTGACAATTTGGCTAAAACTGCATTAGAAAATTTTAAATCTTGAACAAAAAAAGATGACTAAAAACTGCGGTTGGACGAAGAAAACAAAAACTTCATACAAAAATATAATTTTAAAGAAAATATACGTTAAACAAATGCAAAATTTTCATTACTTTTTGATTCAGAAGAACCGAATTTTTTTTTTAGAGCAAAAACATATTTTTATTTTTTTTTTAGTTTTGGTGTTTATTTGAAGTTTTCAAGGAATACATTAAAAAAAAAAAACACGTTCATAAGAGGCTTTGTGTGTATATAATATATACTATCATCTTTTTATAACATATATATACAAACATATATATATATAACTACAATATAGTTTCTTATTAATTTTATTGAACACAACACACATACATAAAACATACACATGTACACATTTAAATGTATATAAATTATGCATCTGAAATTCGCTGTAAGATAATATAGATGTGCAGTATACTTACAATATATTAATACATATATGCGAATAATTTTGTTACGTAATATATATATATATAAATTATACTCATTTATGTAAAACAGTAGCGCTTTATTCATACACAATAATACATAACGTATTTGAAATAATATGCATAAATTTTCCTAGGTTACAAAATTTATATACCAAACAAAAAGCATTAAAACTACTAAAACCACCAATAACCAAGTTTTGAATTAAGTATGTAACAAATAAAAAAGAAAAATAATTCCATTTTAAGCTTCAGCTTTTTAAAAACGTTTATTATATCAAAGCAAATATTAGACTAAAAAACAAAAATATTTAAAAAATTAATCATCTAGCTTCAAAAATGTTGAAGTTAGTTACAATAATTTAATGTATTTATAATGTTTTTGATTGACATTCGCAATAAAAATAATTTAAAACAAAGTCTAGGGTGTTGCAAAAATTTCCAAAAAATATAAAATCGATCTGGTCGCGAAACTTGTCTTTTATAACTTAAGAAATTCCATTAAGTTTTTACACTTAATAATTGTTTTCTTCAAAATTAACAATTAGAAAATAAAATAATTTCAATTCAATAAATAAATTTTTTAACATTTAATTTATACAACATTCTACATAAAAAATATTTATCCAAACATCTTTACGGTATTATATGACTAATATTCTTACCTATGTTATATACAATTGTAGTTAAATTAAAAAAAATATCTTTCTTTTAGTTTTTAATAAGTTTTGCTACATATTAATATAAATTTGGTTTTGTTAAAGAAATTTTTTACTTTTGCTGCTGAAATTTACACACGTTTTTTATATATATATACATAAAAAAATAATTTTCACATTATATACTTAATTCTAAAATAATAGTTTAAGAACACTTTCAATTACATTAATACAATATATTTTTTTGCCAAGAAACTTAACATTTTGTAAATTTCATACTTAGATTCTACTGTATAATCATATTTTATATAAATTTATATTTAAAATATAGTTGAATACTAATTGAATAACATTTTATATATATATATGTATATTATATACATACATATTTGTACTTAAAAGTAGTATAATAAAAATAAAAATTCTTATAAATAATAAAACAAGAGAACGAATGTTATGACTTTAATTATAAATTTACACACTGCATTTAATATTTAATAATATTTGGTATTTATTTTTTTATATTTCTTTTTTTTTCTTTGAATTTATTTTTTTTTTGTGACTGAAAATGGAATTTTACATCTAAATTTTTAAGATATTAATCGAAAAATAAAATAAAATATTTTTATTACATGTATAGTTTACCAATGAATAAAAAAGATAAGATTTACACAAAAAAACTTGCAATTGCAAATGCTATATATTTTGTTTTTTGTTTTGGTTTTTAAGTAACCTACATACATACATAATTATTATAAAATTGTCATATTTTAAAATATTTATAAAGGGTTTTTTAATTATATTTTAACTTGTTTACCCTTTTGCTTTGCTAAAGAAAAAAAAACGAAGCAAATTAAAATTTCATTTAAAATTATTATTTTTTTTATGATTTAATACTAATCGTATCATTTATATACATACATAATACATCTATATATACTTATATATATATATAAATCTTGTATTTACGTGTTTCATTTTGAATGCGATATTAATTATATTTTGCTTAAAATTGTATTATTTTTTTTTAATAAAATTTTTTGGTGTACTGTTTTTAAAGTTAATATTCTGCATAATTTTAACATAAGGTATTTTTGTTATTTAATACATACATACAATATATACATATATATATATATTTCTAATATTTTTTGAATTTATTTTCATACCATCATTTCTTAAAATTTTTTATTTTCCTTTTATTTTATTTTTTGTTCTGTAAATGTACAAACATTTTTTTATTTTTCCTACAAAAAAAAAAAGACCAATATAATTCGGCAAAAATAAAATAAAGTTTTACCTTCTTAAAATCTTAAATAAAAAAAATATAAAAAGCAAAGAAGAAAATACAGTTTCCATTTAATGATGAACTAAAATTCTTTTATTTGAAACTCCTCTATTCCGTTTAAAAATCTTCTATTAATGAGCCATCATAAGTTTGGCATTTAAAGTTAAAACAACACAAGGTAGTAGGGAGCGGTAATATTTTAAATTTTATAAATTTCATCATTACGTCGTTTATTCGGTATCAAAAGATTTTTGCAATTTATTTGACATTTTGTTTTTTTTTTTTTTAATTTTATAGCGTTTACACGTAGTGTTTTCAATACACTTTTCCTATTTTGGCAGTTTTAAAAATAATGCGATTTTATTCAAAATAATACTAAAACGATAATATTTTTAATTAAAAAATATATTATTGTTACGTATATAAGCAAATATTAATTTTTCATTTAAAAACTTTGATGCCGTTTTTTTTCAATTATATAGTTATCAGACATATTATTATGACAAATACTAAAATTTAAATTAATATTAAGAATTTAAGAAAATTATTGCCACAAAATATTGCTATTTGTGATTTTGTTTCAAATAATATTCTATTTGTATTAATCAATTTTTTATATAAATGTACATTGATATTATTAAAAATTCATTGAAAAAATTTATATATATTTTACATATATTTGCAATTATTGTATTAAAAGAAATTGAAAACGGTTTGAAAAATTTATTTTCATTATTTCATTATTACAAACGGAGATAGAATATCTCAAGAGCGGAATGTTCTCAACGTTCTTCATAATTTTACTACCTAAAGTACGAATCTAGAGTATAAAAAAAAATTTGAATAAAAAAATGTAAAACGCTTACGTTGTTATATAGTAAAAGTTTTCAATTCTATATTAAGTTTATTAAATATTATTGCTTACAATTAATATTATATCATATGAAAATTTAATAAAAGTATAATTTAAATTATATTCCAGTATCCATTACGGCCAATTCCTAAAATTGCAATGAAAATCCATGAATAATTGTGTCAAAAGAAACTTGAAAAAAATAAAATTCAAAACTAAAAAATTCAAATTTATTATACTATTTTAATTATTTATGACGTTGAATTTTTCAAATATGCAAATTAAGTATTTTGGAGGTAATCATTACTTATATGTATATAATACAAAAAAACGACTATATATCGAATGATAACAATCTATAAAACATTATCAGTTGATTTTATAAAAAATTTCCGAAAATTCTAAACCTATTATAATTTAAGTTTACAACCGAGTGGATAATTAATTGAAACGAATAAGAATTGAATTATATGAAATATTGCCAGATATTCAAAATCGTTTAATTTATGTATTCGAGCTATTTTGTATTCCAAGTATAGGCGCATACCTATGACTTATAAAATCATGTTTTAAAACTGAACCAACCAAAATTCTGGGGTATTTTTTTGATATCATTTAAATTACATAAAATTTTTCAGTTTATCGTAAATATAAAGAATTTATTATATCGTACAACAATATTTACAAGGTTTTTTTAATATCTGACATTGATATGTAAAAAATGTAAAAAATCATATATTAATTTAAAAAAAAGATGAAAGCATCAGTTTAGGTGTGAAATCTGTTTTTAAGGATTATTTATTAATTTATTAATTGGGTGTAATTCTTGAAAAATTTTATCCTATGAATTTTATAAATCTCTGGCGATAGGCATATTTAATATTTTTTTTTTTTTACTTTTTCAATAATATTCTATTACACTATATTTTTACATAAAAAATACTGTTCTATTTTTTTTTGTTGTCTTAGAAATTAATTTGTAAAATTTGATTTTTTTTTTACATATAATCAATGAATTACTTTTCGAAATTATCAAATTTATTTTCTTTTCAATTCCTAAAGCACTAGTAGTAGTCGGTAAACGTAAATTTGATGGAAGTCACCAAAATCCAGGAGATACAAAACGACGTTATGCAAGCGGTTTGATAGGAAATAGTAGTTCATGGGGTAGTCAACCTCTACCCCAACAGCCATTAGCAACTAACGGAGAGCAGTGGTATACCGACACTTATCCACCATGGAGTTAAAATTTTTTATTTAGACTATAAATCATGATTATTAAAAAACAAAAATAACTTTTAAAAAACACCAATATAAAAAAAAACAAAAGAAACAAAAAAAAATAATATTTTTTCATTTAAAATATATTTTGTGAATACAATTAATTTTTGATCACACTAAGCAATTTCAGAAAATAATAACATAAAATAAAAATAAAATAAAATGTAGTGCAAAACACCCAATTTTTGAAAAATTCTAATATGTTAACGACCATTTTGCTCATTACGTTTTTTTTTAAATGCCACACATTTATGATTATATGTACATTTTTGTTCTTTTATCATATAGCAACATTTCTTTGTAAGTTTTTGTTAAAAATTAAATAAATTATTTTGTTTTTTTTTTTTTTAAATAAACTAAAAAAAAATGAATGTTTCAAAACTTTTTGTAATTTTTAATACAATGAAAGTATTTGAAGAACAGAATATTCTACTATTTTATAATTATTACTTTTAGATATTAATTACAATATATAAAAATATTTAAGGCATTGTTTTAAAATAAGTTTTTTTTTAATAAACTTAAAAAGTAAATAGGTGCTATTCTTATGGTAGTTAAGCAGTATTGAACGCTAATTACTAAAAAACAAAAAATATAAAAAAAAAAATGCAAAAAAATTAATAATAATTAAAAATGTATAAAAAAAATAATTTCATCCAAAATTTAAATATTCGAAATAAATTTGACAAAAGAAACAAAAACATTTACTCTGGGCGCTAAATGAGAGTGATTTTCTCATTTTCATATATATAGAAAAATATTCTCTTCGGATCAAAAATTTAACAAAATTTAAAAAGAAGCATGTCAATACACACATTCTTTTAAAGGTACATATATATATATATATATATATATATATATATATATATATATATTAAAAATAAAAGAAAAAATAAAAAAAAAAATAATAAAAGATAAAAACATAATATATTGTAATGTATTTAGTTAAAAACAAAAGAAAATTTTTAAAAAATTGAAATAATAATTACAAATAAAATTAATAATTAAAATAAGAACAAAAATTAAATTAAAAAAGTATTTAGGATATAAATTCAATTATCACTAACAACAGACGTTTGACTGATCTTATTTACAATAAATAATTAATGATAAATGAGATATAAATAAATAAATTGTATACTATTTGCAATAAATGAAGTATCGTATTAAGATTTAGTAAAGAAACAAAAAATAATTTAATAAATTTCCAATTAAGCTTACAATAAAATTACGTACTTCAGTTTAGTAGGGTTTATATATAATAAAAAAAAATGTGGATGTAAAATTACATTTTCTAATTTATATATATATATACATATATATATATATATATATATATATATATATATATATATATATATATATATATACATGTATTAATATGTTAAAAAAGCGTATACATATGTTTTAAAAAAACGTATACGCAACTATATAATAATTATATAACAAAATTAATGTATCGAATATCGAAATATGTTATAATTTATGAGTATATTAATAGTATACATTCTATATATATATAAATTTGTATGATTATATTACGTATTATATACTTATATACGAATAATATATAAAATATTTATATTTACATATAATGTCTAATACATTTTGCCTTCTTGATCAAATTAGCATACACGGTAATAGTGTTATAATAATCCGAAAAGGTAAAAAAAAAACTAATGTTTTTATTTTTTAATTTTTGAATTTTTTTTTTCTTTTTAATAATTTTAATAGAGTATAAAAAATTCTTAAGCAGTTAAATTATTTTTTGTTAAGCATTTTTATAAGAATAACACAATAGTATATAATATGAATTTTAATTACAGAGATTTTTTTTTCCTCCATAAATAATAAATATTTTTTTTAATCTACATTTACATACATACATCATACAAGTTTTATAAACATTAAGAAATACTTTCAACTTTCCATAACCCATTTATAATTTTTTTTTTTTAAAGTAATTATATGTAAGTAAGGACCCTTACATTTATCGTACATCTATTAAATTTGCTCACTTTTATCAATATAAAATGTGCATTAAAAAATAAAATAATAATAAAATTTTTATATGATATTTACATATATGTATGTACATAATATATGCTCTATATTAGATCGTAAAAAAATATAATAGAAAGATAAAAAACGAGAATAAATTGTTAAGTAAAAAAAATAAAAAGAAAAAAAAACATTTTAAAAACTTTACTATATGCACGTGGTTAGTTTCAAAATAATTAAGAGTATTTTGGTTTTTGGTTGTAATAATAAGGATCTTAATAGAATCTTTAGATCTATTAGAATTTTTTATCTTATTACATAATACATAGGAAGTATAGGGAAATATTTGTTCGTTTTTTTTTTTTTTGTTTTAAGTTTTGTTTCGGATTTCCCGTTGTTATTTCGGATTATCATGACACCACTACTGCATTTAAAATTTTTATAAAACACACACACACAGAAAAAATAGATAACTCAGCATTTTACTAACCTGTAGAGATCAATTTATGAGCATATATATATATAAATAAATTAATAAATATATAAGTATATATATATATATATATATATAAATATATTATACATACAAAAATATTATTGTCTTCTGAAAAAAGATTCTGGTAGCTTATGTACGCAAAATTGTAAAACAAAATGAGACAACATAACGCCATCTTTTGTAGAATACTGCTTAATAATCGGATATTTATTTTAAATTCTTTATAAAGAAGAAGAAATATAAGTTTATGCAGTAAAATTAAAACAAAAAAAGGACGTCATCGGTTTAGATTTGCAATCAAATGTTATCAACTACTATTATAGTGAATTTATACGTCAATATATTATTATTTTTTTTATGCAGCCGTTGTTTTCCAACAAAACATTTTTATTTTTTTTTTTTTTTTGTAAATAAATTTATATTTAAGCACAAATAAAAAATCATTTTTAACACTTTATTTGGTGACGTTGACATCAGTTGGACAAAATAAATAAAATATTTAAAATTATATCTTTGCTAGTTTTATTTATTTTTACCTATATTGTACTACATATATTTATTTTAATTAGTGTGTTTTTAGGAAAATAATCAAGTAAACAAAAATTTTCTATTTTGACAAAAAAAAAAATTTAAGTGTGATGAACTGCAGTCAAAATTGCTATCGTTTAACACCAAAACTTTTTATTTTCTTACCATCGGTTAATGGCCAATAAAATGAATAAACTAAAAGAAAACTTTAAAAGCTTTTGCTTTTTTTATATTAAAATGAAAATAATTTTTTGTTCAGGTCTATTCTTAACCGATCTATCCTATAAGATGCATGAAATTCACCGTTAAAAGTTTTTAAGCAGTATATCAAATGTATGCATTCAAGGGTCATCATATTATGGAAAATAAAATTAATCGTAAGGTATCAGCTGAAAATTTTCCTCAAAATTTGTAGGTAGTTTTATAAGCAAGGAGATTAAGTACATGTCAATCATAATAATGCAAGAGTTGATGTATTGTAAGCTATTCACAATATAAACTACGATATATGAAGACAAAAAATCAACTGCAGAATTTTTTAGGAAATTTGCTGTAAGTTGAATGTATTTTTAAAAAAAAAATACATTATTTTAAAACAAATTACTCAATTTCGCATTCTTAAATAAAGTAACTGAAAGTTATGAACAGTGATGCAGCTTCGAATTTTTTTTAGAGTCCAAATTAGAAGAGTGAAATCACTGAATGCAGAAAAAATCTGATACATTTTCTGCCAACAGGCGGTAGCTCGAAAACGAATATACATGCACATCCTCTCACAATTTTTTTTTTTAGATTTGATCAAAGAATCATCTCTCAAATTATTTGTTACCTTAAGTGAAAGAGCCACACAACAATATCAAGAAGCAATAAAGCGTCCAATATAAGTGTCCATAGCAATAATATGCTGCTCACCTACGTACAAAATAAATTTCAAGATTTTCGAAAGGTAACATTTCTTAATTGAATTTATTCAAATAAAACACAAATTATAACCACATTAATTCAGTTATTTATATTTATTTTATAATTACAAATTTATAAATTCAAAAGATATACTAGTATAGCAAATATATTTAATATATATATATGTGTATATATATATGTATTTTTGTTTGTTATCTCAGTCATAAAGCCGAGAAGCGATATATATACATAATAAAAAAGGTAATGAATACTTGCATACCTACTAAAAACTCCAATTATTTCAAAATCATTACATTTTAACGATTTCATTGTATCACAAATTAATAACATTTTAAGATACAAGCGACATATAAAAGCAAATTTAATAAATTATATTATAATAAAAGACCGATGTCCTTTTATTTGGGTCTCTATTGGATCCTGATTCGTCATCAACCACAGCTCTCGGTTCATGATCCTCCTGACCAGATTTTTCTACATATGATTTTGCGGCATTTGTGAACGAAGTCCTGTATCTTTTGCATATTAGTTCTGGAAACCTAACACGTCTCGCTCCCGTGAAGCAATGTCGACTTAACACATGCGTTGAATATTCTTGCGTCATCCACATTGCGTTCAATATTGAATTCAGGGCGCCCACAGTCTGTCTAATTCTATTCTCTATTCACAGCAATCCTATTCTCTATATCCTTAGCAGTTCCCCATCTGTTGCTATTTTGGTGCCCAGATTCAAATTGTGATACCTTCTCAATTAAGGTACCCCGTATGCAGAAAATGAACTGACTGGTATTGTTAATTTTCATCAGCTTAGTTTTTGATATATATTTTGAGGCCTACTTTGTCTACAGTCGCAACCACTTTATTTGGGTATAATAAGCTCCATGTCTTCGGCCGAGTGAGCGAGTATTATGACGTCATCGACATATTCCAGGCTTTGTAATTTTTATTCGAGCTGCCAGGTGATTCACCTGCGTAGTGATGCTGTTTCCCTCATACCTTTATCTAAAACCATAATGAATAACAGCGGAGACAGCGGACATCCTCGTTTGACTCCTATTGTCTGATCTGGCGTCATTGTATAGCTCCTTAATAATTTGTATTAGTTTAGCAAGGGTTCAATTTTTCTCACGTCACGTATGATTGCCAACGAAATCTGCACATAGGGAGCGCCATTCTACTTATTGCGCAACTATCAACCTATATGTTTGTCTGTTCGGTAGAGCTCCAATTCTGACGAAAGCCTGCCTTTTCATTTATAAAATTCTTTTCAAACTTTTTTCTACATTATTCAGCACAGCAATGTTTCTCCAATTTCAGCATTCCCTTCTTCCCTTTTATGGAGATTTCTTCTTTTAGCCATATTTTCTTTATTTTTAATTTCAGAGCAATGGCTACTGTGATTTCACCTGCCCTACGCAGTTCCATTGGAATGCCATCTAATCTTTCTGCGTTATTTTGCCCCAACTTTCTAGTTGCTTTAACTATTTCTCAGATACGACTAACTCTTCGATAGTCGTGCCTTCTTTAATATTAGGTTATTGGTCTTCGGGCTCTTTACCTTTGACATGTATGCTGGTTATTACGAAGTGTTTCATCTATTCAAATTACCATTCTTATTCTTTGGTTGGTTTCAGTTTTCGGTAGTTCTTATTTAAGAGAGTATTTATTTTTCTGTGGAGTAGTCGAGCATTATTTTGTTCTGCAGCTATTTGAGCTTCTTTTGCAATGTTATTATAGAATTTTTTCTCATCACTTCATGTCATTTTTCATATTCTTCTACACATCGAGGCACGTGAGTCTTTCAAAATTTTGATCAGTGATTTTTACCAGTTGTTGTCTTATGTTTCTTCTTTGTTCTATAGCAGCCGATGTTTCATCAGATATCCACTGGTTTGTCACCTGCCTAATGGTCCCCAAGACTTTTTCAGCAGCTTAACGATATATGTTCTGTGCTTGCTTATGATTTCGATTCTGACATCTGCCAAGTTTTTGCTGAAAGTTTGATACGTTCTTGCTTTCTAGCTTCTGTATTTAGCTTGCGAACGTCAAGTCGCTTTAATCTACTACGTTCTGCGAATTTTTATGCCTATAGTTAGGAGCATGTGGTCACTCTGAACATCTACTCTCTTCTAAGCTCTTAAGTCCATTACTTATCTTACCCTTCTCTGAGCAATACATATGCATACATATGTATATGGTCCACTTGGCTTTTTGTTTTGCCATTCAGAGATATTCAAGTGTATTTATGTATATTATGATAAATACAAACACAATAAATAGAAATAATAGGTCAGTCTGGTATAAGAAAGTTTTTAAAAACTTTTATGAAGCTTGAGAAAACTTTACAAAGTTCTTGTATGCAAAGTGTCTGGTATAACATTTTTTGAACAAAAATGAGAGAATATTATGACGTTATCATTTTTTCAATGTTAAAAGTTTTTCCAGTTTTGTAAAATAAATTTTAGTGTTTTAAAAACTTTTAAAATCTTAAAGCTGTCAGTTGTCACATACACATGTATGATACATATGCATACCCAAGAAAAACATGTCTTAAGTTACGACAGGTTTTATTTTTAACAAATTTTTTTCATCAATAATAATCTTTTTTTCAAAACTTTTTAATTAAAATTAAAATTTTCGATATTTTGTATAACCAAAATATTATATTTGTTCCATATAAGCATATGGGATAGCCCATTTCGGTATAAAAGTAAAAGTGAGAGTTTTCATCTAACGGTAAATTTCTTACGTGATCTGATAATCTCCTCATTTGTTCAAGGTGGCGTACTTTTGTTCGGTTTAGGGTAGTTATGAGTAGTTCGAACATAAAAATGAACGCAATATAAACAATGTTATGATCTGCTAATGTTCTCTCAAATATTAACTTGGTTTATGATTAATTTCTAATTTAATACTTCTAAGCAAGGCATATATGTAAAATATTAGAAGTAAGGCAATCATTAGACTAGTGTAAGGGTAATGAAAGTAATATCGATGTGAACCGTTTACCTTGCAATATTATTATTCTTCAGCTTCTATTTAAAAAACTTCTCAGCTTCTATTTATAAAACTTTGCATCAATACAAAATCACAAAAAAATTGATGCGCAGCTGATTTAATATTATGCGTATTTTTGACAGTTTTGGACACCAAACTTTAAAGTATTACGATATTGATGCATTTTCTTACATAATTTTAACATGATTACATATCGTTGTTGCATTGATTGTAAGTTTTGACATACCTTTTCTTTTTGATTGTGTTCATATCCATAATATATCTGTTTAAAATTATTAGGTACTGCCTATATTATACGACAATATCTAATATTAAATCGAACGCATTCGAAAAGTTAAAGGAAGAAGTATCTTTGTTTACATCTCGCTTACATTCCCTGAAAAATCGTATCTTGAAAAAAATCATAGTGAAGCCAAAAACTTCATGTAAGTCTCTCTCTTTGCTTCAGATATTGTCAAACTGAAATTAAGATTTAATGCCAAAAATGTTGTTGTTTTTTTTTTCTTAGAAAAGTACATGGCGCTTGTTTAAGAAATAAACAAAGAAGGTTTTACATATAAAATTAGTGAACTTTGTAAATAAAAAATCATTAAATATTTAATAATAAATGTTAAAAAAAAAATATTATTTTATAAGAACTTAAAGAAAAATATAACAAGTGAAAAAAAGAAAAAACCTGTTGAAAAAGGAAAGGTGTAAAGATCTAAATTGTTATTCCCATTTATGAAAACAAATATGTAGTTTTATTACACCACATACATGTGAATAATATTCATTTCAATAATTAAAAGAAATATTTATTCAATAGGGCTTTGATTAATTCATAATTTGTATTTATATTTATTGTTATTAATATTGTTTAGAGCTATTCGGTAAAATTGTCAAACAAAACTAATAATATAAGAAATTTTTAACGAAAAATGTTCATTTTAGAGGGTAATAAAATATTGTGATATTAAAATACTTTTAGTTAGTTACAATTTATAAAATATTATTATTCAAAGAGAAAAAAAAAAAGAGTTTTGCTTAAATTTGGTTTTTTTTTATAAATATCTAAAATGAAAAAATATTTTGAAATATATTTTAGTTTTTACTTTTAAAAAAATTTTCAATTTACCCTTTCTACAAATTACACATATTTTATAGTAGAAACCAGACAAAAAAATAAAATAAATACGCTCCTGTTACGACTTTGACAATGCTCGGAGCAAAGAAAGAGACATCTTGAAAAAATTTTTCTTCATTGATTTTTCAAGATGCTCCTTTTAGTATTTCTGATTCGTTAAATCTAACGAAATTTGCAAAATTATAATCAAAATAAAAATTAGTTGATCGGTGTGGAAGACTTTCGCAAAAAATAAATTTTCACGTTAATTTCTATTAGATGAAAATACGTTAATTTCTATTATTTGCTGTTAGACAAAGTCATGTCGTATATGTATACAGCACCTCATGTGTTACGTGTTGAAATTATTTTGAATTAATATAGTCTAATTAATAGAATTAATATAGTCTGAGAGTTTATGCGAATTTCGTACGTCAGGTGAATTACATAATACCTCTTTCATTAAATTTTCCATTTGCTCACTTTAAAAAAAACGCACTTAAATTAAAATATTTCCAGTAATCCACTATTTTAGTAAAATACATAAAAATTTAAAAAAGTTAATTGGAGAAAATTGCAAAGAAATTGCAAAATGAAAAATGGATGAATTTGTGTAAAATTTTTTTTAAACTTAAAATAAAAACAAATATTTAATGTTTTTGCCAAGTGGTAATAACTTTAACATTATTTATACTTTGACATTGTCAAAAAATAACACAGTAATTTTTTAATCAAGTTATTTTAAATCAAGCCTCGGAGCTTCTTATTTCTTAAAATTTAACTGAATTTATTTTTTCCTTACATTTGAAATTAAACTAAAGCACTTTCTTCTGTTATTTGTATTATTTAGTTTATTACTTTCCAAAATCTATTGATTTTGCAGGCCACTATTCATATTCAATATAAATTTTACTTTATAACACCTTGAAACTACCCTAAAATGGAAAACATTGAAAAAGATACAATATATCCAATATATGACAACATTTTTGTGTTAAAAAATTAGAATATATATATAACAGAATGTAATACATTTTAGAAATAAACTTTTATACCCTATTAGTTTTTGTTTAATTTTAAAATCACGAAAAATAAAATGAAAATGAAATTTAACTCCTGCGTAAAAATACATATGCGGTAAGTCTAAAAAATTGACAGCATTTCAATGTTTTGATGCCAAATGAATGTTAGTATTGAAATATATTTTAGGATCTGAAATAAGTTAAACAAAAACTTCTTAGATTTTCATATGCAATTGTCACAAATATTATAAGTTAAATCAAAATTAATTTTAAAGTCAATTGAAAGAAGATTATTTAAAATTATTAAAAATGGATGATGATGATATATCAACTATATATGATTCAACTGGAGCACTTGTCGAAGGGTGCAGGTTACCAGTGAGAATGCATGGAACGGAAGACTGGCCATTAGCTGAAATCGTTAGCGTCAAAGAGCAAGAATGTAGAAGAATTTTTTATGTGCACTATGTTGATTTTAATAAACGCTTAGATGAATGGGTATCTGAAGAGTATTTGGATACCAGAAAAGTACAATTTCCCAGAAGAGATGCAACAGCTACTACAGCAAGTACAGGCGTCACAACGCCAAAAAGAATTCTTTCAATTCCCGGAAGTGTGTCAAGACCTGCCAGTCCTACAAATTCTGAAATCGTTAACGGGAATACGGTTTTGGCAGCTGCCTTACAAAAGAAAATTAACAGAAAGCGTAGAACTCAAATAGTTATAGAGAATGAAGAATCTTCCCAAGATGTTCCTGATAAAACCCCAAGACAATCTGGTAGTATGGTTGCACATCATGATGATGTAGTGACCAGAATGAAAAATGTTAAAATGATAGAACTAGGAAAACATAGAATAAAACCATGGTATTTTGCGCCATATCCTCAAGAGCTGTGCCAAATGTCATGTATATATATTTGTGAATTTTGCCTGAAATATCGTAAGAGTAAAAAATGTTTAGAGAGACATCTTAACAAATGCAATTTAAAGCACCCACCTGGAAATGAAATTTACAGAAAACAAACAATTTCGTTTTTTGAGATTGATGGAAGGAAAAATAAAGTTTATGCACAAAACTTATGTCTTCTTGCGAAGCTATTTTTGGATCATAAAACATTGTATTATGACACAGATCCGTTTTTATTCTATGTTATGACAGAATTTGATTCAAGAGGCTTTCACATAGTGGGGTACTTTTCCAAAGAAAAAGAAAGCACTGAAGATTACAACGTTGCTTGTATACTGACGATGCCGCCATATCAAAGGAAGGGATATGGAAAACTTTTAATAGAATTTAGTTATGAATTATCGAAATTTGAAGGAAAAACAGGTTCGCCTGAAAAGCCATTATCAGATCTGGGATTACTTTCTTACCGATCTTATTGGGCTCAAACTATATTAGATATCTTCATTACCCAAAATCCTGGTCCAGATGGTGAAAAGCCACAAATTACAATTAATGAAATTTGTGAATTAACAAGCATAAAAAAGGAAGATGTTATCTCCACCTTACAAAACTTAAATCTAATTAATTATTATAAAGGACAGTATATTGTGTGCATCAATCGAGAAATAATTGATCAACACAAAAAAGCAATGGACAAAAGGAAAATTCGCATTGATTCTAAATGCTTGCACTGGTCACCCAAGGACTGGACGAAGAGATCGAAGTGGTAAAATAAAATAAGTTTACTCCATGCATTCTTTGTTAAGAGCAAAATTTTATTTTTAAAGTCAAAAGCAGAAAATATAGAAAATGAAACATTAAACTATTTATATTTCTTAGCAACTTTAATATATAATTTATGCACATTTGCATTTTTATTTTACTAAACACTCATTCCAACTGCATAATTCTCCTGAAACGTTATTTACCTAAGTTCGCCTATTATTGAATTACAGAATTGAATAATAATTATTGAGTTAAAGTTATTTTCCCAAGGCTTTGGAATTCATAGGTTAATTCCCTAAACTCTATTGTGATAAAATTTTAATCAAAATAATATTACGCTAAGTGCAAAAATTTTTTTAAATTTAATATGCACATGCTATGTACATGTGTACGCATATTTTAAGCATTAACTGTGTGCGTTCTAAAAATTCATGTTCCTCTTTTTGCAAGCTTAAATTATTAAGTGTACACGGATGGATTGGTGGGAAGAATTCCTTAATTATTCAATAGGAAAACACCATTTGGTGGCACGCCGATGAATTGAGGGCATCGGTATCCAATAAATCGAAGACTATTGGAGACAAAATATAGGATATAACTCAGTCACCTGCGAAATATTGTGGGATTGCCTCGAAAAACTAAACGGGCAAAACCAGATAATTTTGTACTAGGAGTCAGGCCGACGTGCTAGCGAAGAGGGCGTTCTGCGACCGTTTTCTGCGGGATAGGTCCGCAAATATTGCGTGAATAACTCAGGAAAGAAACCGTGAAGGAGTGATTGAAGCTGTTTTATGGGAATATGCCATAGCCGGCTTTAGTATTTTAATAAAAACGATTCTTTTAAACAAACTTTAAAAAAAATTTTTTTAATACTAAAGCAGTTCATGACAAATTTTAATAAAATAAAATATTTTATAATTTGTATTAATCCAACTAACGAGTGAAATAATTTATTTTGTATGAATGTAATTTTTAACCTTAATCGTTTTATTAACCTGTCTTTTAAAATCAGTTTAAATAATTATATGCTTTTTTGAAAATATCTAAACAATCAAATAAATATGTATGTACTTACATATGTATGTTAAAAGTTGTCTTGTTGAGATGGCAGTTAAAGGAATGGGAATGTTACATGTTATGAAAATAATGGTAATCAGAAAGCAGAATCAAGTTCGTTGTTTACAAAATCGTGAATACATTAAAGTGCAGAAGCAAATGTTATTCACAAAGATATTTCTCTTAAGAGCTAATGCTTCTAAATGTCCCAAAAACGAACCAATTTCAATTAAAGGGTTTTGAATCTTTACTAAAATCGGAAAAACATCTTTTCACACATTTCATTCCATGAAAAATAACGATAGTTCTGAAAGTCAAAGTTTGGAAGTACATAAATATTCTAGTAGTAGAATATTTGAATACCTTAAGTCCTCCGGGATTATCACCATTTAAAGTATGTATGTAAATATTAAATTAGGATGCTTTGTTAAACTTACGGCTAACAAGGCTAATTGTTATAGGAATTTGTTCAAATGTTAAAGGGGAAGGAAGGGGAAACAATTGATACTGTCGTAAGGAGCAATATTCAATATAAAATTTTTTAATTGTGCTTATTTACATACTTATGATATTTGATTTTTTTAAAAATTTAAATATTTAAAAAAAAAGGAAAACAAAATAGAAATTATTTTATTTAGAATGCATATATGTATGTACATATGTATGTCTGTTTTATAAGGGCCTCTCGTTAAATTATAATTAACTACTAATTCTTCAGCTAAATACGCATGATACTTCTGGAGTAGAGTAATAGAATTCCAGATAAACAAAAAACATCTAGTTACATTTTGCCTTTTAGGTCCTTCTGTAAATATAAATTTTTCTTTAATCGTCATTTATAATTAGATGTAATTAATATATTCAGTCATATTCTGTGAGTCGCGTCACCCACGTGAAATAAAATCTATCGTGAAATAAATATTGCTTTCTGGTAATCTTGTCTGCAATAAAAAATGTTTTTAGGTTGGTAGCATTGGTTTTGTACATATGAATAAAAGCAAAGAAAGTTTTGAAGCAATAATTAGCAATTTCGAATTGTGTGTTATGTTTATATCTTTTTTATTTTTTTCTTCCTGTATACATTCAATTATTAAAATAAAACGTAAATTTTAGAATTATCAATTCCTAATTAACATCTGAATAGGAATTAGACATGATGGTACCACTCCATGCATGCGATGAGTACCAGGATATGAGTGTAGTATTTTTTACAGGAAATAGTGTATTGCATTCTAGCCTTCATTTTGATATATCAAGCGAAAGCTTGAGGTCAAAATACTAAAAAAAATAACCAAAGCAAAGTGTTTTCAGAACAAAAGCAAATTTTAAACTATTATTCAGAATTATGCATTATTAACATTTAAAACTTTTTCTTTTGAAAATAAAAAGTATTTGGCTTATCTTTATTTCACTACCAAATATTTCCAAAAATTTCAGAAATATCCTCGTGCGAACATTTAAGATCTAACTTTAAAAAATTATCAAAAATAAGCTTGCAGTTTATTTGGCATCATTTGTTTATATGTAGCATATATGCATAATATTGAAGAGTTGATTTTGCCGCTCCACTCTTGTCTTATGGTAATGGAAATCATGTGGCGTCACCGTTCACCACTTTGGCTCTGGTCTCTTTCTGATTCGTTTGATTTCGCATGACTCTGGACCGCGGCTGGCAGAAATAGATATTTTTGTTATAGACAGTCTCATTTAAATATATAAATTCTGACATTTTATCACGGAAAAACGCTCTTCTTCTGTTTTAAACTTCAATCACCCTATAGTCACATGGTCTAACAATAACAAGGTTTGCTAACTAGTTTGAAGAAATGACGTCATTTGGGAGAATATTGTTTTTTGAAAAATAATCTTTTGTTAGTTTGTTTTTTTTTTTAAGAAAATTATAATATAATATTTTATATTAAATTTTTTTTTTCTTTTTTCAACTGACAACATTTTAAAATGAAATTTTTCATGTACATGCATTGCACATACCTACGAGAAAAATCATTCCAAGTTTCATTTTCAGCAAAATTTTATTTTGGTTTTCACTGGAAGTTTGAGTATTTTTTCTACTTAAAATATATTTTTTTGGGTTAATTTAAAAGAATTTGTGTCGTTTCGTATAAAACAATGAACGATACACACATTCATCAAGACGGACAGCAGCTGTCATCAATTATGCAGCATACCTTGTGTATTATTAGATTATGTTGCCTATTCATTTCATAGTCATACTGTTATGTTTTACAGACGTATTAAAGATTTCTGTGCGAGTGAGCAAAATAAAATTATTTCTAGTTTTATTTTTGTTAAAAAATCGGATAAATAACAAAATTTGCGTGGAAAAACTCAAATTTTGCTCAAAATATTAAACTTAACTGTTTAAATTGGATTTAATTAATCAGAAAGAAAAAGAATGACACGTAAGAAATTAATATTGTGGTACAGCCTAAATAATATAAAAATAGCACTAGAATTTGCACGTTTTAAATGTTTTGTAAGATCAAATTAATTTTATGTAAAACTTCATTTTATAAAAGAACAGTGATAAATTGAAGGAGCACGAATAGTATTTATTAAGTCTAGATTTTTCGTTTGTTTACAAAACACAAGTGAATTCTTCTACAATATGATTAATTTTTTATTGTCAAAAGCTACTATGTATAATAAGCATTTTTCTTTGTAGAGAAATGGAAATAAAATTTTTAATTTTAATAAAAAATCGAATAACTTGTTTAAACACAAGATTGAAAATAATCAGCTTCTCTAAAACTACTAAAAAATTATAAAAAAATAACAAAAACATTCCAAACTATTAAGCTGGACCTTTCTATTACACACGTACTGATAAAATTTTTTATCGTTCGTAAATATACATACATAATACATATAACTTATTTATTCAGATGAGGCCTTAATCTTACGTGGAACTTGTTTAATCTGTACCTATTTGAAAAGATGTTTTTTGCTTAAACAATGTTAGTCAAATTTACATATTATATGAATCATATTTTGATAGTCACACAAGACTACAAATTGCTTGAACCATTAAAATTTTATATTTTTTTTTATTTTGGCTTCCTAATTTACATATGAATTACGATTTTTCATTATAAGCTTTATTTAATAAATAGATATGGATACTTTACGCATAAGGCTCTAATTAGATGCCAAAATGTATAAAAAAATCAACCTTCATAATAATAAAAATAGAAAAAATTTAACCTTTATTTTAGTATTATAAAGTGTTTTTTGTTTACCCAATTTCTTTTCGCTAAAAAGACCTTTGATTCTTCACGAATAATGAATGAATTAACGACAAATTGAAATTTTAACTCTTAAATTTCAATTTATATCATTGAATTTTTTTATACTTTTTATACTTATTTAAATATTATGGCTTTATTTAAAAATCGGATAATGGTTTATGAATTTGTTTTTCTACTAATGTAGCTAAGCGCGCTATATTAAATTTATTTTCCACGTTCATCTATTCTAAGTAAAGGTACAACAAAAGCTACAATTTACCCCCTGTATTTCTCTATGCTGCGATAGCAGTCAGAATTAAATTTGAAAAAGCTTTTATTTAAATAATATGTTATACATAAGTATTAAATAAAAAAAATAAAACAATGTATTTACTAAAAAATACTAAAAAATACTTGTAGGAGGAAATCAGCGAGAATTAGCAAGGGCAAAAAACCAAAAAAAACTACAGGAACAAGGTAAAGGAAAAAGAAAGGATGATTTAACTGTGGAACAACGCAAGGCAAGGTACAATAGTTCCTAAATTAATCTAATAAAAATCTCAATAGATTTTTTTTAGAGATGCCGATTTAATGCGAGAAAAGCAGAAGAAAAAAGAGATTGCCGAAAATCAAACATCAAAAACTGGAAAGTGAAATTTTTAGATACTTAACAACTAGCCTTTAAAGTGAAATATCAAATATTGAATCAACCAAATCTCGTGTTTTTTAAAAACATAACATCCCTTTAATTCTTGTATAATACAAATTTTTTTATTATTGGTACCTTTATACTTTATTAAATGCATATATATCTACATATGCATATATGTATATAAGAGTATATGAATCGTCTTTATTTAAATAACTATGCTTTATTTTTCTCTAAATTTAATAATGGTTAGAAAATTAAATTTAATTTTAGTAGATATGCTATTTTTATAATAGAACTATTAAATATCAAATGAATTACAAAAGGCACGAGATCATAAAGTTATTACCAGATTTATGCTGCTAACAAGTCTTATTTTGTTAATTTTTTCTTTTTAGTAAAAATTAAATTACTTTATTTGAATGCAAAATACATGTGATCATGCTTTTTCTTTATTTTTTGTATTTACAAAAATTTATTAAGAAACAATCATTTCATGTCTTAACGGGATCTAAATTAATTTGCAATAAAATGTGTTAAGTCTATTAATTTTAAGTTGATTTTTGTAAAAAAGAAAAAATGGAAATAATTTTTGTTCAAGCAGTCATTTAAACTTTAATTCAAAATATACACTATGTGTATGTATGCAAGTTATTTTGGGTGTTCGATTTACATAACTTGCTCTAAATTTGGTATCCAATAGCATTTTACATGCATCGCATTCATTAACAAGTAGTCGAATATTATCTGTCATGTTAAAAAAACAATAATTTTAACTTTTAGAAATAAAACTAAGTTAGGTGAAATTTTTATTTATGTACATATAACACATGTTTCTGTTTAATTTTAGTAGAATGTTCTTGTTCCCAATTTAAATTTGGTCAATATTGATACCCAACCGAAGATAAAATTATAATATGTACATACAATATGTATGTACATATTGTGTTATACCATTACACAGCAGTAATTTTTAAGCTGAAGTAAGATGGAGACCTGGACCTAAGAAGCATTAACCAAAAACATAAGGTATTTTACACGAATGCATCTACTGCTACACAAAAACGATTAGTGGTGCAAATGCTTCACAAATTTTGATTCTCCAAAATTTGTCTTAATACATTGTACGAGGGTTACTATTTATATTTCGGGTCTAGCAATAAAAAACAAACATTTATCATTGGAAATGGTTTTATTGTTTTTCAAAATATTCCCCATGAAGATCAATACACTTTTGCATGCGCTGAAACCAATTTTCGTAGCACTTTTTCCACTCCGATTGAGACACCTCCAAAACATAGTTTTTGAACGCATCGACTGCTTCTTCAGGTGTTGAAAATCGTTGTCCACGCATTTTTTTTTTGATGTGAGGGAATAAGAAGAAGTCATTGGGTGCTAAATCAGGACTGTACGGCGGATGACCCATCAATTCGACATTTTGAGTGCTCAAATAGTCCATTGTTTCAGCTGATTTGTGAGAGCTTGCATTGTCATGATGAAGAATGATTCGCCGGCGCTTGTTTGTTTTCCTTATTTCTTCGAAAACTTTCGGCAAACAGATGGTGGTGTACCATTCAGAATTTACCGTCCTACGTTCCACTAAAGGTACTGTGGCCACATGACCGGTTATACCAAAAAAAAACGCGATCATTTGCTTCGATGTGCTTCTTCCACGAACAACTTTTGTTGGATTTGGCTCGTCTTGGAACACCCATACGGTCGATTGCTGTTTCGTTTCGGGCTCACATGCATAGATCCATGATTCATCACCTATGACTATCTTATAAACGTCTTTTGACGCACCGCGATTGAATTTTTTCAACATTTCTTTGCTCCAATCGACACGAGTCTTCTTTTGTGCAATCGTCAAATTTTTTGGGATCCATCGACAACACACCTTTTTCATGGCAAGATGTTCATGCAATATCTTATGTACGCTGGTGGAACTAATGCCCAAGGATGCCTCAATCTCACAGTATGTCACATGCCGGTCCATCATTATCATTTCGCGCACAGCATCGATGGTTTCCGGCAAAACGACCGAAATTGGCCGACCTTCACGAATTTCATCCTGGAGCGAACGGCGTCCGAAACCAAACTCTTGGTACCAGCGATTTACAGTGGTTTTTGATGGTGCTTCATCACCAAAAGTCGAAACAAGTTGATCGAGACACTCTTGTCTCGATAATCCGCGCCGAAAATCGTAAAAAATCATCGCACGAAAATTTTCACGGGACAATTCCATTTTTTGACCGAGATGAATTTTTCAAGTCACTGTAAACAAAACAATTCGCGCTCGAATGACGAAACCTTCTGAGTGAAGTTGTCCTAAAAAATGCCAAACTTTCCAATGGAAGTGTCAGATTGCACCTGGCAGCACTAGTATTGCCAGGACCCGAAATATAAATAGTGTGACCCTCGTATTTTGATGCTTGTACATATGTATCTAGGTATACATTTTTGGTATTGAAAATATGCAGCTACACCATTAATGTGATTTATCAAAAGAAATATTTTTTCTGCAAATATTAACTAATTTATGTAGTACATATTAACTCAATCCCTATGGAGGCTCACTGGCATATACCAGAGTGCCGATCTTCTCCCACATTATGTTTCTGTTGCAACCGGTTTAGAAGATAGGGTTCTCGAAAGCAAATTTTTTTGACTGATTTTAACGTAGAGCCGTTAAAAAGAACTATAAACTCTGGCTGCACAAAAGGCTATTTACAGACATACAAGTTTGTGTGCTACAGCCTGTTAAAAAAAGGGTACTAGATTTTTCTTGCGTAAAAATAAATGCTGAGCTTCGGAACCTTACGACATAAAGTAACCATCCATAAAGTATATGGGTGGCTTGTTTTGCAGATTGATTGCTCTTTATTTTTGGTCTTACAAATAATTCGATTTGTGCCGCAGTTTTAGAATTCGCCAAAATCAGAATTCTTGTTCTTTTGTTTGAAATTATTTTAAAAAAAACTCGAAAATTTGCGATTTTTTTTTTTGATGCGCCGCAATAAGATCTTAAAGAACGCCCATACAACATTTTCCTTAAAACGTATTGAATGTGAAAAACGCATATTTCACCGCCACACACATCCTCCCTCTCTCTATGTCTCACCTAACAACCATTCCCTAAATTATTTGCTACCCTATGGGAAATACCCTGTATACTTACTCTTCCATTTTAGAACCTTCTTATTAACGTAGAGCTACATTGCTATAAAACTAAAAAAATTAATATTGTAATAAAGAGCGTGTTTGCAACAAATTGCAAATCTAACTGCATTGTACTGTAAAATAACAAAAACGAACCGGTACGACTACCGTTTAATATCGAAATTGCAATCATAATTATACATGCCTTTACATCTTCGTTCTATTTTCTTTAACGAATTCTGGCTCGTCAATCCATTTGGATTCAAAAAAGAATACAGAAACAAAACTACAAATTTAGTATGTATGTTTAGTATGTTGCGTGGAAATACGGAATAACCCGAAAACATATATTATTTTTGAAGTTGTCAAATTTTACAGTTTGAAGTACTGGACATAAAGTCTTACTTGTTTACATGCTATGTATTTTCATCACTTAGGGACTTTCGTTAGATTCAGACTAAATTGTAGATTTTGTCGTATACATATGTAAACAGTAAATAAGAAGAATTAAAGAATTTTGTTTAAATACATTGTGAATAAGTGTTACACATGGTCACAAAGTGAAAAGTTTGCTTTTTGTTAGATGTTCATTGTCTTTACTGCCTCTCTATTAATGTAGTAAATCTATTGATAAAAAGAATATTTGTTTCAAACTGTCAATCCAATCAACGTCCAGAACCATGGTATACAAAATTATTGATAGTTGTTTGTGACGTCACAGGACCCGAAACTGAAAATTATATAACACAATATATTGAAAGAAATACCAAAGTTTTTTTTAATTTATTAATTTATCTTTAATTTTTGCTTAATATTCGTATTTTTCTGTATAATCTGATTTTGAAGTACAGTTTTTTTACATCATCGCTAAGCGAAATATTTTTTTATTTTGTTACCAGCAAAATAAATAATTAATTGCATCTTCTAATTTCAATGTTAAAACTCTTATTTTCATCATCAAAAACGCTGCGCTATTATTATTTTCGTTTATTTTATCTTAAAACGCATGTGGTAGTTCCATAAGTATTTTCCCCGTTGAAGTTTAAGTTTCAAAAGCCCCCATTTTCCCATTTCAAGTTACTACTCGTGCTGATTTGTTAATCAGATTTTACACAACGATCTAAACAAACATTTACAGCATTCATTGAACACTGAATTTATTTAACACTGTTTTTTCTTCCCTTTATCCTTATAATTTTTACTTTACTTCCGCTTTTTTATTTTTTTATAAAAAAATGTTACTTGATAACTTTTAACACTTAATATAGTTGTTATAATACACTTGAATAACTATTAAAACTTAATTTTTGCGTGTTTTAAAAAAAAACTTGCTTTATTTTTATTCTTTACTATTTACCTTAATAATTCTACCAAACAATAGAAAATGAATTCAAACGTGTCAAATGACATCACTCTCCATAAAGTTGTCAATTGACAATTCATTGGCTTGTTTAGATATGTATGCCATGGTTCAGAAACATATTTTTTATAATATCAAGGGTTAATCAAATCATCTAAATTGGTTATGGTATTTTTGTACATATTAATGTAATCCTGCTTGAATCCAAAATTAAGGATGAGTGTTAGATTAATTGCTTCTCTTTCTTTAAGAAAATGTAAAGCGTTCCGGAATATTTCAACCGTTAATATTTTATATAAAAATAAGACTTTCTTAAAAGGCAAAAGTTCTTTATATATGCACAATGATATAACAACATTCAATGCTTCCAAAGATTTTTTTCGTACAAAATATACAAAAAAATCTTCACATATGAAAGATGAAGACAGTGACGAAGAAGATAAAAATGAAAATATTTTTGCAGATGAACAAGATTCTAAAATTGTTAAAACGAAATTGAATTCTCTGCGGACAGACCTAATATTAAAAGCAGGATTAGGAATAGCCAGGAAGTAATTACAATAATTGTTTTTCAACCGATTTTAGTAGTAGGTACCCTACATAATTATCTCTTTTAGTAAAGTTGAGACTTATTTTTATGAAAGCAAGATACGAGTTAATGGAAAAAAAATATTGAAAAAAAGTGCTCAAGTAAGGTTCGAGTAGTTCTCTATAATTAAAATATAATAAAAATAAACATATATAATTTGTATTACAGTTGAATATTAACGACGAAGTGGATATTATTAAAGGCTTCAGTCAAACGAATCCATCTCATTTACTTGTGTCAAGAGTCAAAATCTTGTCAGTAGAAGACCGCGAGGTAGAATTGTTTGTGGCTATGAGAAGATATAAAAGTTTGGTTATTGAAAATTATGAAGGTTCAAATGCTTACAAATCTTCTGAAACACCATTATAAAATTTTGCCAAAATTGACAAATTATTTTCAAAGCGCAGCAAAATTTATTAAACTTTAAGTAGATTATTTTATAAAAAAATATATTAAAAAATTTTATTTGAAATTAATTTTTTGTGTTTATTATATTTAAGTATTTTTTATATTGATATCAAACAATTATAAAACTTATACAATAACTAACTATAATTTACTTTTAACTTTTGGAAAAATTTGCATTTACATGTAAATGTCTCTTTCAAAGTGTAGCGTTGTTACAAATAAGCGCTAACATAACAATATGGAATTGAATAGAAAAAATGAATAATTATGTAAGTTCAACTTCACAAAAAAAAAAAATCTAAATCTTGTGTTATATAGGTAACACATTAATTACGTATTATTATTCCTTATTAACTTCGCTATCCCACAATAATACACTACGTTTTCTAGATGTGATTCTTTGTTCTCGATGCATTTGCTGTATTTTCTGAAAGTGCTGCAGCAGCTCATCAAAATCAATTTGGCTTTGACTTTGAATAGATAATTCATCTTTCCTAAATTTTTGAAAGCAAATGAAATTTTACAATGTGTGTATGAATATTTTAAAAACTAAAATTAATTTTTTCTTACAATGGCGATTGACCCCAATAATTTGGAACGCACTGCAATCGATTTTTTAAAGACATAAATGCATCTGTTTGAGGCATAAGCATTAATATACCAAACAAAGCATGAGCTAGATGCTGAGCATCCGCACATTGATTTGATTTCGAAACCAAAACCAATCTAAGAGCTACGTACAAAAAAAAAATTGATACATACATATGTATGTATATATTTGGTTTGTATATTGAAAGAAATTAACTTACAAGCAAAAATAGGAGATTCTATTAACTGAACCAATTTATCTAGTTCTGTTAAAAATTCTACAGTAATTTCTATTTTTCCACTGCAATTTTTTTAAAAAAGTTTGGTTTGTTATATTTATAATATTAATACATACATATTTTAAATAAATAACTTACAATAAAACCACCAAATCCGAGACATGTTGATAACTTTGAGCCAATAATCCTAAGGAAAGAACTGATATTGGACAATGTGCCCAACTTTTGTATAAACACTTAAACAATGATGCTGAATTTGAATTTCGAATATCCCTTAAAGATTGCCTTAAATCAAAAAGTTCCGACGATGTAAGCAAGATCATATTAAGCGATCGAACCATTGTCGAAGCAAATTTTATGTTTGTTTTTTCTTCAGCGATTATTTCAGCAAATGTCCGATAAATATATTCAGCGTTTAAATGAACACATAACTGTCTATTTGTTTTTTTTTTTAATTATAAAAATAAATATATATATAAATACAAAACGAGAGCAATCAAAATATATATAACTTTTTTGTAGTACAAGAAAAAATTAATTGGGGTGGAATGGAAGTAAAAGAATAATGTAAAAGAAATGAAAGTAGAAGGCTGAACACTTATTTTTCAATCAAAATGAAGCCTATTTATGTTATTTAGTCATTTTGAAAGATGAGTAACGATCGATATTACAAAATACAAATGATCGCTTTATTATTTACCTTATTATCAAACTGCCACGGTTTTCCAAGAACTGCTTTTCAGAGTGAAATAAATTTGATAACGAAAGTAAAAATTTTCTGTAGTGGGTTTTGTTAAAGTCCCCGCTTTCTAAAATACTTATCAAATCAATAATTAAACTTTTGACGGACTTACTTTATACCGTTTATATGCGTTGAATTTACTATTTCAGCAAGAACTGTTAAACCTTGAAGTACCACCTCATCTGAGCTGTCAGATAAAATATTTAATAGTACTGGAAACAGATGAGTAGCGTGAGAGCACATCTAAGGAAATTTTTTATTTTTCGTAAAACTTTCATAAATACTTATTATACATGCGTTTTGTACCTCACTTTGAATTTCGGTTAAAAGATGATGTATCCATTTAAGTACAGCAACTTTGGTATGAACGGAGTTGTGGGTGAGGTACTGTCGCAATACTTCCATTACTGAACCTAGATCGATCTTTTTAATATTTTCTTTTTTGCTTTCTCGTGTTGATAATAATTCTAACATTGATTTGTTAACAGCGAGAGCACAGTCCCGTATATCTAAAATGTATTTAGTACAAGTACTTACACTAAATCAGCTTACTTTTAAAATAATTTATCGCAACATTAAATACTTTTTTTTGATTCTCCTTCATAAGCTAAACAAGGAAGTATTGCTGTAAATATTCCGCTATAATAAGGGATCATTTCTGGACCAAATATCGAAATAAATTCTTTAATCCAGTTAATTGCTGTTGACTTTACAAAAGAATTGAAAAACTTGAAAATTAAAATGTTTAAATTATTTCCTAACCTGTATAAGTTCGTTTGTAGACTGGGCATGACCAATTAAACAAATAAGTATTTCCTTTATTTTAACAGAAGATGGATCTTGTCTAATAGATTTTAAGAACTGGGCTAATAAGGTTTCACACCTAACATTGTTAATAAAATAATAGTGGTTATTTCCACATAAATTTATCTAATACAAAATCTATAAACTTACATTCTGTGAATTTCTATCATACTATCTTCTAGCATTAAAAATAGTCCATCTAATATATCGGTCAAGTACGTTACCATGTTAATCTCAGGAACAGCATTTAAAACAGATATCCAGGAAATAACATATTGTCGTCCAAAAGAAGATTTTATGTATACCCGTTCGCGTAATAATGGTATGAATTGATTTAAATTAAACAAGGAAGATGATTCGGTAACAATATCCTTAAATATTACATGTAATTTTTATTTTATAAATGCAAAATTTTATTATAAATTACATTTGTCTTACCTTTAAAAGTCTATCTAACAATTCACTGCCATCTTTTACAGCTTGATCAGGATCTGTTACTAATCTAAGCAAAGCTTGGAATATATCAGGAAATAGTGGAATGATTGCTGTTCTTGCAACCTTGACTACATTATAAAGAGACTCGCAAGCAAAATAACGTACTCGTAAATCAGCATCAGCTAAACAGGTAATTATGGGTGGAACAAGTTCGTTGATATATTTTTCTGAATCCTAAAATACGATTTGCAAAGTTAATTTTTCAAGTAAGTGTGGTTTTATTACTTTTCCGAGACCTAAGCTTGTTGCAGCAAGTCCTATTAAGCCACCTTTTCGACGGTTAGGATCTCTAGAAGTCGCAAAATTATTTGCCAAGACTTCAATTAATTTCTTTATTTGATTAACATTTTTTTTGTTATTTAGTTCTACAACAGTTCTAAAAAAATTTTAACAAAATAAGACTATAACGGTTTCCGCTGGATTTATGTATATTGGATCTTACTTTTCAATTTCTCCAGCGGCAAGTTTTCGTTTGTCGTACATTTTATCCCCAAGAGCTTTTGCACATGATTCACTGAGTGGATAATACGGTGAATCCATACTTTCTAAAGCATGCAATAGAGCTGAAATAATTTATATTTAAATTAAACGCAGAAATTATACTAACAAGAAAATTAAGTTGAAGTTCCTCAAAATTAATTTATCAAAACATTAAGCAGAAACACCCCAAATAGATTGAGTTGAATATTAAGTATAAGAATAAGAAATATAAGAACAAAAATCTAATGCATAACAAGAATCAGTTGTCAAATTTGTATGACGTTTTAAGTTATTAGTGTGATGTTTGTGTTATTTATTATACATGCATATATATATGTACGTATTCCAACAACTTTTGACATGTTTTTGTATGAATACACTGATTATATTTCATCCTCCTAGTTTATGACTTGCTCAACTACCAAAAAAAATTTCCTACCACTAATTTGAGCAAGTAATTTGATATAATTTGACATCTTGAACAAATTATAGAACCAAACAAAAATTTTAACATTTTTTATTGAAAAAAAAATTAAAGATATTTCCGTTACAGTGAGTAATAATTCTTGTTGAAGGAGAAACTAATTATTTTTTGCTAAGATAACTGACCTAAAATTTAAAAAATTTAAAAAACGAATAATCTTATTAAAAAAATGAAATATCTATTAAAAAAGTTTTAAAGTTTTGATTTGAAAGTGTTGCGGGTGGCCCGTTTTGCATAAACGCGAATTGAAAAATTGAAATTAACAAATTAATATATGTAAAATGCTTGTCAGCTAATAATTTTTATTTTTTGATATTAAAATAAATCTGATGTGTAAATGCTTTAGATTTAATCGTATATTAAATCGTAGATTTAGTCTGATGTGTAAGTGGCATCTTTGGTAAGTACAGTTTATTTTTAATAAATAATTTGAAATTTGATGATTACTTCGTTTTTTTAACTTTTTCTGTTGCTCTATTTTTTTTTGCGAAAAGTAACGCCAGACAGACCTATTATTTCCAATTTTTATAGAATGTATATACGCAGTTTATAAGTTTTATGTCCACATTATATTACGTTGCCATTCCTGTTGCATAACTAAAAAATTAATTATATAAGACACGATATAAGCTTAAATCTACGATAAAGAATGATGATTGTTTACATATCCGAATGCTATATATCAAATTGCTCCAAAAATTAAACAAAATAAAAATCAGCTGATCATTGATCAAAATTCTTGCAAAAAATTGTCTTGAAATTTTTGTCACATCAAGATAATTTATATTATTTGACGTCAGATAAAGAGTTATATCAAATAGTGCTTACATATACGACTTTCATCAGACTTTTGATTTTGTAAAAATTTTGTCGTTTATGCAAACTGTAACAAATTTCAACTAAAATCGAAACTAGATAACAATTAAGTGTTGTACTCACAAAACTAAGTATTTTATTTCACTCCTTTTTATTTAAGTTTGGTTCATTAACTTTTTTTAGTGGCAGCCCTGGTAAAAACCTTATAATATTTATTATGTTTAAAGCAACCCTACTTCAAGCAGAATATAATATTTTATACCTGGCTGTATTATGCTAAGTTTTTTATTTACATGAAAATTGAAAATTAACCTATTTTAAAATAAAATAAAAAAAAGAATGGCAGTAACAAAAGGTAACTTTCTATAAGAAATCGTATAATCTTTTATAATTTTGCTTTAAATAACCAGAAATGGAGTCTTCACAAGATTGGAATTTCGGTTGGACAGATTGCATAAATAAAGAATTAGCAAATGACAAATTTAAGAAGACTTTGACTAGAAAACGAAAAATTGAATGCAACTCCAGTATTGAAGAAGAATTCAAGGAGAAGAAGGCCAATGTTGTGAAAACAGAATCAAAGTGTAAAAGCATGGAGGCAAGCCATCGTGGACTAAGAATAAAACCGTCAGTCCAAGACCTAAGCACGCAAAAGGTTTTGAAAAAAATTGCTACTAAGGGTGTAGTGCATTTTTTTAATGCTGTTAAGTCCCAACAGAAAATGGTGGAGGCTAAAATGGAAAACGAACGAACATTTGCGCAAAGGGAAGATTTTAAGTTAAAAAATATTGACAAAACCAAATTTTTAGATATTTTATTAGGAACACCAAAATCAGAATTAGTTCGATAATTTCTATATATGTATATCTCTTTTATGTATGAATTTTTAATAAAAATGATTGTTATAAAAGGAAAAAAATTTATTAGTTTTCTAATTCATTTTATTACTTTTCGGTGAAAAGCTTTGTACGTTTTGTCAATTTTATTTCAAATCGTTGTTTAATAATACAACAGTATTATTAAAATCGATAAGATGGATGTATCCGCATATATATACGATAAATTTTTATATGCAAACTTTACCGGTTCTATGCACAAGTACAGGAAAAGTTGAAATAAATATATTCCATTCAGGCGTTTAAAAATAAAAAAGATTTATTGTAAAATATGAACTAATAAGATACACTAGGATATGATGACAATTTACACAATTGCAGCTGTATTTGGTGCAATTTTCTGTTGTAAAAGCTTCCCATACCCTCCTCTTCCAGCATCGTAATCAGTTCGATATTCATCACGAACTTGTCCACCCGATTTTCCTCTACCATACTGGCGGCCTTCAATAAAACCAGCATCCCAATCAACTCGAATCAACCGATCATCAAGTCTTGTCCCATTAACATATCTAAGAGCAAATTGACAACTTAATGAAGTATTAAATATATCAAGATAAGTATAAATGCATACCTCATGCAAAATTCAGCTTCATTTCGAGTATAATATTCAACAAAACAAAACCCACAAGGGGTTTTTTTGTACTTATCAAGGCCCATTACTATTCTTCTTACATCTCCACATCGCGAAAAAAGTTCATTTATTTGCTCTTCCGTGGTGTAAAACGATAAATTTCCTACATATAATGTACTTGTATCTTTAAGAAGCTTTTCTTGCTCGTTCCTTGAACCCTGAAAAATTTAATTTTAAAATAGTTTTAAAATAAATTTTAAGTACACTTACTTTGAAATGCTGATCGCGATATGAACTTAGTTCTATCGAATTTGCAGACATAATTAGAGTTTTTATCTCATTTAAAATTTAGCTATAATACAAATCACATACTCCACAAAGAATAAATTTACTATTTAGTTTTATTTACTGTTTGAATCTAGCAGGGATGAGTAAAATCAATTGCATTAATTAAAAACACATTTAAATCGATAAATGAAAACGAACGTACCATGTTATGTCAAGAAACGTGTACCTAACATAGTATTTTCTTTGTTAAGAAAATTTTTTCAATTATGTGATTTGATTAAACTTCGTTGGGCTTTTGTTAATTTGTATTCTTTGGACTTTCTGACCTCCCATTCATCTCCCTTTGTATACCTTTTCATCTAAATTAGAATCTTTTTGACGTAAAAAAAAAATTTTTTTGACACAAAGACATGAACAGTTTCATGTTTTTGTGTCAAAAAGGAGATGAACAGTTTCAAAAAAGCCAATTTTGAAAAATTTGAATACAACCAAAATTCAATGAATTCCAAAATGAAATAAAAATGACTTTTTATACAAGTATATTGAATAAATAAGTAAATAAAAAACTTTACATTTCTTTAATGAAGAATCACAAAATTTGTATTTTCTGTTATTAATTCTTGAATTCATACAAACTACCAAAATATTTGCTGTCAAAACTTAAACAATATAAATCATTTTAGACTTAAACAATATAAATCATTTTGGATTTCTGATTGACAATTTCAAAATCATACTTCAAAGTGGAAATTGATGCAAAATACTAATTCTTAGTGTATCTTGAAGCTAATTGTTTTTAGAATTTTGCAGCGTTGTTAAGATATGTTTGATAATATAGCATTCGTCAAAATCTTAAAAAAATGAGCAAAGTCTGGAAGGTTTTCTTGAAATCAATTTTTTAATATTATATATATAATAGGAAAAGATTTAATTTTAACTTTTGTGATTTTTGCGGCATTGTACGTCTGAATGTATTTGATTGACATGTTTTTGATTTTTGTAGTAAAATACATAATCGAACCAATTGAACGAACTTAATGTGTTGTTAAAAATTCATAAATTAAAAAGTTTGCTTTCTGAAATAGAAAAAAAAATGTAACTTTAAATAATTTATCTAATCTAAATCCATTTTTTTTGGAAACATGATAGAAATTAGCGCTAAACTTATAAGAAAAGAAAATGCTGCTTATGTTACTGGTGAGAAAGTAGAGTGCTTTATTGAGCTGAATAATATTTCAAGTACCCTAAATGGGACGTAAGTATTTAATGTATTGTGTATTTAAGAGTATTTATCTTTTACTTTCCCTATCATTTTAACAAATATAGTAAACCCGAAATAATTTTTAATAGTTGGTTTAAATTGATAGAGAAATAGATGCATGCATAGTTTGAAGTAATATTTGTTGAAAAGGGGATAGATTCTACAACTAAACTTAATATCATACATATAAATTTTTAAAATTGAATACAGAAAACTTTCATTTTAGAAATGATTTTGAGCATTTGGCTTGGGGTTCCGTGCAGATACATTGTTACAAATGTACGAACTCGAAAACTGAGGATGATTTTGATTATCAAAATGTGACTGCTTTGGGAAATATGAACTCTCATGGAAATCTAATTACGTCAACTAAAGCGAAAATTTTGTTTTGTGATTTAAAACTAAAAATTGGGGAAAACAAAAAATGTATGTGTATTTTTTTTATAAATATACAAACATGTACATATATACATAAACAATTACCTATCTACATACTTCTTATTCTTACAATAATTTCGTGTTAAACACTAATAAAAACACTCTAATTATATTGTAGACAGAAAATATCACAGATTTTAAACAAGTTTCTTAATTTTAAAGACTTTTTTAGCGAATTTATACCAAGAAGTGGCCCTCCAACTTATCGCGGGTATAACATCAATTATTTTTACAAACTGGTAATTGCAACACAACGAGTAAAATCTAAAGTAAATGTTCTCGCAGTTCCATTTAGAGTATTGCCTGTTTCTATTATTGCTAAACGTGAAGAATATACTTCAGTAGAAACACAAGAAAATTTCAAACCAACAAACCCATTCTTAGATAAAAATGAAGTCACTGAGTTGGAACTTTCCTGGAACCATTTAACTGTAAGATATATTCTGAATTTCTAATTTTTAAATTATAATTTTTCTATTATTTATTACTTTTTTTAAAAAGAATTTAACAGCCCGTCGTATGCCAAAATTTTACAAAATTACGAACAAAAGGGGATACGTTGGTCGATTTTGCCTTTTCAAAAACGATTTTAAATTGGGAGAAGATATTGTTGGCACAATGGATTTTACAGAATGTGAAGTTCGCTGCGTTCAATTTTCCGTTAAATTACAACGTGAAGAATTACTTATTTCCAATAAACCGAAAAAACTAGAAAATTGGGAAAACCAGAACGTACAAGAACATTCCCAGAATACGTTTTCTGGTCCTGGAAAGTTAACAACTTACACAAATCATCATGAATTTTGTTTATCTATGATTCAAACTCAAATGATAATTCCAATTCCTTTGACTGTAACCCCAACTTTTAATACAAAGGATGTTGATGTACGATGGAGATTGCACTTTGAATTTGTTACAAGTAATATGATAGGAACTGAAAATTCGAATTATGAAGACAACTGGATTGCGCCAAGTGATATACCAGTTGAAACAATGATTTGGGATTTGCCTATTACAATATGGAGTACATCGCCCCTTCAAATATGGACTCCACCAAATAAATTTTCTTTAATTTTAAAGTAGTGTGGCGACAGTTTTGGTAATTACAAAGTACAATGAATGGGTTTTTGAAAAAAACTGGAATGTTTTTTGTCCTGATTATGTAAAAATAAAGACATAAAAACTAATTTTAGTTGTTTTTTATAAAAATCTAAATACGCACATACATATCAAAATAATTTCATACATGATCAGAATATGTACATACGTAATCAGAATAACATACCTTCAAAATGGACTGAATTTCTTCACATTTCTTAATATTAGCACATACGAACCAAACGCATTAATTCTGCAGGTTAATTAAGTGTAATACCTAAAGTTCTTCAAGTTTTGGTAAAATCCTGTATTTTAAAAATCTTTTTTTGCTTTATATTTTTACCCTAGATTTGAAAGTATCAATCGCGTGGTTATTCTTTCTTGAATTTTATAGGACAGAACATTAAAAGTCAATGTTCAATAACAAAGAATTTTTGTGGATTGAACAAAAATGTATAACATATATCTCAGTCATTACGATTTTCGATTGAATAATTCTTCGTTTCTCTAAAATTCTTTATTAATTAAAGTTATAAAAAAAGCAATACGGCAATAATCAAATTTATTGTTTTAAACTTAATAGATTTATACAATATGACTCAATGTCAAAAGGTGCCAACATATTTTTTATACACCTGAATTATACATCTTGAATAGCACCTCTCTTTGACTCGTTACGTTCCTCACCAATAAAAGATGTTTCGTCAGAAGGAAAAAGTATTTCCGTGTTGGGTTTAATATCCTGGTCAGAATTTGTTATCTCCTTTGCTTCTTGTACAGATTTAGTAATTTGAGATTGTAGTCGGGATGATTGACCATTTGAGGACATAAATTGAGATGATCCTGAGCTTCGCGATTTTTGAAAATCTTCTAAAGGTATTTCTTCAGATCTGAAAATATAATTCCATTAAAATAATGTCGATATTACAATTTTTTAAGCATCTGATAAATTTATTCAATCTTGGCTTTTGAAATATGTATAGAGCTATGTAAATCTTCTATTATAGAAATAAAGGTAGGGAAGAATAAGGCATATTTTCAAAAAGTTTGTATAGAAGCATAATAATATTAAAGTTTGTATAGCCTTATAATAATTATTAAAAATAAAAAAAAAAATCGATCATATTGATAAATTAAATTTCGACACAACCAGTCTCAAAATATATAAAAAAAATATAATAATAATTTTGTGTATTTACAAAATGAAAATATCTACGCAAATATGTACATATAGTATTTATAACACTTACCTTTCGAGATTTCCATTGGCTACAATTTGCACTCGACTCACGCCCCTATTAAGAGTTTTACAGTTTCTTCCTAAAGCTGCTGCAAAACCAGGGCCACTTGAAATGGAGAAAAGTTGCGTGTGTCCCCTAGCTAAAACTTTTTCAGATGTATTGTAAGCCAAAGAATCGACTCCATGAATAGGTATTTCTAATAACTGGGCTATTTGATACATTTTTTTTTGTCGTGCTTTGCTACGACCCTATTAAAAATTTAAAGTTAATTATTTTCATTTCGCGTTAATTACTCAAGGAGTTCAACCTTAATTAAACGTTGTTTTGATGCCATACATCTTATATGGTCGTCAAATACAAATTTTACGTCTAATATTGGGGATTGACTGTGTGTGGCTCCTTTGCTTTGGACAGTTATATGTAAACACCGCGAATCTTCCTTATCATTTGAAACTTCAATATCTTGTAAAAAACCGACAAATTTAGCTACTCCCCAACCTAATCTTTTTGCATCAGGTTCCACCAATATAAATTGAAGATTGTCTATGACAAGAAATCTTCTTTGTTTAGTAAGATTTTTATTTACAACTGTACAACTAATCAAATCTTTATTATCTGTAAAATTTAAAAAATGTTATTACTTTGTGAATAATTTATGAAAAGCTTGTATTACTTAAATCTAAAACGTTGTTAATTTCAACGCAATTCGAAAAATTTGTTAAGGGAAGTGAGTTTTCTGTTTCATTTAAATACTTTTGACATGTTTTTCTCAAGAGGAAGAATATTCTAATTGCTTTCCTTGCTTTTTCTACTTCATCAACAGGTAAACGTCGTGAGAGCGGCACCCCAGCCATTGGTGCTTCGGTTGGTTGCATTAATATGCTTGGATCCATGCAAAGGAATTCAACATTTAATGTTGACTTTTTAATATCATTATATTCGTTCTCAAAAAGATCTAAAAATATATCCTCGGATTTATAAAAATTGTAAAGTATTTTCATGGATTGATTTTTGGCCGATATTAAAGATGATTGCTGATTATTATTTATGCAATGATCTTTTGTAAATGGTTTAGTTAAATAAAGAAGTAAATTCAATGAAATTTCTAGAGTTATTAAACGAACACGATTTGCTGAAAAGAAGGAATGTAATTATTAGAAAATTTTGGTTATAAATTAAAAAAATCATACATTGTTTGCTAGAAAGGATAATGATATGGAGAAGCTTATCAATCAATGTCGTTTTATAATTAGTTGAATTGTTTTGTTCGTTTTTACTCAAAGCATCTTCCAATAAATCAACACTGCCACCTAAAAAGAAAGACGCCATAAAAAATATCATAATACACATTTGAATTATGTTACAAGAACTTAAGTTATTTAAATTGTCGAGGACTATTGTTTTTCTATTTTATTATGCTGTTACATTAAAACTAAAATGTAGATAATTCATGAATATGAATGAAATAGGTTTTTAAAAACGCTTTAACCGAAAATTTGCTTTAAATAAAATAATATGGCAATATATGGATGAAATATATTTGCTACAAACCTTTATTATAAGCCAAAGCGTAAAGTAAGCACAAGCTCATGAGAGCTAAATAATCGTTTTCTGTACAATTTAAAGAAGATAAAACTAAATCCAAGTAAGGGCGTTGCTTGTCCACATGTATATCACTTGACGTAGTTTTAATTTTTTGCTTTTCTTCATCTGTAATATTAATCTTTTGAATATCAAAAGAGTATTCTGATTTATTTATACGGCTGGGGTTTTCAAAGTTACACGGGAAAATAGCTGTTTCAAATTCTCTTTCAAAACTTTCTTGTTGTTGCGAGAAGCCTGAAGCGACATTTTCCTTTTTGTTAAATGACATATTTAAAATTTTGGAGGATCCGTCTTTAAACAAATCGTAATCACCATTTAACAAAAGCCAAGCTAATGAATGTACCAATGGGGCGTGGGTTATTACTAAAAATACCAATGATAACAAATAAATTGAAACTACAGGAGATATTCTGGGATTTTCAGCTTCTTGGGCATCAATATTAACTTCCTTTTTAAGAATTGTTGCTAAATTTTTTGTAACTTCTGCGATTGACTTGTCTACCGCAGGCGTCAGAGAAAATATATAAAGTGGGACGAATAACTTATGTAATAAGTGAGCTGTTAAAACAGCATTTAAATCGGTAATTTCTAAATGAAGAATATCGTTTAGATAATGTAAGTGATCCAAATGCTCCGCAACCAAATTTGACAGTTTCCGTTGCATTTGTTGACTACAAAAAATAAAAATGCTTAGTGCTTAAGTAGTTTAATTTTTTTGGAAATAGCTTACTCGCCAATGTTTTTTACACAACAATCTAATTCTACGATATGTTTTCCAATAAACCAAACTAAGTTACTAAAATAAGGAGCAGCAGTTCTAGAAACATTATTCATTAGTTTTTTTTTATTTTGCATGTGTATTTTTTTTCTACTTACTTGTCTCTTATAAACTGGAGCATACTCGTATTTTGTATTCTATACACATTAAGAGTGATTGTTCTTACGGCTATTCTGACCATTGATTCGGGGTGATTAAAAAATTTGATAGCTTCGGTATATAACGGAAAATCATTTGTGTGCTAAACATTAATTTAAATAATTATGATAAAAGTTAATGATTTATTGTGTTTCAAAACATTACCTCATTGAAAAAGAAGTGTATCGTATGAATATTTAGTTTCAAGCTTAAAGTTTTCAAAAAAAGTATGTAATAACCCATCACGTCTTCGTCAGAGAAATCAAACTTATGAACAATTATGGAATTTACATGATTATTACTAAGCAAATAATCTATAAATTCATTGAAGTAGTAATAAAAAAAAATTATTAAAAAAAAAATTATAATCATTTATTTAACTCACATAGTGATGTCTCGTTCCTTATATTTTCAAAAAGTATGTTTAAGGTTTGCAATAATTGAACGCAAACAAAGCTTGACCCACCATTTTTTTGCCTCATTATGTGTAAAAAATATGAGAGCATATTTTTCTCTAAGAAAAAACTGAAATATTTTTTTATTTAGTTTTTTAACACCTACATACATATTATTCCTGGACAAAAATAGGAAAACTTACTCAAATACAGAGGAATCATGTTGATCTCCCCAAATTAATATTTCGGCTATACATCTTAAAGATTCCACAAGTAGACCACGATTGTTTTCAGAAACCATTGCATTTCTTTCTAAAACGCTATACAAATATTTTAGGTGATCTAAGGACAGACGGTTTTTTGGACGATTCCTTTAATATAAAATAATTAGTCTAATTAAGAGTAATTTGTTGATCATACCAGTTAGTCCCAAACCAACTTCTGCTGCGCAGCATTTTTTTGGAAATGTACAGAGCAAGAATTACAAATTAGAAAAACAATTGATAAACTTATAGTAAAAATAATAATCTTTTTATAAAAATATCCGTGCAAATATTTCCTGGATGTTATAGCAATATGACATCTCTTGTTTTTATTTCTCTAATTTTTTTTTTCAATAATATTTGACGTTTTCATCTTTACATTAAGCTACGTTTATACAATCAGCTGACTGTCACCTTCTGCAAAAACACCATTCAGCGCATCAAAATCAATTAGAATAGCCTTTTTGAGCGAGCAGATCGTAAACTGAAGTAACTGTTAACCAGTTTTGAAGGTTAATGCTCTCGCAGAACCAAAAGGACAATATATTCGATTTTAAAAGTTGGGCTGAATGTTTTTTTTCTGCAAAAGTGACGCTCAAACAATCCATGTTCTCCCACTCTTAAGGTTCGATTATTTTTGTCTTGGACAAAAAATGGTTCTTGTGGTTGGCAGTAATCTTTCCTTCGCAAAAAACCTTCATTTAGCTCATTTAATTATAAAGGCTTGTTTGCAAGAAATGGGTTTGATTTTAGAGGCATTTTTGTAAGAAAAAACCGCAAAACCTTTTGTGGGAAGTGAACATTAACCTCGATTTATATTATAAATTGTACTTGATTTGATTATACAGTGATAGTTCATACAATACATGCATTGACGTCAAGCAGAGGAAAATCCACATATCGTAAACACATGATTGTTTGAAATAAATAGAAACCCATGAGAGACTGGTGTCAAACGTTGATAAGTGAGTTTCTATAGTTTTATGTTTTAAATGCTTTAATCATTAGTCCTCCGCAGCTGCTCTACAGCAATATATAGGAAATATACATATGTGAATCGGAAAATCACAGAAAAAAAGTCTATAAGAAAATAGTTTAATTCAGTTCAGAATTTAGGTTAAAAGCTTAGTTTATATTTAATATAAAATTATCATCTTATAAAACTGTGATCTGGGCCAACATTTTAAAATAAATTTTCTTTAAATGACTTCAATCATAAAGTTGCAAGTCCTCTCTGGGGCCATGGATGAATCTCCCCCATGCTACATTTTACAAGTAGATGAAGTTCGCATTCTATTAGATTGTGGTTGGGATGAAAAGTTTGATCCGAATTTTATTAAAGAACTGAAAAGGTTTTTGTTTTTTTTTTTTTACATCTAATCGCATAATTTTATATATTCTAATTTACAGGCATGTTAATTCAATTGATGCTGTGTTGTTATCTTATCCAGATGTATCTCATTTAGGGGCCCTTCCTTACATCGTTGGAAAATTAGGTCTTAATTGCCCTATTTATGCTACCATACCGGTGTACAAAATGGGACAAATGTTTATGTATGATTTATATTTATCGCACTATAACATGTATGATTTTAACTTGTTTTCGTTGGATGATGTTGATGCGGCTTTTGATAAAATTGTACAATTAAAATATAACCAGACAGTTTCTATGAAAGGTACCTACATAGCTTAAACATTATTTCGACTAAGTTTTATAAAACAAATGATATTTAGGCAAAGGTTATGGTATTACAATAACTCCCTTACCAGCGGGTCATATGATTGGTGGAACTATTTGGAAAATTGTCAAGATTGGTGAAGAAGATATAATATATGCTGTCGATTTCAATCATAAAAAAGAACGCCATTTGAATGGTTGCGAACTTGAAAAATTACAAAGACCTTCATTATTAATAACTGATTGTTTTAACGTAAAATATCAACAAGCTAGACGACGTGCAAGAGATGAAAAATTAATGACCAACATCTTACAAACTATGAGAAATAGTGGAAATGTGCTGGTAGCTGTCGATACAGCTGGACGTATATTGGAGATTGCTCATATGTTAGATCAACTTTGGAAAAATAAGGATTCCGGTTTAATAGCATATTCGTTAGCTTTTTTAACAAATGTTAGTTACAACACAGTAGAATTTGCCAAATCTCAAATTGAATGGATGAGTGACAAATTAATGAAAAATTTTGAAGGAGCACGGAATAATCCTTTTCAATTCAAACATATAAATCTGTGTCATAATTTGACTGACTTAACCAAAGTTCCGAGTCCAAAAGTAGTTTTAGCTAGTATGCCGGATTTAGAGAGCGGATTCGCAAGAGAATTGTTTGTGCAATGGTCAGGCAATCCCAACAATAGTATAATTTTCACTACAAGGTAATTTGAGTGCGTCTAAAAGTGAAGCCAAAATGATTTTTTTTATAATTGAAATTTATAGACCTTCACCAGGCACTCTAGCAAGAGATTTAATAGAAAATGGAGGTAATGGACGCAAAATTGAGGTTGATGTTCGCAAACGTGTAGAGCTGGAAGGTATAGAACTAGAAGAATACTTGCAAACAAGAGGAAATAAACTAAATCAACCAGATAAAAATGACGCACTAGAAGACTCTTCAGATTCGGAATATGATTTAGAAATGAATGTTATAACAGGAAAACACGATATTGTTTTGAAACCAGACACAAAAGCTCCTTTGGGATTTTTCAAATCGAATAGAAAACACGTTGTTTTTCCGTTTTTGGAAGAAAAGTTTAAATCAGATGAGTATGGTGAAATAATTAACTTGGATGAATATAGAATTGTTGATATTTCAACTGAACCTCCTACCGAAAATCCACAAACTTTTACAAATGAAGTATCGGAAAGTATGGAGAAGGGCGAAGATTGTAAGAAAATTAAAACAAATTTGTTCAATAAAAACCTATAGACAAATTTTTTAGATAATGTTAATCATGAAAAACCAACAAAATGTGTAAGCAGCAGAAAATTAATTGAAGTTAATGCACAGATTCAATACATAGATTTTGAAGGTCGTTCAGATGGTGAGTCCATTCTCAAAATTCTCTCACAACTTAGACCTCGACGTGTCATAATTGTAAGGGGAATGAAACAAAGTGTTGAAACAATATTAAAACATTGTGAAATAAACATAGGTGCAAAGGTGTTTGCCCCAAGAAAAGGAGAAATGGTGGATGCCACTACTGAGGCATATATTTACCAAATTCGTTTGACAGAAAACCTTGTATCTCGATTACAATTTCAAAAAGCAAAGGACGCAGAGGTAGCTTGGCTAGATGCTGAGATCGGGGTTCGTAAAAAATTTGTAGAAGAATTGCCTGTTGAAAATGATGACAATGATATGCAAATAGAGCAAACAGATGGAAATAAAAATATTTTAACTTTAGACCCTTTGGAAGCTGATGAAATACCTATACATAATGCAGTTTTCATTAATGAGCTTAGGCTTTTTGATTTTAAACAGGTTCTTCTAAAAAATAATATCAATTCAGAATTTTCTAGTGGTGTTTTGTGGTGTAACAATGGAAATATAGCTATAAGAAGATTGGACGCCGGACGAGTTGCTGTTGAAGGCTGTTTGTGTGAGGATTATTATAAAATAAGAGACCTTTTATATCAGCAATACGCTATTGTTTAATAGTTTGATTGAAAGTATCAAAAATGTATGCCGTAATATTCTAAATGAACATGCTTATTCGTATTAAAACATAACTTTTCGAAAATAATTTATATTTTAGCTGTATTTTTTTATGATAATAGTAATAATTAAAATTAAGTAAAGAAAATTATAATCTTTTATTAATCTATATGATAACTTAATATTTTTCCAAAAACTTCAATTTTGACATTTAGTGATCTCACACTTTTTAAGTTCCTACGACAACTTATTTTTCCTGAAATGATTTCTCCTTTGGTCACATTTACTTTTGTATCTAAGTAAAAAACTGATTGCTTCCAATGTGTCGGTTTACACTTGGGTGACGTGGAAAGTGTTATGGGGACAGGAAATTCAAAAAATGTATCAAAAAAACCTACAAAGGAAGTTAAAACACCGTTCTTTATACATTTCAAGTTAAAATTATAATCAAAATTGGAGTAGTTTAGAGAAACTGTGTTCAAATCGTAATTGACAATGCAGTTTTCTTCAGTGAGAATATAGTCAGGATCACAAATTTCGAACGAAGGTTCTTGAATTACTTCAGCTTTTAAGCAAGACATATTAAATCCATAAACAGAATCCCAAAATGTAATATAGTTGTCATAGCGGTTTTCATTTCCATATCCTAATAAACTTATAGTGCATTTATTTGGCATTAATATTCCATTAGGTTTTAAATATTTATCCCTTCCATATATGATAGAATCAAGCATTCCTTCAAAAAAGAGAAAATATCCCATCCACTCTGACACTATGATATCATATTTTGGCTCTGGTAGCACTGTATCTTCAATTTTGCCCTTAATTAGTGAAATATTTTGAAAATTATTTTCCCTAAAATTGATATACTATATTAATTAAATAGCCTACATATAAAATTAGTTTTAATTCAACTTTATTATGCCCATAGCGTGATATATTATTTCTGAGTTATCTATTCCAACGACATTTTTTGCTCCAGCTAACGAAGCGAACATGGAAAGAATTGCAGTTCCACATCCAATATCTAAAACAATTTTATCTTTTATGGAAGATTTGTTCATTAAAAATGCGTTACGATAAGCTTCTGTACGAACTGTATCCTGTAAAAAATTTAATAATTTTAATATTCCATGTAAAATTTAGCTATTATTTACGGAAAGCATCTCATGATGAATATTGAAATGTGCGTAACTATCGAAGTAACTTTCTTCACATGAATTATTCATTTTAGCATTTTTCGAATTATCCGATGTAGAGCTATTGCTTATGGAATCGTTTAATATTCTTCGAAATCCGGTCCTTATCTTATGCATGTCTTCAGACGCTTGTTTTAAAAGGACATTTTTCGCTTCAATCTGAAATAACAAGTCAAAATGTTTTTATACGTAGTACTTATTTTATAATCTTGAAAAACATTTTTAAATACTTCTTTAGACATTTGCTCTATCATTTCGTCTTTTGTGAGCACCAGTTGTTTACCATCCAGACTATTAAGCTGTTCAAAATCTGAATATTTAATGATATTGGAATAAAAATTAAAGATATATTTTCCATATGCTAATACCGTAAGTTAGCCATGTTTCATATTTCTGGGGTGTGAGGTATTTTTCATCATTCCACAGCACATTTTCTGATTTATCTATTACACTTGCGTCTACTTTCTGTTTTCTAATATAATTTACCAATTTGATATATGAGTATTGATCCATTTTAAATTTTTGCTTTAACTTAACTAAATCAAGGCCATGTTCAATTCTTAAATGGACAATGCCCTCATCCACATTTTGTAGGGCAGTCTCACAAAAAAGACAAACTGTAGTGTCTTCGTCTAAAAGTTCATCGTCTTCACTGCTAGTATCTTGATAGTCCGCGTTTTCTTCAAAATATATTTAAACATTTTAATTTTTTTCTACACTTCATGCAGTTTTACTTACCGATTTCTGTCATTTTTTACAAAATACAAATAATAATTTTTAATTATTTAAAGAATTTAATGTAATACATATGCTTAATACCAATTTGTTTTTTTCCGAAAATTTATAAATAATAAATACACGTGTCGTTTGATTTAACAAGATTGCCGGTTGTCAGGGTTGACTAAAGCATACCTGTTAGCACGACGACTTTTGTATCGGTTAACATAATGCCATACTTAATTTATCGCTAGACCTAGGGTTCCCACATGTTTGCGTTTGTATCCATTTGCCAAAATAGTGCCTTTGAAAATTTTGCTGAAATATAAATACATTTCTTTCTCCAACTGTAAAGTATTGAAAGACAAAATGCTAATTTTTAAATTGAAAGCTTCTGATTGTTTCTTGTATTCTGAATTATGAGTTGGTATGATGATAGGTGTTCGCTTAAAAAAAATTATTTACCTACAGTAAAAAAAGAAACAGTGGGTTTTCCTTCAGAGGGAAAAACGTATCTCAGCCATTAATGTAAAAGTCGCAGTTACAATAAAACTTTAATCTTAATTATTGCCAAACAGATTAAAAAAAAGTGCAAACATCTTTTTACAAAATGTGTAATTTACGCATTATTCTTGGTTCAACAAACAGAAAATGTTATGGTCCATTAAAAAAGTTACAAAAGCAAGTGTTATGTTAAAAATTTGCGAAACTTTCAAATAAAAAACTCGATGAAACATAACTGATTGTCATTTATATAAAAGTATGTTAGTTTTAAAATGATTTGAATAAATAACAGAATTATCTTTTGTATCGTCAAAGTAAAAAATTAAATAATGCAAAATTGTAAAACGTTTTTTATTTTTACCGTAACTAAAAACGGATCTAAGCTAAAATTTAGATCATTCTAGATTCAGAAACTTGACCCTAAAATAACTAAATATTTAAAAATATAATCATCATCAATGGCTGGACAACCCTGTTTTGGTCTTCAACTGCTGCAATTTTTGCTTCCATGCCGATCTGTTCTTTGCTAAGATTCGCCAATTTCGCACACAGTTTGTTTCTGCATCTTTTTGTATACCGCCTATCCATCTTAATTTATTACGGCTCCTTTTTTTTCAAATCGCATTTTCTATACACTATTTGTTTTGGTGGGTACTTGTTGGTAGCTCGTTCTATGTGGCTCGCCCATCGTTATCTATCGATCTTTATTGCTTGGACTATGTCGCTATGGTCATACATGTCGTACAGTTCTTTATTGTACCGTATTCTCCATATATCGTTCTCATTTACTGCCCCAAAACTTTTTCTAAGAATATTTCTTTCAAAAACTTCAAGTTTGATTTCATCTACTCATTGTCGATGTCTCATTGGCGTACGTCAGCGCTGGTATTATAAGTGTTCGATAGATCTGTAGTTTTGTTTTTCGATCGATAACATTGCTTTTCAAAATTTACCATAGACCATAATAACACCTACTTGCTGCCACAGTCCTCTACGTGGATGTGGTGCTTACGGTTTTTTTACTATTAATATCGACGCCTAGATATTGAAAATTTTTGAAAATTTCGAAATTATGTTCCCCAATTGTAAGGATCTGACCTAGACCACGAACTCCACATTCTCTGCATGTTGTTACCAAAATTTTCTTTTAGCTTTCATTAAATCCATATTTTTAGCCGCCTTATCGTTGTTAATGAAGCTGCTTTTTAACTCTACAATAGATTTTGTTTCTATGTCAACATCATCAGCGTATGCTAGAACATGTACTGATTTATAAAGAATTGTCCCTTTCACATTTATTTTTGGATCTCGTATAACTCTTTCCAAGGCGAGATTAAAGAGCATGCAAGATAGACCATCTCCTTACCTTAACTTTAATGTTTCAAATTTTTGAGATATGTCATTTTGTATCTTGATTCTATTTCGTTCATTTGGCCATGGTGTACTTTACTTAACGTATAAGCTTTGCAGAAATATTGAATTCTCTTATTGTTGCATAGAGACGTTTTTATTATGTAATCATATGCAGATTTAAAGTCTATGAACATATGGTATGTGTAGATGTTATGTTCTCGAGTTTTTCCAAGTACTTGACGCAAGATAAATCCGATGTTGACCTTACAGATTGGAAGCCAGCTTGTTAACTGCCTATAAGTTTCTCAGCAAATGGGCGCAGTTTTTAAGAATGTTTGAAAGAAATTTACAACCCACATTTAAAACTGTTATGCCCCTGTAATTGTCGCAGTTTAATTGTTCTCCTTTTTTATGGAGTGAGCATAATCTGGTATGATCTCATTGCTCCATTTTTCAGAATGAGACGATATACACTTTATAGAAAATCTCCTTCTATATTCTTATAAAACTCAGCAGGCATTTCAGCTAAACCCGGGGATTTGTTCCTATGAAGTTTTTTTTTATAGCGACCTCTAGTGTCGGTGGTTCAATTTCACTTACGTTTTCTGTTGAATTTTTTTGAATATTTACTACGGGATGTACATCTACATTTTTATTTAAAAGTTCATTAAAATGGTACAGCATTTCTAAAATCTGGGACTTATTTGTTAATAGGTGCACATTTTTATTTTTACAATATTTGTTTATTTTTTGATTTATTAGGCACAAAAATAAGTAATTTTAATATGAAATATAAACGAACATTTGTGTGTTGACATTATTTTGAAAAACGCTTAATTCATAATTTTTGTGATATCATCATGTTTCATTTCTCCATTTATGTTATATATTTTCTATTCATATTATGCATGTGCATTTTTTTCCGAGAACGAAGCGAAATTTCCGCCGCAAATTTAACCGAAGACGGTAAAATAGCCTTATAAAATATAGTTAGAAGCTTTTTAAATTTGTTTCGATGTGTTTAACAAAATATTGTACTATTTATTTACATTCGATTTTTCCATCCCGCTGCCGTTTTGTGTACGGAAATCTTGCATAGTTGCCGTTCACTGCTTTGGTTTTGTTTTTGCAATACGTTTGAACAAATTTTTGAATAAATTTAACTAGCCAAAATACTACAGAATCAGATATGTTGGCATGGCTCAAACTTAAATGTCAAAATTTGACACAATTGTGGTTCCCAAGTATTTCTATGTTTTTGTTCTGTAGGTAAAACAGTTTTAAAACCTAGAAAATATTATTTTTCTAATTTATATAAAATATTGACTAGTTAAATTGATTGAAATCGTTTGTTGTGAATTTTCAGCATTTATTGTAAATTTATTTGGAAGTGTATAAGATATTTTAATGTGATTTTGTGCAAAACAAATAATTTGACCAACTTGCTGTTGTGGAAGTTATACATCAAAAAATTATCTGTCTTCCAGCGGTTCACTGAATATAAAATGGCTAAAAATATAATTACAAAAATTGCAGTTTTAAAAAGTATTTAAAATCTTGTTTAAATATATAAAAACCCATAGTTCTAATTTTCTGCTGATTTGTATACAAATCGCAATGTCACGGTTAGCAGATTATTTTGTAATTGTTGGTTACGATCACGAAAAAGAAAGTAGGTTTTGTTACATTTAAATAAAAACTGTGCGTTAATTTTGCATTTTATAGGAAGCGGAGCTAGTAATGGAAAAATATTGCAAAGATTTCCAAAAAAAGATTGGTCAGATACACCATTTATTCAGGGCATCGAATGGGTAAATTCTTATATTGTACACGTAAACGAAATTTTTATGGATTTTTTTTTTATAAAATTGCGGTTTTGTATTGTAATTTGAATAAAATTATTGTATTTATTTATAAAATTTTAAAATCAGTTTAAGACTGCCAGGCACTCTTGAATTATATTTTGAATGTAGATTTTGCTTCTTTTTTTATAAATCCTTTGAATACGAATATTTCCGAAATTAGGGCGATTAAAGAAGAGTGCCTAATTAGAATTTAAAGTTATTTTTTGTAATAAATTTAAGTAGCACAACAATTTTCACTGAATTCGAATTTTAATTTTTTTTGTGAGAAATACATTCATTAATGTTGTAAATTTCATATCAACTTTCACTTGCTGAAAATAAAGATATTTACAGTAGAATAATAAACAAAATTTTTTATTTGCTCGGAACCGTTCCGTGTGGTTTTTTTTTAATTATTTTTTTCTTTTGTAAATTATTCGTATATGAAAATAAGAATAATTTCCTTTATTATTATTCTTATGCCATGATTAATTTTAGTCAAAATTAGAATTAAGATATTTGTAAAAAATTCAATTGGCTATTTATATTGAGTCTTCTTAAAAATTATCGTTTATTAAACCTATGTTAATAATTCATTTATAAAAATTTCAACAATTTATATAAATAGTTTTGCCAACCGTTAGGATGGAGTTTATCAACAGAACGACAGGAACCCAGATTTTTTGTTTCGGTTTTAACTGATATTGATGCTAATCGGCATTATTGTGCTTGCTTATGTTTTAATGAAACTGTCGCTATAAAGCCTAACAAACCAGTTGATGAAGAAGAAGAAAGTATTTCATCGGCGCACTTGCTTGTGTTGGGAGCAACAGCTACAATTAGCCATCATAGTGTTATGTATGCCCCAAAATGTTTGGTTTTGGTATCGAGACTTGATTATACAGAAACATTTCGGGTAAACATTTTTAAATTACATGAACACATATGTATGTATGTAAATGAATTTAATATTTTTTCATATTATTTTTTGTAGAATTGTCTTGGCACTATTTATACTGTTTATATAGAAAACTTGCCATTTTCTTTAGAAACACTTATCGGCAATATCCTTGGATGTATAAAAGTTCCATCGCCAGGAGGACCGCAAGTACGTTTTTCAATAGGTGCAGGAGATAAACAGGCTTTGCAGCCACCGCTGTCAAATACTTTACCTGTAACAGGAACATGTGTTAGCTTTTTGTTCAAGCAACTTGGAATTACAAATGTTCTAGTATTATTTTGGGCTGTTATGACAGAACATAAAATTTTATTTCACTCCAAAAGTTTTTCACGACTAACAGAGAGCTGCAGAGGATTATCCGCTCTAATATATCCGTTTCGGTAAGACATAATTTTTGAAAGCATTAACATTTTTGACACTACGTAATATTTTCAATTTTCATACTTTCAACTGTTTACATGGCTATGCAAAAAATCGACAGATTTATAAATTAAAGAAGAAATACTAAAAGAAAGGAAAATTTCTTGTTCGTAATACATTCATTCATACTAATATTAATATATAACATATTAATATATTATATATTATATTCAAGTTTAATATAATATATTACACATAAATTCAATAATAACCTGTGAAGTCTAAAATTATGAAAGAATTGTTAAATTCAACCTTCTTGAATTAATTGTATTTACCTTTTTTTTACAAAGAATACTTGTTTTCATTAACTATTCTTGTTGGCTTTATGAAGAGCTTTTACATTTCTCGAATAAAGGCCTATATTGAAATATAAATTTTTCATTAGACTAATTTGCAAAAAAAATTAAAAAAAAAATGCCAGTATGTCAAATTCAAATATAAGCACTTACTAGAAATATCGCAACAATACCAATATTAGGAGATAAAAATATATGCCCATGCATCTTTAGAAAATTCATAAAATTTTTAATAGAGACTAGCTCTTTTGAATAGTTTAAACTTCGAAATGTACTTTTGAAAATTCTTGATTTCATCTAACCTAATATTGTTGCCTGCGGTTTAAAGGATATCTTAATATCTTAAAGTTGGATTTTTTTTTTCATTTATGTACCTACATACATTGGGGGTTTTTTTTATTTATCCATGTGATGGGTGGCAAGGAGCTTGCAAAAGGTTAAATGAAATGGTCTACTTAAAAATAATTGTCAGAATTGAATTTACCTATATTTATAAAGAGTGAACCAAAATTATTGTCTTGCTCTGTTTTTTATATTTTGAAACAAATTTGCGTAAATAAAATAAATTAATAAATTTTTGTTTTACCATTTTTCTTTTTCATTAACAGATACAGTCACGTGTATATTCCAATTTTGCCAGCATCTTTAATAGAGGTTTTATCAACTCCAACTCCATTTATAATGGGTGTTCACAGCTCTCTCCAAAACGAAATTGAAGATTTATTGGATATTATTGTGGCTGACTTAGACGGAGGCTCCATTTTTGTACCGGAATCTTTGGCCCCACCTAGTTCTACATTTTCATCGTTATTATGGGAAACAACACAACAAGCATTAACATTTGTATTGCAGCCAGAGCTTGCTCAAGCAGATTTGGCATTCAACTCGTCTTTTGTAAATTTAAATAAAGATGTACCAAATCATATCATGTTAGATAAAAAAATTAGAGCGGTCTTCATGAGATTTTTCGCTCAACTTCTGCAAGGGTAATAAACATTTTGTAATTTTTTGAAAATAATAAAAGAAATCGTGTAAGTTATTAAGTTTTTTTATATTGAATGTTAAATTTTTCTTAAATTCAATAATTTTTAAATAACTTCTTGCAAATTTCAAATAATGAACTGGTTTTCATTGCAAACTTACTGTTCTATAAATTTTTTATTTCATAGATACCGATCATGCTTAACTATTATCCGAATTCATCCAAAACCTGTAATTACTTTTCACAAAGCAGGATTTTTAGCTGGGCGAAATTTTACAGAATGCGATTTTTTATCGAAAGTTTTAGATAGTATGTTTTTTACTGGTTTTGTAAATGAAAGGGGACCACCGTGGAGAACATGTGATGCATGGGACGAACTTTACAGTTCAATGAGCGATTTGATAAAATCTGAAGCGAATGATCATGACTTGGTAAGTTTATGGAGTATTTTTAAAATATTTTATTAAATTTTTTTTTTAATTAAAGATATTTAGCCATGTACAAGAGTTAGCACAAATATTATACACAAACGAAAATCCAAATTCACAAATATATCCGCAGAAAGTATTAAAACCTCCAGAAGGTGCATTCGCACGAATTCATCAGCCTCCCATGCCAAACATTGCGTCAGAACAAGTTGAGTCTATCATATCAGAGGGAATGGCAAAAAATAATCTTCAGTCAAGATTACAAACTTTACGAAATCCTCCTCGAATAGTACCTATAGGACCAAATTTACAAAGCATTTCAGATGCACATTCCGTTGTTTTAAATACTACTAGACGTCTCGAAGTATTACGTACATGTATTAACTATATTTTTGAAAATAAAATTTCAGATGCAAGAAAAATTTTCCCGGCTGTTATGAGAACGCTAAAACAGAGAGATGCTAGATTAACATTATGTCGGGAGTTAAGCAGAACTATTCATGGAAATAAAGCAGTTTTGGATAGTCAGCAATTTGATTTAATTGTTAAGTTAATGAATAAAGCACTTTCTGAAGAAACGAATTTAGACGAACACGGTGTTGCTGCTCAACTTTTACCTCTTTCAAATATATTTTGTCGAAAATTATGTACGGGAGTTATGCAGTTTGCTTACACTTGCATTCAAGATCATCCAGTATGGAAAAATTTACAATTTTGGGAGGCAGCATTTTACCAGGATGTTCAAACGCAAATTAAGGCTTTATATTTACCAAAAATACAATTTGAACATAATTCAAGTTCTAGATATAAAGATTCACGCAGTCCAACATCAAGTCTTGATTTAAGTAATTATACTTCTTTTGTTATATCCAAAGTTCAAGAACCTTCTGCATTAGAAATTGCTGCTGAGCAGACTAGACTAAGTAGTAATATGGAACCATTGAAACAGAAGGTAAATAAAATTTGTTGTTCATAAATAGTGTCATGAATACCTTTTGCGAAATACGAACAAAAAAGGTTTCTACATTGTAAAAGTTTTTAGAAAAATGTGAAATTCAAAAATTAATAGAAAAAATGGGAATTCTAAATTTGGGGACGCAATTGTGATTTTTTGATGCAACGTTATATTTTTATATTTTTGCAAATTTTTACTCGGTAACTATTTGCCAATACTCCCAATCAAGAAAAACTGAGTTTATATAATAAACTGAGTTAAATAGAATAAACTATCCACAAAATTAATTTTTCTTTTCAAATTTTTTGTTCAAATTTATGAAATTGCATCATGTACATCGCGTGTTTTTTTGTTTTTTTCTTAAGTTGTAAAAAGTTATAGTAGTAAAAAGTTGCTTTGGTTTTAACTAAAAATACTTCATTAAATCGAACAAGTTCCAAAAAAATTTTGGGTCTTACACAATTAAGTAATCGTGGCTGACTATAAATCAATATAATACATAATACAAGTGCATAATTCGATTAAAAATAATCTTAGATAACACGTTAGACATATGTTAATAAAAAGGAAAATATTGTAATTTTACAATGTAAAATATTTTAAGAATTTCTTAAATGTTTAGAAATAAATTACAGTCTCAAGTGTGTGATTATTAACTGTGGCAGCCATGATTTTCCCATGCGCAGCATCTACTTAGATTTATCACTATTTACCTCCAGACCAGCTGCATATGCATGTCGTTCTAAATTTGAAAAGTGTCTTTCAATGGACTCATATTTCTTGATATTATTACATCTTGATATTATCATCCGCATACGCACATTTTTGAGTAGATTTATTAAATATTGATCCCCTGAGATCTACAACTTTTAGAATCACGTGCAATACCAGATTAAATCACCTTACTTAACCCCCGATACGAACCTGAAAGGTTTAGACAGTTCACCCTGAATGAGTACCCTAGCCTTCGTGTCTGTGATTGCAGTTTTCATCAATCTAGTAAGCTTTTCAGGTATGCCAATCATTTGCAGTGTGAATTCTACCTTTGATCTATCTATGCTCTCAAGCGCTTGCTTGAAGTCAATGAACAGCCAATGTATGTCAACTGAGTATTCATAAAACTTTTCGAATATTTGATTTATTATAAAACATTGGTCAGTTGTTGATCTATTTTTTCTTAAACCGCATTGGTAATTTCCTATATATTCTTCAGCATAAATACTTAGCCTTTCATATAAAATATTTGTGAAAACCTTGTATGCAGCATTAAGGAGCGATATTCCCCTGTAATTTTCACACATGGTTTTATCACCATTTTTGTGGATTTTCTTGTTTCAATATTTTTTCTTGTTAACTTGTTTTCCAGTTCATTGGCCCCGTGTTTAAGGAATTCAGGTGGGATCGAGTCTTCTCCGCCTAATTTATTATTTTTTAATTTTTTTTTATAGCGTTACGTACTTCATATATATTTGGCAACTCTGTATGATTTTCAGCGCGACTTATTTGTTTTTGCTCATTTTCATTGTAATTGATGACTGGTGTATGGTTTAAAAGGCTATTAAAGAAATTTTTCCACCTTTTAACGATTTCCTGTTTTTCGTTAATTATCTTTCCATTTTCATCTTTACATATATTTATTCTAGACTGAAGCTTTCTTGTCTTGTGTTTTATTCTTTGATACATGTTTCTTATATTGTTTTGGGCGTATTCGTTTTCAATAGTTTCCACTTTCAATTTCATATACATACATACTTTCTTTTTTTATTTCTAATAATATTCTTTGCATCTCTTCGTTTATTTTCATAATTCTTTAGATTTGGACGTGAATAAAAACATATTATTGTCGCATGTATAAGCAAAATTTTAAATTTTAAAATTATAATTGAATGTTTTTATTCAAATTATTATGCGATTAATGTTTTAATGGTCCTTATCTGCCAATCAATTAGTCAATTCATAATAAGCGGTATAATTCGTATAATATAGATACTTACACAAAGTATTTCTATCTCAAAACCATAAATAAATTTTTTGTTAATTTTATTTTGGTTTTAATTAATCTATGAAGATTTAAGGAAAAAATGCTCGAAGAACACTTAAATTATAACTGATCTATTTCCATTTTCAGTTTTTTCGACGTTGTTTAAACACTCAACAAAAAAAATGAAAAAAAAAACAAATGCAAATGAATATTCAATGTTGAATGCATAATATCACTTAAAATTATATAATTAATCAAGTATCGAACGACAAATAACGTTTTATCTAATTTTTTGTTTTTTATGCGAAACCTTTTTTTGTCAGTTCTCTAATATTAAAAGTTTATAAGCAGATATTTTAAATATTGAGCTGAAGCTTAAAAAACATTTTTGAAAGTAATTTGTTTTAAATTCAAAACAATTAACTTTACTATCTTTTTCTTAAATGAAGTCGGAATTGAGGTAATTACCTTTTAATTTTTTGATAGTGTTATGATGGTCCAAAGAGATCAAATCAAATAAATAAAAAATATTTTAAAACAACTTTCAAAGGGCTGAATACATATTCTGCGTGCTAACTAAATACTCGTAAAGAAAATCTCTTTTAAACGTAAAAAAATAAGTACAAAATGATACGTAAAGGGAACTGTAACACGTATGTGTAATGTATTTGCAATTATGTATGCAATTACACATATGTATACACATGTTATGTATTAAAATTATTTTATTTTATTTTTAAATTCATAGTTTCAATTAATTTAGTATTAAGAAAGGTTCAGCATTTTTTTCTCAAAATTAAATAATGTCAATTAAAAATTAAACCTACCTTAAAAATTTTACATATTTACATTATGTACATATACATAATTGTATTATCATTAAACATTTCGTTTTATATGTACATTCACTATTGTATGTATATTTTGTATTCAGTTTAATTATAGTTAATACTATAACTCTTACTATATTGTGTTCTATTTTCCTTGAATTTAAATACTAATTTTTTTTAACTTTTTAACTATATAAATAAAACATTGCCATAAATAAAATAAATTGTTCCCATTTTCTTTACATTGGTATTTTAAATTTTTTTCTTATTTCATATTTATTTAGCTATTAGAAAATAATCAAAATTTATGTAAATTTGTATGCTGAAATTACATACATATGTATTACATATATATGTATATTATAAAAATTTATATATTACAATAACTAATTAAGGTTCAAAAGTTTTTAATTATATGGTTTTATAGACCATATATCATGTTGTTAGTAACAGAAGTAGAGGCTAGAAGAGTTAAATCTAAGTATAAATAATTTTTATTAAAGAAACATTTTCGACATAGTGATTAAAATATTTACATTACCAAGAATTTCATTTAAATTTTAATTAAAATTAATTTGAAAGGAATTTTTATTTACATAAGTACTTACATATAGAATTTTTTTCGAACATCATTCATATTAATGATAGTTATAAGCGATAGTTTAAATTTTCTTAATTCCGATTATTGTATTTTAAATCGTACTTTTTTTTTTTAATTTAATTTTATCTCACCAGTTAATTCTCCAATTTTTTTTATTAAAGTCTCAGTAACTAAAGCCACTAAGTTCGATTTTATTTTCCGGTCAAAATTTTTTATATAAAATCTATAATATGAAATTGGAGTTAAAAACCTCAAACAATTGTACAATGTTGGTAATAGGACAAATTCATTTGAATCTTTTTAAAGTTAATTAATTTCAATTATTTTTATTTAGTTCTTACAGGCTATTTTTTTTAAATTTTTTGATTTATGAATTATGATCCATATGATTCCATTGGAAACCATCAATTTACGTTTAAAACATTCTAAATTTTTTTTTTTAATTTTTTAAAATACTAAAATATAGAACAAAACTTAATCGATGAAAAGAATTCGTATGTATGTAATATAATATTCAAATGCGACGTGTAAGTATCTCTCTCTCTCTGAATAATGACTCTTAATTGAATTTCAGATAAATTATACTTTGGCAATATTCTCTTAATTGAATTGAATTTTAGAAACAAATACTTTCAAGTGCTATTTTTTATTAACTTTAAAAGAAAAAAAAAATTAAATACATATTTTTATTCACTCCATTTTTTTTTTTTGATTTTTAAATATAAATTTTCGTTTAATACCATTCCATTTTATGAACTTGATCAATCCATAAATATTTCATTTGACATAAACTTTCTAATCCACCCGGATAACGAAATTGTGTTACATATTTCCCGTTAACATAAATTTCAAAATATTCCGTTCCAACATTTATGCGAATTCTAAAATATTCTCCAGGCCAAAATAGAACCCTATAATCATCACGAATCTCGTAACCCCAAATACCATTTTCAAAAGAATTTATTCGTAAAACTGAATTTGTTGCTTGTAAATCTATATAAAATAAAATATTACAGCATCCAACAAATGTACAATTACATTCTTGAAAAAAATATTGAATTCTAGATCCATGAAGTAGTCCCATATGTTGATTGAGAAGTATTACATCACCAGGCTTTAATTGTGGATCGATTTTATATACATCTGATCTCGTTCCCTAATTTAAATACGACTTATACACTTTCTTATTATACACACATACTGTACAAAAACTTACATCTGGTCGCCAGAATTCACGATAACGGGGATAACTACCCTGCGTTAATGACAAGAACATCGAAAGAAAAATAAATTTAAACATTTTCAGTTTTCAGTATGAAATTTTTTAATTACCGAAATATATATTTTATTTAACGGTTATTCGAACTAATCTAGTTTTTAAAATGAAATTGAAGAGGTATTTAAAATATTTTGGAAACAAAAACATCAAAGTTTAAAAATGACTAAAGCAATCAAATTAACGTTTTCTTCGTCTTTGTAAAACTGTAGAAATGCCAATTATAATTTATCTTACATTATATTCATGTAGTAAAAATTTACTAAGGCAATTTTAGAATTATTTTATAATTGACGTAATTATAGATTTTAAAGCAGAGAGTTTGGGAATATAAAATAAAAATATTTAAATATAGACTGCAATATAAGTTAATGTGTGTTTTAAACACACATATTGGTTTTATAACTAGTATTTAATTCATATTTAGAAACAAAATTGATTTATTTTAGGTTTAAATTTTGTTTAGGTAATTAAAGTTAATTGTAATTGAGGACACCAATTGTCATTATATTTTGAGCTTTAAAAAAAAATAAGAGATACATATATTATGAGATACCATGCACGATCTTTTTAGATCAATTTCGCCAAACAAACTAGTTTTTTAATGAAAGTTCATTTTAATTTTCAAATGAGTTCGATTTGAATCAATTTTATATAAACCATATATATTTAAAAATTGTGAATAAACTATGTGTACACATTTATTAATACAATTGAATTTGTTCTGGTCCACTTCACATGGTTATAAACATTACTTTTACCAAAAACATAAAATCTAAATAGGTATGGCTTTATGCAAATAATAAAAATTTAAAGGTTAGTTATACCAATATTATAATGATGAATATGACACAATAGTAAAATTAGCTTATTCAAAACTTTTGTTCGAAAATTCTTTGCATGGCTTTATATTTTGTCGTTTGTTGAAGTAAAAATTGTAAACTTTCAGATTTTCAATATTATAATTTTGGTAATTTGTTTTAATTTATGAGACTTATTTTAGGTCTGCCATACTGAATTCTTAGAATATATTAATAAATCAAAATCGCAAATAAATAATGCAAATAATATTATTTCTTATTGCAAATCACATTTATTTTAATTAGAATTAAAGTAGGTTCTATTCTAAATTCTTTAATTTTGCATGCCCAATTATATTCCACAATACTTTGAAATGTTACAAATACAAAATTCGTACATTATTTTCTGAAATACTTTTATTTTTCTTTATTCTTAGAGCACTGGAATCCATAACAGGAATTAGTGTAAATACGACTTAGAGAGATATTGTATTGAGAGATATTGTCGCAATATTTTATGTTTTTTTATGCAAAGAAAAAATAAAATTTAATATTTTGTTAAATTTAAGAAGAATGTCATGAATAAATTTAGGTACTTTCATCGTAATAATAAGCATTAAGAAATACATTAATTATTGATTAAAAATTACCCCTAGACGATTTATTACATGTGTGCAAAAAAAAAATAAATACGCAGCCATTCCTGACTTATTGTAGCCTCCATATGCTCCCACCTATAATATCCCTGTCCCAACTATAAAGCCGGAGATATCCGTAAGGGAGTTGGACAGCAGTTCCCGAACGCTTAGAAATCCTTGTTCAAAACAATTGCGGCGCCGAACAGTCGCAAAGGATGTGCACGGCGGTCTCGTCACTGCGCCCAAAAATATGCACAGGAGGGAGCCCGAATTCCCCAACCTATGCAGGAGATATTTCATTGGGCAGTGCCCTGTGAAAAAATTCGTAATAGCGCGAACCCAGCTCTTGTTCATCTTCAACAACTCTGCTGTAAATCCGCCGGAGCACGAAGAAAGAAACACCATCGCATGACGACACCACTTCGTGTTCCACCAGTGAAGGCCGCATTTCGCCGCGAGCACAAAGTCAACCTCGAATCCCCTCCGCGCCAGTCTATCGGCGATCTCGTTGCCCGCATGACCACTCTGGGCCGACACCCAAATGAGCGTGAATCTGTTCACCGATGCTAATTCCACAAGTACAGTAAGGCGGCCCCAGACCAGATTGGATGTAACCTGAGTAAGTGCCAACAATTCCGCCATTCGGTCCGAGAAAACATAGATGGTATGGTTTTTATACCGCCGCTATCAATTAATTAATAATATTTATATACATTAGGGCTTGTAAGATCTCTTCAATTTTACAAATGTCTCAATCACATTAATATGTATTTATTTTTACTTTAATTTAAATTAACATGTATTAAAGGAACTGATACAGTGTGAGGAATCAACATTATATAGTCAAGCAATACATTACGCAAATCGTATGGTGGCTTTACTAATTCCATTAGAAGTAAATGTTCGTAATAAACCTCAAAAGCTTGATCATCATCACGAAGATGATACCAGCGTTTCCAATAGGTTTGCTGTACAATTCTTAGAATAAATTTTTCTATTTATCATAATGTCTTTTGTTTATTTTAGTGTTATCGAGTCTAGAAGTCGAAGCGAACATTCAGACGAAGGTTTCGACGAAGCTGATCCATGTGACGTTGAAAATTCTGTAACCAAGATAGTATCCCGTTTTATTGATAGAGTTTGTACTGAGGGGGGTGTCACGCCGGAACATGTACGCAATTTACATGCCATGGTGCCAGGTGTAGTTCATATGCATATCGAAACGCTGGAAGCTGTTTATAGAGAATCAAAACGCCATGCACCTATTCAAAAACAAAAGATACAAATTCCTTCATTGTTAACGGGGGAAAAAATTTTAACTGAGCCCTTACGAGCATATTTAGTGCCCGATGGCCGTGATTGTGAAGTTTCCACATTTTTACCAGCTGAAGGGGCGTTATTTTTGACTAATTACCGTGTAATATTTCGTGGTTCTCCATGTGATCAATTGGCATGTGAACAAAGCATTGTTCGTGCTTTTCCTATTGCATCCATGACCAAAGAAAAGCGGGTTTCTGTAATTGATTTATCGCCTCTTGATCAAGTTTTGCCGGAGGGTTTGCAGATGAGATCTTGCACTTTTCAGTTACTTAAAATAGCTTTCGAGACTGAAATAACACCGGAAACAATAGATTGTTTTCGAAAACTTTTAAACAAAACTAGAAACCCACCAAATGAATTCGGTCATTTTGCTTTTTCATCTTGTAAAATAATATCTCATACACCTCATCACAAAGTTAAAGAAAAAAATGCTACTTTAAAAGGATTTGCTAAAAGAACTTTGTTAAGAACTGCTAAAAAAGCAGGATTCAAGCAAAAATCAAATACTAAAAGGAAATATGTTTTACCAGAACTTGAGTTTGATGAATTCAATGACGTAGACGAAGATGATGATGGATCTGATGACAATAATGAAATAATACCTCGTGTAACAATGAAAGATGTAGAAAAACTGAAACAACGTAGCTATGTGAAAGACTGGGAAAGATTAGGATTTGCAGAGCCACAATCAGGTTATAGAATATCGGCGATCAATTGTAATTATAGTTTATGTCGAAGTTATCCAGCAATAATTATTTCACCTAATTCAATTTCTGATGAACAATTAAGAAATTTAGCACGTTGTTATAAAAATCAAAGGATTCCATTAGCCAGCTGGAGACATAGAAATGGGGCTGTATTATTTCGCGGAGCTATACCTCACAGTAAATCAGTTATTGGAATGCTTAAAAGCCATCCTCACCCTGCCAACCCTTCAAATGATACAACAGGGTAAGTACCTAGATTAGATTGAAATATTATTACAATAATCAAAGTACTTTTTGAATTAGATATCATGAACAGGATCGGTATTTTAAAGCTGTGATCGACAATATGCCAAATACAATGACATTAAGACACCCTTTTGGGTTATCCGATTCGAATATATCACTTAATTCTTTACTTTTGGCTGCTGACGATAGGCATATAAATTCAACGGGGAATAGATCCGAAATAACAACGATTTTGACCCCTGATGTGATTCGAAAAATGAATACGAACCGGAATACATTTCAAACTGTTCGTTCTTTTTCAAACCTTGGTTTAGAAAGCGGAAATCGTGCCGTTGTGACGAGTAATAATAAAAGAGATTCATTAAAACCAACAAGCTATATTAAGAATGACGATTCACTATATCAGCAGAAGCATTTAGTATTTTGTCGTGTTCCTTTATATGTAATAGGTGAAAAAAGCCAATCAAAATCTGCACGCCTGTCAGAAATGTGCGCAGATTTTGTTCCAGTGGATTATACTGATATAAGACATTCAAGAATCGCTTTTAAAAAATTGATGAGAGCATGCTTACCATCCTCCGCATCGAATGAACCGGATCAAAGTTTTGCCAAATTGCTAGAACAATCGGAGTGGTTACAACAAATAAGAGGACTATTACAACTATCTGGAGCTATGGTCGATTTGATTGATATACAAGGTTCCAGCGTAACTTTAGGTCTTGAAGATGGTTGGGACGTGACTGCTCAAATATCATCTTTAGCACAATTGTGCTTAGATCCATTTTACAGAACTATAGAAGGTTTTCGCATATTAGTAGAAAAAGAATGGTTAGCATTTGGACACCGTTTTGCGAATCGTAGTAATTTGAAATCAAACTCCAGTTCTAGTTCTCCTTTCGCTCCAACATTTCTACAGTTTTTGGATTGCGTGTTTCAAATCCAAAATCAATTTCCATTAGAATTTGAATTCAATGGTTTTTATTTAAAATTTCTTGCATATCATTCAGTATCCTGCCGCTTTAGAACGTTTTTATTTGATTGTGAAATGGAAAGATTTGATTTGGGAATAGCTTCTATTGAAGATAAAAAAGGTTTACTAATGTCCAAGCATGTTATTGAAACCGGGACAGGTTCTGATGACGATAGTATTTATTCTGGAAGTCTAAAAACCTCCACTTTGAATTCTCATAAAATTGGTCACTCGGTTTTTGAATACATTGAGAAATATAATGCAAAAAATCCAATTTTTTTCAATTTTATGTATACTCCTGATCCAGACAAAACAGTTTTGAGGCCGCTGAGTTCCGTAGCGGTCCTGGATTTATGGAGGTAAATTATTTATAAATTTAAGTAATTTCCAGTCGGGTAGTTATTTCAACGTTTTTTTAGTTATTATATTGAAGAAGAGCTTGGCCAAGGTCCCCCATATGATCCTGAACTGTTATTATCAGATTTGGATGATGGAAATGATTCTTCTGAGAAGCCGTCTAAAAGGAAAATAATAACTGGAGGCTATGATAGTATAGAAAAATATGATACAAATTCTTTTTCGAGATTATTAGACGAGTTAAAACAAGCAGAAGCTGAGAGAGGTTTACTTCCACAAAAATGGCGCCAAGTTTGGGATAAACTTGAACCACCACATTCAAATTATTTGGTTCGCAAAAGTTCATTTACCAGTGCTTTAGTTCGTTCACATAGTCGATTTTTACATAAAAAAACAACTTTGGAAATTTTGATGCTAGGTAAGCTGTCTGGAAATCATCAGGAAACGTTTTCACATCCTCATCGTTTTGAAAAACACCCGTTTACAACACCAACTAACTGCAATCACTGCGACAAATTGCTTTGGGGACCAATAGGAATACGTTGTATGGACTGTGGAAATTCTTATCACGAGAAATGCGCAGATTCCGTTCCCAAAAATTGTACAAAGTATAAAGCTGTTGAAAGAGTTACACCATCTCTCTCTAGATCACAAGGAGATAACGGCAGTATTGCTTCTAGTGCAACTACGGGGCAACATTCTAGTCAACAATTTTATGATCAGTTTTGTAGTAACGTAACTGAAAACAGAACGCACGAAGGGTATATTTCCGTTTAACTAATTTATAAAATTATAACATACTACTTAATTTTTAGGCATTTGTACAAAAGAGGTGCATTACTAAAAGGGTGGAAACAGCGTTGGTTTGTTTTGGACTGCATGAAACACCAACTAAGATATTACGACGCCGTAGAAGACTCTAATTGTAAAGGATTTATCGGTAAGTTCAATATTTAGAAAGGTTGTTGTTAAAAGGTAGACATCCATGAGATTGTTCTTTTTTTTTACATAATTTTGATTACTCATGTTTTGATTTTCTCTTACTTATTCAAGATCTTGCGGAGGTACAGTTTGTTGGTCCTGCACTTCCCTCTGCAATTGGCACGAAAAAAGTGGATGAAAAGGCATTTTTCGATGTGAGTTTTAAATATTGTGATTTGAGTATTTAATAATTATAATATATATATATATTTTTTTCTGTAGTTAAAAACAAATCGTCGGACATACAATTTTTATGCATCGAGTGCACTAATGGCTCAAGAGTGGATCGAAAAAATTCAAGGAGCTCTTCAATAGGTTTTCATCTTTTGAAAGTTGACGATATAAATACTATAGATTTTAAGTTTTCTTTACAATATGTATAAATTTTTCTATTACCATACCTAGAGTAAAATATAAATTAGTAAATTTATAAAATGCATATTATATACACGCATATATATATCAATGTGAATCACATAATGTATTTTTGTACATAACATCTTTATACTTATATTCAATTTCTATTACTTACTGTACATATTTTTCATTTCTTAAGATGCGAGTACAATTTAACAATAGATATGAATAAAATATGTTATTATTCAAACAAAATAACTTTCATTTCTAAATTTTCGCCAATAAAAATTTCTAGAAATTTTTTATGAAAACAAATTTAGCACTAGGATAAATTTTTATTTGATTTGCAAACTTATTTTGACTGAAGTCATGATAAAGTCAAAAATTTACCATAGTTATATGCAATATACTTATGTATATATACTTATACATTATATGAGGATTGTAGAATCAAAACACATTATATTTGCAGATTAATTAGTTTTGGATAAAATAAAAAACCGAATTGTGAATATCTCAGCACTCATATTCCAAATTATATTATTTATAGTCGTGCAAAAAATGAGCTTATGACTTTTTGTAAAGAAATATTAAAGATAAACAAGATATTTTGAGCAAAAAACGTAGTTTGTGAATGCAAATGTGAGGTTTTTTTGCAATTAAAATCGTAAATAACAGTTTTTGTTAGTATGATTTTGATCAAACACAAAAGCAAAAATTTTTCACCTAAATTTTATTCAATTTCATTTAAATTGAGCAATAATAAAAAATAAAATGGGGCTGTGTTATGTAAAAAATGTAAAGAATTGTAACTTTTTCAATTATTATAAGAGATTATAAATTTGTGCTGAACTTGTTTTATAAGAAATCTGTTTTTTAAGTATAAGTAAATTATTTTAAATGTCGGTATAACAATATTTGGTTAAGTAGTTTTATAATAAATAAGTAAATTTTCTGTTTAACTGAGCTAAATAGTTTAGTTTACAACATAATCGAAAACTTTTGAAAGTACTACAACGTTACATGAAAAATATTATAATTTTGAAAGTTTTTTTAAGTCTACAATGCTTTGCTACAGGCTCATTCAGTATTGAGTACTTTAGGGAACTCAGTAGCAAGCAGATAAGATCTTCCAGCAAAATAAATAATAAAAAATTGAAACTGACATAGAACTTTATTTCGTATTTTATGTACATTTATGATTATGATTTTCGTATTTATTTAACTTTTATTTAGCTATTGATAGGCTTCCGAAAACAAATCAAACTTCAAACACATCTAAGGAACTAAACTAATTGAATGTAAGTGGAACGTAAATAGGGCATTCTGATTCCATTTCGTTTCAAGATTTATTTCTCCAGTTAGTACAATAACTTCAAAAATATTGATTAAATTAAATAAATATTTTTGTTATTTGGAACCTGTAACGGATTTCTTCACACTAGTTGATCCTTAGTTGTAATATAGCATAATTTTAATTTAATAACAGAATATAACATCGTTGCAGTAACCTTCTGGTTTATCCTTATAAGTTTCGGCAAAACAAATATACCAATCGTTAAATTTGGAAAATTATCTGTAATGTTTTGGAGTTGTATATGTTGTCACGGGGTGTTACACTTGTTTTTTAAAGATGGTCGTATAGATAAGCAACAATATCTAGACATTTTAAAAACGAACCTGGTAAACAAAGTCGAAAAATTTGGTCTTCTTTTATAAGGTCAGACTTCAATCCAATTGAGAATTTCTGGGCCCACTTGAAGAAAAGTGTGGCGAAAAGGGTACTAAAATCCAAAAGTGACCTTATAAAACATATAATAGAAGAATTGTCCACAATTTCGGACTAGATTGATATGGAAAAATTGACTACTTCTATGAAACGGCTGTTCCAAATCTACGGGCTACCACGTAAAGTATTAAATTTAACAATTGTACTGCATTTTATTTTTTTGCGTAATATTTGATTTAAAAAACTAATTTTGAAAAGACTTTGTTTACATTGCAATTTATCGAACTTTGTTTTTGTCCCTTTTCTTTTGTGGCTTCCTCATTAGAAAAATTATTTTAACGCAATTATTAATGTCTTTTTATCTAACAAGTCCCAATACTCAATTTTTTTTACGAAATATTACGAATTTTTGGCTTCGTTGCTGGTTTTTTCTTTAAATGCCACTGATCGTGTCATATTTTTTATTAGTTTTTTCTTTTTTTTTAAGTAAAAAAGAGTTTATTTTAAAAAATCTCAGGATATTATATTATACACATTTTTTAAAAAGCTTCCCATTGAAATTCTATTGCACGAAAAAGAAAGAAAGGTAGGAGGAAAGAAAAAATGAAAAAAAATTGCAAATTCATATTTCAGTATGGTTTCAAATGTTAATGAGGAAGGATGTATGATTTTTCATGCAAATTTTGTATTTCACAATAAGGTAAGTTGAGTAGTGTCGGCTAACAAAAATGTTATTAAAAGTAATATAGGTTGACACATTTCAACAATTTGAATTATCTCATTTCAGTTATTTATACGTTACTTATAAAATTGTTTCAAATAATTTAAGTTAGTTTTTAAGTTATTAAAAATAAATATGTATGTACCTACTTCCAATAAATTTTTTTTTAAATAATTATTTTAAAACTATTTCAAACATGTTATATTGAGTTTTTCAAAAATTTTGCTGTGTTCTTTTTCATATTTTATTAGCAGGTAAACAAGAGCAATCTATTTCTGTTATTTTACAGTCGGAATTTTTGAGTCATTTGGTAAAATATCATTTATTTCCAAAATAGAAAAATATTCAAATCCGGTCATAAAAATATATGATTGTTTTTTCCAAACATTTTAAATATTTTTTTTCTCAGGTAATTGATATAAATGATAGTAAGTTTTTAATATTTTTTCAAATAAAAATAGAGGTAAAATTTTGAAGTTTATATAAAATTTGTATTTAACAATTAATATTTGATTGTATTTTAGATATTATTTTCTAATTCCCTCTTCAAATTTTTTCTTTACTACGTATTTATATCAATATTTAATAATTATCTTTCATTAATTATATTTTCAACTTGACACCCCAGGTACTTCCCATATCTTGAGTTAACTTACCCTATGAGAAAAAAAAGCTGTTCACTTAAAAATAATGAAATGCTTTCAGTAACATATAAAACGTTGAAGGCGAAGGTTGTGTTTGTTGTTTTTCCGCTTTTAAAATTTTAAAATAATTATCAATGAAAGTATTAATATATTTTTTTGATTTTTCAAATATATGTTCTAAATTTTACCTGCTTTATAATAAGTGTGAATTTATTTTAATATTTCTTCTCAAAAAAAAGCCACTTCGATTTAAAAAAGGCCATATAAAATAAGGTCGTGCTTTCAAGTTTCTCTCTGAGCATTGGGACTTGTTAGATATAAAGACATTACAATTATATTCTATAAAGGAGTAATAACTGACATTTCCAAAAAAAATCAAAATCAATGCATGCCATGCAACTTATTAAAGCAAATTTTTTCATTTTGAAAAGACTTTTTTTATATTTTGTGTATAAAGTCAAACTTTTGCAAATGATGTATTTTGAAAAAACTTTTTCGGCTAATAATGCGACAATCCAAGCAAACATGGGATTTAGTTATAAAAAATTATATTTTTGAATTATTTTTATAATAATGGGATTTAGTTTTTGTATTGCTTCATTTATCTAAATAAAAATGTAAGACTTCGATTCTACTACTAGTTTTTAATCTGGTTTTTCTTTTCAGTGAAATAACATGTTTATGATAATGTACATATGTACATACACACATATGTATGTATATTTTCCCAAGAGGGATAAAGCCTTATCATTAGTTTAATTTTTTAAATTTTGCAAATATGTACATATGTATATGGGTTTTGATTTTACGATCTTCATATGGATATTCTTACATATCTTTAGTGATCTCATTTTTGATTAGGGTAGCCTACACTTTCTAACGAAAGTCGGCATTTCATGTTTCAGAAATTTATATACCAGCGGCCTCATTTTTTTCCTAAGCTGGACACTTTGCCACAACACTTATATAAAAATATTAATTTGAAGAACATTTGATAATTTTTTCTTGCTCACATGCTTTTACTGTAGCAGCTGCGAAAAATTTTTGTAAAACATAAATGGGCTGAAACTAACATTACATATTACTCGGTTTTGTATGTACACATGTATGTATGTATTTTAATTACTTTTGAAATACAATACCACTTGTTTTTTCCCTTTTGAAACTACATTTTTTATAAAAATCTTAACGCACTCTTTTTTCGTTATTTTCCGGTATTTAAGGTTTATTTAAGTTAGTGATGTCCAACTATAAAAAAGTCAAGGGCTAGTTTTTATCCTGAAATTTTTGGAGGTCAATAAAAAATAAATCCAAACAATTCACTTTTATTTCTAATTGTTTAAAAAAAAACAATTAAAAAAAATATTTAATTCATCTTCATCTTTTCATAATAAAGCATTTTCAATGAGTGTCTTGGGCGGAAATTTGCAAACGGGTCGCATCCGGCATGCAGGCTACCTGCTGTACGCCACTGATTTCTGCCATTAAAGTGTGTGATATTGCTTTACTTGAAATTTTTTTTTCTCGATTAGCTATTTACAATTAATTCGTTTCTAAATCCGTCAGCCTATTACATCCGAACTCTTGGATATTAAACACTTTTTTTGCGTCGCTTTTAAAATTCTTAATATTTTTCCCTATACTTTATATACGAGCAAATAATAAAGTGTCGCCTTTCAAAATACATTATAAAAAACAGGTTGACATCTATTGCGTACTCTTTCCCTCACCCAAAAATTCTTATGTGTATAAAAATGAAAATAAGAAGGTATACTGCTTAACTCTTTTAACTAAGGGAATTTTTTGTATACAAATATTGGTGAGTGATTGCATTAGTGTAATGTAAACGGAGAGTCGAACTACTTGTTAGTAGATATACTTTGATATTTCAGTATGGTTTCAAATGTTAATGAGGAAGGATGAATGATTTTTCATGCACATTTTGTATTTCCCAATAAGGTAAGTTGTAATGGATAAATATGATCCATATGGATAAATATTATCCATATCTTGAGTTACGTAGTAAAGAAAAAATTTGAAGAGGGAATTAGAAAATAATATATAATATATATTATTGAAAAGACAATAATATATTTTTATGACCGGATTCGAATATCTTTTTTATTTTTGAAATAAATAGTATCTTACGAATAGCAAATGACTCAAAAACTCCGATTGTAAAATGACAGGTAGTAGGTACTGATGTAAATTTTTGTCCGTTTGCGTTTACTATTAAGATTCATACACAGGCAGGACCATTTTATAAATAGGTTGCTCTTGTTTACCTGCTAATAAAATATGAAAGAAGTGCACAACAAAATTTTTGAAGCATTCAATATAACATGTTTGAAATAGTTTTAAAATAATTATTTAAAAAAAATTTATTGGAAGTAGGTACATACATATTTTTTTTTAATAACTTAAGAACTAACTGAAATTATTTGAAACAATTTTATAAGTAACGTATGAATAATCGAAATGAGATAATTCAAATTGTTGAAATGTGTCAACCTATATTACTTTTAATAAAATTTTTGTTAGCCGACACCACTCAACTTACCTTATTGGGAAATACAAAATGTGCATAAAAAATCATACATCCTTCCTCATTAACATTTGAAACCATACTGAAATATGAATTTGAAATTTTTTTTCATTTTTTCTTTCCTCCTACCTTTCTTTCTTTTTCGTGCAATAGAATTTAAATGGGAAGCTTTTTAAAAAATGTGTATAATATCCTGAGATTTTTTAAAATATTAATCTCTTTTTTACGTAAAAAAAAGAAAAAAATAATAAAAAATATGACACGATCAGTGGCATTTAAAGAAAAAATCAGCAACGAAGCCAAAAATTCGTAATATTTTGTAAAAAAAATTGAGTATTGGGAGTTGTTATATATAAAGACATTACTAAAACATAGGTATGTACATATATAATTAAAAAGTGTAAATTTTTTATTGTTTTATATGGTAATATACAGTATACGGTTATGTATGGAACAGCATATTCGGTAAATTGCGCCCACAACTTTTTTGGCACATATAGTTCTTTTGTTGAATTTTTCCATGATTGTTTTGCATAAATGTGGTTGAATTTCGTTTATACAGTGCTCAATTTTCTCCCTCAAGGCGTGGGGGGTTGTGGGCTTGTTGACATAAAGCTTAAACTTCAAAAAATTCTTTAAAAGGCATTAAATCGCATGATTTGACCGGCTAATTCTGATCACAAAAACAGGAAATTATACAACCAGGAAATAACTCATGCAGTAATTGAATTGTTTCTTGGGCTGTATGGCATGTGACACCAGATTGTTGAAACCACATTCTGTCCACATCCATATCTTGAAATTTTGGAATTAACCGTCATTGTCTGACCAGCTGCATTTTCGAAGAAGAATGGTCCGATGATGCCTCCAACTCCAAATCCGCATCAAGCAGTGATACGTTATGAATGCATTTGTTTCACAATAATCACTTGTGGATTTTCTGAGCCTTAAATGTGACTATTTTGTCATCACACAAGGCCATCAAAATGAAAATGAGCCTCATTGCTGAAGATGATTTTGTTTGCATTGAGACTTGACTCAAACTTGAGGCAATTGAACTTTGTAAGCACAACGATGCAAATCTTCGCGAAAATACGCTGTAAAGAGCTTCTCCAAATGTCAAATTCTTGACCGCGGCGCCGAACTGATGTTCCTGGATTAAAATAAATTTGGAAATTGTATGGCATGTACTTGAACCAGTACCTTGGTCACAACCAATTAAAAGAGGGTTCTGACATTCACTATAATAAATCATTTGCGAAAATTTGCTGAGCTCAATTAGTTTTTGAGTTATCCTTGGGACGGACGGACGGACAGCCAGACAAAAGTAAATCGACTTAAGACAGACGGACAGATTAGCTAAATCAAACCATTATTCATTTGCGTAACAAACGGTATGGCAAATTTAGTATAGTTTTCGAACATATGTTCGTACGTCACTATAGAAGTTTTCATTCTCAATGTTTTATCAAATTATGTGAGAAAAATTTTTTTAAATGTCAGATGCTGCGCTTAATTTTAATATAACAAATATTTTTTTTATATGTGAACTGTTACTAACTTTTACTAACCTTTATAAAGGGAAGATTTGGTAATCAAAGGAATTTATTCAGACGGATTCTGTTGAATGCAGTTAGTCGAATAAAATAATAGTATGAATGAAAAAGTATGTGAAGCCCAATTAATTAGAGAACATACCATAACCTTCAGTGAGTGACAATCCAAATATTAACCAAATTTTGTCAAAAATTATATTTTTGTATCTCAAATTTAAAAAGTTAATATCATTTTTTGCTAATCTTTATCAACAGCAAGTAATATCTAACGTAGGACTAAATGTAAGAAATAAAACGTTTATTTTCAAGATATTGTGACATTAAAAAATATAATATTATTATATTTAATTTAAATTTACATAATAAATTTATTCAAAGAGAAAAAAAATTAATGAATTTTATTTAAATTTGATTTTTTACATATAATTGAAGTAAATCAATATTTTAAAATTTAAAGTGAAATATTTTTAAATATTTTTTGATTTTAAAAAATATTTTAAAATATTTAACTTATTTTTGTTGCATGTTACACATATTTATATTGGTGGCCATAAAAAAAATAAATATACCCTTGTAATGAGTTTGACAATGCGCGGAGCAAAGACAGAGACACCTAGAAAAAATTTCGCTTTAATATTTTTTTAAGGTGTTACCCCGTTTAAAATTTCTAATTCGTTTTTCAAAACGATCAATTCATGAAAAATTTGTAGTAAGACAAAAATTTTAAACTTTGTTTATTCTTGCGAGAAATGCCATGTATTCGGGTTTGTTTGCTGTCAAATTACTGCCAAATAACAATTGTTCATCGCTCGCTCAAAAAGATCGCTGTTCACATTGTTGCGACACTGCTACAGCGAGAGTCGTGCGAGATCTCGCCGAAAAAATCGTTGTCGCAATTCAGTTTACATTAGTATCGACAGCGACGGTGCATGTAATTTAATCAAAAAAAATTTAAACAATGTGAAAAAATTGAATAATTTGTCAATTTTAGTTTTTCAATTGTTTTTTTACTTTGTTTTTAATTTTTCTTTTGAATTATGACTGTTTTTCTCGCGATTCCAAATTATATTTACTTCCGTTATTTTTTTAATTCTCATATTGATTGACATCTCATGTAATGAGATTGATATTGTTCAGCTACTTCATAAATAATGTTACAAGCTACTGAAAAGTTGTCCATTTTTATTTCTTTTTAATTTAAAGTAACTAATAACAAAAAAAAGCGTTGGGTAGAGTCAATTTAACAAAGGAATAATATTTACAGCTGTTGTCAAACAGGCTTGTTGACATTATTTTTCTGGTCAAATAGGTCACCTATCTAAAGTTTAAGTTATCTAAAGAAAGTATATTATTTTTAATAAATTTCGACGCATTTAATGCAAAAAAAATTGGTCTTGAAGTTTTTTTCATTGAGTAATTTTAGTCTGATAGGTAAAGAGTTATCAGACTTTATCTATGAGTTAATCTTAGATCTTAGAATCAGCTGATATCTGTTCCAAGCTTTCACAAAAATTAATTGTCGCTACTTTACTTTTCAAAAATCTGATAGTTGATCGGGTGAGGACAGAGTAACTTTTTATATTTGCTGTTACACAAAGTTTGATGTCAAACAGTGTTTACATATACGACCTGCAGCCGAATGAGATTATATCTCGGAAAGTATCGTTATGTCAACAGAACTACGAGATATATTTTGTGATAAAATTTATAAGCGTATTTTTCTTTATCTAAATAATATGAAGTGATTGTTACTTAAAAATATTGAAGAAAAGATTTTTATATATTTAGCAGCGTATGTAAAGTTTATACCTTGAATTTTGCTTCACATCTTTTTTTTTTTTTTGCGTACTGGACATTGTCTCCCTAAAATTATTTTAATGTAAAGGGTATGAAATGTGGTATGGAAGGGTATCGTGGAGTATACGTGTTGAAATATGTGAATAATTAAATGAGAGCTGCCGAAATACGGTACTGAGTGTCTAACTTTTAAAATTTAAAAACTAACAATGTGTTAAAAAAATGTTTGTTTTATTTTCTCTTTGTTTTTGCTATTTTGGTAATTGTCATTGTGTAAAAAAGGTGATAATGTTGATAGATTAAATTTTTTTACTGTATAATGCAAACAGTAAAAAAAGACAAAGAATTCAAAAATATAAAATGAATAAGGGACATAACTATCGCGAAATATCCATATACTCGTATTTTATTTTATTAGTAATTATACTCCCTTAAAATTTCCATATCTCCGACACTCATCTTTTCTCACAAAAATATATATGTTTTATTTATTACTATATTGTATTTAGTTTCAAAGTTAATTTATTATGAAGTTTTGTTTATTTTGTTTTTAACAAATGGCTGCTATACGCGCGTATTATTTTCTATGTCCTACGTTGAACGAATAGCGAAATCAGAGCCGCGAATTCAACCGGCGTTAGCAAAATAGCCTAAATTCTTCATTTACTATTTGTGACAGTATATGCAAAATATTGTATAGTAGATTTTGGCGTTCCGCTGTAATTCTTTGTTAACAACGGAAATCGTCTGCAGTTGTTGTTTATGTTTTCATAAGTATTCCATTAGTGAGAATGAATTGTGAGGAAAACACAAAGTGTGTAAACGCTTTTTCTAATTGATATACTTTAAATTAATTTTTATGTGTTGGCTAAACTGTATCTAATGCTGCTCTAAAATAGTATTGTGCGTGAGCAATGTCAGCATTTTATTGACAGAAAATAATATCATAAAATTATAAACAAATTTATTTACTCCAGTTCAGTATATTAACTAACAATACTTACGAACGTTGTTATGTTTTTCTATTGCTAATTCATAATTTGTTTATTTGAAAAGAAACACCCGTCGTACGTAACGGTTGGATTGCCGTTTTTCTCGCTGGTTATTGTTAAAGTTTTCTATGATTTTATTAATTAACAATATAAGTTATTAAAAAAATATTAAAATTATTTTTATTAAGTGTTAAAATCAAAGAAAAGATTTAGTTAAAATGGTTTTTTATGTAACTATGTTGTCTAATTTGCATAATGTAAGCTTAATATATTATTCAATATTAGTTTTAAAATGGATAAAAACCATAGTTTGCAAAGAATTTTTTTTGTAAATTTTAAAAATAAAATACATGCATACAAAATAAGATTACAAAAGATAATACAGAATCTAAAGGAATCCAATTAGAAAGTAAATTGTGAGTGAATATACCTATATAAAACTTATCAAATTATTCCCACACAAATAAACCTTTTCTCTTTAGTTTTAGGTGTAGGTATAATTTGATCTGAAATATAAAAAGGAAAAAAAAGTGGAAAGAAAGCAATTTGCATAGACAAAGTGAAATTATAAATATTATCCAATTTAAAAGTACCTATAAGAATTTCTAAATTTAGATTAAGAGGAACAAATATTGAAGAAAAAATATTTTAGGAATGGTTATATTTAATCAAACATGCCGAAAAACTAAAATGTTTCTAAAAAATCTAATATATTTTAGTATAAAAATGTTTATTTGAAAATTTAGTATGCTCATCCGTGTCATAATTTAGTTTGTTTTTGACTTAAAAAATGGATGGATTGTGTGAAAAAATGCTAATGCTAGAAATGTGAATTTCTAGTTATAATTTTGTAACATAAACATTTATGAGATTTATTACAGTGACCATACATTTCAAGAATAAAAAGTACTACCTACTAATCGCAAAAGCAAAATAACCTCAAGTTCATTTTGCAGCTTCCGAATTTTAAATTGGAGGGTATTTTTATAATGTGGGTAGGGTAGGTATCTGCCAGGAGAGAAAATATGCTTCAATATTTATTTTGATAATTCAGACACATCCATAAGTACGTTGTTACTTTCGATAGTTATTACTTATATTTCATCCAAATTTTGAAAATTCATTTTGTGAATAAAAACTATGTTAAACTGCTTAGTAGATAGGTAGGTAGTATATATATTTTAAAAGTAATAATCAATTTCTGGACCTAGCAATAAAAAAGATTGTTTTGGGACTAAATAGTACGTTATCAACGTATTAACATTTTCCTTTCCGTATTAAAAATTTAAAAACTCTTTACGCATGTTTCAAAATATATAAATATAAAATTAAATGTAAAACGAAACGTACTATTTATCTACATACTTAATTAAATAAATATAGTTATATATATATATACATTTTTTGGATTTTGATATGTTTATGTAACATGTCGGCATTATAAGTATTTTATGTAGCGCTTATATTTTATATGATCTTGTAAAGTACTTTTCGGTTAAGAAGTTCGTCTTTCATTTTCTATTTTTTTTAAGAATATTATAAATAAATTTAATTTTGTGCTAAAAAAATTACCTATCTGATAATATCGAATTAATAAGCGGTTAAAATAAAGTACCGATTAGCTCATTAGAGATGTATGGTCATCGTAGTACATATTTCCCGTATAATTACATGATCCTAAATATACTTTTTTTTTATCATTACATTTTAATTTAAGGATATAAAAGAGAATTACCGTAACACATACATACATATTTTTTTTAAAGTGAATGACCTCCAAGTGTAAGAAAACGACCTTGATAATTTATGACGTCATAATATAATTAAAGTATATTGACCTCTGGCTCAAAGTGACTATTTCATAAACTAAAAGCACAAAAAAAACTTTATATATTACTTACTGGTGTACATTTATAAATACGTATAAGTATGTATGTATATAGGTATGAATATAAAAAAATATAAAACAATTTTATTTACTTACATACATACAAACAATATTTGTGCCCGAATACATAAATATTTCTTACTTATGTATATTTTTTAAAATTCTCTCAACTTATGAGTTTGGTAATTTTTTAATAATAATATTTTTTGACATAAAATATTATTAATAATTTAAAATAAATATGTATGAAAAGTAGCTTAGCAATATGCAAAAAATAAATATTTAAAATTTATATATACATACATATATACATGTACATATGTAATTATGTAGATTTATTGATATAATGTACATATGTATAAGGATTATATTCGTACATACATAAGTAGTATTATTTATTTAAACAAATTAGCGTCCACAAATTTAAATTTTAATACTTAATTTAATATATTTTTGTGTATGACTGCCTACATTTAAAATACAGCAAATTCTTGAAAAATATTGAGATGCCTGTTTTATTCGTTTTGTATGAGTTGACCTACCAATGTATCTTTGAATGATAAATTCCTAGCTAGGTACTTACACTTGCAAATTTTTTTTTAGTATTATTGGCAAATAATCGTATTTTTTCCGTATTTTAAATAATAAAAAAAGGAGAAATAGTTATTTTATGAATTTTTATTTTCACAATTATGTGAAAATCTTCAACCGTATAATGTAAAATATCATTAAAACGCGAATACCTATATCAAGATGATTGGATAAATTTTCTTATTTATTTTATTTTAATTTTTTTTTCAATTTATTTTTTAAATATTATAATACTTATGGCAAACATCTTTCGGGATATTATAAATTACGTACACGTTTTAAAAAACCTATCAAATTATAAGTTTTCTAATTAAAGATATCAATCAGTACAATATTAAACCGGTATTAAGTTATAAACCTAAGGTAGAATATATATTTATATCTTAGCCTCGGAAAGTATGTAATTACAACACACTAGTTAAAAATGAATTTTTCAAACACACTATTAAAAATGAATTAAGAATTAACCAATATATATGTAAATGTGTTGACTAAATAAGAATATGTTATACCAACATAAATATTTACGTTATAAGTATGTATAGGATATATATGAACAAAAATTAAGATTCCGAATGAATATTATAGGTACATGAAATTTATTTTTATAATACTCAATGGTTTTCACATAATATACGTTATGTATAAGAGTTGGAGTGAAGAATGCAAAGGTAGTTAAATTTGAGCATAGCATCTATAAATAGAATATTCATAAGAAAAATAAAAACAGAATCCTTGTTTTTTGATATTCCTTTTCTTTAATGTTTGCTAACAAACCTACATATAAATTTACATAAGTATGTATTTATCTTAGCAATACATTTTTTTTTGTATATAATAAAAACGCCGATTACAAATCGAAAATAAATTTTCCATATAAAGAACTAGATTTATTCATTTTTGTTTTTTTTTTTTTTCAGGGAGTGAAAAACAAAATTGATACTCAATAATCGTGTGAATAGTATTTATTACTGGTTATTTATTATACCTAATAATTATCAATAGTTTTCTTATTTTTTAAAATTTTCTCCTTTGAGAGTCCGTAGAAAAAAAATAAAATAAAAAATTTATTTTAAAATTAAAAAAAAGGAATATTTAATGCTTACATCAAATTGTTTGTTGATAACGAAATAAAATAAAAAAAATTAGTATCTATGTATATGTGCTTGAAAAACCTAAGAAAGGCACAATTTTTCAATAGTTCTTTGAGTAGACTTGGACTGTTGTTTATCATTTAACTGTTTTATTTGTTTCATTTGAATTTTGTATAAAAAAATTTTTTACCTTTTAAAAGAATAATTGAATAAACTTTGCTTTTTAAACAAAAAAAAAATTTCATAAAATTTAAGTATTCGTTATATTTTTTTTTACTTAATTATTATAACTTTATTTTAAGTGTGATGTAAATAAAAGTTAAAATATAATTATGAATTCATACATATGCATGTATGTATGTCTATACATATAAGGAGAAAAAAAAACAAAAGCGAAAAATACTTTGATTTCGAAAAAAAAAATGAAAATGAAAATGTAGTTAATAAAACTTCAACTAGGAATTAAAACGGTTGAAAATTTTTATCGCGCGCGAAAAATTACAAAAAGTTAAAATTTTTTCTGATTTTAAATCTAAATGTAATGTACAAATTTAATATAAAAATTTAAAAGAATTGAAAATATTGAAAAGGACAATGTAAGTACAAATTTACAAATTATTTATCATTCATTACAATAATTAAATTTTTTTTGTATACGTATGCGTCTTCTTGTAGTTTCAACAAGCTACAATTATTGTAGTTTTATTATACACTTGTTTAATATTTGGTAAATTTTGAATATCTTTAATTTTATTTTATTATGTTGGTTTTTAAAGAAGAAAAAGTTATTGCCCGCTGCTTGTTTTTCATTGAATTAAAAATGAATTACTTATTAGCTGCAACAGTAACTGTAACTAAAAAAAATGCGATTACTTAATTTTTATATAGAGAAATAATCATATAAAGCATTTCTATTTGTGTAAAAACTCTAACTCTCTATAGTTTGAAAAATGTCGCTTACAATAAATGATAAAATAATGCTAGAATCAGAAGAAAAATTTAATTCAAAAACCTTAAAATTAGATTTTCTCAAATATGCAATTTTTGATTAGTATTGCAGAAAAATGAGCGAAATTATTTACGGAACGGAATGCATCTAGTATCTAACGAAATTATTAATTTTTAGAATGAACGCAATTTGGTATTGTTCAGTAATTATAATTTAGGGAAAAAGATTTTTATGCTTTTTAATCAAAATTTGTTTTTAAATTTTATTGAAAATCTCAAATAAGTATACATAGTTTAGTTGGAATTTTTATATTCTTTCCCTGTCAAAATTTTCAGTCAAAAGTCGTTGTGGAAGGTTAAAAGTTTATGTTAGAAAAGCAATTCAATGGACATACATATTTTATGTATGTACATATATATAACGGGCATATTAAATAAAAATATTTGGAAAGCACTTATTTATTCTAAAGACACATTAATAACAAAAATTTTTTACCGTGTCGATATTAGGAAACCAGTTTCACCGTGAAATAGGTAACCCATTTTATAACAAAATAGTTAAGGCTATAAACATAATAAGGATTCAGGATGCAAAGCAACACTTAAAAATTTGAAAATTTCAAATTTGTGTAGTTGGCAACAGCAGCTTAAATATATTGTCAAATAGTAAATTTTGACAACGACTAAATTCAAAAATAGGAAGCCAATAAATTTTGAATATCAATTAAAAATAATTTTTTTATGTTGCTACGAATTTGCCATTTCGTTGTATGTACTTATTTTTTTTGTGAGCGACAATATTTTGATTGTGTGACATAACTGAAAACGCAGAGTCGCAAACTTGCTTTTATTACTAAGTATTATATTTTAATATATACATACATATATATCAGGCTTTTCCGTAACAAAATAATACAAAAAAATTGTTCATATACTTGCAGAGTAGTTCTATAGCGAAGTTAAATATTTTTGGGTTGTGTCGTTATTCTTCTCAATATGCGATGTAAGTACATCTGTTTTATTCAACCATTCTCACTGATTCGAACTTTGGTAATTTTTTAATTCTTGTCCGTTCAAAACAATCCTTGTCTATTAACACTCAAGTTATTCCTCATTTTGTTATTGATTATGTATAGCGAATGAAAATATGATGCAATAAGTAGGTCTGTACATGTGCGAATTTGTCAAAAGTTTATTTTATTAGAGTGATAGTTTTTTTTTATATATTGTGATAGTTTTCTTTAAAAACTCAATAAAGTACAATGCTGTCATATTGTAAAAAAATTCAAGAATAAATTTATTGATGCATAATACCAAATGCTAGCGAGTTAATAAAGCTAGTATTTGTCTATATGAATTTGTAACACAAATGTAACGAGCCTATATGAATTTTCAATGCAATTACTATCATTAGATGACGTATGCAAATTTTCATTTGACAACAGTAATAAGTGTGCTGATATTATGTACAATTCTACACTAATCGCAATGAATGTTTATGCTTAATTATATACATTACATATGTATGCATGTGTAAAAAAGATGTGTATTTTCATATTGCATACATACAAAGTTTTTTTAACTTAATAAAATTTCTTATAATACGGGGTGAATGAAAGCTTTGTAAGTCTAACGTGCTAAACCTAAAAATATATCACAGAAAAAAAAAATTTATTTAACCTACTCTCGCTCTAATTAACGGAATCATCGAAATGTAGTAGTCTTCCAAAAAAAAAAAAATAAATAAAACAAAAAGCCGGTGAGATTTTTTTTTTGTTATGATGAGACGACGACAGTGTGTGCCTCAACTAACTCATTTTGTTTGCATTTGTTATTATTTTTTATTTGTTTTTATAAAAATATGTTGTGATTTTATTAAATGTACCTATCATCAGCCGCACTTTATAAAAATTTTAACACTGATTCTCAAAAGTCTTTGTATAAGTAATTTTATTCAGAGTAATTTTATTCAGATTTTATTATAGTGGAACCAAATCATACATAAAATTTAAGAGTATAATTTAAGGTTTAAATTTTAGGAATACCCTTTTTTATAGCACCATTTTCATGCATACCTAATGCAAATTCTAATCATATTGCCAAAGAATGTGGTAACGAATCTAACCTTTCCTGCATTTATTAAAAATTGCTTTTTTTTTTATCTGAAACAAAGCGCATAAACATTTATTTGTTAATATTGATAGTGCTAGTAATCAGTACTTACATAAGTTTTTTAAAATTTCTTGACTATAAATGTTTCGATTTGTTAATTCTTGCTTAAATAATATTAAGATTGTATTGTTAACTTAGTTTCAATAAAATATGAAATATTCACTATTTTTATAGGGCCGGGGGATTTCTATTCTGTATACGCATATACATTTTATAGATTAAAATATTTAAGGTAAAAACGCTTTACCTTGTTTTATATTTTGAAATATTTTGTAAAAAATATATTCATTTACATGTAAAATATGTAAATATAAGTATTTTAATACAATATACCTACATATATCAAGTAAAAAAGAAGGCTCTATATGCGAGAACCTTAACTCAAAGTCTATATACCGCAACTCAATGAGTATCCATACGAAATTTATCATTATTAAAATAAGTAGTACGTACATACAATACTTGCAAGTGCATACAAATTTATTTAGTTCTTCTGTATATAAGCAACAAACAAGTCTTGTTCTATTACAACAAAGCAAAATCTATAGAAATCCAATCGAAAAAAACGAATTTGGAGTCAATTTCGATCTTTTTTTTTTGAATTGCTGCTGTCTTAGATATCTTAGTTCGAACTAAGTACTGTAAATGTGGCTCTAAACTTTCAAAGACTTAGGCAGTTGCCTTATTGTTACATATTATTACATACCAAAATGTACATTTAAAAAATTTATTAGGAACTGAATGCCCCTCATAAAGTTTGAAAATATTTATTTTATGTAAAAGTAATTGTTCACTTCTAAGTTTCGTTTTGCATGATAACAGCGGTTGCACATACATATTTTTGTGCGAGTAAATTTTAAAATACATACATACAATATACATATACATAGGTACTCGTACATATGTGAGTTTTTTATATGAACACAAAAGAGCCCATATAAGAGCGTATGTACCTATTAATACTGCGAAATTTTGTTTTACATATTAATAATTTTGTTTTCTAGTAATATTCTAAGGCCGTTTCAGATTATGTATTTGTCACAGCTACACATGATATGATAAATTGGGCATATAAAATAAGTTGTTGAAAAAACAAAAACGCATTGAAACACATGTAGAACACTTTTTACATTGTACTTATATACTTAATACAAAGAATAAAAAAAAGGTGTAAATATTTATGTGTTCCCACTATAAATTATGTGTAAGTTTTGAGTGCTATTCAATATTCATTGAATTTATGAATCAGTTAAATCAGATGTGACGGAAGCAGAAGCCCAATTAATTTTCAACAATTTTTGGTATACAACAAACATTTTATTAAATTTGTTCATTGAACAAATTTCTTTAATTTTTAGGGTGCGTATTTAAATATTTTGTTGTACGTTACACTTATTTCTTTAAGTATTAATAAAAAAATTATAATTGATTTAGTTCAAATTCAAATTTTTGAATCGTTCATTGCAAATTTGAATTTGTTAATGAATATAACCATTTACAGTTTGTTTGTGTTTGATCGTTGATTTAACAATATAACTGCTACAAATTTATGTATTTTGTGGCAAGTACTACGTGATTGTATTAGCTGATTTGTTACTGTGATTTAAACTTAATGACATCAGTCACTGTGATATGTCAATCATTATTATTGACATATCACAGACGAGAAAAAAAAAATAAACGACGCGAGACCTTTGTTATAAAAACAAGTGGAGTTGATTCTGAAGATGCCAACTGTAATTCTGGTTTTTTTTGAAATCCAAATCGAGTACAATAATGAAAAACTTTAAAATTCCGGCTCTGTAGAATTCGAAAAATTTTAAAATTTAGAACATATAATAGAGATGAATAGGGTTTGATAATTGCACGTTAACTTACGCACAAAAAGTTTTCTTGGTCCAATGAATTCTTGAAATATAATAATTATACAATAGTTAGAATATAATCATGTTAAAGATAAAAAAAATAGCTTGCTAAGCAGTGGAACATTCAATTGAGAGGTTTCATAGTGTATGATAATATAAAATTTTAGGAAAGTTTAACAAAGGTAAGCAAATGATTGGCAAGGAAAAATTGCAAATTGAAATGAATGTGTACTACTTATGTAGAATTAATACTTATATGTAGAAATAATAATAAGGTTAAGAGTTATACAGTTGAATCGTATAACAAATTACTTACGAAATTTTTTAAAATAAATTGCGGTCCTTTTATGCTCAAGGATTTTTAGATACAACTCACGTCTTTTCAGATTAAAAATTTATTATTTTCTAACAAGTTATGTTCTATCATACATTTCCAAATGTTTTCCCGATTAAATTGAATAAAAGAAATAATTAAAAACATTTTATAATAAATAATTATGAATGATTAATTCACCAAAAAAATTATAAGAGAAAATTAAATTTTATCAAAACGAGTTTGCTTGAATTTATTTGCTTCCAAAATAACAGAAATTTTTTGTTTTTGTCGCCGATTTTAAAAAATTAAAATGGCACTTTCGCTTAAAATCAGATTTTTCTTAATGGATTTTGGCAAATTGGATTCCTGGCACGTGGAATAATAATAATAAAATTCACTCATTTTAATTGTGTTTAGTAAGATACGTTTACGGCGACGAAGTCAAACACTGACGTAATTTTGATTCAACTATTACGCAAACGCATAAATAAAATAATATTTAAAATAAAAATAAATTGTAAATAATTTCGGTTTTTTTACACGGAAGCGTTGTTTAAAATTTATGTGTCGTCATTAAGTACTTACTTATAATTTAAAAAATAAAAATGTGATTGATCAAAGGAATTTCCAAGGTTTGTAAAGCAGCAAATTCCATTTGTATAATTGAAACGCTAGTTTTAAGGGAGAAAACAAGTAAAAATAAATTTTATTAAATTTTGAAAAAAAAAATTGCTTTAAATAATGGTTAATTTGAGAACAAAAAAACATTTTTTGTTTTATTTTTTTTTTGTCAAATACGAGTAGAAGAGATAAACCTTCCACAATAGCAAAATTCAAAAATTTTTTACGGTTTCAGCAAATTAAGCTTTATAGAACCTGAATAAATTAAAATTTTAGAAAGGAAAGAAAGATGGGCGACAATTTTGTACCAAATTTCAGCTTTTTATTCCAAACTCTTGTAATGGATGCACGAACAGATGGACGGACGGATGGACGAACAGGGAAAATAATGGAAAAAAATAGATATTACTGTTAATTTTTTTTTATAAGTATAAATATTCTTAATGCCCTGTTAATTTGCATTTTTACATTAATTTTGAAACGTGCAATCAATTATATAAACATATACGCCTCGGAGAATTTAATTTTCTTATTTTATTTTTTTTTTTCAAGTTTAAAGCATTAATCAGGGGGATTTTTTTGATGTTCTTCAAACAAAATTTCTGATTTTAATAGATTGAACTAATTTTGCGCTAATGTCGTTAAACTAGTACTTAAGAAATACTTTATAATATACTCTATTAATTTTTATCGCGAATTCAGGATTTCTTAAATGATTTTGCTAGCATAAGTGTAACACGTACAAGATGCATAAGTAGCACGTATTTTATAATATTTATGTCAATCAAAAATTGATTTTTATCTGGAAGATTTTCTATTTAGTGGCTTGCAAAGAAAGTTTTTTTTATATAAATTTTAATAAACCAGAATTATCATGAAAAAAAACGCAATATACTTGACCAATTAAATCAAATGTAATTAATTATTCATGTTTCGGAAGCAAGTGTTATGATTTAAATAAAGACATTTAATTTTATAAGTATTGACATTATTGTACAAAATTAATATTAAATTTTATAGATTCTGTGACAAATTATACTCGAATTTTAAAATAAATTTTTATCTTTGCTTTTTTATGAAAATTTTTCAACCGAACAGGAATAAATGTAGTTTTAAGCGTTTATAGATTTTGTTCTTCAGCTGAGTTTTTATTGTACATGGATACAGGCGGATTCTGTGGTTTTTATATTTTATAATACTGTGCAGATTTGTTTCTATTTATATAATCGTTGGATTTCAAAACCGCAGTAATAAATAAAAGTTAATAGCACGGTTGAAACAATAAAAGTTGATAAGAGCGGAGTACTTTATATACCCCGCATCTTAGTAAAACAGTTTCTTACGCTTACAAATTGTTACCGATCACATTGTATATACAACAAGGTAGGCTAAGTGATGGCAACAAATTTTGCATATCGAGTTTTTGGTGGAAACGCACTTCTTCGTGGAAGGGAAGTTAAATAAACTATTTTTAGCCACCTGTTTTACATTGTTTTTGGACCTATTAACGGGTTTGTTTCATATTTTTGATCATTTTGAAGAAATCCGCGAAAGCTCATAACTTTTGGAAGAAATAAGGCGTCAGCAACTGGGCGTTTACTACGTTCCAAATATACATATTTCGTATATAAAGAGAAATAATCAACCGATTTCGTTGAAATTTAATATTTAAATTGAAGGTGTTAGAACAATAAATCTATAAATTTTTTGGAAACATCAGGGTTCGGAAACTGATCTGGAGACCGATTTTACATTTTTTAACTACGGATTTTTCTACGGAACGAATTAATGGAATTTCTTGAAATTTAATATTTGAGTTCTGGTTATTACCGAAACTAACTGGCGAGCATTTCAGGGAATTCGAGTGGCACAAAGCGAAACTGTACTAAGAGCCAAAAATACATTTTTCTAGGTGTTAAACTAAAAGCGTATTAGTGTTCTTAAAATTGTAAAGAGACGCATTTTCATAATCTTATACAATACTTTTACTAATCTAGACAATATAAATTGCGGTCCACATCAGATTTTTTTTTTGCCATCGACGGTTGCTATAAATTGTAATTGAACCAATTTATTCAATGGGTAGCTGCCATGCAAACCTTAAAGCTTTGGCAGTCCTGTGTGCAATTACAGCTCATTATATCCTTAAACGTTTTGTGGTATGCAGCAACATATTTGGTAGGTAACAAAAAAAGCCAATTTGAAATATTTCGAAAACCAGTTTTTATATTATATAATTATCAACTGTCCATCACGGTCATGTGATTTCATGCTTATCTTTGTTATTTTTGTTGAAGCCTCTTTTGTTGATTTTGTTAGGGCCTATTTTTGTGTACTTACATCTCTTTCTTCATTTCGATTTTAGTTTCGGAAAACAATACTTATTGCTCATGTATTTCGTGATATTTATAATTTATCGATTATTTTTTTTTGTTTTAATCAAAATAATTTAAATTTTAAATCGAACGCTTAAAAAATCAGTCATTGCATTTATTTTCAATTTCGAAATCACGTTGCACCTGCTTTTTTTTTGCAAACTCTGTTATATTTGAAGTCTTAAAATGTAATTAAATTATGTATAGTCACTTGCACATTTTAATGTTTTAAATTAAGTTAAACATTTTAAAATAGCATTTTAACCATACCTTGCAAGCTGGTAAGAATTTCGATGAAAAAAGAAAATGTAATTCTAAATATAAATTTAAAATTCAAGTTTTGTGTTGCAAAAGTAAATGTGTATTTTTTATTCTAATAATATTGCGGTAATTCCGTATAACAGATTTAATTTTAAATGATTCAATTTCATGTTTCCTTTACTTATTCTTTAATAATCCTCATAGCAATAATATTGTATTTTATAAATTAAACTCAAGTAATATTGAATTTCGTGTGTTATAAAAAAATTTGAATGAGAAATTAACATAAATACGCATTTACCTACGCATACACATATAAATTTGAATAATAAGAAAATTTCTAAAATCAGTGTTATATAGTGGTTAATTGATTTATGAAATTAACTCATACTTTTTTGATTACTTTTATATTAGCAACAAACTGAACTGATAAAAAGATTTTAGATTTATAATTCTAATTGAGATAATACCGTAAATCAAAATAGATTTAGTATCAATTTTTTCCTTTATTAAATTCTTATAGTGTGAAGGGGTTGGATTGTTGCAATAAGAAACCGGATTTTTATTTGAAAAGTTAAAGAGAATTGTAAAGTAAACGCAGTGTGATTTAACCTTTTTTATGTAAAACTCTCTTATCCCGACTACAAATATTCGGACGAACAAAACATTGATTATATAGGTAAACAGTGAACTTGTTTAGGTACGTGCTTATCAAATAACTTTTTTTTTGTTTTGTAATATTCAAAATCTTTGAATATTACAAACCATTAATTCTAAGAATTAATTTCATTATTGCTAATGAGATTTTTGGATCATTTCCTTTCATTTCTTGCCTAATTATGATAACAATTGTCTTTAATTTATTGCTCCCGGTGACGTAAATATTTTATTTATGTATACAATACATTTATATAGATATGTATGTATAGGTATAAGAATTTATTTTTATTTTTTTTTTAATCATTTAACATAATTAATATTGGGTTTAGGATTTTTGTTTTTGCGATTAAAGTTGCGAAAAATATCCCTATAACTAGGCAAATGATTTTGTATGTTCTTCTTAGATTTAAATTCAAAGAAGGTTAATAAGTATTATGTCGAATTTGTTTTTTGATAATTGAGCTTTTTGAATTTTGCCATATTTTTAGAAATGTTAGTCAAAAGTAATCAAAACTAATGAATGAAATTAATGGTTCCACGTTTTTCACTGTGGAGCGTTGAATTTCCTAATTTTTATTATTGAATTCTTATATTGAAGAAGTTTGAATAAAAACGAAATTATTCACATTTCCTGTACCCCTATACAAATTTGACAGATTTCTATTAAATATATACATATAACATATACATTAAATATACACATAAGTATACGTATAAAAATATACTGAAAAGTAGAACATTTAAAGTGAAAAATTTTAGAACAAACAGCTCAATTTTTTTGTTTTTTTTTTTGTGGTTTCTTTGAAAATTTTGTTTACTTACATACTTATTTTTTTAATTAATTTATTCAAGTTTGAAAATTAATCACGATTAACGGCATAAATCATGAAAAGAAAACTAATTTTGTACTTAAATTTGTGCAATACTTCTTCGTAAAATTTCTCTTTTAGTACAATTTGCGTCTTGATTATCATTCGCTGCTAATTTATGACAGATGGCATTTAAACATGTCACAGATTTTGAAGTTTCTGGAGAGCTTTTAATAATATGTGGCCAAACCATAACCATTTAGTTAAATTCCGAAGTTTTTTTCCAGACATTTTGCTAGATCCAGACATTGATAGGATACCGTGTGAAATCAATTTAAAAAAAAAATTCAAATAATAGTTGGGGATAATTCCAAGAGCTTTTCAACAGCATGCTGTATAACCATATTAATGAATTTAATATTTTTAAGCTATTGCAGCGCTGAATTTTAGAAAATTCTCGAGAAATATATGAAGAAATTTCCGAGTCATTTTCATCAATAAAACTCATGACATTATTTGTTTAATTTTTCAAGGATCTTAGCGTTGTGCATTTAATAAAAATAAGGCGGATGAGAATTTCTTGATCAATTTGAAATTTGCTCGCTAGCAAGAATATATTAATATATTCTTGAATCTGAAAATGCAGTCAATCCAAACAATTTTCTAGTTTTCTCGACATTTCATTCTGCAATATGCTAAAATTTTACCCTTCCTGCTTTAGCGGTTGGCTAAGAGATAAAATATAAAATGTTTTAGAAGATTGTTATTCATAATTACATTAGTGATTCCTCATGTACATACAGTATTATGCATGTATGTACGTGCTTTTGGCTGTAAACAAATTGACATTTTTCGTACAGTGTCACATGTTTTTGCTATTGCAAGATGTTTTTCTGTTCTGCAACACTTTAAAATTTTTATTATTAAAATTTGTAAACTTTATTTAGTTTTTTGTATAAAAGAAAAACAAAATTTTTTTAAAGAAAAATAAAATTAAGTGTAATTTCTTGCGAAAGAGGACATCTCTGCCTTGCTTCTTTTGTATTTTTGAAAAGAAATATTAGTTAATGAACTTTGAAAATTGGGTCATTTAGAATATAAAAGAAATGAAATGAAAGAATTTTTTTCTCTTTTTTTCATTTTTTTGTGACATTTGTGAAAAATCATTTTCTTGTGACATAAGTATTCCATTTTGCAAATGGATGAATTTTTAGTTTTTTTTTTAAATTCTCAAATTTTTGATACAATATGGACTCAATTTTAAATATTTTTTAATATTTGTTTTCTAATATTATATTTTTAATTTCTTAAATGTTTCTCTTTCCCAATTAATGTCTAAATTATTATCAATATAATTTTAAGCATTTACAAATTAAAAATGTATTTTAAAACAAGCATAACAATTAGAAGAAAATGTGTTAAAGTTTTTGAGTATTTTTGAGTTAATTGAAATAAAATACTAAATTATACATATTTGTATACATATATAGTATTATACATAAATACATTTGTATTTACTATAGATGTACACTAATAGTTGACATAATAGTTTTAAAGTATAAAATATCAGGTAAAATTTAAAATTAAGCTTTGTAGTTAATTTTGTATTACATTTAATTGCGGTTTCGAAAAATTATTTCTAGTCTCATTGATATATTGGTTCGATTGCATGATAAAATTTAATTTTAGATTTTCATTGTGGTTATCATTTTTCCATTTGTCATTGATATATATCAAGACGGTCTGGTCTCGACTTGCATCTATTTTCAAAGATCATAAGATTCTTATTTTTTAATACATTGTACCGTCATATAGATATCATATTTAATGGCAGAAGATATTCCGATGTTATTCAATTGCAAAATTAATAGGTTGTAGGTACATACTCTTATTATAAGTAAGCATGCAATCTGAAATTAAAGTGTAAAGATATTAAATATTTGTTTACCTACAAACGAAAATAAATTTAATCGTTCACCTCGAAGTTTTGATATCAATTTGAAATTTTAAGTTCATCGTTAAATGAAATTTTAATCTTTAATGAAAATATTTTTGTCCTACAGTAATATTATTTTTTTATTATAAATTTAAATATAAAAATAAATTTATTTTTAAATTAATATATATGTATGTATATATGCATACATTCATATGTATGCATATATGTACATTAATAAAGTGAATTTTTTTTATACACGCAATTTTATGTGTATTTGTATTAAATTTTCAGTTTACTGCCAAAAACTAATTAGCTAGTTGTAGTAAAATGAAACAAAAAAAAATATGAGTTTTTGACACTTCAAATCAAAAATTGAATTAAACATTAAAAAACAATATGTCGTCTGTTCAATGGTTCTGGCATAATCTATAAAACAATGTAGCAACATTGTAACAAAATATAAGCAAGTAATGATCGACACAAAAATGCAATTCGACATTAAAAACATCATCTTCATATTTTCGACATTATTTACTGAAATTTTTTAGAAATTTTATTTGAATTTTTCTTCTAAATATATTTTTTTTGTTATTCTAAACAAATTTTCAACACATTTTTTTTATTCATGTACCTCGATTGTACCTCGACTTTTTTATTCATGCCTCGATTACATAATAATTTCATATATTTACCGGTTGTATTGCAGATTATGTGATGATGCAGATTGTATGATGATAGCATCAAATTTTGCACACCAAGTTTTCGGTGTGAACGCACTTCTCCATGATTGGCAAGTGTAAATAAACTATTGTTACAGATATGTCGATCTGTCGGTCTGTGTGTGTACGCGTTTATCTATAGTTCGGCTGAATCAATTTTGTTGAAAATATACATACATGAGTTAATTTCGGCTATATCATGGATTAATCAACTTTTGAGATATGTCAGGTTTCTGAAACTGGGCCTTTTTGCGGGCCGATTTTACATTATTGCGCGCATAAAGGCAAATAGTCAACAAATTTCGGGATGTTAAAACAATGATCATGTAAATTTTTTAGAAAGATGAGAGCTCGGAAATCAAACTAGGGTCCGATTTAACATTTTTCACTAATAGATGGAATCTCTTGAAGTTTAATATTTGAATTCTTGTGGTTACCGAAATTGACATACTTTTTCTAAGACCAAAATTTACATTTTTCTACGTATGTTAAATAAAAGCTTACCAGCGTCTTCAAAATTGGAAAAAAGTGTTTAAAAAGCATTTTCACAATCTTCTCGATTGTAAAAATGCTTTTTAAACACTTGTAGTCGATTATGTGTTAATCACATTGGAGTTTTTTTTATGTATGTTCTTAGAGTTTTCGTTGTTGTCTTACACGATTTGAGTTTGTAAGACATATTCGTTTGGAAAGAAAATTAAATCGAGCATTCAAAAAATTCTAGAGTTTTTTGAAAAATTTCGCCAAAATTCATTTTTTTCTGTTTTTTATATTTTTTGAAATTGTTTTTTGAAAAATAGGAAAAAGTTTTGTTGAGAAATGAAAACGGAGAAATTATTTTAGTATGTACGTGTGTGCATGTGTTTTTTGTTTTTTTCAATTAAAGTATGATATTGAACGGCGTTTAAATATGAGGAAGACTCTCATCGATCAATATCAGGTTAAATTTTAAATTTCGGGTTTCTGACAACAACATAAGCACCTTTAATGTTTTTTTGTCAAGAAGACAAATTTTCTGATGTAACGACTTTCGGTATGTTTAATTTGTATGCGTTTTTACTTTTCTAATCACTCTATAAAAACCAATAAAATGATAAAAAAACACGTTGTAACAAATAAAGAAAATTCTCTATCTTTTAACTTTCAATATTTTTAAATGAATAACAACAACAAATTTTTTTTATCTATAAAACTATTTCTTTTTTCATGCCTACTTTAAGTGCTTATTGTTTAGTTGGTCATTTAATGTTTTTTTTTTTTTGTAACCTCTCATGATTCAAAATTTTGCATAAAATATGTGGGACTAGATATAAATATATACGCATTAGCAACATTTTGGCAACGAACATAATGTGCATTTTTTTAAAAAGTCGAATAGATTAAAATTAGAAAGCTTTTAAATAACCGCATTGTATACAATAAGGGAGGTGATATGATAGTACCGTAATTTCTCTATAATAGAGAGACGTAATTAAACTGCTTTCGCAGAAATGCCGATCTGTGGGTCTCACCATTTACATGCATTCGTATTCGCAATATATTGATAAACTTTTAAGGATGTATATATCAGATCCTAAGAAAGGTCGGTTTTATATTTTTGTCTTATAGAAAATAATCAAGGAATTAAATTCAATATTTGAACTTTGATTTTTGAAACAATGAATAATTGACACAATTTTTCGAGATCGGCATTTTAAATCGATTTCCTCTAGTGGCCGATCTTATATTTTTGTAGCTTATTTAATACATATAATGAATTTTGAAGGTAAACGATTGCATTTCAGAAAGTGAAGTTCTACGATGAACCAAATTAACATTTTTCTAGGTATAATAACTATAAGGTTGGTAGCTTTCTTAGAACTTTCAAAAAATGTTTAAAAAACATTTTCATAGTCTTGTGTAACACTTTCTAACCTAAAATATATACTGTGTGATCGAATATGTGCCGATCGTATCCGATTTTATCACATTATAATAATTTTAATGAACTAGTGTTGACGACACTTAGAGTTATGAATTTCTTGGAAATTTTCACAGTATAAAAGGAAGAAAAATCGTTTTTTTCTTTAACTTTTAAATTGAAAAGTAAAAAGAGGTTTATTTCTCAAAGAACTTTAATAAATTCATATAAAGTACATTATTTTAAAATACGTGAATCATAAAATAATTTTATAGCTGTAGTAAAAATTTTTTTTATTATGTATAAATTAAAACTTTAGTGAAAAAAGAAAATAGCCTATTGTGAATCAAAATTTTTTTAAGAAATATTTTTGTATTTTGATTATTTTTATTTGATTTATCATTTGTGTATATGTATGTATATATGTATATGTGCAAATCTATGTTAATTAAAATTTTAATAAATAATATTAATTGAAAATTGAAATTTTTGTGAATGATTTAATATTTATAATAAACTCAATAAAGTACCTTTTGATTTATATTTCGAAAATTTGAAATGCTTTTACTCTTTTGTACTTTTCAAAATAATTTATTAGAGACTGTTTTTATTTATTTACTTTTCATTTTTAACAATGTAGTGGTATGTTCGCATTTTACTATTTACTTAATTATGATAACTTAAATATACTACAACTGATAAATTACAGACTTGTCTTTAATTCTGCAGTAAGAATTGCAACAAAGTATTTTTTTTTTCTTTGCTATCTTTTGTGCAATTAGTAAGTGAACGTAATTAGTATTTATATAAAAAGCATCTATTTGATCTGGTAAATATCATTTGTAAATAAAAATTTTTAGTTATAGAATTTTTAATATTAGCACACTTTTGAAGAATGCCATGTGCTTTACACAAAAATATTCTTTATATTAGTTATCTATTGACGTGAAGTTCTGAAAAATATGGTTTCAGAATTAATTTTTATAAAAATATTTTTTTATTAATTTAAAACAATAGTACTTAATGATTATATCGTAATCAATTATTACAAATTTACATAAGTAGGCTCATGAAATTTATTCGATTAATCAACATAGTAATAGTGTTCCAATTAACTTACAGTACATACTCGTTACTTAAGTAAACATGTAGCGGTCATTACTATAATTAAAATAAAACTTATCCTGCCGCCTATTCTAAATTTTTATTATAAATGCAATATGTTTCTATTTTCACTGTTTCATTATTAGTGCAACAATTAAATAGTGTGAACTGTGATGTGCCACTAGGTATAATATTAATTAATTAAGCTTGATATAATATCTAATTTTATTATTTAACGTAAATTTTACAATACATATAGTAATTAATGTAATTTAATAAGCGAATTTTATTAATTTATTTTAATAGACGAATTCTACATAGTAAATAATTTGTGAATTTTGAATGAATAATAATTATGTGGTGATATAAGAGCTAACGTTTGGAGTAGTTTTCAAATTATGTACATAATTTTTGGATAATCAAATTTATAAGAAAGAATATTCGAAGTCATCTCAAATTTCGAGATTATACAATATAATAGAAAAATTTCTATTCAACTATTATGTAGGGGGTAACATGTAAGTGTTGGACTTACAAGTGTCATGATAAATTCATGTATCAGGCTACCAAATTTATAGGAAAATTGCAAGGGTTCTTGTAAATTATTTGCGTTAGTCAAATTGATTAATATGTTCTTAACTCAGCTGATTCTACATATTATTTGAATATTAGACATTCAAGTTTTTAAAAAAAATTAATTTCAAATTTTGACGCATCCGAACTGTTTTTAAATGGAAGGGCACTAGATTACACAGAAATTCAAAGCAACTTAAATTTTTCACACTTTACTTCTGTATATAAAACTTAGGAATATAACACTTTGAAATATAAAACATTAACCATTGTTCCTGTAAATTATTTTACTTCGAAATACTTTGGAAAATAATTTCGGCTTGGTGCTCTGATAGATATACTTATACGCGGCAGATGTTTATGCAAATAAGGTGCATCATAGAAGTATTACGAGCCATCTGACATTTTTCAATTCGAATATAGAAATAAAATTTTTATTAATGGGGGAGTCATTTTTATATTAGTAGATCAGAAATCCACATTTATTCAAGGCCCAGTTAATAATTTTATTAATGTTTTAAATTAATTTCTAAGTTTCTGCTCCTCCAATTATATACATCATTTAAACGCCAGAGTATTTTTTTTAAATTTTTCTAATTTAAGCTCATATTCTATATAATCGTTTAATTTTCAATTGTAAAAATCACGACTAAGTACGTGTTAGTAGTTAGATTAAAAAAAAGTTAATAAAGTTATCTTGTTATCACATAATATTGCATACATTTAGGGGTAATATTCAAACAATATTTACAAATAATCATCTAAAGATAATATAAATTTGATTGCTTATAAACTTTGCTCTTGTGATCATATTTTTAAATTATAAAATTCGATTACTGACACATTATAGCTTTAGTAGAGGAGTAGAAGGTTTTACAGGTTTCGGAAGTTAGAGGTTGATGTATTATTAAACTATTCAAACAAGTTGTCGTATAGAAAGAACTCTAAAAATTAAAGCAAAACTAGTTTAAGATAACGGTTAGTTTTAAGGATTATTCAAATATTCGGAAATTTACTTGTGATTTTTTGGAATACAGGAAGTAGTGAAGAGTTATGGTTTTTGTTGAACTATCAAATTATTTTTGGCTTGTTACCAAAAGTTATGATAAATTTATCAAATTATCGAAAATGATTAATTGATTTAAATTAATAAACTATAAGTTATTCGGGCAATAAAAAAATTCTGAACGTCTTATTAAGTAAATGAATCTCCTGACGAATTTTCTGGTATATGTGTTAGTTCGCTTCTATACGAGTATACAAAAGCATCCAGATTCAAAAAGTAAATAAATAGTAAATTTGTATATACTCGTATGTATGCATATAACTGCATGCAAAATTTTTGAACGAATGTGGAATCAAAATCATTAAGTGTGATTATATTTTAATTTTTTTGTACACTTTCGTAATAATACTCTCCTTGTTCTTATTAAATTTTCTGTTGTTTTAAAAATAGTAACCTAAAATACTTTTTTGTGTGTGCATTCATTGATTAACACCATCAAATTTCATTCATAAACAAAATCTTTTTACATACATACGTATGCGTGCATATATACAATAAGTTTATTTATTTACAAAATTAAATTTATAAAATATTTGAAAATTATAACCAGAAACATTTAATTTTTAATAAGTAATAAGAATAACATGAATTGTATTTGAAATAATATTAAATTATAACTAAGTATGTAATTTATTGCAAAACAATTCAATTTATTATTTTGTGATCCAAATACAAAAATAATTTCTTAATTCAATGGAATTTTTTGTTGTAATTAAATAACAAACACACGCCATCTATATTTGAATTATTTAATTTCTTGGAAAATATTATACGAATATGAAAGTTGATATTTGGAAGAAGTAGGTGGTATTCCTATTTTAAATTAAATAATTATGTTTAACAATAAATCACGTAAGAAAATTTTAATATGATCTAATTTTAATATTTTTGTAAATGTTCATGTACAAGTACGTGTGTATATTTGACTAATTCCTAAATAACAAAATATAATAAAACTAAGTAATCCCTAAGTATAACAACTTACTTTAGGGTTGGCAGGCGTTCAACATAAAGAAGCAATTGAATTAAAGATTTTGGGTATTTATGAGGCTTCCAAAAAATTTTCTGAACAGTTAAAATATGCAATTATAACAATTATTATAACTTTCATAACTAACTTATTTCGCATTTTGAATTTTTTAAATTAATATTTAAAACTGCTAGAGAAAAACTAATTGGCATAGCCAAAAACGCCAAAGTCATTAAAGCATTTTAAAAACGCCTTTATATCTATTTTGGTCAGTAAATTTTTTTTAAGGTCAAATATCAATGAAATTTTTTATAGTTTAATCATTTAGATAAAATAGAATTATTGAAGTATTAAACAACAATAACGGATTTTGTACTTACTTCCCAAAGAATACTAAAACATTAATAATCCTCTAGACTGGCAATATATCGTGGTGTATGGGGAATACACCTCTATTTAACACCAAAAAAAAATTTAAAATATTTTACAAGTAATAGAAAAAATCTACCAAATTCATATTACTAGTTAAAAAATAATCAGCCTTTTGAAATGTCAGAATGGCTTTTGAAAATAGTCTACATTATTTGCAATTGATAGTAGTGAAATAGCATTTTTTGAATTTCTTTGCAAATTATTACAAAATTTCGAAAATGTAGATGATGCAGGGTTCAAGGAGTCTCGATAATTTGTAAATTTTAAAAAACCTTAATCAATTGTGTTAAATATCTTGACAATGCGGATGAATGAATAATATTTGTGTTATAAGGCGATTACTCTAATTCATGACGTGTAAGCACGTGAAATGGTTACTCAGAAAAACTTCCATTCTAATTAAAAAAATTTATAATCTTATTGATTTTTATATTTACAAAAATTTTTGAATGAATTTCCTTCCGTTTTGTAATAAAAATTAGTGGATGTACATGAATATGAAACATTTTGAATAAAATTTTGAAAAAAGTGATGGAGTATAAAAAATTTTCCCTTAAAAAAAAAGAACATGTTTGCATTGAGTACGGTTGACAAGGCTAGCATAATGCATATGCATCTTTAAATTTCTGAATGGAATCTGTTATTTTCGTGTTCCTTAATAAGGGAAGCTAATAATTTTTATTTAAATATAAATAAAATCAAGAAACAGAAAGAGAAGAGAAAAAAAAAATTATATTATTAACACGAGTGAGTACCTTAATTGCCAAAAAATTATAATAAAATTGTATTCAGTACGTCAAGAATTTAGAGTAATGACCACACAGAAATAATTCAACATAGAAATATGAATCCTTTAAAGAAAGAAAAAAAAAAACATAAAATTTACATAAACACTTATACATACATGGTAATATATATTTATAATTTTTAACTCATTCCTAATAAATTAATACTGATACTTAAATAATACCGTCTACATTCATATAATATAAAAGCATTTTAATACGGAGTATTAATAATTGTGTATTTATAGTTTTTATACGAATTGTATTGTCTGGCTTGTAATTTGATACCCTAGCAAACGTACAATTTTCTGTTTTTATTTCAAGATACAATAAAAAAAAAGAGGCAAAATAAAAAAGTGAACGAGTGATTCGTAAGAGCATTAAACGATAATATTTTGATTGTATATTCTCTACGGTTACAATTTATGACCTTACGTTGAGTAGGTATACTTTATATGATGATGTTTTTAAAAGTATAAAAATTTAGCGCGTGTGGGTCATGGTATTGTTACAATAGTTTTAGAGTATAAATACTTTTAATATTCGTTAAAAAAAATACAAAAGAAAAAACATTTTGATGTTATCAATAAAATATGTAGTGCAACCCGTTCATAATGAATTCTCTTGTGTTTTCTTACGATTACACTCGATGTATAACTACACAACACACATAAATAATTATATATATATAAATTTACATGCACATATACAAAAATGTATACAAATAAAAATATAAAGAATATGTAAATAAAATTAAATCCTTCTCAAAATAAAAAATGTGTGCACAATACTAAAATATGTTCCAAAGGTATTTGAAATTAATCACTTCTTCCGTAACGCTAACAAATAAATTTATTATTATTGCTTGGTATCGAATCCTAAAATGATTTGTTTATATTTGTCCGAAAACTTATGCAAGCAACGATTTGAAAACGCATTAATCTATAGTTAAATAATATTTTAACGGAAAGTTTTTCCTTTGTATAAGCTTTTACCCGCATAGCTCACAAGACTTACGAAATAAATTATTGTGTGTCTTGTTTTTGTAATACTGGAAGACCTATTAAAATCAAAATGCTAAAATTTCATACGAACAAGTTTATTTACAAGGTCCAAATTCTGAAATAGAATTTAGTGCGATTCTATGAAACATTCGTATGGGCGGCATTACAAAAGGTTCATTCAGTCCAAAATAAAGAATTCATTATATAGGTACTGCATTATAATGAAAAAAGTTCGAGATAGAGAGGTGACAGCACAATATTTAGAAAAATACGTCCCGCGAGCATATCTTTCCAAATTTATTTAATAATTATTTACGGAATTATGTAACAACTTATTTGTTTATAAATGACATAAAGAAAGTCTGATAAATGATTATATCAAACAATTAGTAGCTTCAAATACTTTAACACGTATCACCGTTTCTTTTGATTCATAATTTTATTATACAATCGCATGTTCAAAATAAATCCATGTAAGATGAGTAATTGAAAGTACCATTTCTTACAGGAGAATTTCACATCTTCAATGGACTTAAAGTTGACACGATCAACTCTACTTTTTCCCATTTAAATGTAAAAATAATAATTTAAATACATAACTTTATACATTTGCAAACATAAGTATACGCAATTTATTTTTAAAATTATTATTATTAGTAAAAAAAAAAACAAATCTACTTTTTAGTTCTAATTTGAAATGTAAATTTTAATAACACCAAAACGTCGCGTTGTATTACGTAGTAAATGCACCTATGTATTGCCAATTTTTATGCGTGTCATCATATTTTCATTCTTTAATCTAAAAATTCTTAGTAACTTAAGTACTTTTAAATTGTACTCATATGTATTTGAATTAAATTTTCTTGAATGGTACTTTTTCTAAACAATTATTGAAATGTTAAAGAGGTACCTATAGAGGAAATTTCAATTTGAATATGAATTAGTTTTTTTTCTACATATGTGTTTTTTGTTTTGTTTTTTGGTACACACTTATGTAGGTTATAAAACACAGTGAACGCTTATATAAAAAGACTTTTATGCTTTGTAAGGTGCCCTTTCGATTGGCGTTAAATGGTGGCGTAAGATATTTGATGACAGATTTTAAATTTGACAGAAAAAAATTTTGTGGGCAATTGACGTTTTGTTCTTTTTATTAATTTTTTTAAGCATTTACATACGTACATACCTGTAGCACAAATTTCTTATTTTTTATGTAAATTATTTTTAAATTCAATTTTAAAGGTTGTTTTAATAGCAAATTAAAAAAAAAAGACAGTATTTGGATGATCATTTCATCAAATCATCTTAAAATGTTTCCTTTTAGACAATTTTGATTCACCACTTTGAAATATCTGAAAGTTCCGGTTTCCACTTGGATTAGATTACGCATAGCTTAAACTGTATCCTGCTTTAATTTATCGTTCCTTTGGTCCAAAACTTGCAGAATACGAAAATATTTCGAAATTTCAGTTTCAAAATTTTCAAAATTTCTTAAAAAAATGATAATTCTTATTTGACGCCAATTATCTTTGTATAGTACTAAAATTTGTGGAGTTGATAAAACGAAATGACTTTTAGCGTAATCGGGCTCTGTTAACTTTTCATTAAATTAAATACATAGTTCTAGATTGCTATACTATGAGTTTTTGAAAATATTTTCATTGGAGTCTTGCCTTATTACTTTATTATTTGCTTAATGTAACCACAAAATATATTTTTATTCAAATATTTTACAATTAAAAAACTTGTAGATTTAATATAAATTGGTTAACTAATATTTTTAATATAGTTAATGAAGAGTTGGTGCTTTCATACGTTTCTCAAAATTTTTTACATAATAGCACAGTTAGAGAGCGCATATTTCGGAGCTTTGGAATAAATTTTTCGGATAATTTATCTGTTGTTTTAGTAAATTACATTGTATGTACAATTGTGTTTCAACGTAATTCATTATACTGGAACTTGATATATGAATGTTGTCATTAAATAAAGTTAACAATATAAAATTTAAATCTCAATAATACAAACGACCTAAACTGATGAATGCTTAACTTTTACAGAAATTTTGAAATTAAGTATTTATTTTAAGGTCTAATTGCAGTGAAAGTCTTCTTTTATTTTTTTCTTGTTTCAAGTTTAATTTATTGATATTATTTAATTTTATAATATGAAATAAATTATAATTGTAATTGAATATATTACAATTGGTTCGAAATTTAATAATTTGTATTGAGAAAACTGTTATAATCTCGTATCAAGGTTGAATCGTATAAGCAATAAGTGGTGTATATTGCAAAATTTGCCAACAAAATTTGGAAAATTTCATTTATTATGCAATCTTAAACGATAAATGTAAAAGATAAGTAAGACACAAATTCATTTAAAATCTAAAATCCAAAGTATAGAGGCAATGTATGTGTACTTGTGCACATTGTGTTTCTCTTTAACAATAAAAATGATAAATTAAAAGTGATTTACAAAATATAAATTGAAAAAAATAACTAAATAATTGAATAATGTAAAGACATGATGCTTTTGTAAAATTATTTTTAAGATTTGATGGTGAATTTATGGGCAGTGAAAAGTTTTATTGAATTTGATTTAATTGCGTACGTATATTTTTAAGTGTTTTGCATACAATTGTAATTAAAAGAATATGCAATTCATTTGATGAGAATTTTGAGGGCACTTTCAGTAATTTGTGTAGTAGGATGAAGAAAATTGAAACTGAAACCTTTCGATTAAGTTAATTTAAAGTTCAAGTTGAAAAAAATTATTTTTTTTTTTGAAAAAGCATGTAAAATTCAAATTTGAGAGAGTAATTGAAAAAAATAGTAATTTTAAACTAATTAATTTTGTCTTTCACATACAAAAAAAAAATACGTGGACGTCTTTATTACAAAAATTTACAAAATTTTCATAAAAGCCGTTTATTAAGCTTGCGTACAATAATTGAAACTTTTCTCTATCCCTTTCTAGTACAAATAAAGCGGCGCTTGTCAATGCAGTCAAGTGTACATTTGGTCTGTCTTAATGTTGACTTGGATTCATGTCTAAGTATATATCAGGTCCATTTTTTACAATTTACAAAGAAATATGTGAAAAATCAGACAGTAATTGCTAAAAACAGTTATAAAAACTTTTGAAATTTTAAAACATGAAAACAATAATTTTAAAAAAAACAGAGCTGTCTTCATGCCACTCATTTTTCTTAATATACGCAACATCATTTTGCCAATCAGTTCATTCTAGTTCACATCAATTTACTTCTCTATCATCTGTTAATTTGACACTGTTAAAAGTAATAGGATAACCCCCCACAATTGCTTTGCTACTTCGTTACGTCAAAACCCGAATAATAAGAGGATAATGGTGCTTATAGCTTATCACTACAAAAGAGTAAAAATTAAAAATTAATTTTGTATAACAAACTAATTATTGCTCTAAAAAATTTGCATGTTATCGTTAAAATAGAAAATAATTTACTATTAAAAGAACTTAAGAGGAGATTAAAACAGCCTCATGAAATTTTATTTATTTTGCCTAAAAATAATTTTTAACTTCAATTAATTCGATAATAATTACTTTAAGTACTCCGACTTGTTAAATTCACTTACTTATTTTTTTAATATTACCTGTTTTATTTAGAAATCACTCAATGAAATAATTCAGCGCCAGCTGATTACATACATACAAATTAGATGATTTGCCATCAGCAAATTAAGATAAGAAACAGTCACTTAGGCGCATGCATTATTTAAAGAAAATCATTAATTGTTTCATTTGAAAAATGGGCTACATATACAATTATAGACACATATAATGTGAGTGTATGTATAACTTTATTTTACTTAAATGAAAAAGTTAAAATATTGTGAATTAGTTCTTTATTGAATACGGCTGCTTATGGCGCTTATCTTAAGAGTTTAGATACACAAAGTCATTAAAACGGCTTTTTCTATTTTAATAAAAGTAATTTTTTTTTTCTTCAAATAAACTAGTTAAGTGGATATTTTTATGATTGATACGGGAAGAAAGTTCGTATATATAATTAAGTGTATGCCGCATCTCATTACATCATTACTCACATTATATTATTGTTTGATAAAATTACATAGCAGGTACGTACAATATCAGCGTGGTTATTTTATACTGCTGACGAAAATTGTTTTAAAATATTATTGATTCTGGGCTAATAAAAATAGAAATATTATGGGATTTGTATTATTTACAAAATGCATAAAAACAATGAAAACAAATACGGAATGCCAAATTTTAAAATTCGCATTAACTTTATACACGTTTCCATATAATTTTTTTGAATTTTACTGAATAAAGGTAAAGTTCAAAGATATTCCAACGAGATTTGAAGTTATTTCTTTAAAGGTGTTAAGGAGTGATATGTTCTAAATTTAAAATATTTGCATTGACATTGGAAATTTTAAAATATTCTACTTTTTTTTATAAAAATTAGTGCAAATGTTGATGCCAATGAACCAAGAAATGTTGCTGGAATTTGAAAAATTGCGAAGCTCTATATAAAACTATTAAAATTTGTTTTATTTTCTGAATCTGTTCCAATTTTAATAAAGAAAAATATTTATATATATTTACATACATAGTTAGGAAATACCATCGACTTTTTACTTTAACCACATTAGTGACCCTTACATCTGATACTTCACCAAGCCAACCTCAATAATTATTTTATAAAATGCATAAATGTTTGTTTGTTTTTTTCTTTTTTTGTGATACAAATCGTTATTTTTTCGTGCTGTGCACAGATACGCAAATGCAAAACCAAAATGTTATAGCTTGTAGGATAAGTATAATAAATTTTTGGTTTCTCTTACAATCATGGGAAGACCTTTGAGATTTTCATGTAAGTTAAAATTCTCAGTAGCTTTGAGATTTAAAATTGGTTTTGGTCATTTTTGTTTGCTCGTTCATTTATACGGCTATAATAGAACAATAAATTTTTTGAAAAAAAAAATCAAAAAGTATAAATTTTATTAAAATATATTGACTTTGATACTTTTCTAATATAAATCAGTTTCTAGTCTCTGCAGATCAATGCCTTTATAGACAAGACTTGAATTAATTAGGTTGCTTCTTGATAATTTCGAAGTTTACTTCTGACTTATGATCGAAACTTTTATTCAATTTGTATCAATTTAATTCAAAGTTAGTTTTAAGTTTAAAAAAATTCAGTCAATTACTTTATAAATTTCAGTATAAACTAATTTTTTTTTTATTTTAACATACTCGTTTCGTTTTAATAAAAAAATTTTAATATTTCAAGTTAAAAATACCAACTAAGTTAATGGAAAGAATTTCATTATTTTTTAAACTAGCATACTGTCGGTCGTATGAGTACCCTATAATTTACCGGACCAACTGAGAAATTTTTTATTAGACATTTTGCATTTGTTTTGCATTATCTATCTGTGTGTATCGTTGTATATTTTGAAATTTATTTTTAACTAATTTAGATTTGTAAACGGTAAAACATAATTGAGTTGATATTTTTTGTGTTTCGGTGAAATCGTCAATAAGAAATCACTTTGAATATTTTCAATTAAAACATTTTAGTGATCTTGATCCATAAATTTTGAAATTTGTAAAATTTTTATTCAAAAATTAAAAATAAAATATTAAAATTTTCAAGAAAAAAATTATTTTCCTGAAAAATATTTTTTATATTTTCTCAATGATAGTTTGAATAGCTATAGGGGAACAGTAACTAAAGTTGGGAAGATCAAAGAATTTTGAGGAATGCCACAATATTCAAATGAATTTTTTATGTATATTTTTTGTTACAACTTTTTTTTTAATTAAGTATAATTTATTCCAGAAAAATATTTCGAAATAACTAGTACATTATTTGTGCAAAATTTTATTTTTATAGGCCTATTATGTATGGAGAAATCTGGCGAATGTGAAAGTTTGATATTATGTATGCCAAATTTTTTGACGAATTCGAACAAATTCAATCGTCATACGTAATATACCATGCTGACTTGTTTGTCAACCTAAGAAAATTCGACATAGGAGCGAATTGATTCTTATAGAGAAGTTGTAACTCAACTTAAAAAAATTGACTTTTACATTCGAGTTTGTACTTTAATGAAAGTGAGTAAAAAACATAATTTTTGCTATAAAAAAAAAATTGAATATTGACAATGTCATTTCTATGAAACACACACATAAAAAACTTTTACCTCCCGTAAATAAAAAAGCAATATCAAAATCAGTACTTTTGTCATATCGAGATTTTAGTTGGCAAGTTGGCTTTATATTTGTTTTTCTACTGTGAGTAGTAATGAATTTATGAATTTACTTGCTGATTAATCGAACTAGAGTTACGATTAGCGCTGTTAACGAAAATGTTCTTCTACGAAATGCCGAAATTCGGTCTTTTAAAATAATAATTTGTGGGAAAGCGTTGTGGAAGTAAATATATTAGAGGGTAATAAATGTTGTAATGTTTTCCTTGGCAGCAAGTCGAAACTGATATTAACAAAATTTCGACTTTTTAATTGAATACGAAAAATAATATAAGAAAGCTTTTTTAAACTGAGTGAAAGAATATCGAATTCTAAATCGTTGATTTTATGTAAATGTAAATGAAATTAATAAGAAAAAAAATATTCTTTAAAAAATAACAACTATGCAATAAAGGTTTTTTGTCATCTAAAATTTTATAAAAATTTCAATAAAATATTTTTAAAAATTCTTTATTAGAATATGTTGAATAAAATCTACATTGGGAGAAAAGAATTTTTAAATTATTAAACTTTAAAAGTATGAAGTTTTATTATACTTAGAGAAATGGAATGCTCTAGAAATGTAATTAGAAAATTTCATAAATAAAATGCCTTTTTACGCATGTAGTTATATAAGGGCAACATAACGATATTCAACTTAAGTATGAAGCTATTTAAAGCGAATAAAGCTATTGAACTTTTATAACCTATTCATTTAATATATAGAATGACTAAATTTGTTTTGTAAATTTATTTGAATATATTTTTTAGTACAATAATAAAAAACATAAATTTTAGCGACTAATCGTTGAAAATTTTAAGATTTTTCTTAAAATAATTTTTTATTCTTTGTGTTTTTCATATATGAATATGTAAGAAATAGAGGAACTAATTTTTGTTGGAATTCTCACTAATTCTATATGTCATATTTTTTTTTTCTTTTGGTTTTTATATATTATTATAAATATTTCGAAATTATCTATTTTTAAATTACAGATTTTGTATTTTTCTTTTTTGTTCTAAATGAATTCATAAAAAAGGTGTTAAGAGACTCATTTTGGTTTTATATATAGGTAGCGCATAATAGAAATTTAAAAAAAAAAATAATTTTTTTTTTTTGTAATTTTATAATTTTTGTTAAAACTTATAAAATGTTGTAAAATTCATTTGAAGATTTAAGAAATAAGAAATAAATCTGTCAAATGTATGTGATTATGTACACATGTCAATATTTATCAGCTTTCAATATGACGAAATTGGCAGCATTGGACTTATGATTGTGGTGTGAACTTTTAAAATTATTTATAAGTACTTAATATTAGATTTTTTAATTTTTTAAAATGAATAACATTATTATGAATAATTTAAATAGTTTTTCATTTTGTAATGATTAAAAATTTTTAAACTATCTGATTATTTTATATTAATATTTAATTTAAAAAGCCACCGACCCTGATAAACACCAGATTCATAATAACACCTTAATAATTATGTTATTCATCTTGAAACTTAAAAACCAATCAACCTTAAAATATTGATGTAATCGAAATCAATTAGATTTAATTAAAAAATTGACCAGCACTACGTTATTATTTGTTTTAAGCTTCAGATAATAATAAATTCATTTTCATATTATGACGAAATTGTAACACTATCTATCACTTGTAAAAAAAAAACCATTTACTTTTGTTAAAACTTTTTTTTTTTAATGTTGTTTTGAATTTTAAGTGTTAATTCATGAAAGAGGAAGAGAGAGGGAGAGAGAAACAGCAAAAATTTACTATAAAAAAAAGGTATGAATAAAGAAACAGCAACGGTTCAAAAATTTTCTATGTTAAAGTTTTTATGTATATGTATATAAAAATGTCAGTACAGTCTGCACTCATTTATAAGCACTAGACGTTTTATTTTCGTTACTTACATATATCTATCCCATTTTTTTAATATAAGCAAGTTCAATTTGTAAAAGCAAAAGTTGTTTCTAAACGAGCTTATTTTAGTCTAATTGGCGTTCAAATCGGGATATCTCAAAAATTTTTCTTTACAATAAAGCACTCTTTGGATTTGTTGAAATTTCATTCTTTATAAACTAGATTAAAATTTTAAATAACAAAAATATTAATATTAGTGCAAATAAAAACAGTTTTGTGTGAACTTTTTTTTATAAGTTAAATTACTCAAAAAACAACACTCTTCAATCAGTTAAATTTAAAAAAAAAAAGAATTTTGGAGCGTGCAAGCACATAGAATTCACGCATAGAATTATAAAATATTAAAAAGGGCATAATGGCATCACTGATCAAGTGAGTTAAAGTTACTTAATTTTTTCTTATTTTGGAACATTTTTAAAATATTTTACATAAATTTTTATAAAATTTTTGATTTTTTACCTTTAAGTGCATAAGTTTTTATTTTATCAAATTTCGTTTAAATGCAATTTCCGATTGAATGTCAACAAATTGTCATTTACTCTTTAATTCGATAAGTAAATATTATTTGTTTATTTTCTATAATATGTAAAATATTTGATAAATTTAATTGAGCGCGAAATGCACTATTAATTTCGAAAATACAAGTACAAATAAAAATATTTGCGAGTAATTCAATGAAAAGTTTTTCATTTGACATTTTTAAATACTTTTGTATTGAAATAACTAAAAAATAAAATTAGATCCAATAAAAATCAATGTTTGTAAAGAAGCAGTTTTTCCTTGAGATAGTGAAAATACTGCTTTTAAAATCAGTCTATAACAACGGTCGACAAACTTTTGTGGATTGTGGGCAAGCAAGTGTTATATGAGTATGAGCAGTGCTCGAAGTGAGGCGGGATGGAGTGGGATGCCATCTCAGTACTTTTAAATAATTGGAAATCCATCCCACTACTTAATAGGAGAGAAAAATGCGTTCCGGAACATGTTTTTTAAAATTTAAGAAAATTTTCTAATTAATTTTAAAAATCTTTTTAACAAAAAATTAAATATATGTAATTTTAAATAAGACCAATTTCAAATCGTAACGTATAATTTTTTTCTATTAATGAAATTTTCGTTACTACATAGTAGTCTATGCATTTCTTTGGTAACAGTTTGCACAGTTTTTGATTCAATTTTTAGTTGATTTAATGTTGAATATAAATATTCTCGTTAGTTTTCTCCAAAGTTTGGTAAATTTTGTTTAGTTATTTTTTTAAAAAACAATACTTTTTTTTTTTTTTTACCATCCCACCACTTTGCGTATCCCACTTCGACCACTGAGTATGAGTATGGGTTGCCTACAAGAAGAAATGATATTTTCAACTGATTTTGTTAATTGTTTTGCTTTGACAAATAATAAATTTGTACGGAATTCTATGTACTTATGTCTATTATCTATTATTAGGTTCTATGAAACTTTTTTGAAAAATTTTAATATTCACGCTTGCTGTCCATAGGTCACACTTTGCCGACTGCTGGTGTACGATGTTCAAATTATTTTTACATATAAACGAAAATATATCAATTAATTGCATACTTTTAGGATTATCGAAAGAAGAAAATTTAAAGAAGTGTTAATTAAATTATTGTTGAATCATAAATTCGGAAAAAACTTGTCTTAAGGGTAACATTTTATTTTAACTGCCCTTCTGTTTTTTAAAATTTAATTGTGTTATGCCGTTTTAGAAGAAGCATGTTCTTTCCTGAGCTTACGGACAAATACGCAGAGTAAAACCAATAAGAACGTTTTTCAAATTTTTTTTTTTACAAAGTGTCTTAAGGCTGTGTTTTATAACCACTGTGTTTTGTTCAAGAACAGTCTTTCCCTCAAACAAGATATAAACTGACAAAATTTCAAGTAAATTTTAAGCCAACAACAAATTTAACATAATTTAATTTAGATTAATTTTTATAATAGTTTTAAGTTTTTATTTGTATAAATATCATAATTAATTTAAATTTTTTTTTTTTTATTTTTCAGAGTATTTACTAACGAAAATTATCGTATTTGAAAAGCCTAATTTGATAAATAAGTGTAAGAAGAAAGTGTAATTTCATATGGAAGCTAATTTGTGTAAACGACTTTTAAACCACCATGCTTGGGAAAGAGAAACAACGAAATATTATAAAACACATGAATTTTTAACAACTGGACAAGACAACATTTTTAAAAAAACGAAAATAAAATTTTGTCTAACCTTTTTTCAGCCGAAAATCATAAGTCATCAATAATTGTAAATAAATGGAGTAATTCTTCTTATATTTTATTCATAAAAAATACGAATATTATTTGAAAGGAAGAAAAATTTCATTATTATTTTTCATTAATAAATCTATGTTATATGTTTATTGTACATGCTGAAAACTCAACGGTTAAAATTGAGGGTCCTAGCTTTTATTGGCTGGGCCCTCTTAATTATGACGATAACAAGTATAAAACGTCCAGTTCTATCTATACCAATGCCTTTGGTGCAAACTGTAAATTCAAATCTTACTAATGATACTTTAAAATTAATACCTGCATTAAAAGTTCCAAAATTATATAATTTATTAAAAAAATCATCTATATTCTCACAAGATTTATCATCATTATATGAAACATCATCGTCATTTACATTATCATCATATGTTAATAAAACATTATTATTACCTCCATTACAACCATCCCAAAATTTTTTATATTTATCTGGAAATAATAGTTGTAAATATTTATCAAATAATTGTAGTCATTCAAATAATTTAACTAAACAAATTATTAATATTAATGATTATGAAATGAATTCAAAAAATTTTTCATCAAAATTTGATATAATTGAAAAAAATTTAACAAATCAAAATATTAAAAATAATAATAATAATAGTAATAATAATTCAACAATATTAACTAAAAGTGATAGCAGAGAAAAACAAAATAAAAATGATGAAATGAATTCTTTAGGAATTGTTAATAAAAATAATACAAAAGTAATAATTAAAAAAATAAAATTTAGATCTAAAAAATTAATGTATAATAAGAGAAAGAGAAAAAAATTTTCAAAAAAACTTAATGATTTAAATTTAAATTTAAATAATACTAATAATAATAATCTTAATATTACTATTAATAATAATGATAATGATAATACAATTGACAATATAACAATAACAGCAACAGCAAAAGAAAATATTTTAAATGATAGTTACAATAATAATAATAATACAAATAGCAATATTGTTTTTAAAAGAAGTTATGAAATGTTAAATATTTTAACTATGTTTAATAAAACATTATTAGATTATAATAAAAATAGTAGTATTGTTTTTGATAAAACGGAAAACGTTGACTTTTTAAATAAATATTTTAATAGTAGTTCTAGAACTTTTAAAACTCCAATTGAATTCATATCAAAAAATGATTCAGATAATTTAGATTATCAATTAAATAAAATAAAAAATAATTTAAATAATAATAATCTTGAAAATGGATATTGGAAAGAACAGAATATTACCACACATAGTACTCATTTAAAAAAATCTATTAATAGTAAGAAACATAAAAGACTGAATAATCATAATAATTTAGGACGCAATGTACGATCTGCCAATTTATCGGTTAGTGGTTCAACAAAAAAGATTCAGCTATTTATTAAAAATCGTTTCATACAATTAATGCCAGATGGGATTGTCAATGGAACTCAAGATGAAACGAGTGATTTCAGTAAGTAACAAAAATGAAATTTATAATTTTTTTTTAATTAGAATCACTTAAACTTTCCCCAAAGCCAAATATTAATGTTTGAGTGAAGAATCTGAAAATATTCGATTACATTTACTCAATATTTAAGTATATTAAGGTATAACTTTTATATATATATAGTGCTAGATTTTCGATATTCTAATATAAACTTTTATAATAAGATAAATTTTAAATTAATCTATTTTATTAAGATCAAGGGTTTATGCCGATATTATTATCTGAAACAATTGTATTCTTTTTTTAATTTTAATTTTTTTGTGTTGACTATTAAAACTTATTAGTTAAATTTGCTTTACCCATGGAAGCCATTATTCATGCGATTTAAGTTTGCATTATTTAATAGGATTAAAAGTAGAAAACTAAATCAATTATTAGAATTAGAATTTGCGGTTTGAGTTCTTAATACTCAAATATATGTATGTATTTATATTTCGCAACAGCTCCAAAAAGAATTGACATAAACTGAACAAAGGCTTATCTTAGATTAGATAACTTAAGGATTTATTTTATATATAAAGTAATTGTGTTTTTATTTTATTTTTCTGAAATCTTATTTGCAAAACTTGTATTATTCCATATCACATTAATATTTTTTAAATTTCTTTATATTGTTTCTCAGATTCTTACTAATTCACTTTATGTTGGATTTGCTTGTAAAATAGATATGTTTTTAGGTGTACAAAGTTGAAAAAATAGATATACCTATGTATTTTTTCCGCGCGTATGCTTACAAAATTTTTTTCTCACCTTTAAAGATAGAAAGCTGTTTTGCTTTACAAACAAATTTTGCATAGAAATGGATCTCGCCTATTAGAAACCGATTTCTCTACAGAAGAAAGAAAGTTTTCCCTTCTCTAAACGTTGAAATTTTTTAAGTCTCGGAAATATCTTTTTTTTACACTTAATAAAATGCAAAAAAATGCAACGATTTGTTTTATTTGACGTAAAACTATATAGGACACATAACAAGGAGAAAATTACAATGAGTAGGTTGATTTTAAAATTTATAACTTTTTGACATCTAAGATTTTAACAATTTAGATTTTAAAAATTTAATTAATAATAGATTATAACAATACTTGCAATTTTCAATGGCATTTAATTTAATTTTAGGAAAACATTCTGTATGAGTCTTCATAATAGTTTGTAAAACAGTAAAATAGGCAAATGTCACACATATCTATTGAATTGTCCGAACACACCCGGTTTTTTTAATTTTTCTTCTTATCTGAAAAGCATGCAAAAAGTATTTATTCCAAGATATTGATATGTTAGTGAGAGTAATTTAAGTACTTATAGGAAGTTATTTTCAAATAAATAAGTTGGTGATTTCAACTTGTTCAAAAAGGAATTGTGCTACTCTACAAACCGATAGTTTGATTTGAATTGATTTAATTAAATATTTTTTGCTGGCGATGAAGTGATAATTTAATTTTCATTTCTCACTATTTTTACATAGATACACGAACTTTAGTAATAAATCAAAGTTAAAATATTCAAAAATAATCAATTACTTTACAAATATGCGTAGGTATTTGGGTATTTGGTAATGAAACAAGAGAATTTAAAAAATTCATTTTTTTTTGTCATAAAAACAAAATTTCTTTGAAATTTTTTTTACCAATCATTTTGCAATTAATTTAGAAATTTTGATTAAATATCATGTTTTTTATTTTGATTCACTTATGAACATTTTCTCACTTTTTTACATTTCTAAATAAATATTTACATATATACATATATGTATAGGATTCAAACCATGTACGTATTCGAAATGTACGCTGGCATGAACTTAATTCCAAATTGCTATTTCCTGAAAGGGCGACTTAAATAATTGATAGCATACCAAATTTAGTATCGATAACGAAGTATTTATTAATGTTGCGTTTCATAAATCATTTTAATAAAATAAAAAAAAATACAAAATTGCAACCATAAAAAATTTTTCCTTCGTTACAATGTAAGAAAATATTATCATCGATCGACCTATGTGTACATGCACATAAATATTAATTTTTTTTTTTTGAAGTATACATACATATTTATCTTTCTAATTTGTTGGTGATGTTACTTTAAGACATTTAATTGGCATGAATATTATTTATATGTTCACAGAGAAAAATTTAGTATGACAAAATACACAGAGAAAAAATGTATTCAAATTAATATTTTTATTATCTTAGAACATAGAATATTATTAAAAAAGTATTTTTGAAATAGAAAAGTTAATTCATTAATTTGTTAATCGTTAATGTGTTTGTAGCTTTTTGGCCAAAAATTTAAGTTAAAATGTTAGGGATTGATTTCGGTTTTCTGTTAGGATTTTACATATTTTACTAACCACCGAATTCGTTTATTAATTTTTCTTTAAGTGAATTTCAAAAAATTTGTTCATTCGAATAACTAAAATATAAGTTACATACATATAATATAACAATTTGTTAACTGTAAATTAAATCAAATTTATTTTAGAATTATCAACAAAGTTTCAGATTTTATCTATATAAGTATGTATAATACATATATATTATTATTATGTATATGTATGTTAATTTTGTAATAATAAATTTATAATTTAAATAAACTAGACGTAATTATAAATATTTTTTTAATTATTAACAGACATGAATAGTTATATAAATAATAGAACTATTTAAGAAAAATAAAATAAATAAAATAAATAAACTTGAACATTTAATATACAAATTATTAAACACAAATACACGAACAAGCACACAAATTCAATTCTGAAGCTAGTTATTGCATGCTAAATGAATCGTAATTGTTGTTATTACACAGTTATTTATTAAAATATTACAAATGATTTTGTTTCTAATTGCTAATATGTTAATAATTAATATGAAATTAAAATAGCTACATGAATTTATAATTGAGACGAAAAATATTTGTGCAGATTTGATTTTAAAGTGATATTAATGATCTTATTTTTCTTAAATTCTATATTAAGCAAATTTTTACTCAATTTTTTATTTTATTTCAATCATTTTTATATATGTTGTTCTATATGTAAAATGTTTTAATGCTAATGAATTGTTTACATACGAGACAAGCCTGACTTTCATAAGCCTGATGAAAGTCGTATACGTATATACTTATCAGTAAAGAGTGTTTGATATTAGATTTTGTCTGACGACAATTGATAAAAGTTACTCTAATGACATTTGCTGTCATATTTTTTAAAAGCAAAATGGCGAAAAATTGAAGTTTTAAAAAGCAATCAGTTGATTTTTATTTTGGTTACATTTTTGAAATGAATGCAAAGAAAAACAATTAAATTTTAAAGTTTAAGCTCCATCAAATAATTTCAGTCTGATATTTAAATCTTCATTAGAATTTGTCGTAGATTCAATCATAAATTTTGCTGTATATATAAAAAGCGCCAAAAGTTTCAGAAAAATTTGTATTAAAATAACTTTTATTAACTAAATAGTCATGTTACGTTTCAATTTCAAATTTAACTGACATATTCGTAGCTAATTATATAAGTATACTGTCTATTTATTATGTCATTTACTATTTATAATTTTATTTGCAATTACTGCACATGTAGTAACTTTGCATTATTAAACCTTAAGATTTTTTTCACTTTCTTCACTTAAAATTTAAAATTTTGAATTTGGCCTTCCATAAAATTTTGGGAGCATTTGTTTTTCGATTTTGACCATGACTGTGACTTGAGTATTTCTGACATAAGAGTGCTAAAAAATTTTGACGTTTCGATTTTGCAGTGTTAGTTAATAATGAAATTTCATTGTTTTTTTTTCAGTACGCAATAATTGTAAGGAGAACCGAATTATAAAAATACCGTCACCGTGTTTTTTATTATTTTAATAAATAAAATCTTTTATCTTTCACTAATTTTAAACTTGAAAAGGTCAAAAAGGTCTTAAAAATGATAAACATAATACTACTATGGTAAAATACTGTAGAACGCAATAATTAACCATAGGAATTGTTTTCCATACTACAGGAAAGCATTGTAAAAAGCAGTAATATGTATAAATTTTGTTTTTATTTCCTAAAACTGTTGTACTTCCTTTACCAATTCGTGCCAAATCAATTTAAATATTTCTATTATCATTTTATGTTCAAAATTTTATTGGTCTACTTAAATTCCAAGAAAGTATTTTACCAATTTAATTGAAGTACTACTGTATATGTTACGTAATAAGTTGTCATTAAAATTAAAAGTTGCTCCTAATGGTCTGTTAAAAAACAAATAAAATTTCTATACTTATTATATATTTTACATAGGTTTGTATGCGTGCATGTATTTTATTTACTTTAGAAAAATAAAAAGTTTGTTCCGTGCAGTGTTTTTTTAAGTTTTATAATAGAAACAAACATTTTTTATGGGCTCCGATTATGATTGTTTTTTCTTATTTTTTGTATTTTCAAAATAGATAAATTGAGTGAGTGGTCAAGTTAAAAAGTAAATAAATAAAAACTCATCAAACTTTCAACCGCATAATTACTACGTATTTAAAATTTTTCTTCTTAATTTTATGCAATAATGCAATAATTTCCTCTGCCCAAATCCAAGAAAATAATATTCTATTAATAAATAGATAATGTGTGAGTTCACAAACACATGGTTATCTATAATTGTGTGTATTATCTATGTATAACGGTATTTCAATAGAAATTTTAAAACTTATTATTCGGAAAGAAAAAATTTAAATATTTGATCATTAATTTTTTTGAACTTTTTCTTAAGTAGGTTAATAATTAACATTTGAAATCACTTTGTTCTTATTTATTTTATATTTTTTGTTTTGTTTTCATAAGATTTCAATTAATTGTGTTAAATATTTGCAAAGAAAATTGATGGATTACATATTTGGTGCTCATCAAGCAAAATACCAAATAAACAATTTGAGTTGCTTGTACGCAGACGTATGCACAAATGAAAAATGTCAATTGAAAAATTGATTATTCCTGCAATGATCTGATGAATTTTTGATTTATAATCTTTGATTGATTTCTTTTGAATTGAAAAAATTTCGTGTGATTTATTTTTAAAACTTGTTTTTACTACTTTTTTTTGATTGATCGATATTTTTATTTTAAAGTGTCAAATGTGTAAGTAGCGTAGATTTGCTGAAGTTTTTAATTTATTTGTTTTGGCATTTTTTTATATTTGAAGTAGCTAATGTTGATTTAATTTGAAATATTGTTGCAACACTATATAAATATGTTATAAAGAGTACGTATGTGTGTATATGTACATCTGATATGCGTTTGATTTTGGGTTCCAATATACTTTTACATCTTATGGCAGTTACCTACGCAAGAGTCATAATTTGAAATTTCGGTATAAAAAGATCATAGTAAAGTTCATTAATTTCTGTAAGTGTTTCTGTACAAAATTATTGAATTGACTTTTACATTTGATTTTTCGGTAGAATTGTTGATAATGGATAAATTTTTAATTTCAGCTACAAAACATACGTGTACATAATATATTAAATTTACAAATTTTTTTTTAGTTTTTTAGAGAGTGCTTAATTCAAGTGTTAGATCCTCCAGATTTATTTTTTTTCTAAGATATTGAAAGGTCGAGCAGCATTCATGATAAGTAATAAAATTATCTTACCACTTTGGTACTTAAATGAATTTCTTAATAATTATACTTTTTTTATACTTCGTTTACTCATAGACCTTTTCAAATTACTATACGTACTTTTGCATATTCTTATACACGTTCTTAAAATTGTTCTTAAGTGGGTTAATTTATAAAATCAGATACACATTTTTTTTGCTTTTTATTTAATTTTTTTTTGTTTTAAATAGAAACGTGATTTCTTTTATAATTCCGCTGTTAATAGATGAAATGTTAAAAGAAAGTTCCGATTCTATAATTTTTATTCTATTGTGCTTTAAATCTATTTTTTTCTTTTTCTATTATTCGAAAAATACTTTTAATGTATTTCAAATCATTTTGTCACTTTGAAGTTCTTAAGTGTGTAGGAATTCCACATAATCCGATTATTTTATGAATCAATTTAATTTAATTCTCGGCAATATTTATTGTGTCAACACAGAGTCATATACGTAGAAACAATTTCATTTTATGTCAGTCAAGCTCAGAGTACCTACTTTAATATACTTTTGTGAATAAGATGAAAATTGTTTTTTTTTTTTTTTTTTGAGTAATAGTGTAGATTAGAAATTATTGTTATTGTAAATATGGAAATAATTTTATCAATAATGTAATTTGAGGATAAATGAATGGTGGGTACTTGAATAAAGAATAAATTTTCTAAATAATATTAATTTTTTTGGAAAGTTTAAGATGGCGAAATAGCTATGTATTACTTTATGTGCAAGGGAATAGTTTTGTATATTTGAATTCAAATAATTGAATTTTATATTCGCAACAAGGAAAATTTTGATTTTTTTTTAGCAAGGAATATTGAGTATAAGGGAGGTCTTACTTCACTTTTACTACACTATTTTGCGAATTAAAAAATTTTATATGCTAAAACTGTATTTGTTCCACAGTTGTAAACTTAAATTTTAATCATTACCTGTAACAATACCTTGATTTATTGCTCTTATTCGGCTCTATGGTTCAAATGTAGCAAAATTTCCGATAGAATATTCATATATACTTTTTTCTGCAAAATTCTTGATTTTTGTATACACATATATGGAAAAAATTATAGAAAAAAAAGCTTTCTTTTTTGTGTTTTCTCCCGAAATTTTAAATAAAAAATTCGATTCAAATCAATGTAAAATACTACATGCACTTGAATATACTAAAAAGAGAGGGGGGACAAAAATTTTCTTGTAAAAAAATGGGTTTCTCAAATAAATCTATTTGAATGTGCAATTTTAGCTTTTTATTTTAAACGATGTAGAAGTTTTGTATAAACACCGGGTTGCAACACCGGATTGCTATATATACAAAGTAAAAGTTTAAAATGAGCGCTAAAAATAATAAAATTTTTTTCCAATTTTTCCCATTAAGTGTTTTCCAAAAAATCCTCTATATATATCTATGTATATACAAACATGCAAACAAAAAAGCTAAAGGTTCCAAGCTTTAATTCTATAACTAATCTTGCGATCTTAGAAACCCAGTAGGGTGCCGAATAAGTGAAAACCGGGCCTGAACCGTTGAACGAACGAATAAACAGAGTGAGCACATTTTTTTGTTCAAATGTTTGAAATCTGTTAAAAATTAATATTTTGTTTCGATGCCATCCATTACTTATTATGGATTTGGTTATAAACTTAAAATAGTGGGAACTCTAAAAATTGTTATAATTTGAAGTAATTTTTTAATATAAATTACCGTTTTATTTAATAATACATGAATACATGAGTAAATCCATGCATATACTCTCATTAACTTTTAAATTATGTTTAATATTTGATATGTGTATGTTTATTTGTAACATATTTATACAATAAAATTTAATTCAAATGCCTTTAAAAATATGTACTGTGAATTTGTTGAAGGTTTTGGTGCTCTGCTAATATAATGAATCGCTCATTTAATTTTACAATTGTTTCTTCTCATCTAAAGGTTCTTCCAAAATCATTAATGAGGAAGAAGACAAAAAATAGTTGCATCAAGCGTATTTTTTATATTTTAAAGTGGAACGTTTAGGTTATTTTTACATTTCTGTAATTTTTGTATCTTTTATTTTATTTGCTGTTTTTTTTCTGCTTTTTGTTTTGTTGCCTTTTTGTTTTTATTGTTTTTGTAATAGATAAACAAAAATGTGCATGACACATTTTTGGAAACTCTAAAACAATTTGCTTGTATTATTGAATTGAAACATGATCTTTTATTTTGGTCTGCATAGTTGAAAAGTGTATAAAGGGGGAAAAAAATCAAATGTAATATAGAATAAAATAAGTAATAAAAATTCAATTGTTTTTTTTTATTTATTAAAAGCTGTTTAAGCGACCTGAATTTTGATTTGCAGTCTGACCTTTCGTCATTTAGTTATTTTGATGTATAGCAGACACTATAAGTAATTCAAAAACGAATACTAATAATAATATTAGTTTAAAAATAAAATTGAATGCCATAATAATAATAAAGAATTAAAAATAATAAAAACAAGAAAAATAAAAAATATGATAAATGTCAAAACAAAAAAGACATAAGGCCGCCTTGTGAGATTCTCTTAATATAGTTGTTCTCACGTGCTTTTGATTCTTAATCAATTTTGTGCATTTAGTTAGATCCTTTTTCTTTTTCTCATAAACTGCTTACTTAATATTCCACAACATTCTCTTAACTCATAACACAAACATATTTAATATATTGAGACATACTTAATATGTAGATTTGTATATTAATAAGCCAAATTTTTAAAAACAGAAAGTTTTCCATTAACATTCTTTTGATATATTTTTTAAGGTATTTACCATCTTTTCATATACATACAAGTGAAACTTTATTTTAATGGAGCAACAGATTATAATATAAATCACAGGTTCAAATAAATTTTTTTCTTCTTATTTCATAAAGTATGTGCATATATATGAGCTTATGTATGTATAATAAACATAAATTACAGAAATTTACAAAAAAAACTTGATTTGCGAATTCGCATTATGATAATCAGTTGTCAAACTCAATTACGAAAATGAAACGTGATATTATCGTACATTTCGTTAAGAAGTTATTTTGTCTGGGTATACTTAGTGAGTGCAATTTAAAATATAATAAAAATGTGAAAATAAAGTAAATATTATATTAAATTAACTATTTATGTTGGGTTTTTTAAGAAAAATAAAATAAAATAAATTTATTCATTTAAAAAATTGTTTTTTAAAATGGTAAAATATGAAATTCTACCTTTTAGCCATCATTCGTCTACTACTTATACATACTTATGTACAAATTAATTTAAAATTTAAACAATTTATTTAAGTGTTATTATTTTTTTTTAAATAATAAAATTCTTTAAATTTTAAAGGAAGTCATATTTTAGAATTATTTGAAATAATACTGAATGAAAATAAAGCAGTTCATTCACATAAACGAAAACTTGTACTTAATTTCAAAAAAAATTATATATCTACATATACGAGTAATAACGTGATGTGTGTGTATGTACAATATATTTTTATATCGGTATTTATTTATGTATGTATTTACGTATTATATTATTTATAGCAAGAGAACAGTTTCATTAAAATAAAATTTTAAAAACGAAATGAAAAATAGAATAAATAAATTTATTTAACAAAAAAAAAAGTTCTACAAAAGCTTCTCAATTCTCATTTTATTTTTAGCAGCTTTACTGTATTGCTTCGGCGACTCTAATTTTGTATAACGTACATTATGGTTAGTTTTCTTCTTATGCTAAAATGTTTGATCATATAATAAGTATGACGTTTGTTGATTATTGTGTTTAGTGATGGGACCATCAATTGTGATAACGATAACGTAATAATATGCATTAATCGTCACTACTTACATAATTTTCGTATAACAATTTCAAGTTATACGAAACTTACTTCATTTTTTAAATTTTTTACGATTGTTTAAAAATAAGTAAATCATTTGTAAAAAAATTTCTTTATTTAAAAAAACAAAACATTTTTTTGTTTTTAATTTCTGCAAAATTAAACAATATAGGTATTTAGCAAATCTCATATAAGTATAACATCTTTGATGTTTCAGTCAAATTTAAAAAGTGCAAATGTTTATTATTAAAATGTTGGTACTTCATTATTGGAAAATCATGTTAAATTGCATTGAATTATTAACATTGAACCAAATTAATCAAAGATTCCATATTTTTGGCCCGACATCGGCCATATATATAATATTATACATGGATTTGTATTATAGTCATTTTGTAGTGTAATTGTAATACATAAGTAATATGTTCTGTTTTTGGTAGTGTTTAATTGACATTTCTATAAAATGTTAAAAACAATTGCAAAAATTCTAACAATGATAAAATTCTAACAACTCAATCACACAAACGCCTATGTCATAAATAATGCTAAACATTTTTTTATATTTTGTTTGCAATTTAAATGCAAAACTAAATATTTGCCGATTTCTTTATAAATTTGCTTTAAACAGGAAATTTAAAGGTGTTAGATGAATACGGGGAAAATATGTGAAATTATCCTTGGTTTTTGACATACAATAACACGCTGGTTTTTAGTAGAGAAAAACCTTTTTTTTTTAAACTTGAAATACAATTGAATAATACAAGTAAATATGTACATGTATGTATGCGTATATTTATCATTCCGTAATCATCAGTAATATGGAAATTATAACCCGAACATTGTTCCAATTTTCAAATGTTGTGAAAATTAGATAAAAATTCTAAACATTTAAGTATACAAAAAACAAAAAAAAAAATTAAATCGTTATGACCGTTATGATTTACCTGCTGTGATTTCATAAACAGAAAAATTTTCTCTGAATATATTAATTTGCTTATATGTATGGTTTATTTTTTTAATTAATTACATAAAATTGCAATTACGTTTGTAATATTTAAAAGAGAGAGTGAAACAATTAATTCAAATAAAAAGAATTATGTTTTCTCTTAATATTTTCACCAATTTACATACATATGTACATATGAAATATGAATTGACAACTCCAAATTTAAGATTTTGAGTAAATGTCAATCAAAAAATTTATGTTATAAAATATATTTCTAATATACTCGTAATGTTATAAAATCACTGTAATAGCTGAAAAAAAAATATGAAAAGTGTATTAAATTACTAACGTAATGAAAACTAAAATTTGAATAGATTTTTAATTTAATTAATTTTCATTAAGTAATTAAAATTTTTTGAACTGCATTTGGATCAAAAGACAAAAAGTATTTATTTTGCAAATTTATCTGCCCTTAAATTTGTAATAAGTTCTCTCTAGTCACTAACGCTTTTAGAAAAATTACGAAACCTACATACATACATATATGTAAATCATCAATTCTGAATAGGCAAATGACAAGTGCAATACAACAAAAAATAGCGTCACCGTTTCACAATGCGTAGAAAAAATTTGGAGAAATATGAAAAAATTTGAAGAAATATGACTGTGGTGAAAATTATTGTACTACAAAAGTTCACATAGAAACCTTTTAAAAATGGTTGTTAAGTTTTATATGGCGCTCTTTTCTGTTCGAAAATTATTTTGTGAAAAGGAAAGAATGTAAGTCGAATAATTATTTTCTCTAATATTTCAATTAATTTTCATATATTTTAAATTTTTTATTTGGTTATTTATAAGTGAAATATTGAAAAGTTCTGAAGATCAAAATAAGATATTTAGAATAAACTTAATAATGCACACTAGGTCAACATTAAAGCAAAAATTAGCAAGAAAATATTTAGAGTTCGCACTTCCATTGTCAATATATAGATTTACTTAAATTTTTATAGCAGATTTCTTTAAAATGTTTGAAATATTTTTGTTTTATTAAATATTTGCAATTTTTATAAATTCCTTACTTACCTAATTCCATTTTAAGTAATGATTTTATTTAAAATTAAAATACTCGTCGACATATAAGAAACATATTTTGTCTCTTTCTAATTTAAATTAATAAGTATAATCAAAAAAAATTATTACGAATTCCTTCATAGTTTGATTATCTTAAAATTGAACAGGTCAACTGCATTTTTTTTTTGCTTTCAATCTAATTTTTGCTACATGTTTAAAAAAATATATTCTTATTGCATTTTAAGTATTTAATCGTGTAAAGTGTATGTATGTGTGTATATCAGAAATGTGTACACTCATAAGGAAATAATATCGACCTAAACATGGACGATGGATGATCTATCGAATGTTTTTACATATTTTTTTTCTAGATGTGTTTTGATCTCATTTTTTTTTTTGACGTATCAATCGTAAAAGCAATAATACGAGTTGAATTCTTTTCTTTTTTAGAATTATTAGATAATAAAATTCTTTCGAAGGAATAAATAATTTTTTGATGTTTAATATTATAAGGAAGTTTAACCAGTTGGAAAAGTTTTGAATAAATACTAAAATGATGATGAAGAAGAAGAAGAAGAAGAATAACAAGAAGAACAGGAAGGAAAATTTGTACTTTAATGTACTTTGAGTGTTGCCACTATTGATTTCTTTTCTGTTTTCCTTTTCTTTTTTTGATTTTTTTTTCGATAACAGTGTAATTTTCATAGTTTTACCTCCTCTCCTGTCATCATAAATTAAAAAAATGCGGCAATATAGTAAAAAAAATATTTTTTTCTTTTTTTTGTTTTTTTTTTTTTCTTAAATCTTGTGTATGCTTATTTTTTTTTTTTAATTTTTTTGTATTTGTTAAAAAAAAATTTTTTTTTTTCAATCAGGGACTAACAAAACAATTTTTGTATTTTTATTTTTTATTTTTATCACACCACTGATAGAGAAATTGATTCATAATGAGTTGACGTTACCAATTAGTCTACGTGCTTTATATTGCATAACGTCAACGAATTAAATAGTAAGGGTAAAATCTCTATGGCATTTTAATTTTTTCTTCTTTACTTAGAGGCAATTTGATTTTTATCTCTGATTTTCAATAATTTTAATATAAAAAAATTCTTATATTATTGACGTAAGAGTCGCAAAAGTAATCATCATCGTTTGTTAGGCAATTATAGGGGATACATGTATATACATTATTGTATTAAATTCTTTACAAGCCAATTTATTTCTATAGAAGAATATTGCAAAGATTCGTATCAAATATAATTGTATAGTGTAAATTATTTATTTTAGCCTGTTTTTAATAAAATTTTAAAGGAAACAAGTAATGAAACAAAATACATAAGTATATGAAATGAGAATAATTAACAATATTTTTTATAATAAAATATTTAAATTGCTTGACAAGTTAATTGAACTTTTTATTAATAATATGTTGGCATCGAATTTCCAAAATAATTGCGTTAAAAGTGTAATAAAAGAAATAAAAATAAATTTTCTTTTTTTATCACATCATTAAAAATGTTTATGTATGTATGTATGTACATTTAAGTATGCAATGGTGATGATGATTTCAAATTAATTAACGATTTAGTCATAATTAACTTGCCATATGAAAATTTAATTTGTGCGTTTTTTTTTTTTTTAAATGATCGAGTGACAAAAATATTTTGTGTTTTTATGAATTTCTGCTTTTTTTTCCATAAAAATTATTTATATAAATGTTAAACTCATATTATAATAGTCTCATCAATTATATTTAATAATTTGAAATGAAATGTACATATATCATTTTTTTTATCAAGTTCAATTGAGATATGAGGCAGAGTAATTTTCTTTAATATTTTCTTAAAAAAAAAATACAAATCAAAAATTATTATGTATAAAAATTTCTATAGATACAAAAATATGTAAGTATATAGAAGTATTTTTCTTAGGTCGTTGTACCTAATCTGATCGGCGTTTTGTATTATCTATATTTTTTTTTTTTTAAATTTATCATCGAGAAAATCCTTCAAAATAGCTGTTCTGAACTTTTGTGACAAACAAAACATTGGTATTTGTATTCTTGTCATAGAAATAATTTTCATTTATATATGTACATTTTGAAACATACATATGTACATACGTATATACGTAGTGCTTGTAGTTTATATATAAACTATGTATGTCATAAACACATGTGTGAGTATTGTAAATTTGTGGAGAGAAAAAAATTATAAAACACTTATGCTTTTTAAGTGTTTTTTCTTTTTCAATATTATATTTTAAATGTATCAAAATAAAAATAAAAATAAAACAAAAAAAGAAGACTAAAAAATAAGTGAAAAATTTTTTTTTTTTTATTTTTTTGGTGAAGAAAGCAAATTAAAATCTGCCAGAGCAGTGATGAACAACATTTTTTTTACAGGTTGCAGAAGCAATCGAATTTTTGAAATTCACAGAATATTTTTGGAATCAATTTTTTTTTTTGATTTCCTTTTTATTTCTTTATTTTTATAATGTTATATAAGTAAATATATTTTACATACAAGCGTAAGAATGCATGTAAAGCACATACTTGTAATTTTTAACAGTTTGTTTGGATTTTTTAAAAATATAATTTCCATTTAATAAGTGTGTAATAAATTAAAATTTTTATTGTATTGGAAAATTCCGTATAACAATGTTGAAAAGAAAAAGAGAACGCTTATATTGTTTATAAGTAACATTGTATGTATGTGTGTATGTATGTATTTATAGTGAGTTTCAATAAATTAATCAAAATATTAAATACAAATAAAAAAAAAACTATTTAAATAACATAATAAATTATTAATAAAACATAAAATTGGGAATTCCAATAATTTTTTTTTCAGCATATTTGTGCAAAATTTAAAATTAGTAAAATAGAAAATTTAAAGTTTAAAAGGAAAAAAAGTGGAAGTAAATAGCTATTTTGTGCAAATTTATAGTGGCTATTAAAATGTGTGCGATTTTTTATTTTTAAATATTACAACAACTTTATTGTATAAATTTAAAGTTTGTTTATTCAGACATCTGTTGTTTTTTTTTTAATATTTATGTTAAATAATTTTTATTGTTATATTTTGTGTACATACTTAGCTATCAACTTTTTATTCAGGTTAGATTAATAATTTTGTGATATACATATGTATGTATGTATGTATGCATACAAACAAGTATGATGTTGTGATGATAGTTTTATTTTGTCAAAATTTTTTTCGCAGTAATGCGGAAGGCGATGATATTTGTATGTATATATATATGTGTATGTATGTTCATATATAATAATTATTATGACTTTTTTGTGTATTTTAGTTGTTTGAACTTCCTCAAAGCTTGACGTATAAAAGATTCTTTGAGGGCATATTGACTTGGTATAATATTTGATAATTTTTGATATACAGTGCAAGTCGTTTATAATCACTACGACTTATTATCATAATTCGTATAAAATTGTCAACATATTTTTTATTATATTTTTTTGTATTTTTAATTGTTTATAGTCACAAACGTTTATAATCACAAACGATTATTAGCTTACATTTTTTGTGAATAATTTTCTTTACTTCATATATTTGGTATCGTATAAGTATAGTCAAATACTGCGATCGCTACTTTTTTTTAAAGCGGTAAGTAGTTTAAATAAAAAACTTTCTGGCAAATAGTTTAAATACAATACTTATAGTGAAAGATTGTAAATTCGAATTTTCAGCGGCAGCGGAATTTTCAGTAAATAGTGTAACAATATAAGTATTAATCACACAAGTTCTTCATTTATGGTATTGAGTTTTTTTATTCACAATTTTTTTTTTTGTTTTTTGAAATTTTAATTTTCTGAGGAAAAATAAAAAATATAAGTGCTTGGATTTTAGTGTATTTTAAACTCATCAAAATGTAATTGCGTAAACATTTAGTAAAAACGAAAAGGTTTTTAACCAATTTTTTTTTTTGTTAGCTCATTTTCGTCATATAGTCTTCATTATATTTCCCGGTAAACTACATTTTGAACATTAAATTTCAAGCCTCTCAAAAGCGGCAATTTTTCTCATTTAATAACTCGCTCAAGCGAAAATTTATAAAAATGTGTTAATTAAATGTATGTATGATGTGATAATTGCAGCCTATAAATAAATTCGATTGTCAACAAATTTTTGACGCAAAATTTATGCAATATTGTAACATTATAAAAGTATTATTGTATTCAAATCGATTTTTTAGAGACTGATAACGAATTTCAAAAAAGTAACATAGTGTGCAGTTACCCCTTTCATAAGTTCTAAAAAAACAACCAATATTTTTCTTTTATAAAATTCATTACACATACTTTAAACTTTTGTTAAATTAAAATATGAAAATTTATGGCACACTGATCATAAAAATTATGATGATATTTATACAAATATATTGGGTCGCTTTAAAAACTACTGAATTACCTCTGGCAAAATAAGTTATCAAAATCAAACAGAAGTAAATAACGGTAAGAATTGAAAAAATATTAATGCACTATTTGTGGTTTGATTTTCTATATGCAAATAATTCAATTACTATTAGATTAGTCTGAAAAATGAAATGGGAAAAGAAATCGGTTTATTTAATAAATAAAATTTCATATTTCCAAAACAATTTATTTTTCCTCTCTTTCACATGATGACTTGATGTGTAAGATATTAGCTTACTTTGAAATTTTATAAAAAAAATTTATAACTGTTATCGATATTTAGATTATGTCAAATGTCTTAACTTTTGTGTTTATGTACAAAATACGTTTTTGTTCGGAATCGTTCGTGCTCCTTATTTTCATGTTGGTTTTGGTTTTTTTAGCTAAAAATAAAAAATTACAAAAATTTTTGTTTTTTTTTTTTAGTAGAAAATTAATTGTAATGTTGTCATATTAGAGTTATTTGAATTTTATTTTATGCCTGGTGTTTAATTATTATGATTTGTGCGTTTGTGTTGAAAATTTTAATTTGCTTTTTATAGTTTTTTTCTTTATGTATGATTTTCGCAATTTATGTGTGAACATTGTACTAATTTGTCAGGATGAGGAATTGAGAGCTAAACGAGTGAATATAGGCCTAATATGATGGATTAGACTTAAAATATGTACTTATAGGAAATAAATAAAGACAGGGTATTTAATAAATAAGATAAAAGTTAATTTTTTTTAATTAAGAAGTAATGAGAAATTTTTTTATGGTCTAATAATAAAAAGAAAGCCATTATGTTAGAAGAAGAAACATATTTTGTCATAATATGTGTAAGAAAACAATAAAGATCTTTCAAAAAACATTAAGTTTTTTTCAAAAATAAAATTCAAGAATTCTTATCCGCACCTTACTGGTATTAAGAGAACCATTATAAGTGTTACCGAATATATACGAGTATGTACAAATGCCGAATAAAATAAATTATAACAATAATATAGAAAATAATTCATCAAATAAAATAATCTTTAAAATTTAATAGCAATGAAATATAATTTAAATAAAAAAATTGAAAAATATGAAAACTTTGAGAACATTTCATTAATATAAGTGTTTAGATAACAATATAACAAATGATTCGAATAAAATTATCTAAGACTATTTACATAACCAGACGACTTCACTTGTCTCCTAAGAACACTACTTAATGTTGGAGATTTGCCTAGTATGTAATGGGAATTCATTATAAATTGTAAAATATGTCGGTTCAATTATGTTCTATAGGATTTTATTTTGAAGCATGTGAAGGAGTAGAAATTTAATTTTTGACTTTAAAAATTATGCCATTGAAAATATGTATTTAATAGTTGATCTTTTCTCTGAGTACTTAATTTAAGATTACTATTAAATATGATAGGAGTACTTAAATATTTAACCACATTCACTAAACCACACAAATAACGTGCCATTAACATGGATATTATTATGACCAGTGAAGTGAATGCGTTGGCGAATCGAATGAACTAAGCGAGACGAAAACACTTCAAATTACGATCGGTGTATGCACACAAAATTCATATTTGCTTAAAATTTGGCCGATCATAATATGGTAAACTCATATACGGCAAAAATTTTATTTGCTTTAAAAGGGTAAAAATTCTGAACACATCGATAACGAAAATTAAAATTTATAAGTGTCATTTACATAGATCAAGAATAACAATGGCCAAAGAGTAGAATCTTGCGGTACCCCAATATTTGATTTTCTTTTACTACACTGCACATTATCAATACAAAGAAATTTTTGCATAATATTGAAATAGTTTTGCATGAGTTGTATAGCTGCAGTAGAAAAGCCAAGGAATGATAATTAGTTTTCAGTTTACTTAAGTCAATAAAAAGTCCCGTTACCATATTGCATTTTGAAAGCCAAGCCTGGTTTCACACATCATCTCAACGAAACTAATTAATGCATCCTGTGCAGCAAAGAGGTATGGAAACTCAATTGTTAACGAAGTTTATTATTATTGTTTTGGTAAATACAGTGTATGCCCTGTGATTTTCGAAAAAGGTAATATTTAACTATTAACTATTTTCTTTAAGCAAATATTTTAAAAAAAAGTGTTTATACTTTACAATTAAAAAAGAACTATGTGATTTAAAATATTTTGAAAGTTGGTTTCTATAGAAAGATCAAAGCAAAATATGTGAAATATTAAAAAAAAACAACAGTCACACGTCTGAAAGACATATGTATGCGAAATTACGATAATGTCACGTCATCATACAACAGTAAAAATTTTTCGTAAAAAAATTATGCTTTAGCTACTACATATTAGTTGTCTCACACACATATTTAAGCACATTCATACAAATACTTTGAATATTTCATACAAATATGTTTGTGTAATGTTAAAGCGTTTCGAATAAAAAATAGGTGAAATTTTTTTTAACTAATTTTTATAGTTGAAATAGTCTAGTTACTGTTTTTTGAAATATGTAAATGAAGTTCAAGAAAGATTTATAATGTTAATTTTTACTTTATCACAAATTTTTAATCTATGCGTGGATCAATTTTGCAGCCGTTGTCCTTTAAATGCGGTTGCCTTTGTTGTATGTACATACATTTTTACGTGCATATAAAATATTTGCGGAATAAACACTGATTAGAATAAATTTTACTGACATGCAAAACTTTTATTTTCTTTGACATTATTCAAGTTATAATATTGATTACGATCCTTAGTTAAGTAACGGTGAGATTTTTTGTCAGTCAAGTCTCTATATTAGGTGACAACAATATGCAGTAATGTATGTACATAAATATATGCCGTAATAGATTGATTTGAATATGAGCACAAGACAGAATTTTTTTATTTTTATTTGACTTCTATGTATAATTTCTAGCGACGCGTTTCATGAATTGACAAGGTACTAACAATAATATTGAAATCTTGATTTTGCGGTCGTGACTTGCAATTTTAATTAAGATAATTTTTGCAGGTTTTAAGATTAAATCAGTTGACAGTGAAAATATTAAAGGAAATAAGTATTTAAGGTACAAAAATTATTTACATACGTCCGCGCTTATGACTGCTTATTTTAGCGTTTTATTCTTATATAAAGCGAAAACATTATAAAAAATTTGAAGTATTCTATTTCAAACAAAATAATTATTTTGGTGCATATTTTAAGTCCAAGCTTTTGTTAATGAATACAAGAAGATTGTCAAAATTTACGGCTGCAAAATAATTTAAATCATCTACTTTGCCAAATGAGCTAATTATTCGGCATTTGTTTTTTAAAATGTTTTTACATTTGATTTTGAACTTTGCATGACAACTAAAAACTACTTATTTTTTATACGCTAAATTATTTGAAGGATGAAATATCGCGCTATTTCTCTACAATATTGCCTTTAAACGGAACTTTTAAAAGTGTTGCAGTTTGACTATTATTAGTTTTTCCTTCTCTCACAAAAATTCTAAGAATTTAAAAGATATTCCAAATTATAGCAATAAAACCACCATATGATTTATAAATGTAATATTTGTTCTACTGGTTAAGTCTCCGTTTAGTTTGCAATAAGCATACGTTTTTAGCAATTTAGCTTGTTTAACGTATCTAATTTATTGAATTGTTTCCTTAATAAACCTTCTTACGTAATTATTGTTCACTGATCCAAAAAATATTAGGAATATTATCCACAAACTTATTGGCCTATCTTAGTAATTATAATTACAATTTGACAGAATCCTGAACTTGGTAAGTAAGTACTGGTTCAAAATATAGAAAAAAGGATACCAATTGTTACTCTTCGAATTTTTAGAAAAAAATATGGTTTTAACGTTTAACTATTTATGTTCTATTTATTGTTTCAAGAATTCGTAATGATTAAAATAATGAAAGTAATAAATTTAGAGAAAATATGACATACTTATTTAGAGCAAAAATAGTTTTTATATACTCGAAAGAATTTCGTGTTTTGTAAAAATAATTTTGCAATATTGTGCGTGATGAATCGCTTAACATCAAAATACTTTTATAAATTTATAACCGTCAGGAATATTAGCAGAAATTTATTTTTATGATATTTGCTTTCTGTTGGCATGTTATTCAAAAATCAAAAGTAAAAGTTATTAAATACAAATAAAATGTTTGTTAAATTGTTTAAGTGAAAATCAATATAGAATAAGGAAAATTTCTGAAAACATACACTGCTTTGATGTACTCGTATGTTTAACGTGTACCTAAACGTAACATAAAATGTACATACACATATGCCAATGTATTACTTAAATGTTAAAGATAAAATCTAAATGTGTTTAATTTTAGTATGTATAATTTGCATACAATAACAATTGATTAAAACAACAGATGACAAAATGAATGAAGTTCACAACTTTATTTCCAACGACATTGTTGACAGAAGAAACTACATAAATTGCTTAAAGGACTTCAAATTTAATATTTTGCGTAGTTTTATAAAAAGTTTTAAAGTGTACTTTTAATTGAAGATTAATGTTTGTGAGTTTATTTTTCAAAAAACAGTTTTCAAAAAGAGGCCCTCTGCAAAAAAATGTAGATACTCAATAAACTTATAATTATTGCAGTTCCAATATCAAATGTGTCATTTACCATATAATTGCCGAAGTAAGAAAGAAGAAAAATTTAATAATTATATTAGTTTGAGGAATTATTACTCTGAATCTATTGGCATTGCTTCTAAGAAGGTCATTTTCTTTACATAACAATTTTGAATAATCAAAGTGTTTTCATTTGACAAACTTGTTACACACAAATTCACTTATTGTAAAACCAAAAATGTCATTTGTTGCATGTGAAAACGCGATATTCGTGTTTATGTTCTTGCCAATTCACCCAAAATAAATCAAAATAAAGTTAGGTCAAATCAATGGTTTGAAAAGTGCATAGAACTTTTCTCTTCAAAAAGTGAAACTACTGCTTTTAAAGGTAATCTACTCGTACTACATTATTTAAGTTTAGTCTCATTGTTCTACTATTGAATACATATTTGCTCATCTTAAACATATATAAAATTATTGCATACATTTAGGATGAGCAAAAGGAAAAAAACAAAGAATCATTAACATAATGGTTGAATTGGACTAAGCAAGTGAGTTAAGAACAATAATTATGTATTTTGATGGGATGACAGGGCGATAATTTGAAAGGAGAGTAGAAGTTGTAAACAGATATATATACGAAGAAAGTGAACTTTATAACCATTTTTTTTTCTATTTTTTTCTTAAAGTGCTGAAAAAAACCGTCTTTATATTATAATAAACATTTTTACCATATCTTATTTGATGAAAACAAAATTTAGCCTTAACAAAACTTAAATTTAAGTTTTTAATATTAAAAACTCGTGACGAGTTAAATGACGTTTTACGAAAACTCTTATACTTATTACTTTACATTTGTTTGGATCTCAAAATTTTATTTACAGTAAAACCTATGCATTCATGAATTTAAAAATCATAATTTCATCAAATTTTTTTTCAATCAAACAGAATTCGTGTACAATGGTTGATGTGTAAACGTACCTTAATAATACCAAATATCCAATTCCACGCACATTATTTACCTAATTTGTATTAAATTTTATGAAAATTATGTAAAAAAGCCCAGAGAACATAATTTTTTAAATTTATCACACACATTTAATGTTAAATAATGTGCATTCATATATGTACATATACGTTTAATGCACTCTTACTTTTCTCTTTTATAAAAAAATTAAGTTGTAATCAAGATATGAGGAAACTGATTAAGTGATGTTCCATTATTATAAAAATGTCATAAATATTCATAATATTTTTTGGTAAGAATTTTTTATGTGAGCAGCTCATAAATTAAAATAAGATGTTTATACATACAGAGAAGAGTGAGAAATTGAATGAGCCTTTGAAGTTAAATTAGGGAAACTAAATGCATTGAAAATTATGTGTAATATTTAATAAATGCATTATGATTTACTTTTAAAGTGTTTCCTGGTTTTTTTTTCCCTCTTTTGAATAAATTAATTCCCCAATTGCATAGCCAAAAAACCTTGTTTGTCCAATGAATAATACAAGTTATTATATATGTACATATTACGTATTTTTTTTTTCATTTTTCCTTTTTAAATAACATCAAGACAATTTATGTCCAGTTTTGTTAAAAATAAAGTGCTATTCTATGCAAATTTCCGGATAATTTCTGCTATAATTAAACATCAAAAGTGTTTCTTGTTTTCTTTTGATTTTCTAGTGACTCAAATTCTTTTCCGCAGTTCAAAAGGTGATTATGTATTTTATATAATATGTAAATGAGGGGGGGGGGAAATATGATCGGTTCACTGGTATTTACATATGTTTAAGCGTATATGGACGAATACTAGTCTGGTAGAATTTACATACATGGGTTTCTCTTTCCTAATTCAATAACAAATCTTGAGAATAATATAAGCTTATTCCATCTTGTTATTCCTTTAAGACTAACAATAATATGAAATGCAATTTTTATTATTTTTGCTTTTAATCTTCTTTGGTCTGATATTTTATCCTTCTTCTCTATAAAGTGTATTGGTATAGTATGGAATGATAAATATTTTTTTGTGTGACCATTTAAAACGGGTTTTCACTTTTGTTGAACTGGAATGAATTATATTCAATATTTCTTATTTTAATTTGTATTCTTGTTCTTAAAATAAATTTTGTAAATTTTGTCTCTAGATACACCTTCTATGTATCATTCTTCATTTATAATGCATCAATGTAATTGAGTACTTAGTTAACCTTAGAAAAAAAATATTATTTTACCCTTCGGTTTTAAGAAATTTTCGTTATTGGAATTCGTTTAAAGACAATTAAATTAAGTTTTTAATTGTAGCTCTGATTAACAACAAACCAGCGGTCAAATTCTTTTAAATTTGTAGACGAATTCAAATGTTAAAACCATGCGCTTGTCCTTTATTTCATTTAAGTGGTTTGTTTTTGTTTGAGTGCCTGAATTCACTTATTTCATTGGTATGTAAAACGAAAATATTTTAATAAAATTATTATTTAACTATATTATTAAAGTTCCTATCCTAGAACATATTCCTATATATTTGACTTAGTTCTAAAAAATATGTCAATTATATAATTTCCAAATTTGATTTTTTCTTTACATTGGTTCATTTTCACTGCATTTCACTCACATACCTTCAATATACACACATATATATATACATATGTATACATGTGCATTAATTGTTAAGATTTATTTACCTATTCACCTTTTGAATGGTTTTAATAAGGTGTCTGCTTTAACACCATTTGTACTTAAATATATACATGTTTGTGTATGTGTATATTTACGAATATAAAATAAGAATGCTTGTTTTTTGTTTTATTTTGCTAATACTATTAGATAAAGCGCGTACATGTGTGCGAAATTTCTCACAATTGATATTCAATTAGTAATCGGTTCCATAAATAATAAAAAAAAAAAATAATGAAAAACGGGAAAAAGAACAAACTTTTGAATACAGTGAACTTTTTACTGCCCTTCAACTCTAAAGAATGAAAGATTTTAATTTTTTAGCATTCAGGATTTTAATTTTATTATTCAGTCACACTTTTATTAGTTTTAAAGATTCAAAGGGCATTTTCTTTTTTTTTTTCAAGCAAAATATCAGAATTAGAATTCGTTAAAATTTTTTTATTTTAGTGTTCGTTTATAATTTTTGTATATACTTTGTTAGAGTTTCCAAATCAAAATGTGTAGAATAACTTGGTTGCTTTTTATTAACGTACAAACGTACATAAAAGCGTTCTGTAACTATAAATGCAAATTGAGTTGTCGTTCTTTTTTCTCTTATATTAATGAAAATTATTTTTAGGTTCGTTTTCAGGAGTTTTATTTTTTTTTTTTGAAATCTTGATTTGATTAAGTATATTTTCAGTTCTTATTTATAGTGATACCATAGTACGAGTAATAATAAAAAAAATATATATAATTTCGATATTCTCGATTTGCATAAAATTAATTTGAAAACCTTGGGATAGGATTAAGATTTTGCTTGATGAAATTGCGTGTATTGTAGTTAAGAAGTGTACGTGTAAGAAGTTTGTGAGTTGAAGCAATGCAAATGAACAAAATTGTACTTTATTATAACAAGTGTAAATTACAAGAAAACTGAATGTTTTTCTTTTTCTTGTTGTTGTCATAAATTTAATTTATTTTTATTAAACAGTTGATAAGCAGTTATAAACAAAATTGATGAAAACTACACGTATTCTTAGTTTTCGCGTTTCTTTTTTATTCTTTTGTATTAATTTAAAGGAAAGGTAACCAACCAACCACCACCCGTAGAGGTTCATTTTTTTGTTTGTTTTCTTGTTATTTTTATTAACACTCGAAAATAAAAGTTGAAATGCAATGCTTTTTGGTTGTAATTAAGTTTTTTTTCTCTTACTTTAGTGGAAATTCATTAAATTTTGGTTTGGCGTATTTAGCCTTAATGAACGTCAATTGTCATGTGCGAATATATTAAATTTTTTCTTTATTTTAGAGCTTTTTGAATATTTTTTTTATCTATTATTATTTTAGTTAAATATTCTAATGCCCACATAAATTTAACCACGTCTCTGCCCAAAGGTTTTACCTACTTAAACACGATATCTTTAATTACTTTTTTCCATTTAATAACTGCTTTGTAGTTCTGAATTCCAATAAATTTTGTTACCGAACTTTGTTATGTCTACTATCTTAAAAATGAAAGTACTTATAGCGCAAAAACCTTATGTAGAATGTTATGAATAAAATATTAATGTTGAATATTTGTGTCTGGATTTGAATAAAACTCCATTTTAAAATTTATCATTTACCGTATCATTAAATTAGTTCATACCGTTTCCCACTTGTGGGAATTGAAGAGATAAGTGGACAAAGGGGTTAATTTACATTTGCATTGTGACAAATTTTTTCATTAACAAATTGTAAAACTATTAATGTTTTTGTTATTTATCTCATGTGCACTGTCAATCTCGTCTTCTATTAAGTTTCTAGCTATACGAGTAATCACATAGTTGAAAATATATGAAATTTAATGATGTTCTATCCGAAAAGCTCGATTTTCGTCAAAATGTTAGTTAACCCCTTTGTCCACTTAATACTTCAATTGTCTTCATTTATTGTTACAGTAGAATTTATTGTATAACAAATTTAGATTTTTCGGTTGCTTTTTTTGTTATGACCTACATTATTATTGGCCATTAGCTAAAAATTTATTTGGACAGCACCGTTATACCACCAATTTGTAGTTTGGTACATGTACTTTATTAAGCACAGTTATCTTTCGGATATTGAATAAGTATCATACATTTAGGGTTATTGTTATAATTATAGGTGTTTAAATTATAAACCACCTGACAGATGATCATCTGAACGTAAATTCCATAGAAAATTATCTATATTAAAATTTACTAAAACAAAGTATACGTATTTACATACACATATATGTGCATATATGTATGTATGTGTTGTGCACTGAACGTTATTTTTAAGCTAAAATATTTTCGGTATAAAAAAAGACATGTTAGTAAATTCAACCACTCTTGTACATATTTACATACATATGCCTATATTTTTTAAGATATTCAAAATAAATGCAAGAACACGGGACTCTTAACAATAAAATGTCCCCAATTTTTTTTTTTTTTTTTCTTCTTTCGTATTGAATATTTGTTTTGAGAATCAATGTTAATTTTATTAAGGTGATGTATGTATGCTCAAATATACACACTTTAAGGTGTAAATGTGCCGCACTGGATTTTTTTTTTATCTTTTCCATAGATTTTGTTTTTTTTTTCGAAATATTTTGTTAGTATCCTCTTATGTTTAAAAAATTTAACTTTTTTTGAGTACAAAAAATTTTAATATACAATGAAGTACTAAACTAGAACAGCGTATATTGAGGCGTGATATTCACGGATGTACTTTAAATGTTAGTTATGAAAGTTAAGCACTACAAATGCGCCTTGGAGGACATGTGTGAGGCATATAAAGAATCAAATACATGTATTTAACTATTCAGGTGTGCAAAATATTGCAAAATTATGTCAATTGACGATTGTAAAATATTATTGATAATATTGAGTACTGTCGAAGAGATTTTCAAGAATCCTTTAAATTTTAAGAGATTTGTTTAAAATCTATGCAACGGCACTTCATACCGTTGAACTTATCCTCTGAGGCAAACAAAAATTTTCTGAAAATGGTCCGAAAAGTATGTCATCCAGTCTTGTTATGTTAAAGTTGTTCATGTTTAGTTTCCGAATACGTTCGAGGAAAATCTTTGTAAAAGTTGTTGTGTATGTGTAACATAAAATCAATTTCCAATAAATGCTTATATTTCGTCAACTTGTCTTGAAGTATTTCCGGCTAAAACGTATTATTGATTAAAAAATCATGGTTTCTTTATAGAGATCAACTTGTGCCCACCTTAAAAATTATTGTTTTTATAGCAGTGGTCCGATTTATTTTTTGATTCACTGTATTTGCATACCATACATACATGTACTAAATTTATAACACTTTTATTTAGTTGAATTATTAAAATGATGGGAAAAAGTTGTGTAAAAATAAACCTTTAGCTTATAAAATGAAGCTACCAATTTTCAAAATAAAATAAAAAAAAAACCCGTGCAAACAACAAAATTGAAATACCGTTAAAAATTAATTTGATATTTTTTATGAAAAATATTTAAGCGCGTGTTAGTTTTCTGATATTTTGTAAGAAATAAAATCTTATTTAAGTGACACATTTGAACTTTTTATTTTCTTTTTCTCTACTTTGCACTAATTTAAGATTCATTTATTCATTCATTCGTAAAATTATTAATGGGGGTACACAGTATTTCTAGATACATATTTACATACATAGTTGCATATAAATGTATAATATGTTAATAAGTACATACAAACATACAAAAATTTATTTTCCTATGCCATATTAGAAAATAATCGGGGAAATGTGTTTATTTTTTGTGCCATTTGTATGTAAATCTGCAAAGAAAACAAAAAATAGAAATATAAAATTTTTGTATATAATTATGCAGATACATACGTATATGAACATTTTATTTAAATACATATATGCATATGTATATGTACATATTGTGTATAACAGTTTAACTAAAAAATGTGTATTATTTTTGAATATTTAAAAAGTTTCTTCAATTCATTTTAGTTTTGTTTCATAGTTTTAAAGTTTCATTTATTATAATTTTATTTTAATCGCGGTAAAGATTGAAAGGTACCTACTTATGCTTACGTAGTTAGTATAAATTTTGTTTTTTTTTTCAATAAAACAATTATCATAAATAAAATTTCAATCGTATAACAAAAAAAAAACCAAAAATAATATTAAAGAAATCTTAAAAACAAAATAAAAAAATAAAAAACACGAACAGAAAATCAATACGAAATTTAGATTTGAAAAAAAAAAATGAATTTCATTAATCAAATTTCTAATGAAGGTAACCGTAGTAGCAATAGTAACATGACAGTGTTGCATACGTTCATACGTAATAGTGTCTTTCATTCGTAAAAGAATAAATTCCAAACGCGATAGATGGAAAAAAATTTATAAATGAATGTTTGTATTTGTTTTTTACTCTTACTCCCTATAATTTCAAAATAAATTTTTATTAGTTTTTCGCTCTTATACACAAATATGAATATATTTTGAGCCTTAGAGATGATGTCGAACTTATCAGCATTATTCCTGTCTTTGCTATTTGTCATTTGCAGGTAAATAATAAAGAAAATCGTGGAGGTTTACAACCAAAAATTAATTTGTCATATCTTTAGAGACTTTTTCCTTTTCAAAATTAATGTTATATACAAACTTACATATTATTATTATATTTATATACATATTTATATGTATACAGATGTACATAAGTGTATCATACACAAGTAATATTATGATGAAACTAAAGATGTTATTACAGTAAATTCTTTTTTTAATTCTCTTAATAAATGTCAGAAAATTTGTAAAGATTTTTGAACAAATTAAATAAAAGATTGACACAGTAGCACTGGTATGGTAAAATACTTATATTGCATACGAACTGTATTTAGGTCAGCATATTTAGTTTTGTGTAAAATAAAATTCACTTGTCAAATATTATGCTCTAAATTTTTTTACAATTAAAATTTAAAATAAAAAGATTGAAAATATGCATTTACACACAAATTTATATTTAACAGATTTGTCAAAAAAAAAATGTTACAAAAGAATTGTCAATAAAGTGTTGCAGCCATTAAAGCCACTAATAGTTTGTCATAGTTACTCGTATAAGAAGTTTCTTTACGTTACCTTTGAACCAATAATTTTTTACATATATTTTTCGTCTGCTAGGAATTATTAAATCAAGAGTAAAATATTTTTCTCAATTTTGTGCTATCACTTTTTTATCTTCAATGTCTTTCATTCTAGCGCAATAATTACTTGTCTTAGATTAGATAGACTTATAATAATTTCAATTGACATAGAAAAGCTCAACTGAAACTTAAAAAAATTAACTAGTATATAATGGAATGTCAAAAAAATGCAATGAGCAGAAGATACTCAACCGAACTTTACTGTACCATTGTTGGAAAGAAATAAAGAAGAGCCTAATTTGAGAGAATTTTTTACATGGATTGAATTTTTTTTTAATTCAATCTATTTTTTCGTAATTAGATAATCAATTTTCTCTTCATTAATTTCAAATTATTTTATTAAAGTTATGCAATAAGGAATTTGAAAATTTCTAAGGAATTTTTAGTTTTTTTTTTTCAATAAGGGTTCGTTTGCTTTCTAATCTAGATATAAGAAATTGGATCACGATCATTTAAAATTTCATTGTACAATGTACAAAAACAACAATCAAGAAAAAAAACTAATATTCATAATGAAGAAGAATGCGGGTGTTCTTAGAATAGAATAAGTAATTGTACAATTTGGTTTAAAGTATTCGTATTGGTATTTGTATTGGTTTTTTCGTTTTGCATGTACAAATAAATAGGTGTACGTGTTTGTATATGCATACTCGTATACTTATTTATAAAAAATTTTATGCTGTTATTTCCGATATTTACACCTTATATATATATTTAAAATTTTGAAATTAGAATGCGGCTTGAATATTATTACATATACATACATAAATATTTATGTATTATTTGCATAATAAACATTTACATAATATTAATTTAAAATCTATAAAACAATGTGTTAAAATTAAAAATAATGTATAAGTATATATAATTTTATATTATTATACACATACATATTTACTACATTATATGCATTATTGCTCAGTTTGTTGAAATTAATTGAACGTGTGTTTAAAGAGCGTATTGCTGGGCGGGCAGTTAAAATCTTTTGAGTTGTCAAAATCTCTAAAAAATGTTATACAAAACATAATTTTGAATTTAGTGAAACAATATTTAAATAAATAGAATTTAATAAAAAAAATAAAGAATATCTAATAAATTTTAATTACAATACATACTTCTAATGCAGGAGAGGAAATTTGATAATAAAAGCTTATATAGGTATATTAAAAGTAAAAAAACATACGTATGCAATATTGCGTCTGCATTTCGTTTAGAATAGTATACAACTGCTATTTGTAAATGGAATGCTACTTTGTATAAAACTATTTTTATAAATAGGAGTAAAAATTTATACTTATGAATTTTATTAATTAATTATGATTAATGACGTTTATGATTTAAATATGCAAATGAAACCAAAAAGCAAAACCATCTGGCGGAATAAATGTGCGTAAATGCTCTTCTCAATCATATTAAATACTCCTTTATTACAACTATCTACATAATTTAAGAAGACTGAAGTGGAAACTGTGACAAAAAATTTTGATTGTTCTATTCAATTTTATTTACATATTCGTACATGTGCTAAAAATGTTTAAAAATATTAATTAAAACCACTCATTAATCTATATTAAGCATTAAAAGATATTAATTACATCAAAGACAATATTTTTTTTTTTTAACTTTCACAAATTAACAAAATCAGCGAAGCATAAACTACTCATTTTTTATAAATATGTCGTCAAATTTTACACATAAAATTACAAAAATTCACAATTTGAAGTAAATGTGTACATATTAAGACAATATTGGTATGTGCATATGTGCGTGTTTATCTATTTTGATTCAACAATTTTTATAGTAAAATATTTTTATTTTAAATAATATACATATGTATGTATTCGAAATGGTTAATTATGTTGTTTTCTTCGAAAAATTGGATTTTTGATTACATTTTGAATTGACGTTATATTTATTATATATTGACGTATTACTTATTAGGTACATGATCCCTTAAGCCTTTTGGCAGCCGCAATGAATTTCAGATATAAGTATGTATGTGTATCTTTGTACCAGTGTGGACACACATTAACTTAATTATAGACAATATTACTGATTTGTTAAATTCTATTACGTTTTTAACACTTGTATATTTGCTTGTATGTGTTGTAGGCTAATGAAAACTCTTAAAACATACGTACATATCTGGCTTTAATGTGTCCAACATAATTTTTACTCTCAATAAAAATTAAATAAAAATATTTTTTTCTGATTTAAAAATTCAATTATAAAAACAATTTTTTGGCACATCTCTGAATCTATTTTAGTCATTTATGGACTTTTATAAATAAAGAAAGAAAGTAAATTTTAAAAACTAAGAAGATTAGAAGAGCTAGTAATAAAATCTTTGTTTTTTTATTTTTTTCTCATAAAAGAGGAACAACAAAATAATTTCATTAACACAAGTTAACAGTCGCGGTAAAATATTTTTTTTAAATTATCAAAATTTAACACTGTCAAGTAGGTGCACTTAAGTGCTATCACTACAAACTGTTTTTTTAACAAAGTGTGTACTCTTTTGTTGAAAGTCAAATTAGTAGCTTGTGTAAGAAATTTTTTTTATAATTTCATAAAATATTTATTTTATTTTTCTTTATTTTTAATTTTGTCATTCATCATGAATTATTTAATTGTTGCCGCCTTAACTTTTTTCACGTGAATACATTTAGCTACATTCGTATAACAAATACAAAATCATCTTGTATTTAATTTTTTTTTGTTTTGGTTTTATAATATATTTAAAATATTTTACAAATTAATTATTTTTTATTTTTTTTTTTGTGATAATTAACAAGTTTTATTGAGTGGAAATACGGATTCACTGATTTGTTTACAGTTTCAATTATGACGTGAATTGTGACATTAAAAAATTTACGGAAATATAAATTAAGAGTTTTAATAGTTTTTGGAATAGAATAGACAACGGTATTATTGTGTTTCAGGACAGAAAAGTACTAATATAAATGTAGGTCATTTTTTAAAGTTTAAATTTTAGGGTGTTTATGTTTGTAATTAAAAAATTATTATGTTTTAGTTTTATTTATGAAAAATGTAGTCAACAAATCCGTGGTTTGCAAAACAGCACAATTTAAGTCTTTTTACAATTTAATTCTTGAAAGCGTATATTTGTATAACTTAAGATCTAAATAATAAAAACGATTTGGTGAAAATAATTTTCTTATTGCCATACCATATAATTTTGCATTTAGGGGAAATATTAGAGTAAAAACTCCAAAATTTGTTTAAATGTATAGGTGGAATTTGTTTTGCTAATTAATTTAGTTAAAGCATAAGATGTCAGTTTCTGTTACATTCGGATTTAACAGAAATTCGATATTACTGGCAATGTCCGATAAATAGGAAACCAAAAGAAGATTTAAATTGTACACGTAGTAGTAATCTTATTTTATTTTCTCGACTTTGAAGAGCTATAACTTTTTGAAAATGGAGAACATGAAAATAATTTGCTGTAGGGAAATATTATCTTCATAAGGATTTATTTGCGTATAAAATTTATTTTTTTTTGTTTATATTGAAAGGTGTAAAAATTTTTTTAACAAACGGACAGATAGACGGAAGGAAAAGTAACTAAAATTTTTTGAAAATATTCCAAAAAGTAATGAAATTATAAATTTAACTTTAAAATTATTGGTTCTTTGTGCAGTAACCAAAACATTTATTCTTATATCTTACTTGAATCTATTAGAAATAAATTAACACAGTCACGCATATTCTTTCACCATTTTATGATTGTTAATTTTTGATTATTTGGCGTTTTTAAATGCAATGCTTTCAAAATATTTTGTTTTTAGGAATAACTGATTTTGTTTTCGAAAATGTTTTTGATTGTCAACTCGGTAAGAACCAGTTTTAAAGTTTGTATATTGTTTTTTACTTTTTTTATAAAAATTTATTTAATTAATTTTATAATTAATTTACAAGCACACGCTTCTTAAAATTAAATTTTGTTTATAATAATGAATTGAGCGGTTCTTTTATATTGAATTTATTGCTTAAAAAAATCCAACTATAAAAAATTCTTTTTGTAATTTTTAATAATTTTTATACCCGCCTCTAACATACACTGTTTTATTGTTTTACGCGTATGTAACACCAAGAATGAAAAATTCTTTCTTGATGCGACTTCAAGTACTATATACTCGTACATATATACATATGTGCTTGTTCAGAATCAAATTCCAAGTCGATATAACTATACCCGTCCGCTCATCTTTGTGTTAATTTGGAAACACAAAGAGCTGGAAATTTGGAATTTGGCATATCAAGAAATACGAGTATGCACATTTTTATTGCACGCACTTCGGTATTGGAAATGAACAAAATGTACACCCACACTCGGTAGTGGTTTTAAAAAATTAACAAAATATGGTCATGCAACGTATTATTGAAAAGCTTTTGGAAGACTCAACAAGTTTTGTTGGAAAATTTTTTTGAAGATCAATACTAAAAGATCACGATTTCTGAAAAGTCTAATACATTTACCGATTGTAATAGTTCTTAAGTTTTGAGTTAAGAAAGAAAAGTCAATGTTGAATAGGCGATTATAAAACTTCACCCAAATTGAACGTTTTTACTCGGTTTTTTTGAATAAATAAATACGTACACCTTCTAATAATAACTAAACTCGCAACGGCTACATGATAAAGTCAAAATGATAGTACATTTTATTTATATATTTGCTGGCTATGTAGCCATATTTTTTTTATAATAAAAATTGAAAAAAATTTAAAAATTTTAAAACTAAATTTATTTTTAGTTTTCGAATCAAAAAGCATGCCATGCCTCTTTATTTTTTTATTCCAAATTAAAAAAATTGAATTTAATTAGCATTTTAAATACAAATTTGTTGTCATTGAATAAATTTTTATATCAAATTTATAAAATTTTAAAATTGATTTTATTATAAAACAATTTCCCCCAGATGGATTAAAATCCAAATTTTGTAAAACTTTACGTTTGCAACATTTGTGTAATGAAGCGAATGAGCACGATGGATCTTTATGTTGCTGTGAAAAATGAATACTATGAAATTAAGTTGAAAAACTACAGAAATTCGAAAAATAAAATTATGAATTTATGAATTGTTAGATCTAGAAGCTTCTAAGAAAAGAAAAATATTTCATTCAAACAAATCAAAACCCATTGATTATATTGTTGGTCGGTCATTCCGCCCGGTTGGTATTTTTAGTTTTAAAATCATACTATTTCTTATAGACAATTTTTGGACACTGTTGCACTGAAACAAAAACAATCATAATAAATTTTCAATTATTAAAAGTTGATTATAAATTTAGAATTTTAAAGAATATTTTAAAAATCGTGTATGTGCAATAAGTTCCATTGCTCCCTATAGTTTTAAATGATTTGAAGTGACAAGTTATTAAAATTTTTTACAATTTTAATGTTTATTTATAAATTTTCTTATGCTTTTTTCCTTTGATAAACCAAAAAAAAAAAACAAAAAAAAATTAATGCTTGAAATGAAAAATTGTGCATAATAAGTTTTATTTGAATGTGTGATACTTTCAAATTTTTTTATTTTTCAAGAAATCCCATTAAAATAGTAATACATTTTGGTATTTGTGACATGGCAAGTACAAAAATAAATTTATTACACATTAAAACATCTTCAAGAGTGCAGTATTACAAATAAAATTTTCATATATTATGCATAAATATTAAAATATTCATGTTCACACACATCTAATGTAGCAAGTATGATAATAGTTTATAGCAATAAATTATTTTATTAGAGATTAGAAATTTATTTGTTGAATCAAAATTTTAAGAAAAAAATAAATATGTTATTTTCCATAATTATATAATTTATTCGGAGGAATAGTAAATTATGTCTATATGTCATGTGTTCCCAAAATGATTCAGATCCTAAAAAATATTTTGCTAGATTAATAAATTAAAAAATGTTAAAAAAAACTGCATTTTATAAGCTAGGGGATTCAAAATTACTTTGACGAATAGTAGAAGATTTTATATTTATAAAAAATCTTAAATTATAAGTATGTGTTTTTATTTTTTTTTTTGGTTTGACCAAAGTTCAAGTATTTTTTGATAGACTGGCGTATATTAATTTGTCATAACAAAATTTGGCATTTCAAAGATTTGTATTTAGATGCTTTTGAGGGCCTTTGATTTGACAATTGAGTAAAAATTTCTTTTTAAAATATATAGTTATACAAAAGCTTGTTGAAATTACACATTTTTGTTTAAAAAATCACAAAAGAAATTTTAAAGCCAAGTACGCCAAATTATGCAGTATTATAAAATAAAGTTGGGTCAAACCAATGGTTTGTATTGTAGCACTTTTCCCTTCAACAAGTGAAAATACTGCTTTTAAAAACAGTCTATGTATATCCACCACACTATTAAAATTATTTTCATTTATAAACGAAACTATTTCTAGGATTGCATGTATTTAGGATGAACCATTTATGCAGTCTTTGAAATAAAGCAAAAATTAATATAAACAGGGGTTAACATAACGTTCGATTTTGAGGGTTAATTGTATGAGTTAAGAAAAATAATTATATTTTTTAATGTCATGGAATTTACCGTTAACTTTTTGCGTTTATACAAATTTGAAAAAGCTTGCGGTTTCAGAAATATAAGGTGCCAAAAATGCAAATTTTACAAATTTCAAGAGGCCATAACTTGAGAGGCGGTGGAGATGGAAAAAAATTTTCTTCTAACGAAATGAACTACTTGTTAATGTCTAAAAGCCCCTAAAATTTCAAGCTTGTACAGGCTGGGGTCTAGAAGAAAAACGACATCAAAAATTTGGAAAAAAAGGATTTTAGATAACGGTAAATTTGAACGGCCATTTTGTTTTTCTAAAGTTTAACTATAGTATACCGCGGTAGGGGAAGCAAGCTACTGCCTTTCTGCGTTGGCAAAATTTCAAAAATGCTTATGGTTTCATTGCGACAAATAGTTAAAATAGGCCATTTTTAGTGCTTTGGGGGGGTATAACTTATAGAGGGGGGGAGATAGGTAAAAATTTTGTTCTACGAAAATAAGTTTCTAGTAAAGATCTATGTACGTATTAAATTTCAGCTTTCTATCTTTAAGAATGTAGAAGTTTTGTAAACAGACACACGGACAGACGGACGGACGGACGGACGGACGGACAGAGTGAAACTAATAAGCACTTTTTTTCAAAATTTTTTTGGAAAAGTGCTAAAAACATGTAGGTAGATCATAGACTGCCTGTCATATATTATTTGCAAATGCGTCATAAGAATTTTTAAAACGCGTACTTAACATTCGTTAACATTTCGTAATTAATTTATTAATATTTATTAAGTTTTTATAGAGACAAGTTCATTACATTCGGATTTGAAAATTGTGGGAATTTTCAAATAAAAATTTATAGGAAATTTAAATATGTAAAATAAAATTTTTATTTTACTGCAAATATTAATGATTGCTATTATCATTGATTAATTGACTTTTTAATGTAGATAATAAAAATTTTGAGGTTAAGTAAGTTGGGAGTTAATGGGATAACTTTTGATAAATTTTTTTCTTGTTATAAAACTGAAGAAAACATTAGTGTTTGAGTAATAAATCTCATAAAATCACGCTAATATTTGGAAAGTTTTCCGTTTATTATTTAAAGATACAAAGCAATCAATTTGAATTTATTATACAATAAAGTAAAAAGTTGTTTTTGAAATTTAAAATTTACTTCTAAAAAATTTGAAACTAAATATAAAATTTTGTTATTGGAGTTTGAATACATTTTATTTTTTTATTTGTCAAATAAAATTTCTATCTTCTAATAATCTAATGTATTTACATCGCTTTTTAAAACCATAAAATAAATTTAATATAAAATGCGTAGTGTTGTCGCACTGCGATGAAAAGTATTTTGTATTAATTTTTGAGGGTCATGTTATTATAAAAATTAAAGATTTTCTACAACTTGTACATTTTTACCATAAAAAATCTTAAAAATTAACTTAATATTATCTGAATTTCATACATAACCTTAAATTTAAAGAAAGAAAAAAAAATAAAAAAAAAAATTAATTGTTTTATATTAAGACAACATCAATCAACTATCAATCAATATAAATCGAAAACATGATAAATTTATTTTGTAATTAGAAAAACCGCGTAACGTACGCGAAATGTACATAATTTTGTACTTAGTTACTTTTTATTTTGTATTGCAATTAACGCGTTTTCTGTCGAATTCTTAATTATTTTTAAATAACAATACTTAAGTCAAAAATTTAAAATCTTAAAAACATATTAAGACATCTTAAAATTGCAAAATGTTGAACAAATACGCTATGTCAATGATGTCAAATAATATGTAATAAAATTACGTTTGCATCCACATATATATGAAGGCGAAGAATCGATATTATAAATATATAGATTGTAATTCACATGGATTATATTCTTAAAAACGTCAAATTTATTGCACAGAACGCAGACTATTTAAATTTTAAGTCTTATGCAAAAGGAAAAAAATATACTGCAATTTAAAATTTAACGCAAATGTCAAATCACTTTAGCATTAAGCACAAAACATTTTTTTTTTGTATTCAAAAATTAATGGTAGTTTTCGAAATTGCAAATCTTTTTTAATGTTTTATTTTATTTCTGATTTAATATTTAGAAAATATGAATATTAATGGTAAAATTCACAACTTAACTTACGCCATACCAAACGCAATTAAATGTCATATTAAGAACATAAACAAAACTGTTAATAGGCAAAATTATTTATAAGTAATTTATCGTGTTTTTTTTTCTATTTTCTTAAATTTTTAATTTAAAAATAAAATTGAATATGAATTTTTCTTTTTTTTTTTGGTTCTTTTTAGCCATACTACAACGCACCACAGTTGAAATCGGACAAATAAAGTTTCAAGGAGTTGCTACATGCTTATATTTATGCATGGATAAATGTGGTAATGTTTTTGGATCGGTAAGTAAAGGTTAAATATAAAATTAGTATAATATAAAAGAATATATTGTGGGTAATTCACTTTATAGGAATAAACAGAAGTTGAATTTAAATAGATTCAGAAGTTGTTAATCCTTTATTTTCTAATTATTTCGTTTTGAATGGAATGTTTTTTCGCATTTTTAATTTTTACACTTCATAACCGATTTATTAGAATTTCCAATTTATGATTGACTTACACAGATTATGTACAATTACGGAAAAATTTACATAAATTCTCGAAAACTTATGCAACTTTGCTTAAAAAGCAATTCTATATTTCTTTCGAACATCAAATTTTTGTCCCATCAATTTCATTTTAAATTTTTTGTCAAAACTTAAACAAACAGAGATATATTTAAGTCTGCTAATCCGCTATGGGGACACTCATGCTCAAAATACAATTTCGAACTTTGTTATTATTTAATAAATAAGAATGCGATTCGAGGAATACCTTATTTCACCTTTTCGGTCTTTGAATTCTGATGTTTTCTTTCGATTTAAATACAGAACATTTGAGAAATCACTTATTATTATTAAGGCTTTATATGTATGTATGCTATTAAGGCTTTATATAGTAATGCTTTACGTAAATCAAATTTGGCGTTAGTTTCGATTTGTTTTAAAAACAAAATTAATTATTGCTAATTATTGCGTATATTTTTTTGATAAATTTAACAAAAAATATAATTAATTTCTGTATATACACATAATGTCGAATTAAAATAAATTTTAATCCTTTTAGAATGAATTTTATATAGAGTTCATTTATTATATTAATATTTAAAATAAAATAAATAATAAATTAAATACTTAGTGAAAGGATTAAGATTAATTTTTCTATAAATCAATAAGTATTTATAAATAGATTATGCAAGTTTAACTAGAAAACTATAATAATTCAATTAATGTTATAAAAGAATTTGAGTAATTTAATGTAGCCATTTGTCATTGATAATCAGCTTTAACATTTAGAATTGCCATAACAAATTGTTATTAATTGAACTTCCTGCGTTACAAGTATGTTAATTGTGTTTTTCTTTTTATTTTTTAAATATCAGACAACTTTTGATAAGTTAATGCATTATTAGGCATTTTCGTATATTTAAATGATTTATTAAATAGTAATTAAGCAAATGTTTAAATTTATTATTATAACATCAACTTTATTTTATCTACATTACAGTTTTATATTTTATAATAATGCAAATAAAATTAATGATTTAAACTTTTAAAGTAACAATAATTAGGAATTTTATTTTATTTAAGAAATCAGTCGCCATTTGAGTCACAGTACATTTATTTTAATTAGAATTATAAATTTTAAAGTAATGGAATGTGATTGTACAATGATTATAAATAGGTTAGAATGACATAAATAGGATTAAATTTAAACATGAGATTCTAAAAGATTTTTATTTTTTTTTTCTATGTTATGTTTTTGTTATACTCTTTGAGTTTGAAGTTAATTATAGTGTTATAAAAATTTTAATTTTAATTGATTCAAAAATTTCCTGGAAAAATATATTAAAAAGAGCAATAATTCTAAAAATCTTGTTTTTTATTATTAAATATTTTAGCTCCAGTGAAATATGTAATTCAATTACAACTTTTGAAGTAAAACAAATAAAATAAAAATGATTAGTTAAAACAAACACGTGTTTTTCTAAATATTATCGTTTATACTCAATTACTTTTGGTTATTTATTGAAAAATGGGATGAAATTGCACTCATATTTCAGTTGCAGTCGATTGAAATTGCACTCGCGTAAATTACTTTTGTTTACACTTACATAAATTATTTGTTATAACACTTTATATTTGATATAAACATGTAACTGCCAACTTGTCAAAAATTTTTAATTGCTATTATATTTCTAAAAATGACTAATATTAATTTATGTAGCTACTTTTTATTAAATAAATGTCAACATTGACTTTTATTTTATTTAGTATGTGTGTTTTTTTTACACCTAAATTGTTGTTACTAATTAAATATGTTGTAAATTACAATCAAATCTTGTTGACATGCTATTGAGACAAGAAATGAAGGTCGTTTAAGGTGAAAAACTAATTTATTATTATTTGTTGTGATTTAAATTTAATTTATTCATTTTTAATTTATCAATAAATATATTACATTGAATTTATAATATATACGAGTTAAATTTTGTATTATGCAATTTTATCAAATAAATTTAAATCAAGTTACCATTTTTGGATTCAATATCAGTTAAAATTAAATAAGAGAAATTTCAAAAATAATTTGAAGAATAAAACGGAATTAGTTTCTGAAAAATTGTTTAGCAACGAATATTTTATTAATATTAATTTTGGAGTCGGTTTTGACCTCTATAGTTGAATATCGACACTTACAATTGGTTACATGAGTCAATTAGTTTTTGGAAATAAAACTTTTCTTTATTCAATTAATCAACTGTTACTAAATTGGACCCTTTAATATAAATTTTGAGAAACTTTCAGATTTTTTAATTTTCTATTTCTCATAAACAGAAAGTATTAATAAGACAATACTCGTATTCACTGCATGTTCAGAAATTTCAAAAAAATATTTTTATTAAGATCCAGCGTCCTCTCTACTTTTCTGTGATTCAAGTGATGAGTACACACATATAAATAGACAGAATATTGATTTGTTTTGAAAACATCGGGTACTTGTTTTAATTTTGACTAGCGGGTTGTTCACACAAATTAGAAGTGTAGATGGAGTATGTAAGTGTGTGTTCGAAATTCTGTAACATATTTTTGCTTTTTATTTGAAATTATGTTGGATCCATGTGAACCCGATTGAGGGTTAATACATTAAAAAATGTAAAAACCTTAATATATGCATATTTTAAAAAGATATTTATGATAGCTAGAAACAAAAATTTTTAATTGCGAAATTAATAAATAATTTAAATAAGAAAAAAAATTTGTAGTTTATAATACAAAAATATTTCGAAAATTTTTGTTGTGAAATACAAATAGTAAAATTTTTTGTTTTATCCGAATTTATTTTTATTTCTAAAATTTATATTATAGTGATTTGAAATTGTATGTTTAATATCAAACTCCGCAACGTAATATGAAAGTTGTGCGTTATATATGAGATGCGCATACTTTTAACTCGATAAAATTTGTACCACCAAATTCCAGATATTAGGGTAGATAAAAATATAAATAAAGTTGGTTCAAACCAATGGTTTGTATTCTAGCACTTTTTTCTTCAACAAGTGAAAATACTGCTTCGAAAAACAATATATACGATAACCACACTGAAAATAAATTTTCATTCATATACGAAACTATTTCTAGGATTGCATATATTTAGGATGAGAGGTTTATGCAGTTTTTGAAATAAAGAAAAAATTAATTTTAAGAGGAAATTAATTTTAAGAAAAATAATTATATTTTTAATAGCATAGGATTTACCGTTACCTTTCTGCATTTATAGAAATTTGAAAAATCTTGCGGTTTTGCTTATATAAAGTGCCAAATATTCAAATTTTACAAATTTCGAGTGGCGATAACTTGAGAGGGGGAGTAGGGGGAAAAAAATTTTCTTCCAACGAAATGAACTATTTATTAATGTCTGAAAGCTGTTAAAATTTCAGACTTTTACAACCTGGGGCTTAGGAGAAAAACGACATCAAAAATTTGGAAAACATGAATTTTATATTACGGTAAATTTTAACAGCCATTTTGTTTTTTTAAAGTTCAAGTATAGTATGCCGTGATAGAAGAAGTAACCCTCAACTTTTCTGCGTTTGTAAAATTTGAAAAATGCGTATGGTACTACTACAATAAATAGTGTTGAAAAATGGCATTTTCAGGGTTTTGGGGGGGTATAACTTTTAGGGGTGGAGGGAGGGGGTAAAAAATTGTTGTTTACGAAAATGTTTCTCGTAAAGATCTATGTACATATAAAATTTCAGGTTTCTATCTTCAAGGGTGTAGAAGTTTTGTAAACAGACACACGGACGGACGGACGGACAGACGGACAGAGTGAAACTAATAAGCACTTTTTTTCAAAAATTTTTTTTGAAAAGTGTTAAAAATGAATTTTTAGAACAAATCAATACAAAAGTTATATTGACAAGAAAAATGTATATTTGTATACCTAATACTTATAGATTAAAAATTTGTACTCTTAATTTTGTAATAATTACATAAACCAGTTAAATATATTAATTTTCTGTCAAAATAGTTGAGGTGCATATTCAATTTAATAGGTCCTAAATATAAAGAAAATTATTGAGTGCTAATATATGCCTTGTTTATTTCAAATACAATACTTGAACCAACTCGGATTCACTTTACCATCCACTTCATACACCACCAATACGATACGTTACGAATGTGAAAATATGAGGGTTATCACAAATACTGATAGATTTTCTAATATCAAATTTTGTAACAAAAAATGTTTCGAAATCTTAAAATTATAATCTAAAAATTTTAAAATAAAATTTTCCCGTATTTTCGAATTTGCTGTTTACAAAACCTTAAAAAATCATGTTTTGGAAAACTGATTCCGCCGAAAATAAAAAAATTTTGATAGATTAAAAACAATTGATAAATATTTGACATTGACACTTTCCTAATTTAATTTTGAAACTCAAAGACTTGTAAACATCATCGTATGAATCGTACACCTACATACGTATGTACGTGCCTTATTTAAACACACCCAAGTTTTTAAAATTGAATTGCAATTTTTTACTTTCACAAAAACGGAGAAATTTAAATTGTTCAAAGAAGACGAAAATTATTTCTATTTAAAATTATAACAAAACTTTATTTACTCAAGAACTATAATAAGTTTGCTTCTATATGTAAGTATATATGACTAAAAATATATGTAAACAAATACAATTCTATAATGTCAGCATGGCGCTATCGTTTTAGCTTTTTCTTTTTTTTTTGAAATTGAAAAATTTTGTCAATTTAAAACTGAATTATAGCTTTAAGTGGTCGCGGTACTTCTGTTAGACTACTAACATTTATTCACTGGTGACTAGATATAAATGTTTAAATATTTTATTTGTAAAATTAATAATAAACTTCTATAATATTGGCTATTATCTTGAGTGTGTCTCATACCCAGGCTATAAAAAGAAATGTAATATTTTTTATATTATTACTATTTTCTTTTCTTTGGGATTGTATAACAACTCCTTGAGATTTTAGAGTCATGCATAAATAATAATAGTGTACATTTTTCATAAAGAAACTCTGTGGTATAGTGATGACTTTAAAAATATTTCTAAATCTCACATACTTTTAATAAAATACCAATGATAATTTTAATTCGATTTTAAGAAATAGTTTAAATTCTGCTACATATGTAAAAACGATTCGATATTATCGATATGAGCTTTAAATTTTTTTTTTAGTATTTCAACGATTCGGGATAGAAGAAGCTATTGAGAAAGAAATGGTACATGTATTTTATGTGTTTGTGTGTGGTTTTTTGAAAAGAGAAATAGAAAAATTTGATTGCATAAGCATAAGTTGTAATTTTTTAACATATTTTTTCTTTTTCTTTCTTTTAAAATCTCTTTTAAATGCATTATTTTTTTTTATCTTTTCTATTAAAATTCTTCAGATAGCTTCTTCATACTTTAATATAACTGCCAGCTATAAATTCGAATTCATTCAATTTTTATCTTTGAATGGTGAAGAGGGGAACCGCTTTTATGAATCTTTATACGTATGTTTCATTAAATTATGACATAATAACGTATAATTATAATAATTAATATTAAATCAATTATAAACTCTTCTTATCGAATCTTAATAATAATATTAAAATAATAAAATTAATATAAATCGAGATTGTTGTTATTCTATTAAAAAAATTAATTCATGTTTCTCATTTTCATTGGGTTCTTTTTTTTATTAATGAATTAAAAATATTTAATAGAAAAGATTTGAAATGATTTGGATGGAAAACAATTTATTGAAAAAATTGATGTTGATCTATAGAAATTATAATTAAGCATATAAGATTGAAAAATAGATTGAAAAATTTTAAGCATGCATGCAATTCGTAAAATAAAGTGTTTATGAAAAAAATCTGATGTGGTCAACAAATAACTGAGCGCAATGTAAATTGCTTAGTTTAGTAAAAGTGTTACAGAATATTATGAAAATGCATTTTGAATACTTCCTTGCAATTTCAAGGGCACTAGTTAGCTCTTAGATAACATAACTAGAAAAATGTAAATTTGGCTTTAGTAGAATTTCGCTTTGCGCCACCCGAGTTCCCTGAAAAGAATCACAAGTTAATTTAACAAGTAGAACTCAAATATCAAATTTCATTCGAAACCGGAATATCATCATATTCCGATTATTCGAAAAAATATTATAGATTCATTGTTGTGACACCCCGAAATTAAATATTAAATTCCATGGAAATTGGTTAATTATTTTTTTTGTATACGCAAAAATGTAAAATTGGCCCGTAAAAAAGTTCGGTTATCGAGGTCTGATATATCCCAAAAGTTGCTCAATCCGTGCCATAGAGGATAAACTCACATATAAAATCATCAAAATCAGTTCAGCCGAACAGACCGAACTGTCTATAAAAGTAGTGTATTTACGCTTCCCTACTATAGAGAAGCGCGTTCCCACCGAAAGCTCGACAATTTTGACAAAGCTCCAAAATTTGGTGCCATCATATAAATTATCTTATTGTATACTCGTATACAATGCGATTGGTAAAAATTTAGTTAAAAAAAGTTAGTTTGAGTGAAGATTGAATTTGAATGAAAATTTGAGCTAGAATATTAATGTTTACTGTTAAAAGATCAGGATCTGTGTAGTTGCAAGTTTGTTTAGGACGGGTTTTATTTTGAAACGAAATTGAACTGAAGCATTCTATATGTTAGCATTTGAAATTTTGACATAAAAATATTTTTTAATTCTGTTCATGCAAAGCTTTTCAACCTATTGCTATAAAACACAATTGTTATAATGCACAATTTTTATAATATCTACCATAACCTTTTTGATCCAAGTTTTTCCAACTAAGGCTGTCAGTTAAAGTAGTATATGCAACATGAAAAGAGGTGATCATAAAACCTGAATATTTTAATAGATCATTTGATTAATTCAATGATCATAAACTCGAAATTTTCAACAAAATTTTAACAAAAAATTTTGTTAGTTTTTGTAATCGTTTTACAAAAAAAAAAAACGCAGGTTCAGCCAGCCAAATTACTTTTTCAATTATTCAATCAATTTATAAAAATTTAAATAAATTAATTTAACCCGCAATTTTGTTTAACTAATTGATGTCGGCGTATAAGACTCATTGTCGATTAAATAATTACTCTCTTTTTTTTTTACTGAACCCTCTATAATTTAAAAGTAATTTTTTTATTTTTTCTTAAAAAAATCAGAATAAAAAACTGTGAAAATCGTTTTTTAACATAATACAATTACAAGTAAAATGCAATTTCAAATAAAAATTAATTATTATAATTAAATTTTGATAAAAACAACCTTTTCTTATACAATTTATATGCTTTCACTATTAGAGTTATGCGTTTTTAGTGTGAATGAGTTTCCTTCATATTTCTAGCTTTTGCAAAATTGTAAGCCTTTAATTCAATCTTATGCAGTGATGAATTTAAGAAATTGTTTTTTAAGTCTATGAAAAGTAAATTTGTATGAAAAAAATTACGTATTCGAAAAAAATTCCTGTTTCATGATCTATTTTAGGTCATGGTTTGAATACAAAAATTTTTTTAAATTTTCTATTTTAGTTTAATAAATCGACATTTAATAAATTGCATCTTTGTATGTCAAAGCTATTTCTCTAAAAGAAAACTTTTATGTACCCCTTCCACTTTAAAAATTCTAGTTTGCTTCTTAGAGTCGTAAAAATTATATTTTATGTTTTACCATTCTGTAAAATTACATTAATCAGTTTTTTAAAATCAGCAAACGCAAAAAAATAGTAAGTTACTTATTCTACCACGAAACAGTAGAGAAAAATATTACAATGAAAAAATGACAATTTTTGACATCCATTTTCTTTTAGGCGGTAAGTTGTGGCCAGTAAACAAAAATTTTCCCGTCTCAAGTTATCGCCAAGTTATCAAAATTTGGAAAATTTCAATTTTTGCATAATAATTTTTGTTGTAATGGTAAGCATTTCAAATCCTAAAAATATAATCATTTATATTAACTTATTTAAATAGCCGCCGCCAAATTCGACTAGTACATTAATGCTTTTCTTGCTAAGTTTTTTTCTCATCTTGAAAGTATGCAATATTTTTTATTGCATATTGTTTTCCTCTTTTAAACAAGATTCTTGTTGTTAGATCTTCGAAAACCATTAGGTTTTTCTCAATTTATTAACAAAATCTTCTTTGTGGTTTAAGTTAATTTTTGACAAATAGCTTTGCCATACAATTGCTGCATTAATTAATATAAAAAGTATATACCTAATATAGTGCAGTATTGTATTTTTTTGTAAAACCTCTACCATATTTGAAATACTCAAGTAAAATTTATTTAATTGCCATTAAATTGTATTTGGTGTATGCGTGTATGAATTTTTTATTAATTTTTGTTTTATAATTTTTGAAATTTCGATTAAAATATTTATGTAGGTATATACACAATATTCAACCACAAATATTTATTTTAAAAATATTAGATACAATTTGTGAATTACGTAAATTTGTTTAATCTCAGGCCAAAAATCTGTTGTATATGAGCATAATTTTTAAATTAAATAAAAGCGGTTTTAAGTTTTCATTTTTTTGTTTGACCGTCATGCAAATAATAAAAACAAAAAATGACAAATAAACAAAAATTATGCCAGAAATCTTGAAATTTGATTACAATTTCTTGAATGTTATTTTTACTGTTACTAACACTAAATATACTCATTGTTATTAATATTAAATATTTTGACATTTTAGTCGGAATATTGTAATAATTTTTAATTTATTCTTCTTTTTTAACTATACAAATAATTTAAAAAGTTAATGTGAATATATTTGTTTTGACATTTAAACTACGTCAAAAAGATTTTTTGTAAACTTTATCAAAATTATCATGTACACTTACATGTTGAAATACATACATACATGTATACATATATGTATTATTGAAATAGACGGTCATTTTAGTCATTTGACTGTCAATTTTAGTTATTTGACTGTTAATTTTAAAATTTAAGACCCCAGGCAGACTTACAAATTTTGGTTTTGCCACTGTTTGATTTTGTATTGCATATTCAAGTTTTTTTTTTTTTTTTTTTTTTTTTTTTTTATTAATTTTTATATTACAATCTAGTCCTAATATGACTAATGAGTAATTTAATTTTAACCTAATTTACTATAAAATTTATTGATAGATTATCTAAAGTGACATCTACCCCCCGTTTTAATATGTTAATAATACATACTCGTTTTTATAAATTATTTTAGTTCATAAGGTTTAGTTCTTTGTAGTCGTCGTGTTATGTTTGTGTTGTCCAATAGTTGTTGTACCTCGACGTTCACATGCCGGACAAGCCTTTCTTCATGTCTTCTTGCTCTACTTTTTATTTCTTCAGCAACAGAGTTTATTTGAAGGTCTCTTTGTAGATCTTTGACTCTAACGTACCATGGAGCATTTACTGCATTTTTTATTATTTTGTTTTGCAACCGTTGTATTATTGCAACATTACTCTTTTTGGTGCATCCCCAGAGCTGGCAACCATATGTCCAAACAGGTTTCAAAACTTGTTTGTACAATAAAAGTTTGTTTTGTACGGACAGAGGTGAGTATTTTCCAATCAACCAGTACATTTTTTTATATTTGATTTCAAGCTCTTCCTTTTTCTTTTTTACGTGTGCTTTCCATCTTAATTTTGTATCTAAAGTGAAACCAAGATATTTTGCAGTATTTGCGTAAGGAATTGCTTCCATATTAATATATACTGGTCTATATACTATTTTTTTGTTCGTAAAAATTATGTGCACAGACTTAGATTCGTTCAGTTTTATTTTCCATTTTTTTGTCCAGGCTTGAATTTTATCCAGTGATGTTTGTAACATCATTGCTGATTCTTCACAATTTTTAGCAACAGCCATGACAGCAGTATCATCCGCAAATGTTCCAATTGTACCATTTTCTAATTCTGGTATATCAGAAGTATACAACAGATACAATATAGGGCCCAGGACACTTCCTTGTGGGACACCAGCCCGAATTTCTCTCAAAGTAGTATAAGAATCCTCTACTCTAACACGAAAGCACCTCTCAGTTATATATGATTCTATTATATCGGCAAATTGTTTCGGGAACATTGCATATTCAAGTGCGCACACATGCAAATGTATGATCGAATTTAATTTATTAATCAGATAGTTTGTATTTTTTTTACTAAATGACTGTAATTTAGTTATTTTAAATAGTTTAGTTACTTAAGCATGTTCGCAAATAACTTGCAATCTAACTGTGATTGCAAAGTTATGTAATTTTTAATCTGAAACATTTAAAATTAAATTACGATGGTTTAATCAAAATGACCATTAATTTGCCATTCTTTTATTGAAAATTTATTTTCGACTGGTAAATTTTATTAACTCTAATAGAATCGTCTTTTGGTTGTTAAAATTTGAGTAAAAAATTAAAATTCTTTAGAAAGAGTAGTTAAGATGATAAGTTGTAAAAATTTACAGAACAACGAACAATATTTTGCAAAACAAACTTTTTTAAAGCCTTCAAATTAACGAAAGACGCGCAGTGTTTACACGTCAAACATGTTGTTCATGGATTTTGTTTGCTAAAATTCAGGAAAAAATAGCCTTCCATTAAAATCAACAAACATTTACAAATTACACTTGCATCAAATTTTCGTCAAATCAAACCATTAACAATATTTGATGTGAAAACCCTTGCTTACATTTTATTCTTCTAATCCCAAGGATCCTGGAGCTAATTGTCTGAACACTAATCATAAATCTATGTGTTTATGTTACATACAACAATATTGGGAAAAATTATTCAAGGTCAAAATACTTTTACTTCAGAGAAACAAGCAGGAAATGGAACTTTTTAAATTTTCTTATGTTTTTAATTTCAATTCAAAAAGTGCAAGATAAAGAATTCTTTTATCATTAATTTTTTTTCAAATTCATTCTTTGTGGCTAAACATATTTATTGATTATTTTAGGTTAGAAAAGGAAAAAAAATATCTTTAAGAAAAAATTGTATCAGACAAGTCACAGTATATTAATGTCATAAAACTCACTCGAAGATTGTTGCCTTTTAATCTTAAGAGTTTGTTTTCTTCCTCTTTTTCTTTTATATTAATTTAAAGAAAAAAAAATAAAAAAAAGCAAACCAGAAAACTCTTTCATAATAACTTATTTTGGAATGATTTCAACAAAGCGCATAGCTGGCGCCTTATGATATTTAAATGAAAATACCGGTTAATATATAAGGTAAATCTACTGTAACCTAGTCTTTGACTTAAATTTTAGTTAAGATGCCGATTGAGATTGATATTTTTTTTAATATAGAAAATTAAATAAATGTTAAATGTTATTCGATCAATTAATAGATAAAACAATCAAATTAATTTGAAAGTCAACGTTTGTTATTCAAATCACGCGGTAGCTACATAATTATGATTTTGATAAATATTAAAATTAAATTTGTTTAAAGCTTCAATTTTTATAATATGCAGGAAAAATGTAACAATCTAATACCACTAACTAAAATTTTAAACTAACAACTGAAGTTAATCTAAAACTAAAGTTATTTAGGGAACGTCTTTTAAGTCAAAATATGTACGTAATTTGGAAGGGAAAATTTAAAGCGAAAAAAAAATTTATAAACTATGAATGTTTTGGTAAATGATTTTGTTCTTAAGAACCTGGTTTTCAATTATCATCATTTTCATTTGGCGAGTTTTTTAACCCAACCTCAGCAGTATTCGAATTTTGTGTAAAATATTTACAATTACAAAACATATCCAAAATTAAAACTTAATCTACTGAATTTATGCGTTAACAATTAAGAGCAGTGTGAATAAGAAACTCGAGGAATCGTTTTTCAAAAACGTCCAATTTTTCAATATGAAAGCAAATCCATAAGCCAATCCGATTTCAATAAAATTATTACTTATAGAAATAAAATTTAATAAAAATGATTTGCATCTACAAATAAATTTAAAACCATAACTTGTTATCAACATTTTTTCCTTATAATAATTTTACGTTTTAGGTTTCATAATTAATTATTTTTTGCTAAGAAGCAATCTTTTTAAATACCCAATATCTGACAGAATAATTACTATGTGGATAAACGTCTATATACTCTAACTATATAGTCTTTACGTCATTTATATTTTTTTATACATACATAAATAGTGTTAGTAGAATTTAAAAGCTAATAATACGTTAAGGAAGGGTAAAGTATAAGACATATTAGTTCCAATATAACAATAACTCTTGCGCTTATTAATAACTTTTTTCTTCAATTTGATTTAGATACTTATACAGAAAAAGGGTAAACCTACCTTACAACAGCTAATGAAAATATCCGAACGGAAATGTATAATTTGTATTCCTAATGATTTATGTATGTTTTTAAGTGTAGATTGAATTCATGAATGTGGTGTCTGGTACGTGTAATATAAGCCTAAACGTATATTTAAAGCATTTCACAACTTAATACAATTTTAGTAATTATCTCTTTCCTAAACAAGCAGACTTTCAATTTTTATTCAATTTTATTTAAAAGTAACTAGGTAATTTAATTTTCGTTGCATTTGTACATGTGTTTACACAAAAATTTCATATTATATTTTCTGTTTAATGTAAAATAAAAGTAAAATAAAAAAATTCTAACGCCAAAAAAATTAAGTTCATTTTCGTTTTAAAAAATTTACTTGTAAAATTTTGTTCATGTTCGCGATCCATTGATAAATAATCTTACTCCAAATTACGCCTCTCTTACACTTAAGTACACCTATATAAAAGAGTTAAATATCAGGAATAGTTATACGCACATTTTTTCCTACAGATGACCTTAATAAAATATTTTACAATAGATGGATTTTTTTCTATTCCTGCTTTCAAATCGCAGATACTTTCACTTGATTTTAAAGGTTTGACATCTGTATAGTTAAAGCATAAATGCCAAAAATTTAACTTAATTTAGCTAAAATAGCTGATGATTTTAACCTCGAGCTAAATTTAAATTAAGCTACATAAGAATTGTATAAATGTAAATACTCGTATATGAAACTTATGAAACAAATTTATTTTGACGTGTAGTTTGTAAATGACGTGTAAGTTGTTATTAAAAGTTGGAAAAATTTAAAATATTTCAAAATCAATTTTAGTAAACGACGGTAAGAAAACAAATTGCAAACGTCAGAACGCTTATAAATTTTCTAATAAAATAGTTAGATTTTCAAATGTCAATATAATTACAAAATGTGAAATCTTTGAGACAAAACTTTGTAGGCTAGTTTTTACATCAGAATGGCACTGTTTGTATATACGATGAACTCTAAGATTCGCCTAAGTCTGATGAAAGTCATACATATGTGTAAACACTAATTGACATCAGACTTTGTCTGAGGGCAAAAAATAGAAATTAGTGTATTCTTATTTCAAATTTGATCTTAGACTTTTTTAAATAAAAATGGCAACAATTAATATTTTGCAAAAAGTTTTAAAAAGCGATCAGCTGATGATTATTTTGGTTATAATTTTCGTAGTATATTGTTAAATTTTGACGAAAAGTCTGGTAATGTCAGTCTGATACGTAAACAGCCATCTTGAGTCAGCGTTTGTCGTAGATATACATATGTAAACAGTACCTAGAATTTTATTGTGTAAATAATCTTTAAAAAATATAAAAAACAATTGAAATTTTAATATCTTGCAAAAATTTGATCTTTTAGTGCAAATTAATGAAACAATTTTAAATGAATTTTATGAAGCACTCGTTACTAAGTACTAGTACTAATTTTTTCAATAGAGTGGCGTCAAAATCTATTTGGGGGGGAAATATTTTATTTGTCAAAATTTTACGGTTATACAAATATAAACTTCATATTATTATATAGTATACTACAACTAATTACTTAATAAGTTGGAAACAAATATAAATATTGTACTACTTCATTAAGCAAATATATATGTACATATGTATGTGTACAAGAAAATATACATACATGTAACAAATATACAAGATCTATTGTTGTCGAATAGAGAGAGTTTTCATAATACATAAATGTATTGATTTTGACACTGTTTATGGTATTTGTTACGTACATATTGAGTGTATTCATTAACAGTTTAATTAACACTTCGTAAACTAAAATTTATACTTGAAGTCATAAAAATAACTTAATGTCAAAACATAAAAAATGCCATTAAAAATCTTAATGTTGTATGTGTAATCGATAATGAAGTGGATCGAAATTTTATTATGGCAGCATAATTGTTGTAATAATAATTATTCAAGTTTTATAGTATTACCATATAGTATAATATACCAGTCGTCTAAACCTAATTATAACGAGCGTTACTGATGAATAAATGAAATGAAAGCATAAACTTATTTTTTTTTACTCCATCCAATAAAAATTCTGTATTAGTGGGATGAAAATAGGGCAACTTTTTAAATTAGGAATCGAATTACGCAATATGAAAAAATAATATGCTTCATCTATACGAAAACTTAAAATGTGATTATTTTGTATAGATGCGCGTATCGCAATTTAATCGGCAATAATTTTGTTTAACTCATAGATTATATACCCTTGTAAGGAAACTGAAACCTTATTGAATTTACAAAATAATGTTAAACAATAATGAACAATAATAAACTCTTACGTAAAAAATCTTATCTAGGAATAATTTTTGGCAGGGCTGTACGAACTCGTTAATAAAGAATAAAAAAAAAAAGATTTTCATTTTTTTTCTAAAAATCTAAAAAATTTGCTTTCAATTAGTCGCGAAAGAGAATATATATGCGTGTTGCTTATTCTTATGTTCGTAGAGTATTATGAATTTACCATGTCGTTTTTAATGTTGCGAAAGAATGATTTTTAACGCTCCGAAGAAATGTATATCGCATATGTCTTTTTTAATTATCGCATATTCCAACAATAACTCAAACAGTAATAGGGCTAACTTCAAGCTAAGGATGTTTGGCCTCATATTAAAACCTTTGGAATTTAATAATGGTAATTAAATTTAGCAGAGATGAACATACAAATTAAGATGTTCGGAATTGTTATGATAGTTGCCATATAACTTTCATCAAATGTTACAAAATATTTGGGTCATAATATCGATAACTTATTATTGACAAAATCTTATTGGTAACCTCGATTGTAACGACTGTGAAAAGGACGATAGCAACAGCATATTTGGTTTTGATATAACAACCATAGAAACTGATACTCGTATTTGAATGATAACATCTCAAATATTAAAAAGAGATGTAGTTGAGAAAATTAAACTTTCATAACCAGATTCGAAACTGAGAAAATTTTATTTTTCAATTGCAATATTGTTGTTATTGGATACGAATAAAATTTTGTACATTATTGGTGATGTTGCTTCGGAATATGTTACTCTCTTAGACTCGATAATATTGTCACTATTGTTACCAATATGATGTTATTTATAGCTTAAAATGGTAATTTTTCTTACAACTTCATATCAACAATAATTCATATTCATCCGTACAAATACAACATAGTTGATTCGTTCAACTTTACTTATTCTTAACATGAATATGTTTTGAAATTTATGCATACGCATACATACTTGTATTATATATCGTTTGTTAAGAGTCGCATTAGCGTTGTATAAATGTTTAAAGAGTCATGGACGATATGCCGGAAGGAAAACAAAAACCTTCTTTGAACATTATGTGGCGATTAGAATTTGATTTTTATTTAATACCTTAAAGAAATTTTGTTACAACTACATTATTTGTTTTATTTATTTTAAAAATATTATGAATATAATTAGTTTTATTGCATGTAAAAATAGATTATTATAATGAAATAATTTTAAGATTTCGTCAACAAAATTTTTTCAAGAATTGAGGGGGATACGAAATTGGATTTTGGCAAAGAATTGAGATCTTTTAGTTTTATGTTCTTTTTTTTCAGAAATGGGCACACACCTTCTATACACAAATTTGTAAAATATCTTTGAAATTAAAAAAGAATGACATTTCATTCAAAAAAGTTGGATTATGATTTTATACAATAAAATGAACTATGTATGTATTTTCGCTTATTATAGTGGTTCAAAAATTTACAATTAAAAGCGACTCTTTAATTGGATGAATAAATAAAAACGTAACTGCTCCTAGACAACTTGTCTAACTTTTACTCATATTATTAGTTAATTAATTTGATTATATATATACATATGTCTGTGACGTATGTTTAAGTACGTGCAAGAACTTTGACAAATAGGAAAATGTATACAGAAATATTTAAGTTTAATTAAAACTCTTAATTTGAAGTGTCGAAGTTTGAAAATTGACACTGTGCAAAGTGTCAAAAAATTTTTTTTTTCATTCAATCTGTTTGTCAATATTAAGAATGTTCCAGTTTGTACATGTTTTTTTCATTTAATTTAATTTTTTTTTAATTGCAGAAAGAATTCACTGATGATTGCATCTTTAATGAATCCATGGAAGAACATCATTATAATACATACTCATCAACATATAATTCTAATTCAAGACATACTTTATATCTAGCTTTAAATAGACACGGTGAACCTCGCAAATTACAAATACCGCCATCACGAAGCTTAGGTAAATTAGCAACATATACAAAATCATTAACGGAAAGTGTTTCAGATGATAGAGCTCAAAAATTAATTAGTAAATTATTTGGACCAAATCGAGTGAAACACGGTGTTCATCATCTTTGTGATGCTGGTAAACCATTAGTTAATTTAACTAAAGCTATGTTGAAACGTCCTCCAAAATGTAAAGAGGATAGTGCAACAACAGTGACAACTTTATCAACATCTACAGAGCATAACAAAAAACGTAGAATAAGCGCTTATAAAGAAAATAATAATAGACGTAGTAATAATAATAATAATAACAATAATAATAATAATAATAGTACCATAAACGGAAATTTTACAAATACTATTGTAAACAGTAGTTTTAGTAGGACTATGACCAATATTAAAAAGACAGATAATATTAATAGAAATGAAAACAAAAAGCATTGTGGTGGCAACGGAAATGCTCCTAAAAAGAAAAAACGAAAACAAAATGAACAGGGTAATAATCGATGCAACAAGGGACCTCAAAACTCCTCTAAAAAACATAATTCAGGCCAGAATAAAAAATTAAAACACCAAACTACAACGACAACCACAGTCGCATCAATAACGATAAACACAACGGAAAGCAATAATAATCAAACAACTATTAAAAAAATCTAGGAAACAGAAAAATAATGTGATCAGATACTCCTTATTAAGAAAAGGACACTAACAATAACAAGGCGCTCAGTAAATGCTTTTTAGATGTCAAAATCAAACAAAAAAAAGCGTAGGCAAACCGCCATTGTAGGAATATCCGTCATAGCTAATTTGCAGCAGAAGTTAATCTTCTCAATACAATTAAGTTATATCGAATTAGAGTTCATAAAATAAGGACAGCTTTAAAAGAAAAATCAAAAAAGTAATGAAATGTCATCGTTTCAATGAACAGATTAGCGCACATTATTATTGAATTGAACTTCTGCTAAGCGATGACAGCCGTATATTATCGGTACGTTTAATATGTTGTACCGTATGGTGATTATCATTGACGACGGAAAACTGTTACAGAAATGACAGATATTAAATTTGAGAGTTATGCTTTTGGAATTGAAAGAAAATTCATTCTTTTGATCTTGAATTTAAGATTTGTTCTGTATGTCGGAAATAATTATAACGATTGGGTGTTTTATATTAATTTTTATATTCAAAGAGCTGATTATTGTTAATTCTGTGTACAATGGTTATAAAATAAAATTTTGACAATAATTAAATTTGAATATTTACAAAACAAAAAAAAAAGAGAGTGTGAAATAAGTTTCTTTTTTAAGCGAAGCTTTTTTTCCCTTATTTCAAATTGTTAAAATATACTCGAAAATTTTAAGAGAGTAATAAAATTTTATTTAACTTGACGAATAATTTTTGAATAAAAAATTAAGTTTTTTTATTCCAAAATATAACGAATCGAATAAAAATAGTTTTAAAAATTAGAAAATGTTGTTTCTTACCAAATGCTTCCACGTTCTTAAACAAGATTGATTGTTGGTTCCAAAACTTCCAATCAACGTTTTTTTTCTCTTTATGTTGTTAGAAAGTCAAAGTTTCTGAATTTAGTTATAGCGTTTTACAGTAAAATTACTTCTAAAAATCTGTTAAAATTTTAAAATCTTAATTGGTTTGAGTTGGTTGATTGAAAATGTTGTGACGAAGACTTGAATTTGTCAATTTAATAGTCTTTTAATTATCAAGCATTTTGCATTACAAAAACCTTGAAATTGCTAAATTCCAACGATAACGTAAGTGTTTTCAATATGCGGCTTTTCTAACAAATTTCCTAAAAATTTTATTAAAAAAGTTTAAAAATTACATAAAATTTCTTCAGAGTTTCGCTTACATATTCCTCAATATTTTATTAAAAAATTTTGAAAATTACCACATAAAATTTCTTCATAGACACCGATTTCTAAGAATTTCCTGGCAAATTGTTCTTCACGTTGTTTTTTACAGTCGTTATAGTTACCTACATATGTACATGTATTGCTTAATTATACGATTAATTCAAACTTTGACTTTTATGTAAGTTTAATTTCGATTTCTGAAAAAATATCTTTTTGCAGATAGTTCAATCTTCTTTTCCGTCGATGACTTATTTTCAAAAATTGTCTAATAATATACAACTTCTTTTAAGTTTTTCTCTATTATTTCGCAGTTTTGTAATTTACAAAGATTTTACAGATTTTGCCGAGAGATAAATTTTAAAATACATATTATTTTTTTCTTAATTATTTTGTTAGAACCAAAAAGTTAAAGTGATTAATGTCAATTCAGATTAATTAAAAAATTAAAAATAAAAAAATTGAAAAACTTGTATGTAAAATCGCTGATATTTAATTTGATATAAATTATCGAATTAACAAGTTTGTACTTCTTTTCTGCTTTTATGTGATATTGAATGAAATTTCTCTAGGCTCCTATATTAAATAAATATGTATAACATGCAATTATTATCTTGACATTTTTCATAAGGCATACAAAATGTTTGGCGAATAGTAATTATTGTAAGTAAAAACATTATAATTTTTTTTGCGCAAACATTTGTGTATTCAATGACAAAATTCACTTTAAAAATATTTCTGATACATAATTTTTTAAGTGACTTTTGACTCATTTATGTCTCATATGTAGTAATTCACTATGTAGCTACGAATATTTGTGCTTCACAGTGCTTCATTTTTAATAAAGTTCTTATAATAATCCGCAAGACTCTTTATATGTTCATATATAGCATTTCCATATCCTTAGACTGTTTCCGCACCATTCGCTCTAGCTCTTGTTTCTACAACTAACTACTTACATTTTCTGAACGTTCCATACGTATTGGAATGTATATTAGGGTTCTAAATGTATTTTTGACGTTTTGAGTACGTAGTAAATGGTAAGTAGCACATCCAAACAGATTTTAATTAATTATTTTTTTATTTTTCTGAACAATTTCTATGAGTATTTTTATTCTTTATTTTCATTTTATAAAAATAAATGGTTGTTTTTTAAAAAATGACTTAAGTAAAATGAAAAGAAAAATTGTAGGCTTTTACATACAAACAAAAAACGACAATACTAAGCAAAAAGAATTCTTACATACGTATTGCTCTAAAACTGTACTCACCCATACTCAATTATCACAATATTTTACACACTTTAGTTTTTTCCGAAGCTAATAATAACATTTACCAAATTTTTAGGAGCAAAAGAAGTTTTTTTCAGAATGTGCTCGTAAATGATGTAGAGGTTGAATTTATCTTAGTAGATTGATTAAATTAAGTGCCGCAATTAAATGTAGATTTTATAACTGATAGATTTAGATTTCTCATTTAAATAAGTTAAAGTTTACCACATAAAAAGATACCCTATGACACACAGAAATGTGTTTTCGTTGAGAGATATTCTCCTATTTCTGCCTGAATCTACAATGCAGTCGGCAATGATAAATTTCTGACAGATAATTTAATTTGTGGAATGCGATTTGGCCCGGTAATGGATTTTATATTTTTCGGGAAAACTATAGTAGAATAAGCTAGTATTTTAATGCAGAGTAGACATGCCCGTAGGTTCGTAAAAGGTCTTAAAATATAAATAATAACAATAACAGTGATAAATAAATTATTTTTATTCCTGTATCTAATTGATCTTCAAGTTTAATTTAATTAAATGTTAATCTATGTAGGCAATACCACGTGGAATTAGAAAAAGTTTATTCATCAATTATTATTTTTTCAATATTTTTAAATTACCAATGCGTACCCACATTATTTTAAAATTTCACTTAAATAGATTTGTTAATTTTTAAAATGCCAATAAAATTATCTGTTAATATTTATTTAAATAATAAATGTGAAACGACAGGAGAAATTCTATAATGAACAACTATGAAATTTAGAAATGGAAAGATGATTTCAAAACTTACACTATACACAAAATATTCGTTGCCATGAAATGTGATATGTTAATTTCCGTGTTTTATTTTACTTGTGTCTGGGAAATTATTCTAGATGATTGAATTCAATATGAGGGCACAAATGTATTTTGTTATTTTTTTTGCTTTGTTTTATCTTTTAATAATAATTTTAAGGTTATTGCCCAACTTTTCCGATCATATTTAAAAAAAAAAATAATAAAAAAATGAGGAAACATAAAGTCAACTTGGTTAACTCTTTGATGTTATAATTATCTGCAAAAAATGTTAAAAAAATTGATTAAATATAGAAAAATAACATACCGAATAACACGATGGGAATTAAAGGTACATATGTATGTACATATATTATTAAATAATAAATATTTTATGCATTCAAACCCAAATTGTTCAAACTTCTTGAAAATTAATTGTAAAAATATATGCAGCTTTTATTTTGTATATAATCTACATACAAGCAATTGCTAACAGCAAGTGCAGCTTTTGTACTTTATTCGATCGATTATTACAATAAAATCGCTTAAAATTAGGTTTAAAATTAATTTTTCAATAAATGAGATGTGAACACAAGCTTCTAATTTAAATAATTACAAATATATTTTTTTGCATAATTGTAAATTTTCCAAAACTAAAAAATTTAGTTTGCACATTTATAAGGTTCCAATACTCTCTTCGATATGTTATATTTTGTTCTCTTTGGTTAATGGCTCCCAGAAATATGCAAAATTTTTGATTCAATCAAGCGAGTACATAAAGCAATTAAAAAAATCCGTATAATTGGACAATCGGCGTAACGCAAATTTACATCACTTGACATGACATAACTACTTAAACTCTTCCAGTTAATTTTACACAATCATAGTGTATTATTACTCCTTTATGGAGCGATTTCCGGTGAAAAACATTACTTTTTTTATTAAATTTGCTTCTTGATTTAGTGAAAGTTTTTTTTTCTTATTGCGTCACTTTTTAGTTTTACTTCGTTTTTTTAGTCAACGTTCTTTAAAAACGTAATATTTAGATTAAATTAATAGTACATACTTTTACAATGTGTTTATTCGATTTGGCTGGAAACTCAATTAATATAACCGGAGTTTGAATACTATTTTATAGTTTATTTTATTACTAAATGGAGCTAAATTCATTTCTAGATTTATAAATTTAAAATTTACCCTAATATTAAATCTAACCACAAACAAAAACTCTTATCTCACCTTAAATTTAAATTTTATTCAACTAGTTGCGTATATGAAGCGTATATGAATGCGTTAATTAGAATGCGTACGTAATGTCATCAGAATGACAATAGAATAAAACTTTCGCTTTTAAGATAAATTTAGAATAACAATATTTGATTTTAAAATTCATAGTATAGCCTGATATTTACCTGAATACGTAATAGAATTTACCTGTAATGATTTTTCAAAATTCAAACGTATAATATAATAAAAAAGAAATTAATAAAAACAAATCAAAAAATGACATTTTATTTCAATTGTAGTTTGTCTTATCTTCAAATCAAAATGCATAATGAAAATGTATGACGAGTTAGTAAGTATGTACGGGTTTTTATTCAAAATTATTGCATAATTATTATAAATATATTCATGTATAAGAGGTAACATAAAAATAGCACGTGCTTTTGTAAAATTTAAAATCCAAAAGCGTAACATGGGAAGTGTGTAAGTATATAATAAGTATTTAAAAAGTAAGTAAGTAGCTACAACGTTAACATATTATTATAATTTATAATGACATGTTAATACATTTTTGCTGTATGGAATGTTAAATATGTTAGAAATTAAATTTTAGGGTATAAAGAAGAAGTAATGACGATAATATTTACGTCAAGTGACTTGGTATAACATAAATTATAACTGTGTTTGTATTTTTATAATTTAATCCTATTCATTTTAGTGTGTCTTATTAAATGAGAAATTTTTCATAATAAATGATGATATGTATGTAATCTTCTTATGTATGTAAGTATGTATATATATTTGTGGTTACATTTTGTACGAAAAACAAATATTTTCGCTGTAGATCTAGTTTAAAATAAGTACATATGTGTAAGGTATGTATTTTGTCTATTTTTTCTACTATTGTATGGTAAAAATCATACATTTTAGTTAAAACTTGAATTTTCCATTGGGATATTAAAAATATTAAACAATGTAATTATGCACTTACATACTTATTACATTTGTAAGTATCTTAGTAAAAATATTGAAATTAATGTAAATTTTCGCAAAAATGAAAATTTTTTCATGTAGAAAAATAATTTGAACTTTATTTAAAAAAATCTGTTGTGGTCAGCACAAACCCGATCACAAGGTATTGTCTTGTTTTGCAAAAATGTTACTTAGAATTAGTAGAGTAGATCTTAGTAAACATGCACTATCTGCCATCGAAAACCCTTGAAAAATTCATCAGCTAGTTCCGGCAGCGAACAGAACTCAAATATTAAATTTCCAAAAATTCTAGTAATTATTTCCTTAGACATGGTAAAAAATGTAAAATGTGAGGGTCCGGAATTCACAGAAAATTTGAAAGATCATTACTTTAACATAGTAAATTAAAATATTAAATTTTAAGAAAATTGGTAGATTATTGCTCTGCGTAAGACCAAAAATGTAAATTTTCGCCATAATAAAAGTTCAGCTACTGATAACGGCGACAAGTTAGGTACTGTCAGAAGAAGATCATATATGAAATTGAAGTAAATCTGTTCTAAAATATTTTCCTAAAAATAATACAAAATGTAAAATCGGCCCGTAATAAAGATCCAGCACCAGAGACCTGACATAGCCAAAAAAGTGAATAAACTGAGTTAGATAGCCAATGGAAACTCGGATATAAATTTTTATGAAAATCAGTTCAGCTGAAATTGAGATACGGATCTGCACAGACTGACTGACAGACAAACGGACAGATAGACAGGCAGACATGTATCTAAAAATATTTTATTTACGCTTTCTTATTATGGAGTAGTGCGATTCCACTAAAAACTCGACATGGGAAAACAAAAAAAAAATCATAAAAAGTCGTTAAAAAAACGACTTATAAACGATGTATAAGTACATATATGCATATTTGAGTTAACGGATAATTAACTATTTATTTTTGTTGTCATTTAAAATTTCATTTAGAAAACTTAAACATGCGTCAAATTTATAGATTCTATTTTTTGTATGCGCATAATTTCAAGAAGTAAGCAAAGACATTTTGAACAGTAAGGAAACAACTAGTGTCCCAAATCTTATGCGATGGAAATACTAAAAAATCGAGCATTGTTTTTGAAAATTTTGTTACTTCGGAATTCTTCGAAAAATAATTTCAATTTGCTGGCCTAGTCGATGTATTTTCTGCAAGTACGTGTCAACCAAGAGTGCCTATTTATTATGCCTAATTATGTTGAAAAAACACTGAGTCTCTTACCCCGAATAAGTCTTTATTATGCTATGTTGCTATTAAACAGGGCTTAAGAATTGTTTTTATTATTGTTAAAACTTTTTTAGTTTATTATTTATAAAGCCAAAAAGTTGTTAAAAGATTTCAAAATTTACGATAAAGTATTTTTCGAGCGCATGTAACAAAACATTTATTAAGCAAAATATTTATAAAATGACCTGGATTGATGAAGTCAGTTTTTATCTTCGAAATTATATATAAAACTTGTTGGATTGCATTAAATTAGAATTCGTATAATTTTTTGAATGTTTTATTGAAAATTAACGATTTTTTTTTAATAACAGAAAAGCTTGAAAATTTCGGTTGAGTTCAAGTTTGCAGATCTTAAAAAGTAGTTCTTATGTTTTCAGCGCTATTCTGCAAAAGAAAATTCAAAAACTGACAAAAAAAGTTCTGAAAATAAAAACGTCCCACTGCAACCATCTGTTTTTGACATGTCAATTTTATTTTGTCATTTTAGTTTTAAACCTTGGTGTTGGTATGTTAATATTATTAATTTATTTTTTAAAAAAAATTAATAAAAAATGGATACGGATGGCAAAAAAAAGATAAAGGAAAGTAATTTTCTCTTAAACAACATCTTACTAAGCAGCTTCCAAAAAAAACTTAACAGAATAAAAAAACATCGAAATTTTTTACAACAATCTACTTTTACTACCCCCCAAATTTTTTACTACTCCCCACATCACACTCCTCTTTCTACGCCCCGAGCAGGAGTCGTTTTCTAATTTCAGTCTTTCAGTTATGAGGACTTTGGTTTCTGCACTGGACCATCTTTTTATGCTATTTTCTTCATCCTCAAATCTCCATAATAAGAAAATCATTTCAAATTTATTGAAAAATTTAATTTTGATAATGTAGATATGTACTTACATGTCCTCACTAGTCTCGAGTGTTTCAGACATTATACAATTTTGAAAATTAGCAAGTTTTTTTTTTTAGAAGAAACTATTGAATTTTGTTTTAGAAAAAACTATTGAAATTTATTGAAAATTTTTGAACAAAGTTAAATTTTTTTAAAGAAATTAAAAATTTTTAAGCGGTCTTATTACGCGGTCTTATTTCATACTATAAAAATTTAAGGTTATATTTTTTTCTTATGACAGCACAAATCTAATGCTGCAAATGCTGCTGAAGTTCTTTTCAAGTTCTACAAAAACGCGCTACTTTTTGCAGTATAAATACAAGAACGCACTGCATTTGTAGAACTTCATAAGATCTGCAAACTTGAATTCAACCTTCCTATGATTATAATAAATTTTTTAAGGGTTTTCCCACAAATCTGTCTTGAATTCCTTTGTATTTAATTCCACAATAAAATTGTTTTACAAATTTAACACGAGTATTTGCAAACAAATTGTTTGAAGTTACAAAATTTCATTAAATTATTGTTTGAAAACAATCGAGCTACATAAGTTATTTTTGAGGGTACATTTAAGGTATAAATTTAATGCTGTGGTAACACTTATTATAGAACATTTAAAAGAGTCTGTTAAACCTAGTAGACTATTACCCTAATGATATCGAAAATTTAGAATTGATATTTGAAATATTCGATTGTTTTATCGTAGAAAGTTTTCGAAAATTTAACCAAAAAGGGAAAACCCTTGGCAGAGAATCAAACGAGGAGCGCTCTCATGTGAAGTATTAAACAGAAAGAAGTTTCCCGAATCCTAAAACTGATTAATTAGTTGTATTAAATACGTTTTAGCCGGAGATGCGGAAACTGAAATATTATCAAAGGATGCAGTTAACATTTTTTACATAATTTGAAATTGATATTAAATTGTTGAACAACCTACGTTTTCATTCACTATTAGATGAAACACAGTTGAATTTTAATTGCTTTAACTTTGTACTGTAGTTGTCAAATTTCCGTCAATATGTTATTCAATTCTGTTTGACTAGCAATCTTGTATTCTGCTACTATAATTTTTTTTTCTGCGATCCAGCAAATAACTAATCCGTAGAAATTAAATTTGTAAAATAATTCATGTATGTTAGTATGATGCGTTTTTATTATTAAGGCCAATGGTCAAATTATTTTATTTAATTGTTCTTATTTAAAATAGACGGAAAAAGTAGACAAGACATTACGTAGTGAGAGGGAAATAAAAATTTTATTGCCTAGATGATTTTTCTCACCCACAGCGCCTTTAATTTTTGTGCCATAAAAAAACAATTATTAAGTGTGCTCGTTAAAAATCGAAATGTCACTCAATAGAATGTAAAATATGAAATACGATATGTGCTTAAATATGGAAAGAGAGAGGCATAAATATGCAACTAAAGACGTTAAATTCTTTGTACACTATACATTTAAGTGGCAGGGTCATCAACTTTCTATAGTAATAAAAGATAAATTTCTCTTGTTAAAAGCAATTATATGACATTAGCTTATTTTTTTCGTGTATTATAAATACCATCCTATGATGGTAGTAAAAATTAAATTATGACAATATGAAATTTCAAATGTTAATTTTGATCTTCTCGTAATCTTATAAATCATAACATTGTATTATTGTAAAGCTAATTTTATTTTTTGTGAGATTCAAGTTTTTCTAATGCATTCAAATCAATTTAAGCTATGCCTAAATGCATGAACGGTAAAGATGTTTGTAAAAATTTTTTTAACGAAATAATCAGGTAGGTTTACAAATCGCGTAAAGTATGGGAAAACGAGGGCAATCATCTGAATTCGAACGAATTTATTCTATTTAGGAACTAATTTTATGATTTGTGAATAATATAAGTTAATATTAGATCTACATTTTGATTTATGTCCAAAGTAAGTGACTGAAGAATTTAATGAATATAATTGCATATTTATAAATTGCAATTTTGCATATTTATCGGGGCATTGCCAAAATTATATTTTATTACAAGAACAATATTTCTTAGGACATGAACTTTTGCAAAATTTTTTAAACGTTTATTATGTCAAATTTTTTAACATGTCAAATTTATGGCATCTATTGAAGGTGTAACAATCGAAACTAAACATAAATTCTCTAAAATTAGAATTTTACAAATTGTACCTAATAAGCTTCACCTAAGTTAAAATTCAAATTGTGTGCATACTCGTATCTTTATGTTTCAGTATGCTTTGGCATAAGAATAAACATAAAAAAAAAACAAATGAATAAGTAAGTAAGCTAAGGGGCGTTTAACTGAAGAACAACTAAACAGATCTATCTTCAATTTTACTCTTTTAGCAATCGGATATGCTTTGTGATATAAACACGTCAAGTTGGAATTATGTCTCTATACTTAATTAGACGCCTAAAGTTCACCTTGTTCACATTCGGCTTTATTTATTTGTCAAACTCTAATGTTATTACTGCTATTGGTTTTTATGTTTTATAAAAGTAAAACAATTAACAATAATATATTTTTGTCATTTCACAATTCACATTTAAAAGTTCTATGTTTAATTTTGGATTATTATTAATTAATTACATTGCCGATGAACAAATTAATTAAAGCGTTTAAAACTTTATAATTTAAGTGCTTAGTTCTGTCATGTACATACATACGAGTATACGTCATGTGTAATTAATATAGTGAAAAATGGCATGCAAATAAATTTACTTATCCAATATGTTTTGTGTCCGTACGATATATATACACATATTTATGTGACATAAAAATTTGGACAAAAATGATCGCGTTCATTGACCAAGTTTAATACAATAAAAAACTGACGATACATTTGAATTAAGAAATGTTGTGTATGCTTATGTTATAACAGCATGTGTATAAAATTGTATACACTAACGAAGATATGTTTAATAATTTAGGCCATTTATGAATGAACACCATATGTTTGAAATTAATAGAATAGAAATTTTATACGTACAATTCGAAAATAAAAAGTTGAATGGTGAAAAAATTATAACAAACCGCCTAAACATTTTCCCTGTACTTTTTTCTTTTTGGTGATATTTTAGAAAAAAAAAACTCATAGGAGGACAATGGCATATGGAATTAGATATTTGTAGAGAAGTAAGTTTGAATATTTATATTTAATATTTTGCAGGCACAGCATGAATATATTGTAGGATTTTATTCACATTATTTGAAAACAAGATTCTGCAGCAAATGTACACATGGGTATAAAGAAGTCGAATGGTAAAACTTTTACGACATTTATCAATTGTATTAATTTTTATTAATTCAGAAATTTTATTAACGTTGGTTAAAAAGATGTATGATAATGATGCACAAAATAAGAAGAATAAGTTGTTAAATTTATAAATTTAAAGCTTTCTATATTTTAATACGACATAAAGTGAATTGTTTAAGATTTATTTTCTAATAAAATTTGCTAAGTAGCTTTTCGCAATTTTCAAATAACATTGTTACTCTAAGGTACTCAAATTCCGGGTAGAGATTAAGAAATCTTTAATTATGTTAAAAACTTTACGTTGTTCACAAGTGTAAACTACTCCGTGCTAAAAAAAAAAAGTATAAATAAAATTTTAGTCATATTTATATAATGAATTCTTTTTGCATACTTATAGGGGGCGAATATAATTTCAAATTGTAAATTGTAATTCATCCACTTCGGTTGCTTCATTGTCGTCTGCCGAATCGCTTTCATTTTCCCAATTGATTTTAATATTGTTATTATATTCATTATAGACACATTTTTGTACTTACTAAAAGTGAGAGTACAAACAATGAGAAATCTTGTCATAATTGAAAATTTTACAAAATATAATATGCACAATGCCACAATGAAGTTCAACATCAAACTAATTAATAAATCATCACTTCAAATTAAAGTTAATTCAAATTTAAGCCTACTGAGAATTATTAATTAAAATTTATAGTTAGACTCAGTTTTAACTCAGTGATAACTTAAACTTCTAGCCAAAAGCTGTTTAGTAGAGTAATATACTAACTACATCAACTTTCTAAAAATTAATTTTAGTTTCATACTTATTCAGAAAATATTTTATTTAACAGTGCAAATAATAGACTTAAACTGTGTTAATTCTGGTTCTGACTGAAATTTGTAATGTTTTAAAGCAGATTTTATGAAATTTTGATAGTTTTTGCCGGTACCAAAGAGTACCATGCCTTTGTAATTTAATGTCCATCGAGTGTGTCGATTGATCTAAACTATAGTAATCACAACTTAATGATTTGGTAATTTTGTTGCAGATTTTTTAATAGTGTAATTTTTAAAATTTTCAACCAATTTTTTTAGTTGTTCATTTAGTGTTTAGTCAAATACTGTTTTTAAACGACTGATGACATTTGTATTACTGACATAAGCTTAATTCCCCTATGAGGGTGTTCAAATTTGCGCAAAATTTTTGTTTCCCTAAACTCTCCAAGTTTTTTTTTATTTTCAATTCTATATTAATTGTTGCAGACATTGCTACTAAATATTTGTAAAACCTTATTTACATTACTTAGATTGTTATTTCAGTATTGCATTATTAAGATAACTATAATTAAATTTTAAATTGTGCTATAAAATATACTTTTACATAATCATTTAAAGACAATCTCTCACTCTCATATACTAAATATTCCCAAAAAAAAAAATTCAACGTTTAATTTGAAAGAAGAATTTACGATCACAATATTTCAAAAAGTTTATTTAAGGGCTCTGTGTTTGTATATTTCAAAATTCATTTTGATTTTACACCACCTAATATAAATTTAAGTTACAAATGACATTTAAAATGAGTATCAGAATAAAAAATATAGTGAATGAGGTTAATGTCGTGAAATAATAAAATTCTAAAGTATAAAAGATTATAATAATCTTAAATTCTTTAAAAAATTCTTTTTAGTAATCATAATGCTATTAAGTTTCTAATCTTATATTTTAAAAAAAGTATTAAAGATAAATTTTTGTATTAATGTACATAGCAACAAACTATTGCTGTAAATATTGTACGGAGCTGTAGCCCTTTATTTAATTATGTATTTAAAGTTTCGAAATTAAATTTTTGATTATTAAGGCTAGTTAGGAATGTGGAAAGCCAACCGTGAAAATAAAACTTTTTTTTTCATATATTATTTATGTTTTGTAATAAAGTACATGACACGTGAATTAAAAGTTCAAATTATTGACGCGTTTATGAGACGTCTAAATCATGAATGAAAATCATAAAATATAGCAACTATCAAGCACGTTCATTTTTTTTTGTACTAATTGCTAGTGGCACATTTATTCGACCGATTCCTAGTGTTAATGAAAAAAAATGATAAATTTTGATGCTTTTGATTATGACTTTCCTATTTTCATAAAATACCGTTGACATTTGACATTCTCAGTAAGTGAATGCGTTAATTGGTTAATGGTTATTAATTGTTGATTGACAGCGCAAGTTCGTAGTGGCAATTTTTTTAAGTTTGTAGCAATTTTTTTTTATTATAGTTACAAATAAAAAAATTATTATGTTTTTATTGATCTTGTATCAAATATATTATTTATAACAGCAATATTACGAAATATTTCATGTATTTGTAAAGGAATTGAAAATGGTGTACGTACATATATACAAGTACAATATTTCTTTTATATTATTTTAAACGAATGACCGTGATTAAGTTTCAAAATGTGAAAGCAATTATGGTTTTTCGTCAGAAATTAGAAAAATTTGTTAATTACAGCATTTTAAATTAATGAAAAATTTTGTTAATTTTATTTGCAGTCAGATTTGATTGAAATCACGAAATTCTATTATAAGTGATTGGTCATAAATAAAAATAATCCAAAAAAGTAATTGAATTGAAGTATAAACTTGGACAAATCAAAAAAGTTTAAAATTATTCACATATTTCGTAAATAATATTAAAAAATATATAAGATTCTTGCAAATATATTGACTCTATTAAAAAATTAAAAAGGTTTATAGTTGAAAAGACTCAATAATTATCATGCATTGACTTGTCAAAAATTCCACATTACTGAATAAACCAATTACTTTTCTTCTTTACAATCGCATCCTATATACTGCGTTACTTTGAGTCGTAGCATAAATTCTATAACAGAGAGATCTTAATTTTGAAAAACATACATGAATTTTTATGAAAATAATTACTATGTCTATTTGCTCATTAATTTCTATTGTAAAAATTTATTAGTATACAAAAGTGTAAAAGGTAACTTTTTTCAAAAATTGAATTTCGAGCATAATTTGTTCGGAATAGTTGAATTTTTTCGATTTTTAAAAAGAATTTCACAAAATCAATTGGAAATTTTCCGAAGCTTCAAAAATTTTTTCTCTACTTGATAAGCTTTTTATTTTAAAAACTTCAGAACTAATTTAAAGGTTTCACAAAATGTTATAGTAAAAAGTATAAAATGATATCTACAATAACTCCTTACTGGCATTTTAAGACCAATTCATATTTATTTTAAATATTATTTTTAATTACAAAATTCTTGTTTGATAAGAATTTTTATAGTATAAGAAAAATTTTATGTCTTCTTAACATTCCTGAAAAATTACGACAGTGAGAGTCGTGCCAGACATCGCAGAAATCTCGTTGCTACGATTCAGTTTACATCCAGGGCTAGTGAAGTTAATCTCAATATTTTACCAATTTTTATATTTGCAATCTAATTCTTTGTATTTTTATTTCAAAATTTTTTTCAAAATAAAAATGATGCTTGTCATTCAATTGTAACCACATTTTGGAGGGAAAAATATTAAATTTCTCGAAATTTTGCAGGTGTCTGAGTCACATACTAGAGCAATATAACATTACAAATTTACATTGAATAATGTGAATGGCTCACCAGTTTTACATTTTCAATGTTGATTTATGTGCCAATATTTGCTATGTGCCAACTCCCACACAAAATTATTAGATTTAAAATGGAATCTAATATGATTTTGCTAAATACCTACGAAAATTTGTCCTTAAGATGTTAATGATCATAATGTTTAGAAGATTGCCAAAATCTTTATTATGTTATTTTTATTGAAATTTTTTAAAATTTTTAGAATTCGCATTCTATGGAATTATTAAAATCTTTTTGTTTTATATTATTTTTGATATTGTTAAATTTTCTTTAATTTCGTGTACAAATATCTAAAATATTTCATTATGATTTTACTAAAACAAGAAAGATGATGTATTGTACGTTTTCTTTACATTTCTCAATGAAAACTTTTAAAATATCTTCATCACCATATTATACAATTATTGTATTGTATCTCTATTAATTTCCAGATACAATATAAACCCCTATGTATTTGAAGTTGTATAAAATTCTAGAATGAAATTAAAGATTTGTTTAAATTATTATTTCTAAAAATATTAAAATCTTGAAATATCTAATAAATTAAGTTTAGCGGCTGCCTATATTATAATATAGGCATAAATATACAGACACATAGATACATATTTATTTTAAATTGTTGTCGGCAAACAAACCTATTATATAAAATTAATGAAGATTAATTTATAAGGCTATGAAAAGAGGTTTTTAAGATTTTTTAAAAGTAATAAATTTTCATAAAATGATCATAGCATTTTCTATATAGTAGCACATTTAAATTTTTAACATAATTATTTAAAATTAAGAATTTGGTTTTTTGTTTTATTAATATCTTAGAATAAATGTTTCCGCCTTTAGGTGTGTTATGAAGAGCCTTAATAAGCATTGCTATTGAAAACCTATTTGATTAAATGAAAATGGAAAAAAACATGGTAAAATTAAATTAAATATTTCTTAAAAATTCATTAAAACATTAATAATGTTATTAAAAATCAAAAATTGGTTTTAACAATATATTTTAATTGAAAACCATACCTAAATTGGTATTTTATCATTTGACATAACATTTTGGACGCAAAAATTTGTTAAAATTAATTGCTAAGATTACCTGTTGTGCGCTTGTTTAAAACTTGTGACAAAAAACTTGTGCAATAATTGATTCTTATGTGTATGTCAAAAAGACCTTGGCTAAGATTTGAAAAATTATAAAGAGTAAAGCTTTTATCAAACAAGAATATGAAAAGATTAATTGTTGAATATAAAACCATAAGAAGATTATTTAATTGATTATGTTTGACAGCTTTTATGATTTGATACCCACTCTCAACTCATCCGTAAAAGTGAATAAGTTTTGTGTGTTTTGTGGTAAATGACATTGACAATCAATTGTCATTTGGTTTTTAGTATTTCGCCATTTTATTTTCTGTTTTCTTTCAACATAAAAAAAATTTTTGTTCTGTGCAACCAGAAATATATACTTATTGTATTCTTAAGGTTTTGGCTACTAAATAAAATTTCATCAATTAAATTTACATTTATTTCAAGTGTACGTGATTTTCAAATTATTTTGGAGTATAGCTATAAATAAATTTAGTTTTATTCATTAAATGTGACAGATTTATGCTACAAGATACTTTTAATATTTCAGTCATATATTTTAATTCATAATTGAATTTTATAATTATGCGATTTTAAAAAAAAAATTTGAATTAATTTGAATTTAGTTTAATTAAGAGTTTAGCTTAAAAATAAACCTTTGACTTAATTAATAAAATGCGCAATTTATTAAAACAAGCTAATAAACAATTGACAAATATGAGCATTTGTCAAAATTAAAAAATAAAAAGGTAGCTATAAAAACGTCAGATCAAGCCAGTATGATTTACAAAAAACAAAATTTCCCTTGAACAATAATGAAAATATTTTTCTAAAAAAAAACGTAATAACCCTCCTCACTTTCAGTACAAAATTATTGCATACTTTTTGGATGTCAACAAAAACTGAAAGAAGCCTTAACGTAATGGTCGAATTCGAGGTATAGTAAAATAAATAATTTAATTACCTAATAACCAGACATGTATTGTTCCTTTTTTGGGTTTACCGAAATATGGACAAGCTTCGGAAAAGCTCGAAATTAATCATTTTTATTTTCTACCAACTGTTAAAGTGGTGGACTTCTACATTTTGCCATTTAAAACAAAAACACTGTTAAAAATTAAAAAAAAAGAACCGGGTTTAACATAACAGCCGCATCTTACCAATGTAGTGTTTATATAGTGTTTACACATGCTGTTCTGATCGTAGAAAAAGTACGTTGTGTTATATGTTTGCGTTAGCGGAATTTGCAAAATGTTTTTGGTTTCGCTCTAATTAATTGTTGAAACGCTTTTACGGTTTTGAGTTGGGCAATAACATAAAAAAAGTCAGGTTAAAAATAATTTGAGTATTTTACTTAAAGAGTGTAGAAGCTTTGGAAATTAACAAATTTTAAAGAGAATTTTTGGAAGTTTCAAAAAAATCATAAGAATTTGTAGGGACAAAATAAATAAAAAAACAAAAGATAAACAAAATTGAAATTTTCCTAAAGTTCGAACGCTTGAATTTCTGAAAAAACATGAAAACCAATAAGCCGCTATTCTTTATTTTCAGCTCTCTTAAAGCTCTCTTAAAACTATTTGTTTGAAACTTCTATCCATTTTGGAACAGCAGTTACAAGCAGAAAAAATTAATTATATTGAAATTTCGCCAAATTTTCTTAAAATCTCTGTAGCTCGGAAACGGTTCTCATTTTGCATTATGTTCCGTACAAAAATTTTACTCATTTTCGACCCTCTACCAGATGGTATATGGCTCCTAACTTGTTAATGAATCACCCTGTATACCAACTGTCGGACGTATACAGAAGAAAACTATTAAGTACATTTTTGTTCAATTCTATTGGCAATTGACTAAAAAGGAAATTAAATATTTCATATTTATCGGAAAAATTATTTATTCTAATAATAAAATAGTGATTGACAATGGTTGTTATTATGCAATAGATGTTGTAATTTATTTAGAAGACTTAAGGAAACCTTTGCATTTACTTTCTCATGTAAACAAGAAAAAATTAAAAGAGCGCATTAAAAATTAATTGAATTCTATTGAACTACTAATGCCAATTTCTATTTATTTCGCATTTATCTAAAAAATTTATTATTAATTCTCTTTATTCTTCTTAACCAATAAAACCAATTTCTATTTTGTATCATCATTGGGTTTTTTTTTTATTCTCTAAGAATCCAGAAAAAGCCAATAGTATGATTTATGGTACATGGTTATGTCTTGTTCTATTAATCTGATTTAATTTGCTTTCATATTATTTAAATTTTCTATTTTCATCAAGTTCATTTCTGTTTTTATTAATCTGCAGCAAGTTTCTTTTGTTAACGTAAATTGAAAATTTCTTTAATTTGATTTAAAACAATAAAAATTAATTCTTTCTCTATTGTCATAGAATTTGTGGCGTTTCGAATTATTTATTGCACAATTTCTTTTCCTTACATATATTTTTATTATGAGGAAAACAAAATAAAATTAAGAAATGACGTCTCAGCTGGCAATAACATTAAGTAAAAGTTCAAAAAAGTCCCATTTGTCATAAATGATTTTTTACACTGTTGAATTCATAAATATTAATTGTTAAGTCTTTTTATTATTATTTTTTCTGTATAAAATGTGAGTACACTGGTCCCTAAACGAATAAGTTTTTATAGTCACATAGGTTAAAATTACTATAATTGAAAATTGTCTGTTTAAAATATTTGTAACTCTGCATAGTAGCAATATTAAATGTTGTTTTTTTTCAAAAAAATTTTTGGAATTACGTTATTGTTGAATATTAGACCATGAAATATCGTTTTTATTTACATCATATACAAAGTATTTGTAATTTTTTTTTAAGAATCGAAAATGACAATTCGTAATCGATTCTCAAATGCTATTATCACTCCTCTTTTAGTCATAAAAGATGTTTAACACCTCACTCAGTTGTTCTACATAATAATAAAGTATTTTTATGACGAAATGATCAAATGTTCAAGATGCTCAAGATTGTATTGTGTAATTGAGTACTTTTTGTTATATAACACTACAGCTGTATTGTTTTTGTGGTTAATTACAACTTTATTAAAACAAAATATATCTACCTAAGCGATTTGAAATAGTTCAAAAACTTTCAGAATTGATTCCGGTAGACATCCTAACCACAAAATTTATACCAAGTATATATTATGTATAAATATATATGTTTATATATATAGTTGTAAATTAACAAATTGAAAAATAAAATGTAAAAGATTATTGTAGATTGTAGATAATGAAACATAAGAAAGCGAAAATAAAAGTGTAAAATAGTTCACCATTAAAAAAATGTATGGTATAAAGTTATAATAAAACTAATTAAAATTTTATGTTTACTTCCAAAAAAAGGGAATTGCGTTGCGTTACGACTTAAATTACACAATTTTGATTATTTTTTAATGAATGTATTATAAATATACATAAGAAATTGTAACCTAAAATATTATATTTGAATTGAAGTGTTGAATCGAAAATTCTTTGTTTATTCATCCATAATTATGAAGTTTTTATGTTTGACTGCCATTTAAAAGTGGTCAAACTATGTAAATATATGCGGTATACTAACACCGTAACGTAATGAAAATTCACAATTATCACAACTATCACAAGTTCGATGAATCGAAATCGTGCCGCGCGGAACAATTTCCTTTTGAAAACCGCATACCATATTCATGTTGACAACAGTTCTATATCCAAATTTCTACAAAGTTGCCTATTACAAGTTTTGCTATACAATGTCAACTGTCAAATTGTCAAAGGAATTATTTGACAATGACATATTTGACAATGACGATGTGATCTTAGTTTTAAAAAACCTTTAAGAATTAAATTCAATACCATTAAAAAATTTTTAAAATTAAGAGGGATTTGTAATCAAACTTCATTCACCTTCGTTATATTGCAGTATAAGAGCATTAATACGTTATCTATGTATGTGTGTGTATAGCAAAAAATTTAATGTTTCATTTTCAGAATATTCCTATTAAATATAGAGAAAAATTTACCCAAATTTATAATGAAATTAAAAACTATTATAAATTATAACATTTTTATTTGAAAACACCCAATATTAAAGTAATTAATAATATTGCACCCGATATATTTATAACATTGATTTTCAAGCCTACAACAAAATATCATCTCTACATTTTTAACTATTGAATTTCTATTTTTATATAACAAACATAAATATAAGTTAGTTTAGTATTATAAAATTTAAATATGGTTAAATCTAATTTACATTATAAATTGTTATACGCTTTGCAATAGCAACTGATTCAATCCTCTTCTTCTTCTTCTTTTTATAGCACTTCAATAGTTAGTCAGTATGTCAATTTACCGTAACATAAATATTTTGATTAATCAAGATCTTTTATACAATTTATTTATTTTACGTTTACTTCACTATACATACAAACAACTTAATATAAAAGAATGTGTCGCTTATATTTGTAAATTCAAAGTGTGTGTATAAAATATGAAGCTGTAAAAAAAAACTTGAATTCAGTAGCAATCATAGAAAATAAAAAAACTATTTTTTATTAAAATGTTTAATCACAAAAGGGCTGAAACGCTGATTAATTGGAATAAAGCGAAATGTCATGTTTTGAAAACTGCTTTATTACAATTATAAATTCAGTTTGATTGATTAATTGATCGATTGAATAAACTCACAATTTTTTGCATAAATTAAATAGAGATACCAGATCGTAGAGAAATTTTTTTTAACACTTAATTATGGAAGACTTCAGAAATTAATTGAATTAATCGATTTTCTTTTTAATATTTAGCAAATAGAGAATTGAGGTCAAATTATTTTTTAAACATAACAACTTGTGTTTTGTGTGAAATTTTTGTGAGTCTGGAATTTTGATATGCACATGCATGTAGACGCCTCACAAGTCATTTACTGTTAGTGACTCTTTTCAATCAAAAATGAGTTATTAAAGTAATTTGTCTTTTATAAGCCCTTTGTTTGACAAAAGCGCTTAGTTAAAGCGTAAATTTTATAGTAAATATTCTGTTTAAGTTTCTGTTTTAATTTTAAAAGTTTTCTGTTGCTGACTTATACAATTTTCATTCACAAAAATAATGGTTTTCAAAGTTAGCACTTTTCTCTGCAACAAACAAGTGAAAAAAATTGATTCGGATCAAATCAATGGTTTACCTAGTTAGGTAGTTAAATTATTTTTATTAACCTCCCAAAATCCATATACATATTAAAAAATTGCATACATTTAGGATAAGACAAAAAACATTGAAAGAAGTCTTTACATATTGGTCGAATTCTACGGTTAAGTAAATGGTTTGTAATGGCAATGCAGTAATTATATTTTGTAATGGCATGTCATATGAATGACTTGTAATGGCAGCTTGATGCTTTTATAGAAATTTGGAAAAGCTTGCAGTTCCGGACATATATCAGTCGTTGAAAATTCCAATTTTACAAATTTCGTGAGGCGATAACTTGGGAGGGGGAAAAATTTGATTCTAAAGAAATAAACTATTTACTAGTGTCTAAAAACTGTTAAAATTTTAAATTCCTCGGATGGACAAACGGGCAGAGAGACTAAATCACTTTTTTACAATTCTTTTTTGGAAAAATGCTAAAAATCAAACATTATGCGCATTTTACCATATAAATGAAATATAATTTATATTTCTTTCAATATACCTACATTCCGATGTTTTCTGAAACAGCGTGCACTCAACACCCAATGCATTACGCATATTTATTAACTATAATGTTAATAGATAAACTACCATGACCGGATATGTAAAGTTCAAGGTCAATCTAAAACTGGATAAATTTTTTTCTTGTAATAGAGGTTATGTGACCATGTAATGTAAAAGTAACCTATAAATTAACAAAACTTTGATTATGCAAAACGGTATTGAAAATTTTATTTAATTAATTTCCAAAACCAAAACTTAAATATTTTATACAAATTTTCTTACATTTGTTTGTAGGCTTAATTTTCTTACATTTGTTTGTATTGTTTCCAAAAAAAATTTTTTTTTTATCATAATATTTTAGATTTTAATTTATATTTATGCATTTTATACAAAAAGCTTTCATTTCAGTTATTTTTAGTGAAAGTCAAGTTTTTTCCTTTAGTTAAGTAAAGAGTTGAGCACTAAATGTACGATTTGATCGAGGAATCCAATTAGAAATTGATTACTTGTCCAATTTCTTATCAATTTATTGATAATTAGTAAACTTGGTCTTAAACCAGAATTATGCAATTTTACAATAATTAAATGGTTTCCTACAAAGAGAAAGTGTTGCCGACAGTAAAAATAATTTGAGATATAATCAAAATTTTTTATAATTGAAAGAGTATAAGCATATTCTAACTATTTGATCCCAAGCTTTTTAGTGTAAAGTAGTTGGGCTTACAAACGGTCTACCCAAAATAAATTGTTTTCTTTTTTGATAATATTAAAGTTACTAAACATGAATACTACTGAAAATCAATAGTAATGAAATATTTTTTTTTCGCACATTTCCAAAAAATTCAGCAAAAATTTGCATATTAGTTTCTTTAACATGATGGGGAGGGAGGGAGGGTATTATTTATGAATATGATAAAGATTTTGCTATATGTTCTATTTGGATACAAGATTTAATCTTTTTTTTCTTGTATGATTTATAGAAAGTTTTTTGAACAGGCGAACAGAGAGAAGTGTAAATTTATTTTCGAAATAAAAATTTTATAATTCACAATATAATCTGTCAATTACAAATTTTCAATTGCTTTAAATTACTTAACCTATAAAATAATTTTCAAAATTCATTTTAATTAATCGCGATAATTAAAATTAATTTTGTACTACTGTCTCAGAGCTTTCAATACCTTTACTTTGTAAAAAAAACTGCTAAAGCTTTTGATACATTTTGGAATACAATTTTTACAATATTAATACATACTTCGACGTTTGTTTGAAAATTTCAATTTAAGGTCCCGTGCAAATGTTAATTTTTAGCAAACGTTACCACATCATTAAAAATATAGCATTTTTATATAAAAATGCTATATTATTATTGCTGAAAATATATGCAAGTTTATTTAATTGGTTATTTCTGGCAACATTTATATGACATGTATAAGAAAAGCGTGCACGATTTTTCCGGTACTCGATTTATTTTTATTATACGTACGCACTACGTATAGAACTCATTTAATAAAAGTTTACAATGTCAAGAGTTTCTACTGAACTTATTGGAATGTGATGCTTTGTAAAGTTTACGTTGTAAGCGCATTATTGAAGTTACGAGTTGTAAACAAATCAATTTTAAAATTTAGCTTTAAAGAAGAGTTGCATCATGAGTTTAACTACTTTTAACCTCTGTTACTAATTGTAAAAAGTTTATTGAAACCATTTTCGAATATAAGAAAACTTTCGGCTGAAATGAAACAAAACTTTATTTGATTGAAACTATTTTTTATTTCAATTGAAACCAAATTTTTCTTGTTCAAATATTTATTCACAATATTTCTCATTTTAGTGTAAAATGTTAGAATAGCCAATAATATTTTTTGTGCGCAATCAATAATGAACTTAATGTTTAAATAATGAGATACTTTGTCTATTAAAAGATTAACGGGATTAACCCGTTAGAGATTGTAATCTTCCAGCGTTTTTACCAATTATCTCGAATATTTTGTATATATGTAATATACCTATGTACATATTTGACCTTTATCAATGTTTCCGATTTAAAACAAATTTTGTGTTAAACTGCTACAATTGTACACCTTCAACGGGACTTGAACAAGCATGACATTGTTCGAATTATATTATATAAAATTTATTTTCATTTTTCATTTCATTATTCACTAATTTTTATTAATAATAACAATTTTACCCTCTAATTGACAAAAATTGTATCAAATATAATTTGAAATGGTCTTATAGTTTTAAATTTGAAAATCAACTTATTTTTAAATTCAATTTCACTTTTTTTTGTTTTTTTAATAATAGCAATGTATTAAAATTTATGAATAGAAGAAGAACACTTTTATTCTAATTATATTATCGAATAATCATCCGTACTGCAGAATATTGTAAATAAATATACATAACTATATGTTCATAATGTTCTGTCAGATATATACAGTGAGTACATTGTTACATTTGCGCATTTTATTTTTTGGTTCTCTAAACAAATGTAAACAAAAGTTGTCAACCTAAATGCAAATTTAATTTCAACTTCATTCAACAACATAAAAAATATTTGATTATGCGGAATAATTGAGGTTAATTTTTTATTATGGCTTCCTATGTAAGCATAAATTTCGTTAAATAGTAACAGTGAAATCAGAGCAAAAGAAAACATAATATAAAACAGCGGGTTTAAAAATAGCAAGTAAAAATATAGATGTGTTTGCCTTTTTAACACTTTTATAAAGCTTAGCTTTTGTTATTCTTAATTTGATTTAATCTTTGTATATTAGTCTGCAAATTTAGGCAGTCTAAGCGAAACAATATTGTTTAATAAATAATTGCCAGTATTCTAAGATTTTATTGATTTATTTGCGGATCAAATTCATTCAATTGTCAAAATCATTCGAAATCTATTTCGTATAGATTTAACTAATCTATTATTTTTTGTTGTTCACTGTATATAGTACATATAAAAATATTCATTTCAAGTGATTCTAGGTCGATAGATTTTGCTGGCAAAATTCCATTAAGGGATCAAACTGAAAAGCACTTTCATTTTATTTAAGTTAAAGAAGGAAAATAAAGTAAAATAATTTTGTTTTGGTTTATAGTTACTAATTGAATTTATAGCTTTTCACTTTTTAGCCTATCGCAAAGAATCTAATGTGAAATATTTTTGTAATTGTTTACAATTGTTTTTTAATTTTCAAATACTTAAATTACTTTTTTGTTATTAATAAAAATTATTCGACCGTATCAGAATTAATTGCAAGGGTAAAATATTGTTTGTTCTTAAACATTTAAACTCTAGTTGCTGTTAGAACTGAACTTGAATTCAATAATATCAATTTTAATAGCTTGGTTATAGATTTCATATTTACAAAAGGCATTTAGCCTGAGTTAATTAGACTTATAGAAAAGGTACGTACAGATTTCTAAGCACGATTACATTTGCAAGTTAATGTGATAAAATTCAATTAAATTTAAATGTAACAATTAAAATTGTACCATACTATCGTCTAAAGACTACTATATTTTGTATTTTTAAGAAACAAAGACAAAAAGAAAGTGACTGATTTATATTCTACACACTTATTGAAAAATATTACACTTGTTATCACATTTATATGTATAATGTTTGAAATAACCATAAATTCATGTACTAATCAACATTCTCTGAATGTGCATTAAGTCACCATTCACTGTTATAATCATTCTTATTATTTCAATAAATTATTAAACGGGTTTTCATATATTCTAGTTTTTACAACTTACAAATATGAATAACAAACAAAAAATAGAATACATTCCAAATGTTACTCGAATGTTACCACTGAGATTTCTGATTAAAATTTCAAAGATTTATCAAACATTATGATGTTATGTATGAACAAATTTTAAGAACTTACATCTTTGTCAGTGTTCTATTAACATGTTCAAAATTAACATATTATTATGAGAGTTATATGAGTAATTTGGAACCACCAGAATTTATTGAGATAGTTGAACAAAATCTTTTAAACTTATATGTAATCTTGATAAATACCTAAAAAATTTCATGAAATTACCTCAACTAAATTTCAAAATATTAAAAATTAACTATTCGAGTTGTATGGCAGTTACCCGAATCGGTAGTTTATTTACAATAGCAGTTGTACTTAATGGTAAAGAAACGATTTTCGGAAGTTTATTTGCGGTTGCTTTTTTTTTATTTTCAGTTACCATGCGATCTGAGAGACGACTATATCTAAATCAGCGCAGAATTTTACATTAAACAAGAATATATTCATTTTTACAAGCTCATTTTGCAAAAACGACTCCTTTTCTTCATGTGGTTATAAACTTCAAACCAAATTCAATAAATTATCCTTCACTAGGGTGTAGAATTTATTCATACCAACTTAAATATTGAATTATAAGTTTCTAATTAAGTATAATATATTATATAAAGATACATTTTTCAATAAAAAATTATATATTTATATCATGAGGAAATTCTGTTGGATACCCAAATAGGTAATCAGAAATGTCAATTAGAATTGAAATTTAGGCAGAAATTGAAATTTGACAAATTTTAAGGGAAAAAATTTTAGGATAAGGAGAGGGGAAGGAGGGACGGACTTAATTCACTTCTATAAGTTGGTTTTAAAACTGATCCCTATGGTATTTGACAACTGATAAGTTGTCAAATACCATAGATGAAGAAGTCTTTCAAAATATAACCAAAAACTGGCAATTTCTTCTATCCAAAAACTGGATAGAAGAAATAAGTCTCGATTTTCATGCAATTAGCAGAAGTTACGAATTAATTAATGCTAAATTTTGACATATAGTCAAACGTCAAAAACTTTGATTTACATGACTTTGATTAAGAAAAATTTCCCCCAAAATTTTTTTTTGGGAATTTGCCTCAAAACCAAAAGAAAATTTTTAAAATTTATAATTAATTTTTAAATTTTAAATTAGTTTTTAAATTATTTTTTAATTTGTATTGTTGGCTGTAAAAAAAATTTATTAAAAGTTAAGAAAGGAAAGAGACAAAACTGCATAATTTTTTTTTTTAGTTTTTTCATTTTTTTTTCTTTTGTTTTATTAATTTTTTTCCACGTAATTATTTATTAACTTCCATTTTTATTTTCTTTAAATTTCAATAATTAAATAACTTCTTGGTTTCTTTGATCATTATTTTTTTTTATTTTTGTAATTAAAATTTGCATCATTTTTTTTTTCTTTTGTTTTTCATATTTAATTTGTTCTAATTATAAAGGATTGCGTTTTTTTGTTTTTAATTAATTTAGAACAAATTTTTTATTATTATTTTTGTTTTTTTTTTTTCATATAATTAAATTTTGATTTTGTTTCATTAATAATCCCAATATTTTAATATAGTAATTACAAATTTTAATTGCTTTTTACTAAATTTTAATTAGAATTACAATTTTTATGTACTAAAATTACTTTTGATGCGCGTTTGTTTTTTTTTCTTAATTTCTTTTTATTTATTTCTTCATTTTGTTTGTATTTTAATAACATTTTGTTTACTTAATTATATTTTTTACAATATTTGTTTTTACTAAAAGTAAAATTTAATTTTACTCTGTTATATTTTTTGATATTTAATTGTTTTCTATTTTGAAATCTCAGTAATTTCATCTTTTTTTTTTTTGATATTTTTTCGGTCAAAGTTTTTGAATTGTTCGTCTGTTTTACTTGTTGTGGTTGTTTTCAATTTTGTCTAGTTTTATTATTTTGTTTTTTTTTCTTCTTTTTTATTATAATATAGAATATAGCTAAAAATTTGGCTAAGATTTTAAATTTGTTTTCTTTTTATTTATTAATTTTTATTTGTTTAATTTCTACAAATATGGAATTTCAACTTTTTTAAAATATTTTGTTTTTATTTGTTTGTATCTTTTATATTTTAGCTTTTATTTATTTTTATTGTATATCATATTGTTTAATTTGTAATTAAATGCAAGCAATAAAGGTTTAAGAATGATTTGAAATTAAAAAAAGATTTCACAAAAAAAAAATATTTTCTTTAATTTTATTTAATTTCTTTTCTATTTAAATATACGTGTATATGTAAACATACAAGTATATAGCTTGTATACGCACATATATACGTATATATATGTTACATAAGTTATTCTTTAATATATTTTTGATAATTTATAATTAATTGTTTTTTTTTTAAATAAAAATATTTGTTTTTTTTTTTTTCTTCTTTTGTGTTTGCTTGTTTTGTATTGAGTAAACGCAATATTTGAATATTTTTTAATAATATATAATCTTCATTTAATAATTTATATTTAGTTTTTTTTGTTGGAATTATAATTGGAAATATTCGAGGAATTATATATAATAATGAAAATAGTCAGAACCTTTATTAAAATATTAATTTATTTTTAATTGTTTTTGTTTTATTTTTCTTTTTTGAGATTATTTAATATTTTTTTCAGTTATTAATTTTTTTGTAAATATAAGAAATAAATTTTATTGAAGTTTTTATTGCTTTGTTTGCTTTATTTTTTTTGTTTGTTTGTTTTGGAAAAGAATAAAAATTACGAATTTAAGAATATCGAAAAATGAAAGATAGTTTGTTTTGTTTGGTTTTGTTGTTTTCTATTGTGTTCCCTGTGGATTACACAATTATTTTAATAATAATGGGGAAATTTAAATTCTATATATATATAGATAAATTTATTACAATGTAAATTTATAAATTAATTTTCTTTTATTAATGTGTGTTTTGTTTTCGATAATTTTATTTATTTTTTTATTGGTTAACTATTAAATTTCTCTTTTAATACTTTTAAATAATACTTTTACATTTCATTTTTATAATTATTTTTTTTTTTGTTAATTTTTTAGTTTTTTTCCAATTTTTTTTTTGTTTTTTTTTTTCTTTTTTCAATATTTAATTTCCAACTCCTAAGTACATACAGTAATTTTTGTTTGTAACTATATATAAAATAATATTTTATAAAACTTTTGTTGGTGTGTTACCAAAAGTTGTTGGTTTGTGTATAAGTTGTTCATTTGCAATTTTATTTGATGGAATTTTAATTTTTACCATTTACCATACAGGTTATTATAATATTTGGAGTTTTATATATTTTTTTTTTTGGAATTTTTCAGACAATTTTGATAGTGTTATATAAAATTTAATTTTTAAATTGATAAATAAATAAATAATAAAAATGTTAGAATAATTTTATTTTTATTTTTTTTGTTTTTTAATTTAAACTTTTATGTGTAATAATAAGAATTTTTATTTTCTAATTGAATTATTTGTTTTTCTTTTAATTTATTTATATTATTATATACTAATATTAATCGTATTTATTTAGTAGCAATAATAATAACTGTTATACAAATATTAACCGATTTTCTTTTTTTAATTCTTTATTTTTTGGTGTTATTTTGTTTTTTTTTTTGTTAATTATTTATTTTTATATTTATTTTTTTTATTTATTTTTTTTTGTTTTTAGTTTTCCAATATTTTTATCTATACATTTATTTTTAATTGATTTTTGTTTTGTTTTATTAATTTTATTAATATATATATATAGAGCAAGAGAGAGAAGGCAGTTTATATTTTGTTAATATTTATATAAACCTATATTATTATACACATGTATTTTTATATAATTATATAATTTATTGATATATATGTATTTTATGTATAAATATATGTATATGTGCTTAAATATTTTATATATATATATGTATTGTATATTTTTTATACAAATATAGTATTTTTTTCACGGATTCAACCAAAGATTGTGTAATAATTAATTAATTATTAAATTCGGACATATTTAAAATTAATTAAATTAGACAATAATTGGTATTTTTTGTTTTTGTTTTTTTTCTTTGTATATATAGATATTTAAGTATAATGTGTATAGGTATGTAATGCTAATAAATTTATAATAATATAAATATAAAATAGGTTTATCGACGGTTTCATTTATTTAGGATATTTATTAATATTTTATTTATTTTTTAATTATTTGCTTTTATTTTATAATTGTTTTTTTTTGGAATTTGCTATTACAAATAACATTTTTTTTAATTGTTTGTTTCTTTCTTTTTTATTATTAAAATAGTTATTATTTGTATTTGTTGTTGTTGTTGTTGTTGTTAATTTAATATTAAATAATTTGGATTTAATGTTATTGTTGCGGCGATTACTACTCATATTGTTACTATGTTTATTTTTTAATAAAATTATTGTTATATTCGTTATTTTTAATACTATTACTGTTATATTTTACTAAAATCAAAAGTTTCGTCTGTTTATGAATTTATTATTTTTTTTGTTTTTTTTTTATTTTTTTTTTTTTTGATTTTTTGTTTTTTTTTGTTTTAATATTTTTTTTTATTTTTTTTATTTTTTGTTTTTATCCTTTTTTTGGGTCATGTATAGCATTCTCCTATCTTTTTTTTGATTTAATTATTTCAATTTAATTATATACGCACAAAAGAATCTTAGACGGAAATTAAAGGGTACACAATTTCAAGTATGCCAAATATTTTAGATTTTTTATACAAACATTAATTTTGAAAAATATCATGTTGTTATTTGATTTTCCTAGAGCAAGAGAGAGAAGGCAGTTTTTAACATTAATATTTATATAAAAAGAAAAAAAAAGAATAAATTTTTATTTTTTATTCAAATTTTAATTTGGTTTATTTGAAACTGTGTAACGCCCACCATACTAATGTTGTACTTTGATTCTCTTTTGGTTTTTGATTTTCTTCATTGTTATTTTATACGTATTCATTGTTATATTTAAGCCTATCAAGATTGTCTGAATGTCATTTTTGTTTTGCTGTCATTGCATTTTCATATTGTTAATATTGTAATTTAATAATTTGTATATATTAATTTGTTTGTAGTGTACTAGAAAGGTACACAACAAAGAAATAAATTTTTTAATTTTCTTTACGTGTAGGTACTAATTAATTTTGAATTTTCATTTTGTGAATTTTTAATTGCAATGTTCCTACATAATGAATGTTTTGATTTGGATTAATTTTTTTATATATAATATGTATGTATACTGAAATATTATATGTAAGACTCCAATTATTAATGTGAACAACTGTGAACATTTAAGAATAAATTCTATGATGTTTCTTTTTGTTAATTTTGTCGTTAATGATTTTTAATTTATATTTAATTTAATAACATAATAATTATATATAATATTTTTAATCTACATTAATTAATATTATATAAATCTATATATAATTACTTAGTAAAACCTTATGTTTAATTAGAAAAAAAAATAATAAATAAAATTATATCTTTCTTTTTATTTACAGGTAACAATGAACTAAATAAAAACATATTTTATTTTCTAATTATAATTAATTTTTAACTATTTTTCTTTTCTATTTAATTATTATAATATATTAATTATAATTATATGTTTTAATTATTTTTTTAATACTTTATCAAGGTACACGATGAAAAAATTATACCAGACGATGGTTCATATGTGAAAAAGCACCGAACAGTTAAAAAGATGCCGTTTTAAAGCAAATTTTTAAGACTATTTTTGATATATATATACATATATAATGTATTTATGTATATTTATATATATATACATTAATATTTATATACATATATATATATAAAAACGCAAAAAAACGTTCAATATAATTTTGTTTGTTGTAATTATAGTGAAAATCTTTTATAATAAGGACGCTTAAACTTTTTTCTTCTTTATTTTATGTGTAATTATGTAACATGTATTTTTCTTTTTTTGTTTGTTAAATAAATATAAATTTCAATTTATAATTTTCACCATTTATATCACAAGAAATAAAATATTCGGTTTATTTATTTGTTGAATAAAAATAGCATTAGAGCATATTTTTATAGTGCTTTTTTGATTTGTGAGGAATATACACGTTTTTCATTTAATTTTTATTGTTTTTTTTTATTTATGTTTCCAAAATTTTGAATGATTTGAGATTTGGGTTTGAACTCCAGATGCATATTAATAAAACAATTCAATAAAATGTTTTATGATATAGAAAATCTTGATTAATTTTAATTAAAAAAAAAATCTTTAAAATAATTATTAAAAAAAAATAAATGAATACTCTAAAAGAGTTGTGTCAACCATTTTTTTTATTGGAGAATTACTGGTAAAATAAATTTTTACGATGATTTCTTCTTATTATAAACTTTCAACCAATTAGGGTGTAAAATTGGTGTTGAATTATATTGACGACTGAAAATATACGATAAAGTTATACGAATACAAGATATACGAAAAATATCTGATGTTTGTATATGCAACCACCTTTATGTAATAGGTATGTGGTAACACTATTGTACATTGTTATACGACATTCATAATCATTATATTTGACTTAATTGCAAATATTCTGCTCAATTGCACAGATATAAATGTATATACTGCAAAACACAATAAAAAAAAACAGGAATTGTATGTACACTATGAATGTATGTGTCATATAGATTATTAATTGAATTTATTTGTAACAAGTTTCCATTAAGAAAGTTTTAATTCTTCGGATTACTTCAAAATAATTTCTTAATAATGGCGGAATTATTGACATTCTAATTATATATTTTGTCAATTTTTGACATTTTAAATTTTTTTTTCTTAATGTGTGTCAATTGTACCTGTCAATTACTCATCTCATTTTCTTACCGCATATGATTTATTTAATCTTACTTTTAATGCGTATACTACACATATGAGATAATTATATTTGCAATATTTGCAAATTTAAAATACGATGGCATAAAAAATGCATACATACATACATATATGTACATATTTTTTTTTAAATATCAGATGTTTCTTTATACAAGCAAATTATTTTGAATAAAATATTGAATAAATTCAGTAAATTGAGAAAATATATATGGTAATTAAGAAAATGCGTGCTTGTTTCATTAAACTCATATACGTATATATATATATATATATACATATATATATAACAATAATTTGCAACTATATATACATATTTATGTAGTTTAAAATAATTTCAATATAAATTTAAAATAGTTATGTATTGAGGTTATTATCGGATCAAAAATCAATAACCATATACTAAGTATGTATATTAATTTTATGACACAATTATTGTATTCAAAGTTTAAATATTTATGCAATAGTAGATAATAATATATTTATTATATACGAATATATTTATAACGAATACAAAATAACACAAACACACACACACAATTAGATATAAATTTTAATTTTTCTTATGAATTTTCACAATTCATATATGGTACATACAAGTATACACACAATATATAAGTTTAAGGATATTTAAAAAAAAATACACATACATTTATGCAGATATTTTTTCTTGTTTTTGTCTTTTTTTTAATATTCAAATTGAATTTTGTTTACTTATGCATGTTTGTGATAACAACAAAAAACAAATATAACAAAAAAAAATTTTTTCTTTTAAATTAAAACAGTTTTGGTTTTTTGATAATTGAGAGGAAAAATTAATAACGAATATTTTTTTAATATAAAAAATGTTTGTAAGTGTTGGTTTCTGAATATGTAAGTAAATTGGTAAATGTATATATAGGAAAATTTAAAAGAAATTTAAAAAAATTTTTAATCTTTTAAATTAACAAAAAATAAAATATGTTGAACAATGTATTCAAACCGTTTATATGAGAACTACAAATTTATTACAAACAGATTACGATTTTCACGAAAAATAAGCGTTTTTATATACTTTTAAAGTGCTGCTATATATAGTTTACTACGAATTGTTATATAGCTAAAGACAAATTCTCATGCTTCTACTACAGTAAATAATTGCTAAAAATATACACGTAAATTAACATATACAATGATATTTATATATATATATATATATATATATATATATAAAACAAATTATATAAAATATTTAATTTTTCAAATCTAAGATTTTACTTAAAAATTTAATATTTATATATATAATATTTTATATACATATATATATATAATATATATAATATAATATATATAAAATATATTTTATATATATATAAATATAATATAATCAAGTTATACATAATATATCATTTGATTATATATCATTTGAAATGCAAATTCATATATAATATAATATATTTATATTATACATCAATTTGCATTTCAATTAATAAAAATATTCTTATATTGTTTTTACATTTAAAAATATTAATATTAATTTATTCTTTATAATAATTTATATTATATGCGCACTTTAAAATATATATAAATTATATATGTATGTATGTTATATAACAATAATATAATGAATTTATATAATTTTGATAATTGTTTTATTCAAATCGTATTATGTTAATTATATGCGTATATATATATTTTTATGTTAAAATTATGTAATTAAACTAAATATACTTACTAAATAAGATATGATATTTCATATATATATATATATATATGTTTCGTCTACTATTATATAAACACTACATAACAACAATAATAATAAAAATTTTCATTACTTAGAATATTATATAAATATTAAATAAAATTCTAAAAATATTTTAACGAATTTTAAATGAAACAACAACTATGTATAATTAATTACTGTATGTATATGTAAATACAGTATATATGTATGTGTATTATTTAAGAACAATAAAAATTGTGTTGAAAATTAAATTATTTCAAGAAAATAAAAATTATCTATATATTATAATATATTAATAACAGTACAAAACAAAAACTAAATTGAATAAAATATTAAAGTGTTATACAACTTCACAATACATATGTATATGTAATCATATGAATACATATTATATAATAATATTATGTAAGAAAAAAAATAACAACATAAAAATAAAATTTCCATGCCGCATGCAATTTTATATTTAGTACATTTATTTCAAAAATTTCGTATACAGAAAACGGATTTTTTTTTTAATTTTTGTTAATATTTAAATAATTTTATTTTTTATGTTTTTAACATTGTATATAATGGTATTGTAGTTTTGAAATTAATAATACAAAAATTTTTATACACAATTTTGATAGTGGTCAAATAATATTTTTTAAATATTATTTTTATTTGAAAACAAAAATATATTTTACAATAATCTCGTATTATTTTTATTTCAAATATGAACTTTTTTTATATAATATCAATAATTTTAGAATTAAAAGTGAATGTTTCACAAAAATTTTTACTTTATTTATATTAATTTTTAAAATTAATTTCATAAATTTGAAAATTTTACAATGAAAATATTCTTTTGTTCAATTTTTTTTTATATTTTATTCTATATGTACACATTATTATTTTTATTCAAATTAAAAATATATTAATTAAAATATTTTATATATATATTTTACAAAATTGCAATATTCTATATAATTAATAATTATAATACAATATAAATAAATAAATGGTTTAAAATGTTCATTAAATTTTGATGTGATTGAGTTTTTCACAACAATGCAAGATGAAAAATATTTATTTGATTCTACTCTCTGTTTCTAAATTTTGACAACTAATTGATTAAATGTCAATACAATGGCAATTTAAGAAATCAAATAATTAAGAATTGAAAGTAGTATTATGGCGCTGTAATATCTAATAAAGTAATTTTTCAATGCGATAATTAAAATAATATTAAAAATTAAAATATTCAAGATTTTTTTAATATTATAAAATATTTATATGTATATACGTTTCTTTTTCATATTATAATTTTAATTGTAATTTTTTGATAATTGTTAAAATAACATAAAATTGAAAAAAAATTCAAATATTTTGATATGCTCAATTTTTATATTAACGTAAAAATTAAAAAAAAAATCATGTTATCCATCTCCATTTTTAGTGTGTCCTTATTGTATCGCATCAATTTCATTACCCGGATATATCCAACCCAACATGTCTGACAACATGTTATTTCCTCTATTTTTTTTTTGCGTTAATATTTATTAGTTTATTAATATAGTGTTATAAATAAATTCTTATATATCTGTATATGTAATACTAATAATTATAAATTAAATACAAGTATAAGCATCATAGTTAGATATTAAAATAAATTTCTGAAATATTTTAATTAATCACAAGTATAACATTTATAGTATATGAAAATTGATTTTATAGTTTAATATTTTTAGTTTAACTATATATGATTTTGTATAAATTTTGCAGTTCGTAAATATAAATTCATATTTCTTTTTATAGCTATTTAGAATTTATAAAAATAAAATTTATGACAAATGCATAAATGAATGAGAGTTTAAATTAATTAAATAATTATTATTTTGCCGGTATTTTAATAGTAAATATTAAAAATTCTTTCTATTTTAGAACTAATTCGTAAATAATTTTTTCATATATCTTATAATTTTTCATTTAATTTCTATTTTAAGTTTTAAGTTAAATTAAATTAAAAAGGACGCATATTAATTTTTATCACAATATCTGTTTATACCAGTGAGAAATCACTTTCATTACTATGACCGTAATCTGTACGCAAGGAATCGAATCATTATGTTTTTTCAATAATAATCCATAAAATACTTGTAAGTAGAAGGATTAAAGATATTTACTTTAAAAGTAATCACTTTTTACGAATTTATTTGCTGTATAATTAAATTTTATTTATTAGAGCAAGTGTATTTTTAATTAGAAATTTCATAATATTAATTATAAGAGCCCTGAATATTAATTATAAGACCCCTGATCACAATATAATGATCGAAATATTTGGTTAAAATACTTTAAGAATTTCACAAAAAAGTATATCATTAAAATAAATTTTTGTTATACAACCTATGTTAAAGAAGTATATAATATGTGTATGTAATAAATTATATTGAGTCATTTATATATAATTATGAATATTGTAATTACTGATTTTTATGCCATTTATTCGAGTTGTTTAAGTTTTTATTTATTAATTAATTTTCAAGAATTGTGGTTTTTCAATATAACAATTTAAGTAATTTATTTTAATGAAATAAAAGAAAATAAAAAATGAACAAAAAAAAAATAAATAATTTTTTAATTTTAATTTTATTTATTTATTTTATATTTTAATTTGTTCATTTATTTTATATATGTATGTATGTAATGAAATATTTGTTTCAAGTTTTAATATTATTATATAAAGCTTTTTGTTAGTCTCCTTGCTTGCATAAGGTTTAGTTCATATATAATTATTTTAATTATATTTTTTTTTTATTTAATTTTATTATTAAGATAAGTTTGTAATTAAATTTTATTAAATATTATTTTTTACATATAAACATAAAACCTACATTTATTTTGTTTTTTTTTTATTTTTTAATTTTTTATTTTAATAAATATTTCTAATTACAGTTATAATTTTTTTTTTTGGTTTTTTAAAGTTCATTATTATAAAAATATTTTTTTAAAGGTAAAAGTTTTGCTGCCAGAAAAATAAAAAGCCATTTTAATTTTAAAATTTTGTTGATTATTTTTAGTTTTTTTCTTTTTTTGTTATAATTTTTATGTTTTATGTTTTTGGTCGAACATTTCTTTAAATGTGTTTTCATTTTCGTTTTATTTCATTATCTGCCAAGTATGACATTTGAGTTTCGATAGTATAATTTTGTGAAACTTTTCCAAAGCGCGTATTTCATCTTCAAAATTAATTTAATAATGTTTAAGTATTTTAAGACTTAATAATGAAATTTTACTAGACATAGATTGTTGCCGACAAAAAAAAAAATTAAAATTAAAAAAATTTAATTTATTGAACGATTTTTTTTGGCATTTGGAAAATGTTTAATATATACATATAGATAATATTTATAGTTGTATATGTATAATAAAAGTTATTAGAATATTGGCCTATTTAATTTCAGTACATGATAGAGTCTGATTTACGTATGTACATATATTTGAATTTGGGCCAGAAAAGTTTGTTGTGTTGTGTATTCCATAAAATTATTAAAAATAATTTATTCTTTTTGCAAAAAGTATATGTTTTATACATATTTGCATATATTTCATGTATCTTAATTATGCAGATTATAAAAAATCTTAAAATATTTTATTGTTTGAATCTAGTTAAAAGACAAAATATGCAAAAAGAATTTCATATTTTCATATATACATAGATTATGGTTTGTTTCACAAAAATTTGGAATGTGGAAATACGCAAATACATTACAAACAACACAATATTATGTCAATGTACATATATACGTGTATGTATGTGTAACTCACTTTTTTTTTACGAAAAAGGTAAGATATTTGTTTTACAAAACAATTTATTATTTTCAATTTCTAGTTAAGAGTAAATTATATTTTTTCCTAATTTTTTGAATTTTAAGTATAATAGACTTAATTTTAGTGGTAAAAGAAGTCACAATGTTTTTAGCAATTTATAATGTTAAAAGGAAAAATTTTAATAATTTCGGTCACATACAAACTCATGAAGTTCTTTAATAAATTTCTGGATAAAATTTAATTGTTTCTCAATTAACCTCTTTTTTAGGGGGTTATTGTAAAAAGGGTGCACATTATTTACAATATTACTATTTATTCCTTTGATTGACAATTTCGAGTTTTAATATTTTATTTTATTAATTTTCGTCTCGTTTTATTCACAAATTTAGAAATATCAATGATTTTATTAATATATACTGTTTGCTAATCTATAATAAATGCGTTTTGCGTTTAACACGGCAAGTGCAGTATTAAAGAGAAGTTAAAATATGATTTTAAATCTACCATGTATGTATTTAATTTTTATAGTGTGATCAATGCAAAGAGCGTAAATACCAACATGAATTATAATAATAGATTAATAATTGTCATTTATATGATTAGCAATTGGACATATGACTAATGATTTATTAATGTCATTTTAAATAGCAATCATTCTAATTATTACTATATTTTGGTTAATGATGAATTGAACTTTTGATTGTGGTGAACGTAAAACGATTTGAAGTTTTGAATTACATAAAATGTGCCAAAATTGTTACTTACAGTACTGGGCTTATTAATATCATTTTAAAATCATAACCCCAGGTTCCTTTTTATATTTATAAAAAATATTTTCTATACAAATCCGTAATTAATTTTAATTTAATTTTAATCAAAATTTTCTATCATTGGTTTGGAATAAATTTTGAAGATATTTACTCTTTTTTATAAATTGTTCTTTTAAATAAATAAATTGTTTTGTTTAAAATTTTTGTTTTTAGGCTGTTGCAAATTTTTTTTTTAGCTATTCATTTTTATTGTCTTTTCCCTCATTACAACATTATATTTCAAAAAGTTTGTATATATGTAGTTTATTTTATTAAAGATTAATTTATTTATTTATTATTTTGAATTATAACTTCATTTTTACCTGTGTTTTTTGAATAGATATAATTGTGTTAGTGTTATTGTACGTATATTAAAAAATGTTTTTTTGCAATGTAATGTATAAGCATAATTGTTTCCGTAAATTTTATTGTATAATTATTTAATTAAAATAAGTTCGATATTGTGTTTCTTTTATTAAATCAAATTAGTTTTAGAATTATTTTTGGTATTTTTATACTAATTAGATATTAGATTTATTTTCATATCTTAAATATAATTTGCATATGTGTTTAGATAATAAAATTTCATATTAATTTAATTTTAGTATTATTAAAAGAAACTAATTATACAAAAACAAAAAAAAAATTAAATATTTTTAATTAAAATTATTAATATAAATTAAATAGAATTTATTGACTAATAAAGCTTTTTTTTTGTTTTTTGTTATAAGTTTTAAAAATATTTTAATTTTATATTTTTCGTTTTGCTACTTTCGCGAAATTAATTTTTATTTTAACTCCGTATCACTTTAATTTTGAAATTAAATTTAATTTTTATAATTATATACATATATATATATATTTATATACATAAATTTGAAAGATTTAATATTTCTTTTAATATGTGGTTTGTAATTTACTAAACTTTATCTCTGATTCTCTGTCTATACTTTAAAATGACTAGTTCAACATTATTAGTTAAGATGACATTAAGATTCACAATAATTATTCACTATTTAGATTTAGTATATTAAATACGGTAGTATTATATATACGAAAAATGACACTTAAATTTTGTTTACATTTTGACAGTGACAAAATTTGTTTTACATTTTAGAATTTAAATGTTTTAAAAAACATATTTTGAATGAGTACATTTTTTTAATTTAATTTTTAAAAAATTCAATTGTAAAATAAATTTTTTCCCTTTGAATTGTACTCTATATAGAATGCATTCATAAATACGATCGCCATATGTATGTAGTTGTTTTTTTACACATTATTCAGATTATATAAATACATACAATTTAATTATAAGTTTATAAATGTGTCGAATTCTATTAGAAGTAATCATCAAAGAAAGAGAAAAACAGAATATACATACATATATTCATTTATATATTTTAGTCATTTGACAAAAGGTCAGAGTAAAATCTTTTGTAGATTTAAAAATAATTTTCTATTCTTGTGTTCTGGAAAGTAAACTACTCTTTTCTAGTATATTCTAATGTGTTATTGGAATGAAAGTGTAATTCCAAACCTATAAATTTCTGTTTTATTTTGAAAGCAGATTAAAGTGAATAATTTAATTTTTGAAAATGAATTAAAATAAAAAAATAATGTACATATTTATATATATGTTAATAAATAATTATTTATAATCAAAAATTTTTGTTTATTCTCATATAAAGATACATATAAATACTTCATATGTATATATATATATATATATATATATATATATATATATATATGTATATCATCAAAAAGAAGATTAACTATTGAAATGAATTTTTTTAACTTTGTTTCATGTTTTTAATTAATTGATTTTGTATTGATTAAAATTGTTTAATTTTTTTTTCTTTTTCGATTTATTTCAAATCTCATAAATTTTCCATTACTATACCGTGTTATTAAGACGAGCAAAATAAATTTTCCATTTTGTGTTTTGTATTTGAAGTTTTCCATTGAATTCATTCACAATATTGAATTAAGTACAATTGCTCAAAATTATCGCATAAAACTGTACTAAAATATTGTAAATAATTTTGAATATAGTACGAATTTTGTTTTACCGCTTCAATTTTTTTTTTAATTTTTACCGTTTGTTTGTTATTTTGCTCGATATTTTATCCCGTAACTCTTGTTAATTCATTTCGATTAAATTACCTTATTGTTATTATTAACATTTATTTTATTACATTTATTTGTTTTTAAATTACAATGATATGAGTACTTATTTTAAATTTATTTTATTTTTTTTTTCAAAATATTTGAATAATTTTGGAATTTCGAAAAACAGATTATGAAAGTGCATTTTAATGTTTGTTTTATTTTACTTAATTGTTTTTTTTATTTTTAATTTTTAATATATTTTATATATCGCTATTTATATATATATAATAATTTTGTCCTTAAAATATCAATAAAGTTTTGTTTTCTTTTTTTTCTCTATTGCAAATATTTAAATGGCAAATATTTAAAGTTTATTTAGAATTTTCATAATAAAGTTAAATTATTTTAATAATATTTTTTCATTTTTTCTGTATTTTTATTTACATTTTATAAAATAATACTAATTTAATTCATTATTAAAATAAAAATTATTTAAATTTTCTTTTTTCAAAAATTTAAAGTGAAATCAAAATATATAGATTTATTTTATTACACATAGAGTTCCTACTAAGCGTTTTATATTTAACATTATTATTTTATTTTGTTTTGCATAATCTACCGTAAAAAAAAGAGAATTTTTTTTTTAAAAAAGGCTTTTATTTAATTATTTTAGATATAAAAAGCATTTAAATTGTGAATTTATTTTTAAAATTTTTCAAAACAGAATGACTAAAAATAAAATAGCAAGTGTTTTTCTTTAATTATTCAGTAATCAGTATAATTATTTTTTATAGTTTTGAATTGAAAATATTGAAATCAATAATAGAAAAATAAATAAAAAATATATAAATATTTTTTATATAGCTATGTATATAAGTGTTAGGACTATATGTACAAAATGTAATCATATCTGATCTAAATTACGATTACAGTAATTTATCTACGCATATGAAAATAAATTTCTTTTTTATTATTGTTAATTTAAAAATTTCTGAATATTTTTGATGGTTATTCATAAATTGTAACTTTTTCAAATAACTTCCATTTTGTTCATAGCTCATATACAGTACCACAATATTTAGTAATATTTCAATGCAATATTATAATTGAACGAAGAAAGGAAAATATCTTCGAAAATAATCAAAATATTATTAAAAAGTAAAATATTAAATTTATTTCATTTTAAATTTTGAAATATGTATGTAAGTAATTGAAAATTCGATTTTAATAAAATTATATTGCACTCAGAAAATTATATTCTTGTTATATCACATATATATATTAAAGAATCAATTATTCCTTTTTTTAGCTAAACAATTTATTCACCTTTATTTTCTTTTTTGTTTAAATTATTTAATTTTTGTCTTTATAATCATTCAATTAAATGAAGTTGTTTTTAATACCAAATTATTTTCTGAGTGTGACAAACATTTGGTTTTGTTGTTCTTTTCTTTAAATATTTATTTTAAATAACACAAATTTATAAATTTATTTTTTATTATTTTTATTTTAATGCTCTGATAGATTCTATCCATATTTCTTTTTTTTTTTCTTCTAGTGTATATGATTTTTTTAAGGTTTTGAATAAATATAATTACAATTATTAAAATTGAATAATTAAATTCATTCAAAATATTAAATAAAATATAATATAAATTTATAATATATATGTACATGTATAAACATATTTTTATTGATATTATATTTGTTTTCCATTTTCAAATATAACAGTTTTTAACTATATTTTTAACTTTTATAACACATGCTTTAAAACAACATGCAATTTATATTCTAATTCTATATTTTTTTCTTTTTTTTAAAAGGAATGGTGTTTTGAATTTATAATAATTATCAAATTTGAAAAAAAAATCAAAATTATATTTTTATAAAAATTATTTATACTGAAAAATTAAAGAGAATTTCATTTCTTTTCATTTAACTAAATTAACAATTCTATGTATGCTCGGGGGGAGGGAGAGGAACTAAACTATGATAAAATGATTACAATAAATTCAATTTTAAATTAAGTACAATAGTACTGATTTAAAATTTGTTAATTTCTTTATTTTTTTTTATTTATTGAGAATAGAATTTTTATTTTGTTGAATAAAATTTCCTAGTTATTATGTTAAAAAAGATACACGTTTTTTTTAAAACAGTCAGTGTCAAAAGAGTCAACTCAATTCATTCACAATTTACATACATTGGAATGGAAAATTATTTTGAATATAGTTGTTTATGTCATATTTTGAAAAGCGTGTTGGTATAAGAAAATATTTATATTTAATTCTTGTAATGGAATTACTAATGAATGAATTATTGTCAAATTCAAAATTGATTTCCTATTTAATATTGATTTAATTGCACATTTATGGTACAAAACATCATATTTATTTGGATAAAAAGGAACATAACTGATGGGACAACAAATGATTTTGTGAAACCGCACTTAATCTTGTAGAAATTTAATGAGCAGAATGGGAATAAATATTGAAAAAAAGGTAATTTTTGAAACCTTAAATGCTTTTTTGAATAAATTTTGTTTTTTTCGTAGATTTTGCAAAAGGAAATTTAACACTTGAAATATTTTACATTTCTGCAATGTTTCTTTAAAATAAATACTCAATCGTATGTACAATAAATATCGTCTATATGATTGATGACTTAACTCTGCGAATTGGTAAAGTAATGTATATCGTAAACATTATTAACATAATTGGGGATTAAAAACAATCGTAGATTGAATTTTTAATAATTAGTTTCAACATTCAATAATTTTAAATTCACTTAATTTTCAGGTTCCAGAAATGATAATAATGCGTTTTTATCAAATTCTAATACAATGGAGTTTGTATTAAAAAAGGAAATATTTATGGTATATTTTATTAGTACTCATTTCTGTTTCATATAAATCTATTTATTCTAGAATATATCAAATCAAGATCAATTATTTAATAGCACGATTAAGGATTTGAAATTAAATTTAAATTTTTTTGCTTCTATTCTCAAATGATTTTAATTTACTATTAATTAACTATATAAATTATTTATTATGTATTCCAAAATTCGAATACTTTATATTTCTTAATTTAAAATTGAATATTATAGACTCAAATTAATTTAATTATTTTTGTTGTTTTGCAGAATTTATTTCATTTTTTTATAACAAAATTATAATAGAAATAATATAAAAGCAAAAAATGTTATAAGAATTGTTTTATTTGCAGTTCTGTAAATTTTAATATAAAAATTAAAATTAATGAAAAAAGAAAAGTTAATAAAATAAAATATAATTAAAATGTGAATCAATATACTTTTTTTTAGTATTTGTTAATTTTAGTTAATTATTTTGCTCTTAGAATTTTGAAAATTTGAAAAAATAAATAATATTTGTGTATCAATAATATACGGAATTAATGAATAGATTAATTTTATAAGATTTTTATATAAGATTTGTATTTGTAAAAAGAATAAAAATTATTTAAGTTAAAATGTGTGTTTGTTAATTTAAGTATTATGTAAATATTCCAAAAGCTTTTTGTTTTTATCTTCATTTATATAAGGGGGACTTATAATTTTTTTCTATATAGTTAGTTTTTTATTTTCTCGTTGATACTTTTTTTCTTCACATGTGATTAATTTTAAATTTTTAATTTTAATTATATATAGATCTAAAAAGTATTTTTTTTTTGTTGTTTACTTTATAAATAACAAAGCGTTTATTTCCAGCTAAAATTATTCTTTATTTTTTTGTTTTTTCAATAATATTTTTTGTATATTTAAGACTTTAATTTTTTGGTTTTATTTTTGTAATTTTTTTAAATTTAAATTATTCATTTTTTCGATCTTGAATTTTATTTAATTTTTTTACTTAGAAAGCTTTTCGAATAAGTTTTAAAATACTATATTTTAGTGCTATGAGATTATAAATGAAAAGAAATTAAAAAAAAACTAATTGAGAAAAAATTAAACCAAAATAAAGGGATTCTTAATTTAGAATAGAGGGTTAAGATTCTTTGAAAACTATATATTCAAATTATTACTAATATAACTAGGTATATGTATTTTAATTTACTATATATAATAAGGTAAAAGTATTAGTTTTCGTTTTTTTCTATAAAAAAAAAGAAAAGCGTGCTTTAAATATTCAATAAAAGAAATTTAATTTTGAAAATTTTAAAAAATGAAATATTTTAAAATATTTTTATCAAATTGATTCATTCAAAAAAATTATGTTCAAAATTCATTTTATTTGCTAAGAAGTTAACAAAAAAAAAAAGAAAACTAATTTTTATACGTTGAAATTTTTCTATTATGGTCTATGATCAAGAATTAATATTGGATACTAAAATAAATATTTTAAATGCTGAATCTGTATAACTTTAAATAAGTTTACTATTTTTAATTTTTAATGTTTTTTTTGTACTGACTGAGATTTTATATAAGTCACATATAATATATAGGTTTTCAATTGTATATATAAATGTTCTTATGTGTTGGGAAGACATTTATGTATTTTAAAAATTTTATCGTCTTTAAAGGTTTATGTTTTGTTTTTTTTTTTCAAAGCGGCCTTTATGTAATCGTATATAATAATTTTATATATGGTAAAAATATGAAAAAATATTTATTTAATCCAACATAAATTCTTGAAATCTGTGATTTTCAACAAGATGGAAAATGATGTGTATATTATATAATATGAAAAATAAAATTAAAATAAAAAAAAAATATAAAAGAAAAAAATTATAACAAAATCAAAAATTTATTAGTCATTAAAATGTTGTATAAAATGTATGTTTTATTTTATTTCTGTTTGTTTCTTTTTTTTATGTTTCTTTTTAAATTCTCTATCTGATCATGTGTATATGTAAGATATTTTGCAATTGATCGATTACTAATACCAAAAATATTATGAAAAATGGTAATTTTAAACCATCGATATTAGTATATAAGCGTTTGCTAGAGTTACACATATCTTCCTCACAAAAGCACATATGTCCATTGCCTGAACTTTCCATCATGCACACATGATCTACCATAAATAGATTTATTTGTAATTGTGATGTACACATTCGACGAACAACTTCATATGCTAAAATTGATAAAAATTTAGAATGAAGAGAAAAAAAAAGTGTATAACAATTAGTTAATTTAAGTTTTTTAAAAATTATATTTAATATATGTACATGTAAAAAAAATATTAAAAATATTTCTAATTTTAAATTTTTAAATAAATTTTTGTTTTTTAAATATTAATTGTTACTCTATACCAATTAATCCATACGTCTGCTTTTTTCTTTATCTTTATAGAAATTTTGTTTTTTTATGTTTTAAATTGATTAACACAGTATACTTACGAGACTTTGAGTGACGAACCATCTTAACACAACATCCGTTACAGGTCATTAAAGGAGGTTGATCCCTTGGTAAAGCTGTATAATTAAATGGATCCTTACACCGTGCATCAGTCCAAGAATCACATTCATAACAATAAATTGATCGTGCTACATTTTTTATATAAATTATAATTAAAAAAATAAAAAAGATCAATATACGGAATTTTTTAAAATGAGAGCAAAATGCTGAAGCTTGAATTTTTTTTTTTATTTCTATATTTTATTTTCATTATATACGAGTATTAAATATTATGTTTTATTATATATTATGTAATTATTCTCCTCACTATTTTCCATTATGTAGTTAAATAATACGAAATTTCTGTATTCTATAAAATTGTTCATATTTTATTAAAGGTAAGAGCACAAATGGAAGTATAGTAGTTTATAAATTGAAATTATTTAAATAGAAATTCTGTCATACAGAATGGAAAATTGTCATCTAAATTTAACGTATTTGAAATGTTTTCAATATAAAAATATTTGAGCAATCTACCGAATAAATGTGTAAAACTAAGAATGTTGAATATTGAATTAAATTTTAATATTATTTAATTCCTTTCAATTCATACATAAAATTGTTACGCTTTCATGAGATCATAACAATTTTTTATATATGTGAATTGGTACATAAAGTGTACAATTTTTGCTCCTGGACAATATAAAAGTGAATAAATAAATTTCAAGTTTATATACTTAAAATCCAATAAAATACATATGTACATGTGTATGTACAAGTCACATTATATGATGCATTCCCCAAAATAACCATAATCCACTATTTTATGTATACACAAAGTATCTTCTTTCAAATAACTTTTAATGTATAAAAGTTGTGAACATTACATAATGGCATGTCATATAAAAAATGTTTTAATATAATAAAATCTCGAATTCTTCAATTTCTCGATAACATTTCAATTTAAATTAAATACAAGTAAATTTAATTTTGTATATAATATTTTTATCCAATATTCTACTGTTTTATTTTACACATGATCGAAAAATTGATGACATAAGAGAAATTTTTGAATTTGATTACTTATGTCAAAAGGATTTTTTCTTTTTATCAATACTTGACAGACATTTTGCTCTATTATTAGAAATGAAATATTTAAAAAATGAATTTTAAAATAGATTTTCTTAACGTTAATTAATATTTAAATTAATAAATTAATTAAAAAGAAAAAAATTTCAATGAGGTGCAATTAAAGAAAGTATAAAAAACAAAGAATATTCATGTCGAAAGCTATCATAGTAAGCAGATTAGTAAATTTGAACGTGCTACTAGTTTCAAAACTAACTCTATATTTGTTACCAAAACCTAAAAGCTAATTTTTTGCAATTTCATGCAATTAATCTTCAACAAAAAAAAAATTAATATTTGGTTATTCCAAAAACATGGTATTTGAAGTTTGCGATGCCATTAATTAACTTTTTTTTTTCTTTTTGGTTAAAGATGTTTTTAAAAACAAGAAAATTTTCTTTTCAAATGAAGAATATGTTTTTGATATAATAGTTTATAACAATAACCGATGGTATTTAAATTTTATATATATATACAAACGACAGATTCAATTGATTTTAATGACAGCTGAAATTTTTATTCAATTACAAGGCGAGGCTGAATACACTGCTTCGTCGTGTTTAGGTCGAATAAAATACCTTATATAAAGATGAATTAATACAACAGATGGAATAATGGGTAGCAAACTTTTAAGAATTAAAAAACACGCCACATGAGTGGAACTGCAGCACATTCTCACTTCTAGAGAAATGTTTCAATTTAGGCCATAAACACGTTCAAAAATAGTAACACAGAAAGTGCAGGTTGCTCAGAAGATGAAATTATGAAGTTTTATCCTTCACGTTACAGTTTTACTAATAGAACACTTTAACAAAACGAGGATTGTTAAAATGCAAAGAAAAGTAGAAAAGAAATTTAATAAATAAGCTGTCCAAAACGAGAGACTTAAGTTTTGGTTGTTGTAACGGGTGAGACTCGTATCCGGGTTGACGATCCTTGGCCTAGGTTCCAGTTGCAGCTGCGAGCTGAGGGCTCTCCGGTAGGAAGGAGCGATCGTCGTTGGAGAGGGAGACTAAAGTCGATGTGACAACTGATGCAACATAACATTATCACACAGTCAGTAAACAGAGTCAATAAAATTCTGTCTCTAATCATACAAAACAAAATTGGAGACGACATCAAAAAAAGAACAAGCAGAAATTAAAAATAATAATAGTTACCAATGTGTTCTGTCAGAAAACAAATATAAAATAAGCAAACGAACACTGATCTCTCTGTACATTACTATCACAGATTTCAAGACGTATTCGAAATGTATAGAAGGGAAGGTAATATGAAAAAGTTAAAAACCCATCTGAATATGCAGATTGAGTTAGAAACCCATCTAAATTACTAAGTTACGAGTACACAAGTACAAAATTAAAATTATGTGAATCAATTCAATCAGAACTCTGCACATCATAAAATTCGAAATAATAAAAGTGAACAGATTCAATTATCCATATGGAACATTATTATTTATATTGCAGTAAAGTAAGAGTATGCAACGTTTGTGTAAAATCCACGTTGCTGTATGGCGGTGAAACCTGGCTGGCAAATATAAGTTAAAAATTAATACGTTGCAGGTGTTCACCAACAAATATCCTTGTATTATGGAAGGTACAATCTGTCTAAACAGAATCTATAATAATAATTAGCTGTGAGTCTCGAAAATCTAAACTAAATGCAAACAAAGAAAGCAAAACTGTGAACCCGGCATATATTATGAACGCTAAAAAAATATATGTACGAGTAGAATGTAATGAAGCCCGTTGGAACTTCCAATATTTGAAAATAGACAGAATGCCAATTTCGATTCAGACACGACCAAACAGTAAATCCAGCTCAAGCAATTTTTCAAAATAATTTTAATTATGATTTCTTTTTATAAAATTTTAGGGAATTCTTTTTCTATAATTTTAGGGAAATTAATTCAAATTTCCTTAAAATTCTATGAATTAGCAAAATGAATATTCCTGTTTTTTTTTTTTAATATTATAAAATACGCGAGAATTAATATGTTTTTATATTAAATGTAAACTATATGTATAAATTAATAAAAAAATAAATAAAATTATATATTCGTATGTATTTATGTGCTATATAGAACAAGCTTTTTTATTAAAATGTTTTTTATGTGCATATGATATTTAAAATTTAATGTTTTTTTTTTAATTCTTTTTAAAATTTTCTTTTTTTTTTTTAATGGAAAAAAGGGAATTATTGCAATTTAAATCTATAAAACTAATAATTTCTTTTATACTAAATATGAATTAATGAAAAAATTAGTTAATAATTTTTTTATTTATGATATTTTTAATTATTCGATTAGTTTATATTGCAAAGTAACTTTTAATTGAATAATAAATGATTCGATTAATCGCTACAAAGCTGTTTTTCAAATTTTAAGACTACAATTTTTATATTGGCTTTTTGCTTCTTTTTGTTGTTTTTACTTTTGAATTATACAAACACAATCCACAATAAAATGTTTTTTTTTTTTTATTTTTTAAATGATTAATGATGGATGAGAGGGTGTATATACAAAATACTTTAAAATAAATTTATGCGAACTCTAAATTAGTTAAAAAGAAAAGGAAAAAAGAAATAAACGAAATGAAAACAGTATTATGGAATTAGTGTATACCAGAGTATTTTTATAAAATATCAATAAAAATTCATTTGAAAATTAAATATTTAAAAATGAAAGAAGAAAAAAAATGATAAAAATAAATACAAAGAAGTTCATTTAAAAAAAAATCTTCTATTTAATAGAAAAGAAATTTTAAAAAAATAAAAAGAAATATTTTTACAAATTTTATTTTAAATAATAATTGTGATATTTTTTATATAAAAAATATAATTATTCTATATATGTATATTTCCTTCGGAATAATAGAATCACTCAATTTTACCATAATATTATAAATTTACCCCTTAAAAGTCTTAAAACAGGAAAATAATAAACAAAAATCAAAAATAATAAATCCTTTTGTCTTCTTTTACCATTGTAAATTTAAAGTATTTAGGTTACAGATAATTCTAATTTAATTCTAATTTTTATTTTAAAATTACCTGAATAATTAAAAGATGATTGGCATATTCAACTTTTGTTTAATATATGTAGAAACAATGGAATTAAGTATTTAAAATTTATGTTACATGCAAAATAATTTATAATTAGCATATTACCTATCAAATGTTGCTACTCAAAAATCTAAAAATAATTTAATTTTTTGTTTGCATAAAGAATAGTTTCTCATTTGATCTTAATTTGCTTTTTGGGTATGAGAAAGACACACTACAGATATAAATTTTAATTATAAATTTGTGGAGTAAAAATTTCTTATGTCAAAGGTTATAAAAATATTATATGTACATACATTGTAGATAATCTACAACCTACAATATGTACATACATACATAATAACAAAACTTTTTAATGTCATGTAAATTGCGTTTACATTACATTATGTGTATATGTGTGTGCACATATGGAAAAAGTCTAGTGGATTGTACATTATTATAACTTATTGTGTTGAAAAAAAATTATAGAAATATAACAATTATGTTGAGCAATATTATATAACAAAATTATGCCAAAAATTATCTTTTATTTAAAAAATCAATAGGATTTTATAAAAATTATTGGTCAATATATATGTATTATCCACATATTAGAGTATCGAAAAAAAAATTTTTGCCGAGAAATTAAAATTATATAGATCTTCATAAACGCAATACTGCAAAAACTTAAAGTGATTAGTATACAACAGTTTTTTTATAATTCTATAGAAACAAAATAGTTTAACTGCGCTACTCATAACATTTTCTCTGTATTGCTGATAATTAAGCAATGTTTACCAAAAAATATGATTTGCAACATTTGTTTGGGAACACAAATTTAACGCAGCTTTCGGTTCAAATATAGGTTTTGATAAAAATTCATAAACAAACAAATCTACAAATCTAGTTCAACCCTTATTGACAAGTATTATGTTGAAAATTGAATTTTCTTCCTTTGTTGATAAAACCCTAATACTGACAGTAGTTATTCATTATAACACGTATGATCAATTTAATTATAACCTTTCTTTAAAAAATCATTTTTACTCCTGTTTTTATTAAATTACATTTTAATATACTATATACATATATGTACATAATATGTATATGTTTATATGGTTTAAATAATATTATAATGAAAAAAAAAATATGGGAGGATTTTTTCATTCTACCATGTGAAATTCGCACTATACAAAAAACCATTCTACATATATTTATAATGTTGGCGGAAAATGAAACAAATTTGAATGACAAGTGATTTTTACCTTATATAGAATTATTTATTTTGAAAATTAATTTACTTACTATATACTTGTTTTTATTGTAACCCTTTCTAGAACAAACCATCAAATGTATATACAAGAAATTTATTATACTATATGTATTACATATAAATGACTACTATATTGAAATAAAATATGTATGAATAGTTTACAGAGATTGAAGGAAATATTATATGATTCTATATATTTTCTCATTATAATTCATAAGTACCTACATAATATTTTATACATTTTTCCATTGATATAATATTATGTATATGAATTTTGATTTTTGAATTAAACTTAAAATATTTAACAAAAAATGAAAATATAATATGGTGATGAATAAATAAATAGTGGTCCATATATAATATATAATTAAAATTATGTACAAAATAAGTTAAGCAATGAATAAATATATATATATATATATATATGCATATATATATATATTGTAAAGGAGGCGGGGGGTGGTGGTTTTTAAAAAATTTTATTATGTAAAGGAACAAACAACGAAACACAAATATAAAGTCTTTTTTCATGTTATTTTAAAATACTAAACATTATATGATTTGGAAATAAAAGATTTGGATGGCATTAAAAGGAAATTTAATTCTTTATATAAGAAAACAAATCGAACTAAAATCCCAAATTTTGTTCTAATTATTTAGTAATCTTTTTTGATTTTAATTTTCAAACTTAATTATTTTTTAAACGTTTTATTCTTATTTTATTTAATTCGGTTTCAGTTTTCTAAGAAAATTACTTATAAAATGTTTTAAACTTTAACAAAATTTTAATATTTTATAATAAAAACAAATTAAAAATAAAAAATTTATGTAAATTAAATTATTTTATATTTTAAAATATAAATTTTAATAATTAATAAGAAAAATATAAAATTTGTTAATGTTTGTGTTCATGTTTTGGGCAAATTTAATATAAAATTAGCATTTAATTCTTAAGTATACTGAAATGAGAAGGTTTTTTCTTTACAACTTGGATAGAAAATATTGAGTGAATGACTTACACAATTTTTGATTATTATCGATCTACATTATCGATACATAGTAATACTTAAGTAATATGTTTGTTCAATAATGTGTGCAAATCAGTTTTAAATTGTGATTGTTTTTTTGGTAAAAAAATGAATGCAATCTCAATTAAAATCAAAATTTTTAATTGAAATGAATAGGTATTATTTAAAATATGTATCTTTGATGGAGAACGAAAAATGCGAATTTGAAAAATTTGTAATAACGTGTCAAAAAACAATTCCGTAAGGCGCCAATTAAAGCATAATAATATTTCGATTGGATTTAATTTTCTAAAAAATCATAACTTTTGGATTTTATTTTTTGCATGTTAAATAATTTTATTTTAAAATGTAATTTGTATTAATAGAATTTTTATGTAAAAGTCTAGTGACTTTTAAGGTTTTTACATTTCATAAACATGGGTGAATGTAAACTTATTTCTATCGATTTTAAAAGTAAATCGTATCAATATCGTCAGCAAAATTAAATGATTTTCTGATTTTATGAACAACAAGTACTAATTTTTTAATTTTAATGAAGTTTTTTCTTATCAAAAAAATTTTTTTGAATACGTAAATGAAATGTGATTGTAATCTTGTTTTTACAATAAAATTTTTTGTATCTACGTTACTCTAAATCAGCAAAGTTAGAAAAATAAAATATTTAAAATACTTAAGGCTTAAATATTTTATGAAAGTGATATTAAGTAACGTTAAAATTAAGACAAAAGAAACTCATAAGGATTGTTTAATTTTTGTGTCATTCAATAAAATAATTTAAAGAAAAAATACATAATAAATTATTTTTACTGAAGGTAAAAGAAAAACGCTCATCAATTATACATAATTACTATAATTGTAATCGTAAATAAAATTATACGAATACACTGTATTTAAAAACTAATATAATATAAAAATATAAAATTATAATTAAATAATAAATTTTTATTATAAATATGTTGAAAATTTATATATTCAATTAATTTTCAAAAAGCGTTTAAAAACAGCCCCTATTTCTTTGTAATTGATTCTTCTTGTATAAATTTCATATTAAATATATATATACAAAATTAATAATAATAATATATTACTCAAACTTCAGAATTTGTTTTTTTTTTGTAAGAATATTCTTTAATTATTACGATTTGAATAAGCACAAAAAAAACTCAACTTTAATAAATTAAATTAACTAATAAACAAACACAATATTTGTAATTCATAAAAATTTTAATAACCTTAAAAATATAAGTTCAAACACGGAAACACGGAAGGTAATCGATATTAAAAATCGATTCGATTATTAAAGCGATAAATAATTTTCTAATTAAAATAGAGATGGAGTATAACAAAAGTTGGGGAACAACAAAAAATAAATTGTACTTGGAATGTATTCGGTTGTAAAAAACATAAGAAAAATTCTTATAAAGTTTTGTTTCGTAAATATTTTTGAAATTTTCTAGAATAGATGTTTTTTGGTAATCACTTTCAATTTTAACCTGTGTAATTTTCATGGAAAAATAAAAAAGCAAAATTTCTCAATTTATTCAAAAGAATATGGACTAGACGGCACTATTATAAAACAAAAAGTAATTTTTGAAATTAGAGAAATTTAAAAGATTTTTATTGTTTTAAGTTACAGACGAATCTGTTAAGTTAAGAAGAATCTGTAATAGATTTTTTAATCCAAGTAAAACATTTTAATAATTATCAAATCTATTTATGTGCACTATAATAGCCATGCTACAAAATCAGATATTAGATTACAAATTGAATATCAAAATTTGAGTATCTGAATTATTAAATGAATTTAATTTGGAATAGTTAATAGAATTGAGAACTTTTATTGAGCAAAATACCTATAGAGGCACTTCACGCATAAATTGACATTTTATTAAAGGAAGTTTCAGAATGTTACCAATTTTTAATATTTTGTTTGAAGCACAAAATATAGAGATGCAGACTTAAAGTATTAAGTAATATTAAATTGAATTGAGGTCTTTCTCTATATACCTATATAATTATGGTATATATCTATATAGATAAAATTTATTTTATATATATAAACAAAATTTGAACATAAATCAAAATTATAATTATATATACAATTAAGCAAATTAATTATGTACTAAAAGAGTTAATATTATATTTATTATATATGAAATTAAAAATTTTAATAATTTTGTATTTTGCTGTATATAACCAACTCCTTCATCATTATCAAACATTTTAATATTTTATTTATGTAAATTGTTTTTTTTTTTTGTTTCTTTTCTTTTTTTTTTGCCATAAATATAATTATGATATTATATAGGAATTATATACTTTATTATAAAATTTAAATAAATATAAACATTATATTACAATTAAAATAGTTTTACTATATAATAAGAGTGAATGCATACACTAACCAGTCAGTGTAGAGAAAATGCTTTTCTATATATATATAATATTATATAACCAACAAAGCTATGTTTTTATGTTTGTGTAATGTTAAAATATTTAATTTATTATTCAATTGTGTTTTAAATGCAATTTATTAGAGTGTATATGGCATTGTTTAATTGAAATGTTCTTTATGTTTAAATGTTTTATGTATATAATGTATGCACTTGCTAAATAGCTATACTTTAATTGTACTGTATGTATATGTGTAAGTGCATAAACTTTCTTAAAAAAAAATCTATGTGAATATAATTAAATTTATATGCACTGCTGTCTAGTTAGCTTACGCATTTCAAATATTATTATTATGTAAGTATATATTATTAAATTTTAATGTATATAATATTTGTATACATATGTATATAATATTGAAAAAGAAAAAAAAACAAAAGCATTGACCAGAATAATTATTTATTGTAAATTTGTATGTTTTGTATATTTAAAAAATTGTATCAGTTTTTTTTTCTTTAAATTATGCAATATGCAAATATTTAAGAAATTATATAATACGATATATATTTATAAGTATATATAAATACATATAACAAAAGAAAAACATATTACTGGTTCGTAAAGAAAAATAAATTATTACAAAAAAACAAAAAAAAAAAAATCTTTGAGTATTTAATAGAAAAGTAAAGTTTAATGAGCTCATACTTTGGCATTCGGCTGATACTTGAGGGATCCAAAGCCAAAATAACACTCCAAATGTTGCTGTAAGAAAAAAAAGAAAACACAGATATGGAAGAAAACAATAGTTTTTTTTTTTTTTTCAAAACTTTTTTGATTTTATGAATTTTTTTTTATGATAGAGAACAGAATAATTTTTTCCTTTTGTTTCTTCTTAATAAAAATTTCAAAATTTAGACAAAAATTCTGCAAAAATCTTACTTATTTTTTATTTTTTAATTAAATACAAAATTACATTGTATATAAATTATTATAAAAACTTTACATTTGGGGTTAAGTTAAGTTTGCCCAAATATAACTAACCTTAATATTGCTCTAACTTTAATTGTTCTTTAACAATATCCTAAAAATTTGTATTAATTAGTTAACTCAATTCTCCGACATCTTAAAATTAAATACCGAACATAAATTGTTTATTTTTATTGCTTGATTAAACAAAAAAAAATTCGATTAGATCAGTTCTGTCGATAACTGTAGGAATGTCTTCCGAAAACTATTTCACAGTTGACAAAACAAATTCACTACTGAAATTTCAATGGTAAGTTTTTCGAGTGAATTTTGAATATAAGTTCCTATTTTCTTTTGTATGAGTTCAACACGACAAATTATTTTTTAAATTGTGTGTCAGTTTTTGTAAGAATTTATACAACTACAACAAAATTTTACATGAACAGTGGCCCTGCAATTTCTTTCATTTATGCGACATTTTAATACTATAATAAGATTTGATTGGTTTCGAAAAATGTACAAGTTGTTTTTAGAGTTATATGGCAGCTACTTAAACCACTACTTTAATTGAACTTCAATTAATAAGGATTTTTTAGTAACAACTTTTAGTATTGTTCGAACAACATTCGAAATTCGACAAATCTCTTACAATATGCAACAAGAAGTTTTTTTAATCTACGACCGTGTATTTACTTGAATCAATTCTTTTTTGTGTATAATTTCTTAATATAAACATTATTATGATAAAATTCATGATGTCTAAATTCGCCTAGTAGTTTTTATTAAACAGTTGTTAAATAAAAAATTAAATTTACTTATTAACACGCATTTAAATTTATTATAAATATATCAAATTCAAAAGTGTTTAACGTATAAAAAACCTAATCAAAAAGAGAAAATTTCCGGAATGAATCAAATAATTGATTTTAGCAATCATTGACTCTTTATAGGCCCTTTTAAAACTTAATTTTAGCAAATTAGAAAATAATTATTTTTAAAAGAGTGACAACTAATTGAAATCGCAATTTTATTACAAAATCTTTCACAGTTATTAAATTATAATTTCTAAAGATAGCCAAAGACTGTGAAACAAAATGATCTCAAGTTAAAAATTCATAATCATAATTTATTTTATTGCATTCTTTTCGAATTTATTACTTAAATTTTAAAATTCTGGAATAAATTTAAAACCATAACCACGAATTTTCAAAAGGATTTTTCCAATAACCTTAAACTTTGATAATAACTTTCAAAAATATTTTATTCTGTAGTTTAGTATATCATAATCTAAAAACTACATATTCTTTCGCTTAAACGCAATGTACAATTCACTTATGTATTTTGATTTTATAATGCCTTTTAAAAAGAAAACATACTCTTACGATGTGTTAGAGCGCTACCATTTAATAAAATCAAAAAATTTTATCTAATATTCCCATTCTTAATTATTTGTACTTTCAAGTTCAACAAAGCATATGTTAATTTAGTATAAAATGATATACATATTTATAGATTTGTATGTTCATTTATGCCAAATCACATATGTATATATAAGAAATTATCTTATAACACAAAACACTTTTAATAAAATATACCAAAATTATAATCTCATTTTAATGAACTCATTTTGGCAAAAACAAAGCGTTTGAAATAAGACACTCCACTTGTTGTACCTACCATTAAAACTCAATTTTTCTAAATCTTATTACTATTATATTAAATGTTGTAATTACAATTAATTGTAATTGTATATTTTAAAGCTATTTATAGCTACCAATATTGAAAACAGATTACATTATTAATTTGTGAATAATCGGATTTTGCAACTATATTATGTAGGTATTTATACATACAATAAAACATTATTATTGCATTTTAACGAGTACAAAATATACATATGTGAATAAAATTAGAAAAACAAATATGGTAAAACTGCGGTTATGATCACTAAATATACTAAATATGCTACTACTTAAAAAAAATAAGAACAAAACCACAGATTTATTTGATTTTTTGCTTTTTTTTGATAATATACACATATACATAATAGATCATCCCCAAGAAGCATTTTGGCAGTAACTAACTATTCAATTACAATTATTAAATTCGAATTTGTTCATTTCATTTTGAAATTAGTCATACTTATAATACGAATTAAATAATTATTATAATGAAATTATAAATTGACTTAAAAAATCTAATTTAATATTTAACAACATTATCGAATTGTTAAACAATTATGCTTCAAAAATAATTATATGAAAATTTTATAATATATAATTTACTAATTTACTTTTAAAATTAAACAATTTAATCTGAAAAATTACAAAATATTTTATTTTTTATATATATATATTTTCAAATATAAGTGTTCAATTACTACGACGATATTTCAAAGTTTATAAAATTAAAAACTTATATACTATAAAAATTCTATTTGTTCCTTCTTTTCTCCCATTGACTAACTATACTACTTATGCTATAAAAGAAAAATATTTAAAATTTTGAAATATTTTCTATAAAATAATCACAATATGCTTATTTGTTACTGAAATATTTTCAGTTCTAATGATTGAGGAATAAAAACTACAATTACTTTCATGTGAAAAAATATCTTTATCGAAAATGAATCGATTTATGTATGTATGTATATCTATACCTAGTGATTTTTACTATATATGTCAATTTGAGTCTCGAAATTTAATATGCAGTTAGCTCAAATAGTGAAAAAAAATTTCTATATGTTTACAATTTTTTATAATTAATTTACACACATTCTGTAAATAAAAAATTTCTAATAAAACAAAAAAAAAGTTTAATTGATTAAGTAAAACAAAAATAAAATTAATATTTTAATTTCATTCACTAAAATAATATTTGAGTAAAATTTTCATCTATTGTCGCTATAGAGAATCAAAAATGCAATTTTTTTATTTTAACATTGAATATGGTAATGCAGACACCACTTACAAAATTCTCCGCTAATTATTTTGCTTTTATGCTCATTACTCGTATTTGACCACAATTGTGTTTTAATAGATTTTTACTTACCAAAATTTATAATTACTTTAGTTACATTTATTTGGACTGGTAAAATAGTATTTTAATATTGTCTATGACAGTCAATTTAAAAGATTAACATTGTTTTTATTTTCCCCAAAACACCTCATACTTTGTAATTCTGTCAATATAATTTGAGATATGTAGATAAATTACATAAACGTATACAACAAAATTCCATGAAATTCGATTTTTTAAATAAGTTTCTACCGCTTTACAAAATTATGCACTAAAAACCAGAAGTTGACGGTCTGAAGTTCGAACTAAATTCTTTTCTTTGTCAAAAATATTACCTTGTACAACGCCGTTAAAAGCAATTAATCTCAAATAATGAATCGACAGTATATTAAGTTTATTCGACAGTATTGTAAGAAATTATTTCATATTAAAAATTTTTTAAGTTGAATTTTAGGAAAACGTCCAATCTGGTAATTATAGTCAGTCTAGCTTATAAGAATATCGAAAATTCATCATATTTTCGTTATTTATATCAATTGGACGCATAATTTATTAATGTGTGTATATTATTTAACTGTCTTTGAAAATTCAGTGCTAAGCTGACACTTTTAAGTTAAAACGAAAATATTTTATATGAGTCAAAACTGAGGAAAAATCTAATGTGACAGAAAATCTTTTGCATATCATTCATTGTTGTTTACCTTATTCAAAAAAAGTACAGCTTAGTGCAAGAAAAACACCAAGGCCATTTTTTCGTATTTCTTAAATTTACTGGCAGTACTCGATTTTCTAAAATTGTATACTAAGTCAGCCTTTTTTTTTCAACAATGCTTGATTGACATTATTAAAGTAACACACTGCTGATAAGATCTTACTAATAGAAAGATTGAAACTGGAATTTTCAAAAACGCGGTTTAGAAATAAAAAAAAAATTAATTTTCTTCAACGCGGCATAATTTATTTTTCTCTTTAACACAGGGACATACATATGCACAGCCGAAATACATACATAACAATGAATTGTTCAAATCAAAATATTTTACAACGACAATCAAATATGGTGTATGTCCCAAATTCAGATTGCTATCATACTATAATTACAACAAATTTTAGGTTATAATTGCCGAATTTTTTACATACACATTTTAGAAAGTGCTTAACAAATAATTATTAGTAATTCTACAGACTCACCATTTGTACAACATTTTTGTTGCGTGAACTTATGCTAGCACATAAAATTTTTAGCGTTGTTTATAAAAAAAATTCACCCGCAATGTAATTTTTGCAACAATCAAATTAAATACAGTAGTATTTTGGTATAACAGTTATACCATATTATATAATTTAAATTTGTAACATTTATTATATTATTATATATATATATGTATATACAAACCTACGGAAATTATAAATTTCACTAGTGTTATATTTGATTAAATTAAAATAAAATAATTTCTTAATTTTATTATAATATTTAAGAAAAAATCAAAAATTCTGTAAAATAAATTTAATAAATTTTTAGGAAAAAAAAAAATCTTATTACATATAAATGTAATTATTTTTTGTGTAAAATTAAAATTATAGCAAAAATTAAAAAAAAAATAAGATTAAAATTAAAAGCTTTTATTTATTTGCTTTACAATTTTTCAACAATGTAATACCGACTTATCAAATGAAATTTGGGCTAAAATTTGGTTCGTTTTGTTTTAATTTCATACAAAATAAAAATGAAATCGATTTAATAAATATGAATAATTGAAAAACAAAAAGAAAATAAATTGAAAAGATATTTTTAATTTATGAAATTCATTTTTTATATCCTGCTTTATTTGTTCATAATTATATTACATATAAATATATAAATATTTTTTTTTAGTTTTTATTAAGTCTATGGTAATTTCAGTCTAAAATATTTTCTTAATTATTAATGAATTGAAATTCTTTTAGACCATTATAAATAAATGAATTAGATTACAAATAAGTGAATTTTGAAAATGTCAACTAATAAATATTTTAAAATTATCAATTAAAATTATTATGAGCATGCAAATCATAAGTTAACACTTCTTTTTTATAACTTGAAAATAAAATTATAACAACTAAAACAAAAAAATATATAAATTTTGAAAATAAAATTTCTCACTGAGAAAATTTTGAAAATTTCTTAAGCTTTAATTAATAAAAGTAAAAAAAAATAAAATTTAGAAATTAATTTTTTTCCTTTAATTTAGTGAATACACGTTTTATCTATTTTTGATATTTTTAATAAAAGAAACGTTTGAAAATGTCAATTGAAACATCAGTTTTATCAATCTTGGTAATCTTTATTTCAATTATTAAAAATTATTGCTCTTTAATGTGCTCACAATTCATACAATGATACAAATTGAAAATATCAATCGAAAAAAACAGTAAACAAATACCTAAATGAGTAAAGAAATGTTATTTTAAAAAATCGGCAACAAAGATTTCGATTATTTCGAATTAATTGATTTATGTTGATTAAATGATTTATGTTGAACAACAAAAATACTTTTAATAGAAATGACGGTCATTTTCTTATTTTTGTTGTGAACACTCAAATGAATTCGCAAAAATTTACAGCTTATTAAATCTTAAAAACTTTATTTAAATCAAATAAGTGTTATGAGCATTCACACATTATTATAGCTCATTGTTTACAAAATTTTTAATGCAAGACTATTTTGAAAGATATTTAAAATTTAATTCTTGAATAATAACACTTAACCCGCGTGACTGTTTTCATTGAATTTAGTGTTCAATAGTAACAAAATAACCAAAGAAGAATTTTGAAATAGTAAACAGAAGACAATAACGTAACATGTACACAATTGTTAGACGATTGCCGTACGATTTGTGTTTGTCAAACATTTTAGAATTGTTGACGTGAAGTGTCCACTCATATCGAGAACACAACCGTATCAAATAAATATTTTAACATTAAAAAATTTGTATGATAGATTAAAACGAATATCCACATAGTTTTAATAAATTTTATAAATAATATCATACAATTAATAAAAATAAAAAAAATCAATAAAAGAAATTTTCATATATTTTTGTTCTAGGGATTATAATATGTATTATAATATGTAATCAAAATAATAGAATAATGAAACACACTATTTGAAAAACATTTTCCACTATGTATATATATATATATATATTTATATGTATATATATATATCTATACATATATTAGGTGAAATATAATATTATGTTGAAGGTAATAAAAAACAATAAACATAATGAATTTGAGAAAACTAAAACTTACATGGAAAACAATTATCGGCCAAGGCAATTTTTGCAGAGAGCAGCAATATAACTGGATAATATTCAAGAATAAAAGAAAAAATAATTAATATAATTTTATATTTATTAATAAATATGTAGATGTTTAAAAATAAATAATAAAATTTAATTTAATTTATAATTATAGTTATTCATAAAGTTAATAAATATAAATTCTTGGAACAGCATAGAAAAACTATTAAGCTAAAATCTTCATCGTATTTTAATCAAACTCAAAATTTTATAAGAAAATTAGCTCAAATAAAAATTATTTCAAATTAAATTTACAATAAAATAGAGATTACTGCAAAATTCTAGAGCGGATCTTTACTATCTAATCCAGAATATGCAATTAGTTTTACCTAAAGGTAATTGTGATCACAAACACTATAATTTTTATACAAAATAATGCGATTGACTTTTTCCTTATATTAAGAACTTACTTTTAAAATTTTTAAATTTGACTAGATCAATTTAAACTTTATACTTTTTTATTGAAGTATTATAAAAATTTATAATTTTTGTGAATTTATTTCAAAACATTTGTTTGTCTTAAATTTGTTTCCCAAATTAAATTTAATTTAACTTAAGTATATTTTAATTATAATAGAGAAAAATCAATTATTCTTAACAAAAATATACCTTTCTTTATACTTTACAATATTAAAAAGAAAACAAAAAATATACAAAAAAAAATTTATAAAAAACTAACACGCAACCATTTTTCAACAGTACAAATTTATCGCACCATTTTAATAAAATACACAAAGCAAAAGAGAAATAATGAGAAAAAAATAATATTTCCCTTATCCTTTTCCATCTTTTAAAAGTAATTCAAAGCAAATCATTAATTTTAGCTTTGCGTTTTGTTATACTCGTATATATTATACTTTACTACATTCCTTACACCAACTGAAAGTGCTTCAATTTTATTATCATCACTAATTCTGAGACATTAAGGAAAACAAACAAAAAATAACTATTCCATCAACTTTAGGGTAAGTTTTTTCCCCTAAGCAAATCAAAATTTTTTTAACATTATTTTTTGTTTTGTTATAGTGTGAATAAACTGTGATTACGACAGGATTTTGATTTATAAAACGTAAAATTTTTACTTTGTTTCACATCAGTTTTAAATTAAAATTAATATTTAAGTTATTTATAGATTTAAGATTTAAATTTAAGATTTTTGAAGTTTATTATAAAAAAAATATAAATTGTTGAAATTTTGTTTATAAAAAGGCAGAAATTAACGAATTTAATATTTAGAAATTCATAATACGTCTGAAAAAAAATTAAATTCTAGCATTCGTACACAAGGATTATCCTTTCTATTAAGAAAACTTGTTAAAGAAAAAAATCTCATTAAGGTAGAAAAAACAAACAAAAAATATTTTATTCAATGATAACAAAAACTGTACTGAAAGTTTATATTTTAAATTACTGGTTTTTTTAAGGTTTATTTCTTTAATACTGATTAAATGTATCCCGTTCAATTATTGTAAATCCTTGAATGTTTTTAAAAACATAAAGGTATATGAAAGTGTGCTTTTAAGATATGTCAGGGCGTTGATTTGAAAGTAAAAGGCACGGGAAAATGTAACAGAAATTAAAAGATTAAAATAAAAGCACACTTTTATTCACAAATTCAGTATATATACCGCATTGGCATAGGTATACCACGTTTTTTGTAAACAAAAGACGTATTGGTTAAAGATGAAAACTTATTTCACATGTCAAAATATCATCTTGTTCAATTTACTGAACGAATTACCCTTTGATTAACTTTTAAAAGGCTGAACATTCAACAAATTTTTTATTATCCAATAAAATTAGCATAATTCCTTATTTCTTCAAAAGTCAATAAACTTTTATATAAAGTACGAATGTACCAGGAATTTTCCTCTCATGATTCAGCTCCCGTGATTCTTTGTTTTTTGTTCCCTCACTTAATCAATTAGTAAACAAATTCATTTTAGCTATGTACTAGCATGTGTAATTTTTTTGAATAATAATCATTAAAAATTTTAGGTTTTCTCCCAAATTTATGCAAAATTATATGATAATAAGAAAATTATTTTATTGGAAAATTCTCAGTAGCTATTTAAAAATCTAAACCTACATAAAAAATAAAATAAAATCAATGACGCAATACATTCGCAATAGCAGAATTATATACAAATGAAAGCGAAACAATATACAAATGACTTAACTGCGCTAGACATAACAATTTAACTATATTAGTGATATTTTAGCAATGTTTTTGATAAAACTTGATCTGCAACATTTTTGTTAGTGAATGAAGCTCGGTATCTGTTTATAAAAACTCTTAAATAGTTAAAAAAATGTGGAAGCATCTATTTTCTATTGTTAACCGTAGGTGTGATCGAGAAAATTTTTTTGAAATCTTCTAAGAATTTACCGTGAAATTTTATTTTTTCCTTATCAATTTGGAATTAAAAATCATTAACGCCATTAGCTCTTAAATGTTGTACAAGTCTAAAAACGAGGAAAACATTAGTCGTAAGCTCTTTAGATCCTCTATTTAAACAATTGAGTAAAAAACACGAAATATAAAAGATATTCACAATCACGTTTTCTTGTATAAATTAAATTTGGAAGAAAAAAATAAATTTTTTAAAAAGGAATTTTGCAAAATATTTCCCTTTCGTTAAAATTTTAATGAATTTAAAAAGGGGGTAAACAAAAGAGCAAGTATAGGGTAAGTATTTTTCTTATCATTAACGTACATTAAAAGTATCTAAATAAATAATTTCTAATGTTGGAACGTTTTCTGTTTGTTACTAAAAATAGATTTTTCTTTTCGAATTGTATAGAAAATAAATTTTAATGTTTATATTAAATTTATACACGCATGAATAGATTTTAAGTGTTGGTACGATATTTTGAAGAAAAATTGACATTTCATAGATAAAATCATAATATGAAGAATGTTGACATATTTGAAAATACAACTTTGAATATTGGCAAATATATGAAATTTAAATAACCTAGAAATATTCATACGTAGACGCAGCATGCTGATTATATTTTTGAAAATTCATTGTTCATAGAACATTTAATCAAACCAAAGAATTATAAACCAAAGTTAATAGCGATTTTCGATAAATTTTTCAATACATACATATGTACATATATTAAAACAAAGAAGAATACTTTCTACCATTTCCAAACAAACTTAAAAAGAATTATTAATCGATAATAATTTAAGCATAGCAAATTTCTCGACTCTTCTAAATTCAATTAAATTGCAAATTTCATTTTATTTCATGTACCAATAATTTTACTTTTTGGAATTTATAAAATTATATTTTTAATGTAAATAAATTCAAGAAATGAACAAGCATTTAACTGAATTAAAAATTTATTTAGTTTACATTGAACAAAATTCAAAAATGACAATTGAAAATGTAAAGTCATAGTTGTACAAAATTTCTTTTCGATTTAATATTCAATAGAATTAAAAAAATTTATTCAAAATTATTATTTATTTACAAAAAAAGTCAATCGCAGTTTGCTTTTTTTCTTCTCCAATTATTCGAAAAGCCTAACAAAACTTCTACAAAACCTATAATTTAAACGAAAAAAAAAAGTAAGAAACTTTACATAAAACATATTTTCCAGCTAAAACCGCATTTATTAGATTTTAAGTTAAAAAGTTTATTTCCGTCAACTAAATTTCTCCAATAATTTGAAAATAATTTTTTCCGGAACTATAAAAAAGAGAAGAAAATTTCAACTTCAACTTTTTTGTTTTCTTTTTTTTTCAAAATCATGTAATTTTTTTGTATCCGCAAAAAAATCATTTAATTATATTGCAAGTGACCATGTTACATATTTTAAAATAAATTGTATGCCATTTTAATCCGACCCAACAATCCTAATAAATCCCTGAGATTAAATTAAATTATAACCAGTGAAAATTACTTAGAAGAAATATATTGAAAGAGAGTTGATTTTTCTACAAATAATTTCTTACTTTTTATTAATACGAGTACTTTTCTTATTGCTTTTTTATCGGCTCTCGAAAATATAAACGCTGTAAGTGACAAAATAGGCAAAATCAAGCTAAGAATATAGAAATAGATTCTTTTAGTTCATAGATATACTAAATAAACATAGTCTATAAAAAATATAGTTTTTGGAGTTAAAGCAGACTTTTAAAATATTAATACCGCTTGTGTTAAGATTTTAGTTTTTTATAGTATTATAATATTAAATATATATGTAATTTTTTATGTAAAATACGAAAACTATAACTTTGACAAAGTGTTTACTGAGCGCGCGAAATGGCTATAATCACATATAAAGCACTTTATTTAAATTAAAATCCTTTGTTTTACAATACTTAAATCATTTCACTCAATTATTAAAATAATATGGTCACTTCAATAAATTATGTACTTTAACTCGAAAAGTACTGTACACATATACAAATATGAATTTCTATATAATTATAATAAAATTAATGTGCTTACAACCCTTACTTATTATTTCTCTGTCCCTATTAGCATATTCCAAGTAATTCACCTACATATAAAAATACCATTTAAAAATAATCCACATCTATAAGGTAAGTATACTCCTATATTACTATGCACATAAATATGCAAATTTCAGCATACATTTACATAACATTATAAAATATTAAATAAAACAAAATATTAAGTTAATAAATATATATATATATATATAAATGTATATAGGACATACTTATATACGGTTAGTATATAATAAATATATAAAAAAAATAAATCAATAAAATTTTCTCCATTTTTATTTTATTCTATATACTAAAATACTATATATGTATAATGTATACTAACCAGTGATGGTAATAATCCATTTAACAGAAAATATATCACCTATTGGTATACCATAATATCGTGTTGTAATATTTGATGAAACATATTTTTTATTGTTATCATAATATTTTTGAATTTTACTGTCATTTTTCCTGTTATTTCTATGATAATTTTCATTTTTATTCTGTCTATTACCATCACCATTATATATATTATTTTTTAAATCATCACTATCGATATTGGTAGTGCCGCCATCATTATCTATTCCATATCCACCACCACCACTACCACCACTTTCATCATCATCATCGTCTTTATGCACGAAATGCCCGTCAATATTATTACTACAATTTTTATCAATAATTTTGATATTATTGCCTCCACCACGAACCCCTTTATCCGAGGTCATGGTGAAGTAAAATTATCCACCTCTTATATTATAGATGCAGTAGCAGGTTAGTAGTTTAAGTACTTCCAAAGGCGAATACATGTAAAATACAAAAATAAAATAAAATTATGTTGTTTGAAGGAGAGAACCTTCAAGTGTTTTTTTAACCACTTTGTATAATCCTTTTATGTCTTGATTTTATTTCTTGTTTTTATATATATATTCTGCTTGTTGAATTTTAATATAGTGTTTTTTTTTTATTTGTGTTCTGAGATGTACTTTAGATAAGATGATGTAATTTACGCTTTAGGTTATTGAACATACTTTCTTACTTACTGTTGCTGCTTTGTTTTTGATTTCTTTTTTTTTATTTTATTCAATTTTCTTTCAATTTTTTCTCATTATTTTGTAAATTTAATGAATTTTTCAAAATTCCTCTTTATATAATTTCAGAAGAGCGTATCTATATGCTTATGTTCTGTAATTATGTTTTTATTTAGTCCTTTACTGTTAAAAAATTATCATTATACATTGAACTTTTAATATAACCTTTTGCTTTGTATCCTTGCAGTATATCAGTATGTTCGATATATATCTGAAATGAGATATGTGAATATATATATTTTAGTAAAATATAATGAAATACATTGATTATAATAAGTTGAAATTATAAAAGTAATGTTTAAACAAATTGTAATAAAAAAAATTGCTTTAAAAATTTCTTATTGAAGAGATTTACAGGTTAATTAAGTTTTAAAACAATTTTTTAATTTTGTTCAATAAATTTTTTTGTTCCTTAATTTTGAAATACAAAAATAATTATTTTATTATTGTTTAGTTATAAAAATTATAAATAAGAGTAAAAAGCGAATCTGTTACAGCACTAGAATAAAAACAGGCTTGAATCTCAGGCGGAGGCGGAGACACATTTCCCGATACACACTCAAATTTCCCGGCCTTTAAAGTTTTCATACGTTTTTCTCTGTGTGTTAATAAATCAAAAGAATAATGACAATTCTTTTAATTAAACTCAAACAATACCAAAAACTTTTAAATCATAAAAACGAAAATGTTCAAATTCTACTAAATTTTCCAAGAAATTTCTAAAGTGATTAGTTAAATATTTTTGAATTTTTACCACCATGTCGCATTTTCACCGGAAATGAATTTCCACGCATGCCGCATTTTCACCGGAAACGCATTCATAATAGAGAAACGGAATAGTTTACTTTTTCGTAGTCTCTTAGCAAAATGTCGGTCTACCTAATTTCTTTAAATCGGAAAGAAATGTACATTATTAAATAATCATAAATAGTACCTATAAATTTTTTACAAATGAATAAAAAATAAATTAAATTATTGGCAAGAATGAATTTTGTAACTCTGTAAGTATTAAGGTAAATCTAGCTTTTAAAAAGTTTTAAATTTTTTATCTTTAAATGTCCTAAATGTCTTTCAAGGACATTTTGGCCAAAAAAAGAATACAGAAATTAGAGCGGAAGTTTTTTGTCCCATTTTATAGGCTATGAGGATACAAAGTATGACGCCAAGTATCAGGAACCACCTATCTGGAGATTAATAAATCTATGCAATTCCCAAAATTTCTATTTAAATCAACTTTTTCTAGTTAAAAATTTTACATTTCCTATACATGAAGAAATACAACCTCTACTCTAAAATTCCACTACTACTTTTTACAAAAATTATGATGTTGTTAGAATAATAGAGAGGGCTATTTTTATAGCGATAATATATATATATTTAATTACACAATTCGTTACAACAATTTCACATACAATATAAGTTTACACAATAGAATTTGTTCCAAAAATCTAATCACTAAAGGATATCGTAAACGATACTCAGAGTATACTGTCAACTCAATAATACCCAGTAGTGCCAATGTTAGCATATATTATTTACCCCATATACAAATTTTTTTTCTAAATAGCAGCCTTTTTACTAAACTTTTCCCTTTCGGTTTAAATAAGTTTTTGGATATTACAAAATTATTCTTAAAGCAAAAAGACGGATTGATAGTCATACTTAAACTGACTTAGAAATCGACGCAAATCAAAAACATACGCTTGTATCTATATCTCAGACGGCTTCTTAGCGTAAAAGAGTCACAAATATTATAAATTTAACATAGTGTTAAATTTATAATATCTTTCTAACACTCGTTCTTCCGTGCGCATATTACAAATAATTGTATAATTATTCTTTTAAACACAAACCAATTCATACAATGGTTTGTGTCTGTAATTAAATCCGTATTGCTTAGTAATTGGTCTCGAATCCCTAATATCTTATGAACATTAATCTCGATTGAAAATTAATAAACTTAAATTTCAATTGGCAAACCAAATCTTACGACGGTTTTAATTGGAATTTTTACAAATCATAAAAAACAAAAAAAAAATTAATTAAATAAAATTAACTGAAGTTGAAGATTTAGTTTAGAGTTGAAATTTTAGTTTAGTTGCTAATTTTATAAATTAAAATTTGTTTTGTTTTTTCAACCATATTAAAAAAGTTTCTTCAATTCATCCCATATTCTAAAATTTTATTTTTAAGTCATAAAGATTAATTTTGACCTTCAAATGTTTTATATAAAAGAATTATTTTAAAATTTCTTAAGTCGTCCTGAACTGTTATTCATAAAACTGTTATTCATAAATTATGTTTTGTTAATTAAAGGAAACGGAATGGAAAATATTTTTTGAAGTATATTACAGAAACATCATTAAACTCTCATTATATTTTGTCATGACATTAAAGTGGAATAAAGTCTTCTTAGTATATTTAAATATTAGTGTTACCAGCAGTTCTGTATTTTAAATTGCTTACACTAAACTGAAGTAATAATATTAACTGAAATGCTTAATAATTTCAAAGTTTAATTAGTGATTCAGTCTGTATAACTTTGAAAACATATAGTAGTGATCTATATTTTTCTCTTAATAAAATGTTTTTCAACTAAAATAATTGCAAATTTTATTTTTCCATCGGCGTTTAATAAAAATATTATGCTGTTTTATGAGATAATAAAATTCAAGTTGGTGGACATGATTCGATTTTCAAAATGACACGGAAATTTCTATATTTAAATCTCTAAATATACATACTCACATATTAGACAATTTTATAAGTACAATATATCGCGATGTACATACATATAGTCTGAATCAAAACTGCGCCATTTTATTAGCAAATTCTGTCAATCAATTTTGTGCATAAAAATTTGGAACACGTTTCATAAACATAGAACAGTTAAATTATCTTTTGTACTTTTTTTGTTACACAACTTTCAAGATTCTATTGTGTGAATATCACGTTGTACCTGCATACTTCGTACTTGAATTAAAACTTTTATTGCTTTTGTGTTGCAAGACTTCTATTGTTTTGGGTCAGCGCCACATACATTTGCGCATAAGCAATTAAATCAGGATATTAATACACTTTATTTTAAAATAAGACTTAGAAAACTAGACCGAGTTCAAATATTTAATATTAATAGTTTTCTTCAAAAATTTCTTAAATTTTTAAGGTTCTTCGGTATCATGAAAATTTGCTTGTAAGTGAATTTCGTTTTATTTTATAGGCAAGCGGCTACTCGGATGTAAATATTAACTGCTATATAATTTATATTTTTTGGATTCATTCAGCAATAAAAATATATATGTTTTTTCTCTTTCCTTTTGTTTTTATATCTTTATCATCTTCATCCTTTCATTCACATGACTAAACGTTTTTCATTTTATTGTACATGGTTCCTTTCTTTTTCTCTATAGCAACTTTATGATTTCCTTCATATCCTTTTAATGAGCTACACATACACAATAAATATATATAGGGATAAAATTCTATATAAATAAAATATCTATTTTATATTTCATTTATTTATAGAAAATTTTCAACTTAAGGACAAAAGAAAGTATAATAAACCAATCAAAATTATTTGATGTAAGTAAAACATTTCTCATAAAATATTTATTCAATGAATTTTACAATTCAATATTAATAAATAAATTGGGATCAAAATGACCTAGAACCCAAATCAAAAACAACTTCTTTTCTTTTGTTTTTGAATTTTTATTTTTGAAAATGATGTTATAATAGCATTTGACATTCCAATATATTAAATTATTCAAGAGTTTTAATTTAATCCAACGCAAATGGAAGTACTTTAAATATATTATATACATAGTATGCGTGCATGCGTGTTTGCGTCTAAAATAGCTATAAATTTATTATAAAAAGAAAATTTTCAAATGTTGTAAATGAAGCATTCACATAAAATATTTAAAATAATTAACATTTGATTAGGTTTGATAATAAATACTCTTAAGAGATACTAAAATTAAAAATTTAAATTGAAGGAAAATGTTGAAAAATTGAAAATTAATAATTTTGCTTATCCTAAAAGTAGGCAATATTTTCAATTAATGCAATTTATAGTTAAAAATTCATTCTAACAGCATAGTGGACTCAGTAAATTATTTTGTTGAAGTTTTATCGTAACTTTTGTCGAAGCGAATTATTTTTTTTATTATTTGCTATAAAATAACTTGAAATACCCATTTCTGATACATTCTTTCAACCACCGTTGATATCACATGTTCTATTTTTTTTAAAATATCTTATTTTCTTCTCCGTAATTCTTGTTGTAATTAAATCTGCTCTCTGATAATTTTATAAATAAAGTATTTACACATTTAATTTCAATTTCGGTAGAAAAATTTGAATTGCATAACGATTTGGCAATCTAACGCAATTCTAACTACTTTTATGAGTATAGTTGTTAATCAATCTTTCGACATCTATCATCGAAAATAGGATTTTACGTCAAGTTGGCTTTTTTGAATTTTGGTACAATCTTCAAAATGTAAAACAGATTTCAGTTAAAAAATTCAAATTCAAGTCAATTCCATAAATTTTTAGTATGCACTTAGTCCACATGAAAGAAAAAAAATTATTTTAAGAACTTTTATAAAAAAAAGTATACATGTGTAAATTCATGCTGCATTGTTTTATTTTTTTAAAATATTGGCATTTGTAAGAATAACCTTTGTTTCTTTCCGAAATTCAGAATAAAAGTAGGATCTGGCTTTAGTAAACAATTTTATTTATCAAAATTTACCAAAGTAAACAATAAAATGAAAACGTGAAGTAAAAAAGTTTGCATTTTGGTAGACGCTCTTTGTGTACATTTGTAAATGAAGTCAATTTAAAAATAATTAAAAAAATCGATTGACAAACTCAAAATAGATTGCAGAACCAGAGAATTTTCATAATTATTGAAGAAGTTTAAACGTTCTAATTTAATAGCGTCGGAAATCTAAGCGAAAAAATAAAAAACATTTATTTTTTAAATTTGTGCACGAAGTTTTAAACACAGCAATTAGCTATGATTACAGACTTAAAATGCAATAGCTTAAATTCTACGGTTTGAAAGGAAAGCCTATGCTTTTAACGATGTAGGCAAATCCATGTCCCTTATGATCCATGAGCATGAGTAAGATATTCAGATAGAAGAAATAATTCAGAATTTAATTGTAAACTTTCTTAAGACATCAATAATAATAGAGGTCCCGAATGCATCCATGACCACAAATCATAAAAAAATGTTTTTTTTATAGCTATGTTAAAATCGAACAAAAATGCTTTCTAAAATGCATTTTCCACCAATCAAGTATTTTAAAGTGAATTTTCAGGCGTTACAAAAACAAAATTTCATTGACATTTTCTTAATAAAAATCGCTTAGCTATATAAATATTAATAAATATTAATATCCAAAGAAATAGCAAATTCTACTTTAAATAATATTCTTTACAATGATATCGAATCATGTAGAAAATGCAATACAACTACTGAATTTTCAGTCTTATCTTGTTAAACATACATGGAGCGGAACGTCTTTCAAAAATAAATATTTTTGATATCTAAAACAGCCCTTGTACCTTTTTAAATAGACGTATAGAATACATATTTTTATCCTATTTAAAAATAGATTTTATTATTTCCATTTATATTAATAATACATGTACAAAAGATTAAAGAAAACATCATTTTAGAAAGAATATTACACAATTTCAAAGCTTTCGCAATTGAATCCTTGAAAGCTTTTCTGCATTTTCAACTATAATTTATGTGTAAAAGCAATTCTTTTGCATAAACACGTTCGCATACAAGGATTTCAAGGATATCAACTTGTCTATAAAAGAATTTTTTCAAGCACTTTTTTTAAATGTAAGGAATTTATACATATTCTTTCTATATACGAGTATTAGACATACATATGTATTGACCGAATATGTGTTTACATATTTGTATGTATAAATATATGTATGTGTATAAGGATGTCGTTTACTCTCTTGTATTCTAATGCACAATTTTCTTTTTCTATTATTTTCTATTATTCTTCACTTTTTTTCTCAAAAGAGTTAAAGCTATAGTTGTTGCCATAGTTTAACATTTTATAAAAATATGCGAATAAAAAATTAGCAAAAATTTTAAGTTTCTATTACGATTAGAAACCATTATACTCGTAAATAGAAGATGAATTTATAACAAAAAAAATGACATTTTAAAAATAGGAAAAACCACTTAAAATTCGAGTATACTTAAAGATGTTAGCCCTAAAGGCATCATATGGAATGTAAATAGCGTAGAAATTTGTTAATTTAAAAGTAAAATGAAAACAAAAGTCAATTTAAAAATAACGTCATCAAGTATTATGAGTTCTCAGGGTTAAAATGTCCAACACGTAAGTGTGATGCTTTCACCAAACGTACGTACATATATAAAAAAATTTCAAATATAAAATAATGACAATTTCTGTTCTATTGTACTTTGAAAACATTAATGAACAATTTATAAACAATCTATGTAGTAAACTTAAGCCCCCCATTTTGAACTTTTGACTTTTATGAATTTTTCTACAAAGCAAATGTGCAAATAAACATTTAGTAAAAATTACAAAAACGTTTTATAAGAATATTGTAAACGTGAAAAATAATAATTTCATTCTAAATTTCGTGATCACTTTTCCCGTATGAAATGAAGAAAATAAATTTCTTAAAATTTCAAATAAAGCTAAGAGATTGAATTTCAATTTTAAAGTTGTCACGAATATTTTAACAAGAAGTAATCTTTTGACAAATGAAAAACAACCAAAGCAAAACTTTCATTATGATGCATTTGCTTATAATAGTTGGGTAACGCGTAGTGCTCGTGTGAAAATGTTCTCATACCACTGTTCTCATAAATCAGAATTTTCGATTTTGACAATGCGTATTGATATATTTTTTTACTGTTTTTTTATTATAATGTCAAATTTATTTCCGCGAACTTGAGATTTAACAGTAGACTTACTCTAAGCATCGAATCACTAAGTGATAGTAAAATTTATTACAAAGTGAATCATTTCTATAAATTGGTTTTGTGTTTACAATAATAACATCGAACTTTTTAGGATAACTATCGCTGTAGGATAACTTTATGATTTAGTGATTCGATACTTAGAGTAAACCACAATATAAACTGCCGGAAAATAATTTTGAATTTTCATGAAAAGTCAATAATTTTATACTCACGTAAAATTAAACATAACAAGTTTTTGAAAATAAATGTCAGACTACGCTGTTACCTTATGTCCATATGTCTGTCTCAATAAGAAGGTGTCAAAAACGAAAAAAATCCTTTGTCCAATAAAATTTCGCAAAAATCGCAGCAATTCATTTACTAACAATAGTTAAAGATCTATAAAATTACATTTAGGAAATTATCATTAGCTCAGCAGTAACTTTTATTTACGTCCCTATTTTTACTTTCCCTTCTATTTTATTTAAATTAGAAAACAAAAACTTCAAAACTTTCTTATTTTTCAAAGTTTTTTCAAAGTTATTTGGATTTTGTATAGAGAAAACTTTTCGAATATTGTGTAGATTTATATAGAATTTCTCCTTTTGAACTATACAAAAAAAACCTAAAACATAAACTTGTGTTCACACACACACACACACATACATTTATATCAACTGCATTAGATATCCTTATGACAAGCTTAGCGTATTTCTGTTTTTCTTTTCTCTTGTATTTTCCAACTATAAATTTTCTTTTTTTTTGATGGTGTAACATAGTGACATAATTTTTAACACAGACTGTTTGTCACCATTAAATTTATTTTATAGATTTTTTTTTTATATAAAAGCATAATTTTTTTTATATAGAAATTTGTTTGATTTTTTTTTTCTGTTTTCGAAAAGAAGAAGTAGCAATAGAAGTATTGAAGAAAAGCTTGCATGTAATTACGTGTAACAATTTTTATGGAAAAAATAAATAATTTATTATGAACGCAGTTACGATAAAGTAAAATCTAAATAACAATTTCAATAGTCAATTTCATAAAATCAATGAAAATCAATTAAGCGTACAGGTATTGTTTTACAGAGGAGCTTCATATCAACTATGTATTTGAATTTTTGTTTCTATTTGTAACTGAAAATTTCATATATAATATTTTGAATAGTCAAAAACTGCGGCATTAATTCAATTTGAATATTTCTAAAGAGTTTTAAAAAAATTCTTAATTTTAGGAACACAATTGAATACAAAATGAATTTACAAAAACATTTTATCTAACTTAAATGTCATTTATGTCATTATCGAACGTCTGATTAGTAAGAAGATTCAGAATTTGCACACTGCTTAAACATAAAAATCTATCTGAAGTTTTTGCATACTTTTAACAAAGTGGCTTAGAAATTTAAGTTCTAGTGTAGAACTTTACACGCAGCGTGCATAAATGAAAACCCCTCAATAGTGTTTCTCCCTTCAGAATTTTACATTATCATATTGAATACGTACATGTATATGTACATATCTAAATTTTTATTCACTTGAAGTTTTTTTTTGCATTAGCAGCAGGGAAAACTGCAAAACAGTGAATTTTGTTTTGGATAACTTGTTTTTTTTTTAATATCAAACTGCACATTTTTTTTTATTAAACGTATCTGTTTTAAAATAATTAGATATAAGTATTCGTGATATATTTCTTCTGTCAATTACCCAATTTTTTATCATATAAAAAAATTTTACAAATAAAATTTTCGCTTTTACAGTTTAACGTCCGTTCAATGTGGAAAAAAAAGACATTGTGATGAAGCTTGTATATTTTTGTAAAATTTTAATAACTATTGAAATTTTTAATCAAAGCAATAAATATACAAGAATCGCCATATGTATACTAAGTATTAAAATTCTCACAGGAGAACTACTAATATTAATTTCAGTGCCTCGAAACGGAACTGAACCTGAAACATCAAAATAAGAAAACAAATCCGAGGATCAGTTAATGACTATTTTAGGTAAGTTTCAAATTTTAATTGCAATCATGTTTGCAGATGCTTAAAAATCCAAGTTTTATTTTGTTTAATGACGTCATATATACATGGATCTTTTTGATAATCTTTATTTATCTTCAAATTTTTTAAATTTTCAAGACTCGAAACACTGCGGTTTAAATTTTATTCTTGGGACTCCGTATGTAAAATATTTTATAAAATTAAAATATTTAAACTGTTTTAAGGCATAAAACTAGGTATAAAATAAAAGTAAAAATTCTACACAATTAACATGCACAATGCTCATAGCATGTGAACCTCTCTAAGCATTTTGTATACTTATATTACCCATGCTTACCCATTACAGTTATATTTATAAAACCTTATATGAAAATACAAGTAAAAAACTATAAATGAACTTATGAAATGTTTAAAAAAAAATTTTACTTAACAAAGTGTATTTTTACTGGGCTATAAATAAACAAAATATCGATTTACATAGGTAAAGACATGCTAAATTTATAATATGCCTACATATATATATAAAAAGTACTTAAATATTATACCTGAAAGTGTTATACAGAATACCAAAATAGAAATTGTATTAAGTTTTCTATTCAGTAGACATTTTTATTGAAATTGACACTTTGTTGACATTTTACAATTTCTTTGTTATGCTCATCAAATCTTTTGTCGTTTTAAATGTTTGAGGTAGATATAGTCTTTGTAAACGAACCTTTCCAAAGAACCGCCCAACCGATTAAAATATTTTCTATTCCGGAATGGTTTGGAAAAAAAAAACAAAATTTTGAAAGAATTGGTAGTTAGAAAATTTCAGCAAATTTTTCGACTCCATTTCAATCTTTCTGTATTAAAATTGAGAGTTGTCAAATTTACGGTGTCTTGTTGCAGAAGTCTTGACAAAATGTACAACTATTGTTTCGAGAGATTTTTGGAAATATTTAAATATCATTCTATACTTAGTACAGCTTAACTAATATTTGATAGGTTTTAGTAAATTCAAAAAAAATTGATGAGGAGGATATTTGCAATCATGAATGGGGTTTTAAGGTCTCTGGAAATATTTGACATAAACAAAATTTGAATATAATGTAGTAAAAATAATATGCATCAAGAAAAAGAGCTTAATGAATAAATTTAAAAAAAAACGCACTTCTTTCCTTCTGAAGTCACAGCAACTTGCAACCGGTTAAATAAGAGCTATATAATTGCTGATTCTTGTTTTACAAATTCGCCTAAAGGTATGCAATTTTTATGTTAATTGTATTTATTTCAGTTTAAAAAATCTGATGTGGTCAGCACATAACCGACCGCATTGTATATTGTCTAGTTAAGTGAAAGGGTTACAGAATATTATAAAAATGTCTTTTAAATACTTCTTGCCAGTTAACCAGAACTCAAATATTAAATTTCAAGAAATTCCATAGATATGATGAAAAGGATAAAGATTCCGTAGATATAGTGAAAAATATAAAATCGGCCCGCAAATCAGTTTTCGAGCCCTGATCTTTCCAAAAAAATTTATATGTTCATTGTTTTAATACGAGGAATTCAAATATTAAACTTCAATGAAATCGGTCAATTATATCCCTTTATATACGCAAAAATGTATATTTGGCCCGTAGTAAACGTCCAGTTGCTGATGCCTGATTTCTTCCAAAAGCTAGGAATTTTTGAAAAAATTACAATTAGCATAAAATTCAAAAGATTAAGGTAAAATAAATATTAAATAAATGTAAACGTATAGCTAGCCGGTAAAGTAAATTTATAAAATATTTGGTATATACATAAGTATAAAGATGTCTTACATAAATTTATTAAAAAGTTATATAAAATCATTTTTTTTTAAATAACTTTTTATTAAGTACTACGTAAGGCACCACTGGGCCTTGATTTTAAAAGATTATAAAATAGCCATGTGATTAATTTTTAAAATTCAAAATATCGAAATATAATCAAATTTTTGTTTAATTTTTGAAAAAAATTTTAAGATTTGCCACCCTTTTCGGAATACATAATCTTTTTCTTTCTTTTCTTCTTTCATCTCTTTTCGGAACATCTTTTATCTTTTGGAATTTAATGAGGTTTATGCATAAACAATTGACCAACTGGACTCGATGGTTTTCACTTACGGTAGAAATTTCCAACAATTAATTATTTAGTTAAATATTTTCAAAATTAAAATAATAAGACTAGTTTAGTTAACAACCACATAATTGAAATTATGCGTTTGTATCAAAAAATTTGTACTTTAACTTTAAGTAATTCGTCAATCTCTGCTATCAATTTCCTTAAGCTTAAAAAACACAATCATTGATCTCATTATTATAATTAGACCAGAAATTAAATGTTTTTTCTATTCTACACAACTTTTTTTTAATACTAACTATTGAGATTAAATATATTTTAATTAATGGCAAAAAACTACAATCATTTGTTTCCTATAACAGCAATACACAATATACATATATAAATCTCGTCTATAATTTTCGCCACAATATATAGTACACTTATGTAGTTCTTTTAAAACCCGGAAATTTAAACTGCCAATGTCCCATTGTCTGTTCTCGAAATTAATTTATAGAAAAGCATTACACATGTAGCATTACATATAACAAAATGAAAGAGGAAATATAAACTGTTCTCAAAATAAAAATTGAAAAAGGAAAAGAATTACATTAGGCTTTTCGGTTTGACTTTGAAATTAAACAATATAAACAAAATAGGTAATAAATTTTTCTCTTTTTTATATTTTAAAAAATAAATTATTTAAAGACCTTGTTTTGTGTCTTTTATTATAATACGAGTATAGCAAATTGTACCTAATAAAAGTACTTATTAATTTCACAATGTTCGTCACTCTGTCCAATAAAAGTTTTAGGTAAAAAGTCAAAATTTATTATATGCAAGCAAATAGGTCTAGTTTAACAAATTGTTTATCTAGATTAAAGTTTATACTTAAAGTTCCAAAAATTCCAATTTTCATTTCAAGAACTTTTTATGTTGAAACGAAAGGAAATTTTTAATTCAGCAAAGAATTGCCGCAATTCTTTTTTTTAAAAGAATTAGAGCAAATTGCTATAATATCAAATTACCTTCTCAAATGTAAAGCAACTCGCTCTTATACTTTTAAATGTAAATGCTTTTATTTCTTTCACCTTTTTTTTAATGGTATTTCTTGTACGTGGCGTAACCCAAATGTTTAAAACTACTTCTATACCCTTCTTCAGTTCGATAATTCTCTTGCCAAATTTACAAAAATTTCAATTCTTAACCCAATTTTTTGCATCTAGACAAAAATACTGACACAAAATTTTCCAATGATAATTTAAGATTACATTTCCAAGCTGATTTACCTATCTGTGTAATTATTAAAGTTAACTTGCGTGGAACTTCTTATAAGCTTATTATTTTTAACCAATGTCCTACCTGAAAGTATGCAATTAAATTTGGTAATAAGTTATTAACAGTATTAAAAATTTTTTCTTACGTTTCTGCCTTTCAAGTTTTAAGTACGTGAGTTTTTAACTCAAATCATGGTAATAAAATATCCTCAACAAATCGTACATCTTATCGATTCAATTCTTATAAAAATGATAATTATAAAGATTAGTAAAACATAGTGGTAGTTGTATTTACAGACCAGTTTGTTAATTTTCATTTGTTAATTGATCAATTTTTAATGCATCCGCAAAAGCTTCTTTGTAAAAATGCATTGAAAATAAAAGAAAAAAAAGTTTATTAATTTCTACAAACTGTCAAAATTATTGACTTTTAGAACTTACTTTCAAAAAACAGCGTAAAAAATTACAAAAAAAAATGTAATTTAAGATAACGGTTAAATTCAGCGACTATTTTGTCGTTGTTACATTTATTTATGGCACGTTTCATAGTGTTAAAAGCTTGACATTTTTTTGCGTTTGTAAAATTTTAAAAATTTTAGTGGTTCCGATGCAATAAATTCTTTCAAAGTATAAAAAAGATCAAGAGATATAGGTAAAGAGTTTCTTTTAGAGAAAAATTTTCTCAACAAGGTTTATTTGCGTATAAAATTCTAGCCTTCTTAAAATAGGTTAAAAGTTTTTTTTACAGACGCAAAAAAAGAACGGATCGGGACAGAGTTGAAAATTGTTTGTTCAAGTTTTGTAGGAAATCAACAAGAACATTTCGTTAACTAATCATTTTGCACTTGTTATTCGTAATAATAAAAGGAGGCCGAAACACCAACCTACATAAAGATGTGCGTATATAATTAATAGATATTTTTGCTTTACAAAATCTTCAAACTACAAAAAAAAATTTTACGAAAAAAAAGTTATAAAAATTTGCAAAAGGTGGACATTTGTTAGAAGCAACAAAAATGCTTTTTATAAATTGCTTCAAAAACAAGTACTAAAACTCTTAAATTGTTTGTCATTTTCAATATGCGCTAAATTCAATCACTCGTGAAATTTTTAATACTCATTAATTGAAACAGAAGAAAATTTTTATTTCGAATAAGAAAAATTCATAATTTTGCGCCTAATTTGAAATAAAATCTCTACAAGAATATTATAGAGGTGCCATGTGTGCGCATTCATTCATAACTGCATATGTTAAGTACGCATTATTCACTATTTGCATATGTTCAAATAAAATAGAAAAAAAACTTATAAAAATCACGTGAAAGAAAAACCCCTCAATAGTTCAAAAAAAAAAAAGAAAAAAAAAGACAATTTCTGCAATTTTATTTGAATCGATAATGAATTTTACACAAAAAGAGAAAACGTGGACATTTTTCTCTTGACCTTTGAAAAAACAAATGCGTGTAGTCGTTTGTCATTACAAATGTCATGTAATCTGTTAATATGACAGAATTTATTTGAAAATAGAGGCAAAAAAAAACAAGGTAGACAAATGATCACAAATCTAATTACTCAATAATCGTTTATTTTCCGCATCAAAAATTTCATGTTTGATTATTGAATCGGAATATCAAATACAAGTTTAGAAAAATATTATTATTTAAATTTATTACGCTAGTTTGCCTAAAATAAATTTTATATCTTTGTATAATAATACCACGCATTCGACATTTAATAATTTTATAAAGTCTTACAACGCAATATGAAAGAAGACGCACTTTGTCATATTTAAACAAATAAGAGCGACTTTATTTGGTTTTTAATCATCTTAAGAAACATCTTAAGAAAAGAGTGACAACAGAATTTATTAGGATCGCGGACACGCAATAGTCATCCGAGCCACACTATCACAGAATACATTTCGCAATGAGTATGAAAAAACTTCAAAAAATGTTTATGAATCTAAAATTCTAATAAATTTTTTTACCGACTGCATTGTGTATACAATAAGGTTGGCCATGTGATGGCAACAAATTTTGAATGTCGAGTTTTCGGTGGGAACGCACTTCTCAGTAGTAGGGAGGCAAAATTAAACTATTTTTAGAGACATGTCGGTCTGTCTGCGTGTGCACGCGTGCACGAACCGATGAAATTTTATATGAAAGTTTATTTTGACTATGTCACGGATTGATTAACTTTTGGGAAATATTAGACCTCAGGAACTGGATCTTTAAGAGGGCCTGTTTTACATTTTTGATCATTTTGAAGAAAATATTCAACAAATTTTCATATGTAAGCTTCATCCGCCCGTCCGTGAAACGGACGTCGTGACTATGCTGACGTCCTAACTTTTAAAAGTAATCAGGCGTCAGCAACCGGACGTTTACTACGAGCCAAATATACATTTTTGAGGAAAAAAGAGAAATAATCAACTGATTTCATTGAAATTTTATATTTAAGTTCGAGGCGTTAAAGGAATGAATTAATAAATATTTTGGAAAAATCAGACCTCGGAAACTGATTTGGGAACCAATTTTACATTTTTTACCATATCTGCGGAACGAATTCATTCAATTTCAAGGTTGTTACCAGAAGTTACTAAGGAACTTTTCGTATAATTCGGACGGCACGAAATGAAACTCTGCTAAGAATCAAATTTACATGTTTCTAGGTATGTTAACCAAAAGCTTATTAGTGTTCTTAAAATCGTAAAGAAGTGTTTAAAACGCATCTTTATAATACTCTGGAATACTTTTACTAAACTAGACTAATCGATACTAAACTAATCGGTTGTGCTGATCACATCAGATTTTTTCTTTTGTTTTCTTAAAGTCATTGTTATAGCAACCGTCTGATCGTGTATAAGTTCATTAAAATTATCCATTTAAATTTGTAAAATTATTTCACTATGACATTAATTCCAAATAAAAATTTATTTTAATTTGGAATTGCCTATACATAAAATAGTTAGGCCATTCTCTTTAAATGTACTACAATTTCTAATGCTAAATTTACGAATTTCATTAAAAAATCATGCTCTAAAAATAAATTTTACATAAGTATATGTAACAATGTAATTATGTACATAATTTTTTTTGGTATACATATATAAAACATAAATTTCCTGTAATAAAAAATTATTTTTATAATGCTGTTCATAATTTTACTCCTAATATCAAGAATAATTCTTTACGAATTTAAAAAAGGAAAAAAACATAAGGTACACATAATTATAAATTTATAGAATAGATATGTTTGTATATAAAGTATGTACATATGTACATATAAAGTATAAAATTTCATGATGATTACTTTCATAACAAGAACCCGTATATTAAAAATCTATATACAAATACAAGTTTTTGTTGGTATGTATATTAATTATACATTTCTATACTATTTTCAATATAACATTTCATATTTTACAAAAAAAAAAACAAAAAATTTACATTATCAATTTTAGCTGTAAAAAATAATTTTGTTCCCAAAAAATTTCTTTTCAATTTCCTTTGCCTTAAAAAAAAAATTATTTTCGTGTATTTACGTAAACCAAATTTCTATAATATAAAAAATAGATGAAATTTCACCTGTCTCAATAAACAATCCTATTTATATAAAATCGTTATCCTATATATATATATATATATGTATATATATATATTATATGTATATTATCCTGCCGGATACAGATACAAACATACAAAGTATTAATAATATGAAAATATACGCATGATGGTTCACAACGTTATCACTTGGATATTTTAAAAACGTTTAGGTGTAAAAAAGATCCTATACTCAAGCTCCCGCTATATGAGAGACTCAAAAAAAAAAATATTTTTACACTTCAATACATTTATGAAACAAAAAAGAGAAAAAAAGCAAAATAATTTTTTTAATGGTTTTCTGTAGTATATGAGCTAGTAATCATCTTACATTTTATATTTGTAATTTGTGTTCTATTACCAAACCAATTTTGAAAATTATTTCCTAAAATATTAAAACGTGCATACATACATGCACATATGAATTGAAAACGCAAACAAAATTTCTAAATAAATAATAGCTCATACTTTATTAGCTCATATATGAACACTCATATATGCATATGTACATTAGTATATATTGTATCTAAGTATATAATATATGTATGTACCTTGTAAACTTTTGTTGCAAGGTAATAAGTTTAATAGCTTCCTATCTTAATAAAGGTTGTCAATGAAATTAGGCGGAAATAAATTATTACAGTATTTTGCTGAAAACATAATAAAAAATTTTTATTAATTTTCTTTTTTGTTTTTGTATTTTAACAATATTTTATATCGCTGTAAAACAGAATGAGATTAAATATTAAAAAAGTAAAGATTTTGAAGAGAATTTATGAAACCTTTTATTGACTTTTGAATTCAATTTTAGAAAATATTAAAAAAAACAAGGATATTTGATTCCTGTTAAAAGGAATATTTTTTAGTAACTTAATAAAAAACTCTGAAAAAAGTATATGTGGAAATTCGGAACAATCCGTTAAGTGATATTGTTGATCCCAACACTCATGACATTATATTTTAAATAAAAATCGCTTTCCAGAAAATTTGCATAAAAAAATTTTTATAAACTTATTGGAAATTCTTAATTTGTATGTAAATACTTCTTTAAAAGAATTGTAAATTTAGTCAATATTTAATACAATTTTTTTTCAAACATTTTTCGTATTTAAAAAAGACTCGGATATTTACTATAATAAACTCTTTGCAAAAAATTTGATATAGGTCTTAGCTCTATCGATTTTTAAGTTATCACTAAGCCGACTGTTAATATCACGGACTGTAGGTTAAAATTTCTGTGAGTAAAATTTTGAAAAAATTTAAAAGATATTTAGTAATAGCCACTCCTAATTATCGTGGTGTACAAAGAATTTAAATATTCAAAAAATATATTGTAAGGCACCGAATGGTTCTTTAAGTTTAATCAACGAAAATGGTTTATAACTCATATCTGTTTTGTTTTCGTTTTTTTTATATAGATATGCTTTATTTTGCAATTTAAAAGGTTTAAAAATAAATTATATAAATGTTTTTCTGTAATATTCAACAATAATGAACTGATAACGACAAATAAGAGAATTTTAAATTTTTTTTTAAAACTAACAGGTTTACAATCATACAAAAATGTACCTTCTATCTATGCACATATAAATATATATGTACATTGTAAATAATCTTAATAATTAGAGACTATGTTTAACATAGCCTAAAAGTAGGCAATTTTAAAACGAAAAATTTTTATACTTCATATTGATACAGAAAACGCAAAAGAAATTTCTAACTTTAAATTATGAAAACTCAAAAAAATGTGAAAAAATATCAATATTAACTGCATAAGAGCCTTACTAAATTATTTTGGAAGACATTTTCGTTATATCCTTGCAATTAGAATATTTTGAATGTAAAAATAATTGCATGTGAATAATTTCAACTATCTATAATTTATTTTTTTGAAATATAAAAAAAACATAACCTAATATTTGTAATTTTGTTAAACATTAGCTAAACTTGATGACTCATTGTAAATTTAAAGTGATTGAAATACAAAAGAAATCTAAGACAAAAACACCGAAATTTTATTGCAAGAATAAAATTAGAAGTGACAATAAAAGTTTACAAAAACCAAAAACCATTAAAAAAAAATACTTTTTAGTTATGCATTTGAGAAAAAAATTATGAAAAAAAATTTCTCCCAAAAAATTGAATCCTTTTTTTCTTTTTGAACCCTCCTATTTTAAGTATTTTACAAAATTTTTTCTAAAGCGATTCCACTTTTAGATATGAGTACAACTATACTGCAATATGATTCATATTTGACCTTTTTATATGTACACATGTGTACAGTATATATGTAGTACATACTTGAAAAAATGTAAATTAAATGAAACATACATATATATACATATTATGCGTGTACAAGTGTGCATGTTTATGTATAAGAATTGCTCTATTTATTTTTAAAACATAAAAGTAATAGAAAATTCATATAGATAATGTGTCGCAACGAAAAAATCATAATTCATTTCATTTCCTATGGCACCGAAGTGACCATTTTCATTTAAAAATATACATACATTTATATATAACATATAAATGTATAAAAGATTTTCAAATTTAAACAATACGTCTTTAAAGTTTAAATTTCTAAACATCAATTAAATTTTGTGAACAAATCAAATGAGGAAGAATCAATTTTTAAACTCTATTTTAATTTAGTAATTAAATTGATAACTTAAAATTAAAGAAGAATTGACATTTATTGCTCTTCTCAAAACGGTACTGTAATTTTTTTTAATAATCATAATAAAGTGGTAACACTAACTACCATTTTATCGATTGACAGTTAAAAATTTTTTAATATTTACAGTAAATGTTATACCTGGTTATATTGTAAGTTTGAGTTTACATTAAAAAACAAAAGCTGTTTACATCTGACTAGATGTTACTCATTAAACCTACTGCCTTAATTTGATATTAATTAAGTTGGGACAAACCAAGAAGCAAGGTTTATAAAGAAGCGCCTGTCTGTTTTAAAAGCCGCCCGCGCTATTAATGAAATTAGGGAAAACGATATCGAAAATTTGAAAAAAAAAGCTTGTTTTAGGTTAATTTTAACGGCCATTTTGCCTTTTCCATAATTAATTATGCTGTACCACGATAGAGGAAGCATGTCGCTATTACTCTGTGTTTGCGAAATTTAAAAAATGTTTGTGCTTTCGTTGCAATCAATTGCAAAAAAATGATATTTTGTGGGATTTTAAGGGGTAATAAATTTTAGAGGAGAGGAGATAGGAAAAAATTTTCAAAAATAAATTTTCATTAAAGATCTATTTGGGATTTTATCTCAAAACGAGCAGAACTTTTTTAAACAGATACACGGTCAGACGGACGGACGGATATATTGAAACTAATAAACACTTTTCTTCTTGTTTTTTTTTTAAGTTTTAAAAATAATCAATATTATAAAATTCTACAGATTTCAACCTTTTTAATGACTCAAAATTAGAATAATGATCTTGGGCCAGTATTAACACAATAATTTCTCCTTTAAATTAACGTACACAACCAGAATACATAAATTCTATACTAAAGAACAAAATTGTTTAATAGTAAACATAAAAAGGTAATCGTTACATATCTTCAATTCTTCCTTGAACAATATACAAACAATATTTCTCAAACTACTTATGTATATACGAAGCCAAATATATTTTATATTTGTATATATCATTTACAAAATATTTCGTTGGGATTCTAAAAAATTTACCGAGCCAATTATATTGTCACCATTCCTCGGTACTTAATTCAATTATTTTTATATCAGATTGCATTCATATATCTCAGAATTTTTTGTCACTCTTTTTAATTATTGTTAAAAATTTTCATTTCATTGGAAATGAGCCAGAGCGGAAAAAAAAATGAATAGAAATTAAAAAAAAAACAATTAAACGAATGTTAAGCAAACAAAAAAAAACAAATTTATTTTTTGCATTTTGATTTTTAATTATCAATGAGATAAAAGTGAAATTGAAATTATATTCAATTTTAGTATGAGGGTATGTCTTTAATATGTTGTATATTTATATACATACATATATGTTATAAATTCATAAATTTTAATTCAATAAGAAATTTAAAGAAATTGAAAAATTGAGTTTTGATGTAGAAAAATCCTATTGCGGCAGGAATAATTTTTTAAAACATGATATGAAAAATTTGAACCATTAATTATTTCCAAGAAAAAAAAAAACAAAAAATATAAAGAATTATAGAGTAAGGTTTAAGAAATTTTAGAGTAAATTCCTTTAATGATAAAATTTTATAATTAGAAATAAATTAAAAATAAATACTTATGCATTCAAAAATTTATCAGAATGGTGCGCGGATTTAGAATAAATCTAGTGGATGCATATTAAATATGTATATAAAAAAGATAATCTATACTAAGCCAAAACTCGTTTTTCTAAGAAACCATTTAAGTATTTAGAATGTTATAAAAATTCAAGTTCTTGTTTAAATAATCTTGGGGTTTTATACTCATGGTTGCTCATCAACATTTTGCAAATTTATCAATATCACCAAATTTTTTGAAAAAAATTATATAAAGAAAGAAGTATCTCAGGTTATAAACGTATTTTTTAAAGAACGTAAGGCAAGTCTAAGGCAGAATTTTCAAATTATTTATTAATTAATTATTATTTTCCATGAACTTTCATGAAAGTACACATACAACATGAATGCCATTTTTATAAGCATGCTATTAACTTATACATAATAAGTATGTAAACTTGGCCATATTTAAAACAAAATTTGGAACGTATATATGCAGTTGCGAATTCGCGTTTTATAAAACTAATTTATAAAACATGTATATAATGTATATATGTACGTATATGTGTATTTAAAACTATATTAAACTCAATATATAATTCAATTGTACTTATTATTAAAATTATTCTAATGGAGTTGTTTACTTTTACGTAATATAATACTTCAAATCGCACCCTTTATTCAAACACACATTCATATATTTATATATGTATGTACTTAAGTAATTGGCCTTAATTTTTATTAAGATATAATTTTTTCACATATGTACATAAGTATGTAACTTAAAAGATTTTTCAAAGAAAGGACAAATAATTTAATTCAGAATTATGAACTTTTATTTTTTTTTTTGGAAAAAATTGATTTTTTTATTTAAACCAATCTTACACACATATGCCTTATACATTTATAATAATTGTACATAAAATTTGGTAAAAGAATGCCGCATCAAGGTTTTTTTTATACTCAACATAAATTTTATTGTCTTATAAGAATGAAATTAAAAATTTTTCTCTTTTCCTATTGATTTATGCATTTTTACTAACACCACACACACACATTAAAAATTTTGAATAATACATATATATACAAAATATAGTAAAATATCTACAATATGCAAGCTCACACAATATGTAGGTTATTGTTTTCACTAATGACGTTTTTCTCATAAATAATTTGCTAGCTTCACTATAGTTTTTTTTTATTTTTCTTTTTTTTTTCTTACTCTCCTTAATCTAAAAATCTGAATTGCACGTAAATCATTTAATTGGGTCAAAGGCGTGATATGCAAGCATTATTAAGCTACTTAAAATTTGTTTTTTTTTTGTTCTTTTTTTTCTCTTTTTATAGTTTTTAAAGAACTCGTTGTCATTGAATATTTTCTTATTATTATTTTAATTTTTTGCTTTTTTTTTTTTGAATGACGTAGATTCACACAAGTAGATGCACACATTTTGAATTTTCATAAAGGAAATAAAATTAAAATTCATAATTTTATGTACATAGCTATTTCTATAATACATAAATACATACATATATAATAAAACGACAAAAATCAAACTATACACATAAAATTATATATGTAAATAATATTATATATGTATCTACAAGTCAATTTATGAACATACTCACTTGATAAGTGCAATGAAATAATGTTAGTACAGAATTATATTTTGTTTATTTCAATTAAATTAAAGAAATTTGAAATTTTTTTTTAGAGATCTGCAAAATTTATATACATATATAATATGTATAGAACTATTTTATATTATAACTCCAATTTTCAACAATTTCAATCCAAAATTTGGCAAGTTTGACTTGGTTAGTGTTGATTACTAATTGAAAGCCAAGTAAAGCTCATTTTATTTTTGTTGTAAGAAAAAAAGCAATTGTTAACCTTTAATCCATAATATTTTCATATAGACTGTACAAAATAATCTCAATTAAAGTCAGAAATAAAGAATTATTGCTGGATTTATTTTAGTTTGTAATGTTTTTAAAAAAATTTCAAAAATAATAAATGTTAGTAAAGATTTATTTTAAGCTGAAAGAAAATGAAAATATTTATCAAATCTATTTGAATATACTTTCATTTGTGTAGTTAATTATAAAATATAATCTGTGACCTTATGTTAATAAATTTTTGAGATTATTAAAATATTTAAATTTATTTTGCAATATAACTTTAAAAAAATTGAGTATTTCATTGATACGAACATATATTTAATTTTGAATTATCCGCAGTCGCAGTATATATGTATAGGGTATACAGGACAAAATGATCCATTTTTTAGTTTATAGTACGAAATTCAACATCAATTGCAGATATTCTCTATCATATAATATACCTACAATTATTATACAACTTTAAGTTTCTTTAAATTAGTAACACAAATATGATGCGAAATGTGTTTTTTCTATATCATTTATCGAATTCGATAAAAATAAAGTATAATTTATTAATAATTAAGGTATAATTTATATTTTTTAAATGTTTATAAACATTTTATTTCTAAGTAAGTTTGTATTGATAGCTATCCGAATAATTCTTTTGTTTTTGATATTTTTTTTTGACAAAAACCTTATAAAATATAATGTAATAAAAAAATTTAATAATTCATAATATTTAACAATAATACAAAAAACAGACATAGCTTTATTAATATATATATACGAGTATAATAACAAATAGAAGGATAAAAGTACAATAAATGTTTGTATATTATAATATGTATATAATAAAATATAATTTTATGTAGAATATACATATAAAAATTATAAACGTAAATAAATTGTAAGCTCTGGACAAATATATACATTCTTTTTTTTTGTATATTTTCAAACAAAGCTCTAAAATACCAAGTATTATAAATGAACAATACTGGAAATAAGTGAAAATCAAAAATTTTATAGGACGGCGGCAGAGTGGTGGTTTAAATATTTCGTGTATGTTTTATATATATGCATATGATTATTATGCTATGATAGAGAAAATATTTCAAGGAAACGATAGAAGGTAAAAAAAAATTCGTTTTCTATTTGGGAAATAAAAAAAATTTTTCTATACAATTATATTTTCCTGTTTCTTTTTTTTTTACCAATTATTTTAAGTATTTTCTAATAAGTCCAAATCATATTTTTGATTGCTTTCCATAAAATGTATAAAAAATTCTCGTGAAAATGAAAAGAGAAATAAAAAAGGAAAACAAAATAAATAAAAAAGAAAAATTAATGTGGAAAAGTGGAAAAGTTGAGCTTTAAATATTTTCTTTTAAATGCAATAAAAAACAATTAAATTTTTATATTAAAATAGTAAAAAATAAATTAATTTATTTAGATTAATTTCCACTTTCAGTTTTTATTCTTTTTAATTATATTTTTTTTAAATCAACCTTTCATACTAAATTTGACTCAAACGGAACGATGACAGCAAAATTCTTTCTTTTTTATTATTCTCTGTATGTTTTGTTTTTTTTTTTTGTTGTTTTCGCTCTTTTGTTTTTCATTTTGTTTTTGTTATTATTGCTTTTTACATTCTTATATATTTTATTTTTATCTGCAATGCGACGTCCGATTAGACGTTTTCGTTGTATTTTCAGCTCTACTTTGTACTACTGATAATTTTTTTTCTTTTCATTTTTAATTTTATTTTAATAATTTTTGATATTAATTCAAAGCTTGAACTTAAAAAAACTAAATTTCATATTAAATTAAAAAGAAATTGAATATACAATAGAATATTAAAAAAAAGGGAAAGGAAAGTAAGATTCAGCACTCATTTTTTTAACCAAAAAATCAAATAAAATGCTTTTCAAATTAACTTTTGTTTTTCATTTACGAATTCCAAATTTTTTTTTTGCAATAAAAATATTTTTAAATTCAACAATTTTACTAACTTTATTTTATTAAGCTTAAAAATTTATAAATATTTTGTTATATAAAAAAAATTCATGTACCTACTGATATTAAAAGATTTTCAGATACCAAATTTAATATTTGTCTGAAAATCCTCTATAGAATTTTATATTTTTCTTTTAAAAACCAAATTTGAACTTCTTTGTAAACATTTTTACAAAAAAAAAAAAAACAAAAGAAAAAATTTTGTTTTTTTTTTTTGTTTAATTTTCACATATAGTTTTTATTATTAATTTATTTTTTGTTTTTTTTTTTTATTAGTATCCTAAATGTATTTTATTTATTTTGTGGTTTTAATTTTTACTTTTAATTCAAATATAACTTTACACGACCCGATGAACTTCTCAACTGAAATTGAACAAAAAAATTAGAAATTTTTATTTAGGATTTTTATGAGAAACTTTCTTTGAAAAGTGCTTTTTATAATTGGTGAAATGAAAGCTTTGAAAAATACACAAAAAATTTTTTTATACACTATTTGTAGAATCCTACTAAATATTATCATGTATACACACTTGTATATAATATAGATGTGTAAGAAAAAACCATCCATAAAATGAACATATACATACAAACAAATCCATATATACAAGTAAAATTGGGAAAAAGGATTTTCTCAATATGATTTCTTTCGTGTCGGGAACAAAAGTTTACACAACATAAAAAAATAAATTGTATATGAAGTATTTGTATATACCTCTATTTATGTTTAACGGTAGCTTATAATTTAGAACATATAAATATGTATGTATATGTATATTCGTGTCTATGTTGCATAGAAGTTTTAATACAATTGAAATAAAAATGACAGCTACTTATTTAAAAGTCGCATGCCACATGTGTACTTATTTATTACTATATACATAAATAGATTAATATTATAAAACCGGTTGTTTTATGGCCTATAAATACGAATATAAACATGTATATATTTCAGCCAATTGTACATATACATATGTATTATGCATTATAACTATATTATGTCATATACATATGCGTGTGTAATATTTTCTATATATATACAGAATAATAACATTACATTTTATTTTTGAGTGCAGAATATAACAGTTACATTTTATTGCAAATTCTGTATAGTAGAGAACACGTTATCAATTTAAATATTATGTTTTATTTTTTTAGAATTGAATAGTTAAACTGTTTATTTCTTTTATTAAGATTTTATTGAAATTGATTAGATAGAAATACAAACAATTAATTAAAATCTTACAGTTTTTGAATATCAAAATAAAACATTACGACCTCATTTGAACTATAATAATAAGCAGTTTTCAACAATTTATTGTTTTTCATTGGGAGCTACAATTCTTATCAAAACGATAATACAAATGAGTAACTAACTGTGATTACAAAAAAACCCTTCGCCGTAATGTATGCAATATAAAGTAGACATTTTAAAATGCATATCTATATGCAAATATGCAGATAAAAATGAATACAAAATAAACAAATTTATTGAAAAAATGGTAAAAAAATATAATAGGTTTTCATATTAAATAAAATTGTTAATACAAATCATGTAATTTTCTTGAAAAAAGCTTATATAGATAATAATAAATAAAAGTAAATAAAAAAAAAAGTTGCTAAAATAATATAGACGAAAATCTCAGTTACTCAAAGTCAGACAATGCTCTATAATCAAAAAACCAAGCGTGCATTTTGTTTTACAATTATTTAATATTTGTATTAAATAATGATAACACAAAATATTCCATTTCACAACATCATAAAAGTTTTACGTATAGAATAAATTTTGAGGTACTGGTCATATTATGAGATATATCCTCGTATCGTAATTATAAAACGACAAAAATATTGAAATTTAAAATATGCAGGTTTTTAGAACTTTCTTAAATTATAATTTCTTGAAGAAAAACTGCAGGGTAATAGTAATAGTAGGGTAATAATGTAAAAGGGAAGAATTATTATTTTGCCATTAAACGTATTTCTCACTTGAACCCATTTCTAAAGCATTAAACAACGAAATAACTTGGACTTATTTTGCATCACCACTATCATTATTTGAAGTTTATGATACTACAAAATTGGAAAGATAACTTAAACGTTTTGTCGTTTTTTAACTGCTTTCAAGTATGTACTAAAACATATTTCTAATTAATTATTAAAACAGTTTTTTAAATTTATTAAAACAGTTCTTTGTAAATTCCTACAGAATATTTATTTTAAAATATATTCCATAACAGTCAGAATTGCAAGTTCGATCATTAAGATTTATTATACATGTTAAAGTACATCCATACATAAATACATATGTATTTTAATGGAACGTTAAAGCTTTTCTATGAAATTCCTATACCTTTTAACGCTTAGATACAATCTTAACATAACAAAAATATGACCCACATTTCTTTCAGCCGTGATTACAATACAAAACCGTATTCTTCTTATTCGAAAAGGGAAAAAAATTTTTTTAAGTTAATTTTCTTTTGAACTGCACAATAATTTTTAAAAAGCTTAATGGAAAACTAAAATATCCATTATGCCAAATTTGACAAATAAAAATGCAAATGTTCCAACACTGGTGACACGAAGAAAATAAATTATTGACTCTTAGCGACAGCTCTATTTTAAGTGGTGGAGTAATTTTTTGTTAAAATAGTAATATAATAAAAAAAAAACTTTAAAAAATGTTTGCTATTTGAGATTTCATGTTTATTTTAATTCTTAATTACTATTTATTAGAATAGAATAATTTCCGAGCTAATTCCAATCTGATATGTAAACACTCATCGGGCTTTATCGTATATGTTTACTTTGCTTTAGTTTTCTCGTTTTTTTAAGACATTGACAATAAGTTCTAGCTCATTACGCTATGTTTCACCAGCATGTTTTTTAATAGATTGACATCACTACAAAATTTTTAAAAGCAAAAAGAAACACTTATACGATAATATTGTTTATTCTCATAAGTAAAACAAACATACATTAATAATATGTACTAAATGTGTGATTTTAGAGGGCATCTGATACATAAAACAACTCGAAATTAAAAATTCACATCCCTGAAGTGATGGTAGAATCTGACAGTTAACATTTATGTCATTTAATTTGTTTGTATGTTCATATTCAGCATTCATTAATCATTTCAATTAAATAATATCAATCTGTCATGTGTTATTGAATTCTTAACTTTGTTATGGCTTTTAATCGTCTTTTCTTGGGTGTTCGTCCTTTATTTAACAATGTTAATATAAAACGAAATTTCAGTAATGGTTGGAATTATAAAAATTACAGAAGTAATAAAATCAAAATTTTTTATGCTGTTGGAGGCACCTGTATTTTAGCAGGCTACTGTACAGGAATTCTAAAATCCAAATTTAATGTAGTTCATGCGCTAAATTTGAGAAAAGATAAGGTGAGAGATTTCTATTTGCAACCGCATAAATCAATTGAAATTTCAATAATTTTGATATATATACATGCATAATGTATGAACTTATTTAAATTTTATTTAAATGAATATTCCTGGTTGAAGTTTAGTATATATAGTTTGTGTACCAGGTATGCATTGTATATACACATGTACATAATATGTAATATAATTTATGTATGGATATAATACATATATACATAGGTACTTATTGGAAATAAACTAAGATTTTTCAAAACCACATATTTTATATCCAAATTAACTTAATAAACTACGTACATACATATATGAATATATGCCAATGTATACGCAAAATATGTATATTAAATGAAAAAATTTATTAATTTCTTTTTAACAGGATGAAGAAAAAGTTATTAAACTAACACCTCGGGAGAGACGATTTATTAAATTTGCATCTGTTGAATTTGATGGGCAACTGTACATGACACCACAAGACTTTTTAGACAGTGTAGTTGAACAAGAGCCTCGGCGTAAGTAAAAATATAAGGAAAAGGAGTTTTCTTTTCTCCAGTCACCTTAATTTTTATTACACACACTTCATTTTAGCAAGATTAAAAAGAAGGAGCTTAACCGTAAACGATGTTAATAAAATTAAAGATTACACACCGCAATTGCACCAAGGATCTCAAAACTTATTCAGAAGTTTGCGTGATAAAGGTATTTATTCATTTTTCTTAATTATAATTCAAAATCTAAGTCAGTAAAGAACAAATTTTTCCGCTTATGTCGATTTTTGTTAAAATTACAAAAAATATTTTTTTTCGGTTTTTTTAAAATTTTACAAAAACGAAACATTATTTTTATAGTTCATTTTGCTAGATCTGTTCAGATTTCAAGCCTAAAAAAATTGGAAACCACCTAATTAAACTATAAAAAAATTAATTTAATTGCTTCACGATATTTTATTTGTGAACAAATCTCAGTATTGCGTTTCTTTTAAACAGATTTCTTTGTAACACAGTAAAATTGTACAATGTAATTCTTTGCAAAGAAATATAACTATCTCTACATTCTTTTCTAATAGTACACTTCAAAATATCGTAATAAACTACAAAATGGGAATTTTAATAATCTCTAAATTTTTAAATAAGTAAAACTTCAATATGAGAATAGTAAATTTCAATATAAGATTAACTTAGTTAATTTAAGCTCTTTTAAAAAATCTATAGTTAAAAGCCCAGAAAACTACCTACAAATACCGTTTTAAAACTACCTACCGTTTGAAAAGTGAATGAAAACTGACGTCAACTTGGAAAAACGACTAACATTTTACAACCAATAGCATGCATAGTACGATATCAGAGAAGGTACTGTAGACAATTGAGGAGAAAAGAGATTTCAAAAAATTAGACAATTTCATTAAGATTATTTTGTTGAAATGTTTAAGATTATTTTGTTGAAAAACGGCACTTAATTTTGTTAGCTTAAAAACAAGAATTTTAAGATTTTAATCCCAAAGCAAATTATGTATTTTGTTTACCGATAAAAGCAATTTATATACATATTCATGTGTCCAAAAACACAAGGGAGATCATTAAAGGGAGTAAGATACACAACTATATCTGCGGGTTCAAAACATGCTATTGTCATAGGCTACATAAGTACTGTGAGATTAATCATTACGAAATAAAGAATTCGATCAATAAACATCGTGTTTCTTCATGAGAATCATGAAGAGAAGTTTTTGTTTTCGTCAAACAATTTTTAGACATGGTGAATCAGGTGTTGTAATTGAGCGCACCTTGTTATAAAAATTCTGCTGGAGCAGGACAACCATATACTCAGATTTGACCTTATAGTGCAATGCTTAACCCCATTGAGAATGTTTGTTATGTTGAAAAGAGCTACGAGACCCCAAAAAAATTATAAAGAATTCTTAACAACAGAGACGGTTCATCCATTAGAAAACAGAGAGTCCTTACCTTAGAAAGTCTTTTCTGAGTTCTTAACTTAGGAAATATGTTATATTAATATGTATTATTAATATTAGTTTAAATAAAAAATCAAATATTAAGATTTATTATTTTCATATTAAAGCTTACTATTTTCAATATGAAGTTTGCTAATCTTATTTTGAAACTAAAATGGTATTTTAGAAATATATGTAGTATGTTTTACAAAATTTATTGAACATCCTAGGTGTAAACATTTTTATTGTTATACTTTTAAGGAATAAAAGATTTATACTTAATAAATGTATATAAATTTAAAAATACAAATGATACTTCATATAAAAAAATATCAGGCTTGTAGCTATAAAAATAATTACATAGTTACATTTTTATATTTGGCATGGAAAATAAATAATTATTATTTACAGGAATTATATCTTATACGGAGTACCTGTTTTTGCTTTCGATTTTAACTAGTAAGTACAAATATTTTTATTAAATGTGTTTTTCATTGCATTATTCCTTGAATTATTTTTAATGTATGTACAAAATATGTATATACATATATAAGATTTTAATTTTAAATATATTTTAAGTTTTAAGGCAAAGTTCCGTTATAAAAGAAATTTTGCTATAGCTTGAATGGTGAGCTTCGAACTATAGGAGTAGCATTAAGTATTTTTGTTTTTTACTTAAATATTAGTCGTTAAAAGTATATAAAATTGAACACGAATTAATTTATAAGAGAAAGAATAAAAAAGTATTAAAATTTCAGAGCCTCATTCTGGATTTCGTATCGCATTCAATATGTTTGATACAGATGGGAATCAACGCGTAGATAAAACAGAGTTCTTAGTTGTAAGTACAGAATTACTGCCAAATATGTACTTATGAATAACAAGGTCATTATTTTAAAAACAGATGCCATTTCAAAATCTCAATCATTCGCTTTCACATCATTTTTTAATTTTCAAAGCTTTTTCTTTATTTTATTTTTATTTATTTATTTTACTATTTTTGGTTTCGTAGATTCGAAGAATATTGGGAGGATCCATGAAATACCATGATATAGATGAGGCTACTCGTAAAGTTGTGAGGATTTTTATTTATTTGTATTTTTTTTTTCTGTACCAAAGATTTACCACCCACTGAAATTTTTTGCTAAAGTCATTATTGCAAAAAGTTTTTAAAAACTATACATTTTATTTAAAAATGATTATTCCTTAATATTAAACGCAAAGTTGGTGTCAAGCGAATTTTATTTATATAGGAAGAGACATTTGACATTCTGGTTTCAAGTTATTCTTTATTTTTTTTTTATTATTTCGATTTAGCAGACAGAAAAAACTATTGCTTTACAAAAAAAAACAATACGTACTTGCAAATGTTTTTTCATTATTAATTTATGAAAACTTGGTTTAAGAAAAATATTTTTGATAGATTTTTAGCGCAGTTTCACATTAATGTTAATTTTATAGCTCTTTAACTTATTATCAACTGATGAGCAAGCTAGAAACGTAAGAAAAATTGCAGCTAAGGAAAGAGGTTTTGTAAGTTGCTTAATATTATGACTATAGAACTTTGTGTTCCCGATTAATCTTTGTTAAATAATAAAAATAACATTTAGTTTGGGTTTATGTCTTTAAAATATGCTAATAAAAAAGTACTTACCTTGTCCGTTTTTTAGAGTTGTTTAATGGCGAAATTTTATTTTTTTTCATATAGCGTTTTAGATTACATTGCGAAAATATTAACTTTTTAATATTTTATATTTTGTTAATGAAACATATTATGTTTGAAAATCCTGTTCAGAACTATTTCAAATTTTATCCATAAACAAAATTCTAAAAAATTTTTGAAGTTTTAATTTTAATACATCTCTACAAAAATTCTTATGAATAAATTACACCATAAATAAAATCTTCGAATTTTTCACAAAGCTTAAATTTACGCGAAGGGTACCTTAGTCAAAAACAAGTTTCTTGAAGCTTTCTGGTCTTGTATATGTATATTTAAATAATGATTAATTTAACAAATACCAATTTCAAAAAGTAGAAATCTTATTCGAATGAACTATGTTCAGATAACCACATCGGAATGAAGCTCACATTTCATGGTGTTTGTATAATGTTTTAGCTATAATTTAAAAATCCACATATTAATATATGTGATCCACATATAAATATATAATAATATACTATTATTCTTTTGTATTTTCTCAAAATTTAGTATGTAAATTGTGAACATGAATATGATCTGAAATTATTTAAATTAGTAGTTTTTCTTTGGTATTTTATTTCTATCATATTTAATGATAATTATTGATAGATTTTAACAAACTGTGCAAGAAAAATTTAATAAAAACTAATTTAGTACTGTGTAGATGTAGTGATTTTATTAATCAAATAAATAATAAAGAGTTGTGTATAAGATATTTAACAGTCAGCGTAACGTTTATTTTATTCAATTATGAACATAGTTGGAAAATATTCGTGTGTTTTGGTTTGTTTTTATCAGTTTTTTAATGTTTTATGAGTTGAATTTTTTAATTTTGTTAATTTAATTTATTTATTTGAATATTGATTTGCTATTTACATATATAACTACTCTTAAAATTCATCAACAAAGTAAAGAATTATTGAAAATGTGCTTTTTATTTATAAAGTTTTTATATAAATGATCACAGCTCTAGTTCACGTTATCAGATTGATAATGTGAACTAAAGCAAATTGATTTGCGTTTGAAAACCTGTTTAGGATTTTTTAATATGATTAAAATATTATCGAAAAACTAACTAAACTTATTTTTATTTCGAAATTCTTCATAAAAGCAAATTTTAAATTAATAAAATGTTTATAATAAGCTTTTGAAAGTCATTAAAAAAAAACCTTATCAGCTGATAGGTTTTAGTAATGAATTAAATAAAAACCATGAGGCTACATTGTGCATTGCAATTTTTTATATTACGTAATATGATGACTAATTACATACATACATACATACATATCCCGAAACCATATTCAATTTCTTTTAAAATTGTAATTGATTGTTAAAAAATTATTGTCAAAATTTTTCCATAAATCTTATTTTAAAAGCAGTATACAGAATATTTCTTTCGAGTATGTTAAGTGATTTAAATAAAAATTAATTTTTCTAAATAATAAAGAAGTGTATTAAGAATGCTATTTAAAATAAACTAATATTTTGCTAATCTAAAATATTTATTTGTTTCTTAAGTAACTTAAGATGTATTTTTAAAAAAATAATTTAAATTCTAAACATTACGAAGGGGATATTCTTAATGTAGTCCTTGGTTTTCAACACATTCTAATTAAAAGTGTTATTATAATTTAAATGTAAATTCTGCATTAAAATATTAATTAATTAATGTTTTTCAAATAAATAAACTCAAATTATCTTTAAATCAGATGGAAAAGATTTTTAGTGGAGCCTGGAAAGATCGCCACGGTGAAACAGAAGAATCGGGAGAAAATGGCGAGGTATGTTAAATTAAATACCTAAAATTATCTAACGTATATTTAATAAAAAAAACTAAATGCAAGTGAAATGTGAACGTCAATATTTATTCAGTTAAGAGAGTACAATAGTTTAAGCAAATAAGATGAACAAATAAAAAACATAAATGTACATGCATATAAAAATACAATTCATAAATTTAAATTATTAAATAATAATAATAATAATAATAATTATCATATTATTATTTCATCGGAATTTATTCAGCGTAAAGAAATTGTAGAGGACAACGAAGGATTGCAACGAAAACATGTTGTCAACACAACTCTTCAAGTACATTTTTTTGGAAAGAAAGGTTCAAAAGATCTTTATTACGAGGGATTTCATAAATTCATGGATAATCTACAAACTGAAGTCCTAGAATTAGAATTTAGTGAATTTGCAAAAGGAAAACAATCTATAACTGAAGTTGATTTTGCAAAAATATTATTACGTTACACTTATTTAGACACTGATGAATACGACATGTATTTAGATAGGCTCTTAGACAGAGTTAAAGATGAAAAAGGAATTACATTTAACGAATTCAGAGATTTTTGCCGTTTTCTAAATAATTTGGAAGATTTTGCTATTGCTATGAGAATGTATACTTTAGCTGATCGATCTATATCTAAAGGTATAATTAATCTTTGTAGTTATTATGAAGGATAACGTATAATCAATTGAAATATTCGTATCATAACTAGATTCAAAAATCAATTAAAACTAACAAAGGTTTGTTAGTTAACTAACTAAGATGTACTACTTAAAATTTAATTAAGAAATAAAAAAAAAATGCAATAAAAAAGAAGTTGAATTAGAAAGCAACGTTCATAATAGAAAATGATTTGCTTCATTCTTTATTAATGAAACGTTTAAAATTCTCAATTTTCAATATCAAGAAAATTCTGACTAATTTTAACTCTTATTATAACAGAAAAAAATAAAAAAGTAAAGTCACTTTTTTAATCAAAATTCATTATTTTAAATTATACGTAATAATAAAAGTTATATTAAGTATTACTTAAAGGGTAATGATTATACTGAAATCCTTGTTTTAAGCTTCTTGAATAAAAACAAAAAGTATTTTTTTAGATGAATTTTCTCGGGCTGTCAAAATCTGCACAGGTTATACGCTTACTCCTCATTTGATAGAAACTGTGTTCGCCATTTTCGATGAGGATGGTGATGGTTTGCTTTCATATAAAGAATTCATTGCAATTATGAAGGATCGTCTACATCGAGGTTTTAAGGTAATACCATTATAACGAATTTAATGCTTAAATTGATTCTTTAGTTAATCAATTCTCAAATGATATTCCTAAATTTTCTTTTTATTTATATTTCTTTCATATTTTCTATATGTCATAAATAGATTTACATAAATCTTCAAACATCGAAGACAGAATATGCTGATATTTACAGATGTATCTTACCTAAGATATAGATTTTTTTCCCCTTTAATAATTTCCATTTAAGTCCTATATCTTTGATCTTGATTACAGTTTAGTATTATTATTTTTACACTTTAATTATCAATACTGACATTTATAAACCAAAAAAAATCCTTTTGTCATTTGGCAATATACAGCTTAATTGCCAGAACAAAATTTTCTGGTCCCATCAGGTATTATTTAAAAAAAATTATTTAAACTCGATTCGGTAAAATTTAAACTATTTTGCACGAAAACTGTGCTATTAATGACTAAGAAATAATTTTCTGATTATCTCAATCCATCTGAAACTGGCAACAAATAAACAAAAATTTTTAAATCTAAAAAAAAAAAATCTATTTTTTATTTAAAAAATAAATCACATAACTAAATATTTTGTTTTTTTTTTAATTTATGTAACACAATACTTTTTCCATCTTCTAAGATTTCGGGAAAATTAACTACATATATGATTATTAATAATTGAATTATATTTTTAGTGCAAAATAATTTATTAAAGTTCTTTTCATTTCCAGTCTGTAACTAAATCTGAAGGTTGGCCAGCTTTTAAAACTTGTTTAAGAAACGAAATGCGTCAAGGTGGAAAAGTTTAAAATGTGATTTTCTATAGCACAAAAAAAAAAACATTTTAAAGCACAAATTTATAAAGCAGAAACCAAATGAAAGTTTTACGTCAGCATAAATTACAACATTTGTCAACTTATCAAAGCTTAAAAAGTCTATTTATTATAATATATTTAATTGAAGTAATTTTTAAAGTTTGCCAAAGTATTTATATAACTAACATAAATAATATGTAAATTTGTAATATAATTTTTTTTTAAATAACATTTATTTGTTCCTTAAAATGTTTGTTGTTGTAAACTAACTAAACTATTAATAATACTATATAATATCTGTGTTAAGTTTTAAAAATAATAATTTTGTTAATTTATTTATATAATGTTTTAGTTAAATTTACATTATATTGTACTTGATTGTACGTTTATTAAAAAGTATTTGTTGTAAACTTGATATTTATTGTTATAAACAAAGCAATTAAAATATTTATTTGATTTTCTCAAAAGTTAAAAATCAAATAGCTATTTTGTTTTTTCATTTCTTGCATAATCTTTTTCTTTTTAGATAATTATTACCTTATTTTCTTCTATCTTAATTTTATCAGCTGGAACATGGATGTTTGCAGTTCGTGTAAACAATATGGGTAATTTATAAAGTCGCAAATGAATGAAAACTAAGCAAATAGATTTTCGCAAATGAAATAGCAAGAATTCCAAACACGGTGTACCTGAACTTACATCATATTGCATATTATCACAGTGTTCCTTTCTTCAACGTTTCTTTTTTCAATCTTATAATTTAAAATGCAAAACAAAAAATAAAATTTTGCTAAAAATTTGACCAATTCAGTAAAAAAATCCAACTTCGTCGGTGTATTTTAAATTGCAATACATTTACCGAAATCTGAATCTATAGAACAAAATCAACTTCGACAAAATGCGTTTGTAGTACACAAAATATGCATACATACATAACATATGTATAAATGCGTACATACATATGTATATATATTACCTCAAATAAAGTGTCTTTTTCGAATTAAATGGATTTTTTTTTCATTTCTCGGGAAATCAAGTAAAATTAATTAAATATAGTTTTAAAAAAGAAAAATTTTAGTGAATATTATTTTGTTAAATTAAAAATTTTTAATATTTCTTTCGGAAAAATAAATATTAAAATAATAATCATTATTAAAAAATTTAGTGAACTGATTATATCGCGATTTTGAACCAATTTATCTCAAATAATGAGATTTTTCAATGTTTAAATGAGTTTTAAAAAAAAAACTTGCTCCATGAGAAAAAAAAGTTGAAATCTAACTACATACCAACCAAACTTTTAGACGGATGTAAACAGTTCAACTGTTTTGTTACAAAATTAAAAACTTTTTCTGCTAGCTTTTGAATGCTATAGTTGAAATTTTAGAATAAGATAATGCAAATATGAATTCCTTCAATTTAATAAACAATACCACAAAATTTAAAATACATAATCAGAAATTTTGTTCGCAACTCTGAAAATCTGAAAAGTTAGAATGGTCGTAATTGATATGTTAATTACGAATTACTAAAATCCTGCTCCGAACATTCGTAATAGAAGAATGATACTGCCATTGGTGATTCATAATATCTACGAAAGAAATTCGTTTTCTACAAGTGGAATTCATGATAGGGCTGAATATATTTTTACGTATTGAAGGCCTTACTATCTGAACTTGCTGAAAATTAACATTATGGCATTATAGATCTTAATTGTAAGCTTGACTAAAACTATTATTTTTCAAGCTGGAAAAAATGCAAGTACCAAAACTTATTCAATGCCTTTTAGGTGGTTGAAAAGATTAGCCTTTTTTTCTGAAATATAAATATACAACCATGAAATTGAATATTTTTTAAAAAATATTTTCTTACAATAATTTTTATTATATTTAAAAAGAGTAGTACATACATAATATTTGGTTTAGTTTAGTAAAAATTTTTATTAAAATTAGAAAATTATTTTAATTATTTTTGAATTACCCTATTTACAAATGAAAACTATACAACTAATATTACTTACTTAAAATTACTTTTTATATATTCACATATATCTTACACAATCTTTTTACATTAGACGTTTACGTAATATTCACAATATGTTGATATCACAAATACAATAAAATATTTTTATATACAAATTTGTACTAATCATAAACTAAAAAACCAATGAAAAAATCTGTCTAATGGTCCCTAAACCGGAAATATAATTTTTAATTAACTTAGCACGACTAAATTTAAAAATAGTAAATTAAGATAAAAACAAATAAATCAATTTATATATCATTCAATATACGCACTCGGCTTATATTTTGACTATTGTTTTTTCAGGAAATTAAGTAAATTATATAACCGGGCTATAGGTGAACTTTGACAGTGGAGCTACCTTTTTATAAAGATGCCCTGCGTGAATATTTCGACAATTATAATACATATATTTATAAATTTAAAATTTATTTATTTGGAAAGTTCAGAGATAAAATGCTTTTTTGTTAATAATCAAAAAATTATGACATAAAAATTTAACAAAGAGTGGTATAGAGTAACAATATTTTGGTTATAGTTTCATATATTGTATTTCAACTGATAAATGCAACTACGTTTGCAATCATGCGATTTTTAATCTGCGTAGTTATACGATTTATTACTTTGTAATCTGCATTATTTTTTTTCTTTCTTATACAAGTAGAGTTGTATGTGTACATTAGTGCCTAGTTCTTCATAACAAACTTTGGGCTGTCAAAGGCTTCTAATAAAAACAGACAAACAATTAAAATTTTAATTTTGAATAAATTAAAATAAAAACAAGACTTTTTGAATCAAGACCAATAAGAGAAAGAGGATTTAAGTAATAAGAGAAAGATCAAGAGCGAAAGTAAGTTCTAAAATATTTTTACTGTACTTCACTTTTGAAAATTACATGCTGTTTTATAAATTGTTTATTTTTGGTAATTACGTATAAAAAAGGTTAGATTTTTTTTTACTTTACATATCAATTATGTGCAGGAAACATTTTTGAACAATGTATAACAAATTTAATGCAATACTATGCAAAGCTCATGTTTATGGGCGCATTTTCGAAGCCTTAATATATATTTTTTAATGAACTTTATTTGCCGGTATCAACAGTAATTTTAATCTTAAACTTATCGTAATATGAGCACACATACACTCACTAAATTCTATATGATGTATAGAGCATAATCGATCATTTAATATATAACGAAGTAAGAGGAAAAAAGCGAATAAGAAAATTGAATTTCAAAATTAGATTCATAATGGAAAAAAAGATAAACCTTTTTAAATTTAGTAATATTATCACTTCATTTTATATTAAAATTGTTATATTAAAAATAAATTGTGTGAGCTGAAGCACAAACTACTTTTCAGCAAATTATTTATCATTATCTATGAATAGAAAAACCTTCAAATGAAAAATTAATTTTTATAACGGAAGGTTGGGTCCGTTTTCTACAGCCTATATGATAAAAACTCCATACTGAATTCTCACAAAATTAAACGAAAGTTTCACACAATATTTCTCAAATTTTCTTTATAAAAAATACCTTATTTAAAATCAGTAATCTAATATCATTTTTTAAAGGTTTTTGTTTCAGTTTTGTATGTTTTCGATGTTTTTACTTTCCTCGCATGTGTCAATGTTTGATTTTATTGCATTTTGATTAATTTTAGAGTTTTTTTGTCCATTTTTATATTTTTTTGCAAAATTCCTTTTATTATTTCTATTAAGACCACGTGTGGGACATATCGCATTAGAATAAAATTTATTATTACTTGCTAATAAGAAGAAATCATTATCAGTTTTTTGATTGAAATAAGAAGGCTTTGAAAATGAAAATTTATGATTGTAATAGCACCTAAAGAGATTTTCATTAGAACAGAAACTTAAAGCGTGATAAGCATGTTGCAACAGATATGGAAATTTAGAAATCCAATATTTTGTAAATTCTTTCGGTAAACTTCCAAGCATTTGCTGAGCTTCAGGAGAAAGTTCATGATAATGATGTTTCTAAAATAAGATTTAAAAAACGGAAGAATTTAATATTTAATTATTTTTAGTTTATATGTAAATATATGTACATACATAAATATACATATGTATATGTGTATGTATGCCTTAAAAATCACTACCTTGTTTCTCAAAGCACGTAATAAGTCTCGTACGCTAACGCCAATATAACCTCGATATTTTCTTAAATCATTTATTATTTCTGGTTCTAAATACAAACTCCAATCGTTGTTAACAATCATGCAACCATTTTTTTCTAAATAACAAAGTGGTTCTACATCTACTGTAAGTTTCTCTACTCTGTCGCTAACATCTTGCAAGAATATCAAAATTTTTTCTTCACTCCAAAACAAAGGATGAGCATGTACTGCTTCAGCATCAGGCCTTTTTTCTGATTCATGCTGTATCATATCTTCAATAAGCTGCTCTGCTAAGATCTATATACCAAAAAATTTCGATGAGATTAATTAAAGATGAAAAAACAATATATGTACCAATTTGCTTTTTTCCAAGTTTTCACAGTTTTTGTTTTGTAATTCACACAAATTGTATTCGTTTGCTAGAATATTAGCCTGCCTTTTAAGTGTATCACCAAACAGGTGGTAACCTCTGGTTAAAACATAATAAAATACGCAGCCAAGCGAGAAAATATCCACCGCTGTTGTCTGAAAATTTAGTTAACACAATAAAAACTTTAATGCAATAAAATATTTGAAATTTTTACAGTTCTTTTTCCCAAAATCATTTCTGGTGCTATCCAACCTTCAGTTCCTGTTATACCTGATCGGCGCGAAAAACTTTTACTGTCATGATTCAACTTCTTACATAAGCCAAAATCAGAAATCATTGCCCGTACCATATTATTTGAGTCAGGAAATGATAGTAATACATTTTGAGGCTTTATATCTCGGTGTACTAAGATACAAGAATTTATTAAATCGCATTTGTGCATTTAATTAAGATCTTACCTATATTTAAAGAATGCAAGTGAGATAACCCAGATGTGGCTTGTTTTAATATATCCCACAAATCGATAACAGAACACAATTCATGACAACGGGAGCCTTCACTAATATCTTGCAATGTGGCAGCGCATAGTTCTAAAGCAATGTACCGGAATTGTCGATCTTGTTCAGTACAAAAGTATCTTATTACATTCTCGTGCGTATCACTTTCTCTCAACAGAGCAACTTCCCTGTCAGCAAAAGTAAAACATTCAGGAAGAAGTCTTTTGACTGCAACATTACGTTTCTCAAATGTTCCCCGAAAAACAAAAGTTCCTTCACATCCTTTGCCTAAAATTTTTTCCGGATCAAAAATTATTTTACCAACTCGAACTTGTCCATCCCCTAGTTCTTCCAAGGCTTTATAACTGAAAGGATGTTTACTACTTTTTCTAAAGCTAGAAGATTGCGAGCCACTCAAATATGTAAAATATACTTGCCGAGATGAGCAGCCAGCATACCACATTAAAGTTATACTCAGAAGAATTACTATTAACAATAATTGATAAACATTGTCATTACGTGAGTAAGGTAACCAAGCCTTGGCATCATATAAAAATTTTGTTATATGACTTGAATTGGAGAGTGCATTGTTGCTGTGATTAAAATAAAAACAACTATTTTCTGCTGCTTTGACAAAATCTTTGTTAAATTCTATTTGCTGAAAATTTGAGGAAACCTCCTTGCTATTATGCACTGAATCGTCAACAGTAACTAATAAGGAATTATAATTATAATTATTTTGCATTGTTATAGATAAAAAATTATGATTCATTGAATAATATGTAAAAAGATTGCTAAAAATTAAATTTCTTTAATATTGTTATAGAAATAAATAAATAAAACATATTGTCTTTTAAAAGTACAACAAAAATTTATAATGTACGTATAAAACAAATGGAAATCAAGCTTCTGTAGAGTAAGGATTTTATTGGTGTTAGCATTAGCTTTTAAAATTAAAAATGGCCTTTGCCCAAAGAATTTATTTGATACAATTTTATAGTGACATTCTTAGTTCTCCTTTGATTTATTTATAGACAAAATAATTATAAAACAAACTCCGCTCAGAACAAGCTGCGATAAATTGGTTTAAATTTTTTTAATGAAATGTTGAGCTTTAGAAAATTTAAAATATATTTTAGAAAATATTGGAAGTAAGATTAGATCCAAAAACTACCACGAATTGAAATAAGCTATCGCGTTATTTAATTACCCAATTTTTAATATTTACTTTGTTTTATAATTAATTTTTATTGTTTTGAGAAATTTTTATGTAAAAAAATATTAACGAATTCTGTTATGCATATTTTTTGCCATAAATCTGGATGGTTATTAAAATGAAATAATAGTAAAATTAACGATAAAATAAATCAAATAAGTTCAAAATTAAATTAGTTCAATATTAAATTATATAAAAAAAATAATTTTTAAAGAGTTTTTCATTTACCCTTCGAATGTATATCGTAGTGTCCTAAAATGGAGTAATCTGTAATATAGATGCTGTTTGGTTTAACGCGATCATCCTTTTTATCTGGTCCTTCAAGCAATTTTATGTTTGTTACCGATGTCAATCGGGCTGTATCTTCGTCGACTAATGATGGAAGAGCATAGAAACCATGAGAATGCTCTCCAATATAAATGGATTGTCTAAAAAGAAAACGTTATTTTAATTTAACTAATTTTTTGTTTTAACAATAAATTTATCAAACTAACGATAATTTTATTTCATTAATTGTATCATCCCTGGCATCTTGAACAATGCTCTCTAAGACATTATCTGCAACAGTTGTAAAAGGCACGCTCAATAATCCTTCTTTTCCAAGCAAATATGCTGAAATAATGGGACTACCTAAATCTTTTTTCCATAATAAGCTTCCTTGTTTATTTAAAGTAGCTACAACACCCGAAGAAGAAGCTGTTAAATGAATATATCCATAATCACTTGAAGATTCTGGTGCCATGACATGTGATAAATAATCATAAAACGTTATATTCCAAGGTTTCAAGTTTTTATTTTTTGATAAACTATCTAACATCATTACAGTATACTGCGTTCTACCTAAATAAACGGAACATGATGTTGTGCATCCTATTTTACCATACTCTAGTTTTTCAATATCTTCATCTTTATGACTGAAGCCCATTACTTTTTCGCGATCACCAGTTTTAGGGTCTACCAAATACCATGAATCACTTTTCTTTCCAGAATACAAAATACCATCCGAAGAACGACATGGGGCATTTGCAACAAGCTGTGGTACAGTAAAAGGCAGTTTTTTTAAATTTCCCAACATATCCAACTGGTATAAACTTCCATCTTTTGGATTTGGTAATATTCGTGGCAATGGAGAATGAGATTCACGCTCTGCTTTGATTGCCGGTTCTGCAAATTAAAATTTTTTTCAATTTCGTAAAAAATATATACATATGTATGTATTTATGTTGTATGTCTGTTAAGAATACAAATTAAAATTTTGTACAAAAATTAAATTAGAGATAAAAGTAAAAAAACATTATATTTCAAAATTTCCTTTTAATATTTAATTTTTTTTCATTATTGGAAATTTTAAAATACAAAAGCTTAAGACTTTTTTAAAAAAAAGAAGTTATGGCCTTTATCAAATTGATGTAGGTAATAATTAATAGCAACTTAAATTTTTTGTTGTAGCAAGGCTAATGTCCAAAAACCTTTTATGTAGCTAATTTTTTTTCACATTATGCATGTATCGTAAGTACTTTTTTATGTCTTTCGAATTGTGCAGCATTATACAAAACCTTATAACATAAAGAAAAATTATATACCTACATATATGGAGCGGACTTTGATGATTATTAATTGAAATATGTTCATCATTTTATTTTATTTGACGATATAAAACCTTACTTTTTAAGCTTTATAAAAATAATAAAAAAACGTACATAGGTACATATACATATGTACCTACCAATACGAAAAACAATTATCTTCTCGTTAAAACTGAAATAAATTTAAATAAATCGTCTAAAGTGCAACAAAATATTGTCCAAAATCTACGTAGTAATTTGTGAATTTTACAAGTTTAAAAATTGTGTTTGTAGTCTAAATAAGATTCAAATCTTTTACCTAACATTTACAGTATGGCATATCTAGCGTCTTGTATGGTATTCGTATATGTGTCTCATTTGACCGTTTTCAGATTTTTGCTAGAACAAGCCATTATTTTCCTAATTTTAAAATTATCGTTTTTCATTAGAAAATAATTTTTTTTCGTAAACCAATCTCATTTTCATAACATTTTCTGTTTTTTAAATAGTGTGCAACAAATAATAATTTCTCACAAAAATAACCTGAGTCACCAAATAACCTGAGTTATCAAAGATGCATAGGATGAATGTCCAAGTTTTCTGATCGGTTACAAAATAGATAACGAAATTTTATATACATTTGTTTAAAACTTTTTACATGTACTTTCAAGTGTAATAAACAGAACAAATTTTGAAAGTGTCGTTTTTGATATCGCCCATAAAAGTAAATTGTGGGCGTTATGCCACGCTTTAAGAAATTGTAACTACTTTATAACATCAATTTCATGTTACAAAATTTTTTTTTTGTTTTTTTAATAAACAAGAATCGTTTCTATTTAAAACTAAGAATTTATCTTAAATGAAAATAAATGTAAACTTACCATCCTCTATTGACCATTTTATTTCGCTTGTTATTGAATCGATAGCTATTAATCCGCCTCCCAATGTTGAAAACACTAGCAGTGTTATATCATCTCTAGCAAGAGCTGTACAATCCTAACAAGATAAACATAATTTTGAAACCTTAAGGATATGATCTTAAAGTTCTTTTAGAATTTTACCTTCGTGGATTGTTCCACAGAAAATCCTATTGAATCCAAAGGAATTGAAAATCGCCAATAAATAGCAAAAAAAATAAAAAATACGATATTCTTCATATTATCTCTTTCAAATTCATTTACAAATTTTTATAATTATATTTTTTATTATATTACACTTTATTGCATTAATATTACGAAATTTTCTTAAAAAACTAAACAACATAGCTTTCTTTATTTTTATTCAATCTTTTGACAGCTTTTCAGCCAACCAGATTTTTGTTTTATCACAGTTTGTCTTCAAAAAATGGTACTGCCATATAAATAAAATTTTAATATTTAGCTCATGAATTTTTGTCATTAAATTAGTGTAATAAGATTAGGTGTCGTTGTATTATTATTTACTAACAAATATATTTCAATAAAGAAGAACAGAACAAACGTGGTTATTGTAAAAAAAATTAATAAGTCTTTCACGTGAGAAAATTCAATTTTATTCCAGTTATCTTATTAAAAATAATAAGCTTTGTTTTTTTCCATTTTCCACTAAAAATTATTAAACATCGACCTATTCAAAGATACATATGACCAAAGAATTAGAAATATTAAAGAAGGCGAAGGAGTATCTTAAAAATTTGTCTCTTTCTTTGTTCTAAGAATTTTCAAAGTAGTAACAGGAGCGTACATATTTATTTTATTTTATTTAGGGCCTGATCGTCTATCGCACTATTTTACTCTATGTGACGCACGATCACATAAATTAAAAAAAAATGTTTTCAAAATTTTAAACCATTGCTAAGTAGCACTTTTTTATATAAACAGTAAACTTAAACAGTTGAATAAATTATGTATGTACAAAAAAATAGTTTTCAAGGAAGAAATTTTTTTTAAATTTAAGTAGGCGTAAGATTTTAAACCGTTGCTAGCTAGCACTTTATTCTGACTTGAATACATTGTTGAATAAATTATATGTACATATTTCAGTACATATTTCTTTTCGAAAGTGTAAAGTTTAAAAGAAAGCGTTCTTCAATCATAAATCACTGTTATATAAGATGATACAGAATGAACTTTTTAATTTTTGTTATTGCTTTTCAAATTACATATATGAACATTTTTAACTATTTTTTCTTGTTTTTCAAATAAAAATGAACTTTTTTTAAATTTTTGTTTGTTAGTTTATTCATAATAATAACACAAGTGATTATACAAAAATAAATAACATGGTTTCATTATTTCCTTTTGAGGAATATTTCCTGAATGGTCCATTGATATCATACCTATTGCGGATTTGTAAAATATGTATATCTCTAATTTTCAATATTAAAATAATGTGGATTCGGTTTGCACGATTTTCGATTTACACGGTAGTTTTGAGGAACCAATCTACCGTGCAAATCGAGGGTTGGGTGTAATTATTATATGTTTGATCATGTAATTTTAGAGCGAGAAGAATTATTTGGTATTGCGTATCTTGTTTTTTTTCTAAAATGTCGATAATTTGAGAAAAAATGCAAAAGTCCTATTAAAAAATTAGTAATCTTATTGAAATCCATTAGATATTTTATTATTCCAATTTTGACTTGAAAGTGAATAAAAAATTAGATGAAAAAACGAGATACGTGATTAGGCCGAGAGTCAGTGTTATATCTTTGGTTATTCGCCGCATTTTCGGGGCTCATTTTGCTCATTTTTACTTAGTAACAGTATGTTTGTTCAATTCTCTTCAGTTGGATATCAGATGTGATGTAAAAAACTTTTTTTGCATAATGAAAATTTTGGCTATTTGGTTACGATTACATTCCCATACAACCCATTTCAATTTCAAGAAATTAGCACAGTTAAAGTTCTTAGTTTAAGCAATGAAAAACCTAAGTACTTTAGCCCCAGTATTGAGAACATTGTATCTGAATTACCGGATACATCCCACGAAAATAAAATTCCGCCCAAAATTTAAATGGCTGTCAATCGTTTTTGCGAGATGTGACGATTCATCAAACAAAAAACTATTTATCGAATTAGTTTGAGCTACTTTGCACCAGATGGATGACCAAAATTATAAATTACTGACAAATATGGCATTCCGATATTTCGAAATCAGCAAACATTCAAGTTCTATTTTGATCTTCTATAATCAATTTCAGTTAAATATTATTCTTCATTCGTTTCTGTTATACTGGTAAAATCCAATAATGTTTTTATCAAAAAAAGCTTTTTATCAAATAATGTTTTAGCTCTCAAAATTGGATATCCACTCAAAATTAATTATTAGTATAATGCGATATAAAGAATTGAGATTAGAAATCCAATCTTAATGAAAAATTTTCATGTTTCTTTAGTTTGTTTTGAAATATTCAAGAAAATGGATAAAGTAACTAAAATGTGGACTGGACCTTTGCCGGTTGATTCTCCTTATATCAAAGCTAAAAGGCTATATTATATTCAAGACGGTAAAGAAAAAAATTGGGACTTGCTGCAGGTTCATGACTCGGTTTCAATAATAATATATAACAAAAGTAATAAAAGTCTAGTTTTCGTTAAACAATTCCGACCACGTAAGTAATCTTTCTAATTATTTACAATTATTTGGAAAAATAATTTTTTTTAAGCGGTATATTATGGAATTGTTAGCAATTGTGGCGACATTAATAATATTGATTTTGAAAAATTTCCACCAAAGTTAGCAATAACTCTTGAGTTATGTGCAGGAATTGTAGATAAAAATAAATCTTTTAAGGAAATAGCAAAGGAAGAAGTTTTGGAAGAATGTGGCTATGAAGTTCCGTTAGATAGTTTAGAAAGTGTTCTTAAGTTCAGGTTTGTATGTTTAATAATTCATACACAATAAATTAACGCTTATGCAAGTATGTACAAACATACATGTAGATATTATAATGAAAAATAAATATTGCAGAATCAAATCAGTCGATGGCCAAGTAGGCATATATAAATAAGTATATCATTATTGCAAAACATTGTTTTATTTATCAGATAATTTCATAAAACCTCATTCATTTTTCATTCGATCTCATTTTTTATTTGATCTTGTTTATGTACATCAGACGATTAAGTTATATAAAATATTGGACATGAAGTTATATCAAATATTGGACATGAAGTTAGATTAAATATTGGACATGAACTTCATGTCCAATATTTGATACCTAATTGATGAAGTTACAAAACCTAATTTTGTATCTTCATATAATCAAATTATATGAAGTTTTGGATATTATACATAAGTTTTACTTAACTTATTATATAATATGCGAATATAATTTAGCTATAATTTAAAAATCGATATTAAAATAAGAAATTGTTTGCTATTCTCCTTTTTGTTAAAATATAATTTAAATGCAGTGTTTAAGTAACCTCACTCTTGTTGCCATACTAATTGTTTTAATTAAAAAATCTGGAACTAACGTATACATTTTTATGGATATTATGTTTCTAGGTGCAACGTAGGAACTTCAGGTGCTGAACAAGAAATGTTCTTTTGTGAAGTTACTGAAGAACAAAAAGTAAACAAGGGAGGTGGCATTGACGATGAAATTATTGAAGTTGTTGAATATTCTATTCCTGAAGCAGCAGCTTTGATTCAAGGATCTGTCATTAATAGTCCTCCAAGTTTTCTATTTGGGGTTTTGTGGTTTTTAAATAACAAATGTACTAACAATGAATATAAAAACAATTGATGTTTTGTTTTTCAACTAGTAGTAAAATTATAATTCTTTAATAAAAAGTCGCTTATGTATGCACATTCGTTACTATATGTAGCTTTATTTATTTGTTATGGCTCAGTTTTATTATAGCTTACTTTTATGTTGCATAATATTGTAATATTTATTAAGTAATTATAGAAAAAAAGATATGGTAATTTTTACTTTTTTTCACATGACAAGTATTTTGCTTTTATTGGTGTAGACACATGTATTATACAAGTATTTTAATAAAACTTGATTCTTATTAATTCCAAAAAGATTTTTTCAAAAGCCAACTTTTCCCAATTTAGTATCAGTTTTTGGATCTGCTGTAACGTTTTGAACGGCCACTATAGCCTCATTGATTTTAGTTTGCAAGTCTCTCAATTTATAAATTTGGTTGAATCTCATGATTCTTACAGCTAAGTCAAGACGACGATCCTTAGACACAATATATTTCTCTTCAAACGATAAAGGTGAACCAGTAACTTGGGTACGTTTTCCAGCAAGGATGTCTTTATTTTTGTTTATAAAAATAGCTGCGGCTTCTAATAAAACTTCATGACTTAAATAGTTTACAAATCCAAGCTGACTAGCTAGTGTTCTCACCCCTTGTTCGAAATCCGGATGTGAATCTAAAATTAAATATCAAAATTAATCGCTGGTTTTGTAAGGTAAACTTGTATTGCGAATGCAACTTATAGTTCCTTATAAATTTATTTTATTCAATATTTAAAATTTAATTTTTGAATAAAGTATATTGATAGTAAACTTGAGCTACACCTAAATTAAAAATATCTTACAATCCATATTATCAAATACGTTTTTAGACTTCATATTTGGAACATTTGTGTTAGAGCTTTTTCGTTTGTTTTCTACATTAACAGAGGTGATGTCTTTGTATCGAGCAGGACAATCCAAATATTCCAAACGAACAGCGTGGCTAAGTAGCCAAGCCATTTCTTCAGCAGGTTTGTTAAAAACTGGCATACCCAAATTTGCTTTATACTTTGTGTATTCCTTTTCCCACTGCTGTAGATTGTCTATTTTTCTTAAGGCTTCACGGTTTTCAATTCGTAGATTACGTATTTTCATATCTTCTAACCACAAAACCATTGCAGCAAACTCCTTCCTATCTAAAATTGCAAACTAATAGTTCTTGTAAAAAAATTTAAAAAAATTCATAAATTACCATTGCAATCAAATTTTGAGGGAGTAACGTGCTCCAAAGCAGTAAGATTCGATTTAAACATTTCGATTTAAACACAGCTATTTAGTTTAAGTTTTTTTTTTAGTTAAACAAATTTTAAGCAAATTAAATAAGAAAATTCTTTACATTAAACCAATGAAAAATAAAGAAAATATTAATTCAATAAACAACTTTTTATTTATTATTCTTTCTATGAAATAAGTTTACATTCTAATGCAAAGGCATATTAATTTATTATGCTTGCAACTTATACTTGACATAAAAAATGCTGTCAGCCGTGGTCTACATATGTATAGTAAAATCTTGACATTACAAAAAATTAGATATTTCGGTCAGCCGTGAGTAAAATATTACACAGGCATCTTACAAAAAATCAAGGTCCGGACCCTGCTTTCCTTGTGAATGGGTTTGTAAAATTGCATATGTGTTTTTGACGAAATGGCATTTCCGAAGAATCACTTTTCACTTTTTGTTGTTTTTTTGGAAAAATTATGATTTTGCCTATTTTCATTTCGAGTTTTCTATACGAAAAGTTGACTAAAAAAACTTATATTAGAAAAGTGACCTAAAAGCTTTTATATTAAAATGAAATTTGGATTTTTCTGGACAACATACCAAAAATTCAAATTTCGGACAACATATCTGAGAGAATTGAAAGTAAAAAACGATAATACATACACTGAATAAAATAAAATTTGTGCTATATTTTTAGTCTAGAATACACGACTTAAAACAAAGTTAATAAAAATTTTGCTAGATTTAAATTTAGAATTTAAGTTTGTAATTATTTGATTTTAGGTTTTATTTTATATTTATTTATTATGATAGTGATTTTAAAATTTTATAATAATTTAAAATCCACAATGACTACCAGTGTCGCGTGGATTTACTAACGGATTACAGGAAGTGCCAGGATTGAACTTGCCCTTGTTCAAGAAGAAATATTTAAAAATATCTTCAACCAGCGAAATCAAAGCGTGAAGCCACAGTTTTTGAAAAGAAAAGAGATTCTCCGAGGATTTGAGCCTCCTGCTCAAACAATCGTTTGAAGGGAGTTGGCCGTCCCAAAAATTAAAAGCTAAGAAAAATGAATGCTGCCTGCGTAGAATGGTTAGCCGGTTTAAATGAAAAACGTCTAGCAACGTTATCATAGGGCCCTCATATATCAAAACAAAGAAATTTTGGCTTGACGAACTTTTTTCGAAGGAACTCAAAATGACCCCACAACTCCCGGAAATCGGCTTTCTAAGAAAGGATTATTGTTCTTGGGGAGTAAAATTATCGAACCGTCAATGGAGGTCAGGTATCCAGAGGTGATGCTGGATGGGCGACTGAACTACAGGCCTGATCTAAATTAGCACCACTCGAGTTTTATAGGCTTCAACGAGACTGTGTGAAGAAACATGAGATCAATCCAGAAAATAATTGTTTGAACATGTAAGTAGTATCATTGTTCGACCAATTGTTGCATGCTTCTCATATAATGGCGAAATAAATGAATATTGCCAGGACCTCTAATGTTATAAGATTTTTCCTTATGGAGGTAGTTTAAAAGAAATATGTAATATAAAGAGCCTATTACATCAAGAAAGCAAAGTAATAATGGATTCGAGTATAAGCAATTTAGAAAACTTGTGTAAGGAACTGAAAAATGAAATCTGCAAACTCATGGAAGAAAATTTAATTTTTATTTTTGGTATTAAATCGAAAATTATGGTTTATTATATAAATAGTACCGAGAATAAAAAAATTCATGTTGTGGTGTAAGAAATAAATAAGGAAGAATTGGCTAGGAAAACCGATTAGATCCTTAAAACCATGAGAAACTTAAAGAAGAGAAAATCCAAAAGTTTAACAGAAATATAACAGATCTCCGCCAATAAAAATATTGGGACATAAAACATGTAAATCTGCTCCAGTGGTAATAGTGGTAAAATAACAAATTACATGCAATTATTAAGCATCCTCAAAGACGTAAAACTTAAAAAAGAAGGATCAGACGTAAATGGCAAGAGTCGCGCCCCCCAAACAATAAAATAATTGTTGATCTCAGATGGAAAGAACAAATCAAGGATAGAATTATAAAACAGATGTAGAAAAAACTATTAGCCCAGGTCATAGGTCGTATATAACATACAACAAAGCGTTGATATATTATAACCAAATAATTAAGCAGTAATCAATAATATAGACGCATAGTATATATGTAGCTAGGTTGTTATTCCAAATAACTCCATATAAAGCAAATGTAAAATTGAACAAGATTCGCTGATATGTGCGCCATAGTGACACTAATAGGGATTTGGCTGTGCCATTAAACATAGAGCGCGCATTTGGAGCAGCGTGTAAATATTCAGGACAGAAAGACTGAAACAAACGAGACTTCTCGATTTACGCTCAAGGGCTAAGGCAGGACTTCCGTGCCTTTCTTTGGGGAATATTGACACAAAAACATGGTAGAACAACAATAACTTTTAGTCAATTATCATAAGTTAAGTATTAAGAAATACATGTATGTAATTTACTTTCGTATACACATATGTAGGTATATGTGTAGTCGGAATTTCTGATTTATTTAGCACCCCTCACAACACCTCTTATAAAACATTTGAAATTTGTTTAGTTTTGTTAGAATGCTAGCGCGAATTTTAACAAACCATTGACTTGCGTTTCCTTCTAAACGTTTGAAGAATTATGTAAATCATATGTGATATAGCATGTAAAAATTACTCAAGAAATTCTTTTTGATTTTCTACCGAGAAATGCTTTAAAAAAAAATAAAATACCGTATTCACGAAAAAATAACAGAGACAACTACATATGTACATATTTTGAAGAAATAGTGAAAAGGAGGTGCCAAATATTGTCGGACGATTTGGTTATGTGACAAATAAATCCTGCTAGTTCCGGTCAATCGAAAAAATTGATGACGAAATACAGAGATATTATTATAAAAGTGCTGGAACAAACACTGTAAATAGAATTTTGCGTTCTTATAACGGGGTATTTCCTCTTATAACGGGAAGAGAAATTGGAACGTTGATGTTTAACCGGCAATGACACGTAGTTATGGTAACGACAACGTGAGCGTGGACCCTGATCTTGTCAAAATACCCGAATTAAAAACTAGTTTTGAAGTCTGAGCCATCAGTTTAATATTTCTAACTTTAACACACGTAAGTAATATTAAGCAGCGAATGTTAAAATTAATAATATTCTACTTATCTCAAGTATATCTATTTATTTGTAGATATAGCTATTGTTTTATTTGAAGTGTCTATATATGAATAGACTTTATTTGATTTGTTATTTTGATATTAAGAGTTGATAACAGCTGAAATAGTGAAAGAGCTGCCAGAAATTGCTATAAAAAAGATGCTTTTTCTCTTCAATGCGTCGCTGAGGCTTAATCATGTCCCAGCTCAGTGGAAACTCGCAGAAATCATCATGGTACCCAAGCCTGGAAAACCTGCCAATGAAATGAAGTCGTATAGACCTATATCACTCCTACCGGTGTTGTCGAAGCTGTTTGAAAGGGTTTTATTGAATCGCCTGAAACCAATAATAGAAAATAGAGGTCTCATCTCTGACCATCAGTTTCGGTTTCGGTCTAAGAATTCCACTATCGACCAAGCACACAGACTAACGAACGCCATTGAAAACAAAAGAATATTGCTCAACTTACTTCTTGGACGTAGCCCAGACGTTCGACCGGGTTCGACAGGAGTTTCTGCCGGAGCCATTTCCAAAAATATTAAAGTCCTATCTCTCTAACAGAATATTCATAAAATTTGAGGAAGAGTACTCCATCTTTAAAAATTTGAGGGCTGGTGTGCCTCAGGGAAGTGTGCTGGGACCTCTTTTGTACTTGCTTTACACCGGAGATATCCCGCAAAGTGAAGAAACTTTCTTAGCAACTTTTGCAGACGATACGGAAATATTAGCGACCGGTAAAACTGTTGAAGAAGCTAATAAATTGCAAGTCTCATTCCAAAGAATCCAATTTGAAAATTATCCAAACTTTCCAAAACAATGTCCTCCGAATCATTGTAAATGCACCATGGTACGTAAGTAATGATACTCTATATCAAAATCTAAACGTGCCGACATCCAAAGATGAAATAAAGAAGTATGCAATCAATAATCAATCAAGATTACTCCCTCATGATAACCCCGAGATACGAGGTTGGTCAAGTACATAGACGACTAAAAAGGGTCAGACCACTTAAACTCATCGGCTAGACAAATACAATGTAGATGGAACTCATCAGTGGATGATATACCCGTAACCCCCATATTGAGCCAGAAAATTTGCTAGATAGGGATTATTTTCTTACAATATCACTTGATGAAATAAAATGATATTAGTATGATTCTTTTTTATTGACGAAATTACTGCTTCCCGCACGAACTCTGGTAATAAACGATTGAACAAAAAACATGAATTTAAAATGTTGCGATTAACTGATACTTTTTACATATGTACATAATTTGGTTTTCGGTTATTTTCAGATTAAATCTTTTAGATTTTTTCGTATAAATGTAAATAGTAACTAAAGCATAAACTTATTTTGTGATGCTTAAATGTCCAATTTAAATTAGATACATCGCAGAAAACTATCAGAAATTTTTCAAAAATGGAAAAAAAAAATTTAAATTCCCGTTGCAAGAGTAACCGTTTTTCTCGTAAAATGTTGCTAAGTGTCTAGGTTAGACAGATATGTACATATAATTGAAAAAAACTCTTTACTTCCGGCTACGCTCTTTTATTAAAACAAAACATTAAAATTATGTAATAAAATTATACAAAATATGTATGTATGTTGATTTTTGTTAATATATGTAATTCTGACAAGAGAACAATTAGGATAATCTTGCTACGTATAAATTGCTTAAAACTGAATAGCTGAAAGCTAGTTAGCAGAAAACACTGAAGACTAAATTAAATGGTTTGTGCAATCAAAACTAAAACTTTAATATAATTCTTTTTTACTTTTACCTGCTTTCAAGGAAATCTTAAACTCATATACTACTAGTTTAACAAATAATTAAAAAAAAGATATGAATAAAGTGTAGCTTAAAATTTCAATGACAGGCAAAACCTTTTTTTATGTATTATTCCATAAAAAGTACATTATGAATGTGTCCCATGTAGTGATAAAAAAGCATTTGCCGCCATTAATTTGCCCGTTGAAATTTTATGCGAAACTTTTATCCATATCTCGCACATCTGTGTTGAATATGTCATATAAAATCAATTACAATATATGTGCACATATTAAGTAGGTATCTATTAAATTGAACAAAAAATTTAAGGAAGACAGTAGTTTCAGTTTAATTTAACATAACCAATTCAAGTGCAATGATACCTATAATAATATATCATTCTTCACCTCATTAATAACATATCAGGTTTGTTTCTATTAAAACAAATCTTTTTAGTCATTCTTTTGTGAATTTTAGTTATACAAATTTGAAATTATTTTAAATTATTGTAATTAAAAAAAAAAACATAAATGAAAACAGGAAATATGGAAATTTGTGTATAACCCAACTCATGCAATTTGTTTTACAATGCATACGTTTTGAACAAATTTGCTTTTTCATTAATATGCTTCTATTATAATCTCTGCATAACGTACATATTTTCATACTTTCTAGTAGGAAAAAATGGCGATAATTGAAGTTAGGAATTAAAAGCTTGTGAAGCATAAGAATAACAAATTGAATTCAAGATCATATAGAAAAAATATCAAGTTTTTGATAAATTTGACAAATTTAAATAATAAGTTCCATTGTCATGTTGGTAATAAATATCAAGTCTATTATTTTAAACCAAATTAAAGAAATAATTTTCATAGTATTCTTTCCCCGTAATTTGGATGTTTCATAATAATAGATCAATAGTTATTTTTTATCGCACTACTTAATGCGAATCAGAACTCTCATTATTATGTACGGAGTTCTGTAAATCTATATAATATACATATTATAATATAATACTTTTTTTTGGTTACGATATAGTGCTAAAATGCTTAGAGTAAAGCTGTATCATCTTATACACATTCTTTAATAGCAAACGCTGCAACTCTTTTGAGAAATTAAAAGTCAAATTTATATCATCATGAGAATATTAAAAAAAAAAAAGTTTTGTGAAAATTTTCCTATTTGTTACACGAAATACTTAAACCATAATATTAAATTACAAATCTAAACTTTTGATTTTTTTTGTGGAGGTTCCTCAGAACAATTTCGATCTTTCGTATTATTTGGTACATTTTCATTTCTGTTTGTACCGTTTCCATCATCATATGTTCTTTCAGTGATCTTTGCAGAACTCTCTTCATTACTAGTTGTTTCATTATTGCTACCCTCGCTAGATTTTGTATTAGTGTGTTTTGGTAGCCACTTACGTAATTGTTCATCAAAAAAACTTTCCAAATACCTGGCCTTGGTAAATGTTTTTGAATCCTCCTTAAAAATAAACATAACTTTAATATTTATGCGTTAAATAGAAATTAAATTATGTTACAACGTACGAATGAACATTTTCAATTAACATGAGAAATGAATGCACTGATTATTAGCATTGAATTTTCATGGAGTTTGTTTACTTTAAGATTTTTGTTCTGTTAAAATCATATGGATTTGAAAATAAATGAAGATGTTGATGAAATACGTCAATTTAAAATCATCTTTAAAATGATACTTTTACTAAATTTTGCTAATACAAAAACATTAACACAAAAAAAATGTTAATTGAGAGGACGAAGTTGTCCATACTTGCGATATGTGTTATTTGTTTCTGGTTGGAATTAAGTTACTTAAATGTTTTATTCGTTTGCTGAACATTTGTTTTATCGCATTTTTAATTAAACTTTTATATATGTTTGATTTTTATTAATATCAATATTTAATTTTGTTCATTACGTATCGCAACACGAAATATGCAACTTATAAAGTTTAAAATATAAACAATACAAAACTTGCCTGATAAAAAAGATGAACGTTTTTAAATAACAACCTTACATCACGAACGAAAGATCCTATGTCCTTATAATGATTTGGTTTATGAGGGTCTAATCGACTTCGAATTTCGTCCAATGATATTGGGCTAAAATTTATTTAGAAAGTTCAGAAAAACTTATGGTATCCACATTTTAAATATTTCAATTACTTGCAAACAATTTCATAGTAACTTGTATTGCTTTGAGGTTCTGGCTCTCTAAATGGTAAGCTTTGTTCATATTGACAATATAACTCTAAGCAAATACGTTGAATAATTTTTAGTTCACAAGGTAAAAGCTCCCCTGTGTTATTTACTTTTTGTTCAGCTTGAGCAGTAAGTGCCTCCATATTTACACACAATAAACACTGCCAAGTTTCACTTTCATCTGGTAAAGAACTAATAGCGGGTATATGACAACTCTGGTGAAACACTTTCGGACATTTATCGCAACACATTAATTCTCCACCATCCAAACACACAGCACACCAGTCTTCATTAGGATCGTCTTTCATATCATGTTTTTCTTTATGTTTTTAATTTAAGAAAGAAAAAAGTTTTTTTTTTTAATTTTAAAGATTGGTTGCAAAAACAATAATGAACTATAATAAATTTTAAAAAAATTGCAGTTACTGTAACAGATCAAAACGGGACAACGCAGGTTGTACGAAAAGGGAGGGAGTTGCAAAAATAATGGAGATCAAACCCTATCATGACCCTTGTAAAGACCGTGGCGCGAACAATGAAAAGAAGAATGGTCGGAGCAAACCCTCTACATTCATAATAAAGCCTCCTTCCTGTTATATACTGTAGACCTCCCGTGAAGCAGTGAATCAGCAAGAGAGATGCATCGGTAGGAAACAGAAGAAAGGAGGAATGAGGGCTCCAGGGAGAATCAAAGTGAGCCTCTACCATGCCAGGATAGCATCCGTTCTACAAAGATGTTCAGCATTCTGTTCTAGCAATAAAAGCTGGTTGAGACATGTCATAATAAGACATGTGGCTGAAACGATTCTAATAACATATGCGAGTCATGGTTGAAATATAAAATTAAAGAAAACCTAGATATTCAATGTAATGAGTTCTTCAACTTTTATTACAAGAGTTTCACCTGAGGGTTTCGAGGAAGGTTTCTATATCGGATATTAGAATGCTCCGTTTTGGTGTGGGGTGGCTGATTGGGCACCTTCCTTTAGAAACCCTGGAGGGAATACCACGCTTACACGGTTCGCTTCCGAAGAAAGGTCTTGCGTCTACTTCTGCAACCTGGTCTGAAGCAGGTCTTGCATTTCTTTATAAAAATATTCGAAAGGAGTAAGCTTGACTCTCGAGTCTTTGGATTCTAGCGGATAGCAAGAGTGGTATTAATCTCCTTTCTATTATATATTATGGGGTAGATTTTTAGAACGATAGCGATGCCTATGTTAGCGCTCCTATCATAAAAGACGGTGGTTGCGTTTTTCGAGCGGAGGGTCTCGCCATTAGCATATGCATGCAGTTCAACCTTGAAAGAAAATATTACCGCCACCAAAGCGCTGAATTCATTTTCAGTTCGATCCGAATCAAAGGCCCGAAAGGTCAATGAATAAACCGTTCGTGGAGACTTACAAAAGGAATTGGAGAAGAGGCGTTTGGATTACTGGATGGATCTTCTGAGACTTCGACAGTCCAATGAAATTATTATAAATATAACATTCATCAAGTTGGGCAAGGACCAGTCGAGAATTCTGACCGTTGTGGGGATTGTGAAATTCTCACCCGCAGGATAAGGAAGATACTGACTAACTATATATTTGTTATGGGTATGGGTAGGGACGTGCCGCACTGTTGGAGAAGGGCATAATAGATTGTTATACGCTGATAGCGGTACACTGTTACCCCAACTATACAATTTACAATCTCGCGTCTTTTAAAAACAAAGTAGCATTAAAAGTAGTAAATAAGGCATATTTTCTATAAACTACCTTCTTGAGTATTTGTTAAATCAGTGGAACTGTGAACTTGTGGAGAAGTTGTTTTATTTCTTCCTTCAGCTAGAACTTGAACTCCATTTGAGTCTAATTTAGCGATTGTAGCCATCAAATCGTTGATTGAATCTTCTCTTACTTTATCTATTGGCTCTGTAAAATCCTTGGACGCCTAAAATCGAGTAAATATGTATATATATAAATTTCCCTGTAATTTTTAATCTTTAATGCCAAACATACATCATTGGTGCTCGGACTCGGTGTTTTTGGATTTGTAGAGGTTACATTGGGTAATATACTTGGCTGCACACTTGGATTAGGGGTTGTGGCTGGTGGTGTGGTATTTTTAATAGTATTTGGGGATTTCAAAGATATTTTAAAATTTTCTCTTTGTTGACCGTTAGGAAACTGTAGCAAAGGATTTTGTTGAATACACACTGCGCCTATTATAAATATTTGTACATTAATTGTCAAAATTTGATGAAATTTTTTTTTTACCACTATCTTGTTGCGCCGACTGAGGAATGTGCCATTTAGCTCCAACAGAGTGATTCGCTGTGTTTGGCATGCTTAGTCCCATTTGAACGTTAATCGGTTGATTTGTTTGACCCCCTTGGTTATATGTATTTTGTGGTACTCCATAACCCATTGACTAAAATTTTTTTACTATTTATTTTTCTAAATAAGAATTTTCTCAAGCTTACGTTTTGCATCATCGGGCGAATAGGTCCTGCAACATTATTGCTGATAGGACTTGTGCCTGACATGCCTTGAAGATGATTAGGAGTCATGCGTTGAAAATTTTGAAACCTAGGTCCACTATTCATAAATGCTCCAGGAGGTCCATTAGGTCCAACCTGGTTTTGCTGAAAATTTTGACATTGGTGATTTGGATTTTGAACAGGGTTTCCACTCATAAAATGCTGTCGCATCTGATGTTGAATATTTGGAGGCGATGGTCCGTTTTGTTGCATACTTGGATTACCAAAACCCATATGATTTGGATTTTGATTAACTTCAACAAAAAATAAAATATTTTATATTTATTCAAAACAAAATTAACTTTAACTATTTAGATAATAAATAAAATTGTTTACATACCTATATTTTGAGGATGTGTGGAAGAACTAACAAGCGGCTGCCCAGGTTGCCTTTGCATAGAACCAGGCCCCATTCCTGGATATCCATTCATTCCTGAAATTTAAATACATATTCATTCATAATATTCTATCATATATTGTATTTCATATTTCATAATTAGTTTGTTCCAAGTATATTAAAGAAACTTTAGTTTCTACCAAAAAAAATACAAACTTTGAGCATCATTTGGATATTGTCTGTTCATCTGCATGCTATTAAACGGTTGTGATGGGGCATTATGGTATGGTGATCCGTTTTGATAATTATTTGTAGGAACAGGAGGTTGGTGTCCAGAAGGAATTTGTTGCAAAGCCGGTGGTTGTAATCCAGGTCTTAGAGGCGGAGCCATGTTTGGACTAACAGCCTGTCGTGGTGGAACGTTCAGTTGCGGTTGCGAGGGGTATGGTTTTCCATCAACAAGAATTGTACCCATTTGAGATATAACTGAAAAAAAAAAAATTTAAATAGAAGTAAAAACCATACAAATAGTTAAAGACAACCTTTTTGCAACTCGCTCACTTGATTTAATTGAATATTTAATCGAACTGGAATTTCTGGGTTTGGAATATCAGCCCGTTGACATTTTAGCTTTTGTAAATGTCTTGACAACGATTTTTTACTATATAAAACTGCTCCATCACTCCCTTTTTCTAGGGCATTTGAAACAAAATCAATGCAATGGTCTGTATTGTCCGAGAGCAACTGTAAAGCCTCCTTTTTTTCACACAGTACCTTTAATTTAGCATCACAAACTTCATTTACTCTCATTGCCAACTGCTTGCCTCGAGCATTAACTGTGTTGGTTATTTTAACAACCATTGCTGTAATATCTTTGATCATATCTTTTTTTCGTTCCATAATTAAATTTTGACGGTCATCAATAACTTTTTTTGCACTAGTTAAAAGAAATCTTTTATAATTAATATCACTTAATAGTGAAGTGAGTTGATTTCTTGTTTCAGTAGCAATTTCATGTGCAAATTTATATTTATGATCCCGATGATTTGCCAACTGACAATCTCTACAAGTCAATTTATCACAAGTTTCGCAAAATAATGATAATTTTTCTTGTGGATGTGTTGAACACATTAAACTGCGATTGGCATTATTGTTATTGTTTTGCAAATCGCAATTAGCTTCATCTTTTGGCTTGATGGTATGATCTTTTGTTATTTTCAAACGAAGATGTGCTTGGACACAATTATCACAAATAAACTCTGAACAATCCACACACCAAGAAGTCGCTGTTGCTTCATCACTGCAATTGCTGCATTTTACCTGAGCCTGTAAAAAATACAAATTATTTTGAAAACCATAAATTTCATTTTCGATTAAATTTATCACTAATAATTCATTTTGTTCAGCTACATATGCAGCTAAAATCCAGAATATTTTCTTACCGATGATTTATCACCTTCTAGGGATTGATTATCATCACTGGAGTTAATTGATTCTATTAAAAACTGGTTATCAATAATAAAGTCATTTTGACTTGCCATATTGCATAATGGACAATGTATTATCGGTGGCATAGTACGATCCACTTCTGTGAACTTGGTGTTAATACATTGTCCACAAGCAACATGGAGACATTCTAAGAGTTTTGGATGATCATTTGGAGTGAGAACTTGTCCACACCAAACACATTTTGTTGGAATTGTTTCATTTGGAGTACTTGTTGCTTGTCCAACCTGAAATATACAATTAAAAATAAACTTTATTAAAGTTTAATTAAGTAAGTAGGTTTTAATTATAAAGATGCTATATGAAATTTTAACATTATTCTTGTTCCAAATGATTTTGATACTTTCATGTAAATTAAATTAATGAACTACAAATTAAACTTACGATAAAGGTTTTATTGTCTAAAAATATAAAAAAAAATTGGATGACTTACAAATTTTTTTAACTATTTCCAAACTTAATATTTAACAAGTTAATTTACAAAGGCAAAATTTCAAAATTTTTTTAGAAAATTGTAGTTATAACATTTTTGAAAAAATTATTTTGAAATTGGTATCTTTTTTTCTCAGTTTTGTTTTTTTATACTGGGACTGATCAAAATTGATTTAGCAAATTAGCAGCAAATTATAAACTGCTAATTCTACAAGTTATAATTGAACAATATCAATACATGTATATATATTTATTTTTTGCGAAAATCGCGAAATCAGAATTATGATCAAATTTATCGATACATTGATTGATCAAGGAATAAAAATGCGCGAATTTTTGGACAATAGAGTGCAAGAACTATTGTTTATCATTTTGAGCTAACAGATGTAGCAAAAGAGAAAAACTGTATACTTATAATTATGAAACGTTTCGAATTACTATAGTAGGTACGTATTTTGCATTTGCACGTGCATTTTAATTGCACAATAGTTTGGCTTTTAATTTTTTTTGGAAGTTATCTATTATATTTTTATTTTGAAAATAAATTTTCAAATAATTTTTGCTTTCTTTGCTGAAAATAATCTTTTGGTTTCTTTGATTAATCTATTTGCATTTTCCATATAAGTATGTGTGCTAAAGCAGGCAGGTATATCAATGACCAATTGAATTAAGAAAAATATTAAAACAGACACCAATTTAGTATATTACTTTAAATGTACCATCAAACGAAATGACATACAAACTCGACAGCTAATAAAATATAACCGAACCTGAAACAGTAGAAGAAACAACAATACCTAGCTGAACTAGCTGACACAAAATAGTGCTTTGGCCTTAATTAGGTATAGTTTCCAGATACTAGTGATTTTGAATTTCCTTCAACTACCTACTTCAAAATTTTTTAGTCATTTCCTTTTATAATAGGCAAATAAACCAAATAATTATTTTATTCTTAAAATAAAAAGATAAGGTGCAAATTTATAAAAAATTAATTTTTATAATAAAAATAAAAAATTTATTAAATGTAACAATACTGCTGGGATCTCATTAATGAATCGAATTCACATAAAATATCTATTAGTTTTCTCTAACTCTTGATAGGTACCTATGTACATACCAACTTATACCAATTCTAAAAACCTTTTTGCTCTTGGCAGAAAAAAATTTCCAAGAGGGAGAGAAAATTTACATAATGAAAGGAACCACGAGATACGTGTATATTTAGTTACGGCTATGAAAACGAACTGCACGTAGGTGGTAAGCAAACAAAAAAATGTCGCATGTATTAAATCATTAATCAAAGAGCTATCACGAAATATAATTATTATTTCTTTTAAATTAAGTTAAAGCAAATAGGAAGGCTCATCAGTAAAAGTTCCCATAAGTTTTGATAGCCAAGTAGGTATGCACCTTCATGCCTTCGAAACTTCAGAGTACAAATTGGTAGATAATAAATAGGTATCTAATTCATATAAAAAAAAGCTGATTCAATCTATATGTATTTATTCAACTTGCTTATTTAATATAAAAATATTATATAAATCTTAAATTTAAGTAAATATTATAAATTTAATAAAAGTAAAGTATAATAATGACAATGGAAAATAAAGTGTCACATCTGCCTCTCTAACAAATATAAAAATAATATAAAACTGATGTAGGTATGTAGTATAATACTTAACGCAGACAAAAATCAATGAATAAATAAATATGGTATTAGTAAATAATTTGGAAATGACTCGTTGTAAAGATCTCTTCCATTGTAAAAATAATTTATATTTTTTGATTATTTAATAATAAAATTAGATATTTAAGTATAATAGTAAATTTGCAAACCGAAAATAAAATTTAATACGAATTTGTTCTTCAATTTAAATTTTAAATTAATAGTATACATATTATGTATATGCTTCTATTTATAATACATTTATTGCTATTAATACTATTATACTTATAGCTATTAATATTTTATAATTAAATTATTTCATATCCTCCCATTTGAAATTTATCCTTATTTGTTATCTTTGATTTGTTTAACTTCGGAAAGGATAATTGAATAACTTACTTGTTTTTCTACACTGTCGCATGGATTAGCACTATTAGAGCTATTTTCATCCAAACGCTCTGATTGTTCCTGTTTTATAACAGGCACTGCAGGAAAGAAATCCAACTGATTTATGTTCTGTAAGTTCTCTAATTCCATATTAAAAATGATGACTTCAAAGTTTAGTATGTATTGTTATTCAAAATGAAAAAAAAACTACAACTTTAGACAAAAAATCAACTATCTTAGCACTATATTGAAATATTTGCAGTAGATGCTTATAGTTGTTAGTCAAATTAACAAAATTATTTTACACATTAATCTTTTTTAATCAAAGATGGAAGGGCGTTAAAATTTCAGACCCTTTTTTTTTAAATATACACTGTATTTTTCTTTTTAAATAAGAATTTTAAATAATTATCGCGCACGAAAAAATTTCCAAAAATCTTGCTCATTTAATAATATAATTTTGTAAATTACAAATTCACTTCAAAAATATATTTATGTATAACAGTCAGGCAGCCATATTTAAAAAAAATTTAATTGATTTAAAAAACAATAAAATACTACACTCTCTCTTTTCAAAACCTCAATAAAAGGCAAGTGGTAAGTCAATTATTATTTTCCTAAATTAAGTTTACACATAAAATGATATTCCGATCAAATGATTGAATATTGCATGACTCCGCCGGCTTTGACTCATTTACCATGATTGCTAATTCTGATATCTCAATACCAATTTGTTTTTTATAAAATGTCGTAAGTAGTTGAAGGAGCAATAAAATGAAAATAATCAAACCCAAAACTGTCAGAAAGAGAACCAAGAGTTTCTGACAAGAAAAAATTTGAGTTTTTTAACCCATATACAAATTTTAAAATTCACGTTCTTTATGTTTGCTTTTTATTTTACATGCTGGTTATTTTTGTTTTTGATAATTGATTTAAAAGATTAAATAAAAAAAATAAAAATACTCTTTTGCGATATTCAATAAAAATTTAATAGAGATGGTCGCTCATTGATGTATTGATTGAACAATTATTTTTATTGTTCAAAAGCCAATTTATTAAAAAAGGACCTTGCAAAACATATAAAAGTTAAATTCAAAAAACTCAGAATACGCAAAATCCATCTTTTGTAGGTTTGAAATACGAAGGTGCACAAATCATCGACGCATTTGTTCGAGGTTGTGTTTAGTTTTAGCTCCTCACGTAAATGGAACGCCAATAGTGTTGAGTAAGAAGTAACAAGTACTTACAAATCTAAAAAGTAACGAAAAAACTGATCATTGCTTTGCACTTTTTTCATATTTTTGTTTCCATATCAGTTGTGTTGTGCTCTTTTTTCATCTTTTTGGCTCTCACCACAGTAGTCTTCTTTCTTCTTTCACCTTTTTAATTTTGAATCTACTTTCTTTCCACACTATTCATTAAAAAGTAGATTCTTTTTTGCACGAGTTTTAAATAATATTTTGAAGTGACAGGAGCATAAAACAAAAGCAAATAATCTGAAAAGTAGACGACTATTTAAAAATAAGAAAATGCAATGAATACTTGTGTTTAAACGGCCAAATTGAAAAAAAAGCGAAAGGTTTTAACATTACATATGTACGTACATATTGATAATATATAAAAAGTTTGTTTATTTTTGAATTAAAATTCATAAAGTCTCAATTACTTATTTATTTTCAGTAACAGAAATACATTCTGGATTCAAAAGTAAATGGAAGGAAATGCATCTTTGTTGGCGTCACCTGCTGGATTATTGCTTTTAAAAAAGTCAAAAGAACGAAAAAAGAAATTCTAGATAAGATATTGCAAAAAAAGAAGAGAAAATATTGGAAATTAAAAAAAGTAAACAGAAAAATGTTTCTATGTTAATAGCTTGACATTATATCAAAATCTGGACCATGCTTTTTTGTGAATATATCTTAATTTACTTACAGTTTTTCCCATATTTTTTTAAGCAGTCACCATTTTAAGATGTCAGGCAATATATGGTAGAGAGTTGAAAGTAAAAATCGGTTTGTTGTTTTAAAATTTCAGTGTAAAATTGTGCAAATGGTTTTTAATTTCTAAATCAAGTTTTCGCGTAGTTGATACAATTAAAGTTATAAGAATTTTTTATATAAAAATAAAAGAATTCAAATTTTTAACTGGTAAAAAAACCAACATCCTAAAACAATAAAATATAGAAGTTTTGAAAAAAAACGTTCCAAAATTTTTACAAAAATAAGAATTTTTTGTACCATGAATAAAAAAATTATATTTTATGTATGTATACAACATTTTCAAATGTAATTTAATAAAAGCAAAATTTTTAAATTTTAATTAATTTTAAACAATTTTATTTTACTAAAAGATTAATTACGGGGTAATAAAGACAATATGATAATAATAAAATTTAGCTGGCATAAAAATATTACATATTATATTAAATTATTTATATTACAATAATTATTTATATTACAAATATTATTTACATTTACAAAACTATAAAAATGTTAGCACTAGTAAAATAGAAAAAGTTTAAATTTTACCTTTGTTTTGAAGAAAAACGAAACGTAGACTGAAAAATTCAAATGATGAAAGAGGAAAGCGACCAGTATGAAACTACAGAATAGTTTTGCATATTTTGCAGTCTAGGTGCAACTTACGTTTTTTATATTGTATGTATAATAGAACTTGATGTAGATAATCACAAAAAACTTTCAAAACTCTTGGAAATTCTATTAAAAACCAAATTGAAATTAATGTTTACTCTTATTTTTTATTGTAAAACACGAAATACATACATATGTATGTATGCTTCTATGTAACTTGCAGCTCTTGAAAGACAAAAAGTTGTAATTTTATACATGTATCCTTGATTTTGTATGAATTAGTATTAATGTAAGTATTCCTCACGTGAAGTATAAAATTTATTTACATTCCTCTAAGGATTAGTATAGCAAGTTATAGTAATATATAATCAGGTTTAATATTATTTACACAACACAATATTTTTTAGATTTACACACTGTAAACCCAAATGTAAATTCTATAACATACGAACTATTAGATAAAGCTCAATTTTTTTAATACGAGTACGTGCGAACGAAGGGGAATCGGAGTTTTACTTTTTTTTTTTCGAGGGTCAAAAATATCATCTATCAGTTGTAAGCGTGTAACAGTTTCAAAGCTGTTGAAGTTAGAGCAAAGTATTTTTCAGAACTTTTTTCTCGGTTAATAGATCCACATAAAGGTCAAGTGACTCTATTAGTTGATAACACCATCGTTTTGGAGTAATAGCTTCTTAAACATAAAATTTGGATCACAAAACTGAAAATTACAATCTCAAATGCAAAAATAGTTTTTTTTTTGGCAAATCAACTTAAACTTGATTATACCATATTTTCATCCCACTAAGTATTTGTCAGGTAAATGTTTTGCAGAGATCTATGTATGAATCCCGTTCCTTATAGCTTTTCGCCTGACTGAAACTTTTTTTGAGCTAAGTTTCTCTAATACCGCTATGTTTCTGTCGAAATCAAAGTAGCTTTTCAAGAAATTTTCAATTTTAAAAAAAAAAAGATTCTATTTGTGAATCGTACAATATGAAATCTTATTCTTTATAAAAAAGTCACCCTGTGTTTTCTTCGTTATTTTATTTTTGAATGTTATTAAAAAAGAATAATATTTGAAGACGGGTCTAAATATACTTCACTGGCATATTCACCCATATCCATATAACAAATATGTGGAATTAAAAAACTTAAAAGTTCATAATTTACCACAAAAATTGAGGATGCATACAAAAAACTCGCTTGACTGTTGATATAAATAGAATTACACAGTAAACCTTTTGAGCCTTTGAGGATGTAAAGCAATCATACTTGTTGAAATGTTTGGAAGTATTTACAATGCATTTATGTACATAATTTGTAAAGCTTATTCTTCTTCTTTTTGAAATTTTTATTCCGTTATTCAATTTTAATGAAATTTAAACAAAAAACATGAAAACTTCACTTGCAAAAGTGAACTGATATTTTTTAAATTGATTTTTGAGTCACTGAAACAGTCACTTACATATATTTTTTTAAAGTAGTCAGATTTTTAATGCTGCTAAAAAAGAAAATGACTTGATATTACATTGCCTATATCCCGAGTTGCCTTCCGGGTAATTTTTTTAATTTTGTTTTTAATTTAACAAGTAAAATTCAATTAAATGCGGGTACAAAGAATTGCAAAACTTCCAAATTTAAACTTAAAAGAACGTTATTCTCGAAATTTTCTAATATTCAAATAAATTTGCCTGATTTCATATCATGCTAAATACAAACACAAAGGAATAGCTGTAAAAATTAAAGACTAATAAAAGAATTATGATTATGATTTGCTAACTTTTTAAATTGGAATTTTGAGGAGAAATAAATTTTTATAATTACAGTTTATTCTTTTATGTGACAAATAAAAAATTACAAATAATTTTAAATTGAATTATTATAATTCATTAGATAGAAATGCTGTTTTACAAGTTATCCTTCATTTTATTTTATAAAAAACTCCTAATTCAAAAATAAAGGTTCTTCTGTTGTTTAATGTCATCCAATATTTTCATGTTTAAAATTAGCATAAATTTTTGTATTCAGATTCAATTTTCGCCTGCAGCTCCTTCTGTAAAAAAGAGTATGTTTTACATTTTTTACATTTCTATTTGTCTTTACAATATTCTCAAAATTCTAATGTATAACCAAAAATTTTTTTAAAGCACTCAAAAAAATACTATTTTCAAAATGGAAATTCCCAATTTAAAAATGGAACATATCAACATGTTATCTGACAAATTTCTTGGGACTTTGTCAGACAACATGTCAATACGGGGGAACATACAAAAGGAAAGTTATAAAATACATATTTTATTCAAAAAACAATTTCATTAGCTTATATTTGTTTTAATGTACTAACTCGTATGTAATTCTATGTATACATATATGCATTTTGTTCCTTTAAAAATATCTTATGAAAAAAATTCGATAATATAAATTATTGCAAAAATTACCGCAAATAAAGTTTTAATTTCACAAAAGTTATTTTAATATCTAAGAAAACGAGATTCTTTGGAATCGTTACGTTAGAAAAGAATTATAAACATAATTAATAGAAAAAGCATGATCCTGCTTGCATCCGGTAACTTACGGTAATGAAATTGAATTCAAATTAAATTTTGGTTCATTGCAAAAAAAAAAAAACGGACTATGTACGAGAATATTAAAATAAAATGGGTATTTTGGATATTCTAAGGTGATAATTTTTTTTTTTGACTTGTTTTTCTTTCCAAAATTAATCTTATTTGATTTATGTAGTACCAGGTCAAAGTAAAATATTTGAAAGCGTAATATTAAGTGATTTTTTTTCAAATTTCATTTAACAAAATTTTTATTAAATTTAGAAAACTATTTTCTTATTCTAAACTAGTTCCTTTTTCATTAAAATTAAGTGGATATTCGACGACGAATCAATTAGGTTTAGTATCGTCTCATTAGGTTTAATATTAGGTCTAATTTAATTTCGACGAGGTATTAAAACAATTACATAGTACCATTACATAGTAACAATTTATAGTGAAATAAATAGTTTTTTTTTTACAACTTATAAGCAATCTTTCCAATTTAATTAAAATTGATTTAAATTTTGACACTCGAATTAATTATTGTATTTCAAGTTAAAAATAAATGCTTTTAGAATCAATAAAAAATTGCTACACATACAATCAAAATGAACTAATTTACCTTCGTCCTCAAAATTTTCCTCATCCACAATTTCTTCTTCATTATCATCTTCGTCTTCATTATCTTCTTCCGGCTCAACCTCAATATCAGGCACTAAGTAATACTGCAGTGGGTTCGGCCATAAATCATCTTTAATTAACTCCGCAATCTCATCATTTACTGGATCGGTATTATCAGTGAACCAATCAAAAAATGTTTTAAATTCCATATTTCTTTTCTTTTTATTATTATAAGGTTTGTTGAGTAATTGTTTTAATAAATTCTTGCCTTCTTTCCACTGTATTACCGTACTTGTTGATGAAGGGCCTTCGCCGTCAGCTAAAATATGAATTTTGAAATAAAATTTTAAAACTTATTTTAATACAAACAATTATATGATGTTCCCAAATGAAAATCCTTTGTCAAAACTTTGTTTGTGAAGTACGGGTTTTCATCAAAACTAAAGTTAATGCGATAGCCAGATTTGATATCTTCAAACTCTTCGACTTCCAGTTTATTCAAAAAGTGCAAGCATTCTTCCTCTTCCTCATCCAAGATTCCCGACACTTGCGGATGATTAATGAACTATTTTTGGGTAGATTTTAATAATACATATTCAATAAAAAAAACATTAAGTCTCACCGCTGTTATCCAAAAATTTGGTATTTTTTTGACGAGTTCACTTCTTTTCTCGTAGAAAGGTTTCCTTAGTTTATTATATTTTTGCTCAACCTTCAGAATTTCTTCGCTGGCTTTTTCATTTAATGCGTCAATTTCATTTTGGCAGGCATCAATTTGCTCTAAAGCTTCTGCTTCGTTTTCATTTGGTATATCATCTACCTTTGCTCTTTTAGATAAACTTGACATTTTTTGTACGTAGAAAGATATTTGTTAGAAACAGATTTGTAAACTTATTTAATCTATTAATGTCGGCAAAAAATTTATTTCATTCGTACAAATCCTTATATACTTAAAACTTTGCAAAATAGCTTGCCGCAGACTTGCCGTCAATAACTTATTAAGAATAAATAGCATGCTGTAAAACGGCTTTCTAAGAACAAATTTTGATGGTCACTCTGAAATACCGAGTTGTCGTTTCATATTTGAGTTGTTTGATTGTGTAGAATGACTCTTTAAAATGACACTAAGAACATTTGCGTTTTAAACTTCGGGTCCTTTTACAAATCAGGTTAAATCGTAATCTGAAGTGTAATTACGATTTGCAATGAGACTGAATCTGATAGAAGAAATAGAAATTTGCGTTTTAGAGATTTTTAAAAATAATATGGTGCAACTAAGTAAAAAAAAAAATTTTGCCGCAACTAGTTAATTTTGGATTTTTTTTAATTCCAAATTGCCAGTTTATAGACCACAAACATCAGATATTATTTCATTTAGCTGATGTGTAACTAATACATAAAAAATAATTTTAATAAATAAGTTTGATTTAAATTGACAAGTTAACTGCGTCTTTGATTAATTGAAAAACTAATTCAAACGACGTATGATATTTATACTTACATTAATACATATTAACGGTTCTTTTGATTCATTGCTTGATCAATCTCATAAACGAACTTGCTACTTTCCTGTTTGTTAATTATACTCTGCACTTCGTAAAGAGTATATTTACTTTGGTATGGAGTTTGTGACCACTTGAAAGAGTCGTCTCCGGTATGAACATGTGTATATATTCTTGCTTAGCGTAAAATTCTGCGTTAATTTAGACATGTCCGTCCGTCCGATCGTACGACAACTCAAAAACGAATAAAACAAATACGACCAAACTTTCACAAGTTGATTCTTTTGTGACAACGACGGCTGCTATTGTAATTGGGCCAATTCGGACAACGGGTTCGGGTAGCTGCCATGCAACTCAAAGAGGTTTTTTTCAATATCTCAAAAAATAATAGAGATATAAATATCAAACTTTGCAAAGATTGATATTACACTTTACATATGTTCTGAAAATTTTAATGGCATGGATGTACTGGTTCGGGTAGCTGCTATACAACTCCGAAAGTTAATTTTAAATATTTGGAAAAATATTAAAGCTAGATTTATGAAACTCGGCAGTCGTGTGTCCAATTTTAGGTCAGACATATTTCTAGAGTTTTGGTGGAATTGCTTGACAGGTTCGGGTAGCTGCCATACAACTCCAAAAGCTAATTTTAAATATTTGGAAAAATATTAAAGATAGATTCATGAAACTCGGCAGTCGTGTGGGCAATTTGATGTCAGATATATTTTTTAAGTTTTGGTGGAATTGCTTGACTGGTTCAGGTAGCTGCCCTACAACTCCGAAAGTTAATTTTAAATAAAGTTAGGCATTTGTGTGTCCAATTATAGGTCTGACATAATATCCGTGATGTTTCTATTGAGTGGTTATTTCTAAATATTTCAAAAACAACATTTATTGCAAATGAACGTTTTTAATTGCGGTACATACCATTTTTTTGTTCTAGCGCAGCAAATTTTTCATATTTTCTAAATTCTAGTAATAGACCAACTGGCAGTATGGTCTATCTCTCCTTTTCTCTCTAATGGAATTTCCTATCTACCCATTTCCTCTAATAAATTTTTATAATTTGGGAATGTTCTAACAATTCCTTATTTTAGTAAAATAGAACGAAATAAATACATAAATGTTAAATAATTCGCATTTTACATTATCTATTACACTTAAAAATAAGAAAGTATTTTTATAAGCCATAAGATAATTCTAATTCTAAAATTAGTCTTATGTATATAGAAGTTCCGTTTTATTTTTGGTAAAATGAAGAAACTTTACCGTCAAATAATTTTCGATAATTAATTTATTACAAAATATCTGTGATTTTCCACAACGTCGCTTCTAATAAATATGTTTTTTAATATACGTACATACTTGCTTTTGAAATGCTTCTAAATGATGAAAATCTTTAGGGAATTCATAGGCATTTGACAAATATATATTTATAAACAAAACTGATTTGGAAGTTCAATTTATTATAATAATAAAAAAGTGATTTTATATTTTAACCTTTGTTAATTAATTTTTAATTAATACATACTCGATATCTGTTCGGTATAATCGTCACAATTTTATTTGACAGTTACATTACAATATAGTCTATTTCGGTTACGGTATAAATCATGGCTGACAAAATATGCACTCCTAATAAATGTAGAATTATTTTAAAGAAATGACGCCTGAAATATATGTAGTTTTCTTTTTTTTTCATTTATGTGATATGCATATTTTCCGTTTGTATTTGGACTTTTTTATTCACAAAGTAGTCTAAAACGTGAAAATTTTTTTCGTAAAAAGGTGAAGTGTCCGTTTTCGACTTTCATAACTCATAAAATTGCCATTTATTTCCGCTGATGAATTGACTCTCTAGTATCCAAACCTGCACTTTTGTCAGCCGTGTTATAAAAGCAGCGTTTTTAGAATTACACAATATGTATAAAGTCAGACAATACACGTAGCTAAGTATGATATATGTATGTAATATGCATACATTTAATTTTTTGAAACCATATCAAAAATTTCTGCTTTTTGTTGTATAATAATTTTAGGAATATTCAGCACCAAAGTTGAAGAGGGTATATGAATAATAGGAGTTGAACCTTTTAATGTTTCACTCAAATTTTCATTAGGACTTTTTTCTAATTGCTGTTTTGTCACATTACAGTTAGAATGCTGGGTAAAAAGTATATGTTGAAGTTGTTTAATTTGTTCTTTAAAAAATAGGTTTTCAGACAATAACTCAGACAAACGTTTTCTCAATTCACAAATTTCGTTATGTTTCTTGCTACGATATCGCATTGAAGCTGCTCTTTTTCTTTCCTTTGCACTTTTGTAAGCCAGGTTATTTTTATTTTCATTTATATCACTCTCATTCGTTTCCATTTTATCTACACTTTTACATTTTATAATAGATTTAAGTTTCTTTTTTATCAAATATGAAGATTTGCCATTACTTTCATTATTAATACTTGCTTTCCCTACAATGGTTTTTGAAGTTTTTATTGCGTTTTCAATTTGTCCTTGAAAATTCAAGGAAATAATTTGAGGTTGAATAGTTTTCACGTTAATTTGTTTAGGGTTCGGTAAAAGCATTCTTAGTTTCTTATGAGTAATTTTTCTATTGTTCTTTAGTGGAAGTTTGGAACTTTTTTTCATGTCCCTAGAATTTTCTGAAACTCTGTTTCTACAAGATGTTTTCAACGAAATTAATTGATCTTTATTCACTTCAAAATCTTTGTTAGTTGCATGTTTTGAGTTACTGTTGTCATCATAAATAATATGCGGCGTATGCAAAGTGTCTTCGCTGGAAGGTAAATTTAAATTGTTAGTATTCTTTTCATTAGTCAATACAGTGGATTCTTCTACAGCCCGTCTGAATGTTTCGTCAAACGGATTAACATGTTTTAGATCATCAAATAAGCCAACTTCTTCACAATTTTTTATCAATCTGGTTGTAGGAGTGGGAGTCTGGTCATCTGTAAAGGAAATACATATCAATAAAATTCCAAAAAAACTTTTAAGCGTAAAAAACTACCGTACTTAAAAAATTTGAATGTTTGCTTTCGATTTTCAAATTAATACCCGGTTTCAATGTTAGTGAGTTCATTATTGATGATTGTCAAGTTTCTCTTTCAGTAACAATTCTTAACTTACTTCGTACAATTGCATTGAATATACAGATTGATAATAAACAGAAGCTCAAATTTGAAATCATCGACCCTTCATTCAAAATGTTTAAATTGAATCTACATATTCACAAAGATTAAAGGCACTCGCGAACAATTTAATGCTATATGTAAAACTATTTAAATAATGTAATATTAAAGCTACTGCGTATAAGTATGTAGGTAGATAGGTAGTACTTATGTATTAAATTTTTTAGAAATATTTATATTTTAAACGTTAAGCGATTATAAAAAATATTTACAATGAATGTAAGAATTTTAAACTTTGCTTTTTAGTTTCATTAATACAAAACTAAACTACTATGTGTGTTGCTTCAAATATATTATTATTTGCATATGTTTAAAGTTATTTAATTCGTATATTATTGTTTATATCACTTTCTATTTGCTATGTGTACATAAATGTATATGTTTGGATATTTTATCCCGGCAAGCAATATAATGTTCCGTACAAAATTTTTGTCTTCAGTCCATTATCATTTTCCACGATTTCAATATTTTATATTATAATTTTAAGTAAAATAAAAGTATGTATGTATTTAGGTTTTGTACCGGAATTTGAATTTTTATCTTTTTGAAAAAGAAGATCTGACAAATATATATCTATCTTCTTGTTTTTGCCTTGGAGATATCGACTCCTATCATTCAAGAGGTAAAAATCAATAAATATGGGATATTTTTCTCGCCCTTTTTGAGCTATCACGTTTTTTTCGTGAAAAAAAATATACATGCATATATATGTAAATATGTATATCTATGCAAATACAATATTTTTTTTTTTAAATATCTGTTTATAAGTGCTTAGAATTTAATTGTTAAAATTTGGAAAATTGGAATCCTGTATGTATAAAATTATAAAAAGAACTGAATAAGTATAAGGAATAAAATTTATGTTAAAAGAATGAAGCAAAAATTATTATAGCGACATAAAATTATTTTCCCCTCCTTGCATGTCTTTTTATATGTATTTACACATTATGGTAAATTTGTTAATTCTATGTTTTTCTAAAAATGGATGATACAGACAGGTCCCGAGAGCTACATATTACTGCTTAAATTTTTGATGCCATCAAAATTTTTGCAAATCCGTGATAGAATTATGTTTGCAATTAATAAAAATTGCTTTCTGGGGCTTATTTCATTATCCTACGATCACACGAGACAATTATTCAATTCTTACTTATAAAAGTGTCAGTAAATCCGAACTGTCAACATTCTATTGTCAAATTTTTAAGAAAAATGTGTCTCCACACAATATGTAAAATAGTGACCACCAGTTAATAAATATACAATTAAATATTATTAAACAAGTAATCAATTACATGTTTTTAGATATTTTTAAATTAAGTATATATAAACATAACCAATTGTGTTGAAACACATTTTAAATTTTAGTTCAATTTTAATTATTATGCATTGAATTGTGAAATAATTCAAAATAAGCAGAATAATAATGGAAAAATTAACAAAGAATTGCAATTTATGCTGTAGAAAATGACAAAAATAGCATTTTTATTATCACTCACAAGTAATTGCAATTAATTATTCAATGAACCAGTTGTAAAATAATTAATGAAATGAAACAAGGTATCAAAATAAATGTATATTTCTTTAAACGTATTTATCCCCCTTTTAGTATTTATATTTTTATAGCATTTTCGTATAAAAATTATTCTAATACCATCTCTCTTGTACTAACTCTAAAAATATAGAGACACAGGATGTAGTTTTATTGTAAAAACAGAACCAAAGAAGTGAGCGGCAACGGTGGACGCTTTTCCTTCTTAACCCAGAACAACAGCGAAACTATAAAATGAAGCGTACCGTATTTTGCATGAAATGTTACTCAACTATAGAAACAGATAATGTAAAAAAATACTAGTCAGCAGCAAAAAAGAAATTTAAGCTATTACGCCGCCGGTTAAATTTGCAACAGTTACTTCGCTGAATTCTGTTTGGTCTCATTTAATATGTGTATTCTATATGAATTCTGACATTTTGCCGCGAAAAATCGCTCTTGTTAATTGTTCTGTTTTCATTTTACAAGCATTGTAATGCAACAATCTATCTTAAAAATCATCAGTGGTGGATCTGCAAAAAAGTTTTGGTTTACCAAAATTTATTTTGAAATAATATTTTGGTGTTCTTATGTACATACGTTTTTTTTTTTAAACATATGTATGTTTTGTTAAAATATAAGAGTACATACTTTTGTACTATTTAATTAAAAATTATGGTTGAATATATTATACAAGAGGTCGCTTACTTGGCCTTTAGTTTCTTCTATTTCATATTAAATGATTATATTTACATACATACATATGTATCCATGTTCTAAAGTTCTATTATATTTATTTTAAGAACTTGTTTTTACATTCATTGTTTATTTTAAAAAAATTCTGTTTAAGAATTTGATTTTAATATTAAAACAAGGGTTTTTTTTATCTATGTTGTTTATTTTTAACATACATACATAAAAATTAATATTTCCAAAAATTTAAAATTTTGTGAATTTAACAATTAAAACTCATTTAATTTCTAATTTACTTTGATTATGTTAATTTTCCCACACTTTGTCTTAAGTTTAATGGATACAATATGAATAATTTGAATTTATTCAAATTTAATCTGGTTCTTCATATGATGGACTGCTTGGAGAGTAGGCGGGGCTTGTTGGACTATATCGTTGAGAAGCTGGTGGGGAATACAATGTACTGCTTGGGGAATAGTGGTGAGGGGTAGGAGTATAAGTGGTTGGGCTTGTTGGGGAATATTTTGAACTGTTTGGCGAATAAGAAGATAAATTAGAAGAATAATGTGGACTTGTTGAAAAACTACCACTTGGACTATACTGAGTTGCCGGCGAATGTCGAGGAGAAGGTGGTGAATATATAGGACTTTCTGGAGAATATTTTGGAGAAGTAGGAGAATATTGTGGACTCCCGGGTGTATACTGGGGACTTCCATCATAAGTGGGAGAGGGTGGTGAATACGTGGGACTTGCAGGAGAATATTTTGGACTGGTCCTTGGGTAAGTTGGTGAAACCGGAGAATATCTTGGGGAAGCGGAATAGCTCGGAGAAGTGGGAGAATAAGATGGTGTTGCTGGAGTATATTTTGGAGAAGACGGCGAATATGATGGGGACGTTGGGGAGTACCCAGGCGACGTTGGAGAGTAGGATGGTGAAGACGGGGAAAAAGGTGAACTGGGTGAATATCTAGGAGAATTCGGAGAATAATTTGGTGAAGATGGAGAATACACACTATTTGTTGGCGAATACATATTGGAGGCCCCGCCCGCTCCTGAGGAGAAAGCCGGTGACGTCGCGAAATTCGATTTTGTAGAGTAAAGATTAGACGACGGTGAATATCCCGGGGAAGTACCAAGAAATGCAGGTGACGGATGATTATACGTTGGAGATGATGGAGAATATTTTGGACTAGCTGAATCAATTCTGCTTGCTGGAGAATATTGCGGTGATGCTGGAGAGTAATTAGGAGAAGCTGCACCTGGAGAACTAGTTGCATAATGTGGACTTGTTGGTGAATATGAAGGAGATGCACTTGGAGACATTGGTACAAAAGGTGACATCGAAAGTCCGGGAGAGCTTGGAGAGGATCCCGAATGCGCTGGAGAATAGTACGGTGACAAACCTGATGCATCCGAAGCTGCTGATGGTGAAAAACTTGGTCCACCAGGAGTCATACCACTCACTGAATAAATGTAATAATTTAACTTAAAAATATATTCAATTTACTATAAAAATTACTTGGTCCTAGTGGGGAGTACTTAGGTGTATTAAACGGACCCCATGGAGTAGCTGGAGGAGTCATAGAGGGTGTAGCTCCAGCTCCGAAAAACATTCCTGTGCCACCAATAAGAGAGGGGCCTAATGTACTTGGTATTTCAATGCCATGTTTACATTTTTCTGCGTCTAAGAGTAAGTCGAAGCAACCTTTAAAGAAAGCAGAAACAGATGATATTGATTAGATCGGATAATTTTCGTTTAAAATTACCTGTTCCCATTTTAGGCAGCTGACCCATTATAATATTTTCTGAGACACCCCTCATTGGATCATTTTCAGCATGCGCTGCTGCATCCATTAAAACATCAACCGTTTCTTCAAACGAACATCTCATAAGTGCGCCAGTATCCTGTCTGTTGATACCATGACGAGTGATAGCCATTAGATGTCCCTTAGCTGTCATTACGTCACATAAAAGAGCTAAATGTCGGTAATTTACGTAAAGTCCATAAAATTGAAGTACAGCATTCATTTCTTTTTCAACTGATTTACGAACAGCCTCTATACCCAATACTTGAAAAATTTCGCATATGTCATTGCTGTATGTTCGAACAGGATCTACATCTCTTTCGCTAAGAACTTTCATCATCGCTGTACCATCTGTTTCTAATAACCACTCTCCAATGGCTTTGAATTCCCCAGTTTCCGTTATAATAATCCTTTTTTTGCTGTCAGTTTGTGGCAAATGCATATATACTTTACCGATAGCTTCAATGCCTTGTAACGTCATGTCAGACAACATGTTAGCTTCAATACAACGCAAAAACATATCATCCTCCATTTTATCTACGGCTTCATCCTCATCTTGAAATTTGTTCTCTTCACTATTCATAATTCTTATACGAAGAACTAATTTATCTGCATTATCGTCGTTGAATATGCAATTCAAATCATCGCCAAAACCGGCATTGATTTTTTCTGCTATTTGTTCCATAGTTAATTTTTTATCGGTCATTCGCTTTCGATCCAATTCAATACGTAAAAGCCATGGTGAAATACGAGTCGGGTCGAAATCAGGCATTTCATAATATACATTCACAAACTCTTGATCTTCAGCAATGACTGTTCTTTGAGGATCAGGATCGTAATAAATTGCCGTATTTGCAGTAACTTTCCTTAAAGTAGTATGTTCTAAACGACATAAGACATTTTTAGCTTTCTCAGCATCACGAGCCGCACCCCCTGTAAGAAAGACTGTGAGCGATGGGGCTTTTGGTCGTTTAGATATATTTATTATTTCTTTGAGACGTGGTACACCTAAAGTTACATTTTTTGAAGATACACCGGCAAAATGGAAAGTATTTAAGGTCATTTGCGTAGCCGGCTCTCCTAATGATTGTGCAGCTAATGCTCCAACCATTTCACCTGGGTTTACTTGAGCTTGTTGAAATCGAGTTTCAATTTCACCTATTAACCATTCAAAAGCTTCACTTGTCAAACGAAATTCTTCTGCGACGTATTTTGTACATAAAGTAGATCTAATTAAGCACTGAAATAATAATGTAGCATTCTCGTTAGCTTGCTTTGAAATACGATCATTTCCGGTTACAATAATGCATTTTGAAAGAAGATCTCTAACACCTTGGGAAATAGAATAATTAATAAACAAAGCCTTTCTATAAAAATTACTTACTATAAAAGGTACTTACCTTGAATTACTTTCATAGGAGATAAATCTGTTGGAACTCTTTTGTTGATATGGAAAATTTTTTGCACATTCCAAATCATTCTCTGTAAATTGCATGGTAGTACAACTTTAGAGTCCCCGTTTGGAAATATTTGCCTTAAAGCTTCCCTATCTTTGCAAAGCTGTTCCCATTCGGCTTCAAGTTCTTGAATTGCATATCCAGATTCTGTCAAATCTTTAACCACATCTTCATTGAATATTTTTCTCATGTAGCGTTCATTAGACCAGTCAAATTTGAATCTTTTTTCAAATGCTTTATTTGACAGTTTGATAGTAGGTAAATTTTGAAATTCTACTAATTCACCACACAATCCGTCTTCTCCATAACGCAATTGGATAAGTTGTCCCACTGAATTTCTTACTGTACCATCATAATTTACCATCACAGATTCCATAGCTTTAATAAGACGACGTTGAATATAACCAGTTTCAGCAGTCTTTACAGCAGTATCGATTAGACCCTCGCGTCCACCCATAGCATGAAAGTAGAACTCAGAGGGAGTAAGGCCAGCCAAATATGAGTTTTCTACAAACCCTCTAGATTCAGGTCCGTAATCGTCTTTAATAAAGTGTGGCAGGGTTCGTTTTCTGAAACCGTAAGGAATGCGTTTACCTTCTACGTTTTGTTGACCTACGCAAGCAATAACCTGTGAAATGTTAATATTTGACCCTTTAGAGCCTGAAACTACCATAGCTTTAAGGTTGTTGTATTCAGTTAAAGATTTTTTTGCAGATCCACCAGTTTTGTCACGAGCGTCGTTTAAAATGCGATTTACTTGATTTTCGAAAGTTTGACGGAGAGTATTACCTAAAATTTAGAACGAATATAAAATTTGGTTTTTTAAACGAAAAATGTTTAAAAATCACCTGGAGTAGGTTCAAGTTCCATGTTGTGAGCTTTTTGGATAACACAAATGACATCATCTTTCGCTTTTTTAATAGCTATTTGAATTTCGTTATAAGTTTGGGGATCAGCAATTGTATCACCAATGCCTATACTGTGACCTTCTAATAACAACCAATTGTTTATAACGGTCTGAATGTTACCATAAAATCGACCGGCAATGTCATGTCCTAATTCCAAGAAGCAAATGTGTAACAAAGATCCGGCCGAAGTGCCCAGTGTCTTTTTGCATAATATACCCATGATAAGTTCACCGTGTTCAACCATAACTTTGGTGTCCCCAGGAGAAATCCATTTATATGGCCCATCATCTTCGTCATCCGGATGTGTAGAATGAGTACGAATCATATTGACATTTCCAGGTATAATTAGGGAAAACAACTGTTTTCCAGTCCAAAGAGGTTTTGGTTTAAGAATACATGGTTGGGGCATTTTGCCGTCCCATGTTGGTAAAAACATGAGCAAATTCATCATTTGCTCTCGATCTATGAAAACATCTCGTTTGGTCATTTTTCGAACAGCTGTAAGGGTATCTTGCACAATGCCCATAACAGGCTTATTTGCTTGCGGAGTTATAATTTGTCGAGGAGTAATGTGAATATTTTCAATTTCTGCACGAGTTTCCATTGATTGCGGTACGTGAAGATTCATTTCATCGCCATCAAAATCTGCATTGTATGGTGATGTGCAAGAAAGGTTCATACGAAAAGTTGACCATGGTAGAACTTTAACTCTGTGGCCCATCATACTCATTTTGTGAAGCGTAGGTTGACGATTGAAAATTACTAAATCACCGTCACGTAAATGTCTTTCAACTTTGTACCCACATTGCAAATGTAAATCTGATGGTTTTGGATGAAACCTTAAATCTATACGCTCGCCGTTATCTCTTACAATATATTTCGCACCTTAAATTTTTATACATATATTGTTATTAATATTGTTGAAGCGGTTAATAAACTTAACATACCTGGGTATTGAGAATTTCCACGCCTCACTAATTCCTGCATGCGATCTATGTTAAATGGAGTAACTAATTCAGGAAAGGTTAGATTTTGGGCTATTGATCTTGGTACACCTACTTGATCAATACGTAAGTTTGGATCTGGTGTAATAACAGTACGTGCTGAAAAATCTACACGTTTACCCATAAGATTACCTCGAATTCTTCCTTCCTTTCCTTTCAACCTTGCTTTAAGAGCCTTTAAGGGTTTTCCCGATTTTTGCATGGCTTTGGGCATACCTGGCATGTCATTATCGACCATAGTTGCAACATGAAATTGTAACATTTTAATATTCTCCTGGATAACATGAGGAGCAGCTCCCGTGCTTTCATTTTTTTTTAACTCGTTGTTTGCTTTAATTATATCTGCTAACTTATGTGTTAAATCGTCTTGATTTTTTGCAGCCCCAAACATTACAACTGCTGGTCGAACGGCTAACGGCGGAACGGGTAAAACTGTAACAATCATCCAATCTGGCCGAGCATATTTCGGATCCATACCCAAAACAAAGCATTCCTCGTCTGTAATGTGCTTGAATATCTCCCATACTCTTTCAGCAGTAACCTGAATTTTCTTTTCCTGTGAATCTTCATTTACATGTTTCCACTCAGCCATCAATTCTAATCCTGATCGTCTAAAATTTGGTTGATAATGACCGCAGCCTCCGTGACCTTGTTTTTTATTTGGATCTACTGGTTGCCCTTCCTTTGTTAAATCCATATCTTCACCACCTTCACAAATTGTTTTTCCTTTACATAAATCGTATACATATGCCAATCTTTTCCTTGGCTGACCTTTAGACTTTAAAACTATCTCTTTTATTTTAGGATTACTTGGTGAAACTAACATTTTGGAACAATAAAAACAAACACAACGCAAAATTTTAATGGTTTTAGTAATGAAACCGATATGAAAAACTGGTTTTGCTAAATCTATATGACCAAAATGGCCTGGACATTCAGTCATATTTCCTGCACAAGTTTGACAACGAGAACTTCGATCAATTACTCCTTGTCGTGGATCCATGAGCCCACCAAGTTTTGGTCGACCGCCTTCCATTGTTTCGGCGTATTGAATACCACCTTCTGTAACAGACATTCGACGCTGAAAATAAATATTATGATAAATGTTCAGTAAAAATAATTATTTTAAACTTACAATTTCATCTGGAGCTAGAATACCAAACTGAACTCGTTTTACAGTACGAACTGTAGCTTTAGAATCATTTGCAGCCATTTTGCTTAGAGAATTTTACTAAGCTAAAAAATATAAAATTGTGATAAACTTATGCATATAAAAAAACAGTATGGCGTTGAAATATGCATACTCAAAAATGTATTTTCTTTCTGCTGAATATTATATTTACCTTTGGCGAACAAAGAATTGAGAAAAATTTTTTATATTTATGTATATTCAGTTTTTTTTAATAAATCTTTGCTTAAATAAAATTTTAAAATTCTGTGTTTTCAAATTGCAATTGCTTACTTTGATGAAATATAGAATAATGTGTTTGCGTAAAAAGTATGTAAAAGTATTAAAATGAATCGTTTACATTTTGACAATTATCGGTAATTATTTTTTTTTTAATAATTAAGGGGTGGGTAACGTATTAGTGCTTGTTCAATCATTAGTTGTCAATCTAAATGAAGCAGTTTTTCTAAATTGATCTGCATGCGTGATTGATAAAAAAAATATTTCCAAGTACACACTTTATCAAACCTGATTTTCTTCTCCTTATCAAAGAAAAGATTAAAACTGATTATGAGAAGAAAATCAGCTTTGATAAAGTCAAAAGTGTGTATTCAAATTTCTAAGTCTAAAAAACAATCTAAATTTTTAAATAGTTGGATTGAAAATGTAAAACAATATTTTTGCTGAGCAGTTTTTTCTTCTCAAGTCTTTTTTAGTAGAAGAAAGTTCTCATTTAATGTAAAGGAATATAAAAAATAATGTAAATAAAGTGTAATCCCAAAGGATTTGATGATAACATTATCTACCCATAAAAACACAATGTTATTACAAAGTTTGATTTCAATTTGATATATACATATCATCTTTGAACCGAAACGGCAGATTTTTGTAACAAAATATTTTATTATGTTCCTTCACTATCTGCCGCTAGATGTCACAAAATTGACATTTTTATAGACTGTGTTGCTGTTTATATATAATGACAACTTTAGTGGCAGTTGAAAATTGACATTTTTTAAAATAGTATCATTTTCGTATTTAATTTTATTGCGCGAATTTAGAATTAAATTTTTGCTCAAGATTATATAAAAACATATTTTGAAATTTCTATTTTTAGTTATAATGGGAGATTTTATTCAGGTAGGACAAACATGCTTGTGTGGTCAATGCATTTAATTGGAGGAGATGGTATATTTTAGGGTTCCGATATTTTTAAAAAAATTGGCCTTGACGAGTCGAATCAGTGGGTTGTTTATGATGAATCTTATCAGATATTTTTTTCTTGGTTTACTGCTTCTGTTAAAAACAACAATACTCTTACCGAATTAGAAATACTTGAGTATGATAAAAAAATTTTGATGTATGATGCATTTTTTTAAAGCATATTTGCTTGCAGAATGAATGACTTGAGGAAAGATGGTGAATATATTCAAGGAAGTGAATTGGATAACAAAATGTCTGAGCTTGTTAAATCGTACCCAAATATCCTAAATTATGAGGACGTAGATGCACTGAATTTCAAAATAGAGTTGCAGAGTAAAAAGGAAATTTATGATATGTTTTACGATTTGAGCCAAGATATTGAGTATGTTTGTAAATTTTGAACTGTGTAGAAGTTAATTAAACCAAAAGTTTGTAGGAAAACTAAGTGTGCTTTAAACAGACGGGTAAGTAATGCAGAAATAAAAATTCAAGAAATTTCGAGCCAGGAAGATCTTTTGTATAAAAACTGTTTGCAAAAAGCCAGGAAATTACAAGAACTCCAAAAAGAAAATAGAAAATATTGTCTTGAATTAAACGAATGTATTGCTAAATTGGTATTTTTAAAAAAATTACATAATTTACGTATCTTATTATTATTCATGCGTTTTTTTTAGAATTCGCCACCGCTTTTTACACATCAATTCCCGCTAGAACAGTATCTATTGAAATGTGACTCTTTTATGCAATATTTCTCACTTTATCTCCAGGAAAATTTTACATTTCAGGTAGGTATCTGTCTATTAGATGTTACTCTATTTGAAATTAAAAAAAACTAAATTTTTACTTATAGAACTTTTCGGATACAGACAGATATGAACCTTTTTGTGATGCAAGTTCTTTGGAAAAATTAAAAAATTTGTAAGATGCCTGCAGCACACCACTTAGCATTTTTTTCATATATAATAATTTTTGGTTTTTTAGGATTTATTCCTATAATGAAAAATGTGTCCTTGCAAAAACAAAACTCATGGGTCTCCAACAAATGGTAGAGGATCAAGATAGTAGCAAAGTTCATATTATTAATATATCAAATTTGAAGTAGGTTGTAAAAAATTCATAACATAACTATATTTTAAACAAATTTGCATTATAGAAAAGAAATTAAAGATTTAGAAAATTTAAATGGAACTTCATTTGATATCACGTACGAAACTTTAGTAAATGATCTTAAATTGCATCTACAACAACTTGCACATCAGCAGATTGAATTTGTGCTGTATCAAAACACAAAAACAAAAATCGAGAGAGCTGCGAAAAGATTAGAAAATATAAATTTTGTATCAAAAATTATTTCTAATGTCTTAAAAAACTCAGAAATTATGTGGATTATGATGCAATTAGATGGAGAAAAATTAAAAAATCGTATAGACAATTCAGATGATATATTAGTTGAGTCCCAGAATTGTCTTAATCGTATAGATGCATTAAGGCATATTCAAGTTGCTGCCACGTTTAACATCAACGAAGAGCTGTTTCGAAAATTATCACCATTCGTTGGAAGTTATAAAAATTTTAAAATACCAGAAGGAATAATGGATTTTATTGATAAGTTCAACAAATCCTTGGAAGTAATTTTAGAAAACATTTCAAGTGGAGTCCGCTATAAAGAGTTCACAGATATTTTAAATAGTTTGTATGTTTTAGTATTGATAGTTTCATATGTATGTTTTTAAATATTTAAATTACAAACAGAAAATCTAGTGAAACCGATCTTTCAAAATATATTTTTGATGGACCTACGAATCGTCCAATGTTAGAAAACGTTAGTTTGCTTAAAAAAATATTTAAATCGAAAAATTTTCAAAACATATTTCAAATGTCCCTGCGGAAATTGCGGTCAGAGTTTCATGACAATATCTCTTTAATGGTATAACTCAATTATGTTATGTATCTGTACGTAGTTTTAATATTTTAAATTTTGTAATTGCAGAATTCCGATCGTTTTTTAAAAAATGCCAGACTTTTATGGATATGGTTTCTGACAGAGCCAAAAAAAGTTATTGATGCTTTGGAAGAAATTAGGAAAGCAGCTCAAAATGTTTCTAATTCAACTGGAATTAAAACATTAGTTGGAATAAAGAGACTTAAAGATTAAAAACAAAACTAGATTAGTTGTTATAAATGGTTTATTATTTTTAAGTACTTGTAAGTTAAATAACGATTCTACATTGCAGCAATAGGTTATTAACATGTAAAATTCAAAACTAAAAAAACTTTTTTGTTTTTAAATTTAAGCTAGGTACCTCATCTTTATATCTAAAAACGAGTTATACTTACAGGCTATGTGGCAATAGAAAATAGAAAGAAATAAAAATTGAAGACCTAAAACTTTTGTAACAATTTGTAAAAAATTTAAATGATCATATAAAAGCTTTTCTACCTATGTACATGTGGATATATTTTTATTTCTATTTTTTTTTTTTATTTTTTAATTATGAGTGCTTTTGAATTATACATATATCTTTATTATAAGGACTAACTAAAAAAGGAAGGAAAAATTTCTTACATCAAATACATATGTACATACCTAAAACATGAATAGTACTATAATCGATGGAATAAGCAAAAAGCTTCATTTATTGTATAAAAAGGACACATTTTGATTGCAAAATTTCACTCTGGTTAAGTTTATCTATTTGGTTGGAACAAAAATACTGCTACCGTAGAACTTCCGTATAAGTGTACAAAAAAATTTTTCAAAGGATCTTTTTGGGTTTTTATGTAATTTTTTGTAATTATTTTTAGGGGTGTTACTAAAGTAAAAAATATGTATTAAATTCTAAATGTGTATAAATTATTTAGCATTTTTCGTGAAAATAAAAAAAAATTTTAATTTTATAATCAAAAAAGTTTTGGAATTAAAATACAATTTTAATATTTTGGATAATATTTAGAACAATAAAATTTATCAATTAAAAAAATATACTTAGGTATTAATTACATATGTATATGAACCTTGATATTATTTAGGAATATTATGTAATTTATACTGTTAATAATGGTTAATATAAAATAACATGAGTTAAAAGGTTTTTGAATTTAATTACGAGTAACAATTGTATTATTTTAACAGTTTTAATTGAAAAATATAATTCTTCATAAATGGTTTTGTAAGCAATTTTTTAAAATGTGGATGTGGAATAAAGTCTAAGATATTTATAAATTACATCAAAATGAAACAGTGATGATAAGTGTTTTAACGCTAAATAATTAATAATTATTTTGCAGTTTTGATTATAGCTATGTGCAGTGATAAAAAGTAAAATCACGGGTAAAAAAAGTAATTGTCACATTTAAGAAGCTTTTCTCAGGATATTTTAACCTGAGAAAAGTTTTGGGTTAAAAAAATGAGTTTGGAATTGAAAATATAAGTAGTGATTTAAAATTTTAAAAATTTGGCGAATTGTTTAAAATTACTGAAAATATTTTAGAGAAGTAATGAAATAAATTAGAGAATTTCATTCACTATAACTTTTTTTAAAATATATTTTAAAAATTAATTAAAGGCAAGTAATAAAATTTTAATCTATTAAAATTGTGGATTTACTTTTAAATGAATATCTAGAACATTATTTTAGTCACTTATACATATGTACGTTTTTTGTACAATATAAAATATAAATGCACTAAAAATATTTAAAAGATCTATAAGCTTAAGAAAGAAATTAAATTTTCCATTTTCAAAAAAAAATTTGAAAATATTAAAAATTATCATTATGACGAAGAGTTACCAAAAAAAAATTAAAAATATTTAGTAATTTTATTCAAACTTGTTTAATCAATTTCAGTTAATATGTATTTACAAAGCGACCTAAAAATAACAGCTTTCCAATAATTTTTACTTTTTAAAAAATTTTTAACTTCTCCAGTTTTGAAATTAATTTTGTCCTCACTACAGACAGAAAAGTTTTTATTAATTATTTTCTATATAATATGTTTAAATATGCAATCACTGTGTTACTATTGAAACAAAGCAGAAGCAATTCAAAAGAATAACAAGCAACTAACTTTTTTATAATTTTTACCAATGTGTAAAATTAAAAGATGCTGCTTAAGCCTGCAATGAGTTTTGCATAAACACGTTGATCACAAATTTAGGTAAAAACTATACTTATGTAAATTAAATGTAAAAAAAAATAGCTTTAAAAGTTATTTACCGCAGTCCAACTATTAACTTGTTTTTAACTTTCATACGACACTCTCAATTCATTAAATACCTACTTCTTTTAAAGAAAAATTTAAGCAAATGAAATTTTATAGTCTTTTTATAATTTTTTTTTATTGTTTTATTAAATTTTTTTATTAAATTTTTTTACTTGCTGCCAGTCTCACAGAACCTAAAAAAAATTAAAGTGAAAAAAATGTAATTTTGTATTTTTAAATATTGAGCAAAAAAGGAAATTTGTATTTGGTTTTTAAGGCAATTAGCTAAAATTAACTAAAAGTTAAATTTGAATTCTTAGTTTGAACATGCAAAATTTCAATTTGAAATTAATTCCTAAAGAAAAATAAGTTACATGAATACTAAAGGAAATATATTTGAGTATATAATAAACATTTATTAAAAACAAAAAATCATTTAAAAATAAAATAGAAAGGAGTAAAATGCATCATCTGTTGGCAACTGTATTATTCTTGTTTGCAAAAATAAATGCTAATCATTTAATATCATCACTATATGAATTAAAAAGAGTTTACATAGAAGATGGCTATTGGGAAGATAGTTCAAGAAATAATCTATCCATGATGTTCACTTTTTATAACAGTAATAATATAAACAGTGTAGAAATGGTTGATAAAAATTCAAATAATTTCAAACGTGAAATTCATTTGATAGATGGTATAGAAACTGAAATGAAAGTTTATAATGTTGGTGTTTTGATGGCTTCACATTTAAGTAAGTATGAAATTTTAGACTTAATTTCATAAAAATCTGAGAACTAAAAAAAAATTGAATTAAAAAATATAAAATGTCGTCGCAAAAAATGCGAGCAATAGTGTTATTTGGTAAAGCAAAGCAAAAATTGTTTTATTCTTATTAATGTTTCTAAAAATTAAGACACTTGTTAGTAAATTGTGGTTTACTCACAAGTAAATAAAATTTAAATTGACTAACATTAGGTTCACTAAAATTAGGTTTTTGTCTATAGTTTATTATTAATACACTAATTTAAATGCCATTATAAAGGAAATTTAAAATTATTTGTACGACTAGCTAAGGGTCACTGGTTTATTAATTAAGAAACAAGTTAAAGAAAAACATTTTGTCAACTTAAAAAAGTAAATTTAGCCCATTTTTCAGAAAGTGAAATTTTGAAAATAAAAATTAATATCAAATTCATATAAATTGCAGATTTACATCATGTGTAAATCTGCAATGATATTTGCAAATAGGTTTGACAACTACCTAATTTTGAACTTATACAATATTAACGGAATAAGTTACTTATATTTTAAAATAAATAAATTGCTTTATAGGTAACATAATTGGATGAACTAAAAGTTCACAAAAGTTATTCATACTTATAAATTTATTCTAATTTGTAAGTTAAAATTCTTCATATTTAAATTCAAAATTCTTATTATTAGATTTACTGTTTGATATTTAAATTTACTAAGTAACGACAGTTCTAACTTGAATTTGCAACCTAGAAATTCCACAATATCAAGATTTATTTCAGAAAGATAATTTGACAAGATTACAGGTTAGGTTAAGTATAATTTTAATTAGTTACGAAATTTTAATTTTCGCAATGTAAAGCTGAGCCCAAGGAAACCCAAAAGCAGTTGGGGCTCTTAGATTTTATTGTTAATAAATAAATAAGTATAATTTTAAGCTCATTTATTTACATTAGGTATATACATAGGTACTACATGATTTTTTACATTATGTTATTTATATTTTATTATCTATAATTTTAAAAATTTATTCAATTGTAAAATATTTATTTCTTGTTGGTCAGTTTTTTACAAAAGAAATCAACGCTGGACTTCTACACATTTTGATAGTCTTTTAATTTTTTTTTGATTTCATTCAGTATGTTAACTTACATACTAAATATACATATAATATATTATTGTACATACTAAACATGTACATGTTTTTTTTAAAATTAATATACTTTATGCACAATTTTCACATTATTAAAGTAGATGTAGTAAAGAAAATTAAAGTAGAATTTTATATTAGGAAATCTTAATTACTATATTTTTGTTTAGCCTTAAACAAAGTTTAAATAATTGTCAGCTTTTTTAGTAATGTTATGCGTGTTACTGATTTAACAAAATAATTTTTTTTTCAGATTCCCCTTTTGATCTGGAGCGTTGTGGACCTGCTGTAGATATTGCATTAAGTGTCATCAATACTGAATTTTTAAATCCTCATAATATCACTTTAAAAAAAGTTCAAGCAAGGTAATTGTAACAAAATTACGATTCTTCGATATAGTTTCATCAAAGATGTGCTTTGATCAATTTAAATAAGAATGTGGTTGTAGAAAAATAGTATTTTTTACTTTAAATTCATATGCAATACTCAGACATAAGATTAAAATTGTTAGGTAACAAATTTCTTTGTTTTATTTCTGTTTACATATTTAGTTTATTATGTAGATTCGTATTGTGTTGTTTAAGCCATGAGATCTGTTATTTTTTAATATATGTATATGTGCATACATGAGTCTATAAAAGTGTCACAATTATTCAAAAATCGCTTAGCCCGTATAAATTTGCAGATATTTTAAATTCAGTGAGCTTGATTTTAAATAAATTAAATTTTTATTTATTTAATTATTTAAATTTTTAAAAATTCTACTATTTCTTGGAAGGATAAATTTTATGGCCAAAAATGAGTTTTGAAATTGAATATTGAATCATTTTTATTTAAAACTAAAAGTGCTTTGTTTTGTAACAAATCAAATAGATTTGAGTTATTTGACGGCACATTTTTAGTAAATACGTTTGTTCTCTAAAATTAAATAAAATTAAAAAATAATTTAATAATATGAAAATATTTGTAGGATTTAATTTTTTTTTTTTTGCTTAAAATACAAATTTATTACTTTAAAATGATGTCGATTTGTTCTGAAAATTTAATTTATACAAATTGTAGTTCAAGGATTCACTTTTGTCCTTTTTTGAAATAAAAAATTTAAATATTTTATTTTACTTTAAATTCATTTCTTCAATTATTGCTTTAAGGTTTTTAGAATACTGGTTTTGATCAGGGATAAATGAAATATTTTAGCTTTATATAAAATATTCTTAGATTTGCTTATTCTCTAAAAACTTGAATTTTATAAAATTTAGTAATTAAATATTTTTTATCCTCAAGTAATTCTGGGCAAATTTACTTTTGCTTATGTGGACTAATACGTTTAAATTAGGTATTTAAACGTTTTTAATCATTTCTAAAATTTTACTACATGAAATAGCATGAAATAATTAAAATACTTCAAATTACCGACTTAAAGTAAATAAACAATGATCTACATTTTTCGACATTAGAAGTTTCCTAAAAAGTAAAAGAACTTCTGGCGTACTTAGGCCTTATTTTGAACTTGACTAGTATTGGTAATTATATTTTCAATTCAGCCTGATTCCAAAAAATAAATTCTACAATTTTTTTGGTGAATTTTTATTTTAACTTAATTCAATAACTTATGCCTAGGTTGAGTCACGTCCAAATCCTATTTTACTGTAATATGGACTATAATAAGTTTTATTAAAAAAGAAAAATTTAAATAGTCGGTAAGACTGAATGAAAACTTCTAATCCTTTTTTTTAATTTTTTATATTTTTTTAGCTATGACAAACTGAACTACATTATTTTTCATAATTAACGCACAAAAGAGGAAAAAGGAAAAGAACGAAAAAATCAAATAAAATTCTTTTTATTGTCGTTGTCTTTGATTATTATATGCGATGTTCATTTAAACAATTTTTAATGCTAAAATATAATTTGTAAATGTCCTTAATAAGGACGTTAATATTTTGAATTTAATTGTTTGGAATTATAAGATTTTTTGAATTCAAATTTTGTGAAGAATATTATTCTTAGCAAATAATATTAAAAAATACACACGGCATAAAAATTAAAAGAATAATAATAATAAGAAAAGAAAATAAAATGAAATAGTCCTTAAGTTTATGTGCAAACATAGAACTTAAAGGGGAATTTTTCAATATGGTTAACTCAAATGCAAACTGAACGGAAGAATTAAAGTATATAATATAATATGTATATTAGAATTTAGTCATAACATAGTAAGATTCGTAAAGATTTTCTTTGTTCAATTTTTCTTTTTAAATTTTTTTATACTGAAAATTAAAGATATTAAATAAGAGGGAGGAACACTTATTTCTGTGTACTTGTTATGTGTGTATGCAAATTGATTATTAATATATGAAATATGGTAAACATAACTTAATAACTTGATTATATTCAGACTCAGATATGTTTGAGCACTTGCACGTGGATGTTTTTTTTTCTTTACAAAAGATATAGTCAATATTTTGCTAAACATATATTTATATATATATATATATAGAACTTTTTATGAATAATAATTTCCATAAATATATGTATCTGTGTATTATGTAAATATTGGTATGTAAAGATTTTTAGAATTGTGTGGATTGAAAATTTTTCTAACACACCATTCATAAGTGTTTTGATTGACACAATTTATCACTGCATGTTATATTTTATATGGCATTTGTTTAAATACATATATATATATATATATATATATATATATATATTATGTATTTATAAATTATATTATCAAAGTATGAGTCTTTTATCGCAGTACAATAATATATATGCATTTGGTATTATTTTATTTATCAGGCTTAATTTCTTTACAGCAATCCGATATAAAAAAAATAGTTTTTGTAAGAAAAAATTAAAGGTTCGATCAGTTTGAGGTCGACCATTTTCAAAAAATTTTTATTTTATCAAATTTTTGTTAAAATAGTTATAATATTCATTACTTTAATAAATTATTTTAAATTATTTACCTTATGTCTACAAAGCAAAAATGAAACGAATAAATTATAATTAATCTACATTAAGCACGGCTAATCCAAAGCAGACCGCAGTCCAATCTCGCTATATTTCTATTTACTTTAATCATTTTAAATCATATTTTTATTTTAGTTCTTTATTTTAAATTTTTTTTTTGTATTTCCGAATCTCTTGCACTTACGTATATGTATGTACATATATATTTGGCGTAACTTGCTATTACATTTTGCAAACGAAAACTAAGAGAAAATGCAGAACACAGTTGGAATTAAAAATTTTTAATTTTTCATCATTGATTCTCATTAATGAAATTGTAAACAAATTTCGTTCAACTTTTTTTTTTGATTTGGTTTAAATTAAATTTTTTTGTTGGGTCTTGAAAAAAAATCGGTGCCGGTTATAAAAAATATTTTAAGTTGTTTTTTTTAGCAGTTTTAGCTTATTACAAATGTTAAAAACCACAAATATTAAATTTGAGAGGTAAGAATAAAGAGAAAATATTCGTATTTTTTTGGAATTCAACTTCAATGCTATCGTTGACATGATTTTCCTTTTAAAAACGGTGCTGTGATGACGTATATGTATTTAAAATGTATTTTTTATTAATCCTCGAATATAAAATTTTTTAAATATTTTAAAGAAACTTTTAATTGTTTGCAAATAGGCACTCTATCAGAAGATTGTTATAACTTTGGTTAATATTTTTTCAGATATCCATCCTGTTCTGGATCATTAGCACCTGGATTAGCAGCCGATATGCAGTAAGTATTAAAAAATTAAATGTTTTATAAAAATTCACAATCTAGAAAATTTTAAATTTTGTTACCAAAAATAGTGTAAGTATGTATGTATGTATTTCAAAATAGGCATTTTGTTCTGAAACTATGTATGTATATTACAAAATTAATTTACATCCTTGCAAATTTGAAAACAAAAATTGTATTGACATCCAATATGTCTATATTTATATTCTAATCCTACTAATTCTGTTATTCAAAATCCTACAAATTAAACAAGATTTCAATTTTCTTGAACATTATTCCAATAAAATTATGCAACACCGCCATAAGAAATTTTAATAGAAAACAAAACTGGGATTTAAAATCTAAAAGGGCTCCTCTAATGCTCTAACATTTTAAGTTTCAATAAGATTAATTTCTATAAGAATAACGAATGAATGCATTCTCCAAGATTTTTATTAAAAAGTGCCTAAACGTTATTTTTTAAAGAAAATTCAAAATAAAAAAAAAATAAGAACAGTAAAATAAGAATATGTAGGTACTTCATAAAGAAAAATAAAAATTAATTTTTTTAACAAAATTGTTACTTTGCTGGAAATACTTTCACAATTTTGTGCTAACACATTTAAGATTTCTTTTTATGTCGAATTTTCGCTGAGCCACATACTTTAATTATTGTATATTACATACTTACATAATGAAATAAAATATCATGCTGTCAATATTTGGAAAAATTTAATAAACTTGTAAGTTAATCTTTACTGATACGTACAGGAGGTTTTTATTGATTTTCAAATATAATTTAATGAGTTTTAACCATTAAAAATTTATTTTATGATAAAATTTTTTTTTCCTAATTTTCTCAGAGGGTGAACAAATCACATTAAGATAACTTTACATTAAATATAAAAATTATATTGTAATATAAACGTTACGTTCCTATATCTACATACATACATTTAATATGGTGTTATATACAAAGCTATTTTCAATAAAATTTTCTAATTTTTGATTGACTGATTTTATTATAAAATAGAAATACTTTGATTTAATAAAATTTTTAAATAAATTTTGGAATGATTACTAAATTGAAATAAGAATTTCAAAAAACAGTGTTCACTGATAGCACACTTGCCTATATGGATTTAATTTATTAAACAAAGAGATTAAAACCATTAGTTTCCAATAGCAATTTTTTTATGTTAACAATAGTAAAATATGTTTTAAAAATTTAACCTATATCTTAACCTCAGTATATGTGCGAAAACCGTTTCGAAATATCAGAAATTGAGAAAAGGTCCAATCAATTGGATACTATTACATTAATATTGGAATTGGATAATCAACACTACAGCTTGTAAGATAGGCTTTGATTTTAACTTCAATGGTATATAGTGTGTTACGCTTAGCTTGTTATAGCTTATTTAATGTGTTTTGCAATATCTTCTAACCCTTGATCACTCATTTAAGAGAACTCTTCCACTACACATACTTTCCTGTATCAAATGATGACGTTTTTAATTAAATAATAATGATAGTGAATTAACCTGGTGTTTATTCAGACCCAACTTTTTCAGTTTTTTTCTGAAAAATGAAATTCTAAAATTATTTACATAATTTAAAGTTTTTGCAAAAATTTTTGCTGAATTTAAAATTAAAGAAAGTTTTTTCAGTGGACAAAAATGTACTAAAGTCGCTTTCAGCGTTTCAGGGAATTACTAATAAGAAATATAAAAAAAATCGTTAATTAAATTGTTAGAACGTTTTGCGAAGTTCGTTCTGAATTCCAGTCACGTTTATTATTTTAAAAATAGAAATGCTATAAATTAAAAAAAAAACAATTATTTTTTTTCAGTTTTAAAGATGATGTTATTGCTTTTATTGGGCCGGCTTGTGCATTTGCCTTGGAGCCTGTAGCACGTTTAGCAGCCTACTGGAATACGCCTATAATAACAGGAATGGGAGATCAGGTTAGAATTTATTTTTACTTACATTTAATTGCTTTTAATTTCAAATTTTAAGATATTTTCAATCTTTATTGAAAGTAATTACTTTTCTTGTGAAATTTTAATGTTGTGAAAGTGTATTGTTCATTCTTAAAAACTAGAAACTTTTGCAACTTTAGTTAAATAAAAAATTTAATATTATTTCTAGTTTTTGTAATTGTAAAAGTTTCTGATTTATTGAATGAAAATCCAATTTCTAAATTAATTTAAGGGGATTTCCATTCTATAAATAATTTTTCTCAGGAAAATTTTTCCCAGTAATATAATACACATACATATGCACGTATATAGTATTTTAACTGATAATTCTTATTAATTGAAATGAATTTTTCATTGCAGACACTTAGAAATAATTTTATCTTTAAAGTTAATATTTTTTGCTTTAATATTTGGGCTAAAACTTTTTAAACTCCAATATTAAATTAGGCTATTCTTCCTAGGTGATATTTTCCTATATTTAATGTTACTTTTTTGTATACTTATTATACTCTTACACATAAATATTAATAATATTGCCATCTTTCCACGAAAACGTGACTTGAAGCTAAAATTTATCAGAATTTTCCGAAATGAATTGTGCTGCAATTTTAAGTTTTGTAACATACAAAAAGTACAAATAAAAAAATTCTGTGGTGTTTGTGTTTCCACGAAACATAAATTTTCGCTTTCTTTCCAATACAAATTTGCAATTAAAATTTTGAGATATGAATTTATATTGATCCTCGTACATATTACACGTGCACAGTCTATATATCTATTAATATTTTCACATGTATGTGAAATTATTTAAATTTTAGAAAAAAATCTAAAAGTCAATTTTTTAAATTTAATAAAATGTTAAAATAATTCAATTACATAGAAATTTCCACTTTATATAAAGCACGAAGAAGAAAAAGTAAAAAACATGTTATCAGATTTAAAGTAATTATTATCACATTAAAGGACTAATTTATTTTTTGTTATTGCTCATCAAATTAAGTTTATGAGTTATTGTTATACAAAAGAATGAATTTTGATGAGTGAACAACATAAGGTGCTTACTTTTATTAATATTTAGAATTATAAAAAATATATGAAAAAAAAAATTAGGAATAATATTGAATTTGGAGTAGAGGAAGGCTCACAAAAACTTGATGAGTTAATAAACAGGACATTTATATAAAACCATTGTTTATAGAGCTTATAATGTTATACAGCAGTCAATTTTTGTAATTACACAATAGAAATACTTTTTTTTTGAGTTTTTACCCACTAGCGCCCCTCAGAAAAGTAGTTCGCTGTGTTATTACCAAAACTGTCTTCTGTATATCATTATAAATTACTGAATATTGAATTACAGTGAATACATCATTGTATATTCTCTCTGTACTCTATTTTGTAATCGTTGCCAAATATTACTGTAATTTTGGTTTAAATTATTATGGAAAATCAAATTTAATTATAGTAAATAGGTTTTCTTTTTAAATTTCCAGGAATAGAACTTGGCAAGATTTTTAATATTCTATAACTTAATTAATGAAGAAAATAAGCTAAAAACTAAAATTCATATCATTATTTTTTTATTAAGATCCTCTTTTTGCGAGATTTCAATGAATTTGTAAAAAAAGTTTTTTTGTACTCTAACTCTGTCCATCTATCTGAAAAATTCGAATTTGTCTTTGTGCAGAGAAAATAATGTTTCTTTATAAACAAATTTTGGTTATTGACCTCCTTTCTTGTTTAAGTTATAGCCCCTTAAAAAAAATTTAAAAAGCCCTTGTTTTGACAGTCAATTATGTTGAAACCATGCGGTTCTGATTCCAGAAGCAATCTTGCATCAAGATGATATAATATGTAAATTTTGGTTTAAATCAGCTAGTATATTGATTTTTTTTTTTCAGAAATATTTAAAAAATAATTTTTGTCTTAGACGGTAAGTGGCAAAAAGTTCAAATTTTACAATATTATGAAATATTATTTATGAATTTCAGTCTCTATTTTTTCACTACTGTTTCCCTTCCTCTTACTACTCAATTGAAACCCATTTTTAGCAATTTGAATCTCGCTACATTGTATAAATTTTATTTCTCTACAATATGGATTACAGATACAATGTATTTTCATTTTGGATATCAGAATAAATCTAATTTTTCATCTTGGTGAAAATTATATTTTTTGCAAATTATAATTGATGGAGAAATTTGGTTTTATTATAAAAGGTAATTATTAGGTCCTAATTGACATGGCCGAAAAATAATTAGTCGTTCATTTTGACCACTATATTAGAACTCTGCAGTACTTTTTTTCGTCCTCCGTACTCCTATAAGTATGCAAAAGGAGAAATCATGGATGTAATTTATGTATGTAAAATAAATTATTTTCCCAAAATAAAATCAATTTTTTATAACTGAAAGTTTTTAAGATAAATGCGCTATTTTTTTAACCATTGATTTCTTTCGACTTTATTACAATTTAATTTGTAATATTATAACCTAAAATATTAATTATCAATTAATCGAACACAAATCTCATCTACTTTATATAAAATACTTATAAATGTATTTATAAATCTAAATTGTTTCAATTTATTTTGAAGATTCAAACTTTTCGTAAAGTTTTCAACTTCAGTATTTTTGCCATCACTTATGAACACACTCATATTAATAAACATATATGTATGTGTTATATAGTATGTAATATAAAAAGAAATATATAGATACATATATATTCATTAACAAGGTCATTTTTTATATAAGTTAAGAAGTTTCATATTATATAAAAATGCGAAACGAGGGTTTCACTGTGTCTTCATTTACTTTTGAAGTGTGTATTTATAGACAAACAATAAGTTTTTTCGTACATTTTGTTCCATTATGTCTCCTTCAGTTTTACGTCGTACATTGTTGTTAAATATTATTCGTAAATATATATGAGTATAAGAGTCTTTTCAGAACATAACAACACGTATTTAGTCAATAAATATTTTTTAATTCTAAGACAAATATTAGAGATAATTTAATATATGTGTTAATTTCGTTATTCTTAAATGATCAGGAGACAGAATGATAGTTTTCTTTGCAGAATGTTAGTGTAAATAGGGTATTCTATTTATTTATTTTATTATGTATGTATACATATATGCCATGTGTATAAAGGTATAAATTACATCATTTTAATTCGATTTTTACACCTTAAACTAATGGTGAAATTTGTCATTTTGAAAGAGGAATTTTTATAGTTTCATGACATAGAGCGGAGAATATTCTTTTATATTTTAGATGCATAGTTTTAGTATATATATATATACTTACATTGAATTGTGTAAAATTTTATTTTGTCAACCATATTCTAAGACCCATTTTCCGGTGACGGCTTATTATTCAAAGCAACGTAAATTTTGTTTGTTATTAAATAAATGGTTACCTTAAAAGTAAATGGGAAGTATTTTATATTAGAAGTATTCTTACATTATGAAATTGATATAGTATATTATAGGATTTTGTAGTTCTCTTAGAATTATTATAATTTCTTATAGAGTCTTTTATAGAAAGACGCTCTTGCATTATATCTTAAAAATAAATTTATAATAAGATTTCTAAATCCGGATAGAATAGCAAAAATTATACATCATGTAGAAATATCTAAATATCTAACGTTAATTTGTTACCGTTACTCATACTCACCCAACATACTATAATTTTTTGCTTCAGACGTTGAGAAAGAAAATTTTTTCATCCATATGGGGCTAATGGATATCACAGATCACGTTTGTTTACACTCCATACGACTATGGGTCGTCTTTAAAAGTGGATATAGTAATTTTGAAATCGCGCTACCATTGGAGAGTAGTTCCTAAACAATGTGATAATATTTTAGAAAATTTGTTGAAAAAAATGTTTTCACGGGTCGCATAAAAAATAATAACGCGAACCGTGCACATTTTTCATCTAGTTATAGTAAAGAATCAGAAAGTAAAAATTGGATTAGAAATGCCTCTACTACTCGTATTCGTGTAAGTTCAATAGCTATTTGGAATTTTTGTAAGTTTCTTTAATCCTTTTAGAGCCTGGATAATATAGACGTTCATCTCGAATGTGTGATTTAGTTACTAATTCAAATTTAATTCGGAAAAAAAAAGTTTTTAATTTCTACGTCCCCGCGGTTTGGTTGCTATGTCAACTTCTTTTCTACTGCTACACACTATTTTTTGTAGTAGTATTTCTAATATAATAAATAAATCAAAAAATTTCCCTCATATATAATATTATAAAATTATTCTCAATATTAAACAGAATTTAACTCAATTTCCTTTATTATATATGTACATATATTACACATAATTGTTTACATTATAGAATTAAATAATTACTTAAAATACCCTGTATATAAAAGTACATATAGTACAGTACAATAATGTAACGACATTTCTAATTTAAATTAGAGATAGTCTTATATAGGCTTTTGTCGAACCGAGATTTAATTCAAATTTAACACGATTAAGAAATTTCTTTAATTGATAATTGACCAAAAAATCTCAAAGAGCGATTAAATAAACTAAATTCTCTTATATTTGTTTTCTCTTTGGAAATAACAGAAAAAAAATATAATTATAGTAAGTAGAAAAATAGATTAATTAAATGACCTAGACAGGAAAACTAAAATAAATATTATAATAAATAAGTAAAGAGAAAAATAGAAAAAATAGAGTAGAAATACAATACTGTCCTCATGTACAGAAGGTACATTTAAAGTACATACAATGGAGAAAAGAAATAAAAAATTTAAGAAGTTCAATGTCAAACAACCAAAGATCCACTGATGATTCTTCGTTTAATGATAATAATTGGAAAAATATACAAAGGACTACTGCAAATGTAATTAAAAACCTGATTGAATTGCTTTTTAATGATAATGATCTCTGTTGTGAGTTCATCTATTCTTTTCACAAATTATCCATACACACACATACAAACACATATATAAAATTAATTTTTATATAAAATTTAAAAATTCTACGATGAACCTATACATTCATTCATGTATAAAAAATATTTATATAAATAAATAAATGTATAAATAATATTTTTTTTGTTTTAAATTGTGTTATAAATGAGGGAGCAGCATTTAGTTATTGCTTCACTTTTAATTTATATATTTAAAAAATTATTTTTTTAGTATTAATCTACAAAGAGATGGTAGAAGTCATGCAATATCGGTTCGTAGCTATCGTATGTTCAATACATGTTAATTTACCTTAATTGTAGTGTATAAGATGTTTTTATTAAATTTAAAATTACAAAATAGATTGCATTAAAGCATTAGTCTTAAAAATCGCAGAGGGAAAAATTTCAACACGCGACAGCAATATGTGCAAAAACTTACAAAAAATTAATTGAAGAAAATAATTAGAAATTTTTCATTAAAGATTTTTTTATAAATTTGGACAACTAATTTTTTAATATTTAAATTTTTTTTGTATTAAAATTTTTATATATTTATTTTAATCATATTTTGATTTTAAATGATAATGTTAATTATGATCTGCATCGTTTATATACAGATTGTTAAAAGTTCATTGGTTCTCGTGAAGCAGAGTAATAAAATAAATTCAACCGACAAAAAATTTCTCGTTTCGTCCGAGTTATTCGAGTGTCGAATATTTTAAAGAATAATTATCTAGAAAAAGTTTTTGGAATAACAATTTTATGTTTATACATCAATATAAATTCCCTTATTATTCAGCTTCAAGATTGCCATTGATTTTCAAACACCCTGTGTATTAAAGCTTATTTTTAATATTGAATTTTTAATTTGACTTTTTTTCTTATATATTCAATTGTTAAGCCACCTACCGAAGATGATTTGACAGTTACTTCAGGAATCTTAGGAAAAATTCATAAATGGAAAAATGAAGATACGGTAAGTGATATTTACATATACAAATAACTCTCAAGTTAAGTAAACGTATTTAAAAAAAAAAAACAAAAGGTTTTTACCTTGCTTAAACTCACATATTTTTAAGGATGTTGTTAAATTTCTATTCACATCAAATGAACACGTACAAATGAACATATACTCGTATATATGTATATATAGAATATGTCAGAAGAAAATAGAAATTGAGTCACTTTTTCAAAATGATAAATTGTTTAAAATTTATTTAGTTTTCACTTTTGTTGATGTTTAACACTTTTATGAAAAAAAAATTGAAAAAAGTGCTTATTGGTTTGTTTCTGTCCGTCCGTCCGCTCGTCCGTGGACATGTTAAAAATTTAAAAGTTATATTTGATATCGTTTTTCTTCTAGATTTTATTGTCTAAATCTACAATTTTGGCAGCTTTTATATATTAATAAATAGTTCATTCCGTTAAAAGGAATTTTTTTCACCTCCACCCATTGTTAAATTATCACCTCTTAAATTTATAAAATTTGAAATTTCGTCACCTTACGTAAAAGCAAAAAGCTAACGGTAAATGCCACGACATTAAAAAATTTAATTATTTTTCTTAATTCACGGAAATAACCCTTGAATTCGATCATTATGTTAACGTCTTTTTCCATTATTTTTTTTGCATCATCCTAAATATACGCAATCTTTGAAATATTTGGATATATGAATGAAAACAATTTTAACAATGTAGAAGATTAGCAGTTTTTTCATCTGTTAAAGGGAAAAGTGCTACTAAGGAATAATGATTCCATTCGATTGTTTCTCTCCACAATTGAATTAAAGGAACTGGAAATAGAAAAAAAATAATAATTTTTCTTTATTTAAAGTAGTTCTTTTAGTGTATTCAGCTCACTTTTATGTCACTAAATGTTAGGATAATGAATTATTCATTAACAGTTAGGTGATAGATATGCCAAGCATATTGTTACAATTAATGACAATTTTAATTTTGTGATTTTTGTTTTGGTTTTTAACACATGTCCATAAAATTGAAATAAAGTGTGCCTTCAAGTTACATTCTGCATGTTTATTTATAAAACTTCAACACCGTTTAAGTTGAATCTTGAAAACATTTTTTTGTTATCCCAGCTTTCTTCCAGGGTAAAGCATTTGGGAAATGCAGGTTTTGGCAAACTATATACCATTAAAAAAGACATGGTTAACCATGCAATTGTTTTTAATTTCTTCCTTTTATTTTTTAATTTTCTTATAAGGTTTTCAACAACTTTTCTAATTTTTCATATCATTTGTATCCTGTTTTCTATTGAATTAGTTGTAGATTTTTGTCTTTAATATGAGCAAAAATTTTTTTTTTATTTCCTTTATTTTTGTTTTTTTTTTGCTTGTAATTCAATATGAAAGTAAATATTTAAGTTTTTATTATTAGATGTTATTTTTTTTTATTTATTTAAAAGCTTGTTATAAACATTTAATTGAGAAGTGAAGACAGTAAAAAGGGAAGTGTGCAGCATTGAGACTATGCACTTTTAGTTTTATATTCAATGAAATTGTAGAAGTTTTTGATTTCCTTCCGTTTAGTGTTTTGATTTTTCGTTTTTGATCATCAGGTATTTTCACTTGGAAATCATATTCGACGATTTCTTTGGTATTTCAAGTGGAAAGCATTATAGAATTCGTATACTTTATATATTCAAGATTTTGCAATGAAATTCTTTTGTTGAGGGCGGGTTGTTAAATCTTTTTCGTAATGAATGAGATAATTTTATTTTAATAAAAAATAGCTTTAATAAAAGATAGCTACTGTGCGTAATAAAGGATGTAATAAATCTGAACTTTGAAGGTGATTTTCTGCTTAATCATTTTTTGTTAAATCGAAAAATAATTTGTTAAATGTGTTAATATTTTAGTATTAATAAGACTTCTATGTCTAATTAAATTGACATCGAAAGTATTAACGAATTCATTACTAAAATTAAAATTTTTTAATTTAAGAGAAAAAATAAAATGAAACAGTAGTTCCTGCTTATTGAAACCAATTGGTACCGGAAATTATTACCAAAAATTTTATGTAAATATAAATTATGTAGTGCAAAAATGTCAAAAACATTTCGACAAATTGTGTTATTCTAAAATTTATTCCAAAAAGTTAATATATGACATGTAAAGTTGACATATCATTGCATTAAAGATCATAAAAAATTAAGAAACATACTTGAAAAAAAGTCAAAACTAATGTGTTTCCAAAAAAGAAGCTAGAATTTACGGAGTCCATCACTACAAGTGTTAGATAGCGGCACAGAATTTCCTGTCACAAAATTTCTTTTCTTTTGCGAATTAATCATTAACTTGAAAAGAATTTAGCATTTTAAAGCATAAGTTATATACATCAAAATTTACTCCATAATTTCAGTCAAAGTAAAATTCAAAGTAAAAATAAAGAAAGTTAATTCAAAAATAATTTTAAATCTTGTTGAAGATTAGCATAAATTTAAAGGATTTTAATTAATAAATAATAACAGAGATTCAATCATTCGTACTACGTCTTAATATTTAATTTTAACGCATGTTGAGAGATTTCATATTGAATCTTTTAATTCTTACGAGTATAGTGAATTCATTCGAACCATTGACTTACAGTGAATATTTTTATAAGTGGGAATTTTTCATTAATCGTTATAATTTACCCTTAAATTTCCATATTATATGAAATATATTGAAAAAATGAAAATTTGCAATTTAAATTTATACTTTTTGAAAAATTAAAATATTTTTATAAAATATTATAAAATTCAGTGTCCTTTATGGTGAGTGATGACTACAGTGTAAAAAAAACCACATGTTTAATTTCGTAGGCAAAAGCCGAGCACTTATACAATTCAATATACTCACACAAATAGATGCTCACGTGTATAATTTTATGTATATAATTAAAATAAAGTGGATAATTAAATATTCCAAGTGAATTGAAAATTATTTTAAACTTTTATATAATTTTCATATACGTTAATTTATGTGAAAGTACTTATGTGTGTATGTATTTAACAGGAATTGTGTACATAAAGACACAAACATGTTGTATTTTAATTGCAATTAATGACAGATTTAATTGATTCTCATAGGAAATTAATTCACATTGTCCACAGGATAATAATGCCTAGGTTCATTTCAAGGTTAAAACTATATTTTATTTCATATGTACATTTCTTGTTGATATTATGTGGAAAGTGTTACAAACACACACATTTAACACATACATGTAAACAATATTTTAGAATAAATAACATAAAATACCTTATATTATTTTATACAAAATATGCAAGTGTATAGTATGCAAGTTTACTCGCACAACGCTTTAAAATATGTTGAAAGAGCTACGATACTAATAATAGTTAATATCTTATAAATTATTTTAAAGGGTATGTTCAAAGATAAAACGAGGTATCCAACTTTAACTAGAATGTCTTATTGTCAATGCCGATTAAAATTAGTTTTTGCTAGTATATTTCGGCAATTCAATTGGAAACACATTGCTCTTCTTATAGATCGATCAGATTTATTTTCTTTAACAGTTGGTAAGTTAACATTTGAAATTATAAATATATTGAAATACATCTACGAGAATAAATAAACAGGAAAAAATTTGGAATACGGACTTCGTCAAGAGGGACTCTTAAGCTTTGTTAGAGAATTAAACGGAAATGAGGATGAAATCTATGAGAATTATCTAACAGATGCAAGCATGTACGCTAGAGGTAACTTTAATTTAAATTTTTGAATACTTAAACTAATTATGAATTTATATTTTGAAATATAGTTGTCATATTATCGGTTCGAGGGATTTTAATAAGAAAATTTATGTTAGCAGCACATAGTTTAGAAATGACAAAAGGTGATTGGACATTTTTGGATGTTGAAATATTTCAGGTAAAATTTTACTACTAGAATTTAGAATTTGATTCAAAAGCATCTTATATATTATAATTGGCGATTGTCGTGCTGTATAATTAATAGAGTTCTTATTGGGGAGATCATGATTGGAGAATGGAAGATGAATATGATTCAAAAGCTCGAAAAGCTTATGAAGCTTTATTAAGAGTTTCTTTATTACAGCCAACAAGTCCGAAATTTCAAGGATTTGCTGATGAAGTTAAAGAAAAAGCATTTCAAAATTATAATTACACATTTAGCAGAGATGAAGAAGTGAATTTCTTTATTGGTGCTTTTTATGATGGTGTCTATTTATTAGGTATGGCTTTAAATGAAACATTAGTAGATGGAGACGATATTCGTGATGGTATTAGCATAACGAAAAGAATGTGGAATCGTGATTTCCACGGTGAGATTTAGTTTGATTTTATTATAATTATGATAATTGTAAAAATATTCTTTTAGGAATTACAGGTCATGTTCGAATCGATGACAATGGTGATAGAGATGCTGACTACTCAATTTTAGATTTGGATCCTATAACAGGAAAATTTGAAGTAGTTGCACATTATTACGGCTTGCATAGGTAAGCTTAAAATTCTGAAATTCAATTAAGTATTTGAAAACAAAATATTTAGATCGCCTTTCCCTTTAGAAATTATTCAGCTGTACGTGGTAAAAAAATACATTGGCCTGGAGGACGTGAGGGTCCACCACCGGATATACCAAAGTAAATTATGTTTTTTCTGTCAATTAAATCCAAACTGAAATAAAGTTTTCTTTAATTGTTTTGAAATATTTTTTTATAGATGCGGATTTCTTGGCAATTCACCTGAATGTCATGGAAATGGTAAGAAGCTATAAAATTAGAAGTTGTCATAAATAATGATAAAACATTTATGGAAGTTTAATGTTGACTTAAAGTTTATAGCATTTTTCGTTTCAGAGATAGTTATAATTTATGCAACATTTGCTTCCACGATATTTTTGGCAGTTTCAATATTAGTTGCATACTTACTGTGCAAGTAAGTAACTTAAATGATGATTTTCCTACTTCTTTTTATACAATTCACTTTTTCATTTTAAAATTAAGACAAATGAAATTGAATAGCGAACTAAATAATATGTCATGGAGAGTTCGGCCTGATGATATACTTTTAGAAGTTGGTCGTATTTATGGCAGTAAATATGGGCTACAAAAATTAAATATTGAAGTAAATGCTTGAATTAAATAAAATTGAATTGAAATTGTATGACAACAATATTTTTTTTTAGAATTTCTCTTTACAACAATATGGTATTAATTCCGGTAGAGCTTCAATTACTAGTTGCACTTCACTTCCACCTGCACAAGTTTTTACAACGATTGGAATATTTAAAGGTGAACGTGTAGCTATTAAAAAAGTTGCTAAAAAGAAAGTTGATATTACTTCAACTTTATTGTGGGAAATAAAACAAGCACGTGATGTAAGTCATGAAAATACAGTGAGATTTGTTGGGGCATGTATTGATTTACCTAGACCAACTGTATTAATTTTAACGGAATACTGTCCAAAAGGTAGCCTTAAAGACGTATTGGAAAATGAAGCAATTCAATTAGATTGGAATTTTCGAATGTCATTAATACATGACATTGTAAAGGTACAATTCACGGCAATAATCCGCTTGTATTGAACTTCACTAAGTATGAAGTTGTGATATTTTTAGGGTATGGCGTATCTTCATAACAGTGATGTTTCCGTTCATGGAAAATTGAGATCTTGTAATTGTCTTATAGATGGTAGATTTGTATTAAAAATATCTGACTTTGGTTTAAGAACTTTAACAACACCTTCCGAATTTGTAAAGGACCAAAATTATTTTATGAGTATTCTTGTTAAAAAATTTTATAATAATGATGTTAAAGACTTATTAATTATTTAGAATTTTTATGGATAGCACCAGAATTACTTCCTTTAACTGTTTTACCTGGGAATCCAGCTACACAAAAAGGTGATGTTTATTCTTTTGCCATTATTTTAGAAGAAATCGTCGTTAGGGGAGGACCATATGAATCAGCTCGACAATTTTTAGATGTTCAAACAATAGTAAATAGAGTTGAAGCACATGAAGTACCTTCTTTTCGGCCATTTGTTAAACAACACGACTGTCCACCTGACGTCTTAGATTTAATGGAAAAATGCTGGGCAGATAACCCTGAAGATCGTCCAGCATTTATAGCTATTAGAGCAACAGTCCGAATGATAATGAAGTAAGTGCTTTTAATAATTACACAATTTAATTTTATGTACACTGAGGTAGAACATGATATTATCTGCGTTGAAATCGCCGCTTGCCACACTTAATATTTATAAGCTTTTTTAATGTAGAATAATTTTTTCCTGTTTCTATTTGGAAATCTATGTGCTATATACAAACTCTTTTTAGAGGTTTTTGCGAGAATCTGATGGACGATTTATTAAGACGCATGGAACAGTATGCTAACAATTTAGAAAGTTTAGTTGAGGAAAAGACTGAACAACTAAGTATGGAAAAACGACGAACAGAGGTATTTGCCATTTTTTTTCAGTTCTTATTTAAAAATCTTTACTTAAGTACATACTTTTTGTATTTTTAGGAACTTTTATATCAAGTTCTTCCAAGACCCGTTGCAACACAATTATTAGCTGGAGAAATGGTACAACCAGAACAATTTGAGAGTGTTACTATATATTTTAGTGATATAGTCGGTTTCACATCGCTGTGTGCTCAAAGTAGCCCTATGGAAGTTGTTGATTTTTTAAATGATTTATATAGTACATTTGACAGAATAATTGGATTTTATGATGTTTATAAAGTAATTTCATAAATGTATAACAATTTTGTAGATTTGAAAACTTTACATCTACCTTAAAATATATTAAATATATATGTATGTCCACAAATTTTTTTTAGGTAGAAACTATAGGCGATGCCTATATGGTAGTATCCGGTTTACCAGAACGAAATGGTGATGATCATGCTCGCGAAATTGGTTTAATGGCTTTAGCTATACTAGATGCTGTTAAATGTTTTGCTATAAAGCATAAACCAGAATCACAATTAAAGATTCGAATTGGTATTCATTCAGGTCCAGTATGCGCTGGAGTTGTTGGCCAAAAAATGCCTCATTATTGTCTTTTTGGTGATACTGTTAATACAGCATCACGTATGGAATCAACTGGATCTCGTAAAATATTTCAATGAAAATATAACAAAATAACAGTTATAATTTTATTTATATTTTAATTTTAGCTCTCAAAATTCATGTATCAGAAACAACAAAAAATATTTTCGATAAATTTGGAACATTTAAATTAGAATTACGTGGTGAAGTCGAATTAAAGGGTAAAGGTACAGTTACATCATATTGGTTATTAGGATGTTCAGAACCTGATCCAAGACCGCCAACACCATTAAAGAATAATGATAGTAACGATGTACCATTTCCTATTCTTTTTCCTGCAGTAGGAAAATGAAATTTTTTCATAAAAATTCTTATAAAATGAAAGCCTAAAATTTACAACAAAGAAACTATTTTTTTTTTTTTGTAATTGATGTACAAAATAATAATATCACAAATTTTAACAAGTATTTATTGTAGTAACTAAAAATTAAAAAGACTCATATAATTTCCTATAAGTGTTTTATGTAAAAAATATCAAAAAAAAAAGAAAAAAAAGGATTTACAGAAAATTTTTTGAAAAAATATGTTTACAGTAACAGAAATAAAAAATTAATGTGATACAACAGAAGTTTTTCAATTGTACCAATTTTTCTTTTTACATCAATGCAAAATTTTTCTTCTTTTTCCATTTTCTTAATGCAATAAATTTTCAATTTTGTCGAGTAATTCAATTTGTAATATTTTCAATTTTGTCGAGTAACTCAAACTTTACAGATATGTCTGCTCTATAAGTTTAATATTGTTTGCTCCAAAAATAATTTTTTGTTTATTTTTTCAAATTTAAGTTTTATTTTTCTTGATGTACCAATTATGGCTTGTTATGTATGGTGAATTCGTCAATTTTTCAATTAAGTAAACTTAATGGATTAAATTATTTTCGAGTATTTTGATTTCGAGAAACTGCCCATGTAATTTCAGTTTCTGTGTTTCTGGGTAAAATAAATACCAGAATTACAGTTGTTTTATTTATATTAGAAAAAGCTTTAGTTAGAATTAATACCGCCTATATATATATATATATATATAGCTATATGTAGAAGTTTTCCCGATATAAATAAACTGTTGCTATTTTGTTGACTAGTTTAAAAAAGCTTTTTTTGTTTTTCCCAACAAAAAATTTCTTTTTATTTTATTTTATTTTTTTTTTTTGGAAATGTGGTCTAATGAAACACTCATAAATTTTTTACTCTTGTGTGTGCTGTTAAATATGCGTGTGTGTATTACTATAAAAACGTGAAAAGGAATTATAAAAAGAAAACTTTAATAAAAACAAGAAGCTTTTTGATTTTATTTTGCACAAAATTTCCCTCATCAAAAAATTTCCTTTTTTATCCTGGAGTTTTGTTTTTGATTGTATTTCTTTTGACAAGCATTAATAGTTTTTTTTTTTCATTATTTTGAAATCTATAAAATAAAATGTAAGCACATTACGATTTTGTTTGTCCGTCTAATATTTTTTTAAAATTTTAATTTAAAACAAACTATTTAAACTTTTTATAAATTTTTTGCAAAAGTATTATTGATTTTGCAAATTCAATTTTAATAATATTTCTTGTTGATTTTAATCAGATTTAAAAATTTTTAATTTTAGTAAAAATTTTCAGACTGTGAATATTTTCGACTTCCGCATAGATTATTTTTTAAACTGTTTTAAATTTTGCTTCAAAAATCAGCTTCAATTATTCAACCTCACAGTTTTTAAAAAGAAGACGGTTCTTCTAAAATTCGGTTGACGGTAATTATTTTTACAATTTTTTTATTGCACAAATCTAATATTCCTACCTCAATAAAACGTATAATGTGAGAACCCCAGAGATTTCTTTTTTAGAAAAAAGCTTCTACACTTTCTTTTTTCCTTTAAACATCCTTTCGTATTTAATTTTTTAGTGTTCATAGTTACATTGCAAGGAATTTCAACAATTTTTTTTTGATTTTTGGAAATTCGGAGAAAAAGATATGCCAAAAATCTTGAAATTGAAATTTTAATTGAAAAAAAAAAATTTAATTTATCAATTGTTAAAAATAATTTTTTATAATATAAAATATTTACTACAAAATAAATAAATTTATTTAAAAGAAAATTTATAATTGCTAAGAAAAGGGAAAGAAAAGTGAAAATTTCCAAGAAAAATAATAAAAAAGAAAAAGTATAATAAAAAATATGGAAAACATATTATGGAAGTTTCTAATATGTGAATTCTATTTTGAAGAAAAAAATATAAAAAAAAGAATACCACAATTATTAAATCTTTAGAATACGCTTGTTAAATATTCGTATATTGTAAAATTATATAGATATATACATATATATATATATATATATATATATATATATATATATTTAATTGTGAAATTTTGTAAAAATGCGTTTTCGGCCTTCAAAATTATTAGTAGTTTTTATTATAATAATAAATATAATTCTATTTTATTATACATGGAAATCATTTATATGGAAGACCGTCCTTAATACATCGTCACCTTCAATATTATTTAGTCATAATCAAAATAATTTTAATTCAAATAATGATAAATTAAAATCAATAATTAATAAAGATAACAAAATAATTAAAACAAGTAAACACTTACGTAAATCAATAACAATAGTATTCAGAAATATTTATAATTTTGAAAATGATTTAAAGAGTTCAATAGATAGTATACTTGAAATAATACCAAATATGCCAATAATAATAATACAAGATAATATTCCGTATCCTCCGTTAATATATGAAAATAATATAACAACAATTCAATCTTTAAATAATAATAATAATAATGAAAATACTGTTAAATTTATTAATTTATCATTTGATATTAATAAAACATCAAAGGATTTATCAGCATTATTAGCAATCAAAACAAAATATGTCCTTTTTTTACCAGATAGTATTAGAATAACAAGTAAAAATTTATTACAAAAAATTCTTAAAGATATACAAAATATAGGTAATGTTAAAGCCAATAGCAACGGTATTATTAATAATAAAAATGGAAAAAATAATATGAAATATTCAAAGAAAAAGCATAGTGAATTAAATGCTATTGCTAGTTTAATGAGTGATGGTGGTGGTGGTGGTGTTGATGGTGCAAATAATATAATTGGCAGTGATGCAAGCAAAACAATTTTAAATAACCATAATAGCAACAATATTAATAATAATAATAACAATAATAATAGGTTCCATAGCAAAGATAGTAGTAATAATAAAAATATAAATGTAGATGAATTTCATGTCGATGGTAGTAATTCTAGGGTTAATGTCGAAGGTATTGTTGTAGGTGGTGGTATTAATGGTGGTAATGATGGTGGAGACGATGGCCGCAATATAGTCGATAACATTAATATAAATAATAACATTAATATGAAAAAGGATAATAATAATAATGATAGAAAACTTATAATTATACCATTTGCTGGAAATTTAAAAAGTTTTAGTAGTTGTACAGAAATTATTTTGAATTTCCGAAATTGGACTATAGAATACAATGCTGTTAATACAACTTCAATGAATTGTGATTTGGTAAAAATTATATATATATGTACATATGTAGTTTATTTATTTTTTATTTTATATTATTTTGTTTTTCTTAAATTATAAATGATTTTTCCATAACGTTGTGTAATTTTATAACTTTTTTAATTTATTTATATATGTCGATAATATTATGAAATAGTTGTTACGTATATGTTTTAGAGTTTGTGTGTTCTATAGCTCCATACGTCGAATTTTGAAAAGCAAAAGGAAAGAAAAGGAAAAGAAGAAGGAAAAAGAATTTTTAAAAAGTTATTTTAATTGTATGCCTTGAGGGTTAGAACGCCAATTGAGTTCATTCTAATAATATACTTTTGAAACTTTTTAATGAGAATGGAGAAAATTTCGATTCACTTATATTGGATGAATAATTGTTTTGAATTTTGAATTTTAGAATTGCGTTTTGGCATGAAGGACTTGTAGAAAGTTCATATTTTTTTTTTAACAGAAATAATTTTGTACTGAAAATCGTTTTGTTTTTATTTTTTTTAAATAATTACAGAAATTAAAAGATAAAATTAAAATTTTGAATACCTTAATTGAGTTCCGCGCTTCCATTTAGACAACAAAATATTTTAATTATATTTGAATTTATTTATCTAAGGAAGCGTTTAATGGTTTTAAAAGAAAAGAATTACAAAATTTAAAATGTTAGAAAAGTACGATTAAATACGTAAATAAATAAAAGCATTTTAAAATATTGTATGTACCAGATTGTGTGCATGGTTTGATTTTAAATTCATTTCTTCTGTAAATAAAAAGAGCTTACAAGTTTGGTTGTTAAGATGAACGAAAAACAGTAAGAGTGCCTTCCAAATACTCTCAAATACAAATGCAGGGTTTTTAAGGACACAGTTGTAACGGGAAGTTTGAATATAATTTTTCGATTTATATAAATTGTACACTAGCTAACAAATTTTAATAAAAAACGATAAAATAACATTAATGATGATCTTAAGAATCATAACTTAATTGTTTGTACAAGGGCTCAGACAGACATGCAATTTTTAATTTGCAATTGTTTGATTGCCTATACTTGTATTCCATAGGTTTATATTTATTGCAATACGAGTATTAAGCAATCAAACAGTTTGTAATTTTTTATAAACTGATTACAATTTTTAGTTGACGTAAGCGATTTGCATTGACGAATTGGTTTAGTTGCTTAGATGTACTCGCAACGATTTTACAATCAAGCATAGTAATCACAAAACTAAAAATCGCATGTTTGCTTAAACACTAAAAAATTGTATACTTATCGACAAAAAAGCCGTGCCCCAGAAAGTCGAGGCCTTCCCGAATATTATTTCTGATAGATTTGTTTCTAATGGCAGGTCCCATAAACTTATTTTCTTTCGATTTTTATGCAATTGACTGCTCAGTTTTTGCATTCATTTTACGTCACACACGTGTTTTTAAAATAAAATAAAGGGCATGGTGATCGCCCATCCTGAAAGAATTGATAAATTTCTTTAGGAAATGCTTGAAAGAAGATAAAATTAAAAGATAAAAGTGTTTATTTAATAATTTTCTCTCCTTAGTTTTGTTCCCAAAAGTTCCAACTAAAATGCGGATGTACATAATGTATATAAATATAACAATCTTTCCTATTACAGTACTATTAATTTAAGGGAACAATTTAAATTTCTAAAAATTCTAAATATCGAATTTTATTTCGAGTAAATTAATTTTTATATGCTTAACAAAAAATGTCACTTTTCAGAATTATTTCCACAACTTCCGGAATAATTGAAGGACATATACTAAGTTTTACAGAATGTTAATTAAATATGGAATAGTTCAAATTTTAAATAACGTTAAAAAGGAAAAACTGAGGTGATTTGCATTTTGAACTGTACAGGATGAATCGATTCTATAAATTACGCTATTCTCTCGTAAACTTGATTGGTCATGTTTTCAAATAAGCAAAACACATTTTTATTGCATAGTGTGCAAATGGTCTTAAAGCTCTCGGTGCTGCTAATTGTTTTGGAGTTTCTTAGGAAAAAAATTGCTCATGTAAGAGAGTGAACTTGGACATCTATAGTTAGGTTAGAAGAGTTAAAGAAATCAGTTTGTAAGAATTTTGTCTGACAATTACCCAAAACAATTTAGAGGCGTTTGATGTTACGTTTGGGTTTAGATTAACGTGGCCATGCCAAAGTATACTTAGCTCAATTAGGCCCGTCACATTCGTCAGGTCCGTAACTCTTTTGATGTTAGATGCTCGCAATATGTTTTTAGCAACTTTTCTTCTCAATTAACATACCTACGTAATAGTAATTTGTATGGTTGATATCAGCGGTTTACCGTTTTCAAGTAATATTTGCCTACATATGAACTATTGAGTAAGAAAAGTTTATTTCAAAACAGCTGGTTTTCTTTTTATATTCTGGGATGCTACAATATTCTAATTTATAAAAAAAAATATATTTTTAAAGAAAAATAGAATCATTGAATTTTGTGACAAAATCATCAAAGAAAAACCATGAATATTTCAGTTGCGAACAATATATGGGTCTAGCTCTAACTTCATCAGCTTCGAATCAGTTATTGATTTTTGTCAGACATATTTTTTTCAATCTGATTTTCTTTATAACGCCAAGGAATCTCCAGAAAGTATTCAAAACTCAAACGAATCCCCCCTGAGAATTTCAACACCAATTACCGATCTGGACTTAAGACAACTACACTCTGTACTTCTAAATTCGTTCTAAGTCTATCGTGACATCTAATTAAAATAATTCTATATATGAAGTTTCATTAGCAAACACATAATTTTGTAAAAGAGTGATCAAAATGGTAGTTACATTTTTTCTTCTTTAACTCATTCAATACAAGTACTACGGTGCTATTAAGTTGTATGAATTCACAATCAATTGTGATATTCGTAATAAACTTTTGAATTGTGAATTAATAAATTATGTATAATTGTTATGATTTATGAAAAGAGAATGCTTGTAAATGTTAGTGACTCCAATTAGTATACCAATTTTTAAATTTGTCATTAGAACAAAGAACTCTAAGAGATGTGGGTAGAAGGTATTTTTCAAAAAATAATTAACACAACACTAAATAGTAATTGTTTAAAGCCGACAAACTTTTCAACACTGATTCATTTTACACCTTTAATACTTTAAATTCAAAATATTTTTTTTTCAATTCATTTTTTATTTGTCTTAAACTTAATGTACGGCAATATCCAATGCCACAACAAATTATTTTCGATTTACTCGGTTCATATATTTTAATTTGTAAAAATTGAGACAAAATTTTGTATAATAGAAATTTTGTTATATAAGAAAATTTTTTAAAATGAAAATTATAACACAAAAGTTTATTTTTATATTTTGCAGTATTTGCAAAAACATGGAATATTCATAGATGTTGATATATTAAAAGAAATGCCGGATGCATTAGCTTCACCATTTCCGGAAATGTTTTATATTCAAGCAAAAATATTCAAAGTAAAGGTAAATGAATGTTAAATGATGTAGAAGGTGTTTTTATCTACTTTTTTTCTCTTTTTTTTCATTTTTTTTTCTATAAAATTTTTTATAATAGTTTTGATTAAGTACACGTCTCGTTTTCTTTTATATATAAATTTAAAGGATAAAAAGGCCGAAACGTGAGATTATGCGGGTTTGATATATAAAAAACTTTTTCAATGTGAACAAATCTTTTCTATATTCTTAATAATAATAGAATAAGAGAAAATAAAGAATCATATAGGGTAAACCATGCTTTTACAATATAAAAGTTGGTACATGTTGAAATATCAAATGTGTTAGAGCATAAAGCGAATAAAAAGGTTTATTTTGTTTATATGTATGTAATAAAAAATAATAATAGAAGATAATAAGAGAACTAACTATATAAAGGACATTCAGTACGTTATGATTAAAGTTGTTTTGTTCTCAAATATGTGCTCATTAAAAGAAAAAATGTTGATATAGAAAATGCTTTTCATATATGCAAAAAATAATTGGTGAATTGTGCATATTTTATTATTATAAAAAATAAAAACATTATAATTATAATAATGTTTTTGTAAAATAAATTAAAAGACTCAATTCTATTCAATAACCTTATAATGAATTTAATTTTTTTTAACCTATTGTGAATTTATTGTGTAAGGTTAAGTACTTTTTATTAAAAATGTCATTGTTTTATATGTAATTTGCTTCTAATCCTCTATATATGTAGTGGGTTAAGTACGTATATACAGAATGTATACTATGTGTAATCTTGTAATAATTATTATTTGCATAATTAAATTTCATTTCTTAATGCTTTTTAGCAACAACATTTTATGTAAGCATTTTTTTATGTAAAGGTTTTTTTTAATAAAAATGTAGGACATTTTTTATTTTTTTTTATTTATTATATAGAAAATGTTTGATGCTTCAAAAATGTTAAATAAATTTCTCAAGTATTTTTTTTACAACATCAAAGATATTTTGTTCTAAAATGTTGACACTTGAACCTGAACAAGAAGAAGAATGCTAGGGGAATAGATTAATCTATTTATATAGATTTTTTCACCTTATCCTGTTTCGGCGTTGTATGTTAATATAGAACCATATCGATGTGGTTTACACCAATTTTGCTTTCAACAAAGTATACATAGAATTTATAGACAAATTAATGCTATTAATATGTTAAAAATAATTGCACGAACAAAAAGCCGAAATACGTCATCCATCTGTTCTGCAGTTGCATGAAGAAATTTCCATTAAGTTAAATTATTAATGTAATAAGCACATACTTATTAATTTCACAACTATGATGTTGTATTAGTAAAATTCATAATATAAGCCGAAATAAATTATTTTCTGATTGACAGAAAAAAACACTTTTGCAGATAAATGCAAAAATGTTACGTTTTCTTAAGTAAAACTGTGAGAAATTTAGTGACCAAAGTTTACAAAAATCTGTTGTCATTTTATAGAACAATACAAATACATGAAGTGTAAAATTATTACAGAATCAAGAAACCGCAGGTAAATGATTTCTCTATGATAAGGTTTTATTTTTGTTTTATGTTTAATTAAATTCTAACTGAAAAAAATTAAAGAGAGTAATGGACTAAATTAAAATGAGATTCATAAAGAATACTCAAAAATTTCACAAAAAAAGTAAAAAAATATTTCAATTTGCATACTTCGAAAACATAAAACATTGAGAATTGTTTTTGTATTTTTTTTCCGATTCAAAATTTCGGAAAATATTTTCGCCTTGGAGGCCTGATAGAAATACTCATATATGGCATTAGAAATATCCTTTAAATTTATATTCGTTTTTGATAATAATTTAACATCAATTTCACTTGTTCAATTAAATTTGTAGATTAATGAGTGGCTTAAATTGATATTAGAACATATATTGATAATGCATATAGCAACTAGATTAACTAAATATTTTAAAAATGTGTACTAATTCTGTAATTTTTTTATTTAATATAGAAGAAAATTTTCCCAAGCGCATTTCAAGATGGTAAAAGATTGTTTACATCATACCATACAAAACAACGTCGTATGGAAATTCGTAGAAAACAATTTCGAGAAATGTATAGAAAACTTCAAATAAAACGAATTGTTAAACGTTCACATAAAATTGTCTCAAAAGTCGAAATAAAAGATCAAGCATTAATTAATCCAACTCATAATATAATTTTGGATAGTCAATTTTCTTCATCAAATTTCTCTTTACCATTACAAACAGAAATTGATTTGATTGGATGTGAAAGAACAACAAAATCATGTATTTTTCCAGTATATAATCGGAAACCATTTTATGTTTATTTAGAAAAGCATACACCACCATGTTGTTTAGAGAAATTAAAATCAGTATTTCATCATGTTTTAGATGAATTTGAAAATGTTGGTATTAGATATTGGTTGGATAATATTGCATTAAAATCAGCTATTGAAACTGGTCAATTATCACCAGATGCATACGAAATCGATATTAGTTTTATATCATTTGATTTAGATCGATCTAATTCATTGAAAAAATCACAAACAAGACCATTTACAGATTCAGATGGATTTTATTGGATAAAAGCAACTGATGGGCAATATTTTAGAGTACAATTTTCAAAAATCAATCAAATTGGTATAAATTTACTACCATTTGAAATCAATGCAAATCGAGTTAAACCAGCTGAATTTTTTGGTAAAAACAAAATTTCCCTTTTTCTTTTAAATCGATAAATTATTTTGTTTTTTTCTTTTAGGTTGGAAAGCCAAAGAATTTTCTTCAGAATTTCTGCATCCGATGTCAACGGTTAACTTTTTAGGAAAAAATGTAATGTGTCCGAATAACGTCCGAGAATATTTAGATAAAAAAAACATTAATTAAATGTATATGAAATGTTTTCATTTGCAAATTTTTATGGTTGAAATTGAATTTTTTATTGCATTGTTATTGTATTCGAAGTTTTAATTTTAAAAACAACTATAAAAAATGGAATTGTATAACAATTTATGTATTTCGAAAATATTCATATATTGTGTATTACAAATTGCAAGAGTAAATTAGAGTATAAATATTTTCAAATTTACAAAATGATCAAATTAAATTTATTTTAATCTTAGTTAGAATTAACCTTAAATATTGTAATTTTTATTTTTTAATGTGAAGAATTGCAATTTGTTTTTAGAGATTTTTTTTATTAACGTCAACTTTGAGCAAAAATAATCATTTTTTTTTTTCTGATAATTATTCTGTTAGATCCATCTCTTTGAAAGATGGTATGTTATTCAAGAGTATTAAGTTTTTCAATTTGGACCTTCTGCTAATGTATTTTGCCGTTTCAATCACCATTCATTTTACTTTTGAATAAGAATTATAGTTTTTTAAATTTGATTCATAATTCTTTCAATAGAATTACTCAATTACTCAATTAAAGTTTGTCATTTTTTATTAAAATATCAACTGAATTTCGAATTTTCCTTAAATATCCCACTGAACAAAGTGAAGAAATGGTAGCAAAATTTTGCATAGATTCTAGAAAGAAAAAACGAGAAAAAGAATACAAAAGAATTCTCGTTGGAAAATTATGTTATACGAAATTCGGGCTCAGAATTTCGAATTTTGAAAGTGATTTTCATTGGACAATTATAAAATTTTTTAATAATATACCAAATTATAAATTTGAAGTAAAATAAAGATGGAATCCTACATACATACTTGTAAAAATTTCATACATATATAGGGGGTTTTCGATAATTCAGGAGTGCACTTTGAGTTTTAACTTAAATTTTAAAAATCTATTTTTGCATCATTATAGATCTACAAAAACTAACTATTTTACTTTTTTAGATTTTTAATATCTTACATTTTTCTATGTGATTTATTACAAGTTTAAAATATTTTTCCATCATTTAAAAATATTTTCGAAGATGCTTTAGAAATTTTATCGTACTACAATTTTCGAATGTGTTTCTTTTATAACAAAGATTTATCGAACAAGCTACATTTCCAGCTTTGTAGTTTTAATTTATCGAACATGCTTTATATTAAATTCTTAAGTTAGAACTAATCTTAATTTCATTTAATATCAAGTTTTATCATTTCTAGTGTTTATACTTTATTAGAAACCATATAAATTTTTCAATATATGAAATTAATTCATTAAATACATAAATAAAATGAGAGTATTAATAATAAAATGAGTTTGTAGAAATTCAAATCAAATTTTCAAATGATATTAACCTGGATAATAGAAATACTGTTTTGTAATATTAGAAATTTTCTACAAAAACTATTTAATATTTGAAAAAATAAAATTAATTTAAATAACTATTTATATATATATATATATATATTAAAAGCATAAATATACTAACGAAACAATATATACTAAATTTTATAAAAATTTAAAATTAATAATCCGTACTACTTCTTCTGATCAAAGAAATTAAAAATTATGTACACTGACGGATGAAAGAAACTAAACACAAAAAAAACTATAATAAATCATAAATAATATACATACATATAAAAATTATTATGTATATATGAAAAAAATTCTTATTTTTTAGGGGATTATTTAAAAAAAAAAAAGATATTGTAAAATAGAGAATTGTATTTATAATAGATAATTTTAATTATTAATTTAATTAAATATTATTGCATAAAATAAATATTTTATTCTTTTCTTGTTAATTTATTAAATATTTTTAAGACTATAAATATATAATAGTTATATCGCTGCCTTGGTTAGTTACTAAGCAGGGCAGTGGTTGTATACAATTAAGACGTCAAACATTATTTTTGAGTTATATAAAATATGAATAACAGTCATAATTAACAAAAAACACTGAATTCAATAAACACTGAACGAACCATTGATTTAAAAGTTGTTTTATTTAATTAGAATGTGTCAAAATTAAAAAATATTAATTTAATGCCTTAAATCTTACCCAGAATTTTTTTCGATCTGACGATCATGTCAAATACGTCAAAAACTTTCATTTGCGAATGACAGTCATATACTCGCGTTTATTTTTTTTTAAATTTATAAATAATAATCTCTTTTCTCTTCCTTTGTGTTTCTTTTCTATATTGAAATTAGTTATTTTTAAAAATTAGTTTTCTTAAACGCAGCAACACATGATAAAATGGAAAAAACTGGAGGGGAAAAACTTTTTGACGATTGCGTCTAAAAGTTTTGGAAATTATGGTTTTTGCAATTTGTGTGAAAATGTCCAGTTCTGGGAAGTGGCCTATTTAATCTTTTAAGTAGTAAAAATTATTTTGAGTGAAATTTTGCACGTATTTTACAACGCAAAATTCTGTTTTTCTTAAAAAAATTAGATTTAACTTCATTTTATTTTAGAAAAGTTGTGGAAATTAAATTTTTATGATAATTCAAATAAAATTCATAATTTCTTATTACGTCATTTAAAATAGAGCCATAAATCAACCACCTTTTTTTCCTCTTGGATTTGTCAATTTAACTTTTGGATCAACTGTTCGTTGTGTTCAACTCCGAAAGGGATCGAAATTTTTTTCAAAATTTTTATATTGTTTTTAATAATAACTACAATATTAAGTTAAAATTTATTACACAATATACATATGTATATACATATAAATATAATGAAAAAAAAAGAACTTTTTATTTATATTAAAAGCGAAAATAAAGAAAAATTATGTGATACTAAAACAAAAAAAAAATTTATTACTTACATAAAACTATAACTAGATTTATTCATATTTAAATATTATGCGATATGTATACATGCATCTATACTTATACACACATTATATGCAAAACATACATACATCCACTATCTTTAATATCTTTATTCTGAATGTAAAATGTAAAAAAAAAATATTGATATTTGATTTTTATTTTTAAAGTAGAAAAATGTCTAATGTTATAAAATTGAAAACCGAAAAAAAAAACATATTTTTTTTTTTGTTTAAATAATTTGCGGAAATAAATCTATAATATATATTATATAACATGAATTTATTTAGCACAAATAAATTATTAAAAATGTATAATAAAAAAATAAAAATAATTATTATTAAATTATTAAATTAAATTTCGAATATAATATTTTTAGAGAAATTATTTTTAGCTTGCAGATAAAAGAAAATCTGATGTGGAAAGCACATAAGAGACGGCATTGTTAAAGTATTGCATAAGATTATGAAAATTTCGCTTAAATATTTATTTCAAATTTTATGAAAGATAGAAAAATGAAAATTTTGTATTATTCTTAGAACAGGTTAATTTTCCGTAATCTAATTTTCCTATCTCCAAGATAATTTCGCTAACAACCAGAATTCAAATATCAAACTTCAAGAAATTCCCTCGATATGGTAAAATATGTAAAATCGGCATCTAGTAAAAGTTCTGTTTTCAAATCCTAAAATTTTCGATTGATTTTTAATCTGTATATGGGCAAAACTTTAAATTTGTTCCGTAGTTGAAATCTACTTGCTGATTTCTTCAAAAAAGTTAAGTAATTTGTTGTGATGGCAGGCGATGTTTATATAAGTATGAAATATTAGAAAAATCCGATGATAATTTGTTTGAAAATATTCAAAAGCATAAAATCGACCTGTAGTAAAACTCCAGTTTCAGAGACTTGACATAAATCAAAAGTTGATCAAACCATCTAATCCTTAAAGTAAACTCAGATATAAATTTTAGTGAATATAAATTTCCGGTTCAGCGGAACTTGACATAGTGATCTGCACAGAAAGACTGACAAACCGACCGACAGATATCTCACTAAAAATAGTTTATTTACTCTTCCCAATCACGGAGAATTGCATTTTCGACAAAAACTCGACGTAAGATAAATTTCTCTTTAACGCTAATAGCTTTGAAGCATCTTGAACCATACATTTTTCAACCTTTCCCTCCTTTCGAATTCAACCATTATTGATGCTTCTTTTAATTTTTTTCGCCATTCATCCCAGCAGTATGCAATATTTTTTATTGTATATGTATATAATGTCATAATATCAGTATTAGTATATTAATGAGAATAATTTAAGTAAAAAATTATTGTTATTCAAAATAGGTAAGTTTTTTCACATGTTCAATTTCGAAAACGAATTTAAGGCTTTAATTTAAATTTTTTACAATATCTGTAAATTGGCGGAGAAGAACTACCTTAATACGAAATCTCCATAATTGTGAATAGAAAGCTAATGAAAAAATTTGTCGTCCAAAATGTACCCACAAATGCTTTAACAGTAAATAACTGGGAATGGAGAATTGAATAATTTTTTTTAATAGTAAAAAGATTAAAGTGAAAGTAACACATCAAATCTATTAAATAAAAATATCAATCTCGATTTATTTGTTATATAAAACGATATTTATACAAAAAATTCAAAATTTTTAACTCTTTTCAGAAACATCATCCTCTTCCTCTTTAGCACCTTCTGGCATTTCACGAACTAGAGAAAGTAATTTGTCCAATTTTTGTATTTGCATTGTGCTTTGATCTAACCACGGTTGTTTCTTTGGAGGTTTGCACATAATTCTTAAATTAGGTGAGAGTTTCAAAGATATTGTTGTGCCCCTAAAATTTGAAATAATCAAGTTATGAATTTTTGAATATAGAACAAAATAAACAAATTTTTACTTATCATCCCCAACTATAATAAATGGAAGTTTTTCATTAAATATTAATCTGGTCAGTTTATTTTTTCTCTGTGGTACAATTGATTGTATACAAATGGCTTTATATTTGTTAACATTTAAATCGAAAACAAACACTTTTCCAGCTAATGTAACCGCAGCAAAAACTGTGCTTGAATATGGTGCCCATTTAACATCTCCAACACTTGTACCAAGATCAAATACAAACAATGGATCCGGTCGCATATCTTCCCAAATTTTGACACGCCAATCACCGCTACATGAAGCAAATATATTACTATTATATTTATTGAAATCGATTCGATAAACTGACAGATGATGAGCATGATATGTCATTAAATATTTTGAACTATACGATATACTACATTTATAAATTAAACCTTCTTCTGTCCCAACCAAAAATATTTCTTTATCTTTAGGATGAAATGTTAAAGCTGTTCCACAAGATTTTAATTTTATTTGTACACCATCTGGTCCTTCAACAGATGGTACATCTAAGTACAGTGTAATTATTCTTGTTATAAACAATCGATTTTGCATAAGAACCCAATTAAAGACCATACCATCCGATGAAACAGTATAAAAATTTATTTCTCCATCTGGCATATCCAAGCCCCATTTAACCTAAAGCAAGTTAATAAGAAAATTTTAACATACCCTTATATAGTTTTAAAATCTAAACAATTTCAAATTTAGTGGAACTGAATTCGTACGTACCTCATTTACACTACCTGCATGTTTTCCATTAACACCTTGTGATGTATAAATTGGTGCTATACCCTGTTGAAGATTATAGACCCCAACATTTCCATCATACATACCGATTACAACTAAAAATGGATAAGTTGGATGAATGTCACAGCTCATGACACCGCTTTCGCACATTACTACAATTAAAATTTCCATTAATTGTTTAATTTCTTCTTATTTAATGAACATGTGATTTGTAAAATCAATTTTCATACTTATATAATCAGGATATGATGGATTTTTAATGGTAAACAAGCACAAAGCTCCTTCAGGATTTTGTTTCAAGAAGTCATCTATTGAAAAATGAAATATTAGTTTAAATAAAGATTGCCAAATATCTTACAGAAGTGTAATTTGTAAATTCGTCCGCAATCAAAAGTGTAATTTGTAAATTGCTTGCAATTGCAGCCTGTTACGTAAATGGACCACTTTAAATTTTATATAGATATGTGCATTTTAAGTTAATACTTAAGAATAGATCGTTTATAATAGTATAACGGCTTTTATAAATAATCAGTTAAAATAATAATTAAAGACTTGCATGGTTATATGTTTAGTAAAAACAGCAATTGTCATGATTACATGTTTTGTTTACGTCCGATCTATTCGGTCTTTATTCAAGCATACAACCACACGAATATATTATATATTGATATTGACTTTCACATTACATTGTTAAGAGTTTTATGAATACCTATGTCCTTATTAAACACTTAATAGAAATTTAGATTCTAATCAAATGTTAGAGCGAAATACGCGTATTTAATTCGAATAATTTGAAATCAATTTCCTCTTAATACTTACGTGACCCAAAACAAACTGCATACAAGTCATAATAATGGGGATTGAAAAACATATCGGTAACATTCATTTTCTTTGTTTTCTCATAACAGAATTTCCATAAGGGTAAAAGAGTTCCTTCACCATCGCGATATTCATCTGATGGATCCTCATATGTTCTGTAATCTTGTGCAATTTCATCATAAATATTTTGATTGATCATTCGTTCTAATATTTGCCAACATTTTAAATACTTTTTATTAAGTTCTTCAGCCTGTTGAGTTTTGTCAATTTTCTTTTTTTGATCATCCCTTTTAGGTGCTGTGCTTCCCTAACAATTAAATTTGAGCTTGCATATTGCAAATTTAAATTTTCATTTTTTATACCTTTTTATCCTTTTCTTTATCTTTTTGTTGTTTTTCAAAATCCTCATTATATGAATCAAATATTACCCATTGTAGAACAGTTCCACCAAATGTTGATCTTGGTGGTGGAATAGTTTGAGCTTCGATTGCCTATATATATAAAATGAAAACAATCTATCTATTGTTAAACGAATACAAATAATGTATGGGAGAATTTCAGTAACATTTCCTTAAATGTCATAGACGTTTTTCGATTTTGGGATATTTAATTATCCTAAAACCAAAAAATAGTGGCAGTACACAAAGAATAACTCCCAGATTTAAAATTATTATGTAAGATAAACAGTATGTATATATTATTTTCCATGGAAATTAGAACTAACTATGTTCCATATGACCTTTTTTTGTGTCAAAATCATCCCACTCGATAGAACTTCTCCTTACATTTAAATATTTAAAACATTCATGCTTTATTGTAATTTAATTTATACAAAATAGTTTTTCTTTGTTAATCAAGATTAACCCACGCAAACTGTTTTTATGTAATTTTCTTTTACCACCTACTCTGGCAAATGTTTAATGTTACAAAATTTTTTATTATTTCAACATTATAAATGCTTTAATTTTTAATATAGAAAAATTAATTTTATTTTTTCATTGTCATGCAAAAAAAAGAACAAAACTTACTCTGGTTGGATTTGAATATGTTAGTGCACCTCTTTCGCAATAGTTAAATTGATTAATGAGTTTCTTTTTTCTTCCTCCTCCAGCTCCCCCTGCTGCTGATTCTTCAGCTTTTTTATATGAAAAGAATTGGTTATTATAATATAAATGAGAGTTATATAATAAACACCTTATTATGCTTATAATAAATAAATTTTAATGGAAAATTAATTTTGATATTATGCAAAAGTCATCAATCTATTCTTAAAGAATAGAGAAAATTTTATTCATAATATATAACTATATATGCAATCAGTTCTGTAAATTATTCGTCCACACATATACGAGTACATGTATGTGTATTTGTTTACCTTGAGAAGCCGCTGCTGCAGCTTCTGCTGCACCTGCATCTTCTTCACCTTCACCTTCTTCTTCTTCCTCTTCTTCGTTTTCACCTTCCTCTTCATCCCCTTCAGGTTTTTGTTCTTCTTTAGCTTCTTTGTCTTCGTCATCCGCTTCTGCAGCTTCTGTATCTTTTGGGGCTAGAATTGATTTTGCTATGGATTTTTGGCGAGATTTTTCTGGCATTAAAAAAGCTATGTGGTGTTTTGAAGGTGTTTTTTTTTTTTATTGCGTTGTGATGATTTAAGACAAGCCAAATTTCAAATTTTCAATTTTGTTTGAATTTATTTGATATTTTTTATTTTGGTATTAGTATTGATTATACAATAAAAAATTGAAGTGATAAAAAAATTAAAAAATTATTTAAAGTGGAGTAAAAATAATTTAGTCTTATAAAAACTTTAGGAAAAGTAGGGTATATCACATAGATATATGTTTTTACACGTAGATTTTGTAGATAGAGCTTGGGAGTTTGAAAAATTTTTTACAAAAATATTAGAATTCCTAAAAACCAAGTTAACCAAAATTTGCTATAAATTTTCGCAATAGAAAATAATCTGGGTTTTTTTTTTACTAAATATTAATTAAGCAGTAGATAAACTGCGACTTTTTTTACAGAAGAATTTAAAATTTAACAAGAAAGGAATTAGTTATACGCACTTCAAAAATCCCTACATTTGGAGGTAGTTATTTTGGTACTCTGAAAAAAACTATCATTTAAAATAAAAGTTAAGGTAGCACAATTTCCATAATAAGTAAAATTTTGGAAGTATTTGGCGTAAATAATGCTATGCGGCAATAATCTCGAACCTAAAATTAAAAATAGTGTAATTTACATACGTTTTTATATAAAATATCTCTTGTTCCTGCAAAAATATACAATTATCCTCTTCAACTTTATAAATCTTTTAAAATAGAGTTATCAAACAACTTAACGATACTACGATTATTGACACTGTGATAATTTGGTACAATTCGATTTGGTAATTTTCGATTTGGATTTTCCAATTATTTGTAATTATTTGCTTCACAAATAAATGATTAATTCCAATTGTTTGATATTTTACATTCTTTATTTGTTCAAAAAATAATTTTCAAGCTTCCTGTGCTATTTTGAATGTAATTGTAGTGCTTCTTAAGTAAATAATAAGCGATACACTACAATACATTTTTTTTTTGTTTTCTTTTAATCATTATTACTCTAAGAGAATTTTTTTAAGATTTTTAATGCTTACGTCATTCCGAAAGTACAAAGGGAATGAAATGTCAGGAAATGTAGCGATTAGGTGATTCCGGATAATAATTTTATTAATAATGAGTTTTTTAACCCTAAACGATGGTTAAACAACTCATTATTGAAGCACTCTGTGAATTAATTTTCACATGTACATTCCCACAAATGCTCATTTTCCGATTTAATCACAAACTTTTTACATTTATAATATGCAGTAAGAAAATTTATGCGACATCCTTTGATGCATCATAACAGAAATAACACTGTAGTTGTTGGCTCAGTTTACTTCGAATAAGCTTTTTCTAACTTCAGAATTGATAAAAATTAAATGGGGTTAAATCTAACAAATACGAAAAAAATCGCATTTTATGCACTTATGTATATAGATAAAACAAATATTGCATACCATCCGCTTCGTTTACTTGTTCCAGTTGCATAATACATGTGATAATTAAGGTGAATTATATATTCACATTGCATTGCTTAATATTGTTTTCTAAAGAAGATCTGTGTCAAAAATTGTACGTTTAGGTATACCATGTCATTAGTTATACTTGAGTCTCAATAATATTTTAATATCAATGTTAAATATAAAATATTTGTATTCAATATTTAACAAAGTCTAGTAAATAATTACCAAAAACAAAATATTCAATTTATATTTTATTGATGCTCAAAAATTTCATCATTCTGAATAGAATTTTTTTTTTTTGGGAATTATGTTTAAGAGTGTCAATAATTGTACTATTTTAATTTCGATAATTTGAACTATAAAAAAGCTTAAAAATTTTGAAAAAAATTGCATATATTAGGGTGCAAAAAGCTATTAATTGTTTATAATACAAAAAAAGAAATACTTATGCGGCATAACGTTTTGTATTTTACCGCTTTGTTAGATCAATGTCATTTCAATGACATAAAAATTGAAATTCATTGTTTTTTTTAACTATAAGAAAAGAAAGTCTAATTTAATATTGTTTTTCTAAAACTTCTAGTAATAAAATTTTTCATATTAAAGCTGAAATATTATGGTAAATTTAATTATAGCAATTGAAGAACAAATGCATAAAAAATAATATGCAACGTTAGACTTACCATCTTCCCCATATTCCTCTATTTGTTTTTTAGCTTCTGCTGAATCTAAATGCAATGATGTACTTGGCAAATTATAAAGTGTAACAGTATTTCCCTCTTCTGGTAACTTTTAATTATTAAAAATTTAATTCTAGTTCGGTTACAACTAATACTAATTCCTTATTTCTTACCAATATGTATTCTTTGGCAGCATAACTATATACAGCCAAATTTTTGATAACATTCGTATTGGTTTGACTTAAAGTTCTTGGAATCTCCTCAGCTAATTCAATATCATTTAAATCAAGTTGATCATCTGGTTTTATAAGAGCTCTAGATTTCATCCATGCTTCGAAATCATCTAAATCTTCTTCGCCTGGTTTTTTTAAGATCGACTTTGTCGATTGTCTTAAAGTCTTTTGTGTATTTTTTAATTAATAATATTTAAAAAAAAAAGAACAAAATAATTTCTTTTCATATTAAAAATTTTAGTTAAAGAAAAAACTTAATATGTACAAGAAAAAACTAAGTAAATAAACATTAATTTTTGTATTTACAGTATGAGGGGGTAATCATGTTCGAACTTCATGAGTAAAGTTTGCCGATTTTAATTGAATAGGCTTAATATAAAGGGAATGAAATCGTGTAGATAGTTAGATATTTAGATATTTTAAAAAAGAAAAATTATAAATTTAAAAAATTTATCGCAAATCAGAAATATATTCGAATTTGATATTTCAATTACTTTAGCTTGTAGGAGGTATTCGTAATGATGAATTTTTATTAACATTCTAAAATTATATGAGAATGCAGATGAGCTTATTAAAAGATAAGCTCATGAATTCATTGACAGAAGTGACAGAACTTTAATAAATAAAATCTAGTAAATACAATCTTTAACACTACTTTCGGATCGTCATTTTTGATATTATAGAACTTCAGAAAATAATCTGATAAGATTCGTCTAACATGGCTTATTAAATCTTAACTTGACCTATTCAATAATTAAATTTTATTAGTTTAATAAGCTAAAGTGACGATAAATTTTCTTTCAGGTGTTCACTCTACTAAATTCACAATTTCCATTGTTCAGCGAATGAAATTTTTTGTTTACTTGAAGGCTTTTTCTTAATATTATTTATTTATTTTAAAGAAATTTTTTAATTTATGCTACTTATTAATTTTAATTTTTTTATTCAAATGAATACCCCCATTTCTTTCACAATCAAAATTCTATTTTAATTATAGTGTTTAATTTTACAAGTGTGTTATTTTTTACATATTTACAAATTCGATGTGCAAATTTGTAGATCTTTATATGACTATTATTTATAAAAATAGTTACAATTTTCCTTTAAAGCAAATTGAAAAAATCTTCTATTTTGCCATTAGATTTTGTAAAAAAAGAATTAAAAATTTATACACAAAAATGAATGATAATGAAAAATGCAAATGTTAAATGAAATTAGAAATAGAAATAGAAATAGAATAGGAAAAAGTGTATACTTTCTTTATACATTATCTACGTAGAATATTTACAAATGAAAAATGAGTACGTATTCTGATTATATACCTTCTCTTGTTTCTTATGCTAGATAGATTTAAAATAATAAAATATCTTCTAATTCTCAGAAAAACCAATCTAATTCTCAGCTTCTTCACGAAACAAAAATTAAAAAATAACTCTAATGACTAGTTTTAAAGTAAAAGTTATTCTTTTGACTACGTCAATGTACATATACATATATTAAAATTAATGCGACTTGCCCAAAAATTAAACAATGTAATTGTTGGTGAAAAAAAACACGCTCAGAAGAGAAAGCTTGTTATTTTTTAATAAAATAACTGTATTAAAATTTTCGAAGGTACCGAATCTAATTCCAATAAATGACAAAAGTTTGTTAATGTGCAATTCACGCGGCGACTTTTGTATGAACGGTTGATATACGTCACAAATTGGTTTAAGTGCAACGGTTTAACTTGATTTGAGGTGGCACAAATAATGTTTAATTTTTTGCAAATAAATATAGTTTTGTCAAACTGTCTTCAGAGTAAATTCCAATGAGCCTATTTAAACTTGTATGAGGATATGAGCCGCCCTTTTGTAAAGACAATATCTAAGTCGTATATGTTATATCACTATTTGAAAGTTAAAGTCGTATATATAAACACTATATGACACCAGACTTTGTCTAACGGTAAATAATAGAAATTACTCTATTACCATCAGATTTACTGTCAAATTTTGAGTTTTGAACAGGTGACGAAATGATTTTTATTTTGGTAACAGTTTTCAAATGAATACAAAAGCAAAATTATTAGTTTTTGGGTACAGCGTTTGCATATACAACAAAATCTGTGATCAAATCTGCGATAAAGTTTGATGATTATATGATTATTGATATCTGATTGGAGCTCTGATTACACGCTAAAAATTTAAAAATTTGCAACGAAAATTAAGACTAAGAAAATTAAAATCAGCTAGCTATAATTTATGCTTAAAACTGTCGCAAAAAAATAATTGTCGCCATTTTGCTTAAAAGATTATAATTTATATTGATAATGAATTATTTGTCGCCAGCCAAAATCTGATGTAAAACAGTGTTTATGTAAACGATTCTCATCAGAGTCAGAGTATATATTAAAGATTTTGTCGTATTATGTTAGTAATTCTTTATCGTAAAATCTCAATTCTATCTGATAATTTCAGTTTAATAAAAAATAAATCAGATTTTGTCATAGTTTTAATACTATAGATTTTGTCGTATACATGTAAATGGCACATTATATAGATTTGCAATCTCTTAGTTACGACGACCATTAAAGTTAAATTTCACGCATTTCTGTTAAAATTTATGACATTGAAAGTTTTGCTTTTACAATTTCTCATGTATAATTTGTTTTACAATGTTTATTACCGATTATTAACGATTATAAACTACAAATACTCGTATTATTGAAATTTTTTAAATTTTTACTATATACAACTTTTATAATTATAACATTTAAGAACTATGTTAGATTTTAAGTGCATATTATGTAAGTAAGAAAAAATATTCGAAAATATTTTAGATATTTTAATAATCATTGAATAAATGGTTAAAAAAATTAAAAACAAAGTTTATCATTACGCAAATTTAAGCTTCTAAATAAAATATATACAAAATTGACAACAAAGATTTTACATAAATTATGAATTTCAACATTGTAACACAGAGGTGAAATTGATTTATTGTATAAAAGTTTTAATTACTTCACTAACTATTCAATTTTCCTTATTTTTAATATTATTAATTTTAAATATATATTATGTATATATAGAAATAAACTCAAATAATTCTCACTTTTTTATTAATTGATTTGAAATCACAAAGATTATTGTTATTTACATTTATTCATGTACACCATTTTACATACATACATATACCGAATTTTGAATATCCGACATATTTTTTTACTTAATCGCCCTTAAAATTTCAACATTATTGATTTTTATATGAACTCTTGCAGTTCACAATGCACAAAACAAGAAAATAAAAACAAAAAAAACATTTAGTTTTTTTTTTTTGATAATTTTATACCTTTAAATTCTCATCACTCAATTCGTCAATATTTATTTCTTGATTTAATGGTGAATTTTCTTCACCATCTGTTTCAATTGTTGAACCATTCATCGTCAACTGACTGACAAAATGGTTTTAATTTTTCTGTTATTATCTTTGCTAATTTTTTTTTCTTTTAAGAACCGTAAGTACTTAATTTATTTAATGATTTTTTAATAAAGTAAAGAAAAATAAAATAAATTAACATAACCTTTATTAAATGTAATAAAAATTGAACTAAAAATAAAATTTAGCATGAATCTACAAAAAGAAATAAAATAATTTACTGTACTCTAGTTATTTAAAAATTGATAATATCTAAAGGCTGATCTTTACAAAAAAAAAAAATAAAAAAATGGAAACGTATTTTACAAAATTCTATTAAAGAACGAACATTAAATCAAGATTATTAAAGTAAAATCAACAAAAAAAAAAACTTCAGAATAACAAAGAACGGAAAATAAATTATAAAACTTTGAATTATTTACAATAATAACTGTACTAACTGTACTATGGTACAACATTGGACAAAAATTTCAAAACGTACATCGTTATTTTATTTATACATATGTATAATTTTTATTAGTTTTATAGCAGATTTATATTTCAATTGAATTCTAGATTAAATGTCAACACACAGTTAACAATAACAGTGTTGAAAACGTGCTTGCTTCTTGCTTAGGAAAATTGATTTGCAAATAACATTTATAGGAATTATTAAATAATTTTAATTATTATTTTCCAAGTTAAATGCAAATCAATTATCGTCACTTCTAATAACATCACAAACTATCCAGATAAGCAGCAAGTAATTACGAACTTTTGAATAGATACATTGACATTTATATGCCATATTATCAATAAATTTTTTAAATGACAAGCTGGTAGTAGAAACAAGGCAGACTGTCAGAGCCAAATAAATTTATTTGATAGATAGATTGTTTTTTTGTACCAATCTTTGTTTTCCATTTATTTTTTAAATTTTTTCGCCCTCATTAAGATGTTCTTATACTGTTGCTTTTGTTATTGTATTGGCCAGGATTTTTTTCCAATTTATTTAAATTTGCAGAGTTTATTTGTATAATTAGTTTTTACTGCTTATTAGAGGTACTCTATCCGCCAAGCAAAACTCTCTATTTATTATGGGTTACACCGACACAATAGAAGCATTCTACTGCGTTGCTTCATGTTTTTATAATTTCTCCTAAAGTATTTTTATAATTGATATAACACAAATTTTTTTGTCCAATATTGTATATGTATGTATTCAATAAAACAAATACATTCTTATTTTTATAAAGTAAGATATGTACATAATTCACTTTAAAAATTCAATACATCGTTATCACTACACTAAAAAATATAAACTAGGAATATTTTTGCAATAAAAAAAAACCAAAAATCAAAAAAAAGAAAAAAAACAATAAAGCTTTCATTAAAATCGTCGTAAATCTTTGTTAACTCTATTATCCTTTATATGATTTTATACCGTTATAGTTTTGGCTTTATGGAAAAACTTCCACATCTTGATAGTTAGTTTGTTAGAATGAAACTAAAAAAACATAATATTTTGAAAATATCGCTACTAATATATTTTGCATAAAATTTTTTATATTTTTTACATTTCAGTCTCTCTATATAGTTTATACCCATAACCTCATAATATTTATTTTATTCTTGTTTTGTTTGCATTTTGCGCGCTTTAATTTTATATTGTTTGTTTATTTTACAATAAATATGTACCTACCATCAATAAATATTTGAAATGAAATGACAATTTTAAAAAGGTTAATTCATGTCTATGATTTAACAGTCTTTAACAGATGGAACAATAAATGAGTAGTTTAATATGAGAATTATGAATATTGAAAATAAAATTGAAAATATAATGACAAATTTTAATGCGAAAAAACTTTTATTTCATTTCTGCCAAGAATATTAATTAATTGAAATAAAGGTGGAGGGATAAGAATAATTATTAAAAAGGAGGATAAAGTTCACAAAATTATTTCTAATTTTGTTTTTTTTTTTTAATTATTAAACAAGTAGAAATTTTTTTTGCTTTCATTTTATTAGCATTGAATTTGGCATTGAATGGAATTTGAAATTATAAAAATTTGTTGATTAATCAGTACCTACTAGGAAAATAAATTTTCTTAAATAAATAAATTTGTTAATGTTATATAAGCACTTGGCTTGCTCCTTTATTTTCTCAAATCAAGTATAACAATTAAAACAAAAACTCGTTAAGTAAAAAAAATATTACATAATTTATTGCAATATGACAAAGATGAAATTTTAAGTTTAAAAATGTACAAAAGAATAGACAACTTCCATTTTTTATCGAAGCCTTGCTTTCAAATATGATAATGAAAATTTTAAAACTCAATCAATTCAAATGAATATTTTCGAAAAACATTTTATTATAGAAGAGAGTAATTGCATTTCCCTGAAAAGTGTTCAAAAAATTATTTAAAAATGAAATGTATAGGCACACGTAAATCCTTGGTTCTCAAAACATGCAAAATTTAAAAAATATCTATATGCATTGTATGTACATATTGAAGTAGAACATATGAACAGTGGCGTGATACGTTGTATGTCGTTTTGATAGTAAGAGAATTTCAATATGAAAAAAATATGACATGTTTATGAGTTGGAAATAAATGAGTAAAGTTATATGAATATTAATTGAAAATTTTTTTCTAATTTATTTTTCCCTTTATTTAGTTCAGTCGATCATACCAATATTTGCCAAAGGTAAATTCAAGAACAAAATAAAATTTTGAATATTTTTTTCTAAATAAAATACTTTTTTATCTCAAATCAGTTGGTTTTTGGAAAGAGACAAGTCTAGCCAATAATTTGTTACATTATAGGTTCATATATGCCCACAGGATTATACTAAGACAGATTATGTTGAAATCAAACGTTATTTAGAAAAACATACATTCTTGCCAAGATCATAGTAAAGTTTAACAACAATTTTAATAATTTTTCCCATAACAGATAATTAAATAATTAAAATTTCTAAAGAATATTTTATATAACAGTTAACTACAATTTGAGAAGTGTTATAAACTAATATCGAATCTAATTTTAATTTTATTAAAATTAATTTGAATTCTAACAATCTTATTCCAAAATTAATTTTAAACTTGAATTTAATAGGCTTATTATTTATGGCAAATATAAGAATTTATCGAATTCTCGAGCTTATCTCGAGCTGGCAAATTTATTATAGCATTATACAATATTGGCAATGACCTTACAAATAAACTATCACGTAAAAATTCCTTAGACTTTTGACTAATTCTCGTATTTGTTATTGGTTACGGACAAAAAAATCAAGCGAAAGAAAATTTACAACACTGCACAAAATACATACATATATGTATAAGTACCGCAGAATTATGAAAGAAATAAAACTTATAAAATAAAAAAAAACAAATAACAGAAACCATTCAACTTTAAATGTTAAAGTAAAACTAAAACAATAATTTTAACTGAAAATAAGAAAAAAGAAAATCAAAAAGAAAAGTTTTATTTTTCCATTTAAAAGTTATAAATGAGAGAAGGAGATAGGAAATTCAAAACGCAAACAATAAGTTGCATGCTGTAATGGCATCAAAATAATTTTTTCGCCAACGCTTTGATTTGTGTATTCAAGGAAACTATAATAAATAACGGTATTTTATATAGGAACATTAATTTTTTTCACTACAATATGGTTGTATATATACATCTACCCACACAAACATATAAAATATACAATTTATTTATATATTGTATGTCTACATTTTTATACATATTATTATGAAAAAAGAATATATATAGAGAAAATTATTATTGACAATAATATACACTCAATTTACATATAAACAAAATTTGAATATTAAAAGTGAACGAATTTTTTATATATACATACAAATATATATTAAATTGGATGATTATAGCTAAAGATTCTAACAAGTATTTATGATATACACATTTTATATACATAATATAAATTTCATTATTTTATACTCTAATATAAAATCTCATCATCATTTAAATGATTGATTACCTTATTTCGATCTTTAATTCTAATAGGTATTGTTTTTCGCTTTGGGAGTTTTTTTGGTGCTACTAAAGAAATAGCTAGCTGAACAGGCTTAAAATGTTCATCAATAATCGCCTAAATAATAAATTTTGCCGTTAGTTAAGAATAATAAGAAAGATTTAAATTAATTTGGGAAAAATTTAACCACACATCAAATAAAAGTAATTATGGCTATGTAAAAAGCTCTTTCATTCAACTACCATGCACGCAGTTCAAATTCGGCGAAATGCATATAATATAGATTTACAACTACTCGTATTACAACGAGCTAAAAATAAAGCAATTTAATACGGTTACGAAAGTAGAAAACCAACTAGAGAAATACAAAAAAAAACACGAAATGACGAAAAACACGAATACCAACATTGAAACTACATTTAATAGCATTCACAGTTGAATTCACAGCTCACAAGAACAACTGGTAACATCAGAATGATATCATCTAATGTCAGGTTTAATAATTTGGACACAGTATATCCACCTGGTGAATTGAAATGTCATACACTATTAAATAGATTTAAACAACATCTTAGCACTTTAGTCAAAATAAATTATTATATACAATTGTCAGTTAAACCAAATATTACTCATTATTATTGTTATTGTTATGAATTAAATATTACATAATTTGAAAGATAAAACGTTGCACAGATATTTGACAGTTAATTACAAGAATTTTTTGTAATTATACTCTTTACAAGCTTAATGCTCATTTGAGATTGAATGAATAAACTGAATTAAATTGAATTGAATTTTATACAGTTAGGTAATTACTGACAATTTAAAAATAATTACTAAAAATTACTAATTACTAAAACCATACGACATAGCGTTGATTAATAGTAGTTCAATTTTTGATTTAACTACGATTAATTTGTTAAACTAAATATAACAAATAAACTAGTAAGGCTATAATATGTAGTTACAAATTCACTATACAAACAACTATTTAAGTGACTGAAAAGGTAAAAATGTTCAAACTACTAGACAGAGGAGTGAAAATTATTTTCTAAATATATTGAAAACAATTATTCCAATCACTGTATGTACTTTCGTATATCTATAAATAAATATAAAACAAACAAAACATTACACAAAGTACATATAGGTACACATGTCAAAAAAATTCTGAAAAAGCAAGTTCATGCATTGCTGTTATGTACTCATACCTTAATTACTTACTAAAAATAAAACTTCATTCAAAATATTTCAATTTTTTGACTCAATTGTCGGTGCCACATTACTTTTTCGCATTCCATTATCACGACAGCAAAATATTTTACATGATGTTTTACTTATTGTTGTTGTTGGAAAATTAAATTGCATAATATTTCATTGTTGAAAATTTTTAGATCAAGAATAAATTTAAATATATTTATGTCAACAATTTTTCTATATATACATATATTGCAGTTGTATAACAGGAAGAATATTGAATATCGGTACCCTATACATTAAATTTAAATTAAAAACGAAATTATTTTAAGGATTTTTTGTCACGATAATAAATATTCACTATAAAAATAATATTGAAAAGTAAAGTATATATACAGTTATTTAACTACTGTAAATATGTATATAAGATATATATATATATGTACATATAGATTTGTTTTACAATAACTGTAGGAAATTATTATGAAAAGAAAACCTAATGAAGTAGAAAAGAATCATTTGCTGATTTAGTCTTTATCGGTTAAACGGTGTTTCATTACTGCGCAGATAATTAAGGAAAATAAAATTTAATAAGCAAATTACGGATTAAAGAAGCCATCTATTAGGTATATAAAATTAAACTTATATAATAAATAATATTATTTGAAAAGTTAAAAAGTTAAATAAAATTGAACAATTAAATTTATGATCAAATTTAATGTCATGCAAGTAGTTAAACATCAAATTAAAATTTTTGAATTTCGGATTGCATACGTTCAGGGGTAACATTTGTTACTCTAAATTAATAATATTTCAATGCAACCAGAAAATGTTAACAATACGAGTACCAGCTTTTTATCAAAATTTCAAGCGCAACGCGTGAAGATTTCAAATCGTGACGAAATTAAATTTAATTTTATTAGAATGTTGTAACAAAGAATTTTACGGTAAAATTTAAAATTTTAAGCAAAAATTTTAGTATATTGTGTGTGACTCACTTTTAAGAAATATAAAATAAGAACATAAATTGGATATTTTGGATTACATCTATTCCAAATTGGAAGGTTTGCAAGCTACACAAAATAAAATTTGGATGCAAAGATGCACTTCAAAATATGACAACTGTAGAATTGTACGCTAAATGAAACTTAATCAAAGCAACATTGCAAAATTTTTTATAGAGAAATTTTTTAATAAGAGCGACTGTAAAGTAGTGTAAAACAAATGTACTCTAAATTGGTGTGTTTTGATAGGTAGCAGATTCAAAATTAGAACATAAACAAATGTGATTTGTTGCTTTGAAGTTGCGTCTATAAATTTGTGTGGAAGCAAATTTTTTTTTGCAGTAGTCAAGTTGTATGGCAAAAATAAATATACATATATTAGCATATTTTTTCCTCGTTTATGTGGCAGCTGGAGTACCTGACTTGAAATCATTTCGATTACACTGCGTTTTTACTATGTCAATTTGAAAACCCGAAAATGACGTTTAGCTTTTACATTTTAAGCCAAGTAAGCAAAATTTATTGATTGGATTGAGTAAAGCCAGTTTCAAGTCAATCAACGTTTATATAGACATAAAAAAGGCTTCTAGTACGCTTGAGGGTACCATAAAAGCGGGATATACATAGGTATATATACATTTTTATAAAAATTTTATATGTTTTTGATCTCCCGTTTAATAGTAATTCAAAATTCTATTATGTTCTTTTAATTTTTCATGCACAAGTAAGTCACAAACTTTCTGCGTTTACGAAATCCACAAGTCCTTTTTGTAAGCTGCCAAAAGCTGTTTCTACAATTGTTAGAATAATCCCTAACAACAATTGTTCTAATTGAAAATTTTATTCTACAGAAGTAGTTTTCTAAGTTAGATCTATTTTATTTCTTGTCCGAAATGAAAAACGCATTTCTTACCAGTGATTTGGAATAAGAAAAACTCGTATTTCTCCACAAAACGGTTTGTATAGCAGCGAAATAAAATTTATTTTGTTGGGATACTAATTAAAAGAGTAACGAATCAAAAACATGAAAGAAACAACATTTATTTTAAAAATAAATCTACTCTTGCTAAATTTTAAACTGGCATTGTTGATGCTAAAATGGGTTTAAAAAAATTTGAAATTTTTAATCTTAAGAGAAGCACAAAAATACAGTCCGTATCGAGTATTTATACCCGTACGAACGGATGTTCGAAGGGTATACTAAATTTGCCTTACCGTTTGTAACGTTAAGAGATAATGGTCTTAGATATAGACTCAAATGTATGTTTTTGATAAGCGTCGAATTCTGAGTCGGTTTAGCTTTGTCTGTCCGTCCCTCCGTCCATCCCAGCGATAACTCAAAAACCAATTGAGCTAAGTTCACCAAATTTTCATATACGATTTATTACAGTTAAGGCCAGAACTCTATTTAAATTGAATATGATCAAGGTACTAGTTCGGGTAGCTGCCATAAAACTTCAAAATTTATTTGACTATATCTAAGAAATTATAGAAGCTATAGTATTGAAATTTTGCACAAGCGAAAATATTATTAAGGCCATTAGTGTTTGATAAAAGTCATTGAAATTGCTTGACTCCGAAATTTTGCAAAAACTAGTGTAGTAAAATGGCATCTACATTTGTTAAAACTTGATGAGATCTCATGAGCACTTGTGGTAGCTGCCTTACAACTTCCATAGTAGTTTGGTCATACCTTAGAAAATATTGAAAGTATGGCAGTACTGAAATTTTGCATAAATAATATGAAAATACGGCAACATAAAATCATAGCTTGTCCTATAGTCATCTATGGCATATTTACTCGCACATAGGATAACAAATTCATACGGGTATCACAGACTATGACTAATGATTTGGGAAATCACGATTTTATTTGTAAAAATAAATTCTAATTATTTGTTACTATAACTAAATATGTACATTGTATTTTTTTCAAATATTCGTATAGCTATTTTAAAATTTTTTACTAATAAAAATACTCGATGTATACAAAATAAACGTATAAGTTAAATAAACGTATTAATGTTCTTGTTCGAATTATAGAAGCTTATTGTTATGAGCAAATAAAGATTGCTGCAAGAAACCTGCAAATAAACTTATTCTTAAAAGAAGTAAATGACACGACAATTGTTATCATAACATTTTTTAAATACTCCTGATTAATTTCCATACCTAAAAGTATAATTAAAAAAAATATAATTTTTTTATAAGAATACCTTTGTTTCTTGTTTTAATGGCATTTTGACTTTGAAATTGATGAAATTTATTTCCTTAAATTAATCTAGAACAAGTAATTATTATTAATATTGTTTTTTCCATAGGAATTTTATTGGTAACATTTTTACTAACGTGTAATATGATGGAAATTATTCCTTCTCAGCCCAATAGATATGGAAATTTATAATTGTACTTGTGGCAAATCGAAGCAAATTTATTTTGGTATTAATTTTCTAAAAAACAACACTTTAATTTAAACTTTATTTTACTTTTTTTTTATAAAATAATGAAAAGTTTTATATAACTATTCATTATTTTATTTTACGTCTAGAAAAACTAAATAAAAATAAACATTATTGAATGAAATTTATTAAAGTTGCTATGGAAATAGGTAAGTGTATTCAAGAATTTGTTTAGAAGAAAAATTGACTTAATCAAAAAGGATTTCGACATTGTTTAGAATTTGTTAACAAAAGTAGCTTTTAACATGTAGGTAAAAAAACAAGCAGTGCCGTTTAGAATTTATAGTAAATTTTTTTGTTTGCCATTAATCATAAATTTTGTTAAAATTTTTTTCCAAAATATTCAAAAAATTCCAATTTTGTTAAATTTTCTGGCCTTAGTAGATTATTTTCTGTTCTGTAAATAAAAAAAATATAATTACATTTAAAATTAAAATCATTGCCATACATTAAATTTAAAATCAAAAATATTAAACATGTGAAAAAGTAAATATTAGATTATCCAGGCGATTTTCGATAACTCTATATTCAAATAACATAAAAGACGTACGATAAATCAAAACAGAAAAATCTGCAAAAGCAGAATTCATCATAAATCTCTGCGTGAAAAAAGCAAGTTCAATTTGAATTGTCCTATATTCAAAGATCATCTAAAACAAGCCAATCACGCTTGATTTTGCTAATAATTATCAACTTCAATTAAGTCAATTTCGCAAGGGTCCTTTTTAAAATTATTTCAATAAACCGGAAAATTCAAAACTTCAATATTACAAGTTTATGTATCAGCCTTTAAAGAAATCCAAAAAAAAAACTAAAATATACGAGTAGTAATCAGTTGCGTTCGCGACGTTTTATTTGAAGTTTGTAAGTTGCATACGTCATGTCTTGTTAGAACTCATGACTAACGTCAGTTACCTATATTTGATATACTGAAAAACGGCCTAAGTCAATGTATAATGGCTTCAATCCGAACCGGCCATATAATAAAAGCTCTGTCCGGTATAAGAAAGTTCTTAAAAACATTATAAAACCTGAAAAAAGTACTTGCAAGGCGTCGGGTATAAGATTTTTTGAAAAAAAAATAAGTGGAATTACGTCATTGTTTTCTCAATGTTTAAAGTTTTTACAAGTTTTATACCAGAGAGACCTAATATCTGCTCAATTTCTTGACTCATGATACCTACATATATTATTTTTGGCATTACACTTACTTTTCTCTTGAATATTCATCTTTAAATATGATTCCTTTCTTCTTTTTTAATTTTTTCAATCTTTGATTTAATAGATCGGTGATAATAAATTCCATACAATCTCTTTGAGTTCTTACTTCTTTCGGAATGAAATTTGGAAAGTTTTCAGGTATTTCAATTACCAAATTATCTCGTAATTTTCTGAATTGTCTTTTATTTTCAATTTCATTTAAGACTTTAAGTAGAATTGGATTTCTAGATTTTAATAAAAAAAGAAAAAATATAAGAGCGATTGAAATGTAAAGAACTTATTAATTTAATTGTGTATAATTATGAAAATCTTAGCTGAAGCTTGGAAATGCAAATAATTGGAAAAAACACTTTAAAACATAAATTTCGTACTTAATCCTATTATTCCATTCTGTTGGAAAGTTTGTATTCATTTTATACTCTTCTCTCTTATTGACGTATGGGTTATTGCGAATATAATTGTTGCGTTCAAGTAAGACTTTAATCATGACTTCTTGTTTATGTGATAATTCACAATCTCTTGAATCAAGATGTAACAAATTGTGATTTTCTTCAAGTCCAGTAACTAAAGATTTTCCTATTTTTTCACCAACAGGAAGTGCCATCATATTTAAATATAAAAGATTATGATGAAATTTTATAATATTGGAAATAAATTTTGCACCTTTTTCAGTAATTTCAATTGAAGAAACATTCAAATATTTTATTTGTTTCGGTGAATTATGTAATGCTCTACCCAAAAATAAAATACCATTATCAAATATAGGATTTCGAGAAATATCTAGTGTTATTAGTTCTCCTTTGAATTCTTGTATTCCATATGATATAGCTGACATACCGAGATCAGAAAATTTATTTCCAGTTAGTCGTAAATGTTTCAAAAATGTATTGTGTTCGAGTATCTTTGACAAAATATATGCACAATCATCTTTTAGATTACAATATTTGAATTGAAGATCTTCTATTGGTACTTTCCTTAATTTTGGAATAAGTTCTTTTAATTTTTTCAAATTCCAATCACATCTTCCAAAATGTAAAATTTTTAATTTTTCTAAAGACTCTAATCCTCTGAAATATCAAAAAATATTTGTTGGGTATTCTTTGGCACAAATGTTTCATTTTTAATTAAAAAAAAAGTTAGTCTATTATATGGTAGTATGTATATGTTATAATTATAACGTCTAAAGCTCCATTGCTTTTTTTGCCGGTTTTTAATTACAGTCGATAATTTACGTGATGATTTTCGGAATAGAATTTTACGTTTGCCGATTTTTATTAAGTTCGCAATAAAATTTCGAATTTAAGTTCGCTCGACACAGAAAATACATAAGTTACGTTTCTGTATGTATTGTGATAGTCTTGTAAGTGATTAAAGGTTAATAGCTGAAATAATCAATTTTATATAGATACATATAGGTTATAAAAGTAGTTAGCTACATCTTAGGCTATGAATTTCTATATTAAAATCTAAACTTTTGTGCCAACAAAATTCAGTGAGTTAATGATGAAAATGGATAGCAAAAATTAGGCATAAATTTTAACATTAAAATGAAGAAAATATTTACTTACAATGCCAAATTTTGTACATCTTGAGTGGAAAAGAAAAAGAGTCTTCTTTCATAAAACATTCCAAGTTGTGGTGGTGAAAATTCTAAATTCAATTCAGTTAAATTAGTTAAATTAGAAATAACTTTTAAATTAATATGATGGCAATCTTCTGAATTGTAATTTTTCATTTGATAATCCAACAAATGTGGATCCCTTTCAAAACTATATAATTTCATTGATTTTAATTTTGTAATTTTAATTTTTTTTACCCAAGGATCCAACAATTTCATTAAATTTTCTTCTTTTTCTTCAAACCATTCTTCATAATTTGCATTTTCTAAATAATTGGATAACTTCAATGAGATTGTAATTTCTTTCCAATTAAAATCCTTACAGCTCAATCGCTCTAACGAAATATTGTTTTTATAATTTGAATTTAATTCCCTGTAATATCGTTTCCAATAAATATCAGAATTGATATTTATTATTTCCGTTAAAGTCAAATTAAGTTCGACTTTATTCCAAAATCTTATTTTTGAATTTTCGTCCAAAAATTCATCATAATTGGGTTTTCCTGTATAATTTTTAGCTAAAAAATCAATAACAATGGTTGAAAGTTTTCGAATATTATTTGCATCTTCTTCAAAATAAAAATTTTCGGCTTTTAACTTGCGATTACTTTCACTTGTGATATTTAAGCGTGATTCTAATACCTTGTAAGCATCATAAGTCAATTTTAAACTTTCATAAAAATTAGGAAATTCTAAATAATTATGATTATCTTGTGGATTTTGCAAAAGATGTTTTTTATTTGGTATTAATTGTTCAGAAAATTGAGATTCAAATTCAGCCATTCAAAAAAAAAATTTTTTTTGACTTATGTTCATACATTTGTGTATGTATACTATGGGTAAAAATTATAAGACTTTGAAATTGAAAAGGAAATTTAAAAAAAAATAAATATTGGCTAAGGAAACGAAAATATTTTGATTTATAGTTTTCATTCCTACTGTCAATCAGAAACGAACAAGAATAAAATTAGGAAAACTAAACACTTTTTTTTAATTTTAGGGACACTAACAAGTTTTTAGTTAACATACCTAGAGAAATGTAAATTTTACTCTTAGTAGAGACTCGCTCTTTGCCATCCGAATTACCTGAAGAGTTCGCCAATTAGTTTCGGTAAAAAACAGAACTCAAATATTAAATTTCATAAAACTTCTGTAAACTAGCTCCTTACCATATCTAAGTAAAAAAAGTGAAATCTACACTTAGTTCAGTTTCTGAGCTCAGATATTCCCAAAAAATTTACAAGCTTTAACACCGTGAAACACAACATTGGTTGATTATTTCTCTTTATATGTGCAAGATTAAGAATTTGGCCAGTTACTAGCCCATTATTTCTTTCAAAACCTAGGTGATTTCTTGAACTGTCAAATGAAGTTTATATATAAAATATCAAGTTAATCTGTTGAATACTTTCTTAAATATGATCAAACATGTAAAATCGATCAGTAAAAGCGTTCAGTTCTAGAGGCCTAACATATTCCAAAAGTTTGCAAAGTAAACTCACATATGAATTTTCATCAAAATAGATTTAGTAGAACATGAGATACTTGCGTACCCACACAGACCGACAGATCTACAGAAAGCCAGATCGACTCTTTTACACTTTTATCGAAACATACACTTTTATCGAAAGTTTGACATGCTAAATTTGGTGCCATCACATAACCTCTCTTATTGTATGGAATACGGTCTGTAAGGCTCAGTTAAATTTTAATTAATGAAATACATTAAATAGATTAATAGACCTATTATTTCTGACAATTAGCGGAATTTTCATTTTAGTTCAGTCATAGAATTATAACAACAACACTTCCATATAAAGGCTTAGCTACACTTTCGTACAATTTAAAAAAATAAAAAATATTAGAGAGCTCACTTTTTAGAAAATAACAAGCATTAAGGCTATACAGTTTTAAAAGATTTGATTAAAAATAATTGAACTATTTTTTGACAACATCAAAAAAATTTTTTCATACATCTACACATGTAAATACATAGAAGTTTACATTAATTAAAAGTGGTGATTACAAATAATTACTTTTTTTTATTTAACGGATTTGCTATGCTTTTAATGAAAGAAGTAGTTTGAATAGCAAAAGAAGGTGGCGGTAGTAACAAATTAGCCTTTATATTCGGTGTTGCAATAAAATTTTATAAAACAATGAGAATACGACATCAATTAGGTGGACGAATTAGATAACACGTCCAATATTATTTTATAAGTTATAGTGAGAAAATTTTAAATGAAATACGTGTAGGTATTTTTAAATTAGTACTCAAATATGTTGTTGACTTTTCCTTGTTCGTATAACACATTATTTGTGCGTATGTAGATATAAACATAACGTATTTGTTGGAAACACTAGCAGTTATTTTTATTTCAAAAGTTAATAAATTCACTAATAATGATAATACAAGAATTTTAAGAAATTTCGGCCAAAGTTAATTGAAAGGTTTTACTATATATTGAAGTAAGTAATTTTGGAAAGCACTCGAACATCAATAAAAGTGAAGGAAAATTAAAAAAGGTGGAATAGTTTGCTAACATTGTTTACATGTAAGCAATTCCTTTAAAGAAATTCAAGTACAAGATGTTAATATTAATTTAAAAATCAAATTAAGGACTCAAAAATTGGACACATGTGAAAAAAAAATTAAAAAAAATTTTTGTTTTAGAATTTAACTGCACTCGAACAACCAGTTTGATCACAATATAAAATATAATTCATGCTTAACATGTACATTACATGCGTACATACAATTTACTAGACGAATTTTATAAAAAGATCTATTGGAAAAAAATTACACTTAACCTACATTTAATTCAATAGCAAGATTTTAATATAACCTAAAAAAAAATTTTCAATTGTGTAAGCATGCTAAGTTTTGTCATATTGTCAATTTTTATAAAAAGGAAAAAATTTTTAAATTGGCGAAAAAAAGAAATATTTTTTAAGATAATTTGCTTGAAATTGTTGTTTTGGTTACAAAAGCTGTTTTAGTTTATGAAGTTCAATCTCAATCTAAAATCGAAGTACGTTCGAATATGACAGGACGAAAGTATCATAAATTTGCATACATACATACATTTGTTTTTAATTATTTAAATACGTTTTGTCTTCTTTTAGAAATCAAATAGATTTGTTCGTTAGGGATTACTTCATTGAAAAAATTATTTCTAATCAAATCCAAACATCAGAATAATTAACATTATTTTAAACACACCGTTTAAATACTCTAAAATGGTGCTCATGTAAAAGAAAGACAAAAAAAAATGTTTGGAATTTAAAATGACTTTGAACCACCGATTACAACATAATAACACAAAATATAATTTAAGCTAAATTTGTATAGTTTGGAGGAGTTTTCCACATATAAAAGACAACCTATGTAACAACTCTACGTGCGCATACTTACAAGTGGAAGAAAAATTGTTCTAATCTAATATTATAGGCGATCGCTTTATTCTCATATTATTTGAAAAATAATGAAAAGCTTTGAATCTGGTTCTCTTTTCAAACTGATTGATTTGAAAATTGTTAAATAAGAGTCTTCAATATTCAAATTCCATTTTTTAAAGGAAAATTTCAAGACAGTCTTATCGCGTTTGAAAAAATAATAGTAATTGTATTGGGTTTAAATTTTATCGACATTAGCAAAATTTTTTAGATTTTTTACTTTGTAAAGAACTATATTTTATCCTTACTTTAATGAATAACTTTAAAGATATTTTTTAAAAATTTCTAGTAAAGGGAATGAGTTATGTTATTGCACATTGGTATTAGTTTAAAGTTTTTGAAAACAAGTGCCTATTAGTTTCATTTTGCCCACCCATCGATACGTAGACATGTTTACAAAATTTCTTGAAAATAGAAAGCAGAAATTGCATATGTACATACGTAGACCTTTATTAGAAACCTATTTCCGTAGAACAAAATTTTTATCTCAAAAAGTTATAGGCCCTGAAATCCTAAAAATGCCATCCTTTAACTATTTACTACATAACCATTTTTTAAACTTTTTAAACGCGGAAAAATAGTTGCCAGATTGTCTTGTAACGAAATATATTTGAACTTTAAAAATACAAAACGGGCATTAAAATTTACCGTTATCTAAAATTCGTTTTTCCAAATTTTTGATATTGTTTTTTCTTTTAGACCGCAGATTGCAGGAGATTGAAATTTTAGCAGCTTTTAGACAATAATGAGTAGCTTACTTCGTTTGAAGAAAATTTTTTTCCACCTTCACCTTCTCTCAAATTACGGCCTTTTGAAATCTGTAAAATTTGAATTTTTGACACTTTATATTTCCGAAACTGCCAGTTTTTATATAATTATTTCTCTTAGTAATATAACTATTACTTCTGGAGTATAATTATTTCTGTTAGCTCACGCAAGCGACCCTTAAATTCGAGCATTATGTTAACACCTCTTTAAATTTTTTTTTCTGTCTACCAAAGAATGCATACCTTTCTCATCCTAAATGTATGCAACTTTGAAATATACTCTTAAATGAATGAAAATAGTTTTAATAATGTAGTAGCTACATACATATATTGTTTTTGAAAGCAGTATTTTTACTTGTTGAAGGGAAAAGTTCTACAATACAAACTATTGGTTTGACTCAACTTTATTTGCAATAGAAGCAATTTCTGACAATTCTACGTTTATAAAATTTAGAAATTAATTATGATTTAGAATTGATTATGGTTGTAGTAGTTAATCGATAGCCGCCTTTTTCCCTGATTTTTCGTATAGAGAGCTATACGAAAAAATTTTGTTTAAGAAAAATAATAATTAAATAAAATTTATAAATATGTGTGTTGGTACTTGTTGTTTTATTTTTTTATAGTTTTAACATAAATCTATACAGAATATAAAAAATTTTTGCAAACACAATTATTATTTAAATAAAATTTTATGATACAAAATACATTTAAAAATATAAAGTATATAGGTACATCAATTTGTTTTAACAAACAATTACGAATTTACAAATTCATATTTTGAAATTATTTGAGCATTAAAATTGAAGTGTTCGAAAGCATAGTGGTCCGACCAAATAATTGCATAAAACTACTAAGAGAAATATTAATTGTGGCATTTCTGTTGTTAAAACAATGTTATGAATATTCTACAAATAAGATTTTAAAATGCTTTTATTTTAAAATCTCATTTTTTGAGTTCCACCACTTTCATTTTGATGGCTTCAATTTGCAAACAAAATATTTGATTTATAAAATAAAAAAACTTTTAAATCACATTTATATTTTAAAATTATAAATTGCTTATTTTAAATATTGCATACATAATAAAATTGAAACTTGAAAATACTTTATCACTTTGAAATATTGAAACATTTTTCAATTATTATCGTCGAATCACTGCAAAAATGACTCAACTATTTACTAGACGGCGCTTTGAAAATTTCAAAATTCTAAAATTCTACTAAGAAATGAAGCATTTTTGCAGTTCATCGACAACATTCGTCTATTGTAATAAATTATGAAATTCATCTTATATAAAATTTTAAAATAATTAAAGCTATAATGTACATAATATAAAAAATAATAATTAATATGTAGATTAAAATTGATTTTATGTTCTTAATTTACAAGTAGACAAATTTTTTTTTAACTCATAATATTTCCTATTTCAAAATCTCGTAATTTCTTAAGTATTTTAATTGGTAAACTTGGTAAAAATATTCCAATAAAAATTAATAATGGACCAAATAATAATATAATTCCAATCCAAAATAATAACACTGTTTCATAATTCAATAAAGTACAAGGTGTTTTATAACGAAAAGTTAATTCCATAAATTCTTTTAAATATATATTTTTTGTATAAAATGATGTAGCACAATAATTTTCAATAATCGAATTCATTTCAATTAATTTTTATATTTTTTAAATATTTAAATATATTATATATGTAAATATATGTATATATAAATTTTTATAATAATATCACTTAAAAATCACTACAAAACTATTGAATATCAATATATGTGTGTATTATTTCTATTGTAGTATAGAAGTAATTCTAAATGAATTCCTCAAGATCTCCACCTAAAATATAAGAAAAAATAATTATTAATTAAAAAACTATTGAAATTAAGTATATTTTTAATTTAATTTTAAAAGTGTTATAATATTATAACGTATAATAATTTGACGTATAATAAATGACAATCCATTAATATAAAATATAAATTACTTCTGACTTCTGACACAAAGATGTATCTTGTAACATCTTATGTATGTAATTTTGAAATTTTATTAATGTTACCAATTGGTTTAAAAATTTTTTGGGTTATTAAAGAAAATCCAAATTGACTTTACTGCAGTACTTTAATTAATACAATATTTGCTTGGAAAACCTGCTTAATATTTTATTAAATTTACTTTTTAATTATTTTAAAAAATTAAAATAATTATAAAATAAATTGTTCGAACACAATTTTTTTAAATCGAATCTTAGTAAAAAATGCTATTTTCGTAATTCTATAACTGATTTTTTTTGCTATTTTAAATAGCCGGAATTAGCAGTAGATAAAACAGTCGAATACACTTGCACAGCCTAAACAAAATTTTTCAAACACCAGTTTACATTGTATACTTAATTATTAATTTATCAGTAAAAATCAAATGTAAATTTTTATACTTCTTAATATTTCATAGTGTGATAATTTAATTTTAAATTTGATTGAAAACTTTTTTTTTAAATTAAAAATTATTTAATTTTTAATTTAATTAATTATTTTCTTTTTTTTATTAACTTTTATTTCTTCTTAAATATTTTTTATAATTAGTTAAAATAATTTCAATGCCTGCCGCGTCATTTTTTTTATTAAAATTTTCTCCGCTCAAGTAGGTTTGGCTTACGTTTGCAACCATTTCTAACTCAGGTTTTATCCTTAGAACTACACTCTCACATAATACCGTAGCATAATTTCCAACAAATATCAAAACTAATTAAAAACTAGTTTTATTAATTTGTTAAATTCTGTAGCAGAATTTTCGTAAAACTGTAAAAACTGAAACAGACTGCTTTTTGCAGCACAGCAAAGAAAAACGGCCTGCCACAGCAATTCCACTTTGAAATTGCAAATATGAACTCAATTTTTATTTGATTTAATTATTAATTTGAACAATCTTTTTAATACAATTAAATTTTTTAAATTTGGTCGAAATAGGTATATCTAATTGCGCACTATTTTTCGGATATTTTTTTTCTGTTCAAAAAGCACAAACCAAAACCTCTTGTGCTAAAAAACTAGCACATCTTCTATTATAATTTTTGACACACATTCAAATGTGCGGCAAAAAAAGATCGAATTATTTTTAGAAAAAAAAAATTTTAACGGAAGTTTTATTTCACCTACTTTAAATTGAACGTAAAGAATTTTTCCAAAATACTCTTGACTTATAAATTATTTTCATATACTCAAGATATACGTTTAAACAGTGTGCAGATTATAACTAAACTAGATTTTCATTTTTAAATATTTTATTGACTTTTTGTTTTTGATTTTCGATTGCTAAACCTGAAAGATTAAATGTACAAGCAAAACAACTTAAGCATTAAAAAGTTTTTTACATTGTTCTATGATCTCTTGAATATCTCATTACGCTTTTTTGTGTTTTCCAATTCTTGTTTTTTTTTTTTTAAAATAAACTCATAGTAAGTAAGAGTTTGTTTGCATTAACCAAGGTAAACAAGTTACTCAAACGTTGCTTTTAAATGCCGTTCAAAGAATAAAATAAAAAATTCTATACGACTATTAATAAGTCTATAATTTAAAAATTGTTGTAAAAACGAGTAAATAATGGGGGAGTTTTTTCGTTCTTTGGTTTCCTATATTTTTATTTTTCATACTTCACTCATTAATGTCAAATAATTTTGCATTTAGAAAATTGTCAGAATTTTAATATTTTGTTTGTTGATTTGTTCGGTATTACACCATGGAGAAATTTCTAAATTATAAAACTTCTTAGTTACTTAAATCACGGTTGGTTGCCGAAATTTTACGATTTGATGTCTAAATATAGATTACTTGTTTCGGAAATTGAGCGTAATTTCAAAAATATTGGACGTGCAATCATTGAAATTCCGGCTGAAAAATATTAAAAAAATTGCTTCTTGAAATTTGCCTCTTCATCGAACCATTTAACCATAAACATATTGCTACGATTAACATATAAAACTATATTTAAAAATTACATGATTACGCGAATAATTTAATTAGTTAAATAAAAATTGCTTTTAAATTTATAACTCCATTGTATTTAATTAAAAATGGAAAAGCTTAAAAAATCACCCATTTTATAATAATATATTGAAAACAAAACAAAAAAGTTATCACGGTTAAGTTCTGACTCACAAATAATAACATAGAAGGTTAACTATGTAAATATGAAATGAAGAACCACATGATTTTACTTTTTTTTAAGATTTAAGAATCATAGTCAAGACCAAGGTGCATTTTGTTGTAATAGTGTAACAGAGTTAATTATGTTATATATGTTATATGGAGTTTACTATAATTTATAGTAGCGGCATCATTTTTAACAATTAAATAAATTATGTTGGATTTGCTTTTGAATTTTTGTGTACATAGGTGGAGGCTAAATTTTAATTTTCCACAGCAACATTTTTCTTCAAAAAAGTGCAAACCAATCATTTTTTTGAAATATAAAATTAACCCAAATTAACATAAATAAAAAAATTGTAAAAATATCTATGAAGAATTCAAAAAACCTCCGGGAAAAACCCTCAAGAACCTTGCATAATTTTTAATTGATTTTGATATTTTTCAATTACAGTTGATTGAAATATAATGTGCATATATAAAGCTCTAAATAATAAAACAGCGATATGCTATTTCTAAATACTAAAATACTATAATTAACACTATTAAATTTTTCAAGTTCAATTCTTGAATTATAAATAATCTATAGTTGAGCAAAACAAAAATAAATCGTTAAAAAATCACGTACACATTAAACTCATATAAAATAACATTAAGCATGTAAACTGCGCTTATTATGTTGGCATATGTGATACAGAGTATGGTCAAAAGATTTAGGGCTTAAATTTTACCGTTGATTGAGAATAATTGTAAGTATTAATTAATTGATAATTATCATAAACATTAATATGCATATGCAAAGTAAGTATTTGCAATGGGTGCCGAAAAACAGGTAGGCCATTGCGAAACTTAAAAAAAAAATTAAATTTTAAAAAATCTAAGTGTCTTCGAATAATTTGTTCTTTTGAGTTCACAGCGAAATTAACTTGATAACATGTGCCTACTTACCATCATTGCAAAACAAAAGAAATTTTCAAATTTTAATTTCAGACTTAAGTTCTATGACTAATCTTGCATTCAGTTACAAAATAAAATTACAAAAATGTGATTCATTAGGTGGAATGTTTATTTCATATTGTTAACTGATTTTAAAGGGAGAACGAACGCACTTTTTGGAAAATACGTAGGGTGCCGAACAAATCAGAACCGGTCCCTATTATACATTATATATTTAAATTTAATGCAATTTTCATGATTAAACGCTTCAGGTGCAGAGTTAATCATTTCGTCCGGGTAATAAGTCATATTGTACACTTTTAAAAATTATTTATGTGTATACTCGATTTCAAATGAATAATAAGAGACCGCATCTTTTATGGGGTCGACATATTATGGACTTATTTAAGGTACCCTAGAAAACCTTTTTACTGAATAATAGTAAAATTTTAATTGAACAAATTTGACTAAAGTTTTGGTATTTTCTAGAACAAGGTCACACAAGTTTTAATCTATTATACAATTTGCACTTATAGCATATTTCAAAAAAATAATGCTGATGGTAATGAAAATCGTTTTTATTTTCCAGATATAACAATTTATCTATAGTTTTGTATATCTAAATTTTTACATGATATTGCCGTTATCAATATTAATTTTTATATTGTTTTAGTTTTTGAATTGTACTTTGTATTAGCCTTCTATAAACTTCGCCTTAATTAAATCTAAATTTAGAATAATTTATGATTGCAATTTCATTTTTCAGTTAAATCCAGCTATATTATAAGGTAATTTGAAATTTTTAAATTTTTCATATATGTATGTAGCTATGTAGAACTTTTAATTGTTTAATTACAATAAAATAGAATATCAATGTTTAAATGCGTAAAATAATCGTTCACATGGTCAATTTAAATTCAAAGTATTTTTCCACACAAATAAGTCGAAAATCAAATGTAGGTTGAAAATTAAAAATAAAAATTTTGTATAAAATACCTGTGTTCGTGTAGATGTAGAAATTAAATATGATAATTACAATATAATTAACTTATATATATAATTAACCTCAGTATATATTTTCATTTTATAAATTACAAACGTATATATGAATTTATACAATATTGTATTTTATTTATATGTACATATTTAACGTACATATACACAGTGTAAGTGATAGAATAAGTGAACTTAATAAATATTCTCGGATATGCTTAAAGATTTTGATTCATATTTTTAGTTATCTAGTTAGGTTATGTGTCTTTGAGAGATCGGATAACTAATTATTCTGAGCATAATACCAATAAAAATGTAAAAACAAATTGTTAATTATCAAAACAGAGGCTGGGTTCTTTAACTGCAAGTTAAATTGAAAATTGATAAAGTTAAAATGAAAAATTGTGCATTGAAATTTTCATAGCTTCTTCATTCATTATGTTAGAGAAAATCCATTTCCATTTTCAACCTTTCGCATCTAGTTCTCCTCCCGAGATATTATCTATAAAATTAGAAGTATTTCAATAATTGTCGGCAACTCATTTCTTCCGATTGTCTGAATTTCTAATAAGAAAATATAATTGAATATATTATTATAATTTTGTATTATTTCTATCGTTTTTTTTTTAATTTTATTCTCATCCTGAATATATGCAATATATTTTTATTATGACACAATGCTGCAATAGAGCATCTTTCTTCATTATTTCGAAATGAAATGACTTGCTTTGCTTTGCAAAATAAGAAAATCATTAGATAACGACAAAAGTGTAAGTTACGTAATGTGGATGTAGAGGTTTTATTTTTATTTTGAGTTCTAATTTTTGGTAAGTTTGTAAAATTATAAATTTTAATTCTGAATTTATACAGTAACGTAATTTTGAAATAAAAAATATTTGTTCAATTATTTTTACAATTCGTTGTATTTACATACTTTGAACTTCAAGAAAAATTTAAAAATTTAAAAACCAAATAATTTAATCAATAATTTAAACATAAAATAGTCATTTACATAATTTTCGGGGGAGAATTTTAAAATTTATTCATCAATTGGAAATGTCATTAAATATTCATTCTAAAATAATCATATCAAGCCATAAAACTCTACTTAGTACTTAATCAAGCCAAGATATTTTTAAAATAATTTGTTATTTCATTTATCATAATTTTATTTTATCATAATATTTTAAAAAAATATAAAATAACCCGCCTTCCCTTCGCTAGCTATTGTTAAAGCTTTTTCGATGCTACAAAAGATAGTGAAAATTTCTCGTTATCATTCTGTTATCGTCTTACCAAACGATAATATTGATAAATACATAAAAAAAAGAAAAAGCTTTATTAAATGCGCAAATACTATTTTTGTTTACATTGAAAACAAGTTTAAAATTGAAATTTTTTGCCTATAATTTCTCGGATTCAATCCCTGACCGTGCGCGATTAAAATGACAAAAAAAAATTATAATTTATTTAAAACGAGCAAAAATAGAGTTGACCGTGTCAACTCATTGATTCCCATACGAATTTGTTATCGTATGTGCGAACATATATTTCACAGCTTAGCTGACTGTGGAACAAACTATGACTTTAAGTTGTCATATTAATTTATGCAAAATTGCAGTACTATGTTTTCAATATTTTCTTAGATATGGTCAAACTACTGTTGAAGTTGTATGACAGCTGGGAGAAGGAGCCACGCAATTTCAACGACTTTTATCAAACACTTTGGCCCTACTAATATATTCGCTTGTGTGAAGTCGTATAGCAGCTACTCTAACTAGTACCCCGATCATATCTAATTTAAATAGGGTTCTGACATTTACTATAATAAATCTAAAGACAGACAAAGATAAATCGACTCAGAATTCAATGCTGATCAAAAACATACACTGAGTCTATATCTCAGACCGTTATTTTTTAGTGTTACAAGGATTTCAGTAAAACATTTGAGAAATGCTTAAATGATTTGAATTAATTGTTATTCAATCAAATACACATACTTACATTATGTAAAAATAATTATCACAGTCTTTTCTCTTTTCAGTACTATCTAGAGTAGTCAAACCATTACTATTGAGTTTTAAACCAAATGAATGGTAGTTTTCTTTTGTATAGTTTACTTGCTTCAGATCAAAATTAGAATTCTTAATTATATTTGTTTGTTGATTTGAAGTTTTTGATGATCCAAATAATGATCTCCAGTTTTCCATATTGAATTGTACACAAATATCCTGTTTCAGAACAAGCAAACAAAAAATCAAATATTCTGAAAGTAAATTAAAAATAAATTTAAAACAACAATTTATATGCAATACACATACACAGGTATCATATAACGTATACACATATACTATTAAAATTATCTATCTAACTATATAGCTTAAATTTATAATTTCTTTATTATAATTTTTTTTATTCGAAACATGTTATTTCCTTCTTCAGAATTTTTGAAATTAAATAAATAATAACCTTGGTATCAAAGAAATGGCTGTGACCGATAATTAAAAACAAAATCTAATACCCCCCTATAAACATATACAGAAGAATTTCTATATAACAGGTTCCTAAATATAACAAAAAACTCTATTTAACTAGCAATGTAATGGACAATATCGCATTAAAAAATCTATATGTATTACAAAATTTGTGTACTACGACCAAAATTTTTGGAATATTAGGTGTCCGTTGCATAGGGATTTGACTGTATCGGTAAAAAATACATAAATATAAAATTAAAAATTTTAATTTTGTTGTTGCTAAAAAGAAACGTTTAATATGATAATAAATTAATTAATTATATTAATTTTGATAATATACATAATAAGACCAGTGCCTATTTTGGAAAAGATAAAGAACTTTATACAGTGTTGTTACTCAAATAATTTTATAACCGGTTTAATAACAACTAGTTTACTTAAAGCATATCGTATGTATAACGTAAAGGTTAAATTCAAACACTGGTTTGCCTAGCTACCGTGAATATGGTTTACAAAACCTTTCTAAGAAATCAAAGCGAGGTGTCACATCTTGAATTCCATCCCTAATTATAATTTTTTTATTTCTGTTCCCAATAACTATACATTTATACGTATATGTATATGTTTATATTTATTTACAAAAAAATTGAATCTGTAATCTACATAGGTTTGAACTTTTAAATTTGTATATAAATTAAAATAACTATGCGCTAAAAAAGGAACATGTCATTTGTTTTGATAAGAAACTAAATGAAACAATTTCAATTGAATCTTATAGAAACTTGGATCATTAAACAAATAAAATATTGCTATTTCATGTTACAAATTCTAATTTAACATTTTACGATTGCTACTCCATGATCTTTATGTGTCAATAATTATAGTAAACCTTTAATCTTTCACTACAGTTCATGCTTATCTCTCTTTTATAAATATAGTTTTAGTAATTTTGTAATTACACAATGTTTTTACTCTAATTAAATGAAATTCTGAATAAATTCAAAATTCATCAGCTGAAATAAAGAAAATTAAACTACGAAGTAAATTTATTGCGTTTAAAACAATAAAATATTGATTATTCAGCATAAGTATGGAAGTGTATCGATTACATATGTATATAACAAAGAAAATTGTTGAGACCACGTAATTATAATTTTAAGTACTCGTATTAATAAATTTTTAGAATTTAAAATTCCTTGTACATATTTCTATCAAATAAAGGAGGAACTGCTAGTATAAATACCATTAAAATGCTATTTCAACAATATTGTGTAGTTACCAGAGCATAAATTCTTTATATTCTTAGGCAGCAAGGATAGGTTAATATTTCGAAGGTAGCTTGAAAAGTTTGGAAGTCCGAATATTCATTCGCATGTAATGTGGAAGATAAACTCGTCAGTTTTTAAATCAAAATTTGTTTTGAAGTCCTTAAACTAGATCAAAAAAGTCCCAAGGAGCGTTGAACAGTACAATCCTATACCGATCTTGTTGGACAATTTTGTATATATGTTATTTTTACAGTATTGTTTTGTAACAGCATAAATATCAGTTTTTCGTTCCTCGTTGAGTTTAATTTTTACATGTCAATATTATTTACTTCTACTTTAAATTTAAACAAGATCAGTAACGCCATATTCTTAATTAATCAATTTAGGAAATTCGAAATTCTAGTTTTGTTTTGATCTGATTCAGTAAACTATTCGATAATTAAAATTGTCTCTCTTTGTTGTTATAGTGTAGTTAAAAGTTCCGCAAAACAATATGTTCATACAATTTGAAAAAATAAATACTTCTGATTTCAGTTTGAGCATAAATTTCTGAATTGAATTTAAAAACCATATTACTACATTATAAAACATTTTTTTATTTATACAGGATGAAAGAAACCGAGTGAGTATATCATTTTGGGTAATGTTGCAAAATGATTTTCAGGTGAGCAGGGAGTTATAGATTTTTGTAGGTGCTAAGCTGACTCGATATTTTAAAACTTTATTAAACATATTAAACATATTTTGAAGAAATCGAAAATTTTGATTCAAAAGAAAAAAATTACTTGAAAAAGTTGGGTCAAACCTGTTGTGTCAGCAACTGCTGTTTAACAATTTTTTATTAAAAAAGAATTTAAATTACATTCATCCATAAACCAAAATACACTTAGGATTAAAGAAAAGATTGCATACACCTACGATGACAAAAAAAAATTAAAAATATAATGATGACATAACATAATGATGAATTCAACGGTTAATTGCGTGAGTTAAGTTAAATAATTAAATTTTTTTATGGCACGGCATTTCTTGTTACCTTTCTGTAGAAATTTAGAAAAGCTAGCAGTTTTTTAAATCGAAGGTACCAAAAATTCAAATTTGAGAATATCAAATCAAAAAGATAATTTGATAGGCGATGGAGGTGGGAAAAAATTTTCTTCCAACAAAATAAACTATTTATTAGTATCTCGAAACTGCTAAAATCTTAAGCCTCCACATATAAAACCTTCACGAAAAACGGTATAGAAAATTTAAAAATAAAAATGTTAAGGGGCATTTGGCTAAGCAGCGGCATAAGAATACAACCACTACTTTCTTGCGTTAGCAGAATTTAAATAAAAATTATGGTTTCGTTACAATAAATAGTCAAAAAATAATACTTGAAGGGCTTTGAGTGACTTTAACTTTTAGAGGGAAATTTTCTTCTACGGAAATATGTTCCTAGTAAAAATCTATTTATGTAATTTCAGTTGTCTATTTTAAAGGATAAAGAAGTTTTGCAGAAACAGAATGAAATTGATAAGCAGATTCTTCAAAAATTTTTTGGAAAAGTGCTAAAAATGAGATACGCAATTAGATACTAATAATTAGATATAATACTAATAATTCTAAATTATATTTAATACAACTACATATACCATTTATTTCACATTGATTTGAAAATCTTTCGTATACCAAAAAGCCCGCATTCGTATAGGGCTTGATATAAAAAATAATTAAGACTACATTTTAATTTCTTATAATTTAAATAATTTCACACAAGTTTTAATTTATTAGTTGCTGCGACATGCGATTTCAAAATTTATGTGTCCATTTATTTACACATATATGTGTTTATCTTTATACTTAAAAAAAAACACATAAATTAAAAGGCTCGTAGTTGATTTGGTAGGTGTGTTCAAAATTCAGATACCTGTTTTTTTATTAAACTTATTGAATAAAATACATATATCGATATCAAATTTCAAAACAATTTTATAGACAAAATATTGAAATATTTAAAACCCGTTATCAGAACAAAAATTAAAACATGTTTTTTTATTCCTTTCTATTTTTAATTTTAAATTCCGATTTAATTATATTTGCTTACACCCAAGTATGTCTGCACTTAGAGGTAAAAACTAAAACTATGTCAGCTTTTTAACTAAAATTTACTGATTAAAATTTATAAAAATATCATTTTTCGAATTATAAATAAGATTTGCATATACATACATACATATACATTCATATTATTATGTATGTATGTATTTCTAAAATCATTTTGATTTTTTATTTTAAATTCGTGTCGGAAACTACTGCATAAATTATAAATAAGAATTTTGGTTTACTTTTTAATTTTAAATTTTATTATAATTTTTATAAGGTCATTTATTTTAATAAAAATGTGCTTATTTCCTACATAATTCAAATTTTAAAATGTTAAAAATTGCAAATTTTTAATTTGCATAAATTAAATAAAATAATGAATTATACAAAAAAATTATTTAATGAAAATGAATTGAATGACTTTGATATTATTTTAATATCTTTATTTTATTAATATCGAAGGCAAAAATAACAACACGAAAAAACAAACAATAATGCAAAATTTCAATTACGTTTTACTACATATATTTTCTAATAGTGTCACATCTCTTATTCCAATACTAAAGAAGTATTACAAATAAAATGTATACAAACCTATATAGTAAATATTAAGGTTGATAGCACTTAAAAAGCCCGGTAGTAAAATTATTTTAATAATTTATTTTTAAGTGTACATACATACAAATGTATAAATAGTCTTATATTTAGTATATAAAATATAATGTAAATGAATATGGTTAACAACTTTCGCTCCAATTTAATAAATAAATGTTTTTGTTGATTTTAAGCCAATTGAAAATTCACTAACAAATAATTAAAATTTATTATTCTTTTGAAAAAGAAAAACACAGAAATTATCTTGTCTATTTAAATTTCAAATTCCATTCAATAGAATATGACAATCTTTCGATATGTCTGAAAACAGACTGAATATTCTGAAACATTGAATCTTTTAATATTGTAAACAAATAAAAGCTGTTATGCATAATAAAAATAAAAATATTAAACAAATACAATCATAATATGGGATCGTTGTTTTGTTTTATTAATATATAGTGCCTACATACATACATATATTGTATTTGCTTTACCAAGTACAAACACATTATACTGAATAATAAAATTATATATCTACATATCATATTAATGTTGGAAATCGTTTTGCCGCTGTATTCGTGTTTATTAAATTCAGTACAGAAGTGGACAAATTAAATATTTACCTTAAAAATTAAAAATTTTACTTGATTTTGGGTCAAATAACAAGTGATAAAATATAAATACATACTTAAGCACGTAAACTAATATATAGATTTTTTATCCAATGACTAAGTGCCATTTCGGCATCAATTGATTCTTGGCATTTGAGAATCAATTTTAGTAAATGTGAACTCATACTTTTTAGGCCAACTGTTGACAAAACAAATAATAATATTCGAAAAAATTGGAAAAATTTACATATAAGGACTGTTGACAATACAGTTATAAAAAATTTTAAGTGTGTAAAATATTTAGGTTTAATTTTAAAATTCGATATGAATTACAAATTACATGTAGTTGAACAACTTAACAAGGCCCGGAAAGAATTTGCTATCGCCAAACACCTTTTCTATTCAAACAAAATTTATCCTAGGGTAAAAATACTGGCTTACCAGAGTTTGATAAGGCCTATAATAACATATGGATGCCCAATATGGTATAACGTGAATACATCGACAATGGAAATGATAAGAAGTTTTGAGAGGAAATGTATCAGATATTGTTTACCCACAAAATCCACTTTCTAGTGCCTTATTACTGAAATAATCAATTTTATAAAATTACTGTAACTAAATTTCAAATATATACATGTTATTATTCATATTTCTTCACAATTGATAATCATATTTTTAAATTTATTAAAAATTTGAATATTTACTCGTTGCCAATATGATTTATAAAAATTGATCGAAACACCGATAAAAAATGGACCGATTGCATAAGTTCAGGCAAAATTTATGGTTATGTGTATTCGTCATTTAATTTTTGAAAATTAAATTACACTTATACATAATATGTATTATTCTATTTTTCATTTATTTTTATAACAAGAGTTCGAATAAGTGTTATAATTATAAATGAATAATAATAATTTCGAGACATAAAACAATTCAAAATTGACATTTGTATTTTAATTATGCATAATCTTACATTAAATATTTCTTCACTTATACATTTTATAAAAAAAAAAAAACAACCAGCTTTATCTAGGTATTGTTATATTATAACGCTCTAACGTTAAAGAGAAATTACAATCTGTTTGATAATTCTAAATTCAGTTTTTTGTTTATGGAGCATTGGTTAAAAACGGGCTACGTGTGTATTGTGACAAATTTGTTCTATATAAAATTAGATGCACTCAACATAACTGTTATACAGTTTCTTTTATTTATTGTTATCATAACACAATATTATTTAAATACATATACATACAAACGTATATATTATTTTCATGTTTTTAATTTTTTTTTTTTGGACTTTGTTCTGAAACTAAATTTTATACAATGACAACCGTCTGTACAGAAATAACGATATTGTGTACACTTGCACTCTGACCAAATATTCAAAATGAGTATTTAAATTACGGGTAAGTATAGTATATACTCGTATATTTAAAAATCTAAGTAAACAGCTGTTGTATACTATTAAGTATATGTAAAAGGAAAAAAAAAATGTTGAATGTACTTATAATATTTAGCACTACAAGTATTATAAAACGTAAGGGAATGTTCATATGGTGATTTTCTCAAAATTTGAATACATCGGGAAATATAATGTTAAATTGAATTTATGCTTACATTTTGCATTAACTTTCAAGTTTTGCGTTTTCAAAAATCACATTGCATATATTAAGAAAAGTAATTTGTGATTTGTCATCGCTTAAAATTTCCGACTGTCTCTTTTCTAATTTCGAGAAATTATCTTTCAGTTTGATTAAATTTTGTTCTCGATATATTCTAATTATATTGATCGGCATGTTCATATTTTAGAAAAAAAGAAAAAACCTCTTTAAAAGAACAGGAATATATAAAAAAAATTATTTTCTACGCAAAATCGTTATTCACGTTTCTGATTTGGTTTATATGGGGAAGAATTGCTATAATCCATAGGTTTTATTTACTCATTATGTATATGATTTTTTATATGCTTACTTCATATTAACTTCATATGAACAGATCATATTTCCAGATATAAGTTAATTATTCCTAGAAGGTACATCACATATACATACATATGTTCATTATTGATTTTAATTGAGATATTTATAATTATACGGAGTGTTTCATTTTATACTGTATCTTATACGAAGTATCGCTATTCCAAAAAGTTTTGTCAGAAACTCATTGAAAAAAGTTGAAATAATTTGTAACAAGCTTACTATATAGCTTCCGGGCATATAAAAATGGAGTGTACATATATACACGTGTATATGCAAGTATATGCAATCTCTTTTAATATCAAATTAAAAATATCAAAGCATAAAACTGGTTTAATTTTGTTGTAAATCAAAAAAGAAAAACCAAAAATTTATGAAAATGTAGGGTTTAGGTACTCAATTACATTAATGCACAGCTCTCAAATACGCAGTCTTTTAGGCGATTATCGGATTTCTGTTCAAAAATAACTTATAAAACAAGGATGAATTAACTGCTTCTTAAGCCAAACTAACAGTTTTAATTTGAAAATTACGTTTAATTGGAAATTTTCTTTTTAAATAGATTAAAGAAATAAATCAACTTTATGCATAGAGATTGCTAAATTTTTTTTTAATATATTCATTACTTTAGTATTAAAAATACTATATAATCAGTAAATAGAAAACATATATTAACTACCATTACCCAAGTGTATACTTAAGCAAGAATTCTTTTTAATTAAGCACAATTTTATACAAAAATTTAAATAATATCGTCAAACACTTCTCAGATTAAATATTATGTAATACAAAATGCAATGCAATATAAAAAGCATATTATTTTGAATGTTGGTCTTCTATATAGTTTGCTGATTAAATTTGTTTTCTATTATAGTATTTTAACATTAAATGAAACACAGTGCGCGTGTTATAAGTTTGTATCAATAGCTTTTTTTTTCAAAAATTTATTTCCTTTTTCCTATTATGGTCTACTAATTTTCGCTATCTAAAAAATTACTAAAAGAATCTTCATTGAAAATCATGATCATGGTTAAATATTAAAAATACTTCAGTTATTCCTCAATTCTTACAATATGAACATTGATCGTGTTTTACGGATATGCAACTTTCATTTTGTGCTAACTGGATATATGATGCATTGGTTCTTCTCAAAATCTAAAGAGTTTCGTTTTACATTGTTTAATGGAATTTTTTTCACTTTATTATTAATATGGTATTTAATTTGTTTAAGTCAACATTTTGCCCAAAATGTTTTCATTGCAATTTTCGAAGAAATTTCACCTATTTTATACTTGTGCATGGAAACTCATCTTTTTATGGGCATCAAAATATTTTTCTGCATAATTTACGATTCCAATGGAATTGCAAAATTATCCAGCGAATTTTCAAAAATATTTTCTGAAAGAGAAAAAAAATTTAGCATTGATGAAATACTAATTTACGCGATTTTATATTCAACGATTATTTTTAATATTGGAATTGGTATATACAATTTATACAATTTAAATTTTCTACAATTTCATATGACAACATTTTTATTACTACAAGCATTGTTTATACCGCACTTTCTTATTGCGAATTCCTTGAAATATTCATGTGTAATTGCTTGGTTTTTTAAAAAGGAAATTAAATATATAAGATTAAGTGTTAAAAATATATTTGAAAAAGAAATTTTTGCATATAATTCTGAAAAAAATAATAAAAAATTACCAAATTTCGATATAGAAATGTATTCTTTATCGAATGTAATCAATGATTCACCACCATTAGATAGCTTAAAAGAACTACTAAGGATTAATGAAAGACTACAGGATATTCAAAATTTTGGCAATGAATTCAATAAAATTGTACAAAAGCAACTTTATATTCTAATTTTTCAAAATACAGTAGTTATGTTGGCAATTTCTTATGGTATAGTGTTTTTTAGTGCAACGCTTCAAATTATATTCGAGGAAACTTTTAAAAGAATTATTTATATCAATTGTATGAGTGTATTTATAACTATTTTTTGGGATTATAACTGCCTTTTTGGTATTCATTATTTATTACAATATGAGGTGAGTATTTGTTTTGAATTAAAATAGTTTTACATTAAATTCTATTATTTTTTTATTTGTAATATTATATTAATGTTAAGAACAGGAGTGGATTTCTTATAAACACAAAAGTATTATTAAATGTATTATCAAAGTATATATATTTCCTTGCCAACTCACTTAATTATCAAATGAACTGGAGTCTTAGACCTTAAGTTACAATTTAATTATCAAAAACACAAAACCTTCTCTTCAGTAACATATTTTTTAAAGCGCAATTGGATTTGGCGGAGAAATGGTACTGGGAAATCAAATTGTAGCAAAAATGTAAATTAACTAATTTTTTCATTATAAATTAAAAATTTAATGAAAAAATCAAATTAATCATTATCATAACTACATATATCGATTAATTTAATTGTTTAAATTAATTTATATAGCTTACGCTTATAAAACTTATTTGCCCTGTAATTAAAAATTCATTTTTAGCTTACTATAAATAATAATAAAAAAATTAATTAATATTTTTTTATTTAAAAAAATTCATAAAAATTTTATGTATTTTTATTGCAGATCACTCTTTTAAAAAATGAAATTTTTTTGTATTTAAAAAGCAAACGAAATAGTGCACTTACTGAAGTTTTAACTATGTTCAAAACATCCTTAAAAGATTGGAGTCCTTTTAAAATATTTTGGTTTTGTAATATTGATTACTTAACATTTACAATTGTATATACTTACATAATTAAAGTTTAAACTTTATGAAACAAATTTTTTTAACCCAATTTTCGTTTCAGTGGACTGTGCTTAGCAGTTTACCAATATCAGTTTTACTAATTTTTGTATACTTTAATGAGAAGATGAAAAAAATTGAAAACAACGAGTCCTCAATTGACGATGTAGTGAATTATGTAGATAAATGATCACTTTATTCATCTTTGGGTGTATGTACTTATAAAAAATAATATAAAACGGATGTCGTTTGTAAATTGTAATATCTTAATAATATAAAATAAAATACGAAATTATTTTACTATTAAAAGATTGAACTAAATTTCATTACCCGATTATAATTTTATGCATATACATATGTGTAAGTGCATATTTTAACTATATGAAATTTTTGTTCATCTAAAATTCGCCGAAAATATTTCGCCGTCTTTCATATATGAATAAATTTTATTATTTATAAGAAACTTCAATATATTGACAAATTCAAAAGCGTTGCGAACATTGTAGCTTAACATTTAAAAGAAAGTGTCAGAAAATCAACACAAGTTTTCCGATTTGTCACAAGTGAAGTAAACGCTAGGGTTAGTAATTCATAGCAATTTATTGTAGTTCTGATATACATACATAAATAATAATTTTATACAGTAAATAAATTCATTCCATAGAAATTTAATTCGCATTAAATTTCTATGGAATGAATTATTTATTGAAAATATACATACATAAATAAAATATATACAACTTATATTGAATTATATTACCCGTATAAATATATCTTATGTATATAATTAAATAAACATCACATACATTCACAAAAAGAATTGTATGATCTTTTAATACGACAAGATTTATATGAAATTATTTTCATTACGCATATAAATATAAATAATATACTGGATACCTATAAAAACGTGAAATTCGTATAAAAACATATAAAAAGTTGATCTTATTGAAGATTTATGATATTAAAAAGCTTGCGAGCTACCGCTTGCGTAAGAACACGTATAAATTTGCCATTTTTGATCGATTACTTCCTCTTATAGTTGCGTATTGTATTTTTTTTAGTCAGCTGCGAATTTAATTTTGAAATTAATCTGGCATACGTTAAAACATAAGAAAGAAAAAAAAGTTGTAGTTTTCGTTATAGATCGACAGATTATTTTGACAAACAATGACATCTTTGACATAAACAAGGTTTCGACGTCTTATTTTTAGCTATTTTTCCAAAAATTCACAGAGTGTTTTCATGCAACCGTAAAATATTTTAATTAAAAAATTTTGATACAAAGCTGCAAATTTTTTTTTAAATTACCGAATTTCAAAACTATACTAAAAAAACATCAAATAATCGATAAATCGGTTAAACTTCGATCGGTTAACATCGATATTTTTTTAAAATTTGTTCTCGATATTTATATATCGATACAAATATTGGCCAACCCTGCAGACGCTGTTTAGTATTTAGAAAAACAAAGGTGATTTAGAAAAACCCGAAAATTTTTATTAAACCTTTTTTAAAATAATAGTGCCAAGATTTCATTGTAAATATGAGTTCTGGTGGTATGCTGTACGGTGGAGATGAAATTGGTGCTCTTGTGTTTGATCCAGGGCATCATTCCTTAAGAGTAGGGTATGCACAAGAAGATACACCAAAAACAGAGATCCCTTCTGTAGTAGGTGTTGGACCAGAAGATCCAGACACCAATCAAGATTTGGAAACAAAGCAGGACAATAATATCACACAAAACAGTTGAGTGACTTGGAGCTACAACCTTAATTACTTACAACAGTTAATTATTTAATATAAACATAACCAATTTTTAGATACCGGTCGAAAGTATTATGTTGATACAACGTATGTAAATGTTCCTAGATCAAATATGGAAATCCAAACTTATATGAAAGATGGGATGATCGACAATTGGGATTTATTTGAAAAAGTTCTCGATTATACATATGCCAAAGTTATTCAGTCTGAGTCAGAATTTCATCCCGTTCTGTTCTCTGAAGCTTCTTGGAATGTACGTAACAATAGAGAGAAATTAACAGAGCTTATGTTTGAGAAATACAACGTTCCTGCGTTTTTTTTAGTCAAAAACGCGGTATTAGCTGCCTTTGCAAGTGGTCGTGCAACAGCTTTAGTAGTAGACAGCGGAGCAACACATACATCTGCAGTACCTGTACATGAAGGATATGTTTTATCTCAGGCAGTTGTTAAATCACCGTTGGGTGGTGACTATCTATCACTGCAATGCAGACAGTATTTGGAAGGACAAGGAATCGACCTATCTCCTGCATATAAAATTGCTTCAAAAGAAGTTATCAAAGAAAAAGATAATCCAAGATTTACTTTACGAAAATTGCCTGAAAATTTAACCCAATCTTGGCAAAATTACATGCTTAAAGGGCTGTTGCAAGATTTTCAAATGTCGGTTCTGCAAGTTTTAGAAAGTCCATACGATGAGAGAACTGCTTCGCAAATTCCATCTCAACCATATGAATTCCCCACCGGATATCATCAAGAGTTTAGTTCAGAAAGGTTCAAATTAGCGGAAAGTTTATTTGATCATACTATGTTAGGGGCAGGGCAGTTGGCTTCCACAAGTGTTGGAATGTGTGATGCCGATGTTCGAATGTCATTGTTTGGATCAGTTGTCATCACAGGTTTAAGTTTAAAGCATGCCTTTCTCTTAGTAATATTTTTTTATTTTAGGAGGAAACACACTACTTCAAGGATTCCCTGAGCGTTTGAATAGGGACTTGCAACACAGAGCACCTTCTAACACTAGGCTAAAAATGATTTCAGCCAATGGCAGTGTTGAGAGACGTTTCGGGGCGTGGATTGGTGGTTCAATTTTAGCTAGTATTGGTACGTTCCAACAAATGTGGATATCTTCGCAAGAATATGAAGAATCTGGTAAAAGTCAAGTGGAAAGGAAATGCCCTTAGGTTAAGAGAAAAACATAGCTGTATTTGTGCATACTTTTGTGAAAATTTTATTCCCCAATTTTCAAAATAAACAATTTCTTAAAGCGAAGTACATATAATAAAACAAAATACGTAATAAAACGTTCAGTGTTTCTCTTTTTGTAGATAATTATTTATTGTGCGGTTTCATAACACTATCTTCCACTTGTTTCTGAAATGCAAAAAATAACATAAGTTGTACAGTGCATGTATTAAACACTAAAATTCTTAATATACCCTAAGTGAATATATATCTTCAGTCCATTCTTCTTTCGAGACATTTTCGACTGCCGCTATAATAATTTTCTTAACCTTATCAACATTTGCTGAAAAAGTTTTCAAAACATCAGCCACAGTAACACTTTCACCTTTTTCACGCCAACAGTCATAGTCTGTTGCTATCGCTATAGAACCATATAAAAGTCCGGCTTCTTTTGCTAAAACAACTTCCGGGCATGTTGTCATATTGATTAAATCTCCCCCCCATTGACGAAACATTAAGCTTTCAGCCTGAGACGAAAACCTTGGCCCTTCAATTGCCACTATTGTAGCTTTTGGATGTACTTTTAATCCCAACTCTTTCGCTGTTCTTATAAGTATATCCCGAATTCGTTCATTATAGGCCGGGAGCATTGGCAAATGACAAACGCCTTCAGGCGAACTTTCATTTCCATCATAAAACGTTTGGTGTCTTTTGGTTGTCCTATCAATAAAATCATTCGGTATTATCAAATCTCCTGGTTTATAGTCTTCCCTTAAAGAACCAGTCGCAGTGGATACAATTAAATGAGTACACCCTATAGATTTAAGAGCCCAGATATTACCACGATAATTAACATTAGATGGCATTATAGAATGTGTGCGGCCATGTCTTGCAAGCAAAGCACAAGGAACACCTTTTATGCTTCCGGTAATAATGACATCTGATGGATTTCCATACGGTGTACTCACAGGAATTTCTTTCCTATTGTCTAATATATCTGGATCATCCAAACCTGAACCACCAATAATGCCTATCTTATAAATAAAAATAATTGTGCAATGTGAAGCAGTAAATAAAACATTTACTCACTTTTAAGGAAATAGCCATTGATTTTAGATGAATATTTAGTAAATGAGTATTTTAACAGCACAAACTCGTTACAGTGACTATATGCAAAAAAAAATACTGATAAGAAATTTAATAGAGCGCGAACAAACAAAAAAGGTAGAAAATTTATTACAAATTCATAATACTTTTCAAAAATCATGAAAAGTATACATCACTACACAGGCTGTACCGATTTGAAAAGCATGCAAAATGGAAGTTTGACAACACTATATTTCATTCATGGTTTAGTAATAATACATAATAATAATGTAAATATTACGAGATATTGATCATAAACTTAAAAAATAGAAAATTTATTTTAATTTCACAATGCTTTTCCAAAACCATAAAAAGCACAGACTGTCTCATAATAACATAACAACCTAAATATTATATTACAGTCGTATGAAAACGGCGTATGTAGTTTTTTATTAAGGCATTTTCATGTTATGTCATGAATCTTTACTCTAAACTTATTGACCAGGCAAGTTAAGTTTTTCAAACGTTACCTTTTAGTCATAACATAACCAAAAACTTTGAAGGAACCTATAATACTTGCGGTTGTGTATTCGATTTACATGTTCAAAATCTTCATGTGTTCATGAAGAAAAACTTAAGAAACTTAACAAAAATTTCGAATATTTCCGGTATTTACATTTTAAAACTAAAATTTTATTTAATTGGACGCGAAAGTATAAACACATAAGGTTATCTTCTACATATATTATGCCGAGAAAGCTATTTCCGTTAAAACGTACTACGCGAATTAACTAACGAGCAGTTTGAACTCTATAAAATTTGTCTATGAAAATTCATAATATATTCTATGGCAGCTATATGAAAAGTTGGCAACAGTATTTAGTTGACTTAACAGTCGTTGAAAGTTTGACAATATTTCTGACATATTTGTTAGATTTTGACAATTCACTTAAAACTATGGTCTAATAATATGACTAAAAACTAAACGTAGAATGCTGAATGAAAATAAAGTGTGGCAAAAATTTATTAAACTAAATTTTCAAATTTATTTTGTTTTTGTAATTTAAATTAAAATTTAACTTGATGTTGTATTATCAGTTTATATTGTGATGGCGTATATAAATGTCGCTTCATGGACTCCAGATCAGGTTACAGATTGGCTTAAAGGTATAAAAAAAATTGACCAAAAGTTTAGTTTACGTAATTTTTATATTATAATTCATTCACTTCACTTAAATTTTTTTAAATATTTTTTCAAAAAAAATAAGCATTTAAAGGTTGCGCCAATATTTCCTTTTTTATTGTTTGCAAGAATTGTGTGACTTTCATGATTGGTCAGTTTTAGTTGACGGCGCTCTTTTGCGGGAGTTTTCATCAATTGTTTAATTCGTTTGTCATTCGTAGAGCCGAAATTACTTGCAATTCCATTTACGTGACCCATTCCTGTAAGACCAACAATAACTACTGGGTATTTTTTAAATTCTCTACATTTATTAACTGCAATCGTTATAGAATGAGCCAGAATATAATCACGTTCCGAAACGAAGGCACGATAAATAGACGGGATAAATTTTTTTATTTCTAAAAATATAGAATCGTTTCTTTTTAGCACATCAATATGTTCTTCAGTAATTTTAAATTTTTGTATACAAGTTGAATATAATTCCACCAGAAATTTCAGCTTTTGCTTGAGTGATAAATCAGATAAACCTCTATCAATGGTAATTCTTAAAGGTCTATCACCTAAGAATATTTTACAACATGGAAATTTAATGATTTCTTCAACAGCTCTACGACACTCTCCCCCTGGAGCAACACCAAGTTGCTTAGTAATTTTTGCATTAATTTTGGCAAAAGACAAATAAAACATCCCTTTTGTTATACCATGTTCCTTAAATATTTTCATGACTTTCGCAACGTTTAAATTCAGTATCTCTTTTAATAATGTTTCCTCGTCCAGATATAAAAAATGAAGGCGGGAAGAGCACAGTTCTAGGACTAAACCATCAGGTTTCACATTTCGAATAACAAATGAAACATCAAGGCAGGATTTTTTACTAAAATGAGATGTTCCCACCAAATATATTTTGTCTGATTGGCGGGTTGTTAAAATTTCTACGGTACCAGGAATGTGTGCTTCAAATTCTTGCATTGTAGGATACAATTTAATATTTTCTTCGTTTTCATTCTTCGGCAACATAATGTATTTTAATTTTGTGAATTAAAATTTGTTCATAAGTTCAAATTTTCAATATTTCTAAACTTTGAAATTAAAATGTAAATATATTTTTTGAAAGTCAAAAATTTTTTAAAATTGAAAAACACTACACAATGATTATTTGTAAATTTTTGTATGTAGGTATATAATTTAAAATTAATTTTTGCTGCAGGTTTGGATGACTCTATGTATAATTATGTTCATTCGTTTACCAACAATGAAGTCAACGGACAGAAGCTGCTAAATATTCGACCTTACGAATTAGAACAGCTCGGGATGGCTTCAATTGGACATCAAGAAATAATTCTTGAAGCTGTGGAAAACCTTAGAAATTTTGTAAGTGAACTAATTTAAGTTTCGTAAATATTAACTTTTAAAGTATTATATTTTTATTTTAGCATTATAACTTAGATAAAGAAAATCTGCAGTTCCTAGCATTACAAGTAGCTTCGGCTTCTCAAAATTTATTTCGCCAACTAACACATTACTGTGATAAATCTAAAATTGAGACTCAAATTCTTAACGATATTACGAGAACAATAGCAACTATTAAACCTCTAGTAGCGTGGCTAGAACGTGCTCCTTTCAAAGGCCATGTGCAATTTAACGAAATTCGAAAAAATATATTGAGACTTGGTCTGGAAATGGCAACAATGGCGCAAAGAGATAGATTTGTCGAAAATCCAGTAGATCAAATTCATGCAACAGCAAAAAAGCTTGCGAAATTAGCAGATTATATAATTCAGGATATTACAGATCCAATGTTGTTGCAACCGGCTGCTTTAAACTTAGTAACATTAAAAAAGCGGGAGTCAGAGCTTGGTTTTAACTTAGTTCCAAGTTATCATGGCATACACCGGGTTACTGAAATAAAATACAATTCTCCAGCTCACACCTCTGGTAAAATTGAAGATGGTGATGAAATCGTTCAAATCAACTATCAGACAGTAGTAGGCTGGCAATACAAAACAGTTATTCTGCATCTTCGTGAGTCCCCCCCAGATGTTTTATTGACACTAAAAAAAAGGCCTAAGCATACAAAAATTTATGGTCAGATTTATATGCAACCGTATCGATTACCGAGTAAAAAACGTGCTTTAACAACAAGATGGGGGGACAATTTGCCAAGCCCACGAGCAAATTTTTTAGCAGTGCCCGATTTCAATCTTCCATTTAAAATAACTGAAAAAAGTGCCACAAATTCTTCAGATACAGATTCAAGCTGTAGTGATGATATTTTAACCCCAACTGATCCTAAATCTGCCGATAAGGAAATTCGAATGTATTATCCGAAACCGAGGGCTGTTTTGCAAAGGAGAAATACCATATGCGGGGATGAATTATCTTATTTTAAGAATGTGACAGTTCCTTTATGGCATGAAAGGAAAACTGGTGGAATCCAAAGTGGTTCGTTACTTAAAAAATATTAAAAAGTTTGCAATTTTTATATAACTTTTACAATTTTTAGGAGATCCATCATCACCTAGCTTAAGAGATAAATCTGTTTCTTTTGGATTTGGACTGGAAATAGCTCCAAGACCAACAACTTGTATTGGCATAACCGGAAATGGCGGTAAATATAATGAACTTGTTGGTCTAAATAATTCTCTACCTGAAATTACAAAAGAAAAAGATAAGTTAACAAAACAAAAAGAAAACGAAAACGGTTGTGATATTATTAGAAAAACACAAAACTCCAATAATGAAGCTAACTCTAAACCTGGTGTTTGTAAGGTTGTGCGTTTTGGCTCAAATATGAAAATTGACGACTATCCAGTTGATAACAAATACATCTGTAATGTCGAAAACACAATTCTAGAAACGTTTGAACCAATTCCGTATGCCGATGATGAGGACGACAGTAGTCAGGAAGCCGAAACTCCGAAAATTCCTATTGAAATTTCTTCTCGAATATTTTCTTTCGAAAAAGAAGCACGTGCGGCTCCAAATGTTCACAGCGTAATTACAAACAATAGGATTGGTCAAAATCTTAAAATAGAACCAGATTTGTGTCAAGCTATCAATACGGCGCTTTTAAACAGACGTGGCAGGCTGGATAAATCCCATAGTACACCCACCTACGATAATTCCGGGGAAGAATCTGACACACCTCCTGCAATAGAACCAAGAAAAGAGTTTTTATTAACTACACCCCCATTACCTCCACCACGGCCGCGAAAGCAAGCCGAGTCTTTACAGGTACCAATTCCACCGCCAAAACCACAAAATTTGTCACAGAATCTTCAAATTCAAATGCTACATTCGGCAACAGCAGTTACACCATCGATAATAACCACAAATACTATTCCAATTAGTACAACTTCACCTCCAGTAATACCCCCTCATAGGCCAATACACATTTTACATAAACAAGAAGCTACTGTATCGCCAACATCACCAGAACATTCGGACTTTGAATTACCAGTTAAAACGAAAGGATTAACTTTGAAAAAGAAAAATAGCTTAATGGCTAAAAGAAGAAAAATTAATTTAAAATTGATCGGAACTGGCGACATACAAGGACATTTATATAGAAGAACAAAAGACAAAAGGGGTGTGACTTATTGGGCTAAACTTTACTTTGTTCTTATAGAAACAGTTTTGTACGGATTTCGAACAAAAGATGCTCTTAAAGCAAATTGTATGATATTTTTGCCAGGGTTTACCGTTTCTTTAGCTGAAGAAGTGCATTCTAAACCATTTGCGTTTAAAGTTTATCATGCAGCCAAAACGTTTTATTTTGCAGCAGAATCTGCAATTGCATTAAACCAGTGGATGGATTTTATAAAAAAAGCAGCTTTAAAAGAAAGTCAACAAACGCAACAACAACAAGGTTATGATGACATAAATCCTAAGGAACTATATTCCGAAACAGACAGTTCAGGTAAATATTGTTAGGTGTTATTTTTGTACCAGTAATCAATGAATTTTCAAAATCATTTAAAAATACTAGGAGACGAAAGCTCAGCAACAAAACAACTGTGTACACCTTCACCTATAACAACACCAACTTCTACACGTGATATTTTAAATAGTCAATCTAAGTCGAACTGTAATGAAACACCAACAACGTCAAAGTCAGATAACAAATATTTGGGTTCTTTGAAAAAGTTAACAAAAACGTCATTAAATTTTAAACATAGTTCAAACATCGGTACTGGAAATAATTCTAACGATAAGAAGAAATCAAGTGATATTCCGGAACCGACGGAGCAATTTCGAACATTTCGAAAGAAACCAGGAGGAAGTTTTGGAGTTCAAATTGGAGCTGGGGTTTCAATAACCTCATCGTATCTAGATAATAATTATTCCCCTCAGCCGCAGTTAAATTCTCCTCATCAAAATCAAATACAACATTTTTTTCCCCCTGAACAAACACCAAGAAAACTTTCATTAACAATATCAACTACTCAAAATTTAACAAGTAAAGAGGAAAACCGCTGGGATGAGCCCTCGTCTACACCTGGAACTCCGAAACCTATTTCAGAGAATGATAGTCAAATACTACCCAATTGTACGGATAAGGAGCCAAAAAAATTGAAGAAGCCTTCTCCACATAGCTTTATTCATGCATCTAATCCAAATTTAATTGAATTTGATCAAATGTCTAAAACCTTAGAAATGCCTAAAATGAACAGCAGTAATTCTTGGGATACACATAACAATTTACAGGGATTTCAAGGTTTAACATTAAAAGATTTGATGCTACAAAAGCAAGAGGAGGAGGCTCAAGATATGTACAATAATCGCGTTCTTTTAGGTAAGTAGCTGAAATCTGTGTTCCTAATTTTTATTTAAAACATATTAAAATGGATATGTTTATGATATGGTATATAAATATGTTATAGAACATTTTTTATTATCTGCCAAGATATTTTATTTTTATATCACAAAGTATAATCTCAGTACATTAGTATATGTTATTTTCCAACATCTCAGACATTATTTGTCTGATCTCTATTGATAATATGCGAAATATATTAAGATATCATTTATGTAATATTTTTTTGTCAGCCAAATGTAGTTTAAATGAGTTTTTAAACTTTTCAAATTTAATATTCGATGTACTTGGCACTCTAATTGCAACTAAAACTTTCTTCTTTAGGTGTTGAAAAAAAAGACAAGGCTCAACGTAATCCATCTAACATAAGTAAATCTTCTTCAAATTTTGAAAACAACGAACATGGGAATATAATAATGGCAACTTTTAATAAAAGTCGGATCCAAATGCGCAGTTTACCTAAAACTCCCGATTATGAAATGAGTTTTAAATTAGATGATGAAGATATTAAAAGAACTCGTACTAAAGAAGGTCTAAAACTACGTGATTTTGGATACGAATTAATACCGGGAGATGAACCTACAACATTAAATGTAAATGATAATAGCAGTAGTAATAATGTAAATGAACATCATACCAAAAAACACAAAATCTTAACGACATATCATGCAACAAATGTAGGACATAATACTGGTTTAACAGTCTCGAATAAGAAAAAATATTCAGTCAGTAATGCCAGTGATCACCATGAAAAATCAAGTAGGGGTGGAAGTTTTAAAAAACATATTGGAAAATTTGAAGCTTTCAAATCATCTAGTGAAAAAATTTTTCAATTTAAACATAATAGCGACGATTTGAAAAATTTAAAAGCTGTAACTTCGTATACTCCTATGACCTTACCATTGAATAAAAAGTCTTCTCATTTGTATAATATTCAGGTTCAAGATCAACAGAATAAAATAAAAAAAAGTCAAACCTATAATAATGAATTTAAGGAAATCAAAAGAGTTACAGAAGAAAAATCACACCATCGTAAAAATTCTGCTCCAATGCCAATTTTATCGAAATTTCAATTTTCCAGTGCCGCTAAAACAACGAAAGAAAAGAAATTGCTTGGATCACCAAGGTTGCATCGCGCGATATTTGGTCGATCATCAAATAGAATCGAACAAGATTATGATCATGAGATATTTTGCCCAATTACTTTTACCAAAGTGAGTAAATTTAGTTTCTTATAAGTTGCGTATGTATTTGAGTAATAAAATTTATTTTGACTAATAAAAAATTTGAATATTGTTACAGGCACCATCAAATCCGCCGATTGTTGATAGTGTTGCAAATATAACACCAATATCTAATACTGAAAATCAAGCCAACACTAGTGTAGAAATAATAAATCAACAAAATTCTACTGTTGCTCCAATAACTCCAATACAAAAACAACAGCAACAACCATCTCAAATACAATCTCCTCAACCATCTGTTCAAACTCCTGAATACCCAAATCTGGAATGCCCGCCCGTATTTGAACCTGAAACATATTCGTTGAGTGATCCAAATGCAAGTTTAACCCTATTACGACGCCGAAATACTTTTGAAGAAAATGCTTAAAAATAATGTGCAGAATAATAAGCAAGGTTACATTTTGATTAATGACTAAAAGCCAAATTCAAATATACTCTGTAAAATAGTACGACATTATTGTTCATTTTGATTTGGTGCCAATTAAGCTCTTTTAAATTCATAGAATACATTGAGCTTTAAATCATAGAACCTTATAAATAACATGCATACATATATTATATTTAAGAATTGTATATAACAGAATGTATTCATAAATATATTTGAAATATTAGAATTAACGAAATCTTATGAAAAAAATTTTTATGTTTCCCTTAATTTGTATAAAATGTAAAGGAGCAAATACAATTTATAACAAAAATTTATTTAAATTAAAACCTTTGTATAAATCACGTATACAATATTAAACTAATTATAAACAATCTTACAAATATAATGGTTATATATATTTGAATTGTTAAACAAAACAAAGAAAATGTGAATAAGCAAATTTTAATAATTTATCACTTTTTCTTTTGTTTTTATTTTTGTTTTTTCTTAATAATTAATTATTTACGAAAAAAATAAAGCATAGGAACATAATTAGCAATTTTTCAATCATAATGTTTTCATTGTTGCAATATTTTTCAGTAAATGTAGAATAAAATAATACTTAGAGTGTAGTTTTTCTAATTTAAAGAAATATATAAATTAAATGAAAATTCCTTTGTTGAAACATTGAGACATGCATAGAGTAGTTCATTTTTCATTCAAATTAAGGTGATTTTATAATCAAAATTTTTTAATTTTTTTTTTTAAATACTTTTGTTTTTTAGCTTTGTCCTCAAATTATAGAAATAAAAAAATACAGTAAGTTTTATTGATTATGTAATTAATATAAATTTTAAAATTAGTTTTTAAGTGGAAAATATTTTCTTTTTATAAGAACTGTTGATTTTCATATAAAATATTTAGGATAAATACTTTCAACTAAATATTTTTTTAAAGATTTTCATTTGTTTTTGGAATTTGTTAGAGTAAAACTTTTTAAATATTTTTTATTAATAATGTATATATTTCAAAAGTATTGATTTTTTTAATGTATAAACCTTATCTGAATTTCTTCCTAAGTTTTTAGTTTAGAATTTCTGTGATTTTCTATAAATTTAGGATTTTTATAAAATTGATAATGTTACAAAACATTGATAATGTAAAAAACAAAAGAACAAAATAAAATAATAGAATCAAAAATAATAATAAGCATAAATATAAATTTGTTCGATATTATATTTAAAACTATTTTAGTAAAAAAAAAAAACAAAACAACAATGTAATTGATATTAGTTTCAAATTAAATTCTCTTAACGCCACATGAAAACAATCAAAATAAAAGCAAGTTTTCAATCTTAAATCTAAGCACTCGACTGTAAAATACTATCAAAAACTTTTTTATAACTTTTTATCTACATGAATAGTAGTACATACTTATTTTTCTAATCATGTATTTTTACACACTGATTTATTCATTTTTTATTTGTATAATATTTTATCTTAAACAAAAATCATAAAACAAATAAATAAAAAATTTTAAACTAAATTTTTGCTCAAATACTATATCTATAGATATTATGAAAATATTCAGTGAAAACATTTTTCTTGTTTTAATATTTTTGTTGACCATTCCAAATAAATATATAAAACAAAAAATATATTCGAAATTAAATTTTTGCCTTTTACAAACTTAAATAATTTGCGTTAGATACAATATTATTTTTTATTCCTTTGTTTGTTTGAATTATAATTTTTAAATTTAGTGCCTTTTTAATTATGCAAATATTAGCTAATTACATTAGAACGAAAAAAGCACAATAGTATTCAAAATATTGAAATTTATTGATATATGTAGGATCTTTTATTATTAATATAATAATTTATTTTCAAAATATGTATATTTAATTTTACAATATTTTATTGCAATTATATTTTATGTAACGTTATAACTAAAAATAATAAAATTATAACTACACCAGCAATAAATTTTCGTTATATAACTTCATAAAAAATGGAATTTTATTATTATTTCCTTTAGGTTATATTCAAATGCTAAAACAATAGTAACTATGGTTCATTTCTAAAATTTTATTAAAATTAATTAAAATAATAAATAAATTTATAGTTACTTTCATTTATATAATAACATATATACAACAAACTAAGCAATTCAATTTTGTTTTAAATAACATGAATATTCTGTAGAAATTTTTTAAGAAGCTCCAGGTCAAAATCAAGGAATTATGGTAAATTTTTATCTTCTTTAGAATTTCTTGATAAGTTTAGTGCCAAAGCATGCACTTACAGAGTTTATTGTTTAACAAAAATTCAACATTTATGTTAATTTTATTTTCATAACAAAATTATTTTTTGAAGAGCATTTTCACATGCAGACAATTCCTAACTTAAGTCTTCAAAATCTTTTTTGGCTCAATTATCGATTTAACAAAATTAAGTACATAGTTTAATTTGGCAGATTTGTAATATTTTCTATATTCAACAGTTTTTTACATTACGATTTATTTAAACCAAAGTATTTGGGCAATATTTAGTCTACAAAAGCAGTTGTAGATTACGAACGTTCGCCTTTCTACAGATTTTGCAGTTTCGATTTATTGAATGTAGCTTGTGTTATGGTTTAAATTATACATGAATTATCAAAAATCGGCCACTACTTACCGGAGATGCCTCTAATTCCTTAATAGTAATTCATTAGCAGCTAATATTTCTAACAAATTACAGAGATTATTAATCAGTTTATTAGTTAATCACTTTATTTCCTGGGCAAGTAGAATTAAATAAAATCAAGTTGTATTTTTGTTTTTTTTTTTCTTTTTTTGTTTAGGTTTAATTTATTGAACTGAAGAGAAAACTAAAATATAAAACATTTTTTTCGCCAAATTTTCTATTAAATATATAAATTTTTACATAATATATTCATGTATTTGTTATTTACAAATAAAATTACATTATACAAATACAACAACATTATTATCGTTATTACTCTTATAGTATTATTTAATGAATAATTTTATGGGTTTCATTCTAATTACTTCAATATTTATGTTAAAAATAAACAGGCAGCATTTAACGGTAAACAAATTTTATAGAAAATATTTTGTTTTTTTAATTAATCGAATAATTTTTTAAGGAATATGAAAAAAACAAATACATATGATTGAACTATACAAAATTAAAAAAATGATTTTATTAAAGACTAATGTTGTAAAATTTCATAAAAAATTAGAAAATTAGCAACAAAGCTCAATTACAGAGGACGTGATTATTAATTATAATATAAAAAATAAAAAAACTTAAAATATTTCATTTATTTCAAGAAATTTATTTCATATATAGTTTTCGCTTACGCAATACTTGTTTCGTAAAGATGCTGTTTGGGGCTTCAAAATTTTGTGTATTTAATACTTTAATAATTATTGTTAATTAGAATTTTTTTTTTTCAAAAAATCAAACTATTTCAATTTAAAAAAAATTTATTGTTAATTAATAGTTTCGATTACTAATTTAATTTTAATTGCAATTGACTTGAGAAACAAATAGCTAATAATTCCATCCCTTGTAATTGAGGGTCAGCTCAACTCTAATAACGATTGATATTTTGAATCCGAGTTGTTTATAAAATTTTATATAATTTTGGATTTGAATAGATGATTCAAATTTTCTGCAGTTTTTTTGTTTTATATTATCTACTATATTCATATTAAAATTTTTTATTATATAATTAAGTAAGAAATTAACAAAAATTTCTTTCTCTTGAAAATTATTTCCGTATAAAAAAATAATTACAATATTGTTACTACGTTTATGTTATTGGTTTTGTTTCATTTTTGTTGTGTTAAAGTTGCTCAGTTGATTTTCATTGCTACAATTTTTTTTATTTTACTTTAAATTCTTTACTACTTGAATTTTTAAGCTGTAATTAGAAAAGTTGATCTGCGATTGTACCAATAAATGTTGCCAAATTCATACTAGTTCCTTCTTTGAATTTTAAACCAATCGTTTTACCATAAGCTTGTATAAAACAAGCTCTAACAGCACTTAGGCGTTGCTTTCGACTGAAATACACATTAAAAATTTTTTTACTTAAAATAATAAATTATTTATTTTATTTAAAATAATTTTGAATTATTGAAAAAACCACAAATATTCAAACATAGTCCTGAATTTCAAGTTTTAGTGTTTTTTAGATACACATATTACATTGTTGTAAGTTTTACCAATGCTATGGTATAATAACTATAAAAATTGAAAGTTTACGTTTATTAAAAATGTTGAAATTCTTTGAGTCAATTAAATCAAAAAGTTTTTATAGTATACAACGTTCTTTGAATTTTTAACTACACTTAGCAATGTTATTTGTGTAATTATATGGAATGTGCTTTATTGTTTCCAGGTTTTCAAGCACATTCCTGTGCACATTAATTTGTATGAAACCGAGAAATTTTTAAAATAACAAAAATATTTTTATAGAAATATATAAAAAGAAATAATCTAATTAAAGCTACGTACTTTCCATTTCGGCTATTACAGTTCGTGTAATAGTCTTTATTATGAACATTGAAATCTTCACTCAAAAAATTTTCCAAATCGGAAGAATGATCTGACAGATTGTTGATTTGATCGGCCAAATTATCATGTTCATAACTATTTTCTGCTTCATTATCGGCAGATCTATAAAGAAATTGATGCATAAAACAAAATCTTTCTTTTAATTTTGCGTCAAAAAATGAAAAGCAATTTAAAATAGTATTTGAGTTAAGGCTAACTAATCTAATTACATCAATTTTGAAATTTAAGAAACATTTTAATTTAAGTTATGACAAATTATTGCACAAAAGCATTTACATACATATATAAAAAATTACGGACTAACATATCAAAATATAAATTTTTTTGTAAGAAAAAGCATTCAAATTTAATTTACACATGATGAATTTAAAAAATGTAAATCAAAGAACTGAATGATGAGCTGAGTGCAAATGATTGAATTGATTTTTAAAGACAGGAAGGAAGAATGAATTCTGGAATCCGAAATATTGTATTTTCTCACGAAATAAAAATAATTTTATAATGTAATATGTATGATCTTTAAGGTCAAACGTTTTATTTTAAATTTAAAATTCATCAAAACGTAAGTTTTACTTACAGCGACGAAAAGCTTTTAGTCTCTTTGTGATTTGAATTTGAACAATTAGATTGTTGGTCTTGTTGAATAAAACGCATCATATAACTTCCGTTTCTAATTGAATCAATACTACCGGTTTCTGTGACAACTTGCCAACTTCCATTAGATGATGTTGATTCTTGTCGTTGTCGCTGACATGCACTTACTTCTGGTACAGATATTGGACTAGTTTTTGAACTGAAATTTAGATTTAAATAAAGATTTAAATTTTAAATTTTACAAAAGCATCGTTATTTAAGGATTTCAGAATGATTTATTTTTTATTTACTCTACATGATTAAGTGTTTTAATTAATTTTCAAAGCTAGAAAAAGGATTATTCAGTTCTTCATATTCAAAATCAATTTTATCATAGTTTATTCATAAAATATAATAAATTTTTTTCATAATTTTAAAACTACTTTCTGTTAAAAGTACGACGTTATTATAACATTAATAAATTTAAAGGAAGCTAATTTTAAAGATTTCAATGAAATCGATAAGACTCTTTCTCCTTTAAACTGTTAGCTTAAACATATTAATAGGCGGCGTAAGATCAGTTGTAATCTTACAAAATTTCTTATAAAATTTTCCGTTTTTGCATCTCTAATATATAGATTATATAACTAAGGAATATACATTAAAATATTAAAAGTTACAGTTAGAAATTAATAGAATATCAGTTCTCATTTTCACAAAGTAAAAAACAAGAAAGAAAACGACACTAACACAAAATGTACTGTTGGTAAATATTAATCTATTATTTAATTAAACTTTTAGAGCTACTGTTGGAACAGTTTTAATTTTTACGCAACCGTTTTTCATTAAAAACAATTAGTTAACACGTAAAATAATTTTCCAAAATATTTATCTATTAAATCATACTTGTAATTTATAATCTAGGTATTACCAAAAGCAAAATTTAAAAAAAAAGGCTTTTAATTCAAAAAAAAATATACAAAGTTACAAAAATGATTACCGCTTTGGATTAGGCGATCGATTAGTTATATTATTGCTTGAAAAATAATTTTCATTTGTAGTTGATGACATATCACAGTTAGCAAAACTATCATTGCTGTCCTGATCAAGATTTTGAAAGAAATCCCTGGCGAAAATTAAAGTTTTTTTGATTTAATTTTATTTTTTTATTTTTTTTTTTAATGTCATACTCTTTTAAAGAATCATCATCACAGCAATCAGACTTTAATATAATAACACTGCTACTTCCACTACTGCTTGTAGTTTTAGTTCGCTTTCTTCGAGAAAGAAATAAAGAAGTGATATTTTACAGCCAATTATTTTTTATATGTATTTTGAAAACTCACTTTACAGAATCTAATGATAAAAAAAAAAGAAATTTTATCTACTTTCACTTTAACTTACCTTTGCTCGAGAATACTAAATTCTTCATCTGTTATATATTTAAGAACGTGAAAGCAAAAGAACATTATTTCTTCGCCCCGAGTTAAACGATCGGGAAGCTGATGGCCAAATTGATACCAGTCATAAGCTAATGTAAAATATGCCATTTGCAACGGTGTCATTGAATCATGTATTAATCCATCTGCCCATAATGAAAGCCTAAAATATGTAAATAAGAATATTATTATAAAATTATTTTGAAAATTCGGAAAATCTTTTTGTCATTATTAAAACACCTTAACAATGATATGAATAGTGGTGTTCTGTCCCACCCACTGATACAGTGGACTAGAATGCCAGAATTCTCCTCCTGAATGTATTTTAATGAAGCTTTTAAATAATTTTGTGTTATTAAAACTAAATCCCATTTACGATAATCTTGCCAGTTCAAATCAATATCAAATGCTGGCCCTGTTCTTGGTATATTTAGTGAAGCATCAATAAAATTTTGTTTCCAGTTAAAGTACAAATTTTTCGCCATATAATTATTGTCGCGAAATTTTGAAAAAAATTCACAGCCTGGATAAGGAAGTGAAAGGATGTTGAAATTTTTGTAATGATTCTCTGGATCAGCCTTTTCCGAAGACGAGACACTATTAATGTTATTAAAACAAAATAATATATTAGCACATATTTCTATTACTTTTTTCAATATTATATTATGTGACGAAGATAATATGATTAATTACACATAAATTATGTGAGTACCTCTTTTAAAAAAAATATTTCTTTGTACTTACGCTACAAAATATTTTATTTTTCTTTGTTCCACCATTAAATCGATAATGGTATTAACATTTAAAGATTTCAACAACTGAATATCACTTTTAATAACAACTTCGTAAGAAAATGGTGATGGTTCCGGATTATATAAAGAATCAAAAGGAATGTCGTCTGTAGTAGAATTATCATCCTGATCCATTTGTTGAATTTGACTATTTTTACCACCGTAAATACAGTTATGAGCATAATCGACAACTTTGCGGCCGTAAGTTTCAGGCATTACTGATAATGTCGATGACCTACATATATAATTCCCCTTGAAATAAATGACTGGCACAACAAATCTTTGACGACAACGAGCATATTTGGCCATAGTAATCATTTCTCTGGTCTTCCCAGTGTCATTTAAATCTTCATATATAACATTTTGAGCACGACCAGATACACAATTATTTAGAGTAGTCGAATTTGTTGTTGGTGTATTATTCAAATCAGTATTTGGAAGAACATTAAAGCCATTAATACTACGCTGTCTTTCATATTCGGGAATAAATATTTTGCAAGGATATCTTGAATTTAATGCTCCATTAATATTATCCAGTTCTATAATTTTGTAGTCAAGTTTTAATAAATTTTCTAATTTTTTTGTAGTTTCGTATTCCTTTAAAAGAAAGAAAAAATATTATATTTTATTTTACCTTTGTTTACATAAATAACTTATAATTCTATCAAATCTGTGATGTTATATGCATGTATATATACTTATTCGTATATGTACTTATACATTTATTTCTTGTGTTATGATCATTACATATTTCTATGGACGTGGTTATATTCGAACAAGGTCATATTTAAAATATTTTGAAAATGTAACTAAATATCAAATAAATTCAGAAAAACACTTACAAAACTTCCTTTTTCACATAAACCAGCCTCATAGGACTTTTTTTCGAATTTTTCTAATAAGATTTGAAGGTCTTCTTGCGTTACATTGCACTCCATTTCTCCTCAGATACATTTATTTCGTTCTCCAAAACAAAATTTATTTGGGATTTCCAAGTTTGTTTAATCTGGCTTGATGATTGAATTAACTCTTTTTTTTTGATTTTTGGACGAAAAATGATCACAAAAACTTTGGTAATCACACTTAAATTTGCTTTAATGCGTAGAAATCTAGTTGCAAATGCAAAAAAATACGACAATTAAAGAAGTTGTGACAGTTCAAATAAACTGTCATAAGAATATTATTTTTCTACTTTCGAATTCTGAACGATACCATATTAATGTTTTTTTCCGCACTTTATTTTATGTAGATGTCTCGTGTGTTGATAGTAAGGTATAAACATTCCTATCGTTATTTATAAAATTGTTAATTGCAAGAAAAATGAGAATATCTACATATATAAAAAAAACAGGACAAAATCGAATAAAGTTAAGCTGGTGTACACATCCTGATCCCAAAAATTTACATGGGCAAATATTGATTGTATAGCAATTAAAACCTTTCGAAAGGCAAACACGTTTTAGCAAGGTCGGTTTTATTATCTGAAAAAAATATCTTTCTTTTACTTTGTCAATATAAAATTCAAAAATTCTTTCTTGCTCCTGAAAATTGTTTCTTGCTTCTTAATCCTGAATTTTTTCGATACGTTAAATTCCTTGTAATTACTGGTAGCAAAAATACCTTGTGCATGTAAAAGCTGGGAAGCCCCGATCAGGCTATTTATGCTGGGTCTGTATGGTTTTCTTAACATTTCAAAATTTTAACTTTTCAATTTACATCCAAATTGAAAATTTTCAAATTTTGTTTTAAAAAGAGCATTCTGTAACCTTACTTGAATATTGGATGCTGTTGAAAGTCACAAGTGATACCCTTAAAATATAGAGCACAGGTCATACGAGCGTAAAATATGACTCACATCATTCCCATCAGTAAAAATTTATTTTTTTTTGAAATAAATAAAAATTTGAAACGGGAATTGTGACTACTAAAACATATTTCGTAAAAGAATATATATTAACGAAATATGAAACTATAAAATGTGAATTTGACAATTCATTTGAAACTATCACCAATTATCGCTGATGAACATTTTTAATAGGTATCGAATAAGATCGTACAAAAATAACAAAATTAATTGTTTTGAAGAGATTTCGCAAATGAGGCATTTTTATATTCTATAAGGGGCAAGGAGTTTCTCATGAATATCTACAGTAGTTATAACCTTCTTAATTTGAATTTTTAAATTTTAAAAAAATAAAAAAAAAATTTTAAAACACGTTAATTTCCTATGTAACGTAATATTGGAACTTTTTCTAATTTCGACACGGCTAACAACTCTGTAAACTGAACTTTCAATTAATATGTGGCTCATTTTTTATTAAGAAAAATAAAATACCATGTACAAGTGTTTTTTTAAAACAATTTTTTGTTTCAATGACTTAAAAAAATGTACAACAAATAATTTAAATGGTGTATCTCCCGTTATGTAAGTATTAAGCTTAACAACCAAGTAATAATATAAGAAACCAATTCAAAAATTAAATTGAGAACAGTGAACATCGTATGACTTTTTTCATTAATGTCAAAAGAGAACCAAAGCTGGTAACGACAACATAATGTTACAAACAAACGGAAACATATATCTACCTAATGTTAGAAAAAAAAACCGCATATCTAAAAATAGGAATTATTTTCAGTTCATTTTCTGAAGTCTTATATATAAATTTTAACATTAGACCGCGGAAAATCGTTCCTTTTTTGTTTTTAACTTTAACCAGAGTGAATGTACCACGTTTTTCACCATAACGATAAAATGCCATGGTTTATGATTGTTTTGTTAAAAAAAATGTTTAAATTCTTTGTGAAACGGTTTTGTGTGGTTAGTGCAAGATTTTGTGTTAAATGTGCGGCATAGATTTGAAAGAATAAGAAACTCTTTAATCTGTTAAATTAATAAAAATCTTTATTAATTGCAACCCAACGACAAAGGAAATCTTAAAAAAATTTTATTCTATTGGTAAGTATTAATTATTACATTGCTTTGTTTTTTGATCACGTTTTTAGTTATAACAAAAATTATGGCTTTTGAATATTGAAAAATGTTAATGACAGTTTATCCGCTTGTAGTTACTTTTATAGCGTCTTAACTCTTGTTTAAATTAGCGAAGAAGTACTTAAACCTACAACGTCAATACTAAAAATTACATATTAACAAAATTAAATTTGTAGTTTCATTCTTAAACTTAAAAAAGTAAATATTAAATATCATAATAAGTAGATATATACTTCGTGTGGTAAGATTAAAATAAAAAAATTATTATTCCATTTCTTTTTTAGCAAAAAACATTAATTATATGTGTATGTAAATGTGATAATAAAATAATGTATGAATATACACTTAAATTGACCTTTCGCATCCCGCCTGCACCAAAGTTTCATCATAGTATTTACACATATGTATGTATGCATGTCCATAGTATTTTCCACATTTTAATATTTTCAATTTTATACTTTAAACAAAATTATAACTTTTAAATGACACACTTTAGCATTAATTTTAATTTGAGAATAAATATTTAAAAAAAAAATATCATTGTAATATTGAATTTAATTTGTCAAATTCTATTCAAAATAAAAATAATTTTTTGAAATTTTATTTCAAAATTCAAAAGTTGAATTTAGTTTAAGTTGAATCTTTTTTATATTACAAGTTATTGCTCTATATTTGAGAAAAATATTTTTCAATCATTTTTCGGTCGGAAAATGTACCAAAATTGATAAAAATGAATGAAAGCAAAACCAAAAATAAATTAAACTGAAAACCAACAATTATTATCAAACATTGAATATTACAATTTCAATTTAATTGAGAGCCAGAACCATATTGAGAGACAGTTTATTTACAAATTGTATAAGGGAAGAAAAATGTTGATAAGAAAAGTCATTAGTTTTTCCAACAGATTTTCATCTAGCCCTCAAATGATTCCACTTAGATTTCATTTTTCTTTTGTGACACACAAAGTACCCACATTTGCTCTAAAGATTACTTCTATAGTATTTGTGTTAAATGTTTAATTTGAATATAAAATTGACTTTATCGTTAAGCAGGAAACTAAAAGACCGATATATATGCGGGAATTTTGTTATTGTTTACTCTATTGATTTTGTAATTACTAAATTACAAAATCAATTGATTGTTACTATTGCTAGTGCTTGAATTGCCATTGATTTCAAATTCATTAAATTTACCTTATATGTTTTGTGTTACATTTGTATTTAAAACTTGTTTTTTTTATTTATTTAAAACCTATGTAAATACAGCCTTAAGTTAGCTAGTTATGTACTCGTAAATTTATGTTAATAAATATTAAAATTTGTTGGAATTTAAATCCAGAATATCTTTTTATATATTATATTATAGATAGAATTACCTACATTGATAAAATTTTTATATAAATTGTGAATAATTTTAATTTTCCAGTTTGATTAAAAGTATTTGAGTTTTCACTAATTCACAAATATATCCGATTCTAATAAGAAATTAAAAAAATTTAAACATAGTTACTAAAACAACATTAACATACGAACACAGGCAATATATGTATATAATATGTATATTATATATGTATATCTTTTATTCAATTTTTTTGTTTTTATTGCTACTCTGCCGTCTCAAATTTTCTTTCAATTGGGCCGTTTTTAATTTTGTCATCATTTGAGTAGAGTTGTAAAGCCAAGCTCCCTGAAATTAAAATATTTTTTTCGATCATCAATTTTCGTTTGAAATAACTATGTACATAAGAATTTACTTACAATAAGTAGCATGCAATTTAGAAGAATTGGAATTGAAAATACGGTTGATATGAAAAGACCATTACTGTCAAAATATTGTTGTTTCGAAAAGCTTTGCCAGTGGGCAGCAGCATGTTCATTTATACTTTCGGAAAAGTAAGCCATCGATACTTAAGTTATAAAAAAACTATAATATGCTATATATTTGACAAGATTTTTTTCTACACTTACATAAAACTAAGAACAAGAATATTTGAAAATTGGTTCTATTTCTAGTAGTTAATGCTGTAATTGTTGTCAAAAGATGAAATAGCACTAAACCAATTAACCAAGGATCTGTCCAGTCAATCTAAAATAAGGAAACTATTAAAAAACCTAGATATAAATCTAATATTTATTTACACTCTTTAGGTATGTCCAATATCCATTAATTTCATTTATTTCTATCATTCCTGGCCCTATATGCTTATTTTCATTTTCTGACATTACTAATATTTTTTCAGACTTGCAATTGTTGATTGATTAAATAAAAATGCTTACACTATTATTTACTTAAGATATTTAGCGTCTTTCCTTTAGTGCTCGTCTTATTATGACGTTTTTTTGATTTTCTTATCAAATTTGGCAGTACATTTATTTAGTATTGCCATACAACTTTAAATTGCCTTATTTTTATTCCAACCTTATTTTTATATTTTTGTTTTCAGTATAAAAAAACTGTAAAAAAGTCAGGATGAATGATCGAAATACAGTGGAGCTTCCACAACTCGAACTTTTCCTTACCTGGAAACTATATGAGTTTCATTGGCATAACTTTCTTTATAAAAATTATTCTATAACTCGAATTTCCTCAATTTGAATTTCTCCTTGACTCGAAATAAAATTCAGCTCCCATAAAAGTAAAACACCCATATTCTGTTAGAATCGCATCACTTGGGCTTGTGGGATATGATTGAAAAAAGTTTTGTTTTTCAATATAAAATTTCAAATTTCAGAATTGATTTTATTCAGTAAATTACAAGATTATTAAAAAACAACCCATCACGTCAAGTGATGCGACTAACAAAATATGGGTGATAATTTCTTTACCTCAAAAATTTCAAAAGTTTTGCACAAAACATATCATATTTTTAATTCAAACTGAAAATACTAATGCAGTTAAAGCTTTTTTCGTTAATAGCACGTATATATGCACATACATACATGTACATATATTATATTATATGCATAGACACATGAATTATATTTTGGTTTAAAAATTTTATGAAGTGTTTTTTTTTTAAAGTGTTATTCTCAATTTAAAAAACATTTGTCATACTTATTTCATTTCAATTTATATGCCTTTTTTTTCTCTTCAACTCGAAATCTCCATAACTCGAACTGTTTTAGTATTCCAGTGTGACTTCGAGTTATAGAGGTCTCACATATTTATTTCACGTTTAAGTGCAAATTGAAATTTGTCAAATATAATATCAAGATCATGGCAATAAGAGGTATGTTCCACATTATAAATTTCCAATTCTTTTCTTGTTATTTTTTCTATTTATCGACCGTATTGTGTAAACAATAGGTAGGTTATGTGATGGTAACAAATTTTGCATATCGAGTTTTCGAGAAGTGGGAGCGGACTTCTCCATAGGAAGTGTAAATAAACTATTTTTAGCAACCTGTCGGTCTGTGTGTCCACGCCTGTATCTTAAGTTCGGCTGAACTGATTTTGATGAAATTTTATATATAAGTTTATTTCGACTATGGCACGGATTGATCAACTTTTGAGATATATCAGGGCTTAAGAACTGCACTTTTTAGCGACATTTTTTGGAAAAATCAGGGCTCGGAAACTGATCTGAGGGCCGATTTTACATTTTTTACCACATCTATGGAACGAATTGATGGAATTTCTTAAATTTGATATTTGAGTTTTGGTTGTAACCGAAACTAACTGGCGAGCATTTCAGGGAATTCGCTTTACAAAGCGAAGAGCCAAATTTACATTTTGCTAAGTGTGTTAACTAAAAGCTTACTAACGCCCTAAAAATTGGAAAGAAGTATTTAACAGATATTTTTATAATATTCTGCAACAGTTTCACTTAACACTAAATACACATTGCGGTCGGTTATGTGCTTTATATTAATTTGCCATGCCGTACCGTACATAGAGTTTCCAAAACTCTCATATTGACACTGCGGCATGCCGAAACTGATACCATTTTTGTTATAATTCCTGACACCTCAAAAACAATGAATATCTCGTTTTATTTCTAAAAGGGCATTTTTGAAATTAAATATTCGGATCCTTCTCGGTTGCTGTGTGGCAAGTTTTGGATGGTCTATATAAAATACAAAAACGGTTTTTTTCACTCGGTTTGCGAATCAAAAATTTTTAGTCCCTGTAACGAAACCAAATTAAATTTAACTTATAACTTAGTAAAAAAAATAAGATTTGCTGACGTTTGTGTTTTTTTACAAAAAATAATTATTTACTTATTTGGCAAGTTGAATTAATTTTAATATACATTTTGACGTTGTCAAAAATAACTCTGTGTTTTCTTTATTCCATATATGTTAAAACTATCTCGAGGCTTATTAGTTATTAAAATTTAACTAAGTTGTACTGTAATTTTGTTTTCGTGAAGAAACCTTTGTTAATTTACGGCTTTAAACAATTTAATTTCAAAATAACCAAATCATAAATTAAAAGAAGATTAGACATGTCATCAAGTGGTCAAAAATATTGTTTTTTATTGCGGTATTTGGAATTGCTTTTATGATTTTATGAATGATTTTATAAATAAGAGTATGATATGATATAAAATGATATAAAAATATCACTGATGAACTTAGAACTGACAATCACGCATAAATCATCGTGATATATAATTCACACGAAAATACATATTCAAAATTTATTCGGAAAAATGTATTTCCAAAGCGAGCAATTGTGTTTATTTTTAACGTCATATGGTTAGCTGTCATTACTGTCAATGTTTTCAAAAAGTAAAAAATTCAAAAAAAAAAATTCAGTATTTGAAAATTCAAATGCTTTATTTTAAATTCTTGTTGAGCAATAGACGTTTATTATCTAAATAGAAGTAAAATATAGGTATTAAATATCACAAATTAGAATCTCAAAGTTAGTAATTCACAAAATGAGCGGCATGGAAATGGAAATTATTGAAATAAGCTCAACAAACTCTGAAATTCTCGGAGATGATAATATGAAAGAAATTGAACTCGAAAAACTATCAAGTTTATCAAGAAGTCGTCATAGTCTTAATTTATATGATCTGGGTGTTTGTGGTATGTATACCTTTAATTAAATTATATAAAAATTAATACAATTTTTATTTTTAGGGATTAAATCTGAAGCTGAAAAAGATTCTCAGATAATGTCCGAGTAGTTTAAAATGTTCTTATAAAATTCTGAGATATATTGAAATTAATTATTTTCAGGTATGATACCATTCTCAGAAAAGAAATTGATCAGTGGAGAGATCTTTTAAAAAGTACAAAAGAAAGAATAAAAACGTAAGAAAGTTATTTTAATTAGTCTGATTTATAATGAGATGCTTTTAGAAACGAAAACGCTACTTTGGAGTTGAAAGAAGAAATATTAACAAAAGAGCATATAGATCACATTAATCAAAGACCGAACTTTGAAAATTTTTTAAAAGGCTTCGAAGAATTTAATATAAAATGCTACAATTTCTTCGAAATTTATGAAAAAACTTTAGATGATCAAAAAAATTTAATAAAAGAATACCAAGATGTAATAAAAAAGGATACTTTGGTTAATTACATGTGGGAAATTTAGTTTTCAGTGGCAAAATCAAGTTTTACATTTTAAGCATATTGTGCTTTTGTTTTTAAAGAATTTTCCGGAATAAAAATTTTTTGTAATACATATACATATATATATACACAACAATTTTATAATAATTTACATAATGCTGAAAATAAAAAAAAAATATAGCATAAATATTTAGTTAGGCATTATGTATGCAAATGATTTATTTTATTGTGTCAATTGATAATGCAGCTACTGTAATATTACTGCATCTTGAAAATCATGAATTTTAAATTGTAATAACATTGTGTGGTCAGATATCCGGCAGGTATTTCTGAATTTAGTTGATAAAAGTTTTGGTTAATACCGAATATAACTCCCATCACAAAACTGAAATTACTGTCCTAAGTAACAAGGATAATGCTGTTTAGTATTCTAATGTACTGATATGAGAATATTGATGCAGACTGAAACAGACCTACCTATAATCAATTTTTGAGTGATTCTCATTTTATTTAATACGTTTTCAAAATCCATCTGGAATCTAGGTTATATCATTAATGTGTAAATTTAAAAAACTAAAAAAAATAGAACACATTAAGCATTGTTTGTTTTTGTAAATTTTGTTACTTCGAAAAAATATTTTAGTTTGGTGGACGTATGGACATATTAGGCATTAGTTAGGGTCGACAAGGAAGAGCAGATCCATTCAAATTTACATTTACTTTTTTTTCAAATGCAATTAAACGATTAAATATTCAAATAATATTATATAGATTCAGCAGAACTAAAAATATACCATATACCCTCCTTGTGATTTTCATACAAATCAGCAAATTAATTTTGATTTACTATTTGCGCTTGGTAGCCTGGTGGATATACAAGGTGCTCCCTAAGAAAAAATAGGACTTCTAAAAGCTAACGTTTTTTGTCCACCTTTATAGAAAGTAGGTTGTAAATTTGGCTATATCAAATATAACACTACTTTAAAATATGTGCTGAAAAGACCGTGCAAAAGCTGATCAACAAGCATATGACGAATTTCATGCTACTTTTAATTTAGATACATACCTACCGTTTAGAACCGTTTAAAAATGATTTTTGAAAAAAAAAAAGATTACTTTTTTAAAACAAAAATGATTTTTTATTTTATTTCTCTCCCATAAGTTGTTTGATAACTTTGCAAGAAAATAGTAGTTTGAAAAAAAGCTGGAAAAATCGTAAAATATATTTTTTATTAAAGTCATGGTTAAAATTTTAAGTTTATGGGTATTTGAATTTTAAATACATGTGTACGTTGTTAACGAAATCCCAAATCAACAGAATACAAAAATGTGGAATAAACGTATGTATTTTAAAAAATATAAAATAAAAACCTATTTTAGGAGTGTCATTTCGGTATGATTATTATTATAAATGTCGTATTCTTTATGATATTACAACAATATTAACAAATAGGTGTGGAGGTCAATCTGCACATCTCTACATTTTGGGAGGAGCTTCATTAACAGAGTTCGTGATCGATGTAGAAGACAAGGTCATACGGTTTTTAAGATTGGTTCAAATGTATGTTCGACCGCATTAGTTCCAATGCCATGAAATTTAAGACTTCTAAAGGGCTATGAAATGATTCGAAATTGATTAGCATCTCGTTCAGGTTGCTAGGGATCGAACCATAATGATTTTTTGCTACTACGAATTACGACATTGTTCAGTCGTTTACGCAAACTGACTAAGTGTAATTTGCCGAAAAAATAACATTTTAAGTCTTCGTCCCTTTAAGCACCTTCTTAGTCCTTAATAGTCTCATGTAAAAATCGACTTGCAATCGCTACATTAAATTAATTTTTTAAGAAAATGTTGGATTATGTAAAGGCTAGCGTCTCGGTTAAAATCAACTTCTCCAAGATTATTAGATTCGAAAATCCTGTCAAAAGGGTCTAAATGGACCTCGTGCTTCAAAAAATTTTGTCCTATTAGTGGCTTTAAAAATTTTGTTTGCGATGTCTATTTTTTGTATGTACATATGTATGTATTATATTTTGCGTAACCTAATTTTACCTATTTATATAGTTTTCTGAACTTGATAATTGTAATCAGGCAGACTTATAAAGTTTAAATCTGCTTTCTAAGATGCCGGTTCGAAATTTACTCAATAAAACAAAATGAAATTCGTAATGATCAACCTAGTTTATTTAAATTTCCGTTGTAATCAAACAAGCTTTTAAAGTTCATAGTTTGTTAACTAACCAATTACATACTTTTTTGTATTTTTTTAAGAAGCCTCATTTAAAATCGTTTAAATCAGAAATAGGATACCTTCATTCATTTCTTTTTTCATGTTGGCTTTTCCCGAAAAACAACTAATTCTTATCTTTCACATTTAAACTTACATACAAAGTGTTAACTATTTTCTAAAATATATAAAACAATATAAAAACTATTTTGAAATGTTAACCATCAATCTATAATGATACGAGTACCATTAATTTTTATCTACTAAATTGTTAAAAGCTTTTATAATACTGTCTGTCACCGGTTTTATAATAGATACGGGAGAAAAAATTTGCTCAAATCAACTGATGCCTTTTTTTTGGAATATTTAATGCATGTTTTTAAAATGCAAATAGCAAACACCACTGCTTTTTTCACAAATCACAAAGGGATTTCTAATTTTTTCTAGCAATAATTTCAATCTATGTTTTTCTACAAATCTCCATGTTAGAAAAGCTGGTAAGTTTTTCTTTATAACATTCTTTCTATGTTTTTTTTTATTTATAATTGGACAGACAACCATGAATTTTGTATTTGTGAATCATAGCTACTGAATATATTTAAAAAAGTCCATTTTTCATTAATATATAAATATTAAAGGTTCATACTATAGGTTTTGAACAATTTTTTGTAAAGAAAACGCAAATGAAAATCGGTAAAAACCATCATTTTATCAACAAAAGAAAGAACAAAAAATTTGTGCTTCGAAAATTTCATTTCTCAGAAAGAAGAGTTTAAAAAAAAGAGTCTAGGCTTTTATTATTTCAATGATGCACTACATGAAAAAGCAATTGTGATTAGGTTTTCATAAATCTAGCAAACACGAAAAAAAAAATTTATTTAAAAGTTTTCAGACTTTTGAATAATATTAATAACTATTTGTTAAAACAGTCCAGAGTCAAAGAATAGTATACTACTGCAAGTTACCTTTATTCACAATATGGTGGCATTCAGGTGATTTTGTTTCTTGCAAAAATGGTGCAAATTAATTAATAAAGAGGGCAAACTAAAACTAAGTATATGTAAAAATTTATTAAAAAATTTAGTTTGAGCACATGTCAAAAAGTTGATTTGGGCGCTAGAATTTTTCTAATATTCATATACATATGTACATATGTATGGATATACATAATAAATATGTATATACTTGTACTTATATCAGAAAATATATCAACAATTATGTTAATAAATCAACAAAACGGCAAATGAAAATAAAAATCTGGTTTACTTTTGCTATTTGGTTTTGGTTTGCAATCAAGACGAAATACTTAATATAATATAAGTTATGTACATGCACATACATACATTCATAAATGTATGTTAAAAAAACTCGGGATTTATTTTCAAGTTTTTGAATACTTTTTTTTTATTTTAAATTTTTTTTTTAATGTTTCCGCATCTCCAACAATGTACATAGTACACAAATACATTAGAGCATGGATGTCAAAAGTGCGGCCCGTGGGCCGCATGCGGCTATTTTCTTATTTTGGTGCGGCCCTCTAAAACGAATTGTTAAAATATTACAACTACAAATATGCAACCCAATTGGCTACTACAAATATGCAACCCAATATTTTAAGACTTGTTCAACAGAAGCAGTGTCACTCAGCTCCCAGTACTTCTAATAAAAAATAAATAAACGTTTATACACCTTAAAAATTGAATTAATTGTTTTATTTTGTGGCCCTTTTGTCATACAGAATATTGGAAATTGGCCCATAGTTTCAAAAGTCTTGAAATCCATGCATTAGAGGATTTTGTTTTTCTTGTAACCATTTCAACCCTTGCAACATAATCTAAAGGAAATTTTTTATTTATCAAAGTTATAATATAAATTAATTATAATATTTTAGTACATTCATTTGAATAACTCTAGTACAAAATTTATAAATATTTTTATATCTAACACACACTTGTACAAATTTTAATGTCCATTTCAAGATTTTACCAACACACTAAAAGTATGGCACATGGCTCGTCTAAATTGAATTCGTGTGAAATTCAAGTAAAAAAGAAAAATGTACAAACTCCGCCTTTTTCTGTTTTAATCAACAAACAGTTATATATCTAAAAAATATAAGGGTGTGCACTGTATTTTTTTAAGTGTTGGTGTTCAAACCTTAATAATAATATTATAAAAGATAATACAATTTAAAAATATGACAAAGTAAACTAAATCTTTTTATGTGGTTGTTATTTCTGTGCTCTATGAATATGAAATTGTTTTTTAGAATGTGTGCGCACGATTTTTATTTATTTATTATACAGATAAAAAGTAGTAGGCAAACTTATTTGAACATAATGAATGCTTTTTAATCTATTTTATATACGGTCATGCAACATTAGTACATAAATACTTCCATATATATATATATGTATACGTATATGTACTATATTACACTATGTTTATTTCCCCTAATGGGAAATCACCATTTTAACTCTTTTGTTTTAAATTTTAAATAATTATTTTTGGCGTATTTTTTTGTTTATTTGTTTGTTTTCTTATTACTCTTATGCCGGAATCGACATAAAACATTTTTGTTGACCCAACAATTTTGATGATTTTTCTATTTCGAATGTTTTTTTACATTTACTGACTTTGCTTTTTTTTTTTGAAATTTTTGATCAAAATCAAAGAAAAAAGTTTCATTAGAAGTTTATAAAATCAGTAGATCAATATACACTTCTACAAATATTTCATTATTTCTTTAAAAATAGTTATGTATTCAATCCGTTTGAAAATTGAACGACATAAACTCCATTCAAACATAAATCGAAGAAACTTCAAAATAAAAATACGATATAACAAGAACGGTATAACTTTGAAGAATCAGTTCTATTAATCACTAATAATATTTTGCACAAGATACTGCACAATACTTTTTGTCACTCAAGAGAGTTGTGGCAACAGATGAAGGTCCGTTGCAGATGTCGGAAACGTCTGAAGATCTTTATTTCGTCTAAAAATGGCAAAATAACAAATAAAATTGAATCTTACAAACTAACAAGTCTTTTACTTACATTTTAATTTTATGAAAGTTTTCTATATGTTCATACGCCACCTGACTTATAGATTGATATATTTTTACATTTTTGTCTACAAAACATATCTTACAGCATATTTTGCTTCGATAAACTTCTTTAGTTTGAATGTTTTTAAAATATCCATAATGTCGATGAATCGGATACTTAAGTTTCTTCGGTACGGGTAGATCTACGACAAAAACCAAAGATTAAAATTAAAATTTAAAAGATTTATCAATTATTTATCTTACTTCCAAATTCACAAATTGTATTAAATCAATTTTATTCATTTTTGAATATTTTTACTTGATTACTAACTTTTCCTTTAACGATTTTACATCAATTGCATTTCAAATTCAAAATATTATTAGTCATTAATAGAACTGATTCATCAAAGTTATACCGTTCTTGTTATATCGTATTTTTATTTTGAAGTTTCTTCGATTTATGTTTGAATGGAGTTTATGTCGTTCAATTTTCAAACGGATTGAATACATAACTATTTTTATAGAAATAATGAAGTACATTTTTGTAGAAGTGTATATAGATCAAATTTTTTAATTTTTAGCACTTTTCCCAAAAAAAAATTTGAAAAAAAGTGTTTATTAGTTTCATTCTGTCCGTCCCTCCACCCGTCAGTCCGTTTGTCTGTTCATAAAATTTCTACATTCTTGAAGACAGAAAGCTAAAATTTCATATGTACATATAGATCTTTAATAGAAACTTAGTTCCGTAGAAGAAAATTTTCATCTCCCTCCCCTCCGTTTCCCTCCCCTATAAAAGTTACATCCCTCCAAAACTTTAAAAGTGATGCTATTTTTTAACTATTTATTGCAGTGAAACTCTTAGCATTTTTCAAATTTTGTTAACATAGAAGGTTTTAGATATATTACAGTTTTTTTTTACCGCGGTGTAGCCTAATCAAATATTATAAAAGCAAAATGCCGCTAAAATTAACCGTTATCTTAAGCCCGGATTTTAATTTTCGACATCGTTTTTCGTTTTAACCGTAATTATAGGAGTCTGAAATTTAAGAAGGTTTTAGATATATTAGTGAAACTGTAAGCTTTTCCAATTTTATATAAATACAAAAGGTAAATTCCATTAAAAAATATAACTATTTTTCTTAACTCGGGCAATTAACCTTCAAATTCCAGCTTTATGTTAACGACTCTTTCAATTTTTTTGGTTTATTTCAAAGATTGAGTACATTGCTTATTCTAAAGGTATGCAATTTTTGAAATACAGGGTGATTCAGAGAGGTATACAACAACATATACCATTGGGTAGAGGGTCAAAAAAGGGTAAAACTTTTGTTCGGGAGTAGGTGTCAAATCTCAATGGTTTGCGAGATATAGGGATTTTAAAAAAATTTGGTAGAGTTTTTACTTTCTCTCATTATTTCACTTATAGCTCCTAATCTAAGAAAGATAGGGGCTTCGAACAAAGTTTTTTTAAAGAGCTTATTAAGACCTTTAAAACAATGACTTAAGTTTGTAAGTTTTGTACTTTCGGAAAGATAGGCGCTACAATTAAGAAAATTCTCATTTTTTTTCCATTTTTTTTTTTTGTTTTTTTACCCCCACATTCTTATAAGAAATTTTTCAAAACTTCGAATTTTTTGTGTTTCAATATTTGCCCTATTACTTAGGCTTTAATTTCAATGCAAAAATAATGAGAACAACGTTTATGGTTCCAGAGATATGATAAAAAAACCATTTGTATTGGAAAATTTCAAAAATTTTATTTAAAAATAAATTTGCAAAAACTTATTCTAATTTTTATTTTATTCTTATTGTTTTGTAATTATTTTTAACAACAATTAATTTATTATGTAAATTATTAAAAAAAAAACATTTATTTCAATAATTTAAAAAAAAAAACTTCAGGTACATAAATAGTTCAATAAATTCAATAATGCAAAATAATGTTAACATTATTTTAAAAAAAAAAGTACTATTGAAATAACCCTTTGAGTAAAAGCCAAGTTTAAATAAAACAATTGATTTGACATAATTTTATTTATATAGCATAAAACTTTGAATGTTTTCATTTTTTTTTCCAATCTGAAAACTGAATCAAAATTAATTGGATAAAACTTGAATTTAAACTTGAATTTTAATTGAAAATTTTTCGAACTCCAATATTTATTTCAACTAAAAATTAAACTAATAAAAGTCGATAATCCCATACGAATATTTTGTAAAAATTTTTGATTTTTATTTGGTGGTGGCCATTGGATGCAATTTTAGTACCGTCAAACACCGTAATTGACGCAAGCAAGATTTTTTTTAAAATTAGAAATTCTATATGCGTTTTTTTTTACAAAAAAGTTTTGTAAGAAATCTGTTCTTGATTTTGTGGAATTACAATTGCAAAGGTTGAAACTATTTCAAGAATCAGTTTTTATTTTTGCAACGATTATGTCCATTTTTTCAAAATGGTTCCGTTCCTTAAATTTCTTTTTGTTAATTTTGCATAATTTCAGCAATATCTGATTAAAACCCATTTCTATACTTATTTTTCTAAACATAATGTTTTAATCACATAGCATAACTACATATGTATATCTATATATATATCTATAAATATGTGTATATATGCATACACAATTATGTAATATTATATTCACATATTATATTTTTTTTATATATAATGATAATACCAATAATTTAATTAATTTCAGCGTATCTCTTGCATAGAATATAAAAGATTACGTATTCAAGTCGTATTTCCCACAAAAATTTTCACCCATTTTTTCTTTATTACTTTCATTAAAAATTTTTTCCTCTATATATAATATCTTTTATAAGCATTCGTAATTTAATTCGCTTTTATTACATTTTGTTATGAAGAAAAACTGGGTTAAACTAGAGTTATTCACATTTATATCATTTGTAAATATAGTTAGCCTTTTTTATACTTCAATATTTCCTTTTACTTTCTAAATATTCTCGAAATTTTGAATCAATTGCTACCTACTAGTTCTATTCCGAATGTTCCAGATTTAACTTAAACGACAAGATTAGCGTTTATTTCGATATAAAAAATTTTTTTTTGATGGAAGCCTCGCCTCTAATTCAACATCGCTTTAACAAATAAATTGAAATGTGAATGACAGTTTTTAATGTCAAATCCATTGAATTTGGTTGCGGACTATATAATGAATAGCAGAGACTGACGCTTAAAATTTCTAAATATAAATTGGAAATATGTTAGATGAGCTCTTAATTACATGTTTAGAACTTGAATAAGTTTTTCTTTGTAGTTCCAAACACGTACTTAATCAAAACATATTACCTGTATAGCAGAACAAGTCACAATTGGTACCGAACAGTATGTGATTGTTGATATTTCTTCACCAAATGCTGCATTCGAACTATAAGAATGTACCACCAAAAACAAAGGTTCGCAACCTCCTTTTCAGATGGAGGGCCATTTTCAAAATAAGTACAAATTTTTTATGCGACCCACACATTCAAATGCAACTTAAATAGTACGTTCATTTAAAATATAGAAAAATTTTTTTCATTGCACAAAGTTTCACCGTTTCACCAATAATTTTACAGTTTTTATTCAATTACATATGTATATGTATATATAAATATATACATATATAATATATAGTGCATTTAGTAGGCAAAAATAAAATAAAAAAATATGAAATATATGTACATACATGTAAACTATATTAAATACTAAGAAAAAAAGTTGATCTCCCATTAATCGACGCTTTCTGTTCTTGAACATTGTTCGAAAATTCATTTCATTTCGGTTGAAATATACCGAAATTCATTTGATACTGTCATGAATATGACAGTATCAAAACGATGAATTTATTCACTTATTAAATTTACCCAGCAAAATAAATTTCCGAATATGCTTCTTTTAGCGCATATTTTTGTTAATGGTCGCATTTGGGGACTCTTTTTTCTGTATTTCCTGACAAAATTTAAACATTAAGCACTTATAAAATTAGACAGGACGCAAAGAAAAAAATAAAAGTGAAATTGCAATTGAACATTGCATACAAAATAGTTAATCCACTTTTAATTCCAAACTTATCTTATAATTGTTTTGAATAACTAAAATATGTAATTTCGCTTATTTTAATAAAATTTTTATTTATTTTATGAGGAAAACTTTTTATGTTGTGGGTCTTTTAAAAAAAAAAGAAATAAAAGAAATGGAATTATAATAATAACTTTTGTTTTATTAAATTTTTTCAAAAATTTACTTTTTTAATACCATTTAGGAAAAAAATTATTAACATTTGCAATTTGGAAAATAAGAAAATGAGCACGTCGCACATTAAAGTATAATAGCAAAAAAAAAAAGAGAAACAATAAAAACAGCAAAATTGAAACAAATAAATTTTTGGTCATAAAAAACTTTCATCATTTGCATATGATCTTTCTAAATGTTAAAAATATTCTACACGCGCATTGACTAGCAATCCTTCGTAATAAAACATGATTTTTTGAGACTTGAGCGAAAATTACATTTAGTTTTGTATGAGTGGTGATTAAAGGGTTTATTTTGACTTTTTTTCAACAACTCTTGTATACATAGAAAAATTTTGAAGGAAACTAATTTTTAATAAGAATATTTACGATTGGCATTCGCATGTTGTGTCACTATTAAAAATTAATATCTTAGATGTACACACATTTATGCGACCTCAACGTATAAATTGGGCCTTTGCTTTTATCAATAATGGTAACAGAAATAACCATGGTAAACGCCTGACTAAGTAACTATATAAGGAATGTTACTATAAAATGACTGACAATAAAATGAAAGTGATGATGAAGTCATGAAATTGTTAAAAATTATTGCAATATTTTTAATAAAATGAAAGATATTTAATAAAAAAACCGTCAATATTAAATTAAAACTTATATACATATTATATAATTCGTGATTATTAAATTTTTTTACGGCTAATGTTAAGTTTTATAAGACTTTCCAAATTTGAATAATATAAAGTTTATCAGCGTTTAAAGTTCGGCAGTGGCAAGATTTATACAAATCAAGTACCAGCAAAAGTGAAGAGGAAAAAATAAAAGGAAATGGATAATATATTAAGAGTTGGCAATTTTGTTTTTCATCAACTTACATAAACACCAACTAACATATTTATAACACACAATATACTTCCTCCTCAGTATATTCTTTGCACATGTTCTGGTCCAAATTAATCATGTCAGTCTACACAAAATTAAAAAAAAAAAAATAATAAGAAAAATTTTAAAAAATTTTTTAGGGTAAAATTTTCAAAATGTTAGAGAATTTCAGTTGGATTTTGTTTTATATTCACATTTTAGTTGTTGTTTTTAAGGGATGTTTTGTAGAAATACTTACATATATTGTGTATATATTCGTACATACATGCATTGTTCAAAATAAAATTGATTTTTACAATTCTTTTTAGAAAATTTAATTTTTTTGTTTAAGCTTTAAAATTTTGTTGAAAAGTTCATTTTGTCTTCTATTAAACTTAAATTTTGTTGGTCTGATCAATAATGTTTATGCAGCCCGTACAAAATATCAGATGGGTCGAGGATATTTTCGGACCAACAGAAATTAATAATGCTTGTATTGTCGTCAATTTTCTCTTGAGTTATTTAGAAAAGTTGATCTTTCATTGAATTCATTTTAAAACGTATAATTCAAACCTATTATTTAGACATATTTAAAAAAATTAAAAAGTTTTCAATTCAAATACTCAAAGACAAAAATATTTAAATGCAGAGCTAAAATTTACCAACTATACGAATTATAATTTTAAAATGGTACAATTTCTGTTTAAAACAAAAATTTTTAATTTCGATTTCTAATTCTTCGATATCTAATTGTTTTTAAATCAAAAACGAAATATTTTCGAAGAGAATTAGGTTATTAAGGTGCAAACCACTTCATTTCGTAAAGCTTAAATCACACAATGCAAACTCTAGTCAACTTCCCATAAATATGTTTTAATAAATTGATTACTGTATTCCAATTACATCTCGATTAATTAAAAATTATTAAATATTCAAAAAACAAAAACTTTCAATTCAAAGCGATTAGCGAAATTTATTCTGTTATGTTAGGAAATTTGATGACGGGGTACATAAAACAGAGGAGGAGTACAGCAGTGCGGCGCACCAAATAGCAGAACAAATTCTTCGATCGACGTTCTAAGAAATTAACCTAGTTTTAATTTTAGGTTTTGAATGTGATATATATATAGGGATAGAACAAGCAGACATCATGCTAAGATAAATTATTGAATTTTGATAAAAAAAAAATTGTTCTTGCAACGTAATAGTTTTGGTACTTTACGTATTTATTAACAATTTTTAGCGTTGTTGTAGCATAGAAAGTAAACCTGTCCATTCTCCTCTACCTTTATGTCAGAGAAGTTAATTTTATATTCAATGCAATTCATTAATAATTTTTCTCTATCACATGCATGTTACATATTTTTTATTTATATATCAAATCATACACACTTACGAGTATAAAAAACGTCTAGTTATAATTTCTAGATCTATATACAATATTAAATGAAGTATCTTATAGAAAAATTAGAAAATTATTAAATTAAAACTTCTATACTATAAGAACTAATTGTTGTATATATTGTTGAAATAAATTCATCTTAAATTAATTTCTTTCTTGATCATAAATCTGGTAGCAATTTACACATCAATCGGATCTAATTTATTTCTGAAATTGGCCTATTTATCTTACTTTATTACATATTTAAGTATATATGTATATCCACAGATTAAATTTAATAAAATTCAAATTTAAATTTCCCTATACGCTTTTAAGATCTAAAGTAATCAAATAGCGAAAAGGATCGTAAATTACTATGATAAATATACAAACGTATATATATCAACCATAAGCAGATAGTAATAATACATATATATGCACATTAATATATACTTATTTTATATAGTTCACAATATTCAATAAATATTTTCTTTAATTTTATGGAAGCATGTCATGTCATCCATTGAATTGCGATAAATTTCAAAAGATAAACATCCCAAAAGTACAAAATATTCAAAAATTTCAATATATTCAAACAAACGAACAAATTTATATTGTATATATGTTTATATAATTTGTATGTATATACGCGTGTTATTCAATAAGAATGAATTGAAAATTTTAACGTAAAATATGTAATTTTACATTTAAAATTCCAAAAATAGGAAAAATTCGAAATCAAATTACTATGAGAATCATTTCATATCGCCAAATTTTTAATACACAAAAAAAATAATATGATTTAACTATTAAAACAGCATCTCTTTAAAATTACACCAAATCCATGGCACGAACGTAACAAAATAAAAAACACAGTGTGTACATACAATACGTACATATGTATGTATGTATTTAGGCGCTTTTGAATTTTAAATGAATAATAATAAAATATATTTGAGGGAACATAAATAGGAAGAAAATCTATTAGAATTCTTTCAGTAATAAAAAAAAACATGTACATTTTAAAGAATTTCTTCTAAAATAAACAGAATCAGGCACGAACGGTAAATAAAGGAACAATAATACTCCCTCGAGAGAAGAAAGTCAAGGCTTGAAGGTCGTCATCATTGCCATCGTCATCGTCAATAAAAATAAAATGCTTAAAATATAAAATTTATTTAGTCAAATTCCATTCGTGTTTACTGTAAAAGATAACCCTCCACACTAAGTGAACCCAATCGCACTTTGCTCTGTTTTTTATTCGAATACGTAACACAAAGAGAGAAAAAATAAATAAAACACAAAATTAATTTCTTGCGTCTACTTTAAAAACAAAAATTAAAATGAATTTTTATTATAACGGAAAGTACCAAACAAATATACGGTTATGTATTATTGTTTGTTGTAAAGTTAACATTATATACATACATACACAAATGTCCTCATTCCATTTAAGGTACATTACAAAGCACGGCAGCGCACGAATTAAAGTGTGCCTTCTTAATACACTTTTAACAAAAGCAAAAAATTAAGCTTGTTGAAAAATATTTAAAGAATTGAAACAGTATGGAACTTTAAAAATAGAAATGTAAAAATTTCAAATGGTATTTTGATAGATTTATGGGTAATTTGTGGTCAAAAAGAATAAAAATAAAATTAAATAAAATTAATTCAAATTTTAAATAGCGTGCACACTTTCCAATAAGTTTTCATATATAAGATCTTTTTGTTTTTTACTTTCTAAATAATTTTATATTGCTGCATAGAGGTATGAAGACGAAACATTTATGTTTATTGCTACTTAATAATTAAATGACAATAAAATTATATGGGGCTTCTAAGGTTATTGAAGTGGTTTTTTATGTTCGTATTATCTATGTGCATTTATCTATATGTATGTATATAAAATAAAATATTGTAAGTATATATACATATATTTATGCACATATGTGATAAAAACGCACAAAATCTTAAAACAGTAAATTACTAAAAGTTAATGTAGGGAGGGAAAACTTATAATATGAGCTTGCGACTTTTAAATTAAAGATGAGTTTAACTTTTCAGGAACTTAAGTACATAACTGGTCATATTAAAGATATAACAAATAAAATTGACAATAATTACTATAAGAATTTGAGCTTGTCCATAATACTTCATCTATATTTCCCAACCATTTACTTTCATTTAGCTTGATTTTTGTGTGTTTAGAATGAGCGTTATTATTATTGCAACCCAAAACAAGGCAAATTTTGTTTTGTTATGCAAAACTCGCGAGCCAACTTTGTTTGTTCAAAGTTCCTTAAATCCACACTTATATAACGTTGAAGCGTATCCCATTCTCAACTCTACTCAACATGTAAAATACCATATAGTTCTAAGGTACAGTACCGCTAAGTTTATATTAAATTCTTGAAATTTAATTTTGTAGGTTAATTTGTTACACTAAATATAGGTATGCTTATACAAAACGGCGTTCAATTTAAAATTATAAACTTTCAATGTCCGCAAGATCAACATGGTCTATACTATTGAAATTTTTGCAATTGATTCAAGGCACATTATATTATGCTTATAGCATTTTAAGTTTTAAAAGCATTTTTTAAGTAAATAAGTTTCTGTTATTGAAATTAAAATCTTCAATCACGAATCTAATGAATTTCTTGACTTCAACCACATATCGACGAATGATTTCAATCGTTGGACATCAAAAATTAAACCTCGAAATGGCATAACACAGAATTTTAAGTCGACAGTCATTCGCTTAAAATTTAGGTGAATTCATTGTAAGCAAAAAACTTGTATTCGCCAAAAACGTCATTCGCTTCGGTGATCAGGATAAAAATAAATAGGATTAAAATATAAATAGAGGAAACATGGTTTTCTATATAAAAAAAAAATTAACTGAGAAAATTTTTCGCTTCCGTTTTTATTACTTCCTTAAAAGGACTCAAGTTTCATATTTTCTTTTTGTTTTTAAAATTGATTTCTGTACTGTTCAGATGGAAGATTCATTTCTAAATATGACCTGGTGATCATAAACAAGAAGTAAAAAATCGACTTTGCAAAAAACTTACACGATGTCGTATATCAAGTCTACTGGCAACTTGTTTATTGTTTTTTTTAGTCCTTTTGTTTTTGAATTCAATAAAGGCTTTCCAAAACAAAAAAGGAAAAATTTAGCATATAAGAGGGATAAAAATTTTTGAGGAACTCCTGTTTGCGAAAAAAAACGTATTAAAAAACGATAAATTTATGTGTTTGAACCATATATTAAAACCGTATTTAAACTGCAAATTGTTGAACACCTTGACGACAGGTTGTCGCAAAAAAAAACCTTATTTTTCCTTGTTTACATGTACATAATATTTACACTTACATATACGATTATATATGTATGTATGTATGTACTTTAAATGGCAAGGAAAGTATTAAAAAACCATAAGGAAAAGTTGCATGTGTTATGAGGAGAAAAAATTTGTTTGTTTTTCTTTTCTCTTGTTGATTGTCAATAAATTAATTTTGACGGTCTCTTCGAAATAAGGGTTGAAACAATATTTCTTTGTAAAAACTTTTTTTTTAAGCGGAAATTTGTACTTATAGAACCTCATGAATTTTTTAGGCGACTTAGTCTTTTTTTATTATCAAAAAAAAAAGACAACAGGAGTCTCTCTAATAAATTATATACATATATATGCTTAAACATATATACAGAGTTAAATAGTTATTATGTAACAAAAATAGCAAGTATTATTAAAATAAGTTGACCTATCGGGCATTGACTTTAACAAAATTCTCGAACGCCTTGAGATTTTATTCTTGATACCATACGGGATTATATTAAATTTTTCTTCATTTCTCGAATAAATATTTGTAGATCTCACAGAGACTTTTCCGACAATACTCCGTTGAAAATACATTTGATGACTTTCAATTTTAATATAATTAGGCTTTTAAGGCCCGAAAAGTTTGGCATAATTTTCGAACGGGCTAGCTTTTCAAAAAATTTTTTTCTCTAAAAAGCATCTCAGGATTATTTGTCTTCGCAGAGGTTCATGATGATCAAATGTTGATGGTTTACTGTAAAGGAAGGAGTCAAGCAAAATTTTGGTTTTATTTTTTATATACATATACATATGTATGTGTATGTACGTAGATTTGTTGGAACGTATCAAATTGATGAGTAAGGGTCTGAAAGGATTTAGAAATGCTTTGAAATTATGTAATTTTTCTAGTTCTATATATAAAAATATTAAACAATAATTAAAATAAAAATTGAAAAAGTTTTTATTTTTTGAATTTAAGTGAATTTGTAGTTATGCTGACAATTTAAATATATATTTTGTTGTTTTGGAGTAAATATGGTTTTTCAAATTATAAAATATAACAGATAAATAATGCATTTATAAAGGCTTTTTCTCTTTTTCAATAATATTGTACATTTACCGGTGTATATGCAGGGTGTTTCACATATGGTTGGTAATAATTTGTGTGATTATTCTTTGATCAATTTCCAGGAAAAAATCGTATAGGTTGGAAGCGGTACAGGTATACTTTTCGAGCTACAGCCTGTTGAAAAAAATCGGTCCTAACTACCCATAAAATTTTTTACTGTAAATTGATCAAAGAATCATCCCGGATATTATTAGCAACCATATTCGAAACACCCTGTATATACACATGTTAATGTACAATTGAAAAAGAGTGCCTTTCAGTCTTATTGAATACAGTAATAATTGCTAATATCAAGAGAAACCTTGTGATGCGTTTTTTTTCTAATTTATTTAAAATTAGAAACCGTTGTGTAGAAAATCCATTATTTTTCTATTCGTTTGTAACATTTGTATATTTTTTTTTTTGGAAAAAACTTGTTCCTATATTTATTTTTTGAAAGTAAAATAAAAACAAAGTTATGTTATTTACATGTTATAAAGACTATAGTGAAGGTCACTTCAAGCCCATGATCTTGCCCAACAAAATAATTTAAAAAATGCTACTGGTTTTCCCCCTTCATTAATTATATTCTCAGCAGTTTTGATTGAACATCATTTATAAAAGAGTTTACAAATAGAATGTGTCTACAAAAATGAAAAATATGAATATTCTAAAATAATTGACATCGTTAATCACGTTTTATGTACAGGTAACGTATGTATGTACTCGTATGTATAGGTAAAAATATGATTAACTTATGATATTATAATTTTTGTTATATTAAGATTTTTTCAATTTAACAGGGCTTCTTGAAATATTTTTTTTTATCACTTTATAAACCAGGGGCTTCCAAACTATTCAGCTTTAGGACCACACTGTTTATTTGCTGTAATATTGCAGGTGACATTATCTATTATTATCTATTATTTTTATAGACCAATCCTTACTGATGAATGTGAACGCTTAACAAGCAATCACTTTAAATTGATGGGCAGTTTTGAACATCAACAAAAACTTAAAACGCATAGGGTTACGTGGCATTAATTTTCAATAAATTTCGAAATTCAACTTGCAACGTTTTCCAAGAATTTCAGAGATACATTCAGTGTTCTTTTTCTCTTGCTCAAGGGTATGTCATTCAATCGTATTATAGGTATTTTTAATTAACTTTAATTCCGCATTAACCCGTTAGAGGAATGCCGTTCAATTATTTAATATTGTTATGCCAAAATTTGTTGTTAACCTGTGGTAATTCGGATTAATTGTAGTTTGAAGACCTCTGCTGGAGCCGATTAACCAACCTGAATAAAACAATTTAATTTCCCGTTAAGTAAGCACAGATGACAGCTAGATAATTTTATTAATATCCATTGTGTATATAGGGAAACTAAAAATGAAATATCGTTGTAACATAATTTTGTAATATTTTTTTTAGCGCCGACCCTTACTAAACAAATCTGGAGAGAAATCAAAATGTTAAACCAAGATGACCTATTAAAATTAAAGTAGATATACATATAAAGTATCTCAATAAAATTATTTTTAAAGAAATTTTGTATACAGGTGGGTTGTAACAATGTCAAAAAGAAAACAGGCGAAGTCGAATTGAACCTATATTGGAACAAAATAATATTTTTAACTTTACACTTTATTTATGACGTGTTGGTGGCGTGTCGAGACGCAAAAATATTAAGATTAATATGATATTAAAATTTTAATTCAAAAAACATTGGAAATTACACTTTTGGGACCTATGTTAAGTAAATAGAAGTAATTTTTTTTTATTTTTATTATTAGTTTTTTATATAGTCATTACTCTTGGTGTAAATTAAATTGGTGCAAAAAATATGTTTAAATTTCTTAAATCTTGTAATAAATAAACAATTTTTTGCATGAAAGGAAAACATAAGTTACGTGTAGAATTTGTGCTGGAATGATTAAAATGATGACTGTTGAAAAATTTAAAAATGAAATGTAATACTTACCCATAAGTAAAATATTGATAATGTAAGGGAAAAAATATTGGAACTATGAAAGTAAAGTGTTTTTTTCACTCAACTGTGCTGTTAAATCCGTCAATATTGCTTCAAATTAATGGTGTGTTACTCCTACTTAAGCCTACATTGGAGGTTCACCAATCACCGAATTATCCTTAAAGGTACTATTTTTTATTATATGATTGATTAAAATGAATTTTTAAATTCTTGGATAGCTTAAGTAGTTTAACTGTATATGCTTTGTCAAGAATCTGTAATGCTTGAAGTCGGAGTGTAATTTAAAAATGTTCTTGTTAGACCTCTATGTAAAAATCATAAGTTGAATTTTTAATAAACTTTTTTTGTAAGTAACTCCATTTTGCCATTTTTTGATTTTACATCATATTGTCGGACTTGAATGCTTATTATGAATTTATTTATATGCATATAGGCAAATCACTGAAATAATTTATTGTTGGTTTTCTTCCATTAGTTGCTTAAACTTTTTCTCCATATATTGTTTACTTCCGAAATTTTCCCACTCCCTTAAATCGTGAATCTCAAGCAAGATTGCCAAATTTTTCTTTTATTTTAAATTGGAAGTTTGTAGATGATCCTTGATTCGTAATAGCATAGTTTATTTTTTTCTAGTCTTTTAGTCTTTTTTTCGTTTCTAAAATCTTATTAATATTTGATAATAAATTATTATTAATATTAATTTTTAAAATGACAGTAAACACAAATATAAAAAATATTGAAGAAAATATAATTTTAAAATTTTTATTTTTTGCCACTTTCATTCCTTTTTCTTTTAAAATAGAAAGTAGTTTGCAAAGAAAGGCGACTGCTGTAAACTCAACTTCATTTGGGTTATTTTAGATTTTATTGTGTTGAAATTGCGTTAAATTGTTGAATTTCTGGTCCAGATATTTTTTTTCATGAAAATAGATTGAAGATGTGGAGTATTTATTATTTGGAAATATTTCCTTGGAACTTTTGTTACACAGCACTTATTTATAAGCATATTTAAATGCACTATAAAACAAATTTTTCAAAAGTATAATTTTTATTTACACACATTTATTTTTCAGGTTCCCCACTTGTTCTATAATCTATACTGTTAAAAAGCATAATTTTTCTTATGAGGAACATGAAAATAAGTGAAATGGGAAAAAGTTTACTTTTTTTGATCAATGATCATAGATTAATTTAAGATGATAATTTAAAATGATAGAAAATCTTGGCTATGGTATACCGTTGTATGTTCTCATGTATAAATTAGAATCTCATTAATAATTTTTTTTTCTAATTTTTATTATTTTTTTTTACAAATAATATTATGTCTGAAATCTTTTTATTTTATGGATCATAAATTTACTTTAAATAAACCTTAAAATAATATTAAAATTATGCTTCGTATAATATTTTATATTCATATGGTATAAGTGTCTCTTCTCAAAGATGCTGCACATCTTACGTATATCTAAATAGAATGTTTAATTGTGTGTTGTGATATTTATATGGGATAAATTTGTCAATGACAATGCAATGACAACCGAGTAACATCATGTTTTTATATTCATTTAATATTTTTAAGATTTGTGGTAAATCATATTACTTTTATTCTGAGCAAGGTACCCGTTTTGAAAGGTGAGAGAATTTAATGAGATTAATTCAAAAATATTATATATGTATAGTTATATATGTATGTACACGATTTGACATGGTCTTATATTAGGGGTTGGGTTGAACGGGAGAACAATTCGCAATAACAAATATTTTTCGTTGCAATAAGCCTTTACTTTAGTCTAAATATCTGGTAGTTTCTAGTAAATCTATTAAAATTTTAATGATTATTGAGAAAATTTAAAGACTAACTAAAAACTTGTTTGCGGAATTCATGTTAATACTGATATTTTACTTATGATATTCTATTTATAGTTTTAAATTTAAACAAATTTTTGAAATTATTCAAATTTTTTTTTTTATTTAATTCGGCTTCATCAAAATTATCCGAATTAATATAAAACATGTATGCGATCTGTCTGAAATAAGAGAGTTTTTAAAACCTTCAAATTTATAAAGGTTTATTGTGCACACTGCCTTATATAAAAGTATTATACTACTTTTTGAGCTAAAATGAGAGAAAATGATGACGTTTTAAATTTCTTAATGTTTAAAGATTTTTCAAATTTTGAAAAGAAAATTTTGGATTTTTAAAAACTTTTCAAATTTCAAAGCTGTCAAAACATATGTTTTTCTTGGTTACGTCAGAAGGTTTTATTTTTCAAAAACATTTTTATGGTCATCAAAATTTTTTTTTCCAAAACTTTAAATTAAAAATAAAATAAAATAAAAAATTTTTCACATAATTTTTTATAAATTTATTAAATCGTTAAAGTACCATATTTGTAGATCCCCAACTAGCATTAAATCTTCCAGAAGGGTTGTCCACTGCTTCAGCCCAAATAAAATTGGGAAATCAATATGGATAGAATCTTCTGTGAGGCAAGTTTTGTCGACCTACGAGGGACAAGCTCCTCAAATTAGTAAAACTACTTAATTGAAAAGTAAAAACAAAAATTGTGGGAGATAATTAGGAAAAAATTATTTGAAAATAGGTAAGCTTTGAAATATAAATGGAAATTCAGTAGTATTTTATTATGTACATAAATTTTGTAAGTCATCAATTGCGCTAAATCGAACAACAGTTCAGAGTGTGGGAGCGGAAATATAAAAAGGCCAAAATCCGCGATAGGAAAACGGGAAATAATAAAATAAATTGTCCTTATAAGGTATTATATAATTAAGTTTCTTATGTAAAATAAAAAAATTAATTTGTTTTTTTAGGGAACTCGATAATATTCTTAGGGATAAGCCAAACACATTTTCTGTTTGTCTTGAATTTGAAAAATAGTTTATATGTATTGTGAAAGGTAGGTGGCATAGTTGGCATTTTGCTAAGTTTTTATTGTAGGAAGCAAAATGTCATCTGTGGCTTTTTTTTATACGCAAAGTATAAAGTTTTTACTTCAAATTTTGAAATTATGTTTTTAAGCAAAATTGCAAAGAGCTATATACTTTGAACTTTTTTTGCTCTTCTCTTGATTTACCTTTTGGCACTATGAGCAAACAAACATTGAGCCAATGATCACGGGGCAATCCTTGGATAAAATATTCAAGTTTAATGTACATTTATAATTAATGTAATTATTATTGATTAAATTTTTATTTATTTATCAATAATATATTAGATAATTCTTGTAAAACCGTGTTATACAAAAATGTGGTTTAATCTGAAATTTAACATTTTTTTTGAAATAACAGTTAAGTAAAACGAATAAATATAAATATAAAAATACAAAAATTTTCTTAACCTTTGTTTGTATTTTAAAAGAAATCATATAATTCTAAATGAGTATCTTTTGAAGTTTGACAAGAAATAAAATTCAAGGCGTGTTAGTTATCACATAATTTGGGTAGAATCCTAATTAGATTTAAAATGTAAATTTTATCTTATACTTTTTCCGTTTTAAAGCAATAAATCACATTTCTTTGATCTAAATGTAATAAGAAATGATTAAATACATATTTATATATGTACCTCATAATATACAATAAGCACCTATGAATGTCAATATAGTTTGACATTTCATTTCCACTGACATTTTTTAAACAACATAAATTTAAGGAAATGGAATATTCATAATTAGTAAGGATAGTGCACAACCGGAAATGGTTTTCTTAAACACGTAATTAAGAGATTTTTTGTCACACAGAAAAAATAGACCTTCACATCTGCTTGCTTAAATATAAATGTTCTACTTTCTTTATTGTTAGAAATGTTTTTGAAAATTTGATCGCTGCTAAAAAATTTAACCATATAATGTGATTTTTCAAATAATTTGTAATTTTTTATAAGGATATTTCCAAGTTTTCAGAAATTTAGAATTAAAAGTATACAGAGTATTAGTACAGTGCTTTGTTAAAGGTGTTTAACGAATGCAAGTTTTCCAAAAGAATCAGTTACTAAATGTATGCATTAAGTAATCGAGAAAGAGCGTTTACCAAAATCCAAATACTAAATTAATCAAGTTGACATCAGATCTGCTCTTTTGCAGACGCCGAAATTTTCGATTCATATTATGGCCTCAATTATAACCCCAATACCTTTCATAAGAAATTCTTTAAATAAGACTGTAAAGTACAAAATAATCTTTTATAAAATTTTTTTAATTTTACTTAACAATACATTCTTTTTATTTTAAAAATCGGTAGAACTTTTTGAAATTGTTTATTAACATTATTTTTGATGTTATCTGTATTAAATTTCAAAATATTTATTCTTACGTACACGGATCGTAGATCAAAGAAAATTATAGACTATACTTGTATAACGTACATTCACTCTCAGGCAAATTTAGTTTTTCAAAATTTTGTGGTTAATATACAATATTTTTCTTGTTTATTATTTGTTCGTATATTCATAAACAGCTCCCATACATACATTAAATGTTTAATATAGGCATGTATAAATCTAGTAATTGGTACGGCTTTACAAATACATTTATATGTACATACATATATAGTTAAAATGTTATATTTACTGCCATTTTTTTTATGAAGACAATTCAATATTCGTTTAGAAACAAGTAACTATACCACTGTTTATGTCTATAAAATGTTTTTGGCATATTTCTAAAAAACTTTGCAAAAAGTCTATTTATTACTTTAACTCTGCCTACATTATAGTGTCTGTCTGTCTTTGACAATTTTTGACAAATTATCGTGTCGAACGAAAAACAATTTGTGACCTCTGTAAAAGGAGAAACGTAAAAAATAATCTTCTTTCATTAACTGGAATGCGATCAAATCTGTAACTCTTACACCAAACTCATCCATATTATTCCATGAAATTTGAAAAATGTAAATTTTCGATTCCCTTTTTTTTCGTTGATCGCACTCCCATATCGTACGTTCATCATACTCCCATAATAATGACAAATTACCGGTATGACAATATTATTGCTCCAATATTTTTGCTATAAATATATATATATATACGTATATTTACGTAAATTGTGTTCACTACTTAAATCTAGAACTATATAAATTAAAGCTTCAAACTTGAATTATTGATAGGAAATGTAGAATTTTACAAACCCAAACCTAAGGTTTGCAATTGTTTATATGCATAATAGCATATAACATGCATATACAAAATATATTATGCATATATTGAGTATTCCAATGCAAATTGTGCTTGTTTAGTAACTGTATCTTATGCCCTATTAACTGTTATATAGACTATCTACACACATATATATGTACACTTATATTATTGCAATACATTAATTTGAATACTTTTTGGATATAAAATGAGTGAAATTAATTTTATTTCCTATTTGCTCATAAAATTGGTATACCCAATCTTTATCGTACTAGAAAAAAATCTGAAATAGAAAGATTTTTCTTCGGAGTGTCATTGAATAACTACGAAATAAAAAGCTTGTTTTCATCTTAAAATTTTCCTCAAAGTTTTTATTTGAAACCAATTTGAAACATTAGTTTCTAACTAGCTAAATGAATTTCTTGATGTTCCTTAGACGACTTAATTTTTATTTATTTAAAATCTTTTTATTTTTTTTTATTTTTGTTTTCATGCAACTGTTTTTTTCTTGTCTTTAATAAGGGACTGACTTTTTTATACTTAAATTTTAGGACAAAAAAATTTTTTTTGATTTTAAAAGGGAAAATTATAAGATGAAAAAGAAAAATCATGAGAAAATTTTACATCTCTATAAATTTGGAATCTTATTTACATACAGCAAAATGATTAATGATCGTCGACCCGCCTTTAGTGCCACCAAGAAATACACATGTTCAAGTCATGTACTTTAATCATAAAACCAAATAATATTTAAAAACTCGTTTCTGTAAATTGAATTTCAAATTTTTTTAAGGATCGTTCGGGACAAAAAAAAATCTTGTTTTTTTATAAAATTTTGAGTTGTCTTTAAAGATTATGAGCCTTTAAATGGTTTACGTATGCTGATTTGATTTAGTCATTTAATTTTTTTGCTTTTATCCTTCTGTTTTGACTGTATTAAAAACATTTCCGAGATGATTTGTATAATTGAATTTGCAAAATAATTTTTTTTTTTATCGTTTTAGACTTCGGTTTTTGTCTTTGGAAAGTGAAACGTATTTTATTTTAATTGTAGAACACATATTTTTTGTAATTGATTAGGGCAACTGGAAATAAGTACATATACAAAAAATTTTAAGGATCGATTTTTAGTGTAACTTTGTAAAATGGTAACTTGTCGTGATTTAAGTTTTGATTTAGATTTTGGCAGTTTTACATTGCTCTGAGTGTTAAATTCCGCAGCATTTCTTTTTTTTTTGGGAAACAACATCCCCACATTTCTTATGAAGGCTTTTCCAAGTTCATATTTGTAAGGTGTTTTTTAGGGACGACAGTGCTTTCAAAAAATGCCCGTGAATATTGTTTAATGATTGCTCTAATCATTTTAAGACACTTATTTTCAGTACGGCAGCAAAATCCTCTTCCTGCCATTTTGTTGGATGAATAATTTTTTTTTAACGTTCATATATAACGAAATCTTACATTTGAATCAAATTTAGGTTATACATAAAAAGCCTGTTGAGCTTTCCTGAAGCAGATTCACCACAGTACTCCACGTGATCACGTTATCGTTATTTCATCCTTTTGGATTATCTACTTCTGAAGGACGCTCTCAACTCAAATGCCTTCGCATTTCGCGATTGGCAGATTTTTACTCATTCCTGCGCTATACGCGGTAGTGCCTTACTACATTGGATGCCTCATAAATGTGGTTCTCAAATCCCACCTGTTTCTTAGAAACTATGTAAAAATTTTCTAATTCCTTTTTAACCCCCTGGTATTTTTTTAATTTTCAATAGCCGCACAAATCACTTTTATATCTGACTCCTAGAAGATTCGGTTCTCGTATCTGTTTTAAATTAATGGCAATTTTCTGTCATTAAAAAGCTGTATTTGTTTTCACAAAAATTATATTCGCTAATACAAAAGTTTGATTTAAAAATCAGTTGCTACAAATTTTTTTAAAAGCCAAAACAATTTTTATAGAATAAAAGTTAAAAAATATTACATAAATATTTTGTTTTTGTTACTTTGTATTTATGAATTTGTTTTATAATTTTTTGAAAGTTGATAAATTTTTCATTAAATTTTAAAAATTCCAGTCACATAAATCAACACCAATTTCAGCCAGCGAGACGCTTTTCCTGATTTTTTTTTTCAACTCTATGTTGTGTGTTGGGGTTTTTTTTTTTCCTTAATATGGTTTCATTTGTTACTTATTTTTTTTTTTTTGTTTTTCAATATGTAAATAAACATGAGACAAGTAAACTTACATATATATATATATCTGTGTATATGTAATGTGTATGTTTGCATATCATATTATGATAAATTAATGTTATGCTATTACGGATCACTAATAATTCAAGTTCGTTCACATGGCACCTCATCTGGTCAATTAAATGTGTGTTTTACAAGTGGTATTAAAAAGTGATTTAGCTGAATGTTTCTTGAAGAAGAAGAAGAAAAAACAACGGTATACCCGAAATAGCAGATTTTTGAAAAAAAAAAAGAAAAAATTGTACACACATAAAAAGATTCTGTTTGTACAAAGTGTATCATACCATGTCTACATACAAACAAATTTGAATGTAAAATAAGTGTGTGTTCTTTATGTGGTACATATAGGTATTTATACCTATGTTTGTATATAATATGTGAAAATAATTCTTTTTTTTTTTATTAATTTTTTAAATTTACGTTCATGTTTTATTCAAATGTTTCCACGGATGGATGAATGGTGAAATTTTTAACAATGTTTTCTTCTTTTCTTCATTCGTTTTACAATAATGAAATCTAGTCGGTGGAAGATATACATACATACATATATGTTAGTATTTCGTATATAAAACTATATATTTTTCATTGGACTGGCGACTTGGGAGTCATTATTTGGATATACAAAAATATGTGCGAGAAACGCAAAAACCTTGCTTTTAATATTATTATCATATCGTTTTTAAAATTTTTACAACATCATCAACATTCCATAAAGAAATTTAGCGCCATTTAATATTCCTTTCAATTTGTAAAGTAAAATAATATTAAGATAAAGGAATTGAAGAACAGCAAAAAGAAAACAGAAAAAAAAAACAACAAAAAATAAAATAAATTAAACAAGCGAAGAAGATAAATACATTTTATTTAATACCAAAAGTCATTAATCTGGGGATTAAATTTGTATTATACGAGCTCAAAATGACTTAAGCAAGTTGATTCGTTTCTTTTTGAGCTGGTAGTAAGTTTTTGAATGTAATGCATTTGTGTATAAATTGTGTTATACACGAGTAAATTTGTGTACACTATAGTCATATTTTTTATATGAACTATTATACTTATGTGCATAGTTAAATATCAAGGGTTAACTATTTGTTTTCTATTAAAGGATATAAATCCATCATTTGGTATAATTGAATGAACTCTTATCTACTACTCTTTTATGGGCTAGTGAATGTACACATAGTATTATAGAAACTTATAAGAAAAACAAGCATTGTGTTTTCATGGAGATTCGAACAATTCTGCAGAATCTAAAATTTTGCAGTACATTATAGATTTATGGATCATTAAAATATGACAATCTTAACTACTCCGCAGTAGTTTATAAACAGATCGAATTTTTATTTGGAAGTCCTTTTGCTCATATGTAGGAATAAAGACTTTAAATGTAAATATTATGAATTTGACGTTTGACTTCAAAAGGCTAGTGTATTTTACAAACCAGTAAGTTTGTTCAATTGAGTTTAGGCTTGAGTTCTTAATAGGTTTTATAGTTCGAGATGTCATACACCTGGAATGTTAAACGTTTAGTGTGTTTTATGTGCTTAAATGGAACGAAAAAGTACAGCACAATATTATAATATTATAATAGAAGTCAGCCAGACTTAAAACTTATTTAAGAGCGTTTCATAACAAAATTATGAAAGGAAAAAAAATTAATTTTGTGATAAATGATGTTAAAAATATTCTGGACAAGTACAAATTCAATTGATTCGATATTTGTTTAAAGATATTTTTGAATAGTTTTCTTATCATGATAATATTAAACTCTTATTCGTGTATACATCAATTGGAAAATAATCGTTTGGTAAATTTTTTCATTATTATTTAAAAACTGATGATCAAGATGAACATAATAGATGAAGATCAGCACGAACCATATTAAGAAGCAACAAAAGATGACGGGAATTTGTGAAATTAATTAATATAAAATCATTTAAATTATGTTTGTTTATGTATACATACATATTAACATTTAATTGGGATACATACATATAAAATTGATGGATTCATTTAAAAATTGAAATATTACCCATTAAACGTTTGGTTATAAAATAAGTCAAGTAAGTAAAGGCACATTATAAATCATGGAACCCTGATGAGTTCTCATGACGCGAATTTGATTTAAAGAAGTTAAAAACTTGCTACTAAGTATGAAGACTTAATGAAAATCATTATTTGATAATCGAAAATAATTTTAAGGAATAAAGATTATGTGTGCCACTATTGTATTTCTTTACAATGAATATGTTCAAAAAAATTTCAAATCATGTTATATGGGCTTCACATAATATGCATATGTATATTTATGTAAATAAAGATATTCGCATTCATAGATATTAGAAATTTGTGAAAGGTATGTAAAAATAAATGAGAAGGCACTACATATTTAAAATATCATAAGTTATTAATTTTACGTGAAAGCAAAAGACACTAATTAATTTTGTATGTTTACCAACAAGTAATATCAATATTGCTATCAGCATTATGCATATTTAGTGGTGTTTAAGCATAATTTTTGAGTCTCCAATGAATAGACACTTTTGCTTGCAAATGAGAAATTTTTCTCATGTTAAAGTTCTTTCAAATGTATTGCGAGACATCAAGTATATACGGGTATTTAAGCGGGTTGGTTTTGCTGACGGCAAGTATATATTTGTTATACTCAGGGAGCATATTTTTGTTTTTCGACCTCCTTTTCTACTTATGAGAACTCAAATTTGGTCTTTCTAAAAAACGTTTCAGTTTTTCTATGTTCTCTCGGTGAACTCAATATCCAGTAACTGTGACCTGAAATATCACAAAAGTTAATTATTTAGTCATAATTATACATAACTAAACTCAGACATGTTTTTGGTTAAAGCGATTCAGTTGAGAAATGTTATGATGTTACATCACCTTCCTTTTTGTATACAATACGGCCGCTAAAAAAATAAAAACTTTAAAGGTTAGGAAATTCGTTATATGTTTCTTTAAAAAAAACATATACAAGCATCATATGGAAAACAAGATAATACGTCTTTTCGGAAGAATCGGGGGTCTGCAACTGAACATTAACTACGTACCTATATTTAAAATTTTGCGCTAATAAAATGATAAGCAAATTTTTGTTTTACAGGGCTTTAAAACCAAATCTCACTAGGGCCAAATTTTAGATTTTTCACAAATAGTCAACGAAATATCCTGGAATTTGTATGAGCCCCGTCTACCAATCGGGAAAGCGAACCTCTACTTTGAAACAAGTTTACATTTTTGAAGATAGATTGCTTGAACTAGAAAACTTACTCAAAAATTGAAATAAATATTTAAAGGACATTTTACAATCTTGTGCAATCCAAATAAGAATAAATTAATAGGGATTTGTCAATTGTCAATGTGATTTGTCAATGTGTTGACCACGTCAAATTTTTTTGTATATGTTTTTTATGCACGGTTATATATATTTTTTATTTTTAAAATTTTAATCAATTTATTATTTAATGCTTTAATATTTACTAAATTAAAAGTGCGCAGGCACTATTTTTTTTACTTTCTTTTGCGTTCTTCTACTTTTATAGTGTTCTATAAATTTAATATTGTGTTATCGATGTTCCGTGATGGAGTAGTTTATAATAACATTTGTGTGTTCTGATCCCAAACGCATATTTTTTATTGAATTTGGTTTGAGTCATATTCTTAATGATTAAATTTCGTGCCAATGTCTTAATGTTAACAAAGATAACTCTATTTATTTTAAGTAAAACTTGAATTAAATGTAATCATATTTAAATATTCAATAAGAAGAAAGAGATTCGTATAATCTTTAGAAAAGTATATTTAAAACACACGTATGTTTTTGGATACGCACAAATATAAAAGTATATATGTATAGTTTCTTACTAAATTACCTGCGATATACTAACGTATATTAAGTTTTTAATGTTGAGTTTAAAGTACAAGATGTGATAACAATGTTTCATGTATAAATATTGAAATTTTTGTGGTAATTTAAAAGAGGCGGAGAATTAACATAAAAGCATTTAAAGCTTACCATATACAATTCAAATGTAAAAATTTCAAACAATAATCGCTGATTTACAAAAATTTATAAAAGAGTTCTTTTATAAAAACCGCAATTTGAAAACTACATCACATCTTTAATGGAATACAATTATTTGTATAGGTATATAATAATGTTAACAACAATGCTATACACCTATACATTTTAATATTGAACTGATTAAATTGTTTATTACATAGTTATGTGGATAAAAATTTGAATTTAATTTCTTTTACACGGCATATATTTACATTTATATTTATATATATATATATATATATATATATATATATATATATATATATATGTATATATATATATATTTAAACATAGATGCGACTAAAAATTTTTAATAACATTCAAGTACTTATCTCAGTCATAAGTAACAATTTGCATTTAAAGCTAAAAAATTAAATTGTATTAGTTTTCATTGTATAGTACATTATGTAAATACATATATATATTTATATTGCATAGCATATAACGAAGATATAAAGTGATTATAATTAAAAGCAATGTCAAATCAGAATTTGTCCGACCGTTGCGCATTCTATTTTATTACAAAAATCACTTTAGTTTTTGTCGTCCAAGTAGAGACTTTCCGAGTAAATTCAAAAATTTAAATTTAAAACAAACTTTATAGAAAACAAAATAGGATGCATATAGATTTTTTTTAGGAAATTGTTATTTTATTGAACAATTACTTTTGACAATGATATCCTTGTCTCTTTTTGCATAAAAATTAATCAAAATGCCTTTTTACCGATCATTGCATATCATAAGGGTGAATATGTGAGATGTGATAAAATTCGCGGAAATACGTTTCTCCACGATAGTAACAAATAATAAACTACATACTTTAACCGAGAAAATAGTTTGCTGATCTTTCCGTCTGCCAGTCTGAGCAGACTCGTTTTTTTTCAATTTTGGCTTAACAGAATTTAATGAAAACCTCTGTGTTTAATTAGACCGTTTGTCGCTTATAAACTTTTGGGGTATGCCAAGCTTCAGCAAATGAAGTTTTGCTACGCATCGAATGTCAAAGGGATTGGGCTCTTTTCGAACGTAATACGAAAGTAACGGCCAACGAAAGTGATTGAGAAATTCTTCAGAGAAATTGAATAACAGAAAATGAACCTCAATAGCCAAGTTGAAATTTAATTATTGTAGGTATATATGTTAACTAAAAAGCTACTAGCTATATCATGAAATAAGTGTTTTAAGGAACTAAATACTACGAAAGCAGATATGTGGAACTTACATAATTATATATACATAAATATTATTTATAGAAAAGCACATTGCGGTCGGGTAACTTCTTCTCATATCAGGTTATTTCATCTAATAAAAATTTGTTGGATAGTATAAAAATAGTTTGCGTTCAACTGTTAAATTGAAATTTAAAAAATTTAAAGCTTACCACAAAAAAGAGATTAAGTTCTGAAGTATGGAACTTTTCCAGATGTTATGTCATGCTACATGTGTTCAAGCTGTAAAGAACATGCTTAAACAGATTAAAAACATAAATTAGTATTTCTAAAGTTTTACTTTAAATTAGCTATAGAGGGATTCACTTGATTCTTGAAGTAAGAGAAGAAATCAACTACATTGTTTAAAATGAATCAAAAACTTAACGTTTATTTTTAAATATTCTGAGTATTGTCGAAAATTTATCAAATCATTTTAAATTTAAAGTTTATCAAAATAATCAGGGGCTCTGTACTCAGAAATTTCTTAATAAAAATGATACAATGCACATACAAGTACGGAAGAATAATGAAAATTTCGATCTCTAGCTTATTTGTCTTAACTTTAATTTTTCCTCTTCATTTCTGCTATCGCTTTTACATTATGTAAAATATTATTGTTTATTGTATTTATAAATTTATGTATAGATTTAACTAAGTGTTCATATATTATGTATGCAAGTACTTTGTAGTAATATCTATAAAGATACTTTTACAAATTATATTCATATTACATATATGTATACTAAAGTACGAACCTATACTTTAATATGACAGCGTACACCTAGTAAAAGGGGAGACAAAAATTCCATAAACATCCTTTTTGTAACCACAATAATAAAAAATATAAAAAATCAAAAAGTAACAAAAATTTTATAGTAAAAAGTAAAGTTGCGGTATTCAGAATAATGCATAGTGTATTGGATTCAGGTGATTGAATAAGTAAAAGTACACATACATTACATACATTTAAATATATCAGAAAAACAATTTTATTATACAAATATACGCCTTATTTGCGGTTTGAATTCTTTTGCAAAATTTCATGAGTTGTTGTTGTTTTATTTCTGTTTTGTTGTTTGTTTTTTTACATAATCGCTTCCTTTTTGCTTCCATATAAAACGATTTTTCGGTTAAAATAAAAGAGGAATGAAAAATTTTTTGTTTCCAAATTCGATGATTGGGAATTCCTTTTATTTGTTAACTTATCGTCTTTTTTCTGATTTTGTTTTGATTTAATTATATACATACATATATTCTTTTTGTTTTTTTGTAATTTTTAATTCTTTTCCACAAAATAAAAATGACAAACTTAATAGAAGTTTTTGGCTTCCATATTATACGAGTATGCACGAGTAGAGTGTAATTACAAAGTTGTTGTAAGTCAAAAAACTTTATAAAAATCAATTCGCTGATTTAATATTTGAGGTTTAAATTTATAACCTTAATGCTTAAGTGCTATTACCAAACTTTTAAGTAGCCTTATTATTAGTTTCTAATTTTCTCTTTCATCTTCTCTTCTTTGACCAGTTTCTTTTATTATTGTTAAATTTTATCAATACCTTCGACATGTACTGATAATTCCTGTTCTTCCCAAAGTTTTTCAAATATTTTAATTTGCGCGTATTTATTTGATATGTACTTGTTTTTCACTATTATTTTATAAAAAAGGCCATAGAACGAAGCTATAATAGGTTTAAGGCACTGCTTTAATTCTTAGTATTTTTAGTTAACAATCTGATAAGAGTCCGATTCAATATACATACTTATATATTTTCGATAAGATTAATTACTGTTTTTTGTTAAAACATTCGATTGGCTATCGGACCATCGAGTTAAGTGGAACGCTTTCTACAAAAACATTATAAAACATTCTTATTAAAAGGTATAAAAATATTAACATAGTAATTACAGACGATAAGTGATTTTACTTTAGTGAGTACTTTATCATTGCATTTGTGAATGCCATAGGTTATACGTGACAGAAGAAGAAATGGTTTTAAATATGGTGCGTAAAGTGTGTCGTCAAATTAAGTATTGTGACACCATGCTCTAGTTATTACATTTTTCGAGATTCTATTTTTCCGATATTTTCACTACAATACAAGGTTTTTAGTGATTATGGTTTTACTTAACAATATTTATTTAAAGATTGAACATTTGATTTTTGTTTTGCATCATTTAGCCGATATTTCATCACTTGCCTGTGAAGTGTTATTAAAATATATGACTTGCAATAAATTCTCCTGAATCTGTCATACCATCTTCATATTTATTTTGTTTTTCTGAACTTATTTATGTTAAATTATATTTTTAATTTATTTAACATATACTTTCAGTTTACTGATATGTACATTGAAAAAAAAACAATAATGGTTGCTATGGATATAAAGCATTTTCAGATTAAATTAACCATTTTGCGAATTAAATTAACCTTTTTGCGAATGGAATTAACCTTTTTTTTTTTAAATTAAACCATTATATATGGAGACATATGTATGCATGTAATTAAATGACATTAATTTATATTTTACATTTATTCTTGCATAAAATAAAAAATAATTAATATCCATAATTTTACATGGAATTAAAATGCATTAATGTTAAGTTTACATTTAAAAGATTTCAATATATGAATTTTTGATTTGAAAAGTTAGAAATGGACATGAATAACCTACTCTAACATTTCGAAAAGCCTAGTCAGCCTAGTCAAGAACGACCTGAAGAGAGTTCCAGTACAGAATGAGAAATAGAACAACCACAAAGAATTAGAAGACACCCAACAATTTCACAGGAAGAAAGACGAAGCCGAAGGAAGAAGGACAAAATACAAAAAATTACAAAGGATATGAAACTCCTTCTTATAAAGTTATATGAAGAGGGAAAAACTATAACAGAGGCGTCTATATTAACATCGATCAACAAAAATACAGCCAAATCCATATTATCTTCTTACAAAAAAAATTATGGTACTGTAGTTGAAAAAAAAGAGGTGGAAACCGTGTCAAGAAACTAAGTCCAGAAATATTGGAACATATTGAACACTTTGTTGAACGAGATCCAGGCATTACGCTGAAAAATATAAAAAAGAAATTATTTGAAAACCACAGTATACAAATTTCGATCTCCACAATTTTCAGTGGTTTAAAAGAACTAAAAATCACTTTGAAAATGCCCGCAATTGATATATGCCACAGAGTTTAGCAGATGGGCTCCACGACAACGAGAAAAACTTATTTTCATTGACGAATGTGGCTTCAATCTGCATCTTCGTAGATCTCATGCTCGCTCAAAAATTGGTACCAGAGCACATGTCGTTGTTCCTACTGTACAAGGCCGCAATGTGTCTCTAGTTCAAGCGATAAATAATGGAGGCATAGTGCACCACAAAGTTATTTCTAACACAAGTGTAAATGGTGAACGTTTTAAATTATTTATTAAAGAATTAATAGAAAAAATTGCAAATGTTCCGGAAATACAAAATAGTTTTTTGATTATGGACAATGCCAAAATACATAAAGTGCGAGAGGTTCAAGCGATAATTGCAACTGGTGGGTGCCAATTAAAATTTTTACCGCCTTACTCCCCAATGCTAAACCCTATTGAAAAGGCATTTTCAAAAATTAAAGCTAATGCTCGAGGAATGTTAAGTGATACCAATAACAACCATGACCTTATGCATATAATAAATGAAAGTGTTGTTCAATTAACACCCAATGATTGTTCAAATTATATAATGGATATGGTTCTGCAGATTCCACGGGCTGGAGAGGGTCTTCCACTTCACTAATTTTTATTAAAATGTAATTTATGTACATTAATATATTTTTTTAAATATTAAATATAAATAAATTTTAATGTTTAATTAAAAGTTTATAGTTTTAAGTTAAAGATACAAAAATTTTATTGAAATAAATATTATGTTTAATTTTGAATAAGTTTATATTTTTTCATTTAAAAAAGTTTAATGTTAGTGTATTTGTTTGTGTGATCCTAATAATAATAGCAACATATTGAAATATATATATGGACCTATTCTAAATTTGAATGTTTTTCAGTTAAAAAAATTTTATTATTTTTCAAACGAAAATTTAGCTTATAAAAATGTAGAAATGAATTTGAAATTTCATGATAATTTTGATTATTTCAGTTATATTGTTTAATGTAAATTTTTTTCATTGACTTACACACTATAGATTACGTACATTTTCTTATTAAAAACCTTAAATTAACTCTTAATTAAAGAGCACGATGTTTAAACTTATTTAAAACTTTATTTAAAATTAATATTTTTTTTTGTTTTCAAATACTTGGATTTATGCGTACAGTTATACAGAACATTTAAAAAGATCTCCTTCTTCTAAATATATGCAATTAATTTGCTAAAAAATATCAACTTAGGTAGTTCATACAATAAAAATTTAAAAAAAAATATATTTTTAATTTAATAAACAAAAATACAAAAAAATGTGTTTTACTTACTTTCTCATAAAATATTAGTTTTTTTTAGGTTTAATTTTACTTGAAAATGGTTTAATTTCAAAAAAAAAAAGATTAATTCAATTCGCAAAAGGGTTAATTTAATCTGAAAATGCTATATGTGGGCTAGAAAAAGATAAGTACTATTGTCTGGTGTGTGTGAGGAGTAATGTGGAGACAGCGTGGAAAAAGAGTGGCGTTAAGGCGGTTTGCTTCAAACGGCATATGCTTCATAAGCATTGAGTTATGTTAATGCAATGGATGCCTTGAAGTATTGTTAAATCCTCCAAGTGTTTCACAAGGTTTCAATTAATTGAATATTTGGAAAGTAAATTAAATAATTTTATAAATTTGTAGATCACAAAAACGAGAAATGTTGAGTCCCATGAGGACGAATTAGACAACGTGGGAGACTGCTTTAAAAAAATGCGTTGTATTGGAAGTTTGGGGATCATATTCTATGCTTCGATCAATATTCTTAGGTTCTTTGCTAAGATGATGTACTAATTTTTTGAAGGCGGTAATGGATTATCGAATTTTGTTTGCTGATACTCATTTTCTTTATACTTCAGTAGGAATTGGAAAAGAGGCAGCTTTCGCAAACCAAACGCGTATGTTAATCCATTACGCTATCTTTTAATGGAATTTGTAGACTTTTGAACTCCTGTCAAAATTGATTGTCTCTGGTTCCAAAAGTTTGTAGGAAAAAGACCTTTAAAAGACATATAAGTGCGATGGAAATACTCTATTTACCTATTGCAGGTAAATTACCCTGCAAGTAGTTGGGAAACTACCTTATATCTCTTTTCAACGTAATTCAGAGGCAGCATTGATAATGCAAAGAACATTTTAATATTCTTGCGAAATTCATAGTCTTTTTTATATTTTGTCTTCAAACCCAATTATTCAAAACACCTTATATTTGCCTAGTTAAAATTGAAAAGAGCAACCCAGTATTTGGCTTTCTGGGACAACGTTTTTAAATAAGATAAGTGCCGTGCTCTCGACTTCGATTACTTAATTTCAATTTATTTCGTATAATTTTTAAAAAAGTTTTGTACGTTCCGAACGTTTTTCCAGTAACCGTTGAGGTACTTTGCCGAACGTCCTCTCTGCCATCCAATTATCTGCTGATTCTAAGGCGACAGCAATTTCTTCCTTTCCAAATATTACAAGTCTATTTTTATTTGACATACCGGAATGAAACAACAAACGTTGTTTGAGATCTTCAGGTATGCCGGAAGGATTTTTCATATAATATTTATTATAATGACGCCTTAGAGTCGTTTTCAAACTTCTTTCGAAAGGCAGACTGGACTTAGCTTCTTTTGACATTTTAAATGTCATATCTATAATTACCTGCAAATAAGAAAAAAACTGTTTTTAATACTATTGCGTTAGTATGATATTTAAGATAACTTATTGATCTTGGGGTAGTCGCTGACAGTAAAATAGCTTCTTTCATTTTGTTTATAGCTGTTTCGAACACTCCCTTTTGTTTGTTCGGTTGCTCGTGGTTGTGGTGTGTTTCCACATTTTATATCGCCCCATTTTTGCCAAACCCTGCATTTATATGTATCATTATATACTTTTTTAAGAAAAAGAAAAAAAAATCATTTATATACTCGCATGTATCATGTACGTATGCCGAAGTCGTAGAAATATGTGCGAATTTCAGTAAAAGGAATAATAAATATATGTATATTACGGAGAAAGTATGTATAATATAAACATACTATGATTATATACATATGAGTTATGTGCTCATAATATATACATATGTGATTGAAAACTCTTGTAGAGCATTAAAAATTAGATATTTACAAGGTCCTGTAATATATTATACTCGATTGAGAGAGTCTGTTTAAAAATTTAAATAAAATTTAAATTCATTCGAATTAAAAATTAAAAAACCACTTGCAAAAAATCACTTAAAAATCCCTTGAACGTCATTCAAAAAGTCACTTCAAAAAATCCCTTAAAAAAAGGCACTCAAAAAAACAAAAAGTCACTGAAAGAATCATTAAAAAAAACTCCAGATAAAAAAAGACCAATCCCCAGCTGTGTACCATGAGAACATTAACAAAAAATCATCAAGGAAATAGCTTGAAAAAGTCACTCAAAAAGTAACTTAAAAAAAATCCCTTGAAAAGGCACTCAAAAAATCATTCAAAAAAGTCACTAAAAGAGCTGTTCTAAAGATCCAGAGCCCAGCTTTCTGCGTTAAACCTTTTTCATGTTAGAGGCATTGAAAAATGTTATAAAGAGTGTAACCGACCGACAAACAAACTAACATACAACATTGAGCTATTATTATAGTAGATTGAATTTATATTAAATTTGAGTTGCTTTAAGTTAGTTGAGTTTCTCTAACTTAGTTAAGTTAATGAAGTTGTGCAAATTAAAAAAGAAGTAATTTTGCAAAACATTAGGCAAAACATACAGACTCATGTATGCTCGAAATTATATGGAAGAACCAATGTACCTTTTATTTTTTTGTTATATGTTTATTGATTTCTGATATAAAGATTTACTACTCGTATAAAGTAAACTTGCATTGTATAAACGAAACTTAATATCTTATCTAATAAATCATTTGTCTTTTTTTTTGGTAAATTCAAAACGAGTTACTGTTTTACAAAGTATATAAAGTACCGTACAACTCAGACTGTTGCTCAGACGGTTTGGTTTTGTCTATTGGTAATCATATCTTTTAAACAACAGGAATTCCAACCTTCAAAATAGAATTGTGGAGGAAATATTAACAAATATGTATTTAGTTTGCTACCAATTTATATCTCTTGTATCCAAAATGAACGATAACCACATCATAAATTCTTAAAAGAGAAAAATAAATCTATTTCTTAAAAATTTCGATGTGCTCTTGTATGTACATATTTTGAAGACAACAATCTATAGGGAACCTAAAAAATAAAGGGAATTGAAAAAAAATCTTTGGAAATTAGGGATAAAAAATAAACTTTAATTTATGATAACTTAACTTTTAAAAATTTTTTTTTCTAATGAAAATCATTCGAATTCAATGGTTATTTTTTCTTAATAAAAGAAACAATCGAATGACAATAAATAAAAGATTAGTTTGGGCACCGGTTGCGACACCTTTTATACATAAACTTCTTCTTTTATTTTCTTAAAATTTTTACTTTTCTAATTAAAAAGTAAACACATGTGACGTTGAAATAAGGTTCTTCTTATGATTTCTTTTGATATTTTTGTTGCCGTTTGGGATTTAAAATTTAATTCGAATTTTATTTTCTGGAACTAACTATCAATTTAAAAGTAATAACCATTTAAAATGTTTCGATCAAATAACCATTTAAATTAATTTTAAAAAATCTATTGTTGCTATCGATGGCGCCCCATTTAAAATTGTTAAAATAAAATTTTTGTGGTTAATTTTGTTGGTTTTATGTGTTTGTTTTCATATATATTCACATATTCATATATGTATTTCTTACATATAACATATAGTCATGTTTAGCAAAACGTTCTTCAGCGATATACCGAAAAAATTGGGTACATGTAACAAAAATAGCATAAATAGATGACGCTGATCACGTCGAGAGTTTTTATCCATTAGAGCACAGACAGTCATTAATTAATTGATTTTTAGTTTTTTTGCACAAAAACAAATTCGTATTATCATTCTAATAAAATTTTAATATGTAGAATTTACAAAACTCGGTATAAAAGGTAAACACGGTCTTAAATATATTCTTCCGTTTACAATAAACTTATTTTATTGCGAAATTTAAACGCAGCCATATATACACACATATAACAAAAAAATGAATGATGAAACGTTTGCCTTAAAAGATTAACTTAGAACAAATGAAATTTTAAGAAATCTTTGGAAATCCGATGAAGAAGTTGAAAAACATTTCCATAATAAATTTTTGAATAAATATAAAGCTTCCAAAATGAGTTCCAATCGCGATCTCAGTTGATGAGAATTCCCTTTTTTCATTACCCCTATAATCGTGAGGATCAAAATCGAAAAACTTTTATATTAAAAACAGAAATCAAATTCTATAAGATGAAAAATTAAAACTCATAACAAAAATCACTGTTCAAATGTGATGTTAAATTAATAATTTCAATTCTGTTTTAGAGAATTCGGTTTCTTACATGAGAGTTTAATTGAAATCCCATAAACAACATTTTGACATTTTATTTAAGTCTATTCTTAGACTGACCATTCGTACTATTATGTTTTATAGTGTACAGTACTTTATTTTCATATTGTTAATTTATTCATTTTTGGGAAAAACTGATTTGGAAAAATTCTTTTGTTTCCGTACTTTAAAGTCCTGTTTTTCTCAAATTTGACGAAAATTCTTTAAAAATATGTCAAATTTTTAAAATTGTAGAAGAATAGAACAAATTTTCATATTTTATAATATTTTTAATACTCGTATGTATGTAAATATGTGTTTAAATGAAACGATCGCACCTGAAAAGTTAGAACCATTCTACTTACATTTGTATGTGCACGGACGTCTTGGAGGAGGCATAGGTTGCCATTTATATGCGGCAAAATTCGCCAAAATCTCTATATAAATAATTTAGCATAAATTATAATTTGCGTTGTAGTTGGAGAAGCGTTGGTATTGCGTTGGATATTTTTTTGCTTTTTTTACATGAATGCGATTTTGGAGTCTTTCAATGGGTTTTTAATAATATTAATCTTATGCTTAGATTTAATTATGAGTAAATTTCAAAATACAGCACTTTCTATAATGAATAAATCTATTTGATTCCTAAAAGAAGACAACTTTTATTTGAATTTGTACTTAAATGTATTATACTTTCATTCTGTTATATCAGACCGCATTTCGATTTCAGCTTGGTATTGAATTTCATGAACTAAGATAGCTTTTGCAAGTAAAACAACCATTTCAGCCAAATAATCTCAGAAAACATTCTTTTTTTTAGATAAATTAAAAATTTTTTTAAATTATAAAAGTGCTTTTTATAAAAATTGACAATATTTAAAAATTTAGCATACTAAAACTGAAATTTTTTTGTTAATTTATATTAGTATTTTGCTTATGAATAATAATTATGTATATGTTATGTGTTAAGTTTTGGTCATACGTAGATTAAGATAGTGGTCATGTTTTCTGTAAATTTTTAATGTTTTCCCGCAATGCTATCAAAATATTAAGTGTAACTTTTTCCAAAAGATCTTTTTATAAAATTCGTCTACTAAATTGTACGTATATGTTAAGCATAGATTATTATTTTCATTATGAATTTGGGAGTGGTAGTTCGAGCCGCAGAATTTTCGCTAGCATATTAAAATAGAACAAATTTCCGTAATTTCATATTTATTTTCTGAATTTCAATTTCAATCTGAGCTATTTCAGTCGAACAAATTTCTCTTAGAAGGTTTATCAAAAACTAATTTTGAAGATTTAGGAATTTTAATTTGAAAACTATCCTATATTTATCCCACTAAGTTATGGTCACCATATCTTTTCTTTCTTTTACTATTTCCTTTGATATTTTGTTACAGTTTGTTTTTGTTTTTTTAACAGAAACAAAATAAATCTCATATTAAAATATCCACTGATTTGCTTATCTGAACATAAAATCAAATTATTTCAAAGATGAATACGCCAACAAAATTTGAGACATTAAAAAAAATGTCCATGAAATTTAGTTATTCAAAGATTTTATTTACGGCCTTTATAGTAAGAGAACTGTGCGTCTACTATAATGCATGAATAATTAATTAGTATGAGTAAGCTACCAACAACAAATGATTTTCATGATAGTCACATACACATACCCTACACTTGTAAGTATGTAAAGATTCTCAATATAAAATATTTAAGAAAATATTTTGGAACAGTTTAGAAATCATGTTAAAACGAATATTTATTGAGAATTATCTAAGTTTTTAGGTTTAAAAGATGCTTTGAACTAATAAAAATGATTTTGCGCATAGCTTCTAAGAGAAAAACACAAAATTTTTAATGAAAATATTGCAGATATTTCCTATACAGAACAAAAATGCCATTGTGTAAAACAACGCCTGTGAATAGTAAATAATATGGAAAATACAAACTACGAGTATTCTGTTAAAGGAATGTAATCAGTAAGTTGCGCTAACATTTTTCAGATATTAAATTATCAATATATGTATGTTTATTCTGAATATGTATTTGATCTCTCTTTAACTATTAAATTTCAAGATAATAGTAAGATAATTTGATGTTACCCAATACTCACACAAATTTTCATCGTCAAGACTATAAACTAAAACATAAAACTATTCTTTTTTTCCAGTATTAAATTATAGATTTGATCCGTGTTAACAGTTTCATGCTTATCAGAGCCTGCAGAAATTATAACGTGAAGTGTTTGTAGAGGAACTGATTCCTGAACGATGTTTCCACAGATACAGATTGATTACGTAGGTAAAAGGCGAGGCAAGAAGTTGTTATTTTAGTGTTTCGAGTCCAGATTTAGGAGAAAATTTTCGCCATCCATTCTATGAAGAAATTTTCTTCCACAAAAGAATTTCTTTGTTTATTTTGGATATGCGAAGTCGATTTTGGCCTGAAATATTAGATGGAAACAGTATTGGATATGCAATTGGTGATAATGTCATAAAAAATGGGTTAAATTTGGACACTTACATGTGAGACTGCCGACCAACATAATTTTTGTTTTATATTTTAAATATTGAATGTAAAAAAAAAATTAGTGCTACAAAAATAGTGTAAGAAATGTTTTTTTCATTGATCTGTGTATATTAAATACGCAGTAAGTAATTTAAGTAATAATATATATGGCAAGGATGATCAAGATACTTGATAAATCTACCAATTTATCGGAATTTGAAATTTTTTGAGAACCGCAATTACAATTGTATTAAGAAATTAACTTTTCCAAAATTTAGGAAGTGAAACAAATTAGTTCATTCAAATTTCGATGTCAACCGTGTATTACCGACGATAACGCTACTGTTTACCTTCAATCGGCCAGTTTTTTTTAACTTAGACGCAGATAAAATTTATGGCATAAAGTTGCACTTACTCTTTTCTATTATTTTTTCAGAAATTTGATATTATTAAAAACGTAAGAAACGCTAATAATTTAGCTGCAGTTTGGCGGACCCTCTTATATAAAAAAAATTATATTCTTTAATAATAAAAACATTGGTATCTTTCTTCTGAGAAGCAGTTTTTCTGTTGGAATAAACAAGTAATTGGAGGTAATAATTATAGTCTTAGCACATCTTAAAACCAGCTGGTAAATAATGCTTAAAATTGCTTAAATTTTTAAACTTAATAAGCTTAAGTTTTATACGCATTCCGCTGAACAGATAAAATTGTTTATTGAAATAAAATTATAATATTATTAAAAATCTATACATCAATTTTATTTTCTTGTCAAATTGTCATTTGACAAAATCAATAAAGAATAATTTTTAAGATATTTTTTGTGTACATAAATTTCAAATAAAATATTTAACAACTAAAATTACAAAATATAAATACCATACATCCATACATATGTATTATGAAGAAAAACAAAAGCAAGAATTTAACTAGAAAAATGACTGATAGAAATGAAAAAGGATAAAAGAAAATGAAAGATTCAAACTCTAATAGCAGTCAACCTGCAATAATTCAAATAGAAGATAAAGATATGACAAAAAATGAATATTTGCGTAAAAATAATCACACAGGTTGCGGAGGAACCATTTACAAAGAAACGTCTTTTTCACAAGACAAACTTGCGACTAGTAAAATATTAGTAAATGTACTAGTAAAATGATAGACTAGTAAAAATGATAGCTTCCATACGCGATTGTTTAAATATAATTTCGTATTAGATCGTAATAGATTGTATGTACATATGTATATGAATGAATTTATTTTAAGATCAAGTTAAGTGGTATTCATACCGAAGGCCAATCATCCTGATACTCACCCGAAGTCATATCGGCCACATCGTTTTTAAGTTTGACATCGTTTCTCTTCAAGTCGATGGAGAAGATGCTAGATGTGCACATGAGGGCCACAATCGAGGCGACCTCAAGTTTGCACGGAGAGCAATTCGCCTATCGGGCGGGAATGTCTACCGAGATTGTCCTGCACCGCCTCACTCAAGAGATAGAGGGGGCGCTGGTGGACAAGTAGATAGCCCTTGGGGCCTTCTTGTGGGTCTGACCATGCTCAGTCGTTCAAATTTGAGGACATTAGTGGGGATTCTCACTGGACACTGCCTCTCGAGGGTCCACCTGAAAAGAATGGACAGGGTGACGGATGAGGTCTGCCGTTTATGCCTGGAGGAGGACGAAACCATGAAACACTTACTGTGTGAGTGCTAGGCGGTTGCTCACCTGCGACTAAGATGCTTCGGGGGGGCTTTCTGAGTTTTTTTTGGTTACACTGCCATCTTTCGATCAAAACTTACTAGGTCTAGCCTTGTATAATTAAATTTTTTTTAAATAATTTTAGACAAAAACTAATCTTAAGCGTATACAAGAGACTTTCTTCATTCTATAGTTGGTTTGAGTTTTTCTAAACATCCAGGAAAACCGAAGAGCAGATGCACTTTTCTTCCAGAGCTCTTTCGATGACGTCATTTATCCTATGAACTTGTTCAACCGGTGAATGATTCGTTTTTTACTCAGATTGCGATTACAGGTTCGAAAATCAATTTGAAATTTCACAGAGCTTTGATTTCAAAAAAATATTTCTAAAATCACATATTCAACTTAACCGGTTCAATTTTTAGAAACAGAACTTTCATATTATTGCAGAGTGCGATCTGGCAACTCTGAATGTAATCAAATTAAGCCAAAAATGAAAATGATTACAAAATTTTAATTAATTTTTATTAATTTTCTTTGCAGGTTTTCACGTCTCTTGCAATTACTCCTTCATTGGAGTTCTCCTTCATTGTCACCATTGATTTTACAAAAGCATATCTCTATATTATTCTTGGACTGTTAGTGATAATTATTTTTATTATAATTCAAGTATTCATTCACGTTTCGATATTTCATTTAATTATTGCAATATTTACTGTTATATTTTTTTCTTTTAAATTAATTTTTGATACACAATGTATGCTAGGGGGTAAATGTAGATATGCTATTCATCCTAGCGAGTATGTATGTGCAACTTTGAATTTATATTTAGATACTCTGAATATTTTTGTTTCATTTTTACAAATTTTTAAGTAATAATTAAAATTTTTAAATATTTTTAGTTTTGGTTGCTTATTTTTTGTTTTGTTGAGTTTGAAAAACAAAATAAATCATTTCATTTGTGCGTTTATAGGTATTTTTTTATTGTTGAATTTAGTTAAAGCGTTACCGTCCTTACTTGCACAAACTGGCTAAATCAGACTGCATTTTGAGTTGATTCTACTGGGAGAATAAGGAGAAGCCCAAAATATTGTGTGACTGTTCTGCTCTGCCCTTCAAGAAGCGTAAACGGCTTGCGCGGGAATTTTTCAGTGTTGGAAAGCTTAAATCCAACTCTCTGAGAGATATCTCCAGGTATTTACTTTATATCAGGGCAGAGTTAGTGGGATATGAGGGAGGAGTTTTTTGCTCATATTCGGTAATCTACACTTTACAATTACCGTTTTTACACCACATACATAGAGAATAACCTTTATCGAACCCTTGGTTTGTATACATATTCATGGTTATAAATCAATTAATTGTGAAATATTCTAATGGATGATTTTTAAGTATTTGTTTGTAAGTTGGTTTTTCAAGATTCTGTTCTAACTTAGATCAATTACAGTCGAAATATCATTGATTACATACGTTCAATATTGTTTTTTAAAGCAACAATTGTTGCTCGATTAATCAATATTAATAAAAAATTTTTCATATCCCCGTTAAATAATCTGTGGATGGCCAATTAATTGATCTAAAACGTGAAAAATTTTAAAATAAATAAAAAATCATTTGTTTTTATATCTTTTTAAATACATATAGGTTATAATTACATGATATACATAATTACAAATTTATTTAACATATCTTTTTTATTTCGATTTCATTTTTTTTTTATTAGCATCACTAATTCAATTGGTTTCTAACTAAATTTATATGCAAACTAAGTGTCTAAAGAATTAAATAAAAAAAATTTCATTTGTTAATTTTTAATTTTAAATTTAATTTTTTTTTTAATAATAATATTATAGTTTTAGAACCAATATAGATCCTTTGAAGATTCTTGAACTTGAGCTTCTAGTCCTGAAAAGAGAAATTATAAATAAAATTAAAATTTTGATAAAAATTTTTTGTTTTAAATGAAAAGATTGTTTGTGAAAATTCAAAATTAGGCTGACAATTCAATGAGATTTTAACTATTTTGTCATCTGTGATTAAACTTACAATCGAAATGAAAGAAACTAATATTCGATTTTAAGTCATTTGCCATATTTATGAGAAGAATTGAATTGAATTGAATTGAATTGTAAAGAATTTCGGAAGTAAAGTGTCCCCCTAAGAATATTATTATCGAGATTTTAGATGCATTCCATTGCATTAGACCGTATAAAACTAACAAGTAAAAGTTCTTACAAATTTATTATTAATAACAGAAACCTTTTATAAAGAAATTTGACACATAGTTCGAAATATAAATTTTAACTGTTCTTAATGCCTTAAACGATGCCGTACATATTAAAGCACTCACTATAGTGTCGCCCCATATAGAATTTGGTGAAATATAGCAGTCGTACAAGTTGTACCAAGCATTTCGTTTTTCCGAACAAAATATTTCTCCAAAATCATCTCTTAACATTATTTGTCTTTTTGTGAAGTTAGAAAATATAAAAGAGATTTTGTTTTCAAATTATTCTCTTTTTTAAAAAATCCCGCCCAAATGTATGCAATTCTCTTTTCGGTATATATTTTAGTTTAGAAACTATCTTTTATCACAACATACGTTTATGATCACTTGTATAATTAAAATTTAAAAATTTATAAAAAACAAGTTTTTCATTTATGTCACAAATTTTATAATATTGACCAAAAAAATCTAATTTCTATTACAAACAAGTTTAAAAATGAGAGCGGCACAAATAAATTGCGGATTATATTAACTTACATATTTTGTTATTATCAAATGTCTATATGGAAGGTCTTTATATGGGTAGAATTTTTTATATAAGAAATATTTTGTATAAAAACTTTGAAAAAAAAAAAAACTCAAGTGTAAATGATAGTAAAACGATTTAAAGAGCATCAAATGGAGAAAAAATTGAAAAAATGAATAAGAAAGATTGCAAAGAAGCAGAAAATAAGAGAACAAAAACTCACAATATACCAACCAGAAGCGATATAAGTGGAATGCATGCAAGCGGTGCCTCTGTTTGATGTCATTTAAAGTAAAAAATATTTTTCTGGCTGTCGTTTATGTTTTTTTTTTCTTTTCTATATTTTTCTGTTTCTCTCATACCATTTACTCTCTTCGGTTTTTTGTTTTCTTTCGTTTTCTTTTTATATTTTTGTTTTCCATTGAATCGAGCATCTTTCTATAGAAAATTATAGGTATGCAATGTATGTATGTATGTATGTATATTGTGAAATATGTAAGAAAAACGTGAATATAATGGCTGCAAATAATTATGAAATGGACAGAAATGTAAAGATTTTTTGACCAATGGCTGAATACATTTTTTAAGCTTTAAAAAAATTTATGATACAAAAATTCTTTAAAGCCACCATAGGGGTTCTTCGGTTTTTAGTGCGTATACAATGTGCTCTCAATGTTTTCAATTTGTGATTTTGTTTCACTGGCTGGTTGTAAATCTTACGGATCGTCATAACTCATAAATTTACGTTCATGTATATACATACATGCATACATTACGAATCTCATTTACTCATTCATACTATTTGTATGTCATATGTATGTGTATATGAATACTGACTGACACAAACCATATTTATGAGAATGTGTGTGTTTATAGAACACACAAAGATATGTACATAAATTACGAATATCTATATGTATGTATTATTGAAATTGTTTTTAATTTTAAAGCAATTGAGAAAATCAGAAAAATGAACTCCGCCCTTACTAATGTATAGTTAAGGTAGCCACCAAGCTATACACAAAAAACAAAAAAAATACTTTTTTATTAACTTTGTTTCTGTTTTTGTGTTTTTTCATTTCCATTTTTATGCAATTATGTTACGAAATGACGTATGAGGTGATTGTGCAAATATTTCAGAACTACTGCATAGATTTTTTTTTCGTTTTTCATCTTTGGTTTTTGTTATTTATGTGTTTAATAATGTACAATAAATAAATTTACTCAATATTAGTATATAATATATGTGTGTGTGTGTGTGCAATCCTCTGTATGCAATAATTTTTTATGAATGTATTTTAATTTAAAGAATGCCGTATTTCAAGTTTCAAATTAAAAAGATTTAGTGAATTGATAAATTCAGACAATTTAATGATGAGATGAAATTAAGATTTTATGTAATTATAAATCTACAATTTTAGTATATAACAGTTCTGTTTTATATATAACGTACATAAAGAGCATAGTGAAAAACAAAAATGTGATCTCTTTGAGACTGCAAAGAAATCCGTTTGAAAACTTGGTATGTATGTATGTAAGTATAAATTGGTTTCCTTTTAATATAATTAATATTATATAAAGAATTTATTTTTTTTAACTAATATGATTTGCTGGAGAGCTATTATAATAAACCTAATAAAATCATCTATCTGTGCGAATGTTGAACTTTTTTCAGTGTAAGAAGAAGTGGTCGGTGCCTATTTAAGTATAAATATCGTGAACATATTAGAAATTTTTCAAATTTTCTTAGCCAATATAACAGATAACTTATGTTATTCAATGAATTGCAATGTTATATATATAGATATATATGTATGTGAATGCTTTGATATCGATACCTTGCTATATATATATCGAATTTTTTTTTTCGATAAATTGATTCCTTTTATAGAGAAACGCTTATTGTAATGGTTATAATAATCAATGAATTACTTTATAATACATCTATACACAGCCAAACAACACGGTTAAATTCAGAAAAATTTTTGACAAGAAAAATCTCCTTCATATACTTTTACACACACATATTCGAACTCCTTTAAACTTTCTTAAAATCACGTAATTCCCAACATCAAAATCTCTAATTTCATTCAATTTCGCCCGCTTTCGTGTTTTTTGTTTACGACATTTTTTTGGCAATTTCTTTCTACAAAACTATTAAATGTGAACGAATTTTTTTTCGAATTTAAGTACCTGCTCAAGTAGCTGTTAATTAGGAGTTATAATTGTCATTGGTTTCAGTTTTTCTATCTATTTAAATATTTGTTATTTAAAAACGTTTTCACCTATTTTCGAAGTAATTCTTTTCACATAATGTGAATTTATTCGAACATCGCTTTTGGAACTTGCTTAAAATCACAAACTTTGGGACTCTATGTGATATTAAGCATGTTCGATTGTAGTAAGTACAAATAACAAGGCTTATCAGTTAAGCAGGCTTAATTGCGAAATATCTAATTAATATTTTTAAATAACATCAATTATTAATATAAGGAAGAATATTTCCTTTAAAAAAATTAATATTTAAAAGAAAGGCTGCACTTAAATTATTTTGATTTTATAAATTATATTATGAAAATATTGCATACTTTTGGGGGTAAAAAAATTAAAGAAACCGTAAACATAATGATAGAATTCGACGAAAATTAGGAATTCATTCGAACTTTGAGAGACGATTAATTGAAAGAGGCGATTTTACGAAAATTTCTTGCCAAAATTTACTATGTATTACTATGGCTTGGAGGGTTACTCCAGTCCCACTCGGTTCCCTTAAAATCTACAAATCTACAAATCTACTATGTATTAAAAACTATTAAAACTTTAAATTTTTGAAAACTAAAAGAAAAGTTTCAAGAAAAGCGGTTTTAAGATGACACTTAATTTCAAATGACATTATATAATATCAAATTTCGACTTTATATTTTAATCAATAGTGACAGATTGGGTGAAACTAATAAGCACACTTTGTAGGAAACGAGCGGCTAAAAATATCTAATTTTTTATAAATATATTATAAATGGATTCTCTATATTAAGTAGATTAAGTTTTCTTAATGAGGCCTACAGAAAACAACTCGTACAGCAACGTACTTGAATCGGAATGTCAGTCATCAAATTATAATTCAAAGTTATGGTTGGTTTAGTGTCAATATTATTTTGAAATATATTTGGAGTAACACGGATCAAGGGACAGAAAAGCAAACTGTTGAACTGAGATATGATTATTTAAATTTATGTGTTCTTGGCTGAGCAAAAAAAAAATATATTATTAATTCTGATTAGTAGCATATAATAGACAAGCAGTACAATATGTTCAAATATATTAAAAAAATGAACACAAAGAATGAATTGAAACTAAACACTGTACGAGCTTCCCAGCTCATATGTGAATTGAATTGAATAAATAAATAAAAAATAAATAAAAACGTACTGGTCTTTTGATTTGTCCAATAAAATTTTAGAGTTAGACTATTAGATTAGAAGTTAATTATGAAGATTAGACTTTATCTACGAATTAGCTACCACAAGATTCATTTTTTTTTAATTTGAAGATTTTACAAAATGTAAAGGTTTTGTGATCATCGAGCAATTTAAGCTTTCCTATGATAAAATCGCATTGTAATCCTATAAGGATTAATATTACGTTTGGTTGAAAATAACTGAATCAGATAGAAATCAGGAAATTCTAGTTTAAAATTAGAAATTAAAAGCCATTTTCATTAGACTAACATAAAGAATAAATTAGGACAAGATTTCAAAATCATTCTAAAAATCCATTTCAAATTATAGTTTCCTTTTAAATCGAGAAAAATTTTATCGATTTAGACTAAGTTCTAATTAAAAAATCTGACATCATTTTATGGTAAATTGCTACTTATAGAAAAAATACTAGAAAGTTCAAATATTATTTACAAATTCAAATTTATTTTTTATGATGCCTTAATTAAGAATTGCGAATCTCATAATCTTCAAATTCTATACGATTCTATACGTTCAATAGAAATTCTTAAGACTTCTTAAATCTAATTGTGTAATACAAAAATTTCTAAAGATTTGTTTTTACAATGCAAAACTCAAACCTAATAAAAATAAAATTCTATCTAAATATAAAGATCTCATAAGCATTTTAAGATTTGGCAGCATTTTGAATGGAATGAAATATAATTGTAAGTTAGGCCATTTTAGCTCTGGGCAATTCCGGACAAATCCTTTTCATCTTGATAGTATTAATCAAGAGTTAAGTTTTTTTACGAAATATTCGGAATTTTTTTTTTTTATAAATTTTCAACATTAAATTTAAAATTTAATTTTACCCTACAATATTAAATTTAGATTTTAAATTTAAATATTTTAAATATAAATTAGAGTAGAAATTTTCTTTAATATTTCATTTATGACGTATTTTTCAATATGTATGTATGTATATATATTTAAAATACAAACAATTATTGTACTTGCGTAGAATAACAACAACCAACAACTCTTAAACTCTTTTATTAAGGGAAGTTTCATAAAGGGTAAAAAATATTTTTGCAATTCAAAAAACAAAATAAAAAGCAAAAATTTAAATAAAAGGAATAAGAAAATAAAAATTAAAGAACAAAAGAGAAAATTGTCATTGTTAAAAGGAACAAAAATCCTTTTCATCCTTTTTGTAAAATTAATACTCTTTATGGTTGGGTTTTCTTTTCATTTTCTGTTTATTTTATTTTTGTTTAAAAGTACCCTTGTAAAATAAAAATGAAAATTATATCATTGTATAGGACTCTCTCTCTGTCTCTCTCTCTCTCTCTCTTTCTCCTCTATCTTTTTTAATATATGTTATATGGTTGTATATGTGAGCGTATTCATATATTAAAAAGTTCAAAAGTTTTATGTTCTTTAGAAATGGCTGAAAAATATTTCCATTAGAAAGTTGAGTTTTCATTATTTTTCTTTTTTTTTCGTTTCTGTCAGGTGATATGTTTTTTGTATATAAATTTGCCTAGATGTATGTTAAACATGAAAGCCATAAAAGGATATTTATTACAACAAAACAATGTACACACAACAAAACGCAACGCAACACACTACAATAGCAGTAATGATGAAAACATAAAAAAAAATTCTTTATGGACGTAAGACTTTTTTGTTAACTTAAAAAATAAATTGAAGAAAAATTCGCATATGTGATGTGTGTGCAATGCAAAACAGGCAATTTTAGAATTCTAAAAAGGGGACTTTAACATGTTTTTAATAAAATATTTTGTCATACAAGTTTAAAATGGAGAAAACAATAAAAAACAAAAAAAAAATTTAAATTACAGTTTTTCTTTAACATCATAAAAAAATTAAAGAGGGTTAAAAATAAAAAAATTTTAATAAAAATTTATAACTTTGTTTTACAAAATATTTTATTGTAAAAGACACTCTTGTAAAGAAAGAAGAATTAAAATTTATTTTACAATTTTTTAGAATTTTATGCACAATTTCTTGAAATGAAATTTATGAATAATATTGGACACACACGTATTATGTGACGTTATACAAAAGCAATTAATTTTTGCAAAATTTTCAATTTAAAGAACTTTTTTATTATTTCTCAATTAGTTTTAACTTTAACGAGATTTTGAGTTCGCTGTGTCAACGGTGTATTATCCCGTTACTCTTAGGATGATATGACGTTATATAAAGATGTTTGCAACCGAACATGTTTTTTAGCTTACAAAAAAGTGGAAGCTTAAATTGTCTACCTCTGCACAACGAAAAACTGAACATAAAAGGCATTCAGCCACTCATAAAAGATCTCACTACAATTTCAGCAGTGAAATTCAATTTCAGTTCAGTCATCGATTAGACATGAACCCTCCAGTAAAACCTATGTGTCTTATTAAGAAGTGCTTAAATCTCATTGTGAGGTTTTAAAGACCGCACAATGTTAATTTTTACATATTCGAAACAACTAGAACGTTCGAATACTTTTGTAATGGCGACATTCGGTATGAGTTGATTTTGACTCACTAGCACTATGATTCGAATAAAAATCTCGCAATCTTTAAGCATGCCACAAAATTTATTAATTTATTAATTAATAAATTAATAATTAATAATTTTTATTAATTTATTTATAAATAAATAAATGAATTTTCTCTTCAAAATCGAATTTCAAGTTAAGTATATAAAGATCTAATTTACCTCCAACATGTTACTGGAATATTTAGGACCTTTCTTGAAATTAAAACATAGAAACTGGAGGCTTTAACAAAGTTTCATTAACTTGAATAGAAGACTATTTAATTTCTCCCAACTACAAGACCAGGTATAAACAATTCAAATATCATGATCGATCGCCTAGTTTCTTTAAAAAATAGTGTTAATTTTGACAGTCTGTGTATATAAAAACTTTGATACAGAAAACTATTTATTTTTAAATTTCTTTAAAATTAATCCCATTTTGTTTACATAATATGCATGTGTAAATGAAAAGGATTAGGAAAAGAGAAACGTCATTAATATTTATAAAAAAAAAGTACCTTTAGAACATTTAACTCTGCTATGAAAATTCCTCAGTAGCGATTTTTGAAAAAAATTTTACCGTCATTATTATCTTATAATTATAAAACCAAAGCTTCTGTTCTCAGTAGCACAATCAAGAAAAATGCAAAAACAAAAAAGTGATAACGGCGGTACTATTCCATACGTGCGCACATACTTTCATTCTCTATGTTTTATTCGAACATTAAAGCTGAACGAAGAAATTAAAAGAAAAGAGGGAATAAACTTAAGAAGCACAATTTCATTCAATTATTATGACGATAAAAGGAGTCTGGTTTTCTTATAACATCAAATAAAATCAAAGAATTTCCGATCAATTTTACTTTAGAAAAAAAAAACTGACAACAAAGTTGTCTGTATAAGCATGAAAATATGTAGAACGATTAAATGTACTGGATCATTTCATTATCATCATTATGAGATACTATTTATGTAAATAAATATGTATATGGGGTACTTTTCTGCTTAAATAGAACCATTGATTCAGAACTGCCTAATTATTCTTTATCAGTTTGAGATCTTACGAAATAGTTAACAATAGAACGAGCTCTAACTGAAGTATTATCAGTAAATTTTAAGAATCTGTCGTCCATCCATCAAGTTGCAAAATTGTATTCAGCGATAAAATCGCAACATACGTATAAGGTTTTGACAAGAAGATGTTTTAAATAAAATAAATTATTTTCTGTGAAGCTTATTTAACATGGGAGACCAACATTATTCATTTTGTTTCTGGAAATCAACATACGGCTAGAAGCTTTAGAAAAAGTAACCTAATAAAATTTCTTGTTCAAAATGAGTTTCGTCAAGATGCCTTCAATACCCGTATACTCGTAAAACTAAATCACATTTAATAATGTTTCAATGTTTCAATCCAAATTACATTGTTATATAAACAAAAAATTGTGTACAATGATTTGGTTAAGTTGTTTTATATTGGGGCAAAGCCCTACGACACCCCCTCGAGACCCATCATCCTGATGAATTCGAGCAACTTTGAAGGGTCGGTAGACCGTACCTTCACCAGTGTGGGCACGCAATTCTCCAGTACCTCCCTTCTTATTCCCTCAGAAGGCGCTCCGCATTCCCTCAGAAGGTGCGTCGAGATTTCCTCATCTAACTCGTAAAACCTGCAAACATCTTCACTTTCCCCGTCAAGAGCCCGGTGAGAATTCTCACCTGATTCCTGTCCAGTCCTATTCTTTTCCTAAAGCGCTCCTGGTCATAATATCCTAGAAGCTCCTTAGCCTGTCGAAATCCTGGAAGACATCCCCAACGCCGCCTCTCCATTTCTTTTCTCAATTCTCCTTGAATTGTATGTGGTCCGATTCCACAGAAGGGCTGTAGTCCAAGAAGAGGAGTGCTTGTCCCCATTCTCGCCAACGCATCCGCTGTCTCGTTTCCTTCTATGCCCACATGTCCAGGCACCCAGCACAGTGTTGCACCTACTCAATTTGTTGAGTTACATTGTTACTTAAGAATCTAGCTTAATTAAGTTTCTTAAGTATCTTACCCAAGTAAAATACTGATTTTGTTCATATTTTGCATTCTCGGTAGTTACCCGCTCCTATGCTTAATTTATTTTTGAATTCATATGTTTTCGACGAAAAGAAGTTTCATAGTAGGTCGAACAAATTTTATTAAATCAGAAAAACGTGAAACTCGCCATAACTTTACCCTACTATGTTAAAGTTCTCCATACAAAATGTGAAGAGTGTATCGTAAAAAGCTAACATATCTATACTAAAAGATCATCAAATCATTTCCAAAATTTTGTGGCTATTTGAACCATCAGTACTCTGCAAATTCAACACATTTTTCAAGTTCTCATTGAAATTAATAGAAAGGCGGCCAGATAGACAAATGAATAGAAATAATTGAATGAAGATTTGATTACAGGGCTACAATTAATGCATGTAAATGGACAAGTTTTTTTAGTATAACTCAACGACATAACTTGTAAGGGCCTTAATAAATTACAATCTTTGTTACATGTGCTTTCGACTAAAAACACCTACTTCTTTTTATTTGCTCCAAATAATCTTTATTCCAATATAAATTTGTCATGATATTGTAATTTTGAGCTTTAATATAGAAAAAAAATTTAATAAAAAAATCTTAAAAAATTCTTTTACTAAAGGACAATGCGTAATAGCATTTTGTTCTTATGTATGCGACTACCGAAAAATGTCAAAAAAGTTAACTAATTATTTTAACTACCATTTTTTAACATCAATAAAATTGTTATTTATTTCTTCGTTTTCTTTTTCATTTTTTTCTTTTTAGGTTTAATGGAATGTTCTGAAAATCAAAATTGAATATTCTTGACTGATGAAAATAAGATGAACAAAAATCAAATGGAAATCAAATGGAACCTAAACACGCAGGAAAGTATAGAGGAAAATGATCATTCAAAAAGAAAACTACAAAACATTTCTAGTGGCATATTTGAGCTGCAAAAAAGCTAACAAAATTAACAAAAATTGATTTTTTTGTTTTTTAACAGTAGCCATTTGTGTTGAGTCTTCAAAGCCAAGCATTTCTCGCAAAAACTTTTGTTTTTCTACTTAAAACTTTAAAAAGCAAGCAATTTGTGACAAAATATAAAAACTGAAGAATTTATTTAAAAAAAAACAGAGAGCAGAGTAAAAAAAACAAATGAAAAACAGTGTGTGCTTTTTTTTTCGAAGTTATTGAAGAATTCCGATATTTTAACGTTCTTCTTTCCAAAATAAGTTTTGTTATACGGGGTTTGCTTTTGTTTTGTTTTTGATTTACTTTGGTACGTTCGTTGTGCACATTTTGTTGTTGCTTATACTACCAAAATTGTATTTAAAATTTTTTAGATTTAAGTTTTAAATAATTTTCTTATTTATATACGATGTACATACATACATACATTCAACATAGTTTTTGTTCCTTAAGCAATACAAACATATTGAATTTTTTCATTATAAAAACAAGAGTTAAAATGGAATTTTCATTGGAATGCAGTTTAATGACGAATTTATGACAGATGGCGGCAAAATGTTATCATTATAAAGTGTATAACACTATATAACAGCGTAAAGTTCGTATATATACGCGCATCAGTCATCCGCCTTTGTAAAATATTTTAAGGGGAGATTTTGATTAAATGTTTCAACATATTTTATTCGTACATAAATGCATTGTAGATAAAAATATTTTTGTTTTTATTATTTTTTTTAATAATTCATGTCAATATTGCAGTTAATAATTTTAAAATTGAATAATTCAATATATGCAATATCTACACACATACATATATAATTTATATGTATCTATGGAATCTCATTTATGCGAAAATACATTTATGATGAAAAAATAAAAGAGAAATTAAAGTATATGAATAAAAAATTATATTTCAATTGGAATTTAGGCACTGTGGTAATAGTATAAAGAAGTAAACTTACCGGCCATTGTCGGATAACTTGAATATGCAGCTGCACTTTCTAAGGCATGCGCTGTTTGTTGGTCATGATGTAATCTTCAAATTTGATAAAAAAGAAAAATAAGTAAATAAATAAAATTTAGTTAATAAAGTTTTTTTAATATATTGCTTATATAAATATGGAATAATTAAATAAATAAAATTTATATAAGAAAAAATCGGATTTCAGGCAAAAATTAAGCAATAATTTTTATATTTTCAAATTGAAAATATTTGAGATACAATGATTTTGATTATAGACAATTGAGAGTTCTTTGAATCTCTTATCATCAGATTAATTAAGTTGCAGTGCACCCATTTCATTCAATTCATCGATCCAATGAAATTGTACTTATATATGTATTACGAGTTACTACCGCGGAATCCTTAAATACTGCGTTTTCAAAAAATCATTTAATTCTAGGACCTCAGGCGTCATAAGTGTTATTGAAGTTCAATATTTAGGAATTCTCAAACTTACGAAATTTATTATTAAAGAATTATCAAACTCAAATTGTTAGATATATTGATAAAAGCGATACGTAATGCAAAAACAAAAATATTTTGATTTGTTCTATAAAATCAAAATAGATCATACATGATTTAGCTGCTCTACTCATATTAATTTCGAGAAAAGTTATTTTGCGAATATATTGCGGAAAATTCTCCACTTTCTTGAACAAATTAGATTTGCAACATTCGTTTATAGAAATATAGCACCGTTTTTGCTATATATATATCGCCTTATACTGTGTTTATGAAAGCCTATTAAGAAAAATTTACAGGGCTTAAGTTGAAGTTCATATTTGGCTTATTTATTGCAATAAATCAAAATATCAAAAATTAATTAATAATTAATTAAAATATTCCTTTCTGTTCCAAAGTTCTTATAGTAAACAGGAATACAATATGCATGAGAATTATAAAAAATTTCAATAAAAGAAAGTTTGATAATCATACTCGTATAAGCACATATGTCAGTTTAAGACCTACAATTATATACCTTAATATAAAAATTATATATGTACCTTGTTCCATGTCCATATTGCTGAGGTAACCTAAGTAAACTACCATATTGTGCCATATTTGCATGATGATAGGCATGTGCATGTGCTGCATGTGCGTGAGCAGCATGTGCATATGAACCATAATGTGCTGCATGCGGTACCCATGGATCTGTTGTATAACTTCCATCCGCTGAATATAAATCAGAAACCTGGAAATTATGAAAAAACTATAAATATTAAAAAATTTTTATAAGAAATTAATCAAAATTGAAGTTAAAAAAATAAAATATATAATTATATTGTTCTTTTATTATACACATATAATTAAAAATTTTTACCTGTGGATGAGTTGAAACAGGAGCCGGAGGTACGTAATTACTATTCCAAAACGAAGGTGGGAAATTTCTAGCTGACATAGGACTACTTGTTTCTAAAATATTATTTAAAAAAAATTTATTTAAATTAATAAATTAAGCTAGTTTTTTTGATATTATTACAAAATATTTATTTTAGGAAAAAAATATATTGGCATGTCAAACAATTTTAAATCTAATTAATGGTGAGTCAGTTTGCTTGGCAGTAGACTAAAAAATTCCGTGGAATATTGTTAAAAAATTCGTTCTTAAACGTTTTAATTTCCAAAACAAAGCATGAAATCTAAAATATCTAACTACAGTTTTGCATTTTATTTTTAATTCATTTTATACCGCCTGCCATTTTTATTTGACGGCAACCCACTATAATATAGTTTTCGCGCTCTATAAGAGAGAAGTGAAATTGTGTAAGACGCATCAATTTCTATATTGTAAAAATTTACTAAAAATAAAATAATGGTATAAGTCTTTTTCTAATTTCCCATTTAGCTTAAGTTTAAGTTCAACTAAAATTTTTAATTAAATTCATATATATTGTTCCTTGATTTTTATATCATATTCCAAATGTTAATATGAGAAAACTGGAAAATACTTATAGGCGTTTTTAGATAAATTCCATATAAAACTAAAACATATGCAATTCGGCATTACGATTCCAGGCCAAGAAGAGATGTCTTAGCTCCCTTTCTCAGTTGCATCTACCCAATTCACTGAGCCTATTAAGACAGCCCCATACTGCCCTGGAGCCTGACTGTCCGACATAATTTGCATTTTCAATTTCACTCAATTTTATTAAGCAAAATGAAAATTAAAGAAACTTTTAATTTAAAAAAAAAACTGAAAAAATGTGACTGCTAGTTCCGCATTATTTTCAAGTCTTTTTGCAAATTTCTTTTCTATATAAGATTAAAAGAGAGGCACAATTTCTATATTGGATCAAATTTTTCATATTTTTCCTTTCCATCGTCCAAATGCAAGTTTTCAGCAAATAACTGTGTCCAAACGAAAAGCAATTCGTACATTTATTCATATATTTATTAAACACTCTGATCTGTTCTTATATTATAATGTGTAAATTCAGTAAGGCTCTGTGATTTAACGGTGTACGTACTGAAACTAATTACTCGGATAATAGAATGCATTTAATATTAATACACAACATAAACATAAATCAAAATTCAAAAAGAGCTAATTAAATTACTTTATTAAAGATTAGTGTGGTGAGTTGTGTTTAATAGTTGCGTGTAATCATTTACATAAGATCATCATAAAAAATTTTTAATCCGGCGGTAAAAATTAATTATCAACAATAGATATGTCATAAATAGTGTCATAAATTTCTTAATATCAGAGATATTTTCTGTTCTGAAGGAATGCGAATGCATTCTGCCAATTTATGTATATATACACATACACTCTATATAGTAAGTATATAGACTTATAATAACTTTAATATTTGATTAAGTGGTAACAAAAGTACCCATTCAGTATTCTATCATAAAACAATAATTCTTTTGAGTTTAACCATGTCATTTGTAGAAAAGGATTTCCTAGATAAAAATTTTATCCCTGTTTTTTTTTACGTATTATAATATTCTTTTTGTTGGTTTTTATATGACCTTCGACATTAAAACTCTTTGACAATTTTATTAACCTTCAAAGGTTATTAATCGTTTAAAGTCATCTATAAAATTTTAAAATATAATCTAGAAAACTATAAAATAAAAGAAATAGGTAAATACAAAAATCTTTTTTAATTTAAAAGCCATTAATGATTTTGGTTACTATATGTATATATATATATGTATATATACAAAGATGTTATGTAATTTATTACGATCAGTTGGTTGTTACACAAGAACCCAGCATGATATCAGCTCCCTAATTTTTGTCTTCTTACCAAATTTTTTTAAAATCATGTATGAATTCACTTCATAAAATTTCAATAAAACAAATAAAAAATATTTAAAAGATAAATGCGAGTTCGAATAAGTAGCAAATGAAATGGTGAAAACAACGAAAATATTCCTTTGTATTTGTTTATTGGTTTTTTTTCTGCTCCTTCAGGAACATGAAATAAAAATGTTTTTGAAAGACATTTTTGTGTTCCTGTATCTTGGTTTATTTGTTTGTTTTAGGATATTAGGGTTTTGTATTGCTTAGTTTTCCTTTGTTTTTGCTTTTGTATTGAAGTAGTAGAGGATAACTAGAGATCACAATCTTATAATATGGGTTCGATATTAAGTGAACCTTCAAAAATAAAAAAATAAAAATTTAAAAACATCGACTGATCTTTTTACATCTGTATTTTTGTTGATAGTTTTTGAAAAATTGAATTTCTTTCCACTCTTGTATAGGGTTATCGAACAAAAATTCATAAAAATCAACGGTTCATCACACATTATAACAAGTTAAATAATAATTATGTGCATTTTAAATATATTTTTAGTTGTTTGAACACTTTGAATTTTCATTTTGAATATTTGTTTTCTCTTTCTTTTTTTTTTTGGAATTAAAGTACTAGACTTGTTTGCATAATTTAAATTTCGCCATTTGAAAATGTTCAAATATTTTTTCCAAAAGAATAAAATTAATGTGCATTATCGGTTTGGATAAATTTTTTAAATATGTGGTGATTTTACAAAATTTGTTTAATATCAGAATTTTTTACAGATCTAACTCTGTAAAAAATTATTTCCATATGCAAATTAGTACTCGTATTATTAATTAATACCAAAAATTGATTTTCCCTGCAGAATTGTGAAAAAAACTGAAATTGAATTAAAACAATCAGAATCACTTTTGATTTAAGTGTATGAGATAATGGGGGGAAGGAAATTATTTTGCACAACTAAAATTTACAAAAAAAATTTAAAATTTTCCGGTGTGAGGGCAAAGGTATGGAAGTAATTTTTTTCCAAAAATGATTTTTATCCCTGAAGTAATGGTCATATCTTATCAAACGAATGTCATTAACACTTAAGTTAATTTATTTGCAAAAGTTTTCATAAACGAAAGTTGTGCTTATCTGAAAGGCGGTCCAAAATTAATTATACACTTTTACCCTGACATTACATTTATTCTTTCAAATATTAAACTAGATTGGTTCATTCATGCATAATTTTAAAGATAAAAGTTTAAGGTATTCGCGCCAAGTATACCCAAAAAATTTTTCAAAAAAATTATTTCTACTAATTTTACTTCACCTGTCCGTCTGCGCGTCTGTAAATCACAAAACTTCTTTACCATTTAAGACAGAAAGACTTTTTTTTTGGAGAAATTTCCCAAATAATTTTTTCCTATCCCTCTTTCCTTTACAAGTCGTGAAAATGTAAGTTTTTGAGAAACTATACTGTGCTTAAACTAAAAGCAATTTGTAAATTCTGCAAACGCAAAAGAAGTTTCCTCTTCTATCAAAAAAACTATAAACAAATATAAAACTTTTGAACTGAATCTTTTAATAAATAATCATGTAACAGGCACAATATTTATTAATTAAACAACTCCACGTTGTATTAATTATTCAGTAATGTTGTTAGTGTAATAGGCTCATCCTATTAATATTTTCTTGCGATTGTTTGTTTCAAATAGAAGATTGCATGTAATATCTCAATGTAAACCATACTTGATAATCAAGTGGATTACAGTATAAAGCAATATGAAGAACAATTCATCGGCAATTTCTTCATACCTCTGCAGCTCAGTTGGTAGATCGTCCGCCTAGAAAGCGGTAGGTCACTGGTTCGAGTCCAGTTCGAAGAGAAAATTTTTTTAATTTTTCTTCCTTTAACTCGTTTCTTTGATTACGTCATTCAAATTCCTATTGAGTTAATAAGTAATCATTGTCTCCACTGGGTTTTTTGTTAATTTTTAAAACAATTTATCTTCCATGAAGCAACTGGGGTTTTGCAATAAAATATGTATTGAAATTTAATTTTATTTAACAAAACAATCCAGAGCTTTATGTCCTTTAAAGTTTGCAACTGAACTCTATCAAAATGCTATAAAAGGAAACATATAAAACAGTAATCGTGCCCTTACCTAAAAATATACCCTTAACCCTTCACTGTAATTCAAATAGGAATAAAACTCGAACACAAATTTTTCGAAAATCGTTACTTTAAGATTTCTTCTAAAATTATGCAAAATTATATTATTATAATTTAAATATTATAGATCTTTTTCGTTATTGAGACCTTATAAATTGCATTAAAGCAAGCTCCGGAATTGAAGGGGAATATTTTATTTTACCAACTAAAAAATTAAATTTATAAATTTTATTTTTATTTTTCCCATAAGATTTATACAATAAATTTTCGGTTAAATTTTTCACGTAATTTAAATAAAAATTTTAAATTATTAAAATATTTAAAGTTCAAATACCATAAGTATTTTTAGCATAATTATATGTAAATATACATGTACGTATATTTGTATGTATGTATACTATAGTTATATGTAATTATAAAATCCAAATATTCATTGTCATTATATTTTTTTTTTGAATTTATTTTGTAAAAAATAATTTACGATGTTAAGAACATTTATTTTAAAATTTTGAAAATTTTTTCATTATAGCGCCCGAATAAAAGCGCAAATATTATAAAAATTGGCTGAATTTAAAAAAAAAAACTATTATACTTGTATAAAACACAATTTTGAAATAATTTTTATGTGTGTAAGTACAAATAATTTTAACACTTTCATTCTAATTTTTTTTTCTTAAAATTTTTTAAATTAATTAAATTTCATAAAAATTACATTGTATATAAAAAGAATATTTAAATATGTAGATTATTTTATTTATTAAACTTGAAGCATTTTAAGCATATACAAATGCCTCAAGTTGCAAAGAGTTATTTAAATCAAATTAAAGTTCAAAATTTATTCGAAATTTTTCAAAGACCATTCATGCATAATATGCGCCTCTCTTTTGTACCTGTGTTGTTAAATATAAGCATATTGTATTTTTATAATCCATAGCTCGTAAAAAAATTTTTAATATACAAAAAAATTAAATAAATTATAAAAATATTTTCATATAATTAAAATTCTCAAAATTATTTCATTTAATAAAATTCAAAAAAATTTTTTATATTTATGTATATTATGTATGTAGCATGCATGTATTTGTTATAATTTTATTTACATGCATGTAAAACATTCATAGAACATTATACCTAAATAATATAACAAATTATTTTATTTTGTTATACAAGATAATTTTGCAAAATTAAGACATTCATAGAATCATCATCATTTTATTATGAAAAGAAAAGTAATAAAACAAAAAATTTTAAATAGTCTGTGCACCTCTAAATAAAATCAGAAAAAAAAATTCCATTCAGAAGTATGAAATTTTAATAAGACAAATACTTCGATTCTTAATTAAGTATAATAATATGTACATAAATATTATAATGAAAAAATAACAAAAATTCACAGGCAAAAAAAAAAACAATTTTTCAAAAAATAAGTGAACTAAAAAAATAATAATTTTGGTTTTCTTTTGGATTGTTAATAAAATGCCGCAGTGCGCGCAAACTGTGCTATAAAATAAAACAAAAACAAAACAAAAATCAAATTAAAAATTCTCAGATTCGACATTTTCTGTAATTTTTTCTGTAAAATACTTACAAACAGTTCAAAATCAGAGACAAAACTAAAAAAAATGTGTAAATTTCGAATAAAAATTCCACCATTAAAATAATTCTATGGCATAATAATATCATCAACCTCGTATGTACTGCAGTTTTACACTACACATTTATTTTTAAGAAATTTTTTTTTTCGATTTTTGTTGCCATTTTTAGTTAAATATTTGTAATATTCGCAATATTCGAATAATCCGATAATACAGAATAAACAAACAACAATCGCAGTCGGAGAGAGAACAAAAATACACAACGCGCGTAATCAACAACACTGAAAATAAAATACGCAAGCATATGTGAGAAATTGAGAATTCATCTAATAAACTGTTATAAGTATTTTTGTACAAAGGTGAGGTTTTTTACGTGATGTCAAATTTACGCTTTCTTTCATTTTTCTTATTATTTTTATTATATTTTTTGAGTTTTTTTTTAATATTCACATTGATATTCAACTAGCACTATTTTACAAAAAAAAAATTTTCATTTCTTCAAACGCGTATATAAGGTGCACGTTCTTTAAATACCAGCATCCTTTTTATCCGTTAAATTACTGTTAATTTTGTCTATTATTGTCATGTACTTATGCAAGTAAAACTATTTTTAATAGAATAAAGAGCGTGAGATACAAAATAAAAAGCGCTAAATTCGATGGTGTGGGAAAGTGAGATTTAGTTGACGTCAAATTAACAAGGTGCAAATATGTGTGTATACGAGTATTATATGTAATATGTAACGTGTATAAAGAATAACTATAAGATATTATTCATATATTCTTATTTAAAGGTGTATACAATCCTCTAAACGTATAACACTCTAAGTTTAAAATATCAACTCTCATCAATAGCAGTCCATATACAAAAGAGAATAATTGAAATTTAAGCCTTATTCGTTGGTTGAGCCATAAGTAGATTGTATCTTATATGAAATTGACATTCTCTTTATTTATCTTTCTTAAAAATTCCAACCGAATTGAACTTTTATTATTAGTTCCTACACTTTATTACATAAATTGCATATTTCACAATTTAAGTTGACTTAAAAGAAAATTCGCTCAGCTTATAAATGAAGAATCAAAGAGCAGTTAAGAAAAAAAATTGTTCGACTTGAAATATTTTATTCAATTTTAATCATTTATTCGATTTTGGTTTTTATTTGTTTTTTAAACCATACAACCTACTTTGAAAATTTCTAAAGGAAAAGTAGTAGGGAAAGCGTTATGGATATGTCTGAAAATGATAAAATGAAAAAATATAAAAACCAATTTGTTTTGCGAGCACATCCCAAGATCACATCCCGTCATCCTCTCCTAAATAGATAAATAGATTGATCTCTCCTATTTACAAAATATTAATTCTTTAACAATATTTGCACTGACGGACTAGTAAACTTGGAGAGAGTTCGGAACTAGTAAACTGGTGGCGGCTTCAATCCTAGTGGATGTGCGTGGGTGAGCATAGGTTCGGCCTTTACTTCCCATCCTTAAAAATGTTTGTCTTTTTAATAATTATAGGGAATTAGTTTTTCTTAAACAATTATAAAATTACTATGCGGGAGAAATTTCGTTAGAATAACTTATAGTTCACACATTCTCACCTTTTCTGAGAAGTATATTTGCCGAAAACAGGATTTTAATTTACCCAGTTTTAGTAGACTTCTTTACACTGTTATAGTATAGAGTTTTTAATAGGGTTTTTATGTAAAGTATAAATCACATTGAAGGTCACACTAAGTTATTTTATCGAATGTGTATGTTTCTTATAATATAACATTCTAACATTATTTTTATTCTATTCGAATGACAACATACATTATGAATGAAGCAAGTAAATGTGTTAAGACTCACATGGTTTGTAGTTTAATATACAAGCATGCAATTGAAAAATTCATATTATACGCACACAAAGAATCAAATCGATTGTTATACAACACTTCTTTTGAAAAACGATTCAAGATATTATAAAATTGCTCTAAAAATTGTGAATTCAAAGCCAGTAATAAAAATAGATAGTTGAAGGTGTTTAACTGAAATAAATTTTAGGGAAACTTTCGGAATTCTTCGGGAAGTAAACTTTTTATAAATGCAATACAGATATAATGCAACCGCGACAGCCTGACCTTTTTCTATTTCTGACTATTGAAAAAAATTATAATATAAAACCAAAAAATATGCCCGAACTGCTGTGTGATGAAATTGCTGGACAAGATATCAATATATTTAATTTTTGTTGCATAATTTTAGGGATCAAAAATAAATTTATGAAGCGATAAACTGATATGGTCCCATTGTTAGACGGTTAATTATGTTAGTTAAAACAAACGAATCATTTCATTGCTTAAACTACTAAATGTTCGAATTTTCGAACGATACTGCAGTAATTTATATTTTTTCATATTTTGTCTTTAACTTTTACTAGTTTTGCTTTTGTAAGTTCTATGTGATATCAAAGAGATATCAAAGAAGAACATAAGTTTCACAAAATCTTTGAAAAGAAATTTTTTGAAAAATGGATTCCATAAAAAGATATCCACCTATTTTTGTATGAAATGAATTTTCTAGAAGTTTTTTGAAGGTTTTGGAACCAAATAGGTAGCTCATTTTAGTAGAACAAATGAAGCTGGTGTAGATTTATTATAGCTTATTTATAAGTTTTTCAAAAAATAATCGTTCATTACTGCATTAACGTTTTCTTAGTAAAAAAGGCGTTATAAAATAAGAAATGGAAGCATGCTTTCAAACTTAAATTTATTGACACATATTTAATTTTTCAAACTATTTGGATGTACAAAAACCTAGCACTATTTCTATTTAATTTCTATAATTTTCTATTTAAATTTTATTGCCAAAAAGATAATTTTTCCTTTAAATTTTAACCTTAATATTCATATTTTTTTTAAACTTCTTTACCCAAAATCACAAATTAAAATATTTTGTTCTTTTAATTTTATTCTTCAATTACTTATTAATGATATAGAATTAATTATTTAACCATAAATGATTCAGCAGCAGAAAATTACAATGAAAATTTTATGCAACACGTGCCAACAAATAATTAAAATGCTTGAATCTCTAAATATATACGATCCATCCATCTCCAAACAAAATACTAAGAAAAAAACTCTAAAATGGTTGATAAGGATTTCATTTTATTATGTGTGGCATATACTATTTTAGTTTCGAGACCAAAATAATAATAATAAAAAAAAAATTATTTCAAAAAACAGATTATTTTAACTACTTATTTCTGTCCCGCATTCTCCTCTATTTTACAATTTTTATGCTCTCACAGTAAGAAATTTTATGTATATACAATCCTTAAAATATAAATCAGTATTCAAGGACGGACTTTTAAGGAGTTTTAGTTATTGCCTTTTAAAGGTCTTAATCACCGGAATTATATTATTTGATTACTTTTTTCTTTTGTCTGTTTTACAAATTTTAAAAATTCAAAGCTCGTTTTTCCGATAAAGTCCTCGTAAATGGAAATGGTTGTAAAATAAAAGGAAAAACAAAAACATAAAAAGAAATGGAAATAGTAAAATTTTAGAACCAATTTATCATTGAATTGATTTCTTATTGATGGTTTCTTTATGGTTGTATAATTTTTGTCTTCATGCTAATTCTTGCTCATTGCGTGCTGTTTACCATAGTACTTTTGCTTTTCATTATTGTACTTTTGCGTTTTGTTATATTACGTTTGTTAAATGTTGTATTTAATTTTGTAATTCATAAATTCCAATATAAAACATAAACTAAGTAAGATTTACTAGTGATATTTGTTGTACTCCTCCCATTCGGTAATTTATCGATTTTATAAAATTTGTTAGCAATTTAATTAATTTGTTAGCAATTTACTTATTCTGTTTAGTTAAACGGAACTACTAAATATCACTTAGAGAAAATTACTATTTAAATTTTAAATTTATTTTTACTTCCTCTTAATTTATTAATATTGAGTTTTTCTTAGTTCTCAGCACTTTTCCAAAAAAATTTTGGAGAGCTTATTAGTTTTACTCTGTCCGTCCATGGACATGTTTACAAAATTTCTACACCCTTGAAGATAGAAAGCTGAAATTTAATATGTAAAAATCCGTTTTTCCTAAATTTTTGGTGACGTTTTTCTTCTACACCTCAGGTTGTGTGATCCTGAAATTTTAACAGCTTTTAGGCAATAATAAGTAGTTAATTTCATTAGAAAAGAATTTTTTTCCATCACCACCCCCTGTCAAGTTATCGCCTTTTGGAATTTGTAAAATTTGAATTTTTGATGATTTTTGATGATTTGAGAAACTGCAAGCTTTTTCAAATTTCTATAAACGCAAGAAGTTAACGGTAAATTGCATGTCATTAAAAAATCCAATTATTTTTCTTAACTCGCGCAATTAACCCTTAAAATCGAGCATTATGTTAAGCCCTCTTTAAATTAATTTTTGCTTTATAAAGATTGAATAAATCGTTCATCCTAAATATATGCAATCCCAGAAATAGTTTCGTTTATGAATACAAATAATTTTAATAGTTTGATAGGTAAACATAGACTGTATTTAAAAGTAGTATTTTCACTTGTTGAAGGGAAAACTGCTACAATAAAAGTAATAATGTTATAACAAAGTTGGTAAAATTAGAACATAATAATGTTATAATAAATAAATTTTATTATAATAAAGTTTTCCCTCTGCTAAATCATTTGCTTTGATTTTCAATAACAATAATATTAGAAAGGGTTAGCTTCTCCTTATCAGAAAAATATAATTATAAATTTTAATTGATCCCAAATTACCCTCTTTACGTTAGTTAATCATATTTGCTTTCAAAAATTTTTGTCTCATCCTTACGTTATGCAATAAGCGAGCATATTATAAGAAAGAAAAACCTGAATAAAATATTATTTTTTTCTTTCAATATTGTTGGACCTTGTAAATCTTTGATTTGCTCCGACTTTATTTTGAAGAAAAAAAAAATAGCAAAATTTTTACAGAGATCACAAATTAAAAATGATTTTTTGTACGAGTTCCCTAATTTTAACTCCCTTTAAACATACTCTTTGAATGAGTCATCTTCGTCCAATTCCTTATGTTGATTATTATGTAAAATCACTAGTTTTTGTTCTAATATTGTCTGCAGACAAAAAAAAACTAAAAAGTTTTCTGAAAAAAAATTGTTTTTTATAATTTGATACAAATATTAAAAAATAAAAGGACAAAAGACCAAAGGATAAACTTATCGGAAATTGTTGCTTTTATTTTCACATTAAAAACGCGAATTTTGTTTCTTTTTTGTTGTTTCTTTCGCTTTACAACTTTTTCGTTTAAATTGAAAATCGTGAGAAACAATTTTTTAACTTCTGCTGGAATTGCATTTTATTTTCTATTGAAATTCCAACGGACTGGTGTTTTTATTTTATTTATACGCGCTTTTTGAATCAGGATTCCCGAAATTGTTTGTTTCTTTAATTTTTATTTGCAATTTTGATGGAATTTTTTGGGTTTTTCTTTAGTTTTTTCTTCGTTCCTTTTTTGTTTGCAAACAAAAAAAAATTATATAATGTTCGGCACTTATTGATTTTTGATTGGTATTTTAATATTGGTTGGTCGAAAACAAAGAACTTTTTAAAAAAAAGGGCGATAATTTGACCTTTAAAAATTATTTTGTTTATATTTTCCAATTTTTTTAAATGTTGCGTACAACTTTGTCAAGCCGACGAAATTTTTATGATATTTGCATGTGTTTGTGAAAAGTAAGTCGGCGTTATTTTTCCAAATTTCTGGATTAGTTTAATACATAAATGTGAATAAGTTGACAAGAAGACAAAACTAAACTATATTATTTCATAAAAAACTAACTAGTAAAAAAAAGAAAGTTCAAATTAACCGAATTTTTCAAATTTTTGAAGGGATGGCATTGAAGCTACCAGTTTTAATATGCACTTTAATCATTTATACATAATATTATAGTGTAGTAATTAATAGCTAGATTAAACTGATGTCTATTTAAGCGTTTGTTGTATATGAAACTTCTATACCCTCTAAGATGGGAACAAGAATTTTTTTATAAAATTTTTGCAAGAAATTCATATTTATAAAGGGAAATTTTTACCTATCAATTCTTCTATATGAGTCGTCTCTTTAATACAAAAAAATACCTCCTTTCCTGCACGAACGGTTATTTGGAAACTTGCGATCTCATCGACAACACCGTTGTATACTTAAATTTTCAATTGTAGAAGTTTGAGTTTTCAATGGTTTGTGGATATAATTAAATGACTTATTTTGACAAAGAAGAATAGTTTTCGATTTTGATTGTCAAAAATTTATATTAACAAAAGTGCTTCCGAAACTCCACGCTTTTCCATATTTCTATAAATATAAACAAGTGCAAATGTCTTCTGATCAAAACATCCTAATATTATGCAATATTTGTTCAGTACTCATTAATATGATATAATGGGAGAAAATTGTTTTTAAAAATTTTCAAAATTATTTTTAAAGAGAAATATTTTCACTTGTTAAAAGGGAATGCTTGATTTTACAAATTATTGATTTAATCGAATTTATCGGTACTCATTTATTAGCTGAAGCAGTAAGTTGCAATCAAAATTATACAAAATTTTCAGTGTACTATTGATAAAATAGTGAAGCATTGATAATTCGATATTTCAATTTCGATTTCAAAAGCATATCGATATTTGCGTACAATATATGATATAGCGATATTTAATTTTTTTTTCGTATTTACATAACACTTCGTAAGTTTTATTCAGTCTTGCGTGGGACCTCGCATCGTGCGAATTACGTATCGTATTAACGCAGGTAGGAAAAAAAATGCGAATTTAGATTATCAAAAATACACTTTATTTAAAGATTCAATTAATTCACTTAACTTAAGATTTATTCTGAATTCTGATTGTTTTATTTCTACAGTATTTATACATTTTTTATGTTAGTTCAGCAATTTTAGTTTAACAAAGAAATTATAAAAATTAGGTAACAGTATGTAATTTGAATATTTAGAATTGACAAAAATCTGTGAGAAACAATAATGTAATATGATATATAACTTAAAGTATTTATGGGAACATAATTATTTATTTTAAATACATATGTTTAGAACATGTGACTTTAATTGGCTATTAAAATACATAGTCTGGGAAAATAATTGTAATATGATTTTATATGATTTAATATGATTGGTTATAGTATAGAAAATTTATATTATATGCTAATAGTGTAGGAAAGTTATATTATATATGAGTTTATATAGTGTAGGGTACGTAACTCCTCCCCTCTTAGTTGGAAGTTACGGCCAGATGAACTGAGGTTTCTGATGTTCAGCGGCAGGAACTTGCGTTGTGTTGATTGAAGCTCTGTTGTTGACGAAGTATACTTTACGATGATGATGTAGATAAAGTGTTAAAGCGATGATTATTGAAATTACCAAGATTATGTTGAATGTAATTGTAGTTATGTTAAATGTTGAATATAATTTGTTATCGTAAAAATCAATTTGGCTGAATGGTTCGCTTTTTGTAAATTGGTAGTTTTCTAGTTTTTTGAATGTTGTGTTAATATTTGTGTATGTGATACTTAATTCGTTGAATATTGCAGGATGAATAATGATTTCATCCCAATGGTTGTGCTTTACGGTTGTGTATGTTATGCCGTTGATCGTGATTTCGCAATTATTAAAGTGAATAAGAATTGTGCCTTTAATTTTGATATTATTTGGAAGACAGGTTGTGTTAATATTGGTTTCTGGAATGTTGACTACTACGATGAAATTAGGTTCTGGTTGTAGAATTTCGATGTCCTTTTCTCTGTTGTGTATTTCACAATTGGCTGGTTTATTACTTAAAAGATTTCCTATACATTTCGAATTTATTACATTTTCTTTATGGTTAGTATTTTTACAATAATAGTTGGTTTCTATAAATGGACATTTGGTGTCGAGATATTGAATAATATTATCATTGATTATTATGTATGGTGTTGTAATTATTGTTTTGTGTTTATTGATTGGTAGTGTAATTAAATGAAATAAGGAATAGGATTCTTGGGAAATTATAGGAATTTGTATGTTAAATATTATATTAGTGCCGTTATAATAGGCTTGAAGTTCTAAAAGTTCGTATATACTTTCATCGGAGTTAAGAGTTACATTTTGTTTTAAAAATTTATTTCGTATTTCCGAAATTTCTGAAGGGTTTAAAATTTGTTTGGATATTATATTTAATTTAGCAAGAATTACAGCTTCTGCTATATCGTTCAAATGTGTGTATAGCAATTCAATATTATAATTTATCTGATTAAGATATTGAATAAATTTAAATTTGGCTTCTTCGGATCTGATACTGTTTTTTAATTGATTTTGAAATTTACCTATATATTCCATTATAATATCTTGATCATTATTGATATGATTAGTTATATTTTCAAATCTTTTTATCATACTATTATTAATTAAGTTTTGAGACTGTTGATTTTTATTTAGAGTATTTTCGTTTTTGATTATGGCTTCAATCTCCTCATTCAATTTTTGAGCATCATTGGCATCCATGTTACCAGTAATGCTTTTAACTATTGTGCCTAGGCCGTTTATAAGACCTCTTTTTATTCTAGATGTTGGCATTAATGTTTGAAGTTTGTCTTGTAATTTTTGAAGTTTTAATTTTGTAATGCTAAGGGATGGGTTAAGTGAGTCTTCTGTGTTAAAGGTGTATAGGGATTCTTGTAATTTTATTATGTTCCGTTTATATTGATCTAATTTTATTATGTGTAAGAAATTTATGTGGTTTTGAATTATTCTAGCTGAACCTAACTGCAGTGGGAGTATACCGTTATTATTTGACAGGTTAAGAATTTCCATTCTCTGGGTTATTATTAGTGGTAGTATTCTGAAATTTAAGTTTCCTTTTTAATTTGGATTTATGAATTTTTTGGTTATTGTAAGTAATTATATTAACTTTATTATTTTTCTTAACTTTACGTTTCTTAAACCTAGGGGTAGTTTTATTTCTTCTATTTTCCTTTCTAAATACTATTTCGTTTTCATTAATACTTACTGGATCTTCTCTGTTTGCATTTATTTTTTCTATATTTTTAGTAGAGATGTAGTCTAGGTAAGCTTTTATAGACGGGTAAAATTCTTTCTGAAATGCATTTAATTTTTCTAAATAATCGTGTTCATTATTAAACTGAACACCATCGTTAAATTTAGAAGTTCTGCCATAGAAAACTTCGTATGGAGTCAATTTTGTGGAACTATGAATGGCATTGTTATAAGTTATAATTGCTTCAGTTAAAATGTCTTCGTGACTATGTTCCATTTTTGCATACTTGAACTTATAGAGAATTATCCTATATATTTCAGTTAAGCTAGAGTGAAATCTTTCTACTGGGGAATTACTACTAGATTGTTGGAAGGATGTATAATGCAATTTTATATTATATTGATTACAAAAGTCTTTAAATATATTTGAGGTAAATTCTGTACCCTGATCGCATACAATCTTTGATGGGACGCCGTGTAGGCTTATAAAATGTTTAATCGATTTAACCATCTCTAAACTATTTCGAGAATTGAGAGGGTAAGCTGCGGCGAATTTTGAGAACTTATCAATTATCGTTAAGTTGGATCTATTGTTTATAGTGTATACATCAATATGGATTATGTCTAGAGGTTTAGAAGGGGTTTCTGGTTTTTCAAATTTTAGTTTTACAGGTTGTCTGTCGTATTTAAGTAATTGGCAGGTTTCACAGTTATTTATAGTTTTAATTATTTTTTGTTTCATAAATGGGAAATAAAATTGCCTTTTCAAATGTGCTAAAGTTTCGTTAATACCTCTATGGTTGTTTTTTGTGTGATAATCTAATATTATTCTATCCTGTTCATCATCTTCTTTAACGTCTATTAAAATTTCAGTACAGCGAATTAGTTTAAATGTTTTACTGTGTGAAAAATGTTGAGAATAAACTGATTGGACTATATTAAATGTTTCATCGTCTGTAAATATTGCGGAAAGTTTATTAGGTGCTAGGTGTTCCTTAAAAATTTTTGTTATGTTATCTGTTGTTGGGTTCAAAATTCTGAACGTTTTTCGCAATTTATTTCGAAAGGGAATTTCTAGGGATGTGAATGGTTTTTTATCAGTTTTGTCCAATACGATTTGAAGGTTAAATTCGTTTAAAGGTCTTTCCGAAATAGGAATACCGTCATTATAGTTTTCCTGAGCAGAGTGAATGGTAGAAACGTTTCCTGGCTCTGAAGAGGATGTGTTAGTAGTTTCAGAATTGTTGACTTCTATTTTTCTTTCAGGTTGCTCTTCAATTTTAGTTCTGCTAAGTGCATCGGCGTTAGCATTCTGTGTTCCTTTCTTATACACTATTTGATAGTCAAATTCCTCAAGCTTGAGTCTCCAACGAACTAGTTTTGAGTTAGGATCCTTCAAGCTCATCAGCCAAGTTAGTGGTTTGTGATCTGTAACGATTTTAAATTGTCGCCCAAAGAGATATGGTCTAAAATATTTGGTAGCCCAAACTATAGCTAACAGCTCTTTCTCTATTGTGGAGTAATTTGTTTCGGAGTTTGTAAGTGTTCTGCTTGCATAACAGACAGGTAGGTCGCTTCCAATTTGGCCTTGTGATAGCACAGCACCTATCGCGAAATTACTAGCGTCTGTAGTTAGAATGAAAGGTTTTGAAAAGTCAGGATATTGAAGGATAGGGTCATTTATGAGTAAGTTTTTACAATTTTCGAAGGCTTTAATATAATTATCACTAAAATCTATTTTTGCTCCTTTTTTCAAACATTCCGTCAATGGTTTAGTTATTTTGGCAAAGTCCTTTATAAATTTACGATAGTACCCTAATAGTCCGAGGAATCCTTTGATTTCCTTTTGTGTTTTTGGAACGGGGTAATTTTTTATAGCCTTAACTTTTTCTGGATTTGGTTTTACACCATCGGTAGAAACAATATGTCCTAAGAAAGCTACTTCTTTATGTAGAAATTCTGATTTGTCGAGTTGAACCTTTAAGTTGAACTGTCGAAGTCTGTCAAAGACCTTTTTTAAACTTTCTTCGTGTTCCTGTAAGGAGGTTGAGTAGATGATTATATCATCCAAGTAGACTAGACATATTTTGCCTTGAAGATCTTGAAGAACATTATCCATTACGCGTTGAAAGGTTGAAGGGGCATTTTTCAGCCCAAATGGCATTCTAACATATTCGAAATGTCCACCTTCCACTGTGAAGGCCGTTTTTTGTATATCGCTTGGATCCATTTCTATTTGATGGAATCCACTCGCAAGGTCCAACGTTGTAAAATACATACTTTTGCCAAGTTTATCCAAAATTTCCGTTATATTTGGCAACGGATATCTGTCACTGATGGTCTTCTCATTAAGCTTGCGGTAATCTATTACCAAACGCCATTTTTGCTTTCCAGATGCGTCCCTTTTCTTGGGTACGATCCAAACCGGAGAACTCCAAGGAGAGTAACTAGGTCGAATTATTCCTTGACTAAGCATGTCATTAATTTGTCGCCTGACTTCTTCTTTGTGTATGAATGGGTACCTATATGATTTCGTATGAATGGGAATGTCGTCTGTTGTCGCTATCTTGTGTTTAACCCGGTTAGTAAAAGTTAGAGTCTCGTTCTCCTTGTAGAATATATCGTCATATTGTTTACAGATACTTATCAGTAGATTCCTTTCTTCCTTATTAAGATGAGAAGTCCTAATTGAATTGGTTATATCAGCAGAAAAAGAATTGGAAGGGCATTCAACATTAAAATTGTTAATCTCGATGAATTCGTCAGATCGGTACGGAGTCACTTTTAGTGGTTGTTCTAAGAAGATGGTTTGATTTTTATTTGAAGAGTTTATAACTTCGACACAACTATACCAATCGCGACAATTGTAAATTCCTTCAGGGATGTATAACCCTGGTCCTATTATTGTCCTATTTATGAAAATGTTTCCATTTTCCACATCTACCGGTAACTTAGTTATTAATTTTGAGTTTGGTTCTATGATATATTTATTCGACATGAAATTGGGTTTGAATAGTAGTTGTAATTTTGAATTCCTAGTGTTTAATGTTTTACTAGAAAGATCTACAGTGGCTCCCAAGGATGTCAATGCATCTAGGCCAAGTAAACCATCAAAATAATTATGAAATTTGAATATGAGAAAAGTTGTGTTGCCTGGTTCGTTGAATTCGATAAAATTTGGTAGTGTAACCTGTTTATCCAATGTATGAGAATTTAAAATAGTCTTAATTATTATAGGATTTGTTTTTTGGAGGTCTTCTGGGTTTATATACTCAGGATTTATGAAAGATGAAGATGAACCCGTGTCTATAAGGAATTTTAAAGGTCTTCCAAAAGGAGAGTTTATATTAATATATGGAAGGACGGATCCATGTTTGTTGAAATCTATGTATCCGATCGGTTCTTCGAGGCTGTGGGACAAAAATTTGTGTCGTCAATTTCGGGTTCCAGATTCTGACAATTCTCGCCATTATGCTGCTCTAAATTTTGATAGTTATGGTTATAGTATTGATCTAAATTTTGATAGGGAGATGAGGATATATTGAAAAGTTCCCTACTAGTAAATGTAGGCCGGTTTGTTTGCCTGAAGAAATTGCTTTGAGGAGGTTTGCGGAAGTTTGTATTACCCGAGGAAGTGTCCATTGGTTCAGGCTTAGGAAATTGATTAATTGGTTTAGAGAATTGATTAGTTGAGTTAACTTGATTATTGTGAAGATTATGACTGCGATTAAATTGATTATTACTGAAATTCCTATTGTTAAAATTTCCACTATTTGACGAATGATATTTCTGAAAATTATTTCTATTATTTGTGGGTATATTAAATTTCTGTATGGGTGTGTGGGTTTTATGTGTGGAAGCCGATTTAGGATGATGTGCTTCCAGTCGACTATATGAAATATTTTGTTCCCTAATACAGTATGAAAAAGCTACTGCTAAGCTTTCGGGTCTCATGGCTCTCACTGTGGACCCAAGTGGTTCTCTTAGTCCTGCCAAGAATGTGTTCAGACACATTTCTGTATAAAGATCTTTTTTCGATTTGATAACGTTTGAATCGTCCTCATGCATTTGCACATGCGCCGTTATGGTAGCAAGGATTTCTATTATTTCGCTATAAAAATTCTCAACTGTCTTATTTCCCTGTTTTAAGCTATGCAGATCTCGAATGAGGGAAGTTTCATTTCTTTTATCGGAGTAATGTAGTATAAGATTCCGTTTTATACTATCCCAATCTAGAGACGTTCCATACATATTTAAAACTTCATTGGCTGGGCCAACTATTTTATTTCTAATTGCTCTTAATAAAAGTCTGAAGTATGGTGTACCCTGTGTACATGAAATTAATTCAAGAATTTCTTCTACATTATTAATAAAATCAAATAAAAGTTTGGAATTGCCTTGGAATTGTGGTAGATCCTTAATGGCATCAGGTACTCGTAAAGAGTTAAAAATATCTGAGGTAGTGGTAGTTGGAGAAGGATTTGTAGCCATATCAAAAGTCTTAATTTCAAATAAATGTGTTAAATCTAATGTTAAGCTGTAATCTTCGCTATTAGTTTCAAAATTTTTGGATTTAATTCTTGGATAAGGTGCAGGGAAAATTCTTTTAGTTTTTTTCATTTAATTTTACAATTTTGTAAGAGCTTAATTTTAATTCAATTTTAAAAAATTATATGTATACAAAATTATAATTGATTCTTTCTTTTTTTTTTTTCTAAGATTTAAATTTTTATTTATATTTTAATTTTACTTCTTATTTTAATTAAAAATTATTTTTAGTTTTTATTTAAAAATTTATGTTTTTATAATTTTTCTTTTGTTTTTTTTTTTTTTCTTTAATTTTGTGCAAAATTTTTCTTTAAATTTGTGTAAATATTTGTGTAAAATTGTATCAATGATAATAAATTCACTTACATTAATTCTACCAGCATTAATTTCGATAGGTTCATCAGATCGGTATATGAAGGATTGAAATCCAAGTTGAAGTTCGCAATCCGCAGGGTTGTTACCAGAACCAGCACCAATATACTCTTGACACTGTAGTTCACTAATCAATAATCCGTTGATTTGTAGCACAACACACAACACTCTTTAAAAATTTTTTTTTTTGTTAAGTTTGTATCACTTTTTTTTTAAAACAACATTCACTGTATAAGTTCAAAGTTTTAAATTTTAATTTGTGATATTTATGTTTTTAAATTTTTAAAGCTTTATGTTGTTACCGCGAACCGAATTAAATAAATTATACAATAAACCGTTGTATACTTATTCAATGCGAACTATCTAACTTTTACCGATCCTACCGACTGCGCCAATTACGTATCGTATTAACGCAGGTAGGAAAAAAAATGCGAATTTAGATTATCAAAAATACACTTTATTTAAAGATTCAATTAATTCACTTAACTTAAGATTTATTCTGAATTCTGATTGTTTTATTTCTACAGTATTTATACATTTTTTATGTTAGTTCAGCAATTTTAGTTTAACAAAGAAATTATAAAAATTAGGTAACAGTATGTAATTTGAATATTTAGAATTGACAAAAATCTGTGAGAAACAATAATGTAATATGATATATAACTTAAAGTATTTATGGGAACATAATTATTTATTTTAAATACATATGTTTAGAACATGTGACTTTAATTGGCTATTAAAATACATAGTCTGGGAAAATAATTGTAATATGATTTTATATGATTTAATATGATTGGTTATAGTATAGAAAATTTATATTATATGCTAATAGTGTAGGAAAGTTATATTATATATGAGTTTATATAGTGTAGGGTACGTAACTTGCGCTTATTTATTTTCCTTTTTTTTGTCTTATAGCATAATATTGCTAAACTGTTACTAAATTTATTAAGGCCGTCTACATAATATTGACATTTAAAACACAAAAAAAAGTAATAATTGCTTTTAAAATACGTCAAAAGCTTATGCAGCGTACCTTTTCAAAACATTAGATTGCAAAATCAAATTCCAAAGTCAATATAAGAATATCTCAAATTTTTGATAGGTTAGCCCAGTACTTGAGGTACAAACTTTAAATTTTAAAAATTTGTGCTGAATCGATTTGATTCCAACAAAAGTGCTTTCCTTATTTACAAAACATCTTTCCAATACTTAATACTTTTTCAAATAGTTTTTTCGTATAGTTTAGTAATTGTAATAGTTTTCATTAATTTACACCGTTCATTGATTTATTGTTCCGCAACGCCACCAATCTCTTAATTATTTAAAAAAAAATTACAATTTTAATCGTTCAAAGTGTTAAGCACATGCGCTTATGTATGATTAACAAAAAAGAAAATGAAATGTCACTTGATTTTATAAATTTGTCTTAAACATCATTTATCATTTTTGATGGTACGTATTTCATTAAATGTAATACAACTAAATTACATCACAAATCGTGTATATTATTCAAAAGTACATAAATACAAGTACATAAATATTGTGCCACAACTCGTATGTAATTACATTTTTAATATTTTATAGAATTTTTGTGAAAAAATAAAATGAATATAGTTTTTCTGAATGCAATAATTTTAAATGAAATGTTGTTAACTAAATTGATTCATACCGCACGCCTGGCTATATTGTTGTGTTGGTATAGGCTCAGTTCAACAATGAACGACAATAATAATAATAAGAAAAAAAGCAAAAGAAAATCAATGGCAAAACATTATGAATACGTGCAGTTGAAAATTAAAAAAATTTATTTCATTTTTACTGAGATAAAAATTAAGAGAAACTCATGCGTAATAGATTTTTTGTGCTTGTAAATCATGTCATGGTTTGTAAAGAACATGAAGCAAGACAAAAATCAAATAAACGCATAATAAACGAATAATAAGAACAAAAACAAATCAAAAGTAAATTCAAGTTACAAGTTGTTTCTAAAAACAGACACATAAGAAAAATGTCACTTTGGCCGGTGGTTCCCAATAGCAGCCGTTTTGAGAAAGAAATAAATTGAGAGAAGTATAAAACTACCTCTAATTTAACAAAGAAAAAGATATTCGAAAAGGAATACTTCGGAAGCATTGTTTTGGTAAATTTTGTTACTTCGTAATATTCCGGAAAATATTTCAAGCTTGATTGCCTGATAGATAGATATAGATATATATGGCATTTTATAAAAGCTATTTTTCGTGAATTTCCGCATCCTTAAAAAATTTAAAGTATTAATTAAAATTTAAAATTGAATAAAAACGAATTTTTGTATATAAACAAGATTGAACAAGGAACTCAAACAAAAAAGTTTGGAAATCATTGGATCTTGATCCTAAATAGTGTGACTTTTAAAATATATAAAATGAAGAAGATAGAAACAATTTGATTATTCTATTTATAAAATAATCGCTTAAATAAAGTGAAAAATGTCATGTAATTGATTCGAATCAAAATTAAAACCCAATGCAACACAAGAAATATTTTAAAAAGAAGTATGTAAATGAAAAATGTTGTTCTAGATTAAATCTAGAGAACTGAAACACATTAATAATGTTGAAAATTAGGGAACCTATTCAATTTAAAGGGAATTAATTGTCTACAATATGAATGAAATATTGAAAAAACACTTGATTTTTGTGAATTACTTTTTGTAAACTTTCTTAATCAATGACTATATAAACGTCCTCATTTCGAAACTGATATTGAGGAAGAAGAAGTGTTGGATAAAATATAAAACTAAATAAAAATATTATGTAATGTAAAAATTTGTACATGATTCCCACTTAATGAACAATATAATATTGTCTATAGATTGAAACATAATCACGCACAAATGATTGAAAAGCAAGATCAATTTGGATTATTTTTAACTCAATAAATTTAATTTTTTGGTTTTGGAAGTTGAAACATAGCTGTGATGAAAAGAAGAACCATTATTTTAGCAAATTTTGCCAACAAGTACTCTGAATTAGGAAAAAGCATATTAACAATCCTTCCTTTCTTAATTAAAATTTAAAGACAATTAAAAGTTTCAAGGTTTGTTGAAGGTCAAACGAAAAAGTGGCTAAAAATCAAATGAAATAATTTTAACTAGGGTTAAAATTAAACATGACACCTTTTGCTTTAATCATACTCTGCAATTGAAGAGCTGCCCAGTTATATTTGACATTATGATAATGCAAGTAAGTATACATAGTTTCTTGAGTGCCATATTGTAATTCATTTTCTGGAGTGTCATTCATGTACAATGATTAGTAAAAGAAAATATTAAACAGGATGTACATAGTTTAAAATTTGAAAACCATTTATGGAAAAACTTGCTTCACAATTAAACAAATATGTGCAGATTTCTTTGGCTTCCTTTTGAAAAGTATTTTTTAAGAAAGATGGTATGGTATGACTTAATGAAATGAAAACGGAGCACTTAAAATAATTTAACCTTCGGAAATCATTTATATTCGAAGGAGATAATCACATGTCGCCTATTTCACTTTCAAGTTGTAGGAAGACCATGTCGATTAACAAATAATCGTTTTCCGATAAACTATGCCGAATTATGATTTGAATATGATTTCAGTTCGGTATGATGTACACTCTACTTGTGTATAAAATTTGTGTTATAAGTGGAAAATATGATTTTTTTCATATAAAGTAAATGATTGCAAGAAGAATTTATTGTTCTAGGGTCTACAATGATTTACTTTTTGTTGTTATGACATTTTTCGGATTACGCTTTGTTATGCAGTAGACACATGTCTAAAAATTTACTGTTCAAGTAAAATGAATTTGAGATTTTCAAACACTGAATTTTACTACTATATTTATTTTCAAAAAATTTGATATTTCTGAATATTATCCGCACAATTTTTATATTTCACATTTGTATTTTTGTCGGAAAAATAGAATCCTCCCTGCCTACGTATTGTGGTGTAATCAGTTCCAAAACTTAAAAAAAGCAGTTTACTGCATAACACCAACGAATAAAAATACTTTAAGTATTTTTTATGGCGTTCACACGTGTGATTTCAGATTTTATTTAATTTTTATTTCCTAAAAATTAATTTTTATTTCCAATTCAATTGCAATTTTTTCATTTTGCATTAATTTAATTATTCCAAGAAATTTACAATTTATTAAAATAAAATGTCAAATGGCGGCACTTTTTTATTTGATATGATTTGACATTATAATGTACATAATCATTACAAGTTTTAAAATGTCAAATTAATTTTTTTTAGTAATCATCTTCTAGGAAATTCTTCGAAAAATCACAAATATCAAAGGATATGGAAATTCATTTTCAAACAAATTCATTTTCAAATTAAGATCTAACAAAATCATCATTATTATTTAATATTTTTTTTTTAGCTCTTATAAATTTTCATTATTATTTTGTTTTCTTTCTTTTTTAATAATTAACACATTCATTTATAAAATATAAAAACAAAAAGACCCCAGAAGAAAATATTAATTTTATGTTAATATTGTTAAAATGTCACCTCACCTTATATCACTTAATATGACACCATACAAGTATCTATTCACATATTTTACAATGTACATATGTAAATACATGTATGCTTTAATATGTTTGTATATACGTTTCTTTTTCAACTTTTTTTCTACCATTTAAAAAATTCAATTTCATTTATTTTTTTTATATTTTTTGAAATAAATTTTGAAGCATCACATAACTGTCACACAACGATTAAAAATGACTCTTTAAATATGAAATTTATTGTGACTCGACTGTGACAAATACTCAACCACCCATTTATAATGAAAATATCAATTTAAAAGAAAAATTACATAAATAAAAATTAAAAAAGAAAGAAATTAAAAGAATACAAAATAAATTTTTTTATTAAATAGCATATGAATATGCATAAACTTAGGAAACGTTTACATTACGTTAAGGTACACATGTGTATGTTTGTGTATGTACTGCATATTATATGTATATTACAAAACATTTGTTATTCCATGCATTTGATATTTACTTAACAATAAAAATATGGAAGGTGTTCCAAAATTTGGGTTGGAAAACAGGTTTTTATTCAAAATTCAAAAAATTTTTCTGGGTTTTTATGTGAAATAGTAAATTGTGTTATGAGTTCTTTTCAAATCTTACATATGCCTGTATCCATTTGCCGAACTTTGTTAAAACACACATACTGTCCATATCCATATAGTTTCTTAGATTTAAGTCGCAATTGTAAATGAGAGTATAGTAAAAGTACTTTTACTCTTAATTTAATTTCCTAAAGCTAAAGTATGTTTATTAATATGAAAACAAGGAGAAAAAAAAAATTTTGCTCATTGCCGAAACTGAATACCTGCCTATTTTAGGTTAACTATATCTTAACATATGACACTGAAATTAAAAAAGTTATCAAACAATAATTGTAGATATTTCTTAATCAGTATGAAACATAAAAAATCATGAATGTGAATTCATGAAAACGGTAAAACTCATGTAGACGATCGCGCTCCAATCGCGCGTTCTTTTATTTTCGATTAGGAGTTCCGTACGATTCTTTTGTTAATGAATAACCAATTATAAACTTTCCTGAACAGATAATTTTTAAGCTATATTATTTGCAGTTTTTCTTGTAATGTCCCAACTCTAATAATCCTCAAACGCCTATTGTCACATTGCATTTTCACTTTTTAGAAAGTTTTGTTTACGCTTTACTTAAAATGACATAAAATTTAAGATTGTCATGAATACGTAGCTTAACATGATACACTCTTTACTTGCTAAGTTACAAATTGTGTATATTACATTTAATAAAAATTTTATAGAATGAAGGATAAAGAATTTTTTTCTGTTTTCTACTTCATTTAAATATCCGACGAAAGGGTTTTTTATTCCCTCATTTAAGAATTTTCATCGTTCTTACAATTTTCACGGTTGTACGGATTTTTCATAAAAGAAAAAGCAAAAAAAAAAAATAAAAAAGTCGTACCTACACAAAGTGATAAAAAAAAAAAAACAAAGAATTAACAACGAGATTAAAATGATTAAAGGCGCATTAAATACGTCCTCAACGTCCTCGCCTCGTATATTAAGAAACTTCACCAATAAATTAAAATTAAATAAGACACATAAATAGCATAAAAACACCATCAGTAGAAAGAAGTTTTGACAAGAAAGTTGCACATACCGTGCGATATCTTTCAGATCTTTTTACACGATAAATGAATTTTTAGTTCGCTTCAGCTTTGTGTTCAACTTGGTTTCTTGTTGTTTTCTCTTTTTTTTCATTTCGGTTATTTATTCCTTTTTGGAATTTAAAAATGAAATAAGAATTGTCGTCTCTTTATTTGATAATCTACATACACATGCACATTACATATGTACATATATTTATATATGAAACACTTAAATGATATGTAAATTTCATATTAGTATATAATTATGCAAACATGTGTGTACACACATATCTACAGTACAATATTTAATTACATAAAGATATTATCCGTCACATATATTTTTTTTTTCACTTAAGTACTATGGAACACAATATACTAACAACGTCAATGTCGGGTGTCGGAGCTGAGATGATTTATAAATTAATTAGCAACATTAATGAAATCTACTTCATTTATTTTATTTAATTTACATAAATATAATTTGCTCGTAAATTTAAGAAATGCATAAAAATTTTTCTACATGAATTCCGTGCCTTATAAATAAGTTTTCATTTAAATTATGAATGTGCAAAAAAAGTTACGATGAATTAAATTTGAAAATTCAATATGACTTGTAAATCACAAACCTTAAATTTAATAACGTTTTAATATCGGACAAACGAAATTAAATTCAGCTTAATTTTTGAAATCTTGGTTTTTTCTGAAATAGTTCGACACGTGAATCTGTACCCAGAAGAAATTTTATTTTTATATTTTTGGTAAATTCAGCATAACCAGGAACATTTAAGAAAAATTTAGTTCGGCAGCTGAGCTATTTATGTAAGTTACATTCCCTCAAACGTAGTTGCACTGCAATTAATGTAAATAATGTGTAAGTCACACATTATTTAGTATTAGAAGTTTGTTTTTTAACAACTTACTTTAGATTAGCCAGCAAATCAAGCGAAAAAGCAAAAAAATGACATTTATTTAATGTCAAATTTAAGAACTTAGATAAGTTTGACGGGGTGGGATGATGAGATATTTTTTTTTCAATTTTGCTAAAGATATAGTTAAACAAAGTAAGGAATACAGTAGATATGCATTGATTAGATATAGCAGTGATTCGCCTTGCAATAATACATGTAAGTGACCGGATGATAGAACACCTCTCAATATGTCAGCTCAAAGTAAGATTACGAGATTGCAAATAAAGGTCTAAAATAAAGGTTCCTAAAACAATTGATCAATAAAATAAATTGGTATGTACGACTAATGATCATGTAAAAAAGTAGTATTTTGCTCGTATTTTCAATTATGAAAGATTAATAAGTGAAAAAATTTGTCTATCATCAAATGGGGCAAATGTTCATACAATTCTTATGGCAACATCAAAATTGAATTTTCAAATTATAAAAATTTAGTCATCATTTAAAACTCAAAAAAATTGTTAACTAAAAATATTTTATATTGATTCTTGTTATCTTCATTTTATGGATTTGAATAACTTAAGTGTGCCTGATTCAACGAAGGCTTATTTTAATGTCATATCCTTTTATCCTCTAGTATATGAAATATACCTTAAAAAATTTATTCCATAAGCTCGTTATCAATAATAAGAAGTAAAATCGGATACAATAGAGCCTAGCATGAAATCACCTTCAAATTATTTACTTTGCTTCTTTTTAAATAAATTTACAAATGTTAAGGAGAAAAACAAAATAGGAAGTTGGCAACATTCCAAATTTATTTTTGAAGTTGCCTAATGGTTAATAATTTGTTTTCAAATTAATGTTATTAATATAAAAAACTTACCTTTACTATCTTTATTACTAAAATTAAGTGCTCTAGAAAAATGTTCATCAACTACACTTGCTGTATCACCAGTATAATGTGTGAAAACTACACAGGATGCGGAAATATATTGTGCTCGGCCCGTTGAACTTCCATCTAAATGATGTTCTTTTGATGATGATGCACCTCCACCATTCCCACCTCCATGATGATGAGGTGAATCTGGTCCAGATGAACATGATGAGTCATTATGATGTGACCCGATTATTGCCCCTAAAATTATAAACAAAAAAAAAGAGAATTGTAATAATTTTTTTGTTTAAGGACCATAAATTATTTTTAATTTTATTTCTTAAAAAAGTTCATTATTTTCCGAAGGTAAAACAAAAGACAAAATTTTTTTCTTTTAAAAAAATTTAAAACTTTTTGTTCATTTTTTAACGACAATTCCTAAAATAATTTTATTGAATTTTTTGAATACTCTGAATAATCAAAACAAAACGGTGAAATATTTAATAAACATTTTTTTTTCTTATTTTTATTCGAAACAAAGAGCGAAAAAAATGTTATTTAACTGCTAATTTAATTATAAAAAATTGAATAACAGCGAAGATCTACGCAGCTTTTTTTGTATCTATAATCTACATATGTACTGCCGTAGTGTACGGGACTAAATAAATACTCAGCAACGTTGCTGTTATTATGTCAACGGGAAGAGAATGAAACATTGTTAGTTTTCAACTTCTATTTTAATACTAGTGCATAAGAAGTTCTTAACCACGAGGAGGACACGTCTTTAACAGGGAAAAACAGTGTATAATACCAATTCTCTTCCAATTCTTTCCGAATCAATATTATTGGAAAATCATATTTTAATAAATCATTTTCCATACCATATAAGAGCAAGATTTTTAATTGACGTCGTCTGCAGTTGGCATTATTTAGCTATTACAATATTATTATAATATAATGTAAGCAAGTGTATAACTGTTAAGTCTACATAATTCAGAGGTTGCAATAATGTATACGTGGTTCAGAGGTTTCAGAAGTGGATTACATACATCAAAATTACTTAATGAGCCGAACTGACGTTAGATTTGAATTATGATAAATGTTTATGATAACTTTTTTTTTGTTAGTTTTTGTTAGTTTTTAAGTACGTTGCTTGATAGTAGAAAATGGTTCTCTCAAAATCCAATATTGTCATTTCGTATATGGGTATAGTTTACATAGAAATGCAGGTTTATACATTGGAACATCGTATATGAGTTTTTCGCTATTTTATCTGAAATAAAAATGCAATGTTTTATAATATGTAGTATGCATTCTATTTGGAATTTGTTGTTTTATGATTTATTATTACCATTGTGTATTACGCAACCAAATACCCCAGAACAAGTCATAAATTAATCCTGACGTTGAAATTTTAGTAAAATTTTAAGTAAATTAAATTCTAGTAAAGTAATTGTACCGAACTGAAGTAATTGTAACAATATTATGTAGAAATACAATATTATTGTAATCCCGCAATGTCAGGGTAATTCACCGAATCGAATAGATATACTATCAAAAATCTACGATGAAACCTTTATACAGTAAAAATCTATAATTAATTTTTATCAATTTATTCTTCTATTTCTGGCAATTTTTATTAGCGGAGCGATTATCATTAATTTTTGTAAAAACATACATATGTAGCTATTGAAAATTAAAAATCAATTGTGAGCGAGCACCTTATTTTATAGTAAAAATTTTACGGTAATTTGTTGTTAAATGTCAAAATATTAAAATAAATTTAAATAATAAGGAAAACTAAATAAAAAAATTTTTCGTGGCAGCCGGTACGAAAAATATGAAAATTACAAAAAAAATGACAGTTGGATAAAAAAAAACTATAGGAAGAAACCTTCAGTAAAACCCTACTAAACTGATGAATTTATTCTACTTATGAAATTCATTACAATCTTCTTGACTGTTGTTTGTCACCTTTCATCGTAAATTCATCATAAACAATGGAACTACACAAAAACAAAATAAAAACGGAGCGTTGAATATTTTACGATTATCACAATTTAATACGACAACATCACATCAACAAATAAAACAAATAACTTTGTAACTCTTGCCTTTTTATTCTCTCAAAAGTTTTTGTTACTTTTCTGTTTAAGCATTTAAAATTGAATTTTTATTCACGATCAAATATCATTCTGAATTCATTACTTCGATTAATTTTCTTTTTTTTTTTCAATTTTGTTATAAAATGTAATTTTTATTTTTTGTCCGTCTGTTAAGCGCCTAGACATCACACAATTTTAAGTTTTGCAATTGCTCGCTAACAAATTTTTGACCCATTAGCTTTAATGAAAGCGCTTGTATGTGCAACAGAGAAATTCCATTTAATCAAACAACCAAACAATATGCATGATAGCTGTGATCAAACATTTTTTTATAAATTGTTGTACCAATTTTAAGTTGAGTCAATCGGTTTATACATATTGAATATGCAATAGTCGCAACTTACACATTTATGTGCGTTCGCATTTAATAAACAAGCAAGCAATAATTGCAAAACGAAGAGGCTACGGCACATATACAATTTTTAGTATTGCAATTACAATTTGACAATTTTGCAAGTCAGATGTGCGCGCAACAATTCATACAATCAAGCAGTAGTTGCAAAACTAAAAATTGCATGTGTGCGTAATGTCTTAGGGCTCCGCCGGATGTACAATTTTTAATATTGTAATTACAATTTGACAATTTTGCAAGTTGCTCAGACGTGTGCTCCAAGATTTTAAAATCAAGCAGAATTGCAAAACTAACAATTTCGTGTGTATGCTCAGTCTTAGAGTACAAGATAGTAGTATGCAACTGATTATAAAGATTGCATGGAAAATCTGCTCTTTTAAAATACTTTTGTTATATTTTAACTCTTTTTTTTCTATATAGAAAGCATTAGGGAATTGAATGAATATTTTTATGTATGTATGTATGCTTAATTTGAAATGTACTTTCCAACAAAAACTTATTAAATTTTCGAAGTGCATAATTTCAAATTGACTTTTCAGTTTTAAACATTTGCCTTTTTTTTTGTTTTGACTTTCATTATTGTTAAACAAAAAACTTTAGTGGGGTTTTTCATGCTCAATTTTTTTTCCTTAATGCTTGAATTGTTTTGTAATATTTGATTGTTGATCTTGGTTAGCTACTTTGATGGAACAATCAATAAAACAATACAAAAACAAGCGATTTTTAAAAAAACAGAATATTTTTGCTCAATAAATAGAAAAGGACAAAAAAAAACTTGTTTCATGTCAATAAATGCATCTGCGTTTGGTCAACTGTTTAAATGTCAAACTATCTGTAATAATATTGCAAAATGACAATATAAAGTAAAAAAAACTAAAGCATACAGCGAGTAGCAAGGGGGGAAAAAGTAGAACTTAAACAAAAAATTTAAAATGAATTAATATGAATATTTTAATGTTAATAACTTTAATAAAATTTGAAAATAAATTGTGCCCTTAATAAGTGTGTTTAGAGTAAAAATATTCCCAAAAGTCCCAACTGCCATCACCTTTAGTGCGACGACGCTTTTTTAGTATAAACGTTTTGTGTTTTTTTTTAAGTGAATTGAATTTTTTCTGAATTTTGTTTTTTTTTTGTGATTTTGTAATTTTGTAAACTTTTTCATGGTTTTCAATTTTTGTATATGAAAAATTTGATCTTATGGAATTTGAAACCTTAATATTGTTGTTGAGTCTAATGGTTAATAAAAAAGATGTTCATACATAATTTTTGTTAAATTATGAACAAAATATTTTGTTTCTGTTTTTAATTTTTTCTTCCTCTTCTTACAAGAATTTTTAAAATTCTTTTACAAATTCTTTACGTTTTTTCTTCAAGTTCAATTTGTAATTGAGCCTTAAAAGTTCTGTTTTTTTTTCTTTTTGTTTATATAATTTTCAATTTTGAGTTTACATTTAAAAGTTGCATAATATTTTTTATGTCAAAGAAGAAAAAAAAATAAGAGTCAGAAGTTGGTTAGATTTTTTTTCTATATTACGTGAAAAAGTGCTTGTAATGCAAATTTTTCGTTGAAAAATTTTAAGAAAATTTGTTTCAATTTTACTACTGTTAAATATATAGTGTAAAAGTATACAGAGTCTAATAATGAATGAGAATAAAAAGTTCTACTTCGTAATTTTTTTTAGAAATTGATTTGTTAAGAAATTTCGTCAAAAGAAATGAGAAACGTGAGTATGCGAGAATAGTCGAAAAAGTTTTGGAGAGAAATTATTTTTTTTATATCAAATAAGTAGCCTCACACAGGGGAAAATGATTTGAATTATAATAAGGTAAGTTTGCCTAACGCTATGTAACACAAAATCGAGATAAGCATATTTGAATTCTTCGTAGTCAAGCCAAAAATATAAAAAATTTTTTTTCGATTCAGATTATTCTAAATAATTTGAGTTAAATAAATTTGAGAAGATCTACATTTTACTTTGAAATAAATTCGACTGGAACCAATGTAAAATGGTACCTTCAACAGTTAAAAACATGTATAAATAGGAAATAATGTTCCATTTGAATTATTCCCTTAATGTAATAGATTGCAATCTTATTGGATACTTTTATGAAGGGAGCATTGTAATGATTAATGAACAATACTTTGGTTAATATTAGAGCAACTTATGCGCATATAGCTTCTCATAAGAAAACATTTATCAATTCTTTATACAGTTTGTTACGTAACTATACAATTTCAAAGAAAGAATTTACAATTTATTGCAAGAAAGAATTAACAATTTCCAGAAGCAATTAAAATTTAAATTTGACTAATTTTAAAGGAGGTAAAATTTTGAATTTAAATTCTATAATATAATGTGCCGAGAGAAACCAAGTTTAAAAATAAAAATATTTTTTTAATTTAAATAGCAGTTTTGTTATAGTGATGTTTAATTATGTCAACGAATTGCAAATATTAAAGAAAGGAGTAAGTTTATTTCTATCCTCTTTGCTCTCTCTAAATAATCTGATATTGGCATAAAAAACGGAATGAAACCAAAAGTTCAGTCTCCTTTTGAAGCGCCGGAGTTTATGTCAAATTGAAATTATTAGTTGAATGCCAAACATTTTTTTTTTTTAGAATAGTCAATGACGCAAGTATAAAAAGTAGATAAATATAATAAGACTTCCTCATAGTGTATATAGTGAGACTTCCTTATAAGCGTATGGCTTATATGCACGTCCGAGGGTATTAAAAGCTAATGCTCGGTTCGAACAAAAAGACAATTAGAAAAAATTATAGATTTTGCTGAGTTGTGTTATATATTCGAAAAAGCCGGAGTTCTTTATTTTTTCTACAAAAATATGTAGATATTCTCAGAGGAATTTGTGTATAAAATGGCAGGTTTTTATCATAAACGTTTTGAAGACAGACGCATGAACGGATTAGTGAGGTTTGTAAACCTAATATATATTGCTCTTTATGGGGTTACAAGCCCGCTAGTAAAACGTTGGAACGGACGTTCTGAGTTCTTTCGTATGTATATGAAAATGTTCAATTATATGTGTTATTGGTTTTCAATGCCTTAATGTCTAATGCAAAAGTTTTGAAATTAAATATCGTAATTTTTTTTACTCATAAAATTTTGTCCTTATAAAAACTTTTGGTAGAAAAAAAACTTTTCCTTTAAAAATTATTATTTACTTTTCTTTTATTAATTTTTCTATACTTAAACTTAAAATATTAAAAAAAATTTTAAAATTTTTTAACAATCGCAAACATATAGCGCTTTTCGACAAATAAACTCTCGTAAATGAGAATCTGTCATTTAATATGATTTTAAATGTCAGAAATTACCTGAACATTTTTTGTATTGTTTACAAAAATAGTGAATACTTATAATAAAAAGCGGTCGCGATTATAAAAATTTCACAAATTATTTTTATTTATTTGAGAGTTTCAACATCGATTTTAATAAATGGAATTTTTTCCTTTGAAATTGAACAGAGAGCGTCGATTAAATTTCCCGGAAAATAATTTCCTTTTCAAATATAGTGTAAACGTATACAACAAACAGAGAATAAAAAAATAGAGAAAATAATATAAAACGCGTATAATTATATTTTCTTTAACATGGCGAACTTTCCATACATACATCGTTTTTATATTTCTTGTTTTTTATAATTTTTATACTTTTTACTCTTAAAGACTTGACTGACGGAAATATTCGATTAGGATTCATTAAATCATGATCTTTTACGTGAAATTTATTTTTTTGCCTGTTACATGTACACATAAACATTCATACACAACATTGCAATATATTATTATTGTGTTGAAAGAAAAACTCCAAGGTAGAAAATGATATTTGTTTTGTAATCTTTAGCCTGACGTTTTTAATTAATTTAATTGTTTCTTAATAAATTGGTCAAGAGTAATCAGTTGGAAGTCCTTTTCTATATTTTGTTTTCATTTAGTTTTATTCATTGATTTTATATAGAATAAAATTTATAAAAATATATTGAAAAAAAAAACCAAACTAGTTTGAAATATTTTTCATTTCCTTCATCTTGATTCATCTCTAACTTGATATATGTAATGTTAAATGTGAGTTCTTGAAAAAAAAATGCAATTCAAAGTTACAACATAGAGAGTTATGCATGAAAGTGGTGCGCTATTACTGAAGAATTTTTAATAATATTTGCGGCAATTTCATATATAAATTTATTTTCATTCCAGTAATGTGGTAATTTTTGAATTATATACTCGTATATATCTTTGTGTTCACGTATAGAAGAGTACCAAGTGGTGAAATTTCAAATAAACTATAAAGATTTTAAATATTTTTATAATAGTTATTTAATCGAAAATATTATGAAATTTTTATTTTAAATAAAAATGAACATTTTTTATATTTTCTATTTTTTTTTTTATAATACACAAGTGCATGTACAAATAGTATGTAATCGTATATATTTTCAACTAAAATGGTTTTTTTGTTGAATTGCCGCTGAATCAATTCAAAGTATGTTGAAAAAATTTTATTAAATATTTAAAATCTTTATACTTATTCAATAAAAGTTATTATCCTGCTATTATACACAATATAATGCATATATGTATACGATAACTTGAATTAAACTGGAAACCTATTAAAATGGTTATATGAGTATGTTAATCGAAAAATATCATTTAACATTTTTCCTAAAATCCAAAAGCCTACATTTTTATTATTTTAACTGAACAAATTTATAAAATTACTTAAGTGTATTTTATTGATTTATCTTAAATAAAAGAAAACCTTCTAGTCAAATTACCCCCAGCTATAAATGTAAATTTCATTCTTCTTAATACATTCATTTTCCGGATTCCGATTTTCCTGAAATATTTATTAGCTATCAGTTTATAGGAAGTGATTTTATTAAATTCTAAGAAATTCCATTGATTATTTAATAAATGTGGCGAAAGCCCATAAAAACCGTTGCGTTTTCAATCCCTGAATCCTTTGAAAAAGTTCTTAAATTACTTTCCTTACAACCGTTATTAAAATATAAATTTTCTTATAAAATCCCTAATTATTTTCTTATACATAAAAAAAGTTTCCCTGATCAACAGGAAACTTGCAGAATTTTTTTCTTTTCAACCAAAGGAATTCAATATACTATTTTCTAAAGAATTACGTGTAATGGAAAATCGTTCGGCAATAAAGATTCAGTTCTTTAGATTTGAAGAAGACAAATAGCTAACCAATTCGTTACATGCCAAACATGAATTCAAATGTAAATTTTCATTATAATCCGTTCAGCTAAACTTACAAAATACAAGAGAGTACAAATTCGCAGAAATTTCGACCGGAATAGTTTTGTTGCATTTTTTGCTATAAAGGCATAGAATTTTCGGTAAAAAATCGGCACGTGAAAATTGGCACGGTCACATTACCTCCCTTTTTTTATGCAATGTGTAATTGATAAAAATTAAGTTAATTTTGAATTAAATAAGAAAATTAAAATATTTGAAATCGCCAATTTATTTTGGTTGTTAAAATCGGGTTTAATATAAATAGTATAAAATTTCAGGTCTAAATAAATAAGATAGCACCAATTATTTAATTTTAATAAATCGGGACTGGGTCTGAATCAATTCACAAATTATCATGGAATTATGAAATATTTAATTATATTTTTATTTAAAGGTGTATTCAAAGGAAAATCAATGTAACGCATGACATAATCAGAAATAAAAAAATTAATTTAACCTCGAGAAACTTGTGCCATCTGTTTGTTGAGGTTAAATTATGTTCAAATGTGTTGAATAGGTTTTAAATCCAACAAACTAAACAAGAAATAGTTTTCCTCTGCTACCGTGAAATACCCAAATGATGGTTCATATTAGCTTGAAAGAATTTTAATTTTACAACGAAAATTTATATTTTAATAATGGTTTTAAAAAAAATGGTTAAAAACATTTTTCATCTTCATATCGAACTTTCTTCAAAAGAAAGAAAATTCCTTCTATAAATCCTCCCATAATCCTATAAAAAAACTGACGTGATCAGCGAATAAACGACCGCATCGTGTATTGTCTAATTAAACAAGAAAGCTGCACAATGCAAAGTGTAAATATTGTGCAGAACATAAAAACTTTTTTCCAATTTTAAGGAAGTAAGAAAGCTTTCTATTAACATACCTAGAAAAAGGTAAATTTGACTCTTGGTAGAGGTTCGTTTTATGCCATCCGTGCTCCCTGAGAAGTTCGCCAGTGAGTTTTGGCAGTAAATAGAACTCAAATAATAAATTTCAAGAAATTCGTTGAATTATTTCTTAAGATATCGTAGAAAATGTAAAATCGACCCCCATTTCCTAATTCATTTTAAAAAGGTCCAATTTCCGAGACACATTCCAAAAGTTGATCAATCCGTGCCAAAATAAACTCGTATGTGAATTGTCATTAACATCGTTTCGCTGAACATAAAATACATGCTTGTACACATAAACTGAAAGACCGATATCTTTTCAAAAATACTTTATTTACGCTTCCTCAAACCATAGACAAGTGCATTTCTACCAAAAACATTTCTACAGATATGCAAAATATAGTGCCATCACATAACCCACGCCACGCGGTGAGTAATAATTTTTTATCAACTGAATCATAAATAACCTCCTAGAAATATTCAACAAGAGGTCATAATAGAAGAATCTTTTCAATAATAATTTACCAAAATAACGTCATATTTTCAATATTTCTGAATTTGTATGAAAAAGACCCTATGTTTTACAAATCATTTGTTGATTTGATCCATTGCCTTATTATTAATTACATTTTGCTAATATTAGTTTGGAAAACAAATTATCATTAATGACGGCATGCGATTTTAAGTCAGCAGAGCAAAAGCGAAAACAAAAAAACAAAAATATTTTTATTTAATAATAATTACATACATTCACATATGTCACATACAATTTTAAATCAAGTAAATAAATAGTAAAATAGAATTAAGAAGTTGTCACCCGAAAAATATTTTTGAATTGAAATGAGAATTTCGTAGAGAATAGAACGCCATTTTAAATTCTTTTAATAACTACAATAATAGCATGGCGATGGCGTCATAATTAAATACTTTTTGCGCTAATATCTGTATGTACGAGTATATATGTACAAAATAATGTTATTCTAATTTAATAATACTAAAATGAACTAAAATTTGTTTTATTTTTTTTTAATCTTCTATACTAAAATGCCGTGAGTTCGCCTGTTTTATTGTTGCTATTTTGTGCTTTAATTTTTGTATAATATTAAAAGATTCCTTATGATTTATTTTGACAAATTGGAATTTTAAATGCTCGCCATTCTTATGAGATTTTTGCAATATTTCCTATTAATTTTTCTCTTTTTTTTTGTTATTTTACGCTTTTTCATAATAAAAATATTTGTAATTAAACTTATGTTAGTTCTGAGGAATTTTTATAATTTTTTCTTTATGTTTGTTTTTTTTTTTTGTTTTGCGCCACTGGTATACTGTGTTTTGTTCTAAAAATCTGTTGTTTACTAAATAAAAAGAAAAACAGAAATAAAAAAAAAAACAAAACTTAATTTGTTTTAATTTGCGTGTGCGGTAACTTTATTTAAAAAAACAAAAAAAAAGTTTAGAGGAAAACAGAAATAAAATAACAATAAAAATGAAAAAAAAAAAATTGTAGGTGGCGAGGCGATATGTGATTTCAAATATTCAAATGGAATTTCACAAATATTTAAAAAATTACTTATAAAAAGAAGAAAAAGAAGAAAAAAAATTAATTTTTGTGTTTTTTTTTTGTTTTTTTTTTTAGTGTGTAGTCTTTTGTAGTATTTTTAACAAAAATTATAAAATACAAAATGATTCCCTTGTGATTAAAACAAAATATTTTGCAAATTATCATTTTAAATTATTTTAATAGATTTTAGTCAAATTATTAATACAGTCATACACATACATTTATGTATGTATGTACTCATATATTAAAAGTTTGTACAAATATTTGTCGATGAGTCACAAATTTTATAAAAATAGCATTCTTAAATAGAAATGTAGGTCAAGTTAATTTTAAATATAAAAGTTTGCAAAAAAAAAAAATTATTTTCAATATACATAGCTAGTATCAGAAAAATAAGTATGTTTAAATATTTCATTTAATTATGAATTTTAAAATAATATAGATTATAGAAGAACTAGCATGGATTGACACACATAAGAAGTGTAAGTGATGCTCCTTCTTAAATTAGTATTATCTATAAAATGGTTCGTTTGCCGACGGTAAATTTCTAGTCTATGTCAAATATTTGCGACAAATCAGAGTTATTTCAAATTTATCAATTAGTTTCATGTACTATGCATTTCAATCAGTCTAGATATCTGTCCTTTAGTCCAATCCTTTAAAAAACGCATACATTTTGAAGGTAAATAGAATTTTTAGTTGAAAAATCATTTCGTTAGAACAAAATCCTCACGTAACCTTCAAGTTATATGCTTTTTAAATTGGTGAAAAAAAAATTAATTTTCCGTCATTTTATAAAACGCTCCATTGTAATGGCAATTTTTCCATTATTTTCAATATCATTGTATTATTTAGTTGTTTAGCAATAATGCAATATATTTAAGCACAATTACTGCAACACGGTAATGCGTTCACTTCTTTTATCTTGTTTTACGTTATGAGTGTTACATTTTTTACAAAATTATTTTTCGTGCTTAGAAAATTAATAAAAGCTGTGGAAATTTAGAATTTTTTTAATTTATTATGAATTTTGTGAAGCATATTATAGTTTTAAGTTTTTAGTGTCCTTTATTGTGTGTTAAGAAAAATAGATAAACGAAGTATATTCGAGCCGCAATTCTGAGACGTTAAATAGAAAAAAGAGATAAACAATATTCAAATGGAAAAGTACAAAAAAAATTTTTTTTAGAACGCTAATAAGAAACTTATTAAATATTCAATTTGGGCTCATTTTAACTTTAAAACTTTGAAAGAAATTTTAAAAATATTAAAACAAATATAGAATGTCGAAAACGCAGCTGAAATCAAATTTAAATACATATAGCCAGTAAATGGGAAATTAAATGGCATGAAAATTAATTTTCTCAGCTATGTATAATTTTTCTAGAATTTCATGAATATAAAATGTGAGGCAATGGAGACAAAGAAATTAAAAATCTAAACTTGATTTTTTTAAAGAAATTATTGAGCTTGTAAGTTTAATGTTTGTTTTTATTTGACCTTCAGCTAATAAAATTGCCTTAAATTAATTTGGCCTTAATTAAAATAAAACAATAAATAATATTTTAAAAAACAGGGGAATTAGTTAAAGAAAACTTAAATAAGCCACGATCGAAACATCTGAAAAAGATCTGAAGAAGAAATAAATTAAAAGGAGAAAATAAAAACTTCAAAGAAAAAATTGCATACCTTAGGGCTTATGAGAAAAAAATCTAAAGAAAAAAGAAAAGTAGCTATAGAACAATTTTCCGGAAATCAAATAGCAAACGTCTATTTGGAGTCAAAATATTTCTTGTACAAAAAGAAATACATGTGCATGTGTCTATTAAAAGCATGAAGCTATTAAATTTTAAATAAAGAAATAACTCTGCTACGTTATATAGGGAAAAATTGTTTTTATTTAAAATTTAAATTGAAAAATAGTTTATATTTAAAATTCTGCAAACGTCATAAAATCAGTATAAATATAAAGGAAAGGTAACTTATAACACTCCAACGGAATGACTAAAACTGGATCAACTTTTTCACAAACATCAACGTTTTTTTGATACACAGTGCTACTGAAGTATAAAACTTTCTAAGGTAATTTGCATAAGTTACACACTTACACTTTCGTTTAAGTGTTTTACTGTTTTAGCACATTTCTAACAAAATTAATAATAATGTGCTGTTTTTTCAACTCTGTCCCTCCTCATCTCTGTCTGTTTGTTTGTCTCTCTTTTACCCTGTTCCTGTCTGTTCGTCCATCTGTCTTTGTACAAAATTACTAGACTCCTAAGTAGGTATAGAAAAGTGGAATTTTTTATACAAATCGATTTTTGAGAGAAATTCAATTTCTCTCAAAATCTATTTCTCTACAAGGAAATTTTTATGTGCTGAAGCAATGGCACTTATGTGCTGAACAATGGAAGTATTAAAATTGCCATTTTTTCACTATTAATTGTAGAGAAACAATAAACTAAAATTCGGCCAATATGCAGAAAAATCCGTTTTCCATGAAAGCAACCTTGACTTCAAAATAGCATTAATACGGTATATAATCACAATACGGCATTAATTAAACACAATAATAAAATATCAGTGCATTGTATGATAATTTGTTATTATACAAAGTTATTAAAGTGACGAAAAACTATTTTTCTCATTTACTGAATGAAATCCGGAAATTATAAGACAAAATTTAAGGAACTTGACGTATAAGAAAATTATTATACGAAGTCTGTTAGTTGCAAGTTGTAATTAAATTAAAATATTAAATTTTTGCAATAAAATGCAATTATTATTTAATATACAGTTAGCTCACCATCATTATCACTTCTACCTGTACTAATATCTTCTTCTTTGGTTTGTATTGTACGGCTATGTATTGAGCTATTACTACCACTACCACCACCGCTACTACCAATTGGTAATGTTGGTATTGTAGTACTAGCTGCTGCAACATTATGTGATGCTGCAGCTGCTATTGCTGCTGCATTTGCTGTTACACTTGATGGTAAAATAGGACTACATGGTGAATGTGAACTACCAGATGCACTAGATGATGCTGCTAAGGGAACACCAGATGATGAATATAAGTCTTGATTAAACTAAAAAAAAAAATTAAAAAAAAAGAAGAAACAAATTTGAATACATTAATTATGTAATAAATTTGAAATAAGAGAATTAGATTTTAATAATAAATGATTTCTCTTTTAAGAGAAAACAAATTTTTACTAAAATGAGTAACTCTTAATATTATTTTTTATATGACATTTTTTTTAATTATTAGAATGACGTAAAATTACTGTGATTCCTGAACTTGGTCATAAGTTTAATTTATTAAGCAATTCTCATGTCATTTAAGAAATATTTATTGATTATAATTAATATTAAATTTATTAAAAAAAAACCAAGTAAATTATATAGATTTTTAATATTTAATATACAAGAATAGTAAATAAGAATATGTGTATATAATAAAAATTTTCAAATTGTATATTGAACGTGCGGCGTCTGCATAAAATCAAAATCATTTGAACATTAACGTTACTATGGGTAAGTCAACATCACTTTCTCAATGATTACAATTTTTATATTGTGTTGTGTGTCAGTGTGTGTATATATATCCTATGTTTTTTTTTTCTATCGACATTTTTAATCATTTCAAATAAAAAAACAATAAAAATACAACACTTGACTTTTATTTTTATTTAATATACTACCGTTGAAATATACTGTAATGGGAAAGATATCAATGATAACCAGAATTGATGATTTTATACTTAAAGAAAAAACAAAACGTAATTTCCACCATATTTGGGACATTATTGAAGAATTCAAAGAAAAATTCAATAGAAATTCCTTTTTTGAATTAAATTGTAAATTGTTTTTTTTTCTTCTTTTTTTCCTGATATTTTTACTATATGATTTTGTTTTCGTATAATTTTTATTTAATGTAAAGTTGTCTGATGAGTTTTTCCGGGTAAAATAATTTGTACATAAATATAAAATTGTTTATATTATAGTAGAGACATTACCATTTTTTAATATATTCATTTTCAACAAATTATTATTAAATTATTTAAAAAATTTTTAAATAAATTTTGCTATTTATTATAATGAAACTACTTTTCTATTTTTTTAATTTTGTTTTTTTTATAGGAAAGAAATTATTTTATTTAAAAGAATAAGTATTTGTATATTTTAGTGAAGTAAACAATTAATGAATGATATTAGTAAATATGTGGCAGTAAAACATGTTTTGAGAAATTTATTTTAAGGCATCACTGGTGGTTTACACGCAGCAGTTCCATTAAATTATTATTGCTGAACCGTGTTTTTCAAATTCAGTTCTATTTTTTCTACTAATTAGCTGATATAAGCTTGTTTATTAAGAAATGTCAGGAAAGTATGTAGGAAAACTAAGCGCTACCAGCAAGTAATCAAAGAAGAGATGACGATGTTAAAGAATTATTAGAGTAAAAACCTTTTTTTGTGGTATAGTATTAGTTTAAATTAATATTAAGTTTTAGAGAACGAATGACATGAAAGAAATTTTCTAATAGAAATTTTTTCTATTTTTTAAGCACTTTTGTACCAATAAAACGGAACTACCATTTCAAGTTTTTTGTTCAGTTTCTGATATAAAAGACTTCGTTTTGACTCAGAATTATCATAGCCCTAATCTGTAGTAATTATGAATCGCTGATTAATATATAAGTTGTTAATCGGAATAACTAAATTTTTAATTATCACTTATTCGTAGTGTTCTGAAAGTTGAAATCAAACTCTTACCTGATTTTGTTTGATGCATGTTTAAAAGAAATGTGTCGATGTTTTTTATCCTAGACTAAACGATACTCTGACCTTAAACTTAATGCCTGAGATTAATGCTACAACTATATTACTCGAAAATTTTATATTTTTAGATAATTAACTTAAGCGGCATATAAAATCGAATACTCTTTCATCTGAGACCAAAATTTAAGCTTAAAAGTGTTCATTACCATCTGAAAATGATAATGCCAAATCTAGATATTTTCATGATAAATTATTTGTTATTGCTTAATCTTTAAAAGTCAATATCTCTAAATCAATAATTGCGAGTTATCTAATTGCAGCATTAACCTCACAAATTAAGTGCAATAAAGATAGGTAAGTAACAAATTTTTCAAAATGCGTTTTTTATACACCAATACAAATTTCGAATAGTTCTCTTGGTTTGGTATAGATTTTGGTGTCGTACTTAGTGTCGAAATGCTGTCTTAGAATGTTTAGTTCAGGTAGAAACCGTGAGAAACACTGAAAAGGATATGAAATACTAATATGTGCTAATTACGTCAGTTGATAATAGCAATTTTAACACTACTAGCTATTTTATGCTAGTTTAAATAGAAAATAACAAAACGATATTTTCTAATTAACTGGCTCCTTCCCGCAAATTTGCAAACTTTCAAAACGTTCCCCCACAAAATTTTTAATTTGGCGCTCAGCATTTCTTTGCGCTTCACCGTCCGTGTTTTGTTTTATTTATTTTGTCTATTCAACAAATTTTTATTTAGAATGCGGTTGGTTGCGCTATTCAAAAGCACATCCAAATTTATTAAGAAAGAAGTTAAGAAAACTGTATTTTACTCACTTTTTCCCTTAAGTTCGAATGCTTGGTATTCCGATGGTACATAAAATACAGAATCAAGCAACATGTCTATTTTAAGTCCTTTTCCAGGCCTTTTAGAAACTATTTTTTTGAAGTTCCTATTTTTTTCAGAACGGAAGTTATAATCAAATAAACTTGGATAAGTAAAAATTTCGTGAAAATTCGTTCAAACTTCTAGGAACTCGGAAACCCTTGAGATTTGGCATCCAGTCCAGAACAAAAGTTTTACCCATTTTCGATCTTCTAACCAATGGTTTACATTGTTGTATAGCTTTCTGAATCACCCTAGTTTTGATAACGAGTCTTCTTTATGCCCTATACATCTCAAAAAAATCTGATGTGGTTAGCACATAACCAACCGCATTGTATATTGTCTAGTTAAGTAAAAGGGTTACAGAATATTATAAAAATGTCTTTTAAATACTTCTTTCCAACTTTTACTACATTAGTAAGCTTATAGTTAACATACCTAGAAAAATGCAAATTTGGCTCTTAGTAGAGTTTCGCTTTCCGCTACCCGAATTCCCCGAACTCAAAAACCAGAACTCAAATATCAAATTTCAAGAAATTCCATCAATTCGTTCCGTAGATATGGTGAAAAATGTAAAATCGGCCCGCAAATCAGTTTTCGAGCCCTGATCTTTCCAAAAAATTTATATGTTCATTGTTTTAATACTAGGATTATTAAAACAATGTTATATAAAGAAAATTTATATGTTCATTTTAAATTTAAATGAAATCGGTTGATTATTTCTCTTTATATACACAAAAATGTATATTTGGCCTGTAGTAAACGTCTAGTTGCTGATGCCTGATTTCTTCCAAAAGTTAGGAATTTTTGCGGACGGTCGAGAAAAGCTTATATATGAAATTTCAAGTGAATCGGTTGAATACTTTCTTCAAAATGTTCAAAAATGTAAAACAGGCCCGCTAAAAAGTGCAGTTCCCAAGGCCTGATATATCCCAAAAGTTGATCAATCCGTGCCATGGTGGAAATAAACTTGCATATAAAATTTCATCAAAATCGGTTCAGCAGAACTTGAGATACACGCGTGCACACACAGACCGACAGACCGACAGACCGACAGACCGACAGACCGACAGACCGACAGACCGACAGACCGACGGACCGACAGGTTGCTAAAAATAGTTTACTTACACTTCCCTACTATGGAGAAGTGCATTCCCACCGAAAACTCGATATGCAAAATTTGTTGCCATCACATAACCTACCTATTGTTTACACAATACGGTCGGTAAAAAGAGTGAGTTTACGATACTTTGAAGGCTACAATAGAATTTCATAATTGATTCACTTATTTTTTTTTTTACAGTTTTCTTTTTCTTCAATTTATGTCAGCTATAAATTTTTATCAACCTTTTGAATATGCGAAATACTTTTATAATTCTAATTTTAGTCTAATTTAATTTTTACTTTATTTATTTAATTCTAATTTTTAGTTTTTGGTTGTTTGCCATGCGCAGCAGATAATCCATATTATTACAAAGGCGTCAATCTGTTATCACTGGCCATGACCACTAGGTCGTAGTTTTTACTTGTGTACATACTTATTTAACTACATTGAAAATTAGTTTTTATTTTTTGTTTCTTCAAATTTTCAATTAGTTTTAATGCAATATAAAATTTAATTTCCAATATTTTGCTTTTTTATTATTTGCATTTAAATTTTCAATAAAATTTGATAAAAATTAGATTTTTAAAATATTGATTATAAATAATAGGGCTATAAATTATGAAAATAAAAAAATTTTATAATATAGCCCTATTATGAGAATGTCATGGTCTTTCTTTGAACTGATAGTTCAGATAACCAAAATGTTGATTGGTTATAAAACCACTGTGTTTCTGACATTTGCAATATAAATTTTGCGCGTTCACGTCATTCAACTAAGAGAGTATTGTTGACTTTATTTTAAACCGAATCACAGTTACGTGAAAGCCCTAAATATTTTTTGTTCTGTTTTGGAAACTTATTAAAACCTAAGTGCATATACGTACATATATGCAAATTATGTAGTTGACTTCTAACTATCAAAATCAAACTATATTTTATTCCCATACATTCCTGAGAGTTTATAATTATTCAAAATTTCAGATTCATATTACACTTATTTTTATTCTAAAATGGAATAAAAAAAATTTAACTATTTTTTTTTCTTTAAAGAAGAATTAATTGATTTCGTGTTCAACTCGATTATCCATTTTATATAATTTTTGTGTATAAAAAATTTAAAATAAAACAAGCCGACTACAAATCAAAATCGAATAAAAGAAAATTAAATAAAAATCAAAATAACTCCGCATATAACCAATAATTCTCTACGGAGAATTCTTCTTTAATCTTAAAACATGTGTGTTATCTTCATGTATTTGCATACAATTAAGGTGCCGCCGTGATTACAGAAAATTTCTCTTATTCTTCTGCTGCTTTTTGTTTTGCTCTTAGTTATTGTTATATTGATTTTATTTTAAAAGATTTTACGGGAAATAACGTTTAAACCTAACAGAAAAAGACGACAACGAGTTAAAAAAGCAAAACTCAAGGATGAAATTAAAGTTTAGACTTATTTTAAATGACCGTTGTGGGCTCTGGCTTTAGATCTTGTAACTTGTAATATATGAAAAAGTTTTCTTACTGTTATTATTTTTATTCTGCACAGTTTAATTTAATTTTGTACATACATACAGTTTCATATAATTAAGCAACTATTTTTTAAAGTTCAAACGATTTTAATACTTTTAAGTCTCTCTTGTGTATGCATGAATTTTATTATTATTATATTCTCAACGTTTTTTCATCCTTTGAGGTCTTTGAATGAACCGCAAATTCAATTACACAAATTTTTAACATTTTATAATCAAAAGAATAAAAAAAAAATTAAAAACGATTAAATACACAAAACAAGAAAGTGGTTACCTAAAATTGAATTGAAAAAAAAAAACCATAAGAAAATTTTGCAATGGCTTGGATACATATTTACATACAAATACTAATGTATACTAGTGAGCATGTGTCTATATTATAAAGCGCATATTACAGTTGCATCTCTATCGTAAAAGGTATAAGAGCAAGCATAAGTAAACTAATTAAAATTTAATGGAATCTACCTAAATGATCGCGTATTGATTAGTGTTTATGTCAAGCTATTGTCATACCCTTTTTTTTCTAATGTCAAATTGGTCTGTTTTATTGTCAATTCACATATGTAAAACGAGCTCATAAAATTTAACAAAACATAAATTTCTTTTGGAAAGATTTTTGAATTTAAATAAAACAACAAATTTTTACATAGTATAACAAATATTTGACAATAAATGTCTGGCTACGCGGCCTGTTCCATTTGGTTACTTTATTTGAATGTTAGATTGGTCGATCCCTAAATGTTTTGGAATGGTTGTAGATATACTGTAAAAACATTTATAATTCGAAATTTTGTTCGAAGCCCTTGTATTTTTTATGGACTATGGGTTATGAATAATTAAAAACCCTTAAAATAATAATGTTTGTAGCACCCCTAAAATTTTGGCACACCTTGGAAGTTTTAACCGCATTTTTGATCTTCTAACACTCTAATCACACTGTATAATATTTAAAATTCAAAATTTTCAATACTCAATATAACAATAATAAATAGGAAATTTTTCATTTTATTTGCAGAATTTCCCGATAATTACAGCCGAAAGAAAAATTTTCTATATAACATGCTCTCACTGTACGGTCTTGGCAAATTGTTGCTGCTTCTTAAATAAGTGAGTTCATTTTCATTTATACGTACATGCATTTGTATAAAAGTTGTTTTTACTAGACTACATATGCTATATTAAATAACTATATTGATAAACTTTCATAGTATTTTTATTACTTATTTCGGTTTTTTGATTTGACTATTTTGTAGGCAACCGATAAAGAAACATAAGAAACATAAAAAGACTAACAAATTCGTGCAAAACTTTATTTTTTTACTCTTGCTGTAAATGCAAACTCATGATCTGTGGTAAATAAATAAATAAATATGCCGGTTAAATTGCGCGTATTACAAGAAGCTAATAGCTTTATCTAGTAAATCCTCTTTCCTCTTCTTATATTTTTGTTTTAGTACAAAGGAACAGCAACAAATGAAAAGAACAAAAATTTTCATGGGTACATGCATACATACATACATACTTGATCATTTTTTTATTTTATTTATTGTAAAGTGTATAAAAAATTTTCCAGCTTGAATCATGGTACAAAAGTTGAGTTACCCACTCGTTTATTTTTTTCTTAACAAAAAACAGCAAAAACAAAAAAAAAATGGTCAATTATAGTTTTTTAACTTTGATACTTAACAAGTAAGCAAAAGTTTTTTTCTCGATTTGAGTGTACTTGCTTTTACTAATGAACAATTCTTTTGCTCACAATCATGTGTGCCTTAACATCAGAGAATAAAGCGTTTGTATGTATATGTGCACTTTTAAGTAATATTATTGCAATGCAATTATTCGTCGACAGCAACATTTACTTTTAATAACAGTAAAAAACAATGAAGACAGAACATGTAAAAGTATATAGAAACAACAACTGAACTTGAATAATCTAGTGACTATGTAGTGAGTTCAAATAATGAAGCCAATTTTGTTGGTTTGCTATTAAAGAAGAAAAACTGGCCACTATATAACGTGTGGTGTACAAAAAGTGACTTTTTACGCATATACACATAAAGAACTATATATTTACGTTAACCACTCATATTCATATAGATATTTATTTTTAAGATATTCTCATCCTTTCCATAACTCTGTTACAACACAGTTTCACCGCAACAACCTATAATGCAATGTAAGAATTAGTCAAATTTTAAAGAAACACCATATTGGAATTGGTTCTATATACTCTTTATACATAAATGATGTCTATTGATATAATACATAATGTATGTATGTCTATGTAGGTAGACAAAATATTGAAAAAGGAATGTGAATAAAGAAATTAAGAGAAAAAAAAATGAAGAGAAAAAGAAACCTTAAAAGAGTTTTTGCCATTAAGATATCTAAAAGGATGTGGGAAAATTGTAGTTGCAGGCGGAATTTTTCAAAAAGGAAAATATTTTTCACATTAAAATAATTGCTTTTAAGATTGGCTTGTTTTTTTTGTATTTCAATCCTTACTTTTTTCAATAAAAAAAATTTAATAGAACGAGAACTATTAACAATGATTACATACAATTTAAGCATTTTTAAACAAGTCATTTTCATATTCATTACTTATTTTTCTCTATATGAGTTAATTTGTGTTTAAATGCAAATACATACAAATGTACATATAGGAAAAAAAGGGTGCCCGTTGATACAAGTGTTTGTGTAATTGAGTAAAGTTGGGTCAAACCAATAGTTTGTAATGTAGCACTGTTACCTTCAACAAGAGAAAATACTGCTTTTAAAAACAATCTAGCGATGTACTACATTTATTAAAATTACTTTCATTTATATACGAATACATTTCAAACAAAATTTTAAGAGGTGTTAACATATTGCTCGATTTTATGGGTTAATTGTGTGAGTCAAGAAAAATAATTATATTTTTTAATGGCATGAAATTTACCGTTACCTTTTTGCGTTTATAGAAATTTGAAAAAGCTTGCGCTTTCGAAAATAAAAGGTGCCAAATATTCAAATTTTACAAACTTCGTGAGATGATAGCTTGAGAGGGGTGAAGATGGGAAAAAATTTTCTTCTAACGAAATGATAGATAAATGAACTTTATTATAGTGTTAAACTTCTACAACGTACAGTGCAGAAGGAAAACAGTATCAAAAATTTGGAAACAACGGAAAATTGGAAAACATTTGGCAAAATTTGAAAACCATTTTGTTTTTTTAAAGTTTGAATATAGTATGCCGCGGTAGAAGAAGCCAGCCATTTTATTTCTGTGTTTGCAAAATTTGAAAAATGCTTGTGGTTTTACTGGAATAAAAAGTTGAAAAAAAAGCATTTTTAGAGTTTCAGGGAGGAACTTTTAAAGGGGGGGAGGAGATATGTAAAAATTTTCTTCTACAGAGATAAGTTTTTAGCAAAGATCTATGTAAATATAAAATTTCCACATGTCTGTGGACGGACGAACAGACAGACAGAGCGAAACTATTAGCAGTTTTTTCAAAATTTTTTTGGAAAAGCGCTTAAAAATATTGGTTTTAGGCAACTGCTTTTCACATTATATAGAGCAACGACGATTACTTATGTTCCCACTTCTAATTATGAACTTGTATTTTGAAAAAATTGTAAATAACAATTTTGAATTTCAATAATATTGAAAACATATTTAAAATTATTAACATAAAATATTTTAAAAAATAAAATTTATTAAAATTTAACATTAATGTGGCAAAATTAACGATTTCGAGGAAATTATCGCTTGCTTTCAGTTTTTATGCCACAATAATTTTAAGAAAAACAGAGTACTGCTAAACTGAATTTTATATTATAAAATATCTTTAATGGTTTTTTGTAAAAGTAAGTAAATTGAATTGAAAATTTCATATTACTTTAAAAAAAATTTTAGCCTTTAGCACATTTGCAAGAAAATTTAAGAAAAATTTACTCTGAATATTTAAACGCCGCAATTTTATATGCCATATCTTTGCTAGATACTGTTTCTTCCGAAAAAAAATAGTTACCGTAGAATAGAACAGTTAAATGTTACTTATTTTAACAAAATGAAAATTGAAAATTATTTGTGTATGTATAGTTTGTGTTTATTTTTTATATTATAATAATTGATTGACCGAAGTTCGAAATTTTAATAGTTGTCAAACATCAGACAAGTTCTTGTTTCCACTACACTAAATTTCTAGAAACATTTGTTTAAAGCGCTATTTGATGTACATGATTATTATAAAGTTTAAAACCGAAAAAAATATTGTGAGTATAATAAAATTCAAGAAAAAATTTGAAAGATTGGAAAGAAATACGTTATATTCGCAAAAACTTACAAAGAGTGTTTTACTTTTTCGATTGTGTTTGAAAACAGACAAAGTTCCCAATTTTTGAGAAATTTATTTCTCCATAATTCTTCTATTGGAGTAATTTTGTATGAAAAATCCTACTTTTTTTGCCAAGTGCGTACTACCCCTAAATTATGGTCAAGAAGTAATGGCGTCTTCCTGTCAGAAAATAAAATTAATTTAACTGCCCTTTTTATTCTGCCATATTATATTGCACTTTATTGAACTTTAAAATTCATCCTAGATAAATGCGGTCAAATCCCAGATAGATATTATACTGTAAAGCGATACTAAAAAAATTATTCATGTGAAACTAAAATAAAAAATCACTTATTATATTCTTATAAAAAATGTGTTTCCTGAGAAACCTTTTGGTCTGACTCATATAATATTTTAATTCACTATCTTGAAACTAAATGTAGATTACATTCAAAATTTTACAACAATAATTAAACAATTTTTAATAAAATTTGCCCGAATAAAACAAAAACGACCAAATACAAATTTTGCAGTTGCTACTTGTAATGCAACCACTAAAAAATTGTAGGTTATTTATGAAACAAAATTCTACTTAACATGCCCTCGAAAAATATCATATAGACATATTTAAAAATATTCAAATTTAGAAAAATATATTTTACTTTAAAATCTAAAAAATCGTGTTTTTTAATTGTAAGTTCCCAATAGAAACTCATGTTTATGGTTTGTTCCTTTTTTTGAAAAAAAAGCGATCAATGTCAAAAGATTTTTATCATAAATTTTTCAATTTTTTTCTTTTAAATCTTAAATAAACTCGCACTGGCGTAAGCTTTTTAGTAAACGCGATACAATGAAAGAGATTTTTTCGTTGAAGCTCTAGAGATTTTGTATTAAATGTAAAGCATGTTCTGGGATTTTAACCAATTGTCAACATTAATTTTTAATAAGAGTGTAACTTAATAAGCCTACTTTCAAATTTGTACTCTATTCAATGCTTCAATCGATTGCAATTTGATATTAATTATAAAAATACGCGATTCAAGGGAAATGTCAGCGTATTTAACTTTAGGAGTTTCATAAACATGAAGTTAATCACGTATTTGAATTTGTTTTTAATACACTTTGCACGATTACTTTGACTACAAGACTGGAGAAATTCGTAACTTTAAAATATTATCACCCGATTAACTAAATTATTACTACTTATACAATAATCGATTTCTCTACTATATCGATTTAATAATCGATTTTGAAAAACATTATAAAATTATTACAAAAACTTAAAGTATAAAATATTGGAAATTGCTATTAAACTAGTAGCGTAAATTAATTCATTCTCTTTTAGTATTAAAAAAAATTTATTTTAAATTGTTTTTCAAATGCCTTAAAGTCGCTAACGAAATTAATTAAAATTATAATTTAATTTTTTATCTCATCAACAATCGAATTGAATATAAAATCGAATTATTATCGTTTTAAAGAAAAACAAAATCCAAAAAAAATTATCAAAGCAAAGCCCATCCATACAAAATACTTAAATGGAAATAAATTTTATCATTTCATTATCATAGATAAAGAATTGAATTTTAAAAACTTTGTTAATTTAAATTTATTAGGACACGCTTAAAATGAATAATTAAAAAAAAACACAAAAACAAAAGTGCGCTCTGTTGCCCTATACAACGAACAAAATGTGACATGTGAATTGTATAAAAATCATTTGTTTTGTTGTTTAATTATATTATAATGCACATGTAAATGAACAGGTTTACAGTGTGTTTAAATTGTGCTCGACAAAATATAATAGTCGTAATGTTATCAGAGATATTTTTACATAAATATAATATTCATTTACAAATTACTATAAACTCCGAGGTATAGATTCTATACTAATTAAAGAAGAGTGACATAATTTTATTAGAATATTCAAATATCAAAAATAAGAATGTAAGACTGCAAAAAATAGGCGATGTAGAATAGGAGGCAAAATTATATAATAATAATAAAGACTTGCTCTCTCTGTACTCTTAACATTATAGAATTTTCAAAGATAAATTTAAAGTGCAAGAATAGTAATAACCGTAATATGAACTGCTAGTAAATTTTTTGTAAGTTTTCATTAAAGAGTGCTCCAGAGTAACAGTGAACTGGGACCGAATGTAATTGTCTATTGTGCCTCCACTTTGAGAGCGACGAATGCCCCTTCTAGACCGCCTTCTTATGAACTCCACCACTCTGCGAGACCTTTAATACCGCGACTCTGCCGAGATGTCGAGAAAATTTATTGATGTTATTAAGTATAATTTTAATGGTTTTGATGTTAAATAAATTGCACAAGTATTTTATTCAGAATTAATTTAGATACATAGGAGATATTTTGGTTAAATACGATTTTTTACAATAAAGTGTGGTCGCTGAACAAAAAGTATTCGTTTGAACTACAAATAAAGAGAAAATAATGTAAATCGCTATAAACTATATATATTAAGTCAGCTACAGCAGATAGAATAGAATCTCGATGGATTAGAAGTGGGGTAGTTGGCAGATCAAAAAATATATGAAGATGCAATAAATGAAATATCAAGCTAAGGAAAAATATAATGGCAAATAAAAAATTAATAGAATTTTTGGAAACTCTATCTTAAAAAAAGGAGAGAATAAAGGAGAAAATATGGATCAAACTAGAGAATTTGAAATTCTAAATACCAAAATAAATTAAAACATTTCATTAGTCACAAAAATATTAAGAAACGTGAGTTTATTGCCCATGAATGTCAGCTTCCTATTATTTAGAAAATTATGGATATTTCGAGTACCATTATAAATAAAAAATAAGTAAAAATTCTTTGAATTCAAAATTTCTTATAAATTTATAAAATAAAAATTAGGTTCGACTCATGAATTCGAAAGTCTATATGAAACAAAAATTATAAATATATTTCAATATTTTTTAATACCAGTGTATACCACACACAATTTTCCTCTATTCTTATATAAAAAATTAATTTTTCCAGACATTAATTATGTGCTTGTTACACATACTTAATTTTGATTGTGTGGAAAGCATCTGACTAGTTTTTATGTATAGTAGATCTTCTCTATTTTTGTAATACGAATAACATGTTGTCGAAACAACGTAGTTTATATTAATTTTCTTAACTATCGTACGAGTATGTATATTGTATCAATACCAATAAAAAAAATACTATACAAAACAAAAATGTAAATGCATAAATGTGTGTATGTAAGTGGGTATGTAATTTATATAAAAAAAAGAAACGGAACGTTGAAAAATTTTAAAGTCAAATTTTATTGCAATGTAAACACCTTCCGATTATGAGTCTAATAAAAACCACTTTATGGTGCTTGTTTTACGTTTTATTTTTACGGTTTATAAAAATCTATCTGTATCTAATTTAACTTCTTTATACTTATATATACACATATATATGTATGTATGTGTTAAGAATAATGGTAATATAGAATAGCGCAACAAAATTAACAATCCATTCAACAAATTCAGTTAGTTGAGTTTTTTTTTTGTTTCTTTAATGTTGAAAGCAAATTAAAAAGAAAAAAAAAACAATAAAAGATAAAAAATGAAAAAAATCAAGGCGAACAAGCCACCAACTTTTATTTTTGTATTTAAAGTAAATTTCAAATTGTATATTGGAGATACATAGATATTATTATGATTAGACCAGCATCAGCGGCAGCAATAACTATTGTATAAGGTTAAAAATAAAAAAAAAATAGAAGCAAAAACAACAGAAGTTGTTGCATTCGAATTAAAAAAAAAATATTTCTACAAAATGATAAAGAATGAAAATAGAATAATAATTTGAATCATAGGAATTTCTAGACTCTGAAACAAGATAATATAAACTTGTTATTGGAAATGAAAGGACAACTAATAAGATAATAATGTTGTTGGTTTTTGTTGCTCTTTAATGTACACAACAAAATTTTTATTGCATCATAAAAATACAGGAATGTATGTATGTATGTATGTAAGAGGAAAACGTTAAAAAAACAAGAGGTAGTATAGCTATATTATCGTAAAATTCTTATGTGTAATGTGAATTTAAGAATAAGCCGAAATTGCTTTATCTGTGCGTATAAAGCGTAAATGACCATTGAAACATTTTGGTTTTTTTAAAAGAATTCAATGATTTCATTTAAAAGAATCCAAAAAAAAAAAACCAAAATAATCATAAGGTCTGCATCTGTTGATTTCATCTATTTAATTATACTATATAATTTTTGGTGACTAATGAAAAAGATGAAAGGAAATTTAAAATTATTTTACCAAAATAAGTGCGTATTCGAATAATTTGTTCCGAATTTTGGAATTCTTATTCAGAAAGTATTGCCACTTTCTATTATTGTTCTTATTATGGTTTATTTAAAATGTATTTTTCAATTTTTACTCATTCCGCATCGTGTACCATCCAGGGAAGTATGAGTTTTACACCAAAAATTTCGCATAAGTTGAGCACTTTCTTATGATAATTTAATTATGAACATTTAATGTGAATGAACTTATATGTAATTGAAAACTAGAAAGAAACTGCTTTTCAAGCAATGTGTTGGTCTCTTTATCTAGTCGGCTTTTCTGTGCTCTTTGCATATACACTCCTTTACATTTACTTAAGATTATACTGCTTTGCTTTAATTTTTGCACATCCATTCCTTTAACATTGAACCAATTTGAATACAATCTGTTTTGTTCTAAAGAAAAGCAGATATTCAAACTTCTTTTAACTTCTATTTAAAGAAGAAATTGATTTCCACAAAGGTGAATCTGTTAAAGAAAATTTTCAATATTTTAAGTATATAACAAAAAGATATACATACATACATACATACATATGTGCAAGTAATTTTGTTGATATTTAAAACAATTTGTATATTAATTTGAAGTAAATGAAATTTGAAGGTGTATAGGTACTTACACACACATATATGAAGCATATTACCACATGGAACGCGTCTGCTAAACTAATAAGTGTATAGAGTTATTGTGGATTTGTAAAAACCATTCAGAAAACACAAAACGCAATAGGTTATGTGTTAATTACATACATATATAAAATTTTTTTTTTGAAAACATATTTTTCTATCTTGATATTATTACTTAATTTATATATGTACGTACATTGTGTAAAGTGGGATATTTTATATATTAACGTACCTTTATGCAAGTCATTTTGTCCTCTTTTTCTCTATGTTATTAGGAAAATAATAATAGGGTGGGCTGCAATTCAGTTAAAATATTCAGCAAATAAAAAATTTTCTTTAATTTTCTTTAATTCGAAATAAAAAAGCTGCTTATTGAATGAAAAAAATTAAATTAAAAATCAAAGATTGCTATTTTTTAAAAAAAATTTTTGAATATTTTTTTATTGATTTTTACAAAATTATTAATGTTCTTGGTAGAACAAATTTCACTTAAACATTGATGTTGTAAAAACAACAAAAAAGGCATTCTAATTCCCAGTAAATTTTGAAAAGCCTATAGAGATGTTCAGTATAACAGCAGAAAATTATTCACAAAAGTGGCATTACAGAATATGGATTTGAAAGCGAAGCTTATTGACAAGTTTTTTTTTTACAAGGTTTCTATGCGTAAATAAAATTTATGCTACTACTTTGTTTATTTTACGCATTGTTTTGGTATGAAAAAAATCTCAAGTATTTTGTAATTACTCATCTTAAATTGATTTAACACACATTCGTTCATGTCTTGTCACATTTTCTTCCAATTTATATTTTATATACGAATTTAATCTTCAAATCCAGCCAGTCTATTGTTTTATTCCATTGTTCTTTATATATGTATGTATTTTAATAAAATAACTATGTTTTCAAAATTGCAAAAAAAGTGAATAAAAAATGAAGAGATTTTTCATTGTTTTTAGATTCAAATCTAACCTTTATCTACTTTTGACACTTTCATGATACCAAAACACAAAGTGTCAAAATATTTTGACATTGTGATGTTAAAAGTTTGAAATAAGTCGGTCCGTAACAAGTTGCTTCCGCTATTATCTTAAAAAGTGTCGAATCAAATATAGAATATTTTGAAATCCTTAATATACGTTCATATTTTAGCTTTACCGAAGACAAACAACAAAACGATCGTTGTCGATGAGACCGTGAAAAAGAAATTCATTAATTCCGAATTGTCGATTTTTTTCATTATTTTATAACAATTAACTTATAATTGTTTTTAAGCACTAACATCATAAATAAATATTTTCAATTGGAATAAACCTATATAAATAGCTTTCGAATTCAAGAATGAAATTTGTTAATCTATTCATTTATATACATCAACGCGCCTTTTAAATACAACTCAATTGAGGCATAAATTGCTAAGTTCAACTTATACACAGTTAAGTTTAAAAAATAAGTTTAAGAATTAAGTTTTAGAACCGTGTACTATTCCAGTTTGGAACTCAAGATTTATATTGAATTTTAAAAGAATAAAACTTGAAATACGACAAGATTCTAAGCTTGAAAATTAAAACGAATTAATAGTTTTTCAAGCTAAAGTTTCGCACCTAATAAAATGTAATAAAACCCAATATTTAGAACACTTGAAAAAAGCAAGGGTTAATTTATGTTTCAATACAATGTTTGCCTATTGTTTACTTTTATTATTTTTTTTTCTTTAAATTTTCAATGTTTAGCCGTGATTTTCTGCACAAAACTTTCATCGACCGTCATCAACATTTTAACGATAATCGATAAAAATTTTTCAACAACATACTCTGACTCATCTTTACTATACAACAAATAAATAAATACGAACATATGAAGATCTTCATATACCCTTCTCTTTAAAGAGTGCAGTGTTCTTTTTAAAATAAAAAATAAAACATCAAATTGTATAAAACACAAAAAGGAATTTTGCGACAATAAATATCACCGATCGTGTTTGCAGATTTCTCTAATCGTTCTGAAATACTTTACACAACTTTATATAAACAATTATTGTCCTTACTATTAAGCTACACAAAATTTATACACATTGTATTATTTTGGAAACTATATATAAACATATGCAAGTATAAAATAAATCTGAAATCAATTTTGTTATTGTTCAAAGGAACAAGAAGTTAAAATGTTCAAATATTTTTCCATAAAAAAAAACACAAAAAAATGATAACAAGATTTAAAAGTAGTAGATTTTTCGAGAGCTCAATAAATTATCAGTAAACAACGAACATGATCCTTTATTTGTAACACTTTAGAAATGAAATCAGATTAGGAAACCGAAATTTCAATATATTTAAGAACAAATACAGAAACTTTCTGAAATATTAAAGAAAAAAGAAGCAAAACGAAAAAATAAACAAGCTTATTCGGCAAAAATTAACTGGAGACAGAGAAAATAGATAACACGACCTGATATTATAGTTATTCATTTTATCGAACGCAAGATTCTTAAAAACAACGCATTCTATCTATCAACATTGGGCAAGACTAATATTTAAAATAAACAAAATGGGAAAAAATGCCATGGAAAAATGATAAAAACATTTGAAAAAATTTTTTCAATCTTCAAAAACCATAAAATTTTCTAACCGCAATATTTAAGATCCAAAATTAACAATTTTCAATAGTAATCCTTAATCCTTAAAAGTAATTGTCCTTATAGTCTTTTTTATTTATACCAAAAATTCATAATTTTTAATGCTTCGATTCAGTTGCCAATTACGTGCGGATGAGAAAATTCACAAGTTGTTGATTTCAATTTTGGAATTCAAAAAAAAAACTAAAACTTTTCTGAAATCAACATATTAAGGTTTTTTTAATCCATTAACCGATTACCAGTAGAATTTTGCTAAAGCAGCTCTATTTTTTATGGAAGTGCCTAAAAGTATTCTAAAGCATTCTATAGTGTTAAAAAACATAGTATATTTTATAAGAGTATTTTATAAGAGTAATAAGAAAAATATATATTTTATTTTAAAAAGATTTATTTGATATTAAGTACTGAAAAACTAAGGGACTTTTCATTAAATGTGTTCGCCATGATGAATTTTATGAGCTAAAAGTGCAAGTATATTACGTGAACTTCACAAAACAGGAGTTCGAAAATATTTGGCCAACTTTATGAAATAGAACTTCGAAAACTTTGTCTAATTAAAGATCAATAAAGATATGAATTTCGGAATGGTTTGTAGTTGCAATCGATACAGCGTCGTTGTTAAATGTTAAACCGCCATTACTATTGAATAGACGGTGCGTTGTTTTTCATTACTATCGGGTTCAATATTGCTTTGCTTCTCCAAAAAAAAATTACATGTTATTGTTTTTCCTCATTTTTTATACTTTAGGGACATTTTCTCCAAAAATTGTAATTTGTTATCAGATCACTGTTGCCAAGTTCAAAGAATTAAAGTTTCAACACATGAGCCTGTCGATATGATTTGCAATTGATGAACGCAATTATGCTCTAAACACGTCAGATTATTTATTAATACAATAAAAAAATTTGAGGGGCAAAATTATATTTGGCAAACTACAGACAAAATTTAATTGGTCTAAGTTATAGATGTCAACATGAAAAGCTTTCACATATATATATATATTCGCAAACCACAACATAGAGCACACAATTGTTTTCGGTGACATTGTTTTATTTCGGTTCCCAATTACGGCTCTTCAAGCAGCTCTAATGTGATACTATATTCTGTATGGAGACTATGTTCCATATGTGCCAAAACTTCAAAAAAAAAGAAACGAACAAAATTAAAACGAAAATATTTTAAAACCTATGTATTTTTTTTAATTCCACTATCATTCGTAGCAATCAGATATAGTTAGGTATATAATATATTCCTTGTAATAAGCACCGAACGCAAAAGATGATCAAGTTCTGTTTTAAAAAACAAAACGTTCCGATTTTTTTTATTATTTTATTTTGTATTTCATTTTCATTTTATTTCTTTCGAAATCTCCTCATTTTGCCCTTTTATTTTGCCTTTATATTCTCCAATGCATTCGCAAATTAAAATGATAAGGTATACCAATATTCTTATACATACAGCTACGTATATGAGTATTTTTAAATACATTTATATACATATATGCAAAAATTATAACCGACCTTGTATAATTGGGCGTTAAGACAATTGGAATGTCTTTTAAACTCCCGGTATTATACAAAATAAGATTATACAATTTAAATGTATGCTTTTCACTTCGAAGAGTTTCTAAAGGATTGTTGTATAAGCAGCTGCTAATTTAGTTAGCATATACATTTATATTGGTCAAGTCAATAATTTTCTTGATATGTGAGTAATAATGTAAAAAATTTGCTATAAAGTTGGCTGACTCTAATCAATAAGTTGCAATGCAAAACATAAAAATGTTCTATATCAACTTACCTCAAATTACAAATCTTAATATTCTAATGTGCTGTTGTTGGTTGTTGATTTTATTTAAGGTTGTTTAATCTTGCAACTGTTTAATCGTAATTTTTTTCTTTCTTTGTTTTGCATCATGCGGGATCACTACTCACTAGTCAATTATATATGAGAAATTTTTGAGAAAAATTCGTAAGGTTATAAGAAAAATTTATCGAATCATGTTAGTTAAGGTCTTTTTATTCTTAAGGTTTTTGTTCTTTTATTTTTTTAATAAAATCATTTGTTTTAGTTCTTTTCTGATTACATCTGGGATTCTTATATAAGAATAATAATAATAATGAAGAGTTTTTGCGGTGATACGTTTAAGAGTTAAAGAAAATAACCAAAAAAATAAAAAAAATTTATCGGAAACAATAATCTTCAATTTTTCTTTTAAACGACATTATTTTCAATTGTATATGGTGCACAACACAGGCATGTATGAGGAATTATCTTCATAGGGTTGAGCGTTTTTATATGGTGAAATTCGAACAAGTATTGTAATATCGGCAGAATTCTCATTCAATTGGAGCTCATTTTAACAAATCTTGTCTTAAAATTGAATTGAAATAATTTGAAATACTGAATTCTTATTTTCGATCCAAAATGAGATAAATCGGGTTAAAAATCGAAAGAATCGATTGAAAAATATCATTGATATCGATTTAAATTCGAGGCTTTATGTGTAATTCGAAGGTTTATAAATAATTCAGCATTTAAATCAAGAACAAAAATTACGATATCAAAGGTAATCGATTCTTTATATCGATCGATTTAGTGTTAAATATATTGAGACGGAAGGTAACAAGTTCGTATTTCGTTCTCTATACAACTTGCATACTTCTTGATATAATTTGTACCCTTTTAATTCCCTAAGAGTTCCCTTAGAGTTCTTGAGTTAAAAAAAAAACGGATCTTTCCTCTAAATATTGCGTTAATTATATGAATTAAAGATTTCAATCGGCGCAAACTTTAGAAAATCAATAACATCTGAGAGATTACGTTTGCTACATATTATATTTTTTGCAGAAAAAGGAATATTCAATCAGCTGTAAAAAATTTGCCTCATGAATATATTTGGAGAACTTTCCAATTTATACTAACAAATTTAATTCCATTAAAGTTTGAAGTTATTTTATATCTCAAGCACTGCTCCACCCCTAAATCAATAATATTTTCGAATAGCAATTTTAAACAAGTGAATCTCTTTCTTCTTACTTTCTTATTTTTTCAAATAAATAAAAATCAATGTATATATAAGTATATATGTGAGTTTGTTCATATATAAAATATATTTTTTCATCGACATTATAATACACACAATTATACTTATCGCAAAACATATTGTAATAGCGACGACATACTCAATAACAGTAATAATAATAACAAAGACTGTTTAAGTTGTCGAAATCTTTTGAATTTAATATAAGAATCTCTCAATTAATCGCGTTATTTTCAAATAAATATTATTGTATATATTATTATATAAGTAAATAATACTTACAAGTACCGAAATATATGAAGCATCAATATGTACAACATATATATACAAATGTATATTCAAATATATAAAAATATTCTTATACAAATATTCACTTGAAAATAATTCAATTGTCTCTTATAATACTTAAGATATTCTTTTTTATAGAAGTATATATTTTAAGATTCTAGAAATCATAAGGAAAGTGGGTACTTGAGAGGTGTGAGAATAATTTTGCGAAGATAAAATTTTGTGATACTATTAAACAAGAGAAGGTTTTATAATAAAAGCGTAAATTATGTTAAATAGTTTTCAATATTTTCGTACTACTTATATATTTGCAGAATAATTAGTTGTATATATATAGTGCAAAAAGAAGTGGAAATCCATTTATTATAAATTAAATTAATAGAGTAATAATGAACTGAAATTGAAATTAAAATTGTCATTAATATCATTGGAATTTCAAATTAATTCAAATAATTTATTTTAGAATTTTTGAAGAAAGCTGTACGCGTATTTGTTCATTGTTCTTTCATATATGGAAGTATAGGAGAAATTCGAAAGTTTTCAGTGTACTTTTATAAGAACATGTCTCTTAAATTTTTTAAATAACTAAATAATACCGGATTACCATAAAGTAGACGTATTGTTATCGCAGACATCAATGCTTTTGATAATAGAGTCTTCGATACTTGTATATTATATACTATGAAATATTGGAAAAATCAGTGTATGTAGGAAAATTCTTATTATTAAAATATTTGGTATTGAATCATTTCTTTCTATTGAATCAATCCTCTCCCTTTTCTTTTGAAATCAATTGATAATTTGAAGTGAATGAACTAGTAAACTCGGTTTGTGTTAACATCATTGACATATTCCTAAAACAGATTTTAAACCTTTGAACTTGATTTTTTCGAAACTCTACAAATTTAGACGATTAGACGAATTTTGATTTAGATGATTTTGTTTTATTGGCACTTGAATGAAATATAAGTATATTCTCAGAATTCAAAATCACATTAATATTGTATTAATACAAAATGCAGTTTAAATTATAATTTCTGCATTACTGTACAGTTTACTGTACAGAATTACTACATTAATTCATTTTAGCTTATAAGATGTAACAGATAAATTACAAAACAATTCTATATATTGATAAATTGTATAATACACAATTCCGCCTATGGTTTGTAATTGCTCAATTACTATAAAACTGTTATACTTAATTGGGTTGTAATTGCCGAATTTTGTATTAATACAGTACTATGGTGAAATTTTAAAGTCAAGTAAGAATCGCATTTAAATAATTGATGAAATAATGGCAATATTTTTGTGGTTAATTTTACAATATATTTACAATAAATGAAAAATGTAAGAAAATTTAATAATAAGTCTTTTTTTAAATTGTTTTTAATCAATTATTTTAACCTTCCGTTTTTCCATTACAAATAACTTTCATAAGAAATGAACTAAAAGACACCAAAAAAACTTTAAATAGCTTTACATAAAAACGGGAATGAAAATCTAATAAAAACTCTTAAGAGCATATGAAATTTCCCTATTTTTTCTCTTAAAATTTATTTCTTTCCAAATGTTCACACATAATTATCCATAAATCAATTCCATTACCTTATAAAACTCTCTTGTTTATAAGATCGTTTTTATTGTTACACGGAAATCATCCACATATATATATAAAGTATATTAATTTATTATGTGTTGTAAAGTAATTTTAAAGATTAACCAATTCACCTCATTAGTTTCCAAAATATTAAACATTAAGAAGCCTATGTACTATATGCATATAATGTTTTAGTGGAAGAGAAAAAGGCAACCTTTTCACCCCTTTGTTTGTTTTTTAAATAAAACTTTTCCCCTTTACAAATAGGTGTATAATCACAAATAATTCGAAAACTTAATAACATTTTAAATAGTTTTGTAAACCGACATACAAATAAAAGAGGGGGCGCCTATTTTATAAGCCTATATCACTTTATTAGTGTTTTTCTTTCATTATCCGAACAACATAAAGAATATGTTGACACGTGTGTCTTTTTCTTAACATATTTACAAAATAATTTTAACCCTATTTGAACATGATTTTAAGAATTTTCAATTTAATTGATTTTAAAAAAGAGTGCAACTATAATAATTACATTTTTGGGTTTTTAAAAAATCTAAATAAAATTTAACCTCATACATAAAATATAAATTTTTAAGTATTCATTTATTTCCAACAAATTTTCCTAAATCATTTGACATTATATTGGAAGTTCAAAGATCATTAAAAATATTTACAATCTGAACAATAAAAATACATGCTGCGTTTACGTACATATGTACACGTATTACACGGTCTATATTATGTGAGATGTTTGTGATCACAGGGAAATTCTTTATCAGGAAAAGAAAAATTCTATATATATAAAATGTATGTATATATATATATATATATATATTTCATTTATGCATCAAAAGTCATTGGAATATGAAAATTTAAACTGAATTTCTTTCAGGTTTTTGACAATGTTATAAAAGTAACACTACGTTTTTGACACTCTTTAATATCAATAGAACTCAATAACCTTAAAAATTTTATAATTAATGATTATGTTGTTAACATCATAGTTTATTCAATTTCCATTATCCGTTGGATAAAAAATGTAACAACTTGCGTTCTATACTTCCACTATTAAATAAAATTGGCAAAAATATGTGTTTTTGTAAATGTTCCATACAAAATGGAGTTTAGAACAATGTGCCAAAAAAAGTAAAGAAACAACGTATATTTTTATCCCTCTGTAAAATTTCCTAACTCAAAGATTACAAAACTTAAAACGTATGAAATAAAAGAGTGAGCAAAAATTCCCATTACTTATACTTAATGTGATAACTAAAAAATTTTTGATAGTTACACTGATAGAAATATAATCAATATGTAAAGTAATATTTCAAAATTTGACATTTTTGAACTTTTGTGTGGTGAAGCAACTATAACAATTTGAAACTTCTGTCAAACTATAAATTTTGATAAGCGGCTTATTAAGAATTGGAAAATGAAATTCTTTTTAATTTATGCTTAGAAGTTGCATCTTGACTATGGGTGCACCACCAAGAATTAATTACATTGTACATTAATCAACTACATGAATTAATTACATAACATTTTGTTTTTTTGCAGTTGTCAAATTTTGAAGAGCATTTTTGCACTCTGTTTATGTTTATAACTTAAGTTTCATTGTATTAAGCTTGGAAAATGGTAAAACTTTTCAATATCATTTGAAATATTACTAAATTTTTTATTATATAAATAATTGGTTGTAGTTCCTTAGGCAATCCAATTTCACTCATCCCATATCGTAATTATCATCGTATACCCCAATATTTACAGGAATAACTAAAAATTATGTACATTAGTATACATACATTTAAGACATAAATGTATCGCAAAATCTTCACACCATTTTCATAAATTAGAATTAAAGTGAAAAAAAAATTAAGTTCACTTTACAAATTTTTTTCTAAAACACACTAATGCATAAAATGTTTTATTACCAATAAATTAACTATTAAAATGTTAAAATACAAAAAAAAAAGGCAAAAACTAAATTTCTTGTTAACCCGTTAATTATCATTTATACTTAAAATGGATTTTTACACGAAAATTTTCAATTAATTTCTAAAATTTTATTTTAGTTTAAAATTTTTGATTTTTTTTTTTGTATGTTCATTGCACACTATACGTGTGCTCCCATGTTTCTTTTATTGCTAAAAAAAAAATTAAATAAATATTTTAAATTCTTTATATTTTGTAGGAGGACATTTTAGAGTGGAACTGTTGAAATTTATTTAAATTTTTAAAGAATTTTATAAGCGATAAGAATATATTTTAAGTTTCTTTCCTATTTCTATAACAATAATATATTTGTACAATAATTGTACATAGGCGTGCATACACATAAGAAGAAACAAACGAAAAATAAAAAAAATCTAAATAAAAATTTTTCGAAAACAAGAAATTTTGAAAAAAATTTCTTTCAGTCTAAAATTTTTAAGTACTTGTATATCCGACGATATTTTTATAAAATTGAAAATAGAAAATTCAATAAAAGAAAATCAGTTTTTAGTAAGGAAATAAAATTTTTGATTATAAAAAGAATTAATGCACGAATATATGTTTATATATGTGTGTGTATGTTATTAAGGGTCAAAAATAAGTCAGAGTCGCACTTAATCTCTAAATTTGAATTTATTTTATAGTTTTCTTCCAAATATATTCTTTATTGTTCACCTTATTTTGAAATTCTAAGTACTTGCTTGATTTTTAAAGTTTGTTTTGTATTTACGATATTTGAAATTTAAATTAGGCAAAAATTACATAACATTCGATAATTTCGAATCAGAATTCTCAGGCTACAGATATTTTGATTAAATGCACGCATAATAATTAATTTTAACACTTTTGTCAATATTCGATTAATTTCTAATTAATAGCTATGCGTTCGTTTATTTGACTAAATTTTGAAAAGTCAAATTTAAATATTTTCAAAGAGGTACACCGAACATTTTTGGTTTTAAACTTTAATTAATTTAAAATTCGTCTATATTATTAAATTTAATTAATTTTAAAACAATTTAACTTATTGTCGTATTGCTAACAATAATCAAATTTAAACAATAAATATTTTTTAAAACATTTATAAATCAGTTTCAATGACGCTTGTTTAAAGATTCCAATATCCTCCTTAAGTCCTTCCAATACCTTCTTTATATATTTTATTAGATTTGTTTTAAATTTATCCCAATTTAATGATAAATAATTTTTGATAAATTAGAATTATGAGTAGAGCAATACACAATAAGTTTATATTCTCTAATAAAAAGATTTGTGATTTTAAAAAACATAACATTTGAGTCGAAAAACCTTGTTTTGAGTAAATTAAGTTCAAAGTTTAAGTTCAAACTTCAGAACTAAATGAGATTCAAGTTTATTGAATTTTGATTATTTTGTACACAAAAAAAAAGTGAACCAAATACGCACTTACATAAATTTAAATTTTATAAATAAAATGGTTATAACTGAGTGATTTTTGCTTCCATAACGGTACACATATTAAAACTATGCTTGGTCCATTATTTTACAAAGTTTACCTCGTCTCATATGGATAATAAATTTAAACGTAATATGAGTTAAGCCTTTTTAGTCAAAGACAGCGTTTACACATCAACCACTGCTAAGCTTTTTTTAATTTGCGTTAATTAAAAATTTAGTAGAAAAACCTATGACACTAAAATGACATTAAAAGCAAAAATTACAAAAAAATCTACCCCTTCAGTAAGTAATAAAGGAAATTTTTAATTACTACTATTTTTAAAATTTAAATAATATTCTACTTTTTCCATCCAATAAAATCCAAAGACGTTTGCAGATCAAACTGTTAAAATTTCAAAGATTTTCATCTAATAAAATGACTGAAGCAAAATCCATGAACAATGTTTGATGTGTAAACCTTACTTTACATTTAATTTTTCATGTTAGCGACACTATTTCAAAGATGACAACAATCTATGCATTCATTAATTAGTAAGTATATTAGAGTAATTATGGATCGGTAATTTTTTTTATTAGAAAAATATTTTCTCACTTACTACATTGTGTTTACATGTAGTTGCTAGTGCTGTACAGAAGACGATTTTTGCAATTGCACAACAAATTACGTTCCTGAGGGGCGCTAGTATTAAGTTTTTAAATTTAAAACAGCGTTAAGTATTATTAAAAACTTTTTCTGTTGTATAATTAAAAAAATTGTGTTCTGTATAGCATTATAAACGATGCAATGCTATAATTTAGAAACACGGTATGTAATAATTCTTTTCGAAAATAAATAATTAAATTTTGCATATAATTAAATATGCAAATATTTAATTTAATTTTTTTTTTCAACAAATTAACCTAATGCACTTCAAACACTTTATTATTAATTTCTATTAAAATATTCAAGATTTGCTGTCAAAATTGCCACATAGTGACATTTAAATATTAAATTATAAAATTTTTATAATTATTGTGCTAACCAATTCTGATATATAGGTATATTATAAGAAAAATATTACTGATATACATATATAACATTAAAGATTTCAAATAATTTCGAATAAGAATGACAATTTATGTCTATAGTAATTAAATAATATTATAATTGATGTTAAAGTTTTCTGAAAATTTTGTTTTTTATTCTTTAATTTCTAGATTATTCGATTTAAGAATTAAAAGTGATATTTGTTTGTTGATAAGTAAGCATGAAAAGTTTGCAACCAAACCCAAACAAAATTAATTGTGAATTAAACACTGCAAATAATTTATGCTATTTGTATACAATTTAAAAGTTGACACATTTGCGGGTTCCATAAATCAAACATTTTATAGTAAGTATGTAATTAAAATGCAGTCAGATAACTTTTAAGCTTTTAATGACATTAAATACTTAGTTAAATATATTACTTATGTATGTATGTAGAAATAAATTAAATTTTTGCATTTTTATTAAATAAATATTTTCTGCATTATAGAGAGAAAAATATTGGTAGCAGTTTTAAACTTTGAAATAAATAAAATTCTTTTAAAACCGCATGTCTTCCAAGTAGGTACAATTAAATATGTTATGTATTTAAACTAATCTCAACTATTTTAAAATGCATCAGCTTAGAAATCAATGAAATTATAACACATTTGAAATATAATTATAGCAATAAAACGTGATTAAATTTACTTTTAATTTGAATTGATTAGCATTTTTTTTAAGGCAAGGTATTAGCAAGCTCATATATTTTTTACAATTTCAAATTTATATACATCTGCACATTCATTAATTCAAGAAAAAATTTGTTTAGTAGTAATTTTTAATTATAAATAAATATTACAAATAGAAATATTATTTTATTTGTAATTATTATTTACAACTTATTTATTAAATAAAAATTGTTCTTATTCTATTATATTTAAAAATTCATTCTAAAATTTTAAAAACATAGCAGATTTCTGAATTTGAGGCGTTCTATTAAGTATATTATAATATAAGACAGAATCTAAGATTCAATCTGAGTTTTATGAAAGTTGTATATGCAAATACTATTTAACACCACACTTTGCCTGATGGCAAATAATGAAAATTACTCTTTTATCATCAGAGTTTCTGTCAAGTAAACTAGCCACAACTAGCCTTTTATGTAAGTTCTGAACAGAGATTTTGATTTTGAAATAAAAACAAAAAAAAAATAATTAAATTTTGATGCAAGCTCAAATCAAATCAAATAATTTCATTTCAGTCTGATATGTCAACAACCACCAGGCTTTGTCGTAGACCTAATGTTAAAATTTTAGTTTACCATGCAACAACAAATTCAAAAACTATAGAAATATTTATATGCTTTCAAAACCGAAGCGAACAACTTAATTTGCACTTTGCAATTTTAAAATTAGAAATTAAATACAAATTATTGAATATTAAATAATTCGACACTAATGTTATGCAATAGTTAAACAATTTATAAAACTAAGAATTTTTAGTAATAAAAGATGCTTGAGGAAAAAATTATGAGGGATTTACTTAATTGATATTCAAAATATTTTAATAATTTTTTGTGAAAACGTAATATCTTTGAAATGAAAAATTTTTAAAATACTTTAAGGCTACACAATTTTATGAATTATATTAAAAAAAATTAATAGATATTACTAATAACAACCAATATTGCAACAAATGCAACCAAAATTAATTTAAATTTTGAGTAATTAGAAATTTTTTAATAAAAAGAATTTTTTTCCAAATCTTCTTTTACATTTCCCAATAAAAAAACTTCTAATGAAATGCTTGAGAATTTTCTGAGAAACTGAAAACTTCTGTGGTTTTTGTGTTTGATATTTGTTTTAATAACAACTGACAATTGCATTTTTCATATTTTTTGTTACTTAAATGTCACATGATATCATGATATATAAACCGTTGCCATGTATGCACTTAGTTACCGACTGAACACAGTGAATGTTCTTATGTACATTAACTATAATTTAAATTAAACATATTTATGAAAATCTTATGAAATATCAGTGGCCGTCGGAACTACCAATATGCATGAAAACATACATGTGTTTAGATAAACCAAGATATGATTGATAAAAATTTATTTTTTAAAAATTTACAGAGCTTACCAATTATATATACTCACTCAAGTCAATACTGCTACAAAATCAATAACCCAATAAAAGATTTGCAAACAAAATCGTCTATTTGCAATAAATGTCAAAACTAACAAATAACAAAACAAACAAGGCAAATATCGTCAAAATTAAAATTAGCAATGTAGCAAAACTATAAACTAAAACTGACTAACTACTTTGACAGTACAGTAAACAAAAAAGGGGTTGCGGACTGCAATTCTGGTTTTAGAACTGCAAATATAAACTAAACTGTATTTTCTAATTACTAAATCCGAACCTGTTTTTTTATTTATATTTAATTATTTCAAATATTTGCAATAATTTAAATTTACGAGATATTTTCCTATGTAAACACATACATATGTAAGAATTTTGTGTCTGTGTAAACATAACAAACCTACATACGCATGTACATATGTATATAATTTTTGATTGAAAACTCTGCATAAAAAAAATCTTTACGAAATTTATTGTACAAGTTTAAAAAATTTCATTCTAAAAATATAATTACAGTTGCATTTAGTTAAAATGCAGTAAATAAAATAAATTTTTTTTTTTTAATAAAAATTAAAAGCAGAAAAATAATGAAATTCCTTAACTAAAATTAGATTTAAAAGTTTATATGTGAAAATGACCAATAAACAGTTCGAATTGATTTTTGATTCATTGAAGTTGAATGATAATAAAGTTGGGTCAAACCAACAGTTTGTAATATAGCACTTTTCCCTTCAACAAATAAAAAGACTGCTTTTAAAAATAATCTTGCTATGTACTGCATTATTAAAATTTATTTTTTTCATATACCAAAAAATTTCAAATATTGCATATATTTAGAATGAGCAATGTATCCAAACTTTGAAATAAAACGAGAAAAAATTGAAAAAGGATTTAAGATAACAGTAAATTTTAACGGCCATTTTATTTTTTTAAAGTTCAAATAGGTATGCCGCGGAGAAGAAGCCAGCCACTACTTTTTACCGACCGCATTGTGTAAACAATTGTTAGGTTATGTGATGGCCACAAATTTTGCATATCGAGTTTTCGGTGGGATTGCATTTCTCCATAGTAGGGAAGTGTAAGTAAACTATTTTTAGCAACCAGTCGGTCCGTCTATCTGTCGGTCTGTCGATTTGTTGGTCTGTCGGTCTGTTGGTCTGTGTGTGCACGCGTGTATCTCAAGTTCGGCTGAACCGATTTTGATGAAATTTTATATGTAAGATTATTTCGACCATGGCACGGATTGATCAACTTTTGGGATATATCAGGTCTCGGGAACTGCACTTCTTAGCGGGCCTGCTTTTCATTTTTGACCATTTTAAAGAAAATATTCAACCGATTTACTTGAAATTTCATATATAAGCTTTGCTCAATCGTCCGCAAAATGTCGTAACTTTTGGAAGAAATCAGGCGTCAGCAACTGAACGTTTACTACGGGCCAAATATACATTTTTGCGTATATAAGGAGAAATAATCAACCTATTTAATTGAAATTTAATATTTAAATTCTTCGTATTGAAACAATGAACATATAATTTTTGGGAAGATCAGAGCTCGAAAACTGATCTGCGGGTCGAGTTTACATTTTTTACCATATCTACGGAACGAATTGATGAAATTTAATATTTGAGTTTTGTTTATTACCGAAACTAACTGGCGAGTATTTCACTGAATTCGGGTAGCACAAAGCGAAACTCTACTAAGAGCCAAATTTATATTTTTCTGGGTATGTTAACTATAAGCTTACTAATGCCCTAAAAATTGAAAAGAAGTATTTAATAGATATTTTTATAATATTCTGTGACATTTTAACTTAACTAGACAATACACATTGCGGTTGATTATGTTCTGACCACATCAGATTTTTTAGTATGTCCTCCCCACTACACCAGGGGAGGACATAGGTAGTTTCTAGTAGAGATCTACGTATATATATGAAATTTTAGCTTTCTATCTTTAAGGGGGTAGAAATTTTGTGGACATTTCTGTGACAGACGAACGGACGAACGAACGGACAGTGTGAAATTAATAAGCACTTTTTTTCAAAATTCTTTTAGAAAAATGCTAAAAAGAACAAACAAAAATATCTTTTCTGTTTTTAAATTTCAATTTCTAAATAGAATTTGTGTTAGAAGATTTCAATCAGATTCAATTTTACATAAGTTTGTATGTGTGCATTTGTGTATACATAAGCCAAAAAATGTACGCAAATGGAAGAGATGGTTTTTGTTTTTGCATATTTTGTTTATTGCATTCTTCTCGTTGTTTTTCTAAAAAGGTTTCTATAGTTCAAATTTTTAAAATTAGTGTCTTTTAGCAATACACCTATATGTCTATACATAATTATATATTGCATGGGGCATAAGTACGTGTAGCAAGAAAAATACATACGAATAAATTTTATTTTATACTTTAATCAAACCAAAACAAAAAAACCAAAAAAAAATTAAAGAATTTACTTACTTAAAATTTTTGAAGAGCAATGAATTTTTAAATTAAATTTTTTGGCTAATCGAACACAATAAGTATGTATAGTAAAAGTTCTTGTTCACTATACTATATTCTAAATATATTCTAGCGATACAATAAACGGCATTTCAATAATTAATTTATTTATTTGAAAATTTTCGATTTGTTTTACTATAGGACAACATCCCAAGTGGTTAAGATTTAAAACAATCTTATGCAAATATTGTACGAACAGCTGGTGAAAATTTAAAAATAATTTTAAGAATTTAGATGATACAAACAGTTTAACGGTAAAAATTCAAAAGCTATAATGATTTCGGAAATAGGAAAATATTTTTATTTTATTTAAATTAACAAAAATATGAGATTAAGTTTTTATATGTAAAATTTTAATTTAGTAAGTTGTGTGCGTGCCTTTAATATTATTAAAGGCATACATATAAAATTTAAATTAGATCATTAAAGATTTTATTGTTAATACCTTTACAAAAAATTTTCTTGCAAAACATTTCATATTCTTCTTTTACTCAATTATGCAAAAGAACACTATTACTACAAAGAACACAAAATTATTATTTTAGAAACTTTCTTGAAAATAATAAGAAATTTCAAAAAATATGGGGAGTTCTTTAAAAGTTATTCTGCCATATTCCTTAAATTTTTAGATATTTATGTTAATTAAGTCCTTCTAGATAGGTGCTCCTGTAAAATTTATATATATACTTATGTAAAATTCAAATATATTTATATGTAAGAGTTAAATGTAAAAAAAAATTCTTATTTATGAACTAAGAAAACAAAGTTACAAGTATCCAAATTCATCAAATTTTTTATTCGAAAATATTTCAACTCCTTAACACAAAGCTTTTCTGGACCTTATTTCAATTCGTAAAATCATAAAAATAATTTTTGAATTGAATTTAAAAATTATAAGTAAATGGCAACAACATTTCTGTTAAATAGTTTACTTTTAGGCGTAAATTTTCTAAATTTAAGAAGCAATTTGTCATTTTAATGCTATGCTACAGTTTTAAAACTTAATTTACATTTTTTAATTATTTATTACGAATTACAATAAATATTTTGAATTTTGTAAATGATTTTATTTAATTTAATTTTAGAACTCTTTCAACACTCGCCAGCTACAACCTTAAAAAAAAAAGAACAAATTTATCTTCAGTATCAAATAGAATTTTTTCGCAAATTTACATAAAAAATTACGTACATAGAAAATTTTTAATATTATTAAATAAAAGAAAATTAACTAACAAAAAATTTGTTTCATCACACACGTTAATTTAGGAAAATATTTTTACAAATGAAAAGAAAGCCGAAACGACTTTCTTATTTTTTTTGGCGTAAAATTGCGATCTGTTAATCACAATCGCAAAAATAAAAAGTTTAACATTTTAATTAAAAATTTGAATAATTGCTTCATTCAGAACCGCATTTTAAGGACTTCAAATCTAACAACATATTTAAGAGATTTTCTAAATTGAACAGAAAATAAAAAATTTACATTGGAAGTTTTACTTTTTAATTTGGTTTGACGTTACGGTTAAATGCTTTTGTATGTTTTGTAATAAAAGTACAAACAAAGTTTTTAGATTGTTATAAAACAAACTCAAGCTCACGGAATAATTATTTCAGCAGTAATTATGTGTATGCAGTTTAAAGGGTCATTACATGGTTAAATCTATGTCTTATTTCTTTTATTATGTACAAAATATTCAAAATCCAAAGATTCAAGGACAGTACTTAAAATTTATAGACATCCTATTTAAAAATGAAAATTCCTTCTTACCTACTTTGAAAATCTATTAAATTCTTAAAGAAATTGTGAATACAACTGTTAAATTATTAATGAAAAAGCCGTACAAAATTAAAAACCTTTAAGACTTTTCAAAAATATTCTAAATTTCTAAAAAATTTTTTAATACCTTATAAAATAAAATTCTTAAATTCTTTTAAATATCAGAAGCTCTGACATGAAATTTTTGGCAAATTTTTAGCATATTTTAAAGAAATTAATTAAATAATTTTATGATTCGTTCAGTTTTAACGATTGCAATTTTGAAAATAACATATACAGCAAAAAAAAACTGATTGAAATATATATTTGCATATATGCACATGTGGGTATGTGTCTGTGAAGTATAAAATTTTAATTACAACGAAAATCTGCTTATATGACCGCACGGCCACATTAAGTATTTTTTAGATAACGTCTTTAAATCCCCGTGTGATAATGTTCACATAAGCTCAGTGTAAGAGCTGTACAATCTTTTTTCCACTTACTTCAGATTTTAAGAAAATTAGTATTTAATCCCCAAAATGTGCACAAAAAAATACACACAGATAGATAGCCCTGCATCTCGCTAGAAATAATTTATTTTCGCTGCATCAAGATGAAGTGTATTTCAGTTGAAAATTCAATATGTGAAATTTAGTGTATTCAAATTAGTCGGTGAATATTTTAAATTACACTTAAATTAATGTATAAGTATATTAAATAGCTAATATTTATCAAATATCGACTTATGTCATGATAAAGTTTTATTATTTATTAATTAGTAAGATTACTTTCACTCATATAGTTTTATTTAAAATTCTATATAAGTATTAATAAAAGAAGGCTGTCCCCTTGAATACGTTTTTGGGAATTGCCATAATATTATACGAAAATTCTGATTAATGTATGAAACTATGAGAGAATTGCAGACTCCTATAAATCGTAATTGAACTTAATAATTGTGTTTCTGGTTTCCCAATTAACACACTTAACAGATTGTGTTATAAAATACATGCACAAAATATTTAATTTAAACTGCAACAACCTGAAGAGTTCCATATTGCAGAATGGTAGAATTTTGCATAAAATTATTTCAATAGTTTACTACAATAATTTTTTGTCAAAATGTATTTTAATTTTCTTAACTTACCCTTTCATATTGATAAAATGATCTACTAGGTCCGGCTCTGCCGTATAAATATGGATAATAAGCACCGTACATAACTTCCGGGCAGGATACTGCCATTTCGGTATTAAAACATACACAGTTTTATTTTTTATTTTATTTCAAATTCAAATCACAATTACACACTTTGTCCTCAAATAAAATTTATGCACATTGCACACACAAATGTTAATCACAGATTTTTATTTTTTTTGTATTTATTTTTTTTTTTATAATTATTTCTTTTACTTGAATATTTTTAAATTAAAATTAATTTTTAATTAATTTTGTTACTCGACAAACCAAATGCACTTTTTATTTTAATATTTTTATTATTGTTGTGACAATTAGTGTTGCAGCATTTTATTGTTTCAAAACCACGTTAATTAAATCCTTAATATTTTAACACTATTGTAAAAATTTAAAATTTATTTTCCTTTCAAACTTTTTTTTTTTTGAAAACTGTCAATTTTTTTTAATTTTTAATTTTAAATTTTTGAATTTTTTTTATTTTTTTTTTATTTGTTTTTTTTTTTTGATTAATTGTGAATTATTTTTTTACAAATATTTTTTTTTACGTTTTCACCTTGGCTGTAAATTTCGTGAATATAAATGAAAATAATTATTTGAAAAATTAAAAACAAATTTGAGATTGTAAAAATAAATCAAAATGAAGAAAGAGAGGAAAACATTTTTATTTCAATTGAAATTTACTTTGCCAAATGGAAAGATTCGAATAAATAAGAGAAGCAACGTAAATTTTCACAGTACCCTGCCATATTATAATTGAAAATTTATAGGTAGCGCAAGTTATAAATAGAACTTTAATTCAGCTTCATGGTAACAGTAAGTGTAATAAGTAACAGTAAGTATATATATATATATACGTATATTAAAAGATCAAGCTCTAAATTAATCCTTAGCTCGTGTTAAACTCAGATTTTACAAATTAAAATACAGAGCACACATCTGTCACAAGAGTAAACAAAGCCCATATCGTATGGAAAATTTAAAAAATTCAAAAATGTGGCTAACATTTTTAAAAAATAATAAAGTTTCAAATTTAAATTAATATTCGCACAATACAAATTTATTTGAAAAAACTTTAGTATAGAAAAAAAAAATAATAAAATTAGTGAAGGGGAATTTTCATATAAGGAACACTGCCCCTTAGAACAGTAACCTATAAAGGAATGTAAGTAGAAATGGAAATTTTCCCAAAGCGATAGCATAATTCGCTTAGCATTCCTTTTGTAAATTTTACATTCTAATACAAGCTTAAGTGTATATATATACAATTACAACATATATTTCTTTATATGTATTACAATTAACTTCGCTATAATCATTTGCGAATTTTATTATATTTATATTTATATACCTAAAATTTAAAAAATTCTGTAGCTTACGACTCTATTTCGGAACTGTAATTACTTAGATGCCAATTGAAGGATCTACTTAAAAATTCAGCAAAAAATCAAAAATTTCAAAACGTCATACTCATTTGCGTTCAATATTATGGCAAGTGATTGTTAATCAAAAGAATAAGAAAAAAATTTTTTGTTTTTCTTAAATTTTTACATTGCAATTTTAAGATTTAAGTACTCTTTATTCCGCTAGTTTACTCATTTGTTATGTTTCATGTCTTATAAATTTCCACGCAATTTAAAATTTCAGTTCTTATATTTTTTTTTTTTTAATTTCAAAATAATTTTTTTTAGTCATTTGCAAGTATAATTGGTAATTATATGTGTGTGTTTGAATGATATTTTTATTCAAATCAACTTTTCAAATGGTTCAATGACAGTCTACTGATCTGAGGAGCCAATCTGTACAACACTCAATTTTTTAATATTTTGTTTGTTTTTTTTCATTTTTATTTTTTAATTTTCAATTGGAAAGAAAAAAACACAAAAATAAATTGGTTTCTCATCTAAACGTGAATATACATATATTCATGCAAACACACACACATACATAATTAAAGTTAATTACTATAGGACAGAGTAATTAGTTATTCTCATACTAAGAATAAAATACATACTTATAAATTTTTTTTTATAATTTTTGAAATTATAAAAAAAACTGTATTATACATATTTACATAGGTACATTAGAGAAGTTAAAATAAAAGTAATAGTTGTGTTGTGTTGGCAGAGTCTGGACTTTCTGAAGTCTGGACTAAGATCCCCAATCTGTTTATAATGAATTTTGCAAATTTTATTTTCGCCTCCTTTACTATAAAATGTTCACAATTTTTAACAAGGTTTTCTGTCAATAAAAGACTCTATGAAAAATTGAAAGGCAACACAATTAACGCAACCCATAACGCATTTAAATTTTGTAGGGAGTACAGTATGCGTTGACGCCTTTGTTTGTTATATAAAAAATTCCGTTGGTCTGTCAAAAATTAGCCATTCACATTTATATATATATACGTATGCAGGAGTACACATCATTTCACTTAATATACTTGTCAAACTTTATAGATTTTGCTGTGAATCTTTTTCATATTAAATTGTAATAAAATATTTTATATAATTGCACATACACAAATACATATGCAACAAATTTGTATGTATTCCAACAATTATAATTACAATTCTTCGAATTCAGCTTTGTTCCTCTTTTTGTTTTACAAATAATGTGAAGTAGCAATTGTAATTCATTCTTTAGAAATAGCAAAAGGTTTTAAATTTTTTTCTTTGATTCTCAATAGTATACCTTACCTACCTATTTACACTTTTTCTTGCAACTGCAATTTATTTAATAATGCATTTAAAAATGTATTTTAAATTTACATATTCTTACCTACATATATATATATATATATATATATAAAATTATTAACTCAATTCCAAGAAAATCATAATTATCGGTAGAAACGAATAATAAGACTGACTGACTATAGTGAAAAACAATTATAATTTTACCGAGTTGAAAAATAATGTTAAAGAAACTTTTATAGAAAATGCCATTCATCCATCTGGTTGCCAGGAAAAACAATTATGTACATACATACATAAAAGTAAATAATTAGAAAAAAATGGTATAGAATTAAACAATGCTTTTTTTTAACCATTAACATTTCATATGGGTAATTTGTATTTAATGCAAAAATTTTCTTTAATTATTAAATCTTTGAATTTTTAAGCTTAATTTAAAGTGAAATCATGAATATTTTTTACCCCTTAAGCATAATTTTAACAAGATATTTAAAAAAAATGCAATTAAATGCAATTTCAATGCAAATTTCAGAAAAAGAAATTATCAATTAAAATTTTTAATTGGAAAAATGAATGGAAACTAAAAGTATATACTGTATACATTTTTTTTCGCCCAAATTTTATTATGTGACTTTAATATTCTTACATTGCATGCAAAATAGTTTTTGTATAAAAAAAAAATTGTTAATGAACTCGCAACTCAATTCGCAGCATATCAAATAATTATTCTCAATTCAAATATAAAATTACATACGTATAGATGTGTGGAAATAGACCATATACAAATATTTAGTAAATAAAATACTCAAAAAGGCTATACGAATGATAACTCCAACAGAATTTATAATTTCCCTGAATAATTTTTCGCATTTAAAAGTTTAAAATGGTTGAGTATTTAATGGCTAATAAAATGGTAGAAAGCATATTTTTCTTTTTTTGAAAGCGTAAATTCTACAGGTGCTTAAGATTAAGCAAATATGAAAATTTTGAGTATTTTTCAATTATAACTCTTTGCTTTAAATTCTTCAAATTAAGGAAATTGACGGTATTGTTACTTGTTATCCTGTTTAAAATAGCTTAAAAATTTGCAAAAATTTCGGTTCTTAAGATTTCAAACTAAAGTCTTAATCATTTAAGCCATTTAAAGAGATAAATTAATCATACACGTAAAAATAATCCACCTTCAAAGATGTGAAGTTAATTTTGTTTAGTAGAACTCTCAAGCACATTATTGAGCCATTATAATTAAAAAGTGGAATTCAGTAATCTTGTGAAATTTTCCGTCAATATCTTCAATAACTTTTTATTGAAAACAAATATTGGAATATCTAGACAAGGATTGAGACAATTCTTATAAATTCGAATCAGATTTTGAAATTATTTTTTGGCGAGGACTACGAACCTGTATGAGTTGTGAGGATGAGAGAATAATGATGAGTTCCCCAAAATGGAAAATATTAAAAATATTACTGAAGAAAATTTTACTGTCAGCATAAAATGTTGACAGTGAAATCTGCATATGTATCTTAGCGCAACATTAATTTAATTTTTAATAGTTAAAGTAATCACCAATTTTTCAGAATGTATCATTATTGGTTTAAAACAATAATTAAAACGGTGGAAGGATATTCTTTGCGTAATAAGTACCTGCATAAAAAAAATTTTTCCAATTTTCACTAGGCATCTAAAATTTTGTCATAAAAAATTCTTAAATATTTTAAAATTTGCTAGTATTGGCCTAGAAATATGCAAATTTTTGCTATAGTACAAGAAAAAAGAAGAATAGAAATTAACTTCTCGGCAATCTCAACCATTTGAAACTAAGAATCCGCAGTAACAGAAAAATAAATAACAATTCGGAATATCACAACGGTAATGAGATGTTTTCCTCGATCGTTTTTTTATATATCAGGGAAAATGAGCAACAAAAAGTGGAAAAGGAGTTTTCAAAAACATACACACAAGAATCGATATCCATATTGTTGTCGGACACGTTTCCATTATTGGATGAACTTTGTTTCTCTATGTTGTTTTCACTCTATATTTCTTTTAGGTGGTTGTACTACAAAGGTATACTCCGTTTCTCATCTGGCGACACAATCACAAAATTAAGATGCTAAGTAATAAAACTTTTAAAAGATTAGTACAATTTTTAAAATCAACCAAATTTGAAGTTCAATGAATTGTGCAATATGTGTGTAATAACAGCTTTCAAAAATTTATATAGGAATAAACAAATGAGCAACTCTTAAATATTTTGCCAAAACATAAAATCTTTCCCGAAATACTTTACAACCGTTTCTTATTTAACAGATTATTTTAAACATCTGTTACGATTTACAAGCAAATAAATCCTTTATTTTTTTCTTTAAGCGCATCAAAGCGGAGCATTTCTATAAAGCATTATGAACTGCAAGGGTAGTCAGTTAAGTAAACCAACTTTTTTTTTGAGATTCCTTGTTGTTCGGCATCATTGAAAATAGTTTTAATTGGATCAAATAATGTAGGCAGTATGAAAACTCTAGAGGCAGAGAGAACTCTGCAACATCCAGTATCTAAACAACAATGTTGAGAAGATTTTTTCTGATACCCCCAAAACGCTCACTATGTTATTTATACACAACAATTATGTTCGACGTAGTGACATGGAGAACCAATATAAATGGCCAATAAGGTTTGTTAATAAACAAATTATATGCAAGCTACGTTAGTATAGCGTGTACGGGGGACATCCGAACAATATCTGAGCAAATTATTTATATATATATATATATATATATATTGGGCAAATTGTATCCATACATATTTCAAATTTATTTAGCAATATATATATATGTATACATATAAATTTTATGGATTTAAACTTGGCTGTTATATTTGACTACACATCAAACACAAAAGGCATTCTTTTCAACTTAAATAAAATAAAATAAACGGTTTGGTTCAATATTATTGAAAAAAAAAATCCTGAATGTTATGCCAACTAACTTATATTCCAACTTATATTCCAAAATAATATTTACTATAACACTAAACTAAATATATACGTGCTAAGTTTATAATGGATGATTAAACAATGATTCAAAAGTACCAATAGATAAATTACCATTAAATAATTGAATTGTAGATGATCTTTATATACCATAACGTTACCGGTAGCCGGTTTCAGGTAAAAATGCCATTAACGAACATTAAACGTTCTATTTATTTTAAAAGTATTAAGCGGATGGAAATAGATGCACCCCACACTTTCATAAAAAAATTTGTTAAATATACGAGTATTTGAGATTCGTGTAGTGTAGAGGAAGTAGGTTACCACAATTTTCGGTATTATCTATACTATTTTAAAATATTTAATTTTTCCTAATTATTTTTTAACGATTTTACAAATTTATTTTGGAAAACTCTTTTATATGAAGCTGGAAAAACGTAATCATACTTCATTACCGTGGGAAATCCAATTTATATGAATGAATGTAGCCTAGATAAGTTAATTATAAATAATTCTAGCACAATTTTAAATGTTATTTAATCCTTCTCCTTGAATTCTTAGAATTTAATATGTGATAATTTTTCCATAATTGTCATGAAATGAAATTTGAGATTCTCTTGTCTTACATTAAATTATTCTCATATGGTATGTAAAATACTTAATAAATTTGAATTGGCTCGTTAATCCAATAAATATTTTTGACAGAAACTGGTTAATGTAGTCAAATCAATCATTAAATATTTTTACAATTTTCTTTCTCCCAATTAAACACAAGCATAAATATATTAATCGATTGCATTTGCCGCCGGCGAAATTTTTGAAAAATTTTTTTTTAGATACTTAGAACTTACATTCAATAATTAAGATTATTTTTTATTTTTTTATTTTATATTATTCAAAATTATCACTAAATATAAAATATAAAAATTTTCAATGTGTTTTAAAAAATTTTTTGTCACTGTTGAGTTTTTTTTTTTCTTAAATAATTTTCAATAATTACTGTTTAATTAAAATTTTATACTGTTTGAAATAATTATAAAATTGCCACCTTAAAATATTTTTGTTGTGACCTTTTTTTCCATTTTAGTACAAAAAATTAAATATAGATGTCCTTGATTTATAAAAGATGCTTGTAATGAAATTAACAAAACCAAAATAATAAAATTTTCATTTTATAATTGTTATCCAGGTTGGAAGAGGTGGTAAATATGATTACATAGAGTTATAAAAAATTAATATTAATTGTATGTATATGTTTAACTACCATATAAATCTACCATTATAACTTCCTTTTGATCTTTTATTTCTTAATTTTCATAATAATAACTTTATTCATTGAATTCTTTTTCTTGAATTATTTTTATTTGTTTCTTTTTATTCTTTGAAATTATTTCCAAAATATTTGCGGTAAAATATTTAAACTTTTTAATATTTTATTTCATCTTTTTTCTATCTTTATGTAATATTTATCTTTTTCGCATAAATAAATATGTAAGTTTATTAATTTGAAATTTTTTTTATTTAATTCTTTTTTTTTATTTTGTTTTTTTTTTTTTTATTTTACTTTATAAAACTTTTTATTCCACACTAAATATTTTCACTTATCATAACCATATGCAAATACATTTAATATTATTTAAGTACGTATATACATACATACATATGTATACGGTTATTAACAGAGTAATATAACAATATAATAAACTGTAAAAAATAACAGAGAAAGAAAAAATAAGTAGAATAACGAAAATAATAATAATAACTGTTAAATTCACTTATATTCAAAGAATTTTTTTATATTGAAAATACAAAAAAAAAATAAGAGTTTTTGTTTTTTTTTCCTCTACTTATTTTTCTATACTTTTAAAACAAAAAAAAAATTGTTTCATATGAACGCGCACCGAATAACTTCCAATAAACGACTGTCAAACTAAAATCAACTAGACAATAAACTCTCTTTTCTTTTCTTTAAAATACCACTTGATATATTAAATTCTGTTATATTATTTTGTTTATTTATCTTACTCTCTCTAACAAAATGTCATCACACAAGTTTGTTTTTATACGTATATTTATTTGTATTATATGCATATATAAGAATAACTGGATACCATGTATAAAAGTAAATTTATTATAATCATTCTTATTGAAAGTCTAATTGTATATGTGTGTAGCATACCCTAATAACTACATATAATATAATTTATAACTAAATATTGGTATTATATTTTAATATTATTTTATTGAAAGACTGAACACGACTATTTATCTTATATAAAACAAAAGTATTGTTAATATTAACGTTAATGCTTTGATAAATCGCATCTCATAACATGAATTTACGCACACACACATACATACAATATTGATACTCTTATATTACATACATTTATCTATGTTTATCAAAAATAAACTCAAAAAAATTATAGAAAATTAATAAAATAATTTTTTTTTAAATTTATTATTGCTCTTTCATATTTTATAATATTATGTGCACACTGCATATACATAAAAATAAGAAAGAGATAGAATTACACATATTTTCGTATTATACTTTTCTTTTTTCCACTTGAAATTTTTGTTTTAGTCAAATGAATGAGAGTGCAATAGCAATATAGTTTGTATAAACAATTTGAATAAAATGCAGTTTTTGTTTCTCTTTTTCTTATCGTAATAAAAGGACGTTTACTGTTATTAAACACACAAACTTTCATATTTCACAGCATTTTATAATAATTATTATAGTTTATGCTTCAATATTTTATTTCTCTATATGCTTACACCACTACTCATTAAAAAAAATGTTCAACACCAACACTTGTATGCACGTTTGCAACATTTATATTGTACACATGTGCCAAATAATTGAGAAAATATTCATTTGGGGTGTTGCCGTTTTAAAAATAAAAAAAAAGCAGGTTTTTTTTGACACAAAGAAGTGAAAACAAGAGAAAACAACAAAATTATGCCTATGTATTTGTTTGTCAAAATTAAAAAAAGGGTGTGTATTTCTCTTTTTCCTTTTTCTTCTTTTTATATTTAAGTATTAAAACGCAAGAAGAATAATTATGATCGCCGAGTTAAAAAAATCTAAATGCTGCATAAAATTTTCGTATACATTTTTCTTCATCAGTAAAAATTATTTTGTTTACGCCTACTACTTTTGAATGTGTAAGTAATGTTTGTTGCGTTCAATAAATTGTAATTGTAAATGACAATAAAAGCAATTGCTCTGCGTATATGCGTGTTTCTGTACATGTATATGTATTAAGTGCATATCTTTAAAATGCAAAAATTTATTATTTTATTATTTTGATCAAAAAGGATGTCAAATTTTTTTTTGGAAAAATGCTTCTAATACACACAATGTTCTTCAGAAATTAAGGTGGTGTATGGTATTTTTGTAATAAGAAGCACCTCTTAGATTTCAATTATGTATTCTTTTATATATGTATGTATGCTCAAGTGTATTTATTTAAGAGATTGACCCAAGTCAAATTAAATGGCTGTGTTTTTAAAAATTTTGTTTTTGAACACAAAGGAAATGAAGAAAATTGTTGTAAATTTTTAAGTCTCTTTTTAAAGAATAAAACCATTTAAAGTGCACCATTTTATAAAAAAAAAGAAATCTATATTAAAATGTTAACCGTATCCACCCTCGCTCCATCCACACCCCGTTAAACAAAACAAATAAATAAAAAAAAAATTGAAGAAAAACTTTTTCCACTTCTATTTTTTTGTTTTTGTTATTATTATTTTTTTTTTTTTGGTAATTTAAATCGATATTTTCTTTTTTAAATTTTATTTGTTGTTTTTTAGCACTAAGTTTAAATATGGAGGAATTTTTAAATTCTTATTTACTGATTTACGGAAGTATTTAAGGACTTTTTTTTATTTCACATGTTTTGTCGTTTTTTTTTTTGTATCGGTATGCAGCTATAATATTTGCTCTCAAGTATTTTTATTAGGACAATTTTAATGATTTTAGAAATTTTTTTTTATCTTTATTTTATTTTTGTAATGAATTTTTAAAAAGTAAACACACAATGTATGTTTGTTAGTCTTTATGTGTGCAAAGATATTTATAGCATTTTTTTTATTTTGGTGTTAAATTCAAGGTCAAATTGTAAAAATTCTTTAAGGAAAATTAAAAGGAACATTTTTTCCTCCTTAATAATAATAATGCTATTATTTAATTTTTTAAATTACATTGTACTTTTACAATAATTTATTGCAAATAATTTTTTTTAAATATTTACTTTCATGTTTCTCATAAATTTTAAGATGAAATGATTTTTAAAGAAAATGTTTAAGAAATGTTCATGTGGCATTTTAAAGGCAAATTTTAATTTAACAGGGCACTCTAATTAATTAAAAAGAAATTTTGAATTTTTACGATATTTTGTATCAAAATATTAAAACTATATGAATTTTAAATTTATTTATTAATTTTTTCGGTTCACAGTCTTTATATATTGAGTTATAGATACAGATATGGAATAATAGGTGCCTGGAGTATATCCAATTTTCAAATACATCTAACTCTATTTTTATTGCAATATATAATATTTATTTATTCGATTAATATTATTGCATATTGCAATAATATTAATCGAACATACATACATATATTATGTTATTTAATTATTTATGAGAACATTTACAAAGCAATCAATACAAAAATTTTGGTGAGCCTATAGTTTACATCTATAAATAATGTAAAATTTTAAATTGCTAGTGAGTTTCTGAGTAACAATAAACGAAATAATTTAATTATTAAATATACAGTATTACAAAATAATTTGAATTATTTGTGTATATAGACATTTTAAATCTGTGCACGTAATTTTAATTAACACTAATTGCAAGTAATTTTAAGTGATTAATAAAACTTCAAAATCATTACATTAAGATATTGGTCAATATTATGTACCTTACATTTGTGTACTGAATTCAAAGTCTAGTAAAGTTTGTAAAGTTCAATCTCTTTTTAACCCTTTTCACTCCAGCTTAGTAATGCATAGAGGCCACCAACAACTCCAGCAGTATATTAGTTTCAAGTTTACAAACCTATGATGCAGAAGAAAAAAAGAGTCGTTTTAATAAAAAAAAATTTTATTTCTTAGCTATTTTTATAAACAAAACATATTCTAACTTACATTATAAAAGAAAAAATTGAATTTTTCCAAAGGAATGTCACTTCCCGTAATATTACTCCGCACATCGCCGTCTACAGATGGTGTATCTTCGTCTCAAATCAGATTCAATAATTGCAATTCTTCTTTTTTTCTAACTACTATCATGTCGCTATCTGTCTCTAAATGATATTCTAATTCTATTTCATTTAAATCGTCAGCAAGCAACGCAAAACACTATAAAATATTCACAGACTATTTTGCTTATCTAAATGTTAAGGATGCCGAGGAAGCAAAACTATGAACTACGTGTGTTGTTAGCCTATATTCAAATTTTCTTTATATCATATTATCTAATTAACACTTAACACATTTATTTAATTAAAGAAGCTTTTAAAGAAACGATATTTCTCAGTTATTAAGTTTTTTTCTAAAAGGAAATTGTTTTCCACTTTTATATCTGAAAATAATTTAGCATTTTCGTTACCTCGACAGACTCGTATTACAATTAACTTTTGAAAGAAATGTGAAGCGAACGAATAATCATCTCTTGTGATCGACTTCAGATCTGGCTTCCAAAGGCACGGCATTTAAAATCCTTGTAATTGGACCGATTATATTTCCTCTCAGTTGTTCGAAGTATAGCCGTATAACAAAAATTATATTCAAATAAAAATGTAAGAAAATCATCTCTAATAAAATACAATTCTTATCAAATGACATTATTAATCTATGTTTGATTTCTATTTAAAGCTCTTTTTCTGTAAAAAAATACCTATTTAATGTCGTAATTACGTGTATTAATATGTATATATAGATACTTATCCTAAGTATCGTATTTGAAAATAGTTTTGTTTTATATGCTCTTACGCATTTATTTTGAATATTTTAATCAAATCATAGTTTTCATAATTTTTCTAATTGAAAATTTTATATCTTGCTCAGTAATTACTAAAATACCACATACTTATGCATAGATTTATGAAAAACAATATGATACGTGATATTTCAATACTTATGAAAACCTTAGTCTCAATTTCAACTACATTTCATCTAATTTAATTAATTTATGCCTAAGAATACTATAATTTTACTATATCCACCAGTTTGCGTAGCTATATTTAAAAAATCTTAAACATCTAGCCAGCGATTTTTAATTCATACATTGTAATTATAAGCAAAAGTTGTTTGTGAACTACTTTTAAATCATAATCACTTCTATAAAAAAAATATATAATTTATCAAAAGTATGCGTTTAATATTTTTATTGAATTTCATTTTAAATAATTCAAAATATTCAAGGAATTGATAAAAGACCCTTTTAAAAATCGAACGCCATTTTTAATGTGTTTATGCGAGTCTCATATCAAACTTAATAAAAAATTTTAATGAAGAGAATCGCAGAGCTGTAAATCTTACGATTATAAGTTTTTCGTAACTTTATTAACGTTTTAAATTATTTAAAATATTTAAAAGCAATATACACACATACTTGTATATTCAAAATATGAATGTGTGACAATAATACAAAACTGGCTATGAATTAGAATTAGTGATTTTGAGTAAATTAAGGTAAAAGATTCAAAATTCAAAAGACAAAAAAGATTCTTTCAGGCAAGGGCGGATTTTTTCGCTTTAATTTTGTTACCTTATTATGTGCATTTAATGAAATTTTTGTTGAGTATACCTCAGTTGGCTGAGTATCCACTTAAAAACCTTTAGGGAGTTCGTTCTGATTCAGTTTGAGGAGGAAACTTTTTTAATTTCTCAATTCGTTCCTTTGGCTGCGTTATCCATCTGTTTTTTTTTTAATTATATGCAATGGTCAAAGTAAGGCAATTGAGATGGTTACCACCCGGGGACTTATTTTTAGGCGCAAAAAAAGATTTATTTGTAAAAAAAATATTTCACAAGGCATTTTATTAGCAATTTTCGAAACCTTTCGTAAATTAAAATTTTTAATGCCATGATTTGGCATTAAATATTCATACCGCGTTAGTTAATTTTAAAATTTCGTTGAGTTTTTTTAAGAAATAATTTTTTATATTGGATATGTATGAACCTAGTATGATTGGATATATATGAACCTAGTATATCAAAGGATGACATCAAAGGAGCTTAATACTTTAAAGACTTGGTATTTAGGGGCGGAAGTCAAATGACACGATAAGTTTAATTTAATTTTAATAATTAAAATGTTATAAATATGCTTATATTTTGTTTAACCATTCCACAATTTTAAATTCGCAATTCCGGCCACTATGTATAAAAGAATTCCCTTTGAAGAATTAAAAGTAATATCTACAACTTATGATAAATGGACTTACGCAGTTTTATGTTACATTGCCACACATTTTATATACATACGCACTATATATTTTTTAAGAAAATATGATTATATATATACATGGAATGGAATTTATAGCTGTATTGTTAAAATTTAAAACACTTGATTAAAATTATTAAGATTGCTAAGTATCATTTGAAAAAAACAAACAATATCATAAATAATAAACTTATGAAATATGTTAATTGACTGAAAATTAAAGTTTAATAACAGTTCCAATAAGTTTTAAATGGGTTTAAAATAATTGTATTGCAGCAATTTATTAATTTTATATTGGTTATTAATATTGTGTATATACAAAAGGTATTTAAAAATTTTAATAATTATATGAAATTATTTTTAATATTCGCAATTTGATTTAGTTTCATAATATTATTAATTATAATTAATGTTAGTTAGTGAAAATAAATATTATGTGCATATTTTGATATATTTATTGTTTAATAGACTCTATAAAATTAAGAATTTTTCATATTAGTGCCCATATGAGAATTAAGTTGTAATTAAAACTGAAATTGTAACGTATTTAATTATAAAATATTAAAGGATCTAATTCTATTACTGATATATTAAAATTATTCGAATTAGAAAGTAGTTATACAATTTACATTTCAAATAGGAAATCGACTGGGTATGGATATTATACGATTAATATTATGTAGAATAATACTTATTAACTGATATATCGTTTAAGCTAATTAGGATAATTTCTCTAGTATTTAAATTAGTCAGCCGGATATGCTTTTATTAGCTGAAAATCTAACATTAAATGAAAATATATTAAAATAATAATAGTAATAATAATAATAATTGGTCATATATTATACATAATCTGATCAACGCTTTAACATTTTGAAAAAATTGTATGTTAATTCATAAACCATTCGCGTTATCCTTATTGTCATTTGTCCCTGTTGGCCGATACACTATCGATAATTAATTGTGCTAATATTATCTAATTCAGTTATCGTTTATTATCAAATCCAGAATTCTGAAATTCATTCATATTTATAAAATTCGAAATTTCAGAACCCAAATAAATCGAATTCCGGATTATTCGAATTTCTATATCGCTCGTTTTCTCCTTTCAAATAAATCATATGAAATTCCAGTGGCATAAGCATAATCTAAAAAAAAACTATTAATATTGCAACGATTTATTTGTAACTTTCAAGCACTATGCATAAGTAAAATAAAATTTATTTGTTTTCTTGTTTTCATATTGGAATTTTCTTTTGTACTGAATTAAATTTAGCCTTCATTGTCAATACGGTAATTGTATCTTCAATAAGTGTTTAACAGATAGTTTTATTTTCGCAGAAATATTTTCAAAAAAAAATATCAGGTCAAATAATACCGACGTTGGATACTTTATACGAGTATATGTTAAAAATCGAAATTAAAAATAAAAAAAATATTACAACTTCGGAATTATACGGGAATTCCGAATTTCATTTTATCTAATTCAGAAAATTCCAGAATTCATTTTTTGATATAAATTAGATTCCCTAATAGTTGATATATAATCCTAATTCCCTAACAGTTTATATATAACAAGAAACATCTAATAATATCCATCTTATTATTTCAAGAACATTTTTTTTCTCTTCTAATTTTAGTCACTTGTTTTTGAGACACTATAAACTTGATCGAATTTTCTCTAATAATGAAAACGTATAACAATAATGTCCTCAAAAAATTAAGCCATTTTACCGCAAATAAATTATTTAGTAATCAAGTGCCATCTAAATTAGCTACATTTTGAACATTTTTTGAAGTTATTTGTAAATTTACTTATTTCTCTCTAAAAGTATGCAATTTTATAATAAATACTATTAACGTTATCTTTATCATAATTTTTAATTAGTCAAAGGATCTAAGTTTTAGACCTCTTTATTTTGAACTAAATTAATAAAATTAAAATTGATCTCTATGAATTTTAAACTTAAAGTATTAATTACAGACTTAATTTGTTAATAAATTGCTTTATAGACCTATTGCAACTTGGAAAAATGGTATTTCAATTAGAAATTTTTAAAACCCGCATTTTAGGCTACAAATTTTTAAACAAATAAATTTCTGACATTAAAGTGATTAGAATTGCCAGATGGCATTGTTCCAGTTACTTTTAGATCACATTCTGCCATTTCTGAACACCTCATATTCTAACAAAATTATTTTTTTAAATTTTATAAAATTACTTAATAATTTTTTTTTGTAATTTTTGTTTTTCTTAAATATGATAAATTCGCTTTAAAAAAAAAGCAAAAACAAGTTTGTCATTAAAAACAAAAAACATGGCTAGATCTGGTTTAAAAAATATTTTAATTTTGACAGATTAAATTAATTGAAATTGCGTGACATTTTTGGTTTTGTTGCAATTATTAATGTGTTTTTAATGATACGAGTATTTGAATCAAAAAGTAAAATTATCCTTTCAAATATGTCATATTTCACATTTAAGATAAAATCTTTTAAAGAACACAACATGACATGAAAATAAAATTTTCTTAAAAGTGCGGCTTACAATCAATGGTTTCCTTCAATTCATTCATTATATACGACCGTATATAACGAATACTCCAGCATCTATAACTCTACATATAAACATAAACGCACATACATAAAATTATTTGTATGTATAAGGTTTTATATACGTAGCACTCGCCTCAAAATCATTTTATAAAAGATATCGCAAATATTATTCTTTCTTTATCCATTCTAAAAACGTAAATATCTAAAATATGCTTAAATTAATTGCAATGAACATTTTCTAGATAAAATTATAAAAAAAACAACAAAACGAATTGAATAAAAGCTAAACGGCTTTTTATTATTTTCTCTTTTTATTAATATTTTTATTAAAAAAAAAAATTCATAAAACACCATAATTAATTTTTTTAAAAATGTTTTCATCAGATAACTTTGATAGTGGTTTAGTTTGGCGTGCCGTTGTATACACTCGATTGCCATTATTATTATGATTATAAATTTTTTTTTTCTATATATTAATACCGTTATAAACTTACCCTCCTCTCATCACAATCGTTATTATTATCGCACAGCTATGCCAGTACATAACGTATATGAGTGCTAAAAGAAGAGAAAAAAAAATTTTTGTTATTTGTTCATATTTCCTCCATTTTTTTTTTTTTTAACAATTTTGTGAATATTTCAAGAATTGCCTAAAAAAAATTGTGCCAGGATTGTAATTATTATTATTTTAATATAGCAAAAATATTTTTCATATCGCCGTCATGTTTATGTAAAAATATACAAAAAAAAAAAAAAAACTGAATAAAAATATTATAAAGAGAAAAAAAAAACAATTTCTCATTCCAAAAATTCATTTTGAAATTATTAGACGTTGGCATGCCACAATAAGTTATGACAGTATTTAATAGGAAATTATTATATATTTCGCTCCAATAAGAAAAAGAAAAAATAAAACAAAATTATATGAATTTAGTTTTAAGGGGCACGTAGAATATTTAAAAACGTATTATAAAAATCATTCTCAATCTCTGGGGTATGAATTTTATTCCAAGTTTAAAAGGTGGTATTAATACACGATTCAATTCAAATGGGTTGTAGTTTCTGAATTGTATAACAATAGAGTTTTTATTTTATTTTAAAGTGACATATTGTCAAATTTCCAGTGCTTGAGTATTGTAAGTATGACGACAACTGCAATAAATGGAGTGTGATACTTTGTATTCCCATTTTTTGCTTTTGAAAAAGTGTTTACATATTGTGTTTTTTATAAACTTTCAAAATGCAATGTAACAACTCATTTTATATTTTTCAATCATAAATTCTTGTTTCTTGAAAGTTTAAAATTTGATTTTTTCAGAATTTTGAAGCCAAAAGATCTCAGTATCTATTTCGCATGTTAAATTAGTAATTTCAATTGAAAATGGCTGAAATTATTAACTAAGAAATATATTGACTATTGATTAATTTAACTAAAATTAGACTCTTACTCTTAAATTACGTTTTTCTGCTTTAACAATAATTTAAAAGATACGGAAAGGTTCTTCAAGAATTATGAAATTCATACGTTATTTGATTTACTCACCATTATCAAAATAATTGTTAATAAATGATAATTATAACAAAACTTAACTATCCGAATTTATTAAAGTAAAAATATAAAATGATGAACAGATGCAATTATTGATGGTATACAAAATGAAATCGTTACAACCTTAAGCTTCAAAATAAATGAAATATGAAAAAATCAAATATATTGATTATGATAAATGAGATTCCAAAATTGTTCTTCTTCTTAGCAAATTTAACTTGCAGTTCATTCATAGGCGACACTTCTACGTAAAAATAGAGTTAACTGTTTTAGTAGCAGCAAAAAACACTTTCATTTCAGCTTTTCTCATATATACATTAGAGCCTGAAAAAAAGTTGAAGTAACGCTGCTCATTGCACCCATTTCTATTTAAAATTCATTGAAAGTTTCAAATTTCTGTACCAAAAGCTGGATTAAATTTTCTTCCTCATTTTTGTACTGTTAAAATGGCGGTATTTAACTTCATTTTAATAAATTTCAAGACAGGATTTTATTTTATTTTTCAAATATTATTAAAAATTAGTTTTAAAACTCAATATCCTCTAGTTCCTTCCATCTTCAAGAAATTACCATTAGCATACCTTGTTTTATTAAAAATTTTCACTGTTTTCTTATTATTTTCAGAATATTATCAAAAGGAATGAATATGAAAATTTGGAAGATTATATTTTATACAGGTAATAATATTCCAATATAAACACACCATATATGTATATATTTATAAACGGAATATTCTTGTATAAATATAGTATTCCTTAATTTCTAATATGAGTAGACATACATACATTTAGTATATATTCAGTTTGAGCGTGTAAATGATAAACGATCGTAAACTGTATTAAAACATGCAAAGTTATGGCCAAAGCTATTTAGATTAAAATTGCGGTAAAAGGTAATTTATATTTATAACAAAAATTTGTTTACATACATACAAATATATGCTTTATAGAAAAAATAACTCTTATGAAAGCTTTCTACCAACCCTTCTCAATAAAATATACATAAACAAACACATATAGTGTATGTATGCATGTAGAAGAAGCAAAAATGAATGAATCTTGAAAATTAATACTTATTTGATTTATGATTGTTTTATTATCGGAAGCATAGTAAATCGTAAATTAAAATACCAAGGTCTTTGCCATAATGATAGTAGCATGGCATACAAAATATGCAGGCAAAAATGACAATAAGATAATGAAAAATATTATAAAAAAAAAATTCGCGTTTAAAAAGTTTTAAAAAAAGAAAACTGTTATCGTTTTTTTCCCCCCTTGTGCTCGCAAATCGAAAATTTAAAGTTTAAAAAAATGATAAAAATTTGTAATATTTTTAACCTTTTTAGAAATTAAATGATAATCTTAAATATTTAATATAATATGTAATTCAAATATATTGGAACAAGTTTTATAAATATTTTGAATTTTTTGTAAAATGAAATTAATTTTGATCATAATTAATTTGCAAAAATTCGTGGCGTTTTTAAGCAATTTTCATGATTTACAAAAATTAATTTTAAAACTTGTTCAAATACTTTATAAGTATATAGTAAAATTTAAATATGATAAACTCTAGAAGTACTCATTCCTTCTCAATACTTAGGTATATTTAGTAAAAGTACTGTGACATTTAAATTACAGTTAAACAATAATTTAAGCAATAACACTGTATACTGAATAATAGTTCCATAGAGACCCGAATTTTAAGCATTTGAAAATGCTGCGAAATAATCAGGCAAATATGCTCGCAAAATTTTCCAAATATATGCATGAAAAACTGGTCGAAAAAGCATTTTGATATGCACATAAATGCTCTCTGTAATTTTGTATACAAAAATTTAAGTTTTTAGTTAAAATTCTAAGTTTTTGTTCTTACGCATTAGAAAATAAAAATAGAAAAGTTTAAAATACAAAAATATCCTTTCCTCCAAAGTTATCTCAAATTTCTGCTTATTTATTTTGAAAATAAACTCTTTTCACAAATAAACTTTTAACTGATAGGTGGCGAGGCAATATTTACCAACAATAAAGAACAATTTTGGTATTTTTAGCAAAATTCTACCTAAAATATAAGTTGATAGCATAAATCTTTTCTGTCGGTAGCAATATTTTTCCCAAACAATTTATTTTGATCATTTGACGTTTTAATTATTTGACATTTTATTAAGCATTCTAACCATTCTCGGAACATCGGAGTTTTCAAAGAAAAAAAAAATGGTTAACACGCTTTTATAGATTTTTTCTATAAAATAAGCATTTTTAATATTAGAGATTTAGAATATGGAAAAATATGCATTTGCATGCAATTCTGGTCTTTTCTATCAAAAATGACATATAATTATTATTTATCGCATTATTTATTTTTGACACTTCAAGATTTAAATCGTATGTACGCACACCTACATATGTTAACAAATAATTTAATTGGAACTACAAGCATTTCATTTGCATTTCAAAGCATAAAATAAATACTATAGCAAATTATGTAATAACAATAGATTAGCAAATCGAGTAATGTGTCATGCGCTTTATATAACATTTACAAATGTCACAGATAGTTTGCAATTTTAATAAAAAATAGAAAAGTTTTCCTTGATCTTGAAATTAATTCATTTTTCTTTAATCAGAAACTCTCTGATGAATAATTTAATTTAAAATTTGAACAGATTGAATCAAAATCTGGTTAAATTTGATGTAATTATACTTTTAGAACAAAAAAACTTCCTATAGCAAATAATTTGCTAATTAAAGTAACTAGGCGATCATTTTTAATAATTCAAATTTTTACCCGTATTCATTTAAATTACTTCCTAAAATTTGAGAATGACCAATAATTTTTACTCAAAATGTCTTATTCTTCATAACGTAAATTTAGACACGAAACTTAACAAAAAAAAATTTAGATCTTATGAAAATTTTGAAATTTTTTTTTTGTTAATTAAAACATTCGAAAACTGAAACCATTTTCCAATTTCCTAATATTAACATTTTAAAAATATTCAGAAATAATGCCAATGACAAGTAGAAATCCAAAATTAAACTCTCATATTATATTCGATTAGAATATTTTCTACTTTATCTTAAAAATTAAGTCGTGTCGTGGCTCGAGACAAAATTACGACAATTCATCCACCAAATCATTATTCAAAAGAACGGAATTTCTTTGAATATTTATTTTTGTATGGTTGTATATGAATTTTCTATGACAGCGTCATTTAATAGACATGCATACAAACATACATATATATAAAATGAACCAATAAATAATATGCTTAAAAATTATTAAGATATTCAAATTAACTGATAATAACGAACCGGAAAAAAAATATGAGGACTTTATCTTGAAATAAAAGCAGAAGGGACACAATTATATAGAAATAGTAAAATAAAAATTAAAATTGAACTGTTCTTGCCTGCTATAAGGTCATTTATTTAAGAAACTGAACTGAATGCCAAATAGTTTTTTTGGAATTTTTAAAATGTTTTGAATTTAATAGGAAAATTGCACTAGCAGCTATGGTTAGGAGCATTGAATTTGTTAAAGGTTTTTTCAACTAAAAAGTCGATTATTTCGAAGTTTTCTAAATATAGTTACTTCAATTTATTTTGAGTGCAAAAAACCTTTAAAAGCATAGCTAATCCTTTCTTAATTCTTAAGATTGAGTAATTAATAAATTTTTATGTAACTTTCAAATGAAATTGGCTTTTCTCAAATATTGTACATAGACGTTTCTTTTTCAGTGATGTTTACGTGTCATACACGAAATCAAGGCCCTCCTTTTTTAAATATAACTAGTTCAACATTTTTGACGATTTTCACACGGTAGTTGTAGGAATATACGAATTCAGTTGAGAATATAAAGAAACAATTAACTGAATGGATGTCAAACCAAATAAAGCTTTTTTTTTAAAGAACTCACTTATTATTTTAATCTGTATAGAAGACACTAAATACCTAGAAAAATAATGAGGTAATTAAGACATACATAAGTATGTCGTACATGTACATAATAAAGATCTTAGAAGTACATTTGTACATATAATATGAGCTTCTTTACATCATTTCTAAAATTCTACCATTATTTTGTTGAATTTAATGTTTACAATAAGTTGTTTGTGCCTTGTTAATCAAGTACAATTGTAAAATATTAAATTTATATAAAAACACAATTTAAAGGTAGTACAAATTAAGAAAAAATTATTATTTTCATACAAAATTCTTCTGATAGAAAAATTATGGAAAAATATTCTTTTCTAATATTGTGCATTTTTCCTGTTTTTGAACACAAATGAAAAAACAATAAACACTTTATTAATTGTTTGGAATATGTAGAATTTTTCTTGGATTTTTCTACTCAGGCAACAAAATTAAAGGAAAAATAAAAATTTTACTTTTAAATAAATTAAAATTTTCAAATTGAAAATAAATTTCATTTTTATTTTAAATTTAGTTTGACAAATTAAACATAATTGGTTCTCAAAATTCAAATTTTTCCTTGACTTTTTCTTGGTTATTTCTTTGATCATTTTTTCGTAAATTACTTTTCTAAATTACGTACTACTTTTAAAAGGCACTTAAAATTGTAAACCATTTAATTCCCAAATACTTTTTAATTATGTATTTAAGCTATTCAGCCTTAACGTATGCAATTTTTTTATAATATTATAAATTTTAATCTTATTATAATTTTATGAAAGTGTCAGAATATTTCTATGGTATTTTCGAATAAAAACTCGCGTTTAGTGCCCTGAAAACACTGTTATACACTTTCAAAGTGTACATATATTTATCTTAGCAGCACATATACATAATATAATAACCAAATATCTAAGTGCATTCTTAGTATTCTAGTGTCAATTAATTCATATTAGAAAAAGTAATAACTCAACAACGTTTTGATATGAAACTTTTAATTTCGTATTCTTTAAAAATAATTAATTGTAAGATTTATGTCATTTTTAATATACTATTGGTTTAAATTATTTTTACACTACAATGTTAATTAAATTTCCTCTTAAAAGTGATCATCGAAATTATTGTGAAGATAAAAATATATGATTAAACGTGTAGGTATTAATTTCTTATATAATCTTATAGCAGTGGCGTATTAAAAACTATAATTAAAAGAAAGAATGCATTTTTTTTGTGGAAACAATGCCATGTTTTTCATTATAAATTGATCGAGTAAACCAGTATCTATTAAAGTATTTATAACATACCAAAATACCAACATAAACACAGCCAGTTAATTATATTTATGTATATGTACATATATACTTATACACATAATACGTACGTATATACATATATGTAATTTTGTATATATGGAATTTGTCCCTTAATACTTTATGTATGCGTGTGTAAGTATGTGTAATGTGTGATGATAAAACGATCCTTAATTACTGAAATATCCAAAAAAAATTTTTTACATTTTTCAAGACAGTTTTCAATGTGAGAATAATGGATGAGTAGAAAAATCTCGCGTGCCTCCATTTTGTAAAGTTTTTCAATTTTTCATTTTTTCTTTTACATATTTATTTTTATATTTACTCCTATAAGTAAATGTTGCTTAACTTGCTTCACCTTTGTCACACATATCAATTTTCAAAATGGTAAGCAGCTGATAAGTGTGTGATTAACAACAAACTATACAAAATGATCGATGCTGGTTAATAAATGAAAAACTAAAAAAAAACTTAATTTTATGAAAAAACCAATTCATTCGTTTCTCTTGTTTATTTTGAAAAATTTGAATAGAATCCAAGTTATTTTGACTTATAGATCAAAAGTGTTAATTTTTTTAAATAATAAAATTCCTTTATTACAAAAAAAAATTTGTATTAAAAAAATGAGAAGAATATGCAAGAAAAAGATAAAAATTTAGGAAATTTTGGGTCACATTTGGATTGATGGCATTCGAATTTTACTTATATAAAATTTAAATAATTTGAAATAAAAGAAATTATTCAAAATTATAAAAAGAATTTGAAAAATTTTAGAATTTTGAAAACGGTGTATGAGTTTTTTTATGTAAATATGTATGTAGAGCACACGCTTACTTCAAAATATGTTCAAGAAGGATTTAAAGCACGCGCTTATTCAAACATATGCCTTTTAATTTAAATTATTTAATGGACCCGATCAAGGAAGCTTTTCATAATAAAATGTATATACAATGTAAGTATAGAGCGTCATATAAAATTCCATCTTTACACGAACAAAGTAGAATTTATTTCAGAAGTTGTACAAGACCATGACTCACTTGTGTTAATATAACGTTTCAAGTCTTATTTACATATTTCCATACATTTACATACATAAATTTTCAGAAGAGGTAATATGCAAACCCCCCGTAGGTCAATGAAAATTCGTTATCATTGCATATAAATTTGTCATTTAAGTATATATAATAGTTAGATTTAAATATTAACAGTAATGGCTGATATTATATTTTCAATATGGAATAAATTAATTAAATAGAACACAATATTGTTATATGTATATAATTCGAAATAATTGCTATATTAGAAAACCAGGACGCTTGTAACAATAACAATAATATTCACCGTCTGTAAGGTATTAGCAATAAAATTTTAACTATAGTGAATTGTCTACCACCGCGTTATATATATTCATACCGCATTATATATTATGTATATGCGATAATAGGCCGAAATAAGCACAACCAATAAATGCTCGAGTTCATTTAGTTTCTTAAAATTATTAAAAATTTTATATGAATAATCTTGTTTCACTAATTCATGAACTCATGAAGTCGTCTCAATTGAAAAAACGAAACTTTTTAGACTAAAAGTCTCTTCAATTTGAATAGAGTACTCTTCAATAACAATGTTATTTAAATAAATGTGGGTGACTTGAATTATTTGAAATATACTTAAGCATTACACACACACATATATATATATATATATATATATATATATATATAAATATTTGAGTGATTCATAGTCAAATAGCATAACTTGACATATACAGTAATTTTATTAAATGTTTAACCGTATTGCAAGGTTATAGCATGAAAGCTTCAAAGGCCTTTAAAATAAATGACAATAATAAATGTGTTCCTTTTAAGAGCTTATGTGAGTCCAAACTATAATTGAGTTAAGTAATAAAGAATACTTATCCCGGTTAGTTTTTAATTGTTTCCTGAAAGAAAAATATAATAAGTTTGCCTTTATATACTCTTCTAGAAATTACATATTAAAAAGTGTAAGTGCAGGCAAGAGATGTGTTCACAAAATATACGTTCAATGTAGCGTACAATTAAGTTTTTCAAGAACTGTGCTGTCAATATAAAAGTCTAATTTGTGTCAATAGAAAATTAAATTTTTTTTTGAATTCTCGTTAGTAAATTAAAATAGTTTTTTGATTCACAAGTTTATTTTTCGTAAAATCTTTTCTTCTCAAAATTTCTCGAACAAAATGTTTATATCAAAACTGAGAGTTTCTATTACTCTATAACCGACCGTATTTTTTATCCTTTCCAATTAAAAAAAAAAGGTAACATTGCAAGAAAGTAAAAATTTATAGTACTTGTGAACTATATGCTTCTGAATACAGTTAAAGGGGGCATCATGGAAACTTTTTATTTAATATATCAGAAGGAACTCAAAGATTGTGTGGTTTTGAAAGCAAAAAATTATGTTGAAAATTTTTTTAAGGACATTTAACACGTTTTCCTGGAAAAACTATAAGAGATAGAAGAAAATGTTATATAGGTTAACTTTTAGCTCTTATTGTACCGCATCGAAAAAAAAAAAACAAAAAATAATAACAAAAATTTTCGAATTTTGAATAAAAAATTTAAAAAAAAAAAACAAAATTCTGACTTTGGAGAGCTGTACCTCGAAAACTATGGCTCAAATCAAATTAATTGTAAGACCAAAAATAAAGAACAATCAATCATCTGTAAAACACTCTACTCTATGTTGAATGGTTTCGAAATTATGAGCATTTATTTATAGGCAGGAAGAGTCTGGAAACTTTTTTTCCAACAGGCTGTAGCATGAAAACGAGTATATCTGTATCCTCGCCCCCATACCCCACACATACAATTTTTCGCTGAAATCAAAGAATCTTCCCTGAAACTATTTACAAATCGGCCTGTATATACTCTTTAACTTCTATTTTGGTTTTGAAGTTAACATTTAATTATAGACTTTCATATGACTTATACATTAACATATAGGGGAATTCATCTACTAAACAACAAAAATGTTACTATAAAATATTTTTTTAAGAATCGGTATGCCAAAGTTATATGTTTTTAAATAAAGAAAAATCATTGACAAACTTCAAACAAAATGCAACATTGTATAAAAACCTCATAACTAGTTAAAATAAGATAAGATGCTCAAATAATACACACATATATACAAAATGCAATTTACATTAAAATTTTTTCATAATATTTTGTTAGAAAAAATTTCGTTTTCTTTGTAGATTTAATTTTACAAGATTTTTCCTTTATAAATATAGTTGCACACTCATAGATATAGAGGAATGTATACCAAGACTGCCGTTATTCTAAGATCGACGTATTTCTACTCCTATTTTACACTCCGTAATACTGCAACCCTTCTCCGTTTCATATACTATTTTTTCAAACTTTCTAACATAACACCATGTACTCAGCTACTTGCCTTGAATTTTTTGTTTTCGGATTTGGTAAAATTTGTAATTTTTTTTTGACAATAATTGTTGAGTTATTACACGAAATACCAACCTAATGTTTTTTTTTGGTTTATACCTTTTATATTAAGTCATTTCCCAACCTGATCGCTTTGTCTAGTATACCGTAAGCAAAATAGCGAAAAAGTACCGCCAGACATAATACAGTATGAAAGTTATAAAATTATGACTGTTTGTCTAAAATTGCAAAAGCAATGAAAATATTTTTTTAGTTCCAATTCGCTTGGAGTTAATAATTCGTACCAGTGCGATTGGTGTGCAACGATTTCGCTTTAAAAATCCTACTTTAAGCGTATTAATCGGGAATTGACTATTTCGTTTTACATTGCATTATTTTTAATTGTTACATTAACACATTAACAAAATAATTTTTTGATTTTTATATTTTGTTTATAAGAGTTTTGTGCTGGTATAAAGTCTGTAATCCTTTCTCTTCGAAAATATTCCATTTTTGTTTGTAGAAAACTCCTTTTTCTATATAACAAATCAAACGGCAGTCCAGATTTATACACCCTATACTCTAGGTTTTTAATTTTAATTGTTGTGTAAGCATCACATACTCCACACTCTATAACAAACATTTAAACATTTTTATATAGCACATATAGAAAATAAACTAAAACATTAAAACACTAAGAGAATGCTATTATATAATGTATGAAGGTGTATGGTGTAACATACGTATATACATATGATATAGATTTTATAGTGAAATAAAAACTTATTCCACTTTTCTTATCTTAATTACAATTTTTTAAATTCAACTTGCTTTTCAAATTTTAAAATATACATAATATATTGAGTACGGTTTTTAAAAGCGGTAAAAATGATTTAAAAAAAATAAACCTTTTACCGCCAAAACTCAATAAAAGAATATCAAAAGAAATGAAAAAAAATGAGAAGAAAACAAGTCAATGAAATAAAATTAAAAAATGTTAACCGTGATATGTAAAAGAACACAAATCGGTCAAAATTATATTGAAAAGATTGCAGTGTGTGTACGAGTATACGAGGTTTTTGGTAACAAAATGATAGCTTTTACCTACTGGTCTTATTATAATAAACTCGCTTACATTATATGCATTCCTTAATAGATAACAAAGTTGTAGAGTGCAACAGTTTAGTATAGAATTTAATTTTTTGATTTTTTTTGTATTTTTTGAACTGACTTGCTACCTGGGTGGCAATTAAAATTTAAAAAATTGACCGAAAGAAAACAGAAAAAAAAATAAAATATATTTAAAAGGATCAGTCCGTATAGACTCTTTAAGTCTTATATATACATATACATATGTACATATGTATGTATCTGATTACTTTGTATTATATAGGTGCCATATATGTATGCATGTAATAATAAACACGGTTATAGTAGTAGCAGTATTTAATGACAGCAGTCTGAACCGCATATCAATTTTCCGTATAAGCGAATGTATACATAAAAAAAAAAAATTTATTTTTACATATCAAAATAATTTTAATCGCATTTTATAATGGATTTTACAAACTGCACCATTGATAAGAAGCATTTTTGTTTTTTTTATTTTTGTCATTTTTATAATTATATAGTTAAGTATTTTATGGTCAACACCAGCTTGCGGATGTTGATTAACATGCAATAAATCAAATAATCGACCCAGTGGTCACGCTTTCAGTTTATATAAAAAAAACAAAATTAAAAAAAAAAACTTAATGAAAAGAAAACTTGTAAAAAACTACACACAATAAAAAAAAAAAGAAAAATCAAAGGAAAAATAATGAGTAAGTATAAAGTTTATCGAAAAGAAATGAAAACTATAAATGAATGAGCATTAAAAGCAATATAAATATACATAAACAGGGTGATTCTGAAAGGTATACAACAACATATTCCATTTGTTAGAGAATCGAAAATGGGTAAGACATTTGTTCCAGGCTGGGTGCTAAATTTCAAGGGTTTCCGAATTTCAGGGATTTTAATGAATTTTCACGAAATTTTTACTTATCCAAGTTTTTTTGACTATAACTTTCATTCTGAAAAAGATTGGGACTTCAAATAAACAGTTTGTGAAAGGCTTAGTAAAGGGCTTAAAATAAACATGTTGCTTGGTTCTGTATTCTACGTATCTTTGGAATGCAAAGCATTTTAACTTTGGGGAAAATCAAATTTTTCCCTTGTTTTATTTTTTCAGTTTTTTCTAACTAGAATAATTTCGTAAGAAATTTTTTAAAACTTTTTTTTTATAGAATTTTGCCCAGCCGTTTATGCTTTAATTTAAGTCGTCAAGCATTAAAGAGTTTTTTAAGATATAGCACGAAAACCACAAATATTGTGAGCCAAAAATTTAATTAAAATCAAACCAGATTTTGGTAAAACTAAAATTAAATTCAATTTAATATTCCTTTATCTAAAAATTGTATAAATTTCTCAAAACAAACACCAAATTTTCCTATGAAATTCACCTGATTCGGAAAAAATTTATGTTTTTCTTCTTTCAAATCTATTTCTATTCAATCGCATATTTCAAATTAATTGTTTTAATGGAATTCCTCTTTAGTTGCATCAAACATATATCAATTTCGGAATATGTTGAAAATTTATTAATCCCATTAAATTATTCATTAATTATTTCCAAATTTCAATACCATATCATATACAAACTCCATTTTGTGTAAAAAAATTTAATTTTCCTATTGAAAAAAAAAATTTTTTTTACTAGAATAAAAATGTCAAAATTTGTATGGAAGGTCTTTAAAAATTCGCTCTAGCTGGATAATTTTAATAACTTCAGATGCTAAATGGTACCTAGATTCTGAAAATTATTTTTTCAAATTTTTAAATGGCACCCAATGCGAGAAAAATGCATTTAAAAATTTCAAACCATATAGGCACCTTTTCTTATAAAAAGTGGCAAAATAAAAAACCTATCAATTTTTTTTACCAAGAAAAGTTTCGAAAAAAAATTTTGGATTACTAGATTTTTTTTTCTGTTTTTTTCGAAATACAAAATTCTAGTTTTTCTTTTCAAAAATTTCAAATTTTTTAAATTCAATTTTTGTTTTTCAATTAAAAAGTTTGTATAAAATTTCGTTTCAATTTTGTTATTTTTTGTTACATTTCAATAAAAACAATAAAATTCAGATTTTTTTACAAAATAATGTGAAGCTCCTTGTTTTTGTGCTAAATTTTCTGTACAGAAAATTAGTACCTGTATTTTCTGTTTTGAGATTTAGCACCCAGTCCGGAACAAATGTTTTACCCATTTTCGATCCTCTAACCAATGGTATATGTTGTTGTATACCTTTCTGTGCTTTATGATAATATATACCATAGTTTAGGGAACATTTTTGTTTGAAACAATGGTGTCTCAAAAGCTATGCAGCTTAATCACAAAAGTTCTGTTTGGGTAACCTATTTTGCTTCTGATGTTCTGTAATAGAAGCTTCAAAATAACAGTTAATGAAAGAACTTATACGTTATAAAGGGCTTGAAATCGAAATATTTCTTTTTTTTTTTTGTATTTTATATACTTTATATGTAGTTTCGGAATACAAAGCATTCTAATTTTGGAAAAATTAAAATTTTTTCCCCTTTTCAGCATTTTTCAAAAAAAATTTTGAAAAATTCCTTTGTGATTACTAGCTTCACTCTGTCTGTCCGTCCTTTTTAGTACTTTTAAATGAAAAGTTTTATAAAGCTGTTAAAAGATGCTGTAAGCAAAATAAAAAGCCTTTACAATCCTTCCAAAAAAAAAATTTTTTCAACTTCTTATTAGTCACTTATACTCAAAAAATACGCGAGCAACCCTTGTATCCCAAAAGTCTTCTATCTTTGACATCCTTTTTTTAACAAAAATTTTACCGATCTTTAATTTTTTAAAGAATGACATTTAAAATTGTGCTCATTACTGAATCATCCTGTATATAAAGCTTTTATAGTAAATTTCATAATTTTATATGTATATACGGCTTCTTTAGCTTTATGAATTGTTTTTAGTTCGAAACCATTAATTAAAAAAAAATTAATTGATTAGACATTTTTAATACCAATTTGATTAGAAATTAAAAATGTTACTTTTTATAAATATTTAATTGCAGTATAATAACCATAAAAAAATTAAGTTGAATTATTGTGTTGAATAAATTATTGTAATTATTACCAGAGTATTGTATAAATATTATAGACGTAATATATTTAACGTACACGTAACGCAATATACGAGTACATATAAAAAGAAATCATTAAAGAAAATTAAATTTTTATTATTAAACGCTTATTGTTAATAAACGTTTTTAATAAACTTTTATCATTAAAGAAAATTTAGAGAGCTGGAAATAAAATAATATAGATGATTTTTTAGATGAAGACGCTGTAATTTTAGTTAAAATTTGTTTAGAATGCTTTTAATTCTTACACTATATATTTTAAATTTAAGTTGCTACAAAATTTTGAGGCTACACACAAGAGAGTTCAATACAAAAATAAATTTTCTTTCTGATTTCGTATAGGTTTCATTTTAAGTCATATAGGAATGTGTAGTGTAATTTTATTACGGAAATATTTGGAATTAATAATATACTCCAAAATGAAATGCGTTAAATTTCTCCACTTTATTCTCAAATTAGTGGCTTTTTTTGTCATATTTATAATTGAAATGGAAAGTATTCCTTCATACTGTAAATCTAAATAAACGGAGAAGCAATAAATTCCTTATTTCATTACTCCTTGTACATGATAAGTATGGTAATTGAAAATTTAAACTTCTAAGTACATTCTTCGGAATTCAAGTAAAATGCTTTTTTTTCGTTATCTTAAGTTAAGGACATTTAAAAATTCTTAGCAACATTTTCTTTATGTTATTAACAGTTCTATAAATTGCAAAAATATAAATTCAAAAAATTCAATAATGTTTATGATGGCCTCATTTTTGTTCATTATAGAAAGTATTCGATTCTGTATTCTGTTACATAATTTTAGCAATTTACTAATTGAAATTTGAATCCACTTTTTAGCAATAGCCTTATAAGGTTTGGCCATATTGCGAAACTTCTGATTCTTAGTAAAAGTTCTGCCTGATAGTATTCCACATATTTTAAAGTTGTAGGAAACTATAGAAAAATCTTTATATTTGCATCTATTCTTGCATTATATGAGAGGCTTAGAAGCAGAGTGGCGTAAGCCACAATGTGGGCCACTTTGCTTTTGAAAAATCAGAAAATTTTTACAAAAGCAAAACTACTTTTGTGAAAAATAAATAGGAAAAAAGCTATTTCGAAACTGAAAACTAATATCGCTGACTCTAGACGATGTACATAACCGATTGCAGCAAAAAAACAAATTTGTATTTATTTATGGCTAACGCTACTCTGCTTCTGAGACTCTCATATATTACCATGGTAAATAATTTTCTCACATTAAAGTTGATACAAAAATATCGTACAATTTACCTGTGCTTGCAGTAAACTATAAGCATGTGAGCTTATTGCGATTTTAAGGCTTTAATCACGATTAATAATGATTGGTTAATGTAGGTCTGTATAATTAGGGTGGAACTAACTTAAGGCTGTAATATGCTTGACATTATTCTATTAAACCTGATCAAAAGTTTGTGAGAAAACAAAAAGGGAAACTAACTTGGAGGCAACATAGTTGTAAAAGTGATTTTTTGCACAAATCGTCGACTGAGTACTGTTTTGATCCATATCCATAAATTTTTGATCCACTTCATACAAAATGAAAATTCATGATTAAAAAAATGTGGATATGAATCAAAATCGCACTGGACCTTCTCTAATCAATTTGATATAACTCTCGATTCTTTTGTCGAAATTAAATAAAACTTTATTATCAAACTATTAAAACTACAATAAAACTACTAACAAAAATTTAAGAAATCCCATCTTTTAGTTTTGAAATAAAGTGCTGTTAACCGTGATTTTTTCGATTCAATAATTATGGCGTATGGATAAAAATAGCACTCAGTCAGCGAAGTATTATTTCAATTATAAGTTATAAATATAATTTCACTATGGTTTTAATAATTATTACTAAATTAAATTAAAATCTTTATTTTTAGATTTATTAAAATAAAAGTATATTGTGTATCTATATAAACTATTGTTGAATATAAACGATTTGTATATATGAAAATTCATTTGACCTTAAAATTATTTCTAAGAATCACGATATAAAACTTTTCTCATAAAAATTCCTTCAAAAATAAAATTAATTTTTTGAATAAAAATCAACAAATTTTCAATTTATTTGAAAATTTAGGTGAAACCAAAAAAAAAAGCTTTAAGAAATCAAACAAAAAAAAATTTGTCTAGCTATATAATTCCCACATCAATCATTTATCATCAAAAGCAATTATATAATGAATTAAGAAAAATATCAAAGAAATTTGTATAGGCACCAATGTCCACAGCGCACAGAAATTCAAAAGAAAAATGTATTTAATCTAATAGCACATTTCCTAATTCTTTTGCTACCATATAATTTTTTGCTACCATATAATATTGCATAGAACAAATTTCAAAAAATTTGTTCTATGCAATATTTTAAAGTTTGATGCCTATCGCTAACTAAATTAGTTAAGACAATAATTATAAGAATATACTTTTAGATGAGAAGATGGTTAGGGTTAAGTTAAGACAATAATTATAGGAGTATACTTTTGGATAAGAAGATGATTATTTGTTCCTGTAACTATTTATATTTAGTATTACTATAGAGAGCATACAGCTTCTGCATATCCCATTTTCTCTTTATTGTGTCAGTTGTTTAATTTCTGATCATATTTTGCATTCTCTCACATTGTAATCTTATGGTTCTTTCCTAAGTTAATCTTAGTATTCCACTAATGTTTTCTTGCTCTGTAGGCATATTGGTGGCTTCTCTGTTTTTATTCAAGAACAAGGTTCCTATTACGTTTTTTTCTTTACAATTTTGGTAGAGTTTTATAAAAACAAAATAGTTTCTAACCTTTCAATTTTTACAAAATTTGCAAAATGTGTTTTGTTTGAATACATTACTTAAAGCAAAAATTACACTTTTCACGTCTTAGAGAAGCTTTAATTAGGAAAAGAAGGAAGATACCCAAAAAAATGTTGTTCTACAAAAATAATTTTCTTACTAAAATCTTGTAGTGGACAAAATTTCTTATTTCTATCTGAGAGACTGACAATTAAACGGACTGAAAACGCACAAAGGGAGTGAAAATTATAGGCATATTTTTTCCTAAATTATTAAGAATTCTTCCAATAAACCATGATTCAACATTAATCGCAGAAAAGGAACCAAAAAACGAAAAAAAAATTTAGAAAGAAAACTTTTTTTTTTTAAGTTTCCAATCAATAAAATTTGTTTTAAATTAGATTAATGATAACGATAAAACAATGAAAGTTGCCCATGTTCAAATTTAAAAAAAAAACATTTATTGTTTTTATTTCATTAGGTAAACTTAAAATTGTGAAAAACTTATTTTGTATAAATGATTGCAAAATATTGAAAAAGGTTTTAACAACATACACAAACCAAATCGGACGAAATTTAAAAATTTTGAACCGCATGTCGAAAATAAAAAAACAAACGAAATATTTTTTTCCCTCTTTTTCCCCAATATTGGTACTCAACACAAACATGTTTTTCTGATTAAAATTTAAGTTTTGCGTCTTTACTAAAATATCTTTAATAGCTGGTTGATTAAAGTCTACATATACATATACTTACGTTTTGAGAACACAATCTGTTAAAGAAACAGAGTAAAAAGAAGAAACCATTCCTCCTTCATATTTACCATTGAGTTGAGTATAAAGAACAAAGTGGAAAACATAAAAACAAGGATTGTATTTTTTTTTTTATTTTCTGAAAGTAAAGAGATTATAATAAAAATAGATATGAAAAAAACGTGGGAACTAAATCAATGAATTCTTTAAATATTTTAGCAATGTTTAGCCGACGATTGCACGATTACAAGAACCGAAAACGTATAAACGAAACAAAACCAAAGAAAAAATCAAAACCAATACAAAAAGAGTAAAAATTGGTATTGAAAAAAAGGAAAAATCTGAAATAACAAAAAAAAATATGAAAGAGAACTGAGAACGAAGAAGATCGCGTATAGAATTGAAATTTGCGGCATTAAAAAATATTGGTAAATAAGTATATACATATGTATGGATATAGTAAATTATATACACATAACATAAATAAAATAAAACATAATAATAAGACATAAATATATGTGCACGATTAAGTAACAGTTCTTAAGTAACTTGTTAACAAAATGGTGGTGGTATCGGAGCAAATTTGATTTCAATATTCTGGAAGTTGAATTTTCTGACTTTCTGGTGCTTATTATAACATTATGTATATGTAATTTAGGTATGTACACATAAATTTTGAGATTTAAAATCAAATTTATGATAAAGTAAAACAATAAGAAGCAAAGATAAAATAAACATGACTTTTACTGATTCTAAATTTACAATGACATTTTCAATATGGAAGACAATAAAAGTTTTATCATTTATTTTTGATTTCAATAGTATTCAGAAAAAAATTGTTATTGTAAAAATTATAAATTTATATAGAGAAATTTAATAGAATTTCCACCGCAATAAAAAGCAAAACTGCGGTGTATCCTTGAATGTGTGTGTGAGAATCTTTTATGGATATCGGAAAATCAAAAATACTTTTTTTATATTATTAAAAAGATAACCTTAAAAATCCACGGAATTAAAAAGAAATTAAGATGTTTTTCTCTCCTAAAATATGAAGAACGTACATGAATATGGGCATTTTTGATATTTCAGAATAAAAAGTTGAATTACGAATACTAACGCGGTTGCAACGATCGCGCAAGACCAAGAGGACTAACAAACCTCAATAGAATTGGAACGGATTCGCATGTTGTCGTTGAAAACTAACGTATATGCAAAGTTTCTTCAGTAAAATAATTTTTTTCAAAAATATACCTTTATTGGCCGGCTAGAAAGTTAGTTAATAAAAACATAGCAAAAGCGGAACAGAACTCGTAACTCAAAATCTTCAAAATTAGAGAATGAAACCGTTAAGATAAGATGAAAACATTATTAGAAATTCAAGAAATATGCACATACCGCAAATGTAGATCATGTGTTATAAAATATTAAAAATCAATTAAAATGGTGTTGTCCAAATATTTGTATAGTTACTCGATTAAAATCGTATTTGTATTTTATAATTGTTAACATAAGGCACACTTAAATGATATTGCAAAAGTGAAATTTTAAAATGGCCTATAACACTTGAACAAATGAATCAAGTATTGATGTATAATTGTTGCATATTCATAACGTCTATATGCAGTTATACGTTAATGTATAAGAAAAATGAAGTACCTACACAAAATAACCAAATATGAATTTAATTTACGCTCAAACGAATAAATATAATGAAATTTAATTATATAAAAAAAAAAATTAAACTTTTATACATTCTTCATTTCCAAAATGAAATTGTAAAAGACACCATTTTTTTTTTTTCATTTTAATTGAATTTGCAAGTAATTAATATTCCAATTATAGAATGTTATAATTAAACTACTTGCATATTTCTTATATATGTATATGTATGCAGTATGAACCAATAAAATGTTTGTATAATATAGAAAAAATTATTGTGTCATAACAAGTGAAAATATATGAGTTAAAAGTGTGATTTTTCAGGTGCCGAAACCTCAATTCAATGCTGCATGAATACTTTATTAATACTAATAGAATCCTTCTAAAATTAACTTGACTTATAATTTCCTAAAAGTTTCCTTATTACGCAACATAAGATTTATAAACAAAATGCGGCAAGTGAATGCAAAGTATTAGAAAATATGCGACAGTAGCATTTTGTAGTACAATTGTTGCTACTTTTACATACGCAAATTTGCTATATTCGATTTACATAGTGCCAAAATTTTAGATGCGATAATTCTTTAACGATAGTAGCACTATACATAGTAGGCCACCAAACATAGCTTTGAATAAGTTAGAAACATAAAGCTGGATTTGTATATTTTTGACAAAAAAATGTTTATGAACGTAGTATAACTTAAAATTTTAAGCACTTTCTGATGCAAAAAAATAAAAATTTAATTATTTTAGGGGTTTAAAAAAATCATTTGGAAAAACATTATAAATATCAAATTGTACTAAAAATTATTCTCACAAAATTAGATATCAAAAGTTATTCATGTCTCTGCATCTGAAATGTTATTTAATCTATTCAGATTATAATATTTTCTAAGAAGGCACTGAAATATAGATACGTCATTTTATATACTTTGATATGAAATTGAAAATTAAATATTTGCACATCTTTAGTTCCATGTTTTGTGATTATATTGCTCATATTAATCATATGATCAGAAATGGCTAATTCTAATCATTCAAAATCGCATAATTGAACTTACAACACTATTCTTATTGATACTAATTTCAATTAGAAAAGAAAAATACGTTAAAATTTTAATACTACACAACATTTAGTACCAAAATTTCGAAATATTCCCTTGAAAAAAATGTAGTTATCATGTTATAATAGCAAATCCCAGCTAGAAATAATTTTTGGCGTTAATCGATTCGAAAGCTTTCGACATGGTCACAAAATACAATATCACAATTATTGTAAGACAAGATTTAATTTTTGTAAAAATATCACTTCCAAAATTACTAAAAAGTTCCATGATGTCATGAAAATGTAGCCAAATCATATAGCTACGGTAGGCTCGTCACCTACCTAGTTAACCCAATGACGTAAGAAACTGGTGTTCATGGTTATCTACAATATCGCGTGTACCAACCCTATTCTCCTCTCAAGAGCGAAGTAAGAATAGAAAAAAAAAATAAAGCTACTTATATTTTTCCCAACCTATAATCAGCAAAAGTTTAATATGTAAGAATACTAAATATTTGTACAACTTTAAATTTTTTTTTGCTAAAATAATTTCTCTTTAATTTTCCTTAGTTTTTCCTTATAGCTGAAAACATTTTTTTTTAAATTTCATGAAATAAACAAAAAAAAATTTCTTTAAATAAAAAATTCTCCATTTTATTGGAATGAATATTGAAGAAATTAATAAAGAAAAACCTTCATACACAAATAAAATGGGCAATAAAAATTAATGGACCACCATGAAAAGTTAATTTAGTTTTCTCTACCTTTTTACTCAAACGAAAAATAATGAAAAGAAAAATGAATTTTGCACCGTTTAAAATCTTTAGAAAATCTTACACAAAAAGCGACAATTTTTTTTTAATTAATTTCTCTATAAAGAAATTATTCAGTGTATACGTAAAGTATTAAGGATTTTAAACAACCACCTTATATCCCAACACCATATAATCGTCCTTTCGCGAACAATAGAAAACTGCAAAGATTGTATTTTCTTCGCATTTCTGAAAGGGGTTTTTCTTTTTTTTTAACCATTTTTATTTTTCTTACTTGCGGGATATTTTGCAACAACAATTTTAATGTCCTTTGACCTTTTGTTCTCTAAATAATAATAAAAGAAACAAATCCCTTTTCCATTTAATTTCTTAACCGCTATACGATAAGAAACCAAATCTTTTTGTTCCTGGAAAAATAAAGTGTATATAAAAATGTAAGGAATAGAATTTGTTATAGCCGTGGTCTTTATAAGAAATTTTTTCTATATATTTTATTTTTTCTTTTATTTTATTATATACTCGTAGCAATAATACAAAGCAAGAGAAAATCATGAAAAGATACGTAATAATGATTTCAACCATTTTAATTAAAACAGAGAAAGGATTATTATTTTCACGTTGGTTTATGCGTACATATTATTTTTATTATATACACTTGAATATATTTATAAGTAGATTCTATATATACTTCTACAGAAAACGTGTAATGGTCGATTTTATATATTTTTATATTTACAATTCAAGGATTATACAGAAAGGATAACAATGAAGTTGAAATACGCGAAAACTTGTATTTTATTAGAAAATATTTAATGGTATGATGACAAAACTTTTAATTGTAATTTAAATTTTATTTTATTTTTATTTTTTCTGTGCATTCAATTTACTGAGGCTAAAAATTCGAAATGTATTTTGTCGAAATACATATTTGAATTTTATAAAAAAAGAAAATGTATTGAAATTTGTATTTAAAATTCTAACTAAGATCTTAACAAAAAGTTCGTTCAATAAATTCAAACTGCAACTTCTACGGAAATAGCACGTTCGAAATTCTAAATCAATTTTTAGATTTTTTTTATAGCTACTGCAAAAATATTATAAATTAAGAGAGAAGTATAATAGAAAAATGTTGGATATCGAGCATTTTACAAATCTGCAAATAAAATATTCAGTTTCTGCAGATTATGTTGCATTTAGTGTATGGGAAAAGACTCTTATAAGATTTAATTTAAAATTTTCATTGCATGTCTGAATTATCGAAAATTCACAAAATTAATTATCAAAATCAGCTTCTATACCACTTCTATGCAATCAATACTTAAAAGCAATATTTTAAAAAATCTATGTAATTTACAGCAAGTGTAGCCAATAACTAATTCCGGAATTCAATTTAGTAATAAATTTTATTATCTTAAATTTTTATAATGAGAAAATCGGAAAAGGCTAAAAGCATGGTGTTAAGAAAATATAGTTACATATTTTTGTGTATACAGACCAAAACTGCCGCTATACTCCGATCAGAATATTTGATCAGAAACTCCTAAATCGTACCTTGTACTGCGGTACTCCTTCTACATTTTATATTCTAATTTTTCAAATTTTCTAATATAAACACAATTTACTTTGCTAATTGCAAATAATTTTTTATCAATTTTATTAAAACACTTTTAATTGAATTTACAAAATGTACAACAATGATTTTGGAGTGACCCTTTCTAAGTTGGTGAATTATTAAATTGGAAATTGTGTTTATGCACGTTATAAGTTGTTAACAAAAACCAGAGTTATATTTTAAATTTCAGAGTGGAAATATAATATTCACAATGAATGTAGCACTTACAAAACAGATTACAATAACTCATAATTTTATGGCAATAATTAATAAAAAATAAAAAAAATAGCTTAAGACAAGCCATTTGCGAGAAAAGGCAGTTTTTATCATTTTTGTATTGGCATTTCGAAAATAATTTAACAATGAATGGTAAAAAAATTTCAAACTAATAATTGTGGCCATATTGTGAATTGCATTCAATAAATTTTTAGGTATTTTAATCAAATACTAAGCTTTAAGACTTATGTTTCTTATATGAAAGATCTAGTTCACAATTTTAAATCATTCCTGCGGGTATTAGAATTACAAATATTTGAAGCCCTTAAAATTGTAATGCTGCTTAGAAATTAACAAAAATAATATTAGAAAACTTTACCTTAGAAGATCTTAAAAAAAAAATTTCTAAATAAGTATACAACAATTTGTAAAATATTTTGTTTTGTGGTGAAAGTTGAATGAATCTTTTAAATACTCACCTTTTCATACTAAATTTAATAAAGTCAGCAAAGAGGCTAGAAATTTCTTTTCTTTTTTTTAATTTTCCTTCATAAGATCTTTCAGATAAAACACAAAAATTTGAAATTTCTATTCACTTATTTATAAACTTGTATATATGTATACTTATATACATACAAGCAACCATGGACATAATATACGCATTAACTTTTAAAATTTTATTCAAACTGTTATACATATACATACATATAGGATTTAGGTGGAAAATCAAACAGAAGCATACCACCGTAACACTTTGATGTTTTTTTTTTTTATTTTATTAAAGGCTCATATTTTTCTTACCTAACGCATAAAGGCGGTACTAAAAAGTAGCAAAGTTTGTTTTTTTTTTGTTCTCTAATTTTGTATCCTTTTATTTTATATACAATAAAGTATTATAAAAAATATATGTATAATAAGAATAATAAGAAAAAAAAAAGGAGAACACCGGGATAAAAGGAATTTTTATGATTTTTAAATTTACAGTAGGAAGAAAAAAAAAATTCTGTTCAGTTTATTTCTTAGAGACCTTTAGCTACTTATAAAGAAATACTTTTTTTCGACAATAGTAAATTCATTAAAGGATAAAATAATAAAAATGAAAAAAAAATAAAAAACAATAAAATATTCTTGAAGGGTTGGTTAATTAAGGATAATGCATATTCTTTTTTTTTTTTTTCAAAAAATTAAAACAAAAGGAACACGCACACGAAATCGTTAAAAATATAAAAACAAAAAATTAAAGGATGGGTGTTAGAATGACTATGTGACAAAAGTAACTTGTTTCTAAACGGAATTGTGCTACATACACATACATACATATACGAAATGACAATATCCTTTACAAATTTATCAAATTGAAAATTCTTTTACATTTATCTACATACATATACAGACAAACACTCATTCTCATTATCATTTTAATAATTAAGAGTTTAAACAAAATTATCCTTTTTCTGAAATATTGAATTTCTTTATAATATTAAGCATTTTAGAAATATTCAACTTTAATTTTTAAATATTTTTGAATTAAAAAAAAAATATTGCGGACGAAATATTATGAAGATGTTTTTTACATTAAAAATGACATCTGTATACATATTAATAATTTCAGATTGTAGATGGCAATAAATTTTTCTTATAATTTTTTTGATGACATTTGATTAAATTTTACTTTAATTTATTTACGTACACATGTAGATGCTATCTTATCCAAAATATAATAAAACGGTTTCGTATTTAATATGATTATATTGTAAAATTATTTATCTGTACATAATTATCTTATATTTTTAATGGAGATCTTATATTGCAGTAAATTATTTATGTATAGATTTTCACGTTGTAACTTAAAAATATCAACCCTTTAAAATTCATGCTACATATATAGTTTTATTACTTGTGAGTTGTAACTTTAACATTTTTAATTTTATGTTTTGTATTTCGATATAAGATACAATTTTTTTCGTTAAAATTATATACTATGTGATGAGTAGAATTTTAATTTTCCTAAATACAGTTTAATAGGATACGTAATGAAAACTGCACTACATTTTTTATGTTTATAAACAAATGATGCAAATCAAGTTTCTTCATAAACATTGCTAAACAACCATATAGCATAATGTAGTGAAATTATTATAAATCGTTTTGCATTTACAGAAGTGTTAATAAAATATATTGCATATCTACATAAATGAAAATTTTTAAATATTTTGAAATTTCATATATTTTTAAATATATTTAAAGTTGATGAATTCTTTAAAAAGGTTTGGTTACGCAAATCGATTCATTATTTGTAGCATTATAATTTATTAAATGGTATAATATTTCAATGTCATTTCTATCGAAAAAATTTTGGAGTACTTATCAGTTTAAAGGATTCAAAATCAAGAACTTAGGTCTTTTTATAAAGTTTTATAAAAAGTCTAAAAATAAATCACGTCTATGTATTATTCTAGTAGTCGTAGAGGTGATGAGACGTAATTGGTATCAATTTTCACGTGATGATAAATGCTAAAATCATCGGGGGTGCTCTTTCTGTAAAACTGTTCATACGATGTGATATTCATATATTTTTACACTTCAATATTTGCGTTTCCGGGCTTTCTAGGGTAAATGTATATAAATAAAACAGAAAAATCGACAAGGTAATTGGAAATGTTATTTAATTAATTTTATAGTAAAAATTTTACTCTTTTAATTTTTATATTTAGGGTTTTTTTCTATTTTACACAACAAAAAGACAAATACGAGTAATTTTAGTTTTTAATAAATTTAATTGCAGAAAACGTTGATATAGCCGAAGGTTTTTCGGGATATTAGCAAATATTTTTCAAGTTTCCCAAGAAAGAGTTTAAAACATTTTTTCAAAATTTCGAAACACTTTAGAAATCCGAAAAAAAATTAAGTTTTATTAAAATATTTTGAGAAGTTGCAAGTTTTGTTATAACTTTCTCTGTTTTTGTTATGCATAACCAAAATATTTTTCATATCGTGACGGTTTTTATAATGTCAGTACCGACATTATAAAAACCCTCTTTCTCCTTTAAGAGTACTTGTCGCGAAAATTGGCAGAATAAAAAATTGTTATATGTATTACTTCCCAAATAATCGTCCAAATCTTTTTTTCAAATTCAAATATTTTTTTAATAGAAATTAATAAAATACTGCAAATATTTGATTGATTTGGAAATCGTGTAATGTAATTCATATAATAAAAATAACTTTACAGTATCAATGAATTTTTTTCCGTCAGCAGCTAAAATGGAAATTTAAAACTCTTTTTCTTTTTTTTTGAACTGTAAATTCGAAATAATTACTCAAAGTCTAATTTTTTTTCAAAAAAAAATGCCGACAATCATATACAATACGAATATTTTTTTTATTAATATTAAATTAATTGTTTTCTTTCATAAAAGATCAACAGTAACTGCAAATTTTAATTGTTTATAATTATAAACAAAACATAAACGAATCAACTGAACCATATCTTCCTTGCATTTAAATTCACACATACATGAACAATATGTTTGACGTGTTTAAGAAAATTTATATAGCTATTTCTTTGAAAAATACTTTAATTGTCTTCAACTCAACGTTTTAACTTTAAATAATTATATTTTAATTTTTTTACATTTTATTTTTTACACGATTTTCATTTTAAAACATTTTGCTCATTTGTTTTCTTTCATTGCATTTATACTATGGCATTTATATTTTAAATTGTGTAGAAAATCTTATAGCACCTTAATCGAATACTCCTGACATGTAACAGTTTACCTCGTCAAATAAAAATTATTGTATACGTAATTATGTATGCCTTATACATACACATACTTATGTACATACAATATAATATCTACATGTTAACTGATGAATTAAAATGAATAGACCATGTTGACATTAATTTTATGTTCTCGTTTTTTCAGCCCATTATAGCTTTTAATTCTATAATCTTTTTATTACTATTCCGTCAACTTTAAAATTTATGAAAATTATCTTTTCAAATTATGAAATTCATTGTTTCTAATCAGAGATCTCTGGTTGTCACAGTCTTATTTTGAATGTATTGCATAGTATTTTTACTTAGGTATTTAAGATGTTACAACAAGATCAATTGCTTTCAATCCAGTGATGTTAACGCAAAAGTTTTTATTCAATTTGTTGAATTCCCAAAATCAGTCCCAATTTCAATTTATACAACTTTTTATTGTAATACTGAAAATTTACCTAAATTTAATTTCAGAAAATTTAAAAGAATATTAAATTTTTCCCCACAATATGCCGGCATTAAATAATTTGCCTCCATTAACTGCTGCAAGATGTCGCGTTATGTTAAGAGCAAATTTTATCCGACTTCTAGTCGAAATACGGTGTGTTGTAGGGCATATACCCCGCACTCCCTACAATAGCTCCTTATATACGTAGTCGCGGTGCACTGTTGCCCCCGTTGTACAAATCTACAAATCTGGTCGAAATAAACGTGCACATTTTTTAAATAAATAAAATTAAATTGTCGACATTATACATTAGCTAAAAAAAATTGCCTATTTCGAATTAAAGAAATTTTTTCTTCAAGTGTTTTTGATTAACTATTACTCAAATTACTAGATTTTAAGAAAAATACAATTCACAAAATATCTATAGGAACACCCCTGATTGCCGTATATTACGTATAATGCATACATACGAGTGCATATGTACATAGAATACAAGTATACATATAAATTTTATAAATGAATTCACATACTAGAATTTTGCACAGTTAACATTATTTTATAAGTTTCGTTCTCTTCCATATTTATTATTTAATTTATGAATTTTTTAAAAATTTAATTAAGGAGCCAGAAATATTATATTGTACTTAAATACATATACGCCTAAGTTATAAATAATATTTTTCCCGCAGAGTGTAATTAATTGTTAATTTTACAGATTATATTTAAAAAAAAAAAGAGAAAAAGAATTAAGAAAGGCTTTAAAAGGAAAATTGCTACATACATAGTTATTTTAATTGCTATCACTTAGTACATTTTAATGCTATTTCAAATTCTATACGTATACATGTATAATAAATTTGGGATATTTTTGTGATTTTATTAATTGCTTTCTATAAAAGCAATTGTTAAATATGACGACAGAAGATTAAATTTATTAAAATTCATATTTAAATTTGAACTACATTATGTGTACTAATAATTTTACCATGTTCTAAAAATTAATTTATGTACATATATATGTATGAATATTCTGCAAATAAATCGTAAGTGAATCAGTTTGTACACAACAACACATGGAATTCGATTTTAATCATTTCGTTTAAATTCATTATCTTTATTGATTCTTTTCATACTCGTATTTAATTTATTCCCATTGCGATTATTTCTACGAAATATGAACGGCGGAACTAAAAGAAATAATTTTAGAAAAATTTTTAATATTTAATATATTTTGTTCGATGTTATAAAGATTAAGGAAAACATAATATTCCTACTTGGATTTTAGAATTCCATTGAAAAAATTTTATTCTACACATCTTAAAATAGAAAAATATGAATTAAAATGAAAATTATTTAGAAAAAATAAGACATGCATACATATATACACATGTATATATGTATATGTACAGATGTATTCTCATTTTAAGGTGTAGATACATATCTTGATATAAAGTTCGACTAGACTATTTAAATTAGCCAACAATTTGAATTCAAACATCTTTAAATTTCAATATTTTTATGATTTTACTGGAAAAGAAAAGCATAGAAACATCATGAAATTTTTAATTTGATTAAAAACTTAATCGTTGCTATTTGATTTTAAAAAATTAAATTAAAACAAAAAAAGGAAAAGTTGGCTTATAAATTTTAGATAATTCGAAGGGTGCAGATTTAAGGTAAGTTTTCGTTTCGCACATTTATGTCATTTTCTACGTGGTGTAATCGATAACAGGTTCCTGTTGTATATATCTGTTGTAGAGGCAAACTAAATTAAGTGCTCAAACTAAATTATCTAGTTGATCAATTTGGAGTTTTTGAAATGCAAAATTAATTGCATTCACTGAAAGATTAATACTTAATTAATTAATTTAAAATCATTATTTTGGGATTCAGTCTTTCTTTGACGAAAAGTCAAACAATAACTGATTCGATTTGAAGCCAACAACTGTAACAAATCACGCGTGAAATGTCAAAAAATAGTAATAAAAAAAAACTTAAAATATCGAAATCTATGAGCATAATTTGAAGAATATTCGACATAATTGACAAGCTAATTGGTAATCTTTAACGGATAACGCTAATTGGGACTACATACATACATACATATGATTACTTCAGACGAAAATAGAAAAAATAATTTAAGGAATTTTTAATTATTTGAATAACCAACAATTATTATTTTCATCGATACTCGTGAATGATATTGTATTACAATAAATGTAATATTACACTTATACACTTGTATACGCAAAAACATCATCTCCAAATTTAAACTTCCCAAATCATATACTAATTGACTGACAGTCATGGAAAGCCATTAGATGGCCTTCGGAGGAAAATTAGAAAATTAAGGAACTACATTTAAAGAACGCTGAATAGAATAAAAAAAATCAAACGAAATTCAAGCATAAGATGCTACTATTAATTTAAAAAGCCACTTTGAAACTTAAAAATCATATTTTTGTAAAAAAATTTTTTTTTTTGAAATTTCACCTGACTCCTAACCACAATTACTTTCACCATAACACAACATAGTGATAATAAGTTCATGTTTATTCTTAATTTATGTAGCTAATTAAAACGTAGCATTCCGAAACGTAAATGTTTTTGATTTGTAATAACTCTAATTTAGAAATGGAAAAACCTAACAATTATCTAAATTTAAACTTAACCTACATAGAATTCAAAAGTAAAATTGCTATATAAACTAATTAAAAATTTCAAAGTATCTAAGCATGCTGAATTCGAAATGTAAAATTAATATATATGTATATATACAAAAGAAAAATACCTACATACATACATATGTACGTACACATTTCAAAATTACAAATTATTTGAATTATTAGAAAAAATATTTTATATGAAAATTTTCTGGCAGTCGTTGTTTTAGTTCGTGAAATTGAACCCCAATCCGAAATCGAAGTGCAATCAAAAATGCAATATGAAAAGATGAAAATATATTTTAAGCAATTTTCCTTTTCTTTTAATATTTAAAATAAAATTTTCTTCTTCTAGGAATCAAATCGATTTATTCATTAAGAAGTGCTTTAATATAATTTTTTTGTCTAATTGAATCGTTAGCACAATCAAGTAATTACTATTAAGTAAAAAACACATTTAAGGTCTCAAAAATCGTATTCATTTAAAAAAAAAACAAAAAAAAAATTTTTGGAATTTATCAGTGTTCGAACCACCACTGATCATCTCTGATCACAATATAAATTATAATTTGCACTTAACAATAGCAATTTGGTAGACAAATTTTATAAAAAGATCTATTGGAAAAAATTACACTTCGTATTGCGATAGCATTTCATATTTGCGGTTTCAGAAAACATGATTATCATACTAAGCTAGCTATGAGAAAAAATTTAATATAACATTTTAATGTAAAATAACAAAAAATTTTCAGCCGTTCAAGCATGCTAAATTCTGAAATATTGTCAATGTTTTTTTTTGAGGGGATAAAATTTCAAATTTTTCCCAGATAATTTGCTTGAAATGGATATTTTAGTTGCAAACGCTGTTTTAATTCAAGAAATAAAATCCCAATGAGATATCGAAGTGTGGTCTGAAATGAAAAGAGGAAACTGTAACATATTTTCATATATACATACATATTTTGTCTGCCTTTAAATATTTAAATATGTACATACATACATAAATTTTGCTATCTTTTAGGAATCAAAGCGATTTTTAAGAATCAAGGCGATTTTTAGGATTCAAAGTGAAAAATTTATTTCTAATCAAATCCAAACTTCAAATTAATTAACATTGTTTTAAATATTCCAAAATCGTACTCACGCAAAAAAATATAAAAGAGTATAAAAGAACTTCGAACCACCTTTTCTTTTTTCTATCAAAATGCAAATTATAAATTATGGGAAATTTGGAGAATTTTTTTGACATTCAAATGGAAACCTATCAACTTTGCAAAAAGTGACCGACTGGAAAGAGAATGATTCTAACATTAAAAAGGCGGTCGTCTGATTTTAGTACTTATATGAAAAAAATTGCAAAGCTTTGAATTTGGTTCTCTTTTCGAAGAAAGTATGGAAACTAAAAATTATAATTTACTTGTAAATAGTAGAGTAAGTGAGGTGATTGTGACCCAGTCGGTTAACATGGATCGCAATTATACCCTGTAATATTATATTACAGAAACTATTATTCGGATATCAGTATAATGCTATAGCTTTCAGTTCTGAAGTGATTTAACAAAAAATATTGCAAATTTTTAGCGACAGCTAAAATTTTTGTAAAATCAATTTTTTTTGTCTTTTGTAGTTTTGTGTATCGTTACGATAAAACCGGTTTCTGCTAAGGAAGTGTTTTTTACTATACAAAAATTCTGTTTAGAACAATTTAGAACAGTTTTGAGACAATAATAATTTTATAATACACATATTCAGTTTAAATTTTACGATATCGATTTAGGCAAATTTCTACGGATTTTTTGCCTTGTCAAACAACCTTGTCTTTTATTCCAGCGATTAACTTTAAGACCTTTTTCAAAAACTTCTATAAATATATCATATTTGCAATGACAATTTGCAGTGACAAAATAATGTATGGTAATCGTCTTTCATTTTCATGTCAAATATGACATGATAACCAACCAAAATAATACAAATAATAGCAGGAAACTAATATAACAACTAATAAAATAATAAATATAAAATGATCCTGTCGCGATAAATAATAGAAAACAATATTAATAAAAGGATATGAGAATTACTTTTGACCCATTTTATCTATTACTACAAACATATATACATATACATAAAAATCCATATAAAAATTTAATTATAAAATTCAATAATAATTGTTTCCATGCCTTTTAATTCATTTGGTCCTTGAATTAAATATCAGATAAAATATTATTACAAGAATATTGATAATGTACACACACCCCTTCTGAATATAATTTTTACAATGTAATACACACGATTTCCCTTTTTAATTGTAAATTTATTAAATTCGTAACACCGTTCAAATCTTTTGCGGATGCATTTATTATATAGTGTTTTGTATCTCAAAGAAAAAAAAAATTATTATTCATTATACTTTAATGTCAGGGTCGGAAATTTTGGTATATTGCATAATAATAATGTGAAGAAAACTTTTATGTATAGTAAGAATTTTAAGTAATGGGGTACATAATATCCTTCCACTTCTAAAGTATAGTTTACTTTTGAAATAAGAAAAAAATATTTACTTTTATTTCAAATTCGATAATTTCTGTTTCTTGTATGAGTAAATGGAATTTGTTATATAATGTTAATATAATTATTAATATATACTTATAAAACATCTATAAAGTCTTATAAAACATTAAATATAAAAACCCGAGCAACAACAAAAGGTAAAAAAATCGTTTTTCTTCAAATAAATATTGCGTAATTGTTACAATTCTTATAGTTTTTAAAATCGACTTAATTTTACTCACATTTGAAGTATCTATAATAACTGAACTCCAAAATTCGTCTATATATATTGCAGAAATCTGTTGTAAAAATGCTAATGCAGAAATATGTATCAAGTTTCGTGTGTACTTTATGTGTAATTACATTTTAATTCAAAATGCCAGCCTTAGTACAATAGCGATCTTCATGCGGCACTGACAAATTTAAGCTATTTTTTAAATGTATAGTTTGCATATTCACAATATATTATATTTATGTAATTTTAATTTCTCTGTATACATATATGGGGTAATATTTTATATTATATGTTATACGAAAAATATACGAGTGAAATATTTATTTGAAATAAAAATGTTAGGTTAAACCAATGCTTTGTATTGTAGCACTTTTCCCTTCAACAATTAGTGAAAATTCTGCTTTTAAATACAGTCTATGTATATCTACCATACTATTAAAAATATTTTCATTCATAAACGAAATTATTTCTAGGATTGCATATATTTAGGATGAACGATTTATGCAGTCTATGAAATAAAGCAAAAATTAACTTCAAGAGGGCTTAACATAATGCTCGATTTTAAGGGTTAATTGCGTGAGTTAAGGAAAATAATTATATTTTTTAATGTCATGGAATTTACCGTTAGCTTTTTGCGTTTATAGAAATTTGGAAAAACTTGCGGTTTGGGAAATATAAGACGTCAAAAATTCAAATTTCACAAATTTCAAGAGGCGATAGGTTGAAAGGGGGTGGAGATGGAAAAAAATTTTCTTCTAACGAAATAAACTATTTATTAGTATCTAAAAGCTGCTAAAATTTCAGGCTTTTACAACCCGTCGTCTAAAACAAAAATGACATCAAAAATTTGGAAAAAATGGATTTTGGATAACGGTAAATTTGAACGGCCATTTTGTTTTTTTAAAGTTTAACTATATTATGCCACGGTAGGAGAAGTAAGCCACTGCTTTCTGCGTTTGCAAAATTTGAAAAATGCTTATGATTTCATTGCAACAAATAGTTAAAAACTGGCATTTTTTGGGTTTTTGGGGGGGTATAACTTTTAGGGAGGGTGAGATAGGTAAAAATTTTGTTCTACGGAAATAAGTTTCTAGTAAGGATCTATGTACATATTAAATTTCAGCTTTCTATCTTCAAGGGTGTAGAAGTTTTGTAAACTAAAAAATGTCCACGGGCGGGCGGACGGACGGAAAGAGTGAAACTGATAAGAGCTTTTTTCAAAAAATTTTTGGAAAAGTACTAAAAAGTATACTTATTCAAAATTCAAAAAAAAACAAAAACGATTATTTATTGAGGATTGTAATAATGATGACTTCTTGAAATATTTTATTAAAAAACTAAACAAAAACTTATCTATAAATTTTATTTATCTACATGAATTCTGTGAACGACCCTTTATATTGCTTGTTGTATTTGTACATTAATAGTTTATCCCACAAAATGAAATACGTTTTTCTGTTAAAGATTATCAAATAATGAAAAGATTTAATAAAATAGACCGAATCATTAAACAAAGAAGTGCTAAATTTAAAATAGAAAAGAGAAGAAAGAAATTCAACATACAAATTACACTCTTAATATTTCAGATATAAAATTAATATATTGCCATTAAACATACATATAATATGTACATATATACATATTTCCGTATATTATTCAAAAGTAAAGCGAGAACAGTATAATAGATAAATTTGTGTACACACTTAGGAACACATATTGAATGATATAATTGTTATATTTAATGTAAGCAACCCTAATATTGTTTAAGGAAGATCTTCTATGTAATATTAAAAAATCGTAATGTTAAATGGAAAGAACCCTTACTGGACTTGTATATAAGTTGCATTAATTCGCTTATATCTTAAAAGAATAAAATGATAAAGAAAATATTGAGAGTAAATTAAATACACATACATACATATATACATAATAATTTACGTCTTTAAATCAGAACTATTCTAAGTCAAATCTTAAAAATATTTCGAGAGAGCGATTTATAACTTTAATTTTAAATTTGTCTCTCATACTGTTTATAATAATATTTAACATATAAAATATTAGTTATTTTTGAATTTCATTCTTTAAAATATTTAAATATATGTATATATAATCTTGAAATTAAAATTTTCCATAAGAAATTTTAAATTTTGTATACTCACCTGTTTTAAAAAGCGAAAAAACGGCTCTTACGAAGTGTACATATTCGCAGCAAAAATAAAGCTAAAAGTCCAATAAGTAAAAATAAACCATTACTTTAATCAAAAATGGATTAAGGATATTTTTGATCTAAGGTGTCAATAATATGTACTCTAACACTTATGTAAATGTAAACATGATATTTTAAACAAAATAATACGAGTCAAAGTGTAAAGTTTGTTATAAACTATTTGCTGTTTTACTGGAACATATCTATATATATATATAGTGTTATAGCAAATATTAGGGGTGAATTACAAAACGATTAGTGACGGCATAATGCACCTGTTTTATTAAAAAATCAAATAATACTTACGACCCAAGCATTTTAAAATTGTCAAGTGGCTGTTTTGTTTTTTTTTCTAAAATTATTCTTAAAATTTTTTATTAAATTTTCTAGTGAAATTAAAATATGTTTTTTAATTAAATATTTTTTTTTTCAATTATAAAGGCAATTATTTATTTATTTTTAAAGAAATTTGAGCACGTTATAATAGAAATGAAGTTTGGTGAAACCAATGGTTTGTAAAGTAGCACTTTTCCCTTCAAAGTAGCACTGCTTTAAGGAATATTCAGTTACATTATTAAAATTACTTTCGTTATACCAAAATATTTCAAAGATTGCATTCATTTAGGGTGAGAAATATGTGCAATAAAAAAAAAATTTAAAGAAACGCTAACATGATACTCAAGTTCAAGGGTTAATTGCGTCTGTTAAAAAAAAATAATTATATTTTTTGCTGAAAAATCGCAACAGCTATTCATAATTTTAAAAAACGAGCCATAAATGCAAATGCAAAGGAATTCGATTAAATTAATAAAATCCAAAGAATAAAAAAGAATTATTAAAAAAGCAACTGAACTCATTAAAAGAAAAACAACTTGAATTCCGTATTTTTAACACCATTTACATACTTTAGTCAACGAGCAGATTTTTTCATGGATTTGGACTACGAATTTATAATATTTTTAAATAAATTATAGATAGATTTGCGGATTTAGATTGTTGTACTAAATATTTAAATGGATACAATCGCTACGACAACAAATTTTGGAAAACTAATTAAAATTGCAACTGATTTAATGACATCTTCTCATTTGCAATTACATATACTATTCACTTAAAATAATTTGTAAAAAATAAGTTATGAATAAAAATTTATTACAAGAAATTTTAATAGTCCCTATAGTTAAGAACACAATTGTTATAATTAATTAAGATTTATAAATGTAAAATAATAACTTAATCTCTCTCGAAATACACAAAACAAAATAATATTAAATATCAGTTGAATCTACTCATTAGAAAGTTTTTTTTTTCTAAAACATCATAAACTTGATATTGACTTGACCTATACAATAAGATTAGAAAAATATTTTCACCAATACAAAAGATTAGTCTATGACTTGAAACAATTTAAATTACAGATATGAAATTACAACAAAATTTCAGTAACAAGAGCAAAAATAATTTTTTTTTTTTGAAACCTAAGCACAAATACTCGAGCCATTCTTTATCAAAAAGTCAACTTTTTAGTATGTATAGGTACACATTTCTAAGCGAGATAATAGAAGAGCTGATAATTTTCACATTTACTATAAATTTTCTTTTAACATTTCTTTTCATTCGTTTCTCAGCTCAATAAGTATTCGCCTCTCGAACTAGATATTTTTTAGTAAAATGATTCGGTATATTTTTCTTATTTTGTGTGCTGTTTCTTATACTGTGCTTTGTGATGAAACTGCTATTGTTGAAATACCCAATGGAAAACTTCAAGGTTCATTCAATGGTCAATATTATTCTTTTAAAGGGATTCCATATGCAGAGCCACCAGTAGGTGAAAATCGTTTTGAATCACCAAAACCTTTTCAACAAAAATGGAGTGATGTTCGAGATGCAACTAAGTCAGGTGCAACTTGTATTTGTTTAGATCCAGTTGAAAAAGTTCATGAAAAAATTATAACAGGATCTGAAGATTGCCTCTTTATTAATGTTTATTCACCAAAAATTAAAACAACTAGTTTGTTACCAGTTATATTCTTTATACATGGCGGTGGTTTTATGTTTGGTTCTGGAGATTTTCTCGAAGAAACTCTTTTAATGAGTAAAGGAAATTTCGTTTTTGTTACATTCAACTATCGTTTAGGTCCATTAGGTTTTATGAGTACGGAAGATGGCGAAATAACTGGTAACATGGGACTTAAAGATCAACGTTTAGCTCTTGAATGGGTTAACCAAAATATTGAAAAATTCGGTGGGGATCCAAAACATGTTTTGATGGCAGGTTTTTCAGCTGGTGGTGCAAGTGTAGAATATCAACTTTTACAACCAGGTGTAGAAAAACTTGTCAATTCAGCATATTCATTAAGCGGATCTGCACTTGATTCGTGGGCATTTAAAACAAATGTTCTAGAAAAGGTTAAAAAAGTTGCAAGTATCCTAAAATGTCCAAATACTGAATCAAGCGCAGAAATAAAAAAATGTCTCAAAGAAAAGCCTGCAACAGAAATTGTAAATTCCACAAACGAATTCTTAATCTATAATTACCATCCTCTTATAGTGTGGGCTCCATCAATTGAGTCACCAGAATCCAAAGATGCTATATTAACAGAAGCACCAAAAGAACTTATCAAAAAGGGAAAAGTAACTAATGTTCCATATTTATCATCATTTACTAGTCAAGATGCAGGTTTTCTTGTTGCTGAAATTCTTTTCAAGAAAGAAGACGGAACAACCGATTTGGAATATTTTAACAAAAATTACAAGAAACTCTTACCTTCGATGCTTTTATATGAAGAGAGATTTGAAGACGAAACCGAATTAGATCAATACACTGAAAAATTATATAAAGATAATGGAATATCAGATGGAGTAGTTACAATGGAAAATTTCAATAAATTCATAAAACTTGCAACAGATGAATCGATGACAAACGGTATAAAAGAATCTTGGCAGTTGCATTCTCAATATTCATCAGCTCCAAATTATTACTATGAATACGATTACCCAGCAAAAATAGGCCTTGGAAATTTGTTTTCTAATAGAACTGATATTAATTTCGGTAAGATTACAAAAATTCATTTGCATGTTGGCATATGTTAATAGATTACTTTTACAAATACCTTAAGGTTGTGTTCATGGGGATGATGTTTTCTTAATGTTCAACCATGCTCTAAGGGATATAAGTAAACTAAATGATGTTGAAAAAAGGCACTCTGATAATTTTATGAAATTATTAGAAACTTTCGTTAGCAAAGGGTAAGTAATACATAAAATTAAACAGAAATGATTTTAAAAATTAATTCTAATTTTAGAGTTCCACATTTCGGTGAAATCGCACTTCCGAAGAATGCCAATTTGTCTAAAAAAGTTGAGTATTTACACATTTTAGAAAACGAAGCGGTAATTGAGAAACTTTAAAAAAAAATATATTGTACCTGTGTGTACATACCTGTAAATAACGATCAAAGCTACAAGAATAACTGAACGATCGAATAACTGACACATTCAAAACTGAATATGTATGTATGTATGTACATATTTAATTTTCTAATGAATAAATAAAACTTATTTAACTCTGATAAGCCGAAAAAAAACTTAGACTATATTACTTATTTTATCAATTCATCAATGTAGGTGTCTGTTATATAAGCAGTTATACAAAATTTTCAATTAAATATAAGAATATAACATGTAATAATATGTGTATGTATAAGTATATATGCTTACGTGCGAGTTCTGCCTTATATATTTTGCACTTGTTTGAATTATCATTGATTTAACACGATCAGCAAATTCTTGATATTGCAATTGTAATGACATCTGCACTCTTTTTCCTTGTTTTTAGGAAATTTGTATGTACATACATATATGTACCTAGAAGTACATATATGAATGTACATACAAATTTTAAATTTTATAAAAAATTACAGTCTGTTTTTCTTCAGGTAAATATTTTTAAAACTTAATTTGAAAATCTGTTTTGAATTTTTGGATTATATAACTAAATTTTGACAATTTTCTTAACAACTTGTGATACTTTTTAAAAAAAACCTTTCAATTTTCCACAAAAATACAACAAAATGCGCAAATAATTTTTTGAAAAACGTTTTTATTTTATTCACAATATAATGGTTATTGGTTGTGACAATTAATGTTAAAGAATAATATTTCGACTATCGAATTTTAATTTCATTTTACTTTATGGCCATCTAACGGAATAAAGATACATTATTGTTGTGACTATGTATTCATAATACTCGTATTACATATTATTGTGCAAATTGTATGTTGATACTTGTTCATTTAATTAAATTTATTTCGTATCAAAATTTAGTTCAATAAAGTATTTTAATTTTGAAATATGAATGTAAATTAAGTAAATTATTTGAATATTTACTCAGAAAACACTTTTTAAAACATCTTTCGTGAAATTTAATTTTCAACGATATCCCTGCAAATTATAATAAGTAGGTTTGAGTCTTTGATAGTGACATTTATCCATTAGAAATTAATATGTCATTTTTGAGGTTATGTCCTTACATTTATATTTGTTTTTGTTTATCATCAAGAAACAAACCTAAAAATACTTGTTCTCTTCCCGGTATTTTTATATTTTAATTTACTTAATTTACTTTACAAATTGAAGCAATTGGATCATCCACTTTCTTACGGAAATAAAACTAGCAAAATGAGTGAAGGAACTGAATATAAAAAAGAACCGTCTAAGTTTACATCTCAACTTTTCACAACACAAGTAGGAGAATCTACTTATAATTTTCGTGTTTTAAAAATGGTAAATTCTATATTCATATACATTGGAACTCAAGGTAATGAAAGTTTAGATGAAATGGGAATAGCAATGCCAATGAAAAATAATGAAATAGTTGGAACAACAATAGCTGGTCCTTTATTGGGTTGTGATAGTCAAGAACTGGCTAGTAAATTAGCAAAACGGCTAGGTAAACAGGTTTTCATTAGTTGTAATATTCCTACAGATAGAATGATCAGACCAGCGATTGAAAAGGCTTTAACTGAAAAAATAAAACTGCATCCAGATGCTTTTTAAAACATTTTTATTGTGTTTTATTGCTACAGAAATTGAATCATATGATAGTTAAGGTAAGGACATTATTTCTAATAATTATGGGGATGATATTAGGCCGCGGCATTTTAAAACGGATAGAATTAAATGAAATATGTATATATTTTTACCACAGATAATACTTTTAAAACTGAAAATAATAGTTTATTTTCAATCAGAATTTCTTGATATATATGTACATCTTAGTATATCGCAATTCATGTAAACTGGATTATATGTATTTAGCAATCGAAAAATATAATTTAATTGTATAATATTCCAATATAAAAGACAAAAATCTCCCTCTCTCTAATTCTAAAAAAAATGTAAAGCGTTAGTTGTAAGATTAAACAGAAAAAAAATCATCTCATCTCATAGTAGTCTAATAACTTAATAAGACAATAATAAAATGTAAGGTTCCTTGTAATTTTAGGGATTTTTGATAATTCAGTTCTAAATTAGGTCTTAATATGCAAATTCAATAAATCAAAACTGCAAAATCTATAAAGGTTCTAAAATAATAACTACTACAAAAATATTATAAGTTAGAAAAAGGGCATAATAGAAAAATGTTGATTATTGCACATTCAGTTTCTGCAGTTTTTGTAAGGATGTGCGAAAATATTTCTTTTAAAACCTTCAGTGCAGGTCTGAATTATCGAAATTCCCCTTTTTGAATCCAATTTCTAACATACACACAATAAATTTCATAAAATACTTGAGTATATAATATTACAATAAAAGAATTTCATGCGTAAAATACGTCCCAAATACATAAATGCATAAATATCAACTAAAACTTTAAAACTCCATGAGGTTATTCTATTTTAATTTATTAAATTTTCGAATCTTATTAATTATTTTTTGTGCTTTACCTTTCATCAGTTTCATATTTATTTTTGGACATTTCACTATATTACAATGCTAATATAAAACTTCAAAAGATCTTTAAGAAATACCCAAAACAAATCATATTTTAAAAAAGTATTTTTATTTTACAAACTCAAAAAATAAAAAGAAAAAATAATGCGATGTGAACAGAACATGAACAAATTTCCATTACTTAAACAGATATTGTCTTCATTAATATTTTAAAAAATTTCTAAATTTATAAGATTATTATCGATAATTTTGTTGAGGAACAAAATTCAGAAATAAAATTTGATATAAGGGTTCATAAAAAGTGAAGAAAACCTAGAATAAGTTTCAGATATATTAATAAACACAACGTGCGCTTGCCTGTTAAATAAAATTAATTTTAGTTTCTGAAAAAAATTAATTTTAATCATAACAGATTCATTTTACGAATAAGAGAACAATATTTTAATAATTTGAAACATAAAACAATATGAAAACAATACCTCTCTTTTTACTAACAATGTTATGGGTAAATATGAAATTCATTGCAAGACCCCACGGATTGCATAGGATGCATTTGAATTTAAGATATCTGGACGAAGATAATTTTTATTTTGTTTTTACGTTAAGTTAGTTGAATTATATAATTCTTAATTTTTTTTTTCTACTGTGCTAAGTGAAATTTTGTTATAGATAAATCGTATCTGTAAATAAAGGCCAGGTGAGTTGGATTAAAAAAAAAAAAATTCTTAAAATTAAAAATTAATGGAAATTTCGCAATGTTTTGGCAAATATGTATAATTGTGGTGTATTTTTAAAATATTTTAAATATTTTAATAACGTTTAAGTTGGAAAAAATTTAAATTTAGTTAAAAAATTCTGTTAAAATAAAAAATTACGAGTCCTGCGAAATCTAATTGAATCTATTCAAATACATTACTTTGAAACATATTTTTGTACAAATATTAGTATGTATATTTTATTAATTATTAAATATTAGTAATAGTTTAATATATTAATATATGGAGCGGAAGTGATAGTCGCATAATACGCATTAGTAACCCAACATGTATAACATTCAATCATTGGCTAATACATTTGAAATATTGAGAACGTTGTCAATGTCAACAAAAAAATATTGATAAGCTATCAGTAATAATCACCTTTTTTTTACCAATTTTTTTATTGCAACTAGATACACGTTATAAGAGATTAAGTTGCAAGTTACTGTAAAAAAAAAATAAAATAAAAATATAAATTGTTTGTTATCATATTCAACTTTATCATAAAATTTTTGAAGAACTCCCATGATCGATTGTAATTACAATTGAATAACCTTGCATTATAATATATATTGATCTTTAGGAAATTACTAATAAACAGTTCATGTACACATTCTTTAAATAGCGACAAATGTAATGATAAAGTATAGAAATTATATTCAATTGCCGTAATAAATTACAGGTACCACGTACGTAATTAATTCGAAAGAAATTAATAGATTCAATATTAAAATTATTTCCACTAGATAAAAATTATTACTTATATCTGAAAATCTAACTAAAACAATTCAACTGCTTTAATAACCTTATTTAACTAAAATAATCCATGTTAAATTATCACGTTTAGTGGAATTGTCGCATTAAATGCTTTTTAGTTCGAAATTAATGATTTTCTTTAAGCATGTTTTGAATTCAACAGGAGCAAAATATATTGAACGTATTACTTTATTTTACAAGACATTGTAATGCAACAACATTTGTAATTGAAAAAAAATTTTGATTTTCAAAATATTCAATAGAATTTCACATTACTTTTTCTACTATAGGATTACATTATTAAATTTGTAATCATAGAGGTAATAATAGAAAAGCTATTGTATAATCTTGCTCTTGCAATTCTGTAGTTTATATGTATTTTTTATCTTCACTTTTGAATTAAATGTAGGAAAAATTATCTGGTCTCATTAAAATACAATCTTTGACCTCATCATAAGTGCATAATATTTTAAGTTTTATATACTTTCACCAAATTGATATCAAAAAGGCGTTAAAATTAATAAAAGCAATACAAAAATAAACAAAAAAAAATTACAGGATTTTCCAATTTTACTTTAAAAAAAATTGTTGGTTTAGCCATGACAATTAAATTTCACTTTATATACATATTAAATAATGAATTGACTATAACCTGCAACCCAGAAATTATAGGTACTTCTATTATACATCTGCACATGTAGGTGCTTATATTACAAATACTTTTATACAACTAGAAAAAACAAGTAATTTCATTTTTTTATCAAAAAATTTTTTTCGGAAACTCCAAGTATTTTTCGTATTTGAAATATATGTATAAGTGTTATACGTTATATTTTTAATTTAAAATCAATAATTTTTTTTTTTTTTTGATATTGCCTAATAAATATATTATAACTAATTTACTAAGAAAAATTGTAGATAATTAAAAATGCTATATGTTATACCTAAAGATACTTTTTCTTGTTATTTACTCTACTAGGGGGGTATAATGGTATATTAAACAAATATTCTTATCGTACTCTTTATCATTCGAAAATCTTTAAAAAGAAAAAAATGTGACAATTAATTTTTTTTTTAATTTGTTGGTTTACTCAACAAATTTTTAAGTTCGTTTTCATTTTACTCTCAATTTTTTTCAAATTATTTTTTTCCTTTGAAACTTATCATTGAAACCTTCATTATATGTCTAGACCCATTGTGTTTTTTTTTTGTATTTAATAATAATAAAAAAATATAGTTAGTTTAATAATTTAAACTTTGTTATCTGTTTAACAAGGCAAGTGTACACTTAAAATTAGAAATATTTAAAAAAAAAATTTGCGTATAATTTTATTAAGAAAAAAAAAAAACCAAAAAGGAAACCACTGCCTATTATAGGAATAAAACAAGTAGAAAACTATAAAAACTTCTCTTAATTGTTCTTAAAAAATAAATTTTAGTTAGGTGGAACTAAATTGTTATTAAGGAATATTAAAATAGAGTTTGTTCAGAGTCATCAAATAAATGTTGTACGATTTTATCGAAATCGAAAAGAAATAAAATTTCAATTTAAATTTTGATACAATGTATTCTTTTTTTTCCAACACATTGTATTACTTTACATTTGGAAACTTAAAAATCTTGATCCTTTGTATTATTTCATTCCATTGCCCACTTTAATAAGAAAATTTTTTGTTTCAACTTATTTTAATTAAAAAATATACAAGCATCGAAAAAATTTTGGATACAAAATTTGACAACCATAGCAGTGCTAACGACGTCGCAGAAACAACATCAAATAAATTCTGAACGTATTACACATCGTCAAATTTTTTTGTTGATATTTTAGAAGATGATACAATATGTCTGATACATCGTAGATGCATTTCCGAAGATACCCATACTTTTGATTAAAAGTATTAAAGAAATAATTTTTCATTAACAGATGTAGTTAGGGTATGTCCAGAATGGAATTGCAGTTTTCCAAACATCCAATGTTTTAGTAATCGCATCTACTATACAACTAGATAACATTCTCAATTCAGTTAATTCTTCAATCGAACATGTATTCAAAATACTTAATCAAATTTTATTTTTAAAGCACACTCTTATTGTTTTTAAAACTATTTTAAAATTTTTGCGTTGCAATTTTTACAACAACTTCGATCTAATAAGTATTTATTAGTACTTCAAAATCTCTTTAGATGCTGCCATTACTTAGTGTTACAAAAAATTATTAACACGTTGATTCCCGTGTTCACCATGCAACATAACAAACACTTATTTTGAGTCCAATTTTGTATCACCAGTGAACATTTTCAAAGCGTAAAACTTTCCTTTTCTAAAGCTTCATAACTGAGTAATGGTAAAATTTACGTTATTACATATTATATAGATATATTAAATATATTAACTATATCTATTATCAATATGCATTTATATTTATTCTTGGAAATAAAGTTAAGACAATTTAATTTAATAAAAAAATATTTATTTATTTAAATTAAAAATAAATTCATGAAAAATAAAAGCTTTTATTTAATTAGATATTGAAACGTGATGATTGTCACTTATAACGAACAATTTGTTATCAATCATTTAATTAATTATTTTCCATAATTTTGAATAAAAATTTCCGAGACAGATTAAAGTATAAAACATTAAAAAAATACAAAAACATCAAATTTTATAATTTACGATTTAAACTATACAACCGAACCAAATAACAACAGGGGTTCTAGAAAAATCTTCAAAAATTTATGTACATACATACAATGTATACGTTATGTGTATATCAAATATAACAGAGATTTCTACTTAGATTTCTAACAGATTTCTAATATTGTACGAACAGTTTCAAGTAAAGTCAAATTTTTAATTAAAAATATTAGGTTTTAAGAAATTTTTAGGTTTCAAGTTTCAATTTTATATAAAATTTTTTATTTCGTATGAATTTCGTTTAAATATAATAACTATTCTCTTATATTTTCTAACATCGTTTTCAAAGGCTCGCTGCAATGATTAAAAGAGACAACGCTGACACATGTCAATTTATCACACTTATTTAAAAATATTTTGTCGACATTTTTTCGATAAACGCATACATACATATTTATTTGTGCACGCGTTTATCGAATAACTTATATTTTTTCCTAGAAATTGATTAAAAAATCATCCCTGAAATTATTTGCCACTTTCTGCAAGACAAGGTAAATATCGTACACGCCATATGTAAAATTTTTAAATATGTATGGAAAAAAATTCTAATCCTTCGAAACGAGTATATAAATTATACGAATATATATTATGATTATCGGAAATAAGGGATCAAATAGAGTTGACGAGTTTTCGGCTTTCAAATGGGCGTCCCACGTAACATATATTTCGGTCAAAAACAAACGAGGCAAAACATAAAATTATTATTTAAAAAGAGAAAAAAAACCTTATGTTCGTATGTTACAACATTATACGAGAAAATTTTAAAGCGCGGATCCGTGAATTAATTCAAATACTGTGAAATTATAAAAAAACTTAATTTGATGTTTAGAATTTTTAAAAATAAAATTTTTAGCTCCGGTTAGCATTTAATATAAAGTCAACCCTGGTAATATACCTAATAATTTACAAAATGATTAGCAAAAAAAAAATTTATAAATAAAAAAATTATTATAATTTATCTCTCATATACACATTTTCGTTATATTATAACTCGCAACCGACAAGTCAACCTCACTTGGGGGTAGAACATTGTACGAAATATTTATTTATTTTGATAACAAATATGAATATTGTTGGTTTCTTATCAGTATATTAGCAAGACTGTGATTAACCTCATTTTCGGAACTTATTTTTTTTTCCCAATTATTTTTTTATTTTTTCTTTTTGATATTGTCTAGTGTACTTTGGACCCACGTATTTTTGAGTGCGTGATTTTTTTGTTTATCAAAATGACAATTGTAATTTTATTCTTCAAGATTTTATTATTTATTTTTTCTTTTCTATATACAGATTTTAGTTTTTAATTTTAATGTACACAACCTAAAATTTATTAAGAAGAAAAATTATAACGCATATTAAAATTTTCTAAAATGCAATATGTAAAAATATTAGAATTGCCAGCTGGCGAAAAACTTTCGCTCTGAAAGAAAAATTGCGAATAATTTGCATATGGAATGTACTTCTTTATATTTTGTTGGAAGTAAAAATAAGATTTTTGGGAAAACGCGATTCTAACATAACACTATGTAGATTATGCGGTGTGTATGTTTAATAAGAACTTCTTAAATTGTAAAGCAATGATTTTAAAAATTTAATACTGCGATAGCTAAATTATCAAACAAAGTAGAGAATGACGATCTTTTTTATAAAATTTTTTAAATTTTTATTTCTATTACCGTTCACCAAGATATTCAAATTTATGAATTTTAAAAAAATTTTTCCGAAAATCAATTCTTTTAATTTTCATGCGTAATACAAGCAAAATAATGACAACTTCAATTAAGTACTAGAAGACCTGCAATCTTGTTTAATTACCTGAAACCTATAACTTTTACAGGTTGTTAATCAATGCAAAAAATTATTTTTAGTTTGAGGTTAGAAATGCGTACGCATTTTGCGTTTTCAAAACCTACATATTAATATATTCTGCTTCGTAAAATAGAAAATTTTTAAAATTTGCATGTCCAAAATTTCTAAATAATTAAAGAAAGATGACTTTATGTATGATGAAACGCAGACCTATTGCAGAATTAGTCGTTAAGTTAATTGTATTTAAAAAATTGGCATTCATTAAACAAGAACATTAGCTTTATATTTGTCTTTCTTAGTTTCACCCGTTAGCACCAGCGACTCAAAGAGTTCTCGAATTGTTAAAAATTGTCTCGAATTGTTATAAACTTTTTTTTTAAATTATTAAACATGTTAATTTAAAATTCACAATTGACTGTTATGCTTTAGTTCTAATTAGCATACATTATTATGGAACTATACAGTATTGGGAATGTAAATTAAGATTGTAGGTGCAAAAAAAATTCGTGTCGCAGTAAATTTCCTCGCTTTATCTTAAATCTAATAATCTATTATATGCAATCGTAAATTAATCAATTTATTTGTGCATAGCAATACAGGTAAAATTTTTAAATATTGTCATTTATTGCATAAATTATAGAGTCTAATTTTTTTTTTCAAAAATTTTGGCTAGACGACTGTATAAAAATATTAGCCAAGTTATCATCTAAAGTGTATTAATTGTAATTTTTCAATTTTAATTTATTGCACGTAATTATTAAAAAAAAAAGTAAGTGCATCATTAAAAACTGAAATCTATAAATTAATTTTTTTTGTAGACTTATTGTATAAGCTTTTAAAATGAACATGTGTTAAAATTCAGTTTATATGATATTATTTGGGTATCACCCACATCAGTAGACGTTGGCCATTTTGAAATTAATAAAATTTAAAATACTTCTATGATTTTTATTATTTACAATCTAGTATAATTTTTTGAATTTTAATTTTTTTTTTCTTTTCTATTTTATTATCATTCTTTTCCTAAGTAGCTTATCTTATCTAATTTTTTTTTCGTCTACAATTTGGAGGTGACTGAAAATTTACAAAAAGTTTTCAAGAAACTTACATACATATGTATATCGTTGTCACATCACGATTAAAGTTCGTGAACAAATTTGACATTTTTTAAAATAATTACTTCTGCATATACATACATATTTATAATTTTCTTTTTATTCATCTGTTATATTTACATTCGAATTATAATTTTGATCCAGACCACGTACATAACTGATTTTAATAATTTGAAGCAGTCAGATTACAATTATATGTACATATGTGTGTGTGTATATGATAGCAAATGTATTTATTGAATGAATTTTTACATGGTATATAATGTCCTCATTGGTTTTAGTAGCATAAATGTGAGCCTCGTTAATTATAATTTTTACTTCATATCTTATGGATAGTAAAATAAACTATATTGTTTTAGAATTTTAAGCCGCGAAAACTGTAGAGGCGACGAAAAGGACTTTCAAACATAAAATTTTATACAAGCCAAACTATTGATTTCATGAAATGCCACCCTTCAAGTTAACCGTTATTCGACACGGATATTTTGCTAATTTTACAAGAAATTTTCCTTCTACATCTTACTCTTCAATGGTTTTATAGATACAAAATACTTTCTCAGCTTTTAAAATTATTTATTACTATTATGCCTTTAGTGAATAATATAATTAATTTTTTTGTTATATACTAAATTTAATATATTATGCACATTATATACGAAAATGAATATACCTAATAAAATAATATATACCTACCATACTAATAATATATACCTATACTAAAATTATAATACGATATAATTTAATAAATAATTTTCATTATTAAAACTTTGTTAATACAACCTTCAAATTACAGTTTTAATCTTAATATATTAAAACGAAATGTGCTGTTTTACAAAACCAAAAACATTTTCTTATATGCAAAGTGTGTATTTAATGTGCTAAATTTTTGGTTTAATTCGTTAATTTCAAGAAGAACAACATAAAACACTTTAAGAAAGTGATTTCTTTACACGTGTATGTAATTATATATTAATATGAAATGATTATACGATTGAAAAGAAAAAAAATATAGGTAAATGACTGAATTATATGTACATATGTATGTCAAAAATAATAAAATATATTGACAATTTAATAATTTTAAACAAGAACTTTATATTATTAAATCAGAGAAGTTTATTAGTTTTTATACCCAATTTTAATAAATATCCGATTAATTCGATTTTATACACATTTTCCTTGTACCTAAAATTTTACTTACTTTTCTTAAATTTAATTCTAATTCTACAAATGTGTTACAGATTTATGCTGCAAAGAATACACTTTTCTTAAATCTCATAAAAATTCTGTTTTGTAATTGCTACCAAAATTTCTTTCTAAATAAAACTATACATATACATATATACACTATTTTAATTTATGAATATTTGATTTCATTATAAATTAAAGTAGTGCCCTACCATATCCCATCTATATGTATAGTTAGATCACATTCATTCTTTTAATTTAAATTTTTGAGTTTGATTATTAGCATAGATTTTTATTTTAATTAAATTGCATTTTGAAATTGATTAACTGCTGATTATAAAAATAAAATTAAAAATTAAAAAATATGAACAAATGAAATCTTTTGCAACACCGGAATCAATCGATTCTATTATTATCTTCACCCCACATTTGAATTTCAATTTTTCCTAACTTATGATTAACTTATGATTGAATGAATTCATGTGCTATTTATGGTTCATCTATATAGTATTTGATCAATGATAAGTTATCAAACCCGCACCCATATATATATATATATAAATATATTAAATATTACATACTGAATGTACATAATATATGACCATAGCTTTAATCACCTATTTTTAAACTTAAAATGAAACAGATGCGCAATTATTAAGAATGAAATCAGAATTGTTCCAATTGAAATTTTACATTGTAAGAAAATTAAATGAAATTAAATAAGAAAAAAAAAATTTTTTTTTTTTACATTATTTATTTATTAAAATGAATTAAAATAATTATGCGCAATAAATACATATTATTTAAAATAATGAAACAAAATAATAAGTTGAAAAAAAAATGCTTATAAACCATATAACATATATAGGGATCGGTGTACACACACATATATATTGGTATATATAACATAATAAGAAGTGTACTATAATTCACAATATTTTTCATAATATAATTTCAATATAAAAATAGAACTTAAAGTCTAGGGGGTTTTGTATTTTAAATTGTATATATAGTATGATTATTAAAGTACAAGGGATATACAAATATTAAAATAATGATAATAAAATGAAAACTTGACTGTTTTATTTAACTTTGTACGTTATATATATTATAAAGATAAGAATAATCTTTAAAGTCTTTTAAAAGACTTCATATGAAATTATTGCTAAAAATGGTTATAATTTTTTTAAAGAGGAAATTTTCCAATAACTTCCACAATGATTCACGTTATAATTATTAAGTTTACGTATATGAAATTTAATCCTTTATTAATTTATCATCATAAAAAATATAATTAGGTACAAAGTTTAAGAGTTCATATATATCACTAATAATTTACACCTGTGGAGTATGAAATATATTAATATACTGTTATACATATATATATATAACACTGGGAAATTTGCAAAAGACCTACAATTTATGACTAAAAATCTGATTAGCTTTCATTGTCAATTTTAAATATTGCTTTATTAATAGCCTCGAAAATAATTCCCTATATAAATAATTTATTGGTATAAATTTTTTATTAAAGAAATTTTAGAAATATTGAATTGTTACAAGTGACAATAACTAAATTCCTTAGAAAGGACAACAATTATTTTATTTTGTATGTAATAAGAAGTAATTCATAAACCTTTTCCAATATAACATAGTAAAAAATTTGTTTTGTTATTTTTGATTACACGATTTTGACCATATATATATATATATATAGAGACATTAAATATTCTGCATAAAAAATTGTAAATTAATTATCATTTCCGTATGTGCTTATAGATGAACTAATGAATATTTGTGGGAAAATTATAAAATTTTCATAAACGCCATACTGCAGAACAATAATTTGAAACTAGTATCATGCGGCTATTTTGAATTTTCAATATTGTGTTTATTAAAAAAATATCTTCTGGTCCATTTTTGTTTTCTAGTATTTCATCATTTTGACATTTCAGTTATATATAAATAATTAAATTTTAATAATTTTCTAAAAACGCAGAAAGAAATCATATTAAATTTCTTGTCCTCAATTCACTTTCAATTGACATTTTAAAAAAACAGTTCAATTGATTTAACTGCGCTAAGCATAATAATTTAAATATTTTTTTGGTAAGTTGGAAATCTTTATGAACACACTTAATTTGTAACATTTCTTTATGAACATAAATAGCACAGTTTTCGCCAAATATCGCAATATATTTTACATTTATATGAAAATTCGCCTTACAATATTAAATAAGATTAAATAATTATTTTCCAAACGGAACTTGTATTTAAAAAAAAAATATTCTCTTTAAAAATATTATAATCTCCCATATGGACTAGAATTCAAATAATTATAATTATTTATTATAGATATAGTTTTATTATGTCGGTCCTATATTTTTTTAATATTGTTCGAATTAAAAATGATACTAGTTTAATCTGGATTTACTATATTTGATTAACTAATTATTTGCACCATATATATATATATATATATTTATATTTAATGTATAATAGCAAATGGCACTTAGTAAATTATTTTTTATTTTTATTTTATTATACTTTTAGTACTAAGATAATAAATTTCAATATTTGTTGAAGAAATATATAATAAGCGAATCACATTTTTATAGTTTTGATGAAATACGAACTTTGAAATCTAGTATAGTTTGTATAAAATATATACATTTATTATACATATAGACGTTTTAATTTTTGAGACGAATATGTGACTAAAAGAACCTATTTTTATTATATTTTAATGATCTGATGTTAAATTTCTAGTATTAAATACATAAGAATTACATATACGTATATGTGTACGCATACGTATATAAAATTTTAATTTCTGGTATTCTGGTGTTATACTTTATAATAACACTATATGAACGAACATTAGGATCAAATATTTCTGAAAAACTTAATAATAATTAGTTAATTTTATCATTAATTTTAAAATGTAATTTACATTTACAAAGAAATTACATTGAACACTTTAATAATTACAACATTTTTCTAAGTATTTTTTTCTCATTAAGCTGATAAGATGTCTATAATTATAAAACAAAAAATTATATTTGCGATAACATTATAGAAAATGATTTGTAAACATTTGAAAATCAAAGGTGTTAAGTTCGTTGTACTTGAAAATCAAACAATTTTCAATGTGTACGAGCTTTAAAACACGTATTTCAAATGGAGTTTTTATATTCAATATTTGCAAAAACTGAACTAGAAGATTATCAAATGTTTTTGTAATATTGTACATAATATATTGGTATAATGTCAATATTTGGTTAATATATACATAATATTAAAATATATAATAGGTATAATTCTATATAAGTTACATTTCTTCACAATCCTGTTCATTATATTAGTTCATAAATTTGTAAAGTGCTCAATGGCCATATTTTTACAATACAATTCGAATAAAATTTTTACTTTATACCTTCTTACGTAAAGTATATATAAGGGAATTTTATCTTCGATGACATTAAGTTCTTGATAATGTTTCTTGCCTTTTTAATTATTTTAATATTTTGATTTTTAAAAAGTTAGTAAAAACATTAGAATAAGCTTTAAAAGTAACTTAAAACTTTTTTACAAGTTACTGAATTTATAGAGAACAATCATATAAAACTTTCTTAAGAGTTAGATTTTCGATTTTACACAAAATTTAAGTTGAATCTATCATAAATTTTTATTTGTTCTAATATTTTAACCTTAATATTACCCCACTCTATATACCCTAACACTATTATACCCGCCTAATTACGCCCTACTATTTTATAAATATTTTGAATAATATACAATGTAATTTACAATCTGTTCACCGAATTTCATAAAATATGAAAATTTACAATGTTTTTACTTGTTATACACATCTTTTCAATTTATAAAATTAAGGCAAATCAAATGAAGCTTAATCTTGAATGTTAACAGCTTTAAAGGATTCAATAAATTATTAAAGTTTTTGTGAATATTGTTAACAGAAATGCTATAAACTTTATTAGTTTTTAGTTTACATAAAAGTTAAAAGTTAAGAAATATTAATAAAAGATGATTTTTTAATGTCTTGATTCCTGTTTCACTTCCAGCATGTTATTAATTTCAATATTTTCACAATCAAATCCACTATGTTTGGTTTACTATTTCAAGATAGAGATCCTGTTAAAGGACGTTAATTACTTCTAAATTTTTTAATATTTAACAAATATTAAAAATTTGTTCGATGGTCAAAAGTGTTATGTTTTAAAACCAATAATTAGTTAATTAAAAATATACAAATGTAATTTGGCTAACCTATAAATTATTTTCTTTTTTACAGGCATCTTATTAAATTTTCTAATTTATAGAATAGCACGATCATTTTATGCTACTCAAATATTAGCTACATCCTTCCACAACTGCGACTTATAAACGTTGTGAGTATAAACGTTAAATCCTCTTATTAGCCATAAGCGTAAGGCATCGTTTACGGCTCTGAAAATAATATTAAACATGTAATTGGATTTTGATGGTATTCCGAAAAAAATTTCGTTGTTTCGACTGAAAATCAGATTATTCACTTGAACCATACCTAAAATATTTCATTTTGAAAATTAAACGACAGCCATTTATCAATTAATCTTTAATAAAAAATCGGAAACTACCTGCTTAATATAAGAATCCTTTATTCTCTTTGATTCGAATTTTTTCTTATTTTTGTGTAATCAAATTTCATATTATCCACCATGTGGACTTAAAAATACATATTAAATACTTGAATTCACAATCCTAAATTATTTTGAAAATCTCCATTTTTAAATACATATACATACATATATATAAATGTAATAAGAAGGCAAAAAGAGCAGACATTAATAATATTCATCATAAAATTTAAATTTTCAATTCCTTTTTTCTTATTGAACTTTGATAAGCCAGCATCCTCAATCTACTATGTATGTATATACATATATATGTATAGACGTATATAGAGACCACTTAAGTTGTGTTCATTATTGTATTACGCATTAAATTTTTAATAAAAAGATTTGTAATGATTTTTTACATGATCGTATTTACAATATATTTTAATTTTAATATTTTGTATTTTATATAGAGTTATGGAGCTAAACAAATCAATATTAATTAAGAAACCATAAAGTTGTATACTAAAGTATAATTTTAATATTACATCAGAATGTATGGACTTTTGGACTTTTTACTTGTGCTTAATTTTTCCTTTAATTTTTTCCTTTTTTTTTGTTTTGTTATCAAAACCGTCTATTCAACAACAGAAAGTACAAGTACATATTGCTTTGTTAAAACGGCAAAACAAAATAAAAACAAATATTGTACATATGGACATACCATATGTATACATATATGTAAATGTAAACATACATATATAATATGTATACATACATATATATGGGCTACCCACATTCCACCTAATTTAAATTTTATGTACTTAATTAATTTGTCTGCTATGGTAATTAATAATAAAATTTTAATACGATTGATTTTATAAGTATATATACTTAATAATGAAAATGGTGGGCGAATGACCTCCACTTAATAACTTAAATATGTCAGGATGTATAAAAGAAATAATTCAATAAAAAATTTTACTATCCATTCATAATGTGCATAAACCGTTCACAATGTAATTTCAACTCAAAAATTAAATTATTTCAGTAATTTGCTTGATCTGATTTGATCTGATACATATGTAGATGTTATATGAACATGTTGTATATATAACTGTAATAACTGTAGTATATACTGTTAAACTAGAATAATTCGAAATTTTAATTTTCACAACGATGTATGAAAATTTGAATTATAAAAAAAAAAAAATTTAAGTCGCAGTTGTGGAAGAATGTAGCTAATAATTGAGTAGCATAAAATGAGCGTGCTATATTCTATAAATTAGAAATTTTAATAAGATGCCTGTAAAAAATTTATTAAAATAAAAGAAGCAATTCTGCACAAATTTTGATTATTTAGGAAAAATTTAATAGCAATTGTTTAAATTTATTTAAATTCAATAATTTTCCTTATTATTCAAATGCAAAAGATTTAATAAAGTTGAAAAATTATTACCTTAATATTAAAAGTTGTCTCTATAAATAAAAAGTTAAATTAAATAGTTTAAAAGCCAAAGCCCACCAATTTTCCTTTTCCTTTTTTTCTATGTTATTTTAGAATTTATATTGAAATTTTGGGTATTAATTTTTCTATTCAGAGAATCCAAAAAATACAATTTCGATTATACAATAAATGTAGGTCTAAAAATTTAAGGTAAGAGAAAAATAATTTTTATAAAAAAAAAAAGCAAAAAAAAAACACTATATGAGGTCATAAAGAAATCCAAACAATCGGTACAATAAAATTATAATTTATATAGTAAATTACTTAAAAGCTCTAAAGTATTTGCTCTCCCCGCTTCTACATATTTCTGCTTGTCTATAGCAAAAGAATGCTACAGGTACATATATATTTATATAGTTTCATTTATTTTACAAATTTATACACATATTTATAGACTTACAAAAAAAAAAAAAAAAAAAATTTCAAGAACTAAATAAGAGCCGTCGCAAAATCATTAAACTGATAAGACAATGAATTCTTATCAGCCAGACATTTTATACTCATTTATAAATAAAGAATGAAAGAGAATATATTATATGCTTTACAGGTCTACATACTTACATACATTATATATATATAAATACAAATTAAAAAGCAAAAAGTTTAAATCAAAATTCTTATAAGTTTGCGATTTATATTACTAATTTAATTTTATATAAGCTAGGACAGCTCATACGTTTTTATTTCTAAATAATTATAAAGTCCAAAAAGAAGAAGTTAAAATAAAATAATTCATAATTTGAAAATTTTATTCAGTTGCAAAATTATTTTTAAATAGTCAACAACAAAAAAAATTTTACTAAGAGAAAACAAAAATACAATAATACAGGAACTAAACAAAAATAAAATTATATAAACCTTAAAAATTAATTTAAAATTACTAACTAAAAAAATTTATTATATAAATAATTATTATTATGGAATTTAAAAAATTTGAATTAAATCAAATAGATTATAATCGAAATTTTCCAATAACACCGCCATATTCTTATGATTATAGTAGTAGTATTAATTCGAATTTATCATTTAATAATAAAAAAACATCAGCGACAATAATATCTGATTTTGAAGATAAAATCCCAATTTCACTATTTTTACCAGTTGAAGAACAATATTTATGCTTACCATCACCACCATTAACACCACCAAAACAAGACGAAAATAATTTTAAAATAGAATTGGATAATATTGCGGAAGAACAATTTTATAAACAGGATAATAATAATAATATCAAGGAATCTACAGCAAATATAAAATCTAATTTCATATCAGTATTTTCTGAAGAAAATCATAATTTATGTATAAAAAACAAGATTGATAATTTAAAAAAAAATCAAGAAAATTTAACAACAGCACCGGTTCGAACTAGATCAGTTATAATGAAAGTTGATCCAGATCAAATAATTACAGAAATTAGACCGAAATCTTTATTAGAAACAAATCAAAATGATGATTTTATTTGTCATTGGATTAATTGTTACAAGTAAGTGTTTTATTCAATTTATTTCAATTTCTACTATCAATTTTGATTGCCTACTAAAATTGGACATAACACTTTTAATATGATCATAGTTTTCTAAAATGGCTTATTAAATGCAGTTTATTTAATACCATTTACATATTACTTATTTTTATATTAACTCTTGAATACTCGTATAATATACCTAATAATAATGATAAAATTTTTTCTTATATTTTCAGAATTTTCGACTCATTAGAATCCCTTGCATTTCATGTTACACAAGTACATGCTGTAGTAACTGCTGAAGGACTATATTATTGTAAATGGGTAGGATGTACACGTTCTGATAGGGGTTTTAATGCTCGATATAAAATGCTTGTTCATGTTCGAACTCATACAAAAGAAAAGCCCCATAAATGTCATTTATGTACAAAGAGTTTTTCTAGAGCTGAAAATCTTAAAATACATTTACGTTCACATTCAGGTGAAAAACCATATATTTGCCCATATGAAGGTTGTAATAAAGCATACTCAAATTCATCAGATCGTTTTAAACATACTAAAACACATTCTACACAAAAACCGTATGGCTGTAAAATTCCAGGATGTCAAAAAAGGTATACAGATCCATCATCCTTACGTAAACATGTAAAAACATTCAAACATAATCAATTATCAATACAAGAAAATCAAAATAAGCAAGAAAATTTGGAAGCTAAAGAAGCTAATAAAAATATAAACCAACATGAAATACATCAAGAATTTCTATCTCTTATAAATAAAACTGATAATTCACCATCACTTTCATCTTATTCTCCACCAACACCAATATCACCAATTATTGAAATAGATAACCGTGATCGTAACCAATGTACGCCAAATATATCAATGCCAGAGTACACAATATGTAAAGAACAAATAATTGATGAATCAATGTCTTCCTGCCATTTTGATGATGGCTATTTTGATACCCAAGCAAATAAAAAATACTTTAAAATTGATAATAGTTTATATTATGATCAACCATTAGAATTAACTGGCGGAGTATCAACATCTCACGAATTTACTTCTCAAACAACATCTTCTTTGCATTATTGGAATACAAAATTCAATAATCATTATCATCAATATGATAGTGAAGTGATGTTAAGATCGAATTTTGAATATGAACCTATTAGTGAGGCAATGAATATAGATCTTCCATTAGATTTAACAATTCATCATCGGTAATCTTTGTAGTGAAAGCATACATGCATACACAACTACATGCTACATACATAACGTACATATATATTTTTTTTAATTTTAATTTTACATTTAGTTACGATAGTATTCATCTAGTCAGTTTGAATATTTAGAAAGTAATGTAATAATAATTGTTATTAGTTTTTTTATTGAAATGTTTAATTAAAATACATAATTTTTTTCATATAAATACAAAAAGGATTTTATTTAATTAACTTTAATGCTAATTTTAAGCGTATAAAAATGAAAAGCAACATCATGAGATTCACATGGGTATATGTAAATGTTCACATTTAAGTTTATACATGTACTGTATGTATGAACACAAATATCCTTCCCGATGACAAACCTGTGGTTTAATTACCAATTGAAGAAATCAATCAACCCGATATTTACCAAACTTCTCCCTTTAAGTTCCGCAATAAATAAAATTTACACAAAAAAAAAATTTTCAGAAAATGCGGGTTGTACAAAGCCACATTATACGGAATTATGTTTCCGTACAAATTAATTTGATTTTTCAAGAAAGCCATTTTATACCCTGAATCTTCGTGAAGTTGGTGTTTGCAACTACTTGAAGGAGTCGTCTGCGGTATAGACATACATATATACATATGTATGTATATATTCTTGCTCCGTCCTTGCACGGTAATTCAAAATCGACACCAAGCTCTCACAAGTTTTTTTCTTTTGTGCCAAGGATAAACCCTATTGTAATTGGATCAATGTGGACAACGGGTTCGGGTACCTGCCACATAACTCATAGAGTTTATTTTAATTATTACATAAACTAATAAAGGTTTAAATATGAAATTTTGTATACGTATGTCCAATTACATACGGGATGGCTGCCATACAACTACAAAAGTTAATCGTGGCAGTCGTGTGTCCAAATATATGTAGGTGAGATATATTTCCGAACTTTTCGTTGAATTGCTTAACAGGTTCTTGCCATACAACTCCAAAAGTCAATTTTAAATGTTTCGAAAAATAATAAGCTCAAATTTATGGGCAGGCGTATTGGACGTACGATTATAGATCAAACATATCCGAGAAGTTTCTATAGAATGGTTTCACAGATTCGAGCACTTGCTATACAACAATGAAAGGTGCAGGGTATACTTACTTGTTTATATTTTATTCATTAAATGCAAAGTAAAACTTTGAATCCGTCTAATAAAATAAGTTCTTTCAAATGAAAAACGTAATTTGATAAAAATGTAATATAAACATTTAATTAGAATTCTATAAAAGATAGCAAGCAGCCCTTATAATTAATATACATATCTAGAAAATTAATTTTCTGTAAACCCGCTTTTTTTTAATTTCTAAATTAATTTCATTAACAACCAAAATTCAAATATTATATTTCCAGAAATTTCATCAATTAGTTCCTTAAATATAGTAAAAAGTGTAAAATCCTTAAATATAGTAAAAAATGTATTAAATAAAATTTCAAGAAAATTGACATACATATGTTAATATACATACATATAATGAAATTTAAATTCGAACCGCAGTAAAATTCCATAATTGCTGACACTTGATCTCAAAAAGTTCATAGTTGACTATAATAATCGACAGATTTTATATGTAGTAAATAATGTACCACAAAATTTCAGGGAAATTCACTAATTATTTTGTTAAAAATAATCAAAAAAATAAGTCTTCCAGTAATAAAGATCCAGTTCCTAATCCTTTTAAAAATACCTAGTTCATTTATGGTTATACTTATGTAGGTAATCGTATGAGTTCTAAAGTAACAAGTTATTTATATAATATGTATATATGTATTTCAATTAAAAATACATATGTACATACATAGGTACATAGATATAAGTGTCATTTCTTTAATTAATAATTTTTTGAGATTTTGCTGGTTACATGCTGCTTTTGCATTGCTTTTAGATCTCGTAAAACAAAACTAGGCAGAATTTTAATTGTGTATTGAGCTAATTAAGTATATATTTTCAAGTTTACGTTTCAAGTAACTCATTTATAACTACTTATTTACTTAAATAAAATAAGTTAACATAAAAATACCTTTATACCTATTAGATTTAATAAAATAACTTATTCATTGCCATAGAAATTTTCAGAGATAGCCATACGAAACTGGTTCCACACCATGCAAGGATAATTTATAATTTGCTTTATAAAAAAAACACTTTGGAAAACGGTCAGAATATTTCATCAGGAATTAAGAAGTTAATTTGAAAATATTTTGTATAAATTTTTTTCAATTAGAGCACTTGCGTGAGGTTGCAACTACAATAATAAAATAAACAAAAATTTTTTTTACAATTAATTTATTTTTAATCTCAAATTGTCCACAGATGTTACTATAAATTTTTCAAAATTATAGATTACTTTTATGACAAAATCAAATTTATTTCTTGAATTAAAAAAAACAGTCCATTTAATTTTTTGTTATTAGATTCTTATACATATACATACTTATTTTGTATTTAATGAAAATATTATACCGTATGTGTTTATTATGTATAATAAACACTTTTTCTATTAAAGTAAATTTCTGTCAATATTTTTAAACATTAATAAACAAATGTTTTTCATTCTTTTAACAGTTAGGTGCGGATAGTCTTAAAACTACATGTATAAATACATTTATTGATTCAACTTATTTCATGTCATTAACATAAGCATCTAATTCAGCATCAAGTTCTTCAGCGGTTGGCTGTGGGCCCGCTCTGACATTTCGACCACCACCTCCTCGGCCGATTCTTCTGCCACGAACAATTCCACCACCTCTTCGTATTTTTCCTGGAACTATTTGAAAAATTTGAGTGAATTTAATTAGAAAAATGTACATTCATATTTAATTAAATTAAGTTGAATTTAAATAAAATTTTTAAAGCGAAAATTTACTGAACAAATTCGATCTACTTTGGCAATTCAGGGTATTATGTAGATTAAAAAAAAAAAAATAAAAAATGTATCACTTCAACACCCCCAAATATTTTGTATATTATAAATAATATGATATTCTTACTTGGACGTCTTAATTTATTTGGGCTTCTTTGTGGTATTCTATTTGCTCTTACTGGAGGTACTTCAGAGGTTGCGAACTGTATATTCATTGGCCGACCATCTAATGGTACCCCATTATACTGCTTCATTGCTTTAGCTGCATCACTTCTTCTTTCAAAAACTACATCCGCCGTTCCTAAAGATAGAAAAATCGATTAATAGATTCAGTTCGTTCTTAATATGATTCTGAAAAATTTCTAAAAACCTAAAGATCTTCCAGATCTATCATAATGTACTGCTGCACTTTTCAATGGGCCAAAATCCGCAAATAGTTCATGAATATCTGTGTCTGAGACTCCAAAATCCAAATTTGATACAAGTAATTTCGATGATCCAATGCTACTAGCCGTTTTCAATCCTCTTTTTGGTCCATCATATAAATCATGTTTCCAAGCGCTGTTTACATCACCCTAGAAAATTGGATTTCATTTTGTTGGATGCATGTTCACCTTTCTATCTACGTATGTAGTGTATGTATGCTGAATTTTCTTTTGTTGAAGAAATTCACACATATGTTATATTAACGATTGACTGAAGTTGTTTATTTTACATTTATTACAATGAAAATGCAAGGGAGTATTAAAATAGAACTGACATCAGCACAGATTATGATTGTTTTATAGACTGATGATTTCTATTTATACATTTTCGGTACAAAAATTTTATACTATGTAGACAATCATTGAATATTTCTCTGCAGGAACAGATAATATATGTTTTTAGTTGCTAATTTCTTGCTTTATGTTAATTAAACAGGCATAACTTAAAAAAATAAAAAATTATGTAAAAATAATTGAGGGCAGACATTTTGTTTTTACATATCGCGTGGATTCACATACACGCAAATAATATTAATTATATGCTTTTCAAAACAAAGCTGAAAAACAAAAAAAAAAGATAAATGTCCAAAATATTTTTCAAATTACTATATCAGAATATGCAAAACTCTTAATTTCACACTTTCATTATGATTGAAACGGGCCCCTAATTTTAAAGGTGAGTCCACTTTTTTTTTATTTCTTTTTTTTTTTTTTTTTTTTTAGAAATCTCAACACTTCACAACTTTTCTTTTAATTTGAGCGAAAAATCATTTTTCAATTGAAATACTTCAGCAATATTAATAATTAAGATGAATTATTCTCCATTTTCATTACTAGTTTCAATTTCAAAATAAAATATTTTGTCCATAATTCTCATATTTTACCCTCGTATATTTTGCATTCTGCGCTCCCCCACGATTTCTTCCTTTTATAATTCCACCAGCAATGATTCCGGAACGGCGGCCACGTAAGCCACCACCACGTCCACCAGCTCCAGCTCCTCTTCTTCTTTGAGTGCGTATAGCACCACCTTTTCCGCCTCTTTTTTGTTGCCGATTTGATTTTATAATTTCATCTAAACTCATATCAATTTTGTCCACCATTTTGAATTTTTCCTATTACGGTTTTCAATATCTACTTTTCAGAATTATGCCTTCGTAAAAATTAACCCGAGTTGAAATTTATTTATTAATAATTATTTTTTTGATAGATTTATTCTTATTTAATTTCTTGCAGAATTTTTATTTTTTTATGAATTTCCTTTAAATTTTATGAACCGATTAGAATATCCACTATTTCCCGTATCCGTATATTTCGTACTCGTACACACTTCGTCTTAATTAACAACCAGTCACTTCACAGTTCACTTTATTTGATGAAATTACGAACGATAATGAAATAATAAAAAAGTGAAAGCTAGTTTACATTGTTTATTAGCCGACTGTCATTCACAAATAGTGTTCCCACAAAAATTAAAGAATCAAATTTACACAGAAAGAGTATTATGTTTGAAAGGGTTCATTTCAGAAAGAAAATCTCATTCAAGGTATATAAATTAATATTTTTATTTGTATTTGCTTATATATTAAAAGTCGATACTAGTTATGTGGTCTGTAAAAGATAAAATTTTAATTCCGTAAATAAATTTATACTCTGGGTATATTTATTGGTAGTTTTAAAAAATGGAGAATAAAGCATGTGAACATAATCATTTACACGAATTTATCTCGAAAAAAACTGTTTAAAATGATGTCAGTAAAAGTATATATATTTATTTTTAATGTACAGTATGTATTTATTTTTAACAGTCACTGTTAAATAAAATCATATAACATTCTTTATGTCACTTTTAATTATAAAGCATATTTTTTAGTATATTATTTATATAATATACTAAAAAATTATTGAATAAATCGATTCCTATTTTCCTATTTTCAACTCTTTTCGTTATAAGGAAGAGTTTAAACATCAAGAAAGTTTGACAACTTTATTTAATCTAATGATAATTTCATGAAAAGGTAAATGATACATTTAATGTAACAATTAGCATTATGAAACGTGGTTGGTAATTTTATAAACGCGAGATGAAAAAATTTGCCTTATTTTCAAAAATTTATGAACTAAGAGTATCAACAAGAAGCATTAAACTATAAACATAATGAAGATGCAGAGATGTAAAAACTTCAAAATTGGAGAAGTCGTGAACGTGTTTGTTTTTGCACGATTCTCACATATAATTTTTGTTATAATTCTTACATATAACATAATTTTTGGACAAGCTGAATTGACTTTAATATATATGTTGGTGTTGTCAAAAGTATGCTTATTTAATAAAATTTTCTTTTTTGTTTCTTTTCCTTCTTCACTCCGAGGAGGAGCATAGGGCTATAGTACTTGGTATCATATTTAATCATGCCCTAGTTTCATTGCGTAATAGAGTTTTATAGAATATTATGAATGTATGAAAATTACTTGTGCACTATATTTATAAATATTGCATATTAAGTTATTACATTAGGTATAATTTTTATAGCGATCTGACCGGAATTTACCCTTCGAATAAAGGACAGGTACCATAACCATAACACCAATGGTGAGGTATTAAGTAAAATTTAACTTACTGTTTTTATTTTTTTATATTATTAATTAACTTTCATCCTTTATATTCAAAAACGTATTTATAAAATTAATTATTTTCAGATAAACTAAAAAAAAACAAATGTTTTAAATAATGTATTTATTAATGTTTACATTAACTAAACCAATTCCAACAATATAGTCTAATGGAAAAGCGCTCTTGTTATAGTATATACGTATAGTGCACTAATAGTATTTAATGCACTTTTTTTCAGCTCGAAAATTTTCTTTTTTGCCGTTAAACACAATTATCAAATTTTATATTCAGTTAATTTTTTAAGTTTTTGTTTTTTTAAGTCGCTTTAACTTAATATTTATTTCGAAATTTTTGAAATACATACATATTTACATACGTATTCAACCATTGTTAAGAATTCATTAAAAAAAATTAAAAAGTAAATGTCAAATATTTGCTTTTTGACATTTTTATAAATTCATACTGCATTTGCAATATTTGAAACGGTAAAGCTGAAATACTTTGATTCCACTTTTATGTCAATCATCAGTCATTATCTCTACTTTCATTACAACTTTCATTTGTCAAAAGTTATGTTTTTTACAAGAATTTCTCGTTTGGTAAAAAACATTGAAATTTTATTTTAAGTTTATAAAAATATCTAAAGTTGATTTTTAAAAAACAGTTTTAGAGATTTAACTGTTTTCACTGTTTATAATTGCAACATGTTTTGAGCATTTACTTAAGGAAACTTTTTAAATTATACGTAAATAAATTCCAATTATAACGCAACAAAATTTCGAGGGAGAAGTTCGATTGTGTTTAGCTTATGAAAAGGGCAATTAGGAAATGCAAAAATCAATTAGTGCTACAAAAAATCCAAGTTATAGAAAATGCCATGTGAAGGTTGTAACATTCAATTTACAGTTTTTAAAAGAAAACGTAACTGCAGTGAATGTAGGTAGGTTTACTTTGAAAATTATTGCTTTCAAATATTATTATGAATGCGGAGAAAAAACGATAATTTAGTAAAACTTTGTTTGATTTTATTACTTTGGTTTTATATTCATGTTTATGACGATATTTCTTTTTATGCAGACTTGTCTATACTGTAATATTTTTTATTCTCTTTTACATTTATGTAATTTCGTATTGTTTTGTTTCAATTATCGATTTCACTAATTAAATTGACGTCTTTGTTTCAGGCGATTCTACTGTAATCAATGTCTAGTCAAACGTAACAGTTCATCAATTTTATGTGAAAAATGTATAATTTTTACGAAACGACCTTTATTAAAGGTTGATTTACAGAAATTAAAACCAAAAGATTTAATATTTTATTTACAATCAAAGCATATATCAACAAAAGGATGCGTTGGTAAGTGTTAGATAAATTTCTCTAATTAAGAAACTAGATATTAAAATAAAATATTTGCTCTTGGGTAGGTATGCCAAAAATGTATTAATAGAATTCAATATTCAAAGCTTCATAATTATATTCAGTAAATTTTAAAAAATATTTTTACTATTTAGAAAAGGATGAATTAGTTAACCTAATACTGGCTCATGTAAATTCTTTAGACAATACTTCAAATAGTTACAAAAGCGAAAATAATTCACCAAAAAATCAATCGAATAGTAACCATTTCAAGCATTCTTCTTCTTCAAATAGTTTTAGCAGCAGCAAAATGGGTTCGCAAGATAATTCAAATCCATTTGACCAAATAAAGCAAACATGTCATAATCTTTTTACTAGTTTTACTGACAAAATAGCTGCGGATTTGAATTTGGCGAATCAAAATAAATCGTCAAATCGACAAGAAAATAGTGCAGGAACGTCTAGGCCTGACAACGTTTCAGATCAACCAAGAGTTGTTAGGTGTGAAATACCAACTTATAGAAGTCAGAACGACCAAGTTTCGATGAATTCTGAAGAACGAGATCGAAGACATAGCGCGAAAGTCCCCGGAAGAAACTCTATCGTGCCAAACTCAAATGAAGCAAGTAGTTTTGAAGATAAAAGTTCTAAATCTAATACGGCAAGTACAACACCAAGTAGTCCAACAAGTCCTTTAAAAAGTCCTTCAAATTCAAATTCTACTCATAGTCTGGCTCAGGAAGCGGAATCAAATTTAACTACAGTAAATGAGGAACAAAAAGAGTTTGGGAGAAAAAATTCGAAAGATATGCCTAGTATTCATAAAAAATCTAACTTAAACAATAAGAAAATGTTTAAAAACGTTTTTTCAACTGAAAACTGTGGTGATTTAAATGGTTCTCTGATAGAAAACGGAACAAATAGTGCAAATAATTCTGGCTGTGAATGTTCAGACGACGAAATCATCGCTAGTTTTAAAGAAAGAAAAAGGAAGTCTGAAAACACACTTCAAAATTCTGGAAACGAGCTGAAAAGTCCAGAAAAAGTCAACTTAGACAATAAAGAAGTAAATGAATTATCAATCAATTCGCCACAAAAATGCGAAGACTCTTCCACTTCTTCCTTTGAAGAATTAGGAGCAGTAGGAGGCAGCAATCTCACACCTCATGATGGTAAATAAATTTATTTAACATATTCTAGTTAAGAATTGATAAAAAATAAATATTGTATGTTGTTTAAGCTAACCTTGGAAATGTTTCTAATGATAATGAGCACTGGCAAATTGTTGGAAAGGATTCAGAAGAAAATGTAGAGAACTTAAAAGAAAATTCAAAAAAAACTACCTCTACAGAAAATGACACCTCCTCAAGCATTCCGAAAAATAACCCCTCTGTTCATTCTTCTGTAACCACGTTAGCTGTATTTAATGACCGAGGTTTAGCTTCTGTTTCACCGCTCGACTCTATTGATGTTCAACGACAACGACGCATTCTTCGAAGGCGTTCAGACGGTTACATTTATAATCAAAATCGGGCTAATACCGCAGCTGCACTAGATATGATGTATGATGTTATTCAACCTGATGTTGGAGTTCATTTTCCCCTTCCAGGCCGAAGCAATGTTAATCACATAATCACAAACAATATGTCACCAGTTGATGAAGAATCCGATAATGAAAGCGAGGAACAAATATCGATTACTCGCAAACGTCTCAAAAAAACATGTGCAACATGTGGTAAAAGTAAAAAAAATTTAAAAAAGCAGGTGCTCAAATTTAAAAAACACTTAGAAAATTCAAATATAACTGAAGAGGAAATAAAGCAAGAACTAGATGCATTTTTGGAATATTTAGAAAATCGTTCCAAATCATTTGATGGTTCTGAAGATTCGGAAGGTTCGAATCGGGAATTTCAAATCGATTTAGGAACTTTGGGACATCGATTAGCAGAATTACATTACGAAGCGGCAGCAGCTGCGGCTTTGTTAGGAGATGATGAAGGAATTCATGTTTACGCGCACAATGAAGATGACGGACCGTTAATTACAAATGGACGTTATGATAATCGCTTCTTAAATTTAAATGACTTTCAAACGAAGTAAGTTGAATTCAATGAATTATTAATTTTTGTATGATTTTTTAGGAAAACGAAAAACGTTTTGTTTTCTAGGGAGGAAATTGACGAGTTATCCGTAAAACAATTAAAAGAAATATTAATGCTTAACAGAATTGATTACAAAGGATGCTGTGAAAAACATGAACTTTTAGAAAGAGTACACAGACTTTGGAAAGACTTACAGGAATGTCCAGGTACTAGTTTTGAAATATCACATGACAGTACATTTAAATAAAAGAGCATTTTTGATAATTAAACTCTGACTTAGCACTGAAGTTTCGATGCTGGTTTTACATTTCAATTCTGTACGTGTTTTCTGTATGATTTTTCAGTTATTTTGAAAACTAATAATAGGTTATAAATAAGTAAACGCTATTTTGCAGTTTTAACATTACTGCACCGTGAACTTTTTTTCTACAAATACCATATTTGAGTTACATTTTTAATCTTAATTTTATTTAAATGCTAAGTTAGAAATTAAAATACAAACAGAATTATCAAAATACTCAAATACTTAATAACTGGTTTTAAAAATAGATGTCTACTTTAATCTTTGATTAAAATGAGACATTATTCCATCAAAAAATCCTGTTTGATTTAATATTTTTATAGCTGTAGAAAAATTACCTACTGACGATCTTTGCAAAATATGTATGGATGCACCAATAGAATGCGTTATTTTGGAATGTGGTCATCTAGCAACTTGTACAAATTGTGGTAAAGTTTTAAACGAATGTCCCATTTGTCGACAATATATAGTTAGGGTAGTCCGTTTCTTCAGAGCATAAATAGTCAATACATAAAAAGATTCAAATATAAAAAGGTTTATATTTTAAACTTGCAAAACTTTCAATTAAAATCTTGTATAAAAAGTAACTTAATAATATAATTTTTGCGTAACCACTTAAATGTAAATATGTACTATATATTTGAATTATAAAAAATATTTGGCGAAAATCTCAAAATATTTAATCCTCTAATGCTCTAATAAATCTTAATCCCATAATAAGTTTTGTCTTCAAAGCATTACAAACCTATAATTTGGAATCTTGTTACTATTTCAATTATCTACAATATTAGAAATCAGATATTAAATGCTCGTAGTTTTCATTGGTTATACATGTTTATATTAATAAATTAGTTATAGCCATAAGTTGAAATTATCTAGAGCGGCAGGGAACTAATTCTGCTCTAGTATAATCTAGAGATTATACTAATTCTGCCTTGAAGTGCTTACGTGCATTAGAGAATTAAATAATAACAAAAATTATAAATACGTATGTACGTATGACGTCAAAATATAAATTATATAATTACATAATGCATAATATGTATATAAAATTTATTTATTTCCATAAACCAAATTCAGTCAAATTCATGGAAGTAACAAAATTCGTTTCTAAGTTTTCTTTACTGTATTTTAAATTTTCAACTTGCAAATTTTGTTTCGTTAATTTAAATTCTTTAATTTTATTTGGACAATATTTTAAATATTAAATTCAAACATAAGAATTTATAAGAAAATAATTAAAACTAAATATATGGTTTAGTATACTTATATCGCGTGCTTAGGGAGGTTTCTTTATCAATCTAGCTTATGTTCTTTGTTTAGTACATTATTATAAATATTTGATCTCACAAAGTATGTAAATAAAGTGTACGAATCAACTCTACGGCTTATTTAAAATGACAACCGAGAGGGGTTAGAATTGCTTTAACATATAAGACTGTGCTCTACTATAGGTTGCCAAGATCAGGAGAAAGGAATTGAAAACAGTGCTAATACTCCTTTTTTTGCTATTTTTATTTTTTTTTATTATTTACAAAATATATTTGAATTAAATCAACTAATTATATGTTTAAATTAATTAAGAATAGTTTTTTATGCCTATATGTATACAATTACATGCATAACAAATAATGTACTTTATATTTTTGAGGAATTTCTTAAAGCAAAATTTATAAAGCTTTAACGTTTTTGCATTTCGTCTGCAATATTTTGTTTAATATTAAATTTTTACTAATTAGGCAAAGATGAAATCTTTTAAATTATTTTTAACAGGATCAAAATTTTAATACATGTTGTTACTTTCAGTTAAGAACTGTGTCTCTATTATGTAATATTAAAAATAGATCTAATAATTGTTAATTGGTTTAGCATAAGTGAATTATTTTTTTTTTCTAATAATAAAATACGAATACAGATATATGCGTATATATACATACTACATTATTTCGGTCATTTGGACATTGTTAACAATGTGATAAAATAATATAATTTTGTTTTCCTAATGCTTTATTAATCAATTAAAAAGAAAGTAATATATAAACAAATAGGTAGCGTGGTTAATGTTTCAAACTATATTGTATTCTATTAATAAAATATAAATTAACAAAAATGTGTATTTTTAAAAGAGACGATTTCTGTAATATAGAAATAAAAATTTGAAAACCTATTGCCAAACTTGTTTAAATTTTATTATATATATGTATTATGATTAGAATTATATGTATTATGATTTTAAAAAAAAAAAGAAAGAAATGCACAAATTATTTTCATATATTATACACATGATAGGTTAAAATTAAACTTCAAGTGAAGAACGCCTACAACTATCGAATATCTATGCACATAACTACCCAAATAATAAAACAAAACTTACTAAGTACCACTATACTTTTTGTACTCTGCCTAATCTATTTATAGATATCTCATTTTAATTAATCGTAAGCGAAACAAAAAGAATTTTTTTTTAAATCATTATACATAATATTTTGTACAATTTCTACAAATCAATCAACTTTTAGCATTCAATCGGTTCCACAAACCAATAAATCTACTTCATTTTCAATAAAAAACACTCTTACTGTATGAAGAATTATGTATAATTAATTATAAAACCAAAAATAAATTAACTCAATGACTTCGTATAAATTTACTATTTACCTTTAAAGTCATTGAACAAACAAAAAAAAAAGCTCACAACTTCGAAAACGTGTTATCTCTGACGAGATAACTACTTTCCATATCTTTCCAAAATTTAATCCTATCGCCCCAAAAATATTTTTGGTTTTCCAAACGATCATTTATTTCCAAAAAATTTAGTTCACCATTTTCATTGTTTTTTTCTCCAACTGGATCCCACTTAAAATCTATTACATCACTCATTGAAGGGGTTGGGTTTCCATATTTAGCGAAATTCATCCACATGCGACACATAGTTTGTACAATTCTATCTTCTCTAGTTTCTGGTTTCAAATCGTAATTCATAAATAAAGTTTGCTTAAAAATATAAAACAATTCATCAGCGTGGGCTGCTCCATCTAAGTGTTTATAACCTAGCAAATTTTTATATAAATTTAGTTCACCGACAAAAGAAAACTTATAAGCGTATAAATTACTGCTTGGTTGATACTTGATATGCTCTTGAATTGTATTATAAAATTCATAAATAAAATGAATATCACTCAAATAATTTATAAACGGGTTCAAATTATCCATTTTTACTTCAGAATCTTTCATATAAAATGTTTTAATCTCATTTATAATTTTTGAGAATCGACTATCTGATTCTGAGATACCAAATTTATATGGAACCCATCGTGCGTAATCTGATCCATTAAATTTTTCCAGACGTGGGAATTCATTTTCTAAAATCACCATACCTTCACTTGAAGTACACCCAAATATAATAGATAAATTTTGTAAATTTTGATCCTTAATGCTATTACTAAAAGGACAAATAATCATAGCATCTGCGGAGTAAGGTTCAAGGGACGGTCTGAAAGGCATCATCACATCCCGCTTTTTCTCCCTCTGTGACAATACATTATACATGTTTTGATGCATTTTTTTAATATCACTGTAACTAGTTAAAAATTCACTAATTTCTGTATCAGTAGCCGATTTCTTTAAACCAAGAAGCTCGGATAATTTTCTGGCTTTATATGAAGGGTCTTCTTGTAAAGCCCAATGCATTTTTGCGGTTCCTGATTGAATAATAGCTTTCCTAAAATATTTTCTCGACGTTTCTGTAAGACAATGATAATGAACACAAACAGCCCCCGCACTTTCTCCAAACAGCGTAATGTTGTTAGGATCGCCATTAAAATTTTTTATATTTTCATGTATCCATTTTAATGCCATTTGCTAAAAATTATTTTCTTTTTAAAGTAATTTTATAAATAAAGTTACAGCAAAATGCTTGCAAGTAAATGCAAGTGCACACACTACATATTACTACTCATTCATACCTGATCTTTGAGTCCTGCATTTCCAGAAATACCCCCTTCGGGGAAACTTAAAAAACCAAAAATACCTAAACGGTAATTGATTGTTACCAACACTATATTTTCTTTTATAATGTAGTCAGGTCCGTACCTAATTTGATAAATTAACAAAATTAATCAAAAAAGCTAATATAAATTTTTTTAAAGCAGAAATATTGACACTTACAAATCGCTATTACCTGAACCACTTGAAAATCCGCCGCCGTGAATCCAAAACATAACTGGGTAAAATGTTTTAATGTTTGAATTGTTTTCCAAACTCGGGGTATATATGTTAAGATATAAACAGTCCTCACTTCCTTCAAACTCTTTAGTAAACATATTTGTTTGAAATGAAGGGCTGCGTTCTTTTGTGCAATCAATTGGGTTATCATTAAATTTTTCTAAACTTTGCGGAGGCTTATAGAAATGTATACAAAAGAATAATATTAAACAAATTAATTTCAAATTTTATAATAAATCATAATTACACGAAGTATTTTCGAAGATATTTGGAAAAGTTATCGAAATATTAATAGTAATATCGCAAACTGAAATTAGATGACCATGATTTTAACTATAAAATAACGGCATTGTAATTTTATATCAAACAACTTAGAGTCCTTCGTAATTTAAAAACATAATATGTACATATATGTATGTAAATAGTTATAGACAAAAAGTAAATACATACATAAGTACATATTATTACAACTGTTGCTAGTAACTACAGAAGGAAATGAGTATATTAATATCACTTAGAGGCTAAAATTCTTAAAAATTTTTAATGCTTCAAACGTTAAAAACCCAAAGAAAAAATAGCAATTGATTCTTTGAACCTAGAAAGATAATGTATACCAAAAATTAAGACAGAGAAGGAACAGCAGCTAAGGCAAAAATGTAAACGATCCAGATAAAAAAAAAACGTTAAAGCAATGATCTCACAGACCGATAGAAAACGATATCGAACTCCGCAAGCCGAGAGTAAGCACCATGAGATTAACTGTTACATTATACAAAAGATATGTACTATCGGTTCATGAATATTCTCTTGAGTATACCTAAATAAGAAGTCATCACTATGACGAAGAAAAATACAGGGCCTTTCTTTTAAAAAAGACCGAAACAATTTTGAAAAGCAAAAACTTAAGGAAAATTAAAGAGAGAGACAGATTAACTTCAATGCGAAATGTGCTATGTGCATATGAATTTTATTCATATAGCAAGCATATAGGATACAAGTGCAGATTTAAAAATTATTTTATGTCAATAAGCTTGACTTATTTTTAAACGATTTGCTACCCTTTTTATAAACATATGCGTAGAAATATAATATGAAATATCCTGTAATAAAATGTAATAAATACTACATATCTCTAATTTATTTAAGTAAGCGATTTGAGAAAACATTTTCCATTTTACAAGTATGTGTATATATTTTTCGGAATTTTAAACAAGCCTTTTAATTGCTATTATCGTTCTTACTTTGAATCTTAAATTTCCCACTGGCGGTTTTGCATAAGGGATTCCTTTAAAAGAATAATAAGTAAAATTATTATCCAATTGGTTTTTAACTCCCACCAACGCTCCTTGCTTAACCGTCACTTCAATACGTACTTCTTCATGCGACATTATTAATAGTTAAATTTTGCACGACAGCTGAAAAATAAGAAAGATTACAATATGTACTTTATGTATAAATTTACAAATGCATATGATATGTACAAAAATTACAAAGTGATCTGTAAGCACATGTTTCTAAAAACAGTTTTTTTTCAACTCAAATTTGAATTGTTTTTATATTTTTTATTGACAGGCGTATAACAAATTTTTCTAAAGTGTCTTAAAAATGTGCTCACGTCCACATGTCATTTATTATTTTACTGAAACCATTAATATAAAAAAATGTTAATTTTGTATTTTTTAATGCCGCATCTCGCTATTTTTTTTTTAAATAGAAATTATAGAAATTATGATTAATGATATTTAAATAAAGTTGTGTCAAACCAATGGTTTGTATTGTAGCACTTTTCCCTTCAACAAAAAAAAAATACTGTTTTTTTAAAAACAATCTACGTATGCCTACTACACTATTAAAATTATTTTCTTTCATATACGAAACTATTTCTAGGATTGCATATATTTAGAATGAATGATTTATGCAGTCTTTGAAATAAAGCAAAAATTTATTTAAAGAGGGGTTAACATAATGCTCGAGTTTAAGGGTTAATTGCGTAAGTTAAGGAAAATAATTATATTTTTTAATGTTATGGAATTTACCGTTAGCTTTTTGCCTTTATAGAAATTTAGAAAAACTTGTGGTTCCAGAAATATAAGGCGTCCAAAAATTCAAATTTTATAAATTTCAAGAAGAAAAAAATTTTGTTCTAACGAAATGAACAATTTATTAGTGCCTAAAAGCTACTAAAATTTCAGACGCCCAAAACCTGGGGTTTATAAGAAAACCTACATCAAAAATTTGAAAAAAAAACGGAATATAACGGTAAATTTTAACTGCCATTTTGTTTTTTTTAAATTCAAGTTCAGTATCCCGTGATAGGAGAAGCCACCCACTGCTTTTCTGCATTTGCAAAATTTGCAAAATGAATATGGTTCTACTACAGTAAATATTTGAAAAATGGCATTTTAAGGGTTTTGAGGGTATAATTTTTAGTGGGGGGACATAGGTAAAAATTATGTTCTACGAAAATTAATTTTTAGTAAACATCTATGTACATAAAAAATTTCTATCCTCAAGGGTGTAGCAGTTTTGTTAACAGACACACGGACAAACGGACGGACAGAGTGAAACTAATAAACACTTTCTTTCAAAATTTTTTTTTGAAAAGTGCTAAAAATGACAGTAATGTAAAATTAATAAATTACAAATGAAAATTTTTAATTATAAGTTTAACCAAGTTTATTATTTATCGACTACTGATATGTCAGAATCGATTTGGCCAAAGCGGCTACTGAATTGTGATTGGTATCAATCTGTAATGAATTGGTAAATAATTTGCTTTCTATCTGATCAACATAGACATCTTGATCATGCATCCCGATCTCAATCTACATTTTTTATTTATAATGCATATTTTGAATTATCTTTTTAGGAATATTTTCATGCATGTACTTTAATTTATTTCATATTGTATATTTTTGACAAATTTCTAAATTTGTTTTTCTCAACCAAGATTTTCCAAAAAAGTGATTTTTTAAAATAATGAAAATAAAAATATTTATTACGTACGGCACATTTGAAAGTTTTGATGATGTTAAAATGAAAAATATGTCAAAGTCTCTTTATTCTGTGTTAATGGAAACGACATATTTTCAAATATTACACAATCGAAGCAATTTTGTTGCAATTTAAAAAATTTACAACAGGATACCAAATAGGACTTCGATTGCAAATTTTTACAATGCACGACATTGCGTTATTCAATTTTTTAATAATAAATTCTAAACAAGTTTAAAAAGACAAGAGTCAAATAGATAAATTTTTTCTCTTTGGTTTTTGCTTTCTTAAAAATAAGTTGATTTTGTGTCTATCAAATATTCAACCTGATATTAAACAAATAACGGCAAATTGTCAAAGTCATATGTGTTTTTCATAAAAAATAAAATAATATAAAATGATTTTGTGACAGCAATAAACAGAAGTGATAAAAATGTATGACATATCATTTAATATGGTAATTTTACGTACTTCTTTATATTATTATATAATTAAATAAATTAATAAAAACATTGACGTTCTTTAAGTAATCATAGTACTTCACATGAATCGTGCTTATAATTTGAAAAATAATTTTACATTAAGTCGCACACGTGTAGCAAGCTGGAATGAGGTATGTCTTAAAACACTGCATTTTTTTTTGTTACGGCAACTCTGTAAGAATTGACTTAGCCTAGTTTTGGTTGTGTAGACAGATTACATGTTCAATCCAAAGTAGGTTTTAATTTTAATTTTTTTATTTTCAATGACTACGGTTTTAATTTATATAAAAACTGTGATTTAATTTAGTCTGTCTACGGCACTTAATGAAGATTGATTTCTTTAATATTTTCTTTCCAAAGCTTTTACAAACATTAAAAACCGATAAAAATAAACTCACTGAAAAATGTCGTTTTTAAAAACAGAAGACCTTTTATTTGAAACAAAAGAATTATTTGTACCCAAATTAGAGGAAATTCAGGAAGGTGAGATTATTAAATAATATAATTTTAAAATATAATTTATGAATTTAATATTTACAATTTAAATCGTTTTTTTATAATATTCTTACATAAATATTGGAGATAAGCCACTACTGTATATATATATATGTATGTATGTTTATTTATATGTACATATATATTAAGTGTAGATTTTATTTACAAACAAAAATCTGATAACAGTACGATATGTATTTATGTGCTAAGAGCTACGAAAGTAATTAAGTACTGAGTAGCTAGATTGAAATGTGATTTGGCAGGTTTATTTTAGTATTTTAGTTTCTTTTGAATAAAAAGTGGTAAAGCTTATCGTCACGTTGTAGTTGAATTATTTTTTTATATTACGGTTGATTATTATTATTGTTTTTACTGTTCATTATATGCAATGTCATTCAGTGCGAGATCTTAAGAATAGGTAAAATATGAAAAAAATTACATTGACACAGCTACATATGCACTTGTAATAATACGCCAACTATTTTTGCACACACAATTTTTGTTAAATTAAAGAATGCAGAAATTTAATTAAAGTTTATATTTATGTATACACACATACACACGTACATATTTACATGTATATTATATATTTGATTTTAAATAAGATTATAAAAATTAAATGAATTACTATTTGAAGCCGATATTTCTTATATACATTTCTGTATAAGTTTGTATATACATACATAGGTACATATTATGTAACTATAAATAGTATTTTAAATTATTAAACCATGCGCTTGGTGAAGGATTTGGTATGGAGTTTGTAACTACTTGTAACTAGGAGTCATCTGCGGTATGGTAAAAATTATGCGTTGACTAAACATGTCCGTCCGATCGCACTGTATCTCAAAAACGAATAATGCAATCGACACCAAACTTTCACAAGTTGTTTCTTTTAAAAAGTCTATTTTAAATATTTCAAAAATTAATAAAGGTAAGAAGTATTGTATACATGTGCCCAATTACATTCTACATATGCTCTAAAAATTTTAATTAAATAGCGGCACTGGTCCGGCCTGCTGTCATACAACTCCAAAAGCAAATTTTTTATATTCTGAAAAATAATAAAGTCAGATTCATGAAACTTGTCCAATTATAGTTCAGATATATTTCTGAAGTTTTAGTGGAATTGCTTGACAGGTTCGGGTACCTGCCATACAACTCCAAAAGTTGATTTTAAATATTTAGAAAAAAAATATAGTCAGATTTATGAAACATGGTAGCCGTGTGTCCAATTATAGGTCAAACATATTCTTGAAGTTTTGATTGAATTTCTTGTCAGGTTGGGGTAGCTGCCATAGAAGTCCAAAAGCTAATTTTTTATATTTGAAAAAATAATAAAGTCAGATTCATTAAATTTGGCAGTCGTGTGTGCAATTATAGGTCAGATATATCCGTGAAGTTTCTATAGAATGATTTCACATATTCGAGTAATTGCTATACAACAATGAAAGGTTTGTACCGACTGAAACGTTTTTACTTGTTTTTAGCACTTTTCCAAAAAAATTTTGAAAAAAAGTGCTTATTAGTTTCACTCTGTCCGTCCGTCCGTCTGTCCGTGTGTCTGTATACAAAACTTCTACACCCTTGAAGATAGAAAGCTGAAATTTTGTATGTACATAGATCTTTACTAGAAACTTATTTCCGTAGAACAAAATTTTTACCTATCTCCCCCCCTCTAGAAGTTATACCCCCCCAAAACCCTAAAAATGGCCTTTTTTAACTATTTGTTGCAATGAAACCATAAGCATTTTTGAAATTTTGCAAACGCATAAAGGCAGTGGCTTGCTTCCCCTAGCGCGGTATACTATAGTTAAACTTTAGAAAAACAAAATGGCCAAATTTACCGTTTGCTAAAGTCTTTTTTCCAAATTTTTGATTTCGTTTTTCTTCTAGACCCCAGCCTGTAGAAGCTTGAAATTTTAGGGGCTTATAGACATTAACAAATAGTTCAATTCTTCAGAAGAAAATGTTTTTCCATCTCCACCCCCTCTCAAGTTATCGCCTCTTGAAATTTGTAAAATTTGAATTTTTGACACCCTATATTTCCGAAACCGCAAGCTTTTTCAAATTTCTATAAAAGCAAAAAGTTAACGGTAAATTCCATGACATTAAAAAATATAATTATTTTTCTTAACTCACAAAATTAACCCTTAAAATCGAGCATTATGTTAACCCCTTTTTATATTAATTTTTGCTTTATTTCAAACACTGCATATATGCGTCATCCTAAATATATGCAATCTTAGAAATAGTTTTGTATATGAATGAAAATAATTTTAATAGTGTGATAGGTATACATAGACTGTATTTAAAAGCAAAATTTTCACTTGTTGAAGGGAAAAGTGCGAATTCCAATTGAGAACAGGTCAGGTTATATTAAATTATGAAAGGTATGGTACTTGGACAAAATCTAAGAACAAATTTTTTTTAGAATTAGACATATTTAAAATAGGCACATGTACTTAGTTAGGCAGATACGACTTGCTTTTTTTGTATAAGTACCAAAATCGTTCAACTTGTAGTTTATGATATTTTTTAATGTTCGGTTAGATTTATTGATATGACAAAAAAAATAACATTATTTGTAGAAAATTTCGGTAAAGTTTATTTTGAAACTTATATTTCATAAAGAATGCCTATTTACGAACTTACTTGCTTTCGAATATTAGTCCTAACTTCCTGTCCTAACCTTTTTTAAATTTAAAATAAATTTTCTACTTGGCCCATAATGTGCCTTAATTAATTTAACGATATTCTAATTACATATTTATGTACATGCACCAGAGTTATACACCAAATCATCTTTTATGTATACACCTATGTTCATTTAGAAAAGACTATTCAAGAAATCAGAATTATTATAGCAATATTATACTAATATTACTAACATTACTTGCATTACATATGTATACTGTGTACTTATAGAAATATATAAAATTTGTTTGTAGTATTGCAAGAAGCTTTGAGGTCAAATTTTGATCAAGTTACAGTTGAGGTTGTTGACTGTCCAAATTTGAAAAATGATCCATATTATTTAGCTGATTCAGGTTTGTTATCTAAAGCAATAAAAATTTCCTTCCCGTTTGAAACTTTTACTATTTTTTGGTAAAGGTCTTTGTGGATCACCTACATTAGTTGAAGTAGGTGGACCACCTTATTTGTTGCCACTTGTGGATACGTCAAAGATTTATGATATTACAGAAATTGCTAAAAGATCTATAGGGAAAGAAAGTACAAATATATTAATATGTGGTGCTGGAGCGGGACCTCATATGGTAAATTTTTATAAAATTTTATAAATAAAATATTTACGTTACATAAGTATATAGTAACTTTTTTATAAACTCATTAATACAGATACATGATCAAAATTGTGAAGGAATATACAATATGAAAATTGAAAACAATGGTTCTATAAAAAATTGCAGTTATCTTGCCCGTGTTGTTGGAGTAGAAGAAAAATGCGCTTTAGAAAAACTTCCAGATACTGAAAAAAGATTTGCTCTTTTAGCAAATTTATTTGCGTGTGAAGGCAAACCTGGTAAAGTTTTACGGGTTCATTGCAAGAAACGAATTGGTCAATTAAATTTTATTACAAGCATACGTATTGCGCTACAAAACTTCTACAAAGAAAAATGTGTAGGTAAGTTGGTACCATCTTAAAAAATCGTTTGTTTGAAAACGATTTTCAAAAATAAACGTAAACGGTAAACAAAACGTCGTAAGAGCGTCATATTTATCAATGCATTTAAATGTACTTGGAGTTATAATGTATATAATTAGGTTGAATTCGCGCACTATTAACTTTTTAACGGTCATCGCAAACTCAAATATATTTCTAATTGTTGGACTGTAAAATGTATCGATTTAATTCAGATTCTTCAGAAAATCTGAAAATGATTTTTTTTTTGTTGAAATTTTGATAAATTAATTACTGAAGATTTGTAAATGCTAGTTTTTTTATATTTAAATTTACACTATTTTTGATTTTTACATTTCATATACATTTTACAGACATATTATGTACATATAACACAATATATTGATTACGAATACTCAATTTTTTATTATATTTGAAAATAATATAATAAAATCTCATTAAATATTTGAAATTTCTTTTCAAAATAAATAAATATAGGTCTTGGAGGATTATTTTTAATAAAAAGTGGTATGGTTTATCAGCATGTAATGCGTCACTTTTCAACTACGCCTATTAATACTGAAGATCAATTAAATAATTGGCTAAAATTTTATGAAATGCCAGCTGTGCTTAATGCTGTTGGAACCTTGATTACAAATGAAAACGTAAGGGTAACATAAAATTAAAAAATTATAGGTTTGTTAATTGGAAACAAATAACTATCGCCATGAAAAAGATTAGCTCTCGTACTGCTAGAAATTGAAAATAATAAATAAAGTTATAAAAGCAATTCAATGCATAATTTTTAATAATTTCAATATTAATGTTTTTTTATTGATGGATATATATGAAATAAAAATAATATAAATTTAAGATTTTCGAATTTACTTTAAGGATTTAGACTTGCGACTTCAACATTTTCATAGTTTTTCTAACACAAATTGGGGTGGTCATTATCATTATGATACAACTCCAGAAAACGTTGAGTAAGAACACGATTTTTTATGCTCCTTTAACAAAAGGAACCAAATTATCAATCCTCAGGTGGCAAAATAAAAGATTCTTTTTTTTTTTAGATACGAGGGTTTTTTTAATGTTGGAGAACAAATTGTTCGTGTTGACAGACCAAGGACTACACACAAGTTCGGAAGAGATTAAATTGCTTATACGTTTTTTAGAATAAACAACTATATTCTTAATACCATTTAGAAAGAGCGGTAGATATGTTTATTTAAATAGTAGGTATGTTTATTTAAATATAAAGATCTAAGTAGAGGCATACAATCAAGTGCAATTAGATTTTTTTAAATGAATTGTAAATGATTTTTGAAGTAAATAAAACTGATTTTAAAATAAAAATAAAAATTTCTAATTTTCCAAAATTTGATTTATCTATTTACATACACATATGAAAATGTGTACGTATGTGAAAGAACTATATATTATGATTTACATAAGTCTTTATAACATATTTTTCGACATTTTGTCAAACTTTGTCTACAACAGCATATAAAACACGTATTAAAAATTTTTTGCCTTGAAGAAAACGGTGTCCAAACAACAGCGTACTTAAATCTGCTAAAATGCAACAATTGGCTATATTTGAAAATTTTGTTGAATTATGAATACATTTTTTTTTCTCAAACATTAAATAAATATTACAAAACTGTATCAAATACCACAAAATTGCTTTATCTTTATCGAATTTCCAAATTTTTTAGAAGAAAATAAATATTAATAGATAGAGAAATACTGTATTAAGTTTGCGCCACCCTTCTTGTATTCAAATCTAGAACTTTTAGACAAGAACATACCAGAAACATATTAACGTAAGTTAGGTGTAATAGAGAATGTATTGGCTGCACATATTTTTCAAAATTTGTTCGTTTTCATGACGAATCGTCTTCATCTTCGTAGCGTGTGCAGAACGTATATTTTCTGACCTTAACTTTTACAATTAAAATGCAGTTATATGTGATTTCTCAAAGAATTAACTATAAATACCAAAACTTACACTATTTTGAAAGCAAATTAATATTAACTTTGAGTTAATTTGTACAATATAAGACGACTTAGTATATTAATTCTATTTTACCAGACCGGGTACATTTTGATTTTACTGAGAGGGAACACTGCTAGACATAGAAATCAAAAAATTATATTTATGAAATGCAAATGCACATTTACATGTTAGACACGATTTGTATGTACATACTTACATAATATAATATATTTTGGTTTATTTTGCAATTAATGGCGATTAAAGTTTTTAAAATGTGAAGACTTTCATTTTAATTTTGTGTATCAAATAGATAAGAGAAAATTAGAAAGGGGTTGGTGGAAGCCTCTTTAGCTCAGTGGTAGAGCACAGGTCTTGTAAACCTGGGGTCGTGAGTTCAATCCTCACAGGAGGCAAAATTACATTTTTTTTTTCGTAATTTTTAGTTAATCTTTTTACTTTAATGTGTAGTAACTTCATTATGTCATTAGCAAATAAAATTTATTAAAAATATAAAATTTTTATTAGTTTTTTTTTTTACTAAAAAAATTAATTCGTTTTGCCTCCTGTGAGGATTGAACTCACGACCCCAGGTTTACAAGACCTGTGCTCTACCACTGAGCTAAAGAGGCTACACTCAATTTTTGCCAAAGTCCAATTATATTCGCCGACTATCTAATTCATTAAATTTGCAAAATACAATATTTCCAATGTCCTCAAAAAATTTGAACCTCATAAAATGAGGTTCGATTTAATATGACGAAGGAAGGCACCCCACTTTACTTACCTATAGAAACTTAGAAAATGCAATCTATACTTAAAATAGCTTTGATCTGTGAATATATAACCCGTTGACCGATTTTTTGTTTTCGAGACACAAGAATTAATTTCAGCATTCATATGACCTACTATTTTCTAATCATTAACCTATTGAATCGTTGTCCCCTTAAATTTGTCATTAATACATTAATTTCTGTTTTAGATTTCGTCATTTACTTGTTTTAATCCTCAATGTGAAATATGTTATTTCAATTTGGTCATGAAGCATAGCGGCAAAGAGAAATTAATGCTTCAATCATGTTTTACAAGTGTATTATGCTCAGACATATAAATGCCAAAATAATTTCATCATATCTTTACATTTAAAATTCATCAGAAAATTTTAATGGAATTATTTAAATTAAAATTATACAATTTTATTAATCTTCTTTCTGCTTTTATTGAAACGCTTTGCTAAGGAGTTTTTAATAGCTCCAAAAAAGTATAAATGAATTGCTAAACTTGTTCATGATTAATGTACATAATAACATAATAAAATGATTTCTATGATTCAGTTTTTCATTGTTCTACATAATCATGCTAAATCTCCCTGTACCATTTTTTTTAACTTTAAATTTATTTAAAATAATGCAGAGCTAATGTAATAAACATCCAACTACATATGCATTTGAATATTCATACATATATTTGCAAAAAATTATTACTAGGTAATACAGATGTCATTGCATTAAATTTATTGTTTGCATTTTATAATATGAGTTTCAAATTGTAGAACACTAAATCTATTATATTTTTAATCTTACATATTTATTGATTATTTTGTGAATAGTATTTTATAGATACATATTCTTTTTATTTAACGAATAGTTCATGAATAATTTTTATTTATTTTAACATTTACTTTTTTAATATATTTTATATTTTCTCTTTGAGATTCTAGAGAATGTTTATACAAATTTCATTTATATTATATATTATATGATCTTGATAAACTTTAAAATAATGGAATAGATACAAGTATATTATTTTATAACATCAATTTTAAGTTAGATAATCAAATTAGAGTTTCATGAATTAATTTTTACAATTAACTTTAAAAGTTCAATACTTTATATAATTATGTTTAACTATTTATAATTCAATTAAAAATTGAATATTGGGCTAATTTTATACGCCAAGACGTATTTTATTCAAATAGTAGAGCATTATAATTTACATAAAAGGCTGTTTTTGTAAAGGATTTTTTTTTAAGATTTTTTAACAATGCTAAATTTTAGAAAAAAAACTGAAACAACATAATATTCAAATTTTTTGTGCCAACATACAAGTGTAAGCACTCCATCATAATTATTAAAAACAAAAAAAGAATTATTGTTCCGCTTATTTGTATGAAAATTTTTTTGAAGAAAAAATTCCAAGTTTTATAATGCACACACTTGCACATATAATATTGTTCTAGCATCGTGTCTCATATAAACCGCTACGTCCAATATAGCGCACCCATTTAATAACGTCATGATCAGAATAATTGAGCTTTGGTTCAAAGACTTTCAAATATCGTACCTTAAATTAAAAAATGAATTAGTTTTAAAAACTTTGAATAAATTATAAAAAGTGTTTTGAATCGACTGAGTTCGTTTTTAAAATAATTTTCTTTATCTTGAACAATAGTCACAAAAATACTTTAATTTAAATTAATATATTAAAAGCAAATCAATTTAACGAAAAAACAATTACATATTATGAAAGCACAATCGTTCTGTTCTCAAAGGAAAATAAAAAATTATTTTATTTCACAAAAATAACTGATAATGCTAAAATTTATTATTGTTTTTTTTTTGTAGAAAAATGATAATTATGCTGTGATAAGTATGTATCAAGAGTGAGCACGTAGTGTTTAATAACATACACATTTTTTTATATATGTTAGTAAGATTAAATAATGAGATTTCAAAAAAGTCAGTTTCAAAACTCTTAAATTTTGCTTCCTTTTATTATAGCTTTTACCTTAAATCCTGAGGGAGCAAATGGTACTTCGAAATTCATTGAAATTGGTGGTCTCGTCCATTTCTTTTTTGTGTCAGTTTCAAGTAATTCGATTTCCGCAGAAAGTTGTGTTTCCTTCATACCAGCCATCCTCTTTATTCTAAAATTATTTATTTCAGAAATATTACATCGGATATTCAATCATTTATTTTGCTTACTTCCAGACTATTGCATTTTCAGATGCTTTATATTTAGCTTTTCCCTTTAGACATATAAGCTGAACCCCAGAAGTATTCAAAGGAGTTGGTATTTTAACTTCAATTTTTTGACCTAATAAGGATGGTTTAAAGTTGGATTTAAGAACACATTTTACTTCCATTTTTGTACGTCCAACTTCACGTACTAGAGGTATTACGCGGAATGGTAAGGAAATGTCTTTTGTTGTACGATATCTCATCAATTCGAATTCCCCATCAGGTGGGATAAAGCTAATAGAATGTTCTGTTTCGAATTTTGATAACTTAACGCATTGATGAAATTGACAATCGTCAATAACGACTACTGGTTTTCCTGACCTGGATGTAGTATCTGCTTCTGCGGCCCCACCAGAAAGTCCCCTTCCCTTAGATTCCATTACAATTTTATCATTAATTCCAAATTTACATTCAGGCATACCTAAATTATGCAACGTAACATAACAAAATATTCATACTTTAATCATTTCTTACCTGACAAATATGACTTCATTACAATTTTTCCGGCCACATGTGCTGAGAGTACTTGTCCCTGAGGACTCATTAATAGGTTTACATATTCTAAAACATCAAGAAATAATTCATTTCGACGATATTTTATACCTTCTCTCCGCCAACCAATTTGTCCTGTAACCTAAAATTTTATTTGCAAGGAAGCACACATACGTAACCTTTTTATTCGTAATTAAAAAATAAGAATTAATTAACCTGAGAAGTTATTTGCATTTGCTCCTCCCTGGTGGCTGATTTTATACCTTGTTGAGTAATAAATGTTTTCAGTACACCAGTATCAGTGTTTTGAGGATATCCGAAATCCAGGATTTCTAAAAACAAATGCATTCAAAAAAATCAGTTCAAAAATAATTTTCCTGCAGCTTACCATCGAGTAATTCGTATATTAGTACGAAATTATTTTTGATGTTTTCTTCAGATATTTTGCCAAAATATGATTGCATTACGTCAATTATTTTAAGTAGAAACTCAAAAACCATTGCAGCATTGACATTTTGTTTTGTTACTGCAGCTAACCAAATATTCGCCCTCTGTAATAAAAGTACTTTGTAAGTCTTTTTCTTCTAAGATATTAACCTTACCTTTATATGAAAAAAACTAGTGCGAGCAATATTCGTTACTGGAGAGCGAACTTGCTGCCTTGCATGAATAACATTTACCCGAAACGCATCAACAGCATTTCGACCTATATCGTCTCTGTACACTCTGGAGATCAGAACCTCGCCTTTATGATTGTATACAAATAGTCCTCCAATCATTTTTACAATATATTTTGATTTTTAACCTTCAAACATTTATTCAAAATTAGCTCCTCCGAAATTGCTTATTTGAAATATACTTACTGATGATTAATCAATAGAAATACATAGAATTTATTAAATAAGTATATAAAGTTGAAAATTATTTAAATAATATTAATCCACTCCCAAAGATAACTTCCTGCATATTTAGATTAATCTAAATATGGAAGAAATTTTTTCTAATTTTTGCAAAAATTTCTTATAAAAATTGGGTGGAAATTATTCAATTGAAATAAGGTATATTCTATATTCGATGGGAAAGTAGGGTTGATATGAAATATCAAAAATAAATCGATTGGGGAAGAAATGACGTAGAAACATGAAAAATAATTGACTTTTTGATTTATATTTATAAATCAAAAAAAGTAGCAAAATTTAAAAAGACGCGCAGTTAAATCGATTTGACTAATTTGAAAAATGATTAATAGTCTATGTTTACACACTATTGTATTTATTATGTCGTACCTTAATTCTACCCTTAAAAAGTTTATGCAGAAATACGTTTTCAATTCTAAATCCGCTACGAATGTTATTTTATTCAGAATATGTAAATTAAAGTTCTGTGGCGTCCACTTGTGTTCTGTCCTTTACCTTCATTTCTTTTAAATTATTATTTTATCAGAAAAAATTGCTTCATTTTATTTTTATAAAAAAAACAATCTTTTAGTTTAATTTTACAAACAAAAATTTTATTAGTTATCACTTCTAATTATCAAAATAATAATGAACAAATTTTTGCAACGTGACTGTTCAACGAATTTTTATGTGAACTAAATTTTAAGGTAGTTCACACCGCAAATTGTTGTGTTGACGATTTCGCAATTTTTGAATTAAAATTTTTTGGTGAAAGGTGATAGGTTAACGTCTGAAATAATGTGCAACAATAACTTGTATAGGAAATGGTTTGAAAAATGATGCGTATGATTCTGCTAAACCGAAAATTTTTTCAAATATGTAGAAAATTTCTGAAGTTTATTGATCTAAAGTTAAATTCTTACGAACTTGTAAGTATCGAAAAGCTTGTAAATGTTAGAAATATTTGCTTTCACAACAAAAACTATTCTAATTTTTTATAATTATCCTATCCTTATTTTTTAATTTAAAAAATTTTGAAACGTCTAATACTGACATATCACCGACGCTCAGAATACAATCTACTGACTTTTTTGTGGGAATGAAAATATTTGCTCGGAAACATTTCTGAGATTTCAACCATCTACAAGTTCTGAGAAAACCATATAAAAGTTTTCTTTTGGTAAAAGTTCTCAAACATTGAATTTTTTTTGCCAAAACAAAATTTAGAATTTTGTGAAAAACATAATATGAACTTTATAAAAATATCAATTTTGTGAAAACTCAAGTATCTGCTGAAAAATCAATCTATTATTTTCCAGTTTTTCTTACTCTTATTTTTTAGTAAGAGAGTAAGATTAAAATTTCTTTCAATTTTAAAGAAAAAGGACTAATAAATGTGAAATTTGTTTTAAATCGAGACAAATCATGATAACGAGATAAACGTATAAACTTTTTTCACACTATTTATCACACTGCACCAAATCGCACACCAAATAGACAAACTAATGACATGTACAATGACCTATAATAAACAAAAGTTTGACGTAAAATTATTACCCTCGTAATTAGCTGATGTCAGTGGAACAACGCTCAATATGACCGACTGACATTCAAAAACCTGTTTAAAATAAGCAAAGTATATATTGGAGAACATTGAATATGGCTTATGGTTTTGTTACTCCCAATTCTAACTTTACTACTTTTGTAAAATCAATTAAGTGAAAAAAAAAATTTAAAAACAATTATTCGTTACACAGACCATAAAAGCCGTTTCAACAACATATTTTTATTAATTTGCAAACATACATTTTAAAAACTCATTAATGTGTTTATTTAATTTAAACACATTCCCTTATTAATATTAAAAGTTCATCTTTGTTTTTGAATTTTTATAAATTCAAAAGCAGCTTGACAACCAAATGTGTTCAGTTCCACTATGTTCCGCTTGTCAAATTTCCAATTACAACATCATAAATGAAAATTCAACGACATCGAATATTTGTTTTTGTTCTAAAAATAAAGAGGATGTCAAAAATTCAAATTTTCGTACAAAATACATCAGCTCGTCGCCGACGAACCAATGAATCCATATCCAATTTAAAGCGAAGTATATCCATAAAGAAGTAGTTCGGTTCTCCGTTTACATCACACTTATGCAATCACTCATCAATATTTTTCAATTATACAATAAATTATCTTTAAATTTTTTATTTTTATTTCAATCTTAATAAATTTAAAACATATTTCCTATGAATCGGTAATAATTATATTTCATAAAGTATTAATTAGTATGCATACACCTTTTTTTCCTTTATAAATTACTTTATTTCTATGTCACTACCAGTTACTGTTTATCTACTGTACCAGGTACATGCATATTCAAACTCATACCTTTTGCTTTCATACATTCGAATTTTTTAACTAACTTTAATAAAATGAAAAATAAATTTTGTTATTACTAAAATAGAAAAAACAAAATTTATACCAACTTAATTTTATTTTATTTCAGTTCAATGTTTTTGATACACTCGTTTGTTTACAATACTTTGTTTCTTTCTTGCCTACACAACTCTTATCAACGAAAACTAACGGAATCTATTTCTAAATAAAAATGGAATGTTTTAAGAATTTGGAAGCAAAATGCAAACGAAAACTATCGAGTCGAACTACTTATTAGTAGATATACTTTGTTGCAAACACTCCTAATTCTATCAGCTACAATATATCGAAATATTGTCAGTTTAATTTAGTAAGGAAAATTCAAACAATTTTTAATTTTACTATTGCAAAAATAAAGAAATTCAAAGATGGTCAAAAATAATTATTTTAAAAAAAGCCGTCACTGTAGCCTGTAATTTGAAACTTTGAAGAACTTAACGACAATTAATATTATTCACACTTTCTTGCCAATAAGTTGCCTATGTAAACACTCCATAAGCGTGAATGAAAAACAAAACGTGTTCTGTTTTCTGAATTAATACTATTGACAGTTGGGCAATATTATTAAAACTTCTAACCTTTGAAAAATTGTTTTTGATTTTTGATTGAAATTTGTAGTTTTAAATGAATAATTTCGAAAAGGGTATTGACAGTTTTAAAATTAGTAACAATGTCTTCAAAAATTTGAAAAGGATTACAAATCTGAATGAAGAAGAGCGCACTGATGGAGCGGTAACAATGTTAAGACACCTGTTTAATCAGGAAAGGGATGCAAACGAATACTGGTATACTTTAAAGAGATTGATAAGGGGATGTGGTTCATCTACGACAGAAAGTCGATCAATATTTTTTACTTGTCTGGTTGGATTTTTGAATTTTTCTTCAGATGAGTGCCTTAGCTATGATCAGATTTTGAAAATCGCAAAAACTGAATTATGTTCAAAACCGGCAATAGCAAGTAAAGAAGATAGCGACGCTGTTACGGGAATGATATTAATTTGCGGCGCTTTATTAAGATCTAAAAAACATGTTATACTAAGTGGCGACAATATACGCGATCTAACGATGGCGTTGTTTAGTTTTTCTAAATGTAAATCTTATCATGAAGCTCTAGCGTACATATTTTGTGTAGAGTTAGTCAAAGTTTTATCGGAAGAGCAATTTATTAAATATGGTTATCCTACGATAAAAAAAGAAATTGACCAATGTGAAAAATTTAACATTGGTCTTATGTTTTTAATGATTGAAATTGTTAAACAATATCCCAATTTAGATATTGTTTCTGAACTGAGGACGGCTATTGAAAAATTAGCAACCCAAAATAACTTTGATGACATAACCAGCAGTCTCTTAAATAATAGAATACAAAATTGCGAAATGCTGCCTATACTTGATGTTGTTTGTAATTTTTTAGCCAATTGTAACTTTCTAAAGCTTCTGTGGCAACAATCTATTGAGTCACATTTGAACAACTCAACAAAAAGCATCGAAAGTTGTATTTTGAAAATTGCCACCATTATTTTTGGAAAATCAACTAACGAATTATCCTATATGTTATCAGGCAAATTTCTTGAATTATTCTTGAATGGACTTAAATCAAAAAAGGAGGAGAAAGTTCAACAAATTTACAATAATTTTGCTGATGCATTATCCACTTATTGTAGTAAAAGCGAAACGACTAACATGGAGAAATTGAATATAATTAAAAAAATAATTTTGTATCCAGGCATGTTGAACGTAGAAAAATTCACTAGTCAAAGAATAATTCACCAAATTATTTCGAAATGTGATGAAAGTTCTTTCATTGATTTATATAATATATATAAACAAGTTTTCTTAAACAAATATTTAAACGATGAAATTGATAAAAGCGGTAACTGGTCCAATGTGGAAAGAATTCATGCAGGCAATATGATGCAGTATTTATTAAACCATAAAGTTATGCAATCTTCTTACAAATGGAGACAACAAGAAATGAGGTCAATTATGGTTTTGGGATTTTTCCATGCGGACGATACACAAAATATAATAGAAAGTTCAAAAAATAACGACATAATAAGTAAACAATTAGCTGACCAAATGAAAAAAATTTTTTTCTGCAGTTTACAAAATAAATTTTCATCTCTTGAGAATGAAAACAAATTATTGTACTATTTGGTTCAAACTTGCAATGAAGTTTTAAATAAAAAAAATTATGACAAGTTTTTCAGATTTAACGTTAAAGAAAACCTAATAAATATTTGGAACGAAATGTTTGGGGAAATTCAAAAATTAAAATCATCTAAATCAACGAAAAGAGATGGTAAATTAGATTATGTGTTTAATATTTTGTTAATGCATATGGGATTACAGCTTTTTAAAGAATCGGAAATGGCAGAAACGGCAATAGTTGATTTAAAAATATGTTTAAAGAAATCAAAGGAAAAAACACAGAAAAAGCAAAAAATAGAAGAAAACTTGTCAAATTATGAAGAACCCGACTGGATTGAAGTAGTTGTAGACCTAATTCTGCATCTCTTATCGCAAAACTCAAACTCTTTACGCAATATTATAAGAATTGTGTTTCCTCATTTGTGTGAATCTATAACCCTTTCGTCTATGAATCAAATTCTTGAAATGCTCATTATGAAAAACGAGCTAAATTCGCTAGCAAACCAAGACGATGATGATTCTTCAGCGATTGAAAAAGAAAACAATCCTTACGATGGCACATCAAGTGAAAATAGTGATAACGAAAATGCTGCTAATAGCAGTGAGGATAGTAGCGATAGTGAAAACAGTAATTTCGAAGAAAATTTTTCCGAAGAACCAACAGAAGCAGAAAAACTTAAAAGCGCAATATCCCAAGCATTAATTAAAAACAATTTAGACAATGACGCTGATTCAATTGATTTAGATGAAATGAGTGAAACAGAAGGTGCTAAGCTGGACGAAATACTAACTGAAGTATTCAAAATGAAAAAAAATAACATAAAAAGCCGACGTTCTAAAGATTATCGCACAGAATCTACAGCATTAATGCACTTTCGCATTCGCGTTCTAGATTTGATAGACATGTATATTCAAAACAAACCAGCTTTGTTGATTGTACTAGAAATTATAATTTCTTTGTTGAATACTTTTAAGCACTATACAAATGCGGAATTTGCACCCTTTTATCAAAAGGTTCAAAATATTTTACATAAAATCACGAGTTTAAAGCAATTTTCTACGGTTGAAGAAGTAGACAATCTTTTTAATTACTTTACTAAAATATTGCATACAAAATTTAAAGCTGTTGAAAAAGAGCAATCCGCTATTCACTGTAAATGTGTATTGTTTGTTATAAATCTAAACAAGATACTGAAAGAAGAAAATTTTGATAAAAAAGTTATATCGGAACTGCAAAGTTGTGTAGAAGACTTTTTAAAATCAAAAAATGCCAAACTTAATACTGATTTTCTTAAGTATTTATTTCAAGGAAATTGGTTTCGTGTATGTAAACTGGCAATTACCTTAATTGATATATCATTAGATCCCGTGGTGAAGTCGTACAAAAGAATTCAAATTTTAGATTTTTTAGAATTATTGTATAAAAATAATAAAATATGGAAGGTAAATAATGAATCAAAAGATAAATATTTTAAGAAAATTGAAACAAAATTTGAAGCTTATTTGGAATATTTCCTTGATAAAAACTTGTCTTCAAAAGAATTTAATAAATTAATAAATTGTATTTTGATTATCACTAACTGCCACGAAAAAAACCATTCAGAAATTGGATTCAACATAAATAATTTGTGTGAAAATGTACAAACTCTTAGGAAAACAATTAATTTAGAGTCTTCTCATAATTACATGAAATTTTGTTCAAATTACAACTTAAAACCCTTAACAAATAAAAGCGATTTGGAGTTGAATGTTCCAAATAATAAGCGAAAAGGATTGGAAAAGCAACAAGATGTAACAAAAATTAAAAAGGCAAAAGTTTAGATATTCAAATATAAAAAATAAGGTTTTTTGTAATTCTAAAGTTATTTTTAGGATTTTCTATGTAATAATGAAAGTACCTACAAAATAAAACTTTTAAAAACTAGTTCTTTTTTTTTAATATACATATGTATGTTTATGTACATATTTGAAAATTTTTGGAATCCATTAGTGTTGAAATCATGTACATATGTATGTACCTGGATACATATATTTGTATGTAGATAAAGAAAGGAATTGAAATTCAAATGTAGTTGCTTAACCCACAAAAGTTGTTTCTTAAGTTTGTAAGAAATTGTAGAAATACTTTTGGAATTTTGCTATTCGCATTAATCAGTTTCTGTTTATGCGTGTTGCAATTAAGCGTATTCAACTAGCAATAAATCCTTTTATATTTATATTATAATGTAATAATAATAATATAAACAAATCATTTATACCTGAAATTGGCTATGTCAAGAAAGCGCAAGATATCGCAAAAAAGATACGTACTACGTTTCAGAATACATCAAAAAAAATATTTTGCTATGTAAAAAGATTTGATACTTATATCTGACAGCTTTCCTTCTATGCTAGTATATTGTGTCAAAAATTAAAAATATGTACATACGTACATACATTTGTAATACATACATAATTTTATTATTTTATAAAGCTTTGTCGTGAATTATTTGATAATAATTAATTTTTTTACTTATAAATATTATGATTATTATGATAAAAAATTTTTAAACTTTGTATGTTTTATAGCTAGTTATGAGTAGATTCTTAAGAAATAGTTCTCTTATATGCTACATGCAATGTAGGAAAATGGTAAGTTTTGTAACTGACCTAGTGAACTTTGACCAGCCGGTATTTTCAGAGTAATACAATTCAAATAGATGTTAAGCAAGGAAGTGTAATAGGTGAAAAAAAACAATTACAAAATGGACATTCATTTTATTGTTTTAAGGGGATTCCATATGCTAAATCGCCAATCGGTGATTTGCGATTTAAGGTAATCTCATCTATTTTTTTATTTGTTTAAAGTTATTAGCTTCAATAATAAAATTAAAGGCACCACAACCACTTCTAAAATTTGACAAAGATGTTTTGGATTGCACGCATGAAAGAGATGTTTCATTTCATAAGGACCCTTTTACAAGTGATTTAGTTGGTTCGGAAGATTGTTTGTTTTTGAATGTCTACACTCCGAAATTAAAATCAGAAACGCCGCTTCCAGTTATGGTTTGGATTCATGGAGGGGCTTTTCTTATGGGTAGTGGCAACAGTGACTTGTAATTTTTAAAATACAAATTATGATTTTTTTTAATATAAAATTTTCCAAATATAGTTTTTATCCTCGATTTTTAATGGATGAAGGTGTTGTAGTTGTAACATTGAATTACAGACTTGGAATGTTTGGTTTTTTGTGTTATCCAAAATCTGGAATTTTGGGAAATGCTGGTTTAAAAGATCAAGTAAGTTTTCTATTTAATATCAATATTTATTTTTTTCAACATGCTCCTTGTAGGTAATGGCTTTGAAATGGGTTAAAGCAAATATTGAACAGTTTAATGGTGATCCAAATAATGTTACTCTCTTTGGACAAAGTGCAGGAGCAGCAGCAATTCATTTACATCTGCTCTCAGAAATATCAAAAAAATACTTTGATAAAGCTATAGTTCAAAGTGGAAGCGCAATAAACGAATGGGTTATTCAGAATAATCCTGAATACAAGGCGAAAAGATTAGCTGAACTTATGGGATTTAAAGGGCCGGATGATAAGCTGGTAGAGTTTTTAATAAAAACAAAACAACCTGTCGACATTTATAAACATTTACTAGGAGTACTTACTCCAGATGAACGCAGACGTGGTTTACCTATGCCTTTTAAACCAGTTGTAGAAATTCCTTCTAGTGAAGCTATCATTACGAAAAGGCCAATTGATTTATTAAAAAGAAACGATAGTATTGATAAACCAGTAATGATGGGCTATACGTCGGCAGAAGGTATTACAATGTTAGCTAATGCTATAAAAAAATTGGATACGATTGATTCTGATTTGGCTAGTTTAATTCCTAGAAGTGTTAATTTAGAACCAAATGATCCAAATTGCTTGACTTTAGCCACAGAAATGAGAAAATTTTATTTCAACAATCAGAAAATTGATTCAAAATCATTGGAGTCATTGAAAGATTTGCTAACGGATTATCATTTCACAATAGGACTCCAAGCTGTAGCTGAAATTCATTCACGGTATAACTGTAAGTCACCATTGTTCTTCTATAAATTTTCATATGTTGGGGGATTAAATATGTTTAAGAAGTGGTTTCAGCTAGAAAAATTAAAAGGTGCTTGTCATGGTGATGATTTATTTTATCTTTTCCAAATGGCAAATCTTGAGGATACTCTCAATCCAGGAGCAAATGACAAAAAAATTGTAAAAGTTATATGTAAGCTTTGGACAAATTTTGCAAAATATAGTAATCCGACTCCAAATGAAGATGACTCCTTAAAATTCAAATGGAAACCTGTTAAAAATATAAAAAACAACGAAAAGTTTACTTTGGATTATTTAAATATCGATAATGAAATACAAATGAAACAGGACCCTGATAAAGAAAGAATACAATTCTGGAGAGATATATATCAAACTTGGAATAAAGACTTTCTTCGACCTAAATTATAAATATAGTAATAATAATAAATTTATTTACATAATTTTATAATGTGCAAAATTTTGTAACCTGGAGTTGCGCCTGTTTTTACAACCTGTAACTTTTTAAAACAAGCATTTATTTATGTATGATTATGTGTTATGTATGTGTTGCAAATTTTTGTGTATTTTTAAGGCATCAAGCAAATAGAAACACAAATTCTGGATTTATTTTTTATTTTTGAAATGTTTAAAACAAATTTGATCGGTCTGATAGGTACATGGAAGTTTTTTAAAATTATAACAGGTATGCACTTAGAAAAACTATAAGTTTTATTATGCAAAGTACACCCCGTGTGGCATGGCATAACACTTTCTGAGAAAAATGAGGGGAAAATGATGTCGTCATCTTTTTCTCATAAATGTAAAAAAATGTACATAATATGTAGATGAGTTTACATAAAAGGTAAAGACTCTTGCGTCCATTGATGGCATATGTTTTATTTGTCTTGACAATAAACTAAATTTGTGGTCGTTTGCAAGGAGAAATTAAACGTTTTTCAAATATTGTGTTTACACGACTTTTGCGTCAATATCTGTCATAAGTTGTCTACCGAAATGCAAAATTTTAACGTCAAGTATACTCTGTACGGGGTCTGTCAAAAATGTTGACGTTGTGCATTTAATTTTTATATAGAAAAAAAATTCAATATAATTATTGGAAAAAAATGAATAATACTCTTGTTTATTATTATGTTATTTTTTCAGGTCAGAAAGGTAGCTTTTGTCTTTCGCTCGTTTTTCCTTCTGCATATTCAAAAAGATAATGTTGACATAAAATCTTAATTTTAGGACGTCTTAATAGGAGGACGTCTACCTCTCTTTGCTGGCAAACTTAATTTTGGTAGATTTTACTCCCTTTGCCGACAAACTTCGTTGAAAAGAAGAATGAGATGCATATCAACCGTTTGAGCTAAAATCGTCGAGTCAGTTGATATTTAAATTCTAATACTAAATTCATTGTGTGTTTATTTGTAATTTATTATTTAAAGATGATCTACCTATATTTAACACATCATACGTCTATTTAAAAAGCACACACTACAAACATATATATATATTACCTGCAACTAATATTTCTTTTTTGATTATTTAGAAATATATATGGTTCGAAATAACACGTTCATATTTTGCCTATAGGCTTAATTTGAAAAAAATGGTTATTGTAAAATAATTAGAAATATAAAAACCTCAGTTAAGGTTTTTCTCAAACCAGAGTTTAGAAACTCTGAAGTAACATAGAAAAATTGATACATACATAAGAAACTTTTGATTATTGACACGTAAAACACATTTTTGCATGAGGTTAAATTCTTTTTAGCCGCGTTTCTTTCTTGTCGACAGAAATAAAGCTGCAAAAAAAAATTGGAAGAAAATGGAAAAGGGATAAGTGTAATTCGATATTTTACTAGCAATGTTGAGTAATTTTATTAATTCCAGTGCAAAAGCAATCAATTGAAAGCAATTTCAATCGAGTTGATGAAAAATTAATTTTCTTAATTTTCTTCATCACTTTGATTTTACCAAAAACCAAAAAAAGTTCAATAACATCTTTCTTTCTCTAATTTACTATTTTTATTTATACTTTTTTTTCCTACCAGTTTTTAAAAAGAATTTTCTAACCATTTAACATCAAAAAAATTCGAGTCTCGCTTTTTCTGTCACGTTATATTTCGCGTCTAGCAGAATACCAAAAAAAAAGAAACGTGACCAAAAAATTTTACAGCCACAAATGTGACGCGTCTAGAAGAATAAGGCCGATTATTAAATGGAACTTTTTGCATCCATAGTTTAGAACTCGAAGCTTTTTAGCGAGTAGTAGAGAAACGGAGTACATGTTCTGAGTGCAAACGACATCCCTGCAGCTATCTTTCGTTTTTTAAATAATTTCTGTTGAACTGGTTGAAATAATGACACTTAGTTTAACCAAAATTGAAATGTATCTAAACAAAAGGAGCAGATAACAATTTTGTGGCGAGTTTCGAATAACAAAAATTGTGTTTGAACTTAGGAAGATATACTCACTAATCAGAAATGGATGAAACTCAAAAGCCTTGCAACGTATGTGGTAAAGAGGAATTCATTAATAATGATGGCTTTTTTTTTTGTTTGGAATGTGGTACACAAGCAGAAAATGTGCATGAAGTTGCTATTGACGATGAATATATCAATTTTACTCCACATTCAAATAGAAAAAAGGTTAAATCTAGAGAAAGATTGGAAAGTCAGATAAAGATGTTATTATGAAAAACAACGAAAAATTTTAAATTTAAATTTCAGATGAACTAACAAGTTGGGAGTTGCTGAATTACATTTTAGTTGGTTTGGTCGGGGAGCTAAATGTAATAGGAGCCAAAGACGAATTAAAACTAAAGACATTTCAATTATGGGCTGAATTTTTAAGAAAAAATGAAGTAGCCTTTTTTAAAACAAAAGTGCCTTCTTTGCCAAAACTTAGCGCTTCCTTTAAGGCGAAGTAAGTTCATACATACCTACATATATAGACACAATTTGGATAAAATATAACTTTTTTAAAATTATCAGAGATGCAAAAATTCTTTACAATCATAATATGCCAAAGCGAAAAAAGAGAAAATATGATGCTTCTTCAATCGATAGCTCAATAACTTGGAAAAGACAAAAAGTAAGATTATCCTTTCTAGAAAGAAAAACACAGTTTATTATTTTACAAAGTTGGTTGTTTTTTTAGAGGAACTATGCGAAGTCTGAATATGAAAAAAGTATTTCTGAGGCAGAGACTTCTCTTGTTACCTTATTGAGTAGCAGTCAAACTTCCATTACCTCAACAGTTTCACGCGGAATAAAATTAAATCTGAAGGATTCTGCTCGAAAATTAATTAAAAAAAGTGTTCATAAAGAGCATTTGAAAAAACATGAGGATGATTTTCAAAAATTAATGGATTGCAAATGCATTCCAATAAAAAAAAGCACTGTATATTACGAGCAAAGAAGAGACGAATTATTTAATCGAAGAACAACTTTTAGTCTTTTGTATATAGCTCTTAATTTAAGTAATAATATCATTCAATTGTTTGATTTAGTTCGATTTATGAAAGAAGGAAATCTTTCCAGCAGAAAATTTGCACATTTTTTTCCTGAAAACATAAGAAAGTCATGTGAAATACAGTTATCACGTTATGATTTCCCTAAAAATTTTGACCAATCTAGTATGTCAATACGAAAACAATCAGCTGTAATATGCAATTTCTTATCTATTACAAAATTAAATACTCCAGATATCATCAGTTTAGTTACGCGATTTTGTAAAGATTTTGTGTTACCAAATGAAATAGTATCATATGTTAGTCGTTTAATCACATATTTCCCCCCGAAAATGGAATATATACATGATACTACACCATTTTATGAAGGACGAGCTTTAGCTTATATAATTTTCGTTATGAAACTTTTATTTGGTTTAGACGACGTGAAAGAAGAAAAAATATCAGATTCAGCTCAAAATGTCAATAATATTCTCAAAGAAGCAAATAAAGGAGAACGAGTCTTTGTTTGGAAAGAATGGATGAAATATATTGAGATAAGAAAACTAATATTATCTAGGTATAATTTGTGTTATTTTGAAAGTAATAAAGATTTCAAAAATCTGGATGCGAATTTGAATAAAATGGTTGAAGAGTATTTAGAGTGTGACGGAGAAGAGATTAATTTGAATCGAGCAAATGTTTTCAATATGAATAAAATTTTTAACACGTTTTTGAAAGATGCTAGACGTGTCCAACCACACTCATCTATTAAAATTATTACATTTACTCCTCAAATTGATTATTTTGAACAAATTTTATATGATCCGCCAGAGGACATATTAATTCCGGAATTTTTAAAATATCAACATTCTTTAACGCAAATTGAGCCCTTTTTTAATCCGAAAAAACTAAAACAAACTTTAAAACAGGAAAATATAAAAATGAAAATAGTTAAAGAAAAAGGTAATGAGAAAATTTATTTTGTACAAACTTTTAGTTATAAGTCTAATTTACCGAAGGATAGCTCAATTTCATTAAGAAATATAAAAAATAAATCAGGAACTGAAAAAAATCAAAATGAAACTATAGTAAATCAAGATTACGTTAAAATATTTGATACTGACTTTTTAAGACCTATTAAAAATAAAATGTCAACCAAACAAAATTCTAAACAAAAGGGGACAAAAAATAAAACAATATCTAATGACAAAAATCGAAAATTTGAACCGCGTACATTTAAATATTATCATTTGTTAAACAGAAGTGTTGTATCTTCAGAAAATAGTATTTTATCTGATGTTAGTGACAATAGTGCACCTTCAGATAATGATGACGAAGAAAATAATCTGAATAAATATTTGCAATTTTCAATTTCTGATATGAGATACTGGATTTTACATGGAAAGTTAGATATTAAAGAGGATGATTTCAAAAATATTAAAACACACATGCCACGAAATTTTTTATGGTTGCTAGAAACATTTGCATCATACTTGGAAGCAGATTTGGAATCGTTATACCACGAATTATTAGTGATAGAAAACTATTATTTCTACAAATTAGATGATCCAGATAGAATTAAAAACATTATTTTATTTAAAAATCCCGAAGAAAAGCTCCAAGGATCTCATTACTCTGATTACTTCGGAAAATTTTGGTGAAAAAACCTAAGTAGTTTTCAGAATAGTGCAGAACTTTTGTTTAATTTGTTTTACTAGAAATTCCTTTTTGTAATATGAAATATGGGATATAATATAAGATTAAATTATTTTTCTACTGTATACTTTGAACGTACTTACATATATGCTTTTATAATGTAATATTAGTAGTTAAACTCTTATTTGAAATTTTTGATACATATTGAAAATATCAGTTAAAACCAGAGGTGTACGATTCTATTAATCAAATACATTATTTACATGTTTAATTAAGAGCAATGATTGGTTTGAAAAAATTTTCTGTTAATTGAATTAATTTTTGAAAACAAAATAAAGTTATGAAGAAAAATTTATGACACAAAAAAGTCTCAGAAAATTTTGAAAATATTAATAAAAATTAAACAAATTGTAGCTTTTCTGTGACGCAGTTATTTTTTTCTCCCTTCTAAATTTTTTTTCAATTAGAATATTTTTTTGCTAATTAACACCTTTAGCGTTTAAAAGTAGTAATATTTCAAGATTTTTCTCATTTAATACTTTTTTTGTAAAGGAAATATATCGCGAAATTTTTCTTTCTTTTAATGAGTGAACAATTAAACTGAAGATATAATAATTGCTAAAACAAACAAAATGTATTTTGCGATTCTTAGCGTGAGTACAAAAAATTGAATTTTGTGAAACTACATATTAAAATATAGTTGTTTAAGTGCCTTTTATTGTTTTATAATGAGAAACTACATCCAAAAATAAATAATATAAGTATATTAGACCTTATATTTCTTAATATAAAATGTAATAACTTAACTCTGTGTGGTTTTGATCTTAACATTTGAAAACTGGATCTTTGCTTAATTTTCGTGTAGATACATATAAATTTTTTTAAAATTAAATCCCTTCTTGTTGATTTTCATATAAATTGGTTTTATACATATGTATTTAAAAAATAATATTTTGCACTCAAATTTTAGATATTTTTAGTAATACAATCCACAGCTGCAAACCCATTAAATGAAAGCAAAACATTTCTTAAAAAGCGTGATCTGGATGGAGCTTTGTTCCCTTTAGTTGACCTAATATCTAATGTTGAAAACTCTCTTATAAAAACAGCATACTCGGCTGGTTCACTTCAGGGAATAAATAAACTAAGAAGTGAAAGACAAGTTGAACACAACTCGCAAAAAAATCCTGAGACACAGTTATCAATTTTAACCGTAAAATTAAATCCTCAAGCATTTGACGAAGATATAAAAAGTAAAAGTGAAAATTTCAAAGCAGAAAATACTGCAAATGAAAAAAGTCAAAATCATTCTTCCGATGAAAAAGAATATGCTAAAACTATTTTGAAGTCTACCTCAGAGAAAAGTGATAATATTTCTACATTAGAAAAAAGCAAAGGAAATGTGCAAACAATATTAAATGAAGGAGCTAAAAACGAAACAGAAAAAGCAATTGCAAAAACGGTAGCAGAAATTGAAGTAACTCCAATTTTGTTGGCATCGAGACCATAAGAAGTTTTACATTTATGTTTATGTGCATATAACGTTTTAAAAATCAAAAAAATTTATTTTTTTTAACAAAATATTGTAATATGTTTTGATTGATCTATTATAAAAAATAAATGCGTAAAAAGACGGAATGGCTTAATCTACTTAAAGAATCACGATTTTAAAAATTATTGTAAGACGCCAAATACGAAGTGAAATTGCCTTGGTAATTGTCAGATTTTACGAAATTAATAAAATTACCACAATTTCCAGGAATAAATATAACCGAACCACGATATAATTTTATATCTCCTAAAGTTTCTGTCCTCAGAATTCTTTCACCTTCTAAAACTAGCAAAATTGATCCATATTCGATGTTTTTCCATTTATATTCCTTGATATCTGATGTAAAATGAAATTTAACAACTGCAAAGTCTTCGATTTTCGGAGCAAATATTTGAACGTGTTCATCTCTTTGATCTGGTTTAAAAAGTTTTTCCTCTGCAGGTTCTCCTTTATAATTTAGCATTCCTAAGAGAGTTGGAACATCTTTGAATTTTGGTGTAAGACCTGCACGGATGACATTGTCTGAACAAGACATGCATTCAATGCAATCTCCTTCTAGGTATGCGTGTGGTAAGTTGGCTGGCAAAAAAATTGATTCACCAGGTTTAAGTCGAATAACATTTAAAAAAAACAAGCTCAGGATGCCAACATCTTTTGGAAATTCCCGATTCATTTTATTAAAAATTTTATAAAGTTTGTACTCAGCCAGAGCTAAAACAAAAAAAGTTTTGAGACATACTAAATACATACATATTAATTTTATAAACATTTAAAACCTTGTACTTACTTTCATTATAATTTTTAGATATTGCCTCGATACACTCGGAAATTTTATCACTGGACGCTGTCATTAATTGAGTATAACAAGCCTTTAACCCACTTTCACCTTCGTTTAGTTTTTGGACGTTTTGATTTCCAATAAGATTGCTGAGAGGCAATATTTTATCAAGAAACCCTTGTATTTCATTATACGGTCTAAATCCACACAAAGCAATAAATGGTGTTAAAGCAATAGCCAGTTCAGGTTTATGATTTGGATCTTTATAAATATCTGGTCTTTCTTCATGCAATCTCTTAGCTTCCTCTTTATTTGGATGTACTTGAATACTAAGCGCTTTGCTAACACTTAGAATTTTCAAAAGAAACGACAATTTTTGATGCCCCCCTATTAGATTTTTCGAAGACTTGTCTAAAAACGATGACAGTGTTTCTTTTGAAGATTTAATCAAAGAAGGTCCGTTCTCATGATCTCCCATCCAGAATTCGGCGTATGGAGTAGAAGCGTTGACTTGAAAATTTTCATAATTCAGCTGAGCTATTCTGCAAACTTCTGAATCATTTCCAATTTTACCCCATTCTGAAGTTTTTACGCTTCCGATTAATTCCATTTTTCAAAAATACAATGCAACTGAATGTCACCACGTATGTAATTCGTTTCTAAGTAAATGCAATATTTTTTATTTTGAAATGCAAGCAGAATACTTTTTGTAAATAAATTAAAAAACTATCATGTATGTAGGTAGGTACCTACCTACTTTTAAACATATATGGAGGGATTGAAGGCTGAAATGAATAAAATATATTATCTTATCAGTTATCGCACCATACACATATATCATAGAACAAGTCCATGTTTATATTTATTAGACTTACCTACACAATCACGTTAACATTACGTTATCAATTAATAAATATCTACGTTTAATACGGTAACATTATGTATAGATAATGAAATGGTAGAAATTATCATATTTTGACAACTACAAAAAGTTTTATATTGCTGCTTTGCGGTTTATTAAATGTCAGAAATCAAATGTGTCACTTTTTAGGTAGGGTTTTTGAAAGACTTGAAAATGCAAAAATTTTCTTTTGTTTAAGCCTGATCGAGTGTTTTCACTTTCAAGCTATACTTGACTATAATGATGTAAATGATGAGTCAGGTAACTTTTGAAAATTTCTTTGGAAGGCAACACTTTTTTTTGTTGTACTTAATTTTTTTATGCATTGCGACTTTCTTTCTTTCCATTTACTTACCTAAGTGAACGTGATCTATTTATATTTCTACAAATAATGGAAAAGATCTGCAAAGAAAACCATTTTAATCAACTTTTCGCAAATTAAACGACATTAAACTGCAAACATGAGTCGAAAATGGTTCTGAAATTATGAGTCGAAAATGGTTCTAAAGTTTTAATTTGTGAAAAAATATGTAAGAAATATAAAAATGTATGGAAGAGTGGAAACGTGTTTGATCCATTTAATTTGCAGATCAACTAATGTTAATTCGGAGATATCTTTAAACGTTTGCAGATTTTTAAGTATTTCTTGACTTTTCGGCGATAATTACTAAAAAAAGCAAAAAAAAAATGTGTTGCGGTAACAAATCTTTTGTATGAATTATTGTGTTCACGTTAATGGACTTAAATTTGTCAGTGTAAGTCTCAATATTTATACGACGACTGTCTGGTATAAGAAAGTTTTTAAAAACTTTATAAGGCTTTTGCATACAAAGCGTCTTGGATAATACTTTCTGAACAAAAATTAGGGAAAGTGATGAGGTTTTCATTTTCTCAATGGTTAAAGTTTGTTCTGGTTTTGTAAAGTAAAATTTAGTATTTTAAAAACTTTAAACTGTCAAAAATATATATTCTTCTTTATTAAATATTTTGGAATTTGATGTTTATTAAGTATTTTATAAAGTTTTTAAAAGTTCTTTTAAACTCTTCCGTTTCGTTTATTTTTTTTTAAATGAGAATTTTATTCTTTTTGGAAATTACGTCATTGTTTCTCTTTCTAAAGTTTTTTGCAAGTTATACATATAAAGTTTTTAAAAACTTTCTTATAACAGACAGAACTTACATATGTGTAGCAAGTTTCTTTGGTGTTAACTAATGTACGACTAGACTATTTTCAAGTGTTTGATTACTTATTTGTAAATAATTGTATTCCATAACTTATATTCAAGTTCGTTACATGCAACTGAAAGATCAATTGAACAATCAAATAGTTTGTAATTTTTTACTTCTTGCTGATCGAAGGCCATTCGAAAGATGTTGAGTAAAAAAGTTACAGTCAATCACAGTGTTAAAAACTCTTGAGTGGAGTAATTTATAGTCCAATAAAACCAACACAAGCCTTAGGATTTAATATAAAGAAAATAAAAATTAAAGATATTGTTTTAGAAATTCTAATTTATATTTATATTAATGATTTATTTCAATAATTAAAGTATTAAATTACTATCTATAATACATTCATACCTACAACATAAATATTTTCAAATAAAAAAAAATTGCTGAATTAAATTTGTTTTGATCTTAAATTAATTTAAAGTTACATAAGAAACATATATTTATCTGTATGTATAAATATACATCTATATATATATATGTTTATATATTATAATAAAATAAAATATTTAGTAATATTTAAATTTAATGAACTAAAGTATAAATTATAATTATAGAATCTGTAATAAATAAAGAGCTTGAATCATTGCATAATTCCGCAAATGACATGTTTTTGCATAATCAAAAAATGATATTTAAAAAAAATCACAGTAAATAAAATTTTTAATTCTTAAGATGAAAAATGCTAAAATACATATGTACATAATTCCGGAATAAATTTGGCTATACGGTAAAACATAGGCTTTGTTTATAACATAGGCCTAGAACATAAATTAATATATAAATTTCAAAACCAATAATATAATTACTTATTTTAACAATTTTTTATATTAATAAATAACATTGTGAATTTTTTAATCTTTTCATTTAAAACATTTCATTCAAAATGTTCTTAGGCACATATCTGAGAGTCAGGTTCATGTGCATAACAAAATTGTAATAATAATAAGTAGGTATGTGCATATATGTACATAGGTATATATTTTATATATTAATTTATTGAAAATAATTGGTGGGTTGATTAAGGTTATTTTATATAATTCATTTTTTCATAGCTCTTGATTATTATATTATCTTTTTCGTTATTTTATTCAAAAGTATTTAAAAATGGTGCAATTGAGCCGATATCTTCACAATCTGGTATAGATTTTCCTTTGAATTTTAAACATGATTCAGCGCAAGTTTGTCCTTGAAAATAATCACCAAACATTTTTTTACATTGTGCACAATTATTTAAACATATTTGGATAAAATCAACGCTTGTAATGGAATCTGTTTAAAGAAAAGAAAAAAATTTTTTTGTAATTTATTTATTTACTATAATTTATTCAAATGTTAAAATTATGACATACCAAATCGTTTGTGTAATCCACCAATTAATGGAATACTAAAACTTTCTTCGACATTAATAAAAAATATTAAAGTAACTAAGAAAACTAAGAAAAATTTTGAAGATGCCATTTTGGATAAGTTTGTTTTTAGGTTAGAAAAAATTTTCTCTTTCTGAAAATTATAAAGAAAAAGTGGTAAATTATTAGTTAAATAATTTTAAAAATAAAACTATATCTTTGTTTATTAAATATATCTGCTTTTTTAAATTTTTTTTTAATTCAATTACAATTGTATTTGAATTCTAGAATATATTAAAATTATGTGAACATTTTGTTATTAGAATTTTTTTTATTTTACTCTTATCAAATCTTTTCAAATTTTTTAAAATATTGTTGTTATTGGTTAGATATATTAAGTAGTTTGCGAGTTAATATTAAATAATAATTATTAATTTTATTAAAAATTAAATTAATTTAGTCAAAAAATCTCTTTTTTAATTATTGGCAATATGAATATGAATTATATGAGAAATCATATTGCATTGAATATTGCCTCAGTCAAGCCTCAATTGTGGTTGTACATACTTAAATTGGGCGTCTAAATTATTATTTTATATGTGTGTAGGTATGTTGAAACAAAATTTTTTATTAAATTCACTTTGATTAATAATTCTAATAATATAATATGTACATATGTATACATTCTGACAAATTTTAACTTTTAAAAAATTTGCTTTATTTCGATGAATTTCTTCTAACATATTAGGAGTTTTTAAACTCATGACGGATTTGTACAAAAAAAGGAAGAAATAAAATAATTTTCCTCCAATTTCCAAATTAAGTTCAAATTAAAAATAAGAACGATCGGAGACAATTTTCGATGTAAAAATATACAAAATTAACAAATGTTTTTGGAAATAAGTTTTTAAGAAAAACTTATTTTTTGATTCATAAATTGACATTTAATAAAAGAATACACGACAAAAAGGAATTGGAACTAATTTTTTAAAACAAAATAAAACTTTTTTTTAAAATGTCATTTTTAAAATTTTGCTCAAGGAACAATAATATTATACACTACATTTTTTATGGGACACGTTGTACATATGTACTAGTGAATAAAATTTCATATAAATTGTTGTTGTAGCAAAGCTTTGCTCTAATATATCAATCCATCGATACACGACCTTTTGCACTAATCTGTGAAAATCCATATTTTATTTTATTTTCCTTAGAAAAGCTAAGGATAACAATTTGTTTTTGTTATAAATGGCCACCAGATGGAGCCACTTTAATGAATTTTTTTGTGTAATTTTCATAATTTTATTAATATTTTTTTTTTTTGTTCTTATGCAATTGTTTATTAGGTGAGAAATCTCAATTAGTAGAATATTTTATTTAATTTTTAAAAACATTGAAATAAACCAAAATTTTATATTTACTTTTTTTATGTATCTTAAATATACTTGTAATATATTCTTTTATATATTGTATATTAAATAATATTGTTTTCAAATATTTTTATATTATTTAATTGTATTTTTCAAATAATTTTACTTTTATAGTATAAATCAATTATATATGTATGTATACATGAAGAGCAATTTATAAAAAAATTAGTACGAACTCATCAAACTTTTGTTTATAAAGAGTACTCTTAAATTAAATATTTTTCTTTATATATAATATTATTAAAAAAAACAAACAAAAAAATAACAAAAGATTAAAAATAATAAAATAAAATTAATAAAATATTTTGAATATAAAATTCATATAATACCTATAAACAAACAAATATATATATAAACAACATATAATATTAAAGCGGATTCAGATGTTTTTACAAAAACGTAAATATGAATGAATGATTTTCTTAAAGGTTAACATTATAGGTAATATAAAATTAAAGGCGAACTCTTACAGTATAGCTTTTAATTCAAAGCGGATTGCTTATGTACCGGTAACAAGTTTTTTTTTCTTATTTTTATTGCTTGCGTATTAATCTAAAAAAAAAGTAAAATGAGAAAAAAAAATCGAATTAAATTAATTTTTCGCGCATCAAACAACCGAAATTCTACTCTTTGTGTGCAAATACAATTAAAATTTTTCAAACTTAGAAAACAACAAGAACAAAAAAAAATTGTTTGTGTTTTTTTAATTTTTCAAATATGTATATTAATTAAACATTTATAATCGTTTTATACCAATCAAGTTTTACTCTTGTTAAATCTCTCTTAACAAAAGATACGTCTTAAGAATTCTAAAATTTATTCTAAATTGTGTTAATGGTCAATTATATCATTATTATGAAATAAGGTGCTTTATATTCTAAAATATGTGTTCTTAAAATTAATTTGAAAAATGTGTTTAGTTACAGTTAATACTTTTGCATATATAACATAAATCGCTTAAATAATAGCAACTATCTTTCATTCGCGTAATCGAAACAATTAAGATCTATAAGAAGCACAGTGTACAAAATATAATAACAACATTGTTTCAAACTAAAAGAGTATATATGTATATATTTATAAAAAGTATTCTCATTTCTTGTGGATAAAGAAATTTTTATTTAATATTAAAAATTTGTACTTTATAAAGTAATTTTGAGAAAAAGTAGTATTGATCGTGTGAACTCTTTATGTTTTTTCAGCCGGACAATTCTTTTATAGCTCCGGTTAACATTTTAATAAAATGTTGGTCCTATTACTAAACTTGTTCTACAGAAATTTAAGCATGGTAAGTTTTTTTAAAATTTTTAAAATTGCTTGAATTGATAAATTTTAAATAACGTACACTAAGTTTCCGAGAAATTGTCTGTTGATTTCTGACAATTAAATTTTGTCAGGATAGTTATATAGGTCGAATGTTTTCATGCAAAATTTGAATAATTTAGTCTTTACAGTTTCCAAAATATGGCCAAATTATTTTTTGAGTATGGCAGCTATTGTAAGAACTTGTACAGTATAATTTTACAAAATTATTCACCATATTACCAAACTCGTTTATTAAAATTGTGTAACTTTGTAACTTTTACATATTATATATTAATGTATATACTAAATTATTTTGGGAATGGTATGAAGTTCGATCCAAATAAAATAGGTTTCCTGCAGTAGCTAATATAAGCAAAATTGTGTAAATTTTGTTAGTCGTGTTTCTTTGTTTTTTTATATATCGATGGGATGGACAGAAAAGTCTGAATCACAGCCGTCAATTTCTTATAATTGCAAACGAATTGGTAATTTTATAATACCCTTGGAATATTCGTTCGTTCGGGTATAAAAAATAATTATGCTGTTCGAAATTTTTTAAACACCTATATACAGGTATACATAATTTATAAATCAGTAATTTAATTCGCTTGTACAATATTTGAGATAAAAAGTTGATTAGTTAGTATATTTGGTAGAATAAGAATTGGAAATGTGATTTTGCAAAGTACAATAATTAAATCTTGCCTACAATGCGCTTTATGCATACATATGAATAATATGTCTGTCAGAATATTTCGTTATAAAATTTAAGCTGAGCTTTCGACAATTACGTTAAAAGTACCAACCACTTTAATAAAATAATCATTAAAAATCAATGAATCATTAAGTAAAATTAATTTTGTTTTCTGTTTTTGAATATATCCGTATATTTAGGGAAATATTTTCAAGATACGAGGGTTATATGAATAGATTTTCTGTACAAAATATGATTTTTCAACAAATTAAACAAGTTATCATTCATTTTTAATGAAAGAAAGAAAATGATTCGCAAAATGATTAGCACATTAATTTAATAAATGTTATGAAAAATTAAGGCGAAATAATTTAGGGTTGCCGGTACTTTCTAATTTTCAATATTATATAGTTAGTAACAAAATTTTTATGATGCCAACTAGTAGATCAAATTTGTTCACTTTGTTAATATAAGATGATTAACAGTGTTAATATAGATGACAAGATTAAAAACATATTAATAAATATATGTATTTATATGCATGTATTTATATGCACTATGCTTAATTTAATGCATTTTCCGTTTACAAACAGAAAATTGTTACGTATATTTTAAATTAATTTAAGGTTTTTATTTAAATGTGTCCCGGATAATTACGTTTTTCATTTTATTGCGTTAAAATTTCAGTAAAGTAGTGCAAATCAGAAATATATCTAATTTTTTCTGGTTAATTAAACTGAAAATATTAAATTTTTGAATTGTGAATTATTTTTCTTTATTCTAGCCGAAAGACATAAATGTCTCTTAACTTTAACTTTTAATTTAAAATATTTTAACTTTTTATATTACGATTGATTTCATTTCGATTAAACGTATTTTTATTTTGACTCTTAAATTTAACAGCTAATTGAGAACTAAATTAGAGTTTACACCCTTGCAAATGGTTTTTTTTTTTTTTTGATTTGATAGAAAGAATTAAGGCTAAAAATTAAGGCTGAGAGTGATCAAAAACAGAATTAAGTAGGATGTTTAAATATTCAATCTCTATATAATCAACAGAATTATAAAAAATTACAAAATTATAATCGATATTTAGTAAAATAAAATCGTTTTTAATTTTTTTCGTTTTACTGCGTCAATCGTACATTTCCTATTTAATTGCTTTAAAAATTTGAAAAATTATGTGACGCTTTTGTCTGGGGGTGATTGTGCTTTGAAAATTGTTTAAACTAAATTAAAAATAAACTGAAAACATATCGCAAGTATAGGTATATGCGAAAGTTAAAGTCACTTAAATTTTTCACTCTCACCTTGTAAAATAACACTCTTTCAGACTTTATAATTTAATGGATTAATAAAAACTGTTAAAAATTAAAAATTGACTATTAAGTAAGCACATGTATGTGCATTAATGCATTTATATATGCATATATTTACATTATACTTGTATGAATATAAAATGAAAGCTTATTTTATGAATTGATATTTTCTAAAAATAGACTTTTGTAAAGTTATTTTTATCCCAAATTCATTCATAAAAAAATAAAAGAAACAGGAAAACTGCATAATTAAATTATAAAAATGTTGTTTTAAATAGGCGGTCATCGTTACATATATATATATCTGTATTACTGCGATATAATGTATTTCTATACACTATATATATATGTATATTTATTATATAAGGATAAAATAAAATTTTATAATACACTGTGTAATATATTAGTCTTACTTTTATATCGGAAATGGATCCGTACTTTTTATACTTTTTAATTAATATTTTAAAATGTGAATTAATCAAAATGATGTAATTTTAAATAATTTTATATTTTTTTTATATAATAGTTTTAAATGTGTGGTTATTTAGAAGAAATCTAAACTGTAACTGATAATAAATTGAAAATTTCACTGATTTTTATATCTTAAAATGTCATCAATATTTTCCATTATATTTCTATATTTTTACATTAATTTGTATGCAGGTATACATTTTAACTGTAATTGCATATATGTGTATATACATATCTACATATGTGTTAACATATCCTTTTCAAATTTGCTCTATTTACTCATTCTTATTGGTTTGTTATACTTATTACTTATTTGTTTTTTTTTTTCTAAATTCTCAATAGGACAACAACATAATGGAAATTCATCTTGGGTGATTTATTAAATTTCCTCTAAATGGAATTCACCGTATACGAGAGACATGAGACAATATGAAAATAAAGGATACTCATTGAAATTTGCCTATATATACTTAAAAATTGTGTTTTGTTTTTAGAAACAAATATTCAATTAAAAATATACCTAGAATTATGATATAGGCTTCATTCATTCACCTTTTGTCTTTTAAGTGTTGATAGATTTTTATTTTTTTTTTAATTTTGACAGTTGAATTTTTAAAGTAGTAAAAAAATAAGGTTATTTAATTTTGTAAACAAGGATATTTTTTATAGATCATATTAAGAATAATATAAATTTTTAAATAAACTGCATGGATATGGACTCAAAATGACTTAAATATAAAATTTGGTTCTACTTACCATTATATAATATAACTATATGCTTCACGTTGTTAATTTCATATTTTGAAACATAATATATGTATACGTATGTAAATTGTTTGGAACTCACATTACTTGAAATTTATGTTGAAATTGACTCGAAAGAGTTGTTAGAAAATAGTTAGTTTCTCTTTATTCTGTAGGCAGTTAAAATTATTAAAAAGACAGCAAAAACAAAATTAAAATAGAAAAGAAAAATTGGTATTTATAGATACAATGACATTTTAGATAAATGCATGTAAATGCTAAAAGATAAAATGGTAAATGAATAAAAATTAGTTAGTTTTGAAAATCGTGTGGGAAAATTAAAGTGCATGTACGGAAAATTTGTGCAAATTTCCCGTATACCCTTTAAATCGATTAAGCAAATTTTCTTTCCGGTAAAAAAAAGACCATGTGTAAATGTATCTGTAATAAAATAAGTAGAATTTAAAATTATTTTTTCCTAAATAAAGCCGAATTTATTCATTAAGACTAAATATTTCTAACCATAAGATTTACTTTTGTTTTACTTTATATAAAACTTACTTACCAAATTTCTCTAATGTGTCCGAGTGTTATTTTTTTAGAATTTTGATGGATATGGATTTTGAATATAGAAATACATGATATGTACTTATGTTTGTGTTTTAAATCGGAAATAATAGTCTTTGAATTTGAATTTAATTAATAAATTTGAATGTTGTTAGAGTACAAGCCACATGAACCTTAATACGTGTTTATATACTTAATTCAAATTCTATAATAATTTGGAATAGCAATAACGATATTTCCTGTGGTCATCTACCATTTAATATGATGATTAAGTAAAAATGACTCTTATTATTGGAAGTCCATATTAATCAATAATTCCAAAAGGAAATAACGAAATTGTAAATCTTCTAATTAAGGGTTCATATGATTTAATACTACTTCTGGCAATTTTCAGTAATAAAAAGTTTTTTTTTTCAATTATGTTTATCTTCATTTTACTAAACATTTCAAATCACAACTTTTCCGCAAAGGTATTGGATTGAGAAAAAACTTTGTATTCATTGTAAAAATAAGAAATTTATTAGGTTTCCGAATGATTTAAATTTATCTGGGGTATGTTATGAAAATTTTCTATCCAATATAAAAAAAAATTTAAAATATTTTGCATTTAATAGAAAAAATCTACCAAATCCGTATTAAGTACAATTAATTGTACTTTATAATATTTTGGGAAATGAAGTGTCTTGCAGTCTACATATTTGCAGCGAATATTTGTAGTAAAGCAGTATTTTGGAATTTTTCCCAAATTATTTCAAAATTTTTAAAATCTGAGATCGAAGGTCTTCCTAAAAAGCCCTATATTATTTATAGTAAAAATTTTAAACCATGTTTTAAGTTTAACTTAACTTAAGTTGAGTAAATGTTAAGTTTTACGATTAAAATTGCAATTTTTTCAACTTAATTTGGGATTCTGTTTGAACCACGTCCTTAATTTTTAGATTCTAATTGTACTAATATGCATAAATATTTCAAAATTCTAATCTTATAAGCTGAAAATGGTGAAGTAAACAATTCTCAATCTAGTTAAAATGAATTAGAAATAATATACAATTGGGCATTATAAGTATAAAAAAATAATATAATTTTAATTGTTAAATTTTCCAAAAATTAAAAAACTTTGTTTTTTATTTAAATAGTTTTTTTTTATTTATTTATATATATACATTTTTTTTTATACAATATACAGTAATAATTTTATTTACTTATCTTTTTTTTTATACAGAACAAAATTTTGTCTACAAATTTCTTTTATGTTTTTATTTGAAATATTTATTTTTATGGCAGCGTTTAGATTTTCGTAAGTAATATAAAAAATATAATATGTACATACTTACATATTTTACATGACAATTAATTTAAAAATTATTTTTTTTTTCCTTAATAAGTAGCGATATTGTTCTTTCTTTAAATTACACCAAATAATGCGGCAATAATTTTTATAGTAAAATTAAAAGTAGAAGTATAAGATTTCATATAAATGTTTTTTAAATTTTCGACAATTAAATATTTCAAATTTATATATTATTAAAACAAAATATATAATGTTTAACAATGTACATACATATGTATATGCGCGATTTCAAAATGGCAGTAATAGATTATTAATACACAATTCAGTTTATAAAGCTATAATTACAGGATTGCGTTGGAATACCGTGTCACCACCAATTTGAAGTTGTTGTATTTTATAATATGGTGTGTATTTGAAATATTGTCAAAATTTTAACAAAATTTTTGGAATACCCGTATATATTTTAAAAATTTATTAAAGTTAATTTTATAGAATAAAATAGAATGCTTGTAGTTTAGAGAATAATTCAATAAAGTGGAACAAAAAAAAAAGGCTTTATTACACTAGAATTATCAATATTTTTTTGTATATGTACCAATTTCTATAACCAATTTCTATAAATAATTCAATATTATCGGTTTACTATTTAGTTCACAAAATATTTAAATTTAAAAAAAAATTAAATAGTAAATTTAAAAAATTTATTAATTTTCAATAAAATAAAATTTATTTCATTTAAGTTTTAAAATTGCGTTATTTTTCATAAAATTTAATTTTCATACATAGATAATCAAATTTATATCTATCTATGTATATGACGTGATGTAGGGTGAGAGGGTGAATTCCCGTATCTATGGTATCTAGCTTTTCCTGTGGTAAATAGTAATATGCCAGAAAATATATAATTAAATATCTTTAAATTCTGTACAGCTTTAGAAAATATTTTCACTTCCGAAAACATTATTTGGCTGTTATTAGACGAAGTTCGTCTTAAAATATTTTAAAACCGCAATCAATTTATCGCCTTAAAAATATAAATGTTTTTAGTAGTTTTTGAAGAACTGAGTTTTCAAAAGTTTTTTACATTTTAAGCAAGGACATTTTGTTTCGACAGTATTTGTTTTAAAATTATAACTAAATTTTACCCCAAATCGTTCCTATATAGACATGATATGTCTTTTATATACTTATAGACCTATATTTTACATATAATTTTATACAAAATAAAAAACTTAAGATGAAGGTTGCTGAACTTTGTGATTCCCATTTACATGTTACTTGTTATACCTTTCTTAATAAACTAAACACGATTAAGCATAAATCATAATAAAATGTTATATAGATACAGATTTCTCGGGGTCTTGAAGTTGGATTTTCATGAATCGTTATACATGACGGGCCTGTTAAAATTTATCGGGAGTCTGAAAGTTGAGTTCTAATGATCTAGCGTGGGAATGCACAAAAGACCTGTATGGTCGAGATGCCAATTAAATTCGCCTCATACAAAACATAAAAAAATGTTAAACACATATGCATGTACTTGTTGACAAATGTTATATTTTACATTTTACTTAATAATTTTTTAATTTTACAATTTATATCTTGAATCAATTTGAACGAAATTTAATTATCTATCAGAGTACGAGTATAGTAACAAAAATTTTAAAATTTGATTCTGACAAAAGTTATTTAGTGATGAAAACGGATTTTGTTTTGTTCGTAGGTATGGGGAACTCAACCTACATATTCAACGAATTTTTAAAAAAGTTTTTGTAATATTTTGTTATTGAAAACTATGAGTAAATTAACCGATAATATAAGTCAGACCGTATATATATAAAAAGGTATATATATATACCATATATTATATACTTGTTTTAGAATAGGGGTATTTTAGAATAGGAGTATAATTACATAATTTTTGTAATATGATTGAATACATCGGCTTAGAAAAATTCATGACATTCGTATAAAATAAGAAATAATTTGGGTCTTCACTTAACTGAGCATCGGTGTATAATAAAATTTGGAATGAAATTTATTTCCTTACTTAAACGACCGGTAGTGCAAAATTTAAATTGTACACTACGAAATCACAGACGAGTGCAATTTTGACTTCGAAAAAAAATGTGTCGATTCCAAAATTGAAATAGATAAAAGTAAGTAAATGCGCGACCAAAAATTTAAATTATGCTAGGGTTTCGGGTTGAGAATATCTTAGTCTAGGAAATTTAGACTAACTTCCACGGTTAGCTGAAGATTCTTAAAATAAAAAAGGAAAATTAATGTGAAAAATAATTATTACAACAAAACCAACAACTTTGACGTTAACTATTAGTTCTAGTGTTAAATTTTATGTGTGTTTTTGTTCATATCAAAATTTTTATTATACTTTTCGTTGCATGCTAGTCTACATCAAATATTAATTAATTTTTTTTTTTGAAATTTTTTTATTTTACACTTTAATTGAAATTTTAAATTTAAAAAACAATAAAAAAAAAAAAATTTCGAAAATGTTATTTTTAATGTTAAATATATTTTTTCTCTATACATGTATGTAATTAATGTGGTCTGCTTTTTAAATTAAAATCTTGTTTATTTTTTAATTTAAAAGCTTTTTCAAGATCCTTATTTGTAAAAATCGGTTTTCTTGAATATAAAAATTTAGCTCTAGTATAAGGATTTTTATGAAATTGCCGATAATGTGGATTTTTTAATAATAATAAATGTTTTTTATATTCTGGTGGTATTTGCCTCTCTGTTATATTTTTATATAATCCCGTTTTAGTATCATAATATCCATATACTCTTGTTGATGATGTATCCATTTCGGGTGTACGTCTCCTGCGTAAATTTTCAACTAGAAATGCCATCTGTACTCAAAAAATTATATTGTAAATGAAAAAGAAACGCTTTATAAAATTATATGTATTTATATTTTGTGTAATTAAATTATTTTTTATCAAAACAATAATAAATAAAGAAATAAATAAAATAAAAATACCAATCCTTATATTTTTATTACTACTTTGACTCTAAATATTTTAGATATTTTAATTATTAATACAAATAAAATTAAGAAAAATCAAATGATCAAATAGAATTATTAAAAATAAATAAAGAATGTGTTAAGGAAAACTAAATTAAAAATTTGATGAAATATTTATTACAAAAGTGCAAAATTATTTTTATTAAAATTCTTCTATATATTTATAATTTATAAAATAAATGCAAAAGATTTTGCAAAGGTACCATACCTTATATTATAGCCCTGAATTTAAAATATTTGCTCTTAATTCAAATAGCATATTTAACTAAGTTTACTTACTTGATTAATTTTATATTCATTATAAAAAAAATAAATTTCAAATTATATGTATATCATATATTTGCAAGGATAGTTAATACCTGAAAATCAGTTCTAAATAAAGGACATCATGCATATTCAAATACTAATTAATATTATTTAATTAATTAGTATAAATTTTATAATATAAATCTTAAATTAAAATTAAAAAATTTGAGGAAAAAAATTTTTCTTCGCGTACATTTTTGCATTTTACGATCATAGTTAAATTTATTTAGAATTTTAATTTTATCAATTAAGATTTGATTTTTTTTTATATAAGTCCAGGAAACAATATAATTAATTTCCAAGAGAGACTTCAATAATAACACAACATGCCAATACAATATTGGGCTTAATCTTGAGTATCGGCTCACTAAATGTGATAGTGATATTTGTCGTAAAAAATTCGATATTATTGTAAACACAAATCAATTCATACAAATTGCTCGTGTCTATAATAAGATTTTTGAAATTTTCACGATACATAGTACTATCATTTAGTGATTCGATACTTGGAATAAGCCCCATTGGTTTATAAAATATCGATGATAAATAATTATGTTGGTGCAATTATTGTTATTCAAATTTGTGAACGAAAGGCAAGTATTCAAAAATTTTATTATATTTTGTCGATTTTAATATGAAATAATTTTAAATTAAAAATTATAAATTGAAATTTAATAATTTTTCATATTATTTATAAATAAGAAATCAATGTATTTGTTCCTATTCGTTGTGTCCAATAAAGTAATTTTTTTTTATAAAATTTAAGTCCTTATATTGTAGGGAAGTTCTTGTTTTAGTATATATTTACGTGCAACTTACCATAAATTCCTATGGAGTGTAAGGATTTCTTTAATCTATAGTATTTAATTGAATAATATTAAGATTATGCAATATATATGTACTATTGATAAACATTAATGAATTATTACCAAGTTCATAATACCAAACGTTCTTTTAATCATAAAAATCTAAACAAACCAAAGGGTATACCCAAATCTCTTCTCAAAAAACCAATAATTTATTGCCCCTAAGTTTTCACTTTTAAAAATAACTTTTATACATTAGATGTACGGAATCAAATAAAACCAAAAACAAATTTTTGTTTTTTTACAAATTATTTTAATAATTTTATTTAATAAAAAAAAATAAAGATTAACTAAAATAGAGGTAAAGGGTTTCCTTTTACTATAGGTTTCCTTTTTCTTTTAACAATTTACTTAAAGCTACATTTTCTTTTATTTATACATGATAAATATATAAGTATATAATGAAGATATTCATAATTGTATATATTCAAAAGAAAAACTTATTTACAATAAAATTAAATTTACATAATTTAAATATACAAAGATTTCTAAAGGAATATTTTGAAATGAGTCTAAAAGATGAAAAATTTTAAGATGAAATTTTTGTAAATTCTTATTTACATTGCATTTGAATATTTTTAGTATATAAACTTAACTGTTTTGGAATAAAGCCAATATAGTAAAGTGCATGTTATTTTATTTGGAATGTAACTTTATACAATTCGAAAATATTTGTATTCGAAATTTTGTGTATATTTGGGTATTTTATACAAGATTGGAGCTTATTCTGTGCGGAGTATCAAATGTTGTTCTATTCTGAAACAAAATAATTAAAAACTCCAAGAATTATTCCTAGAATCAGTAAACATCAAAAGCGCACAATACAAAAATGATTGTACCAAACAAGTGACATGTGACAAATCTGTTATACTTGAATCTGGTTATATACATGGTCATATTAGTCAGTATAGTGTGAATGGATTTAGATTCCCATAACATGGAAAAAATCCTTCAATATTGCATAACACAGAGAAATCATTTGTGTAAATTGGTTTGTGTTTACAATAATAATATCGAACTTTTTATACGATAATTTCTATCATGTAGTGATTCCAGAATAGCTCTTATTATTTTTAGAGTTATCTTATAAATTTAAACCATGAGAAAGTAAAATTTCTTATTTTTACATTTGAGTAAAAAACAGTGAAATGTTCTTTGAATTTAATAATTCCTTTTTACTGTTTTTGTTTAATAATTATTTTGGAGTTTAATATGACTTTTACATTGCGTATGAAATTCAAAGATATTCAAGAATCGTGTAACTTTTTAAAATTTCTTTTTAAGATTGAACAAGCTGAACTGCAATAACTTCCGCTATCATTTTAGTTATTAATATTAATATTGCACTGTTATGATATTATAGTCTTACATAAAATTATTCTAAAATTTATGAGACATTCTTTTACATTTTTACATATTTTTTTGATTTAAATAAAAGATGCAATAAAAATTTGATATTTAAAAGTCCGCCGATTTTGTTTTATGGAAACAAAAAAAAAATAGAACGCCAAGCAATTCTAATCCAACAGGAATGTATATAAATGTTATTTAATGTTTAAATTCTGCCTTAAATAAAGCCAATGGGGGTTTTTGTTTACGCACGCTGCGCTGAAAGTTCTGTATTACATCTTAAATTTCTAAGCTGCAGCGTTAAACAGTATATGCAGAAACTTTTGCTAAGTCTTATTTGTTTACGAAGTCTACAAATTCTGAAACTACCAATTCACTGCAAAATAAGGAAATTTTAACAAGATTTAAAGAAAACTTAAAGAAAACTTATTTTAATAACCCTTCAATATCTGCATATGACATTTTGAAATTTAAAATTTTGTTTTATTCGGAATAAAATACTTTATACTCGTAGAAGAAAATCAGCTTTGATAAAGTGCGTATGTAGCGCGCGAAATATATTAGCAAAAAATAAAAAAAGTATTTTATTCCGAATAAAAGGAAGTTTTCTTTTCATACCAATAAAAAAAAAAAAGAATTTTGTTTTAATTTTAAATTTAAAAAAAGAAATTTCATGAGGCAGCGAGAAAATTTATACTACAGGTCTGCGCTAATTTCTAACATTTCTTTATTGCAGATTGAATTTCCGAATGCACTTTATTGCAGTCAGTAATTTCCGAAAGCTCAATATTTTCAGTGTATGTAGCGGAAATTTTCGAACGTACTACAAGTTAGAACTATTCTAGAAATGAATAAACGAAAACCCCGAATATCTAATACGTATCTAAAGATTGATTTCATGTTTTCAACTGCTCAATATATTATGCCTTACAATATTTGTAGGGCTCTGCTGAAATAGAACTAAAACAAGTATTTAAATAGCTACACTAAAATAGTATTAATTTTGTTTTCCGCACATTCTCTGATAGAACTTGTTGATAGAACTCTGAAAGCTATAAACTAAAACGGACTGCTTTCTTTTTATAGTAAGGAAACAAAAACAAGCTGTGACTGCACTGCAAATATAAACAACTTATCACTGCAAATATAAACTCAAGCTAAGGTACAATGGATATTTCTTAAGTTAAAAATCATGTTCGGGAACCCTGTACATATATGTAAATATTTCATATAAAATATTTTTTGGAATATTTAGTCGCCTATAGTATATGTGTATATACATACTTGTATGTAGTTACAAATATGTCTATGAATTATTAACAAGAGGTCGCTCATTACAAAATCAATAGTTAAGTAAGTAGTGTGGACGCAAAAAAGAAACAATAACAGTAAAAAATTAATAACAGGCAAAAATTGCTTTCATTCTGATTTATTATGCGTTTTTGCCTTTTTTCTTGTTAAATTTTTTTAATAGTTTACATTTCGTTTTTTTTTTTGATCTAAATTTACATTTCAAATTAATTTTTTTTAAAAATATTTTTATAAGTAGATAGCGAGGAAAAAAGCATAGGTTTTTTTTTATCAAATACCTGCTTTCACTTTTTAATTTTTTTTATTATAAAAAAAATCCCATGCGTACTCTAATAGAATGAAAATTAAGTAATTTAATATTAAAACAAAAAACACAGGTATTTTTTACATGTATGTGTGTATATGAGAATAATATCAAAAAAAGGTATAACATTTTTGTGAAATTTTAATGAAACAAAAGTGATATTTTATTCAGCAACTAAATAATTTTATTTATTGCATAATTCAAAAATGTTAAACCTTACTTAACATTTTCATTTTTATTTTTACGAAGATGAGTAAAAAATTAAAATGAATTAATTACGATTTTGTATTTTGTAGTGACTAAGTGTCAATAATAATTGCATTTTAAATAGAAGGAGTTTAATACAATAAATATTAATTGCATTATGGTTACATTTAATTTGTTTCAATAATAAAAATTAGTAAAGAAATGGCAAATAAAAGTTTTGCTTTATTAAACATATTCATCAATTCTCATAATTCGAAATTTTCTAAATTTGTTATCGTTTCTTGTTTAGAAGCGTAAAATATCTTAAAAAATATTTTTGTTTTAAGTGCTTTTATATACCACTTATAAAATAGTTCCAGCTAAACTATGCTTTGTGTAAGAAAGCATATGTAATTTAAAATATTAAAGATAAGAACGAACAGAAAATAATATTGCCAGTTCACCAAAAATTCAGTTAAAATGAAAATTCAGTATAAAATTTTATCTTTATTTAAACATATGAAAAAGTAGATAGTAAGCAGTAGATTATTCCATAACTTTTTTAATTTTTTAAAATTTTGAAATTATCACTCAAATTTATTGCTGTAGCCTACATATAGAAGGTATTGATGATGATGAACGAGCACACTCATTTTTAAAAATAAGTAAATAATAGTAAAAAATAAGTCAAAAATAGAATGTAATTCAAAAGTCCTTACCGATAAGTCCTTAATTTTCATAAACTATTCTAGATATAAGTACTTCAAGATATAAGTACTTCATATGGTTTTCAGTTTTAAAGCTATTGCTATTTTATATGCAAAATCGAATTCTTCATAACATTTAATTAATATTTCGTTTATTATACAAATGATTCTTGCTAATATTTTGCAAGTCAAGAGTTTTTATGATCTAGTTTCTTTGAGAATTAAAGTGATTTGTTTCTTGTACCGTATATTTGTAAACATTATGTGCGGAATTAAAAGAAAAAAAAAAAGAATTTTCTTTAAAAAAAGAATTTTCTAGTCCCGAGTTGCTAATTGTTTAAAGAACTCGCAACCCGTTAAAAACCATTCTTTTTTGGTTATTCTTTCTTACAGAAAATTTGATGGAAAAACAATATTTTCGCTATTGTATTTGCTTTATAATCAAATACATATTAATTACAGAAAAACATACAGCTACACATAAATAGATATATATATATATATATATATATACACATTTCAATATTTTGCAACTTTTGTAGAATAAAATGTATGAGTTATAATGGCAGATGTTAAATGTATAACATTAATTTTGTTTATCAAAAGAACACTATCAAAATTACAAGATTATCGAATGAAAAAATTTTGTAATGACAACAGTAATTCCAATATAACAATATAATTTTGATTTAATTTTCTAATAAATAACATCTGTCATAATCAATGTATATTATAATGAAGATTTCTTGAATTTTAGTCACATTTTTTTTTTTATTAATTGTAAAACATATACATACATAAATAAATATGTGTATTAATTGAAAATCACATTGAACATAAAATATATATATACTTATTTACATCCATTCAGATTTGTAACATTCATCCAAATATTGTTTAATTTTAAGGAATATAAAAGTTTTAGAACATAATATATAATGTAGGTTATGTAGTTAAATGGTATATATAAAATAAATCAAAAATAGACTTATGAAAGAAAAAAAAAGTATACCACATGAAGAACCATTATAATAATAACATAGAATTTATAAATATACCAAAGATGCATTTCATTCAATTTATGTTATATAAGTATATATAGGTATGTATAGAGGAAATTTACTTTTCAAATTTAGATTTTGAAGAAAAAACAAAAAATATTTTCAAATTATTTCAATGGAGAGAAGAAGAAATTTTGAATTTGGTGTGATATTTTTTATATAAAGAAATAATATAATGTTTATATAGAAATTAATAATATTTATATGATAAAATATATAATTGTTTAATTAAAATAATAATTAAAAGATTATTTACAAAATTTTATATTTTAAAAAAAAAAATTTTACACATAAATCTTTTTTAATACATATATATATAAAGAAAAGTATATAATGTATATAATATTATATATAAATATTAAATTACATAATAAAAAAAATTTTTTTTTCGTCTTAAAACCCATTCTATTTTAATATTTAATATTGTTAACCCTAAAACTACAGTGCATTTTATAAATATATATATATATATATAGGGATATATATAGGAATATACATTATATCTGATTATTAATATAATAATATAAAATGGTTAAAAGTTAAATTTGAATGAAAAAGTGCCAAAATTAAAAAATTAAATATTATATATGTATATATACATATAATCTACATATATAATGTTATACATAATTAAAATATACTTAATATACAGTTTAAAAATTATTATATAATATTTTTGTTCTACTTAAAATCATTATTTAAAAAAATTTCAAATTTTATTTAATTGTTACTATTGTTTTACTATTATTATTATTATTATAGAAAATTAAATTAAATTGCACTGTACATTAAAATTTCTTTATTTCTATATATTTATATTGTATACCGAAAAAAGAATTAATTTATTATAGGCAACCACACTTGTATTATTATTATTTATACTACTATTTTTGAATATTTTATTTGAATTTTCAAAAGTTTTTTGTCTAAAAGTGCTAATTTTTTTTTTTACGTACCCATATACAAAATTTAATTAAATATTTTCGATTAAAATTGATTAAAATAAGGAATTTTAAGTTTTAAGGATTAACAATAAAAAATTTAGTAATGTTGGTTTTATAATAATTTGTTTTCTTGTTGTTCTTTTTTTTGTTTTTATCATAATATATTATATATATGTATACTTTAATTATTAATTTATTAAGTTTAAAATATTTTCTAATACAATTAAAGAAAATCTTTTTTCTTTTTTACTTCTTTTGTAATATAAAATTTTTCTTTTAACAATTGTATAATAAGAATAACAATTTTTTTTTTCTAGTTTATGGCAAAAGACTTAGTAGGAAATTTATCTTAATTATATAATATTTTTTCTTTCTATATTATACAAAAGAAGTCAAAAAAAAAATTGTTCTAAAAAGAAATTAAAGAGTGTGCACATAATGGCCAAAAAAAAATATTTTAGGGAGAACAAAACAAAACTAAGTAAATTAAAAATAAATAGAAATATTAAAAATAATAAAATTTAATTATAAAAATAAAAAAAAATCAAAATAAACAAAATTAAAAAAAAAAGGTGAGGAATTTTAGACTGAGAAATGGAGGAGGCGGATTTAGGAGTTGTATATGAATTTTATAATCTAAATATTTCTAGGATTATGTAAATGTGTGTGCGCAAATTTAAAAAGGAGGAAGAAATTTAAAATTAATGGACAATTTTCTTTTTATGTGTTTTTTTTTTTTTGATTAATTTTTTAAATTCAAATTAGTTTTTTTTTTTTTTTTTGTTATATTTATTTCTTCTTGAAGCTCACCACTGTATCAGGAAGTTCATTCAATATATTCTGAAAATATAAAAAAAATATGAGAAGAAAAACTTTAAAATATTTGTTAATTAATAAAGAATTTGATTTTGGTTCAGGCAATTTTCAATTAGCTCAATAATAGGGTTCAAAATTTAATATTTTGATTTAAATTAAGTTAATATACTTAATATATTTTGTTATACTAAACAAATTCGAATTGTCTGAATATTTGTTTAATACGAAATGGTGAAATATAAGTAAAACTGTTATATTTACAAAATTAGAATTTGTTATATAAAGTGTATGTTACTTTTCTATTTCAAAAACTGTAAATGGGTGCAGTTATATTTGTATACCAAATTTTTATCGGAACTCATTGGAAATTTCAATTAAATGTTACCACTCTGTTTGAATTACATTAAAACCACATTGATTGCACACGTTTATTTATTATATTATGTATGTATGTACAATATATTGTAAAATAAACACATTTTAACTTACGTATTGATGTGGTGCAAAATCATGTTGGAAATCAGCCCATTTTGAAAGATCTATTGATGGAATAATACCAGCTTTACATGGCACTCTTGGATTACTAAAATGAAACGAATTAAAAATATAATAATTTACATTTATCAATAATAAGTGGATTTTAATATTAAAATTCCGCTTTTCATAATTTTAACATAAAATTATTATAAATTTCAATCTTACATCTCATGATCTGGTAAAACCATTGGATAAATTTGCGTCGTATCTATTAAATCTGTATTATCACATATTAATCGTGATAATTTTGTTTTTCTAATTTCTTGTAATTGATCTGGTGTAAATGAAGAAGGTTGATTTGGTAACTCATACCAGAAACGATCACCACGTCTTGAATAACTCATTTGTGTTGCAATTACACATGCAAAAGTTGGTCCCAACATTGATCCAGGTAAAGATTTTTCTGATACACCACCAGACCATAAGTCAATATCAGCTGGATGTCTAAATATTTTTTATTTAATAATATTTATAAGTATAAAAAATATATATTTTATGATTGAATATTGAATATATGTAGGTTTCTGTGTCAATTTATATGAGCACAAAGATGAATTAAAACTCACTCAAAAATGCTTCTATATCTAGTTATTGTTTCATTTGGCATAGAACCAAACATTTCATCCCAAGTATTTGAAATAGGTAAACCACAGAATTTTCTAAATTCCATATAACCAGGTAATCCAAATTCACGACCTCTCTGCATATTAAATGATACTAAATCCATTCCAAATCTTGCACCTTCCTTTTTAAATAAGTGATTTGTAACTTCTTGTGTAATTGAATCGTCCATAGCTTGTGCAACCTGATTCATTAATCCCATAAAGTATTCATCAAATACACCAGCACGATATAAATCATAGGGTCGTCGAATTAAATCGGATAATCGTTTTGATGCAATAAATTTATGTGCTTTTGACCAACGTTCAACTGCCGTCGGTAATAACGAATGTCCGAAACGGAATGCAGCGCCAGCAAATGCATCAATAATACCAGGATTAACTTTTGGATCGTAACCATCCCAATAACCTTCCTTTTGTAATACTAAACCGAATTTTTCCATAATATCTTTACCTAATAAAATCGGTAAGAATTCATTGTACGTAACATGTTGAACAGTAGCAATATTAATTCTACGTGCTTCTTGGAATAATGTTTCATCATCCCAGTGTGGATTAATTTGAGCTAATCCATTGGCAAGACGATTATGTTCACGTGCCATTAATGTGTGCATACAGGTGAGAACAAGTTGTTCATTTACACGGATTTCTCCTGCTTCAAAACAGAACATGCTTTTATTTGGACGTGTACAACCTTCATCTGGAATATCCAATTTTAAGGGTAATAAATCTTTAAGACCATATTCTGCAAATACTGGATTCATTCTTAAAAGACCACCATAACCAGTACGAAGTTTACGAGCAAATTGTTCTGTTACTCCATAAACTGTGTTAGCGTCAATGACACCAGTTAAAATATTGAACTGTTGTCTTGATCCTGAAATTAATAAAAAGATATGATATGAAATGATTTAAAACATGTTATTTCCAAAATATGCAAATTTTTTTTTGAAAATTAATTTTTAAAGTGTTTGAAAACTCTTTTCGTAATAATTGAATTTTAAAATTTAAAAAATTACAAATTACTGCAAAATTTAAATCAATTTCTTTATATTTGTTATAACGAAGGCATTTCTGAAATATTTAAATTATAATGTAAAAGCCAAAAAGGAATATTGTTTATTTTACTGCACTACTTGAAATACTTAAAATGTAATTTAGCGTGAAAATGAATTTAAGTTGATTATGGGTTTGAAGTTACTAAAGTTATAATTATGATAATGATTTAAAAGAAAATTTTTCTAACAAATCATTAATGCTTCTTAAGGGACTAAAAAATAATTAAATTTATTCAAACTTACCAAGTTTACAACCAGGTCTGGGTGACGGGAATGCACGTACAAAATCTATACATTTTACGTTAAACAATCTGTAAAAATAGTCATCATCTGGAATACGAATTTCATTACAATATGGATGTTTCAAATGTAATGGACGTTTGCAACATTCTTCTGGATCGTTACGGTTTATTGGATCTGAATCACAAAAATGAATAAAAATATTTTAATTTATTCCAAAACTATTAAGTTTTACTTAAGAAATATGAGGTCATTTTGTATACTGAAATTTTATTTTCAATTTTAATCAAATGAAAATCTTTAATTAAATAATTTGCATTAAAAAAATAAGTCAATCAAATCAAAACAATAAAAATTAAAAAAAAAATTTATTTTAAAAACATTTATTATTTCAAAACCGAACCTAATGGTGTTCCTGTTAATGTAAAATCATGATCCATAAATTGACCCCAAGCGATTACCATAACAGTACCAGCATGATCATGATAACCTTCATCAGGATGTAATGTACGTGATACAACACGTGATAATGGTAAATCACGTCCAGTTACTGAAATTCTTGGTGCATTAATACCATCAGCATATAACGGTCCTATTAAACGTTGGAATGGTGATCCTTTAGCACCCCATGTTGGATTATCAATATTATTACATAAGCCATCAAAACGACGATATTTTCCAGGTCGACATTCAACACCAGAGAAAAATGGAGGACAAACTTCGCGTATTAATGTTTTTGATGTATCTATTGTGGGTAAACCTTTTTCAATTTCTTCATATGTTAAACCATATCTGAAATTATAAGAAATTAAAAAAATTAATATAGTACTCTTTTGAAAATACAAAAGATTTAGTTTAGAACTTATTTGTTGTACGGAAATAAAATTCTCCTAATTATCTACCAAAATTATAAAATATTTTCAAGTTCAACGTAAGGTGAACAGTTCCAAGTTTTTCTAATCGTTTTGTTATCAACATTGTTAAGGTTTAGGAATAAATTTTTAGTAGAGATTTTTTCTTTTTAAAATATTTGTATTTGTTATTGCTAATTGAAACTCCTGTTCACATTTTTAGGATTGCATATTCTTAGGACATTTACTTATTATTTAGTTAGGAATATTGGAATTTAAAGAAAATAAAATAAACGCGGCATTTGTCTCATTATCTTTTATGTAGATGTAAATTAAGACAAGGAATGTTACGTAGTGTAAAGGGAGTTGTAGTTTAAATATAAAACAAATTATTTAATTAATTTTTAACTCTCAGTAATAATATTGTATTGAATAAGTGATACACTTATTTATCCTGCAATATTATTAAAACACATTAAAGCAGAACTAATCATAGATCTACTTCTTATTTTTAGGAGTAACTTGAAGATTAAGCGAACATAATTTTATTTGTGTTACTCTAAAGTATTTTATATAAAAAGTCATGAAAACGAAATACTTTGTTTTATTGCTCTTAAACTTATTAACAAATTTTTTCAAATTTTGTCTGCACCTAGAATTTACATGGAATTGTAATATATGCATATCACTTTTTTTATACTCTACACCTCCTTGAAGGGTATATTAACTTTGATAAAGAGTTTGTAACAACTTGAAAGAGTCATCTGCGGTATGAGCATGTTTATTTACTCTTGTTCAACGTAAAATTTTGCATTGATTTAGACATGTCCATCCGTCTGTCCGCCCGATGGCACAATAACTCAAAAATGACCCTTTTGTAATTGGACTGCACAAATTTTTATATTTTTAAGGTGCAGGATATAATTCAGTCGGTTCAGATCATTTTTAGGACATTATTTATACTTTCAAATAAGTGAAAGTATTTAATCCAGTTGTTATGTAGTTTCATCTATACTAATCACAGTTAAGGATTCTATTCCATGTTTGTTTAATTTTTAGCAAAAAAGTAAATAAAATTTTGTTTTGAGATTATGATTTTGAGATAGACAAATTCTGTATAGCGATCATGAAGTTGAATCACTTGTTTTGCAATTTTATCATATTATTGAAAAATGTCTTCTCCCCAGATGTCTCTTCTATAGAAAATGATTTTTCTATGGAAAATATTATTCTTTTCCATGCAGGGAAACGATTAATTTATTGAACGGAAAATTTGTAAGTCAGAGAAAGAGATAATTATCAGTTTATTTCTAAAAAAAAGTGATTAGAAACAAAATCAAAGAGATCATAATGAAATTATGATCTGTAAAGGAATCGAACTTATTTTCAAAAAAAGAAAATGCGATACACCAGACTATACAGAAAAAAATTAAATATTAAAATTAAATAAAGGACGCTACAATTAGAATTTCAATTTAAATAAAGTCGAATTGATTTACATTGGCAAAAAGGTCTGAAATATTACCGAACAAGTAAGAATTTTTTGTGGAAATAATGTTGAAATTAAAGTTCGGATTTGGTTTGTGTTCACATGTTAGAAAAGATAGTTTCCGATTTTACTTTGGTCTTTTTTGTATCGACTGTATTTCTAGTTATTTCTTTTTAAATAAAGTGGATTTGACTTTGTTTCGGTGAATCTTCTATTTTGAATGTTTTCGTTCAATCGTTTTAAGAAATTTTTTTTACAGATATGTTTTTGCTTGAATACTTGTGGCAGCATGTTTCACAGTTAATTTGTTTTTTTTTTTGTGGAAAAATTTTGATGTCTTGGCACAACAAGGATCTAACTAACTCAACCATACTGCTATTTTTGAAAATTTTTAACAATGACAATTCTAGGAGTCTTCTTACTTTTTCGCAGAATAAAATCACTTAAGATTCTCTAATATGTCTCTGCCACAAATCTTTCTTTTTCTACAATAATTATGTAATGTTATCAAAAAGATAATTCGCATAATAAATTTTGTTTAAAAAATTTTTGTAAATGTCAATTTCATGATTTTGTCCGTTTGTTTTTCTCTTACACTTAGTATTTGTGTTCAATTGTTGTAAAGTTTTACAATAGAAGTTAATTGTTTTATAGATAGCGTATACGTATGTAAGTACTTCCGTTTATTAGTCATAATAAATCACAATAATGATGTTAAGTGTTGCGGTAAACTTTAATTTTCTTATGATTTCTATACTAGTTTTAAAATAATTTTGTGTTAAAACGTTTCTGTGTGGGTAGTTTTATTTTGTTATATTTTGTTTAAAAGTGAATTAAATTTTTGCAATTCAGTTTATGTACAACAATTTCATTTATAGTTGATAAGCTAGCTGCGTTTTTATTCAATTACATAAAATAAAATTAATATGGAATTGAAAAGGAATAGGAAATGAGTTGAGTACGAAATTTTACGTATTCAGTTTTTTCAATTAAATACACTTTTTGAGTATATGTGGTTTATGAATTAAGTGGGGACATTTTATTTGTGGTCTTTTATAATGTTTGAAAACAAATGTTTTCGATGGGGGATGCTACCAATTACTTAAACAGAAGATTAATAAAAATTAAAATTATAAATGAAATTTTCTGCTTTCGTACCTTGTTGTAATACCTTACTAGAAAGGTGATTTCTTATAATAATTTTGATTTAAAAATAATTTTGTCTTATAAAATTAAATTAAAAATCGCATTTTATGTAAAAAAATATTAAAATTGAGAATCATGTTAAAAATTATAATCTTGCGAAATATTTTATTAACTTGTTTATTTTTTTCTTTCTGGGTTTTAGTTAGTATTGAATCCCAAAAAAAAAAACAAACAAATAAATTGAAAAAAGAAACCAGAATACAAAAAAAAATAAATTTATGCCAAGGTTTTACTTCATCGCCAATAATAGTTTAAGCGTTCTTTTTTTTAAACATTTTCTTTACTGAACTGTCAATGTTTTTGTGATATAAAGATGATGATTAAGTGCAGGTTATTGATGCAACAAGCTGCATGTTTAAATTAATACAAAAAAAAAAATTTAATTTCGGTAGCGATAGGAATCATTTTTGTTTTTGAATGAATGAACTTTTATTTTGTTAAAGAGTGGTAAATATTTTGAGAATTCGTAATATTTGAAGGTTTTAATTTTAATTTAATTTATTTAAATTTCTTTAATCTTGTTATTTTATGCTACGTTATTCAGGTGCATTTCTTATAATCTCTTGTTAATTTTCAAGTTTTTATTTCGAGTAAATTTTTTTATTGTTACAAAAATGCTTTGTTTTCATAATTAAGTATAGTTTTTATTAAATTAAGTTTTAACAAGCATATAGGCATATTTTAAGTTTTATAGGCATATTATAAAATAAAAAATTTTTGATAAAGATTTCGAAAATGTCAATCAAAAATTCAAATAAAATAATTAATAAACTTATTATGAAAATATTAAAAACAAAAAAAAGAAAACATTTTTACTATATTATATAAAAATATGCGTATGTATGTATATGTAGGCATACGTGTTTCATAATTCATAAATAGAAATATAAAATTTCTTTTCAAAAAATTTAACGAGGGCACATTTAGTTTTTGTTGGTTTGGGTCCCAAGACTATTGGACCATTTGTAATTAATATCAAATGATGATCTATCAACATTTTATAGATCAAACATAAAGTTGACATAAATGTATACAGGGCTTGAATAATACGATAGCATGGTCAGGCCACTTTTTCTTAATGACAAACTCATTCATGGGTGTACTAATATACCGTTTTTTTTCATAAAAATTGTTTTATGGAAAATAGTTTGGTTTATCGTATTCTCTAAGACACATGATATAAGTTCATACGATAATAAATATATAAAGGTTGTATTTCAGGTTAATTAATAGAATTCAATCACTTCTTGTCTTAAATGTCTGTGGTTTTTATAAGGTTATTTCTAAAGATTTTAACATCCTGAGGCTTCCCCTTATTTTGTTTAGTTGAACATTTTTCTTTACCATTGGCATACATCCTTAAATCATTAATTTTCACTGAAAATAAATATAGTCGCCAAGAAAAATAAATATAGTCGCCCAATTTTTCCACTTTTTCATTCTTAAAATTCATGTGAATTATTAAAAATCCAAAATTTTAGTTTAAATAATTTAAAATTTTACATTTTAGAATTTTAATACTTTTATGGTGTGGCTTGAGTTCGAAGCCGTAATTTGTTAAAATTAATTCAACATAATTTATTATGTTATTTAAACTTTGAAAATAAAGGAATCTGCTGTTAGTGATATTAGCAAGTTAAGTAACTATGAACAAATTACATACATACATATAAAATATAAAATGGCTATAACTGTAAATTACCACCAATATGCTGTCATAATACATGATCATGCTTTTATTTACTCAGAATATAATTAATATATATGAGAGCATTGATAGCTATAATTAGAGTAGATCAATTCATAGAGATTTAACAGTAATGTGCATTCTTACCTTGCAAAGGTGGAATATAAAAAATTGCTTTACTTAAAAAAAAAAAACTAAATTTTTAAAAGCAAAACTGCAATATTTTAAAGAATTACCACAACTTTTTTTTTTATTTAACATTCAATTATTTGAGAAAGGTTAAAAAACATTAACAAAATTTTGTTATAACATTGACTGTAACAAAACAATACATTACATTATTATAGTTTTTAACAAAATTTGCAGACATTATTCATCTACATGTAAAAAGCAAAAAAAAAAAACTGGTTAGAACAAGTTTTGATGATATGGGTCATTATTTCATTAATGTAAAATGTGCTTTTTTTTTTAATGTTAATGCTATAATGTTCAATACATTAAATTTAATTCATGCACATGTTTAAAAAATTTATAGCCTTAATCGCTATGATTTACATATAATTAGATTTATATTTATGTATTCCAAACACTGTTGAAAAATTGTAAATGGAAATAAGTACATATGTAAATATAATTATGTATGTAAACTTATGTGAATATACGGATTATATTATATAGATTTTATATTGAATAAATATTTTTTTTAAATTATAATATACATTCACAAAATTCTGAATAAATACATATATTAATAGAATTTAAATTAACTTTTATAACATTACAGTATAAATGTATAGTATGACAGCCGGTTAAAAAAAAAAAGTGTTATACTTATTAAAACTAAAATATATAACATGTAAAATTTTGAATTTTAAAAATGACAACATGTGAGACAATTCTTTCATACAATACTTCAAAGTTATATGATCTAATGGGTATAACAGTTTGTAGAAAGTAAGATATTTAGATTTAATTATAAGATTAGTAAAATTTAGAAATTCTAGATTCTAGAATAAAAAATTTTTAGTCAATTACTTACATCTTTTATGTTTAGTTAATTTTTATTCATTTTCTCTAAAAATACTCTTTCATATTAAAAGTAATCATATTCTAAATCATATGATACAAATTAATTGTAGGCCTATTTTTTATTATACTGATTACTTTCTATAATAGTAATTATGATAGTAATTGAAATAGTAATTGGTTGGCAATAAATCGGTAAAAAAATTATTACCAATGTTTCTAAATCACTATTTCTAAATGTTGGAATAGAAAATTGAAAAAAAAAAATTAACAGAAATAATTACTTATAACAGTTTTAATTTATCACTTTATATTACATTTAAATTTGTGTCATTAATGACTGCAATAAAATATATGTATGTATATCAATAATAAATGATACATATATGTATATGCACGATATAATAGTTACATAAATTAAAATCTAGTATATTTAACAGAAAAAAAATATTTTAATGACTGTTTTTATTAAATCTGCTTACATTTCTATTTTATTCTATCTACCTACATATACATTATGCATATAAATTATGTGTCATAAATATATTGGTATAACAAAAAAAATAATATATTTTATTACTTAATTTTATATTATGTCATAAAGAATTACATACATATAAACAAATTTGTAAATTTAATAGCAGTAAATAAAAGTTTTAAGAAGATTCAGATTTAATAACATTGCATAAATTATATACATAGTACAGTAAAGTAAAAGCGACATTTAACAGCATTGTATAGTAATTACTAAAATCATGACAAATAAAATTTATAATTTTGTATTTATTGATATAAATAATAATTGAAAAGTTCTTTGCTTCTAATTGCTATTAATTTTATTTAATAACTAATCATTTGATTCAAAATTTAAATAAAAATACTGAATAAAGTTTGACTTGTCGCAGTTTTCTGAAATAAAATTATTTTCTTGCTCATGAAAGATTATTGTGCTATGCCAGAAAATGCTTATTTTTATGAGAGGAAAAAATCTTACAGAAATATTTTTATTGAGGCAGCAAATAAAAATTATTAAAATTAATGAATATTGAAGAACAAATCTCTTTATTAATTATAAATAACAACGGATATACAAACTAATAAATATTAAAAGTTCTTTCATGTACATCCATGCCTACGTTATTATTAATAAAATTTAGTATTGCTGACATAAAATATGATTTTAATTGATCGATTGGCAGGTGTTAATAAAATAATAGTTAATGTCATTTTAATTATAGATTTAAATAATAATCATTTAAATTGCATACATTTTTTTTATTTTAATTAAATATTAAATACTTTTTCCTTCTTTTTGATCGGTATCATAAATAATAGCTTTCAGCAAATAAATATTGCTGCCACATTAAGAAGTTGTTGTTTTTTTCTAAATAATATTGTGTAAATTAGCTTTGCAATAAAAACTCTTATTTGCACGCAATTCGCTTCGAAGCTAGAAATAATGCAATCTTTCTGAATTATTGCTTTGAATTTTTAAAGTATTGCAAGTGCAGGCTTTCTTTTTGTGATTTAATAAACATATGTAGTAAAGAAATTAGCGCTATAGACTACAGATTACACAAGTTTACATTTCATGTAATTAGGAATGTTTGTTGACATTGTATTACTTCCCGTATATATAGTTTGACTAATTAAATAGATAAGTCCAATACAACAATTAAATAATATTTTATGAATAAATTTATTAAATCCTTAAATTTTTTTTTATTAAAAATACCGGAACCGAAATCAAATTGAATATAAAATTATATTTTGAAAAATCATGGGGTTTTGAAAGTGCGAAAATTTCAGTTAAGACTACATCATAAAATTTAAATGCAAACATATTATTTATGAATACTGTCAAAACAAAATTTTGCGATATAAATTATAATTTTTAAATCTACAAAAATTAAAGATTCAACAACACAATTTATGTCATATCCATAGTACAACTTTTAATAATTAAAATTATTTTCTTGGTTGTCTTGATTATTATCATGATTTTAACAGTCCGGAAACATTGTAAGTTTTTGTTTTCTTTAAATTTATTGCGAATCAAAACAAAATATAACAGTATTTTTATGTCAAAAACATACGATATTAAAAAGAATGCAAAAATATTTTAATTTTTTAAAAATAAACTTCTAATTAAATCGATTCATAATTTTTAATATTATAGGAGAACGTTGAATAAGTTGAATAATTTTAATATTTTATATGATTTAAAAAATGTTTTTTTTAGATAAAACAAGGAAATAATAAATTTTTTGATTGAAGACATCGTGCACTGTTGAAGTACTTCATTTGAAGATTAGTTGACATTTTGCATAACGAGAATTATATTACGCATGTATGTGTGTTGTTATAAATCGGTTTATTAATTATTGCTGCACTTATACATATATGAGGCGCTCAGCACATTAGTGACCCACCCAACATTCTTACAAAAATGGGTTATTATGTTCAATGAGCTGTAATGGCCTAAAAAATTTTTCTATATTTTAAATACACTTTGTTTACTCTTCTTTTCACTTTATTTTGACATAAGTTCGCTTTTTTTTTTTTTTTTTCCTTTGTTCACTCCTAGAAGGAGCATAGGGCTAGTGCATGATTTCTCATGCACTAGTTTCATAGCGTCATAGGGTTTAACTAGGTAGGTGACTAGCCTGCCGTTCGCTTTTACCTTTTAAAAATTTTCTTAAAATCAAATATTTAAATATTTTAATCACCATTTACTTGAAATGTCATTTTTCCAAGTAGGCCAATAATGTGCTTAGCGCCTCATATGTAGTTCGATCTAGAGGCGATATCAAATGATTTGTACAGTTTGGTAATTTTGAATTAAATATAACATTTGTTGAATTTGAAAACTCCTGCTAATATTTTAATATAATGTACGTCAAATATGCTATTAGTAAAATATTGAATAATACTACATTTATTTCGGAGGGTGGAGTTCGGTTATAATTGAACGAATTTGTTCGAATAACTCGTTTCCTACTTCTATCATATTATTCGATAGCTCCCCGCTCTAGCTCCAACATAGAATTCTAATAGAAATAACTATACCTATTTAAAAAAAATTAATTTGAATGAACAAAAGTTCAAAATATTCATTCCGATTGTAGTGAATAGAAAAAAAAAAAGAAAATATGAAAAATTTTTTTTAAAATTAAAAAATTCAATTAAACTTTAACCCAACACGCTTGCCACCATTCATTCATATATATTAAATAAATTCGAAATGAAAAAAAATTTTGTTCAGTAACATTTTCCTTTTTCTTTCTATCATCATACTTAAAATATATTTACATACTTATATAATCTATCTCAATTTGTAATATGTTCGTAAGTATATTTTCTACTTGTTATACCTATAACAAGCACGTCTAAGTTCTATTTTAACACCTAAGCATAATTAAAAAAAATACAAAAAAAAAAGCAAACTATGTACCCAAGTATTAAAAACTTTTCTTTTTTTTAAACTATAATTTATTAAGACTAGCCGTGCTATGTGGTTATAATAGTTTTGTGTTAGTCGCCAGTTATTTATAATAACGATATACTTATAATAATCGTTGACATGCACGTTCACATCTTTTATCTGTACCATAGTATTATGCATTATGACATTATGTATATGTATAATAGGTATAGGTAGATATATGCACTTATAATAATTTATTGCAGTATACTCGTACAAACAAATCTTTACATTATGTATAATGTACATACGTGCATATATATTACATTATATTATCTGTTTCTAACATCTCAATAGTTGATCACATCTTTGACATCAATTTGCGGTTTCCTGTATTTATATATACATATATATATATATATGGTTTATTCATAGGAGTATATATATAGGCATGCATACATTTTCTATTAATGTAGGAAAATATTAACTAAGCTTTATATAAACTATATATAAGTAAATAAAAACTAAATATAGTTTGGGCAAGTCATTAACCGATATATACTCGTATACTTATAGGTCTATCTATATATTCTTTCTAAAAGTGGTAATATTGCATTGTATACTAATATTTATTAATCTATAATATAGACAGATGATTAATATAATGTATGTACATATAGATAAAGTTATATACAGGTAAATATAATCAATAGTTTTAAGTACATGCAACTCTTATTATTTGTTTATCGATATAGGTACATACATATATGCTATACATTAAAAATTGTTTGATATTAAGTTTATTCACATTTATAATAACATGTCTTTTGTCAGTTTTTATGTCAGATAACAAGGTCGTTATTGCCACTTAAAGTTATATATTATTATAAATGGTGTATATACCTATATAAAGGAACTACATATTTGAATTTATCAATTGATGTTGATTTATAATATTTTATATATTTGTATGTGAAAATATAAAATAGCAATTTAAATATGCAATGAAAATGAAAAAATTTTTGAAAAAAATATAGTTATTTAGGTGAATGTACGAGTTTAACAATATAAGAGTTCCTTTTCATAAATATTCTTTGTTTGTGTATACTGTTCATATTATGTATGAATGTGTGTATGACTAAATAAATACATGTTTGTAAAACATTTAATCTTGCATAATTTCGAATGTAATATTGCGCTTTTGAAAAACATATTATTTTGCTTAGTGTTCGCGTCCAAAAAATTAATAATAAAAAAACTGATTGTATTTCAAATTTTAATATCACTGCTATTTCTAATATCTTGCGAAATTTTTGGAGAAGCTTGTAGCTTATTTTGTACTTTACTTTTCTAAATGAAAATCAAAATTTTAATAAAATTTTTAATTAAAAACAATGTTCAAAATTTATAATGTTTAATATATAGAAATTTATGGAAAAGTAAAAAATATTTCGAAATTTATAAATTTGCACTACCAAATATTTTGTATTTGAAAAAAATTAAGTTATTTGACTATAAAAAAAAAGTAGTAAAGTGATGGGGAAAGTGTAATTTTCCATCCTTTATTATTTTAATAATTTAACGCATCATAATAAATATTATCTATTAATAATTTTTCGAAAATAATGGCATGAATACCGTGCAATATTACATAAATTACATACTGTTATACAATATCCTATTTTAAAATAGTCTATTTGTTATTATTATGAGAAGGTATTTATGAACGCAGTAATAATCGGACACGTATATAACGAGTAATTCAAATATAGAACAATAATGAATTACTGACGTGATATTGGTGTGACAATGTGAATCAATTGTTATTATGTTAAAGACGCACATTGTTTTATTGTGGTAGCGGAGGAAATTAAAAAAATATAATTGTTTTTTTTTTTAAAGAGTTTGCGGTATATAGGCATGGACATTTTTGCGGTATGACAATTATGGGTATGTTTTAAGAAGATAATAATTATATGAAGTTAACAATAAACAATATGAGCATTTATTCATTAAACAGGAAATTAATATATATAAGAAAGCCTTCCTTTTGCACTTTTGTTATACACGCGTGTCATTCAGAAACCAAAAATTAACATTTATGTAACCTCATACTGTATCATAACTTCCATTTATGTGAACATTTATAATTTAAAAATTTATCAATCTTCAGGTTAATCATTATTAAGTTTCAAAGAGATATTTTTTAGTATTTTTCTGAAAAATATCTCTTTGAAACTTAATCCACCCGTCTTTCTGTCCATGTGTATGCTTGCAAAACTTTAAAACCCTTTAAGATAGAAAGCTGTAAAAAATTTATTTTTATATTTTCACTAGAAACTTATGTCTGTAGAAGAAAATATTTCTACCTTCTCCTCTATAAAAGATATAGGATCTTAAAATACTAAAGATGCAACTTTTAGGACATTGCAAATGCAAAAAGGTAGTGAAAATAACCATAATCTAAGACCGATTTTCAAATTTTTTGTATTGTTTTTCGTCTAAACGGTAAAAGCTGAGAAGTTATTTTTAGATAATAATAAATAATTTATTTAGTTGGAATAAAAATTTTTCCCACTTGCATCTTCTTTAAAAATATCGTCTCTCAAAATTTATAATGTTCAAATTTTCGGTTTTTTAAATTTCCAAAACTGTAGGTTTTTCTAGATTTCTATAAAAGCAAAATGCTGAATAATCTAATGCTATAAATATCTTAACCCACTTACTCAACCGTCAAATTCGACGACTAATACTTCTTCCAGTTTTGTTTAGGAAAAGTGCTACTTCACAAATCGTTGGTTTGATCCGAATTTTAAAAATATTTTTTTTTTCTTTTTTAATTAGGTACATTTATATGAAGTTTTTATTTAACAATATTAAAATTTTTGCTACACGATTGTAAAAACTTTCAAAATTTTTTAAGGACTTAACCTCCTACAGTTTCTGAACAAATTAAGTATTATTTAAAGTCGTTGCGCATTTAATTTTTACATGAATATGTGTATAAAACTTTTAAATCATAAACGTTTCGTTAAAATTCAGTTTCTTAATTTTGTTTAGTATAATTACAATTTGGATGTCAGGAATTATAAGATTATTTTAATAATCTACTCCTTCTTTATATAAAAATCCAATTACATCATTAGCACGTATCGTAATTTTAAGCAACAATCGTAAGATTTCGTAACATGAAAGTGTACAATTGCAGTCATTTTGACTTTGAATAAGATGTTTCACATGTCGATGTACTTATATTTTGACATATTAACATTTAACATACGTTTTCGTAAATTAAAACCATTTTCCAATTATAAATAAATATAGCGTATGACTATGTTGTCATTATTTGATTTGTTTATAATTACATTAAAAATAAAAAAATAAAAGATTTTGATCTTTTTACATTTTTGTGTAAATTCACTGATGAAATCAAGGTTATTAATATTGTCAGCTTCTGTCATTTTAATTAAAGAAATCTATATATACGTACTCGTATGTATAAAATTTTTAATTTTATTTTAAGATTTTCAAAAAAGAATTAACCATAAAAGTTATAGTATATATTTGTGTACAATTTTGTGAATGCTAATTTGACAATGAATGCATATTGTATATGCATCTACACTAATATATTCACAACAATATTTGGCTGTAATTGAATTCTATGCCTCATCAGAGCCCACATATATTTAAAATGACTTTGTGCAAATGCACATTTCATATACATTTTATTTAAATTGTTACGAAGTTTACATACATCAATCGTTGATAGCTATTAAAAAATAAGTTTAATTTTATGTTTTAAGTTAAATATATAATATGCATGTTAACTTTAATTTTTGATGATGTCTCTTCTAAAGTGTATATATATATTTATGTGTATGTGTATTAAATTATTATAATTCTACATTATTGACAGTACATTGATTTCATTGACAATTATCGGTGCTTATGAGTAATATAGCAATTTATTTTTATTTAATTTAAATAATATTATCATAATAATAATCATTAATTTTATGTATGGATCAATTAAATAATTTACATGTATAAAATATTTGAGTTAAGTAAAGTTAAATTTACTATAATAGTGTAGTATAACTTTGACTAAATTATAATAATAACTACTTTTCAATGTGAAAATAATTTTCATACGTCATATAAATTACAGAGTCTTAATTTGCATAACTAGAAATGCTTATATATTTTGTTAATATTCATAAAATGAATAAAAATAACAAATAATTATTTAAATTTTTTTTAATAATTATTCGTGAATATAATGTAGTAATTAACATAGTATTTTGTTTGTAATTTGATTATAGTAATAATGATTAATAATATTGAATTTTAAAATAAATGTTATTACTACACATATATATATATATGTATTCCACTTACGACAGTTTGTTTCGTTAGCACTAACAGCAAACAAAAACAAGATTTGCATTGTTGCACAGTATTTGCACATAGTATAACAAATGTATTATAAAATGATACTGTAGTAAAAATGTTCGGAAAACAGAGGAAGCACAGGTAAGATTAAACTAATTTACGGGAAGAATAAAAAAGTAAGTATGTATTATAAACTATTTAGATACAAGGTTTAAGTTCGGGCAGTATAACCAATTGGCAATGGAGGATTGTGAAAAAGTGGCGGCATCTAGAAATCAACTTGACAACAGTCATCGATGGTTTCGCACCTTTTGAAAGATAGTCTTTACTTGTTTGCGATTCAATCAAAAGTTGTACGGATCGAAGGTGTAGAAAATTTTCACGATAAGAGGTATTGTGCGGGAGGCGCTTAATTTTCTCTTGTTTTTTTCAACAAAATAATTTACATGCTGTTTAAAATTACTGTAGTCAATGTATTATATTTGATATTGCCACTAAAACAACACTAAAACAAGTAAAAACGTTTTGGTCGGTATAAACCGACTAATGATACGCTGCACTCTGACAATCTGAGTTTAAAAATTTGTTTTTGAAATATCTAGAATTACCTTTCACTGATAAATGGCAATTACTCGAACTTGTCCAAACACTTAATAAAAACTTCACTGGTATTAATTCTAACCTATAATTGGACACATGAATCTATAGCTTTAATATTTTTTCAAATATTTTAAATTTTCTTTTTGGAGTTGTATGGCAGCTACCCGAACCTCTCAAATCATTCCACCCAAACTTCAGGGATATATGTGAGCTTTTTATGTAATTGGACACACGATTTCCGAGTTCAATTAATCTAGCTCCATTATTTTTTTTAAATATTTGAAACTAACTTTTGGAGCTCTATAGCTGCTACCCGAACTTATAAAAATGTTCCACCAAGACTTTAGTGTTATATCTCACCCGAAATTAGACACACGATTGTCGAGTTTAATGAACCTAGCTCTAATATTTTTACTAATATTTAAATTTCTTTTGGAGTTGTATGACGGCTATTCGAATCTGTCAAGTCATTGCACTAACACTTCAGAAATATATGTGACTTATAATAGTGCAAACGATTTTCTAAATATTTAAAGTTAACTATCGGAGTTGTATGACAGCCAACTAAACCAGTGCAACCATTCCATTAAATTTTGCGGAATATATCTTTACAAAATTTGATATTAATGTCTTTATTAGATTTTTATGACGGCAGCTATACGCGAACCAGTTGTATGAATTGGTCCAATTACAATAGCAGCCGTCATTGGCACATAAGAAACAATTTGTGAAGGTTTGGTGTCGATTACAATGTTCGTTTTTGAGTTATCTTGCGATCGAACGGACAGACGGACATTTTTAAATCAGCGCAGAATTATGCGCTGAGCAAGAATATGTCCATACCGGAGACAACCCCCTCAAACAAACTTCATACCAATATGAATTAAAAATAATTAACTATTATCAAATAAAGTGCTTTTATATGGTACTGAATTTGAACTCCATTTTTTGCTCCATTTATTTCATTCTCTTAAAGGTAAAGTATTGTTATGAAGTGTACATTTGTATAAAAAAAAACTCAGGCCTTGATGGTAATTTATTTCTAAGTTATATATATATTCCACAGATTTGAATATAATTGTAGTAAACAACCTCATTTATGTATATATCACAACATACATATATATTACGTGTAGAGTTATGTATTCTTAATTAATTTTAATTAATACTCCATGTTGTTTATGCAATTGATATCAATCTGCTAAAAAATACTTTTTTGAGTGCACCATAAAAATTTCAGGTGCTATATATGCTCTTGTGTCTTTACATTTTACCAAAAAGTGCTTTTATAACCTGATGATTACAGTTCTTAATGTTTTTGGATGAAATTTATATTAATTTTGAAAGCAAAATAGGAAATAATTTTTCATTTTGGATAAATATTCTGAATTAAATTTTGAAATGTAAGTTTCTAATAAAACTTAATTACTCTTCTGTTGTGTATAATTTCCATTATAGATTAGATAAAATTTATTGGTTTTTGCGATTTCTTGTAAAAATTACTAAATTTAATGGAGATTATGCTACGCTAATCAAATTATAAATTTTCGGAATTTAGAAAAAAATTGCATACCTTTAGGTTCACATTAATATTTTTCAACAGTTATTCACGAAGTTATGTCCAAAAAATGAAAGCTCTTTGAATGTAAATTTAATTCTAATTGCTAATTAAAATGAGCAAGACAATTTGTTGAGCCATAATATTATTTGGTTTTGGAAATAAATCCACAAAATCTGTATATTGCTAAGATTTACGTTTGAAGATTTCGAAAACTATGCAAGTATTTGAGAGTTCAAAAAAACTTATCATGTTCTTTTTCCTATATAAAGATTAGAGTATTTCAATAAAGCCAGGAAATTTTACAGCTTGTTATTAACTAAGCATTGATGTCAAAAAATTTGTTTATATAGTCCAGAGGTGGGGAACCTTTTTAGAACATATTTAAAATAGCGATAAGAAAGGAGGTCGGATAAGTTGCAATGTCCATAAATATAATTTTTGCAAAGCTATGAATTTTTTCTTTATTTCAATAAAATGTTGACAATTATGATTTCAAAACCGACCGGTAGCAATAGAAGGCGAGAACGAAGTGAATGAGCAATAAAAGAACAAACAATATTCACAATTAAGAGTTCACATCTAAGCAATGATGCAGTAATTATGACAGCGATTATTTAATCGAAGGGAGTCAGGTTTAAACCCTGGTCAGGTGTCTATAATAATTATACTTAATATTATATTGCTCGATATACAGTATTATAAAATAAAATGTTAATAATATATTGCATAATATTCGATATTCCATACCAACAAAAAATAAACAATAAATATCAATAATCTTCAATATCTAATATAAAGAAAAACCGGTACCCCGATCATGTCCAATTTAAATAGGGTTTTGGCACTTACTACAATAAATCATTTGTGAAAATTTGGTGAACTTAGCTCAATTAGTTTTTGAGTTATCGCTGGGACGGACGGACGGTCAGACAAAGCTGAATCAACTCAGAATTCGATGCTGATCAAAAATATACACTAGAGTCTATATCTGAGATCGTTATTTCTTAGCGTTAAAAACGGTAAAGCAAATTTAGTATACCCTTCGAACATACGATCGTACGGATATAAAAATTGAATAATCGGCCACCGGTAATATAATTTGCAGAACTTTGCCTTGGGGCCGCATCAGAAACCCAAAGGGGCGCAGGTTTCTCACCTCTGATTTAGTCTTTTTTTCCATATTAAATTTAATTTATATACTAATATCATCGATGATATTATTATTTTCTTGTTTGTTTTATTTTTGCACCCGTAAAAAGATTTCGTTTTACTTTTTTTGGCAAAGTAACATTCAAAATAAGAAACTTGACAGCTTTAATTTAAGTATTTATGTGTTTACACATTGTTTTTTTGAGAGTTGAATTTAGTATTTTAAATTTGACGAAACGAAAAGTACAAAATAAAAAAAGAAAGATAAAATGATTTTTTTTTTTGGAATAGTTAGGATCGCGTGGCAAGTTATCGAATTACAAATTTTTACACATGCACATACTTAAAATATAAAATATTTATTTCTTTATTTAAAGTCATTATTGTACATATGTAACAAAGGAATGCACACGATACTTGTAAATTTTGTGCTACTTTATTTTGTTAATTTAATTGTAAATGAGCATTGTTAAGTTGGAAATGAACTTTCTCTATGTACGTGTGCTGCAGTAGAAAATAATAAAAAAAAAACATTTTTAACATATTATTGTTTTTGTTTTATTACCCATTGCGCAGATCTTCTTGTATGTACATACTATTATTTTGTAGATCAGTGCAAGAAATTTATTTGCAATGTGCATGCACGGCGTATAATGGATTTAAAATAATTTTTAAGACTAATATGGTTCATGTTATTTGAAAAATGCGGTAATATTTATCATTTCTAAGATCTGGTTACCATTTTATCTTATATAGTTTCTTTGTGCTTCTTTACGGTGTTAAATATAATATCTTCTTCCTATATATACATGTATAATAAAAAATATAATTATATTTCTTGTGTATATCTTATGCTCGTATTTATTATGTCTTTTAATTTTGTGTTAATTAAATTAATTTTATATATGAAGTTCGTTAAAACTATGTACATTTTTCTTTATTAATTCAATCGTATACACAAATAAACTTGAGTATAACATGTAAAAAAAAATATTTAAGAATATCAAATGGAAAAAGTTGTAAGTCGAAAATGTGTAAAAGGAGGAAGAATCATAAATTCATAAACGTAAGTTAAGCCTTTAATTCAATACAGGTAAATAAAATATTATTTTCAGTTATGTAAAAGTAGGAAATTTCAAATAAAAAATAAAAATCTTAAATTGTTTTAGAGATCAAAATGAATGCAATGGAAATTATTTCCTGCCAATTATTATGTTGCTCGTATTACCAAATATAATGTAAAACATTTTAAACAAAGTAGTTTTTGGGTAAGTATTTCAATGTCATCTTGAGTGATTGAATTTTTGATGAAATATTGTGTTTTTCGGGAATGAAAAAATGCAGCAGTATGTGCTTCGGCAAGTTTGAATAACCTATTCAGAAATAATTAGTAGGATAGTAAAATAAGTTGGGTACTATGAGGTAATAAGAATATAAGGTATGCAATATATGATGGGATGTGTATAACAGAAGAGAAATCTATTTTTGTTTTCAACATTAGATTTGGAAAAACAAATTTGTTGTCTTAAGTTATGCTTCAATATGTTAATTAAATATATGAGCGTTTGTTTGAAATTATAAAATTTTTTTAGTTCGTGTTTTGATTACTACAAACAACAACAATTTGTGATCAAAGATATTTATCAAATATATTTATAACATCAAACATATTTTTGTAGCTTTACGAATGATTAAATCGCTACGATGTGTATTAAGTACAAATTTAAAAAAAATATTCTACTAAATCGTTTTCGCCTTTAATTTCTTAGTTGTACTCTCCAACAATCCAATTTTGCAGAATTTTTCAACATGTCGTATGTAACAAGCCTATTATTTGAATGGTGAATTCGATATAAAATTGGACCAATGAAAATATGATGTGACATAAAAACACGAATTAGTCCAAAATATAAAGCATTTTTCTGTTACAATTTAGCTCAAAATGCTGTAAGTATTTTACAATGCTGCTATTTTTAAAATAAATTTTCTACACACAATAGAAGTGAATCCCCCAGTTTAAGAGAATTCGACAAATTGTTGAATTCGTAATTAATAATAAATCTATATAATAAGTTCAATTTATGCAGATAGAGTTGAACTTTAAAAACGGGTGCAATCACAAAGTCATGAACGGTTTAAAGTTGATATTTTCCAGATTTTGGTTTGTAAATATAGAGACTACAAAATTAATGTTTTCATATTTATAATTAATCAAAATTTTGGTTTTATTCCAACCTCTACCTACTGTATCCAAAATCTTCAAAATATTTAGGCCAATACACGTTTATTTGGATGTGTTCACATGCGGGTACATATTTATTTTAACAAACACATATGAATTTTCTTTTCTTGAAGAAGGTATTCCTTTAGTTGTACAGAAACATCTCCATTACAATAATATAAAATTTACAGTATTAATTATCTGTTTCAATTTAATGTTAAGTATTAATTAATTATCTTAAATGTAGAAAACCTTTTAAATTGCATTAAATTTTGTACACGTAACATTATTTTGGATTACAACTATGCATTTCATTTAAAATATAATTGCAAAATAAAGAAAATATAAAAACGTTTTATATAGAGAAAAAAATGAAGAAAAAAAAAATTCAGTGAAAATTGCGTAATAATGCTGACGTACAAATTATTGTGATCAAATGAAAATGAAAACACTTTATTAAAAATTTTAAAAGCAGAAAAAATAATAAAGAAAATTTAAGAAAATGTAAGTGATATTAAGGAAGTGATGAGTTCAAGCTTCAATTGCAACGGGTATACAATAATGATAAAAAGAAATCTCTAAAAAATTCCTTTATATTTCCACATTTTCTCTGTGACTTGCAATTTACACTTGCATTCCATACACTTTTTGACCGTATACATTTGATTTTATAAAAACAAAAATTTTATATTACGATCTTTACAATATCGAAATTTTTATATTTTATTTTTTTTTATTAAAATGATTTATGAGCTTTGTGTAATAAAATTTTGCGGGATATCATGTACATTTTATTAAAATTTTTTTTTACAGATAATTGCATGAATGCATTAAGAAACTTTGTATGAAGATGGCTTTAATCGAAATTAATTATTAAGTAATTGAGTTTTAAAGTATTGTAATTAAGTTAGTTAATAATTGAAAAATTAAAACAAAATAAGAAGTTGGGCGAGCAATGGGATTTTGATCATGTAAAGAAATTATTTTTAACTTTAACCTTACTTATGGCGGTAATTTTTTAAAGTAGTTTTTTATATTATATTTGTTTTTTTTTATTGGAAGAAATGTTAATAAAGCAATTTGTTGTTATTAAAAGCTAAGTAAAGAAATTATATATTGCAAATTCTTTTCTTTAAAATTTTTTTTAAAATTTCTTTGAGTCAATGTAGTAAATGAACATTACGTAAACCAATGAACTTAAAAATTAATAGAAATTCAATGGAGAATTTGGAAACAATGGTTGATTATCGTTTATTTTGTTGAATAAAAATAGTGCCGGAAAAAAAGTTTCTGTTTAAGCAATAAGATTTCCCTGAAAAGTTTACTACTCATAATTTATTAAAAGAATAATGGTTTGATATTAAATTTAAATAAAATTTTTTTATTTTTTATGTCGTATATTATTTTCAGAAATATTAAATTAAGCTCAATATTCTGTTAACAATTTTTAAAGCTATAATACAAAGTTTTGAGAAATGTATTCTTTATTGTCTTAGATTTGATAAGCGATTTTAAATCGACAACAATGAAACTATATTCTTATTCCTAATCTAATCGAAACCTATAGAAAACTATATTCTTATTTTGGGACTTTCTGTACATAAAAATTTTAGTTGATGAAATTTTATTAATTAAAATTGTTTTGAGATACGATAGATGGGCGTACTACATTATCCTAAGATAACTACATGTTGCTAAAAACAGTTTATTAATGTTTGTCTTATATGGAGAAGTTAATTTCCTTTGAAAATCGGACACGTGATATTTGATGTGATCACATCACAATGTCATCTTTCTTGGATGTAAAGCATTCTGTATTTGAGGTTAGAATACTATAATACCGCGATAATAATGTAACCAATAAATTTTTCATAGTTTTAGCATATTTTCTTGGTACATCAAATAAATTTTTAAAGCTAATGTTAAATTTAGTACTTAAGTATATCTAAAAATTACAGGGTCAAATCTATATATAAATAAACTCAAGGCCTATAAGTTGAAAAACACTGATTAATTTAAATTTCCATTTTCCAAAACTATTTTCTTAATTTAATTTTAAAATATTAAAATTGGAAAATGCAATTAATTTTTGTTTTTGGTTTTACATAATTATAAAAATATATAAGCTCTTCATTGATGCTTGTACAATTTAAATTAAGAAATAGGGAAATTGCTTTTATTTTTATAAATTAAGAAAGTTCATATTTTGTTACTTTAAATTACTTTGTGGAGAATCATAATTAATTGCATTAAAATGCAAAATTTTTAAAATTTAGTTTCTTTATATGGATAATCCCCTACTATACTAAGGTTATTATAAGTGTAAAACATAGTTAATAATTTATTTAATATTAAAACTCGTAATTTTTCGGAGCTGATTTATGAAAATTTTAAGGAAAAGTAACATTACTGTATGTATATGCGCTTATCAACGACCAAAATTACAAAACTTTTTAAACACAGATTGTAATAAAAGTTTTTTATATAAATGGTGTACAAAGGGCGTCTCGTTTCTAAGTGTACTGCTATATACCATTGGATAAGCCCTCATGAGAAGTTAAAACTTTTGTATACAAACAATGCACATAGATCAACAGGTTTCGAGATAAATTCAATTCTGGCCGCTTTTTTTTACTTTCTGAAATTTTAAGTATAATCCCATCTCTGTTAAGTATAACTCTGTTTCCGATACACGCTGTATTAAAATTAAATATATTATTTGTATTTGTTTACTTGACTTTTTGTTCACATAATCTGACTTACTTTATATAATGTCAGAATGTGTGATTGTTCACATACCAGTTGCATTTTAGTTGTACAATTTAAGTATTTACATACACACGTTGGTGATTGTTCCTTTTTTCAATGCGTAATTATTAACAAGACGTCAATTTAATGAACTAAATGCAATTCCAAAAAAATGTGTAAATTTGATGCACTTCAAGAAATTGCATAATTTGATTGAATTTTTATATTTTACAAAATGAATGGAACAAGTTGATATAAATATCTTTATTGTACGTACGTATATTGTGAGATTGAAGGTATATATGATCACATATTTTATGTGAGTTTTTTAATCAACATAAAAAAATGGTAGAATAAATTTTACTTTCGAATATTTTTTTTGCTATATTTGTTTTAAAAAATTTGTACTTGCTTCCTTTTATGCAATTAAGAAATGATGATCTTTTGTATTATTTACTATGGTGTGAGTTAAACTTGTAAGACTGTAAGAGTTAAGCATTTTCTGGAATTAACATTAAATATGGATTTTTCGAATTTGTTTATTGCAGTATAATAAAATTTTTTAAATTACATTCATTTAATATTTTTACTTATTATAAAAATTTTGGAATGATTGTGTATAAAAAAATTAAATTTTCCGACATTTGTTTTGGTATCTGTATAACCTTATTTTAATACGAGTATATGTAGGTACCTATAATTTGTTACTCAATTTTGGAAAGGAAGGAAAATTTAATTAAGAAATAAAAAATGAAATAGTCATTATGTAAAAGTAATGTTAATTAACACCACTTAGGTCTACAAGTTATAATTTATTATAAAGCACTAAGTCAAAGAAATTGAAACGATGTTCTATTGAAAGAATTTTCTTATTGTCACATAATTTTGCATATATTTTGGATGAAGCTTAAATAAATTTAATCAAGGAACAATGGATAGTTTTTTTTTGGTTAATAGGACGATTATTGTTACAGTTTTGATTTTATAACAGATTTATGTAGCTTCCTTATAGTTTTCAAGAAGTAGGGAACCTAAAATGTGATTTTTCGGTAAAACGTGATATTTTGAGCGGTAATAAATGGGAAGAAGAAGGAATTGCCAGAAATATAATAGATAATTTGAGAAATAAATTCGACAGTTTAGTTTACAAAATTAATAAATTGCAGAATTGGTTTTGATGCAGTTGCTTTTCAAAAATTTGCATATTATGACTTTGGACGGCTATAACATCGAAGTGATGGAAAAATTTTTACTTAAGAAACATAATGTTTCCACCAAAGTTTATGTGTGTATTAAGTTTCGTCTTTGCAATTTAAACAATGCATAAAATTTTTGTAAACAGACTGATAGATGCAAATCCTCAAAAATGTTTTGAAAATGTGCCAAAAAAAATGCCTAAATTCTATATACGAGCTAATTGTACAAATTTTCTATATATAATTTTTATTTAAATCAATTATCGCGTTTGTTTTCTTTCTTAAATAATTGTGACAATTTATTTTATTAAAGTTTTAATTACCATTAAATAATACAATATTTTTGAAATTGAATGAGATTTTAAAAAGGTAATTGCCACTTTAAATGTTTTGTTTTTTTTTATTCTAGATTTATGGAGGCTTTCGTTGTTTTTTTGGAAAGTGATTTCAAATTTGCATACTTATAAATATAGTGTTGAAGTTTAAAAGAATTTGTATTTAATTTAATATTTTGAATACGGAAGTAATTAATTTAAATATAAAATATATTTGCGTATATAAGAATCTGGTAAAACAATATTTTAACAGATTGCTATCATGTTTTAATCAAAACTAAAAGATTTGTTTCAATATTGCAAAAATAAATTTGGGATGTAGGTAATCATTGCTAAAAAAACATGCTAAAATTTTAAATTTGAAGACGATTTAAAGTAAAAATTTATTTATAAAATTGTCGTTTAATGGTGTTTGCGGAAATATTTCTTTGAAATTAACTTTTTTTTTTTTTCGACTTAGCGAGCACAAGGAACAATACAATTTTTTTATATTTAAATTTATGAATCAAAGATTTTTTATCAAATATAAGGAAACGATGTGTCATTTAGAGAGTAAAACAAAAATTTATGTTTAAAAAAAAATTGGAAAAAAGTCATGGCAAAATTCGTTAATCAATAGTTTTATTTATGTAAATGTTTATATGTAGTGTATAAATGCGTTTGGTACTATGGGTTGTTTATTAGTTATTATAGATATGTTAGAATCTGAATTTTTTGTACTACCAAAATTATAACAAAAAAGGAAAGGTAACAATGGTTAAACAATTTTTATTAAAGAACGCTTGAACGTTGTTGATCAAAAAACGCAGTGCAATATGTAAATATAAAGTCGGCAATATAGTCAATGGCTATATCCAAAAACGTTAATTTTTTCTTCAATTGAACACATTTCGTGTTCTTCCAAAAAATGTGCTTGAAAATGCAGTACAATTTTTGCAATTTGTTTTATAACTACAACTGTTTTATTTTACTGTTGCGAAAAAAATTTTGTGCTTAAAAATAAAATAATGTTGAATTTACAGGATTTTTTAGAATAAGTTTTCTTTTAAATTTTGTTATTATTTTAATAAAAAATTTCAATTTGCAATTCAGTGAACAGCTGGAAAATGGATAATTTTGTGGTTTAATTTTTGAAATTTGAAAGAAAAAATAATATGATAATCTTAGAATTTTAACAACTAAAAAAATTTTCATGCTAATGTCAAATTTATAATTTTCACAGCTACGTCTTTCCGTTGTCTAAGTTATTTAAGTTCTAAGTTATAAATACCAAATAAAAATTTTATTATATCAATAATCTTAACGCGGTATGCGGCATATATGTTTATAGTGAAAAATACGTGCGTAAATCGTACTAGTTTCGAATTCCCAGTTCTAAAAGTGCCAAATGAAACTAAAAGAATAATTTTATTACTTTTGTATGTACAAATATTGTATTGACATTGTATATAAACGTCAATTATATTTTTATATCAAAAACTGTTATGACCCGCGGTACAATATTGCTTTGCAGCAATGGCTTTGGGTTATTTTGATTATCGCTATAGATTTACCATAAGTATATACGTGTATAAATAAAATATATTTATTATATATGTATATACATAACATATGTACACACATATACATATACATACATATATCAATAGTCAATAATATGACGTGTACTACATAATCAATAAAAGTGAGAGTTCTGAGAATTTCACCTTAAAAATATTTTGATAAATGTTATTAAAACCATATTAAAAAAAAAAAATAAAATACAAAAAAAAATTAAGACAATTTATTAAAAAAAAAATATTTTTGTGAATTTTATGTGTCAAAAAAGATTAAAAAAATATAAGGGAAAATCATAAATAAATAACTGTAAAGTTATAATAACCTTGCAATAATAAAAATATTCATTAATCGATTTCATGCCAAAAATGAAAATCGAATAAAACAGAAAATCACCTCTGCTTTTCAAAATTAATCAAAAATAATAAAACTGTAACAAAAATTTATGATTTACTTCAATATTTATGGTTAATTTTTCAGTGTCAGACTGAAAAATTGAACTCTTTTTTACAAACTGACATTAACACTGAACTTGAATTTATTTCGTTCCGTTAAAGTAATCAATTTTTACAATCTTTCTTCTTTACATTTTACTTATTTTTGTTTTATTACATTTATTTTGCTTTTGTGTTTCAGTTGTTTGCTAAGTATATTGTCTTTTCATTGAATGTTTCACATGTTCGAATTAGATCACAAGTACCCTGTTGATTTAAGTATGTTACTATGTTTATATTGTATATAATTTGTATGCCAATATGATCATTGATTTTTACCTTACTTTAAACGCATGAATAAATCATTACCGTTTTTTTTATTTTTAACCAAAAACGATAGCAGTTGAATTAAATATTGTTTTCAATTTAATATTTCAATTTAATAAACCATGAAGTTTTATTTTATTTTAAATTAAATACTTCTGTTGCAATTATTTTTTGTGAAGTGTAAATGATGTTTATGAATTGTTGTAAGAATGTCTCTATTATACTCGTAAATAAAAAGAATTGAAAAAATTAGAAAAAAAAGTGAGTTGTGTAAAATAAGTGTATAATTTGTATTTCAAGTTTATAATGCCTAATGAGATGATCAGAATTTTTTACGAAATAATTTTGTAATTTGTAGTTGTAACCTTAACAAAATTTTAATTGATATATTGGTACCAGATTGCAAAATAATAATAAAGATATGTATAAATAAAAAAAAAAAACAAATATTTAAAAAAAAACTTACGTTCGCGCCAATTGAATTGAAATGTCTAAAAGTAATTCTCCAACTGTGGCAATATCTTCAGTTTTATATTCTCCTTTTGGCTGTGATACATCTAAAATTAAAGAAAAAATCAAATTTAATAAAAATAGATAAAACAATTAGGAAGTTATATAATCGATTAGTTAGTATTTCCTGATTTCCACGTATGAACAAAATCGGTTGTTAAATCGCCTTTAAACAACCTCTAAACTTTATAGTTTTTTGTTAAATGCTGCAACATAAAACGTTAATAAAGTATTGTGTTTAATTTATGAAATAAATTTGAATGTAATCTGTCAAAATCGTTGCATACTGTTTTGAAATTGCATAGGATTTTAATGTTTCTTAATTTTAATTTGTCTTGAAACTTGACGACTTTATTGCAATTTAGGCAGCAAATAACAAAACATGCCAAGAAAAACGGGTTTATTGCTAGAAATATGAAATTAGTCATATGCCAACTACAAACTTGGAATTTTTATTGAGATGTTCTCTACCTTTTGCTTTTGCATAGGTATGCAATACAGTTTTTAAACAATATGAAATTGAATAATTTTAAGCGTATAAGATTCGAATTTTGTGCCATTTGTAAAGTAAATGTGGTAAAGTGTTGCCAACCAAAGGTCAGAGGCATCGTTCGACTATTCTCCTTCGAAAATGCAGCTGGTCAGACAATAACAATTAATGATGCCCGTTATCGCCACATGATAATCCAGCTTTTTGTACCAAAATGGCAGGATATGCGTGTAAGCGGTATGTGGTTTCGATGAGATGGTGCCAAATAGTATACAGCCCGAGAAACAATTCAATTACTGCATAAGTTTTTTTCTGGTCGTGTAATTTCCCATTTTGGTGATCAGAATTGGCCGATCATGCGATTTAACGTCGTTGTTTTAATTACAATTTTTAATTATATGAACCTGTGGTTTCAAAATTACTTGCGTGGATTTTGGGACAATCATTAAAAAATTTCTGTATAAACAATATGGAAGGCGATGAAATTTTTTATTTTAGTTTAGTTTAGTTGAATATTTAATTTTGTTTTTGAAAAGCGGAATTGTATTTAAAACGTTCTGGCTTCATATTTCGTAAGAAAATTGATGAGACTAAGATTTATTTGCGTTTATTTATATGTGATAGAAAACCTTAAATTAAACTATAATCTTTACCTACACAACATAATGCAAGAAAAAAACCAACTCTTTAATAATTTTGTCTCACTATTTAACGCATTTTATAGATTTGAAGTTAAAGAATGTAAATTAAAAAATATGTGGAGAAAGGCCAAGGTTAAAATGAAAAGTGATTATTAATATTAATTTGTGGTAACATTATATTTCAACAATGTGTTTGTAACAATAATAAAAAAAAAATAATCAAAATAAAAAGAAAAAGTAAACGAACAAAAACTGGTAATTAATTGTGCTATGATAAATTAAATTATAAAACTACAATAAACACTTATATATAATAAAAAAGCTAATACTGGACAGAAAAACCGGTTATGTACAATAAAATAATAACAGTATTGTCGACTAACATAATTATTTTAATCATTTTATTAAACTTGTTCTTTCAATAAGTTTTTATAGCATGGAACTATGCAAAACTAATATTTCAAATTTTAAAAATAAAATTACACATGTATGACTCGGGTGTACATTAGTGATCAGTTTATTATAAAAATATTTTAATTAATCAAAAACTGCAAAAGCAAAAACATGGAAATCATACTTCATAAAATATTTTTAGTTCTGTATACCATTTGGGTATAAAAATTTCAATATTTAATTTATTATAAAATTTCCAAGTTGATTAGTAATTTTGGCAACGGGTTTAGTAAATTGTCATCATTATTGATTAAACAGGGACTTGTTTTCATATCCGGGGCTATAAGGTTTCGTAATTTGTTTTTTTTTTAAGTTATTAAATTGACAGTTTTATCTTTGTTGTTTTTAGTAAAGCTGCAAATGTAGGAAAATTTGGTCGAGTAAATTTATGCTAGATTAGGCAAAATACAGTTTGATTTTATGCCAAAATCAAATAACAAAAACATTGTCGCCCACAGAAAATTACATACATGTATAAAGAGATGGCAAATTTAAGGGAACGTCCTTTCGATTGTTGCCTCCTTTTAATGCAAATCTGTCTGATTTCAAATGCCAAAATTGGTATTAAAAGTTCCAATAACTCAACACTGTATAGAGCTGGCGCATGAGAGCTTATTTTATTAGACAAATTGATATTAGATTTTGATTTTAATTTTTTGACATTTTTTTTGTATTTAAAGAATTTTGTTAGCATGAAAACATCTCTTTTCCGACTATTCCTAAAATATTTTTGTGCAGTATTAAGCTGTTTGACAAGATATTGTTTGAAAAAATATTATTGTGTATTGTTTTTTATTGTTTTTATTATGTCATAATATTGAAATATCTGCACAAATCAAGAAAAATTCTATATGAAAAAATTTCACAATGCACTTTGTAATTGTGACATGTATATACACATAAGTAATGCACATATGTGTATGCATGCTTAAATATATAAAAAAATTCACAATATAAATTGCAAAACATGATGAATTGTTATGTTTTGCAATTTATAAATGTTTGAGTTTGAGCCCTTCTTCTCTAATTTATATGATGGTATAATTTGATCTAATAATAAATTACTTAACTTGCAACACCAAAAATGCAAACGCGTCATATTAAATAATATCGTATAATAAAATTGCATTTACAATTCAAATTTTTATCTACAATTTACTTTCAAAATCGAGAGTGTTGTAATTTTATTATACTTCAATAAAGTTAAATTATTTAAAAAAATTTTTTAATATGATTAATGTGCAACAATAATTTTTTGTTGCATCTACCCACATATTTACACTGCATTTACCTTAGATAAAAAAAAAATTTTGCAACTTTTTTTACTTTACATGGAAATTTGAGAGATCAGTAATTTTGCGTATAAGTACTAAATAATTCTTCATTTTTTATTTTTTAATTATTTAATTGCATGCGAAAATTGAGCCCAATTCACATTTATCGTAAATGTATATTCTTATACAAGTTTTGTATAGCAGCACACTAAATAATGCACAAAGGTGCAGAAATTTGTTAAAATTATTATAATCGTCTTTTTTTTTTGTCTGAGGTAAATTGCCGTCACTTACATCACTCCGATGAAACAAAAAATAATGGAAAATTAAAACAATTCCAGTAATCTAAAGGTTTCTAACATGTTAACTAAAATTTCTAACATGTTAATTAAGAAATTTTTGTATCACTATGAAAAAAACAAATTATTTTATTATGAATAATTTATTGCAAGGAAATTTTGTTAACATGCCATGTTATGAATAATATAAGTGGAATTGCATAATTTGATATTGTTATGAAAGTATATACCTAGCCTAGCATAAATTTATATTTAAAGGGTTTATTTAAGTAATTTATTCATTGTTTTATTAATTTTCAATTTATGAAAGCATAAATTTGAATGATAAAAATTGTAAAAGTTTATTTATTAAAATTGAAATTCAAATGTAGAATTTCAAATAGATTTGGTCCAAGTGTCAGTCTTTTATAGAAATTTAGAACGTTTTTTTAAAAAATTCGCTTCAAAATATACAAGGCTTATATAAATATTTGAAACTGAAAGTGATTTTAAGTTGATAATTCAAAATTCATATAATTTTATTTATTTGTAGAACAGTTGCTTAAATTGAGCAATAATCGCATTTATAAACTGTCATTTACAATAGGTGACACCTACAACAGACCTAGTCAAACATCTATCGGATTCATTTTGTGTTATTAAATTTAAAATACAATGGATGCTATAGGTGATTTATTAAAGTAATATTAATCGGAAGCAAATTTACTTATAGTTTGTATTAAATGTAAACATAAATACGTAAGTTCAGTACATATTTTTCCTAATATTAAAAAATTACTACGCACATATGCTTATAGTTTCAATTTGGAATGGTTGATGTCTGACACACTTAGCCATTTATAGATTTTATGTAATATGAGGTGAAAAATTGAAATGACGCACCCTCTACACTTTACAAAAAAAAAAAACACAATTTTTTAATTAGATCTTTAAAAATCGTAATTTTTCCCGATACATAATTAAAAAATTCATATTAGTGTTTAACTCGTTTTTCAAAAATATCATTTTTAGTATATTACAAAATTTTTAAAATATTATTCTATAGTATTTCCTCAACAAATTCTCTATCCTCGTTTTATTTTTTCTTTTAATCTGCTTAACCATTTATAAAATTATAAAAATTATTTTTCTTATTTTATTAACACTATTTAACTATTAAATTACCAATTAAAAAATGTCTAAACTATAACTGTTATAGAACAGTTATACTTAAAATTTTTAATTAAATTTCAGGTCGGCTAAAACCAAAAAATATTTAAGACTTAATTATAAAACATTTGCTTTACTATAGTAATAAACTTACGTATTCTTTTTCTGGCATCTAAATAAGCTGCATTAATGGCATCGTATGTAATACAGGTGTTATAGGGTGAAAAAGCATTTCTGAAATAGGAAAAATAAAAAATATTTATTAATACAATGCAACGTAACTAACACGAATATTTTCAATAATTTTGATCTTGCTTTAGAGCAAGAAAAAAATAGAATAAGCATTATTGTTGTATAACCTGTTAAGTTCTTTAGTTAAAAAAAAATATTGAATTAAATGGGAAATAAAATTTAAAATATTATCAGATAATGTGTGTTTTGCTTGACCATTTTAGTTGAAAACGCCACAGGAATTTGTCTAGTTTAATGATGTATGAAGAATAAAAAAAATTTTTCTTTAATGAAGGAACAGACATTGAAAAAATGCTGTGCTATAAATTCGGTTCGTATAAAATATTTGTGTTAAATATTGTTTATTGCATTTAAGTATATATGTACATATATTTCCCCATAAGGTTAGAATAATAGAAGGCATAGTGTAACATTTGCTGTTTAAGAGCTTGAACGAATTTAAAAATTCATTAAATTGATTTAAAAAAAAATTGGAATAATAATATTTATATGTCAAATTTATGTCAGAAATTATGTTGATATTACATATTTATGTGACAGCAGTTAGTACGTTCCACATTTTTTGATATCAAATCACATTGTAACTTGCCTTTATAAATTTTTAAATCAATAATTTCATTTTCCTTTAATTTTTTGTAAATAAAGAACATTTTTTATATGTATAACAGCAGCAAGGAGATATCCCCAGGAAGAAATATTGAAATTTTTGAACGACGTACTAAGCTAAAAATAAATACATATGAGAAAATTATTCGAAATTCATTATGTTGCAAAAGGTATAACCATGAATGTTGCATGTGTATGCATATGTTTTATTCTTCTTCTATACCGTAAGCCTTCAATCCTCTAATTTTAATAAAATATGTAATCGTTCTACCACACAGCACATTAATTTTTGATTTAGTCTATAGCAGTATAACATTAAAGTTGATCATTTTACAGACATTAAGTACAAAGTTCAATTGAAAAATTCGGCATGTTCACTTCAAATTCCTATAGTTATAATTTATTTCAAGTTTATTACCAGTTAAAGAACTTTCTATTTTCACATATTTGTATGTGTGTTCGCTTTCCTTTGAAATCAGAACTAATTTTAACCAAAGATTAATTTTCATCTTATAAAATCGAACATTATATTGTACGAAATGAATAATAATTTTTTTTTTTTTGAAGCATTAAAAAATATACAGGGAAAGCCTGCTATGATAATTTTCTTTTTCGATTTTTCAAATTGTTTACGTATGCCACAGATTTTTATTATTTTATTATGTACAAACATAAAATACATGCGTTTGTATTTCTGCAGTCTTGTTATGTTTTGCAAATATGACAAAAGGAACAAAATACTTGTAATTACTCCTAAGGAAGTTTTAATTTAAGCGCTGCAATAATAAGACGCTTTTTAATTATTTCGTATTTAATAATTAATATAAAAATTTCTGTATTTTAAAGACTTAAAATTATGGTAATTATCGTATGGTGGGATTATTCTTACATCAATCGCAAATCACCGAATCTATGAGAATTCACAATAAATTATACCAATATGATCATGAAATTTATGCATTTATTTCTTCAAATTCCTTTTACTTGTAAACATGTTTTTGATGAGATGATTTTAAAATTAATGAAAATATGCAAGTTCCGCTACCATAACATGGTAATTTATAATCATTATTAATAAGCTATTGTAATAATTTTATAATTACATACATGAAACAGTAATCATTTTAATATTTAAGCATCTTGGTGGAGAACGAATTCATACACATGTACATACACATGTATGTGTCTTTAAAATACACCGTATTCATTCATAATATAATTGAATTACATGACTTGTCAGTATTCTTGCTGCTACACTATTTTGTTTATGGTAAGTGCATATATGCATGAAATTTTAGAAGAATGTCAAAATCCGTCTTTTTTCAAACTTTTATTCAATTATCATAACTTTTTTTATTTTTGATTTATGTACATATATATATGCAATTATGTATGTATGTATGAAGTGGTTCAACATTCTTAATAACTTTTGAATATTGTATGCGAGTAATTAACTAAAAAATGGATGCATGTGTACGTGATATGTTTATATAAAAACGATTGCCGCTTTTAAATTAAAAAATTAATTTTAATTTAAAAAATTTAATATACAATTATGTATGTAAAACATTATTTTATCTATTTTTACAATAAAAAATGTAAAATTATAGAAATCTTTTTTTGAATTTATAATTTCCGCCACTCGTACACGTCATAATTTCTTTACTTTTTCATAACATTTAACAAGTTTAGATATCCATGCCGCCTTAACGTATGCAATTTTTTTTGTAAAATTTTGGATACATTTGATTTTTATTTCAAACCGGATAAGAAGTGGAAATTAAATTTTTTAAGAAAAATTTCAAACAAAATTTTAAAATCCCTAACAAATCTTTTTCATATTGATTGGAGTATGTACAAGTTCACATATAATGTCAAGGATATTCAATGGCAAGGATACGTTTGCAAGTAAATTTAATGCCTCATATAATCAATACAAAATTTGTTCTATTGATTTAAAATTTCAAATTTTTATTAATTTTTCACTTTACGTGCAATGAAAATAGCAAATTTCAAAAATTAAAAAATCAAAAGTAATTTTAAAAACAAAATCAAATGGTAACCCCAATTACCTATATACATATATAGGTATATAGAAGTATATTTGTAGATTTTGTATTTACATTGAAATTGGTTTAATAGTAATAAAAATTAATTTTCCTATGGTAGTAAACGACAGTGAAAGTTTTTGTTTCTTCTTCTCTTACCGCCTAAAATTTCGCTTTTCTTTTGCATGATCCCGGCAATTCTTTGTTGCATTTCCAGTTTTAAAATTTTTATTCTTCTTCTTTATTTTTTTTTTTGCTGAGAAATAAAAATGTGCATGAAATTTAAAATTTTTAAATATTTCGTCATCATCATTGAAAAGATGAAGACGACATATAATTGCATATTTTTCTCTTTCTATCACATTATACACAACATAAAGATGAAAAATAGTTGTATATAGCAATATTGAATTCAGTATAAATTATAGAATACGTTGAAAAATTTTAGTTGAAGATCAACTTTACTAGCATTTTATTACTACGAGTATTAGCAATTTATTTTTATGTTATAAACATAAAAAAAAAATCAAATTATATGTTTATGTCCCAATATAAATAAAGAATTATTAATAATTGTTAAGATCTTGCATTAGGTTTGGAATGAAAGAAAAATGCGCCAACGTAATTAAGGAATCAATTTTTTATCTATAGATATTCAATTTTATATGTATGTATATATACATAGCAGTTTTTACCGGTTATTTGAGTCTGTAAATGTATATATGAAAGCGTATTCGCACTTCAGTTTTTGGTAAAATGAAAAAAAAAATACGAGTTTTAATTTTCAATTTTATATATGTGTGCACCTTCTTCTTGATGGCTGATGATCATATGATGATGATTTATAATTCAGGAGTTGAAACAGGAAATGAATGTAGTGTAAGCACGTATGGGTGTTATTTTTGATCCCATACAATATGTTAACACAAATACACATTTAGTTTTTGTTGTGTTTAAAATATTAAGTGGTATTTAAGGTGAATGATAGTCATACTATCACTTAATAAGTATTATAGACCCTATCATATGTTATTGAAAGGAAAATGGCGTAATTACAAGAAAAATTTGTTTTATTTTTTATTTTTTGTTTTTTTTTTTATCGTGAGAATATTAAATTAGTTTTCAAGAGTTTGCTGTAATATTTTTGCCTTAGAGCTTGATTTTCGACTTTTATTATTAGTTTTTAAGGTTTTTTTTTATACACTTTATATACCTATATACATACCTACGTTATATACATATATATATCTGGAAAATATAGGAGGAAAATAAGAAATTTCCGTTTTAATTTATGTTTGAGTTGTTTGGCTAGAAGAAAATAGAAAAATTTATTACAGAAACAAAAATAATTTTCCTTTTTTTTTTTTAAATTTCGTAAAAATTTTCCTTTTAGAAAATTTTTGATTAACTATACCTTAAATTATTAAGAAACAAACGATTTTTATGAAAAATTTCTTTAAGGCTGTATATATTTGACTTTTTGTGAAATTTACATAGAATTAATAAACCTATTCAAAACTGTTAAATGAAGACTTAAGTTGATCTGAGTCAAATTCTTTCTTGTTTAATAAATTGAGTTATTAAGGTTTCAAAATTAAATGTGTGTATGTAGCTTATAGCGAGGAATAATTTAAAATATTGTTGAATAATTTGGCAGTTGCAATTTTATCTCGATTTGCTTTTGTAAAATATTCGAGCTTCGTGCATTTTGTATTTAGTAAATGTTCTTCACTTTTTCTTCCTTATTGACTACACTTTGAATTTTTAATTAACCATATTGTTTGTTATATTAAATTTATCTTATATATAAAAATTAATTCATAAATATCTACATATATACTAGTATATAAAAATGAATTAAATATTTTGTGTGACCGGTCTTCATTAATAAATCTCTCAACTGCTGTTTCGAGTAATTAATGGAAAAGTTTTGTAATTGAATCGGAAGTTGTTTAAAACAATTTAGCGGTTGATTTCTAAAAGAAAGATCTTTGAAAAACCTGTCATCTCGAAAGTTACAACGAGAATATCGAATTTTAAAATAATTTTAAGCCAGGTAAGGCTATTGAAGGAAGGCTATTTATAATTGATTCAATTGAATTAATTATAAATAGCCTTTAAAGGCTATTGAATAAGGCTCTTTATTTTTGGAATGGAAGATTTTTGAAAAGCAGCCCCCTGAGGCCCGATGGAATACGGAAAAAAAGTGTAAAATATAGTTCAGTTTAATATTTGATAATTAAATTAATTGATTTTAGTAGATTTAAGAAAAAATTTACCAACATACCTTCCGTGATCACGAGAGAAACTTTAAGTTTGCGGAATTCTTAAACAGTAATAAAATCTTAGCATAATTATGTGAGTATACCCACTTATACTAAGAGAAAAAATCTTAATGCATTCCAGAATTTTGTTAAAGAATGATAGAATAAAGAATTTAAAAAAAAGGCAATTTCGATTTTTTGGGATCGCAGCTATACGCGCGAGAATTATGAGAAACTAAATTTGTTTTGAAATAAAATAGCCAAGACAATGTTTGTAGAGGAAATTTTAATGATGTTGATTGAAAAAATTAATATTCATTTCAGTTCAAAGCTATGGAAAACAAGAAAATTGAAATTGATAATTTAACAAAAATTGTTTGTAATTGAATTAAAAATTCATTTAATTATTTCTTTTTACTTTTCGAATTTTCATAATTTATAGAAATTAGTTCAAAAGAATTCCAAATTTATAATTCAAATCTAGTTGAATAAGAAATTTTCAAATGATTCGTGCAACAAGGACTTTTGTTTTTTTTTAATAAAATAATTTTGTAGTTTTCTGGAAAAATTTATTTTGTTTAAGTTTGCGGATAATATACTTGTATTACACATTAAAATTAAATTATTTTGCAAAATGCATTAAAAATGATAAAATTTTAACTATTTTGTGATGATGTAAGTTACTAGTTTTTATATCTTGTTATAATTACTTAAATTTTCATCTTGTTTATATACTTTTGTTTTCGTTTTCTTATCAAACAGGTATTTCAAAGTAAGACATCATAACTAGAAACCTAGTATATAAAAAAAAAGGTATTAAACTAGGAAGAAAGATAATAAAACAAGCATAATTAGCATAAATAATAAGAGAAAAACAAATTTAGTTTTTAATATCGCATTTAAATTAATAATATTAAATAAAAAGTAGTAACACTTGTTAAAGTTATGCACTTACAAACACGTAAAATTTTTTTTCCAGAATTGAAAATTATTTTTTAAAAAAATAATAAAGACCCATACATTAAGAAACTATATAAGATTCGTTGATTTAATTTTTTTTTTATCCTGTTTTTTTGCTACTGTTCAATTATAACATTGATTAAAAATAGCTTGTTTTACATTTGAATATTGTAGTTTTCTATATTGTATATGTTTATGTGGGCATTTGTGTGTTATGAATGTTGATATATAAATATGGGTATTTGTTGAATTTTTAAAATGTTAGGTTAGGTGTTATTGACATTAGGGTTCATTCAAAATAGTATGAATATCTTTAACAGCCATTTAACGCAATCTTTAAAAATTTTCAACCCCGTTAATTTTGTTGTTACAAAAAGCACAAAATTTAAAGTGTGTACAAAGATTTAATATTTAAGGCGATTAACCTTAAGTGAGTCAATAAGATCAAAATTTTCGCAAATTAAATAGTTAAAATAACACTTTTCATTGATAATTTTTGGTTGCAACGAAATTATTCTATCTTAAATAATTAGTTGCGATAAGTTTAAAGTAAACGCGTCAGTAATAATTTTTTTAAAATTATTTTTAATTAAAAATTTCAACAAATGAATTGCATATTTGCTTCAAATATTTAAAATTAAAAATTCACTTTGAAAATGTATACTTTATCTAATTCAATATAAACTTAAGGAAAATAAGTGTAATACATCATCTCTGCCCATAGTAAATTTAATGAAATATAATATTTCCTATAAAATGAAAAAAAAAAAAACAAAATCCGGTTAAACTACTAATATGGTATAAAAGTAAAATTATAATTTATGAACAAGATTTAATTTTGAAAGGATGACACTATAGACGATTTGTCAGGTCTGCAATATAGTTATAAATCATGAAGAAAGTAAAATATATGCTAATAAATCGAGATTAAATTCAAGTAAAGGTACCGCATTATTGTATTGAATTTGTACATTTAATAGTGAAATTATATACAATACATTGTATGTTGGTTATAATATATATATATATACATATATATATATGCACACTTCCGCTTGTTAATGATTAAATTTTGATCCTTAATATTGTAGTCGAGGTAATGGGGAAAGAGGAGAGGTTTCAATGCGACTATGCAATAGTTCAAAATTCTTGATACTTAAGTAAAATTTAATTTTATATCCCTTTTGAGATATTCAAAGGCTTTAAATAAAATTTATAAAAAGAGTTCTAACTCTGATATCATTTTGTATAGATAATTCCCCCATCATTTCAAATCCTGTCTTTTGTCTTTTGTTTCTCATTATATTTGATGTGAATTTTTATGAATTTGTAACACTCAAGTTCTCTTCCCATATGTTAGTTCAATTTATGTTTAGAAATGAACTAATGACCAAATAAGCAGAAACTCACATTTTTTTTTTAAATGAAATCTTAACTTCGACTTTAATTTTAATACCGGATTCTTGCAATTTGTTTTTAAAACTAAATTAAAATTTAAGTTCTTCATAATTTTATTTATGCCTCATCAAGATTTGGTCTGAAATTATAAAAATTATAAAAGATTACAATTTGTTCTAATGAGCAATCTGATGCAGTTTTTGTCTTAAACCAAAAAGTTATTATTGCCTGGATTTATTGAATTTTAAATTTAAGAAAAATTTCTGTATAACCCTTATATTATATCATATTTAAGATTTATATGTTTACATAATTTTACATTGTTTTAATAACACAAAAATGCATGGATTGTTCTTCTGCATTTTTTTTCTTCTATTTACCAGTTTCAAAAGCTCATAAAGTAAAGAGATGTAGTACTGCATATAATACAAAAGTTCTTTTAATTTTCTATGAGAAATTGCATAAAACATTCTGTTTTAGAGCAATTTTTTTTTTCAAACAAAATTTGCATACAATGATGTAATGAAATGCATTAAAAGCATAACATACATTGCATGCATTCATTGAAATTAGCCGGCTTAACACACATATTTTGTCTTAAATGTACTTTTAATGAATCTATATAAATTTAGGTACTTGTATATGAACATTATACACATACACAAGCATGTAACTAACAATATGTACAAGACTTTCGTTATCTAAATAATTTAAGGCAAAAATCAATTCTTTGCGCGTGTTTTTCAGACAATTGCAAGAAGTTGAACAAAAAAATTTAATCGGAGTGAAGAAAAAAATGCAATTATTTTCCCTCTTGGGCTAGAAATTGAAAATTTCTTGAAAAAAAAAAGATTGAGTTTTATTTTTTTTTTCTTTTAATTTGACTACCTATGTAAGAAAAGTGTAAAATTCATGATAAAATAAAATTTAGTGGAATAAAAACACAATAATAATGTAATACAGATGTAGGTGACATAACAATGGTTATAATGGTTTGAATAACAAAAAACAAATAAAAAGAAGAAAAAATTTCGTTCATAGCAAAATATAAGACTCTTAAGTTTATGCAATTGAATCTTATTAAAAAATATTTAAAGTTGTATAGATGCACAAAAAACAAAACATATGGTAGATATGGTTTGGATAGTTGTTACCAGACAAATTTACTTTCTTAGATTATTCTTTTCAATTAGGCCTTGCTTAGAAGTAAAGTGGTTCAGGCCTAAAAAAGACTATTTGAAATAAATGTATCTCGAAAAAATTTGTTTTTAAATTGTGGACCCAATTTCACAATTGCGTGTAAGATTTTTACAAATGAAACTAAAGAATAACCATTCTTCCGAATAGTTTTATGCATTTGTCTCAAAATCGATAATTTGTGGTTTGGACCGCTATGTTCTTAATTCACTAATAAACGCACACTTTAGTACGAGTAAATTACTTTTTTGAGGTATAAGAAAATTATAAGCTCTCTCATAATAAAACATTTTTACATTTGGAAATGATGGCGTGAAAAAATAAGATGATTGCAGTAAAAGATGCCTTCTTGTATTTTAAAAAAAATTGGCAAATTTGGTTTTCCATTGATATGCGCAACTACGTATTCAACTCAATTTTAGGTCTCAGTAGTCAGATCGACTTCTCTCAATATTATTTGATTTTCTTTTAATTAGTTTATGGCATTTATTAAAATATTACGGGGCGAAATCCAATATTTAATAAATTTTGACTTAAATTAATCGCCTTAGCATTTCAGGATGAAGGAAATGGGAGTAGTAGTGATTAAATGTAAAAATTGTTTCTTTTAGTGCTTATACTTGGTAATACTAACTCTAACAATATTGGAATAAAAAACTTTACTATTAATATGACAGAAGTATAACAATATATTCTTTGATAGTATACCAAAAACTGATGAAATTGTTACTGTTTATATTTGCGACTTATTTTTTTTTTCAAACAATTTGTTGGCATTATTTGCAACTTTTGTGTGATTATACATTGTAATTTTTATAGTTGTTGTAGTTTTTCTTTAACAAATTGTTTAAAAAAATTTTGAATATTTTTGCAATAAATTTATTTTTGGTTTTAAATTTATTCTCTTTCATTTATGTATGTATTTGTATTGTTTTAAGCAGTGCATTAATATGCAAATTATTTTCATTTCATTTCAGATGTCTTCTATAAGACAATCTTTCTTGAATATCTTATTATAAATATAAGGAAGATGTTTTGTTTTATATTTAAAAGAAATTCTTATGCGAAAATTAATTTTTATATTTTTTACAATATGAATAATAATTATTTTTTAAATTATGATATTTTAAAATTACTATAGAAATTTGCATTTTTAATGGGAATAAATAAAATGGATGATTAATAATTTTGATAAAATGCAAAACTGAAATAATTTTATATATTGAAATTTTATTTTAAATAGGTTGATCTTTCGAAACAAATGAATAAAACAATTGTGATAAATTTCAGAAATACAAGGGGCAAGAAATATTTAAACGTTTCATAATAATTATTATTCTTCATGTGTCAGAATTTTTAAAATTATGATTATTTACAGAAAAATATTCAGAATTTAAAGAAATCAGAAAATAGTTCCATATAAATTAAATTTAATATTTACTTTAGGAGTTTTATGCATATACGTTAATATGAAAGTAAATGTCATACATACAGAACTTAAGAACAAGTTAATGACAACGTATAATTGCTTTTTTATTTTAATTTGAAATTTCATAATGAAAATAAACAAAGAAAAATTGACTTCGTACACAACGGCAAAATACTATTGAGTGAGTTAGCAAAGGAATGAGTCAAGACTGAAAAATTTAAAAAAATTTTCTCTTCAAACATTTTCATTCAAAAATTTTAATATTTACCTTTATTTTCGTAAATCTTAAAGCTATTGATAAGTTGATATTCAGAACTCTTGCTTGACTTATAATTTTGAATAATTTAATAAAAATAAAACCTTATAGTAGCACATATCAAAAATCTTAGCAATGATGAGCTTTATGTTGTTTTTTTGAAATAAACTCCGGAAAACTATAATATTCGGCAAACATTATAGAACTTTGAAAAAAATTGCAATTTCCAATTTTAATTACAAAGATGGTATTAAAAATAAAATTGTCGTTATGGTCTTGAAAGTAGCCGTCGAAGACAAAAAATCGATTTCTCGCTTTGACTACCAATGACAAAATGTAGAACAGTAAATTTCGCACTCATACTGAATTTAAACTCTTAAATATCTTAATTTTGTGCATACAAATGAATGAATATATAACTCTTTTAAAATTTTTAACCTATATGTTAACATAATTCATGAAAAATCAGTATAGGTATGTAGCAAGAATTTAATATCAAAAATATGAATTATACATACATACTTATGAAAGCATATATTTGGTATCGTATACTAGGTACTAATTGCATACATAATTTTTAAATTTTTTATTAATAATATATGACTGTACTTTTAATGAATTTTTTTAAAAATATATGTATGTACATTAAATGTATACTTGCATTATTCGGCTCCATCGATAATTCATGCATGTATGTATATGCAAATTTCATTCTGATATGGATTTATGTCAGAGGTATGTCAAATTGATAGATATATTATTATTCGAAATTCTGATTTATTATTTTAAATTTTTGTCTATTTCGTTTTTTTTTTTTTTTTTTTGAAACATAATGAAATATTATTGAAACTAAATTAAAAGGGAGCATAAATATGTTGAAAGATTTTGAAAAAGGTGTGAAAATTGTATAAGAAATTTTGTTGCAAAGCATTATGACATTTACAATATTTTTTATATTAAGATCATTTTATGATTTATGCATGTGTCAAACACTTTTGAATTAAAATTTGCATTTAAGTTGTCTGTGTAGAATATACAGACGATGATTTGTAATTTAAATGAACAATGATATATGAAATTTTAGTAAAATCAATCAAAATATAGTGCAATAGAAAATTGATTTTAAAAATCGCAGAGGAAAATGTTAATTAATTTTAAAGACTTTAATGTACTTTAGTATATACTCGAATTTTTTTTGAAAATTCAAAATTAATTTTCCGTATAATAATAACAAAAAAAATCTGATGTGGTCAGCACATAACCAACCGCAATGTGTCAAATACTTCTTTCCCATTTTTAGGACATTAGTAAGCTTATAGTTAACATACCTAGAAAAATATAAATTTGGCTCTTAGTAGAGTTCTGCTTTTTGCTATCCGAATTTCCTGAAATGCTCGCCAGATAGTTTTGGTAACAACCAGAACTCAAATATCAAATTTCAAGAAATTCCATCAATTCCTTCCGCAGATATGGTGAAAAATGTAAAGACGGCCCGCAGATCAGTTTTCGAGCCCTGATCTTTCCAAAAAATTTATATGTTCATTGTTTTAATACGGAGAATTTAAATATTAAATTTCAATGAAATCGGTTGATTATTTCTCTTTATATACGCAAAAATGTATATTTGGCCCGTAGTAAACGTTCAGTTGTTAACATCTGATTTCTTCCAAGAAGTTTCGCGGACAGTCGAGCTTAGCTTATATATGAAATTTCAACTAAATCGGTTGAATATTTTCTTCAAAATGGTCAAAAATGTAAAAAAGGCCCGCTAAAAAGTGCAGTTCCCGAGGCCTGATATATCCTAAAAGTTGATTAGTCCGTGTCATGGTGAAAATTATCTTACATATAAAATTTCATCAAAATCGGTTGTTGGGATACTTGGGATACACGCGTGCTTACACAGACCGACAGGTTGCTAAAAATAGTTCATTTACACTTCCCTATTATGGAGAAGTGCATTCCCACCGAAAACTCGAAATTTGTTGCCATCACATAACCTATCTATTGTATACACAATACGGTCGCAAAAACATGGAATTGCTGAATCACATTTATAATTCTATGTAATTAAAATTGAATTACGCTGTATGTACAGTAGTTTTATAATGCAATTGACAGGTGCGTCCTCCGCGTTCAATTGTTTTTAAATATATTAAGTATATACAATGTACTTATTTTGTATTTTCGGTAAAATAAAATTTTTATCTGTTATAATTTTTTAATCTGCTTGTAAAATTTGTTTGTTTTACTTAAGTTGTAAAAATGTAAATCTAGTTTTTACATTGTGTTCATAATTGATATAATTTTGCATAGACAAGTTTTTCAATATGCATTTTATATACCTAGAGTTCAATTATTTTAGGCGTAAGTTTTTGTAAAAAAAAAAAATAAATCCTTTTTTGAACCAACTTAAAAAATTATGATTCATTAATTATCTGGTTTTGAAATATCGATACATAAATTCCGACATATGTTTGTACATACGTTCGTACATAAATACTTTCGATTTTAATTGACTTTTAAGGTCAGGTTATTATTGTGTATGCTTTGTGTAAACTGCATATTTTGTTTAATATTTTTTTTTACTTTAATCTGTAGAAATTAATTTAAAAAAAAAAAATTTATTTTTAAATTTAAGACATTTGATTGATGTTAAACACAATACCCAATATCGAAAAAACAAAAAAAAACAAAAAAATTGGATTGTATGAAATCGCCATAAAAGTTGTCAAATTGTACATTGGCCTATAAATGAACTTAATAAAGTCTAATCAGTTACACTAAATAGCCTAAATAGACGTGGTATGCGGCATACGATTGTCAAAATAAAAAATTGCTTTCATGTACTTTAAAGTGCACATACTACCGAAAACGTTTTGCGACAAACGCACCAGATTCCAGTTTTTAATTCAAAGCTGTCGTAACTTAGAAAATTATTTTTTTTTGCCATTGACGAAAACTATTTTCTTTTTTTTGCCATTGAATTTGATTACAGTTTTATAATTATAAATGTGTATTATCGACGTAGTTCAATTTTGGTATGCCACAACGGCAGTGTCGTAATTATAGTTAACGCATACCGCGTCCAATTTAGTAGCCTTAGCACTTGGTAAACTGATTAAATTGATTATTACGTTTATCAATGTGTAGAATTTTTGGACAATGAGAACACAACAAACCTTTTAGTTATGGAAAATAAATTTTATTTTAAATTGGTAATTTGCTTTCAGATTATTACAATTTTGGTTTAATTAATGTTGGCATGAAAAATTACAACAATAAGTTTCTTAAAATAGAAAAACTTTTTAATAACAACACACAAAATTTACGGATATCTAAACATTAAGGACGAATTTGTGGGTTAACGTTCTTCATCTCACATAAAATTTTAATTGAAATAAGCTGATTAAAATTTTCCACTTTACTGATTAAAAAAAAAAATTTTCTTTTTCAGAATTAAAAATTTTTTGCATCCACAATTAAATATATTCGTGATAATAATAAAACCAAATTAAAGTATTAAAGAAATCACTGCAATTTTCCTCTATAATTACCTTATTCACGCCAATTTAGATTTAAAAGAAAATGTATAATTTGCTCAGAGCTTTTCCTATATAAGTTTAATCATATTAAATGGAAATAATATTAAAATTGAAATTCTTCCTTGACATGTGATCTTGCCATTAAATGTAAATTGGAAAAGAAAAAATATTGGAATGAAATTGGAGAGATGAAATCTATTTTTGGCACTGTCTATATTACCATTTATTACATCAGCTTTTAAAGAAGTTCATTTTTTATATTATATAGCAATTGCAACTTTAAATTATTTTAAATAACTTCAAAATTCATTTCATAAAATATGGAATTTAGCTTAATGCAATTTCACTTTTCCTAAAATTTAATTATATAGTCCATGCTTAATTTTCATGTAGGTTTGATCTTAAAATCGTTTGATTATACGTTATTATACTAAATTAAGCTTTAAATCTGCCAACTTTACACTTAGATCAACTCATTTGGAAAAGGGATTATAAAAATTTTTACCTTTGAGGTCGAAAATGATATCAATGATTGCTGTATTTTCGCTTACGATAACAATGCATAAATTGATATCAAAATTAAGTTAACCGGAACAGCTTTAATTCAAAATTATAAAAAAAATGAAAAAAATATTTTTATATAGAAATTAAATAAAAAAATTGATTTCATTATTGGTGCAGTGCAACTTTAAATTTACTCGTGCAACTTTCTACAATTGTGAAAGAATTACAAGAAAAAAGAATTATTGGCATGATTTGGAGGTAAATTTAAGGAAAAATAGTGCAATGGTGAAGCTAATGCTTTGGTAAGTTTTGAGTTTTGCACTTACAAATTTAATTTTATTTATAATGACTTTCCATTTTAGATATGTTACCTTATTAGATACTTTATTATTTTTCAAGAATTTGTGAACGTGCCTTATCATTTTGATCTTTTAATTTTAAAATTTGAAAAAAAAACAAAGTAAAATTGGCGTTGAATTCGACAATAGACTTTTCTTTCGTCTAAATTGAGTATTTTTTAATGCATTGAACTTAAAAATTTTTTTAATTTGGTGTGCAAAATTTTATGAATTTTCCGACACACATAAATAAATTTTTTTAATTTAAAGTTGTAATACGTAACAGGTTCATTGATTTATGAACAAGCGGTTCGCTCTAGCATATAATTAAATCAATTCATGCACACATCTGTAAATAGTGTCCTCTCTTATTAAAGTCACCTAGCAGAATTGCAAAATTTCTATAAAACAAAAAAAGAACCTTAGTTGTATAACTATACTGTGATGATGTTTTATTAAGAAATTTTTAATTTGTAATTTGGAATTCTGTCACAGTTTTGCATAGACGTGACGGAATTCTAAAATTTTATATGAAATATTTTATTTTTTTTTATGTTAAAATTTAAGTAAAACTCGACTTCCTATGAATAATACCTATTTTGTCCACAATTTCCAACAAAATACAACATACATACATATATGAAAAGAAATACATATGTACATACATATATGTAAGAAATGAGCATAGCCACTTTATAAATAAACTTTAGAATTTTTGTAAATAAATCGTAAAGATAAATTATTGTAAACAATATTTAAAATAAAAATTAACTGAAAATCCGGGTTTTAATTTTTTTCTTGCTGTTATTTTCTTTTTCCATATTTGCATTCAACAAACTAACATAGATTCTAAATAAACAAAATTTTATAAGAGGCAAACAAATATTGGGGCAATCACATTCTTGAATTCATTTTTTAAATATATTTTTTTTTCAATATACACAGGCCATTCGTTCAAGGTTGAATGCGCACTTGATTTGGAATTTAGAAAAAAAACACTTCAACTTCTTTTTCCTTTAATGTTGAATACTCAAAGTTTGAATTTTAAAATAACTTTTATATTAAACGGCTCAATTCAGCAATTAGCCTTTATGTATAATGCTGAATAGAATAGAACCGTAATGGCTATTATTTAATTGTATGACTATTATTTCATGTCTGTTATTACTTTTGAATTACCAAAGGAAACCTTGGCAACTCATAATGAAAATTCAAGTGATGTATTTTAATTTATTGCTAATTGCTAATTCTTCAAACATTTAGCTTTTGGGGTTGTTAGGCAGCTGTCCAAACTAGTAAAGTTATACCGTTAAAGCTTTCAGGATATATTGTATGTGCCTAAAACATAATTGGACACTCGCTTACAAAATTTCATAATATGTACATATATCTTTATTAGTTTTTGAAATATTTGCAATAATCCTCTTGATTTGTATGGCAATACGAACCTATGGTTCGAATTGGTCCAATTCCAATAGCAAACAACTTTGGCAGAAAAGGTACAATTTCAGGAATTTGGTGGTCTTTGCTTTTTTATTTTTGGGTTGCCATACGAACCGACGACCAAATTATAGAATAACAAGTGTAAATAAACCCAAAATTTTGAGCTGTATGTATATATGCATATTCACACTGCAGACGACTTCTTCAAGTAGTGAAAAATTGGATATACACCCTTCATTAAACTATAGCAAGATTCTAAGGTGTAACTTTCACTTATAAGAAATTGTAAAATTTTCTAGTCTACGCTTCTGTAATTGACATATGAGTTTGCGTACTGTGTGTTATACGCATCAAATAAGTGATTTTAAAAAGAAATTTAACAAAATTAACAAATTAATAAATTTTATTTTAAAAACTTATACTTACGGTGTTCCTCTAAATAAATTAATATTATAATCAAATAATGATGATCTTCCAGGTCCCGATAACAGCAGAGCACATTCAGAACCATGTTGTGTTTGTAAATGTGATCCAAAAGGTACAAATTGTGTATTTACCATATTTGATGTAAAAAACGCTAATATTGTTAATAATTTTCTATTTATGAAATAAAAAAGAAAACAGAAAAAATTTCATTATTAGAAAAATTTTATATATATACTGTTATTTATTAAAAATATATTTAACAATGTGAATTATATGTGTAAGAATAGAAATAGTGGTGAAAAGGTGACTAATAAACAATGAAAAGAAAATATAAATAATCTGTTTTAAGATTTTGACACCATTTATAAAATAGTATACACACTACATAATAATAAATTATTATATGTATATACATATATAAAATCAATACAATATAAATTTTTATATCCAAATTTTATGGTAAAATATTGATTTGAATTATCAAAGAAGGAGAAAAAGTGGGTCTAATTCATTAGCATATAAGTATTATTTTATTGTATTTTTATTTGTACTATCTAGTTAATTTCTAGAATGAATAAAAGTTTTCTCTCTTAATAGATAACCTCAAATTTATACACTTACATATTATTTGAATATATGAGTAAGTAAGTAGATTATGCTATCATTGATAAGTTTTTACATGATTCACACATTTACAAAATTACAGTCGAAAAACGAATACAGACAGTACAGTCGTAACACGAATCGTCATTTTGCAACAAAATTAATTCGTGTTAAAGAGAATTCGGTTTAATTTTCAAATAAACTTAATTTTGAAAACAAAATGCATTCTGTCCAAATTAGCTTTTGAGGACGTTTTGTGTGAGAAAAAAGGCTCAGTGCACTCATCAAATCAAAATTTCGTAATTTTGTGAAAATTCCTACTTAAAGAGAGTTTGTATTTTCTAATTTCGTGTTGTAGAGGTTCGTGTCATGAATAATGATGGTTCCTGTTTTGAAATTTTTAGAGGTTAAAAAATATAGAAGGTGATCTAAATTGCTATAAATATGTTCGCATTAAGGAGAATTTCGTTTTATGGCAGTTCGTTTTGCAGAAGTCGGACTGTATTTAATTTTATTTTTGTTTTGATTTTTAAAAATTATTTCGGTCACTTTTCTTAAAACTAGTCTTTACGCTTATTGAACGCTACTGAATTCGCTTTCTTATGTTAATAAGACGTGTAAAATCAAAAAAATCAAAAATTATTTTCTAATATGACCTTAAAAGTGGTTTTTTTTCTATATAAATATTATTGACATGCTATAATGTCAATATTTCATAATTCATGTAGGATACAAGAATTTAAAATTTTTTTTTATGGCAGACTTTGTAATTTGAAGACAAGTGTAAATTTTATTTGCATATCAAATTCAATTGCAATATTGTATAAAATATTTTTCTTCAATTTTCTTTGCGTGTTTACTAAATTTATAATGTTGATTGATGACATCAACTGAGCAGTATGTCATAAAACAATTTTGTTGACATTTTAGTATATATGCTACAAGTAGTAAAGTAGTAAATTTTTTTATGAAACAAGCTATAAATTAAAATTATTTTTTCACACGCCAACAAAAAAATCAAGATTTTTTGTTGAAATTTTCATAAATTAAATAATTTTTTTTTTGACACTTTTTCAATTTGGAAAAAAAATTTAATTAAAAGGGTATGACAGTCAAATTTCAAGTTTGTTCCGAATTTTTATTTTGATTTTAAAAGGTTTTACCTACTTAGTTGTAAATTTTTCCATTATTACTTTTGAATTTATTTTTAATTTTTCAAAGATTAGTTTCAATTACTTTAAAATTCAGTTTCTACTCCTGATAATTAAATTCTTTAAGGGAACTATATTAATTTTTACGTTATTGTGAATTGATATCGATTTTTAAATTTAAATAAATTGGCAATTATGAATTTTAATTAATTGCATGTACATACATACGCACATTTTGTAATAAAAATATTTAATTTTCTTACTAAAAAACTATTTTAATCCAATTTGAACACACTTCAGAACCAAATTGAATTTATTATCCAAATTAAGAATTTTAAACTTCAATGTCAAATATTTTACTATACTAACGTAAATGTGCATTGCTCATATTTCATCTTATGTAGTTGCAGCAAAAATCTATTTTATATATATAGAAATTAGTTATTAAGATAAATTACAAAATGAATGTTTGATTATTGTTTATTAGTATACAATATTTACAAGCATAGGTCCATAAATGTTATAATTTTTCTTGTCGTTAGTAAGGAAAATCTTGTGTTGGAATGTTGTTCTGCTAAATAATGGTAACAATCTTAGATGTTAGCCAAAACACAAAATATTAAAATTGAAATAAGGGATGTGTAAAAATAGGTGGTCCATGTTTTATTATACTCGTAACGGGTGATTTTGTAAAGTTTTTAAATAAATTAATTTTTTTTTATTTGAAACTATGAATAATTTTCATAATTTCATCTAAATGTTGGCTTGGACAACTTAGATGATCTATTTAAAGGGTTCTGTTTTGACATAGGTTCGAACTGAATTTAATTATTAATTGAATTCACAAGAAGCATTCTTGTGAATTCCTCTTTTAAATTTTAAAACTTTAAAATGTGTTTGGGTGTTAGTCTAGTCGAAATGAAGTGACATATTAAACTTAGTTGTTTTGACTTTGACAACTGTATAACGAATTGTTTTTTTCTTATAATAAAAACACAACAAACCTAAAATACAAAAATATATTTAATGAAAACCATTTAATAAAAATTTAAAATCAGTTAATACAGTTTTCATTCAGTATAATTTTCCATACTTAAATAAATATTCTTAAACTGATATTATTACATAAGTGATTGAAGTAGAGTAAACAGTTGTATTTTAACTTAAAGCGCATACACTACCTTAAAGCGTATATGAATTGGTTTAAAAAAAATTTATTCAAAAATTACCAATTTAAATTTAAGTAAGCTGAAAATATTTAATGGTAACTAGCTATGTATATCGTTCCAAAAGAATTATCTCGATCAATTAGTTACATCAAATGATTTCAGAAAAAAAAAATTATTCTTTTAATGAAATTTTATTGCCTTTTTTACGCACACATTGTGTTGTCGTTCAAAAAATTTATGATTTCAAAAAACAAAAAAAAAACTAAATATGTGTGTACAATATTTTTTTTTGTATAATCAATTGAAATTGCTTTAAGCTTGATTGTATTGTAATAAAATAATCGCAGGAAAAACAAAACAAATAAATTGAAAGAATATTAGAAACAGATTTGTTTCCACTAAGCTGTCGGATATTGAATATTTTTTTGAAAAATAAAATAAGAAAAGGTAATCCCTGTGTTATAATAATCTGTTTTAGAAACTATTAGAACTTGTTGGTATAATCAACTTAGAAATTTCAAGTATGTAATAACCAAGAAGAAAGGCTACGTTTTGTATAACGGTGAGTGAATAAATATTTACACTAGTTTATAATTAGAACATAAGCAATAAGAGGCATTGTGATTTGAACATTTGCTTGACAACGAACTAGGAATACAATTTGTTGTAAATTGGGCAAATCCTTAATTTACGAGAATCAGAGCCACTTGAGGCGTGTATAAATTACAATTCGACACTTGGAATTGTCTCAACCAGTTTTTGAAATATTTAAAATAAAATTTTTGATTTGTATGGCAACTAGCCAAACCCGCCCCACTAGCCAAATTGGTCCAGTTACAATAGAAGCCGTCCTTAATGTTTATTACAAATTTATCGAAACCCAATCAAAACTTTAAATTAATCAAAATTCAGTTTTATTCTCTTAAACTAAGCCTAAAGATATTAATATTAATAATATTATTTATAGATAGCCTTAGTAATAGTTATAGATTTAGTAGGTAGAAATTTTGTAAAACATGTACATATATACAGCGCTGATACAGTTATTCGGAAATCATAAGGAAAGAATATAATTTACTTGTTGTTCATTTACTTGTTTTTCATTTTTCAATACTTGTTATAAACGCAACATCAAATTTATTATTAGTCTCAAATAAATTTATTTCGTATTGTAATTCAATAGCAAATTATGTTAATAATATTTTATACATTTACTCTATATTACAATTTTTATGGTAGTGGGAGATATTGTACTCAAATATGCACATAAATGCACATATTACACTACTTTTAATACACTTTAACCGCAGTGTAAATTGATACAATTTAAATTTCCAATTATATTTAAGATACGAACAAGTCAGTCAACCTGACACACCTTTTAAGTTTTCAATTGATAAATGCGATATTTATGGCATTTAGTTATTTCAAAAAATAAAATTACAATATTGTAAAAAAGCAAAATAAAGAGAAATAGAAAGAAAAAACTAATTTATTTTAGGCTCAAAGTCAACTGAATGGAAATTCCATTCATTTTTAGAACATAAAAAAATATGTTTGTTTTATTTTTCCAATAAAACTGCTAAACTTTTAAGTTTTGGACAGATAACAAGTACGTATTTTTTTGCATAAGTTTTTTTTTATTTTGTCAAATTATTTTATTAATTGCAAAATTAAATTTTTAATCAAATTAATTGCAATAAAATTAAAAACAAGAAAATTTGTAGAAAAAATTATTTGGCAGAATTTTTTCAGTTAGCATTTTGTTTTATTAAAAGGCTATCGTTCTAAGCTTAAATAATAAAGAACGTTCGGCATCTCTTCAGCTGATTTTTTGAGTGAAAATTTTCTGAATTTTTCTTAATTTAAAAAAATTTTTTCATAATTCAAAACTTTGAATAAAGGCTCAGGCAGACGTGCAATTTTTAGTTTCGCAATTACAGTTTGATTGTAAAATCGCTGCGAGCGCACTTAAGTAACGAAACTATTGCGCCAATTCAAATCGATTTTGTTAAATAAAAATTGCATGTCTATCTGAGTCTTAAAGTGAACCTTTAATTCAAATTTTAATAAACAAGTAATTTAAAATTATTCTATTTATTATTATTACCATATAAGGTAAAAATATTTAGTGGACTTTCTTTTGACAAAATTATATTTTGTGTACTGAAAAGTTCGAATGATTGTTTTTACACATGCCTTCTAAAAATTTTTGAAGTACATCTTAACATGAATGAGAAGAATGCTTTTTTCCAAGTAAGAAAAATTTTTTAAATCATTAAAATCATTTTTTATAAAATTTTTATAAGTTGATTTTCATTACAGTAAAAATATTTAATTAAGTTTACTTTTGTCGAATGAATTCAAAAGATGAAGGACAACATCTTTATGCTAAAAAAGAAAACGTGTTTTCAACAGTCACAAATCTCAGTTAGAAATTGCCACCCAAATTGATGATAATTGTATTCTTTAAATGGGCTTTACATTGCCTCCTTTTTTATCCTTTTTATAGACTTTATTTGTTTTCTGTAGAAAGGAATAGATTTCTCATGCTCTCATTTTGAATTTACCAAACGGGGGAATTTCAGTTTGAAGAGAGCTCAATACGCCATGATTTTTAAAATAGCTTCAAATATTTTTTTGTTTCAGAGTTTGCAAAAAAGTCTAATAAAGTTCCACAAATATAAGCAACAAGAGTTCACAGAGTGAAATACAATTATTCTTATTAAGTAAAATAATGAATTATGAAAATACTAGCCATAAAATCTAAAAACAACTTGAAAGTATATGGAAATGCAATATTTAAATGGAAAAATGAGGACTTTATTGGATTACAGAGGAAAAGGAAAGGATTCATTTTAGAGCAGGGAAAAGTTCTCCAAACGGAGGAATGAAGTTCTTTTTCGAAAAAAAGATGCTCATATACATATATGTACATATAGGCACTTGAGATTTTTTCAAAAATCTTTTTTTTTGGAAATAAGTGATTATTCATCTATAACAATTATAATATAATATAAATGAGGCTGTTTGAAAAAGTGTTAAACTCATGATCGCTTTCTATAAAATTTGCATTGAAATTAGAAATCATTGCCATTCTTAAAATTTGTTTGTAAACCTAGATAAAAGATTTTTAATATATTTAATGCTTTTTAAATGGGAGGTACATGAAAATTTTATTCATATTACTTGTCTAAACATTTTTTAACGAACATAGTATATAACTTTGAATTTTTCATATAGTATTATTAAAAATTGGTAATTCATTGCTTGTAACAAAACTTTTAAATAAAAAATTTTTTATTTTACATTTTTTAATTATACGTTAAAGACTCTATAGTCTAATTTATACCCGTAATGTACAAATGATTTTCTAGTACCAAAATTTTTATTATTTGTGCTTAAAGGCAAAAGAAAAGTTCTATAAGCAAGTTAAGAAAAATTATTACAAACCTAAATTGAAATTCGTGTAAAAAAGCCTCTAGAAATCAATTGACTATAATAATTGTAAATTTTGATTTTTGTATTACAAAATTACAATTAAATGATGTAAAATTATTGTAGCTTGCAGTCAGAAAAGAATTTTTGTTATTTCATATATACTTATACCTACTTGTAATAAGCATAAACTTGCTGCATGTAGTAAAAGCTTTAATTGACAAAATTATTTATGTTTTTCAATTAAAATTTGGAATATAAAAAAATTTTTTTTTAATTACAATATAAATTATTTTCGTATAGACCTGAATCTATTCGTGTTCTACATTTCATTTAGCGTTACAGTAATAATATATTACTTACGCAAGTTTATATTTGAAGTAGGTATTTCAAATACATAAGTACTATAATTTTTTAAATTTAAATTTCCAAAAAATATTGCTTTTAACCAAATATTTTTACACAAGTATGCTACATATACAGATATACTATGTATGTATATAATACTACATAGATATACTATGTATGTATATAACATTAGAGCTTTTTTTTATTACTGTTAAATCTTAAAAAAACGTCGTACATATTGAAAATATTTTTCGGCTTGTTTTTTGTTTTCTCTCTAAATTTCCAATTTTTGTGACACAATTTACTATTAACCATTAATCACTCACTCTATGACATAAAATTCGTATAACATTATAATCTAGTTTTAATATAAATTTGCACAGAGTACATAAATAATGTAGTTAAAGTTTTTGCAGCATTTGGTTTATATATAAAACGTATATAATATAGCAATTAAGTTGTAGGCTAAAAATCTTATAAGAGATATGTAGTTGATAGAAAAGGAAAATAGTATAAAAAATAACCCTATAGCAGTTATTTCATCATATTATAACTGTCTAGTTATTTATGAAAATATCTGTCAGTCAGTATAAAAGACTTAACTAACTTAATTATAAGTTAAAAAAAAAGATTATAAAATTGGAAATATATTTGATAATACCAAATTCGTATTCGGATAAAATCTGTAAGATCTCATTTTTTTTGTAAATCGCCTCATAATTCGCGTTGCACCTGATCGTATTCAAGTAATATTTTATATACCTACATGCGTTAATTTTTAATAAAATGAAAGTTTACAGTAATAAATTCTTGAATGATTTTTTAATTGTTAATATTTTATTACAATTTTACATATATTTTAATTATACTTACATTTGAACAGAAAAAAAGGGAGAGTAGAAGATTATGTCTATTTTTTTTACATTTTTTTTATTATTTAAATACCTGTTAAAAGATTACATATTGAATTACAAGGTGTAAACATTTTTTTAATAGTTCAGCAAATACTTTTGTATATATATTTCTCATTCGTCTATTAAAAAGTTTTATCCCATGTAGCATTTTATTCGTATATCTCGAATAGTATAATATAAAGCTTATTAGGGGTTATCACAGTGAATTTGAAACAAAAATCTTAGTATTTAAAAAAAATTAAATGCTAAAATTTTTGTTTCGAATTTGTTAAACACTTTAAAAGTGCGGAATGTACCCAATCGACTGCATGTAAAATTAAGAAAATTGCCTTAAATTCTTATTACAAACGCTTTGAAAAATAGTACGTAGCTTTTTAGTTAATTGGACATTTTCTGTGATCCCATTTTCTGCAAATTTTCCCAATTATTTTTATTGATGAACGGTATTCAATTATTAAATTACAAGAGATTCCATCAGCTAGTTACTTTTATATTGCAAAAAATGTAAAATCATTCGCTAGTGAAAGGTCTGTTTTCATGCCATGATTTTTCCAAAAAAAATGACTGATTCAATTTTTTGTTAAGCAGAGCTGAATATTAAATTTCGAAGAAATTCATGATTCCCTTTTTCTCAAAATTATAAATTTGACCCGTCCATTGCTGACAACTGATGTTTTTAATAAGTTAAGGGGCTGATGATATTGCTTACCAGACTTCGGAAATTTTAATCAAGATTGATAGACAGATATTTTTCAACAGTCATGGTGAAATGCATTTTCACTGACATGTCAAATTTGGTGGCAGCACTTAATCTTCCTAATTGCATTCATGCTATTGGTAAAAAACTGTACATTATGTTAGAGGTTCTCCAGAAATATCGTTTTATTTATAATTCATATCTATATTGCATTTATTGCACTAAAGAATCAAGTACCAGTAGGACTAAGTACCGTACTTAGTTCATGGTAATAATTTGCAAAAAAAAAGTTAAATAATAATTTAGAACTTTTTAGTTTCTTGTTTTAAACTTCTTAAAATATACAGTAAATGATTTTGGTGTCCAAAATTTCATAGTGTGTACAATGCATTTTATTACTAGAGTTAGTTATTTTTTTCTTACTTAGTATACAAGCAAAAATTTCTTATTTACATAGTTAAAATTGTTAATTGGGAATTTGTTTTTTTTATATTTTATTGCTTTTTTTGGACTCTGAATGCGAATTTAATCAAAACACATCTAACACAAAAAAAGGTAAAAAAATTAAGTAAAACAAAAAAAAAAACAAGTTTTTTCTTATTGGAAAAATTTCGTGCACCTAGGGCAAAAAACTAGAAATTTTTTGTACTATAATATCTACACTGTTATAAATTTTTTACTAATGCCTTTCTCATATACACCTACACCGCAATTTACGTTACTTTGGTTGACTTTTTACTGCAACATAGGCCTGAAATTTCGCAATAATAAAGCTTTTATTTTCGACACTGCTTTATTAATTCTTGCTTATAAAGTAAAAGGAAACAAAAATTTACGCCTGAAAATATGCAAAATTAATACGAAATTTTTTTTTGTTTCATACTTGATTTCTCATTTGCTTTACAATATAAACCCTTAATCAACAGTGCAATGCTGGAATCTAATTTTGAATCATGTCAAATTTATAATTGACGCATGCATTTTTAGATAAAAGCTTTTGTAAATGAGATTTCTGATCACAGACTAAATTATATTTCTAAACTAATGTTCTTGTAAATCTTAGTATATGGTGTATATTCAATAATAGCAATATTTGTGATTATATAAGAACGTCACAAGCTCACGATCACCACCGTCATTATTTTTTGATCACTTCATGTTTACAGCTGTTTATATTTACAAATACATTGATAAATTTAAATTTGTTTCTTTTTATAGTTGTTTGCAAAAAACATATATTTTGAAATATATACTTAGATACATATATATTTATGTACTCAAGTATATTATGTTTTAGTTTTTGAAAAATAATTTTTTATTGAAAAATGCACTTCCTATATATGTACAAAATTCAATTCAGAAGAATTTAAACCGATAAATGAGATAAAAATAAGCGAAAATTTATTTCAAATAATAAATTTAATGTACATGTGTGTACGTATGTATATGTACTCGTATATGTTTGTGAAATAATTTTGATTGAATCACAGGACCAACTATTTGATATCAATTATTCATCAAGTAACTCACGTCTGCTGATTCTATACATAAACTTTTTATGTATAGATTAAGCCGATTTACAATACAAGGCATATTTTTAATAAGAGCTGAGCATAAAAGTGTCTTGCAAGTTGCATCAATCGTAAACACAATCACGCTTTAAATTCTTTTATCTATTTCAAATTTATAATCTGATTTTTATTTTGATTCTCTAGTAGTGGTTTTCGATATGAATTGTAAGTGTTTTGAGCATTGTAACAGATATAAAATATGCATATGTATGTATGTACCTTTATAAAGTCATATAGCTGTTACAATGATCATGCTGTTATTTTGGATTGAGAAATCAAAATAGAGAAAACAAAATACTAGTTGGTACATAACGGAATTATTGTGATCACTTTCTATATCTTATTAAAATCTCCATTTTCCTTTTTGTTTTTGGTTAAATACTTTTTATTTTATTTTTATTTATTTATTTTTTTTATATTCTGTTTTCCATTTTCATTTTAGTCATCATCATATTGGAATAAAACAATGAACCTTAAAAGCTATAAAAATTTTTGTTACTAAATAAATGGTGGGCCTGGGCATTTAAATGGATGGTTGTTATTTTCATTTGTCTTTTCATTTTCAAATTCTGTAATTCAAGTTTTGTAATTGTCCAGCACCGCATCTTCTGCTGTTGTAATAGAGAAATGTATTTTTGTTTTGTTTTTATTGTTATTTGTTATCTTGTTACGTTTTATGTTGCTTTGCTCCAAAATAAGGGTATAAAGAGTTTTGTATCGATTTTATAAACAAAAAAAAAAGATATGATCAACAAACCAAGCAACCAACCGCACGAGATGACTATGTTAGATAACACTTATTAAAACAATAAAAGTATGGTAAGAAGAAGAAGAAGAAGAGGAAGAAGAAAAAAGCCGGCTAACAAAAATATTTTTGTATATCTTTATTACGATATTTACATGATGTAATTGGATTAAATGACGATCATTAGACAATTATTTTGTATACTTTTATAGAATTGAAAAGAAAATTTGAAAAAGAAGGAAAGAAAAATATGTAAGTAAATTTTTAAAAAGATGTTGAGAGATTGATTTATAAATTATAAAATTATATTTTTATTAGATTGTGTTGAATTTTTACGATATTAATTGTATAAAATGGTAGGTATGTATATTTACCACATTCTTCCATATAGAGAGAAAAATTATTATTAAAACGATTCAAAAGGTAATAAAGAAAGTTACGGAAACGTTTATTTATATACGAATAGCTAGCTATGATTGTAATGTGTAGACGATGTGTTTTAGTGCAATTATTTTAGTGTCATATTTTTGTAATTGTGTAAATGATTTTTATATTTTGTTAATTTTGGTAAATTGTCACTAATTTGTTAAATTTTTTTAATTGTATACGATTTGTGTTTTAATATAGTACCATTGAGGGCCAAAATGAACGACACTGTTGTATTAATACACAATTCAGCAATTACATTTATAAGCTGAATTTTGATATAAATAATTTTGATAAAATAATAGTTTTACAGTGCAGTTGAAATCAACAATAGCTCTATTTCACGAAAAATTTACATTTAGATGCACTTTTGATGAGCTCAAATTTTTTCATTTCGTTCTAGTAAAAAAAAATTTGTCTTTTTGAACAAAAAACGCGCTCCCAAAATAATGCTTATAACGGAAAATTTTTGCTTTAATAAAACATTGTACTTGGCGCCACCTTCCATAATAAGTCAACTTTTTTGAAAGATTTGAACTCCAATATAATATTGACAATCATAAAGACTTTACCATTTTTAGAAAAATTAAAAAAAAATTTAATAAGATGATTTTTCACACGAAAAAATTTTAAAATAATTAAAAAATTTTGTGTCAGACGAAAAAAAAATTGCAATGGTGACCATAGATCGTATTTAAATTCAATTATATTTGCATTCCTTAAATAAATCTTACCGCACAAATAAATATTTGTCATAATCAGAATAGGAGCGTTGAACTGTTACCGCGGTTATACAAATCTATAGAATAGAATTTGGTTTTTTATTACAATAGAAGTAACTAATACTAATAGCAGAGTTGGAATATTTTGACTTTACAGCCGGTTGGCTTAAATGTTCCAATTTAATATACATTTCAAATTTTCAGTAAATAACCACAATTAAATACATGTGGGCCAAGAAAGAATCCTTGAAATGGTTCATTAACGTGAAATCAAATTTTAAAACTGATTTAAAATTTTATTTTTAGAAACTAAGAAAATAAATTAAGAAAAACTCATTTAATTCAAAAAGATCAAAAAGTGTGCCAAAAAATTTCAACTTGAATCATCACAAATAGCTTTGTTTTTTCTTTATATAAAATTTTTTTTTTCACAATTGGTTCACTAAACATTGTAGATGCAAGTCTTTCTTTTTACTTTAAAGAACCTGTTTCACCATCAAATTTTATTTGTGTTTTATCTTTCCTGTAATAAAAATCACTGCCTAAAATAACAAGAGCAGTAAATTCTTCCAAAATCACCTAAAATCTTTTTATATTCATGTCACCTACATTACATACTTACATAAAACTGCAATGAAAATGAACATAAAATTATGCGTGAATTTTGATTTTCTTTTTCTTTCAGATTTTTTTTGCTGGTCCCTAAAAGAAAAGAGGACAAAAAAAATAAAATAAAACTTTTTTGAGAATATTTTCGCTTTTGCCCTTCACTTTTCTCTCATTTTTATTAAAATTTTTAACGTATGTGCCTTCTATACTTAACTTTGTTTCAAAGGGAATTGAATCTTTGCATAAATTCAATACAAACTGTGGGGCTATAAAAATTTCGTGTTCAAATCAAAAAGAAAAAATGTTTTTTTTTTGGCATTCCCAAAAAATATAACATAAAAAAATAAGAAAAAATGAAAACTGCACAAAAAATGCATTCCAAAATTCTTCATAAAATAAATTATCGTAAAACAATAAGTGCTTTGGGATAACAAACACAATATTGAAAACCAGATCAAGGCTGTCACACCTGTACTTTTGTAGCCGCGAATAATATACTCATTTATACATACATATATATATATACGAGAATATATATATAAAACACAATATGTATATATAGAGTTAGTGCAGTTTCTTGATCCATTTTTTTTTTGAAAAGGATTTGGTTTTTTTTGCACAATTTATTTGTTTGTTTTTTGAACTCACGAATTTTTCTTTTCTCAATTTTAATGACCATTTTTATTTTTTATTATACAAAGTCATTTAAAATGGCATAAGTACATGATCTACATTTAAGTATGTATGTATATCATTATGTATAATCAATAATAATATTAAAAACATCAATTATGGGCTTGGTTGGATATCTTCGGAGAGTTTTCTATATTGTAGGCATATGAGTTTTAAGGAAGGTAAAATTTTAAGAAAAAGGTTTTTTTCCTTTTCTTTTTTCTTAGTATAATACAGGCAAATATAAGAGAATATTTTCTTGATCGGTTGCTCGATTATTATAATTATGATTGTGTACAATAATAATTACTTAAATGCCACCATAATTATGTTAACATTAAAATTTATTATTAAATAGATACTTGATTTATTATATGATTAAATTGTGTTCTATATTTTTGAAAATTATTCCCTTGTCGTTATGTTAGCAAGCCGTTCAAATTCAGATTTGAAAGTGGATAAGCAGAGAAAGATTTCTAATCTATATATGATTGCTAACTAATATCTTTTTCCAGCTGTATTAAAAATTTCTTAAATAATTCATAGTGCGTATACGATACAATTGTCCTTATTGATTTTTGTTCAAAATTCTTGTGTCAAAAACTTTAAGAAATTTTCATTTGAAAATTCTTTAATTTTCCTGCAGAAACCCCGAAAAAAGAATGGCCACATTCATTCCGTTTCTAGCAAATAACCGTACATGTTGCTCATAAATGGTTGCGATTTAGTTTTGTAGCTGAAAATTCATATTTACTTTCTTAAATCGCTCCCACTAATACCCCTGAAATTGTTAAAGGCGAAAATTTTTTAAGTTAATTAAACTAATTACTAAAGTTTTAAAATTTCGATGGGTGGTTAGGTAGAATAAATAGACTCAGTATTATTTCATTGTATCATGTCTGCAATATCTTTTCTGCCACTTTTCACTTCAACATTTGAAGACATATGGGCATTTTCAGGCTGGGAGACATCGAGACCTTTTTAACGATGACTGGATATCCTACCGACGCTTGGTAGATCATCTAAGACCTGAGTTATTAGACCTTAAAAATTTTGATGAAAAGAAAGTAAAACCAGCAGTAACAAGTTCCAAAGTGAAGTTATAATATGAAGATATTCAGAAAATTAAAATTACAAGAACGTATTTAAAGATTTTACGATATGTAGTAGCAAACTTAAGTTGCAAGTCGATCAAATTAATTTCTAATATCCAAATTATTGTCTTCATTTCATTTACTACAAAAATCCAATTCTATTTTCAATATTTTCTATACGAGTATAACAATGAATTTTTTTATCGCAATGAATTTTTATTCCATATTAATTTTAAATTATCATGAGTAATTATATGAAAATAATGGTTATTCAATAATTTGGAAATAATTGGAATTATTTTATTATGAAGAGCATGAACTATTATTTCATTATTCCTCGGAATTAAAAATAATAAATTGGTAATAATAAAGTTTTTTTTTTAAATATTATTTTTATTAATCATTTATATATTTTCAATAAATATTTATGGTTAATTATATTACAAAATATAAGGTTCAATACTGATTTGTTATGCATAGTGAGCGCCACACTGACCGGCTCACAAAACTATTTATGGTATTATGCATGCTCTTTTTACTTAATGCAAGGAAATTATGTACATATTTGTGTACGTGTGTATGTATATTGTTATTTGCTTTCAATGTGTTACATGTTGAAGAGGTAATGAAATAAATATGTGAGGGATTTTTTTGAAAGAAAGAAAAAATTAAAAACAAATATAAGATTCAAGTAGGAATTTGAAATTAATAACGTATTTTGTAAAATAATATTATTGTTTCGTACATGTATAACAGTTTATTGGATTTGAGTTAAAATTTTAATTAAAATACTCGAATTGTAGTACAAATATTTAGCGCCAAATGTTCAGGTTTTTATATTATGGTATTTAATCAGGGAACGAATTCGACTACTACTTTTCATTTAATTTTTTAATAAAAATTTAAAATTTTCCTTTGATTAGTAATTATAGCACGGGAAGTTTAATCCAGTTATATTTTTAGAATTTTTTAGATAAAATTCTTTGGGTTTTTTTTTTGTAAAATAAAATTATAAATAATTTACGCTTGACTACAAATTTACCTATATGCATACTAATATGTATTTATAAAGAAATACCAAAATGTGATCGAAAAATATAAAGACTAATATACATATACGTATGTACGTATGTTAATTCTTCTAAAAATTATAACCAGTTTCCCTTATGTCACAAAATTTCAAGTTCAGTGCTCGCGGTCATTTTTAATCGATAATAATTTATACATACCTATAAATACGTGTATTGCATTCCCTTAAATATTGTTTGTTAATTTATTTATTGGCCTTAAACTTTTCTTTATTAAAAAAAAAATTATTTAAATATTTTAAATAACAAAATTTTAATAATCTCTTTATTTGTGTATTTTATATATTAGCGAGAAATAATGAGCATATTTATACGTGTATTTTTACTAATTAATTTTTAAGGTTAACAATTATATTGAAAAACTATAAAGATATTTTTTGGAATTTTTTAATTATTGAAATTTTTCAAATACTAGATTTAAAATGTTTATTCCAGTTAATATTGTAGTTTTATGGTAACACTGTTAAATTTGACATTTATTTTTTAAAATTTTTTGTTTTACCTTCATTTAATAACTTCTATATGCGTCTAAATTTATACGGAATCTGTTTTGTCAAATTATATTAAATTTTAAATTCAAATTAAAAATTTCATTAAAAATTTTTTATATTAAATTTAATTCTCTTTATCAAAATTAATATTTATGCGTAGGTTTTTGGATATTGACAAAATAGAGCGTACAATATTGCAATTTATTCGGTAAAATAAGATAATTTTTGAAATTAAATACCTACGTACATAAATATATATGTATGTATATTTTAATTACAAATTTAAAAATAATGACCTCAATTCATGTCTAATTATTGGTATTTAATTATATGTGTGCATGTATGTATGAAAATGAAATGATAATTAATTAAAGAAAAATTCCATATTTTTCATTATTAAATCTTGTCACAGTCTATCAAAAAAAAATATAGACATGTGAACTATTAAAATATTTTGAATATAAAATGTATAAAATGCTTTGGGTTTACTTATTTGTACTTGATCTCATATATTTTATAAATCTAGACCTTACTCTTGCTACTTATATTCTGTATAGGTTATTTAATTCCATTTTATTAATATTCAATTTTGTGAAATAATTTTGATACTTTATTCCAAATCATTGATTAAATATACATACATACATATATACTTAATGTTGTGGTTTCTTTTCTTGAATATTTTTTTGTAATTTTTACAAAATAAATTTAATTTTACGATTTTAACATTGAATTTATAAAAGTAATATCATGTTTTAAATTCATTTGAAATTTTAAACTAAAAATATTAATTATAAGTACCTATGTTGGGATGTCAAGTAGCAAAAAATATTATTTACATTAAGTGTACTTTTTTCTCAAGAATTATAATAAAACGTATGAAACTTTATACATTTTACTCTAAACCCATTCTTATATACCACGCGGCAGCCTTTTCATTAAAATATGCAAAATTTTTCTAAAATTTTTCATTGCAGTGGAACCTGGCTAACTACAAATCAATTAGGTACATCAAAATAATGTGAAATTAGACGAGTCTTCCTATTATGCTATGTTTGGTTAAGTGCACAAATTGCGAGCCTCTGATATAGTCACACTTATTTAACAAGTCGAATTCATAATTCTTATATATAATTGATAATTTTAAAAGAGGGTCAACAATAATCGCATCTGATTGACACCAACCAGCAATAAACAATTTATGCGAAAAAAAAGCTTCTGCAAGTCAATTTTCGTAAATTTTTGTCTGCAACTGACTGCGATAACTGCTTTAGCAAAAAAATATTTTTGATAGTTTGAATTTGACATTTTACATGTTATGTCATTATTAAAATTAACTTATCCCCTTCAAACATTTCTATTTTGCTGGAAAAAAACAAGGACAGTAGTTGAAATTTTTTTATTACAAAAATCCCAAAAAATTTTAACCAAGCGACAGGGAATTGAATTTATTAATTATGTTAAAATCAAAACTGCCTTACGGAGGTTTGTCAATGAAAGACACTATAATATTATGATATTCTCCGTATCATTAATTTTTCCAAATGCAAGAGAAATCTAACTGGGTTGTTAATTTGGACATTTGTGAAATAGAAGAGAAAAACTATTTTGAACGTTTGTTGTAAATTTTTTTAAGTCATTGAAGAAAAAAAAATTTGTTATAACATAACATTTGCTATAACTCCTAAAACCAAGTGGAAAAATGAGCCCTAATAAAGATTTGTTTACAATTTTACCTGCTGTGTTAAAATTAGAGATAGCTGCCACGTTACATCACCTTGAAAATTAACCCTTTTTTTTAAATTAAAAGTTAAAAAATGTAAATTTTTCAAACTTTAAAGGAAATAACATTCCGAAATCTGAGCAGTAAAAAATTAATCTAGATATTCATGGGAAAGCTTTTAGTCTGAGATTTCCAAAGCATATTTAGTTACGTATCTGTCTGATGCAGGTACGGAGTTATACTTAAAATTTCAAAATGTAGTCAAAAGTTACTTTAAGTACCTGTAACTCGGAACCTGGTGAACTTTAATCCATATATGTACAAACGTTTCTCTCTTCATGAGCGCCTATACAATGGAATATAAAATGCTGCACTTAAATACGGCACACCCTTCATAAAACTTTACTTCAAAAACCTTTAAAAGTGCATTGAAAATAAAATTAAACAAAAGATTAGATTTAAAAGTGCACCGCATCGTCTATTGTTACTTAATATTTTATTCATATTTTTTTCCATTGATCTTGTAATGCAGCATTAAATTTATGTTAAACTTGGATCAAATTAAAATTTTGTAAAATGTATTAAAAGTAAAATAAAAAAGTATTTATGTATTATTAATCCGACTTAAATTTAATTTTAACCTAATTTGGATAAGTTTGTCAAATTAAAATTCACATTTCAACCTACGCTTATGAATGTTTACATACCATGTTTTTCTCTTTTGTCTGCGTTCATGTTCAAAGGTATAAATTTTGTATGAAAATTGTGCGTGCGCGTATACTATTATTATTTCTTATCACCTCAATTCAATCAATAGAGCGCTGCTTATAAAACCACATTCGGCGAATATAAATAAACATTACCATATTTGTTAAACAATTGGAAAATTAATGACCAGCTAACACTTTATAATATTTATTTTATTTATTATGAAGCTATTTGGGTTAAACGATGGATAGATGAACTATGCATGTATGTACTTATGTATATGACACGGTTAACCTAGTAAAAATTGTTATTCTATATTTGGTATTACAATATAATAATATAAAACAGGGATGTATTTATTGTTATTAATTTGATTTTGATCTTATAATTACAAAAATATTGCCTATGAAAAATTGTATTCTGAAATTATGGAAAAAATGTAGGTATTAAAGGCTGTTAAAGATTTATGAATGTTGATAAACAACAATTACGTGTCTTTGAGTGGTAAATTAAATAAATTTTTTGATTTTAATTGATGTGAAGGCAATTAGTGATAATTTAAATATACAAAATAAATTTTATAATGTAAATAATGAAGAATCTATTTGAATAAGTCCTAAAACAATTTCATAAACAAATTTTATACTAAGAACAAAATTCTTTAGTTCTTTATTAAAAGACCCTAATTAATAAAATGAGTTTGAATTTTCACTCAAATTTGTAAATATATATTTAACTGGTCCCTTGAAAGCAATATTTTGTGAATATTTAATGGATTTAAGGGTTTGAAATTTAATTCACTATCGATATTGTTGATATCTCAGACCTTTACCTATATTTTCTTAATTATAATTAATTGTTGAAATTTTTCTCAAAGAAACTAAAAACAATTAAAAACACGGTCTATTCCCAATTAAATCTTTTTTAAGTTTAAAAATAGCGACACAAAATTAAAATATTTAGTTAAAAACATAAAATTTACGATTGAAAGTGATTAACTGGTGATTTTTTCAACAAATTAAGAATTTTAACTGATATGTTAACTTTTAAGCAATTTTCGAAAAACTTTTTGAATCTAGTTTCACTCTGTCCACTCGTCTCAGTGTCTGTTTACAAAACTTCATAGAATTTTCACATTTAAATTTACTTATTTCCGTTGAAAAAATGTTTACCTATCACTCTTCTTCCAAAAGTTATAGCCCTTCAAATACCTAAAAATGCCATTTTTAAACTATTTATTGCAAAGATTCCACAAACATTTTTTAATTTCTGCAACCGCGGAAAAATCATGGCTGGTCCCTTTTGCTTCGGTATAGCTTAGTTGAGCTTTTAAAAAACAAAATTGCCATTAAAATTAACCATTATTTAAAATCCGATTTTTTTCAAATTTTTGATTTCTATAAATGCAGAACGCTTACAGTAAATGTCATATCATCAAAAAATATAATTATTTTTCTTAAATAACTTGCTTAACCGCCCAATTCAACTATTTTTTAATGCTTCTTTCAATTTGGTTTCTGCTCATCCTTAATGTATGCAATAGTTTTGTATATAATTTGGTATGTCAATGAAACTAATTTAAATAATGTTGCAGATTGTTGAAGGGAAAAGTGTTATTTTGTAAACCATTGATTTGACCCAACTGTTGTATGTATTTGAATTGCTTCCAATTTTGTTTGTTTCTTAGTACCTACATACATATATATGAAATTGACGAAAAAACATCAAAGATTTTTATTACCTTAATCAACGTTATAAATTAAAAATATTTGAATATTACATACATAGTTACGTAAATATACTTAATTAATTTAGTATTTCCCCATTTAATTTACAAATATTTTACTATACCTATGTATTATAATACCCTATTATAAAACTAATGAAATTTATTTAAATTTTTCTATTAAATCGACTTATTAACAAAATATAAAAATGAAAGTTTTCAATTTCATAATTTCGATTCATTTAAAAATATTAATTTTAAATTATTATTATTGAAAATTTTTATAAGAAAGCCAGAGCAAAGCACAAGCTCTTTATTAAAATTTTTTCGATCCCCTTTATTTAAAGTATTCCCCTAATTATTTTGATTTCTTTGGTTACCTTGACATACATTATGTCAATTCCAATAAATGATAAACAAAAAAGAAAATAAGAAATACATTTTTTAAATACAAGTGAAAAAAACACCAACAAAAATGGTGGTCTATTATAATTTTTGTTTTTCTTTCTTTTCATACCAAAATAATTTTTATAGCATAATTTCAAAGTGTTATAAATAATATGATTTTTGAACTTCTTAATATTGAATAATAAAGTTAATAATTTTATCGTATAATAAATTGCAAATTATTTCGAATATTTTAATTGGTAAAAACCAAATTGAAATCCAAATTATTAAGTGACTTCTTTTGGTACTGAGAATTTTCGCGAGTTGATGAAGAATATTTTAAGGTTTTTTTACAATAAATTTTTGAATACAGTCTGGGAACTAAAAATGGGATAACTAACAAGTAATAGCACCATATTAATTAAATATAACTCAAGACAATAATTAATTTTTAAATAACTTTGAGTTTTCAGTCATATTTGCAAGTGTGAATTCTTAAATTGTCAATCGTTATAATTTTTCATCCAATTAATGAAATTTTCTCCAAAAAAACCTTCTATTTTAAAATCTAAGTAACCAATTTGTTTTTTTCCAATCTAAGCAATTATGAAATTTATATTTTTCAATCATATTTTTTTTACGAGAATTTATAAATTTTTTTAAAAATATATGTATGTACATACATATGGCTTCTATCCGGGATAAGAACGTTTTTTCGGTATAATTAAATAAAATTTGTGTGAAATGTAGAAATTTTAACAAATTTTGAATAAATTTTACTTTAAATGCCAATAATTTGTCAACTGATCTAGAAATAGAAGGAAGTAAATTCTGTAAACACGATTGGACAATGAGTTCTTAAGAAGTGCATTCCAAAAACAATATAAAAAAAATTCAAAAAGTAATAAAAAAATTGAATAGAGTTGCTCTTCAATTCTCTCTCATTGTGGTGAGCTTTTCTGCTAATCGTGTAATTGGAAATTGTATACAAGAAAATAAAAATAACAAAACAGCAATAAATTTTATGCAAAAAAAAGAAGACAAACGAAAAAAAAGAAAAAAGAAGAATAAAAAAAAAATCTATATGCGTACGCGCCTGGCTTAAATTTTTTCTTTATGATGAATTTTTAACGTTTTCTTTTTTGCATGCCCTAAAAGAAAGAACAGGTATTCAGGTGAGTTTTAAATACAAATTATACAGGTATTTTTAAATATAGTACACTTTATTATTATTATTTTTGTATTTTATTTTTTTTTTTTACTTTTTTAGTACAAAAAGTATAAAAATGACGAGTGGAAGAGAAAGTTTTCTTTTTTTCAATTTTGTTTTTTAATTTAATGATGGCCTTTTTGCTGTAATGAATGTTGTTGTTATTCAAGAGTGATGATATGATTTTGGTGTGTGAGTGAGTGTGTGTGTGTGGTATGATGTGTTATGTGCAGTGTGCTTTAATCATCAAGCAAGGCAGATGTAATGAAATTAAAAATATTTTTTTGGTTTTTTTCTTGTTTCTTTTCGAAGTGATTAAGTTTAGAGTTTATTTCATATATATTTGTGTATTATATTGACCATATAGTCCCATCACTGATGATTTTTGTAAAACTACTTTAAAAATTTTAAAGTTGCTTTTACTTTTTCTTCTGGAAATTCAGTGAATGGCTTAATATTATGATATCGTTGAAAAAAAAATAATAATAAATTAATCGAATATGAAAGTTTAAGAAGAAGAATTTTCTTTATGTATGTATATGTAAGAGAAAGATAGAGAATTTAATTCGGTCTTTTTGTTGTCTTTTTGATTATTTTTTGAAAAATCTTAAAGTAACTGTAATTTTTCATACACTTTTGCGCTAATTTTAAAATATTTATAACATCTTGCTAATAAATATCATATATGTATATATATATGCATGAATGTTGGTGTACTTGTACAATATTTGGGGTAAATTCATTCTTTTTATTATTACCAATTTGCTGTTTTTGTTTTATTTGGGAAATTCGTCTTTACGGTATTATTTAATTTAATTTAAAATGATCGTCATGATTTTTTTTTCATATACATATGTATGTATGTTTGCATTAAATATAGGTACATATGTACATAACTACAAGGAAAATATAGGTTAAAGTTTTAAGAAAAGTTGGCAATAATTTCAATTGTAAGTCAATTAAATTTAATTGAAAATTCAATTAATAAAAGAAAAAAATGTACTTAAAACTTAAATTAGATTTTTGAGGAAAAAATCCGAAATAGAAAAAAGAAATTTTGATAATATATTAAAAGTAGTTGAAGCAAGGTCAAGTCATTGCTCTTTTGGAAAGTAATATTTTCTAAGCTGTAACGCTATTCGGACAACGTCAGGTCTGAATTTTAAAAATAATTTTGCTATTTTTTTGTCAGAATTAACCGTAACTTTTTATATTAAATATTTAATTTCACAGTTTTGACGTTCGTCATATTGTATCGTTAGACTTGAAAACAGAAAGGAATAGTTCAGATAACAAAAATTCAATTCTAATTTTGAAAATTTTATCAAAAGTTAAGTCCATCTCTATTAGATTACTTTTTCATATTCACATGTTTTTGTAAAATTAAATAGAAAAAAATCTCATGTGGTCAGCACATAACCGACCGCATTGTGTATTGTCTAGTTAAATGAAAGTGTTACAGAATATTATAAAAATGTCTGTTAAATACTTCTTTCCAATATTTAGGACATTAGTAAGCTTATAGTTAACATACCTAGAAAAATGTAAATTTGGCTCTTAGTAGAGTTTCGCTTTGTGCTACCCGAATTCCCTGAAATGCTCACCAGTTAGTTTCGGTAACAACCAGAACTCAAATATCAAATTTCAAGAAATTCCATCAATTCGTTCCGTAGATATGGTGAAAAATGTAAAATCGGCCCGCAGATCAGTTTTCGAGCCCTGATCTTTCCAAAAAATTTACATATTCATTGTTTTAATACGAGGAGTTCAAATATTAAATTTCAATGAAATCGGTTGATTATTTCTCTTTATATACACAAAAATGTATATTTGGCCCGTAGTAAACGTCTAGTTGCTGATGCCTGATTTGTTCCAAAAGTTAGGAATTTTCGCGGACGGTCGACCAAAGCTCAAAAACGTAATTTCAAATAAATTGGTTGAATATTTTCTTCAAAATGTTCAAAAATGTAACACAGGCCCGCTAAAAAGTGCAGTTCCCGAGGCCTGATGTATACCAAAAGTTGATCAATCCGTGCCATGGGGGAAATAAACTTACATATAAAATTTCATCAAAATCGGTTCAGCCGAACTTGAGATACACGCGTGCACACACAGACCGACAGACCGACAGGTTGCTAAAAATAGTTTATTTACACTTCCCTACTATGGAGAAGTACGTTCCCACCGAAAACTCGATATGCAAAATTTGTTGCCATCACATAACCTATCTATTGTTTACACAATACGGTCGGTAAAAATATATATGTATATTGAGAAGATTTTATAGGGATTCGTAATTTTGTTTCTTTTTACTCATTGACATATTCAGAATATTCCGAGTAGAGTTGGAAGAAACAGCGACTCTGTAATTAAGGTGATTGACTGTGATTACTTAATTCAAACTGCAGTGATTCTAACTAATGGTCTTTTCGTATTTATTTGATGAAACAAAGCTCTGTGTGATCGATCAGAGAAATATCTTGAGTCGTATTAGTAACGAATACATTTAAGAATCTGCAATAAAGATCTTAGGAGCCAGAAATCGGCCAGATATTAAAGAGTATTTGGGTATTCAAGAAATGTATTCGTAAATTTTGATAAAAAAATTTCAATTTTCCAAAAAAATTTAGTATAAAGTAGGAGTTAAAGAAAAATAGTGCTATTTTTCGAGTGTTCATTGATATATTCCTGCATTTTGTTGTATTTGTTGTGTTGTTCTACTACAAGATTGAGGGGTATGTTTTTCGAATTAAGCCGATAAGAGTTTCCAGGATATTAGGACTTCTTTAAAAAGTGTGAGTTTCCTATAAAAAAAATATAAATTTTTACTAAAATTGCACTTTTGGTACATTCATATGTATGTTCGTAAAAAAAACTGTCTAACATTAATACTTTAAATTTTTAAGTACATTAAGCACTAATTTGTATGTACGAATGTGATAATAACTCTACTCTAATAAAAATTCTACTACAAATCTGTCACATTCCGATTTCTCAACTATATAACAAAAATTACTAGTTAATGACAATTAATGTTACTAGTTAATGAAAGATTCTGATGCTAATATTAAATAACGAGCATTCTTGATTTACAAGGTTTCCTAATTCGGGATATTTAATTTCACAAAGGTGTCTTCACTCCATTTCATAATATTGTTTTATTTTCTTATAAAATAATAGTGTTATGAAATTATTTTTTTTTTAAATCTCATTTTGTATAATAATAAAATTATCCAAATCATTTTAAAATAATAATGATTTTACTCAAATAATACAAAAAAATCTGAAAATAATCTTTAAGAAAATATACAACACGATTTTACTATCAAAACTGTTTTTGAAAAGAATAGCACAGTATTGCTATCATTGTATAAACAATAATTTTCAAAATTGTAATGGCAAATTATTGTTATTGTCGCGCTATTATTATTGTTATTACTATTATAATTTTATTGAAGAGAAACGAGATGCTTATGTAGGATGACTACATTTACCCAAAATTTTATAGAGAGAAAATGAGAAACACATGAATTCTAAAAATATTAAAATTAAAATTTCTGCAAAGTTGTGCTTTACTGCTATGAATAAAAAAATAATAAAGAAATGAAAAAAAAAATAATAACAACAATATCATTATCACGATAAGTAAATATTCGGATACCTAAATTTTAAAAAAATTACCACGATCATTAAATTTTTAACAAATAAAAACTATTGCATTAAATTTTTTTTTTCTCTTAATATTTCAAAATCTTAAAATATATTCTGCCTTCAAAATGAAGAAAAAAAATAAAATAACACTTAACTGTTTTCGTTTTTCTATTTGGTTCTTTTTTATTTTTTCAAAATTCACTCACGAACAAATATGTAATCCTCTTCATCACAACTTTATAAGCATAACATAAAACAACTGGATTTGAAATCGCATCAGAAAACAAGAAAAAAAAACTAAATTTATACACCGTGTTCGCGTTGAATTCATTGAAAAAGAGTTAAAAGTAACTACTATTATAAACTTAAAATAAATAAAAAAAAATTTCAAAATTCTTCCAGGTTTTTTAATATTAATCAAAAACGAGGAAAAAAATAAACATTTAAAACGAAACAATTCCAAATTACTCAAAACATAACATGAATTTTAATTACAGGTGATATTTTGTAAATTGTTTTAGACACAAACACATACAGAGGCACCTTGCAGAGTGTATACATGCATATACAGTAGACTACAGAGTACCACAACTCAAAATTCGATTTTAAATTAATTGAAATAACAAAACTATTTAATTGTGAAGCTTTAAGTCATTTAAGAAATTAGAAAGAAAACAGAAACAACATAGAATTTCAATTGCATGAAATAAAAAAAAAATTAATTTTTAAAAGAAAAAATTAACACAAAAAAAACATGAAAATAAAAAATGTATAAAAAAAATTTAACAGAATTATTAAAGTAACACACTGTTACTAGTTTTTTTTTTATAACAGTTACTTTTAATTTTTGTAATTTTTGTCAATTCTGTTTGTTTTTTTTAATTTTTCAATAAAATTTTTTTTGTTTTTCAATTGAAAAACCTCTAAAAGAATTCAATGAATTCAATGAAATAAAAATTGGAATTCTTTGTAACCATAGACTTGCGTTCTAATTTCATTGAAGCAAATTAATTATAAAATAAATTTATTATTTCTATTTTATTTCTAAATCTATTTGCCATCAATTTATATTAAGTAGTTAAACATTTGTGCACTTAATATTGTTCGTTTTTTGTACACAATACCTGTATAAAAGGAATTAAGTCGTACATTTTTATTTTTTTCAAATTAATTTTGCAATTTATTGCGTCAAAAATTTTTAAAATTTTATTGTCAAAAAAGGAAATTTTTATCAGGGAAAAAAATGCAACAATATAATAAAAGAATTTGAAAGAGACTACTGCAGACGTTGTATTTAATAATGCTTGTGATAGCTAACAATACGGAAATTCCAATCTCTAGAATTTCAGTGTTTTTATAAGTTAGAGAAATAAGTTTTTTTTGTAGAGATCTATTGAAAATTATATAAAATTTCAGTTTTTTTAATTAAATATTGTGTAAACCAGACAGACGGCCGAACGGATAGGTGAACAGATGAATGAACTGAGTAAAACTAATCAGAACTTGAATTTCGTGGAAAAATTGTTAATAAAATAAATAATTCTGAATTCTTAAACAAGAGCATGCGAAAAATTTACATTACCAAATTGCATAACTTAGGGCATGAATAAATTTTTCTAGAATTAATTTCAATTTTTAAATTACATAAGTTATTGTAATTTTATTTGATCAAAAAATCATTGCAAAAATCCCTTAAATGTTTGAAAAATTCGAAAATGTCAAATTTCTCATAAAGGCGCTGTAATGATTTATATAAAATATTCTGACATTTTGTCAGAATATTTTTCAAAATAAATTTATTTTTTTGTTATTATAAAATGCTAAGATGACAAATTCATATTTAAACAAAAAGTATAATTTCTCTTTATCAATTTTTGCAGCTATATAACGTTAGGCCACATTTTCATCAAAATTGACATTTGAAATCTTTTATTCCTGAATGTGTGTATATGCGTGTATTATTCATTATTTTTAATATTATTTAATTTACCATATCCAATAATTATAATTATTAAATCACATTACACTCTCTATAGCAGAAAAAAAAAGAAAACAAAAAAAAAATGGGGAAGATAAATCGTGACTTTTATAATAGTTTCCTCTAAATTAAGTTTTTAAGTTACAAATGAATTGCTTCTTCCGCTGTAATCAATCACTATATAGATCGTTGTCTTATAAAATATCGATAAGATGTAAGATAAAACTAAACTCTAAAGTATTTCGCTATTTTTTAATGAATTATTTTCCATTTTTTTTTTGTATAAAAAATATGATGAGTAAAAGATTTTTTTTTTGTTTTCTCTTTTTAATTATTTTATTTTTTTTTCAATCAATTTTTAATGATTACAAATTATTATAAAACCCTTTTCATTTTAAACGATAGCTAAGGTGCTTAGTATTGTTACAATTTTTACACATTCTTTTACTCCCAATATAAAAATTTAACTTTGTCTACATAATGTGTATGTAAATGTACGTTTCCAATGAAATTTTTAAGCACTTTTCCAACAAAAATGAAAAAAAGTAATTATTAGTTTAACCATGTCCATTTGTCTATTTGCCTGTTCTTTCCTCTATCTGTTTAGAAAATTTCGGTACTAAAAATTTCATACACGAATAGGGTTTTGTAAGAAAACGTTTTTTTGGAAGAATTTTTATTTTTTTTTTATTTTTTTCTTTTAATTCCGCAAATGCTAAGAGAAAATTTAACATTGTTTTTCTAAGAGAAAAACAATGTTAAAAATGTTTAATAACCTTTTAAGTTGAGGAAATTTAAAATTTAAAAGTTCCTTCTTCAAATTTATCAACTCTCAAAGTTAGCGAAATTTAAATTTTCGACTTCCTTCTTGCTCATATAGAAAGAGTAAAAAAAAAACTAAAGGTCACTTCTCATCACTATTACATTAGTGTTTTTTAATATTTATTCCCCCTAAAAGTATGCAATTTTTTACACAATAAAATTTTTGTATATGAAGTAGTTAGCTACCTAGGTATTAATAAAATAATTTAAGCAGACAATTGTTTTTTTAATATTTGTGCTTGCGGAAATATTTGTTCAAGGGAAAAGTGCTACTTTAAAAACCATTGATTTGATTCAAATTTATTCAAATATGAGTGAGTACATATTGTACGTTCTCAATACTTCAATTTATTTGTCTGGTTATTAAAAATTTAGTTCAATTTTTTATCGTACCTATAGAAAATTATAGCGCGATTAAGATCAAATGATTCACAATAGTTCCGATTTATTTTTCTTTTTTCTTAAATTTATTTTATTGCTTCTTATACAATTTGATTTGTAATATTATTCATAATAGGCACATTTAAACAAGTACAAATAAATTTTTTTTATTGCAAAAAATTTGCTATTTTTTTTTAATAAAAACTTGTAATTTCTGAACAAAGGTAAAGAAAAACAAAAATAAGAAATAAAAAGGTACATTCATTTTATAAACGATTACAAATTTGATCCACCCTTTTTTAGAGCTGCCAAAAATCAAGTATCGAAATTATATATGAATGTGGTGTGTGTATGTGGATAAATATATAAATTGTAAACCTTTTTTTTTAATTTTTGGAAATTTAGATTTGAAAAAAAATTATGGCTCTAAAGAAACCAATATGTAAGAAATAAATAAAAAATGTCAAAGTGAAGGCTACATTTTTCGTTGTTCACCACCTTTCTATACATACATATACATATATGTACAATTGTAAAACAATCAAGTTCATACAAAAATTTTTGCTAAAAAGTTGAAATATTAGAGTTTTGTAATATTTTTGCTTTTTTCTCTTCGGATATTGTTGCTGGTTCATAATTGCACAAAACATTGAAGCGCTCTTTTTTGTTATTGTTTGCTTTTTGGCTTCTTATGCTTGAAGTTAAATTAGAAGAGTTTGAAATAAATACGATGTATGTGTGTATGTTTTATTGTTTTTTCCTTTTAAAATTCTCTTTATTTCTTTTGTGTTTTGGAATCGTTTTACAATACCAAATACCTTGTAATTTTGTTATTATTTTTCCAATTGATACAATAAAACAAAAATATTGTGGTAACGTTTACTTGCGTTTTGTATGCATTTTCAACATTTATATGCAAAAAATATACAATAACAATAGATATACATAATATGTGTGCGGTATATACGAATAAAATTTAAAACCACAATTAAATTTATTACACTTGAAGCTATTACCTTTGTCTATTATGATTAATTTACAATTAAATAATTTTTTATTGTTTATGTTTTAAAAAAGAAAATTTGCTTATATGGTCAACTCTGGGACACTCACCTGTACAATGCAATTTGACATACTTCGGAAGCTATTTAAAATATTGGTAATCTTAACCAAATTGTATGTATGTTTATAATATATTGACGTAACTATTTAGACCAATTAATTCTCAATGGTTTCAAAATACACACAGTTTTTCCTTTTTTTAAAAAACTTAAGTAGCCCATTGAAATTTGCATATTTAAATCTAAAATTAAATATTATGGGAAGACTTTCGATATTGAACAATAAATCTAGGGAAATTCTGCAACACACTGACCGGGCATCATAAAGGTTTCATATTTAAGAATTTGGTAAACGTATTATTTGGTAGTTGAACTTTAAAGTTTTGTTTTCTAATACAATTGCGTTTAATGTGTCCAATTTGAATAGAAAATTTTTTCTAGTTTTCTTTAATACCCAATATTGAACTCCCGAATTTTCAGTTTTCATATTAAGTGGCTAAAATTTGGTAACCTTCTTACAATTTGACTACATCTAATGTCAATCAAACTCTATTTAAGTTATAACATTAGTTTTGAATTAGCAAAAAATTGATGATAAATTTATAACATCCATGGAATATACATATGTACATACTATGTATGCTCAGTATTGTCGTATTAGGAAAATCATCACAAATACTGTATAAATAATTGTTATATTAAAATTATATTCGCCGAGGCAAAATCAATTTTTAAAATAATCGAATCCAATGTCTTTTCTCAACATAATTGTTTCGATTAAAAAGATATTTTTTCTGAGAAAATTTAATAGTACAAAAATTTATCTTTGACAAAAAATTAGAAAAAAAAATTTGTAATTTAATTGTAATTTATTCTTTTTAATTTACATATAGGCTTATAATAATTATTATTAATTTTAAATTAAATTTAACATTATTTTTTATTAATTTAATTGAAAAATTTTATTAAGATATTCCGGAAATTTTGAATTAAATTAAAATTAAATATAATTATAATTGAAATTGTGCGGTATCACATACAATATATTAAACTTATACGTTATTGAACGTGTATAACAGTTATAACAATAACTTTTACACATATGTGAATAACTGCGTGACAATCGTAAGATAAAGCATTTTTTATAAGAAAAACTCATTATAAAAGAAAATTTAAATTTGCGTGATTTGTCATTGTGAATACCAAAAAAGTATTACAAAAATGTATAAAAGATTTCTCATATAGAATTTATTTTTTAATTTTGTTATCCAATAATAAGATTAAAATTAAATCAATTGACCGGAATTCGAAAACTTTAAAATATTTTCCTTATTTGTTATAATTGTTCTTAATTTTTTTTTAAATTTTCTGGTTCCAGATCAGAACTAAGTAAATTAAAACTAAAATAATGGGCAAAAGGCATTTTATGTACATATACATTCATAGTTTAAATTATAAATACATAATAATAGAAATAATATTATAATTATAAGGAAAAGGAAGAAAATATTTTGTACAAATTAAATATTAAAATTTGACAATTGTATTTGATTTAAAACTAATATTGTACAGTAAATACCTGGAGGGTTTTTGGAATAAAGATTTCTTTTTCAATTAAATTTAATTCAGGTTTTAGTTAACAGTTTTAGTTACATGTTAAGTAGCTTTGTTACATTTTTAAATTATTACTCTGTAATGCCTTAAATTTTGAATATATTGTGAATAAATTCTCTAACTTATGTCAAAATGTAAGAGAGTAGGAAGTAACATGAGCATAATTTGCAAGTGTCAATTTATCAAACTCAATTCTCAAATTCCATTCGTTAGAGACAAATGTCATATTTCATTACTCATTACAGTTATCTTTGTTTTATCAAAATTATTAGATAAAATAAAATCATCTTTGAAAAGTTTTACTTGAATTTAATATATATATACGGCTTAATTCAGTTTATAACACGTATGGTATTTCACTTATTTTTGTGTATTCTTTAAAAACAGAAATTCGACAACAATTTCTCAATATTCACAATATTTTTTCTCAATCAATTAGTGAGACATTCACTCCATGACATATTTTTTGATATTTACTCCATAGTTAGACATTCACTCCATTAGTTTTGTCATATTTTTCTTTACAAAATATCAGTGATTATACGTTGTTAGAATTACCAGTTCTATTTATTTTGAAAATCTATTTCATTTACGATTTTATTTCGCAAAAATTAAATTATTGAAATTAAGAAGATTTTTCATTAATTGAACAACACTGCAATCGTATTAATTTTTCATTTATTACATAAAATTCAAAATCTTAATAATTAATCAATATAATTTTATCTTAAATATAAAGCGTTACAATTTGATAATTGCATCAGAAATATCTTCGTCTTAATTAAAATTTAAATTAAAGCAAAAAATTTTCCAATTTACATACTTTCAACTTGACAAAATTATTCATTCAAAAATTATGCAAAATAATCAAATACTCGTAATATTTAAAGAGAAAAAATTAATAAAAAAAAAAACTCCTTAATTTAGTTTTATGAGAAAGTTTTAATCTAATATACCTACATATATTTACAAACATATTAAAATATAATAAAACAAATTTGTTGAAATTTAATAATTAATTTAAAATTAATAAAAAATGCGTATGTGTTTACATAAATGTAATAAGTGAAATTTATATTTCAATATTAAATAATTAATTATTGGTATATGGCCATACCCAACAATAGAGTCATTTTTTTTTTTAATAAAGGTAAAAAATAATCGCTATTTAAGAAATAATCAAAGAAAAATGCCTAAATAAATGAATGACCATAAAATGAAAAAAAGAAACAAAAACACAAGAATCTGTGAATAAATGAATTTTTTTTTTGTTTTTTGTATTGCAAAACTATAAAAAACAAAAAAATATTTAAAATATTTAAAAAAAAGTCAAAATAACCTGATAAAAAACACTAAATTCAAATTTAATCAAAAATTCACTTTCACTTAAGTTTAAAAACGAAATAAAAAGCAAAAATATAAAAAAATAGAAAATATTAAGAAAAGAAATTCAAAACCCATGAATATTTTTAATTTTATCAAAGAAATGCCAACAAACGTATTAAAAAAAAATGCCATATTGCCCGCCATATTGAAAAGCGTCTCATCATAAATACGCATTTGATTTTTTGTTTTTTTTAGCATGCAAATGCCTTGTCTTTAAGGTTTTTTTTCTTCGATTTTTTTTTTGTTTAAATTCGATTTGAATAAAATTGAATTTATTAAATAAAAGGAAAAGTGTTTTTTAAAGCTTATTTATAATTTTAATAGGAGTATTTTCGGTTTTTTTTTTATTGAAAAACAAAAAACAAATGATCTTTCATTTTCATCCGGTACAAGAAAAAAATTTTAAATTAATTCAATTTGTTCAAAATGCTTCATAAATTTCAAAAATTTTATTTGTAAAACTCAAATATTACAGATAAGCATAGTAACAGAAGAAGCTCCATAATTTGAACAGTCAAGGGAGGAAGAAAATTGGTCACGATATAAAGGTAGTCCAATTAGAGAATTTTTTTTTTGCATTTAATCCTGTATTAGACAATTTATGCTAATTTATACACTATAAAAAAAAATATGATGATGGACTCACTTATTCATTTTACTCTTTTGCATTCTACATAAAAGTAAATTAGAAAATAAAGTGTCTAATGATTGATATGATTTAGTTTCTTATAGTGACATACTTACATAAAAAGATGTCGAAAATTTTAAAATACGAAAAATATTTCTTCCTGTAGCTTTGCTCTATAAATTAACCCTAATCCACTGCATTATTTGTATTTTTTCAATTCATTTCTAGTATAACAAAAAATGAATGTGTAGAGTTGATGCTTTATAAAATGAAGTTTTGTAACTAAAAACATCATACCTACTTTTAAAAGAAATATAAAATATGACATTTGACAAGCAAAAAAGAAAAAATAGAACAAGCGAGAAAAGACAAAAAGACAGTGCTGTTTAATGTATTAAAATATGCAAATGGCTGAAAATAGTGGTCACCCAACGGAATATAGAGACGTACTCTTGTAAAACACGGACTTAGTGCAAGGGCTGTGAAAATTTGGTTTGGTTAATTATGAAGGTGCTCTCATTATAGAAGAGAAAATATATGGAGGTTTTACTGTGCACTTAAATTAATTTAAAATTTATCACAGAATGTTGACGATTCATCCTGTACCTTTATTAAATTTGATTTTTATTATTTTTTTAATTTGAAATTGAAATAAAATGAAGAAAGCATTAAACTTAATTAATTTTCCTCTTATTTAAATTCTTAAGGTTCATTTGAGATTCCTCTTGAAGAATATTGTTTTATGCTTTCATTAAACACACAAGCAACCAAAAGCGGTTTAAAATCTTATAAAGGATTTTAATTTTCGTCCTCTGCCAGCAAGAAGGAAACGTATGAAACCCCACGAAGTATGTACTTATATTCTTACTCAGAATCAAATTCTAAATCGATCCATTTATGTCTGACCTTCCGCCATTCTGTTTTTGAAGCGCTCATTTATTAAAAACAAAGAACTGGAAGACTGGTTTGCGTTGGCACAGACGAATGTTATTCCTGTACGAAGAACGGTACTTGAAACCAGCAAAATTAACTTACTAATGCCCGTCGTAAAATGCTTAACTAAGGGCTTTGAAGAATTTCGCTAAATAATATGATCATATAGCATATCATTAGAAAGGTATTGGAAAACTCCTAAATTAAGAAATTCCAGGTCATAGGAAGAATCTTGGAAAGGGTCTTAAAACATTTAGATTAACTTTGCTTGACATTTAATTTTATTTTGTTTTCATTTTCGATTGTCAAAAATTACTTGCTATAAATAGACGTTGAAAAGCGAATGTATAACACCGTATACTTTACATTCCCATTTTATATACATACAACTACGAGTCTGGTTTCCAACCCTAAAACCTTAAAATAATCACCATATCAAAATGTCCTAGCAATTTTTTTTCTTTTTCTCTCTTTTGAGTCCATTAATAAATCAAATAATTTTCAAGTATGAATCTTGGTTTATTAAAATTTTAATCAATGTACTCAATTGTATCGCAATTTGCAATTTTTATATTGTTCTTCTATTTAGGCATTTTTGAATTAAAATGAAAAATTTATTTTGAACTTTTAAGTAGAATTCAATAAAATTTGGAATTGAAATTTTTCAAAAAGCATGAAACCAATAAATTTGTAAATTTTAGAAATTGCGGTTCTTTTAAAGGTCTTATCTCCATTAAGGTTTTGGTTTTTCGAAATACTGCATTGAATGAAGATTTTCGAAATACGAAATCGAATATTTTTGATAAAAATAACAAATTTGCATAAAGAAACCGCTAACAAATAAAATTTTAAAGCATCCTATTTGATTCAACATGAAAAATAAAAAAAATAGAAGAAAAAAACAAGAAAATAAAATTCATATAGAAAAAAAAGAAAGACTTTTCAGTGGTTTTATCATAATTTTTTGTTTTCTTATTAAAAATTTTTCTTTTATAACCTTTTCTATAATGTCTAATAATAGACGATTTTCAAATTAATTTACATATGTGTACGCATAAAAGCTTAAGCAATGACTTGCATACTAATCGCTTAATGTCATTGTAATTTATTATCGCAGCAAAAAATATGAGAAGAAGAAGAAAAAAAATGCGTGTTTACGTTTAACATGACGTTCGGACGATTTCTTATAATATTCGTATACACGCGTGTATTACAATATTGCGTGCAATATACGAGAAAGTGAGATGACATTTTAAAAGCAGTTATAAAATTTCCATAATATTATGACTTTCAAATGATGAAAACAATATTAAGGCTTTCAGAGAACAAAAAACAAAATTATGAAAACAATATTTTGTATTTTTATTTTTATAATTTTAATAAAAGTCTAAAATTTCTTCTTGAAGACCTGAAAGTGAAAGGACTTTCATATACAAATTATGTAGTTTAAAATGAATTTTCATAATATTTTTACAGTATATAAGTTATACACCAAAATCATTTCAAAATCGCTTCTATATTTTGTAATTGCATAGCTTTTACTTTCTTCATAAGTACAAATTTTTTTTTAGCACGTTTTTCCTAACTCAATACAAATATAATTTTTATATTATGTACGTAGAGTGTGTGTATATAAAGTTTTGTTTTTTGATTAAGTAAGTGTAAGATGTAATTTGAAGTATGTATATACAAAAACAATATTAGCCTCATATTACAATATTAAGTTACTTGAATCATTGAAAAGTGCAAGTTATAAGAAAATATTACACTTAAGGAAATGTAACACGGGTACGATAAGGTATTTTGGAGATCATTGAGTGGTTCATAACATAAAATATTCCTTTTTTCTGAAAATATATACATATATATATATATAAATATTCATATATACATAATTATTTCATTGTTATATTGAATTTCTTGTTTTGGTTCAAATAATGTTTTGGAAAGTTTGTTAAAGGTTATTAACTTTACAATTGATGCACCGAAAGAAAAGAAAAAAAATCAGAAAGGTCACTTCGAATTTCAATTAGGAATTTCAATCAATACTTAACCTTTTCCCTCGTTCACTATCCAATTATTTTATGATTTTATTGTATATAATAATTTCCTTATTAAATATAAATTATGAGGTGATTTTTCATTTATAATGGTATACCTAGCTATTAAAGTTTTGTTGAATTTATACTTTTTAATTTAAAATTTAATTTAATTTTCAGAGCTCACTTTTATTGAAGCTCAAATTTAGATATGTTGCCATTTTTTGGTAGGGTATACAGTTCTATTAACAAAGTCGTATTAAACTAAATAATGGAAGAAATTCTATCATCTAAGTAAAAATTTAAAAATTAAAATATTAGAACTTATTTTAATTAGTTTTATTATTGTGTTTTATTCTGTGGCATTCGTCCCATACATAATTTTGCGGACTATTTTTATTATATTAAAATGGTCCGCAATATTATAGGTTCAACTTGAATTATATTTATAATATATTAAAAGTGTCAGTTATAGTATGATTTTTTTTTTAAAGAACGATCCTTAAAAATATCAACTGCTTTTAAGAATAATGGTTTTAATCAAAAATTTATTAATTAATGAGAATAACAACACTTAAAATTAATAAAATACAAAAATTGTCATAATTTTTTTCAATTTATCTACTGTTATTCAATTTATTTATTATTAAAGCCTTTGAAATCTCAAAACACAAATGAATTTTTTAGCTGCATCTTATATTTCCTGTTAACCATAAAAGATTTTTCAATGGTTAATGGATAAATTTAAAGCTTAAGAAGCGGGCAAAAATTCTGTAAAAAATTTCGTTCAAAATTATCGGCTTACAAAAAAGTTCTTTATGGGTTAGGTAACTTTCCTTTACTACCTTTCAAAAGTTGTTTATAAAAGCTTTTATCTTTTTTCGGAATGGAAGTTGCTAGTAAAACGCTTGATTGAAAGGACGATATCACAAATGCTCCACCATTATTATAAAGATTATTATTAATTGTCTGAAAAATGATTGTTATTAAATTTTCTATAGTTATATAGAACTAGAATAAATCAAAATCACTTATCAAACTTAATTTTTAGAATTTTATATTAAATTAGATTCAACTGATCAGGCTCAATTTACTATGTAAGTATTATTTTTGGAAAATTTTACTTGTGTACTACTAAATTACTAATTAGTATTCAAACTTATAGACGATCACATAATTGATTATTTTATTTCAAATTGATGACAACTCCTTTAAATATTTAGCAGCTTACCATTTTACAAATTTTGCTACTACGGAAAAAGTGTGTTGAAAATTGATAATTTAAAATTTATAGCTTATTAGTTTTATGGCACTTAATTTTGTAAAACACAAAACATTATCAAAACAAGTTATACTGTTATACAAAATTAATTTAATAAATAAATTTACCGTTTTAATCAAAATATTCGCAATCTTAACAAGCACATTTTATGCATATCAAATTAGAGTCACGAAATTTTTTTAATAAATTTTGAGCACTTTTAAATTTTGTCAGAAAATCCTCAGTTATTGAGAGAAAAAATAAAGTTTAATAAAATTTTTTATTTATTGCAAATTTCTCGAAATTCCAAAATTGTTTTTTGTTTTTTATTTTTGAATTTATATTAAAAATAATTCGCAGAAATTACTTAAATTATTATAAGATTTTAAAATTAATATACAAAATGTGCAGTGGTGAACGGAAAATCCTTTTAAAATTCTTTTAAAAAATTATTTTTGAAAATCACAGAAGATTTTTTTTTTTAATTTTTTATTTGGTAATTTTGGAATCTGGTGTTTATCAATTTTCACTTCCCGGATATTACAAAAATGTGATCCATTAAAAATGTTAATGATTTTAAAATATTTTCGGTTAATACTGAAAAACAAAAATGATAGCAGTTTTTTTCACATTTATACTAAAAGTATTGCTAATTAAATTATAAATGTAAGCGTTGCCGTTGTGCTTTAGCTTAGAGTTTGTGTATATGTGTACGAAATTCATCTTGAATGTTTAAATTAATTTTAATGATTCACTACTTTTTTTTTTTGCTTCCTTGTAATATGATAATGCTAATTTAGCTAATTAAAATTTAGTTTACTTTCACTTTCCTTCTATTTTTGTTTTTATCTCGATATAGAGTAATTTATTGTAGACTTCATAAGATTTAAGATGTATAATAAAATTTTAATTTTTTACAATAATTAAGAGTATATAGACTTAGTGTAGTATAAGTTTTGTGGATGAATAGTAAAATATGACAAAATAAAAAAATTATTTGTACATATACAAATTTCTTTTTTGGAAAAACAAAAAATATCTTAAAACGGGCAATTAAAGTCAGAAAAAAATATTTATAATGAAAGTGATAAAAGAAAGAATGAAATATTATTTTTGGAATTTACATTTAAATCTGTTTATCAGTAAAACCTAAGGTGATAAGAAGTAAACCTCTAATAGTGTAAATAATAATTGTCATACCAGAGGTTCCCAAACTTGTTTCTCTCTTAGACCCCTTGTTGTGTTTTTCAATTTTTGCAAGGTACAGGTGTCGCTTGCTACTGTTAAGATGTGAAAAAGTTAAATAAAAAATTTATTAAATTTATTAATAAAAAAAATATTTCTTTTCGTATACCCACATTTTCATTTGATAGACACCCAATTTTTTTCCCAGCTTCGTACACCCCTAGCCCCAGAGGTACTATACAGACTACTTTGGGAATCACTGGTCTATACTTTAAAAAAAGCTAATGAATGTTAAGAACTAAGCCGGTTAATAATGAGATGCCTCTGGAAAGAATAGGAGCGCAGTAAAATTTGTAATGATTTCAACAACGACAGCCCTAATTGAAAAAAGATCAAGATTTTTTATTCAAACTAAAATAGCCTCTTATCAAATTGATTTGCAATTTTCAATAGTACAATATTGGCTAGAATAAAATATTAAATTCATTTTTTTTTTCTTAACAAACATACTTGAAGAATTTAAGCAAAGATTGAACAAAGTAATGCTATATACATACGTTATATCGGTTAGACAACCAAGCTGAAAATATTTTCCGAAGTTTTTCGAAGTAACAAAGTTCCGAAGTATTCCGATTGAAATATTTTTGTTCAACTTTTAAGTGTTCCCATTTTATTTAGTATATTTTTAATTAATTAAGTATCTTTTTAATTAATAGGTAAATTTACAATTAATAACAGTCGACGAATGTTAGATTTTCAAAACGTATTATGTAAAATCAGTAGAGTTAAAAATATTAGCCAATTTTCTTCACAGAAATATGTTCAATAACAATATAATTCGCAACACCCCTCATGTTCTCATACAAATTTGAAAACTATTTTTGATATGTTCTCTGAACTTGGTTTCCCGATAGGTACTTATTTATAAATGTTTATGGCATTTAAATAAGCAATTTATTGAGAGTATATTTCATGCTATAGCATTTTTCTAAGTAAAATCGGTCGCACCGTACCCAAAATTTCGTATATAATATTTGTTCAATTACAAAAAAAATATTGCATTTTAACACTACCATTAATTAATAAAACAAAAAACAAAATTAATTAGAAATTTCATTGCGATCATTACTTCTTCCTTTTCTTACTCAATAAATCAATGCTCTCAACGGGTAGATGCTTATTTACAGGTGGTCTGAATGTGATAATATAATTTATTACAATCAACTATATTATATACATATTTTATTTTAATCAAATTAAATCATCCTCATACTCTCTTTAGATTCTCTCTATACACAGTTAGTTATACTCTCTTCCCACCATAGATATAAACTGTTGCGTTAATTATTTATTTAACTGTATAGATAGAAACTTATCCTGCTGTTTTAAATATTTTACTGTGTATATACGATCATATAATCATCTGATGATTGATTACAATAGCACTAATAATCGTAATGGTATTTACTATTAAAACAAAACATGCAAAATTAAAATATCTCCGTTCGTATACCCTATAAAATACACATGTTCAATTCGAATTTAATTTGTTGTTGTTTATATGTGTGTATAAGTAATCGATGATGAGTAAATAAACACAGATAAGCAAGCGTTGATCGCACAGTAATCACTTTTGATTTTCATCTTTTTGTTTCACTTGAAACTTCTATATAAATTATAATCATCGTCTGCACAACATGGAATGATTTTTACAAAACTTTGATTAATTTTTTTAAAATAGTTTTTGTTTTAGTTACCATCTAGATTAATGTCAAATAAAAATGTATAATAAAAATAAAAACCAAATATTTAAAAAATAAACTCCAAATATATTTTTCGATTTATTTAGTTATGCAATTACATAAATTTTATTTGATTGCAGTGGAGGGAACGCAGAGCTGAAGAAAATACAAAATTTTTTTTTAAAATCGTATAACAGTAAATAAATTTATTAAGATTTTGTTTTTTGGAGGCAATATATGTACAAATAAAATTTTTGTTACGTTATCAAACAACAATCAGCATCGATAAATTTTTTTTTTTTGTTAAATAATTAAAATATATAGAGAAAGAGAAAAAAAAACATGACACCATGATGCCGCCGCCATGGAATAAAAATATAATCTAAAAAACAAAAAAAAAAGAGTGGTAAAAAACATAATCTCAAATTATAACACCGCACTAAACTAAATACAAACGCGAAATGTAAATTGGGCGATAACCTTACTTAATAATTTCTTTAAAAACAAAAGCAAAATTAAAGTGGGGATCTTTTTAACTCTATTTAAAATTGATTTCAAAATTGTATAATTAAATCTATTTTGTTTTTTATTCAATTTGTAATAATATCAATAAATTAATTTATTATACATAATTTTTTTAATTCAGTATAACAAAATTATTTCGAAGATAATTCGTTGATTTATTATCAAAATGAATAATAAAATTGTTTTCATCACAATGTGTGCCAAAAAAAATTTAAGTAACACATTAGAAATGAGTTCATTATCGATTTAATATAAGGCAATATAATAAGACTTACATTTATGTATTATACAATAGATGAATTCATAAAAGTTTTAAAATTAAATCAAATGCAAAAATTTAATAATGTCCTATATATAGCGATTAACATGACACAAATTCATTTCTTAGTTTATTGCTTTTGCACATAAATGTGATGTGTTGTAATTGTTAAACTAATAGTTACTAAACAATCTTATTTAGTTCAATCATCATCCATTTGCAATTAAGAATTCGAATTCAATCACGGTTGCGGTAATTTGGGGAAGATTTTATATACTGTACTTAAATTAACTTACGGTTTTTTTTTAGGTACGGCATCTATTATTGAAATGATCGACTTAACAAATAATTGTGTTAAATTATAAAATTATACAATAGCATATGCTATACGTTTTAGACATATGTCAAATATTTTTCAAAAATTTAATTTTGGAAGATGTTTAACTTCGGCAGAATATTATTGTGTGTTGTCTGCTAACATTATAATGTCAATATTTTAGTTCCAAAATAGCTTGGGCAACTCACTTATCAAATTAATACCGAAACATTAATATATTCACTTTTATACAGTATACAAAATGCTCATAATGAATACTTGTATAAGAAAAAGTAGCAATAATTTTCCTCAAATTAATTACAATGAATTAACCCATTTGTTCCCATTGTACTTATTTGAATACATATAAGGTTCGCCTTTTCCATTGTTTCGACTTACATACACATTTTTCTATACACACTTATATGTAAGTTATTTTGCGTACAAGTGACATGCAAATATGGTTTGACTTAATGAAAACGAGTTATTAACTTCATGTTCTCAAATTTGTTTTTAAATTTAAAAAAAAATCTATTAATAAATTTATAAAAGTGTGCAATTTTGAATTACTATTCACTTATAGACTAGTAAGTACAAAATAAACGCTAATTTGCCTTTATACGAGTACAAATTCTTAAAATAAATATAAAATGACATAAGCTTACTTGCATTTAGTTAAATTAAACTCAAGCTGTGTTGGATAATTGAATAACAATAAACCTCAAGAAATACCATGAGCTTAAGTTTTTTTTTTCAAAAATATTAATGTTTGTTTTAACAAAAATTTTAAATGTTTATTAAATAATTTTATTTACTAAAACTTTGTTTAGGTAGCAAAAAATTAATTACTCATAGTATTTGTAAATCCATTTTTTCCCCCTTAAATCTCTGACATTCTTATGGCTTAAACTTCAAAAAAATTCTACGTTTATGTCAACATTCTCCGAATTTTTTTCTAAAAACTTCTTAATTTTGTTTACTTTTAAATTTACATTAAAATTTTTGATTTCAACCACACAAAAAAACGGAAAATCACAAAAAATTTATAGTTGAAGTCACCATATACCCAAAAAATTTAAAAAAAATCCCAAGTAAATTATAAAATACTTTTTTTAAAATTTTATAAATAAAAGCCATTATTAAGTCGTTAATAAAATGACTGAAAAATAACATCATGGAGAAATGTTAAGTAAATAAAGAGATTTCATTACAAAGACAAAAAAAAAATATTTTGTAATTATATTGTATAAAGTAAAAAGTAGAAAAGAAAATTCAAGTCCAGCAAGTCCCCATACACTCTAGTATAATGATTTGCTGGATAATGTTTTAAAAATTAGTATTCATTTACCATTACATAACAAAAAACTAAATGATTATTTTATGATTATATTTTGAGACATAGACTCCTCTCATTCAAATGTCATTAATAATAAAAAGCACCATATTGAACTTTAATGAAATTGAAAGTTAAAATAAAAAAATGTTATTGTTGGTATTTGAGTTTAAAAAATTTTTTTTTAAAATTTAATTGAGCAATAAAGTATTAAAATTTTTCTCTATACAATATTAATAAAGTATGTGTGAATATTAGTAAGACAAGGTAAATAAAAGGAATGACTCTGACTTAGAATATTACAGCTTTCCAAAGTGCTCTCATTTAATAATAAATTTAATAATAAACTTAAGTCAAAAATGTAGAGAGGCATTATTAAAATGTAGATCTTACGACAAATTGAATTATTTTGGAAAACAGGAAATTGTTAGATTAGTTCACATCTTCACGTGCTTGCCAAAAGAATGAATGAGCTTTCCTGTAAATTTTTAGTTAAGGATACCAAATTTTTTTTTTTTTCCTTAAAGAATATTATACCAAAACCCTGGAAGTCTTCCTCTACTGCAAGGCCTTTATTTTACAAGCTTTAAACTAACAATTTTTAAAATTTTGAAAAAATCATCAATAATTTGGTATCCTTAACTCATAACCTAAAAAATCACCTTCATTGTTTTGGCACACACGTAATGATTTAAGTAAATAGTCTTAAATTTGCATATATTAGGATTAAATTAATAATGATAGCAATACTCGTACTTTACCAAATAATATTGCACACTTTTAGGTGCAGGTTTATCGAATAAAATATTAGGTATGGATCACTAATAATAAGTTTGCCAATAATAAAGGTAGAAGACATACAGATTTTGTCTACATTGTAATCTGTATAGAAATTGTCTACATTGTAACCTATATATAGAATGTATAAAACGAAAGACAGACTACTGGTAGATAAAGTTAAAAGACGGAATAATTCCAAAATTTTTTAAATTTTCTTTCGGAATTGTGCTGAAAGCACGTTGTTTTAAGCGCCACGAAAAACACAATAATATTAAAAAATTGAATACAATCTCAAACAAAATCCTCTTTGAAATTTAATGCCCTAGTTAATTTGAATAAAACATTTTGCTGGCTCAAACATGCCACGCAACCAGATAGAAAGCATTTGCCTGACTATAGAATGTTTTGGAGGAATGCAATTTTGTCTTGTTCGATACAAAATTTTGTTGTACTTAGCTTTCCCTTTGAGGTGGTTGACCAATAAAATTATTTTTAATATTTTAACATTCTGGGAAAATTTTATCAATTTCCCGATCTTTAATTTTCAGTAAAATTTAGCGTAATTATTTCTTTTTTTTGTGCTCTTATAATCAGTTTTGATTTTGATTGCAAATTTTGATTAATATTAAATCTTATTTGCATTTATAACATTCACTTAAAAAGATAAAAAAAAACAAAGTTGCCAGAAAATTTCAAAAAAAAAAATATCAAATGAAAAACTCTTAAGCAATAAATAAGAAATGACAAATTCTATTTCACATCAAAGGTGTTAAATTGTGAATGAAATTTGAAATTTTCTACCATATCGGTATGTGAACAAATCTTATTCTCTTGTCATTTGAAAACCACTTGTTTCTCAACTCTTTTTTAAAATATTTTCGTATTCAGAAGAAATATTATTTTTCTATTTATAAAAAAAATAATAATTGTGAAGCCCTATAAGCCCCCAATCATTCATAGCAATATTATATGCTCGCATTATTCTCGACAATATAAATTAAAACAATTTGTGTGCGTGTGTGTCTGTGTGCATTTTGTTTAAAGTAACTAGTAAAATCTAATTACGAAAATTAACCATTTTCTATAACTTGAGGTTATTTGACAATATTCTTATTTAGGTTACTTTTTATACGTTGTCAAAATATACCCACTCACTATGTATAACTGTACATGTACAAAGTTCCGTTTAAATTTTATTTATTAATTTTTGTATTTTATTTTAATAATTTTGTGGGAACTTTAACCGCAATTATGTTATACACTTCATTAAAAATATTGCAAAATTTTTTTTTAATCAATTTAATATTTTATCAAAACTATATTGACTATATTGTCGTATGTGTGTGTTATTAAGTACCTTACTAAATACATTGTAATTTTGTTTGTTTATTAATTTTTCAATATACATATATATATAATATGTGTGTAGGTATATAAACATTGAAAATGAGTTCGACAACTTTGACATCTTATAAAACATACTATTATTATTATTTATGCTTGCTTAGAAATGTCAACAGAACTGACGATTACTTAAAAAATTTTTGAATTCTGTTTTACTTGTTTGTTTTGTTGGTCGATGGTAAAGAGTTTTGTTTTATTTGCTCATTTTCATTTATAATTTCATTTTTAAGTAGGCTAGTTGAAATATCTTTCAATTTGAGGGTAATAATAATTTGTCTATGTACAATTTTTGAAAATATATAAGCATACATACAAAAACAACAAGACAAAAACAAATAAAATAAAATTTAAGATTAAAATAAAAAAAATAACTGGATAATTACGGTGATGACCTTTATTGACGTTAAATTGAAATTTAACCAAAGTATAATAAATTATTTTGGAATATCAAAAATGGGGGTAAAATATTATGATAAAGTGTTTCTTAAGGTTTCTATCTAAATATAACAGTTATGAATAAAATATAAGTGAAATTGCAATGGAAATTTTTAACACCTGTTTAATTTGATTACTGCGTACTTGTTTATGAGAGTTACAAAATTTTTTTTCGACAATTTCACACTTTATTTTTGAGAAAAATGTTGCGGGTAAATTTATTAAAGTTACTTAATTCACTTAAGTATCGCAATTTCGAAACAAAATATATCAGTGATGAATTTAATTTAAAAGGTAAAGTAGAAAATATGATTAAAACTCTGAAATTATTTGAAATATTTTAATGAAATTAATGATTTTAATTTAAAAACTTTAAACCACATCGGCAAGGGCCTGATAGGCTTTTAATTCTTTAATTTCAAAACGAAATGTTACAAAATACTAGTTAAATAATCGTGTGTTGCCATGAACTCAGATAAAAGGAAATCATTAAATCTTTTTCTTAATTCCCAAGATAATTATACTAAAATTTTGTTGAGGTTAAGGACAGTTTCGTTGATATGTTCTGTCATCAAGACTAGTCTGATAAATTTCTTCCTAAACTTGCCAAAATCTATCAAATATAATTTTGTATATAAAATCTTTAATATACATAGAACTATATTTTATTTCCATATTTCTTTCCAGAATCTCTTTTTCTGGACTTAAGTTAGCCCAAGGCTGATTTGCGAAATTGTCCGAGGATAATATTTGTAGATTTCACTATGATCTTTCTAAAAATATTCCGTATGAGCACATTTGTTGACTTTAAATTTTTGTATAACATGCCAGAAAAGGGATCAAAAAATAAGTTTTTTGCTATAATTTCCGAACCAAGAAATTTTTTCAAAACTTTTTGTTGTAGAAACAATCGCACAGTTTTCTTAAATAATTTTCCAAAGTTTCAAGGTTTATAGAATACAACACTAATGATTTCAAGGAATCCATAGTTTTGTATTTCATAAAGGACACGCCACCAATCATACATACATATTTTAAAATGCATACATTTACATAAGTTCAGACAAAATATTTCTCAAAAATATTTATTCTTAAAACTTTTTCATTTAAAAAAATTTAATTCAAGTTTAAATTTCAAAAAAGGAATATTTTGATGTATTGGTCAGTGAATTTAAATTTCACTACTTTTAACTTCTTAAAACAAATTCTTAGGCGTATAAACTCTATAAATTAATTAAAATATATATACAAAAATTCACTACATAATTTGGTATTAAATAAGCAAAAGTTATTGAAACTAATATTATTAAAATTGAATAAATTAATGATTCAAGTAAACCGTAAGTAAACCGATAATCAATCGCTGTTATATTGTTGCAGAATATCAAATTACGTCCATAATAAGTTTAAAATAATAAATAACATAAAAAATTTTTATTGTTGATTTAATTTCAATTTAGAACACTTGATTTTAGACACTATGATTAAGTAATAATGGCTTGTTATTGCCATCATATAATAAAATTCTTAGATCATCAAATATAATTTAATATTTATAGTGATTTAAAATTTAATTAACTGACATTTAAAGACAAAGTAGTTGAATATGATGCGAATAATTCGCTTTTAAGTCTTTTACTGTTAGTTTAAATAAAATATGTTGGCTCACACCATTTTGGAACAAAATTATATTAACAACAAATACAGACATTTACGATCATTCTGGTTACTTTGGTCATACTCGCGAATGATATAATTCTAGTTGAGAATAGCTTAAAGCAATTTAATATACAATTAATTACTTCTTAAATGGCAATTCTGTTATACAGGAATAAAAATTAGCTTATAAATTTTGGAAGTCAAGGACATTTTGCTTTCATAAAATACAATTTCAGTAAATTAATATTCGTAATTTCTTCTCAATTACAATTTTAATCATAAGTTTGTGTTGTTAGGAGAAAATATAGCAGTAATACAAAACCGTGCACACAATTTCAATATTATCCCTTAAAATTTAATGTAAGGGTTTAGTAAATTTCCAATACAAAAGAAATTTTTTATAACAAATTGTTTAAAATCTACTAAAGTTAAAATATTGAAATTTTATTATTTTCGTATAAGATTACCAATTCCCTATAATTCGGTTCATTCACAGGCTTAGTACTTATTAAATTTCTTCAACTTAATCAGTTGAATTCCAATTTACGTTGTTTTAATCTTTTAGCGGGAAAATACAAATTAAAATATAGAAAATTAATTTCTTATCCAATATTATTGAGGTTGATTAAGATTAAATGGAGAATCTGTCAAAAATTTATTGTATTCCCTTGATCTAATTTAAGAAGTCTACGAAATTTTATCTATAAATTTCACAAACATACGAATCTAATTATTTTTGATTATTTTTGAATATCTTGTATTAGATTAAATAAGACTTGTGTAGATTCCAAGGGAACCGAGTGGGACAGGAGTAACCCCCCAAGCCACCGCAGCCATTTTTGATTTATTGTAGCCTTGTAAATAAGACTTAATTTTAGTCCAATAACTGAAATGAAATATAAATTGTTACAAATTATCATTCCAGTCTGTCCAATACAATCATATATTTGATGATCCTTTTCAATATAAGAAGATAATTGTTATATGACTATTGCTCCAAGTTCCTTCAAATTTGTAAAGTGCAATTAAGTAAGAAACTCCATGAATTTTTAAAAAAAGAAAACATTTTTTTGGGAATTTCTTGTTTTCAACGCAATATGAAGCCATAATTTCCGTAAAAATAACATTGGTTTTCAGAATTTCACCCAAATTACTCAATGCGTTTGCTATTTGTGTTGTTAATTGTGTTGTTTAATTAAGTTTGACTTATAAAATTTAACATTTATTAAAATCTGTGAATTCTATATTAATAATAAATTGATGTATAGAAATTTGTACAAGAAATTTCGTATATAAAAAACGCACATTATACAATTAAATTCAACTTACCTTAAAATCATTTTGACTATTTTTTGTTTTCTAAAATTAAGTCCAATAAAATAGGATAAAAATTTCTGAGTATTTCAAATAAGTTTTCAATTCTTTTAGTTTTGTTTTTTTGCGAACAAACCTATTTAATCCAATAAGTTTATGTTTTAATTTCCAAAATTATACGTAAATAATTTTTATTTTATAATTTTTTTTTTTAAATAAAAATTGTTTCCTTCATGGTTCAAATTATTTTTTTATAAAAATTTTAATCACTTTCAATTTTATATTAAATTTTATTCTTCTTTTATTTATCAATAATATTCGAGATAAAAAAAAAATTATTTTCAAATGAAAATCTTTTTTTCAATTTCTTTTATTAATTTTCCTGTTTGAGATTGAAGGTTTAATATCGATTAAATTGATGCTATAGACACCTGGTGATAATTACAATAAACACTTTCACAGAATTCTTTTTTTTAATAATTTGTTTTGTTACACGGGCTATTAAAAATTTTTTCCCCAAAAATTTTGCCTGGTTTGCTTTTTAGTTATAGCTTAATTAATTTTTTTAATTCTTAAGCTTAATATAAATATTTTAATCAAATCCAAGAAGGAAAACGAAAAAAAAATATCATACTGAGGTAGAATTTAATTTTTTTTTTATTATTATTTCTGTTTTCTTTCTCTTCTTTTTTTTATTTATTTCCTTGTATGTCTCCACAGTCTATAATATAAAACGTGAAATCGAGACGCGAAAAACTACTTTCTTAATGAAAAAAAATTCAAAAACTTTTTCTTCTAATATCAAATGACTTCTAAAAAAAAAATCGACTGATTTTTAAAAATGTTAACAAAAAAATTTCTTATAGAAAATGAAAAATTCACTTTCATACAAAAGTGGCAAAATAGCAGAATAAAAAGAGAACCGTTACACTTTACTATCTTTTTCTTGTTTTTTTTTTACACCATATAGAAAGCTATAAAAGTAAAAACGCAACCGAATCAACGAATGTCTGCAATACAACTGATTTTTCTTTTAAAAAAAATCCAGGTAAACCACAACGGCTACAAACTATAAAATTGAAAAAAAAAATAAAAAAAAAGCAGTTCGAATACGTGAAAACGAAAATATATGCATATGTAAAAAAAAAACACAAAAAAAAAATATGATTTACCATTGCCACCACTCCGCCACCTAAAAAAAAAACAAAAAAAAAAACAATTACGACAAGAAAACTAAAAAAATGCAAAGAAGAGAAGAAAAAAAAATACCAGAGTTGCACAAACACCATAACTGTTATTCGAGTACAAATTTAACAGTATATTTTTTAAAATAATTGCTTGTGTACGTTTACATAGATATTTAACATTTTTTACCGTAATTTTTCAATACAAAAAAATAAATAAGCAAATTTACTGTCTGTAACCCATGCATAGGAGAATAAAAGGCATAGGAGAATAAAAGTTAAAAAACGATGAGAGAAAAAAAAAACAGCAAAAATATAAAAAAAAACTTTAACATAAAAAAAAACCAGAAATTTTATCAATAAATTTTAAAGAAAAATTTTTATGTAACAAGCATAACGTTACAGTAATGCATAAAATTTAACAGGTATAAATATCAGCTGTTTCTCAAGATGTAATTTCATTTTTGGCACTGTTATAACAGCAATATAAATTTTTTATACACTATGAATGTGCTTAGTTTATTGAATTGAATCAGCTGTTTACTATGAGTTTAAAATTCTAAGAGAGTTTAAAATTTGAGATATACGAGTAGCAGTGTTTTTCTTTAAAAATTTCACTCAAATTTTTAAAAGTTTTTTTGTTTTATTTTATAAAAACGAGTGCTATATACAGGAGGAACTTTTATTTTTATGACTACTTTTAAAAAATGTGAAATTTAATTTCGTTTTTTAATTTATATCATTATTTATAATGAAAAATAAATTCTGTTAGGGCTCGGACAGACTTGAAATTTTTTAGTTTTGCAACTGCTTGATTTTTTTATTTGAATTCAGCTGTATGATCGTATGTAATTAAGCAATAAAACAGTTTGAAATTTTTTGTAAATTAATTGTAGTTTTTGGTTAACGCAATTTGAACTGACAGTGTAGTTTAGTTTCTTAAATGTACACGGAACGGTTTTACAATAATTGAATTACAAAACTACAAATTGCATTTCTGCCTGAGCCATTAATTACAAGTTTAACAATTTAAATTCAGCTTTAAAACTCATAGCTTGTTTGAATGTAGCTGCAAACTTGTATTTGGGGAGTCTCGTGTGTATGCAATAGTTTTGTACTATGAATGTTTGAGACCTTTCTTTTGTACAATATACAAAAAACAATCCCCTTCTATAACAGTCATACGACTTATTTATTTACTTACAAAATTTTTTTAAATTATTTCCAATACATTTCCATTACTTTGAGTGAGATTTATATTAAAAAATATTTGTCGTACTTATCTTAGAAATTGCTCATACATAACATTGCCTATAACATAAATCTCTGTAATTTAATTGATATTAATAAATTTTTATTCTGTTATTGTTATAATGCATTTTTAAAATTAAATAATGTTATTTTAAAATTTATATAAAAAATATTTTGATATGGTGTATTTTGAATTATATTATGTGGTGAATTATTTAAAGAGTAAAAGTTATTGTAATTTCTGCTTTTGTTAGATATGAAAATTGCAATAGAAATAAGTAGATGTTTGTCATTTATAGTTTTTATACATTTTGTTGAAATTTTTAATTTTCGCGTTGTTTTGATTATTTTATTGTTTGAAGGTTAGCCGGTAAAATTTTCACTGAGAAAAAATTTTCAATTTGCTCAAAAACCAATTTAGAAATTATTTACTTTTTTTTGCAAAATTCATATTTGACCATATACAAAAATTATAATTTAATAATTAATTTCAAAAGCTAGTGTAAATTTAATTAGAAATGTAGTGTTACATAAATTTCTTTTTTAAATTTTATATAAAACACTCTAAAATAGGTGAAAAAGTGTGAAATTTCAATTAATTACCAATAATTGCAGTGGCGAAATTATAAATAAATTATAAAGCGCCTGAATGAATCAATTATTTTTTATAAATTCAGAGAAAATGATGGATTTTGTTGTTAATGTTTTTATTTTTCATTTTTCTCGAAACAGTCCTTTCCAAATAAAGAAACTATTTTAACTCGTTAGGGATACTAACGATTGTAAGTCACCTCTAGTAAATGTGAACTATGAAGAAGTTACTTAACAGATTGTATTTAGTGTAAAATATAACCGATATTGTAGTAGAAGATTGCAATTATATACTAAGGAAGCTGTAGCATTCATTTCCCATTACAACAACAGCAAAAACTTTCATGTAATAACAACCATATTCTTAACCGAACGTGTTAAATTAGATCTTTATTTATATTATATAGAGGGTGTCCGAGACTCCATAGTACTTCTACAGTAGGGTGATAGAATGATTCTAGACAAGCACGAAACACCTACTGACATTTTGCTTTTTGGGCCCTCCTTCTCAATTTATGGGGTCTCAAAGTTGGAATTTCTTAAAAAACGTCGACTTTTTCGTTTTTATCGTCGAGTCAGGAAACATGATAGAAAACCGTCTGTATATACTCATTTTGAAGCCCATGGAATCAAACCTTTGACTTTTAAAAAAGAAATTGTTAAACTCCTTAAGTTAAACACTTTCAACATTTAAAAAATTAACAAATTCAACATATTTTGAACCCTTACCTCAATGAAAAATAATATTTTTAACAATTTTACACAACGTTATTTAATTGTCGAAAAAAAAAAACTTCCTTATTTCTCATTATATCTTCCACCATTCAAGATAACCGGAACTGCTGTTAAGTAAAACTTTCTCACACCCATACTGAAATTGTTTTTTTTGTTTTAATTACAACCAAAATTCGAATAATTATTTACAATTCGAGACTATATACAAAAAATCAAATGCAATTAAGCAAATTAGATATTTGAAGTGTTAAAATAAAAAAAATCCGAAAATTGATATTTACGCTTAAATATAAAATCAATTTTCAATGTTATATAAAAAAAATTTCATAGTTTCTCAAGTGCTTCAAAAATGCCAAAAATCAGATCACTTCACTTTAAAAAATTCATATCGTATTTAAAGCGAATGATAACCTAAAGATAAAGGTCAAGTTTAGTTTAAATATGCTTTTATTTATTTGTATGTATACGCAGTGGTTGTGGTAAGATTTTTTAAACTCATTAATAAAAATCAAAATATTTTCAATAAAAAAATTTCAAAACTTACTTATATATATACATACATAAGTAAATATACCTAGTCAATCTATAGTATAACAGGTACCTACACGTATTAATGTATATAGATGATCGATTATTACATTTTTAGTTTATTTTGTAATTTTTGGTAATGGTAGCAGCCTCTATAATTCTTGATGTTTCAAGGAAAAAAAGCTGAACCCATTTCAAGAATTTCATAGTACGTTTCCTTATAACAATCTACTAAATGCTTTGTTTTTCCTCTTAATGACAATAAATTTGAAAAATTTTTTATTGAAAATATTTGGATATATTTTTAGTGAATTAAAAATTCATTATGGCGTGGAAAAGAAATGACTGAAAATTCAATATGATCCTCTCATGTTTTATGGTTTGTTGTGCTACACAATTTGTCCTGTCCTAATAGAAATACTAATATTTTATTGTCATAGTCAAATTCGTACTCTTCCATTTTATAAAATTTATTTTTAATGAAATTAAGATATTGCTCATAGTTGCATTTTCAACCAAAACAGAAATTGTATATTTTTGATAAAATTGTAAAGAAGATTGTAATTGTTTAACAATTTAGTTATTGAAAATTTACAATTCTTCCTTTTTTATTCATAATTAGTTTTTGATTTTTTTGGGAAATTTTTCTCTTTATATAAGAAACACGAATACGTTCTACTGTACATGTGTGTATGTATGTCCAGTTAAAATAGGAAATTATGGAAACACAGTTGAAAATCCATTTTATGGCTTTGAAAACTTTTTAAATGAACATAAAAAGTTCTTAATATGAAGAGATAAAAAATGTAAAAATTTACTTTTAAAATATCAAGTTTCTCACTTAAGTCTTTTGTTTTCATTGCAAGTAAAATGAACGTTAAATTGTTTTTGTACGAAAAATATTTTGCATATAAATTTTTAATTGACAAATATGTGAATTTAAAATTAATTTCATTATTGATCAAGATGTCTCCGTTACTTGTATTGCCGTATCTACTACTCATATGTATATTAAGAAATTTGAAACTGATTTTAACTGCTGCGATGAGTCAGAATTTTGGCAGCACACTTGTTATGTCAGAAATCGAGAAAAACTCCTTCAAATTTTTAAACTTTCATTTAAATTTCAATATTACAAATTACCATTCTTTACGTTTCTTTGTAAAATATTACTTTTAGAATTTCAGTGTTTTTAATTCAAACTTGATTTACAACTTATTTTAAAATTTCTTCTCTATTCTATACTGGATTTGAAGTAAAAAATTATAATTTTATGTAATGTAGGTACTTTTATTATTTTAATTCTCCATTTAATGAAAAATATGAAAGAAAAACAATCTTGATTTTTTTAAGAACATGTTTTCGCATAAAATTTACTTAAAAAGAATAATTGTAGTGAAAAAACAAAAAAAAAAAATATTTTAGATTGAACACATTAAAACTATTAAGATAATAAGACAAAAGGCGAACAGCATGATACCAAAGCAGTCAAGAATAAAAAAAATAACGAGAACAATAAATTGAAATGGAAAATCGGTTTTATTTTTAGTTTTATGTTCAACAAAAATAAAATATTTTATGCTACAATTGCTCACAAATTCTTGAAAAATAATGGTTTTATGAAAAGTTCTGTGAAAACAATAAATTTCAAATTATGTAAAGGACGATCACTTAACGCTTGGGACACATTGAATTTATGATTTATAAATAATCATGAACCAGTTTCTGACGTCATTGAGTTTACTAGGTAGGTGACGAGCCTACCAAATGCAAAATATTGTACCGTTTAAGTAGCAACAAAATAATTTAATAATATAGAGTAGGAGTGATCAAACTGCAACTGTAATTTAATGTATTGTAATTCTACGTGCGTTTCAAAATATATTTTGATTCACTGAAAAAAAATATGAATAACTAAGTAGCATCTACTTTGTAACAAAATTCATTTCAGCCCTAATTAAGAATAATATGGCTCATAGAAAACAGCGCCAATAATGGAAAACAGCAGCGTAATCGTTCGTAATCGATCAACGGTATACCGCAATGAGCAGTTGATATTTTAATACGCATGTATAAAATTGCAGCTAGCGCAAAATTTTAAATATTAAAAAATAGCTCAGTTTACCAAGAAGTTTGGCTCCCCCTTATTATAAAGACTGTGATAAAAACTAAATTAACAGCATTGATTCGTAAATTAGAAGCTTCATAATATTTCAATCAATCTGAGGGAACGGTATAGAATGACTGTCAAGATAAGCCGAGTAACGTGGAAAGGCATCACATAATTTTTCTAAAAAAGTTTAGTCATTTGTTTAAACCTTCATAACTTAGGTTTGAATTGTATAAGTGAAATTTACGATATATGATTTTAATATTGGATTTATTTGAAATTTACGATATATGATTTTAATATTAAATTAATTTTTATTTATAATATGTAAAAAAATACAGTTTTCGTTGAAAAATTTTACCTTGTTTAATAATTTTCTGCCATATAAGAGTACTTACAGTAAGGAAACGGCTAAATAACATATTTGTACCAAGATGTTGAGTTGGTGAAATTAGTACTTATACATTTCTTAGATCCACATGAGATTTGGTTACTTTTTCACAATGCGAGCATTTGATCTTGTCTTGGCTAAATTTTACATGAAAATTTTTCTGTCGCCATTATTATTATTCTAATCTAAAAAATTTGCAAAATATTTTCAATTTGTTTCAAATAGATTGCCCTTTCAGACAATGATTAAAACAAAAAAAAATAAAGCAAAAATTCCTATAAAATGAACCAATGGACCACTTTGTTTATTAAACGGTTAAAATGAAGTTAAAATTTTTTGACATTTTTCTTTACTTTACTGGTGTATTTTTTGTTTTAATTCGCTTCTCAAAAAACAGATGGCCTTCAAAAGTACAAAAATAAATAAAAGACAAGTACAAAAAAAAAGCAAAAACAACAATGTGTATGTGCATAATATTTCTGACAAATTTATATGTACGTGATTTTAATAAAATTTGACTTTTATTATTATTTTTTTAGTTTAGAGTTGAAGTAAGGTACGTAAATAAAAAATATTTTCTAATATAAAATAACTTCCATAAAAAAAATTAGCATTTTATGACATTTATTATTTGTACATAATTCAAGAGTTCATTTCTGATGTGTCATAATAATAATAATTTTTATATACATACGAGTACATACACACATTCATACCCATATTATATTCAGATATCATTATGACAATCACGCTTTTATTCTTTCAACTTTTTTGATTAATTTTTGTGGGTCTACATTTAAACTGTCTGTATTAAAGTATCCTGGTAAAATTCACTTTTAAAACTTTATAAACGGAAAATACCTAAGATATGCGAGAATAAGTTCATGTGTTTAATGTTAAATTAATGTTAGTTAATATAGCTATATACCTAAATAAAACAAAACAGCGTTTTCGGGTTTTATCAATAAATTCTAGATTGTCAAGTAGGTGTTTATAAAAATTCCTGTAGTACCGTATATACAGCGCATGATAAAATTTCAAATTTCGTCAACCTTATGATTATTTAATGCCCAAGAATTTATTATAGGATTATTTTTATAAATTTGTTGTCTTAATTACGACTTTGATGTGAAATTTTAATCATCAATTTTATAATGTTTGAAAATTAAAAAAAATTATTATACTCTACACCTTGACGATCTGCTTTAAAAGCAGTATGAGATCTAGGCGAATCTGTTTACACTTGAGGAATTTAATCGATTCATCATCAGGCCATAATAACACAGGCGAAAAACGATTTTGAGGCGTGTAAATAAACTACAATTTGACATTAGATTTTGATAGATAAGTTGCAGGTAAATTATTTTTATGTCAACAATTTTTATGGGTATAAATTTATATAATTCAATATGCAAATTTGACGTCTTTATAGTTTGACGAAAAATTTTAATTTAAATAAAATAAATGCTCTGAAATTAAAATTTTCTGAAATTTACAGAATAAAATTAACAAGATCTACTATAAATTTCAAACAATACAAGTACTGTTTCGTTTGTAGCTCTGAAATTTGGAAAATTACGAATTACTAAAATTCTGCTCTGAACATTCGTAATGGAGTAATCATCAATTACGTTTGTAGTAAAAATTATTACCTTAAAAAGTCTACGAAAGAAATAATCACTTCACTCGTAACAAGCAATTGAACGAGAATAGTCGTATTAAATTTTTTAATTTTGAATTTTTTTGTTTGAGTTTAAGTTACTAATGCAGCTTCCATTAATGAAAATGAATTCATATTGCCAACATTTTTTTTTCCACTTTTGAAAAATATTTAAAAACTCAAAAAATAAATGCAAAACTTTCATACAAAAGGATATTTTAAAAAATATCTTTTTGTATAAAAGTTCCTTACAGAATATCAATCAAAAAATATAAATAAACATTTGATAGTTGAAATAAAATACTAATTTTGACACTCCGAAAAAAGAAATTTTTGATTCTTCAAAAGTCTACGTTGTAGTTATGTTCGTAATTCGTAGGATTCTACAAGTGGAATTCATCATAGGGCTGAAAATGATTCTCTTTCATGAGACTTTAACATAACAAAATCCTACATGCGTTTTTTACATATTAAATTTTGGATAAGAATTTAAAAAATGTGAACTAGAAATATTTGATAACAATACTGACCATAAGTTCAAAATATTTCCTTGTATAATCATCAAACTTATTGAGTACAAACCATAGATTTCGAAAATTTTATTGAAATATAATTTAATTCAATTTATTGCACACACCTATAAAATCAGATTTTCACGGTGTCGAGTATAATGTTTTTTGGTTTAATTTCAAACTTTGTAAAATTGGAGAATAAAATTTTGGGCAGTTCATACTACATCAAAGTCGTAATTAAGAGAGCAGATTTTAATCAATGACAATTTATTTAAACAAAATTCGACTCAGTTTGCTAAACATTTGATTTAAACTACTTTTATCAATATGCAATTTGTAGAATAACACAACGAATACGCTCTGTATACAATAAATTTTATCGCACTAGCTAAAAAATTAATATTTTTCTCAATTTGCAAGATTCGAGATTGTTAGTTTATTTTTGTGAATGAATATTCATGCGTACAAATAAAAGAGAAGCTGAAATAAAAATTTTGTAATCTTATAAAGCATCCGTAACGAAAAATAAAAAATATTTTAACAAGACTAACGACTAACACCGTGTGGATTGAAATTACGTGAGGTTACAGGAATGTCAGGTCTATTTCCTTTATCTCATGTTATAATTTCTTTTTGACTTATGGATTGTTTTATATTTTGATATTATTTATGGAAGTTTCTCGGTTCGTACTAAAATTTTTCTCAAGCAATTTGAATTATTCTTATATGTTAATAATATTAAACTTGAATTAACCCAAATTATACAAGCCTAAAAGAATTATATAAAAATTGAAAGAGTTCCGTTTTGAAACTCTTTCAAATTGTTCAACAGTTTTAGAAAGATTTGGAAAATTTACCACCCAAATTGTAACGCTTGGAATTAAGCGTCGGAGATATGATGCCGTTATGTTTTGACCGAAGGAAACGAGATTGCCGGTGGGTTAGCATAGAAAGAATCTGAGTCTTTTTTTGAGCTGCATTCTTCTGCCGTGGGACTAGGTTTGCTTGCCTGTTTGGGGTAGAATACAACTCGAAAGGGGGCCATGCGAAAATGTTTCTTCCATCACGCTTTGGAAAAGTAATCACTGAGTTGTTGGGGATGGATAAAACCTTGTTCGTGCTATTGTGAATTTGTTTACTGAACACTGCCGAGTAAAATATTACTTGCTAGGAAAATCGGGCTTCCTCTTGTGCAGTTTTTGTAGATACAGTGAAGAAGCCGCCATGCACATTCTCTGCGACTACCTAATACTGACTGTCTGGCATCGCCATTGCTTTTGAACAAGGATATTATTGGCCGGAACGTATCGAGCCTATAATAAGTCGAGAATGGATACGATGGCTTAGCGAAGATATTCTCTTGCCCACTCGATTCACCTAAAGATCTACAAATCTACAAAAAAAAATTTTGATCGGCACCGAGTTCTGAGTCTAACCGTCTCTTGCAACGATAACTCAATTTTCAAATTTCAACAAATAATTTGTAATTATTAATGCCAGAATCATATTTGAATTGTATGTAATTGTGGCAGCGGTTCAGGTAGCTGCCATAAGATTTCAAAAGTTATTAAAAGTTGTAAGGCTGTATCTCAGAAATTTTAAAAGCTAATACTATATTTTTTTAAAAGCTAATACTGTAATTATATCGTTTTGAAATATATTTGATAAAACTTTGAAATCTTTTGACTCATTGTAGTGTAGCTGCTATAAAACTTCGCGAGGCCTTTAGTCATATATTATGGAAAGTATTGAAATTATTGTAATACAGTTTCCATTTTCGATAAAAACCTTTTGCTATATTTGTATAAAATAGCAGTATGCATGTAAAAACAACAGGTTGTGTGAAGTAATGTGGCAATTATTAATTATCATACAACTCTGAAAATTATTCATTCGTTCAGGTATCACAAAGTTGACAGATCAATTCTACTCATATTCCCGTTTTTAAATATTTCTTTAAAACAAATAATTAATTGTCTTTTATACTGCATTTCCTAGAATGCTTTATGAAATAAAGTTGGGTCAAACCAATTGGTTTGTATTGTAGGACTTTTCCCTTCAACAAGTGAAAATACTGCTTTTAAATATAGTCTATGTATACCTACCACACTACTAAAATTATTTTCATTCATAAACGAAACTACTTCTAGGATTGCAAGGGTTAACATATTGCTCGATTTTAAAGGTTAATTGTATGAGTTGAGAAAAATAATTATATTTTTTAATGTCATGGAGTTTACCGCTAGCTCTTTGTGTTTATAGAAATTTGAAATGCCAAATATTCAAATTTTACAAATTTCGAGAGCTGATAACTTGAGAGGGGGTGAAGATGGGAAAACATTTTCTTCTAACAAAATAAACTATTTATGAATATCTAAGAACTGCTAAAATTTCAGACTCCTGTAACGTACTATTTTTCTATTTTTTAAACTATTTATCTGCTTTTACAACTTTCACCTTTTTTAAGGATTTAGGATGGTATAACTTTCATAGGGGGAGAGATGGTGAAAATTTTATTCTACGGAAATTAGTTTCTAGTAAAGATCTACGTACAAATAAAGTTTCAGCTTTTTATCTTCAAGGGTGTAGAAGTTTTGTAAACAGACACATGGACAGACGGACGGACAGAGTGAAACTAATAAGCACTTTTCTCAAATTTTTTTTAGAAAAGTGCTAAAAACGATAAAGTTTAACAAAAATTTGTGCTCAAAAATATTAATCATGGGATTCGTAAATTCTTAGTACTTAAAACGAAACAGGATATTGTTATACTTATGGTGTAATTAATTTCAGAAGTTTAAATAGTTGCAACCGCTGTGAAATCACAATTTTTTTATTGAAAAACCTTTAATGGGAACTAATTTTTAAGATCAAAGGAATTTACGCAATATGAAAAAAAAAAGCATGCAACAATTTCCATATTATGCAGAGTACATGATTTTGCAATTTATGTTTTAGTATAAAAATAATTATTGTTGCTTTTTACGGCGTGATCATGTTGCATTTTTGCTCAAGGGAAAGTAAAAATAAGTTTTCCTTTATTTTTTAATTTTTTTTTGTTTTTCTTAATTTGAATAATTTTATTTAAAGTTATTTACAAGTGTATATGTGTGTGTATATAGCAAAAGTGCGTAACAAAACAGCAACGCTATTAAAAATTGTTATAGTTGCGACATATTGATTTGCTTTAATTTTATTGGGCGTATGAAATAAAAAATAAGTGTAAAAAAAAATTAAATAAGCAATTATGTTCTATAGTAAGTAAAATATAGAGTAGGCATTTTGATTGGCATTGCTATATAGATTAAAAGAGTTAAAAATTATAATGAATTGGTCAGATTAATATCAACATAAATCATCATTTGAACCGATTAAAATTTCAATTGACTTTTGATTATTAGACAGACTTGTTTATAACTTTTTGTTCTAACTTAGTTTAATTTCATATGATCTGCTTAAAGTCATTATAGTTTTTGGATTTAAATTACGTAAATACGCACAATGCTGAAATTTATACGAGAATTTGATGTAGAATGACTGCGTTGACACGCTGATATTGTTATCTGCCCTCATAGCTAGTTTGTAAATTAACAAATTTTTGAGCTTTTAAATTGAATTTAAAGGGCTATGGAAGCCTCATTTTACTCATATTAAATTTAAATTAGCACACTAAAACTTCTGAATAAGGTTACAATTTCAAGATCTTCATTTTCACCTTAATTCTCTAAATAGATTTTAAATTCTACGCCTTCAAAGACAATAATCTCTGCAATTACCAAAAGCAAGAATTATTTTCAAATATTTTTTAAAATGTACACGTGATTTTTAATTGTCACAAAATCAAGTGAAAGAAATATTTTAATTTAATAAAAATCCAAAAAAAATTTTGGTGAAATGAAGACAAAATCATTTTGTGAATAACCAAAATTTAGTATTGAAAATTGTTAAAAGCTGACACGCAGCCAAAATTAAAAGAAAAACGTAAAAGAAAAAAAAATAATCATACCAGATATGAGCGCGGCTCTTTATTCTCAATTTAACAGTTTTTTTCTTTTCAAAGTTGCCATATTCAATTTTTTCAGCAATTACATGCGATTTTGATATTTGCATGCAGCTCATAGCGTGTAATTACTGCTTTTTTTTCTTTAGTATTTGCTTAACTAATTTTTTTTTTCGAATTATCGTATTCCTTTTCAAAAAAAAAGTCAATAACAATCGTTTACATTTGTATGTACGGTTAGTTGTAAACACATGTTTATACACTTAAGGAGTGGTGTTTAAAAAAAAAAAAAGTTTAATTTCGTATTTAATTTTGAATATTTTCCGTCAGTTTAATTTTAATTTTTTGTTTTTTTATCAAGTTACGGTAACAATAAACATGACAATTTACATGACACTGTTATAATTTAAAGATGAGTTTGATGCCCCAATTTATTTGCTTGAATTGAATTTCGTAATACTTTTTAAAAATTTCATACTATAATAAAATGTGTAACAGGAGGAAAAACTTGCTTATGTCTAACATGTGTTATAAAATTTGGAAAAAAATTTGCGAATATGAAAATTCCAAGATCCTTATTTATTAATTTGATGTATTTGGCATCTGAGTCTATATCTGAATTTATTTGTATCTATAAAATAAGTATAGATGCAGTTTCTAGCAGAATAAAGTGGAAAATGTACATAGAAACAAATTTAATTCCGAAACTTCAATTTCGAAAAATAACCTGATGGAATATGAGCATTTGTAGTTTCCAAGGAAATTTGTTAAGCCATCTTTTTATAAGATATCTTCAGAGATTATTATGCCGAATAACTGTATTCGATAACTTTTTTTTCCAGGATTCCCACAACTCTTTTTTTAATCTAGCGGTTTTCAGAATAGATTTTAAAAAATATCCCTGAAAAAAATTTTTGAAGTTGTTCATTACCTTTTCGAAATAAGGCCACAACTGAACTTTTTTCTGGTCTTCTTTGAAACTTTTTGGGATCTAACACATCGGAAGTTAAAGAGGCGATTTTACAATTTACAACAATATTTACAATTTAGATATTTTTTTTCACCAGAACCCTATAATAATTGTTTGACCACCCTCTCTGATCAAGAATTCGACTGTCGAATGGCCGTTCTTTCATTCTCATTTAAAACTAAGTATACTGTATACGGCTTTTAGAATCGGGGAAAAATAAATTATAGAAGACAATTTTGCCAAAACATATACTTAAAAGGTCTAACACAGCTTTTTACAGTTTTTTTTTCTATTAACCGTATTACAAATTATATATGGCAAGTTTTTCACGAAAGTAAATCGCTCGCCATGTCGGTCGGTCAAATTTGGTTTAAATTTTTACTAAATATTGACAATTCAGTGGTCCATTTTGTGAACGTCAACGTCTTCATCGTAAATCTAATTGAGCCGATTTGATAACGACAACTGTGTAAAAAAATTTTTCAGTTTTTCATTTTCACAGTTCTAGTTTTTAAAGTGTCACAAAAAACAAAAGAATCTATAACTAGCACAAAAATCCACATAATCTAAGTATACCTAAAAATAATTCGATCGATCACGTTCTCGTAACATCATAGATTTGTTTTCCCTCATTTATTTTTGTAATTTTCTACAAAATGTGTTTTTTTACCAAATGTTTTGCACCTCTTGAATTAAAATATTAAGAGATAAAAATGTAATGAAAGTAGTATTCGATTGCCATTTTGTTACTATACTGTTATACATCGTGTAAAATATTGGACCCCCATTGAGATAGAAATCAAATGAAATGTTCAATAAGATTTGAGTTCGCTGATTGAAAAGTGTATAGAAGAAATATGTGTATGTGATATCTACAGTATATCACATATTTACATAATACACAATATGATATGTAATCATTTTTTAAAAATTTTCAAAAAAAAAAATATTAAAAAAATTATAAAACTAAAAAGCGAAAATTCCAAAATATTTTGATTTTCAATTAAAGATAATTTGGATTTAATTAAAAAAAGAAAAACCAAAAAGAAAAAATTATTTTGTTTTACACCATAATTGAATATTTTGTTTAACACCGCTTTCATATCGGAAAGATCATAAATTAATATTGGACAGATGATGATTCCATCAAATTACTACATTAATTTATAGTTGATTTAATAATTAAAATATTTATAAAAAAAAAAGCAAAAATATAAAAATAAACCATAAGTTTCATTTAACCATAAGAAAATAAAAATTTTATAATTACACTTCATAAGTATAGGCGATAAAAATTAGAAATAAGACACGAGATTGAATTTTTCCTTAATTCATGAAAAATTTTTTAATTATTTTTGATTAGTTTTCGTTTTGTTTTTTTCTTCTACAAATATAAGAAAATTATTTAATCTCTTAACTATTTATTATTATACAACAGAAAATATTAATTATATAGGTTGCCGCGTATTGAAGAAGATTCCATTGGTCAAACATCTACTCTTTTACGATTACGATTTTGTATTTTATATTGAAAAAGTTAAAACAATGTAAAATGGTGATTTTAAATCTAGTATAACTGATAAAGTGCATAAATATTAATTAAAAAATCTAAGAAACACTGAAATATTTGTTTTATTAAATTTTTTGTGCAAAATTTGAAAGAAAAATTCCCATGTTGCTTCCCATATTGTAGTTTAATTAATGATAGTTGAAATTATTTGAACAGTAATTGAATTGAAATTCACATAGCGTTTTAATAAAAATTAGATAATTTTGTATTTTCAATTACAAACATAGATACGTGTATGTAATTTTGTGCATTACATACTTTATGCAATAATTTTTATAATTTTTTTTTTTTGTAAAGATTCAAAATGTTTTTTGTATAGATTTTGAGTTCGAAAAGCCAATTTTTAGTGGCGTATTAACATTTCTTACGACTTACAAAAATTTAACAGAACATTCTTACAGACTTTACGACAGTCTGCTAAAATTTCAGACTTTTACAGGGTGGAATTTAAGAGAAAAACGACATCAACAATTTGGAAAAAACGGATTTTAGATAACGGTAAGTGTAGTATGGCGAGATAGGAGAAGCTACCCACTACTGCTCTCTGCTTTTGCAAAATTTGAAAAATGCATATGGTTTTTTAGGTTTTTGGGGGGTATAGCTTTTAGAGGGGGGAGGCAGGTAAAAATTATGTTCTACGAAAATTTGTTTCTTGTAAAGATCTATGTACATATAAAATTTCAGCTTTCTATCTTCAAGGGTGTAGAAGTTTTGTAAACAAACACACGGACCGACGAACGGAAGAACAGAGTTAAACCAATAAGCACTTTCTTTCAAAAATATTTTGGAAAAATTCCAATAACCAAAGAATAAATTTTGGTTACAATAAACAATACTCTCACTGAAATTGAAGATAATTACACTTCATCAATTGTGCAGAATTCAATGCAAAAACATAAACAAAAAGATCAAATTAGAAAATATAACAATGTAATAGTATAATTATTACAGAAAGATGGTAAAAGATCAGTTAGAAAAATTTCCAACTCGAAATGTCAGATTTAAATCTTAAAACCTATGTCCAAAAATATTTGGAATGAAAAATTCATAATTATTAAATACCGATATTACGTAAATCTTATTCTGCGAAAAATTTGTCTTGAAGTGGTAAATTGTACAGAAACAATATTAGAATTTTCAATAGAATCATTTTGGTCTGAATACACAAAACTTTCAGATAGAATGAATTCTGTGTAATGAGTGCATTTTCAGTGAATTCGTTATTTTCATGCCAATCAATGACACCATTGACAAATCCAAAGAATTTTGCCAAACTTCCCGATCCGTTGGATGTGGTTTTTGATAAGCCTAATTATAAAATTATCAATGCTAACTAGAATTAAATATTCAAAAATAATTAGACAATCAAAAACAAAATTTAAAAACCAATACAATTTTTATTCTTTCTTCAATTGATACACTTTTGGAAGTAAAACTGCATAAAATTATTGAATTTAGCATTTTAATCAAAAATTTAGTAAAAAATTTAAAAAATGATTTTGTAAACCGGAATAAAAATATTATAGATAAAATTAATTCAATTCAAAATAAAATTAAATAAAAATTTCTTAAAAAAGAAACCAAACTTTAAAACACCTCAAGCTTTTTCATAATAAATCGGAAAAATTGAATCATAAATATGACAAAATTATAAAGACTTACAACAAAACTGGATATTACACACATGGATGCTAAATATAGTCATTTTATTTCAAAATCACAAATTATATGCACTTAGAAGACCAATCTTGTTTGTATGTGCATAAATTTATACTAACTAACTTGAATTCATAATGACGACGGTCTCACTTGCTAAATTTCAATATATAAGCACATTATTAAAACTAATTGGACTTTAATATTACGATTAATTTGTTAATATTTTAATTTTTTTTAATTTTGAAATGTTATTCAAATTGACTAGGTAAATTTTTGGTATTATAAAAACCAAAATAAGAGAAACATCGAAAATTAAATTAAATTAAATTAATTTACTTTTATATATATAGTAACGCTTTTGATAATTAGTTGAAAATTATGGTAAATTTGTATATTCATTATTGTAGACAAAAAAAAAAGAGACCGCATTAAATTACATGCGATTCATTACTCGTATTTTAGACATTTTAATACAAACATATACACATATATGCACTGAACATTAATCTACTGTTTGTAAACATATTATAGAATATTTCGGAATAATTATATTATAGAAACAACGTGAAAATTATTTTAAACATTAATAATCTTATATATATACCATATAGGCATACAAAATTGTGATAATATTGTCCTACATCCAAATGCACCACGCTCAAAATAAGTTTTTAATATAAATTTTGAAATTAACACCTCGTTGTTTACTCATTTTTAAACATACTCGTAAGTATATAAGATTTTTCAAAAATAAAATTGAAAACATATGCAATATTACGTCTGTATGTATATGTGTGATATATGTGGCTATGCACTAACTTTATGTAAACCAAATTATTTACCAAAATTCAATTTATTAATTAATAATATTAAATTTTTTTTAATAAAATTGTAAAATATTATTAAAGCAAAATGAATAAGTACAACGCGTTGCCCATAACGTAATGACGCTTAACAGGTTTTTGGATAGATTTGCGAAAATTTTTATTTCAATATTGACAATAAATTTATTTTATTTAATTTTTTTTTTTGAATCAAACTAATTAAATAATTTTGTTTTTTTTTGAAACTTATTAAAGTTTCAATAAGAAATAAATTTAAAATTTTAGTTACAAGTAAACTAGAATTCATAAACGTCTATTTAACATATTTGTATTAATATTTAACATGAATGTGCGACGCCGCCGCCTCCGCCGCGCTATAAGTAAATGTATGGTATTTAAGCTTTTTGTACTCAATAATATTTGCCATTTAAAATATAAATAAAATTAAATATATAGTAACTATATTTATATACATAAAGACCTGAATCATATGTGCATTAATTAAAAAATTTTTTTTTAAATAATTATCATAAAAGCACACTTATTGCATGATAGAATTAAATTTGAAAGAAAAAATCGAGAAACAAAGATATGTTGAATTAATTTAAATCTTTTTTTTTTTTTTTTTGAATTTTACAAAGTTGAAGATGTATTAAAAAAAATGTACTTATATATTGTGAAACCATAATTAATCTGTCCGACAATATCATTGAACTTTGTTTGTTCAAATTTAATAGTTTGAAGATACTTACCACAAGTGGTCTTATATTGGAATTGAAAAATGATAAATCGTGGTAAAGCATAGTAATTACTAATTATTTTAAGGGAGGCTGCAAAACAAAAATTGTGTTTACAATAAAAACTGCACGGAGACCAAAATTTTTCATATATTTCAAATCCATTTTCCAATTTAGATTCGTGCAATGTCATTTGTCAAAACCATCCAATTTTTATCCAACAGAAATCATAAAAAGTGTTTGATGTCAAAATCCTGGCTCAAACTTAAATATATTTGTCAGTCAGTAAATAAGTCAAAACACAGCATCTTACGAAACGCTAGCACAATATTTATGCAAAATATAAACAGTGTTGGATACTGATATGGATGCTAATATTTAATATAATTTTTGAGTATAAACTATTATTCTGATTTGAGAGCATAATTTGAACGTAAGACAGTAAGAATAAAAGTAAATATAGCGTTAAAAATGTAAAATATCAATACGATATTATTTTACGGTCAAGTGATTTTTTTTTGCTATATGTGTTCATAAACGTTTGCATTTCATTTATAACTATTTCTACTGTCAACTACGGCTATATACGTCCAAGTACATTTCAGGGATTAGAGTTGAAAAATAATTAAAAAAATTAGTTAATATTTTTCAGTTAGTTTTTTCAGTTTACTTCTTCAATTGCAAATGAATTGTGAAGCCAATTTTCTAAAATTTCATAATTATTTTATGTATATGTATTAAACGAATGTCAGAATGACTTCAAAATGTCAAATCTTTAATACTAGAAAATTTGCAGGTTAATTTTCCTAACTTGTATTTCTTCTACCCATTATAAAAATCGCATATTGATCTAATTTTTCCAAAAATTCATTTAATTTAAATTTTATATAAGGAAAATTTAAATATATGTACCTACAATTTTTTTGCAAGGAAATATGCTGAATACAAATCTACTTAATTAAAAGAAAAAAATTAAATTTACAAATCGATAATTTTAATTTGCAGTCTTGAATAAAATTTTAAAATTAGCTCTTTTTTCTATACTTCACACGCATACATACACATAATTTATTAGCTAAATGACTGATAGTTGCTTTTTTTTGACACTTTATTAATAAGCAAATCAAAAAAACTTTTTATAAAATGTAGACATTTTAAACGTTTTGATTTCAAAAATATTAAATTTTTTTTTTTATCTCTTTATCATAAACACCTTTTGCGACCGACGATGTCTTTTTTAATGAAATTTTGTATTTTTATTGAAGTTTTATTGAGTGTGTTTTTTTTTATTTTTGTTATTACTAACCGCAGTGCATGTACAATAAGAGAGGTCATGCGATAGCATCGGAATTCGCATTTCCTGTTTATGATGTATCAACTAGCATTTCTCTATACTTATAGGCAAGTGTAAATAAACTATTTTTGGAGTGAAATTGTTATGGTTGCCTATAGGTTTATCTGTCTGTGCACTGGTGTATATCAATTTTGGTTAAATGAAAATTTACATGTACCTGAGTTCCCATTGGCCACATGACAGACTGGAATATGTCAGATCCCTGTAACTGCATCTTTACTATAGGAATCGAACCGACTTTATGTTTTTTGATAATTTTGAAGAAAATAGTAAGGAGATTTTCTTGAATTTAATATGTATTCAATCTCCTTTCAATAATATGCAGCAAGTCACCTAGCTTTTCGAAGAAATAAGGTGTCAGTAACTATAATCCGACTTCACATCTTTGCTATTCTTATGAAACTACTAAATGCAATTTCTAAATTTAATATTTTTTATTAACGAATCTAACTGACGAATTTTTAAGGGCAATCGAATTACAAAGAATGAACCTCATCAGAAAGTAAATTTGCATTTTGCTAGATTTATTAACTCAAAGTTTTCTATAGATTTTATAAAACTGAAATTAAAATGTTCAAAAGACATTTTCATAATTCTGAGCAATTCTTTTGTTAAACTAATAAGAATAAATCAATAGAGATTTCTTAATATTATTCAGAAAGTATAAAGATTGCAGTGGTAATGTGCTGTTCACACTAAATTTTTTTTTCTTTTTCCTTTGGTTTTAATATTATGCAAACACTTTAACGATATAATTACAAAAAAAAGCAAAAAATAAATAAAATAAAATAGCTACGTTCTATGTTTATTTAATTCATAAAAATGTTGCAAGAAGATAATTTTTCGACTTTAAAAAAAAAAACACCAATTATTTAAAGAATTTCTATTCGTTTTTTTTTTATTTAATTGATTTATTTTCTTGTAATTTATTATTTGTAAGCATAAAATTTATTTAATTATAAAACTTCTAATTTAATGTTGCATGCAATAACAGAATTTTTAATGAGACTCTCAATTTATAACTACTGATTTAGAAAAGAAAACAAAAAGCAGAAACAGAAACAAAAGTTTTAAGAATATTGTGGATTTTTTATTAGAAAAATCCTTGCGTTTTTAAGAAAAATTGTGGTTAAGTTTTTTTTTTTTGTTAAAAATACTTTTTTATTTATTATTTAATTGAAAAGTTGTTTGGTTAGTTTTGCATAATAAAAATAAAAGAAAACAAGAACACATAAACATAATTTTCATTTTGAAATTATTTAAAAAAAAAAAAATATTAATAAAATATTTTCGAAAAAACAAAAAAAAAAATTATGGTGCTGTGCAAAAAAATTTTTTAATTTATATTTTATTGTAAGGTCATGATTTATGCATATAAACTTGACTTTTAAACAAAATTGCTTTTGTTCTTCAGATCTGTGATAGTGTTTATTATACATTTGGATATATGTACATATATATGTGTGTATGTGTTTGAAAAAAAATATCTGATTTCTGAAAAAATTTATTGTTAATTTAAAAAATTAAAATGTGTCAAAACGCTCAATATTTATTATGTTGTGTGTACCTGAAATCGTAAATAAATTCAGGTATCAAAACGAATATCAATTAATTGTATGTATAAACAATGTATATGCATATTATATGTATAATATAAAAAATGCTTAACATCTTAGAATTTTATACCTACAAATTTTTATTGCAATAACTTATTTTTATATGCTTATTTTGAAGAAATTTTATGCATACACCACAAAACAGTAAATAATTTTTATTGCAATCATAAATCATATTTTGATATTGGACAAAAAATTATTAGTCTTTTTTTATTTTATATAAAATTTATGTTAATTTTCTAATTTAAGATGTTTCGCGGCATAAACATTTCTAGAAATTATTCATTCATCTAAAATGTGTCACTGAAATTCGCTGCAAGTGGAAACACTATTACAAACAGCCGTTATAACAGTTGTTGGTTTGATCTATTTTAATGTTTTTGTGTAAATGTTGAACTAAGATTACGACAAAATGTTTGCATTTACGACAAAATGTAATGTTTATTAAGGGTTTGATAAAGGTTGTATATGTTAGCAGGTTGTCTTCATTTAATCATAAATATGATATTTTTACAATTTATAGTTTTTTGTAACATACTACAAAAGTATTGCGACAGAAGCTTTTGTATTTAGTAATATCAACGTAATATCGTAATTTTATCAGTAATGTCTTTAGCGTAATATGGTGCTTTAATGAAGAATTTATAGATTTACATATTTCTGATTCAAAATGTGTAAATACTTGATGTAATATTATATACTTTTTTACCATTATTTTTAATTTTAAAAGATAAAACTGATAAAATTTTTGACATCAGAACAAATAATGTTGCTTATATTCCTTCGTTATACAACTTTAACATTTTGTTACCTAGAACAATATTTTCAATAAAAACAAATATTATAGTGAACACAAGTTCGGCACTTACATAATTTCTACAACTAGAAATAGCTGACTACAAGAACTGTCAGACTGTTAGCTGTATTCAATTATGTAATTATTATTTTACCATACCCTGGTTTGACAGCAGTTTTTTCTACATTATTGAAAACTATAAGGCACTGTTTGATATCAAACATTTTCTGACGGAAAATAATAGAAATTTGTATATTCTCATCAGATTTCCTGTCTAATTTTTTAAAAGTAAAATGGTGACAAATAACTTTTTTGGGAATTTTGAAAAGCGATCAGAAGATTTTTATTTTCATTATCATTTTAGTAGTAAAATTATTAATTGTTTTGACGTAAAGCAGAATGCCATCAGATATGCAATTTCTGTTTGATATCTACACAGTTATCAGACATTGTAGCAGATTACCAAATGAAAAACAGTGGTCAAACCGAAAGGCATTATAATCTGGTTAACATTACAAAATAATATTACTTTACCCAAGTATATTCTTGTTCATTAAATTATTATTGACAAAGCTTTTGATTATTATACTCGCGCTTTTGAGTTTTTAAGTCAGGAAAAACGTTACTTTAATTATTTACTACAAAACATTGTTCTACATGTGATATTAAAAAGTCAAAAATTTATGCATTGCGTATACTTATAAATCAATGTTTTAATTTTTTTTACAATGTTTATTCATAATGCGTAAAACAAAATTATAATCAAATCATTACACCAAAAATAGAAAAAAAAGTAAAAGAAAATAAAAAATACAATGAAATTTTTTACATCAATTAGTGTTTTAAATGGCGCCTATCATTCAAATGTCGTTATCAAAACCAATGAATGCAACATTTTACATTGACTGACATGACAGTGACGTTTACGATATATCGTTTTTTTGCAACTATTTTTATATGAAAACAAATATTTTTGTGTCATATATACGGAAAAGTCTTTAACATTTTATTATTGTTTTCCTTTTTTAATTCCTACTTAGTTGAATAGTGTTCGGGCTTTTCAATAAAATGTTGACACTAAATCTTTCAATATTTTTCATATTATTTATAGGTTTTTTTTTGGATTTTAACAGCCAGCGATCAGAATTCTTAAAGTGAAATATTTTGCGAATATTCTAAATGAAAGCTCAGTGGCAAAGTGGACTCAACCTCTCCCAAAATTTTGCCACAATATGTGGGTTAGGCAACTTTTGCACTGAGAAAAATTAAATTTTGGGTCTAGGAAAAAACAAAAACAAACTGAATATAGAAAATATTTGGACCTGATTTAATATACATACACTTCTAACAAAAAAGCAAAAATTTTGAGAGTGAGGTTTAGGCCATTTTGCTTTAGAACCCCTCAAATATTATCTTGAAAATCGTTATTATAAAATATTTGATCAAATTATAAATTCTCAAAGAGAAATGTAAAAATATTGGATTGTTAAAGTTAAATTTTGATCCCTCTGTAAAACAAGGATCCCTTTGTTATGAAACAATATCATTTACAATGAAATGGAAAAAAATCTTCCTTTTCCTTACCGTTAACTGCGTAAATGTTCCTTTATTATTATCCATTGCAACTCTATTTAATTCTTTGTGATTTTCATTCAAAACCAAAGCAGATTCATACTGAACCTTACTTGGTAGTGTGTTCCTAAAATGAAATAAATTTTTAAATAATTTTAATCAAATTTCAAATTGTAATTACGATAATAATTATAATTATGTAAAAAAAATGTGGCATGAAAAATATAAGAAACTTTACAAATTCCTAAAACGGATCGTGATCAATAAAATTATAAAATATTTACTTTTGATTGATGTAAATTATTTTTGCTTTACTTTTATTTTATTTTAAATTCATTTTGACAGTATAGTATAAGAAAAATGTCCGATTCAATTAAGTGTTTTTATATTGTATAGCCAAAATTAATGTATATATATGTATAATATGCATGTAAAACTTAATCACGGTCAGTTAAACGATAATTCCTCGAATTTCAGTTTAAATAAATTTATTTTTTAAATAGCGAATGATCACCAAGTTAATTTTATGTAACAAAGGTTTTAATAATCACGCTCTCAGTTGTCAAAATGCATTAATTTTAAGATAAATTAAAAAATCGTTTTGAAGGTGTTAACAAAACATAATCAATCAATAATATACATAAAGGCAGAAATAAGTACAAGTGAGCTGGAATTTAATTTAACAATATTTTTAAAAAATACTTTAATTATATTAAAATTTAGGACTTTTTAGAGAAATTATTTTATAATTATACAAAACAAAAAAATATGTTGCATTTACGAGTACATGACACAAAAAACACAAAACTGAGTAAATATACGCATACGAGTACAAGTACATATATAATATTTTACATAAGAATTACATAATAATTGTAATACATGAAAATGTAATAACAAGTTTAATAACTCTGATTAAATTTATTAAATTTAAAATGATGTTGAGTAAACTTAGACGCATGCTAAATGCAATTTATAATATACATTGAAAACAGAATGAATTTGTTGACCCAATCACATACATTTTGATATGCAAAATTGTTTTAGATTGAATCTAGTTACATTAAAATTGAAAAGATAATTGGTAGATAACCATGATAGTGCCCAGTTGTCACTATCTACACATATTTAATAATTAATTTTTAGAATGTTGAATTAAAACATGTTATTAAAATATTTAGTTGATTAACCCCAAAACAACCTCGGGTTCAATACTTGATTATAGAGAATCAAATTATCAATTATAGTTTAGAAGAGAAAAAAAAAACAAGGCATAACAAAAAAAAATTAAAAATAAGAATTTTTTTTTTTTTGTAGCTTTGAGCAATTTTTCGATCTCTTAACTGCTAATTAATAATTTACTTAAGATAGAATCTTACTAATCTAGTATTAAATGCCTTGTAAAAATATTCTTTCAACATAATTTATGCACATATAAGCATACCTTAGTTTTAGTAGTTGACAAACTTGTTAAATCAATTAATTAACATTAAAAAAAAAAAAAAATTTTTGTAATTTTGTAAATTTTCCCAAGAGCCTTAAAAAATGTTGTGTTTTTTTACTATAAAAAAAATTACTTATAATTTAATTCTTCCAAATATATTTATTAATTAAAATATATTAAAAATCATTAAACTATAAAAATATCAAAAATTCAAATCTTATGAGTTTCATAGTTAAAAAACGCACCTTTATATACCTGATCCACCTTATTAACAATATTATCGCGTATGTGTGTATATAGGCCTAACAAAATATAATGGCAGTAAATTTTTTCTTATTTTTTTTTCTTATATTTTTAAAAATCGATTAAAAATTTTGTTTTTAATGTTTTGTATTTTGTTAAAATTCAACGGTCATGACAGTAGCTTTTATTTTTTTATATTTGTTACAGTGATTTTTATCGTTTTCATATTTGTACGATTATGTTAAAAAATTTATATCATGTCATTCATAAAAAAAAACAAAAAAAAATTCGTTAATAAAGGTGTTTCATAATTTTATTATTAGACTCTAAGAATTCAGTATAGTATTTCATATAAAATAAACGAAGAAACATTAAAACACAAAAAAATATATTTTTAATGCTGTTATTGTGTTGTTAACCATGGTTATAAAAACGCATTATATGTAGAGCACTTAAGGCGGATCTATGTACCTATTATATACTCAATAATCGATAATCTAGATTAAATTTTTCATAAATTTACTATTTAGGTTTATTTTAAATATTTTTGTTAATATCAGTGTCTATTATATACTAAAGAAATTTTTTTATTGGAGGGAAAAAAATGGCAAAAATTCATTATAATGTCAATGTAAGTTTCGTATAATAATATACCTTATGTAATAAAAAACAAACCAATTATTTAAGATTAAAATAGTTAACCAAATTAATTTAAGAAAAAAATAAATCCAATTACAATTACGAATTGATTCATGAAGGGTGGATTTCCATCCAATTTCCGAACGTTCTGGCAAGAATATTTTTACAAAATTGATACGATAGTATTACAATATGCAAACAAAAATATCGATTTCCTTTAATTCCGAAAGTCTATAAAGTTATCTTATTTTTTTACAGTCTTCAGCCAAAAATAAAATTTTTCTAACCCGAAAAGGTTGATGAACGAACTCTCTAGCAATTTAAGCTTTGTATATACATAAATACATAAAATTATAATTTCTGATAGGTTATAATCAAAAATTTGAAATAATTTTGTCAGAATGTCTGGAAATTGAATCAAACTTAATCTTTTAAGTACATTGTAAGTATAACTATAATGCTATATTTTCTTATCACGCCTCTAAGAGCAATTAATTTTTTGAAGTTTTTCGATTCCTAATTCCTAAATTTTTTAATAATTTTCATTTTACTTAGTAAATTTACAGAAGTCATCTAGAATATTATTATTTCGGTTTTGTATATTTTTCTTTATTAGAAAACAAAAAAGATTGCATGGGGTTTTCTTTTTTTAATTTTAAGTATTTCTCAAAAAAAAAAGTGTTTATTAACTTCATTCTATCAGTCCGTCCATCTTTTAGTGTGCCTGTTTATAAAACTTTTACTCCATTTAAGATAGAAAGCTGAAGAAACTTATTTCCGAAGAAAAAAATTTTTATCTATCCACTCCCTCTAAAGGTCATGATCTCTCAAAATCCTAAAAATGCAATTTGTTGACTTTGTATGCAATTGTTTATTGTAACCATACCACATACAATTTTTGAATTTCTGCAAATGCAGCAAAGTTGTGATGAGGTTCTTTTACCGCGGCATAGCTTTGTTGAGCTTTAAAAGAAAATTAGCCGTTAAACTTAACCGTCATCTAAACCCCTTTTTTTAGCGCCTTTCAGATACTAATGCAGTTTATTTTGCCAGAAGGAAATTTTTTCACACCTGAATCTGCCCTCATGTTATCGCCCCGAAATTGGTAAAGCTTAAGTTTTCAGTGCCTTATATTTCCGAAACTGCAAGCTTTGTTAATTGCAAATGTCATGTCATCAAAAAATATAATTATTTTTCTTAACTCACTTGCTAACCATCCAATTCCACCAGTAATCTTAATTCTTGTCTTCATTTTTTTTTTTTTTATCCTAAGTGTATGCAATATTTTTATATATAATTTGATATATCAATGAAATTAATTTAAATAATGTAGTAGATTGTTTTTGGAAGTGTTATTTTCACTAGCAAAAGAGAAAAGTGCTTCTTTAAAAACTTTGGTTTGACCCAACTTTATTAAATTAAAATCTTTTCCTTGTAATTCTGTACCTTTCCATTTGGAAGACAGTAAAATGGTTAATATGGTGCGCTAAAATTTGTAATTACTTTCTTTTTTTTTTTAATGTATTCTTCTAGCGAATCAACCGATTTTTTTATATTTAGAACTTTAAATGTTCATCTAATATTTAAAATCAGTAGACTTAAAAATATTAGCGGATTTCCTTACGATTTTCATACAAATTTGGAAACTATTATTGATTTACTCTCCGACCTCGGCAACCTGAAAGAAATGTATGTGCATATGGCATTAGTATAAGCAATTATTTTCGACATCCATATAAAAAAATTTACAAATCAAAATTATATAGGATCTATATTTTGTTTCACAACGTTTTTAAAATTATTAAAAATAATATTGACAATTTTAATTGATGTGAAAAATTTTCCACTAAAATTTCTTCCAAAATTATTGGAAACTGTTCCCTATAGTTATTATATGTAGGTATTAATTTGGCAACTTGATTGAATAAATGCAGAGTTTCCTATTTTAAAATTTGAAAACTGGAATAGTTTTTATTTAATCTAGTAATTTTGACTTGGTGCTGATTAAAATATATGCCGAAATTTAATAGGTTTATAAATTCATATTATACAATGTATTGACAAAATTTGAAATCTAAAATTTACAAAAAATCTTACAGTATTCAGAATTAAGTGGAAAATAAATACACGTAAAGTACAAGTGTATATACCAACGTTTATAAATTTATACGTGAACATAAAATGATTTTTTTTTTTATCAAATTCAATAAATTTAAATATCATACTGTTTATAAAAGTGAAACCATTTTGTTGACACAATTTCAGCGCTCATATTACAAATACTCAAAAAGCACTGATTTCTATCATATTGGTTCCATACCAACGTTCATTTATACGAGTATTGAATTTTTTTATAATTATAAAATTTATAAGAAGAAGAAAAGTAAAAAATATTCAAAAAATTAAAACTTTTTTTTAATGCTTTTTAATATCAAAACAAAATTCAGAGTATCATTTTACTGGGAAGGACATTATCTTAAAGACATTTTATTTTATGAAATATCTTAAGTATCTACATATATACATGCATTTTATATATGCATATCTTTAAAATTTTTGAATTATATTGAAATACCGGTTTGAACTTTATTTGACGGTATTTGATGGACGATTATACGCAACAGGTGTTCTTAATATTATAACAAATATACACAAAGTGTTGAAGATTAAATGCAAATGTTTATTTTTAAAGTAAAATATAACTGTAATTGCGTGGTTCAACATAAATATCGTATGTTATGTACATGTACTTTAAATATTTACTAAAAATTTAAGATACAAATATACCAATAATGTCATAAAATATACGAAACAATTTCCGTATATACTTTTATAGTAAATTTAAAAGTAGCATTCTTTCTTATACCAATACTATCAAATAAAATATAAAATACCGTGCTTTTCTAAATCAAATTGTACTAAATATATGTTGCATATGTACATATATGTATGTAAATATGTAAATGTATATAAAGTGAGTATATTATTAAAATAGCGTAAATATAGCACGTTTTTATGCAATCGAAAATTAAAGCTCATCAAATAATTTGAAATATGTTCAAGATATTGAAACATAAATCGATTGAAAACTAAAAACAAAATCAAAATATCCAAAAAAAAAAAAATGAAAGGAAACCAGCAATCGTACATAAATGCCTGTTATAAATGCGTATTTAATATTTATTAACTCTTCACTTGTTGTTAAACTGCAAAAATAATTGCAACTTTTCGTGATAGAATTTTTAAAAATGCTTTATAGAAACAAACAACAAAATAAAAAAATTAATACCACGGCAACATTCAATAAAATTAAAAAAATCGAATAATTTTTTTTATCATCATTGATGCATCGTATTGCTTAGTTTGCAAATAAATGCAAGTTGGTAATAACAAAAAAAAAAATTTTATAATTCGCGTTTTTTACATTAATTAATCATTACAAAAATCTGTCGGCTTTTTGCAGTTAAAAAAATAATTAAAAATATTCTTTGTATTTCTTTCACTACTAAACCTCTTGCATCTTTTACATTGTAATAAGAATGAAGAACTTTTAATTATTTTCAAACAGTGTTGCATATCTCAGCTCAGAGCTTCATGTTTTAATATCAAATAAAATTCGATGTATAATCGCTAAAATAATGATTTTTACAAAATTCCCGGTGATTTTTCGTAAAATATTTTCACTCTTAGTTGACTAAGCGTCAACTCCAGTAACATTGAATTGTTTATTAAAAATAATTTAATTTGTTGCGGCAAAATTGGTTACAATCTAATTTAATTTACAATATTGGCAATGTTCCAACTTATCAAAAACAAAGAGTTAGAGCACCCTATGAACTGTATTAAAATCTAGAACTGAATAAAAAAAAATATTTTTTTTTAAATTCCTGTGGTATAAATTTTGATTTTTTGACGTTGACATTCTTAAATAGTTTTTATAAAATTTTTTATTTTAATCATAATTAAAATTGGCTATCAATTTTCCCAAAAAGTCTAAAGTTTTCTTCATATCAATTCGAATATTGGCTCACTTATGCTAGTAATACTTATTATCACATTCGTATATAATTTATTTTTCTTTGTATTTCGAAAATGAATTTTCTACAATTGAGAACGCTAAGTAACATTGTTTTGAGATACAATACGGAACGTGATACTTCGTTCGGCTTTGCGTTTCTTTTTACAATATGCTTTCTGAAGGAACACTACTATCTGAAGGATTTTAGCCAAATTGTTAAATTATAAAACTTAATATTTTTAATTTCTTTTATAAAAAAATGTTTTTCCATGTAACAACAATGAAAAAACCCACAAAAGAAACTGAAAATAGAAGAATTAAAATTATACAATTTTCAAATACATTTTCAAAATCAAAATGACAAATTTCAAATATTTGAAGGTTATTTTAATTTAGTTTTTTTATCGTATCTATACAAATACGAAATATTGATCAGATTTTATTGTAATAGGATTGAAATTTTTGGTTTTTTTTTATAAAGACATTTTAATTAATAAATTAATCACGTAATTACATACATGAAAAAACCAATTCAAAATTGTGAAGTAAAAAAATTTTTGTTTTTCAGTTTGATTGTTCATATGCATAATACTACAATTTTAAAAATAAATGACAATCAAACTTGAAAGCATTAGAAAATTAATGTCATAAAATTTTGTTATTGACAGTTATTAAGCTTTAATTTTTATCAAAACATTTCTAAATTATAAACGTTGATTTGGCCAATATTAACAAAAATTCACTTGCTCCGAATTTTGCAAGAAAATTTCATTAAAAATTTTAGAGATAAAAATTTTCTTTTTTAAGAAAACTTTAAGGTTTTAACTTAAGGTTCAGAAATGATCCGTAATGATCCTATATACATAAGTAATTCATATAATATTCAAGCTCATTTACTAGCAAAACAAACTAGGATTCTTGCATTTGTCCTCCTTTTTCCTGTGATTTACAAAACACATCGGTTTTTATTTCAAGCAAAACCCTTTTATGTAACACTTATAAGCTTATCGCATTTACCTCTTTCTTCTGCTTATTGGCTTCCTTTCATCTACATAAAACTCAATTCTGATAATCAGTTGTCATAAATTTTGCTTGAATAATCCTAAAATTATGTACTTGAAATTTCACTTGTGTATCTCTTTGAATTTTTCGTCATGTTACGTATATGAAATAGAAAACTCTCCTAGAAATATCAAAAATTTGTGCTTATATAACAGATCTACTTAATAAGAGTGAGGAAAATCATTTTATTTTCAATGCACTTACAGGAACTATTTGACTGAATTTTATTTTACAATGTTGTTTCGAAGACCAAATCTAATCACAATAATTTTTTCAAAAATATTTCTCTATACATACAAACATATACAAAAAATTATATATTATTATTTTATAAAATTTTTAGCCCGGATGTTCTGTACTCGTAATTTAAATTCTGTAATCTTATACATTTAATTCTTTTTATTCTAGTTATAGACCATTTTGAAGTATGTCAGAATAATTTTTATTTTTAAAACAAAAATTATTCTGACATACTTCATTAATGATTCGTTAAATTTGTTTTGAGCTATTTTGAGTATACCGTTAACACAACAATTTCCAAATGTAATAACAAAATATTTTTTTTCTTTCCAATTTAGTTTTGTGCTCATATTATAGGTAGATTTAACTACTTATAGTTTCTTAAGTTTTTATTATACCTTTTGCAATCTCAATTATATTTTGAACAACAGATCTCATAAACTATGGGCAAAAATAAAAACTACTTTGACAAGGTCATTACAATATTGTAAAATTTATTTTTGTAACTAAAATTTTTAAATAACGAGTACAAGTATTTTGTATTGACAATATTGTAAAAAAAAATTATTTTAACTTCTGTTGTTCATTGTGAATTATCAGTTCTGACAATATTGTGTTAAATGAGCACAATAAAAAATAAAAAATTAAATTATGATGAATCTATATGGTGCAATTCTAAAGAGATTTTAAAATGATATTTAAAATTAAAGACTGAAAGAAGAAAAAACAAGAAACAAAATTATTGCTAAAGAGTTTTATCTTTAACAATTTAATTGAATTTGAATAAAAATGTTGGGATTTAATAATTTTAAAATTTTGCAGCAATATCAATAATTCACATAAATCAAACCGATAAATCATGCAGAAATATTAAAAAAAAAAAAAAAATTGAAATTTCTACACTATAAAACTGAAGGTTGTTTTAATTCCGGTATAGAAAAAATTAATTTGTTTGTATAATTTTATTTCATTGTTTTTGGAATTGGTCTCTATAGTAGGCATATTTTGTAATTTTATAAATTGACAGTAGTACAATTTGCTATACATTTACACATATACACACAATATTCACATTTCTTCTCTGAATACTATTTGACTTAAGTTGGCACACGACTATTTTAAAAATAAATCAATATTTGAAATTAGTCATTGTTCTTTTATTTAAACTTATTCGAATATCAAAAAATTTCGATTATATTTGGGTACTAACTGTACAGAGTGATTGATTTTAACTTTTACGATTAATTTTTTAATTTTACTCGTGTTTTATATACATATATACACACATGTCCAGCTAGCTTGTTAAAAATGTAAATTGAATTAAATTTTACTATATTCGGAATATAGAGTTGTTAAAAGAATGACCTTAAAGGAAATTCACAATTTTTTTTTTCGGTTGACTTTTCATTATTTAATTATAGATCGAATTTTTTGGTTTTTGTTTTTCTGTGTGTGTATTAATCAAAATTAAAGTGTTAATGATATGTTTGAAAGTATTTTTGTTTTTGCTGTCAGAAAATAACATTTAATACGTGATAAAAATTTTAAATTTTAAAATTTCAATTAAAGAAAAAAAAAATTTTTTTTTAATTATTTTAATTTCAATTGATTTTTTTTATATTGGCGTACAGATACGTTTTATAAACATGTTATTTAATTACTTTTATAACAAGAAATATTTTGTATTTAATTAATTAAATTGTTTAATTTAGGATTTAGGAGCTTTCATACAAGTAAGTGTAGGCAATTAAAATTACTGTTTGATATTTCATTTTTTCTTCTCAATATTATTTTTTAAGACCATTTAAATTTGTTATAATTAATATCAAATGAAGTTATATGTTATGTTGAATATAGCCCTTTTTTGGGTCAGAGTTAATTGAGTAAATAATTAGTTTGGGAACGGAAACTTATGAGAGTTATATCGGAGTATACGTGCAATCGTATTTATAGAAAAAGGCAATATGTACCTCACTTAAATGTATCTCAATAGTTTTATCCTATAACAAGAAGATAGATTTGATCATGTCAACAATCAGATACATGTACGAATTTGTCACCCTTCGAACAGATATTTGCACGGAAATATAATAGTTGCCGTATTTTATTAATATTAATTTATGCAACATTTCAATAATACAATTTGAATAGATTCTAAGATATGCCCAAATAATTATTGAAGTTGTACGGAAACTACGACAAATCAAAAATCAATTATACAATAAAATGGAGTATCGTGCTGTTGATTCTACAACAGTAAGTAATAAACTTTTGTGGCACTCATTTTATATTCAAAATTCTTTTATATTCAATATTTTTAAATTACTAGCGCTCAAAAATCGAATATATAAAAAATTCAATATATTTTAAGTGAATCTGTATACCAAATGTTTCAATACTCCATTATTATTCAAGTACAATTCTTAAATATTTTTTGTGGTCTTAATGTAGTAAATGTGTAAAATTAAAACTCTCTTGCCTCAAAAATTTTGAGGCAAGAATCGAAAATCTCAAATTACCGACAAAACTGATAATCAAATCATATGATTCTTATCTACTCTTTGAAATTGCATATAGGACTTAGAGTAACATAATATTGTGATAATCAGATATACGCAATAATTCATGAAATTTAATAAAAATTTATTAACTATAATAAATTTCATTTTGCATTTTTCATTTCTTTTTTTTCTAAATACAGTCTTAATTTTGTATCAAAAAAAAAAAATTATTTTGATATCAAATTGCGTATTCGAATTTAATTTATGTAGAATAATAAATAGCAATTATTAATTTTAATATTTATTATTACTTTCATATACTTTAAAAACTACTTTTTTTACACATTGTAAAATAGCTAGAAGCAAAAATATTGATGTAAAACGTCAAGCAACACTCAACACTCAATGTATTTTCTGATGTAATTTGTACATGTATGTATGTATAAATAACAAGTGAATTTAAATGTGCACTACACTACTTACATGTGTAAGGCAATCGAAATTTGTATATAGCAATAAAATATTGCTATCTATGAAATAAATTTTTGATATTTCTTTTCTAGATTATAAAAAAAAAACAAAAATCAACTCATATTTTTTGCAAATTTTTTTTTTCTAGTTAATTTTGAATGAATGACCCAGTTTCAAGAAATTGATGGTGCATTTAAATTTTAATCAGATATTCATGAATATAAGTGTGTATATAATGTGTAAATATAAATTTATGCACAGTAAGTACGTATAGTGAGTACTGAATACACCTACTATATTTCGAGTAAATTTAGTAATTTTGATTGCATTTATGCTTGTTTTGGTTTTTCAGTGCAAGTGAGTGGCACTTGTTTTACTTTATAGGAAAAAAAAACTATAGTTTTGTAAAGTAATTAAAAGAAGCATTTAGAATGTTAACAAAAATAAAAGTTTTGGAATATTTAAAAAGCTATTTAAAGTAAATTTTATTTCAATTAAATTTAAAGTGAATATTAAAAAAAAAGAGTAGAGAATGCTTTGTTAAATTGCAAAATTAATTGAATATTTTTTTTTAAGTTTTATTTTCCGTACAGGGAACCATACTTCTCGTAGATCATACTAAAATTGGTATGTATATTACTCATATGTTAGAGGAATATTGTTGGTCTCGTCTTTTGATAAAGCATAAACAACGATCTTCATTCTTTCATTAAAGCGCTTTGCGGAGAAAATTGACTTTGGCATGTGTACATAAGGCATGTTTACATAAGACAACACATTTTTTAACGCAGAGCTCATATTTCCAATTTTAATAAAAACAAAAGTAATTTCATTTACATTATTATTGTTTTTCTTATTGTTAACGTGTTTTGTCAATCAAAACAGACATACAAACATTGTAAATTTATTATAGACAATTGAATTAACTACGCCTGTAGATATGCAAATTTTATTCAAATGCTTAGAAAATTTTAATATTTGATTGACAACAATTTACTGAAAAAAAATTCATGAACATTAAACAGAATTGGATATCAGATATTAAGAACACAAAAAGCAATTTGAAATTTTATAAATATGGTGATATTAATTGACTTCTGAAAAATTTAATTTTGTAGAAAAGTTGGCAATTATTTTGTTTACGTTCTCGAAATTTGAGTATATATTCATGTATTTATTTAAATAGTTCTATTAAATTTTAAAATATTAGGATAATATTTTCGTCTATTCTGAATTATTGAATTGCATCTTTGACAAATATTTTTCATATAAATATTTATTTGTGCGCCACGATCGAATAACTAAGAAAAATGCACAGAAATTATAGGTTTCCTAAAAGTTTCAAATTAATAAGTGTATGTCCCATTTTAAATGAACGGATTTTTATGCAACAGCTATTAAATTCAATTTAATGAAAATTCTTATAAAAATGATTTTATAACCACTAAAAAAAACTATAAAATCAATATGAAATTTGACAGTAAAAAATTTTATTTTAATTTTTAATATTTTCAGCAATTTAAAAGCTTTAAAATATATTTTGAAATAATTAATAAAATATTTTACATTTTTAATTTGATTGAAATCAATAAATGATTTTGTTTTTATTACTTGGGGCACACATGTTATACGTTGAACGTTTAAAACAGTTTCTACTTTTGTTTTAAAGTTTAAAGTTTTTAATTTTAAATATTGGTATTGAAGATTATAAAATGAAAACACCTGCATTAATTTTCTGGTTAACAACAATCTAAAACGTTTACTTAGAATTTTCAGTAAAACACAACGTCGAATCTAAATAAGAGGAGTTCCAGAAAATGGAAAATTTGCCTGTTTTTGTATATAGGTCTTAGTTATTAAATTTTTTCTCATATTTTCACATTAAATTTGTTTTCTCACTACTATTGACATAACAAGTCTACAAGTTTCAAAATTTGAACATATATCAAGTAAATAATAAATAAAAAATATTTAATCTAGTACAATAATGGAAAAAAATCCAATTTTACAGAATAAAACATGCAATAACACAATTCGTCAATTGATCTTAACCTAATAACCAACAACTTTAAAATCTGATTATAAAAACTAAAGTTTTGAGAATATTTAAAATTAGCTGTAAGAATTATATGGCAGGTACCCCAATCTGTTAAGCAATTCCATAAAAAACTTTAGGATATATTTGAGTTGCAACCGGGCAAATGACAACTAAATTTCATGCAGCTAGCTTTGCTTGTTTTTAAAACTTAACTTAAAGTAATCCTTTTGAATTGTATAGCATCTGTGCAAACCAATTATTCGAATTGGAATAGCAGAACTAAAAGGAAAGCAAAAATTTGTGTAAGTTTCGGTCGTGCCTAGACCAACGCAACATTTTAAGCTAAACAAATATATGTATATAAATTTTCATACCGCAGACAACTTCTTCAAGTGTACTCTCCTACAAACTCAAAAAAAAAGTTAACAGTTCAATGAGGTGCAAATTATAAAAATTATGTCAATTCGAAAAAGAAAACAGTTCCATTAAGAGAGAATTGTTGCAATTACTGTAAGAAAAGAATAGTTATCAGTTCACTGTTCGCAACTTGTACTCTGCTTTCCTTGCAACCTTTTATTGTTCATTTCCAATATTGTTAATTTTTTATTTACAAGCAAATAAATTTCAATTAAATTTAAATTCTTTAACTAGCTATACGTAAAAATTTATTAAAATCAATATCCAATTTTAAATCTTAATTAACAAAAAATATTGCTAACAACACAGAATTCATTGACACACATTGTCTCCAATAAAATATGTAGTATAAATGTGCAAGTAAAGGTAGACAATTATTTCATATGTGCACTTGAAATATAATAAATATTAATTAACTGTATAACAGATTATAGATAATCATAATTAAAAAAGAATTAATCAAAATCAATGCGAAAAAAACATTATTTTAAAAATACTTTCAATTATTTTCATAATTTTTTTCATTTACCATAGTGTTCATTACTATATAATTTAACATTACGTAATGGCGAATAACTTTCCGGTAAGAAAAATACCAACAGTCCATATGAAAAGTACAATTTTAAATGTTTAAATTAAAACAAAATAATAATAATAAATTCCAATAATTTCTCATGTAAAAAAAAAAAATTGTAGGCAATACACACGTTCATTGGTGTCTCATAAATTATTTTTTAAGAATGTTAATGAATATTATTTTTGATTTTTCTTTAATATTATGTACCTGTTATATGAATCTACTAATACACTGCCAATAGTTAAAATTATATTCATTATTAATATTATATTATATAATTAAAAAAAATTAACCTATAAATCTAATAATAAAATACGCATAGACACTGTGTGCGTGCGTACATTATACAAAATAATAGGACAAGAGCCACAACGCAACAATAGTATGAAAGAAACAAAAAAAATACAACATTTAGACCAATAACGGAATTTACTAATTGAATAATGTCAGAAAATTTAGAAAAAAAATAACTGATTGGTATAGAAATACTTACATATATACGCACTTTTTTATAGGCGAATTTATGTTCTCATGCATACATACATACATAAAATTTATTAGTTGATTGATTATTGAATAAGAAAATCACTAAAAACGTTTTTGCAACTACCGACAATTTAAATTATTTTTAAATTTAAGACTATAACCTAAATTATTGTAGGTGATTGAAAAAAAAAAAAACGATTTATTAACAAATATTTTAGAATATGCACATTGAACTTTGATTACCGAGTGTTGAAAGTACAAAATAATTAGCATGTTTATAGAATTAGTTTTGGCCGAAGCACAATATATAATTTAAAACAATACTGATATATTAGTAAATGTTAGAATACATAACTGATATCTTCTCATATAATATGAAATCAGGGAGCGATTTATTACCCATATTAATTACTGAACTACTTTTAGATAACGACTTGCATACAGCCGACAACATAAATTACGAGTATTAGAAATTTTTGTATACGTGCATACTAAATGGAATGAATTATTGTACATTCTTGGAAAAAGTAATCGAAAAGGTAATGATCGACTTTTTCTATTTGGTTTATTTTATAAAAGCGACTTGAATTTCAACTTTTAGGTTTTATACGTAAATGACTCTCATAACTGTGTGCCTAACGGTATGCTGGATTATAGTTCTTCAATCTGAAAATCCCGTTCTTAGTCTGATTTTAATTTTTGTAAATCATATAATATATAAAAAATAAACAAATAAATATGTTTGAATAATACAAAAAGAAATTAATAAAAAATAACTATAATATTAATGTCGCCCAACAAATACCATTTGTTGTACTATTCATGCCAATTCCATACTTTTTATACTTTATTTATACCCAAAAAACGCTCCTTGGAAATTGGATGAACTCCTCGCGAGGCTCACAGCGAGACGAGTGCTGGCGGCGGTCTACACAGGCACTCCAGAACGACGTGTCGTGATGATTGGCATAACTCACCAGCCACGTCAACCAACTGCCTGCAAATTCTTATTGTTGAATCTAATGAATTGATTGGTGCCAAAATATAGCAAAAATACTTTAGTAGACTATTTTTATTTCACAAATTTGTATTAATTACACAATTTTTTTCATAACACAGAGTGCTGAAATTTCAATTATCCTGCATTGTATAACACAAGATAATTGAAAATATATTTTTATTTTAATCCAAAGCAGAAATCAATTTAATTTTTCTAAAATTCATTTAAGAATTCTTAATTGCATTAACCGACTGACACATATTTAAAAATGAATTATGGTAAAATTGTAGTAGAAGACTTCATTTCAATATGTATGTATGTATGTGCATTCACTAAAATTTCTATATAGGTGTGGAGATCAATAATTGTTGTTTATTTTGTAATGTAAAACTTTATATATCTATGTGGTACTATAATTATGAGATTTATGAAAAAGTTTTCAAAAAAAAAAGAAAAATATGAAAATCACCTAGAAATTTTCTTCTTTTAAGGGTAAATTAATTGGCAAAAATACCCAAAAAAGAACATTTATACACAAAATTATACAAAAATTAATGCTAGAAAAATTCATATCAATTCCAAAGTATATTTATTTACAAATTCCAAAATATCTTTAAAACTGGTATTAAATTTTAATCAACTAATTATTGCAAAATTTTGAACAAATAAAGATTTTCAAGAAAATTTTATTTTATTTTTTTTTCTTTAAGTTTTTCTCATTTCAGTGTTTCCGTTGTATTTTTCGTCACATCAGAAATGTAATGGCGATATTGTAAATAGACAAACACATAAGTACATTTTATATAATGATAATTTTATTTTAGTTATACTTGATTATTCAATTTTAATGATTAAAAAAATTCAGGTTAAGTTTAAATTTGATAATTCATAATAATTTGATGACTAAATTTGACTAACTTCATCAGTCCAACAAGTTTTTGATTTTTTTTTTTTGTTTTTTTTTTTATGTGTAAGAGTTTTGTAAAGAAAAACCAAATAATTTCATAGAGATTTTAAGTTGTTTTTATTGTAAATTAAGATAAAACGAAAAAAATTTAAAAATCGGCGTATACACAAAAAATTTTAATAATCCATGAGAAAAAAAAACAAAGAAGAATTAGGGTATACTCTGGCTTCATTATTTTTTTTCTCACGGAGTTTCATTGATACTCGTAAGTTGCAATATTTTCACCAAGTCAATATTTTTCAAGTTTATGTTATTATTTTTGTGAATATTTACTCTTACTATATTGGATTATTTCAAAAAATTCCAGTATATATATTTTCTTTGACATCATAATAAGTACTTACACTGATTAAAATTTTTTATTTAGTTACACCTAATCTTAATATACCTGTATTATAAGATTAATACGAATGGGTATTATAAGATTAATACGAGAAATATTAACGTTTATTATACTATTTTTATTTCTAGTCCATATTTAATAAATAGTTTTCCACAAAAGGCTGGGCGGAAAACTGCATTTCAAACTTTTTGAAAAATATTATTGACAATAAGACTTAAACTCATATTAAGATATAATTTTTACTTTACTTGAACTATAAATTTCAATTCTATTTCTGTCAAATTTTTATGAAATAATTTTGAGAAATGTCTTAATGCGTTGCGCTGTTAGGTTCAATATTTAATTTTTTCGTACACATAACATGGTCCCTACAGTTTTCAGGATTCTCATATTTAATTTCGAGCCTGCACATATTAAAAATATGAGTTCTTTTAGTAATTGGTGTTATGATGTTTTTAGAATTATATGTACGGTGACACTTACACCAATTTTCCCAAATAGTTATTTCTTATATTCTTGACAAAAAAATTACTTTTGCATTTTTATTATATAAAATTTTTTTGGTAATCGAAATGAGTTTTACCCGCAAAGTTTAAAATATCGATTCAAGCCCAAAGATACACCATAAACAACGAGCCCATAATTAAGACTGATACTGTAAATATAAAGAGTTTATAAATATTTTAAAATTAGGTTTTCAATCATAGTTTTTTTTTGTAATAAAACATAAATGTGAATCACTCCACTCCGCTTCTTTGCCGCTCATTTATAGGAATTAAAAAATAAAATGCAAAATTTATTCGTTGCATTTGATACGCTTGACTCTAAAATACAAAATATTTTACAAGATAACGCGAGACAACTTCTTCCTTAAATTCAAAATTCAAAGGTGACAGATCAGGTGACAGGTGAAAAGCGACAGGTGACAGGTGCCAGGTGACAGGGGACAAGGGACAGGTGACAGATGGCAGATGATAAATGACAGATGACAGGTGACAGAAGAGAGGTGACAGGTGACAGGGGACAGGTGACAGGTGACAGATGACAGGTGACAGGTGACATATGACATATGACAGATGACAGAAGACAGATAACAGATGACAGGTTATAGGTTATAGGTGACAAATAACAGATGAAAGATGACAGGTGATAAATGACAGGTGACAAGTGACAGGTGGCAGGTGACAGGTGACAAGTGACAGGTGACAGATAACAGATGACAGGTGACAGATAACAGGTGACCTTTCAAATCATATTTTTAAAAAATGTACATTTTATAAGAATTGTAACTGCTAAATTGCGTTGCAACACAAACTACTGTTTTTAAGTCACGGGAAGTAAATAAGTTGGACCGATAATATCCTTTCATTACAATCCTATACTTATAGTTGAATAAACAACTGAAAATTTTTATATTGTAACATTTTATTTTTACCTACTTATAAAAAAAATTTTTTATTTTCTTTTAATTTTTAAATTGAATAACCTTAGGATTCCTTAAATATAAAGACGAAAACAAATAGCTATACCTTAAAATTATGGCTACTCTCTTTTTCAAATTAAATTATATGCAATTGCTTTCCATTTTTGTCTATAGCAAATACATTTTACATATTTACTCTATATAAAAATTTCAGTTTACTTCAGCTTATATGATTGTACAATTGATTGTAATGTAATACTAAGAAGATGATGATGGCAATAATAAATATTGAAAAATAAATATAAATTTTAAAATGATTTAATCTAAAATTCAACATGTTTGTAGATAATATAAAAAATATAAATTATAACAATAATAAATACAAGTATTAAATATTAATCTAAATATTATTGAGCATATTGTATAACACATAAAAATCGCATATCGCATATATGTAGTGGCATCAGCTTTCTTGTACTCCAAAATATTCATATTATACAGATTTTGGATAATAGATAAGATCTAGTAGCCATATATTAAAAAAGTTTTATTATTTTTTGTTTAACCATATGAACCTGTCATTGTAATTGGGCTAATTTACTTAACATGGTAGTAAATTATTTTTATATCGAATCAAAAATGTTATAAACCTGTTATATTTTTATGTTTATTATAATAATTTTGTTTGATATTTTTTTATTATTTTTAAATTATAACAGAAGCAGTTATAACTAAAGGCCAATAGAGCAAAAAACATTTTGTTTTTTTTGATAAAAATTGTTACTAAATTTCTTTTCGATTTGCAATAATATTTCAAATGTGCGTTAATAATGTTATTATTAATTTATATTCATATTATGAGGTATTTCTATAATTTATTTCATTTTAAGTAGATATTGCGATTTTAATTTATTTTATTTTAGATTATTATGTGAATTCAACTGGAGAGTGTATATAACATTATGAAAGTTTATAAAAATTTGTTTAATTCATGTACATTATGTACGTTATTTTAATTAGGTTTCAAGATTTTATTGGGAAAGACGCAAAGTAAATTTATTTGAAAATTTGTAGCAATAAATAAATTTGAATAAAATTTGTTTTATGTTTTTTTCAATAGTAGAAAGGTTTGTGGATCAAAAATGATATGAAATGTGCAGATATAATCTTTGTATTCATAAATTATTGGAATCTTTCAATATTGTGGATTTAAAATTAACTTTGACCGCCAAATGTACAATTTTTATGTAACCGAATTTATTACCCAACTTGTCTTCTTTATCTCAATTGTTGTCGATGTTTTCGGTTGTGATATATTCTTCACTAAATTTTTGAAGTGTAATATCTAATTAACAGAATTAACACAGTTGTGTTCGACTTACTGTAATGATACCTAGATATGTTAAAGATCCACAGTACCCTGTGTTTTGTGATAAATCATATGATCAAATTCTATTAACACAGGATGGCTCAGTTTTAAAATTTTGAATGCCTTTATTATGTTAACTAAAAAAGTCTTTATACTGTAGCCTCAGTTCCCTTTTCACCAGCTGATCATAAGTTGAGTGAGAGTTTTTGTGGCTTTTATAAAGTAAGAAATTGATAAATTTTATTCTACTTAAATTTTAGCTTACATAATTCTCTAGTATGAGTGCTAAATTTTGAATTATAAATTTAAAACGTGCTATAATATTAAAAATGATTAATAATTAAATCATAAAGAGGGTTTTATTACAATAAAAGTTTTAAACCAACAATAGTCTAAAACATTAATATATTATATTTATATATACATATATTCAAAAAATATTGAAAAAAAAGGACGCAGCATTGTAAACATGCTTTGATCATAAATTTCAATAACAATTTTTGCAATTTAAACCCATGATAATATAATTGTATGTCATTACCATTCGTAACAAATTTAATATTAGTTTTCAATAATTAAAATTATTTATTGGAAAATACCAAATATAAAAATTTTAAAATTCAAATCACATTTTCAAATAACTTGAAAAATTACTATATTTCAATACTTGTATGCGTTATAATTTTTTATTATTTTCATCGATAAAAAAAAACTTTTGAAATAAAATATTAAAATTACACAAAGAAAAAATACAAAATTGTTATAACAATTATTTTATGTATTCATTTCATATCTTAAAGTTTTTGATATTAAATATTTGAATATTGAAAAAAAAAATTGCTAAAAATAATTTTTTAAATTTAAATTCCATCAGTTATCGTGATTTCGAAAAATTCTAAAAAATCATGAAATCGTTTGATTGTCAGGTCAAGATCATAAAAGTAATTGAGAAAATTTTTTTTAAAAGTATGTAAAACTTTCCTTTCTAAAATAATTTTACATATCTACATATATATGTCAAATTCCACTTTTACACTCCTCCAAATTTGCATAACACTTGAAAAAACAAAAACTTCATTAGCCAATCTTACATGTTTTAAAATTCTAATCTTATATGGTATTATTTAAGCTTTAACTGGTGTAAGTTAGAATTTGAAATAATTACGAATAATTTGATAAAAGAACATTTTGAGAATAAATCAATTCGTTGATTCCTAATTACAGTACTGAAAGGACGCGTTAGTGAAATAAGCACATTCCAATACATTTACAATATGTATATATGAAGATTTTCCAAAACATTGAGATGGATTTACTCCTTATATTGAGTTAAATACTCGAATTTAGCAAAATTTAAAATACAAATAGTTACTTGTTTGCAAATACAAATAGTTACTTTTCATTCGAATTAAATTCGGAACATTATAATTATTAAAAAAATTATTTACTAATTTAATTTTCAAAATCCAATATTATTTTCTTATATTGACTTGACTTGTACTACAAGATATCTTAAAAGTGAAATTAGTTATATGTATAAAGGAAAAAAAAATATCTATATTATTTTGATTATCATAAAACCAGAAAAAATTCCGAAGAAAAAATACGTATGTATATCTTAGCTTTAAATCTCTTGAATTAAAAGTAAAACAAAATTATTATATAACTTATTAACTTAATAAACCATTTATCCGGTCAACTCTATTTCAATAAAATTCTTTGAAACAGAAAAAAGAAAATTGAAAGTGAATTTAGCGAAAAATCCGAACACAAAAACATTGCGTACATTGCATATAAGAAATATTTTATTTGTTATACACCCGCGTTTTCTTAATTTTAATAAGCTTTTCGGTATGACCATATATCATTTCGTGTTGTGTTCTATTTTCTCATACTTTTTTTTTATAAACTCTGTTTTATCTATATTATTAAAAATATAAAAAAGTTACTTACTTAAACGTACAAGTATAATTGTTTAAAACTGCCGGTACATAATACACAATAAATTTATGTATAACAACATACATATATATGTATATATATGGCTGGCATTAGCACAACATTCTTATGTGCATTACTGTTTATATCAATGAACGTGATCTATGCTCCATAGAGTTGTTTAATAACGCGATTAATTTAAACTCTTTTTATTTTTTTGATATTCACATTGCATTCTATAAAAAATAAAATCTATTAAATTTGTGTATACACGCAAATATATACATATGTATGTATATAAACTTGATATATGAGTTCCAGTATAAATTTAGGAACTGGAAATATAACAAAAAAATTTATGAAAAATCTTGAATTATGAGATAAAACAATACAAGTTTAATGCGTAAAATTTAATTGAAAAAAACTGAAAAAAATGAAAATCACATACATATATGTACATGTAATATGTATAGACTGAAGTGCATTATGCTCAGACACACTCTCATTCTCGTTTAGATAACGCTCCTTTGGTAACACAAAAATTATTTTATCTTTTTGAATAAAATTTATAAAATTTGTATAGTTAAAAAGGAAAAAGGCGCAACGCGATATTTTTATACGATAGGCTCTATATTCATCAAATATATTCAACCGACCAATTATATTTTCTTTCATGTGGTGTAATAGAAATAAAAAAAAAAATCGAGAATTAATGCCATTTAAAAAATGGAAAGGAATGAAAAATGTTACGCTTAGTCTTCTTACAAAGTTTTCCTTTCTTCCGTCACTCTAAATTCACTACCAAATTATTTTACAATGGAACCGAAATAATTGTTACTTTATTTAATATTTTAGAAATCTTATGTAACATCCCGATTGATTTCTGACAGAAAATTTTAAATATTTCAATTATTTCCAAAATTATTCTCAAAATTTTCTTTATTTTAGCAATTAAATTATATTTTCTTTAATTATAAAACAATAAAGTACAAAATTTCGATTTAATTAAAACTGAAATATTTTGATTGCGTTGTCAGTTTTTGAATACATTAAAAAATTTTCAAAGAAATGCCATGCAAACAACAATTCATTTATATTGAAGGGCTACTTAATAGGACTTTACTGTTTTATTTCTATAAAATGTCAAAACAGGAGATATGTGAGAAAGGTAAATAAAATTTTTTTCTTTATTTAAGGAGACATGAAATTATTTTTTTTAAGTTTTGACTTCTTTTAATTTCAATTTTGTTTAGCTTTTATCCCGCAGCTAAATTTTTTTATTTCAACTCCAAAATGAAAATTTTTTTTACTTTTATACCACTTCTAATGTGTTAAAGAAATTGTCAATTGCAAAGTCTAACCATAAAATATGTTGAATTAATTTTACTAAGATTTTGATAAAAAATATCCGTATGAAATTACTTATGTGTACATGTGTTGAATCGAATTATTACGAACACAAACCTATGTGTGTATGAATATGTTCATATTTTTAAAATAACATAAAGTATAAATGTATATCAAATCGGTTTGAAATAATTGCATATAAATAAATAACAAGTCCGTCGTTGCTTAAGAAATATAATTGCAAAAATAAAAATAATAAACATTTTATTAATCCAGAAACCGGAGACATACTAGATGACATTAAAATTCAGTAGCTGATGATGGAAATTTAGACTCAGGCATTGAAATATGATATAAAAATTTTTCATGTAGGTTTTATTTAATTTTAAAATTTTGCATCTTGTACTTTAATATTTATACACGTACATTTTTATAAATTTAATAATTTTTAATATTTGTCAGTTAAAATATGCAGGACGTCAGATAAGCATAAGATGTTATCTTTAAAAAAAAATTTTTTTAAAACAACACGGTGAGAATTAGTAGCATTTTCGATTTTGCAAATATTTTGTTAAATATATAAAATTAAGACATGCATTTATTCATTGGACATTTTGATCATGATGTATTGAGTAGACAGTCTGCTATCAATTGGTAAATTATGTTATTGAATAATAAATTTTGTTAAAATAAAATTAAATGTATGTAGGCAAGAAAATTAAAATAATTTCTTTATTTACAAAAATATTGTAGAGATATTATTTTTATAAACTTAAAATACATATCATATAGAGCGTAGGCGTATCAACTTGATAGACTCCATTTACTTTTCGAAAAACAGAAATGTAATTTCTGTTACAATTGATTTTATTTAGTAATATTTCTGAAGGGATTTTCAATATTAATGGTTTCTTACAAATAATATACAAAATTATGATTTTATTTTGTAGACAGATAAGCTTAAATAGGTTTTAATCTAATTTTCTTTCGTCTATAAAAAAAAATATGAAAAAGCAAAGTCGAATTAAATCAAAGTTTTTGAAAACAGCACATTTTCCTACAATAATGTAAACAGTTGTTTAAACCATAATTTGCTCTTTTGCATATTTCTTGGAGTAACATTAACGTAATGATGAAGGTGTAATAATGTAATGAAATATGTGTATAACATTAATTACGTAAGTTCAAATATGTTATTAAATTTTAATTACGCGTTATTCCTAACTCTATAAAGTTTTTTGGCACCAAGCAATGAGTAGCAAAAAGCTGAGATTTCAGTTATCTTGAGACAGAAAGAAAATAAGAAAAAAATATCTTTAAAAGAAATAAAAATATCATAAACGCCCGCAAACCATGACCATTTCGGACTTTTACAGCTTTCCATTTAAGAAAAAAAGCGAGAATAGATATAGTTGACAATGTCAACTCTGTAATACATACATAATACAATCATACAAATAAATTATTCAGGTCACTTAATATTTTTAAATTACATAGTATTTGCTATTGATATATTTCGCATTAAACTTTAACACCGTATTCATATTCTCTAAAATTTGAATTAATAATTCGTTCTTGAAGTAACAAAAGCAATTAAACTATAACCTACTACACCAGTATACGCGATATTTCAATTTTGATCCTTACAAGTCCAATAGTTTCCAAGATAACTTTTGAATTTCTTTTACTTAAATTTTACGTCTAAATAGTTTCTGTAAGATGTAATATGACAACATGCGAAGTTTTATGGTATACCGTATAGTTTCCACTACTCTACAAGCAAATACAGATTCTATTAGAATAGTCGTTTATGCAATATTTCAGTCCTGGGCTATATTGCACCAACTACTTATCACCTATTATTTTTCAACTTATCAAAATATTTGCAAAATTTTCGTTGCAATAAAAGTGAAAATGATAAGTACTCAATAAGCTTATCAAAACTAAAGCATATAAACATTTGTGCACCCACTTACATATTATATTTTATAACCCTATATAGTCGGAAAATCTAGCTATCCAGAACGTTATTGATAAAAACATTATAGTACAATGCCATAATACTCTTAATTCCGGACATTAAACTCGTTTTCTCTATTAAAATTCTATTAAGAAAAAAACATATGGCGCAATTTAAACATAAGACGAATGACTCATTTTTCATAAAAATATACATGCAAAACAAAAATTTGCCATTTCAATAATGAAATCATTATTCAATGTAAATTAATTTAGAATAATACCTACATATAATATTACCAAAACTTACTATATTGGTCCTGCACAACAAAAGTACAACATTCCATAGAACTTCGTACAATACACACCATTTAAAAGCAATTTGGAATAAAATTATAAAACAATTTTTCCATACTTGTACAAATTAGATTTAAAGATAATTGCAATAAGGTTAAAAAGTTCACCTATACTCTTATAGTATTGAAATCAGACAATTTAAACAACTCTGTCAAAAATATTACCCATGAATACCGGAAAAAGATAATAATAATATTTATTACATGGACAAAAACTTAAACTTAACAAAGTTCAATCGAATTAAATAATAAAAAAAAATTGAAATAAAAAATTGAATTAAAATTTAACATTTATACCGTATTGCTTCTGTTGATATCGATAATAGTTACTGTTACAACAGCTGCCAAATAATAAAATATATTGTAGGAGATATTAAATTCGAAAATTATCACAATTTGTAAATCTCTATAAGCTAAAAGTAACAAATTCACACCCAATCTACCTGAAGCATTCAAATTTTTTTATTTAATTTTTTTTTTCTTTGTTTTCCTTCAATATGTAAAAATGATTGCTCCAAATAAGAAATAAATTTTTGGTAAAAGTGATTTTTAATATTTCACTAAAACGATTTTGATTGAAATTTAATTTATAAATAATTTTTTTTTAATGGGAAAATAATCCAGAGAAAGAAATAAAATTTAAAATGGTCATTTTGTATATATGTACATATGTGTTTAAATATACAATATATGTGTGTACAAAGGTACACTTGTGAACAAATCTCAATTTACGATATTTCGTCAGTGAATCAATTTTTATTATTAATTTCACGCGTGCTTCTTACATAATGATGATTTGTTTTTGTCATTACAATAGGTGCGATAAATTTCTTTAAAAGCAAAAAAAATATAGATTAAATTTGTATTTGAGTTTTTATAAAATTCCATTTTTGAATTATAAATATTTCAAATAAATGCATACAAATAAAAGAAAGTGATATAAATAAAATTTGAATTGACAAATTTGAACACCGAGGTGAAAGAGTCTGTTGAAAATAGTAAGAATAAAAAATCCAGATTAAGGCAAATTTTTTTTTGTATAAAGTAAATAAATATGCCAACCAGCCAGTTTTTGCAATCTTCGTACTGTTTTGTTATCTTATAAAATGTTGTTATGGAAATTCACACAAAAATCTTAAAGCACGGCTTATAATTCATAAAGCTAAAACAAAAATCGGCAAAATTCGCTAAATACATAAATGACAATCGGGTACTTTTGTCTAGTAAAATATCGGATAAAATATACATATACTTTTTTAACTTCACTTAATGTGTTGCGAGAAATTTAGATGCTCTATTAGGTAAAAGCTACACAAATTTTTCAGAATTTGTTAGTTCTTTTACTGTAAGTAAATTAGATTTAATTAAAACTTACGAAATGTTCTAAAATTTACTATAGGCCCATTTCAGAAAAGTTGAGCTCAACTTCAATTAGACCAAAAAAAAAAAATCAAAAGTCCAGTCAAATTATTATATTCGACAAGTAAGCCACAATATTACGGGATTTTTGATTACTTTTCTGAAAAGTTAATCTTAGTTTTTGATCCCTACCTAAGATTAGAATTTTTCCGAATTTTTGTTATACGGTTTTTCCTTATAGCTATAATTTATACGCTTTTCAACTTTTCCTCTGTTGTTTTGGTATTCAAATAGCCTACATTCATATTTTGCAATATATATACGATTACCGTAAATAATTTTAAGCATTAAATGAAATTTGCATTATTTGAGAACAATAAGAACAATTTCTAAGTAAAAACATATTATATACATTGTAACTTAAACCAAACACCATTATTGTAATAGATATCAATAGTTCTCATTTTTAGGGTCATTTATAGTTATTCAAGGATCAAGCTTTCAAAATATTTTTAAAAGTCATAGTGTGAAAACATTATCGCTTTAATTTTTTATTTGCTCTTTATTAAAATTAAAAATACAAATAAATAAAAAATCATATTTGCATTTCGCAGGCACACAAAAATTTAAAAAAAAATTGAGAAACTAAAAAATAAAATCACGTTAAGTTCCAAATGACAATACTCGTATCAAATTAACTGAATATTTTTTCCAATACGCAGTAATTTTCAAGGCGGTTCCTTGCTGTACTCGCTTGTATATTTTGTTATTATATTGTGTTCAAAAATCAATTATTGTACTTTAAAGAATGTATGGGAAAACCATTTTTAATGAAATAAATTTAGAGATTTTCGATCAAAACTCAATTGTCCAAAAAATATGAATATTGTAACTACTCGGAAGAGTCACATTTTTGTTATCTATATTTAGTTGCATCTACCTCGGCTATCTAATTCACCCCATTAATGTTCTCGATATTCGTCTTTCAATTCCAATTTCTGTTTTATGAGCAACTCTGTTCAAATTTAAGAAATATTATTATTTAGTTGTTTTATTAGGTGGCATTCAAAATATTCTTATCATTATTTTCCGTACATGTATTTTGCTATAGAAATTTTTAATTTTTAATTTTCGAACTTAAGCAAGTCATCTAACCTAAGAAATAAAAATGGCTAAATCATGTTATATATGTGTATACGTATAGATGACTTGCTTTAATTTTAATATTTTTTTGTTTTGTGTTTTTATATTCTTTTAACATCATGTCTAATAAAATTACATCTCTATTGAATTTTCACGCCTTCGCTTTTAGGAAATATTCCAAGAAATTTATTAAAGCATAAAAATTGTGAATTGAATATCATTTTTTATTTTTTGTACTCGTACAGATTTACTACTCTAGTAAACTTACTGACACCTTATCTTATAAAGTTATAATTTTTTTTTTTTGAAATACTGTCAAAATGAAGCTCATTTTATTCAATATTCCTTTTCTGGTATAGAGTAAAGCATAAATTAAAAAAATAAATAAAAGTTTTTATATTTCTATTTTTTGTTTTAATTTCTGTAACAGAACACGATTTGCTGTTATTTTTAACTATATATATAAAATATAAGTATACAAGAAATGAGTCCAAAAGGAAGGACTTGCCTAAAACGAAAAATTCAAGAATTAAAAATAACAACTAAAATAATAATTTTATATAAGAAATCAAAATAAACTATTAAAAAACCATCTCATAATTTTGGTTATTTTCTTCATCTATAGTTTGTTTTAAACATGATTCATTATTTTGTTCCAATAAACAAACCAGTGAAACAAATTTACAACAATTCGCGGTATACCAATTTTGGGTGGAATATACAATCAATTCTTTGAAAATGCAAAAAATAATATGCAATTAATCATTTAAGTAGAATTGTAACATCACGCCATGATCTTGTGTTGTTATCGAAACTATGAAATAGCTACAAAAACAACAATTCCAAAATAAGAATTACCCAATATGATAAAAAAATTTAAATCTGGATTTAAAGATAATTGGGTATATGCTACGATCCCAAATTTTTCGTTTTTTCTCTTATTTAGTTCAATAAGATAACATTAAAAAACTTCAATATCAATAAATTTTTAATTTCGGTTTTATGTATGCACATACAAACACACATATGTACTATGTTATATATTGCATATAGTTATAGTTTTCCATACATACTTTCTTTGTGTGTTATCATTGAAAAGAAAAAAAAACAAAGTTCACCAATAACAAGATTATCAAAATAATCGAATATAATAAAAATTTAAGAAATAAGCGAAAAAATACCCAAAATAAAAACGTAAAAAGAAAATATCATTTTATTTACAATGGTAACCTTGAAGTGATGAAGGATTTCATATTGAAATCCAAATCGATTGTTCAATTAATTGAATCCACTTATTCTAATTGAAATGTCAACAAAAAAGGGATTAAACTATAATTGTGTTTTTAATTATTATGCAATATTTTTAAGGTTTTAAAAAAGATTCGATGTTTTTTTCATAATAAAAAAGCAAAAGTTCAAAATATTTATTAACGTGTATTGAAAAAAAAAACAAAGAACTAAATCGAAAGTTACTTGAAATATATTTTTTTTCGACTAATCATGTGCACACTAATTAAAAATTATTTTAATATTTTATCATATATAGGTGATTTATTGTTATATGTACTTGAAAACCATAAATAAATGCGGTAATTCAATATTTTTGTACAATTTATCTTAAAATAATCTGTTTAACTGCACAAGTCGCATTTACACAGGAGTGATAATATCAACGTGTTGGTCTTCCTAAGTAAGAAAAAAAAACACGTTTATTATGGCCATCTGTCGGAAATGGTAGAGAAGAGTTTTGAATTCTGAAGGATTATATTCAGGTTTGCCACTTTGGGTCGATTTCGAACAAAAATTGGATTTTCTTTTTAATTTTGAACATAATACTAAAAAGGCTTCAAATAAATTAAAATGATAATTAAGTCATAACTTTTAGCAGCTACTTTAAATTGAATTTGACATATTTAGCTGCGGTGTATAACAATAAACTTAATTTAAGTCAACTTATTTATCACTGTTTGCAACAAAAACAATTTTTAGACTCAATGAAAATACTAGTAAAAAATGTTTTTCACTTTTACGTTGATGACAGTGATGTCAAGTTGATGACAAGATTATTGTCAATTATCACTTTAATTATTTGTCAATATTAATGATCGCCATCCAGTTGATTATTAGTGCATCACTAAAATTTTTTTACCTTAATCTGAAGAGCAACATTGATATTTATTTATTCAACATTGATTAGGAAAATGAAAGGCTTTCAATAAAGGGTTTAAATGAAAATCTTTCAATGAACTCAGCCTCTTTTTATTTAAAAGAATGAACTTGCTAAATGGTTTACGTTTTTCAAGTTTATATTTAATTAAAACAAAATTAAGAAATAAGCTAGAACTAACTATGCATTAAATGTTATCATAAAACATTTGCCACGAAGTAATAAAATGTTTAGTTGAGTATTTTATTATTTTGAATGGAATTTTGCAATATACATACATAATAATATGTAACTCATTTTTACTTTACATACGTATTTGTGATAGATTTTTCATTCATTCTTAATGTTCTTATTTTGAAAAGATACATAAATTGTTGTCGTAGGTTGGCAATGTGAACACTTATTTACCTGATCTTTGATTTAGTGACACTTTAGCGTTCGAGATGGTTAACAATTTTCCTTGAAAATTTCGATTGAAATTTTGATTCCCCACAAAGCAATTGCATCGCCGGACAGCCAATACCAGGTAGTTGCAAAGGATGTGCATGGTAGTTTCATCACTGTCCACGCAAAATCTGTACTGGGTAGAGCCCGATTTCCCCAGCCTATGCAGGTAATACCTTGACTTCGCCGAGCATGTTGGAAGAAACATCCTTTCGAGTCCCGCCAGTTAAGGTCGCATTCCGCCGTGAGTAGGCAGGCGAGATGTAAGTAAGTAACATGTGCAATAAGGCAGTTCCAGGCCAGTCCGGGGGGACACCACATACACCCGAACCCACACCGGACTCCGTCTTGGACCCGTCCGCGTACCACACACTTGAACCCAACTCAAGCATCGCCCCGCTCTCACGTTCACCGATTAGGAAACCTGCAGTCGAAAATGTATCGTGGCAGAAAGTAAATGATTTAAATATTGTGAGATTTAACCAATTGGGTAGATGGAGAGTTAAGGAAGGAAATGGAGCAACGGCGTTCGGAGCACTGGAAATGTTTTCTGGGACTTCGACAAGTTAGGAAGCTTCTGGGAGACTACGACCAGGAGGGCTTTAGGAAGATCACAGAGTTGGGCAGGAATCAGATGAGAATTCTTACAGTTGTCTTGTCAGAGGATGAAAAGAACTCAGTGCACCTTCTGGGATATTGTAGGAGCCTCACACACAGAAGAAACGAAAACTAGGGAACTATCTCACTTAGATGGAACTGCGGTTTGACAAAACTTTTAAGGCTCTTGAATTAATGAGAGGGTTGGGACCTTAGTCCGGGGGCACAATGGATCTTTTGTGCTATAAATATTGTGCTTTTTTCCCAGTTAATTTTTTGTTTTTTTTGTTAAATCAAGTGTTCAAAATTATCGAAAGAGAAATGCCTCTATGAATTCGGTTAATTTTCTGAACTAGAAAATTTATCTCTCGGCAGGAGATAAATTCTTCCCTCTAATATCAAGCTGACTACACGACATGATCAAAATCTCGTTTCCTCGATATTCTGATTCTTAATTTTTTTCTAAGATTCTTTAAAACTTCATTTTTAAAACTCCTTTTTGTTGTTTTTGAAACACCGCAACAAAAGTTTGTTGCGCTATTATGTACACTATGACAATACAAAGTAAAACATATGATTTATGAGGATTATGTATGTATGTACTACAGCGCCTGTTTTATTTTCAAATTTTCGCGTTATTTTCAATTTTAATATTTATCATTTACACTTAAGGGAAGCGAGTACCCCTGCTGAATATTTTGAAAGCTCCATAATGAGAATATGGAGAATATGGAGAATATATATATCTTCACAACAAGAAAGTTGCATTTTATTCTAAAAACAGAAATTTTAAAACATAGAATAGAAAAAAGAGTAACAAGTCAAATAGATAAATTCTCTCCTTTTTATATCATTTTAATAACAAATAAGATGAAGTGGAAAAAATACGTTATCGCTATAATCACTTAATTTTGTACATTATCTGCATACATAAAATTTTAGAATTTTAGATTTTGCTCAGAATGTTATTCTTATTACTAAGAATAATCCCGTACTAAAAAATACCAAAAATGAAAAGAAAAAATCTAAATCCCCTTCTAAATTTAAGGATTGTTCATACATGAAATTTTTTCACGTTTTTAAAGTTTCTCTTTTTTTTTTGTACTGAACTGTGAAACATTAAAAAAAAAGGCCCGCGTAAATAATCGCGAAAATGATATGAACAAAAAAAAAACTGTACCTACATATTTACATATTATTACGTTTAGACAAATACATACATATAGACAAAATACTTACATATTCATATCTTTTTCTAACGTTCTGAGTGCAATTAAAAAATATTATGGGCAGTTTTTTTTCGCCTATAAACTATAATAAAAATGATCACCTCCAAGAGAGATAATTTAAGATTAATTTTTGTCACAGAATATAATGAAATTTTTGTAAATTATTAACAAAATAACATGACAAAAAAAAAATTAATTTATATCTATAAAAATTTTAAATGACCTATAAAACACTTACCTACAAAATGCACTAATTCTATATAATACTACTTACATACATAGATACATACGTATTATACCCAAACGTTATACCCAAACGATAATTTTTTTTTTGTATTTGTTTAATATTTTTACTTTTTATCCTACGGCAAGCAGACCATACGATCATATTGATAATAATAGCACAATGTTATTTGAACTGAAAAAAAATTGTACATGCGATACGTAACCTTTTATCTATTATTATTACATACAGTAAAAACAACAACAACAACAATTTTAAGAATATTTTCTTCAATTAAATTTGAATTTATCTTTTTTTTTCTTTCTAAAAAAGCAGTTGCTTTTAATAACAAATTTACGACTTTTAATAAATATTATTGAGTTTTTTTTTTGTTACTCTATATTTTTTTTCGTTTTTTATTAATTGTTATGCAATTTCGAAATAAAGAAAAAAAAAACGAAATTGTTATAAAATTTCTTGCTAGTTTGTTTCTTTTGTGTACGTTTGTTTGTTGGTTTTTAGTTTTTTTGTCATTCCAATTTTTTATCTCCCAAATTTTTATGAACACGAATTGAATATAAAATGCAAACATATTTATATACATATGTATGTATGTATATGGTTCAGTTGGGATATCACGTCTGGTCATAATAATTCCTCGTTCACTTTTTATCCAAAAACTCTCCTGGTCACGTCTTATTTCGTTTCCATTTAAAAAAAATTTTTAGTTTCTATATACAATTTATATAATTTGTATGTTCTATTAAAAATTCCCTTTTCTTTTATATACTTCAGCTCTAGTACGAGTATACATTTTTTTCTTCCACTTTTTTTTGTTTTTTTTTTCTCAAATTTTTAATGATATCATGTGCAATTCAACAAGACTTTAGAAATTAAAAAACAGAAAATAAATAAATGATTTTGATTCAATCTAAATTTTAAGTACATACATGCATAGGCACATATTTGATAAAAAAATAAAGATAAGAAGAGAACATTAAAACAAGAAAAAAAAAGTGGCATGGAAATGAAAAATTTTTTTAAGGCTTTTTAACTATTGTGCCGCACTATTGCAATGCAATATCAAAAGATGATTTTTTTTTTTTTATCCTTCTTCACTCCTATAAGGAATATAGGGCTAGTGCATGATATCTATCGTGCCCTAGTTTCTATAGTCATAGATAGTTAGCTAGGTATGTGACTAGCCTACCGTAAAAAAGATCAAAAGATCATAACAAGTGCTATTTGAAAAAATCAAAGAATCATATCTATTAAAAGATGATAACAAGTGCTATTTGTGAATTGAAACACTTTCTGTAATAAAACCACAAAAACTGAAAGAATTCAAATGAACTAGTAAACGTCTTCAAACGAACTAGGAAACAGAGAAAACGTTACAGTAGCCTATGTCCTGTACTTCGAAAGAGTTCTTATTGGAATTACAATTCATTCAGTTTGAAAAGTTGTGTTTCAAAATGAGATCGCTTTTTCAAATTTTCGAAATGGTTCAACTTCATATTCGAAAATCGCCATATAATTGTCATTAGCCAATAAAGTGAAATATATTTTCCAGAAATTTTGTAAATATTTAATATTTTAGAGAAAAGATTTCAAATAAAAATTAATACGTTTTAGATTTCAAAGTTATTTCCGTCCGTACTAATAAAGAATCATTTCGAAATATTTTAAATCAAATCAAGTCGCAAATAGACTGAAAAAAATTTGTTTATTTTTTGTGTTTTCTCCTGCGTATAAAAAAAATTCTAATAAATCGAAATATGGAACACCGCAAGATTTCAAGTCACAGAACAACAAATTTTATTATCACATTTGAGATCGAACGAAATCGGAATACAGAACATGGGATACTGGACAAAAGAAGTTTAACAAAAATAATTTTGCACCGACAATTGTTTTAAAAAATATCTAAATATTGAGAAAAAGCATTATGACCGGAACTCCAATTAAGAATATACGAGTATGTTTGTGAATATAAAAAAATACATACATTACTCTAACTTAGTAATCAGGTATTTTTGAATAGTAAAATTATAGCCGGCAGCTAAATAAGATTGGATTTAATTATACAAAAAAAAAATTGGAATATTTCTTTAAATACAATAATGGTGAAACAAAAACGCGCTTTAATACATATGATTATAATTTGGTTTAAATGTTGTTAAATCAAAATAAAAAAAATTGTTTGCATGAACTATATTTAATTCTATGGCGGACATACATACATACTTATAATAAAATATTCCAGACAAGAGAAATACTTTTTGTCATTGTTTGCTTAACATTTAAATATGAAATCCCAACGGAATCAAAAGACATTGTCAGGATGCAATATCAATGTACATGTAAAACTGTAAAATCGGCCCTATGATGTATAGGAAAAATATTGATAAAATAATTGTTGCTTTGCAATAATAATAATAATCAAGTGAAAATATGAGATAATGAAATAATGTGTCGGCACTCTGCATCCATTCAACAAATTAATATATGTACTCGTACATACATAAAGAAAATCTTTGAAAAACACATGCGAATTGGTTATTAATCACTTATCGATGTGAAATATAAGTATTAACATTGGTACTATTATCGATTGCATATTACATAATTATGAAAAGGAAGTGTTTTTCAACCTTAAGAACAATAAAACATGCTTAAAGTTTAAAGACATCTAGTGCATATGTACGAGGCATTTATTGGATAATTCCTAAATTAACATAAAAAAACCTTACCTATATCGAAACACGTATTTTGATTTCACTATTTTTATACGCAAATTATACACACATACTTATGTAAAATATATAATTGATTAACTATAAACGTCACAAATATTTTATTAATCTGTATTTTTTTATACCCTGCACCTTCGTGAAGGGTATTATCGCTTTGGAATGGAGTTTGTTACTATTTGAAGGAGCGGTCTCAGAAATGGATATATACATATATATATATGTTCTTGCTTACCGTAAAATTCTGCGTTACTTTAGGCATGCCCGATAACTCTAAATAGAAAAACACAATCAACACCAAGCTCTTAAAAGTTATTTTTCTTTTCGCTAGGGACAGCTGCTATTGTAATTAAAATGATTTGGGTAGCTGCCTAAGAATTTAAAAAGTTTTTTTTAAATATTTTAAAAAGTAAAAGAGATTCGGAAAAGTATTAAAGCTAAATTTATGAAACTTGACAATTGTTTAATTTCAGGTCACATATATCCCTAAAGTTTGTATGGAATGACTTGACGGTTCGCGTAGCAAAACAACTTCAAAAGGAAATTTTGATTATTTGGCAAAATAAGAAAGCTAGATAAAACTTGGCAGTTGTGCGTCCAATTTCAGATCACATATATCACATATATAAGTTTGGATGGAATGACTTGACAGGTTTGGGTGGCTGACATACAATTCCTAAAACGAATTTTAAATATTCAGAAAAATAATAAAGTTAGATTCGTGAAACTTGACAAGCGTGTGTCAGATCAGACATAATCGTGCAGTTTCTATAGGGTGGCTTGACAGATTCGAGTACTTACAACAATGAAAGCAAATTCTAAAAAATTCAAATTTTTAAACTCAGATTGTCAAAGTGCAGGGTATAATTCGGTCGATTTATACCGACTGAAACGTTTTTATTTGTTTTAATTTCGATTCCAACCTAAAATATTTTTATATATGCCAATTGCAACACTCCTTTAACTTCTTATTTCTTGTATAGATCTTGTATTTATTAAAGTTATAACAAAAAAAAGGAAAATAACACAAAAAATTGCAGATACAACATCTCAAGAAACAAGCTTGTTATACATTCTGACTATAAATCTTCCTGGTAATTCTGCGTGTTGAAATTGTCCACCACAGATCTTAACTAAAAAACTAAATTTGTTTTTTTAATTTTAATAAACATATACGTTTTAATACAAAAATATCATATTGCCGTGCGTAAATATTTAAACCCGTACGTGTGTACATAAATACATTGTAAATCGAACATTGTATATTAACATTGTATACAGCACAATATTATTAAAGTGTTAAAAACTTTTATGTATGTATATCGAAAAAAAGCAACAAAATTAAAACAAAATAAATTATATGAGTTGTTGAACAAAATTACAAGCACTTTTTAGGCCTCTAGATAATTTTATTTTATTTAATTCACTTTCACTTGTTCAAAAATAATTTTTTTTTTTTTAAATTAAATTTCATTAGTTTAAAATTTTGTCTCTTTATTGGAGATTTTAGATTAATATAATTCGATCGCGCATGGGTATATGTAGTATAAGTTAGTTTAATACTTACAGTAGCAATTCAAATATCAAATACATTAAAATGTTGAATTTTATTCATCAGATATAAGAGCACGTGCCAATTCTTTCTTACTTATGTATTTAATGTACAACATAAATAATTTTTTTTGCATAATTTATTATGCATTTTAAAATATAAGTATAAGAACTTCGTTTAACATTATGTATATGTACGTATGGATGTTAAAAGATCCCAGCACGATTTGAGTCTTCATATGAAAAAAAAGTATACTGGCAATTGAAATATTTTGTAATCAATACGAAATATAAAATTTCATTACAAAAATCCTGTTTTTAATTTTTATTATTAATTACAAATTATTAAAAATATTTTCCTTATAGGAACGTTAATTGCAAAATATTTGTATGTTTTGAGTTCTTATTTAATTCGATTTAATTATTATAAGTTTTTCTTTAATTGTAAAATTTACCTATTCGTATATATAGCATTCTTATTACATAGTAGACTTCAGGTCTTTCACACATTGTATTAATTACAAAAACACATAAGAAATATTTTCTGTACAGTTGCAAGCATCAAAGGTTTTGCTAAATTAAATATTGCGCATTGTTTGCAAGTTAAACAGTTTTCTGTAAATAATTTATATTTTTTTGCCTTTAGTATTTCATACATTTTATTCAAATTTTACAGCACATTTTAATTAGGGAGTATTAAATATATTTTAGTGTTATAATATCTAACGTATGCATTTGTATAAAAAATTTTTGCTTGAATTTTATTGATGACTTATTTAAAGTTTTAGATATACTATATTTATGTATAGAACTACATTTAAATACATTATATAATCTTATAAATCTTGATCAGTTCCAAAATGAATACATCCCATATTATACTACACACCTTAGTAAAGGGTATATAAAATAAAGTTGGGTCAAACCAATGGTTTGTATTGTAGCACTTTTCTCTTCAACAAGTGAAAATTCTGCTTTTTAATACAGTGTATACTCGTATATATCCACCACACTATTAAAACTATTTTCATTCATAAATGAAACTATTTCTAGGATTGCATATATTTAGGATGAACCATTTATGCGGTCTTTGAAATAAAGCAAAAATTAATATAAAGAGAGAGATGGAAAAAAATGTTCTTCTAACGAAAAGAAGCATTTATTAGTGTCTAAAAGCCCCTCAAGCTTCTACAGGCTGGGGTCTTGAAGAAAAACGACATCAAAAATTTGGAAAAAAACGGACTTTAGATAACGGTAAATTTGAACGGCCATTTTTTTTTCTAAAGTTTAACTATAGTATACCGTCCTTGGGGAAGCAAGCCACTGCCTTTCTGCGTTTATAAAATTTGAAAGATACTTATGGTTTCACTGCACTAAACAGTTAAAAAATGGCATTTTTAGGGTTTTGAAGGGGTATAGCTTCTAGAGGAGGGGAGATAGGTAAAAATTTTGTTCTACGAAAATAAGTTTCTAGTAAAGATCTATGTACATACAAAATTTCAGCTTTCTATCTTCAAGGGTGTAGAAGTTTTGTAAACAGACACACGGACAGACGGACGGACGGACGGATAGACGGGCGGACAGAGTGAAACTAATAAGCACTTTTTTTCAAAAATTTTTTAGAAAAGTGCTAAAAATTGGATGAATTCTTGATTGAAGCTTTAATGAAATTCTAAAAGTTTCTAAATGTTCAAGTAGAATGGGTTTACCGGTTTAATATACCTTCGATACAATCTTAAAAGCTAATTTTTAATATTTTAAAAAATTAATTGGGACAACTTTATGAAGTTTGCTTAAAAAAGTGTTGAATCGTTGTTTATTCAGACCTCAAACATTTTGTACCAGTGGCTAACTAGTTTTTGGTTTTATATTCAGACTGTTACAGTGTGAGACATAATTCGGTCGGCTAAGATTGATTCACACATTTTGGTTTGTCTTTAAAAAGCTTAAAGTTAAAGGAAGAAGGCGGGAAGGAATTAACGGTATTGTAATTTGACTCCATTACAACTCAATAAACTTAGTTTATAAAGTCTTCTCATACTCGTATGTGGTTATTTTTAAAATCTATAAAAATATGTGGTTGTGCTACTAACTTAACAATTCTCAATTCTAATTGCTTATTGTGTGAATAAATGTTTCAGCTTTATTAAGAAATAAAATTTTCTAATTATCTATTTTTTATAAAATCAATAAAATTTAAAATATAATAAAAATAAATTCTTTTATTCAATTAATATTTCTAATTTTAAAACCCAATTATTTTGTATTATGTATGTACATATGTAGCTGTAATAAAAGTTTTTATTAATTGTATTTTAAACAAAACATATTTTCATGTTAAAATAAATATCAGTTATTTTTTATTATTTTTAATTATAAATCTATAATATTTTATCAATCACAATTACGTACGTATTCTTATAGTCTATATATACATATATATCATATTACATAACTATGTATATGAGTACAATAATTATATTTCATGAGATTTTAAAAGCAATTAATATTTATGTTTTTTTTGACCCAAAATAACCAAGTATTAAATAGTATGTCGATTAATTAAAGTCTTGGAAACATAAATTGGTACGCATGTTAATTATAGTGTAATAGTGAACGATTTTGTAAATTTGAAACATAACAAAAAAGTTTAAGAGCTTAGTAAGAAAACAAGAGAAAAAAAGAAACTTGTTAAATTTGTAATTTATTTAAAATTATTCATATTAAGAGAAAAAAACAACACCCATCTTAAAAATAACTTTAAAAACCTAAATTATAACGTTAATGAAGTATTTTTGTATAATAAAATAATTTGTCAATTAATAAAAAGTAGATAATCAGAGAGTACGACTGTTTTTGTGACATAACAATAAAAAAATTTGTTTTTGATACTCCAAGATATATGCAATATTTTTGAAAACTACATTTTTCTATTGAGAAGCTTTCAATTAAATTTCAGTAACCAAAAAAACGGGAATTGCTGATGAAAATCAAACAATTAACACTTTTGAAACAAAATGCATTTTATGGAGAAAAAACAGTCCTTTCTTTTTGTAATCTAGTTCAATTTATTTAGACATTTTCATTCTTATAATTGAACGAAAAATAAGAGAACTAATGGCCAAGCAATAACAATATTTAAAAAAATACAAAAGATGGAAAACGATCATTCATAATAAAATCAGAGTTTATTGCACATGCGTTTATGTAAATCTGGTTTTTTTAGCTATTTTGACTTTCGAATTTTTGTTAATTTATTTTATTAATTATTGCTAATCCTTAAGTCTATTTACTGTTGTCTATTTTAATCAATGCTATTGACAATAATTTTTTTGTTACAGATACCGAATATATTTGTTAAGTTATTGTACAAAAGGCCCTTCGATGAAACTAGATACTGAGACCAGCACTTTTCCAATATCATAAATTTGTAATACAAAATTTTGACTAACTTTTATTTTGGTCGAGTTTTTAAGTAATTTAAACACACAAAGAAGTAAATTTTTATTTTTGGAATCTATTTCTTTATGTGGTTTTACTACAAGGTTTGACGTTTCATTTATTGTAATTTTTAATTTCGTTTGGTTATGGGCTCTAACTATCGGCAGTTTACCACTAATTGTATGTTAGTATCACAAGTTTAGTTTCACAATTTTCCTATGTGCACCTGTAATAACTTTTGTCAATTTTAGCAAGTCCTTGTTGAGGTACCAGTTAACGAACTTATGACACTTCGTAGTAAAATGGAAATGAATTTAATTTTTATTGAACTGAATTTTAATAAATTGGTTTATAAAATTTAATAGTAAAATTATTCTCAATTCTAACGGTATTTACAAACTGTATGATTGCTTAATGTTTTATATGAAGCAGATCATACCGCAATTATTGATAATTATTTAAACTTTATAAAAGATTTAAAAAGAATATACAGAAGAGAAATTTACGAATACTAATATAACAAGAAATGTACAAGAAGTGTAATCAAGTACCTTTTTCAAAAAGAAAAGGGAATGTTATCTTTATTTTAAGAGTTTTTTTTTTTTGAAATTTTTGTTGAGGCAATTACTCATATTATATTATAAAATTATAAAATTAAAACAGTGCTGACCTTAGTACTTGTAAAAACTGTAACACAAAATTACCTACAAAAAATAAATGTACATTTTTTAAATAAAAATATTCACCTATGTACTTAAAGAATTTTCATATTGCTGTAGTGCAAATAAAAAATAAATAGCAAAAGCAAAAACGCATAAATTCCCAAAAGTATTTCCAATTTTATAGTTAGGTGTAATGAGAAAGGTAACAAACTATAAAGGTAATTTTTAAATCCTAGACTTTTTTTCGTATTTATACCCCGTCACAGTAAGTCAAATAAATGGTTAGTGGCATGCCAAAATAAATAATTTTCAACATTTTTTTTTTTTTTAAATTGAATAATCCCCGTAAAAAACAATGATAGCGGAATAAATAATCGAAAAAAATCCTTTCATTTTTTATTTTTAATTATTTCTTTTTCATAATTAAAAATGTATAATTGTTTTTCATCTACATTTGTTAATTAAAGTAAATTAACGTAAAATTAATAATGACAAAAAAACAAAGTAAAAACACAGCAATGAACGCTAACGTTAACGCACACGTTTACATATATTTGAAAATAATGGTGTGTGAAATCTGTTAACTTTCATGCATTTTACTGAATTAGTCTATCTAAGCCAAATATTTTAGAAAAAAGCCCATTGCTATTTATTTATTTAAAAATTGCAACAATTTTTACTTTCATAATTGCTATTTGAAATATGAAAATAAAAACTTTTTATTTGACCGCAAATAAGTGATAAAAAATAATTTATTTGACAATATAAAATAATTGTAAAAATATTTTCGTTCATATTAACATACTCATTAACTGTTAATAGTAAAAATTTTCATAAGTGTATGTACAAAAAATTTAATGGATAGTTTAATAAAATTAAAAAAATATACACATGTAGTTAATAACTTAATATTACTTTTGTTTACATTAAATATTGAAAACAGTGATACTTAAAAAAGTAAAAATAATTTTCAGGTCTAAACAGGTAACAAATCTAACAGTTTACAACTGTTTATTTATGGTCGTCCACCTAAATGCAAAATTTTTCAACGTTAAATTTGGATTCTACTTTTTACTAATCATTTTGTCAACAATTATTTCCGAAAGTCAAAATTAATTATTACTTAATTGTACCTTATGCACAAATGAACAATGACAAGGTTTAGTTGTTTATAAATTTTTGTTTTATAAATTTTAAAAATTATTAAAAAAATAGGCAAAATCCTATTAATATAGTGTTCTTGTGTGTTTTAAAAGACGATTGAATCGATCTTATGTAATTAATACATGGAAATCATGACGACATCTGCATAAAGCAATGTGGAGAACAGTTTGTGGAGAATTTCTTCATACATCTGTAGCTTAGTTAGAGTGCCCACCCAGAAATCGATAGGTCACTGGTTCAAATCCAATTACAGGAGAAAATTTTTATATTTTTTTTTATCTTTGTACGAGTATGAAGGAGGTTTTATTATTTATTTCCTTTAGAATCTGTTTTTCTTTTGTATTTTTCTATGCGAAAAAAAAAAAGTTTCTATCCGTACAAAATGTCAATATTTTAAAAAATAAAACAAAATAACACATATGTATCTGAGCGTATACCAATAATTTGTCCTTCAAAAATTGATCGAGTTGACTTGGATTAGATTTACTTTTGAAATTTTTGTTAATACGAGTAGTAAAATCAATTCTTCCTTCTGCAAATTGTACCGAAATTGAAACTCTTATAATGAATGTCAACTTTTTGATTCGATATATAGACACCCAATGTAAATAAATATTTTTATTTGAGAAGGTATGTTTCAAATTTTTTTAAACAGATTAGAAGAACTGGTTCTAGTGACAGAGTTTAACTTTATGACATAATTTTTCAAGATTGCATCTTCACTAACATCATTCTTTTAACACTAAAAATTAAAATTATAGCATCTATAAAATAAAATTTCTTGAAAACTACCGTGAAATTTTTTATAAATAACGATTCCCTATTATATTAGGATTACAGAGTATCTGTTGTTTATAGATATTAAATGTGCCGTAGATTAATATTAAGAAAATGTTAATTTATTTCAATTCTTAAATTTTTTAATTTAAAATGTAAATTAAAATTTAAAAATATTTAAAAAAAAAACACATTAGTTTCTACTTTAAATGAATAACTGTTATACGAGTATTATTATACAATTTACATTAAAGTTAAATGTTATATATTTCGAATGCAATTAAAATAATAACTCTATTTTGATATTCTCATCAGATAAACAACTTTTAAATTTTTTATAATAATAATTATAATTGCTCTTATTTTAACCTTGTTTTAATTAAATTTATAAAATTGCATTTTATCAACGTGAAAAATTTATTCGAAGGTGTATTGTAATACATTAATTTTATACCATATGTACTACTTATCTTTTAATTATTATTTTCTTATCAAAAGTTATTGGTGCATATTTAAGCAATGCTCTACACAATATTATTTATTGATATATTTTATAAGAATTCTTGAATAAATTATAATAAAATATTCGATTTTTTTTTTAGCATTTCTTAAGCTAAATTTTTAAAAAACGAATTCTTCATTGATAATTTTTTTATACAACTTTCAACAAGTTATTTCAATTAAAAATACATTTTTTTTGTATAGCTTCGTAAGATTTGTATCTGTGGATACAAATTGCATCCTTGAAAAGTATTGTTCCACAACATTAATATTATAATGAGGATTCATAATTGTTTTATTCCTTTAAAAAAAACACCAAGAATTTTTTATTAAAGGTGCAATATATATACCAGATTTTATCTGCCCGCAATTGCACTAAAAATATTGTTTTAATTAAATATGAATTATGATTTCAATAAGGTTGGATCAAACCAACTGTTTTAATGTAGCACTTTTCTCTTCGACAAGTGAAAATACTGCTTTTAAAAACAATCTTTGTAAATACTACACTATCAAAATTACATTCGTTCATATACGAAACTATTTCTAGGATTACACACATTTAGGATGAATAATTAATGCAGTCGTTGAAATAAAGCAAAAAAATTTAAAATTTTTTAAATTTTGGCAAAAAATTAAAAATTTTTTAAAATTTTGCACGACCCCTGACCTTGGTAAAAAATTAAAAATTTTTTAAAATTTTGCACAAAATTTTTAATTTTTTGCACGACCTTGGCAAAAAATTAAAAATTTTGTAAAATTTTGCACGACGCCCGACCTTGGCTTTTTTAATATTTAATTATGCCACGCAGAAAAAGCCCGACACTACTTTTCTGTGTTATAAATTTAAAAAATATTTATGGTATCTTTAAAATAAATAGAAAAGAATTACACTTTTAGGTCTTTGAGGGGTTATAACTTTTCTCGGTGGTAAAAATTTTCTTCTGCAGAAATAAGTTTCTGGTATGTATGAAATTTCAGCTTTCTATCTTCAAAGGTGTAAAAGTTCTATAAAGGGACACTAGAGTGAAACTACTAAGCACTTTTTTTCAAAATTTTTTTGGAAAAGTGCTAAAAACTAGATTTTATATTAAACCATATTTAAAATATCTTAAATTTTAATATTGAGGAAATTCAATTAATTTTATTAATAAGACAATATCAGACTAAGTAATTATAAAATATAATAAAAGCTTTGAATATTTTCTTACGTAGGGATAAAAATCTTTCTAGCAAAATTTTGACTTTGCGATTATTAATGAATTTATTTTATAAATTATTAAAAAAGTTTTACTTTTAATAAACCTAAATATAAGCCTATATTTTACCACCTGCTGACAATATTATGCCACCCAACAAAAGCAAAAAATTTAAAATAGAGGTAAGTCAATAAATTTTGTACATTCAACCACCAATAATACTAATAATACATATATGTACATACGTATAATATAATGTTTACATGCAAATGATACCTATGCATCCATACATACCTACTATAATATAATAAGTGAATTAATTACGTTCAATGCGTTGTAAAGATAAAAGTAATATTGTAACTCCAATGTAATTTAAACTTTTAATTTTAGAAGTTATTCACTATACGTTATTTATTTGGTCGCATACCATTCAAGTTCGCATAATTTTGTAATTTTTTTTCTCTATAAATTTATGTACAAATTCTTTACTAGATTTTTTCATTAAAAAAAATACTGACGGCTTTAATTTGAAGGTTGAAATATCAGATTTCCTTTCACTTAAATTTAGCATAATATGTCAATTATCAAAAAAGAAGAAAATAACAAAAAAAATAATAATCAAAATAATAATAATAATAATAAGAAAAAAAAAAAAGAAAATTTCATTCAATTTTCATCAATTATAAAAATCTAAATAAGGGTATTACAGGTATCCTTTTACACAAATTCACATATTGACTTACTCTTTAATCAGTTCTTATTAAAAATATTGTAAATTGGTCGGAATAATCGGAACTGATCTGGTCTGTTGCACATAACTAACTGCAATGCGTACATAAATTATCAACATTTCCACATTTAGTAAAGGTCTTGCTGGTTTCACATAATTTTTCGGCACATTTGTTAGATTGAAATTACATATAAAATTACAAGAAATTCCGTCTTTTCAGTTTCTGGCAACCACTTTCTTCGGAAAGCTTGCTAACTCATCACATTATCAAAAATAATCAAAAATATAAAATCTGTCCTTTTTAGTAAAGATGAAAGTGTTGAGACCTCAAAGCCTCAAAAGTGGGTCAACCCGAATCACATAGCCGAATTAAAGTTCGAAGTAAATTTCATTTACGAAATCGAAAAGTCGATTATTTACGAAAAAATGTATCCATCTCTGTTAAAAACTCAACACGCAAAATTTGATACGATCACTTGACCTCTCTTAATTGCATGCGATGTGACCTGTAGTATATAAAAGAGTTCAAATTAATTTTAATTAAAATTGTGCTGAGCAATTTAAAAAATATAAATATTTAAAAATATGCAAAAAAAAAATTGATTTCAATTAAAGCTTTTTTTGTCTCATTTAAAAAATCATATCGTGGTAACTTTTCATTAAATTTTAGTTTAAGTTTTTAAAATTTAAAAAATTTTCATTCTTCAAATTTATTTAATTAGTATTGTCTGTACATCGATTAAGAAAGCAAATATTTTTAGTGCTTATTTTATATACCATACTTATGGATACCATGGAATAATAAATTATTAAATAAAATCTACATATTTACTTTATATGAAAGTAAATCATCAAAAAAGGAAAGCAAATTTATAACTACAAAAATAATATTAATCAAAGTCAAAGTTAAATGATTTGTAAAGAAGCATCTTTCTCTTAAAGAAGTAAAAATATGGTTTTTGAACTCAACCTCCGACAATATTTAAATAACTTTGATTCACATACCAAAAATTTATGCTCGAATTCAAGAATTAGAGTCAGTTAATAAAAATAATTACACTTTTTATTGGCATGTTATTTACTGTTACCTTTTCGCCTTCAACATAAGGCGAATAAAATCTAAATTTTACGAATTTCGAGAAACGATAACTTGGAAAAGAGTGGAGGTGGAAAAAAACTTCTTTCTCTTTCTATTCATTATATTCTAAAAGCTGTAAAAATTTTAAAATTTTTTCCTAGAATAAAAACCAGGAATTTGAAAAAGTATGTGTCTTAGGTAACGGTTGATTACAACGACCATTTTATCTTTTCAATAATTTATTGTTCTGTACTGCGGTAGCAGAAGCATGTCGCTATTTTTCTGCGTTTGCAGAATTTAAAGTATGTTTGTGGTTTCGTTACTATTGTAACTTATTAGTAATCAAAAACTGGCATTTTTAGTTTTTTGAGCGACTATAATTTTTAGTTAAATAAGTTTCTATTAAAGATCTATTTCTATAAAAAATTTCAACTTTCTATCTCAAAGGGTGTAGACGTTTTGTTAACAGACACATGAACAGACTTGCGGAAAAGCGCTTATTAATTTCACAGGAGAAAATGAAATTAATAAGTAATTTTTTAACAATTTTTTTTTGAAAAGTGCTGAAGCTATGTTTGCATTTACTGTTATAGTGTACGTAGAACATATGCAGTAAATTGTATTAAATATTGTTATATTAAAAAATACCAAATTGATCATATTTATAACTAATTAATAATTTCTACCCAATTTTATTGAGTATAGCAAGAATTAACAATAAGAAAATTGTTATTTTCTAATCGTGTTTGTGCCTTATTTTGAATACATACGCATAATAATTATGAAGACAATATACATACTCGTATACTTTAATAATATGCTGAACAAATAAAAATTCAAATCCCAAAAGAACCAAGTAATATTAAATTTTATATCAATGTTAGTATCAAATAATTCCAACAATTTGATACAAAAAATTTCAAATAAGAATAATAAAATTCAAAAAAAAAATAAAGTCAACTAAACTATCAATTTCAAAAACTTTAAAGCTGAAGAATCACAGCAAATAAAAATTGATTATGACCAAAATTTCAAATTCGATCAGTTTCAATTAAAATGATAATAGTAATTATTTAATAATAAGTGTAAATTTTATCTTAACACTTCCTTAAAAAACTGGTATGTTTTAATATGTTATATACATAGATATTGCACCGTGATACGGAAACTGGAAACAAACGACGCAGAGCACTCAGATTTATATTCAGTATATTCTGTAATTCAAATGACTAACTATTAACAATATTAACAATATTGCCTTTTCATTTAAATAATATTTATTATATTACATAAATATCTAAATGAAATATATCAATAGGGTGTTCCCAGTAATGGGGGTATAAATATACCAACGTATAGATCTTTCAAAAATTTAGAAAAGAAATCCCCATGCTAAGTTGTTTACTCAATACTGTTGACAGATATCATCCTCAACCCTAATGTTCAACTTAGATCGATTGGAGTAGAATTGGGTAAACACAACCACACATTGCCTTCATAAAACCGGCTTTGCTTTGAACACAGGATTCACATAATCAACTCCCTGCGCCACATGTCCATCAGCTTCAGGTATGGCCGCGCGTTCCACAAGACTACCGAGCAACAATCATGCTAATCTTAGACGAACGGCAAAATCACCTTCTTCCCGAGAGTATCAATTAGGACGGAATGGCAAAGCATCTGAAGAGCCTTTCTGTTATATTATCCTCTTTAAAAGCTAAAACTTTCCCATCTTTTCAAAATAGAATTTATAGCCTCCTAAATCGGTTTCGATATAGATAAATATTGTGAAATAATGATTTCCACGCCCCACTATAAGACACCCTGTAAACATAATTTTGTTAGTATAGATATATAATGAATATATGCATATTTCTATGTATTAGTTTACGTGTTGTGAACTATAAACTCATAATATATTTTACAAATACGCATTTCAAATAGATTAATCATCAATTTCCATCTTATTACGTTTTCAGATTTTTGATAAAATTTATCAAACTTGTTGTCAAATTTAATACATTTACACATAAATTTATTTGCAATCAAAATTTTTATAAACATTGTAATTTTTTACATTTTGTTTTGTGTTGAAAATGTTGTTTTTAAATTAATTATTTCGTATGTGTAAAAATATGAAAACCTTTCAGAAGTAAATACATTATTTTTATTATAGAAAGAATTTCCCGTTTATGATAGGTACACTAAATTGACCTGACTCTATAAATTTAATGAAAGTTGTATTTTCAATCAATATGTTTTCACCTAAGAGCACGTGGAATCAAGCCTGAAAAGCAATGAACGATGTAGACATAAAGATTAGACATATGATTTAATATGTAATTTTATTATATACGGTAAATCCGGAGCTGCGTGCAATTAGAATATACTTATTTGAAAATATATGCGTGCTATATCAAAAAAAGTGTGAACGATATTCGTTATATGCGCGTATTTTTAATAGATGTGATAAGACAAAATTTTTGTTCAATTTGAAGTTAATAATTAAATCGACACTCTACCGTCGTTCGTCATTGCATTAGTTACAGTCTTATATAGTTTTCACCATTTCAGGTATCCTAAAATACTCTGATCAACGTTTTTTGTTATTATTTTAGCAAAATTCTGTATAAATCAAAACATGTTACATAATAAACAGACGTATACATATCATGAGGTTACCAATAAGAGAAAAGAAGAAAAAAAATAACACAAAGTAAAATTTGACTGACTTAACAAAAATCAAAGATTTTTCACCGCTTTGCTGATAAAAAAATTTTGTATTAAACGTTATGATTTTCAATTCATTGATTAAATAAATTTTTAACGTGAATAATGTATCACACATGTATATGAAATAACTTAATTAATGAAATTTTTTTAATACATATTAATACCTTAGATTTGTGTGCTTAATTCAGATAAATACAAAATAAATCTCACAGAAATGTTTTTATTATTAATTCATTAAACATCTTAAAACCTGTGTTGTAAATTTTTTTCAGATCTTTAAAAATTATAACTAATTTATTTGAAAGATAAGCTTTCAGACTTAAAATCAAATTTTTTTTTATTAAAAATTTTATTGAGGTTAGCAATTCATATTTTCACCTGCGATTTTAAAGACAAACAGCCTGTAGTAGAATCTCCAAAACTAAAAAAGTTTTCAGTCTAAAGAATAAAACGTATTTTGTGATTTAAAAAACCAGGGAAATTTTTAATTGGAAATTAGAAAATAATTTATACATGCGCCTAAAATGTATTCGCACGTATAACTCGAGAAACCATATAAAGGATGTAATGTAACAACTGGAATAGGTTCATTAATTTAAAAATATGGAAAAATAAATTTCAAGCATAAAGTATTTTCGTACATATACAGTAGACAAATGGATGACAATGACCTTAAGTTTATAAAAATTATCAGTTATTTAACCGTCAGGATTCAGCCTCTTACTTTATTTTATATCCAAAAAATTCATGATTTCAAGATTTAAAAATTTTTTCTATACTTTGCTAAAATAAATTAGAATATTTTAGCAAGGTATGGAAAAAATTCATACAATAAAAAATTATTGCATACTTTCCGGAGAAAAAACAATAATTAAAAAACCTTTATTTAAATTTCAAAATTCTGCGCCGAATTAGGTAAGACAATTATATCATTTTTTTAGAGAAATATTTACAGAGAAAAACAGAAAACTGAATTTATACTAATATTAATTGACAATAACTTGGAAGGAGAAAAGAGCAGAAAAAAAAATAACTTATACAAAATAATTTGTTTATTAATATCAAGAAGATCCTAAAATTTCACAGTCTTACATCTTACCTTTTAATTACCGAATTATTAAAATTATCCGCCATTTTACTATTGTAATTTTTGACTACTCTGTTCCAGAGCCGAAGAATCAAGTCACTACTTTTCTACGGTTTCAGGATTTTTCAGGATCAGGAAAAAACATTTTAGGTTTTGGTACAATAAATTGTCCAAAAATATAATTTGATATTTTTTAAAATGTCATCTTTTTAGGATATTAAAGTGTTTTAAACGACAGACACCCAGAACGTTATGAATTTAGAGTGTCGTACATGCCCTTAAACAGTGCACCACAATTAGTGTAACTATTTAAATTTGTAAGATTACTTGTGTGTCATATGTGACGCATAGCCTATGTAAAATATTCCGAATTAATGTGAAATCCTTAAAAGTATTACATCAAATTAAACGTATGGAAAACGTATAAAAAAATTATTCATGTAATGTTTTTTGTATACCTAAGCACATTACATAACAAAAAACATTTCAAAACGTTTTTACCGAACGTATAGAAAACGCATTAAAAAGCTTGTTAACGTTTTCGATTTTTTGTTTCAATACATCTTTTCATCTAATTTAAATATTGTCATTATGTTTCACATTAATATGAATTTGATACACATACATTCACACATATGTAATTACATTTATTATTTTTGATATTTTCTGTGAATCGAATAATAATTACTTAATGCCGTCCATAGACATACATACGTTAAAAAGAGAAAGAAACAAAATTGATAGCGGAACCAATAAAATTTCTGATGCTTTTAAAACAAAATTAAAACACATTTTTTTTTATGCTCGGAAACTAGGTTATTTGTGTACGATGATCTTCACGTGAGAAAATCATTTACAATGCAATATTATTCAAATTGAAATAGAAAAAAATTTTCTTTTTAAATATAAAATTGAAGATCAAATGTTTGCTACTAATATTGCATAACAAGATAAAAAAAAAAATTTGTAAGAAAAATCAAACGAAAGTGTTGTTAAATGGCTTAACTGTATTATGAAGATAATTTATTTGGATTGAACGTTGTGCTTTAAAGAAATAGCAAATGTATTAGTGAACTTTTAATCAGATTTTCTCTTTAAAAATTCCCTGACGTTCGTTGGTCAATGTCGAATTTATTGAAAGAGTCTGTTGAAATTTTGACTTCTTAAATAATTAAGCCATCAAAACTTAGTCAATACTGTGATTAAATTACTATTACACTATTAGACTTACATCACAATAATACAATATGCCAACTTCACTAACTTTTAATACTAAAATTATTAAAATAAATTCTGCTCAGCAACAAATTGGACATATTATGGATTATTAGTAAATAATTTATAAAATTAGTAAGTCCAAAGGAGTTATTAAACAAATTGGAAAAAAAGTAACCTTTGACAATCTTTTACAACTTCATTTTTCTTGATTTTCCTTTAAGTACGTGCATTATCTTCACCTTAAGTAACTATTTTCTAATTGGATTAATCAAAAAAAATTTATAAATTTGAAGTTGAAAACTTTTAACAAAGAAATAAAATTATTTTTGTTTAAAATTTTTATTCAGCTTTTTTAAGTAAAAAATTTTTAATTCATATTTAATGATATACAATCAGACATTTTGGTTTTAGTCCAATATGAATTCTTTTCACAGCGATCTTTTTTATATAAGCATTCATTTGAAAATATTTTATATTTTTCGCCATCAAAAGCACAAACTGGCCAAAATATTCTCTTGCACGCAGTTGGACATTCTTCTTCTTCTGCATCATCATAGTTACCATTATCTCCATCTATCTCTTTTACTGGTAAATCTAATTTATATCCTAATTTTTGATTGCATGTTTGCATACGTAATGGAGCCCAAGCACTTGACTGCAAGCAATTAGCTACTTCTAAATCGCATTCATTTCCAAATACAGCATATTCTTCACCATTAAAAGCACATTTCGGATCATAATTTAAAGGACATTCTCTGTTACAATCTTCAGCATTTCTACCTCTCTTACATTTTTCCATATCAACTTTTGAATATTCTAAATCAAATAAATTTTTGAATCTGATGTCAAAATTTAAAAAAAAAAGGCTTTCTTATATCTACTTACTAGCCTTATCTTTACATGCTTGCCTTGCTAAAACGCAACCATTTTTAAACAATTGAGGATTATTGTTTTTACTTTTAGCACAAATTGAACGTTCAATATTTGGACATGCAAAATTACAATGATCAAGCATAAATGTTCTTGGCATTAAACATTGTTGCATTGGAACTCCAATTAATTCTACATAAAACAAATTTTTTAATGTTATATCTTAAAAAGTATAAAATTTATGTCTTTAAACTCACTATAACCAAATGTACAATTAGATCTTAATAATTCACAATCATCATTATAAACATTATATGTTTTGCCATCAAAAGCACATACTGGTTCAGAAGCTTTCAAAGTACACGGTACATTACAATCCTGTAGATGGGGTAAATTGCTAGGACCGTATTGACTAATATCACTTTGTCCAGCAACTGCAAAAAAATAATTAATTGGAAATTAAAACTTCGAACCCGCCCTATTAGTTAAAATTTATAACCTGTAGCGATTAGGCAAGACGCCAATAAAATTTTCCACATTATTTGTTACTATATCGAAATACCGCTTTGAATTCAAAAAATTTTATATTTAACATTGAAAAAATATAATTGATGAAGAATCTTTTATAGCTTTTAATTTAGCAACTTAATGTATTTTTGTAAAAAGAACATTAGAACAAAATGATAAAATGTTATCTAAGGGTGAAGTTATTTTCAATCTCGATAACACAGTATTTTCGCAATACGAGGTACTCGCTACTAACCAAAATGAAAATCGAATTTCAAATTATAAGAGACCAAATGAAATAAAATATCCAATATGGATGAAATAAAAATTTTAATTTTTTATAGATTCGATATTAAAAATAATACAATACGAGTATACTGAAATTTTCAAATAATTTCTGCTCCATAACAAATTGGACGTTTTATGCATTAAATCGAATCCAATTAAATTTTAAAGTATAGGACTTTTTCCTTTAACAAATAAAAACATTTTTGAATTATTTGTTTTCTTAATATGCTCACACATATCTTAAGACATATTTCATATATAATCAGTTTACATTATTGAGAAAAATTGCATATTTTTAAGAAACAGCAATAAATACAATAACGAAATCGTGCGCTTATACCTTATTAGTATCTATACAGTGCAAAAGTTTCATGGCTTATTCCATAAATTAGCAAAAGACAGTAATTAACGTTAAAAACAGGTTAATTTCAGCAACGTTTTCTGCTATTTTACGCTACAGAAACTGCAAAATACTATAAGTTTTAGAATTTAAAAAGTGTTTGTACTCGTATTTACTACAAAATAATTTGAGAAAAAAAAATCACAAAATAATTTGAGAATATTTTGAGAAGAACTTTGAGGGAGGGAGGAAAACTATAAAAACATTATTTATTTAGAACATTTATTCTTATATTTAAGAACATTGAAAACTTAAATATTTAGTTACGTAGCTTTTAACGTTATGTATGAGTGTATGCATCTCAAATGTATTTTAATAAAGTTGGGTCAAACCAATGGTTTGTAAAGTAGCACGGACAAGTGAAAATACAGCTTTTAAAAACAATCGTCTAAGACCTACAATAATAAAATTACTTTCATTCATATATTCCAAAATATTTCAAAGATTGCATACATTTAGGATAAACAATGTATACAATCTTTGAAATAAAACAGAAAATAAATTTAAAGAATACAACGTTAACATAATGCTCGAATTTAAAGGTTAATTGTGTGAATTGTAATAATTGTATTTTTCATTAGAAATTTGGAAAAACTATCGGTTTCGGTAATATATTGTGCCAAAAATTCAAATTTTAAATGTCAAATTTAAAAAATGTGTCACTATAAATCAAAAAAAGGAATTTTAAGGTCATTGAGAAGCTTTAACTTTTATAAGGGGCGCAGATAGGTAGAAAATTCTTCTACGAAAAAAATCTCTAGTAAAAATCTTATTACGTATTAAATTTCAGTTTCTATCTTCAAAGGTGTAAAAGTTTTGTTAACATGTTCACAAACGAAAGGACGGGCTGAGTGAAACTAATAAGCACTTTTTTGGAAAGGTGCTAAGTTTTTTTTGGAAAGGTGCTAAGAACAGAACATAATGTCGGTTTCACAGCACAATTCTATCTTAATTTTTATATAAAATAAATTAAATTTGCATATTTCAATTCACAAAATCGCATTAATCATTGCGTGCTGTTTTTGACAGCAATAATTTAATTTAATTTAGTTTTTTATATTACTGACGTATACTATTTATGTCAATGTTTTTCCCATTTTTGGCTTGAAATTTATTATCTAATTTTAAAAATATAAAAATTTCATATTTTTAAAGTCTACATTTTGATAAAATAAAAACAGAATGTATTTAGCATACCTCGTCAAATTGACAGAAATATGTTTGTATATTTTTAAGATAAAAATAATTATTTTATCAGTCAAATATTTTTCTGTATGAATTTCTGCAACAGATTTCTATCTAGAATAAAATAGCTTATCAACATTATTCAAAATTTATCGAAAACATGACCTTTTATACATTCGTATGTGATTCTATGTGTATTTGATTGTTTGTTATTCGTATGTCTGTCTTGTATACACACTTTTGAACAAAAGTAACAATTAAATAAATGAAATTTCAGGTGGAATTAAATAAATGTTAGTCAAATTGCGTTCTAAATGATAATATTGGTATACGTTTTGTTTCCATATGCACCCAGACAGTATTTTTAAGTTTCTTTAATAAAAATACATAATCAAAGCACGTTATATGATAGACATATCAGAATTTAAAATATAAAAATTCAGGAAATAAAAATTTTAAAGACAATATTCTATTCACTACCTCTTCGTTTAATTCGATTAATTACACAATGGAAAATTTTGATAATACATTTTGCGATTGCATTTTTAATTTTACTGGTTTTTTTAAAAGGAAAGTCTATGTGAAGAAATCACGACAATACCAGGGCTGCAGCACAACATTCAAGACGAGATTGCTGTACTCCATTAAGTTTTTAAAATTTTAATTTTAGTTTAACAGCTTGACATGTTCATAGTGGACATTTAACATATGTAAGCTGTTTTCCTTACCTTTAGCTCTGTAAAACATACTGTATTTTTCTATCTCATGGTTTAGGTAATATGACTTTCCATCCTTTAATATGATCTTTGGTTGACTTCGATAACTTCATTGGTTTAGGATGTAATCCTTCAAGGCACTTGGCAAAGTGATAAAACAAAGTTTCTTTTCTTATCATAGTCTATGACTTCACAGAATATGAAATCGTTATTTCCTTCTAATCCTCCAAATCTGTTTTGTCATTACGGATTTTTTTTTTACATATACAAACATGACAATGAATTCTATAAGAATTATATCGGTTTTTTTTATAATTTTCTGTTTAAGTTATAAATATGTATGTACACCGAATTGTAATCTTAAAGCACATTATAATGCTTTGGAAAAAATTAATATTTAAATCTCATTTTATTAGCAACCATTAAAAATTTTAAGTAGCCTACTTAAAATTTACTATAAAACTGTAGAAATATTAATCCAAATTTGTATACATATAGAAACATATGTACATACATATTATATTTTTCTATTTTTAACAATACAATTATAGTAAAATGAATTTTACATGGAAAAAAAAATAAAAAACAAAATTGTCTAATTCAACAAATATTTTTTTGGCTGTTGTGAGTCATTTTTAGTTTTTGTTTTCAAAATACAAATTTTTTACATCATGTTAAAGGTTGGAAAATTGTAACAAATGTGGCAATGAAAAACCTTTTATAATTTCGATAAAATCGAATAATATTTTTTTGGGCGACCCATTCCACCCACAATACAATGTCCATTTAATCGTTAACCATTTTGTTTCAATATATAAACATCTAATTCAAAATTAAAAGTAATTATTATTAGACAAAAAAAAATATTGTAAAACATAGGAACTAATTTTGTACATTTTTATTTTGATTATAATATTTTTAAATTAGTAAATTTTCAACGAAATTTAACATAAAAATGTACAAAATTTATTAATATGTATATGTACATACGATCGAAAATACATGATTACATACAATGGTTAGCAAAATTGAAAATGTGTAATAATACTAAATTAGTAACTATAGTTAAATTTGAAAAAGATTTCCAATGATTTGTAAAGCAGCACTTTTCCTGTTCTTAAAAACCATCTACTAGCTCGCTAAATCATTTTTATTATTATTGAATTGAACGAACTTAAGATAAATAGTTACATTTTTTGATGGCATCGCATTTACCTTTAACCATTTTGCATTTATAGAAATTTGCTGAAAATTCAAAATTTACAAATTTGGAGAGGAGATCATTTTGAATGAAGTTGGAAAAAAAGTTATAGTTGAAGAAATTAATTATTTATTAGTTTCAAAAAGCTGCTAAAATTTCAAATGCCTACAACTTAAAACCAAAGAGAAAAACAATGTTAAACATTACAAAAAAAAAACGTTTCAAGATAACCATTTATTTCAGCGACCATTTTGACATTGTTATATTCGATTGAGCTATTTCTGATAGTGGAAGCAAGTCTTTGTTTTTCTGCGTTCGCGGAATTTCAAAAAGTTTCGCCATTTCAGTGCTAAAAATTTTTACAAAAATGCCTTTTTTAAGGACTTCGTATAAATTATTACTTTTAGAGGATGGAAAAGTTTCATTGTGACAAATTAGTTTTATAAATGCAGAGATTTAATTATATATAAAATTTTAGCATTCTATTTCAAAGGCTGTATAAACATTTTGTAAACAGATAGATGGACAGACGGGCGGACTAGAAATTTTTTTTGAAAGAATTTTACAAAGCCATCAGGCAATAAAATAACAGCTACTCTACTCATTATTGTTATCGTATACAACTTATTTAGAATTCAAGCTACTCATAATATTTTTAAATATTTTTGAAAATTTTATACTATAGCTATATGATATATATAATAAGTATATTGAATGTAGTAAGGATAATTAAACTAGAATTTACCAAAAATATTTTCCTTACTACATACCATAAGTACAGTTTAAGTGTAAGTTCGTTAAAATCCAATATATTTAATATTACTCGTATCTAATAATTAATGTTCAATTGAAAGAGATATTGAAATTATTTCTTTAAAATTTCATCAGTGCGTATGCTTTTGTATTTTCTAATAATTCTTAATAATTCAACAATAAATTATTCCTATCTTCCAAATCTTCTTATCTTGTCATCCTTGTGCGATGTTATTATATGACAAGAAAAAATTTCAATACACACATATTTGAAATATTTTGTGAATTCTTTTGAATTATTGACTAGTCATTTTTTCAGTTTCATTTTTTAGTATTTGAAATTAAATATGGTATATACAGTATACCTACATACATAAAATTAGCAGACACATTAATAGAAAGAGAGAAATATTTTTTATAATGAAAGTACTAAACAAAATTTCGGCTTTTAAAGAAAAACTATCACAAAAAATGCCTTGAGTTCTATGTGTAATTCTATTTTTTATAATTTGCCTGTGTTTTTAAATATGTAATTATAACAGAGAACAAGGCAAAACTTTCTATGTCGATTTAGTACATTATTGATAAAATTTAAATTCTCTGTGTTGAAATCCATTAAAAAAAATCTGATGTGGTCAGCACATAACCGACCGCATTGTTCATTGTCTAGTTAAGTGAAAGTGTTACAGAATATTATAAAAATGCCTGTTAATTACCTCTTTCCAATTTTTAGGACATTAGTAAGCTTATAGTTAACATACCTAGAAAAATGTAAATTTGGCTCTTAATAGAGTTTCACTTTGTGCCACCCGAATTCCCTGAAATGCTCGTCAGTTAGTTTCGGTAACAACCAGAACTCAAATATCAAATTTCAAGAAATTCTATCAATGAGTTCCGTAGATATGGTAAAAAATGTAAAATCGGCCCGCAGATCAGTTTTCAAGCCCTGATTTTTCCAAAAAATTTATATGTTCATTGTTTTAATACGAAGAACCTAAATATTAAATTTCAATGAAATCGGTCGATTATTTCTCTTTATATACGCAAAAATGTATATTTGGCCAAAAATGTAAAACAGGCCCTCTAAAAAGTGCAGTTCCCGAGGCCTGATATATCTTAAAAGTTGATCAATCCGTGCCATGGTGGAAATAAACTTACATATAAAATTTCATAAAAATCGGTTCAGTAGAACTTGAGATACACGCGTGCACACACAGGCCGACAGACGGACAGACCGACAGACCGACAGACCGACAGGTTGCTAAAAATAGTTTATTTACACTTCCCTACTATGGAGAAGTGCATTCCCACCGAAAACTCGATATGCAAAATTTGTTGCCATCACATAACCTACCTATTGTATACACAATACGGTCGGTAAAAATTAAAGTCGTTCAAATAATTTTACCATAATTTTAGGAATGTTGTATTAGTTAAAATTCATCAGATTTTTTTCCAACGATGACTTGAAATCTCAAAACATTAAAGCAATTTTACATGATTTCCACAGCCACATTGAAATTTAAGCAATTTTTAATTTATTATTTTACATTTTCATATCCAAGAGTATAAAGATTTCCTTCAATATCTAAAATTTATTTAAACTATTTCTTTTAAGAATTTTAATAAACCGCAAGACAACTCGCGAAATCAATAATATAAATTTTATTCTTTAATTATTCAACTAAATCTGAACAAATTGGAAAATTAGTTTTTTCGTGATATCATAACACATCGACACATAAAAATGTTCATTTATCATTTTTAATTTACTAAAATTTGAATAGAAATGTTATTAAATATGTTCATATGAGATTTAATTTAGATATCAAAGAATATAATAAAATAAACTTATCTTTAAAATCAAATTTTATGTAACTTTATCTAGAAATATACTAAAATTTTAAATCTAATGAAAATATTCTATTTTTTTTCGAATAAAATTCTTTATGTGACACAAACTCATAATTTATTATGTCTGTTTTTTCTCTTTTTGCTAAGGTAAATTAATAAAATCACGACAATTGCACAAAAAATAACTAAATAGCCATAGCGAAATCTTTGTATGTTTTATGTATAGGTATATAGAAACGATGTATTGATATATCCATTGCGTTATTATAATCTTTAATATTGTAAAAACATTCCTATAATCGCACTGCATTTTCTTCTACTTCTACTTCTTTGAAACGGATCTATAGCTCAATATTAGTTTCTTTACTTAATTGCGTTAGAATTCAGATATAATAGAATTTTAAGTACTATGTTACAGTGTGTAGAACAAATTCTCAAAATAATAAAAAGCCTATTATCATACTTTCAATATATTTATGTACATGTGCATAAAAGTACTAGATTGTGAACACATAAATATTAATTGAATATAACCATTTTTTGTCCTTCAAAATGAAAAAACAAAATTTTTTTTTCTTATTAATATGAACTCGCCAATAAACGCTTTAAATATTAATAGCATATTTATTAAATTATTTTAAAACCATAAATTATCGGACTATAAAAAATTTGATTAAAACGGTTTTGATCGTTCGTTTGGCAAATAATTGCAAATTAAAAATCCTACGCTCTTTTTTCATTCTTAAATTTTATTTTAGTGAAAACAAGAACAAATGAAATTGCAATATATTCGTATATTCATAAAGTGCGTGTAGCTATATAATATACATACATATAATTTACACACATTATACATACTATATATATACATACATATATGTATATAAGACGGTATTACTGAAAATCTTCAGGTATGTACATATTATGTACTCCCGAAAACTGCCTAAATTTGAACTCTTTGCTATTAATCAATAAAATCTAGAACCGGCGCGTGTAATTTGTGTTTTTTTTTTTCCAGTTTCTGACTATTCTCAATCGTCAAGATATATTAGTCTCTTCTTTCTTCTTTTTCTCCTTTGTAACGCCAAAAAGCCTTCATTTTTTTCATACTGTTAGATAGGTGCAAAAATATACTTAACCCGATATAACTTTATGTACATATTTTGATTTTATGTTAAACGAGATTTCCTTTTAAAACCGCTCCATAGTTACAAGTGAATGGAAATGCTGCTTCGTTTTGTATCGCAACTAAACGTTAACAATTTCTGCGATATTATCTGTATATATTCATCAGCAATCAGTGGTCACTCTTGCAAATATTTACTCCCCAACTGTTTCCTGCACCTTACCAATTGTTACGATATTATCAGCATATTTTTTAAGTTGAGTATTCCGAACCATTTCTATTTTAACCAAATGTCATAGATCATCCTCCCAAAATCTAAATCCGATAATATAGATATTATTCAAGTTCTCCCGTATCTTATTTCTTTCTTGCTGTAATTTCTGCTTCGTATGTAATGTAATATAAAATCTACTAAACTAGAAAATCTGCTAGTGATCCGATCTTATGAAAAAAAATTTAGACATAAATTTGTTTTCTAAATAGATCTATGAAAAAAACAACATTATTCACTTTTTTACATAATTCGTTTGTACATAAGTGTCTTATAAACGTTAAACCTAAAATCGTATGACAAAATAAAAAACAAAATTTAAGTAGTCTTTCATTTATAATCATTTAGTGTACATTTGTCTTATTTGCATTGAAATTAAAAGTGTCCCACTAATTTTTATCACCATAGGCATTTTTTATATTATTAATATACAATAACCTTTAAATGAACCAATACAATCTACAAAATTTACAATATGCATATAGCTTACAACGGAAATTAGATCAAAAGAAACGACAAGAGAGTAGACAATTAATCCAAAATAATTAAAAAACTTGTTAAAAAGCCTAATACAAAAAAAAAACTAAAATTAACAACCTCTTTTCACAAAAAACTTAAATAAATAAATAATTTTCATTTTTAGTTTTGTTAACATTGCTATAAGTTGATACACTCATAGAATTTTAAAAAGGCAACTTGCAATAAAATGCGCCATATGCGTGACCAACGTTTTATTTAAAAAAAAAACTAGAAAACCGCATAAATACTCGTACAAGCAAAATTTTTAAGTTTTTTCTTCATTAATTTTAAAATTTTTTTTTCTTCATGTTTGACTTTTTTGCGAATCAAAGTAATATGGTACGGAAGTTACGGAAGTTTCTTAATTTTTTTTTTGGAAAATTAAATAAATAAATATTTTATAAAATGTGGTCTAGTTTAACCAATTTTTTTTTTACATCAGCAATTTTAAGAATTTATTACATTCCAAGGTTATTTCAATTGAGAAGGAATGAAGGGTTGCAATAAGAAATTTGTAATGCAACCAATTTTGAATGCACATAGCTATACTTAATTTGCAATTGGCACAAATTAAAAATTTTTTATAAAAAAATTTTACAGTACATATTTTTATTTATAACAATTGTTTTAGTTTAGCAACACGTTCAAAATAAGTAAAGAATGGTGTAAGTTACAATTATTATTATGCTAAATATGTGATAATCGAAAATTAATTGATTATATTCTAGCTAAATTTTCTGCCATTATTTTCGATTGGGTATAATGTGTGTTGCTCCATACATTTAAAAGGCCTCCAAGATCTTTAAAACATAATAAACAAAATGAGAATACACAATAATAAAAGAAAAATTTTTCAATCGCAGCAAACAAAAAAGCAAATTGTTGTTTGTAAATTTTGTTACTTCGGAATATTTCGGAAAATAATTTCATCTTAGTGATCTGACAGATATGTATGTATGGTATTATTATGTATAATTTCAAATGAAGAAGGCTTGAAGTGTTTGGAACAAAATAAAAGAAAGTTCATCGAAAACTTTTGGTAAAAATCATTTAAAGTTAAATGATTATAAGAATAATCATTAATAAAATCGTTAATAAAAAATTATTGAGTGTGCCTTCGATTGGCACCACTAATTCTGAATTTTCGGAAAATTATGTTAAATGAGATGGAATATCATTGTAAAAATTTTAAAACTACAAAACGTTTCTTATATAAGAGTATTTTTTTTAATCAAATAAATGCGTTTTCCACTTTAAAAGATTAAAGTTAAACTAGCATTAAGAATATTTATTTATCTAATTTCTAAAATTGTCATGAAAAAATTTATCGATTGATTATTAGTATAAAAATCTAAATGATAATTTTTTTAGCAAGTCCAATTTCGTTCAACGATAACTTAGGGCCGGAGAAAGATATAGCAAATTTAAACTACGTCAGGAAGTGGACAGTGAACTATTTGGAAATTTTTACACATAACAAAGAAACAATTTCTGAGCTAGCATTTAAATGGATTTCTCAAGCTAGGAGAAATTTTGAGGGTTCAAGAAACACATAGCGCTAGATAACTAACAATAAAATACCTGTCACACCTTCTACATGCGTTTTAATCAAAAGAATGGACGACAACAGTAAACTATAAACCGACCTCATGTTCCCATTCCCTCATGACCCTATTCAGAGGAAGAAAAAACTTATGATAAATATGCTTGCATCTTTAATTAATATTTATTAAACAAAATTGCATAATGATCTTGAAAAATTAAAAGTATTTGCCCCAATTATGCCAAGATATTGCATTTTTCTCTCGATTTTTTTAATCAACAAAATATGTGTAAATATTTGTATTAAATTTTATTATTATTAAAATATTTGTGTAAAATTTGTTTTTATTCATCACAAAACTTGCTTAAATATAAATGTTATAATGTCTACATATTGCTACATAAATATTCATTTTGTAAAAAGGTGTTAAACGAGAAATTTTGTAATGAATAAATTCAAATTTTTGAAACAAAACATGTACATATGGTATAATTTCAAATTTAATATTACACAATAAATATTTTAAAATTCAAAAAATCCAATTTAAATTTTTAAACAGAAGAAAAAGAAATTGCTGTATAACTTGATTATAAAGTGAATATAATTACCCATTTTAATGAAAACGAATTCAAATCTATTTGAAATGAATTAATGATTTAAACATGCATATAAAAAGGCTATTAAATTTAATTTAAATTTATTAATTTCATGGGGCGATCCTATACATGTGAATTTACATTTACGCACATATAATTTATTTTGAAATTGTGGTCAAACCTCCTCATTTGAAAACTGTTATATTATTTGTAAATTCATTATTAGGGTGTTCATTATGTCCAATTGGTATTGATTGAATACAAAATATTGACAATTAATGAAAATTATATTGAAAGAATCGTTTTTCAATAAATAAAATGTGGACATTTTCTATAACAAATCTTATCTTAAATCACTATAACTCGATTTTCTAAAATATTATTGAGTTAAATCAATGCTCTCAAAATATAAAATTTGATGATTGTAGGGCTCACGATACTTTATTATTGCATTACTATTTGATTAAATTCGAGCTCAAAACACTTTATTATTTGGTTAAATAAACTTTTAAATTTATATTACATTAAACCCGTAAACTCTTTACCTATTGAACAATTTACATTATTACGGCAAAATATTAATATGGTATACCATATAGCATTAGATTCAACAATTCCGTTTGAGTTTTAAAAAATTTATACTCTAATAAATTCAAGAATTCATCAGACAGGGAATTCCTTATTGCCAATTAAAGCTTTATGCGCCATAACACTATATTCGTACACAATATACCATTCAATTTAAATATTTTTATTAAACTTTAGTCTAATGATTTTATTTTTTATTTTTTGTTTTACATAATACAAGCTATGCATATTTGAAACAAATAATTTAAAAATTAAACTTAAAATATGCACATATACGTTTATATCTAAATTGTGTTTTTAAATTATAAATAATTATATAATACCATAATCAGAATTTTTATATTTAAAAATATTTAAATAATTTGTGATTTAAAAAAGTTGCGTTAATTTTCTTATTTATAGGCAAATAAATCTTATATAGAAATAAAACTATGTTAAAATTTAACAAAGCTATTGAGCCTACCCAAAAATTTATTGAAAATTTTATTACTCAAAGGTATATACCTACAGACTGGCCAATAAACAGATAACAAAATAAACAGATACAGGATAAACAGATGCAATGCAAAAAGTAAAAACTATATTTTTTAGAAAATTTTTTTACGAAAATGCCCGAACACTTTTTGAATCTTCTTTTTCACATTATGCCATATAATTGGTTATCAGATTCCCATATAGTTTTATTATTTAAGTAAGAGTCATTATAATTCGATTAAATCGTGTATATGCAAAACGTATGTATTAAATCTCCATCTTATAAAATTATAATCAAATTTATATAAATATCATAATTAAATTACTTGATACTCGTATGTCGCACCTGAAGTAAAAGAAAACGCAAAATAAACTCCAAAAAATTTATGAATTTAATTTTATGATTCAAAAAATAAATAATCCTTTATCAAATTAGGTTAATTGATTTTAATTTAATTTATATATGTATATGTATGAACTAAATTCTCTTATAATAAACTGCAGTGTACTTTTATTGCAACAAAAAAAAATCAAAATATAATTTATTCAATTAAGTAGTAAGAAATTTTATTAAATATTTTGTAACCAGTTTAACAAGAAGACAACATTTTTGAAATACCTATATTGCAAAAATACATACAAAATAAGTTTAAATAATATTTACAAATTTCAGGATATTATACGCCGCATAAATACCTACACATATATATATTGAAAATTTACTTAATTGAATTAAAATTTTTAATATGAACATATTATCGAATTTTTGATCATATCAAAATCATTTATTTCAATTTTATGAAGTTGTTTGTTATGTCTACTTTACAGTTATCTGTTAATATGTGTACATATATTAAAGTTTCATCTAATAAATATAATTATTCAGGTAAAAATTCCAAAATAGGTGACCATTATGAAAATAAATTCTATGATTGATATCTTTCTCAACTGCATATACAGGGTTATTCAATTATCATGGTTATGCAATATTTCATACAATATATCAATCATACAATATGTCAAAATTGCCTCATATTTGTATTTGTGTCAATTCTTGATGGATTCCGGGACATATTTTATGAATTTTCACAAAATTTCTACTATCACAAGTGTTTTTACTTATATACATCCATTTCGAAAAAGATAGAAGTTTCAAAAAGTTTTTGAGAGGTCTAATTAAATGCTTGAAATAAATATAACTTTATTTTTTAACTCATGTATTTTAGAAAGACCTTTACCTCGACGTTATCGCATGAAATTTTTCAAAACTTACAATTTTTTTTTGTCAGAATTTCTCTTTGTTTAAGCCCACCCTATAAATATATTAAGATATATTTAAAGGGTTTATTAAAAAATGTAAATATAGGTAAATATCGCAATTTTACTTTTTTATTGATGCCATAACAAAATTATTTTTAAATTGTGAACAAAAAGTCATTCAAAAAAATTATTAATATTTATACTCGTAAGAACCATTTTTTTGATAGAGCCGAAATTTTTGCTTCAAATAAAGCAGTTAAACAGTGCTGCTTGCAACGTAACACAATTTGTAATAAATAAATTTAAAATTTCAAATAATATGGTACAGGAAATATTATTAAGCTGATATGAATGTGAGTTATGTCTTGCTGTTAAGCATTACAAAAAGACTCAAATCTATTAGCCTAATAGGACGCACAAACGAAATCAATTCATTTAACTTATATTTCGAAATTTTATAAAAATTTTAAATTGAAACAACTTTAATAAACATTTTTTTGTTGACTAATCCTAACGTAAACTCGTCACCTAACTAGTCACCTAACTCAATAACGCTAGAGACTGGTTCATGGTAATCTACTATATCATGCAGCAGCCCTATGCTTCTCCCAGGGACGAAGTAGTATAAAAAAAAATAACGCAATCCAGTTCTTCTGACTACTCCAAATGAATGATTACTCCAAATTTAACTGTTTCTTAAAAACTAAATCTAAAATATTCAAAATTTCTTTGTATATTCCAAATTGACAAATATAAATAACAATTAATTATCGTTATTAAGAAATATTTAAAATAAAAAATTTTTATAATATCATCAAACAATGATGTACTAGATATTTTTTAACACTAAATGATATTTAGCCATATCATTTACATGTTTTTTATTTAAAAATAAAAATAATTACAATATTTTAGGTAAAATTCTTATATCAGTATAACAGTAAATATTAACCTGTACTAAGATTTTCAATCACTTTTTCTAATTTTAAAAATTTATTCAATCAAAGTCTGAAATTTATGGATTAATTTTTTAAAATTATTAACAAATTCAATTTTAGATCTAAGTTTATTATTATTATTTAGATCTTAATTTATTCAATTTAAGATTTATGTTAAAAAACAAAAATAATGTATTAAAATATGTATGTATTTATTAATTCTGACTAAAATAAATGGACTCAACCATATGTACTAAAATAAATTACACAATAATTCGAAATATTCATTCCAAAAAGCAAGTATGTACTCGTATGTGACGTACGAATTTCAAAAAAAAATATTAAAATTTTTCCGTATTTACGATAACTTGTCAATAATATCGTTGGACAGAAAATCTATTATGTCGTAATTTAAAAGTTAATTTATTTCATTCATAATTCATAAAATGAACTTAGAAAAAAATCTAAATATCCGATAAAATCACTTTAATAGAATTATTATGGACTTTATTCACACTGGGAATAATATGAAAATTTAAATATGCAACAAATATTCAGAGAGGCACTGGTGAAGAACAATTTTTTTTATAATTAATTTGGTTAAAACTATTCTAAAATATTAGTTTTGTATTTTACTATTTTACATCTCCATAATTGACAATTATAACTCTAATGCTAATTGACAGTAACTATATTTTTTTTTGTTAAATAAAATCATTTACGAAAATCTTTGTCAAAATTTTTGTAATTTAATTGAAATTTGATGAAATAAACATAAACTTAACTAATGTGAATTTTTTATTTAACAGACAAAATCTATAATCACAAAATATTTTAAAGAAATTTTTTTATGAATGAAGATGATAACGAAATCAATTTCCAGTATAACAATATTATAAGTTCGATTTTATATATATAAATTTGATTGCATTGTAATCGTCACTAAATATGTATGAAATTTCAATAAAAAAAAAATTTTAATAAAAAAATTCATTTCATCTTATCGCCTAATAAAAATGTATTAACTCACAACATAATCAACAAATCTTCTTCATTTTTATTATATGATGAAAGTTGAAGCTTCTTTCATTTTTGTTTTTTATCAAATAAACACTCCCAATTTTTGTTTTCCTATTCACTGTTTTACTCTTATTTTCCATATTATCAAGTTTAATTTTATACAATTTTTTTTTATTTTTGTACTATACATAATATATAGGTCATGTTTTATGTAACAAACATGTTTAAAATTATTGTATAAGTATAAATTTATGAATTTAATTTTAAATATCACATATCATAATTATTATGTCAAAAAACAAAGAAATTTTAATTATTGATTGAGTTACACTTGTGTATAACAATTAGAACCAAATGGTTTAAAATTATGCAATAACAGCTTTCAATTTTGTTATTACGAAAATATTTAAATGTATGAATCGAAATTTGTATACATACATTAAATACATCAAATTATGTATGTATGTACGAAATTGATTACCAATTTGATTATTATATTGCAATCAAAGCCCAACCTTTAAGACAAATAAAGAAAACTCTATTTAGATACGCATAGTAATAATATTATAATTAATTTCTATACAAATAATTGACAATATTAAGTAAACTATTAATTTAAGCTCAGATATAATAAATTTATACTCAAATTCGAAATTCAAAAATAAAATTTCAATATTTATGCTTCATAAATAAATTACATAGTACACATACATACGTACAACGAACTTGCACAAGAATCAAATTTTTCAATTAATGATAACAATTTCGAGTGTTAAGTACGAGGATAAGTTGTCATTCTTGACAACAATTCTTTTTGCTACAAACCAAATATTTTTTATACTTAATTTATATGAACATTATACACAAGTAAATAAATTTATTATAAACAGTTGTTTTAACTAAATCTAGAATAAATTAACTATCAATATTTCTAAATTTAGCTTTTTAAGTCAAGAGCAAAACAGAAAAGTATAATTATTTAAAATAAAATTCGAAAAGAGTCAATTAAATTTTTTGACTTAACAATTAAAACAGTAGTAAATTTTTTGTATGTACAAGACAGTATATTATTAGTTTACCAGTAAAAAAATACCAAAACACAAATTTACTATTATGTCTATAAAAAAAAATTTAAAAAAATAAATTAAGTGTAAAATTTTTTGGCTAAATCTGCAAAAACAATTTCTTTACTCACAAAAATATCTTATATAAGCATATTTCAAATAAAATTTATGTTTTTTTCAATGTCCACATTTATTAATTAAAAGTATTTATGTATTTAATTAAATGATATTTATGTACATGTGTAACAATAACTATTATTACTAGCATGACACTAGTTTAATTGAAAATAAATGTGTGCCAATGTGATGCATTACAAATGTTTAAAATTATTTTGTCAAAATAATGAAATTTATTTCCTATAGGTATACTATATTAATTAATAAAATTATCAATTAATACAATTTTTGCAAAGAATTATTAAGATAAATTGTGGAATTATGCCACAAATGTACGAATTTTAATTATAACATACCGTTCATATATTGATACCCGTATATTTATTAAGCATTATTATACTCGTACGAACTCGTACGGGCCAATATGTTTGATAAAACTTGTTGAAATTGCTTGGCTCTTTCTGGTAGCTCCCATACAACCACACTATTAGTTTAACCATATCTTAAAAAATATTGAAAACACAGTACTAAAAATTTTGTGTAAATTAATATGATAATATGGCAACTTAAAGCCATAGTCTGTTCCATAATCAGATATGACATATTTATTCGCACATTGAATAACCAATTCGTACGGGTATCATAGAGTTTACATGGTCAACACTATTTTTTCTTGCACAAAAATAAATTTAATTTCAATTCGAAATTATGTAAGTATTCTTAAAATTAATTTTTCATTTTCATAAATAATTTTATTATGCTTTAAAATAAAAAGTAAAATTAAAAAACTGAAGAACAGTAACATTATTTTCAAAAAATTACAGGTAAAACAAGTGAATTTTAATATTGAATTTATAAGAAATGTATACTTTTAACTTGTTCTGTTTATACATATTGCCTGACTATAATGTACTGCTTTAGATTCCGATGATCTTCTTTAATGAAGATACATGCAACATATTCGCCTAAAAGTATACTTTTTTATTAATAGCGAATATTTTGTATAAATCCAATTACATTATTTCAGATAAGAAAAACATTCCAAATTATCTCTCTACACTCACTGAGAATGGAAAATTCTACTTGTCCTATACTTATGAGTGGAAAATTTATTCTAAAATAGTTCTTTAACGATAATAAAATACAAATTTATTTACAAATTGAATTAATGAAGTATATTAAGTGCATATGCACATTTTCACAAACATGTGATTGATAAAATTAACCAAAATTATTGATTAAAACTCATTAAACGCTTAAACAAAATGTGAACTTGATTGAATTTTAACTCGTACTATTTTAACAAAACTTCTAATGTAAATAATGTATTCAATAAACCTTCTAAACTCATTTTTTCGTAATATTTTGAAAAATACGCCTTAATTTTTAAAATTTAAACATAGAAAAATAAATATTAATTAACCGATTATTTAAAAAAAAAATAAACCCTTTTCAAAAATGTACTTAATGTATAAAATACAAAGTGTCACATTTTAGTTTCAACACAATCAATCATTTTAAATAAGTATAAAAGAAAAACGGTTAACTGATTGAGAAAACAAAACTCAAAAATTCAACAATGGAATTGTTTTAAGCTGAACTAGATTCAAAATAAAAACAATTTTTTAAATGAATTTTTATTTTTTATAATGGTAAAAAAGCAGCAAATTAGAAATAACTTCAAAAGTTCGGCTAAACCGATTTTGTTGAAATTTTATATGTGAATTAATTTTGGCTTTGTCACGGAATGATCTTCTTTTGGGATATGTCTAGTCTGGAGAACTAAATTCTTTTACATTCCGATTTGAAATTTTATCTATCAGCTTCCTATGACAAAACGAAAATCCACCTAGGTGAAGACTTTTGGAACAAATCAGGTGTTAGCAACTCGATTTTTATTATGAGTCAAATTGACATTTTTATGCAAAAAAAATGAAATAATCGGCCGATTTCCCTGAAATTTAATATTGAAATTAAAGATTTAAAAAAATGAATTTCGGGAACATTGCAGCTCGGAAACCAAGATGGGTACCAATTCTGCATTTTTTCCCATATCTAAGGAACCAACTGACGGAATTTGTTGAAATTTAATATTTGAGTTATGTCTACTACCGGGTATATCTAGTGAACTTTTCAAAAAATTTAGATGACACCAACCGACTGCACTAAGAGTCAAATTTGCATTTTTCTAAATATGTTAACTAAAAGCTTACTAGCGTACATAAATTTTGGAAAGAAGTATTTAAAATCCATTTTTATATTTTCTTCATCACTTTTGTTGAACTTTATTACACATTGCGGCCGGTTATTTACTGATCACATCCGATTTTTTTCCATATTTTTTAATATAATTAAACATTTTTTTTGAAATTAATATAAAAATTTTATTATTTTTCCAGACCCGCAGAAACCGAATGTGATAAGCCAACTTTTTAGAACCGGTGTATATAAGCAACAATATACAAATAAATATTTATAAAATGGCATATTGGAACAAAAGAATATAGTTCTAAAATTAGTGAAACAAAACTTTCTGAAAGGATAATTATTTAAGTTTTTCTCCCTTATTGAAATCGGGACTCTTCAACCCTCCTCTGTATTTCCCTATCACACAAATGCTATCATTGTATTTACTATCACAATCTAGAAGAGCGCTATTTTCATATAAATTATGATTTCAATAAATGTTTTGAAATAAAAATTTGAAAATTAGAATTTAGTAAAATTTTCCAAAATTTATATTAGTGGACATGCAATGTTGTACAAAAAGAGTTTTACTGTAAACTTTTTATAAAATGAAAAAAAAAACATTCTAAAATAAATTCAATGTAAACAAAAAATTTTTTTGGATTCAATTGTCATTTAATCATAATGTATGTATTATACATACACATACATAAATATCGAATCATTACAAACATTAATGGGGCGTATTATTTCTTAATTAATCGAAAATATAATAAAGATAAGTGAGGTGTGTTAAATGTTTACATTTGTGACATATTAATTTTTCTATCAGAATAAGTATCTCAAAACGACTACAAGAAATGTGACCCGTACAAAAAAATATTCAATTACTTCTTAAATTTATGTAGTGTGAAATTTTTTATTTATACAATTTTAATATTATTGTTCAAATATACCATACGAAAAAGGTGTTATTTTAAAAGTATTCTAAAAAGTGATTAGTTTGATAATAATCAAATTTGGTATAGATTAACTATGTATTTAGTAACTCTGAAATAACATAAATGTTAAGTTAGTAAATTAGAAATGGAAAACAGATTTTTGTATAAATACTTTAGTACATTCTTCGAATGTCAACTTTCAGATTGAAATTTTTAAATATAACAAAATAATTATTAAGAATAAAAATATGGTAGGGAAAAATTCATTTACATTCAAATATTGTCATCATTTTCAATATAAAACTTATCAATTACTAAGAAATGTAAAACTAATATTATTAATTGTAAAAAGATGATTTTGTTTTTAATTTAAAATTAATACTGTCCAAGAAATCATATTATTTCACAGAACCTATATAAAACTCATTACTTATTAATTAAAAAGCACCAATTTATTGGAAGTTTCTTATCAAAAGCTTTGAAAGAAGCGAATTTTGATAAAGTTTCGAGTGTTAATTTAGTATATTATTGTTGATTAAACACTTCCTTTTCCAAATTTAATTTAATATACAGTACATTTAAGTATGCTTAATGTGTAAGTTGAATATTAATATACTGTAGAATAAAATTGCTTCCATTTTATATTCAATTACGTTTCATAAGAAATTGCAATAATATATAATAACTTATAATGAATTATCTCGCTGCGTATATCACATACTGCCCATCTTAAGTTCTCTTTTCTTTATAATATTTTAATAAAATTTAGTACGAACTTGATAAACACAACTACTTTTTTAATTTTATATTATACTTTTATTGATTACAATAAAGTATAACTTTATTTATAGAAACTGAAACTAAAAATAATCGCAGAACCAGTAAATTATCAGCAATTTTAAATTAATTAATTGAATTCAGCATTTTAGATAGAGTTATTAAAAATTAAAATGATCCAAAAAGTTGCATTTTTGAATGAAAAGAAATTATTTATATAGTTATGGTTGCAAATCAGTAATTAATTCATGTTTGACTTAATCTCATATATTATTATATTTATATTTCCAAAACGAATGTTTCATCAAACCACTAAAGCAATCTGAAACCCTTAAACAGCATGCGTTTTATGCGAGATTATTTTTTTTCGAAATATTTTTTTTTAATACAAATAAATAAATTTTAATTTAATAATGATTTATCACTTTCTATAAAATAAATATGTATACAATACCTATAAATGTATATGTATATTTTAATATAATTATGGGACAAGTTATGGGACATTTTGTATTTATTTATTCATTGATAATGATGAATATTGATCATCAAAATTTAATAACAATGAGTTTTTTTAATATAAATACAATGAAGAGTGCATATAGAAATCTTATCGTAAGTCCACTGAATTGATAAAATAAAGGTAAATGAAAAAAAAGTAAGCAAGTATATTAACAATACATAAAAGTGGTAGTGTGTTTGTATTATTGTATAAACTACAAATGGTATTGATTTGGAGCAATCTTGATTTCCAAAAGAACAAGGATGAGAGTAAATTTACTGCATATAAAATGAAAGCCGTTTACAAAGAGGCTTATTTTATACAAGAATTTGTCGTGCACAACGAAACACATGCACCATTAATGCAAAAGTATTGCAATTAAATTAATAACAATTAAACTGAAAACATTATAAATTTCAGACAAAACCTCTAAAAATTTAACTATTTGCATTATTTGATGTTCTGCTCCTCGTTTTCACAATATTGGATACTTATACTTTTCTTTTTTCCTATTAAAGTTAATAAGAATTATATCATGTGCACTGATATGAAATGAAGGTAGCAAATGGATTAAATGACACTAAATTTTTGATTAAAAATTCGACAACTTTAATGTTTTAATTGAATAAATATTTAGTCAATGGCTCAATGTCAATTAATACTGAACTAAATATTCAATAAAACAAAAATTAATCTTTAAAATACAGAAGCTCAGGAAATATTTTTTAGGATTGCCAAAACAATAATACATACAAATTTGTAAATTCTTTTTTTTGTCGTATTTTGAGAGTTTGCATCGAAAACAACCAAAAAAAAAATTTATTATCTTCCTGATAAGCCAATAATTTCATTAATAGATAAGAAAATAAGACGAAATAAATGTATTAATCATATTTAAAGCAAAAATAAAATGAGATTTTTAGAGGTCTTTCATTATTATTTGTAACTTCTAGTTAATTATATCGAAAATATTAGAATAAAATCAAAGTAAATTTTTTTAGTTGTTTCAATTTAGTATAACGAATATACAATAATGAATTTAAATAAAATAAGCTGTATATTCCTTTTAGGAATTTTAATTTGTGTTGTTTCATCATCTCATAATTCCTCAAAGCATATTAAAAGAGAACAATCATGTAGAAAACATTGTCCACTTGGACAAAAATGGATTTGTAGTACCAATGGTACACAATATCGTTTCTTTATGAATAAATGTTGGATGGATAAGTTCAATTGTGTTGAAAAAGAAGGTATATATATATATATATATATATAGATCGGTTTTTGTTGTTGGAAATATTGAAGAAATATTTATAAATTTGAAATCTTATTTATTTTATATTAATAATGAAGAATACAGTCATGTTGAAAGGAGATTATGTCAAAAAGCTCATCAAGAACATCATAAATCAGTTGTAGCCTCAAATGCTCATAAATTGGATCTACCTAATTCAGATGCTATGAATAAATGTTTAAAATGTAATGCCGGTTATAAACCAGTATGTGGATATAATGGTGAAATTAATCACATGTTTAAAAATAATTGTCACCTTAAACGTTTCAATTGTATTCATACTGAAAAAAGTGAGTAATTTATTCATACTTAATTACGATTTTAATTAATTAATAAAATAAATATTTTAAAATTTTAAAAAATACTTGCATAAGTTGACAAATTTTCCAAACAAATACAAAAATTTTGATTTGATTGAATTAAAATTAATATTGTCATATTTTCTACTTATAAAACACTTTTTTTTAAGTTTAATTTATATTTAAAATAATTTCAGAATTCCAAAAAACAGCATTAAATAATTGTCCCATACCAGTAATAAATAAAAGCCGAGGTTCAAGAAAAGGAAACGGAAAGATAGAGAAAGATTCGACAGCGGAAGATAAAAAGAACTAAAAATATCATTTAAACTTTTAGGTTTAAACTCAATTTAAGCTAATATCATTATAATTTTGAATGAAAAACTATTTGGCGCAATAAAATCACACAAATTCTGTTTTAATCGTATTTTTCAATAAAAAATAATTAATATTTCAATATCAAATCGTAATTCTAAATTAAAAAGAAAATTTTAACTTAACGTATATACATGATGGGAATAGTTTCAAAATTTTGGTTTACATGGAACGAGTAACAAAGATATTAATAATTTTTAAACCTAATATTTGAAATTTGGTTCCTTAACACTAAGTTAAGGAACCAAAAACACTGTAGAAGCAATTACGAAAACCAACAATTGGGTATTTAGCCATTTGTAATTTGTTTAATTCTTTTTATAAAAATATAATTATGTATATTATATAATATGCATAATATTTATAATAATATATATATATATATTTATATATTATGTTTAATTATTTAACAATCAATTAAATCTATCTGAAAACTGCCATCTTAGGTACAGATAATATTAAACAATTTTGATTTCAAAACCGTTTTAACAAATTATTTCTTGTTTAAATCCTGAGTAGCTACAAAAATATTTTTGAATTACTTTGCATATTCATTATTTTTACTATTATTATAAGTACAAAATGAAAATTCTTCGATTTAATACTAATTTTATCAACTTATCAATATTCTCTCAAATATTCTGTGCATTTATATAATTTTTTCATGCCGATTAGTAAATTAATTAAAAGATACCGTCATCCTGAATGTAGGCAATTATTTTGAGCTGACATTTCATATACTTTAACTGTAATTGCATATCTATTTATTTTTTTCTTTTTATTTTATTACATTTTTAATGTAATATACGTAAAACGAAGTTTTATTTAATTTTTTATTGTAAGTTATTTTTTAATGTAACAAAGTTTATATGATTCAAGTCCGCCCCAGATTGCACATTAAAATATGAAAATTTAACAATTCTATAGAAATATATAAAAATCATTAAAAAAACGATAATTTAAACACTGATTTAACAGATTATGAATTTTAAGGCGTAATTAATATTCACATTTTATGATAAAAGTCTTTGTTCTTGAGATATTTTAATATGGTCTTCAGAACAACAGGATGTTGAAGTTTGTAATGTTCCGTAGTAGAATTCATAAATAGCTATATTGCTCATCTTAATTTCATTGGAAAAGTGAAACTTAAAAATTATTCGTAACTAGTATTTTTTATGTGATTTTAGTAAATACATATTAATTTAAATTTTTGAAGCAATTCAGCAAATACGTGAGCAATAATTATTATTTTGCTATATAGCAATTTCCATTTATTCTAAAAAAAAACTTACTGTTATTTTGACAGAATTATGATACGAAATTACCCTGATTTAAAGCTATCAGATTTTTTTTTTTGTAATCCCAAATGGAAAAATAAACATTATTTATTATCGAAAGATAAGCGTTATACTGTGCGGTATTAACTATTCTACATGATAAGAAACTTTATAAAGGTGGTTAATTGTAAAACTTTTTATCAGGTTCAATTGAAATTTTTGAGTAACAAATCGACCCTTTTACTATTATAAATAATTTTTTCTTCAATACAAAAAAAAAATATAAATTTAATAAACATTATGAAATCCATAGCCGTTTTATTAGTTTTTTCACTTTTTATTGCATTATCAAAATCTATTCACTTAAAAAATAATTGTTTAAGACCTTGTCCAAAAATTTATGATCCAGTTTGCGCATATGATGGCGAAAATTTTAAAACATTTTCCAGTTCATGTTCAATGGATCTTCTAAATTGCGAAAAAGAAACACGTAAGTCAAAAGATAATTTAATATTTAATGGTGATAATATTTTAATACCACATTATTAAATAATTTATTTAGTTATAAATTTGTTATTAATAAATTGTAATTGTGGTATAATTAAAATTAAAATTTAGGTGAGTGACAAAAAATATATGTGAAAATACTTCAATTGAAATACGCACAAAGTGCAATTCTAAAGCAAAATAGCAAATTTATTCGAAATGTGACGGATTAAAATATTTTTAAGTTTAATTTTTAATTTAATACTTAAATTAAATAATATACACAAATAACATTTATTTTTAGATTTTACTGTTGCTCAACAAGGTGAATGCAAAGAAGATGAATCTGTCGCAGAAAACTTGGACGTATCTAGCGAATGTAATAAAATTTGCCCATTAATTTATGCTCCAGTATGTGGTTCTGATGGTTTAACCTATGGTAATATGTGTGACTTTGAAATTCGTAATTGCCAATCAAATTTCAGTAAGTTTTACATATTATGTGTTGTAATAACCAATTTTAATTTACATTTAATTGTTATTTTATACATATTAAATTTTTTTCAGATTTATCAGTTCTTAAAGAAGGTGAATGTTAAAAGTTTCTACAAAAAATACTGTGATAGAAATATATATAATAAACAAAAGATTAATGAAATTTAATTAATAAAATTAAGTTGCATTTTTTTAAAACGTTTTTTTTTTTTTTAATTAAAAACAATAAATCTGTCGCCATTTATAAATTAAATATTATAATTTAACACGATCCCCAATGACGATTATTCTTTTCATAAAAAAAAAGTAAATATCAGAAATCATTTGACTCGCACATAAGAGCAGATTTGTAATAAACTATTTACAATACAAAAAAAATCTGTTTAAAAGTGATGTTTCAATTCATAAAGCAAAAATAACATGTTTTTTTGTGTTATCCGACTCTTCCAATAATAATCTGTTCTGCGTTTGCATCTCTTCATGTTATATACGAGTTTAAAAACGAGTTTTATTTTAGAGCGAACCTCTTAGTTTTATACCACTTAAACATTTTTATCAATATGTAACACTTACATGAGAAATTTTATTTAGGAAACGTGGCCGATAACAAAATAACTAAATTTAAGTTGATCTTAACTTACTAACTTTTATTTTAAAACTATACTAAACTCTTAAATGATGAGCGTCCCTTCTTTAACGCACACTAAATTAGCAAAAATTATTTTTTCAAAACAAAAAAAAAAAAACAAAAATTTTTTTGAGCGTATCTATCAAATATTTAAGAATAAGACGCATAAAATGGAAAATATTTTTATACTAAACAATTAGTTAATTAATATTTGAATTTTGGAAAAAAATTCTTGATATTGTATAATTGATTATCATATATAGATTTTATCTAACATTGTAAAATAGCAAATTGTTATTCCAAAAGAAAAGGGTATAAATAAAGCAATTATCAACCTTATTAATATCAGTAATTTACCAACGGGGCTTTAATAAAATTACATATATATATTAAAAAAATGTTTTTTGCAAAAATTTTATCATTAATATTTTTAGCATATAACGGTTGTACTGCTTTTAAGCTATTAGCAGATGAAGATGATTTAGCAGCCAAATTTTGTATGAGACCATGTCCAGCAATATATTCTCCAACTTGTGGTTTTGATGGCACTACATATCATGTATTTTCATCACCGTGTAGTATGGCAGTTGAGAATTGTTTTCGTCAAACAAAACATAAATATTGTAATTTATAATATCTTACACTTACATGTTCCAAAAATTTATTTAATTTATAGTTAAATTTTATACAAAAAAAAATTGTTTTTTTAGTATTTTCATTGGCATCATTCGAAAAATGCAATAATGAAAAGAGTAAAGAAAAATGTCAAAAAGGTTGTCCAGACATTTATGATCCTGTATGTGGTTTTAATGGAACTGTTTTTCAGGATTTCGCAAATAAATGTGAATTTGAAATAGAAAGTTGTTTATCAAATTACAGTAAGTGTCGATTAAGATCTTAATTATGAAAATATCCTTTTAATTACTTTCATAAAATTTGATAAAATTAATTTATTTTTCGTTTAAGATTGGGCCCTTGTAAGACAGCATGGAAAATGTCATGAATACTAAAATTTGATTGAACATAAAAAAACATTATGTTCTATAAACTAAAATACAAAATTATAAATAAATCATATTACCTTTGTAATTTGAAATAAAAACAAAGAAATGTTTTTTTTTTAATTTTATTGTGTTATAGCATATTAGGAGATTATCAAAGAACGCCAATTAACAAAAAACCGGAGAGATTTTTATTACAATTTAATCACTATAAAATTGAATTCTTAATCAATATGTTTTCCTCTATTCTTTAAGGATCTGTACTGATCTGTGATTTACATACCAGTTATATTGATATATAAATTTATCGAAACCGACTTTACCGGAGATTATTCATTAAATGGTAATATGAAAAAGTCTTCTACATATGTATATAAGAACTTAACTACATACAACAACAATACTACAGTATACGTACAGAATTGATATTCATTTGCAAAAACCATATTCTTGATTTTCTAGCATGTTCAACTAGCAAAACGCTTTTTATTTCATTTTTCAAATTTTATTTGATTTTCACAGTTAATTAAGTTACATGAAGACCCATTCAACATGTTATCTTCAATATAATTAAATTAGAAGTTTCCCATGAAAAGAAGTAATTTTAAGATAAAAATCTTTATATCTGCTTGTAATTTTTTATCGTAAAAAACAATTTTTATGTTCTTTTTATATAGGCAACTTGAAATTTAACAATTTGCACAAAATCAAATATTAAAAATATTTGCATATATATAGTTATAAAATAAACTAGAAATTTCAAAATATTTACTTATACACATATATACATATATATAAAAACATTCTAAAAATAAGTAAAATAAATACTCGGAAACTGGAAGTTTCACATCATGTTCCATTACTGAAGTTGTAGTAGTTTTTTTCATGTCATTTGATAACGAATTGAAAATATAAGTGGAAAATCGTGATAATTAATTTAACTTTTTTATATTTAATTAGCTAATTAGAAAAATTCGGACTTCTGAATACTTAGACCTGAAAGCATTCTGAAACTACCTGCACATATAGACATAATTGCATAGATTAAAGAGATCTAACAAAAAAAAAAGTGATTTATTTGAACCTGGGAATACTCTAAAGTATTTTATTCAACGTGATATATTTTATTAAATTAACTCCAGACCCTGCTTTTATGAAATAATAACAGTTTTTGACATGAGATTCTTTAACTCCCAAAAAAAATTAAAAGTTTACATTTTAAAACAAAATAATTCAAACTAACAATTTCGAAAACAAACAAACATTGGGGCTAAGAACCAAATTTTCAAAAATGTCCCTTTTAAAAAAGTTCTAGTGGTCTTCAATACCTTTACGATGGTATTCTGCATAGTTATTCTTTTGTTTACTCTTCTCTTGAAAAATTTTTAGAAAAGTTCACAAAACCTTAGTTGATTTTCTCTTTGGCATCCCATTCCACATATTAAAATATTTGGCAAATTTAAACCATGGTCAAAAAGGGTTTAGGGTGATTACTTCAGACCTTAAAAGGTCGAATGCTAAAACTCTGCAATTTTCCTCGCTAAATCCTATCGAATATCCTTTGATCCAAATCTTTATAGCTCTTCTAAAGCTACCTTAATTCTTTAAATTTGGAAAAAAATAAGAAAACTGAAAACAATACAGTCGTATTTCATCAAAAATGTTAGATATTCTCAAATTCAATTAGATTCATAGAATTACATAAAACTATTTTAATATTTAAACCGCTCTATCGTAGAGATTCTACTTTTTTAATTGTTTTCCTAGAAAAAGTATTGCACCGTTATTCCAAGAAACTGAAATACGAAATTTTAAAAAAATACATAAACTAGAGATGATCAATAATTTAAAAAGGCCACCAACATAGGCTAAGTTGTTGTGTCTCAATGCCAAAAAATTAAATAACTCATGACGAATTTATGTAATATTCATGCAATAATTTATTAGGTAAAAAGAATGAATATATTCTTGATTATCGTTCTCATTGCATACGGTTATTTTCAAGCCGTAAACTGCAATCGATTTAATACCTGCAAAATTTTTGAACAATAACCAGAGTGAAACAGTATGCAACAGCACTTGCAAAATTGAAAGTTTAAAAATTTTTTACACCGAAACAAAAAGAACAACTTAAATCCTCTATCACATCCCATAGGTTTTGGACATGGAGCAAATGCAAAATTAGAAAATAAAACAATTTTTAAGTGCATCATTGCATCCTGATCACGTTTTAATAACATAAAAAGCAGCATTTGAATTGAAATTTTAGATCACAAGTTAGTCACAATATTATTCATAATAGTAAATAATGATATTGTTAATTTACTAAGAATTTTAAGCTGAATTGTTAACAGCCTCTTACCACATTAAATAATACTCACAAGAAATTAATTTTAAAAATTTTTATTTTCCGTATAATTCATGACATATACATCATAATATATACAATTCTTCTATACATCACAGTTATTATAAGGTAAAAATATTATAAATAAAACTAATATAGTAAATTTGTATGAGATATAGATAAATACATGATTCTAGATCCGGGGAAAATCTTCAATTATTCAACATTTTTCAGATTTCAATAAACGTAAATCTGCAGAAATATAAAAAGAAAATAAATCATCTTAATAATAAGCTAATCCTAATATGTAACTAAATTAATAAGTTAAAATAAAAAAAAATTGAACTTACGGAAATCTGCATTACAATTTGCCACTTCAAATGTACACAAATTTCCATATGTTATAATATTGACACCATCTGTTCCACATACAGGATTGTAATCAAAAGTGCAAGCTTTGTTACAATTTTTCGTTGGAATTGGGATTGGAAGTTTATTCTCATCAATATCTTCACATCTTCCTGATTTAAGACTAACCCATTCTATAAAATTTTTAAAGGAAAATAAAAAATATAAAATCGATTTTCTTACGATAAAATATAAAAATATTTGTCTGAAAGTTGGATAAACTTACTGCCATTAGACATACAATTTTCGTATTCAAATAAACATTTATTAGAGAATGTTTTTAATTTTTCACCATCATAACCACAAACTGGTCTGTAATCCTTAGTACATCTTTTATTACATTTTTTCTCATCACATTTATACAATGCAGTTTTCATATAAACTATATACACAAATTATTTGAAAAATAACCCAAAAAGGAGGAAACGTTATACATAATTATAAATTTATTTAAATTTTAAAATTAATAAACTATAAATTATACTCACCATGAGCTTTTCTAACTTGTAATACGCAATTCTGCACTTCCATATCACATTCAGAGGCAAAAAGGTAATGTTTGTAACCGTCATAACCACAAACGGGTAAATAAATAGCTGGGCATGGTTTATAGCAATGCTTAAATTTATTGTCTTCCTTCTGAGCAGGATGTGCCAATGTAATGGCAAATACTAACGAAATCATAAATAAACTTTTCATTTTTAAATTTATGTTAATTTTTTTTTACGATATTTTCTTATTTAAAGTATTCCAAAGCCTTTCGATTTCTAATGAGTTCTCCTAAAACATCAATTCCTTTTTATAGTACAAAAGTAAGAAAAAAAAGCGTGGTATGTTTTTTTTTATTTTAAATTCACAACAAAATGATAACAATTTGTAAACATGTGTGATAATGTGAAACAATTCATTCTGAATTTACAGGTGATTCAAATCTTATCTTGATTGTGAAGGAAACCAATTATTTTCAATTTGCTACTATCAAAACAAAAGTATAAAAAAAATAATTGCCGGTAAGGAGTAAATATTATTGATGACTTATTGATCGTATACTATGTTTCTGATCAGTCTACAATCTATGTAAATAAATACATATTTCAGAAGTGATTATGTTAAAAAATAAGGGAAAAAAATAAGAAAACAAAAAAAATAAAAGGTAAATAAACATTCCAGAGGAAATTTCGCATAAAAGAATTTTGCGGTTCAAATAATTTTGTTTTTTGCTTTATATGCGATTGTTAATTAAAAAAGTAGGACGAATATTTTAACCGTTACGTCATAATGTCAAAAATAGAAATGAAACTTCGCACTTATTTATGTATGTACATATTTAGATATTACATGTATGTATACACTATTGAAAAGTATCTTAACTAATTTTAAAATTTATCTTTGTTTTAGCAATAGCAATATGGCGGAAAAAGACTCGATTTCATTTCACTTTTTCCTTTACATATAGACAAACATTTAGATTTTGAAAAACGAAACTTATTTGACTTAAAAGTACAAAATCATCTAATACTCATCAAGTATGAGTATTTGCCACTCGAGTTTCTTACGAGTTTGTTTTGACGAATAATAAATTTGTATGAAATTTCATGTTCCTACATCTATAATATTTGATTGGATTGTCAAAATTATTTTGAAAAATTTTAATAGTCGCAATTGAATATATTTTTCTTTTTCAAATAGTATAATTGGCAACAATTTGAAGTTAAATGTGTCATACTTTGCCGTCGGTTGATCTGATACTTACGCTTTATGACGAAATTGCTACTCATTTTTTGCTACCGTTATAAAGCGTAAGTATTAGATCAGACTTCGGCAAAGTACGGCCATTTTACTTCAAAATGTGGCCCATTATACTGCTTGCAAGAGAAAAATAAATTCAATTGTCAGTAAAAGTACAGTTGTTCATACCTGATTTCTTTCGAAAGTTAGGTGATTTCTCTTACTGCCAGACGAAGCTTATATATAAAATTTCACGAATGAAATTCTTAAAAATTGTCAAAAAAGTAAATTCAGTATTAAAGATTCCGAGACCTAATATATCTCAAAAATTGATTAAACCGTCTCATTCTCAAAGCACACCCATATAAAGGGAGAAATGCATTTCAGCCGAAAACTCGACATGCGAAATTTGGTTCCATCACTTAAGCTCTCCTCACTAAAAATGTTGTTAGTAATATAAAAATACGGTTTACGGTAGACTCGTCACCTACCTAGTAAACTCAATGACGTAAAAAACTGGTTCATGGTTATCTACAATATCATGCACCAGCCCTATGCTTCTCCAAGGGGCGAAGTAGGAAAAAAAGAAATGTAAAAATACTAACAACTTACTACAAGAAATTTATTTGGGCGTGCAACAGATGTGATAGAAAAGCGTTCTATTTCGTTTTATTAAAGATCTTTAATATTCTAGAATGCTTATCTAACAAATTTTGAGTGTTCAATATTTTTTTCAAATGTTTACATACATAAACAAAAATTTATTTTTTTCTATTAAATCACTTGACTTTGTTACCCTTCAAAACGAATAAACTTTTGAATTTTATATTTTTCTAGATCATTTTGTCAAAAGAAAATTATACAAATGATTTTACATACAACATTGTAAGTCAAAATTGTTTTTTATGATTTCCTCTTCTATTTTCAAATACATTCACTTCTGATAACCGTCAATACCATAACAATAGTAATCTTCGCCAATATTTGGCAATATTTAAATAATTAATTATGTAATTATAATTTGAAACCATTTTTTTAATTGCGTTCAATACCAATTATTTCTTCCTTATGAGATATGTATGTATATGTAATATTTTATTAAATAATTTAGAAAGCCAACTCGGTTCATTTATTTCATATAGAAATTTCGTCAATATTAGTTATTATTTATGTAAGTATATTTAGTAAATCATTTTAACAAATCTTAATCTTTTTTAGTAGATTATCAAGACCTAAAATAATTTATTAATTACATTTATGATAAAATTAACAAAATAAACATATTTTTGTAGCTACTACACATAACGCACGTACAAATAAATGCTTACAACAGCACGTTTTGTTGATTACCTCGAATATCAAACACAATACCAAGAGGGATCCATTGAAAGTGGAACGGACACTTGAATTTATATCAAGTAATTTACCAAAAATTACTAGTAAATAATCAGCTCTGTAATTTTCTTGAAAAAAAAAACCCGATTTGGTAAAAGTCTTTAGAATTGGTCTTTAAAAATAAGTTTAGTACCAAAATGGCAATTTTAGACATGTTATTTATGGCTTTATCGAAGGCCTTTAATAATACATTCCATTTCTTAAAAATCGGATATTTCTTCAAAAATTGCCTTGTTTTGGTATGAAGGGGGTTTTTAATTAAAAATAGGTTATAACGTATTTACACAATCTATCGCAAGTGAAAGTATCAAAAATAAAATATCATGACTTAACATGTTTACGTATATCATGAGTTAAAGTCAAAATGCGAAATATTTCTATATAGTATAAACGGCAACAGAAATGCAAGTGAAAGTTTGTTCAACTGCAACTGCTTGGAAAACTGAATATATTCGCAACCTAAATATTATAATTATCTACTAGTACTGGTGATATTATTTTAAAATAACACATATACAAATTTTGCAGCTAGAGCATAACACATATTATACAGCATTTTTAGCAGAGACAATTTTAGGTTTAGCACATTACTAAATTTATCGTAAAAAAACAATTCTGAATTCGCCTGTACTTATGCTATTATGATGCAATTTTTTCAGCAATATGCTTATAATTAATTTTTTGAGGTAACATTTGAAATATGTTAGTATGTTGAAAATACGTTATATTATGTATGTTAATTTCAGTTAATTTTAATTTTCTGCTGCATATTTTTATAAAAGGCAAAATTATTTTGAATAACTCTAATACATTCTAATAAGTACTTTACTTAAAATGTAAGATCAGTTCTAGTGGTTATATTAACCTTGAACAAGTTGTCAATCATAGTTGAATATGAGAAAATTTGATTTTCATCGCAACATTATTCATCATAAAATTATTGGTAATAAAGTCAAAAATAGTAAAGCATTTCTTAAAAGTCCATAATCCTGCAGTGGAGGTACTTATACTTAAATTTTTTTGTTAGGAGTAAATTGAGCTTAAATTTTATTTGGGTTTTGTAATTTTTTCCCTTACCTTAAGAGCGAGGCCCAAAAATACGAATAATAAGTAATTACTAATTATAAATTATTAGTAAGTATCATAATTATTATCAGTATTATTTATAGTATATTATAGTTTTGCAGTTCACGGTTGGTTATGCTAGTAATAAAATTGATATTTGTTCGCAAATAATTAATAATTTATCGAAACCATTCAATCACATCTTAGTTCTGGGAAATCAATATAAACAACTTTTTTAATTTTAATTAAAGTTTTATTCACAATGTAACGTAAAATATAAACAATATAAACAAACGTAAAAAAAATAAAAACGTCTATTCGAGTACTGACTAGAAAAATCAATTCATACATATTGACATAATCAGCACTTATATTAAGCTAAACTCTTGAAATTGATAACTCTATTCACTAATTTCAAAACTGTTGAAGAATCGTTAGAACTCTGTTAATTGTATCAACAAACTTTGAACATTTTAATAAAAGTTCAAGAGCTATTGATTAACTTAAAAATTCTTTTATTAGAATGCATATAGAAACACACGAGTGTAAATAATTTGAATTACTTTTGCTTAGATATTTCTATATTTCATTGGACTACCAACATAAATAATTTTAAGCTTTAAAATTTGACTCTTAAAAATTTGAATATATAGTTAAGTACTGGTAAACTAAAAAATGTACTATATATCAATACAGGGTGTTTTGCATAAGGCGACAAATAATTTCAGGGATGATTCTTTGATCAATTCCCAGTAAAAAATTTTATCAGTGGAGGGGGAGTGAAGATATACTCGTTTTCGGACTACAGTCTATTAAAAAAAGAAACCAGATTTTTCCTCCATGCATTGATTGCTCAATATATTTGGTTTTACTATCAATTTCATTTGAGTTTTTCTGATACCCTAAAACGACTTAGCTCTCATAACTAAACGATATAACATTTTTCTTTTTCTCTCACAGTTTTGCCAGTAAAAAGTGTTAAATGTGTTTAGAAAACATGGAAAAAATTTCATACATTAATTAAATTTCTATTATTTACTTAATATAAAAAATTTATAAGGTATAAATAAGGTATAAATAAAAGTTTTACTTTAATAAATAATAGTTTCTGATTTATACAACATACATAATATACATATATATATATTATAACTTAAAACGTACTTGGCATTAGGATTTTAGTTTATAATATGCAGCGAGTAATTATTTACGAATATAAGTCCAGATCAGCGCAATGATTTATAAATTTATTAATTATTTTATTTATTTATTTAATGTTTAATTCACGTTATTTTTAACAAACAATCTTCTACATTAAATTATTATAATTACATACGTAACATACATAATAATATACCAAAATTGTATAGCGCCACAAACATTTATTGCATACATTTAACATTTATTGCTTACTTTTAATTCTTTTAACGTTTAATAGGTTTAAAGAATTAAACGTTAAGAATTAAACGTGCTTGTCATTAACACAATAACATTTTGTTCAAACAAAATCATATAAACATTTCTACGAACACTTGAAAGTTTAGACTTGGACAGCTTACCCTGCAAGATTTCAACAACAGGTATTATAAAACATTAAAAAAATAAGTCTAAAACAGCTATAAATTTTAATGGACGTTTTGTCATTGTATTGCGGTGTTAGTATTCCTTTTCCTGTCTCTTGAAACTTGGGTTGTTTTGTTTTATATAAGATGCCCATTATGAACCAAGAGACAAACATTAAAGTACAATATTATTTTGTAAATAACATAGAATACTTTACCAAATTTTATGACTATACGTTTTTCATAATAAATCGAAAAAAAACATTGATAATATTGTTATCTGGAATTTAGATTAATAAGTTACTTTAAATTTATTTAGCATTTGAATTGTAAGGGAAATAAAAATAATGAAAACTGTAAGCGTGACCAAATATTTATGTTTATACAAAAATGTTCATGTAAACTGATATGCTAATTAGTTTACGAATTTATTAAAATAAGTACATATTGTAGGCATTTAAAAATGTACAAGTATATACATATGTGTACCTATGTAAACATTTTGCTTTAAATACATGCTTTTGCCTTCCGTTCAATCTAGTTTAATATGTCCTGCGTTTACATGACTTTCTAGTAATATAAAATAGAATATAGTCAATAAAGACGAAATCGCTAAATGCGGAAGAAATGGTTTGGATTGGAAATAATTTCGTGTTAAAAGTCCAAGATACAAATGTACATAGAAATTTAATTCTAATGATAAATAGGTATCTACTATTACTACTGAACGGAAAATAAAATTTTGTTTTGCAGAGACTTACTTGTAAGGTAAGTACGAAATTTTTTACATAATTAGCAAAAACTTTACATCTCTGATTTTAGAAAAATTGTGTTTTGTATGAATATTAAGGCCTACAATAGTACCTATTTATCATTTAAATTCACTTAAATATTTTTGAGAATTTTTTTTTTTTTTAATTTTAAATAAAAAATAAATTTTGGTGTAAGGGTTTTTCAAATATTTGCAGATTGATAAACAATATCCAATGTGTATTAATAATATATCCCAAATATTATCAATTTGGGTCATTTAATTTGTAAATATTTTATGACTTATGCAACTTTTTAAATAAAAAGGTGCACAAAACGTTTTTCGTTGTAGTTCTTCATTTCAATTGATCAGTTCATAAAGGCTTTTCAATTTTATAATTATACATTTTTAATAAAATGGAATTAAAATGGTTAATAATTTTAACATGTTTTATCATTAAAATACAAGCCATTGAGGTGGCAAATGAAGAGGATAAGAAAATTAATCAAATTATCGATGATCTGTGTGTTATTCCATGTCCAAAAATAATAGATCCAGTTTGTGCAACTGATGGAAATATTTTTAAATTATTTAATAGTCCTTGCCTAATGATTCAACATTCATGTGAAAGTAAAACAGGTAAAAAATTAATTATAGTTATTATTCCCCGCTATATTAAAATGGAAACTATAAGTTATTATTTGTTCTTATAAATTTAACAGATTGGTTCCAAATTGAGCTGGATAGCTGTTCAGATGAAAGTATACCATTAGGAAGAAGTTTTTGTGAAAAACCTTGTCCATTTATTTATTTTCCGGTTTGTGGTCATAATGGCAAAATATCAAAAATTTTCCCTAATCAATGTGTCATGGATGTGGAAAATTGTTATTTAGAAGAAAGTGAGTTGCAAAAAAAATAAATCTATATAAAAAAGAAGAGTATATTTACCTTTAAATACTTGTATTTTTAGAATTTGTTATAACAAAATTGGCCGATTGTTTTAATGTTGTACCAGCATAAATATCCTGCAAAAATTTAAAGATAATTGCAAATTGCATATGTCTTTTACAATTGTATTATTTTGAAAGTTAAAGTTGTTTCACAAAGTACAAGTACTTAATTAAAAATATATTATATTATTCCAATTTTTTCATTGCATTTAGGTATTTATTTGTTTTATTTTATTGCCTTAAATTTACAAATTTAAAACTGAAATCGAACAAATCGTTTCATCTTTATAAGAATACAATTTATTAACTTTAAATTTATAAATTCAAACTTTTCCAGATTGATTGAATATTCAAAAATCTCATAAACTTTTGAAGTATTTATATATTTACTATATTTTACATACATTCATATAACATATGCACACTACTCGTATGTTGGAACCACAATTTAAATTGCTTTTATAAAATGTATGTTATTATTTAAATAACTTGAAAAAATATTATCATTTAGTTTTATTATTCAATAGTATTAAATATATAGGTAATTTGATATTTTTTAGCTTACACATTCTCAAATTCTTATCACCTAGCTAGATCATTTCTCTGTTATCTTCAACTTTATAAGTATTATTGTTTTAACACACTAAGTATTAATTGCAAATTTCATTTAAATACAGCACCAAATATTAAATTGAATTACTTTAAATAAAGTCGACAAGGTTTACTGTATTGAAGCTTCGTAATTAACAATTCCGCTAATTTATATTAAATAGCAAAATACAAAAAACTCAAAATGAAGAAATATTTAAACGTTTTTACCATTATTTTAATATTTTTGTTGTTTAATTTTGTAATCTGCAAACCATATACGGCACCAAATGAAACCATTTTAGGTGTAGAATGCCCTACTTTTTGTCCAATGGAAGATGAGTTCAGGCCAATTTGTGGATCAAATGGTAGCGTTTATCGAATTTTTGATAGCGAATGCTTTGTAAAATTACAGACATGTATTGACAAAATATGTAAGATAAACAAAATAAAAAATGTTTTCATTTTCATAAAAATTCTATTTTTTTCCAGATTGGGATGATGTGCCAATGTTAAATTGTTTATCAAAACCAAACACAAATTGATGAAGGATAAAGTTTATAAAAATATTAATTAAATTATTATAAAATACTCATATTGAGTTTAGGTCCAAATTGAAGAGGAAGTTTTAAACTGCAAAGCTTTTATAGTTATATTAAGTATACCCAGATTACTTAAACGATATTTGAAAAAATATTTAAACAAATAACAAAAAAAAAAAAAATTTAAAAAAAAAAACAAAAAATATTTAAAAAAACCATTACATATGAACATACATGTTAATAAAATAATATTATATTCAAGATGTCTATTTTACATTTTTTTTTAAACAAAAAAAACATCACAGGAATTACTTTTTTTGCTTATATGCTTATGATAATAAAGTTTAATTTTAATTTTAGATTAAGAGCCTATATAGTTTACGCACTGAGCAAAAATAAAGTAAGTGAAGTGACTATCACAAATACGTACATAAATTCATATATGTATATTCTGACTCAAAATTCCAAGTTCCAAGCGTAAATTTATTCCTAAAAAACAAAATATCACAAAACTTTTCTTCGCCTGGCAACAAAAAGTAATATTAATTGTCAAGAACAATATAAGTTTTCACTAGTTAATGTACAAGGTTGTGTACGGATGTTTTGATGTAACAAAGCAAAATTTTGTTCTGTTGCAGCAACTATTCTCCACAAAAACGTAGGTAACGTAAAATATACATATCTTATACATATTTTGAAGGCTTTGGCAACTTCATGTAATCTAATGGAACGTTACATTTTTACAGTGCTTTTTAAGCAGCTTTTTACACACAACGATTTGAATGAGATTTTCATATAAATTCAAATTTAATATAAAAATTAGACAATCAAAAAGTTTCTGTTTTTAACGGACATCCAAAATAATTTTATTTTCAAACAACTCACTTTTATTATCGAAGTTAACTTTGCTGTTTGAAAGTGTTTACCAACTTCAATATTGGCACAATATTTAAATTTTTAATTTACTACAATTATTTACTTTTATAATTTTTACAACCTCGACCCGTCCTTTATGCAATTTTTTTACAATATTGATGAAAAAATTATATTTTTTTATATAAACTTTTATATTCTCTTTTATATTTAAAAAAAAAAACGTTGTATGTGAAGTGACTTCAGCCAGTCGCATCTATGCTTTTTATAACTTAAAAATTGTAAAATTGCCTAAGTAATGTCTTCTTTCTACTGTCTTTTTTTCGTTACACGTTCGTATAAAAAGAAAAACCTTGATATCAAAATTAATTCTTGTTTAAAAATGTGATGAAACCAATATGATAACAAAATTTATGCAAGAACAAAGTGGGTATGTAACTACTACAAAATTAAAATTTGTGAAGAAAATTTGTTTGACAAAATATTCGAAAACTTATGTTTGCCACCCACTATTCAACTTGGTCAATCAACAGGTTGAAAAACACGTTGATCAACATTGTTTTAATTTCTTCAAAATTACATATGTAGTTTCACACAACATATAAAGTTACGCTCCCAAAAATTGAACTATTTAATATTTCTTCAACTAAGTTTCAACTATCAAATGTTTGAATAACTAGTCCATTGAACGTGTTGAAAACTTGCTATATTTTCAACGTGTTGAGGGACCAAGTTGAATAAAGAATGGACAGTATTAAATAAAAACATTCACAATGTAATATAAATTTAATATAATTTATAATTATTTATTTAACTTATTCTATAGTATTTTTTTTTCCTTCTTCACTCCTATAAGGAGCATAGGGCTAGTTCATGATATCTCTATCATGTCCTAGTTTCTATAGTCATAGAGAGTTAGCTAGGTAGGTGACTAGCCTACCGTAGTTTTTATTTATATTAAATATTTCCGTTTATTATTATTTTACTGCTTATTTTTCTTAGTCTTTTTAGTGTCGCATATTATGAATATTTGAAAATTACTTGTATAAATTTATTAATATTGCATGTTAAGTTATATAATATTGAATTCTAGTTTAAGATTCTATAGTATACTATTCTTGAATTCCATATTGTGAAATGTTTCCACTACTAAGTTTAATTTTATATTATGTTGTACATATGTCAAAAATTTTCTACAATATTACATTATTCAAATTGTAAGTATACCATCAACGCAGCAAAAGTACAAAAATTGAAGTTAAAAAATTTTAGCTGTTTTATTAAACATCTTAAAACTGATATGTTAGGTACTGAGAATTGCCGCCATTTTACTTTTAAAAAACCTGATAAGAAAGACGTAATTTGTATTATTTGCCGTCAGACAAAGTCTTATGTCAAACAATGTTTACGTGACTTCAAAACTTAGATTTTGTTGTGTATGTAAACGGTATTCAGTTTAAAGGCGGTACCATGAAGTAACATTTAAAAAAAAAACTTTTTGCTTTCTATATTCAGCAATAAAATGTACCAATTGTATATAAATGGAAATAATTTACTAATAATTTATCTTCAATTGTAGCTTAAAAGTTGACAGTTATCTTATTTTTGCTTGAAGTAAAAGGATCAAAGTTTTTCATCTTCACTTTATTCAATGTATTCTTCTTTATTCAAGTATTTGAACTTTTTAATCGTTTACATTAAAGAATTTGTATTTACTTCCATGATGCATGAAGGATATATAAGTTGTCATATGCAGTTGTTTGTTTTTCTTTCCTGTATGAATACAAAACTGTTACACTATGATAACACCGATGAACGAATTATGAGTATTGAATTATGGTATACAGTTATTCTTCCTTGCGAATTTTACATTACCACATTGTCAAACTAGCAAATTCAAATCTCAATATTTTGGCTTATTTCTTTTTATATTAATTTAATTATAACTAAAGTTAATATGATCATAAAAACTTATTGAATAGTATTATTGCTAGATTGTAAACAAAAGGCTTGTGGACCAATTTTGTTTATGTAAAATAACACCAGGTGGATTGACAAAACACGAATTGTATTTTCCTATAAGTGCAGCTCCAAAAAAAATGTCTATAACCGCCTCTGTCATGCTTTTGTACGTCAAGTCAAAAAAGTCAAAGAAAAAGTTTTTAAGGAGCGTCAATTTTCGCATTTTTCTATGTAATATTTTTTTTTAACTAAAAACATAACACGAAACGGTAATAATTCTTATAATTATAGTTTGAACTAAATTACAAATTACAACTCAAGTAAAAAAAATCAATCTCAAATTTTTGTGGATATTAACGAAATATTTAATGAAAAATGTCTCCCCATCCTGTCTACATTGAAGAATAAAAATGTCTGCAAGATAATTTAGAATTTCTTATCAACTAAATTCTGACAAAATTTTTTTCAAACCAAAAACATTTGGAAAAACTTTTAGACATAATTTCTTAAATTATCAGTGAAGGAAGAAAAGGGCCTTAACACAATTAGAAATATTTAAAATGGCTATATTTAGACACAAGAGAAGTACTGTTCCAAAATTACTTAATTTAATATGATTAACTTATTTAAAACATGTATTTCATATTAAACTTCATACTTAAAAACCAAGTAGTATAAAAACTCTTAATAACAAGAGTTATTCAAGTACACAAATTGATTGTTCTATGCTATCTGTTAAAAATCAATTGCTTGTTAAACGACAAATAGTGTGGTGATGGTGGTCGCAAAGCCCCATTCGAATACAATAGTATTTGGTTTTTCGACTTCTCATTGTTTTATTTTACAATTCTGAACTCTCATAACAACATACGAGTATTACAAATGCTAAATTGAAAATGCAGCATTATTTTAAAATTATAATGTGTTTGTTTTAGAATTAAAAACTGAATTATAAATGTGGTTACTTATTGCATTAAAAAATTTGTTAGACTCACATTTGTTAAGTACACACGTAGATACCTACTTACCTATCTATACCTAAAATAAATAGCAACGTAGCATAACTGCACACTTTACAATTTCTCAGTTCTATTATTTTTTTTAAAACAAATAATTTTGAAATTTACATATTTCTTTTTAGATAAACCAAAGTTACTAAAAATGAATAATAAGCAACACCAACAAGTAATATAAAATTAACAAAATAAGAGAAAAATAATATTCCTATTGAAACGAAATGCAGGATTAATTGTTCGTAATTAAATTGAACCGAAAAACTTATATATCAACATTTTCGGGCAAAGATTAGCAAGTTATTTTAAATTATTCCATGTCAACTCGAAAAACTAACTAATCTTTTTTGTGGATTTCAAAAAAAATTCTGACGAAGGTAGCAACTATTAAATTTCTAAAACTGGGAAAAAGTATGAACTTGTGTTCCTCCATTGGCGGTGCTAGTGGCGGCCAAAGTAATAACAGTTGTGGTGCTGGAGGTAGTTCATCTAACATTGGTGCTAATTGCACATCATCTTCTGCAGTTGGTGCAACTGCAACTACCAGTTGCGGTGGTTCAAATACTGTAGGGGCCTTAGGTGGTAGTAGCAGCTGCATTGCAGGTCAAAATATATCAAATACAGGAGGCAGTAGTAGTATTGGAGCTGGTAGTAGTGGAGCTGGTAGCAGCAGTAGCGAGATGCCTCCAGAAACTAAACCAAAACAAGTTACTGTAAAGCATCCTGAATCTAACAAACCGAAACCTACAACAAAGAAAAGTAAGCCTGTACAAGCAGATCAGGAAGTAATTAAGCAAATACAACGATGCCGCGATGAAGGCAAAAAATGTTTGGACTTGAGCAAATCATCAATAACTGTTATTCCATCAACTTTAAAAGATTGTACACATTTGACTGAATTTTATTTGTATAGTAATCGTGTATCGCAATTACCACCAGAAATTGGATTTTTAATCAATCTGAAAACATTAGCATTAAATGAAAATTCTTTAACATCTTTGCCAGATACATTAGTGAATCTAAAACAACTCGAAGTTTTAGATTTGAGACATAATAAACTCTCAGAAATTCCCGATGTTATTTATAAATTAAAATCGTTGACAACGTTATTTTTGGTATTCAATCGAATACGATGCGTGTCTCCTGATATAGCAAACTTAACAAATTTACGAATGTTGTCTTTGCGTGATAATAAAATCCGCGAACTAAGTCCATCCATCGGTTATCTGGTGAATTTGACAACACTGGACGTTTCACATAACAGCTTAGATCAATTGTCAGAAGAAATTGGAAAATGTGTAAATCTAAATTCACTTGATTTACAACATAATGAACTGTCATCGATTCCGGAAAGTATTGGTAACTTGAAATACTTAAAACGACTGGGACTCAGGTAAATAAATGATAAATTTTTTGGTAAAAAATTTTGAGTTTTTTTAGTTATTTATCAAATAAATAATTCCCATAGGTACAATAAGCTAACATGTATCCCTGCATCATTAAAAAATTGTAAAATGATGGAAGAATTTAATGTTGAAGGAAATGGAATATCACAACTTCCTGACGGACTATTGGCTAGTTTGAGTGCTCTAAAGTCAATAACATTATCTCGCAACAAATTCCATAGTTACCCATCTGGAGGTCCAGCGCAATTTACTAATGTAGAAAATATTAATTTGGAACACAATAAAATAGACAAAATTCCCTATGGAATATTTTCACGTGCTCAAAAGTTAACGAAATTAATAATGAAAGAAAATGTTTTAACATCTTTACCATTAGATGTTGGAACATGGGTAAATATGGTGGAATTAAATTTGGCAACAAATTCCTTAACAAAATTACCCGATGATATTATGAATTTACAAAATTTAGAAGTTTTAATATTATCTAACAATATGCTCAAAAAAATTCCAAATACTATTGGGAATTTGCGTAAACTGCAGGTTTTAGATTTGGAAGAGAATCGTATTGAAACCCTACCAAATGAAATTGGTCTTTTGCATGAATTAGAAAAATTAATTTTGCAAACAAATCAAATACAAGTTTTACCGCGAACTATTGGTCATTTGACAAAATTAAAACACTTAAGTGTAAGCGAAAATAATTTACAATATTTACCTGAGGAAATTGGAACATTGGAAAATTTAGAAAATCTTTATATTAATCAAAATCCATGCCTTGAGAAATTACCATATGAAGTAGCATTGTGTCAAAACTTGAAATATTTAAATATTGACAAATGCCCACTAAGTACTATTCCAGCTGAAATTCAAGCCGGCGGACCGTCTTTAGTATTACAGTGGTTAAAAATGAACTCGCCGTATAGACAAATGTGATTTGATATCGCAATTGAAAATTAAAAAAAAATATCCAAATTAAATTTTACATTGAGTTATACATGTTTTATGTATAAATATGATGTACATTACAAAAATTGTCTCCAAACAAAGGTAATCTGAATATATTAATTTTTGACATACATACATATTTCAGTTAATCAAGTAAAATTTTTCACGTATTTTCAGATATGCAGAAACGCAACTTTGCAACTCTAACTATCTTAACTTGTGTTTGAAAAGCTAAAAAATATTTACTATTTCATTAGTAAAAACTCCATATTATGTATATTAATTTCTTAATCCATTTTTCATTCGAATGTTCATTAATACAAATTAAATGACAAAATTAAAAAAAACTTAATAAACGATCAAATCGATATTAAAAGCAAAAACATATATGATAAATATACCAAAAATACATATAGAAATTGAATTAAAAAATAATACGCAAAAGATTTTCATAAATGTAAATGTGTGATTATAATATAGCTTTAAACAAATATTCAGGATATGCTTCAGTGTTTTAAGTTTTTAAATTGAAAAAGAAAACAACAGATAATTGAAAAAATAATTTCATGTTAAAAATTTTACTAAAATTAGTTTATTTAAAATAAAAAGTTAAAAAAATTGTTAAACATATAAGAAAAATTTATTTAAAATATTTTCTAAATAATAGAAAACAATAAAAAACGACGATTATAATAAATTTAATGCGATCATTAGCTTCTAATCTTATTTAATTTTTTTTATGAAAAAAGCTCTTACAGTTTTAATAAGTGGCAACAAGTTCAAATTGCAATTAAAAAACACTTGATTTCACTAAACAAAAAACGTAAGATAAATTTCAAAACTAATGGGTGTTTTGAAAGTGAAATTAGTTAAATAATTTTCTGATATGAAAGAATTTTACATGTTTTATTATTGGTAAATTTAAATACATTAGAGTGCATTGAAATTAATTTTCCCAAGATGTTTTTTAAAAAAATATTTAGCTGAAAACACTTTTAAAGCCCAATTAAAGTAAAATTTTAATTAATGGTTTATGTTGAATATTTTGCTTTCTTTTACAGGAAATATTAGGAATTCTGGTGCCATAACTTATTCAATGTGCGTATAAATAAAGTATTTTTTTTCTTTTATATAAGTATAGTGGTAAGCTAATATTATTGGTATTATAATTTTTGGCTCAAGATTTTTGTTTTTAATTTTTGAACAAAAGTAATTGTATTGTTTTCAAAAATTGTAAATATCAAAAGGAAAAAATATACTTCCTTTGAACTTTAAAATATTAAACGAATTTGGGAAAAAATTCACTTTTTTTTTATTTAGTAATATATAAAAAAAATTCACGATCATTATATATGAAACAAAAAACCCCCATTCTAGTCATTTAAGATGAGATTATTTATAATAAAATAAATTACACTTGTTTATAAAAAAATTAAGTATAGCAAAACTAAAACAAAGTAAAAATACATTAAGTTGCTAATATAAAAGGCAAAGAATGAATTTTTTGAAATACGAAAATTAATAAATTACTAAAAAAAAACAAAACAAATCGCCAAAAGGAATTGTTTAAAACATAAAAGAGATATTGCATTTAAATGTGTTAAATGTAGTTAAAAATTAATATGTATATGTATACGTGTATATTTAATATTAATTTTACATATAAATTTATATGTATTAATTTATTATTTTTAAACATAAATATTTCCTGAGTAAGATATATGCATATATCTGTAAAATATATATGATATGACTCAATATTATATGTGGATAATTGAATAATATATTCTTTATGTGTACATATGAAAGGAATTCTATTAAATTCAATAGTATTAAATTAAATAAAATCTATTAAATTTAATAATTGAAAGAATTTCTTAACAATTTGAATACAGAACCGTTTTTATTTTTAAGCATCTTTTATTTGTTCTCTTAATTGTTTAATTATTTAACCACCATTTTAATTTAAAAATGTAGTTTAAGAAAAAAAATTGTATGATAGCAATTCTTATTGAAAAAATGCAAATATTTTTGCATGAACCACTTTAATTTTAAACAAACTTAATTGTTTGTAACAAAAAATTGTAAATCAGCTTATTAATTTTAATAATTTTTTACGCCGGTTATAAGAAAACAAAAATGTTTACCATATACATGTATGATAATTCTTATAAAATTTTTACATAATAACATGTACGATTTTGCAGTATTTTTTAAATTTATATAAACACTTACTCTTACCACTTTTGTGTATATGTATTTATGTGGTCTTTAAACTGTTAGATCTTTCAGTTACTTTACGACTCGAGATTATAAGAATTCGCGCCTAAACCTTTTATTTTCATGTAAACTGAAATATTTGTTAATTTAAATCTTTATGAACATAATATTGAAAAAATATAGTTGCAATTGCAAACTGGGTGCCAATTTTATATTGAATTTTGCTATTAAAATACATAATTTTTGTAATTGCATAAATGTTTTTCTCATATAATTATGTTAAAAAAATAAAAATTACAATTTTTCAAAAAATAACAAATAGATTTGCATAAAAGTAACACCTTCAAAAAAAGACTAAATTAATTCACTCCTGCCACAACTTTACTTTTACATGTTTTCTTCTTTTACTTTTATTTTTTTATTTAAACAAGAAGTGAGTGAACTGAACAAATTCACATTATAGACAAAACAATTTAAATTGTATTCAATATTTATACCGGGTGTAGGGTAACGAAACTTCAAATATAAAAACAATTAAAATTTTTCAATGAGATTAGGAAATTTAATTTTAAAATATTAAGAAATCAAAATCGTGTTTACTTTTGACGAGAGGTGATTTCATATATGTATTTCAAAAAAAACTATTTAAGTTAAATACTATTGTCACATTTGAATTATTATCATGAAACTGTAAATGCCATTTGTCGCAATTCTTACCGGAACCAAATTCAAATACGTGAGCCAATAAACCTGTACTAACGCAAAATTACATTTTTCTTTTTTTTTTATAAGAAGGAAAATTTGTTAGAAATTAAGTAATTAAGTAAAAAATGTATTTATATTTAAAATAAACGTATATTATGTACATAACACCTAACATTAAATATCATACAAATATAAACGCAACACAATTTTATATACATACATTATTTTCTAAAGTTGAAAAACAAAAAAAAAATATTTATTTTAGAAATGAAAAAAGAAATATAATTAATGCTTTAACAAATAAATAATTAAACTTCATTACATATGGAACAAAACATAAACTTAGTATTAAATTTTATCACTAAAAATTTCTGAATACGAAAAATTTTTTACTTTTCTAACATATTATGTAAATTAAAAAACTTTGGCACATAATTGTTTTAACATAAGCATAAACAGTAACAATAATACTTAATTTAGATAACAGTATTTTGTTTTTTGAATAAAAAAGAAAAATTCATTTGAAATAATTTTCGCATCGTATTCGCTGTTCAGAGATTTTTTAATGTGATAGCCTCATATTGCAATGGTTTTCATTCTTAATAAACTTCGAACATAAAACAAGAAAACAAACATTAATATACAAAATACACACAAAATTTAAAAAAATATATATAAATTAATATTATTAAATAATAAAAAGAACATATAAATATTTGGTAAAAAAAAAAAATCAATGAAAGCATCTGCTCCTAAAGTATAAATACATATTATTTGTTCCGTTTTTTTTATTTTTGCGAAAATCCTATAAATTCAATTAAATTTTTCACGTACTTGGGGTTTTAAAATTCAAAATTTTATTTATGAAATATGGTAGTAAACATAACAGACCTCAAAGCTTGAACACCCTCACAAAAATTTTTTTTACCACCTATCGGGTTATTTACATAGATACATAAACCTCTTCTTTTTCATTATGAATTCTTCAATTGGTTTTATTGAAACACTAGTATATTTTCGAAAAATTTATTTTTTTTCATAAATTTTATTTTATGTTTTTTAAATGTATGTCTCTTAGACGATTTAATCGTCCAATTTGTATTATTTTTTTATTGAATTTTTTCATTATAAAGCAGCATTATAAAGGTAAAATTAATTATGAAGATAAAACAAAATTAGCTATATGTAAGAGTATCTTACAAAATCAATAAAAAATACTTCATTTTAAGTTTTTGAATTAAATAGTTGATATTTTTATTTTATTAAAGTTTTTTTTCTTATTTTAAAAATTAAAAACTACATAATATTAATGCACATGCATATATTTGAACTAATAAAATATTTTGGTATAAAATGCAAATAGAATAATTTATTAATACATTTATTATATAGTATTTCCCAAAGAAAACCAGAAAATCCATTAAGTAGACAACCAATTTCAGGCATTAATAATAAACTAAATTTCATTAAGAATTTAAATAAATAATTTATGTCTATAGGAAAAAAATAAAAAAGACATAAAAGAAGAACAAGCGCACAGTTATAACAAAATAAGCTTATATTAAAAATACAAATAAATAAATTTAAAAAAATAAAAATAGAAAAGAAAAAAAAACAATTTATGTACATTAATTAAAAAAAGGTAAAAAATATAAAAAATATGTAAAATATGAAATACATATGTAATTACATTAAATTTTCAAATTTTTCATAATTAAAATTATTATTAATCGTGTAATTAATAATTTTTATTACATTATTTATATAAAAAATTCTGGAAAAAACAAAAAAAAAGTAAAAAACAAGTAAAATTGAATTTGATGCATATGTATATGCATATGTATACTTAAAGCAACACAGAAAAATTATTCGTATATACCGTATTAATATTGTTGTACAAAAAACTTATAAAGAACAAAATTTGTTGAATTATTCAAATTTTTGATATTTTTTTTTATTTTTCCCAATTTTTTTTTTTAAATTCATCGTATAATTAAATATGTATGTATTATAAAATTCGTAGAAACTTTTACAAAAAAAAAGTATAATTTAAAGTTTACCTAACGGTACATATGTATGTATGAGTATATTACCAGGGCTAACAAGGTCAGAGAGAAAAAAAAAAATAATTTCTAAATTTGTTTAAAAAACACAAGGGACGGATGCCGTGTTAATAAAATTGTCGTTTACACCATTAACGTTTCATAACACAACTCTCGATAATGATTTTGCTAAGACAATTCATGGACAAATGGGTGTTATCGATGATTCAGCTCTAACTTAATAATAAAATTGCAGCACTTGTATGTACAGCCAAAACAGTACATTCTAAAACAGAAGTGCTGTTTATGAATATCTCCAAAATATGATATTCTCGTTTTGTAAAAAATGTCACGGAAAAATTTTAATTATTCAAAATATTTGCCGAAAGAATTTTATTATAAATTATTATTTTCTTTAGTTATTTTTCTGTGCGCGAAAATATTTTGATTTTTTATTTATATTTTTATTAATATTTTTCCTTATATTTTTAAAGACTATCAAACTAGACTAATGTCAACAGAGTAGACTCTCATAATATAATACAAATTAGTGAATTTTTTTCTATTAAAGAAAAAATTCAAACCTTTGTAGACATTTATAATTAACACTTGAAATAATTTCCTTGTCTATTTGAAAACTAAACATCGAAAGTATTTAGTTCCGCAAAGTAAAATTAAATGTTTCGCAATTTTGCAGTTTTAGATGTACTAATACGTAAACTGTACTACAAATGTCACATTCGCAGTTTTAACCCTTTGCACTCCAACTATCAATCTGGCTGGCATAACAAGTAAAGACGATCTATTCCAACTACCAGTTCTACTGGCAACATTTTATTTTGTAATTATTTCTAATTAAAACATGAATTTATATCTGATACCGTTACTTTTTTAACATTAGACAAGTTCTCTCTCTGTTCTTTGTTGTTTTGTATGCATTTGCGATCTTAACGGTTAATTATCACAATTTGAGTTTAGTTGAATCCATTGTAATACATGTTCAAGAAAAGCCAGTCTACATGTAAGCGACTTTTTCATAAATTATCACACTAAAAAGTTTATAAGAAATAAATTATTATTTTGCAAAGTTAATTTACCCTAATATACGAATAAATTTTTATATTATTAATCAATATTTAAATAATTTAGAGATGCAATACCTTCATCAAAATGGTTTTTTCCGTTTATGTTGTATGTCAACCAAATTAAATATTTTGAATTTGAATTTATTTTTAGATATGTACATTCAAGTTATCTAAGTTTTTGAGTTAATTCTCGTTAATAAAAAATAATTTTTCCAGAAACTGAAGCATTTTTTCAAAGTATTGTGAATACAAAATATTTCCTAAAAATTCTTGGAGCTGACTACTAACAGGCAGAAAAAATGCACGGAGTGCAAAGGGTTAAAAAGCCCTCAGTGCACACGGAAAATTTTATTATCAAACTTCATGCGTACTTAAGATTAAATAAATTTTAATTATTTTATGTATGTTTAACTTAAACATATCACAAAAATTATAGATTACATACATACATACATACATATTTTTTGAAAGTAACTGACTTAATATTAATTTGCTTCGCCCGCTCTAGATTACTCTAAAGTACACAAACGGTTTTGTACTCTATTCATAATATGAATAATTTTTAGTGACAGACATTGCCAAGTTAATGCAAAGCTCTGGTATATTTAATTTTTATTTGTACAACTTTTTGTTTAGATTGCTTAAAAAATAAAATCGATTTAATTAATCTAATTGAAATTAGCAATCGTTCATTAATTTTAATCTGTTTTTCTTATTGAACAACTGGAAACCAAATTAAGTTAGATTTAGTACATAATTTGAAATCTACTTTTTAAAAGTATTTCTATAGTTTAAATTTTTATGTTTAAAATTACTTTTAATTTTTGACTAATATCAACAACTTAATTTTTTACATGTAAATTTCGAAATGTTTTTAACTTTAGAACACAAATATTTGCTCCTTATCTATAGAGTAAAAATGCAAAAAAGTTTTTTTAGTATGAATACTATGTAAAATATTCTTTATTTATACTTCTATATTATAAGATAAAACAAAATATGAAATTTGTAAATTATGTTATCTGTGTATGTACTTTGATTTTTTATACTTTTAAAAGTAATATAGTAAAACAAATGATTGAGACATTGATTGTGGAAAATAAAATCATTAATCTATATGTAGTTAAAACATATATAAATACATACTTACATCAATGTTAGTAGAAAAAAAAATTATTTAAAATTTAAGAGGAAGTGAAAATAATGCAAAAAAAAAGAATATGAAATAAAAAAATATATATGAAAAGTATTAATAAGTAAAAACATTAGAAAAAACAAGTGGTGGTTAAAAAACAAAACAAATGAAATAAAAAATTAATAAATGTGTAAATGTAAACAAAATTTTCGATTTTCATTTAAATTTTCCAATTTACCTTATCAAGAAATCAAATATCAACCTTAACCTTTTCTTTTGCGTTTAAGCCGTTGAAAATACTATTTACATACCTACATACTTCGTTTAATAATGTGTCTATAAATATTTTATTCCTGCAAAATATGTGAAATCGATGTAGGTATATAAAAAACTTAATTCATGGCTCACGTATTTTTTATCTTCATACGTGTTATCATTCCAAAAGGACAATAAAAATTTAACAGCATTACTTTTATTAATTTAGATTTATATTTTATATACCACACATTTAATAATCTCTACATAAAAATCTTATAAAAAAAATTGTTGTTATAAATTTGATCACAAAATTTCTTTAAAATGGTATTGTTAAGTCTTTTTGATACAGAAATCCGCAAAATTTGCAGTTATAAAATAATATTAACAGTTTTATATTTGTTTTTTGGTATTCTAATATTTACTTCATTCTTCGAAAAATATTTATCTAAAGATTGCTTCAATTCGGTTTGAGCTTTTACTGGCAATTCCTCTGAATTATCTGGTTGGGTAGCATAATACTTGTCGAGTGAAACATTATGTGGACCACCGTAATAGTCAAGTACATAAATATTTTTAATATCTACTTTGAATAAGCTAAAACTGGCATGGGCTGAAATCAATTTATTACATTACATACATACAATTATTAAAAATAATAAATTGTTTATACCTTTTATCCAGTTCAATGCAGCAGGATGAAGTCTTATTATACTATCAAGCCCGACTTTATAATCTGGGAAACTTTCATCCATCTAAAAAAGTTTAATTTATATAGAAAAATATTAAAACGGAAAAAGAGCTTTCAACTCTTCATCTCTACCTTTATCATATTTCCAGAAATATGTACTCTTGGACAAACTGGTTCCATTGGATCTATATTTTGTTTAGAACAATGTAAATCTTCATCATCGGATATCATAAGAGTAGCTCTATTATCAACCTATTATTTGAAAAACAAATATTCATCATTACCCTTTAGGTTTAAAACAAATTCTTACCAATAAATCCTGCCCAGTAAAATCCAATGTTGTTGAAAGAAAATATATAACGCCCGTGGATTTTTCATTTACAATACCATCACTAATTGACATTATATTAACCATTGGATATCCCTGAATATTTGAATCAGTTGATCTTGTTCCGATTGATGCCCATTTAGATTTGTGTACCAGGTTACGAGCCACTTTCGCATGATCCCTTTCTTTAACGGCTTTCGGTTCCAGATAGCTTCTTATAATTCTCTCATCTTGAACTACTGAATATGACGACGATTGATTGAATAAAATCATAGACATTAACAAATAAATTGCAGCTCGAAGCATATTTACTTTTTATATTGCCTACATATAAAAAATAAAACTAATTTGAAAATGCCAAAATATCGAAAAATATATTTCCCACCTATGTACATGGAATAAGATAAAAAGTATATATATTTTTACGCTCGCGAGAATTATTTTGTTAATATAATTTCAAGAACAGAAAAAATTAGTTCAACTTACTTATCTTTATATTATTAAGTAAAAATTCTATGCTATAAATTGCGTCTTGGAGAGTCTAAATATTATAACAAAGGCCGTTAATATTGCTAATTTTAAAACAGGTAACGACTATAAAGTGACATAGTGTGTAGATAGGCAGGTTTTGGTACCTACATATATTTGTAAATTTCCTTTAACAGGTACTTATTTACTCTAAAATAGCAAATTAAAATATAAGGGAATAATATGCATAAAGTTAATATAGTCTTTGCAGATTTTACTTTATAATTTTTAAAAACTTCTTTCGCCTTTGTTTCATATGCGTAATATACATCATTATGTACTTCCGCCTATACGTGCATATACACAATATTCAAAGCAATTTTGCAATGATTATGCTAATATTAAATTTATATTTATATTATATTCAAATATATATTTTTTATACATTCATGTAGAAAATAGAAATAAAATTTTGACTTACCTGTAGCACTATATTGCTATTAACTATTTTCAACTTCTTATTCGTTTATGCGTCTTTTATATACTAAATTCAAAATTCATTGTTTTGATTTTTTATAATTATTCACCACAAATAAAAAATAACAAGGCAGTGACAGTAAGTAAAGATCGCACGGCTGACAGCTGAGACGTGTTGAAATGAAAGTTAAGTGAAACAAAATTCCAACATGCAATGCTGATATTTTGTGGAAATCTTTGGCTTTTGTCACACTATTAATTTTTCAATCTCATCTCTTTTTCAATTCATCAATTTTTTAAAACCTAGATTCTTTATTTATGCACCTTGGGTTAAAGTTTGAAGGGGAAAGAATTAGAACAAAATTTAAAGAAATTAGTAAAGTGAATTAATTTTGCAGTTTAATATTGACGCATTTGTATATGTGCAGCTTAAAAACGTAGAAATAAACATGGGTTCATTGGTTTATCGCTTTTAACCTGAGTAGTTTTTGTTTTATTACAACTTATTTGATCCTTTTCGACAAGTACATTATGTAATTGTAGTAGTACTACATATAAAATAATAATTAAATTTGCGTTTCAAGTTGCGATTTAGTTTGAAAATACGTTAGGTCGTATCGACAAACCAGTGAATACGCACTTAAATGAGCCAAAAAAGTGTCTCCGAGTCAGTAGACTTTTTGCATATACGACAAAATCTAAGATTTGATTACTGTTTACATATGTGAAAAAATCTAAGACTGTTACTGTTCACAAAAACGAATAAATCTAAGATTTAAATTGAGTCTGATAAAAGTGTTATCTATAATTATGTAAACTCTAATTGACATCAAAGTTTGTCTGATGGCAAATAGCAGAAGTTATGCACATTCTGCGCAACATATTTTTTTAAAGTGTTTTCTTATAAAAATTTGTAACTAGGTTCTTTTCATAAAATGTTGTTGGTAATATTGTCTGAATAGAGTATAAATAAACACTAATTGACAGCAAAGCTGGGATTTTTGTTATATCAAGCTCCAGGCCTTAATACTTTTGTTATGTCATGATAAAAACTCTTCACAACATGTTATTTTTCAATATAGTGTGCATCACAGAGTTAGAAACATTTCTCCTTCGCCTGGTGGAGGAATTGGAAACATTTCTAATTGGGTAAGGAAGGAGGGTTTCTTAGAGTATAAGAAAAATATTTTATTGTTATATTTCTGACAATAACTTGCACATGTAAACGCTCGGTCAGCGAGTCTTCATTGTAGTTTCTCCATACTTTTAAAATTTTGAATCGTGTCACTGTCACATTTGGTTGTAAAAAGTAAACAATTAAATATAATATTATCTTTACATAGCGAAATAGCAAAGTATTTACTTTAGGTATATAATAAAATAATCATTGCATTTTTCTATTAAATTTGATTTTTGTAAAAGCTTTGGAATATACATCTTATTTTATAAATTGCAGTTAAAAAATGACTGAACTGGTAAATGAGTTTAGTGAAAAAGAAATTTCAAGAATCAAAGAAGAATTTAAAAGGATAGACGGTACGTAAATATATTTGAACAAAGGAATAATTTTCATTTCTATTATCTTAATAAAACAACTAAAAGTATCTCATATCCTAAACAGATAAAATATATGTAGATCATGCTGGAACTGCATTGTATTCAGAAAAACAAATTGATTGTGTCTCAAAATTATTAAAAGATAATATTTTTTGCAATCCGCATACATGCAAAATAACAGGAGATCTCGTAGATCAAGTAAGATTTAGGTAAGATATATGAATCAATTATATAATAGGAGAAATTGAAAGAGACAACATAACAATAATGCTCTTTTATTAACATATACATATCATTTTTAGAATTCTGAGTTTTTTCAACACCAACTCCGAAAAATACACAATTGTGTTTACTGCTAATGCTAGCGCTGCACTTAAGACTGTTGCAGAATGCTTTGATTTTGGAACAAGCGGATCATTTCATTATTGTCAAGAAAACCATACTTCTGTCCTAGGGATGCGAGAAGTTGTTCAAACTAAAAACGTTTCTGTTTTAACTAGAAGTGATATTTTGAAAAATATTTCATCAAATCGAAGAAAAAACTGTGATTTCAAGAAATTTTCCGGGAACTCGTTGTTAGCTTTTTCAGCCCAATGTAATCTTAGTGGTTATAAGATGCCACTAGATGTAATTGAAAGTATACAAAACAAAGGAATTATAGACCACGGAAAATACATCCGTGGGGAGTTGGATCATACATCAGAAAACAAATGTTTTATTTGTTTAGACGCAGCTTCATTTGCTGCTACGAATTTTTTAGATCTTAAAAAATATAGTCCGGATTTCGTGTGCATTTCTTTTTATAAAATATTTGGATATCCTACAGGCTTGGGAGCACTTTTATTGAGCAAAAGAGGGCAAAGTGTTATGAAAAAAAAGTATTTTGGTGGTGGAACTGTGAAAATTTCAATGACTTGTAAAGATTTCCATGTAAAGCGCGATAATTTTGCGGAGCAATATGAGGATGGAACATTATCTTTTTTAAGTATAGCTAGTTTGTTAGAAGGGTTTAAAACTCTTGAAAGATTAGTGCCTTCAACAAATGATTTAAGAAGTCAACAAAGAATCTCTAGGCATGTTTTTAATTTAGCTAAATATTTTTATGAATCTTTAAATGATCTAAGACATGAAAATGGTCAAAAGTTAATTGAATTTTATAATCATACAAATTATGAATCATCTGAGACACAGGGAGGAATAGTTTGTTTTAATATTTTACATGAAGATGGTAGTTATGTTGGTTTTGCTGAGGTTAGTCTAATAATATAAAGTACAATTTTATTAATATTAATTAATATTTTAGGTTGCTTGCATCGCTGCTGTTTACAATATAATATTAAGAACTGGTTGCTTTTGTAATGCTGGTGCATGTCAATCATTTTTAAAGTTACGGGATGAAGACATTGTCAAACATTTCCAAGTTATTAAATTTTTTAAAGTAGTAAGATTTCGATAAAATTCTCATTTAATTATAGGCGGGACATGTTTGTAGCGATTATAATGATTTGATAGAGGGTCAACCTACAGGTGGTGTAAGAATTTCTTTTGGATATATAACTCAAAAATCAGATGTGGATGCCGTACTGCAAATGTTGAAAAATTGTTATGTCTCAGAAACTTCTCAAAAAAGACTTGAAATTATTAAGTCTAAAGATCTGCCAAAAGCACTTAGACACATTCCAGAACGTCTAAGTCGAGTCAAAGCACAGTTAACTAAAATTTGCATTTATCCCATAAAATCCTGTGCCGCTTTCGAAATCAATGGCGAAACCCAGTGGGAAATAACAGAGAATGGCCTAAAATATGACAGAATTTGGATGATAGTGGATTCAAACGGAATGGCATTTACTCAAAAACGTTGCACACAGCTCTGTCTAATTAAGCCACGTATAAACTTAAAGTCCAATCACTTAGAACTAAGCTTTAAGGAAAAAGTTTCAACACCAATTCCTTTGCAAGTTTCAGTTGATGAAACAAACACTATCACGACAAATTTTTGCCAAAGCAAAGTGTGTGGGGACTCTATTCAAGGTTTCGATTGCGGCAACGAAATTGCTGCTTGGTTGTCAGATGTTTTAAGTACTCCTGGTCTTCGTTTAATTCGACAAAACGATAATTCAGAACGCAAATATAGCGACGGGACTTCTAAAGAAATTAATTTATCTAATCAAGCCCAATATTTATTAATAAATAAATCATCTGTTGCATGGTTGTTAAAAAGAATTCCCAATTGGCAAAAAAATATGAACTCTTTAGATGATGTTGTAAAAAGATTCAGAGCAAACTTAATTATAGAAAATTGCTGCGCATTCGAGGAGAACAATATTAAAAATCTACAAATAGGTGATATCGACTTCAATATTGAAGGTCCGTGCACACGATGCCAAATGATTTGTATCGATCAAAATACTGGGGATAAAACTGCTGAGCCTCTAAAAACTATTGCAAAAGAATTTCAAGGAAAAATAAAATTTGGTATTTATTTATCACAAAAGATTTTGGATGAGGGGCCTGCAAATAAAAGTATATCCTGCAATGATAAAGTTACTCTAGCAAAAAATTAAAACGTTTTTATTTGATTTACAAAAAATATATTTAAGACTATAGAACACATATGTATATTATGTACTATGCTATGACATACATATTTTTTAATTTTTTTGTATTTTCCTGTGAAAATCACGTCAGATTAAAATTTATAAAATTCTATTTTATCATTCATCTATTTGTATTTAAATACTTTCTCAATAGTTTCTGGTTCCCTTAATGTTTTTAATAATAAATCCTCTAATTCCGATCTTCTTAATAATATGTCATTTAATTTTCTCGCAGCTTGCGTTTCTTTATTTGCTAACTTATAGTATCTTTCCAATATTTTGCTTACTTTATAGTTAAGCACGTAAGAATCCATCGTCATTTTTATACATATGTATGTTAAAATTAAATTTTTTTTTATTTTTGTAAGTATAGAAGTTTGATCAAACTCTGAATTTCAAATTTTACAATTTGCCGACGAAGTTTGAAAGAGTCTCGTTCGAACTGACAGCCATTTAAAAATTTGTCACATTCAAATTATGATCATGTTTAGACAAAAACAAAAAAACGGATACTATGATCCCGAATAATGTTGAATTTGTTGGTCGCTTTACGTGGACCGCTAAGTATTAATAAAATTTAAAATAAAGTCTGGTATAAAATATTTTTAAAAACTTAATAAAGTTTTTGTGTGCAAAGCGGCTGGTATTATATCTTTTAAACAAAAATGAGAGAAAATGATGACGTTTTCATTTTCTCAAAGTATAAAGTTTTTTTCAAGTTTTGTAAAGTAAAATTTAGTTTTTTAAAAGCTTCAAATATTAAAGCTGCCAGAACATGTTTTTCTTGGTTATATCAAATGGTTTTATTTTTCAAAAAAAATTTTTTCGTCAATAATAATTTTTTTTCAAAACAAATTAAAAATAAGATAAACAAAATTGATTCATAAATGATTTTTTCTAAGTTTCATTCTTTTATAATTCAAAATCAAAATTTTCGGTTTCTTGTTTAAGCAAAAAATATTTGTTTACAAATATTTTGAAATTTGATACTCAGCAACTATTTATAGGGTGTTAAACAGTTTTTTCAAGTTTTCCCTCTGGTTTATTTTTTTTCTTTTTCCGAGGCTTTACATTATTGCTTTCTCTTTATAAAATTTTTCAAGTTCATTTGATATAAGCAACTGAAAAGTGCGAATCTATATTTTATACGAAATTTTGAATTTTTCTAATTTCTTATATTTTTTGCGCATTTTTTTTCTCTCTGAATTAACTTCAACCTTAGTACAGAGGTTTTTGAAAATGTCATGTTGTACTTATGTCATGTTAAATGTCAAAAGTGAAGTAATTTGAAATTAAATGAAAATATATCAAGAGTAAAGCTAAATTCAGCACTTTCAAACGACGCAATGAACTTTTATGAGAGAAACGAGAGCGTCTTTAAAATTTGATCGTCATAAATGCGTACCAATGATTTTACTTTAAGCGTAATGTATTACCCAGATTTACATGCATCATATCACAATAAATTTGTATAAGGAGTAGCGCGTGTTAAGTGACTGTTTAACTTTTCTTTTAACTAATAAGTAGCAATTTTGATTGAAAATGCAGTTATTAAAAGCTAATATAAAAATTATAAAAATTGTTAATTTTTGCTTTACTAGCTAACCTTACATTTTTACTTACACATTCAAATCTTACAATTTAACTAAAATCACGTGACATTCTCCGATTTTTAAAAAATTTTAGCTTAAAAGCTTGAAAACGTCGTTCAGCTATTTTTTTTTAAGTCATTATTAACATTTCAAATCAAGAAGACATAAATTTTTGATTGGCGTGAGTGAAGCCGGCTTCAAGTCAAGCAAGGTTTACATGTGCATAAAATAGGCTTCAAGAACGCTCGATTTTGCCATATAAACGGGATAACTGATACTTCTGGAGCTTACCACATGTATTTCCGCACTAACACTGATTTTTTTTTTCACCATTTTTTTTTCGCTGTCACTTTATGTTTCACAAGTCCCAATACAACATTTTTGCATGAATTGTCAATCCCAAATTGTCAAATTGTTTGCAGGCAAACAATTTCTACTTTTAGCTTTTAATTAAAAGAAAAATTATAAGGATTTAAATATCTATAAATATTTTGTAAACTCGTGAAGAATTTGTAACCATTGCTTAATACATAAAATGAGTTCAGACAGCGACGAAGAAAAAACTGGTGTTGATTTGACCGGATTTTTATTTGGGAACATTGATTCAGAAGGAAAACTTGAAGACGACATTTTCGATTCAGAAGTTAAAAAAAGTCTTTCATCTTTATCAAGGTATATTTAGAGTTTTGAAAGTTTGAAAAAGTAAACATAAATTTGTTTTGTAGATTTGGGTTTGATTCATTTTTACACGAAGTTATTTCCGATAAGGGCAGTCAGGGTGATTTTGGCCGCGGTATAGAAGAATCTTTTGCGAAAAATGAAAATGCTATTGATTACTCAGATATTAATGAACTTGCGGAAGATTTTTCAAGTCCACCGCGAGAAAGTAATAATCAAAGTTCTAATGATGATTACGATATAGAAGATGAAATACCGGCAAGTAAATTATCAGCAGATATTAAAAATGATGGAAGTTTGAAAGATGAAAAATCTGATAGTGATACAGGTGTTTTAGTAAATAATTTTTTTTAAATAAGATCTTATTTTTTTTTGTCATTTTCTAGATAAAAAGGATGATAAAGAACTAATGCCGCCACCAAGTTTACCTTTAAAAACCTCTACTTATGAGCAAACATATAAATCTGATGGTGAAACCGATATTAAAACTGAAAAACGTGAGTTTGAACTTTTGCCTTTTTCTAACAGAAATTCAAAAATTTACTACGACGTAACTTCTGTTTGACTTATTTACGAAGAGAAAAGTTTAAAAAAAATGGGAAACTGTTCGACCATTTTTTTAAGGTTGTATACCTATATGTGGGTCTACGTAGAATTTATACGTGTTTTACCACTTTTGATTAGTTACATAGTAATATCAAATGGTTTCCAATTTTCTTACGAAAATACTATGTTAATTTAATCAAAGCTTTTATTAAAGATATTTTTTTTTTTAATTAGAATATTTATTTTAACCATCTTTAAAAGATCAGATTGTGAAATGTTCATTAATTTTGATATGTGCGTTCTTTAACAATTATTATTATATGTACTTTATAAATAATAATACCGTAAGGTAGCAAGGATTTTATAAATTTCATATATACTGTTTATCAAAAAGATAACATATTGAAAAGGCCAAATTTGAACAGCTGAATACAATACCTTTTTAGTTTTATTAAGATAATCAGATTTAAATTTTTTAAACAGTTGATGCACCAAAAAAGCTAGACACTCCACTTGCTGCAATGTTACCTTCGAAATATGCAAATGTAGATGTCCGAGAACTATTTCCTGATTTTCGACCTGACAAAGTTTTAAGATTTTCACGTCTGTTTGGTCCTGGAAAACCATCAAGTTTGCCCCAAATTTGGAGACATGTCAAAAAAAAACGTAGGAAGCGAAAACAATCTAGGGATCATAGATTGGTAGAAATCTGATTTTTGTTATATCTTTATACATATATATTTTTAAAAAACAAAAAAAAATTAAAAATATTTTTTAAAGCCAAATACAGGATCTGATTCAACAAGCGATACTGATGAGCTACGACACGGATTTAGTCTAAGATACGGTCCGGATCCAAAAAAAGAACAATGCGTTTCTGATGATGAGGATAAGTTACTATCTATTACAAATGATGATAATATCAAAGAAGAAGGGTCAAATGGAGATGATAATAACGAAAATAAACCTAAAGTAGCAGATTGGAGATTTGGACCTGCTCAAATTTGGTATGATATGTTGGAAGTCCCAGAATCTGGAGATGGATTTAATTATGGTTTTAAAACTAAGGTACACTAGAAAAAAAATCTGTTTTTTTATTTACAAAGTTGCAACTATGTTTAATTAGGGAAAGCAAGAAATAGAAGAATTAGACATTAAAGGAGAACCAATTGCAGACGATGCCTATCTGATGGTTTCCCAAATTCATTGGGAAGATGACGTTGTATGGGATGGAAATGATATAAAATCAAAAGTTTTGCAAAAACTTAATTCAAAAACCAATGCGGCTGGTTGGCTTCCATCAAGTGGTTCACGTACAGCAGCAGCAGCTTTTAGCCAGCCAGGTAAAGGTATGCCGGTAACAGCTACACCTACTGGAAAACTACCATCATCTACTCCTCAGCTACCTGGAAAAATATCAAGCAAAACCCCAATGTAAATATAATAGAAAAAAGTAAACGGTTACGATTTTAATTTAATATATTTCAGTTTACAGAAACCCGAACAAACGGATGATACGTGGTATAGCATTTTCCCCGTTGAAAACGAAGAACTTATATACAGTAAGTGGGAAGATGAAATTATCTGGGATGCCGAATCAATGCCCAAAGTACCAAAACCTAAAGTGTTAACCTTAGATCCGAACGATGAAAATATTATATTAGGTATCCCTGATGATATAGATCCATCAAAAGTCAATAAAAATACCGGACCACCGCCGAAAATCAAAATTCCTCACCCCCATGTAAAAAAATCAAAAATATTATTAGGTAAAGCCGGTGTTATTAACGTGTTAGCTGAAGATACACCACCGCCACCTCCCAAAAGTCCTGATCGAGATCCTTTTAACATTTCAAATGACGTGTAAGTAGTATTTTTTCAATAGTAAAATTCTTGAAAGTAGAAAATAACGAAATTTATTTCTAGTTATTATATGCCAAAGACCGTTGAAAGTGTTAGACTTAAAGTCAGTGGTGGTAATTTGATACAACATTCGACGCCTGTTGTTGAATTAAGAGCTCCATTTATTCCGGTACTTATAATAAAATTGAGAAAATTAAAGTATTTGCTTTATTATAAATTTTTCAGACGCATATGGGTCCAATGAAACTACGAATGTTCCATAGGCCAGCAATGAAAAAGTACTCTCATGGACCTCTGTCAGATAGCAATCATCATCCAGTGTTACCTTTAGTAAAACATATTGTAAAAAAAGCTAAACAAAGAGAACTTGAAAGAATAGCATCAGGAGGAGGAGACGTATTTTTCATGAGGAATCCAGATGACTTAAGTGGCAAAGACGGTGATATAATTTTAGTTGAATTTTGCGAAGAACATCCGCCTCTAATGAATCAGGTAATTTTTTAGTATCATCTGACGTAAAAACAACATTTGAAATTTTGTTTTTTTTTTTTTGTAGGTTGGCATGTGTTCGAAAATAAAAAATTATTACAAACGAAAAGCTGAAAAGGATTCTCCTCCACAATTTAAATATGGTGAAATAGCCTACGCGCATACTAGTCCCTTTTTAGGTATTCTAAATCCGGGTGTATGCATTCAAACTGTAGAAAATAATATGTATCGGGCCCCAATTTATCCCCATCAAGTAAGCTTGACTGATTTCTTGGTAATCAGAAGTAGATATAATTATTGGATTCGAGAAATCAATGCTTTGTTCACAGTTGGTCAAGAATGTCCTTTATACGAAGTCCCAGGTCCGAATTCTAAACGGGCTAACAATTTTGCTAGAGACTTTTTGCAAGTAAGTTTGTTTTAAATTCGATAAAATTTTTTAAATTATATTTGCAATAGTATTAAAATCCCAATGCTTCATGTAGGTTTTCATTTATCGTTTGTTCTGGAAAAGCAAAGATAATCCTCGGCGTATAAAAATGGATGACATTAAAAAAGCATTTCCGGCTCATTCAGAGAGTAGCATTCGTAAAAGATTAAAACAATGTGCTGATTTTAAAAGAACTGGAATGGACTCTAACTGGTGGGTTATAAAGCCAGAATTTAGATTACCTTCAGAAGAAGAAATTCGCGCCATGGTATCACCTGAACAATGTTGCGCTTTCTTCAGCATGATAGCAGCAGAGCAACGGTTAAAAGATGCCGGTTACGGAGAAAAATTTATTTTTGCCCAACAGGAGGATGATGATGAAGAACAACAATTGAAAATGGATGATGAAGTTAAAGTTGCTCCTTGGAATACTACAAGGTATAAATTTCTATTTGTTTCCAAATTCTCTCCTAGAGCCTTATTTAATATTTATATTTTTATAAAGGGCATATATTCAAGCTATGCGGGGTAAATGCTTGTTACAGCTAACAGGACCAGCAGATCCAACAGGTTGCGGGGAAGGTTTTTCTTACGTCCGAGTTCCAAATAAACCAACTGTAAGAAGTTTTATATTGCATTGCGATTGAGTTAAATTTTTTGGTAGATGTGATTTATAATTAAAATAATTTCAGCAAACGAAAGAAGAACAGGAATCTCAACCAAAAAGGACTGTTACTGGAACTGACGCAGATTTACGTCGCCTTCCCTTAAATAAAGCAAAAGAATTATTGCGTAAATTTAAAGTTCCAGAAGAAGAAATCAAAAAATTATCACGATGGGAAGTTATAGACGTTGTACGGACATTATCGACAGAAAAGGCGAAGCAAGGTGAACAAGGTATGGATAAATTCTCGCGTGGTAATAGATTTTCCATAGCTGAACATCAGGAACGTTACAAGGAAGAGTGTCAGCGTATTTTTGACTTACAAAATAAAGTTTTAGCAAGTTCTGAAATTTTATCTACGGATGAAGATGAGGACTCATCAGCATCCGAAGAGTCAGATATAGAAGAAATGGGTAAAAATTTGGAAAATATGTTAGCTAATAAAAAAACATCAACTCAGTTGTCACTTGAACGAGAAGAGCAAGAACGACAAGAGTTGTTGAAAAAAATTATGGAAGGACAAAGAGATAACGTAAATTCAAATAAAAATGATAAAAAAAATAAAGATGAACAACAAGCTCAAAATTCAAATCAAGGAAGAATTTTAAAAATTACGCGAGTTTTTAAGGATTCTGAAGGAAAAGAATATACAAGAGTAGAAACAGTGCGGAGACAACCGGTAATAGATGCTTATGTCAAGATTAGAACGACCAAGGATGAAGCATTTATCAAACAATTTGCTACTTTGGACGAACAACAAAAAGAGGAAATGAAACGAGAGAAGCGACGCTTACAAGAACAACTTAGGCGTATTAAAAGGAATCAAGAAAGAGAACGTGCTGCTCAGCTACAGAAGGAGCAACAAATGGCTCCGGGGGGAATACCTACTAACTTGGGAGATCCTAAAACCTCAAATTCTACACAACCGGGTGCACCTTCTAGTAAAGACATTAGCCCATCGCGCCGCAAAATCAGACCAATCAATAAGGATTTGAAACTTAAATGTGGTGCATGCGGTCAAGTAGGACATATGAGGACAAATAAAGCCTGCCCTCTTTATACGGGTTCATTTGGTCCAACGCCACCAGTTAATGTCGCTGTAACAGAGGAACAGGAAGAAGAAATTGAAAAAGAATTGAATGCTGATGATGAAGATCTGGTGAATGTAGATGGAACTAAAGTTAAGTTGAGTAGTAAATTATTAAAACGCCATGAAGATGTGAAACGAAGAACATTACTATTAAAAGTACCTAAAGAAGCTGTTGGCAAGAAACGAAGGCGCTTAGGAGAGGATTTGCATTGTGATTATTTAAAACGTCATAACCAAACAGCGAATCGTAGAAGAACAGATCCAGTTGTCCTTTTATCTTCTATATTAGAAGAAATTTTAGGCGATTTGCGGGATATGCCAGACGTAACGCCTTTTATGTTTCCGGTTAATGCAAAGGTATATGAGTATATTGAGTACGCAGCTGTTTCAAATTTAAAGCTTCAAACTTATATGTTTTTATTTTAGTTGGTTCCAGATTATCACAGAATTGTAACCAGGCCAATGGATTTGCAGACTATACGGGAAAATTTAAGACAGAAACGTTACCAAAGCAGGGAAGAATTTCTTGCTGACGTCCACCAAATAGTTGAAAATTGTAGCGTTTATAATGGTAATTTTAATAATAAATGAGGCGATCATTTATAACATATTCGTAATAACTAATATTTTGATTTTCTTAGGGCTCAAAAGTCCTCTTACAATGGCTGCAGAAAGAATGTTACAAAAATGTGTTGATCGTTTAGCTGAAAAAGAAGAAAAGTTAATGTTATTAGAAAAAGCTATTAATCCATTGTTAGATGATGATGACCAAGTAGCATTATCGTTTATTTTTGAAAAATTAATTAATGGAAAATTGAAAATGATGCACGAAGCATGGCCATTTTTAAAACCGGTTAATAAAAAACAGGTTAAAGACTACTATTCCATAATAAAACGACCAATGGATTTAGAAACGATTTCTAAAAAAGTTGCAGGTACGTAACATTAATGAGAATCCTTATTTATATTAATCTATTAAATAAATTATTGAAAAATTTTTGCAATTTAGCTCATAAATACCATTCCCGTGAGGAATTCTTAGCAGATATAGAGTTGATCGCGATCAATTGCGAAACATACAATGGTAGTGAATCAACTTTCACTAAAAATGCTAAAGGCATTTTGGAATATTCCAAAAATGCTCTTAATGAGCTGGGAGAACATTGTGCTCAGTTAGAAAAAAATATTGCTGAAGTACAGGAGAGAGCTAGAGCAAATGCTGATCTTGAAGGAGTTTGGGAAAATGATGATCAATATGGAGAGTTGCAGCGGATAAGTAGAGCAAGTACTCCGGAAAATGAGTTTGTTGATATTGAAGGAAATGAGAGACCACAATCTGCTGCGTCTGCTACAACACCTCAAAATCGCCCACCTAATTTAATGCCTGGTCCACCCCCGATTATAGCCCCACTACCAGAAATTAAAAGGGGACGTGGTAGACCAAGGAAAGTTCGAGATGGTAACGAAGAAGAAAAAGGTAATATGCAAATTCTGAGCTATTGTAATGTAAAATAATATAAAGTGATTTAAGTAATTTTTTCTGCAACGCTAGTAATGCAATTAATAAATTACGAACTTATTATAGAAAAGAAAATAGGTGGCGTTAAACGTGGCAGAGGACGTCCTAGAAAAGATAGTCTGACATCAAATCAAAGTAACACGCAAAATTCTGTATTGGAAGATGGTATTGCTTTTGCAACGTCGTTGAAATGTACTTTCTTGTAGTTAATGCAATTTATGTTTTAGACTTACAATGTTCATCCGATGATGAAGAATTCGAGGAAGTTACTACAGAGGATGAAAGTGTCGCCGTGGCTTTAAATCAAGGAGAAGGAATAAACGCGACATCTGTGGTCGATCCGAGCATAGTTAAAATTGAACCCGTACAACCTATTGAGGAAATGGGTGAGACAAGAGTTTCTGATAATTTATTATTTTTTTTTTTATTAATAATCAACTTTATTTTTATAAAACGCGATCATTACAAATTTTTAATGTACCCTTATAACTTTTATACTCGAAAATGCCTTTAGAGGAAAATGTCGACCAAGATGATAGTAAACAAGTGGCTGAAGCCATGGTACAATTAAGTGGTATTGGATTTTATCCACAATCACAAGGTTATTTTGTTTGAAAAAATAGATTTTTTAAAATTATTTTAAAATTTGCAGTTTATCTTTTTTTTTATTAACTTTTTTCAACTTTTAGTTTTCTTGGGCTTTTATAATTTATATTTTCTATTATAAGTAATTCCCAATATTTGACTTCAGTAGCTAAGAACTGTAAATAATTATTAGTATTATTATGTTTGCGAATTTCTTTAAAATTGCATTTCAATATTTTAGAATATAGTTTTTAGAACTTATTTCTTTTATTTATTTAGTATTGATTATTATTTTTACACTACATTCATAACTTTTTTTAATAATTTCATATTTTCTTTTGACTATTTTGAAACTGTTTTTAAAATTTAAAGAAACATCTTACATTTTTACGGAAAAGAAAATTTTAAATACGTTAAATATTTGCCTCAAATATAAAAATTAATTTACTTATCTTTGTTGTGCAAATAACAATATATTTATTAATACAATTTTGCTACTAATTAAGCTTTGATATCCTTGGGCTTTCTTAATTTTAAGTTTTGTATTATAATTTGATAAATTTCCTTGTTATAATAATGTTAACTTTTTTGAAATTTATTTTAACTTGAAATGGTTTTAATGCCAAATATTTCAATAATATTTAGCATTAAAACAAACGGAATTTTCTTAACTAACTTGCAGAAAATTTTTAAAAAATTTTAATTGCTTGATTTAAACAAAAAGGAATATGAATATTTTGCACATTAGAGAAGAAATAAAAAATCATTTGAATTATTTTAAAAACTCATCCTAATTCTCGTTGGTTTTTGCAGTTTATATATATATATATATTTTTTTTTTTATTATTATTCAGATGAAACTATGGATCTAGATCCAAATTATGATCCGTCAGATTTTCTTCAAATGCCAAATAAAATGATGCCTCCGCCTCCAGTTCAAGAAAATTCTCAAAATGTTCAAAATGATCATCTTGTGGAACAACAGCAACAACAGTTCATAAGTGATTTACAAATGCAAGGTGTCGTAAACGGACAGTTACAATTTTCATCGAATGATCCGCAATATTTACAGACACAACAGCAACTGGGGTATTCACAAGAAGAGCAATTACAATATTCACAGCCAGAGTCAGAACAATATGAGCAGAATCAACCAGGTTATCAGCAACAAGAGGAACAAAACTCGTATCAAACTGATATTGAATTGACTCAAAAGGAACAACAGCAAGTATCTTATGATCAGGAGGAACAGCAATCACAAGAAGTTTTTGAACAGAAGCAACAGTATGATTCAACAGAAAATGATGATTCAAAAAATCAAGCCCCAAATCAGTCAAATATACATGATGATTTAGCAATATCTGATAGTGATGAGGAAGAAAATAAATTTGTATTAAAAGTAGCTAAAGAAGAAAAAGAGGATCAAGATGATGATGCATTGTGGTTTTAAGAATGAAACATATCTTTATATTAAAGATGGAGACTGCCTTAGTCCATAAAGTTTTTTTTTAATGAAAAATAAATTTATTTTAGAAAAAATTTCAAATTTCTTTATTATTATTTTGAAATTAGGAAAATCTAGAAATGCGAGGAACTCAATAGCTCTGTCATTCGAATTTTAATAATTGTTATTTTAAGCCTTTAAGTTAAGTATGATTGTAAACTTTGAAATAAGAAAGTGTAAATAAATCACTAATTTAAATTGTTAGTTTTTATTTTTAATTGTTTGCTGTTTTACTTTATATATTTTTGAAAGAACGAAAAAAAAACTAATAAGTATTTATATTTTGTGTTTTTCGCAATTATGATTCAAGTTGCTACCAAAAAACCAAGAACAGATTACAATTTTTTAACTTATCGTAAGGATAGAACTTTAAGGTATGTCATTTATATTATGTTGAGAAATCGCACATTGAAAATTTTACTTCTTTTGTCATTTGAAAATCATCAATAATAATTTGAAATGCTTTAATTAAAACAAATATTAACTTTGCTTTACATTTATTCACATATTTATAAAGTGTATTATTAAGTTTTGTACTAATTATTGACATCCATTTTGCTAAAAATTTGTTTTTTTTTCTTCAAAAAGTAGTTTTATGTTTAACATAGAACTTTTGAATAATAATCAATCACCCAAATTCTTTTATTCGCATCACTTGTCGTTACAAGATTTGTAAATAACAACCCATCACATCAAGTAATGCGACTAACAGAATGTGGATGAATGTCTATGGTATCATATATATGGTATAATATATTATATGATCTACTTCCTTATTTATGTGCAATAAAAAAGAAATTTTTTACAAAAAATTTAAGAATTTCTACTTGAATTTTAAAAATTTGAAATTTTGCATTGTTCTTACATATGTTCTTAATTTTTAAGATAATAATTTCAATTAAAAAGGAATTGTAATTTTTAAAAAAAACCTTTTTGACCTTAGTGATTACAAAATTTAATTAAAGACTTATTTGTTTTCATTTTCTTTTTCTTTACATGTAGTTCGAATTTTTAATTGCTAGTCATTAAAAGTTTAATAGACTACATAAGATCAAAGATAAAATGATGATAAGTGTTTATAAACTTAAAAACAAATATCCTGTTTTTTTATATGTACATATAAACATACAACTGTACGTAAATGAGCAGACTGTTTTATCTTTTATGATGATGTATTTAATACTAAATTTTAATGAATGATTATATAATATGTTAGAATTTTATCAACAATAAAAGTGTTATATAGTACCAGGGTCAATTTGATATTCAAGGAATAAGAAGTTAATGTTTACTTGTCTCCACATTAAAATGAAATAAATTATGAATTTATTCAAAAATTTTTTGGAACAATATTTTCCAAACAACTCTAAATTTTTAGGTACTTTCGTTCAAAAATTTTCAATAATTTTGTAATAAAGAGCTTTAGCTCTTAGTTTGCTCAATAACTCCCAAACCTAAAAAATGGCATTTGTATTTTTTTTTTTATTTATTTATGGCTCCAAAAATATTTCAAAATAATACAATAATACAATAATTAAATATAAGTATATACAGAGTATTTTTTTGCTGCAAATACTATAAGTTCTTTTTAAAATCCAAAAACAACAATGAATGACTGTATTAAATAATTATTTTTAATTTAATTTAATATGAATTTTTATAGAATTGGGAAACGAATGGCAAAAAATTAATTTTCTAATAGATTTATTTTAAAAACTATATGTATATAAAAATTATTCTGATTCTAATTTTAAAACAATACTGACACTTCAGATTTATTTTCAGTTCTTCATGTATTCAAGAATTAAGTGAAATAAGAAATGAAATTTTTTGCATTGTCTTATAATTGTCAGCTTAGTACTGAATATTTTCAAAAATACAAGATTTATTTTAAATCATCGTAATTCGGAACCTATTGAGCAGAGAATTTTGTGTTCATAGAAAAGTTTTGTTTAGTTATGAGGGTTTATACAACGGTATAAAGTAGTAAGTAGATCTTAGAAACTACACACCCTGTATATGTATTATGACATATATACTTATGTAAGTATATATGGAATTATTTTGTTTAAACATCACACGAGCATGCTCTCATATTTGTTTTTATAACATTATTTATTTTCTCTTATCCTCTACACTATATACATAATCTATTATGTATTTGAAAAGGATCATGTGTGGGATTACCTTAAAAACATATAAAAATGCAACGAACCTGTAATACGGAAAACATTTTAACTGCGGTCTTTAAATCATACGAATCTCCTTGAACGCTATAAGTGCATTTAAAAAATTTTTCAAAATGGAATTTAAATTAAAAATTCTATTTTTAATTTTCATTTTTAGTTACATAAATTTGGTTAAAGGTAAAAGTATTTAAATTATATGTATTGAAAAAATTGGTTTAATTTCTAAAAAATAAAAATAAATTATTTAAATATTTTTGAAATAATTCAATTTAATTAAAGTAATTTTCTTAAGTGTCTAACTGTAATAATAAGAACAAAATTTATTCGTGCTTATTCTAAGATTTGGTAAAAAAAAATTTCTTAAATGTTCCAAAAACATTTGGTATTTTCAACCAAATTATTAAATTGAATTTTTAAAGTATATACGTACATAAATTTAATTCTAATTGTTTTCGAATTAAAAATTAATTGTTTAATAGAAAAAAAAAATTAAAATCCCAAATGAAATGTTTGCGAATTGGGGTGAAAGGTATATAATGGGGCGGATATATTCCATTAAAGATTATATATTGGGGACTAATTTAAAATAGTGGAATTCTAATTTGTATAACATTGGAACACTAATTTGCATGGAATTTTGTGTATTCGCAGAGCCACTTTGGAGTATAATCTAATTATTATTAAATGAGTGGCTCAAAACTAAAGTGAACTAAATTCTTTACACTAAAACAACTTTTCTTTATTGTTTTAATCGATCATCCGGTATACGGTTACCGATACAGTTGACATTAACTTAAATTTTTCAAAATAGCTTTACTGTTCTTTTTTTGACAAAAAATTTTCTTTGGCTCTTTATTATTTTAAATTTATTTAAACAACAAAATGGCCTAAACCTCAGATGTAAACTCTAATTTAGATTAGGTCATTTTGATTCTAATTAAAATTACTAAAATTTTATAAAATTCATGTAATTTTATTAAATAATATCAAATATTTTCTGTAGTAAGCTACTATTGCAAAATCAGTGGTTTATTTTCGTTCTTTAGATCAAAATTACTTTAGACTAACGCTTCAATGGAAGTCATAAAAAACGAGCCCATAATTTAGTTTGTATGTGTATATAATGAGATTATATAAGCATATTTAAATTTTAAAAAAATGTTTTTTTTTTTCTGCAATAAAACGGAAATATGGTTTAGACCATTTTGGGTCTAAGACAATCTAATAATGTTTTTGAAATTTCGAACACTAAGAAAAACTTTACAAGCAAATACATTGTTAATTATAAAAGTAAAATGAGAAGAATTTTCGGATAACACATAATGTGCATACATATGTATTAATTGATATATGTACATAATTGTACAAAAATATGGATTTTAAAATATAAACAATGAAATGATAATGAAAAAATAAATTTTCCTACATACATAAGCCCACAATAAAGAATTCACTTTTATCTTTACTTTCCAATTGATTGGTTGATTTGTGCATATTCAGAATTTTTGTTTTGAATTAATTTTTATGACCTATAATAGAAGAAAGAAAAAGTGAAATCAGTCCGACATTGAAGGTATTTCATATGTAACATATTTTTACAAAAAACATTAAGTGGGAGTTTAATTATAGTTTATCATGATGAATTCTAAAGAATATTCAATAGAATTATCATCCAATTGTATTCATCCAAAATGAATACAAGTACGTACGTACACGAATTGCACTTTGTATTAGGCAAATTTGCTCTTTTGCATTTATTCAACAAATTAGTGCTAAAGTAGCAACCCCGATTATATAACCACTAAATTAGCAAGCACGATTACATAAATTTTGCCTTTGATGGTTAACTTAGATGTATGCGGAAGAACGTCAATCAGAATCAAGCCATAATTATTTCTATTTGAACACTTTTTCGTAATTGAATTAAAACATTTGAATACCTTGGAAATATGAACAAAAAAAAAAAAATAATAAAAAGAATGCAGAATTTTAAAGGTTTTAAATTTTGAGAGAATCTTATGGAATGATTATGTTTTGCAAAATTTTCTATATTGGACAGAGAATAATGCGGCACCTTGTTTGGATCGAGAATTTGGAATAGTTTGATTTAAAAAAAAAACGTTAAAGTGCCATAATCCACTTTTTATTTAAAAATTCTAAAAAACTGTTTGTCCGTAATTCTTAAAACTGATTCCTTGACAAACTTTCAATGAATGTATCGTGCCCTACAGTGTGTAATTTAGGTATTTTTAGAGTTTTGTTTGAACAAATGGTAATAAGCATTTTATACATTTTGCTTAATATTAATTAATATAGGGACATACATTATGTAGATTCATATAAATTACCCGGTAAAAAACTTATTAATCTTAAGAACAAATAAATAATGCATAATTTCAGGGGCATGTAGTACTTATGGGCATTCATGTTATGGAGGTAAGAATTAATATTCTTTTAATAGCTACTGTTTTTTAAAAAAATAATTTTGAATGTTTTTCTTCTTTAAAATAAAATGCAAAGCTCACGGAAAGAAATCTATGGGAAGAAATACACCAAGATTATCAGAAAATTATAAAACTGAAGAAGAATTTTTAATGTCGGATGACCCAAGTTTAGAAGAAAATGAAATGAAACCAAAACTTCAAAAATATTTACTATTAAATATTTTATTAGATAAGGTAATTAAGTGTTCAATAGATAAGTGTAATTAATGTGTTCAATAAATTTAATATTTCACTGCTATACATATAGGATGACCTAAATGATAATATTAACGAAATTTCTGAAAATATACAAGAAGAATCGAATAATGGAATTAAGGAAATTGAATATAATATTAATAGACCAAGTTATAAATTTAAAACACCATTGAAAAAACGTAAATTTTTGTATCGTATTAATCAACCGGTAGCAGCAATTAAACCAATCAGTACATTTGATGATTTTGCTAGTCCATATAAATTTTTGATTAAACCGAAACGTATACAAAATCATGATTTTATTAACAATCAATTACAGAGTATCAATTCAATGGATGACCTGAATGAAACGAATATTAACTGAAATTACCTAAAAGTTACAACATGCATATGTATCAGTAATTTCTGTTTCAGTTTACTATCATCAATATCATCAGCACTACTATGCTAAAATTAATTTTGAAAAAATCATGTTATTTTTTATATATTAGTATACGAATTACCGGTAAATTTCCTCTTTTTATATAAATTTTATGTAAAATTGGTTATTGTGCTTGTAGATGCCATAATAATTTAAAATATGAATATTTTGTAATAAATATATAACAATATATAATATTTAATATGAATAATATATAACACTACAGTGTACAGAACAATGCGTATATGGGTAAAATATTTCTTCATGACTCTATAGAGTATAATAAGTATAGTTCCGGTTCCGGACTATCCCCATATTTAAGGGTTTCAAATGGTTTATACTCTGTGGTATTGTGAAAAAATGTTCTCCTACTCTTACTGTAATTGATGTATATAATATACTATTGTTATAAAAAAAATAGTAATACTAAATTCTTGTAAATTTTGTTAGTTATTTATAAGCGTACTGTAAAAATTATATTATAAATATTACCGCATTATACAGAATTTAATGTTAAATATAGCTAGTTGTGTAAATTTGCTAAGCTCAATATATAACATAGTATTAAAAATAATAAACATTAATTAAAAGTAAACAAGGTTAGAAAAATTAAAAGTTGCTTTATTTATTGATTATTATAAACATTATATTATTATGTAAAACATTGCTGTTAAATAAATGTAAAAAAATTTAAATTATAAATTAATCAGAATTTATTTTAATATAATCATTATATTATAGTATATAACAAAAATCAATAACGTCTATATTAAAAGAAGAAGAAAAAGAAGAATATTTTTAAATAAACTTAATGCATTAATGAGTTCTTAATCAACTTGAAAGAAGAACTTTTGTTCTCATAACCTTTGTATTAATGAATAATTTTTTCTTGTAACATAAACTAGGTAATCCATTACTAATAAATAATTGTACATATTTTTATAGAGAACATTACAATTATACCACATGTATAACAATTATATATAGTAAAACGTAAGTATAACAATAAGTAACATATGAATAGTTAGTTAGTTGTTGTTAAAAGGAGTTCTCAACTAATATTACAAATATAAATGTTAAACAAATTCTTTGAAATCAAGAATTTCTACTTAATTAAATCGATTTAGGGTTGGGAAGTTTACGAAAAAAATATCAATATGATGTATTGAATGAGTTACATAACTAACAATTTTAACATAATTAACAATTTATTGATATTTTCGATATTTCTAATTACTTTAAATGTATTTATACTGTTACTTTAAATGTATAGGAACTTTCCCTTTCCAATTAAAGTTCAGAATGCATATTCTTTAATTTTGTGCAGAGAAACGTGAACTTCAAAGATTTTTTTATTTATTTATTTATTATTCACCTAAAATTTATACATTTTTAAAAAAATAAACGTCTCCAATAAGATTAATGCTTCTACATTAAAAAGCAAAAAAACAGAGAATCATTTTGTGAAAATTTTGAATATGTTTTAGTATTGAGTACGAAATGTGAATAAATCAATAAATACAGATTCGATATTAGAATTTTGAATATAAAGTAAATAAATTTTGTTAAAAATTTTTCGATATAATATCAATATTTCGATATTATTGTCCCAACTCTAAAGCAATTAGTAATTTCAAATCCAAATACTATAAAAATGTTGTTTGGTTTTAAAATTTACATAAAACACTATATTTTTTATGACATCAGCTAACGTCATATAACGATTAGTTGCAATATGGAATACATCAAATTCAAAATGAATCTAAGAAACTTTCCCAACACCCTCTATACTCATTATAATTGAAATAAGTTCTTACTAATTTTTATTTAAAAATATCTACATAATTTTTTCTTTAATTTAAATAAATAAATAATATATAACTAGTTTATATTATATATAAGAAAAATTATAAAAATTATGTAATTATTTCTTTGTTGTTGTTTATTTGAATTCGCTTGATAAATTTGCTTTATTTAACAGAGTAGCGCATATGCTTTCTAAAAACGTTGGATTCAGCACGTTCTCGAATTTTGTATAGTCAGCAACTTTGAATTTTTATGTTATTGTTTTAGTATCTAGATTTTCCGGTAGTTAACTATTATAAGTTTTTTATTTTAATTGTAAATGTTTGTAACCTTATAAAAAATAAAACGTAGCTCTGGAAATAAATGATTTTTTAAATTTTTTATTCGTGTATCACAGTTTTAAATATGTATAACAGAAATTATTGAAAAATTTATGAATGTTTACAAAATTTCACGAAATTTCTAACAAAAAAGTTGTTTTACAAATTGATTAAAAGTTGAAGAAGTAGAGAGATAGCAGTATTCAATCATATTAGTTCTTACAGTTGCTAGGAGTTAAATATTGACTAATGTTGGAGAATAAAAGTGCTATTCAAGAATGTTCTAAACAATATTCTAAATAATGTAAAAGATTTTAGTTGTGAGCATATTTTTATTTAGTTGTGATTTGTGCTAATTGGCAAATATACTAACAGCCCCCATAATTTTTCATGTTCATTAAAATTGTGACTAAAATAAAAATGAATAATTCAAAATTATAATATTGTCCAAATTCAAATTATAATATTGTTGTCCAGGATACTAGTTGAACTTTTATTTTAATTCATAATTTTCCTGGTTGTCTACAAAAGAATATTTGCGCTCATGCAATATATTGGTTTGCAATATATACATATTTGGTTGGATGCACACACATGTACACAATAAAAATATAAATAAAAATGTAGTTTATATTATAATAACAGAATCCCACTTCAAATTTTATAAAATAAATCTGGCGATTCCCTAGCATTTATTATTTCCTATATTTCTTTTGTATTTTTGGTCTTTTGTTCTTTCTTTTTAATTTAACCATTTTGTTGTGTAGGTATGTAATTTTTATTATTGTATAATCATTTCTCTGATAAAAAAATATCAAGGATTTTCCTTTAGAATGATTTTTTTTTATCGGCTCCATCGTTTTACGTCTTTCTTTAAAATTTCTTTTAAAGGTTGAATTGAAAAAATATAAACTTTTCCGCTATCATAAACTCTTTAAAATTGAATTTTACTACAATAAAATATAAAATCAGCAATATTTGTAACTGGTTTAATTTCTGAAAATTTCATGGTTATTTTCATCTCGTATATTATTAATTTACATACACGTACATACATAATGTATATGTACATAGGATATAATGTTTACGGAAAAAATAATTGTAAATACAGTGATTCTAAATTGTTTTAATAATTTTTATGATTAGTGCATATATTCATTAAATTTTATTAATGTAATTATGCTGCCGGTGATATTTTGCAATTTTTTTTAATTTTGAGGTTAGAGTTCAATTCATTTTTACTTTAAATTACTGTTTTTTTAGTAGATTTTGGGGAATTTTCACAAAGTTACGAGTATTTCTTTTAAGTTCTTTCGAAAATTCTAAATTCTCTTTTCTTGTTTTAACACCAACACAGTTTGTGTAAATCAGAATGTAATATTTTCTCTCGATTTCAATTCAAAATAGTTTTTTTGAATTAAATGAAATAAAAATGGCCCTCATCATAAAAAAAGTGTTGCAACACTGTTTTTGTTTTTTTTTTTTTTTGATATTATGAAATTTTGGCGTGTTCAACAAGATACACTTTGCATAAATAACAATAAAATATTTACTGTGTGTAATGAATAAAGATGTGCATTGCATACTTACTATTGTGATTAATTTCCTGCATATTTATGTATTGATCTTCTTATGATGAGAAGAAAGAAAAAAATAACTGGTTGAATAAACTAGAAATAAGTGATGCGTGTTTTTCATATAGGTGTTGGTATATACTTATATAATGTATATAAGTACATTTATATATACATATTTGTATGGAGATCATATGCATATTTTTCACACAAAAATGAAAAATAAATTTCTGAAATTTTTTTTTAAAACGTTGATTTTTAGAGGTCGTCATTAATAGAAAAAGCAATTATAATAACAAAAGATACAAATATGTATATATATTATTATATTACAGTCATACGTATGTGCATAATTATGTATATACATATGTAGAAGTTCGTATATGGGAATACAATTCAAATATGTATGTTTTGTTTGAGAAAATAGGTTGGAATGAATAGACTTCAATAGCAGCTTATTAATTTGTTATACATTATAAGAATATAATTTTGCACTACAATAAAAATATACGTAATTTTTCAAATGAAGCCTACATTTCGCTTGCAGTGTTTTCATAAATATATATCAAGAATATCAGGAAAATATCAGAACCTTCAGAATCAGAACCTTAAATTCGCATTTTAATAGTTCAGTAATTTAGTTCAGAATTTTCGCAAAATGAAAACAACAAAAATTTAAAATTTAAGAAAAATGCATTTTAATTAAAATCCCAAAATCATTTCATCTCATAAATTTCTTTAGGCTTTAAATTTTAAACTTAAATTAAGTTAAAAAGTGTAAAAAGCAAAGATTGTAAAAAAAAATTAAATATACAATCGATATTTAACAAAAAACTTTATTCCACCCTTATTGTTATTTTATTTAAATTTATTTCTCAATATCAATCGCGCCTTGTATAAACTCAAACAAGTCACAAGCGTGACACCAAACCCTATAATTATGTACGAGATACTTTTGATTGCTAATATAATTATATCTTTCCATAATAACATACAAAATATAGCTTTCAATAAATTTCTTTGTAATTTTTACTCTCTCTATATAACAGTTCCAATTTTTATTTTCAATACATAGGTACATATAGCTACATTATATTATACATATTTTTGGTTTTCATCTTAACATCATTTTCAATCGACCATTCAAACAGTTAAGTTGACTTAACGAAGACATTTCTTTTTTATTTTGTATACATGTTCAAGTAAAAAAATTTAAATAAATTTTCATATTAATTAAAATAAAAATAAAGCAAATAATTCTGGGAAAAAAATATTATATAATTATTGCGAAAGTAAAAAAAATAGGTAAATTATTATGAAATTTAAATTTAATTGAAAGTGATTGTCAGAATTTAATTTCAAAATTGTTTCAAAATATTCCGAATATTTATGAATTATGTAATAGGAGTGAGTATAGTGGTTATAAGATTATAATTTGTGAAAAAAATTCATGGATGTGTTAAATTAATTTAAATTAAAAAATCAAATAATTTTATAATTTAATTAATATGTTCCCACTTGTGTGTATAATTTGATCTCCTAGTTTCAATAATTTAAAGTTTTTAATATATTAAATAATTTTTGTAAAATAAATTTTAATTTTTCTCTTTAAAATCAAGAATTTTTCCTTCGACCCGAACTTTTTTATTCAATATTCCAATACTTATAATTGTGACTTTTAATACGATGCATGTAAGTTTTAACTAAGCAATAAGTGATAATTAACTGTAATCAAAGGCTATTATAATCTGGCTAACAATCCAGTATAAAATTATATATATGTAGTTTTTGCTAAAATTTAATTAAAAGTTATAAGAGAGTTCTTATTTATAATTAACGTTGAAAAGAATAATAATTGTAATTAAAATTTTTTGTGTGACTCTTAATTTTATTTCAATATTTTTGTTAAGAGTATTAATTTGATTTTCACTTTATTTAAGAATAGGTGAAGTGGTACGCCTCTTTTATTTTGAAATATTCCATAATTTTTAACAGCGGGCTCTAGAAAATGATTTAGAATGAAATCGAATTAAATATAGGTGTCGATCGGTGTTTTAAAAAAAACATTCGTTCTTTTATTTAATTGAGCTTTAAACCCAAATAAAAAGTTTTCATATAAAATTGAAAAAGAAAACAAGAATGTTTTTATATATTTGGTTTAAATCAGATCAAAGATTTTTCCACTTGGGTACATTTGGTTCACATAAAATTAAACTTATAATCTTTCACTTATTTTCAAAATAATTGCCTCTCATTTTATGTTAATAACGTAATAAATATTCATATTACTTTTTGCTTCTTAATCATATTATTATTTTCAATTAGTACTTATATTATGATTCACTAAAGAGTTTGTTTTTTTTAATATAAAAATACTTATAAAAAATGTGTTAAAATGCACAAACATACATATTATATATATGTACACATATAATGAAAATTTAAAATGGAAAATTGAAATCTGGGTAATGATTAATTAAAATTATAATTGTTTTGATGGTAGATTAATGCGTAATTAGCTGCTAAACGAGTGAAGTTGTTATTAATTAAATCGAAATGTGATAATTTTGTACTACAACATTTTATTATATTTGTATGTGTAATGTATGTATATATATATATATATATATATATATATAATGTGTAAAAAATATTATTATTAATTTGGCATAAATTAAAGCGTAATTTAATTAAATATACATTTGATTAATCATATACATTTAAAGTTAGTTCCAATTGAATAAATACTTCGGAATAAATTTTGAAATTTTCTATCATTTCCGATTCCATAAATATGATAACAATATTTTTTTTTGATCCACGACGTTTTATTTTTTGTTAGGAAAATCCGGAACTAAATATCAATAGTTATATAAATAATAAATTATAATTTAAAAAAAAATTAATTCGAGATTAATATAAGGTATAAATGTATGTACATACATATATATATGTATATTCTGAATTTATTTTGTTTTAAATAAAAAATAAAGAATATTTTCACAAATTAAGAAATAACAATATGTTTGTTCTCTTTTGCATAATTTCTTTAAAGATGAAAATTTATTAATTTTCACATGTTATGTACATACAATTTTTTTTGGTATTTTTAACAAAGATCTATTCGGGCAAGCTGAATTCTTGAATTTCAGCAGCTACAGACATATAAAATTATAAGACAAAAAGAGATATAAGTATCTATATTTTTTATTTTTATCTAAAACAAACAGGTATGCCAAACACGCGGCCGGCCGCTTTTGATCCTATACGGCTCGTTACGATTTTTTAAAATTGTGAAATTTAATTCTTATAATTTTATAACAAATATTGATTTAGATCAGTAAGAAAGTGTCTATAAAACGGAGTGAAGGTTTTTCAGGGATTTATCACACATTGAAAAACCAAACTTATGCATGAAAAATTGTGAGAAAAATATATAAAAATAAATAAATCGAGATGCTGTGCGATTCTGTGCAAAATTTTAGAGAAGTGGAAATTACTAAATTTTTATAATTATTTATCTATAAATCAATTAAGCGTGTTTTAGTCATGTTCTGAAGCACATATTTGTGATGATAAATGAGTTTGACATGCTTGATCTGAACTTAGGCATCAATCGATATATGAATACATAAGTAAAACATAGCGCTCTATTGAAGTAATTCTATTATCATCATGTAATATTGCATAAATTTAGGAGAATTTATTCTAGTGAAATAAAAAATGTATCGATATTACATTTAGATAAATTGGTGAAAAACCTTTATTAAATTTTCAATCTATGCTTTTTGCTTAATTGTGAGGTTTAATTCCACAATCTGGATTTTTTCATATCCAAAATTTTATCAAATACAAAAATTTTGTTTTAGAAAAATTATAAAAAAATGTTTTAACTGTGATCTATTTATCTACAAAATTTTAGCTGTCCGCTTTGAATAGTGTCGGAGTTTAGTCAAATCGTACAGACTGTCAAATGGACAGAGCGCCAATTCATTCAAAATATTTCGAAATAATGAAAATGTGCTGATTGAAGAAGATTATTTAAATATTAATCTCAAATTACAAGAGATGTCAATGAATTGTTATAAAATTTTTTAAGCAGCATTATTTGTTATTGTTTTGCTTTTTAATATTTTGACTAAAAATACAGAAATATTATGTAAGTCAAATGTCATATTAAAATATTGTGATAAATTCATATTTCAGGGTCAATGTTATGAAATTATAATATTGACCAAAGTCTATTAAACGTTTATTTATTTTTTTTGTTTTTATTCAATTAACGTTATAGCAGTCTTTTGTCCTTTGCCAATTTCAAATTTATAGTTTTTATGTAAAATTGCTGACAACAATAATTATTGGCATTAACATTTTCATCTATAAATTCAAATTTTTTAACAATTAACATTTTATGAAAATATATTGAAAATTTTTTTATTTTGTTTTTTTTTTTGCTATGATAAATATACACAATTTGTATGTAGTAAATTTTTACTTAAATCTTTTCTACACATTAAAGCAAGGTAATAAAGCAATAATTTTCATTTTAAATTTGAGCTTAGTTATACAACTTTTGCAAGTATGTGTAAAACTGTTTGTTACAATGTCCATTATAATTTTCAAATAATAATTTTGTTGTAAAATTATTATTCTCAGAAAAGAGAATTATATTTGATGCAGGCGCGTAGGAAGAGCACGAAGTATACAGGATGTTTCGCATAAGGTGGCAAATAATTTCAGATATGATTCTTTGATCAATTTCCAAAAAATTGCTAAGGGGGGCGAGGGGTGCAGATATACTTGTTATCGAGCTACAACCTGTTGAAAATAAAGGTACCGGACGTTTCCTGCATATAAATAAATGCTTATATCTTCGAAACCATACAACATAGAGCTAGCATTGTGAGCTTGTTTTACAGACGATTGATCGTTCTTTATTTTTGGTCTTGCAATTAATTTGATTTGAGTCATAGTCTTCGAGATACAGCTCGTCAAATTAAAAATTTTTGTTTTTTTAAATTTTTAAAGATCTCAAAATTTCTCGAAAATTTTTATTATTATTATATTTTTTTAATGTGAAATTTAACCCATGTAACATTTTTCTCTATCTCCCATAGCTTTGCTAGTAAAACGTGTTAAATATGTTCACAAAACACGCGGAAAATGCATATCTCCTACATTAAAATTTTTCATCATTATTTCGGAAAAATATCAACATTTTCAATATTCTTTAATTATAAAATTTATAAAATTTTAAAATGCTTACTAAATTTTGTTGAGAATTATTACCTTAAATCTGTCCGTTACTTAATCTCAGCTAACCATTTTACTGTTTAGTTTTTTTTTCAATATTTTAGTTGCTAAATCGACTTTCTTAAATTATTAATCAAATATTTAAATGAGTACATGCAATATTATTATTTATTTAATTTTATGCAAATGCACAAGTATAAATATTATTTTTATCTTATAATTTTTAACTTGATAAAAATCAAGTTCGACTTATGTGTGACGTATAGGGAACGATTTTACTGTATTTAATTGTAATAATAAGGAACTTACAAACGAGCTTCTGAAATAAAGTGAACGTATGTATGTATGAATGTAATATGTATATATATATATATATATATATATATATATATATATATATGTACCTTTTTGTTTGTTTTGTGTAATAAAAAAATATGCTACGTAAGATTATTCCGATCGTTGTTTAAAGAACAAAGATAATATTTTTAATCATACGTAAATATACGAAACGAGTATTATGCATGGAGTAAATATATAAGAAAGGAAATAGTAGATTGATTATTATTCCAGTATTGTTTTTTAACAAAAGATTCTAAAAAAAAATGATATTGAAGATATTTTTGTATATATTTTTATGTAAATAAAATTATGTTTATATTAAAAACCATATATATGTGCGTACATATATGATTATCATAATATATTTGCATGTAACGGAACTAGTTAATGTAAGAACTTGTATATTTTGCTGTATAATCATTTAGAACTTTATCGCAAATATGTAGTTATATCTAAAAATTTTGATCTATGTATACTGGATTTTTATCGACTTTATGAATAATAAATATCGTTGTAACGACTCTATATCATTTTACAAAGAAAACCTGAAAAGGAACAATTGCATAATACAAAAAATGAAAAAGAAATAAAAATTTAATGGAAAATTTACATAAATTTTTTAAAATATTTGATTAATTTCATATAAAAGGCGATTATAATTTTTCGGGCTGCTTATTTTTTGTTTTTTCTTCAAAATTTAAATTTGAACAGATTAAGAATAACACTATAGAGGTGTTGAATGTCCAGAATTATTCTTTAATAATTTTTCACATTTAATTCAATCTTATCAAGAATTTAAAAAAAAATTGTATAGGTATATTACTGCCTTTTCCAAGCATTCATCTTAAATTAGTGATGTTTTCCTAAGGAAAAGAAAGCAATATTTTATTATACGTGTATTATTGTAATAATTTTATTTGTTCTAAAAAGAAAATTATAAGTATTCACGTATTTAATGTTACCGTTAGAAAATCTTTTAAAATTTATTAAAACTTACACAGTCATATCGATTGTTTTATATATACATATACATACATATTGGATATCATGGAGTTAACAAATATAACAAATAAATTCAAAATAAAATAATTTTGATAACAAACAAAATTTTGTGTGAAATTATAAATTTTTCAAAAATTTGAATTTCAATTAAAACACACAATAGAATTGGAAACCACATTTGTGGTGTGTATGCAAAATTCTATACTAAAAATTAAGATATGAAGCTTAACTAGCATATGTACGTACACTACGTATAATAACAATTTATCACAACTTGCTATAATAACATTTTGTACTATGTAATATAAAATAACTAATCTGAGAATTATAAATTAATGAAATAAAAATTTGAAAAAAATCGAAAATAGACAACAAAGTTTTAAAAAGACATTTTCCAGTCGACGTGTGTACATACATTTTTTTTTACTTAATTTATTTTTACTAAATACAAATGAAATAAAATTAATTCAAGTCATGTTTAAAACAACATCATATTTTATTAAACGTATATTAAAATGTGTGTATGTTTTTTTCCGATTTACTAACATACATACATATGTTAGGTACATACATATATTATTGAATTTATCCATAAAATTAAATTTTGGAAAATATTTTTTACTTCCACCTATCAAAATTACTCCGTTTTAAATCTACCTAGTGAGTTATTATGGATATTCATAATATATTTATATATAGTATGTACGTACATACTTATATATTTATATATTTACATATTTATATAAAAAATTTTACCAAAGTAAGGAATAAGTATGAAGTTGAATGATGCTAGATTTTTTTTTTTATTGACCATAGAGCCGCTAATTTGCAACTTTTATTATTAATTTTTGCCTTTTTTTTTAATTTCGCTTACTTTTAATAAATTTTAAGCACAAAAAGTTTAATATATAAATATATTTATGTATATGCATATTAAATGTGTATATATATGTATATGTAATAAAAGATTAGCTGAAAAAGCTGTTTTTTGTTTTGTATTATTTTGTTTTTGATTCATTCTTCTGCATGCTACTTTTCTTTTTATTAAAAAAAAATTTATTTTCAGATCAGGTACCTTTAATACACTAATATAGCCTATACACAACATAAAGAATTGTTATATAAAATAATAAACTAAATATATCTATAATATTATTATATACATACATATATTTATTGTATATATCATATATATACTATTTTTACTATATTATATACTATAATCAACACATACATTTATATGAATTGAATATGGTATAAAAAGAATACAAAATAATATTAAATTGGAAGAATACCGAATATATATAAAATAAGCTGGTAAGCTTTATAATTTAGTCATTGCAATTGATTTGATCATATCGGAGAGACTAAAATTATTACAAGTTATAACGGAATTGATAAAATCGTGTTAGTTTTTTAGTGCTCCAAATTAAATTTAATTTTAATTCACAATAATATTTATTTTGTTTAATTAACGAATTAATTTTCTCACTTTCACTTTATCGTATTTCAATTATTAATAATTATTGCAAAAGGTAATGATTAAGATTGAAAATTGTTAATAAATTTTTTAAGATTTGTAATTTTTTTTTAAATAAATTAAAAAAGAATGTGAAAATTGTCGGTAAAATTTAGAATTGAATTAGGTGTAATGGTTTTTCTTCAATTTATGTAAACTATATGAATGATAAATTTATAGAATATAAATTATATTGGTATATAATAAAAGAACATTCATTTATAATTTTCCTGCGAAATATTCGTATTTAGATTGGTGAAATTTAAATTGTTTAATAATATGAATATTGTGCGTGTAATCAAGCAGTACAACTATATGTTGTCAGAAATAAATTTATACTTATAATAGTAGTATAATAATGTAGTAGAATTTCACTTCGCAATATTCATTCAATAGAAACACAAAAGATTGTTGTTTTAAAACATTTGAAATTATTGAAAAATTGCGAGTAAAATAAACGTTTTCAATACGGAATTTACCCGTGTTGTTAATTGGACTAATTGGTTTTTGATTTTTCTTAATTTTTTATTGTTCTTTAGATTAAAGGTATTTTTTAATTCATGTAAAAATATATCGTAATTATTTAAAAATGCTATAGGATTTAGAATTTTTATTAAAATTAAGTAGATCTATTCAAATATTTTGCAGATGAAATTCTGTAAATAAACTATTTTAAATAATATTTTGTTTAAATATCACAGTGTTCAAATAAATTTATTATTCAGTAACCTATAATATTGAATGGTAAATTTTAGCTTGCAAAAAATCAAATTTCCTTGAGTGGCAAAACAAAAAAGATTTTGTATTAGCTTATTCATTGAACTATAGGTCAAATATTCTGTATTATATAAATTGACCAATCAATTATATCATAATACATGTAGATTTAAGTACACATATGTATGTACATTTCGTAAATATTTTTAAAAACAAACTTAATATTTTTTGCTCTGTATATCTTTAATTTTAATTTGATATTTTTCCTATGATAATATAGTTACCGGTTTTCTGTTGTATAGATAAACAAATTCATATATTGCACTAATATTAACCTTACGTACGTGAATACATACATATTTACATAATATGTATTTACTAAGAAGCTATATAATCTTAAATATACTTACTTATTTATTTATTCATTTATTTATTATTTTAAGCAATTAAATTAGAATTAAAACTAGTTTATTAAGAACAGGTTTTGATATAAAAAAAAATTTTTTTTAAATGACAATTATAATTATAAAGAGCTTATTTAATTGTGATTCAAAAGAAAATATAAATAATATTTTGGTACAATTTATATAAAATCGATAAATGGGTATTATAATTTTTATACGCATATTATATATAGCAAGTATACATGTTATTTGTTTGTATAATATTATAATGTATTTTCCAGTAATATACATAAGAATATATAATATTAGTTTCAAATATTTCCAGTAAACTGCAAAATTTAAAGAAATGACAACACAATTTTTATTACTAATGTAAGAATAATATCAATTAAAATTTTCGACGTGAAAGTAATTATTAATGAATGATTTTAAAAATTCATTCATCTTCGCTGTGTGAGTGTAATATGTAAATACAATTGTAAATGATGCCAATAAATTTAATTGCTAAATTAATATAAAATTCATAAGATCCAATTTCAAGAAAATATATTGATTTAATATTGTCAAATTAATTACATGTTTACATCGGGTAATAAAAAATTTAATAATATTTTAACCCTTTCATTAATTTTTTTGAAATGTTTGTAGTCAAAAATATAATTCACTTATTAATTGCCAAATTTTTCATATTAAAATCATATATGTAGTTTAAAAAAATACAATTTCATGTATTAAAATTAACACTTGTTGTAAGTCAAAGTAAATAAAATATTTTTAATAATATATTAAAAAAGATGTTTACAATTACAAAACTGAAAGGGTTAAAATTTTGTCCCAATATGCAAATAATAATGTAAAATAGGAGTATATACCTCGTATATCTAAAACAATATTAGTTTCCTTATTACAATTTCAAATTTATTTGAATTTCCTTAAGTAATATGCTTTCAGAATTTTAATAAATATTAATTAATTACTTAATTCTTTTTTTATTTTGATATTACATACATGCTAGTGTAATTTAATTAGATCTGCTTTTTTATTAAATAATTTATAGCTAACACAGGAATTTAAATTTATTATAAAGTTTTTAAATATCTACAATAACAAGTAGATTTTATACAACTTAATGGTGTATTAAATTGATATATTATTAAATTAATATAACATTAACACACATATAATTAATATAAAAATATTTATTTAAAATTGAATATTTATTGTAAATGGTTATTATAGTTATAATTATTATAGTGTGAATCTACTAATATGCAAATTGAAAATTCATATACAATCTCTTTAAAATTCCACAAACTAATTTCAAGTAAATTTTCACAATATTATCTGAGACAATTGTACTAAAAAAAAAATAAGTACAATTGGCGAATATGACAACATTTTTTTTTTAATAAAGGTGTGTTATTTATTTTGTTTTTTGTTAAATAATTAAATAAATCAATATACATTGTTAATAAAATATTGTAATAAATGTATGTCCAATAAGAAAATAAATATTTAATTTTAATAATTTAACTTTGCAATATTTACTCTGAAAAACATACAATTTTTATTTATATTTTAAGTTTTAAGTCATGTTTTAATACAAAAATTATTTACCCTATAAAAGTATAATTACCTTGTATCTAATACATAGCTGAAAATCAAACTTTCATTCCTTAAATAAGGAATTTGTTGGATGCAATTATGTACTACATATGAATAAAAATTGATTTACTTATTATTGTTATAAATTAAATTTTTGAATTTGATTTTCATTCGGTTCACATTATTAAAATCTAAATTTAGGTTTAAAACAGAATACAATATAAGTAATATATTTTTTAATCTTTTCTTGAATGAAAAATATGAACTTAATTTTATGTAAACTTTACATAAGAACTGCAAATTTAATTAACTTGCAACTTGATAAGTCAAAATCAACCATCTGATAAGCAGTTATTATTAAATTTGAAAATGACGATATATTTTGTAAATAAAATCGAGTTTTACAAATTCTTCTTTTCTACGAAAATAAGTATATTGTATTTCAAATAATAAGATTTAAATTAATTCTATTCAATCTTAGTCTACATAAAAATAATTAAAATTATTGTTACACTTGTAATTTTGCGGTCTATCGCTACTTGATTCATATTTCCGTTGTATATGTAAAATTATTATTACTATAGAACTAGAATTCTTTATATTTTCAAAATTTATAAAATTTCATAACATTATTATTAATATTAGTTTTTAGATTTCCTTAAATGATATACATATGTACATATATAAATTTCTTATTTATTAAACTAAGATTCATTTAATTGAAAAAGAGATAATTGACAAAGAAATGACAGCAGCTGTAACTCAGTTTAAGCCATACTAATATTAAATCATAAAAAAATATTCATAAGTCAAAGATTGCCGCGTATGTACACAATATTTTAATACATATTTTGTTTGTTTACCCAACAAATTTATTAATAATTTTCTTAAGATTTATTTATAAATTCCATGATTTTTTTTATATGGTGCAAACACAATTAAACAAATTGTGTAATTATATTAAATATATGTATGTATGTAACAAACTTGAAAAGCTTGAAAACTTTTGAATATACTTATTCATTATTACTTTTTTTATAATTTTTCTTAAATGTTGTTGCATAAATTGTTTTATATTAAAAAATGAAGTTGAAACTTAAATGTCGTAGCTTCTTTTAGTAGGGTACATTAAACAATATTTTTGTTATCGAGTTCAAGTTCAAGGACAAGTGAATTAAGGTTTATTTTTAACTTTCTATTTGATACTTCAAGCAGCTACTTTAAACTTTATGAGCTTTTCATTTTTATTTTATTATTATAAGTCACTATACTCAAAAGAAGTTGTTATTTTATTGGTATTTCCAACTAAAATTCCTAAGCATACAATGTCAAATAATTAGAAATTTAAAATTAATAAAATATTTGTATATGTAATTTAAATTTTCAATCATTTCTTGTCCTTAAAAAGTTCTTACAAATATCAAAAATCAAGGCACACCAATAAATTTTAGATTCTACATTAAAACACATTATTTATTTCATATTTATTCTTCTTTTCAGATTTCAGAATGAATTACTACACATTAACAATTTTGTTAGGATTAATTGCTATTGTTAATTGTACTGTTGTTGATAAATGTCCTAACAGTAAGTTAATATGAACTAAAAATGAATTTTTTTTTTAATTTATTAAATTTTAAACAAACTTTTATTTATTTTAGGTAATGCTCCTAAATTAGATCCAGCTGATGTACAAATATCTAGTTGTCCAGATAAAAAATGTATACTTAGAAGAAAGACAAGAGCCGAAATTACAATGAAATTTACTCCAGATGATGATTATGAGACTTTAACTCAAGATATTCAGGGTAAAATTCTTGATGTACCATTACCGTTTCCAGGAGTTTATGGTACACCAGCTTGTCCATATATTTTTGCTGAAGATGGTACAACTAAAGTTGGATGTCCGGTAAAAAAAGGCACAACATATGTATATAAAAATGGTTTCGATATTTTACCAATTTACCCAACTGTTAGTGTAGTTGTCCATTGGGGTTTAAGTGCTGGTAAAAAAGACGCCGCTTGTTTTGAAATTAGTGCTAGAATTAAGTAAAATAAAATTAAAATTTATGAAATATCTTGTTAAAAATTTTTATATACTTGTCTGAAGACGTAAAGTTTATGTATATATATTTATGTACATATAAGGTCTTGGATGTTTGGATGCTTTTTTTTTTACTTTTGAAACTAAATTCCATTTTTAATTTTTTTTTAAATTAAATAAGAAAGAAAAATAACATAAATGTGATAATTTCGTAAAATTTTTAATTTTTACTATAATATTATATAAAATTAATGTATATATTACATATGTACATATACATAATTTTGTTACATACTTGTATTACTTTCATGGTATTTGTATACATATAGCATAAAAGTTGTAAAAGTAATTTTAGAACAGCATTTAAAAATGAATAAGTTGTATAAATAAAAAAAATTGTTAAATTTAGCTTTTTTTCAGTTTTATTTTCGACATTAAATATATTAAAGATAAGTGTTTGAAAATACGTCGATATATATTTTGTAACAATATATGTATCTAAGAAATCCTATAAATGTATTTTTAATCAAAACATTTTTGACTTGTTTATCGCAAATATCTTTTGAGCCATTTAGGCTATCAAATTTGATCAAGTCAAATAAACTTTAGCGCAAATTCATTGAACTCAAAAGCAATCATCATGCGCCATAAGTATTTAAACAATTCTTAAAATATAAAAAGGAACCTAAAAAATCTTACATATCAGAGACAATATTACTCGTATGTAATCAAATTGCAGTTAATATAGCATTTCAAAAATTGCAGAATGTTGAACCAGAATTACTATTGTATATTAAACCTATCGTTGATCCTGAAAATTTAAATAATTTTAATAGTGTAATTTTTATTTTGCACGTTCTTCTAGAACAAAACTTTCTAATTGCATTGTAGGCTACAACAGTACAATGAATCGATGTAAGGGGCCAGTCATTTTATACAAAAGTCAAAGAGCTCTCATTTTATTAATTTCAGAAGCCAATTTCTCTATGGGCTTAACTTCCTTTTTAATTCGATTTTCTCATATTTTGTTATAGGAGCATTCATTATTGTAGTACAGGATTGCAATCTTTCTTTAAATGAAGCGCTACAATCTTGTTGTTTTTCAACTTTTTTTAAATTTTGATTGCCTATACAAAATTAATTATTAAGTAATGATTCTGAAATCGAAATATTTTTTTATACATACATATGTATGTACGTACCTATAAAAATATGTAAATTCTTCTTCCTAACGAAATCGATGCACAAGATGCTAATACTAATGCAAAAATCTACTTAAAAACTAGTCTTACTTGAAATGGTTAAAGTCTTGTTTTATCTTTCACATACATGGAATTCACCAAAATGCAGTATCCAAAATATCCAAAATTTTTATTTTCCAGTTAAACTTCATATTATGTACATACATACATATGTATATGTACGCTTGAAAATTTGTCAAACATGAAGTGTTTTGAGTACCCGCAGTATTTTTTTGGCTTTATTTTTTTAGTAAGAAAATTTTTATATTTGTATATTTATGTATAATTTTTTAAAAATATATTTATATTTTAAAGAATTTCAAATAATTTTTTGAAGTTTCTAAATACGTATGCTGTATTTGACAAAAAAACTTTATTATAAAATAAAATAATAACGTTCACCATAAAAATACATGAACACATGTTTTTACTTATAGCGACAGTGGTGACATCTAGTTGATAATCGAATTTTCATTTTTAATACGGTTTATCATCACTTTCAACTTCCAATTCTGAAATGTAAACAAAGCGAATTCGCGCAAAATTTTATATATAGCATTTTTGCATTAAATTTAACCATTTTTAAACTGGAACGGTGTTTTTACTGTGTTTTTACTGGAAATTAAACTTTTTTTATTTTAAAATAACCTTCATTATTTCTTTTTTCTTTTCATAATAAACTCTTTGTTTTCAAACCAACCTTTTTTTTTTCTAAATTAACCTATATGTAAAACTTATTCAAAAGATTGACTGAATGAATTTTTGTGGGAAGTCAATCGTTTTATTTCTGTAATCGCTGTTCAATTTATTTCTATTTTAGTAGGAATCAATCTTGTAAATGGTAAAAACGAGTGACATTTTTGTAGGAAGTGACCGTCAACCAGATTATCAACAGATATTTTGACAGCTTTCAAAAAAATAATTTAGCGATTTCTAAGCTTTTTAAAATTTTTTTTGAATTGTGAGTTCTCAAAACTTTTAAATATGTGAAACATTTTGTAAACACATTTTAAAAATTTATGACATTTGCTGTTAAAAATTTCTCATAAAATTATGAAAAATATCTGGTTTAGGTAGGATGTGTTGATGTGTATCTATTGCCTAGATATAAACGCAGCTGTATAAAAATTAACTCGATTCTCTATTGCTTGTACACTTGCTTAAGAATACAACATATGTTTTTGAGTGGAAAATTTATAATAACAAATGTATTACTTATACCTCTAGTTATGTCATGTATAATATATATTAATCAGTAATTAAAAGAATAATTTAGTGTGGAAAATAAATTGAACGCAGTGGTGGAGATAATTTTATATTAAATTTTTTTAAAATATTAGTAAAGTTAACTAAAATATTTTAATTTTATAATGTCATCTATAATTAGCGCGATACCACCGCCCCCACCACTTGCGCCACCTCTCAAAGCAGAATCTATGACTGCTCCTAATATAAATAAGTTTGATGGATGTTTATGGGCAAAAAAATTTCCAGACATTCAACAAGGATGTTACTTGTCGCAAATATGTGTTCTAACAAAACCTAAAGCATGTAAATTTAAAAATATTCAGTCTATAATTCAACAAGGTCCAACTTGTGGTTTGACCTGTTTGTCTATGTTAATAAACGAAGCTTTATCACCGAAGGAATTATTGGAGCTGGCGAAAAATTGGCAATACACTTTAAATGGAGAAATGTTTAGTGCGAAAAACTTATGTGATATTTTAAGAAAAGTGATAACTGAAAAAAATTATAATAATATTACGTGCCAATTACACGAAGGTCCATTAAATTGTGCCAAGGTCAAAAATTTCATCACAAATGATGCTTGCTTATTTGTACCGTATCCTTTTCAACTAAAAAATTATCTTTGTAATGATGTATAAGGTACTAGTCAGAACAAGCAGGTGTTATTTTTATAAAACAAGCAGATATTTGTTTCTCTATGGACTCTGAATCGCAACATATGAGAGATTTAAATGATATTTTTAGAATTGATTTTCCTTGATTTTCTTTTACAAAACAATAACAAATTATGTACCTACTCTACTACTATCTACCGAGTGAAATGCGTATTTTGAGTGTATTTTGGTTATACATATACATACGTTAATGACAATGTTCTCTTGTTGTCTATAGCATAGTAAATTTCAGGAAAGCTACAGTCTGAATTTGACGTTTGAAAAATTGAAAAGTTGAAAAAAGTGTTTGTTTCGTAAATTTTAATTAATGAATTTATAAATTTTTTTTGATATAGCTACACGAATAAGTTATGCACCAGTGTTTAAGGTCAAATAGAGTTTATTAGGTTGTAAAATTTGTATTTGAATTGAGTGATTCTAACCTTTTGAATTTAACCGGGAATACTCTTTTTTCACAAAAATAATTTTTTGTTGAACTTTTGAATTGATTGTAAGGCTAAAATAGTAAATCATAAAGGATGGCAACTGAAGAAGATCAAGTAAGTTTGAAATTACTCCGATCTTATTACGTTAAAATATCTTTTGCATTTTAGATCCAAGTTATGCCGGTTAAGGAACCTTTGGATTTAATTCGGCTTAGTCTTGACGAAAAAATTTATGTTAAAATGCGAAATGAACGAGAATTAAGGGGGAGATTGCACGTAAGATGAATGTTTCTTTTTAAATAACATAAATTTAAGGAAAGCATTTTTAAAAATTTGATATTGAGAATTTTGAGATTTATTAATTAGGAATGGTTGTAATCAATCTTTATTATGTTCCAATTTAATTACATATGTACATCTTTTTTATTCATAAATCAAAAAATAATTGGAACACCTTAATGAGCTAAATATAAGTGGCCAACATTTAGTTTTAGAAGTAAAATTAAAACTTTTCCAAAAATTAATGGATTTTCCAAAAATTAATTAATAAATCAAGCTAAAATTTATTTTAAAGTTTCAAAAAAGTCTTTTTTTAAAAGGAATATGTAACAAGTAAAAGTAAATGAAAAAAGCTTAATAAACTCGTGCATATATTTTAGGGCATTTTTTTGACTAATCTATTAGTACCCAATTAGTCGTCAATTTTGAATTATTTTTGTTTTACAATATATAAATAAAGGCAATCACAATACGTAGTAAAAAGTTCTGATAAATCCTCTTTTGCAAGTCGAACATACAAATACAATATACCTATTATGAATATGGAATAAATCTATTAAATTTTTTAGGCTTTTGATCAGCATTTAAATATGGTACTGGGCGATGCAGAGGAAACTGTAACAACGGTTGAAATTGATGAGGAAACTTATGAAGAAGTTTATAAGACTACAAAAAGGAACATTCCAATGTTGTTTGTTAGAGGGGATGGTGTTATTTTAGTATCTCCACCAATGCGAGTGGGTTAAACGTGAACCCAAAATAATACTATATGCATATTTTTGTAAATGCTTATTTAGTTTAATAAAGGAATTAAAATACTATTTACATTTTTAAATTATAAGTGGCATGGGCATAGAAATGTGTCGTACCAAGGCTTCACTGATAATAAGAGAAACATAAACGCATACAAGTATAGTAGAATACTAAAATTTGGCCGTCAAATATGCTGATTCTAATATTCAGATCAATTTTCTTGAAATACACACTATGTGATTATTTCATGTTATCTAAAAACACTTTTAATATTGGAAGACGACTCTTAGGACATTAATAATCATCCAGCAAAATACAATTCTTAGTAATTTAATTATTTTAAATATGCATAATGTTATCAAAAGTTAAATAAAGATTTGACCTTTTTCTCATTTTATAAGTATCCAAATGCGCTGTTCGGAAACTAAAAAAAAAAAGATATTTTAATTCCTATACTAGAAAAGGATATGTTATTCTAAAAATTTCTCATGTTTATGTTTTAGTGTTTTGTACCACAAATTAAGAACTTTTTAAGAGGAACTAATAGCTATTGTCAAAAATAATTAAATTAGCAAAAAACAAAAATTACCAAAATTGACAAATTTTTTTGAAATTTTACAAATAATAGCACATTCTTAGTGTATTAGTACATGCACTTTACGTATCTAGTATTTAATTTATATTGAACATGCATATTTAAAATCTAAAAATGAAGTCATTATAAAAAATATTCTAGCAATTAAATAGCAGATTTTTCTAATTCTATATTCTATGATCAAAAATAAAAAAATATAAATTGTTGGTTTGTAGCGAAGAATTGTTAGTTAAAAAAAATTTCAATTGTGGATTATTTTTACTTTTGGATTTACTTTTAGACATGTATACACATAAATTTTCCTTAACTTATCGAACTAAACAGATATGATCCAGACTATAATCACTCACCTTGTTTAAAATCAGGCCATAAAGCACATTGGGCATTAATAATAGGTTACTTAATCGACAATGATGATAATGTACGTACTACATACATACATATATATCCAATAATTACTTTTTCAAAAGCACTAAATGTTTCTTGTCTTAAATTTTTTACTTTTAGTTTTACGTATTAGCGCGCCATGGAAAAACGAAAAGTATTGCAGTTTGGTCTTTAAAATCTTTAAGTGCCAGTAATTCAAATTTAATTGAGTTTGCTCAGCCTAAAGGTTACCCTAATACGGATTTCCTTTTACCAGAAGGCGGAATTGGCGGACCTAATGGTTTGAGAAATCAATGCGTAATTGCTCAAAATATAGAGAACGAAACTGTAGCAGTAGTTTAATAACGAAACTTGTTTTTTAGTTATGAAATTCAAAATTGTAATTTTAAAAGTATGTTTTTATCCATTGAAAATGTTGTTTTTAAGTTTTAAAAAGAAACTACGAAAATGTTATTGTAAATTTTAACAACGAAAATATCTGTGTTAATTTAATTTAATTAGATAAATTAGAAGTTTTAATGTTTTATTTAAAAGAAGATAAATTGCAATAATTTTAATGAAATAAAAGGACAAAACAATATTTTTATAAAAAAAAATACATATTTTATTTTACAATTTGAACATATTATGTACATACATATACATATGTATAATTTATTGCAAATATGTGATGTTATATTATTTGCTTTCTTTTGCTACATTAACTATTAGGTTGTTCAAATAAAAATAAATTGTAAGAAAGAAATGAATTGAGGCTGTACATGTTACGTTATTCAAATTTCATATAACTTATTTTCCATCACAGTTTCTAGCTCTGTAATTTCAAATAACAAAAAAAGAAACAAAAAAGATTTGGTCTCAAATTATAAGCATTCCTTTAAATGAATGGTATGTATATAAGCAAATTTGGAAGGTGATGAGTTTTATTCATGCTGTCGAAAAATTAAAAACATTTTTATTACTGCTTTGATCAAACTACTTTTACTGAAGCCAAAAAAAAATTGAGCGAATTACTAAAAGAATTAACGCAAGATATTTGAAGGTGATATGCTTTTTATAACACAGCTACAATGATTTTGATACCTTCTGTAAAATCTTTAATATTGATTGAACGATGATTATCATGAACGAGATTTCAATTTTAAGAATAGCAGTTAATCGAGTGGCTTATTTGAATTTCAAAATAAAAATTATGAAAAAATATAATATTTTTTAGAATTTCTTTGAGGTCAGGATTGCCCTGAAACCTGTTTTTACATCAAAATTTTCCATCTTTCATTAAATAAAACAAAAACGACTTTTTAATCCTAATTAAGTATTATTGGAAGTATTGAGTTCTTGTACTATTATTTAAATTGCAAAACTGTTCTTATTTCCTTAATTATCGGAGTTTGCATATAGACTACACTTACAAATATGTTTGGCACTCCGTGTAGTATTTAAATGAGCTCCGATTTTGATAAGAAGTTCTGGATAATACTTCAAGATTATTTTAATGCTTTTGGTTGCAAATAAATTTGGAAAGCGAACGTTTTTTTTATTTTTATTCTTTTAATTGAATCGGTGAGTGGACAAATTGGTTAAACATTTGCATCTTAACACATTTTTTCATTAACAAATTGTAAAACTATTAATTTTTTTATTACTTAACTGGTATGTGCACTGTCAATCTTGTCTTCTATTAAGTTTCTAGCTATAAGAGTAATCGCAGTTGAAAATATATTAAATTTAATGATGTTCTATCTGAAAAGCTCGATTTTCGTCAAAATGTTAGTTAAATAAACTTTGTCCACTTACCTCTTCAATTATTTAATTTTTCAAAAATTTTAAGTTAGATGGATTAGTTAGGTTAGTCAAGTTGCTTTTATAGTCTGTTTGTATTCCGATTTCAGCAAATTTGCATTTTAAAGAATATTTTTGAATACGTTAATTTAATATTTCTTTTATTAATTTCATTTAATTACATAATTGGAATAACTATTTGCTTTTTTAAATTTATATATTTTTTATTGTATTGTAGTTAACATAAATCTTCATATTTTTTTTTTTATTTTTTTATAAATTTACCTAAAATTAAGGGTTTTTGAAAATTTTAAACAATCTCAATATAAAACTTCTTTTCTAATTAATGCTATTATTAGAGTTTGGATGTAAACGTTTTAAATTATTTGTTTTTTTATAGGTCCTAAATATCGCATTTCATCAAAGAATTTATTCTGTATAAACATATTATGTTTCTATGATAATTTTAATTTAAGATTTCATGAAAAGTATACATACATAATTATATTATTTTATTATATTAATTTTATTGAATTTATAATAATTGAGCCTAAATATTTCTTTTTTTTTTGTGTGGCGGAAATATGAGAAATTTCTCTTTCTTTTCTTCTTAATTTCGTTATAAATATTTTTATTTTTTAAAATGTTATGTTAGCTAAATATTGATTTATTAAATTGTAACTTTAAGATATGTGGTGGGTATGTTATAACAGTTGTTATTTTTTTTATATTATAAAAAATCTTATTGATATCTAATTAGATTTTATCAATAAAATCTTATTAATATTTAATAACGTTGATTTTGTAATTTTTTTTTTTTTGTTTTTAATTATTGCATTTTTTTTTTCCTCACATAATTATCATAATTTTCCTTTGTAAATATTTTGTATAATTTTTAAAGTAAAGCAAATCTGTATATTTCCCGTTTTAGTTGTACGACAAAATTAGTTTATTTTTATATTATAAAAAATAAAATTTATGTAAGTCGTAAGCATTTTAAAGTCACTTAATTTTTGATTTAATATAAAATAGCGATTTATTTCAAATTACAGAAATGTGATAATATAAGCAAACAAATAAGTAAAACCAAATCTTTGTTTTGTATATTAAAAATGATTTTTTAATAAAATATGCATAAATTTAATTTCTTTATTTTGAAAAATTTCAAAATTCTTTTTTAAAATGCGTAAATTTTAATGTTTTTAAAAATATAAAAAATTTTTTTGATATGTGTGTATTCAACATTGAATACGAATTAATTGTCGAACTTGTGATACTAGCGCAACAAATGTTTGAAAAAATATTATAGAATTCCTGAAAATATTATGAGAATTAATTATTTTACCATTTATTTTTAAATAATATCGAAAAGGGAACGAAAGAAATGTATAAATAAACTTAAATATAAAGGAAAAATTATTTACATACATAAAAAAAAAAAAAAACAAATTAAATTTTATAAAAATAATTTCATTTATTTCAATCAAAATTTAAATTTTATATTGTTTTTTTTTTTCAATTATTTATTTTGAAAAATACAACTAATTACAATAATAAATTAATATTAAATATAATTTAAAATATATGGGACTAGATAAAACTAATAACTATAATTGTAATAATAAAAAAAAAAGAAATGAATTGAAAATAATATTACACTTTAAAGCATTTTATTTTTTTTTATTTTTAAATAAGAATAATAATTATAAAAAAGAATGATATGATTATTTGATTAAGGTCAATAAACGTTTTAAGAATATTTTTTTTTCAAAATTAAAATAAATGTTTTAATGTTTTTAAAAACTAGAAATAAGCTATTATAAATAAATTATGCTTTTTTTTATCTTTCGTACCTATTTTTATTATTAATTTATAAGAAACTGCAACGAAGAATAGAAATTCGAGTTTAATAATGATTCATTCATAAATAGTTTAAGACCGACAAATTGAATTTAAAAATAATATTTTTTTTATTTTTCAAATTCTTGATCCTCGACTATATAATTTACTAGAATTGGAATAAATTTGTTGTTTAAAATTAAAGAAAAACAAAATTGAAATAATTTAGATAGAATTTCTTTATTTTCTGATCTTTTACTTGTTTCGACAGCATTTTAAATAGAAGATTGAAAAGCAAATTACAAACAAAACCGGGAAAAAAAACCAATAATTTCAAAATAACAAATATGTTTTAAATAAAGAAGATCTACGTTGGTAAATCAATATTTAAAAGGTAAAAACGATATTACAGAATGATCATATTTAATTTTTAAGCTTTTTTTTTCTATTTTTAATATTTATTTTGTTAGAAATATGATATAAAATTTTACAACATATGCATTCAATTGTATGTTTTTATGTAAATATGTTGGGAATATGCTACTACTTAATAAAATCTGGAGTTTTAACTTAATCTTCAAATAAATATAAGTATATTATAAATGTATATTATATTTAACCAATTTATAATAATAATTCTTAAGATACTGGACATTAAAAGAATTTATATATGTATTAAAAGAAAAACAAGAGCAACTGTATAATTGAGCAATCCTTCATCCGTCAATACAAATTTCATATGGTTTTAAAAACTTAATAAATTTGCTTTTAAAATGTCAATGCATTCTTACAATGTTTAATAAAACTCTAATGTAAGAAAAAAAAACTAAAAAATATAATTTTTTAAAATTTACTTTACAATAGTAGTATTGTTGAAGTTCACCATTTCATGCATTACAGTAAATAAATCATAAACAATATTATTTTTGAAAACAATATTTTAAGCATTTTTTTTTTTTGATTTGATTATTTTTAATAATTCAAATACTTTATTTTTATGTTCTTAAATTATTTAGTTTAAAAATATGTAATATCATTATTCTTTCAAATACTAGTATCTCAAAGAATTATTTTTATTTATATTTTGCTTATATATTTAAATATAAATTCATATAGTATAGCTATATACAGTAAGATCTGATTTTTTATGTTCATTAACTAATTAAATTAATTTAAAAGTTTTTAGGCTCTTTTTAAATTTTTTTTAAACATTTATTTGACAATTTACTATACAAAGATAACACTTTGCTAATGAATTTTCTTTTAATATAATTTGGTACATTGTACTCTATTATAATAAGGTTTAAAACACTAAGAATATTATTACAGCATTTTACAGAATATTGAAATTTAATTTAAAAAATGGTTATTTAACAAAAGATTCAATTTATTTATGAAAATAATACCAATTTCAAAAAAATATTTAAATAATTGAGTTTTGATTAATTTGAATAATTTATTAATTTTGTATTGATTTAATAAAAAAATAATTTTATTTTTTCTTTTGTATTAAACAAATGCTATTAAAAATTATATTGAAATTTTTTATTGAATTGTTTAATGCTTGTGAAATTGGTATATATTTATGTGTTCTGTATGTGCTTTTTAGACTGTTTCTTTAATTTTAATTAAGGTGCTTAAAAATAATACTTTTAATAGAACGTAAAGAAAAAAAAATAGAAGTTAATATAATTAAATTAAATATTATAAAATATAAGAATATTTTATCTATTATTAGAATTTATAACAATTGCTATAAATATACTTTATTTTATTTCGCTTTTAACAAAATAACTCACAACATTATTGTGTGTGTATATTGCATTTTATTCAAATTAACTTTTGTTTTTTTTATTTAAATAAAATTATAAAATTATCAATTTAGTAGTATTTAAAAAAAAATAATAACATTTTAAGAGATATCCATAAGTTTGAATTGTTTTTTTTTTGTTTTTAAATTTTATATGATAACTAGTATGCAATTATTAATTTGGTTCAAACTAAAATTATTATGTAAAATGAGTTCTACAATTAATATTTCTTGTAACCTTACTATCTATTATTTTTATTTTTGTGTGTAAATTACATATTATATTTCTATATATAATATTCCAAACATTTTGTTTTTCTCTTTATAAATTCTCTTTTATGTTATTATTTTATTATTATAAAATTTACATAATATTAAATATAACATGTACATATTCGTATATATATATACATTTATTTATAATTATATTATGTATGTTATTTTATACATTTGCTTTTCAATTTTAAATTTTACATGTTAATTATTATTTTTCTACTATAATTAATAGTTTTAATTGCTGTGATATTTATTAAATACAATTATTGTAGTTTATTATTATTTATTATGTTTTTTTTTTTATTATACAAACAATATATATAAAATGCAATATTTTGCAAAATTTTATTGAAAAATTTTGCTTTAATAAATGAGAAAATTTTAATTTATTAGTTGATGTTCTGTTTTTTTTTTTATATTTTTGAAATATGAAAATTTTAATTCATCTTTTTAAAAAAAAAAATTTATGTTGACTAGGTTAAATCAGACAACTGGATTGGTGCACCGATAAGGGCTACAGGAAAGTTTTTAACATGAGTTTGCCACTGTGATGATAACTGGAAAAATTTAACACCAGTCCATTCGGTTCCGTCAATATAAACTAAAATAAAATCCAATATTTTAAAATTACAATTTTTTTAATATATACATACATATGTTAAAGATTATTTTTGTTAACCAATTGTAATGTTTTCACAATTTATTAATATTTGAAAAATTTACAATTCAAACAAAGTTCGTACATAACATTACAAAAAATTGGAAAAATTTTTTAAAAATGTTTACCTCTTAGTGGTATTGGATGTGATTGTTTCGGTGAGCAAATTAAACGTGAGACTCCTTCAACACATTGTTCTTTTTCCTGATCACGATCTTTTTCTTTCTTTTTTCCCAGTCTCATGACTAAAAGTTTAAAAGATAAAAGAAAATTTTTAATTAAAATCTATACTTAATTTTTTATACGCATAGAACTTTACTTTTTTGTTTCTTCTCCTTTGTAGCAAATGTAACAGTTAAACCATTTGATATTTCACCAATTTGAGGATTTGTTGGTAATCTCCATACTTGTAAATTACGAAAACTACTTTTTATACTATTTTTGCCTTGATCACCACCTTTTGACATATTTTTATCCTTAATATCACCCGGTTTTATAATTGGCCAATAATCAATTTGCAATTCAACTGGTTCCTGACCACTCGTTGATTGCATTTGTTGTATTGATTGTTGCAATTGTTGCAGTTCTTTATCTTTGTGTGATGCTGGTGTCATTGGCATTGGTGGAGAGTTTCGGCCACTAAGCGGCGGTGAACTTGAAATAACTGTATTGTTGCTAGCTGGACCACTATTAATAACCATATTTCCACCAGTTATTGTTTGCCCACTGTTTATTAACGATGACGGTTGTTGACTATTTGATAATAATGAATTTGCTTCATCTAAATCCAATGATAAATTCGGTCCCTCTGGATTGCCTATTCGAACATCCTATAAAAAAGTTTTTACTTTTAGAAAACTGGCAATTTTAAATTTACTAAATAACTTACGCTAACAAATGGTACAAATATTTGACATGAATCTTCATCTTTATAATTGACCATTGCTTCAGCAATTGGAATTTGTGTGCATGGACCAGCTGTATGTAAATATCGTTGTATACGATTTGTTAGTTCTAAAATATCGGGTTTGACTAGATTAGATTCAATGTTTGCGGCACGTTCACATAGTTGATGCCAATTTTCTGTACCAAACATTTGTTGATAGGATTGATCAATTGAGCTTAAATGACGTGATATAGAACTAGAAACTATAAAGAGAAACAATAAAATTTAGAATTATTAATCTTGATATGCATATACGCAAAAATTAAAACTTTAAAAGTGATATAAATCTACAAAGCATTAAAAAATGTCAAGTAAAATTTTGTCAGGCTTGAATGAGTCTAAAAATTAAATTAATATAAAAAAAATTTGTCAGAATAAATGTAAACGAATTAGACAGCGGAAGCAACTACTCGTTTTAATACGATTTTGCTTTGCGGGGATTTAATGAGAGCAAAGTGTGAAAAACTCATTTTTAAGGAGGGGCAACAAAAATACTTTTACCATTACTAGAACACACTATCGCACTAGAGCTGTAAGATTTTACCATACCAACTCCAGGAGCTTTTTTAATGTGGTAAGTTTTACCGATGTTTCTGACTATAGGCAACAAGGTCAGATTTAATTACTATCAAATTATAAAATATAATATTTTCAATAACTTACCGATAGGAACAATATAAAATCGTAAATGATGAACCCAATCTGGTGGGCGAACACCTAATAATTCAACATAATGCCTTAATGCAGCACCTTGTAACCAATCACCACCCAATAATAATATTTTAATAGTTGTTGGTGGTTTTGCATTTGAATTGCAACTAAAATGGCATTAAATTATTTTATAGTCAACAATATTTTAAAATAATATTTTGTTAAAAACAAAAAAAAAGAAAATTTCCTTACTATTTTTGAATTTTTGTCATTAGCGCCTGTAATACAGCTTTTACTTCGGCTGTATTCTGTGGTATAAATGCCGGACGAAATGTTTGAGTAAAAATTGGATTTAATCGTGCAGCTAAATGACTACCACATGCTTCCGGTGGGCTTATTATTGTCACAACGTCCGGTAATAATGCTTCATCAACTGAAAATACTTTACTCAATTGATCTAATAATAATTTTCGGGGTTCAACATTCGTTGGAGACAAACATGTCTCTAATACTGATTTTGGTTCAGCTGAAAGACTAAGAGATTGTTTCTTTTTACTACCACTACTAGGTGTACTACTTGAGGTACGAAACAATCGACTTCGTTTTTCATTTGTTACAGGTGTTTGTTGTTGTTGCATTTGTAACATTTGTTGATGCTGTTGTTGTTGATGATGATGTAATTCTTTATCACGTGGTGGACTTCCAGTATTTTGTGGATCTGAATTTTGTCCTTCTGGATCTGTATTACCAGCATATCCTTCATTACCAGAACTATCATTACGATCTAAAATATAAAATAAGATTTTTGGTTTTATGATTTTTTTTCTTTTTTGTTTTTAATTTTTTGTTTGGGTGCTGACAAATTTATTTTATTTTTTTCATATATAAACTTTTAACAATGGGTATAAAAAAAAAAATAAAATCTAAGAATGTTAGAATAAAGAATTTCAACAGTCGGGTGGTTTTTCTATCTAATAGGTCGTACACATAAGGTGTTAAGGATGGGTGCGTAAAAAGACAATATTATCGATAATATTTGGAGAAAGAGAAGATATTATTTAATTACATATAAAACAAGGGAGTAAAATAGATGAAAATAAAAAATAAATTAAAAAAAAAAGTTGTTACCACAATTATTATTAAATGCATTGGAAAATCTTATTGGAATGGTTTTTTTTTGCTGTTACGTTTAAAAGAAAAATTAAAATAACATTTAAGATAGAATTTTCCACAATAATTAAAAAAAAAATTAAAATTTCCATTAATTTTTTATATAATACTGCTCTGTACCTCACCCAGATGGTTTTTTATTAAGCCCAATATTATTTTATCATGGGCTTCATTTACATAATTTTAATTATAACTATTTAGGTATTTCTTTTAATTTTCTTCATTGGAGCATTGTTTAAACATACTTATAGAAATAATACAAAAATTTTTAAAATATCGTAATTAAATTAAAAATTTCTTTATTCAAATCGCAATTTTTCAACTTTGAGAATTCAACTAAGAGGAAATTTAAATAAATCAAAAACATAATTTTGAGTCTTAAGCCCCATTAATTCAAAACTATCTTTGACATTTTCAAAAAGTTAGAAATTGAATAACCGAAAAATGAAAATCTACTTTTACTTTAAAAATTATCAAAATTAAAATATTAATCAAATTTAAGTAGAGGGTGTTAAATTTTAAATTTATTGTGTGTTTATGTATACTTATATGGGGAAAAAACTTAATAAATAAATAAATATATATAAAAGTGTATAAAAATACATATACACATTCATTTATAACATTCACAACAAAGATACATTAATAAAACAAACTAAAGAAAAAAAAACAAACAAAAAAATTATACACAAAACAACCAAAACAAAAGAAAATTAAAAAAAAAGAAAAATTAAAAAAATCAAACAGACCTGGAGTTGTAGCCGAATTATTTTTCTTATCGACTGTAGTATTATCGCTTTTATCAGAAGCTCTTCTGTCAATGTTGCCTGAAAAAGAATATTATCAAGCCATGCACAGACTCAAAATCAAAAATTCAAAAAACCAAAATTAAACAAAAAAAAAAATTTTTTTTAAAAAACTCAAAAATTTTACAATTTTTTTTTTCTGTGTGTTTTAATGTATTTTTAATATTTTTTTTTTTATTTAATTTTTTAATAAAATTATTTATTGTTTTACAGTTAATTATGTAATTAATTTGTTGATGATCGACTGTACTATTTTTAACACGTTTATCTGCCCAAAATGGAATTAAATTAAATTTTAATTCCGTTGGTGTTTGCAATTCACCTTTCTAATAATTTCAGGATTTTTTTTAAATCAGAACTTATTATTAGTAAAATATAAAAATGAAACTTATGACAACTGTAATGTCAAAATTGAGTTTTAGACTTCAGATCAGTGATTCCCGAAGTGGTCTATATAGACCCCCCGGGGTCCATGAAGACCTGCTAGGGGTCTACAAAAAATTTGAATTTAATTAAATAAGTATTAAGGGGGTCTATCAAAAATTTCAAAAACACGACAAAAGGTCTACGAGGGAAAAAGTTTTGGGAACCTCTGCTTTAGATGAAATGTTCAAAATTTTTCTCATAACATTTTTTTCTACTTGTAACTAAAAAAAGATCAAAACGTTAATAGTTTGGGTGTGAAGAACAATATTTTAAATATTTTAATTTTTTTAATAATTCATATATTTTTTTTTTCAAATATAAAAATAAATTTTGCAGGTGCAAAGCCTGAATGCGTGTGTAAACACATACAAAAAAAAACGCATTAAAATGAAAAAATAATGATGCGTTTTCCTATTTTGCTTAATAAACTTGAAGAAACTTGAAGTAAGAAAGAAAATAAACTTGTAGGAAAAAATTGCCACAATTTTCTTGAATTTTGTAAGTTACATTTTTGGAATAGGATGAAAAGTTTAAATACAATAAGATTGTAGGTTATAAACCTATTAAAATGTAAGGCTCTTGAAAAGCAATTTGGTTAAATTCTATTTTACACATTCATTAGTAATACTTTGACACTGAAATTACAATAATTTTATTAAATAAATTCAATCGGCATCGGTACTAATTTTCAATTTTACGGCACAACAATATTGATCAGCATATCAGAGGCTATAATTTTAAAACCAAAAATTGGACATTATTTTCTGGTTCATTTTTATCATTTATGCTCAATAGCAAAATGATGAACCAATATATTTGTGTAAATAACCAAATTCTTAAATTAAAACTAAATTGTGTACCACGATTGTTACAGAGGAAAATTTGATCTAAAATGTGAAACAAATTGCTAATTAAGCAATGAAGAATAAAAATTTTATAAATATATGATTTTGATTTTAGCATTTTATATATTAATTAGGGTTAGTATAAGATTGACAAAAACTTAAAAAAGTGATTAATTTGTCGTTAAATCAAAAAACTTAAAACAAATAAAAAATAAAAAAAATCTTTCAAATAAAAAAAAATTCCTTTTTGGTATAAAAATCATTTTATTCCAATTCTAAAAATTTTTAGAATTTGAGCTTTTCAGTTTTCCTCCCAAAAAATAACTTAAAAAAATAATCTTATTTAATATTATAAAATTCTTACCAGTTATATTAGCTGTAACATTATCATGTAACATAGTCCTTGAATTTGTAAAGAATGGCCTTATTGATGGCTTTGGTGTTGATCCAATTGATAAACTATCTAAATCTGGACCGGAATCATCACCTTCACCGCATGATAGCGATTCTAATTCTTGAAATAATGCATCCAATTCACGTTCCCCACGTAATGTTGCTGTGCCACGATTAACTCCACCATCTAATTCTTCGGTAGCTTTAAAACGTTTTAATAATGCAACAATTTTTTGTTTGAAATTACGTTGCTGCAGAGAAATTGTCTAATGTTAGAGATGATTTTTTTTGATTTTTTTTTTTTGATTTAGGATTTTGTTTTTATATTAGATTGGTGATGTGCCAGATGGTAAAGTAGTAGTAGTGGTGGTTGTGGTAATTTTTTTTTTTTTTTTAAATGATGATTATTAATATTAGAAACAGTTGCGAAAGATATAAGAAAAAAAAAACAAGAAGAAAAAAAATATTTAATAAAAAAAGGCATTAAAAATTATACAAATTATGTACATAAAATTTTATTTAATCTAAATATAAATATGTTTGTATATAAAAAATGTGATTTTAATGAAGATTATGACAATTTTTTATTTTACGAAAGAAAGCAAAAATAGAATTTTATTATTAATAAATTATTTAAAAACGATTTGAATAAAAAAATATATATTTATACTAATATGTGTATATAGATGTATATATACATGTAATATATAAATAAAACTTAATTATCAGTAATATTAAAGAATTGTGGTGAGTAGAAGATTTGCGATTAAATTGAGTGAAAGAGTGTAAAAAAGTATATTTTTTGTCATCTGTCAAAGTCAAGAAATCTCTTTTCTTTTCAATACAAATTTAATTGTGAAAATTGTTCTGACTTTAACTTATAACTCTCACTAATTAAGCAGTCAACTATTATGACACTTCAAAGGTACAACATGTACAAATAAAAAAATTTATTTATTCAGCTATTTTATATTTAAGGGGAAAACTGGATTTCTCAACATTGATTTTTTTTTTAATTTAATTGCAATCATAAAACTCATTGAGTTTTTTGTTTTCTTCTTGAAGAATGTGAGTGTCAATTTGAGTATTAAACATCTATCTGTAGAATCTAATTTCCGAGTGACAAAAAATTTCTCGCAAACCATTTTTCGTTTATTTTCCATATTGCATTAACAAATTTAGTCATTACTCAATCAATTTAATTTTAGAAGTGACAAATTCAATTGATATTTGGGAGAAAAAATGTGAAAATGCATTTGAAGAAATCAGTAATCTTATATATTAAAAGTAAATACATATATCCAATTAAGAAAGCATGAATTTTGAATTAAAAATGAATAAAAAGCGAGACTGAAAAGCGGTTAGACTATTAATATTGCAATTCAAATTTCATTTATTTAAAATTCATTTTTGCGATAGTGCTGAATTTATGCACAAAATTCTGGCGCAAGGTTGGTTATGTATTTTTCCTGAAAGCATAACAAAATGCTCTCGAGCAGTTGCGTCCACATTAATATTTTTTTTTAATAAATATTTAAAAATCAGAACTAAAATTGAAAATTGATTATAGCTATTACACAAAAAGCCAAGATAAAATTATAAAATAATAAAATTTTCTATAATAACTTTCTTTTATAAAATATTTAATATAGTGACGTTATTTAATTCTACAATGAACTTAAACTAAAATTTTTGTACTTATAAAAAAAATAAAAAAATAAATTAAAACTTACTCGACTTATTTTAGCTCTTGATAAACCTTTATCTTTCATTTCGAATTCACTATCACTATCACCTTGATTTGTGCCTAAATTACCGACACCATCAACATCACCATCACCTTCTGGATTATTACTAGATCGTTGAAGTTTACGATATTTTCGCATTTCATGTTTTGTTGAATAATCACGTTTATTATTAGTACCAACAACACCACCAACACCGCCTTCATAACTAGATAAACCAACATCAATGGCATCATCATTATCTTCACCAGAACTGAATTCTCCTTCCTCTTCATCATCTGAGTATTCGTTAACACGATCTAAAAATATAAGAAAAAAAATGTTTAGCATTAAATTTAGTTTTTATTATAAAAAAAAATTTAATTTTTTTTCATATTTTTTATCATAAGTATAGTTTAAAATTTCTCTATTAAGGTAATAAAAGAAGAAATTAAAAAGAGGTTCAAGGATATTTTCGGTTATCTTGTTTTGGTAAAAGATTATTGCGGTGATTAAAAGTTTAATAGTTTGTCTAATGTTTATAATATACTTAAGGGGGTGGGGGTGGATTTGTAAATAGTACATACATATATGTGTATCGAATTTGGTTGGTTGATTTCGGAAATATAAAAAGGTACCCTAAATAGTATTACTAGATAGGAGCGAGTCATACCGTAAATTATGTTATTACAAATCGTATATAACGTAAGTATAATTATGCGGTATATTTATACAACATCTTTTCGAGAATCAAGGGTGCCTTTAGGTTTAAACTTAAAGTAATAAATTTTGTTCAAGTTCATTTTTGCAAACAAATATTGGAGTGAATTAAAATTAAAATTTTTTTAAAAACCATCCCCAACGGATGATTTTAAAAAAAAAAAAATTTAACATCTTAATGTTTTAAGAAAGTTTCCTATAAATTAATACCAAAAAATTTTATTTCGGTTTCTTTATTAGGCACTATGTAATTATTTTTAATAACTGATTAACACATCATAGCTTTCAAACAATCACAAATAAATTGTTATTCTTTACACGCGTCTGCTATTTTAATAATATTAGATGCGTTAAGAATTAATTTAAAAATTTTAATAATTTCCTATGAATTAATTAACTGTGTAAATTGTTTTACGTGTCGAAATTTATTTATAACAATTGTACATAAAGTAAGTTAATATAAACGGGCTATTTGAAATTCGCCATTCAAGTGTTATCGATAGCAAAAATTGAATTAGCACTGTTGAATAAAGTAAAGGTTATTAACTTTTGCTTTGTTCCGCAATTGTATTTTAATAATTAATAGGCGAAAAGTTGACTGCAATGAATTCAAGAAGTTTATTATTGAATTTTGTAAAATTAAAATTAAAATTGGAAATGAGATTGAAAAATAAAGTTTTCAAAAATATTTGAAAATAAACGAAAACAAACAAAATATTTGTGTTAATTAAGCACATGGATACTAAATGTAGGCATTCTTGAAATTAGTTATAATGTAGGAATTAGGTTTTTCAAATGCATTAAAGGGTTTTATATTTTGGCTGAATTTATTATTTCATGTTTAAGCTTGTATGAATTTAAAAAGAGCATTACTTTATATTATAGGGCATGCTGCAAAAATCACTCAAGTGCAATTTTTCAATTTAAGTCGAGTTATTAATTTAAAGAGAACGCAAAAAATATTTTCTTTCTTTTATTTGCAAAATCTTCTAAGTCACTCTCTGACATTCTCTCGTTGAAAATCTCTGCCAATGACTGAATTTTCCCTTGTTTACTTAAAATCCTAAGTTTCAAAAATGCTTTATTGCAAGTTTAACAAGAAAAACGCTTTTAACCGTTAATATATATGAACTGTTTGGAGCAAAACAGACGTCATTCCTCAAATTAAAATTAAAATATATTTAAAAGAAAAATTAAATAGAAATTAGATGTACCAAATTTAGTAAGAGGGTGACCAGATTAGCAGATCTCCTAATTTTTTGCTTCTATAACACATTAGCCAGTAGATGAACAATTTACTTGGGAGGATATGTGATACATTTTGAAAATCTATTACTTTTTGAAAGGTAAAAGTCTAATAAATGTTTTAAAGACTACGGGATGTCACAAATAAATTTTTATGGCTGCATTGACCTGTTCTAAAATCAATCGTTTCCAACGTGAAACGTATACACAAATATATAAATTTTATTTTATTTGTTTGTGTACTAAGAGGTTTTCTTGCTATTCGTAAATATAATAATAATTAAATTTTAAATTTTAAATATTTAATTTAAATTAATGTATATATTTGATAATTGTTAAAGAACATATCTTAGTTATAATTAAATTAAAAATTAGGCTGTTTAAAAATTCATTGAAAAAAAATTCGCAATTTTCGATTAAATCTAATAAAAACGAGAAAAAATAGAGTTGACCGTGTCAAATCTGTGATACCCGAACGAGCTTGCTATCCTATGTGCGAATAAATATGTCATAGCTTACTATGGGACGGACTATAACTTTAAGTTACCATATTAATTTATGCAAAATTTCAGTACTGTTTTCAATATTTTTTAAAAAATGGCCAAATTTTTAAAAAAATGGCTACTGAAGTTGTATGGCAGCAACCAGAAAGAGCCAAGCAATTTCAACAAATTTTATCAAGCACATTGGCCCAACTAATTTATTCGCTTGTGTGAAATTTCAATATCACAGCTTAGTTTCTGAGATATAATCAAATAAATTTTGAAGTTGTATAGCAGCTACCCAAACCAGTACCCGAATCATGTCCAATTTAAATAGAGTTTTGGCATTTATTATAATAAATCATTTGGGAAAATTTGGTGAACTTAGCTCAATCAGTTTTTAAGTTATCGTTGGAACGGATAAAACTAAATCAACCCAGAATTCAACACTGATCAAAAACATACACTTGAGTCTATATCTAAGACCGTTATTTCTTAGCGTTACAAACGGTAAGGCAAATTTAGTATACCCTTCGAACATACGTTCTTACGGGTATAAAAATGGTAGATTCGTAGATTCGTAGATTCTAAGGGAACCGAGTGGGACAGGAGCATCCCCCCAAGCCACCGCAGCCATTTTTGACTTATTGTAGCCACCCCACTCTCCCGTCTATAATATCCCCGTCCCAATCACAAAGCCGGCGATATCCCTAAGGGAGTTGGACAATAGTTCCCGAACACTTAGGGACCCATGTCCAAGACAATTGCGGCGCCGAACAGCCAGTGCCGGACAGTCGCAGAGAATGTGCACGGCGGTCTCATCGCCACCCCCACAAAATCTGCACAGGGGGGAGCCCGACTTCCCCAGCCTGTGCAGGTGGTATTTCACCGGGCAGTGCCCCGTGAAGAAATTCGCAATAGTGCGAACCCGGCTCCTGCTCATCCCCAGCAACTCCGCAGCGAATCCGCCGGAGCACGCCGGAACAAACACCTTCGCATGACGGCACCCCTTCGTGTCCCGCCAGTGACGACTGCATTCCGCCGCGAGTAGGCAGGCAAGTATAAAAATGGTTCATGTGATTGCGAAAATTTCAATTCACTTTACTTTTTACAAATAATTTCTAATAATTTTTGATTAAAAATTAAAAAAATTCTTGGAATTATAACCAATTTCAAAAAGATTGTGTTTGAATTGAGGAAATATAAAAATCTCTTTGATTATAACAAAATTGTTGATAAAATTAAATTTATAATTTTTAAAAATGATATTTTGTTTTCTGTTCTCTCTCTTGCTAAATTAAATCTTAATGTACCCACTTAATATGTATGAACAGTGAATAAATTTACATAGAACTAAACATAATGCGAATAACTTTAATAAAAATATCAATATTCAAAATAATATTCATGTATTAAAATAAAAATAGGAAAAAATCTAATTCTGGAACAATAATAGAAAATTCAACAATACAATAAAAAACCGAAACAAAATTTCCTTATGGGTTTTCATTTAAGGATACAAAAACAAATATCAACAAATTTTCGTGACTAGCGACTTTCTCTATTTCTCTAAACATGATTGCTGTACACACCAATTCTCTCTCTACGTAATTTTCATATAAGGCTAAAAATTTCTGTATTGTGAATCGTGACTTTTATTACAATTTTTTAATAACACAGTAGTAATTGAATTTTTTTTTCTCTTTTCCTTTCAAAATTTTGACACCTTATTTTAGTTACGTTTACATTTTATTCATAAATATTTGTAAAAATATGATTTTTGCAGATAGAAATAATTTATTTGCATGCAAATTTTATTAATTTTTGACCGCTTTTTTTAAAATTTCATATTTCTTTACATTCATTGATTAGAAAATTTTAATGTAGTGTAATTTTCATAAAACCTAATATAAATATAATTTGACGTAATGAATTGACAGGGAGAATGAAATCACAATCTTGTAATCCTATTAATTTTAGCGTATCAAAAGTTATAATTAATTGTTCACAATTTTTTATTAATAAAATTCAAAATATTCTTAAGGTTACGGCACTATGAGCAGTTAAAAGACTGAAACTCGTTAACTTTAATTTTTGTTTCCGAATCGCAGTATTCTATGATAATTGATGGACTATTGTAAGCTCATAAAAGCTTTTTCATGTAATTTGAAGTAATTTGAACTTCTTCTAATTCTAAGTTTTTAATTTCAATATTATTATGTAATTATATAACTAATTAGTTTAAAAATAAATCATTTTCCAATTCTACATTCCAAGAAATGAATCGAATAATTTGTTTCAATATATTTTTATTATTCCGATTTTAATTAATATTCATGAGTTTTTTTTGTCGAAAGAAATAGCCACGCAGAATCGCGAAAACTGTACAAGAAAATTGTATGATAAAAACAACTTCATTGACTCCACATTATTGGGCTAACAATTAATATTTATAACTTCAGAATTAAACTAATTAGAAATGTTGTTTAATTTTGACTTTTTCAACAAGCAATATCAATTATAAAATTTTAATTTTTTTTAAAAATAACATTCGTTCAATAAAATTTCAGTTTTCTCTTTAAACGGATGTAGAAGTTCTGTAAATAGAAGCACGAACTACCAAACGGGCAGATTGCAAGTAACAAATAAATTTTTTTCAATTTAGCCTAAAATGTGTAAATTTTAAAATATTTTATATTTTTTCTTATATTTAATAAGCGAAATAATTAATCCGAATGGTTTCCGAAAGTGTAAAATGTTAAACAAACCTGTCTATCCTTGATTATCAATTAATTAATAGTTGTAATTAAAAAACTTTTATAAGTTTTTGTATATTAATATTTAATGAGTCGAACTTTTTTAAAATAAAATATTTTTCAAATTTAATATGTAAGTCGTAAGAAACAGGTAAATGTATCGGATAATTTTGTTTAATATCTTAATTATTTCGGTGTTCAGTCAAACTAACTTAAATTTGAATTCAACAGTTGATTTAGTTGACAAAATAATCGAACAGGATCCCGAAATTCACACAATTTATTATTTATTGCAAAAAAGCAAAAAACGAACAAAATATGATACAAGCAACTTAATAAAATTAATTTCTGAACAAACATTCTTGCCTCGATATGTTATTTACCATGAGAGCCAGAGTTCATTATTACACCGAAATAAAATAGCAAACCGAAATATTTTAATAATTGCGACATATTTAAGTAAAAATCAAAAACATGTCATTAATACTATAGCAAGGAGTTTTACTAATAAGGGTAAAATTCTGTTAATACCCAATAAACAGATTGAAAGTTATACCGAACGCGATTATAAAGTTTTTGCTACTCAAATATTGTCATATTGTTTCCAAAATAAATTATTAAATGTTATTATAATATTCGATAATTTCCACGAGACCAAAATATTTTATGAAATGGAACCATTTCCTCGACGAACAATATCATTTGTAAAATTTAAAAAGGACAGCAATAAAATATTATATCCTGATAGAATAAAGAATTTGTACGGACATAAATTAACTATTCAAACAAACAAAATGATTCCATATGTTCTTCTAAATGCAATGAGGTAAATTAGTCTTAACTAACAAGTTATTGATGGCTCATGCCATAAAATGCTTTTATTATTTTTTTATTAATTTTTTTATTGCATATTTTTTTATTTACAGCTCTTCTACAAAACTTAGATTTGTTGGACCTTTCTACAACGTAATTCAAGCCTTTGCAAAATTAATAAATGGAACATTGGAAGCTAAACAAGTTTGGAGTAAAAGTACAAGAGGTTGCAAAATTAAAGTTGACATTTTATTACCATTTAGTAGATGTGATAAAAACTTCAATTTGTTCTATAGTTATCCTTTTACAAACATAGAAGAATGTTTTGTGTTTCCTCTTCAATCAAATGTAGTAAAAAAACGTGCATATTTTCTTTTGCCGTATGACACTGAAACATGGATTTTACTTGTAATGTCCATTATCATTTTCGGATTTGCGAAAATACTTTTTGAATGGATAATACATGATAATGTGAATGACTGGATAAATCAGTTCTTTAAAATATTGGAGAGTTTATTGTTTCAATCTTTTCCAGATAAATATTTAAATTTTATATGGAAAATGAGATTTTTTTATTTAGTGATTATTTTAATTGGATTCATGTTTACAAATATGTATTTGGCATTTATTACAACATATTTAATCCAAACACCGTATAAAATTCCACCAAAAAATCTTGAAGAAGTGACCTCAAATAATTTACAAGTAATGATAAAAAACGATCAATTAAAATTTATTGAAAAACTATTTAATAAAACACTATTGGATAAGATACTATTGAATTTAGATACCATATCTAATATAAAAGAACTCGAAAAACATAAAAGAGAAAATTTAGGATTCTTCTTGTCAACTGATTATTATGATTATTTAAATACTGTTGATAAATTACGAGGAAGAAAACCGTTTCTTTACAAAACTAATATCTGTTCCGGCAGATTTTTTATGCATATTTTGGTAAAATCGCCAATTATCAATCATGAGAGCTTTACACGATTTACAATACTTGTCAAAGATACAGGATTATATAAATATTGGCAACAGAAATTGGCTCTCGAATATATTCATGGAAGAGTAAAATTTTCTACTGAATCTGATGAACCTACAATATTAACTGTTGAGAATTTATCTTTTGTTTGGATGATCGTAATTTTAGGTTGGATATTAAGCACATTAGTTTTTGTTTTAGAGCTCGTACTACATAATTGTACTGTATTTTCTAAATGAAATTGTATTTGTAATAAAAAAAAATCTAATTTATTCAATTATAGAATAATCATCGGGGCAATCAAATTGCTGATTGCATTATAATATTGTTCGTTACCCATTATTATCTGAAGATGTTTAATTAAAATTTACTTTAGTGTAGAAGTGAACTTTGTACAGTGAACAATTAATACAATTCAATACACTTGTGTTTGTAAATATAGTTACCATTTTTAACACAATAAATTTCAGGAATAGTTTGTCTAAAAACTTGAATTTTCACAATATTAGAATTTACATTAGAACTGCAAGGAAAAAGTGATTTTACAGCCATTTATCTAGAATACCAAAACTTTTGGGGTTTTCCGATTAGTTTAACTATGATTATAAATAGTTCAGATTTAGTTTCGCTTTATTGAATCAAAATTTGTGTTTTAATTGCCTTCCCTTTCATTTTGTGTATGGTATAACAAATTTCCTATTAAAATTTTTATTTAAGATTATTTTTTCATAATTTTGTAAATACTCAATTTCAATATATCGGAAATCAATTCTAGTTACTTAAGAGTTATATATTAACAGGGGTGCAAAATGTTATTTATAAGTTCAAATTAAAAATCGAAGTGTACGAACCGAGAGTAGAAATATTAGAATTAAAAGAAATACAAAATCTATAATCATTTTTTCCCTCATTTTTACCTATACAAATTTCTATTGTTTGGATTATTAAGGAGGGAAAACTTTGAAATTTAATAAAAACTTTTGAAATAAAAAAAAAATTACACACAAACTTTTCCATATTTAATTTATTTACTATATTTGAAAGTCTTCTTCAAAGGCACAAAGCAAAACAAAAATAATATGGAAATATTGACGGGGTTAAAAATTATAGTATTCCTAGAAATAGAAATAGAAAAACTACGCCTATAAAAATAACTTATGCAAAATTTTTTTTTATTGATTTTATTTGAAAGTGTTGTAAATTCAAAAAAATATTATAGTCCTTAATACATTGAACTATCAAAATACGTGCATTTTATATAATATACATAAGAACAATATAAGTAAAAGACTATGCAACAAACAACATTTATGTACATGTAATATTGTATAAGAAACTATAATTATATTTCCAATATAATGGGGAAAATAAAAATAATTTAAAATTTTTTTTTGGTAATTTTGTACGGAAGTAAAGAAAATATCCTTTCAACATCAACCTTCAAAATATATTGAAATTTCTAAGAGAATTTCCTTTCCTATACTATGAAGAGCTGCAAGATAATTATTTTGCACAGATTTAATTTTAATGCCTTTATCAATATTGAATGAATAGCTTCGTATTAGAAATCTTTATTACAAAAAATTCACAACTCTACAATAATTATGATTTAAATTTATTCAAAATTTTTTCAAAAATATTCTATATCATTTCATTTGCTATATTTTTTGAAATCTTCTTTATGTAATTTTGAAAGAAAATTTTCGACTTAAAGCTATTGGTTCTCGTAAATTTATTTAAGAGATCAAAAGAAACGAATATTAAAATATCTAAAAATTGTTGATAATGAATAAAAATTAAAAATTTATTTATAATTAAAATCTCATGAAAATCCTTTTGAATTTCGAAAATATTTGAAAATGGAAAAATTATTAAGGACTCTTTTATATATTTTTAAAACCATAAAGGATAATTTCCAAAAAATAAAATACTTTTTTTCTACGTATTAAAAACTTTTGTAGTTAAATCGAAAATTTATTTATATTTTTCCGGGAAATTTTTCAAAAAATTAAAAAATTCTTTTTTCGATATAATTCAATAATCGATTTTAATACTTTCAACTATATGGTTACGTTATGTTTGTTTGTATTTAATTATACCTAGAAAAATATTATGTTGCGCACAAAATTGTGAATTATCCTTGTACACAATATAAAAAAAGTTAAATTTAATTTCATTCTTTGGTGAAAGTTAATTTTAATTTTTTATAAAAAATAATTTAAAAATAGATGACATAAAACACGCATTAAAAATTATTTTTAAATTATAAATAAAGTTTTTAGTCTCACAATAATTTTATTATTATAAAAATAAAATAATAATTAAGTATATTGTTTTAATTGCTGTGACAATTTCTAAATGTGATTGACATATAGATTTTATTTTCATATTATAGACCAATTATAATTGAATATAAAGGATTTGTAAAAAAAAATATACACTTAGTTTATTTTTAAAGTTTTAATCCCTTTTCATAGAATTTAAGGTATAATTAATTATTAAGGCTATTAATCATTATCTGGAAATTATAAACTTGTACATAAAAAATTTAACCATTTAATTATAGAAATTGTAATTAATGAGAAATTAAGCATTTGTTGTCGAAATTATTTACGTACGTATGTATGTATGTATGTTTAAAAGAGTTGTTACTATAAATGTAATTTTGTATTATCCTTTTTATTTTTATCCTTTTTATTAATTAAACTTAAAATAAATATTGAAATTGCCTATTGCATCATACTGCCTATTATATTTTAACATTATTAAATATTGCCTACTTTTAGGGGAATAATGTACTTTTCGCCTCTGTCTTTCTATGTATAGCTATAGCTTATAACGTATCCTTAAAAACAAATAATTTTTTTTGAATCACAATTTTTAAGATCTTGAATTAGACGATAATCTGGGTTAAAAATAATCTTTGATAGTAAATTAAATAGAAATGATCGCGATAGATTAAATTTTTACTTGGTCCAGGAAATTTATTAACTTATTAACTCAGTCACATTTTGGAAATGATAGCAGGTATTTTTCAAAACCAATTTAGTTGAATTTTATAAAGTTTCTTTAATTTTGTTAATAATAGAATTTAGTAAAATAAATTTTAAAAAACATCTTAAAGGCAATTCTTAAATTGGTTTTGATAATTTTTATTATTTTTATTAAGGATTACCGCGAAAACTTTTTGGACATTAAATATTTTGTAATAAATATTTGAAATTCTGTTTGTTCAAAGGAGTATGAGCATTTTCTTCAGTAAGGAGTATAATTCTTCTTCTGTATAAATATTACAGCCTAGCTCTATTTACATTTACCTGACTCAGGTTATCACGTCAAGAATAGACTCAGTCAGAAATATGATTTGTATTTATTTTATCATACCATTATTTTGCGAGTAAGAAAGTATCTTAAAGGAAAACTTAATGACAAGGAGTAAAGAGTCTTTGGGTCAAATGATGATAAGTAATATTTGTTTTTTTTTTTTAATTTCTTAAAATTTAGTAAAAACCATTGTCGGATCTTAAGAAGATATTTAAAAGCATAAATCTTTTAATTTTTGTGCAAAGCAAATCCAACTTCAATACATACAATTTTAATTTCTTCTTCTTAAAAATTTTACTTTTTGGACTTATGCTCTTTTCAAAATCCATCATAGATTTTATTTATTACATGATAATTGCAAATCTAGTTAATAATTTTAATTAAAAACAGAAAAAAAACAACAAATAAAATTAAATACAACAAAATAATGAAAAAATTTAAATTTTAGGCGCCTTATGTCTTTGTCTTTTCATTTTTTCTTTTAAATTTAATTTCACAGTATATAAAAACACGTACAATATTATAAGTACACACACACGAATATTTGTAAATTGTAACAATATTATAGTAAATTAGATAGACCATGTGTTTTAGTTTCTATAAGTTCATGTCACAACAAATTTTCTAATTTGATGCCAAAATTTTTAGAAAAGCAAAAAAAAAAGGAAAGAAACAAAAAAAATGCATTATAGTTTTTGTTTTTATTTTTAATTTGTAAACAAATTTGACATATTTTGTTTAAATCACACATGACCCTGTCCTATTCTTTGTTTGCCATTTAAATACAAAACAAAAATAAATAAAAATAAAAAATTAAAAATTGTTACCTAAATATTCAAATATAGTTATTTTTAAAAAGAAAAATTTTAAATTTTCTTTTTGTTAAAAACTAGGTGGAAAATTTTTATATAAATAGAATTAATAAGAGTTTTAAAATTAGATCTTGACAAAGAGCAACAGGTGTTTGATTATAATTATATATGCAAATACAACATAAAAATTTTACAACAAAGTATGTTTACTATTTTTTAACACATTGCTAATATTCGAGATAGAAATACTGCCCTACTGACAAATATTACTTAAGTATGTACATATATGTAAATAAACAATGGGATTAAAGTAGAAAGCATGCCATGCCATATATCGTAGTTAAAAGTGAAATGACATTAAAATTCACCTACAATTTGAATTGATCTACATATAATGTGATTTTCAACTCGCAATTAAAATAAAAAATAATTTCTTTGTCTTGTACTGAAAACACAGACGTAGTTTTCAGTAGAAGAAGCTTATTTAGTATGTATTTACATGTAAATTGAATTTTGTCAAATAATATAGGTACATGCTCTCAAAGAATTATAAATGAAATATAGGGTTCATTAACCCAAATATTCACACATTTCAACAAAATTTTGTCGTGTGCTTAATTATTTTTCTTTTTGTAGGTAGCGTTATATTTTATTAGACGGTTTCTTAAAAAAAATATCACCAAAATCATCATAATGTTTCAAATTTTAAACATATATAAAACAAATGAAATTTTAATTGCATTAACAGAAATGTTTCTCTAGTAAAAATTAATTGAATGTTGCGGTATACAAAAGAAGAAAATCAAGAAGTCCGTTTTCTGTTTCTACATCTATGGCTTGTTTTTGGAATGAAATTTCGACTCAAAGAAATGTAAGCCTTAATTTATAATACACCTTAGTTTTTCTAAAAAATTAATAAGGCAAAAATTATTTGAGTACATTTTTATTAAAATTTTTAAATTGCTCTAAAAATTGCCTGAAAATTACAATTTTAAGTTAAAATTTATAAGGTTTTTTAATATCTTAAATTTTAACCCCTTGAAATATTTAATAGCTAAACTCATGAATATTTTTTTTTTTGCAGTTAAAGACAAAACACAATAAATTTTTATTTTTAACATAAAAATCTTTAAATATGACCGTAAATTTTAGAGCATGCACAAAAATGCATTATAGTTAATATTGCATTAAGGGTTTAATTTCAAAAGCAAAAATAAAAATAATTATTAAAAGAACCATAGTTATGCATTGAAAAATCTACATACATACAAATACATATGTATATACTATCAACTGTATAGTTACACTTTAATATATATAGTTAAGAAATAAATATATAAATGTGAATATTATTGTTTAAGTTCTATGGTTTCTTTTAATATACGGTTAAATAAAAAATAAAATAAAATGAACGTTTTCGTAATAATATGAATGAGTAATAATTCCCTCAAATTACAAGTAATTGAGAACCACAGGACAATATTATATTACTAATATTTACGCTTCACAAGAATTAATCAATTAAAAACCCAAAAAAAATTATTTAAAAACAAATCTGCAATTTGTAAATTAAAATAGTTTACAAATTTTTTGTTGATTATCAAAGTAATAGGGTTCAGATTTTCTTCTTTGAAATTTTCAAGAACTGAATCCTTTCCTTAGGTCATATAACATGATATACACATCCATTATATCAGCGTATATGTAATTTAAAAAATTTGAAGAAATTTACAAAAAAAAGACAACGGGTTAAAAGTACTTTTGTATAAAAGGAAAAATTTTAGAAGCTATTTGAATTAATGAATGCTTAATAATCAGTTTTAAAGAAATTTATATAAGTAATAATAATTGCTTAATAAAATAGAGAAAAAAAATTTTATTGTATATACTTTTAAATTGAATGGAACAAACATTAAGATTAAAATATTAAAATTTTAAAGAAAATTCTAATCTCTTTTAATCTTATGATTAGATTAAAAGAGATTAGAATTTTCTAATCAGAAAAAGTTAATTTGTGTGTGGTTTACAATTAGGACTCTAAAAATATTTTGAATTTTGAGCTAATTAAATATTCCGTTTGTTCATATCAAACGATGCCATACCATGGGTTATGTATGGATTATGGATTTTTTAATTATAAATTATAAATTTATTGAAGATCAAATATAGAGATTAAATGTTTTAATATTTAATAAGGTACTTAAATTAGAAATATTAAAATTAAAATTTAAAATTTTTTCTCATTCAACATAAATTTAAATCTTATTCTTTCGGATAGATTCGCAATATCGTAACCATTATAAAAATTTTAAAGATTATTTTACTCTTCAATTTTTATAAATCGTAATATTCATTTTTTCTATTGAATTTCATTTTTTCTATTGAAAATCAATTGCAGACTTTATAATTTAAATTGTTTTTGTATTTTGGTTTTTTTTTATAAATTTGTTTACAATTTTTCATAGTCACATTTTTATACAACTTTCAATATTACATATTATAAAATATCCACATGATTTATTACAGTTTGTCTATATACAATTAGTGTAGCACATAATATATTTGTTTTTTTTTTTTTTAATTTAAATGTATGGTAAAAAAAAAAAACCACTACCTATTATTCTATAAATTAAAGTAGCGATCATTATGTAAGTTTATAAACAAAAAATACAAAAACAAATAAACTTGATCAACAATTTGATTTATAAACTGTTCTTACTTATAAATCTACTCGCAATTTAGATAAATTGACATATTTATATATTTAAATTTAAAATATGTAAATAAAATTTATGTATGTATATGTATATTTTTAATTAATAAATAAAAGAGCTTCTACAATTTTGGAAAATGTAGAGAAAATTGAAAATGAATAATTGTAAACAAATTCAAGAAAGTAGGTGAAGGGTACAAAAAAAAATACTTGTTTTACATTTATAAAGTTAGTACAGCAAAATTTAAACTGAAATGTGCTTATTAGTTTCGCTCTTTGTCTGACTGTCTGTCGATCTGTTTACAAAATTTTTACATTATTTAAGATAGAAAGCTGAAATTTTACATACAATTGGAATTTGTTAAGAAAATCAATGATTTATTTCTATGAAACTGTAATTTTTTCTAAATTTCTGTAAAAGCGAATTTCTACGTGACGGTAAAAATTTCATGAGTCATGACACTCAGAAATATAACCAAGTAACTAAAGTTATTCTTTTCATGTTGATTCATAAATTATTTGTTAATATAAATAACAGATTTTATAATAAATTTTTTTTTCATCCTAAAATTATGCAATCTTTATTATATATTTAAGAATGTTAACAAGAGTAAGAGTTACACAAAAAATTGGATTTTTATCAAAGTTTAAGAAAAATTTAAAAAATTTTTCTCTCGAATTGCCCTTTAAGCAGTAACTTAGGCCAACTTTGTTGTTGAATGTTTTACTAACTGAGAGGTGCAAAAGAAATTATCGGTGTTTTGCTCTTTGTGAATTTTTTGAAAATTTATTTGAAAATGTGCTACTTTAAAATGTTTGAATTTAAAATTTCTAAAATTTCACTTTATTTGAAAATGTGCTAGTTTAACTATAAACTTAATCTAAATCTTTTTCAATTTAATTTATGAATCATCACCTTAATAAAATAATTATTGTCGAAAATTTTATTTTTCTATTCCTTTTGGTAAATTTGTTATTATAAGATGCCGGCATTTAACCTCGATATTTACCGGCATTTTATAGTTAACATTGAAAAACAAAAATTATTCTTTCAAGGTGATTCATTCATAGTTTCCACATATAAAATAATGTTTTTTTTTCTAAATTATTGTTAATGTAAATACGAGTAATAAACAAGAATTACAAGTGAATTACAAATATTTTAAATATAATATTGAATTTAGCTTACATGAAATTTTTTTGCATTTTATGGAAACGATTTGCAATATATCATAAACGTATTCAATTCTCACCATTAGTGACATAAGTACAGATTTATTGAACTTTGAATTTAAATTGAATTTACATACATCCTAACGTTTTCTTTAATTGCAGTACAATTTTTAATCGATAATATAGTAGATATTTTTGTTAATGGGTAAAGTGTGACATTTTTGATGCATAAATAAAGTAGGCTAAATGATTAAATTTAATTAAATATTCTAAAATTGCTGATCTTATTATAGTCTATTAAAAATTCGAAAAGCGAAAACTGCTGTAGTATGTGCTTGCATTCTCTCAATTATATCCACCGTAGTATTTTTCAATTTACTATTATTATTTTCTACATTTACTACTATCATACATTTATGAATGATTTTATAACACAAAAAAAATATTACTAATCATTTTATTCATATTTAGTATTTTCATATGAATTTTAATAATTGCTGCTAATTTGATTTTTCAAATAAATCAACCAATATTTTCTAGTTATTTATAAGCTATCTTATGTGTTCATACGTATTTCTTTCGAATTTAATTCTTTCGTACGAAATTTGCGATGCTTCTAAATCGAAATTTCTAACAGAGAGTTCAATTAATTGTAGATATATTTAAAAAGAAAAACAGAATAACAATTCATAAGAATTAAAATATTCTGAGTTCGATTATTCATAACAGAATTTTTCAGTTATTATTATTACTTTATATGGAAAGTAATATAATAATAACTTTTCAATTCATAAACTCTTCATCAGTCACATGTTGAAAACAGTTGTATATAGTAAAAACTACGTTTAAAAATAGTATTTTTTTTTTTGTAATTATTCAAGCTCAGCACAATAATATTATATAACATGAAATATTACCGCGCATATATGTAATATATAAGTAGAGTATGTATGTATGTGTGGTTGCATATAATATTACTTTAAATATTCATTAAATTCAAATAGAAATATTGATCTACATTTCTTGTTTCTATTTTGCATATTGTTATATACAGAATTTAAAATTATTACACTATTTTAAAAAATACACTCATGTTTTTAGGAAAACGTGCTACCAACACATCTCACAGCAAGTGAAATTTATTTAAAATAATCTTTATTATTTATTTGTATATGTGTTATACTTGTACATAGAAGTATAGAAGCGTCAATTACGGTTTTGGAACAATATCAAAGTATGTATATAAAAAAGCTAATTTTAATTGATTTTTCTTTTCTTTTTTCTTATATTTCTGTGTGCCTTTTGAAATTTGTTATTTTTTTTGTTATGAATTTTGCCAATTGCATAATTATAAAATTTTTAATTAATAAGTAATTTAATTTTGAAGAAAGTGCAAAATTGAAAGTATATTTTTTGTTTTTTTCAACAATAGTGTTAATTTTCTTTTATTGAAATTTTGTTTGGTGATTTGCTAAATAATACCGAGTAAGTATGTATATATAGTATAAATAACTATGTGAACTCCCCAACAGAATTATTAGGCTGCAAGTAGGGTCTAATATGATTTTACAAAATTCATATAAGGTTTTGATTAAAAAAAATTAAATTTAATTTGTTTTGTTAAAACTTTAGAACAAGATTTATGGTCAATTAATTTTGAAAAATTTACATTTATCATAGGCAGTTTACAATTTTTAAGACTCTCTAGAACACAAATTTGTTTTGGAATTTATTAAAACAAAAAAACATTAAATGACTGACAATTTCAATATAAATTAATTAAATTTGTTAATCATATACACATATAATTAATTGGAAACTCTATAAACAATTTTAAGACTATCTCTGATTAACAACTTAAAATATTTATCATGATTAGCAAAAAAATTAAAATCAAATAAATGGAATCAAAATAATAAGAAATCTAATACTATATTGATTGATGCGTGGGTATTCTTATATAAAAGCAATAACAAATAATAATATAACACTTTAAGTTTATTATGCGATGTAAATAAAAACACAGAAACTTATATTGCTGTCTTTATTTTTGGCAAAAAAATACGGTTTTTCAACACCACTTCCATGAATATTTTAAGTAAAAAATCATAATTGAAAATTTAAAATTTTTGCAAATTTCACTTTTCCAAAATAATAAATGTATGTATAACAAATTTTTCTTAAATAAGAAAAACGAAATTCTCTTATTACTTATTGGATTTTATTTAAAATGAGACAAGGTAGCCATTTTAATTTTGTACTTGGATAATTTATTCCCTATGTGTATAAGTATATCCCTCACGTAGATATTCGTTCCCAAGAGATTTTGAATACTGTAAAGCCTAAGAATATTTTGAGAAATGCCCGAAAAATTTTTTTTACATTCTATGTTGGAGTTATCCGAAACACTTTCCCGATCATATTCAAATTGAATTGGGTTCGGGAATAAACTATTTTTCACCTAGTTTAGTTATTAAATTAAATTTCTAATTACTTATCGTCTGATGATCAGACCCTATCTCTGGGTTCGATATATAAATCTATTTACATTTCGATGCCGACCAAAACTAGATATTCACTTCCGTATATATACAATCTCAGATCATTATTTCTTAATGTTATAAACGGAATGGTAAATTTACAGTACCATTCTTACATAGTTTGGTATAATTATAAAAATACACAAATGAACTACTGTTAAGTGATTTCAGCAAATATTTAAAAAAATCAAATAATAAAATTAACACCTTCAAAAATATTTCGATAAATTCGAATATTTTAGAAACTGCTTTCGAATTTTCATTAAATTTGAAAATATTAAAAAAAAAAAATTATATAATTCAGTTTAACTTTCGATAACTTTCGATGACTATAAGGTAATAATGTAGATGTACAGGTACATACGCACGTCCTTTTTATATTTACATATATTCTTATACAATATTATTTATGAATATACATATATGTATACTTATTTCCGTGTATGAGAATTTAGAATCGATTCCATTAGCAGCAAAATAAACACTCCAAATATACAAAATAATAAAATTAATTAAAAACTCTGTATGTACATATTTAGTTTACTAGTATATGTGAATTTTTAATAATAGTTTTAATATGTTTATAATCCTAAAAATATGACGATATTGTTAAACTATTTAGTATAACAATTTTATATGTTGAATTTAATAATAATCCTTTTTATAAATAGTAAAAATATTTCCAATTATGTACACATGTTATGCCTATAATTAAGTGTATATATATATATTGTATATTGTATAATTACAATGTTACGATATACCCATGTAACAATTTTGTTCCATGAACATTTTTTAAAATGAAATTATTTTTTATCATTTATTTTACCTTTAATATTAAGTGCCATTTTTTTATTATTTTTATTATTTTGTAAAAAATGTTTTTTAGGTTTGACTTTTTTCAAAAATTCTTTAGTCATATTTCCTTTACTATTATTCAAAATTAATAATATTCAAAAAAAAAAAAATCACTTTTTTAATTTTCTACAAAAATTTTTGTACAAAAATATTTTTATAAAAAAATTTTTTAATTAGAAATTTTCTATTTGATTTTTGTTTTTATATTTTTCAAAAAAAACTTTTTTTTTTTCAATTATTTTTTAATAAAAATTTTCACTTTAAAATATTTTTATTTATTTTTTAATAATTATTTAATTTTAATTCTCTTTTTTTTTAATAATTTTTCAGAGTTACCGCTTTAAGTAATGTTATTTACTCGACAAGTGCTTAACAACTGAACTAAATTGAAACTAAGAGAAATAATAATAGGTAAGTATTTATAAAAATAAAAACAAAAAATAACAAAAAAAAAAAAAAACAAAAATAAAAATTATTTTAATTCATATGAAAAAATGAATTCATATGAGACGACGTGAATGTACTCAAGTGAATATTTTAAATTGGCTTGAATCGCTTAATTATTGCGTACAATTTTGTTACCTATATCCATATACATACATACATAAGCATTTATTTATATTATTCACACAAACAATAAAATAAATGAATACATAATAATAAAGATAGCTACTTATAAAAGAGTTGAGTAAATGAAATAGAAAATAAATATAGGAAGAAGAAATAGAAGAAGAATAAGAGAAAAGTAGAAAGAGAAAGGAGGGAAAGCATAATAATAATATCTTCCACTATAAAATGAAATACAAAACAAAATGAAAAAAAAAAATAAAAATAAGAAAAAAAAAAAGGAAAGAAACCTGTAAATTACTCATCATCGCTACGGAATTCCTATGAATTGAGTCTTAATTTTTTTATTTTTCCTTTCTTTCTTTTAATTTTTATTATTATTATTATTATTATTGCCTTATTATTAGTTATTGTTATTATTATTCTATTTAAATCTTGATTTTTTTTTTGTTTTTAATCTTACGGGTGTTCAAAAAATGATAAAAAAAAATCGATCTTAAATTAATCAGGTACAATCGACCAGTTATAATCGATAATGTATGTATGCATGTATGTAACATGTAGGTAAATGTCATATTTTAATATTGTACATAATGAGCATGTAATTCTGTTATTATTACGGGCGAAATTTGTAAAACTATTTATGAATATAGGTACATCGTTATATTACAAAGGATACGTAATTTGAATTATGGTCAGAGACACACATAATGTGGGTGGTAAGTATTTGTATTTATAATAAGTTATTCATCCATATTCTATATAATAAAACTTAAAAATTATAAATTAAATTTTTTTAATGATGTAGAACATTTTCGTAGAATTTCGTATAAGGATGAATATTCGTATATTCTCGAAATTTCTCGGACAGTTTAATAAACTTTGTTTTATCGTTATTATTTTGCTTAATACTACTCGTATATTATACTATTGTGAAATAAAAATTTAAAATAACTTGATGAATAATAAATTTTTTTTGAAAAATTACTCAATTGTTAAAAATTCGATTAAATATTTAATAAAATGTGATTAAAATAGTAAATAAATTTAAGTACCATTTGTATATACATATATGTATGTATGTACATAATAATTAACTGTTAATTTAACTAAATAACGTCATTTTAGATGTGATAAAAATAAAATTTGTAATATTGGCATTTTGTTTTCTTATTTTCAAAAAACAAAAACAAAAATTGTATAAAATGAAAGAAAAAAAATATTTTTTAATTCAATTCTCTTTCTTTTGCGCCAAAATAATAAAGCTGTCCCTCTAATACGAATTCCATCGGTCGAATTTTGCGAATATTTATAGTTAAATTCCGTTTGAAAAATTTTAAGCCATCATTGGAATTTATGAATGAGGTTATGACAGAAGTATTCGCCAAAACTTCAAAAATAATATTTTATAAAATATCTTAAGTTTCTTTCATATTTCCACTTAAACAAGTCGCCGCCCTATAGGTAATTATTATAGTATTTTTTTTAAAATATTTAATATATCAAGATAAAAAAATTTTTAAATATTTTGAAATATATGAGAGAAAAATATTTTTGATAGCTTTATTTAAGTTGCAAAGATTTATAATAGATGTCATTTTGTCTGTCAAAAGTAAAATAAAAGAGAAATAATTTCTTTTTTTTTCATTTTGAGTAGCTAGCCTAAAAATCTAATTTTCTAAATAAATAGATTTTTTCACACGCAAACATTATAATAATAGTTTTATATCCAATATTAGTGTACGTTTGTGTGTTCCATTGAGGTGTAAGTGGTTAAATTTTACGATTGAATGAAAAAATAGCTTAAAACTAATAAGAGTTTATTCAAAAGAAATTAAGCGAAATGTATTTTTAATTTCTTCTATTTAAAATAATATGCTGAATATATTAATTTTTAGTAGTTTAATAAGAAACTTCAGAAAATTTAAATAGTTTTTATAGTAAATTATATTTTTTATTTAAGAAAATTCATTCAATTTATTTAAAAATCAAATGTTCTACAATTATGAATATAAAATTTATAGTTAAAAAATTAATATGTCTGGCACAGTTCTAATTAACTAAATAATTGTGTTATATTGAAAATTTTCAAATATCTACATATTTAAATATTTTCTTTTCGATAATCTGATTAAATTTTGCTTATTCAAAAAGAATAATCGAAATTAATTCATTAGTCAATAACAATTAAAATTGAATTTCGAATAACAATAAAACAATTCTAGATATCTGGTTTTAAAATAGTTTGAATAATGCTTAATTTGAATTAGTTATATATGTATGTATGTATGTACATGCAAATAAGTGTAAATATTAATTGAAAATAAAATATTGAAATATAAATATTTATTTTAAGTAGACAATTTAAATTTATGATATGAACAATTAATTATGAAGCTAAAACACTATAGTTATTAAGCTTGAAATATTCATTTTATAATGTTAATTGCGTTAAATTTAAAAATATCGAGAATGCCAGTAATATAAAAATTTACATAGTTAAAAACATTTCATAAATCCCAAGATATTAAGTATGTGTTCATATCTTATAGTGGGATAAGCAATAATGACAATTTACTAGAATATTTAATAATAAATTCCAGTATGATAAAGGAATTATTAATTGTCATTTTAGTCTTGTAGTAGCACCATTTTAATTACAATAACTGTGTTATAAATGAACCACAAATCAATTACTATGTTCGACTTCTTTCGATTGTATACGTATACAACATTTCTTCAATCGTTTGCTTTGAAATTGTTTTCTGCATTTACATATTCGTAGGTATATACAGTGCACGTATTTACATTACATTATTTTATTTGTCAATAATACAAATAAAGTAGAGTGCGCTTAAAAAATAATAAATTAAATAATAAAATATACTCAATATTGCACATTGAGTATAAGAAAGAAGTCTAACAAAAATTCAATTATAACAATAGAAATTTATTTTAAAATTGCATATAACAGTTACATGTTTTAATATTCCTGTTATGTATATTATTACGATATAGGAAGAGAGAAACTAAATCAAAGTTTATTTAAAGAGACAAAGGCAATCACCACAAAGAGAGCACAAAATATAATAAATAAATATCACAAAAAAAAAACAATAACAACAACAAAAGTACAACAATTGAGAAAGTTAAAAATGAGTCTAGCAATTTATTTTTAACAAATATGAAAAACTAAATTGATCTAGATTTAGTCGATAATCTGGAAATGGATAAGAAAGTGGGTGGTGATGGTGAATAATCGACTCGTGGTGTTTAAAATAATTTTTGATAATATTTTGTTAGCTACACATATATTTTTCTTTTTTATTATTAATATTTTTTTATTTTGTTGTTTAATAAAATCGGGAAATTAAGTGATGTATGAAATTTTGTATTTTTCTTTTATTTTGTGTTTTATGTACATAATGTATGTATGTATATGTATGTATTTGTAAATATATTTATTTTTCTGGGTATACTTATGGTAATTTTATATGTATGTATGTATTATCAAAATATTTTATATTACTGCCGCTAATTATGGTTGCTCTATTCAAAATTAAAAAAAAAAAATAGATGAACTTTATTTGCGATGAACTTTACTTTCTAAATTTCGATGAATTTCAAAAGTAATTAATGTCGAATTTTATGAGTTATGTGTATGTGTGTACAATTATTAAGAAGTTTTTGTATAGATATATTTGTTAGGAATAACTTTAAAATGCTTCTAAAGAAAAGAAAATGTGGGGGTCAATTCTATTGCAGAATGTGTGGGTTTATTTAGCAAGAGGGTAATATGAAATTTAAGCCAATTTAGTGTGTGCTCTTAATAGATAATCGGTAATTATTTGGTTCATTGATTCAAGAATAAAATAAGTGTTATATAGCCAATATTTTTATTTTGTTTTTATGACTTTAATAATCAATTTAGATAAGGAATAATCCTAGATTACTGTACTCTCTTACCATTATTATTTATCACATAATAATGTAAACTACAACATTAAAGCGGGGATTTAAGACAGTATTATCCGAATCAGGACATTTTTCTTCATATAAGATTTTTTTCTATTATTTTTTATTTATTGCAAAAACTTATTGGTCGTTCTAATGACCGTAAAACCGATTTTTCTGAGTTTTTCAGCATTTTCAAAAAATTCTTCGATGGTCTCTTCAATGATATTTGGCAAAAAAATATAGATTTTTTCTTTATCTTTAGTCCGTTAAGATGTTTAAGATTTTGCAATTTAAAGAAAATGTAAAAACAAGTTATGCTGTTAAGCTTTTTTTTGAAATCAGAAACCTTCTGATTAACTTTAACTAAGTTCTTTCAAAAACTATAAACTTTTTAGCTATAAACAATTATTGTGCCGATCGAGTTTCCATTTCTCATTATATGAACTTTATTTTTGAAATTTTTTTCAATTTACTGTAAATAAGAATTGTGTAATAATAAGAAATTTTAAGGTTTTTAACTACCAATTATTAGACATAGTAATAGTTAAAGTATTTATAAAACATAAATGCTATAAATCGCCTCAGGTCATCGATAAGTATGAATTTTCTAATAATAGAATGGGTAACATTAACGAAACTTTATTACATGCACAAAATTTTAATTAAAGTTTAAAGTATATTGCTCTTTAATTATTTAAAATAATTACTAAAGAAAAGTTCTTTTTTAAAATTTTATTCATAACTATACTTAAAATCAATTTAACAATCGATTGACCTAATTTTAAAATGATTTTTTTTTTTATTATTAAATTTTTCTTTTAAAAATAATTTTCAACCCTCATTTGGGTCACTTTTCCCCAATTTTGTGTAATTTCATTTTCTGTCTATATCATTAATTCCATAACTTTTAAAAAGGATTTAATTTACAAGTTTGAATATAACAATTTATATACATATAATTGTACATGTATATATACATATATACATAATAAATATTTTTAGAGTAATTTCGTTATACTTTATGAATATAAAGCTAATCATGTTAATTTTTCAACTTAAATTACAAATAATTACTGTACACTGATTAATAAAAAAAATCAGAATCAGCTACCAAATGCCACCCACATATAAAAAACCCATCTAACACGCGTCTCATATAAATTTCAAAATTTAATGTTCTGTTTTTCTTTATTTTTTTTTTTGTTGTGTGGTTTGTCTTAAATATTAAACAAAAATTTTTGAGAAAAATACACAAAATTTTCTTTGTTAACTTCTAAATTTGTAAAAATGAATAATATATTGGGAAAATTCTCTATTTTTTATTTTAATAAATTTCCAATAGATTCAGTAAAATATAAATTCTAATACAAATATATATATACGCATATACACATAAGCATGTACATAATTATGTACACTGAGAAAAATTTTATATATAACTTAAATATTTTTTTAAGACAACAGACACAAATTATATCCGAAATCACGGTAACCAAAACTGTTTTACAAATATACTGCTTTCAAATTAGTTCTTCTTTTGAGCCCTTTGTGAAAATAAATTATCTAGTTAGAATAAAAAAAAATTCGGAATGGTCTACAATAATTTTGTACACATTTTCTTGCCAAATTGAAAATATTTACCGACGAATTGACAAATGTTTATAGCACATTTGTAGATAAATTCTTTCTTATTTCGTAATTTTTTTTATAAACAAATTCTTTCTTATTCAACTACATTTTACTTTGAAAAACAAAAAGGGGCTATCCTTAAATGAGCTATTTATTTACGCTTGTTATACATTATACCGCTTTTAGCTTTATTTTATCTATATAATTGGAATAATTTTAGCGTTTTCGACTATAAGGAGTATTAACATAAAATTATGTCATATAAATTTAAAAATTATTTCTACTTTGAGCAAAAAATATTATGAGTCCTCAAGTATTTTCCTTATAAAGCAGAAATATGATCTACGAAATGGTTTATGACCATATGCGTTTTTTTCAGTGTGCTTATATTTTCTGTTACTTATTCTTAATACCCAATTTAATACTAATTTACATTCCATTATAATTTTAAGTACAGTAAAGCATTAAGTCAATTTAATTAGGTCATTAGATTATCGATTTACAAAAAAAAAAAAAAAAAAACGTATAGAAAAACCAGAAAGAAAAAAAAATACACAACAAATTTTAGGAAGAAAATTTCTATGTAGTTTTTTTTTTTGTTCATTAATGAAGTTAAACGTTATGAAAAGCGAAACTTTCCTAATGGAAAAAAAAATTACAACCAAAAAAGAAGGCGAAAAAAAAGTGGATTTTCCTTTCAGTTTTTCCTCTTTTTTTTTATTTTGACTTGACATAGATAACGGAATTGTTGTTTTCTGAATTTTGTTTTTTTTTTTGTAAGGTTATTCACCTACTCATGTACATAATGAAATTGACAAGTCAACAATTTTTTGGTTATTGTCCTAGTTCCTTAATTTTTATACATTTTTGTTTGAAGTTTTTTTTTTGTAGTAAATTTCATAAAGAGACCGATAAAAATATTTATGAAAATAAAAAATTAGAAGAATTTTTGAAATTTAATATTTTTGTTGTGCGAGCAAGAAAATTCGGTTTAAGTGCGTGCGAACTAAGTACATACATTTTGAAGTGCGTGTTATTAAATGGACTGGTTTATATTTATTATATAATATAATTTTTAGTGTGATGTTTCCCAAATTGTACAGTTGTATTACTTGTTTAAAATGTTTTAATTTTTAATTAATTTTTCTTTGAAATTCTATTCGATTGTGATAAGTTTGCAATGTTTAATTAAAGGTTAGCGATTTTGTGTTAAAATAATTGCTATAATTTTTAAATTTTAGAAAAAATCTAAAAATATTAAGAAATTAATAGAAACATTTATAGATGTTTCTGAATAACATTTGGGATTATCTAAGTCGGGAAAATACGAGCGCTTTAGAACACGCTTTTTACTTTAACAAGACGCTTCTTATTTTAACGAGAAGCGTTCTAATTGATTAATAAATTGAAAATGCTTAAATTTATGAATATATATTGGAGTAAAAATAGTGTACAATTACAGTAATTGGAGCTACTAAAAATGAATAATATTCAAAATTAATATTATAATTAATTGGAATTATGACTATAAAAAATTTAAATTAAATATAGAAAATTTTACAAATTTTATATGGGAAAATTTGGAAAACTTATTTCAGAATAATTTTTGTTAAACAAACAATCTCCTTGCTAATCAAAATTAATAAAAAATCTACAACAATTTGTGACGTACTTTTAAGGTATAAGTATATAATATAACTCTTAGTTATATTGTTGAAGACATAGTCAAAAAATTGAGTTGTTTTCATAAATTTAACACAAAATTTAAAGCATTTCAAATAGTTTGTATTGTTTCGTCAAATACATTTCGTATAGATACTACGGAAATAATTTTCATTTATATGCTAATACACTTCTTAGCTTTAATCTAACAGTTTTGTTAAATCATACACGGACGTATATATATATATTTTTTAAGATTAAATTTATTTTTTTTTTAAATAGCTTGTAATAATTATTGATTGACATGTTCCTAATTGATAATAAGGTGCGCAAAATTTGTACAAATATTAAATGGTCTAATAAATTTGCATGTTATTATTAGAATGTGCTACTCAAATGTTTAAGCTAAATTATATTATCGAATTTTTTGCAATAAATAAAGGAACATTTTGTGAGACATATAAATCAAATCAGGAATTTAAATTTAATTTTTATTCTAATGAAAATTCTTGGAATGTCATTTTAATGACACCCGAATGGAAATTAGATCAAATTATTAACCTTATAAAAGTGATCGGGTTCATGTATCGGTAGGACCCGAGTAATCAGTATCAGCTGGAAACCAAGTTGCCAAGAACTTTTAGTTCGTCTTTGTTCGACACCAAATTTTTCATCAGCAAATTTGTTACATGTCAGAGTGTTAATTTATTATTGACATTCTAGTAAAAATTAGTTACCATGTTATATTTTACTTCTTAAATAATAATTAAAAATATTTTTTACATTTCTTAAATTTTAATGCTATTAAGAGAATATAAAAATATTAGAAAAAAAATTTATTTTATATTTACATAAACTAAAAATTCTACTATAAGCACAAATGTAAAAAAAAAATATTTTAAGTAATTTCCGTAAATTTACACAAGATTTTTCTACATAAAGTTGGCAAAGTCACACAACAAATTTATCACTTTGTAATCTCATTATAATGTCATTTTTCTATTAGAGAGTAATTATTATTATTTAAACATTTTAATGTCAATGTCCACGGATCCATGAGCTTCTTAATAATAAAATAAAATCATGATCTAAAATTATATAAGTACGATTCATGTTTTCTATATGATAAAATGGATGTGCCACAATGTTTATTTATAATTATGAAAATTCACTCGTAATTGAATTTTCTTTTTTCGTATTTAGAACACATCGTCCCAGTATTTTATTTAGTACGATAATATTTTTTTTGTCATTTTATACAACACATAAATTTTTACTCATTATATTTGAAATTTTTTAAGATTTTATGAAAAATTTCAACAAAAAAAAATTTATAGACTTTTCATGATTTTGTTTTTGTCTTAATAGTTTGTATATTAATTTATAAAAGCTTGTTGTGACACAATCTATAGAGTTAAGAGGAAAAACCAGAAAAAAAAAATAATTTTATGGTATTAAAATGATTTTTCAAGAAAATTATAAAGAAAAAGAAATTTATTAAAAATAAATAAGAACAAAAAATATTAAATTTTTTTCTTCTGAGAAAACAAAAATTTAAATTGAACTGAAAATGAGATTTAGAACGCGTAATTTTAGGAAATTGAAATGAAAATATTTTTTGTGGGTATATCGAAATGAAAAATGAGTGAAAATTCGAAAATTCAATGAAAATTTTAATTTTTCATGATAAATTTGTGAATATTTCCGCAACTATGAAATTAAAGTGATCTTTTTGTCATGACAGAATTTTTTTCGTCTTAAAGGATTATTTAATTTTTTTTTTTTTTTTTTTGAAAAATGATAGCCCCTGACGAGTTAATATATATTGAGTAGAATTCTAAGAATATTTTTGATAAATTTTCAAAAACTTTGCACAATAATTGTAGTTTTCGCTGAAAATAGAGGCCAAGGAACTTAAAATTTTTAAACGAAAATTAAAAAATCATTGCGAAAATGAAAAATTTTAAGAAAAATGTTTAAAAAACGGGAAAAGTAATTGGAAAATAATTTTACATTTTTTGATATATTTCCAAAGAGAGATGTCACTTGTATAACAGTAACAGTGATTTATAAATATAAATCTTGAAATTGGTTAGAAGGTTGTAACTGTTACACATTCTTATTTTATGTTTTGATATTTTATATCTAATATTTTGGCCATATTATGAGAAAACGGAAATTGTTGCCGTTAAATTCTATAAGACACTTAAAATTTCATTGTACTTTAATTTTTACACATTGTAGTAGAATAAATTACCAATCTTACTTTTTAGTTTTATGTGGAAATTTATGATTTTCATTTTATGGGTAGATTGTTTTTAACTCATTTCACTCAGTTATTTAATTCAGTTGTGAAGAAAATAATTTTAAAGTACGACAAAATTTTTACTAAAAAACATTAAAAATTGTTTTGTTTATATGTGAAAACGCACCGGTCACAAATTTTTATTAAGTATTTTTGATCAATTTATTTATACAGATAATGATCGTATACTCTCACATTTAAATAAAATTTTAGAAATGGGTGAAATTCCAAAGACTAAGTCAAAAGAAATGAAGCGAATCTGTATGACCTTTGTATCAGAAAAACTTTGGAATTTGTAATATTTCATAAACGTAATGTGCATTTTTCATTATATATAAATCAGTTTCTAAATGCACATAGATTCATTTTTTTGCTTTCTTTCAAAAATTAAGAATATTAGAAGAGAACCTATATTGCTCTCACAATTAGACTATAATATGATTATAATATCCAATATTATTTTGTTTAGAAAATGTCAATCTAATTGGATACTTTCAAATTTTACATGACATTGACGTTCAATTGAAAATATAGAGAATTTCAATGAGAAAAATGACATGTGTGAGAATCTTAATTTGGAAAATAATTGAAAAAAATGACTCGGAAAGAAAAATACATGACAGAGGCCAATAATTTTAGAAGATACGTAATTATTAAAAATTTTTTATATTAGAATGTCATATTTTTTCTCAAATTATAAATTTTTAATAAAATTTTCTCTTATTAATTTTTATTTTTTAGAATTAATTTAAAAATAGAATCAAAATCATATTGTGTAATAATTTCATTACTTTGTATTTAATTTTAAAATCATAGATAACAAAAACAAAAAAGAAACACTAAAAAAATTCCTGATTTCTTACTCATACATATATCTACATACATATAAAAAGTGCGTAAGTATGTAGGGGTTTGATTGAAAAGAATCAGACAAATAATGAAAAATAATTGTTGGAAAATTTTTAAATATAACAATAACTGTTATGAAAGTATAACAATAATTTCTAACTGTTATGTCATTCTTTTTACTTTTGCTATTCATTTTATTTATCTTTGAATCTTGTTCATTTTGTTTTTGACAAAAGGTTGAAAATATAGTCAAAAAAGAAAAAAGAACAAAAATGATTTTTATAACGTTACATTAAAAAGGATTTCATTTCATTTATTAAATTCTTTACTTTTTAATGTTGTCACTTTTTTGTTGTGACTTTCTTTTTCATATATACACCATTTTTAGATATAACACGTGCCAAAATCACGCCCATCATGGTTAATGTTTTCATATATATTTTTTGTGTGTACCCTTTATATTTATAATTTATTTTTAATATTTTTATTTTGTTTGCTTTTCATTTATTCTAGAAATATAATTTTGCGAAAAATTATATATAGAAATTCTAAGAAAATAATTATCTAAATTTGGTTTTTAGGATTTTCAATTTTAACTTTTGTATATAAATTTAGAATAATAATGGTTTAAAGTATTATTGTAATAAAAGAAAAATTACATATTTTTTGATATCAAAAAGGAAAATAGTTTGTTTATAACAAGCCCTCATAATTATAAAGCTTATATACCATTAAATGATTTTAGAATAATTTTGATTTAATATAAAATTATGGATCTATTTTTAGTTCGTTTTTTGTATTGTTTTTTATTTATTTTTGTACATATAATTTTAACAAAATATCCTGGAACTCGAGAACTTAACATAAATTGTATTAATAATATTAATATTATTAGGGGGACCCATAAGTAATCAATTATTTTGCATTCATAGACAAAATGTTTTGAAATGACATTTTTATTTATGTAATCATCGTCGTTTGCGATAACTTGTCGCCATCGTTCCTGCAAATGTTCAACCGCCCTCTTGAAAAAGTGGGGTGGACGTGACTCAAAATATAACTCAAGATGCGTCTAGACATCGGATAAAAAAATTAAATTTTTTATTTTATAAAGAATGCTCTAGTGACCTGAACAGATGGTAGTCCGACGGTCTGGAGAGTGTGGTTGGGTGTGGTAGAAATTCCCAACCAATATTAATAGAATTAACTGTAAATATGAATTGTTAAGGCTATCACCAATCTATATTGTAATTAATATTAAATTGTTAATAAAATTTGAAAAGTATAGGGAATTATATATACAGTTAAGCTCTATATAACACGAACTACCTATTATGTATATACGGTTTTTTCGTATTTTTTACTCCTCTCTATTTTTGTGAGCCGAAATTTTTACGCCATTTCGGTGATAATTGCCTTTATAAAATGAAATTAAATACGAATTTATTTTAAAGTCGATATTTTCTTAAAACTAAACAATGTTATTTTAACCAATCTCTTTAACACAAAAATTTTAATTTACAAATTCTTTTATACAAAACGTACTTAAAACATTTATATCGAAAAATTTCTTTAACGTAAATACTCTCGTACTCTCTAATTTAGTTGCAAAATCGTGTTATGAAGGTCTGGCTATATTAAAATTTTTATTTGTAAAAACAGTTTCATTAATTATCAGAATAATCAGAATTGCTCCTTGAATTGGTGTATAAATGTGTAATCGAGAACGTATTTAAGAAGAGCTAAAGGGAAACTCTTTGTGGTTAGGTTTGTGAAATATCAAGTGAATATTACACTTAAATATAAATCACATTTCCCGTATTTCCGTATTTCCTATAATGCCATTATGGGTTATTAATATCCGTATCAATAATTGTATGTCTACTTTAATTTTATTTAATTTACGTACGTTTAAACAATTTGTAATTAGTTTTAAAACACTAATACAAGTTATTTTCACCACAATTTTGTTTTCATTTTCTTGGTTACACGGATAAGCTAATTATCGTATTTGATCATTTTTTTTTTCCTGAAATTTTGCATACTTTATGGGGCAGGAAAATTTTGTTGCAAAAAAAAAATGATGTTTGTTTTTAGTAATACCAAATAGTTGAATTTCGAATTTTTCTTTAAATTTTCTATCTCAAATGCTTACTACAAAATTGTTTAATTAAATATTAAAAATTCAAAGTATAGAACGATAAACCATAAATAATAAAATTTTAATTTTAGCATATTTCAGTCACTTATCAACAAAACTGTAGACTTATTTTCTAAATTAGTATGTTAAAAGAAAAAAATTCCAAAAAGTAGTATGTAATTTTGTCTTGTATATATATATATACATATATATGTTTTGAATTTCAAGAAATTAGAAAAAATTTTCTTAATATACGAATAAAAATCTTGTATCATTAAATGAAAAACAAAAAGGATAATATGAAAATTTTTGTTTGTATATACAAAGAGATTCAGAAAGCTTAAGGCAGTAAATTTGAAAAACAAAAATTTTTTTTTGATTATGCTTTTATTTTTATTTTTTTCCCCACAGCATATTTTAAAATTAGTATACATACTTTGATAGAACAAATTTTATGTATAAAGAAAATGTTCTTTATGTACTTTAATTCTTGCAAATAAATTAATTGAAAAAAAAAACTTTCAACAAAATATCGAAAAAATTGGAAAATATCAACAGAACAAATCAGTATGGCTCAGTGTCAGGCTTATATTCAAAAAGTTTAAAATGAATTTAAATCATAATTTTCTCTTAATAGATAGGCTCTTAATTAATAGAAAAATTTTGAAAATCAATTTTATTTTAGATTTAATCAAGAGAATAAAGATTTTTTTTTGAGAAAATTTTGAGCAAGTATATTTGTTAAAATTCTAGAGTTACTAGTTATATTTTGTTCATTTAAATTACAAATTTACAGGGTTAACAGATAAAGTATCCTATAGAATCGAGGATCATTGCCTTTTTATGAACTTCCAAATAAAGAGTGTGGAAAAATTCACGTTTCAGTAATATATTTTCGTCTTTAAGAAAAAATGGTACTATTTAAGAAGAAAAGTCATATAAAAAATAAAAAATTATTTGAGACCACTATCGCTTAAGAGTATTATAAACCGTCTAAGAGCAAAACAAAGTATTTTGAAATTTTGTGATGTTCACTAATCTGAAGGTTTTCATTGTACTTTTCGAAGAAAGAAATTCATAAAATAAGTTTATTAATTTTACTCTGAATTGTTTTCAAAAATTGTTTTCTAACAATAAAATTACAAATCAGTAAAATAATTGCTTTTAGAACATCTAAAGGATGAGTTTTGATTGAAGTGCACGACTAAAAACAAAAAATAATAAAATGAAAAAATTTAAAATTAAAGCTTTGATTAAATTGCATTGGCACCACTTCGAATTTTTTTTTACCATAAATTGGAAAATATTGAAAATTTTAAAATATAAACTTAATTCGTAAATTCTTTGTTGTCTTCAAGAACTTCAAAAAAAAAGTATGAACGAAGAGAAAAAACCAAAACAAAAAGAAAATAAAAATTGCAATTGTTTTTGAATTATTACCTAAAATTTCTTTTCTTTTATCCTTATTATTATCCTTATTATTTTTTCATCATTCTCTTATCATTGTATGTATGTATATGTACAGAAATAATAACATTTAAACAATTACTTTACATGTATTGAATCTTTGTAAATTATATTTCTGTTTTTGATCATAATGATAAGTTTTGTTAAATATTACGTAATCAAAAATAATATTCTCGTTACATACACAACATGTACACATTCAAATGTACTTTAATATACATATATATATATAGAAATGTACATATATACATGCGGCATTATGATTTCTTCTTTGAAATCATGCAAATTGTGTACAGCCTTTTAATCAATTGGAAAATTCAGTTTTCCAAAAAAAAAATATGATAATAATAATAACAACTGAAGATTATAATGATTATGATGATGATGATGATGATAATATGACAGATACAGAATAAAAAATATACAAATTTCTTATGAACAGCAGAGAAGGGAAGGTGAAAAATTGTTGTCATATTTAAAATGTACGAATAATTTTTGATACATGCTGTTTTGCTCTCTATAATAAAAAAACGAAAATAAATGAAAAGAGCAAGAATTTTTTACAAATTTATAAAATACATAACATGTAATTTTTTTTTTGTTCCTGTTATATTAAAGTAGTTAGGTTCATTTTATCCTTTTATTTTCAAAAAAGTTACATGGTTTTTTTCTTAGAATTATTTCATGGGGGGAACAAAAGAAGAAAAGAAAAAAATTTATATTTTTTCTAAGATTTCTAAGATTTTTTTCAAATTGGATTTGGATTTCTTTTCTTTAAGGAAAAAATCTAGGATTATTTCGTGAAATATTTTGTAAAGAAATACAATCTCTTTTAAGAACTATTTAATGATGTTGCCTCCATTTATAAAAATCACATGCAACTTAGAAATAATTAATTTTAAAGCAAATTGTATTAAAAGTATTGTATTAAATTGTATTAAAAGTTCAATTGAATATAAAATTAAAATGCAGAAAAAAATTGTGTGCATAAAATTCGAAACTTCCAGATTTTAAGACGTGCAAATGCACAACTTAGCAAGTTTTACTAAGTAAACGATTACTGGAAGGATAATTTTTATGCTTTTATATAAAATTTTCCTAAAACCTTATGAATTCATGTGATTAAATATGAAGATTTGCATATTTTTTGGGGCAAGAAAAAATTTAAATTTTGGATTCTTATAGTTCTAATTTTGTTTCAATCACTAAATAGATCACTATAGAACAAAGAATTTGTAACCTAATTCTAATTCAAGTTTCAAGCATTTGTATAAATGTTTTACTCATAAACCTATAAAATAGCCTGACGACAAAGAAATTAAATAAAACTATGTAAGCATATTTCAATTTTTTCCTAATTTTTTAAAAATGATCTAAATAACTAAAAGCATATAAAAATTTTATGTATCTTATAAGTTAACAATTATTTCATTGAAAAGCTGGAAAATTTTCTTGAAATTCTATGAAAAAAAAGAGCACAAATTAGGTTTCTATTTTAAAATCTTGTCTATTTTACTGAAAAATCATTTGATTCTCTTTTTTTCTTCAATTGTAAATTACTAATTAAAAAAAGGATTTTGAAAATAATTGCTTCTCTGTAGATTGAAAACTACAATGATTACACAATGGAATTTAGGAATGCAATCAGATTTTAAATTCAAAAATGGTTAGAAACATAAATCTAAAGACTTTCTTTTTTATATTACAAATAATAGCAGCGAAATGAAATATTAAGGCTTTCATTTTGAGAAAGAAATTAATCACTGAAAATTAATAGTATGTTTCCTTACAAGGACATGAACTAATTTTGTACGTATATGAAGTATATTCAGTTAAATATGAAAAAATGAAAAAAAAGAAATGAGTTCAAGAGTCAATAAAAACATTTTTCTTAAAGCTATTTGAAAACCATTTCCTTCCCATTTACGCTATTGTATGAACAGCTACAAATGTTGAATGCATTTGATTCACATTTTAGTTTACATATTCGATTTTTTGAAATTTGTAATTTAAAAACTACTTTCATTTCAGTGAAAATAAATATTTGGAAAGGATGTCTTTGTCATACACAACTTCAATCAAATGGTAATCTATAAGAAGAAATTGAAAATTTTAGAAAAAAAACACGACGAGCTCGTTCGGAACATTTAAAAAATTTGTGAAAAAAGAATTACAAGATCTATATAAGGATATTTGTAGAGATTTGTCGAAAAATGTATTTTTATTATAATTTCGAAATTGCAGTTTTCCCATAACTTCATCAAATCTTGATTTAATAACGTAATTGCGAAAAGAAGGACCAGAGCAACATTGCAGTTACCCTTATTCACAGTAGTAGCAAATATTTTCTACATTTATTCAAAATTTAGAATATAAATCATAGATTATAACTGTAATACAAATTTAAGATTATAACAAACGTGTATATATCCTTTTTATGCGCTTATATCCTTTTTATGGGCTATTTATAATTTTACATTAAAATTTTTTAATTTAATTTTTGTTTCATATTAAATGAAATTCAATTTATTTTTAGAAAAAATACTCAAGAGATTATCTTTAATTTAAAAATTTTTGAAATTATTAAGGATATTATTCCTTAAACCCCAAAAGAGGAAGTAAAATTATTAATTCGGAAATTTAAGCAATTTTTTTTTTAAAATTTTCTTTAGTTATGTTTGGTTGAAGGATTAATTTTTTTAAACTTATTTACTTGTTGCAATACGTGATTCTATTAAAGATTACTATAATTTTTTATAAATGAAGTTATACACGGATTCAAGTGTGTAAGTATTTCCATATTGTTGTTTATTACATAAAATTATTTATTTATAACATTTTTAGATTTGAAATGCATAAATTTTAAGAATAAAAATTGTTGCTGAAATGGGGATTGAATTTTACTTTTCAATTCAATCTTTATTTATATTAAGAAGATGAATTAGAAAACTTATACCAGAGGAAAAAACGAATCTAAGGGTTTTTTAATAACTCACTGCTTTATACAGAACACTTTAATTTACACAGAAGAATTTCGAAAACTTATAAAATTAATTTTACTAATTAAACATTCTGATTATGGCCATATAAGGTGACTTACAAATATTTTTGTATAAATTTTTTAAGATATTATAATATTTTCTGAATTTATTATGCAATTAATAAGTTTGAATCAATGGTTTTTTTGTAAAGAAGCACTTTTCCCTTTAAAAAGTAAAAATAATGCTTGTAAAAGCAATTGACTACAATATTTAAATTAGCATCATTATACACTAAATTAAACACAAAACTATTGCATACATTTAGGATGAACAAACAAAATAAAAGAAGCATTAAAATTTTGGGTAAATTAAACGGTTAAGCTCCAGAGTTAAACGGTTAGCTCGAGGAAAATAATTATTTTTTAATTAACATGATAGCATTGTGCATTTTTAGAAATTTGGAAAAGATTGCAGTTTCAGAAAAATAAGGTATCGAAAGTTCATATTTTGCAAATTTCGGGGGGTGGTAATAGGGGGTTTCGGGGGGTTAAGAAGGCATCGAGTTAAGAGTTGTTTATGTCTTTAAAAAGTATTTATAAATCGCTTGTTGAGGATTATTAGTCTACCTTATGAAACCTCTAATTAAATGAATAAAACGTATGAGGTTGGAGTAGGTAGGAACTAGTTAAATTCAAAAGGGTTCTCTTTAATTACACTTATTTTCTGGAACGAAAATTATAATTGAAAATTTATTAATTCTCAAAAATTATCATTTCTTATCAAAAGCCCACTTTCTTTTCCAACAAGTTTTGGAGAAGTTTTTTCACTTTTTTTTTTTAAATTTTAATCACATACTTTTTTTCCTGTTCGAAATTTGGTTAATCAACAAAACTAACGCGTTACTCAACACGTGCTTTTAAAATTATATTTTATAATAGCTTTTGTTTTTCCGAAATAAATTTTCTGAAATGTATGAATGAATAAACTAATAAAAATTAATTTGCGCGACTTTTTTTAATTAACAAGTTAAACATTAAAATTAAAATATTAAAGTTATTTTCGCGTTCGAGCAATAAAGAAAAAAAAGAATTTTATTTTCACGTTTTAGTTACGAATATTCTTTTTTTTTTTGAAATTTATGTAAAAATAGTTGTAAGTCACGCACAGCATAATCAGGCGGAAAAAAGTGATTCTTGTCATACAAAACCACATGGTTATTTTTTTTTATTGTTATTAATATTTTATCTTGAATGTTGACTATTCTAGTTTATTGCCTCAGGTTTTTGATTTTTTTAATATGAAAATTGATGTGAAAGTCAGCAACTCTAATAATTCACTGACTATCTTCACATGATTGATCATAAAAAACTTGCGAGTGATTTTGAGAAATTTTTAAATACCTATAAAATTGAGTTTCCCCTTTTTTTTTAATTTATAATTAAAATCTATCTAACAATGTTTTTCGTAAGTAAAAATTAGAGCAGTATTTCTGAATTCTAGTATAGTAGTATCTCGCTATACAAATAGTTCTGTATACAATTAAGAATTTTGAAACGACACAAAAGAAAAGCGAAGAAAAAATAATTTTAAATCTATTAGGCCCTTGTACATTTGTGTACCCTTTCATCTACAAATAAGAAATTTGTGAGACATAAAAGCTTTTCATGTTTGTTAAAGAATCACAAAATTTTCAGTATTCTTTATTGTTAGTCAACTAATACATTTAGACTAGAACATTTACTCTCAGAATTTAAACAATTAAAATTATTTTTGTTTTGTGATTGACAATTTCAAATTAAAATCTTTACTCACACACTTAAAATGATAGCTGACGCTAAAGTGAATATTTGCTGTTGTCTTTCGAGCTTTTGCATAGCGTTGTTAAGAATACAAATGTACAAAAGTTCATTTGGAAGCGACACAAGAAAGTACTTTGATGCAGTAACTTAAATTATTTCAAAGAATCCTAAATGAATATCGTTGTTCTATACTTGAATAGGATTGTTATCCGTTTAGAAAATTTTACCAAAATATTATTAACTATTAAAAATAAAATTCACATTGTAATTTGCCATATAATTTGAAAATGACAAAGCCATACAAAATTTTATACTCTATAAAGATGGCAAAGGATACCCATTTAAAATGTCAAATTATATTTTATAAAAGTGTTACCATTGTGTTTAAAAGAATTTATTGCAAAATATCAAAATAGTTTATCGTTTACAAAATATTGTGAATAGAGAAACTTCATAATGCGCACGTTTATGTTTGAATGATAGCGTTTAATTTAAATGTTTGCAAATTCAACCCTATTTGAACCTCATATATCTTAAATTTCGTGTATTTAAATCAATTTCATTTTTATTGACATAAATTTTTCGAATATGTTAGTTGCGTTCGAACATATTTCTGACATTGAAAAAGATTTACGTTGCCAAACTCTACTGAAAATCTATTAACCATAAATTTTTTTAATAGTATATTATGTTCTTTTTGTTCTAATTAACCTAGTCTTAAATAAATTGAATAAAAATAATTTTGTATTTCTATCTACATCATGTTAATTTCTGACATCTTCTTTCTGATTTATTCTATATGAATCTCATGTGCTATTTCAATTAATTTTAAATAATTTGAAATTTTTTTTAATTTTTCTATTTTATAACTCTTCAACAAGCAAGTCAACGTAAAGTAAATAGAAGGCAATGATACGCAATATATTATTTTGTTATTGAATTTATTTATTTGCAATTAGTCAGGCTTATAACAATATTTACGTTCTAAATTACACACAAAATTGAAAATATTTATTTAAAAAATAAAACAAATTGTGACTTCCACAAATTTCATTTTTTAATAGGAAATAGAACGTAAATGATTTTCTAATATCATAGAATGAATATTCACTTAAAAAATCGTAAACACACTTTATTTTAGCAGTAATGCTTGTTTGTGTAAATGTTTGAATTAGTATTATTAATTTCATATTGACGCCACTTATAGCTTTAATTTTTGCTTTCATAATACAAGCGTTATAGGAAAAAAAGCGTCTGCATTCATGTGTACACATGATAAATGATTGTGGCTACTGAATTACTCTCTTAAAAGCTGTTCGTGAAATTCTTCAGTCATATATATTAGTTGTGATTTCATTTATATGTACAGAGATGAATGTATGTACCCACATTAGTCCCAGAAAAAATTTTTTAAGTATTACATTTAAATTTAATAAATTTTTAGTATACGAGTAGGTTTTGGTTTTTGCAATATTTAAATCAATCGAAGCCTGATTTTTACAGACTAAAATAAAATACAAACCTTGTATTTGTTTAATAAATGTAAGAAACTTTATAATTTATGCAGCTTGTTTAATTAATTTTATGAAAATATTTCTAAGAATAATAAATTTTTCTTTCAATTTCCTTGCTTCGCAAATCTATCACAATTCTGTATTTCTTTTTTAAACTTCTCAACATTTTATGAGTCTTAAAATTTCTAGAATTCTTCTAAGAACATGAATAGAATATGAACTCTCAAAAGGACAAGAACGGTAACACTTACC